>NC_091621.1:86932870-89432870 GCF_027580195.1 Bos mutus | reverse complement strand
CAGTTGCTAAGTCATGTCCAACTCTTTGTGACCCCATGGACTGCAGTACGCCAGGCTTCTTGTCCTTCACTCTCTCTCAGAGTTGCTCAAACTCACGTCCATTGAGTCAATGATAACTGATGATGTAATACAGCAATAGGAAGGATTAGGTGTATCACCCTATTTGCGTGTCTTAAGCCATGTGTCTCAAGCTTATACACTCAAAGGCTCATTAAAATGCTGGTTGCTCTCCCCATCCTGAAGATTCTGATTCAGTAGATATGGGTTGGGACCTAAGAATTTGCACTTGTAACACATGCTCAGTTAATGTTGATGCTTTTAGAGTCATGGTCTTTAAAGAAATTAGAAAAGATTGTTTCATGTCCTCCCATATATATTTTTTTAACTTTATTTTTAAACTTTACAATATTGTATTGGTTTTGCCAAATATTGAAATGCCGTATATTTTTTGCCATATATTTTAACACCCCTCTTCTCCCCAGTTTTCAACCCTTAAATTATCTTTCTTTTGCTAATATCCTCCCCCAAACTTTTAGGCTCCACAAACTTTCCTTTATCTGTAAATTATGTGGCTTTTACTCTCTGCCAGTCTATCGCTTCCCCTCCACTTTCCTGCTAACCTCCAATTCTTGGCTTCTTTTACTTTGCTCAGATTTTTATAACATTAGCAGCAGTCTGGCCAAGAGAGACCCATCTCAGGGGTTGGGGCAGGGACTGAGCTGAAAATGATGTCTTTTTACACAGGAAGAAATCTAAGAACCCTCTAAAATTAAGAAAATTAATTCCATCACAAGTAATAAAGATTATTTCATTAGAATAGATTCCCAAAAGCAGAATTCCTGAGTCAAGAGATGAAAACTTCTTAAATCTTGATCTAGATGAAAGATTAAGAACACAGATGCTAAAGTTTGACACACATGAGTTCAAATTCCACTTCTACTTAGTTGTGTGATTTCAGTTCAGTTCAGTCGCTCAGTCATGTCCAACTCTTTGCAACCCCATGAATCGCAGCACACCAGGCCTCCCTGTCCATCACCAACTCCCAGAGTTTACTCAAACTCATGTCCATCGGGTCCGTGCTGCCATCCAGCCAGCTTATCCTCTGTCGTCCCCTTCTCCTCCTGCCCCCAATCCCTCCCAGCATCAGAGTCTTTTCCAATGAATCAACTCTTCGCATGAGGTAGCCAAAGTATTGGAGTTTCAGCTTCAGCATCAGTCCTTCCAATGAACACCCAGGACTGATCTCCTTTAGGATGGACTGGTTGGATCTGGGGAAGGTCACTTAACCCCACCAAGTCCCAGTTTCCTGATCTCTGAATATTCATTGGAAGGACTGATGCTGAAGCTGAAGCTCCAATACTTTGGCCACCTGAGGTGAAGAGCCAACTCATCTTGGAAAAGACCCTGATGCTAGGAAAGACTGAAGGCAGGAGGAGAAGAGGACAACAGAGGATGAAATGGTTAGATGGCATCACAGACTTAATAGACATGGGTTTGCGCAAACTCTGGAAGATAGCGAAGGACCGGAAAGCCTGGCATGCTGCAGTCCATGGGTCTCAAAGAGTCAGACATGACTGAAACGACTGAGCACAAAAGCATGCAAGCTCTTGGAAGGGGGCTTCCCAGGTGGTGCTAGTGGTAAAGAACCTCCCTGAAAAAGCAGGACACATGAGAAATGCAGGTTTGATCCCTGGGTCGGAGAAGATCCCCTAGAGAAAGTCATGACAACACACTTTAGTATTCTTGCCTGGCGAATCCCATGGACAGAGGAGCCTGGCAGGCTACAGTCCATGGGGCCACAAGAGAGTTAGACAGGACTGAGCACACAGGCACAAAAACCTGAGTGTCAATGGACCCTTTGTGGTTACCAGTACATGAAGCATAGGATGGCATGCATCCTGTTTTTCTCAACCAAATATCTATGATTTTGTTGATTCTATTATTCTTTTCTTATAGCTTTTGTTTTCCAAATGTGGCCTCATTATTGTTGACTAAAATAATCAGAGTTTTAGTTGCAAATTTTCTGTTGCTCTTAAATGAGGATCAGAAGGTAAGCCAAATTCCTAGTTTCTCAGTTTATGCATGATAAGTCATTTCAGTCATGCCCAACTCTTTGCGACCTCATGAACTGTAGCCCATCAGGCTCCTCTGTCCATGGGATTCTCCAGGAAAGAACACTGGAGTGGGTTGCCACTACCTACTCCAGGGGGTCTTCCTGACCCAGGGATCGAACCTGCATCTCTTATTAGCAGGCAGATTCCTTACCACTAGCACCACCTGGGAAGGCCAGTTCCTGTTTACATTTGTCAAATACACACCTAATAGGAACTAATTATGGCTGTAGTACACATGCATCTTTTGATCTGTGAAAATAAATGTGGAAATTCTTGGTGCAATCCATCCTAAACTGCAAAACATATGCTATCTTCTACTTGCTATTGGTGAAATCAGAACAGCTTCAAAATCACAAACAGTCATTTGTTTCAGGAATGGCAAGTATGACTTCTGTTGCGTACATTAAAGTCTATTATTCAAGAGAAACATAAAGTAAATCTTGTGTGAGCTGAGTCGATTTTTGTCTTACCACACAAAAAGGCAGCTGGATAAAGAAGATGACCTTTGTTAAAAGGAAAAAAATCTTCAATACCTGGTGTTCACTGCCAGTGGGTGTTCTGGTGTTGGCTCTTAAAAGAAGCAGGAATCCTATTGTCATTTCTTCTATCTTTAATGATGAAATTTACTTTCAAGTTTGTGTTTCGTCTCAGGCTATAAAAGTCCAGTACCTCCCCGGCACTTGATTCTGGGTCATTTCTTGGGGACCCTCACCATACTCTGAGACAAAATAAGCAGCTCTAGATAAAAAAGCTCCAAGCTTCAGCACTGAGTGCTGAAACGGGTGCAAGTGCAAGGCTGTTAATAGCAACCCAATTGATTTTGAACTTCAGGAGATTTGCCTTTCCCCGACTCTCCAGGCTTGGCTCTGACTTAGATTAAAGCTCTTTCTGTTTAAATAGACAGGAGCTGTCCTGGAGGAGAGGAGAAGAGAGGGAAATAAATTCTAAATTACCAAAGCACAAATATGTATGCAAAAGCAATCAGGGGCTTTGACGGAAGAGTACAATTTATAGTCCATCCCTAGATATTAAGACTGTATTATTCTTAAGAATTTTAGCTAGAGGTTAGAGTTAGGTTGACCTAGCTTATTAGTCAGAGAAGGCAATGGCACCCCACTCCAGTACTCTTGCCTGGAAAATCCCATGGATGGAGGAGCCTGGTGGGCTGCAGTCCATGGGGTCTCGAAGAGTTGGACACGACTGAGCGACTTCCCTTTCACTTTTCACTTTCATGCATTGGAGAAGGAAATGGCAACCCACTCCAGTGTTCTTGCCTGGAGAATCCCAGGGACAGGGGAGCCTGGTGGGCTGCTGTCTATGGGGTCGAACAGAGTCGGACACAACTGAAGCAACTTAGCAGCAGCAGCAGCTTATTAGCAGTTGAAGGAGTTTAGTTTGAAAAAAACATTCATGACTGTGTGTGTGTTAAGTTGCTTCAGTCATGTCCGACTCTTGCAACACTATGGACTGTAGCCCACTAGGCCCCTCTGTCTACGGGTTCTCCAGGCCAGAATACCAGAGTGGGTTGCTATTTCCTTCTCCAGGGGATCTTCCTGATCCAGGGATCAAACCCACATCTTTTCCAGCTCCTTTACCACTAGTGCCACCTTGACTGTATTTTAAGAAGGAGAATGGATTGTGCAGTTTGCAAAATTTTGCCCTCTAAGCACATAAATGTTCTGAGACACTGAGAATATATAACTGAAAGATCTTTGATAAGACTGTTAGGATTTCCATGGCTTCTCACCAGGAAAATATTGATGAACTCTCTTTTATTATGTACTATATCCTCTCTCTCAGGCCCTTTTTTTTTTACCTTTGGCAAATTGTGGAATGAATATAACTGATTCAACTATCTTGTGAGGTACCAGTATGCATTGGTTCATTCATTCTTTCAATTGTTCTTTTGTGAATTCATTCATTTCATTAAAGAAATACCTTATTAAATAGTTGATACAATATTAAAGGCTGGAGATACACATATAAAACAAAATTCCTGCCCTCATGGAGTTTCCAGTCTGTTGAATGTCTTCTAACACATCTACGTCAGTGGTCCCCAAAAAGGTCAGTGATGCTTCTAGTTTACCTTTCAACAGTGCAGTTCAAGAATTAACACTCAGGCTGATTTCTGTAGCATAGGGATAGCTTTAGCCCAGGTGTCTGACACTTTTACGACCCCATGGACTGAAGTCCACCTGGCTCCTCTGTCCATGGGATTTCCCAGACAAGAATACCGGAGTGGGTTACCATTTCCTCTTCCAAGGGATCTTTCTGACCCACAGATCGAACCTGTGTCTCCTATATTAGCAGGCGGATTCTTTACCACTGAGCCACCTGGACCACATCTTTAACAAAACTAGGTATCAATACTAGATAGTATTTTCTAAATTTCTGGCACTCGAGATTACATGTGTGTGTGTGTGTGTGTGTATACATATATATATATATATATATAATTGTTTCACTTGAATTTTCACAATTACTAATTACAATTTATTGTTGTATTATATAAATACATATTTTTGTCTACATATGTTATAACTGGCTTACATGTATTCTTTTCTTACTTTTCAACTAAACTGTTCATTTATTATTGACATTGGCTTTTAACCCTTTGTGGATTATACAAGTTTATCATATTTTCCTACTTTGTTGATTGTATTTCTTTCTTATAGTGTTGGGCATATAAAGGTTTAGCATTTTTATGTAAACAAATCTGATTATCTTTATGGCCTCTGGATTTGAGTCTTGCCTTATAAAGCCTATAATATTCTAGGTTTATAAAATTTTTCTCCTGCACATTCTTCTAATCTTTTCATTGTTTAACATTTTCATTTTTGCCTAATCCATTTGTAATTTGTTTCCCTGTATTTTGTTCTGTAGAAATCCAATATTAAATCTAAATTAATTTTTATAAGAATTTCCAAACATTTTGATGCGTTAAGTCAGTGGGAAATCTAAATGAGTTAATCACTTAACAATAAGTAAATTGTGTGTTTGATCAATGATATTTTTCTTAAAGTTGTTGAATAGGAGGCCATATATTTTACATGGAGCCATGAAACAACAATGGTCTAAATGCTTCAACATTCTGCCAAAGTTTGGCATTAAAAGACTATTCATATACTGTCTTTTAAATAAAGTATATTTTAAAAGTGTAAATAAGATAAAATATCTTGTCCTTTAAAAGGTAATGGAGAGGAAGAAAATTATGAGTTGCTCCATCATGGCATACACTTTAAATCATACATGATGGATTTAGACAATAATTACTTTTTTTGGTCCCTTAGTATCTGTACATAGCCTAATATCTACATATTATATTGTCCTGGGCAACCACATGTATACATGCTTTTCAACAGACAAAAATTTACACATGGACATATAAACACACAAATACACCACAGGCATGTGCATGCATTGGAAAGGGTAGAGCAGATGAATAAACAAAACAAACAGGCAAAAAAAAAAAAGATGAAGATAATGTACATGCAGAAACGATTACGGAGGAAACCATGGGTGCACAGTGAAAGAAATCATGGACGAAAACAGACACACATGGAAAAATGTAGGGAGTTTTGGCCAGAAAGCTGCGAAGCTTAACATAAAATGCAGCCACATCAGCAAGTATTATATCAGACCTAGATTGTCCTAACCTTCTCACCTTCCAAAATTAAATGCAAATATAGGATTTTGTGGAAGGCCGTGAATTTTTCTAGGATTCTATCTGGAATAGGCTTATTAAGGTTATGAAAATTTTCTCATTTGGCTAAGAATTAATTTACATGCTTGCTCTAAATAAGTATACACACCAAATATGAAATGAAGTTGTCTTAGAATGTTGTTCTGTGTATATGTACCAGCAGAAAAACAATATATTTCTTGGAAAGGGAGTATAATGTACAGCATTTAATATCAGAGAGTCATATCTAAATTTTCCTGCTTCCAAATGATTTTTTTTTAACTAAGAGAAAAAGGAATGCTTTTATCAAGGTTCCTTGCAGTGCATAAAAGGGCACTTAGTTGGGAAATATCGATATTACTTAAATAATGGGCTTTTACACATTTAGTTCCCTATCTGCCTACGTGATAGAACCTCAGTTTGAATATCTGTGAGTAGAGGACTTTTGAGTCAATGCAGCCAGATCTACTAACAGTCATTCTGGAAGACACTGCCCTTCTGGGATAACATACTTGGGAAATGGGTCTGCCAGTATATTCATCAAAGGTTAAGCGTAACACAAATGAGACCTCCAAATTCAGGGGTAACCTTTGGCTAAAAACTGAACTTTTATCTTCTTAAAGATAATTCCCATTGTTCTATTTGACTTAATTGCTATAGGTTTAACTAGCAATGCTCAAAAGAATTAGGGAGAGTCTTTAGAATACAATTGCAAAGAAAAACAAAACTTTAAATGCAAACATTGATAGCAATATTCAAACCAAGTAGTATTAATAAATACAAAATTTTTCCCAGTAATAAAGTTTCTGTATATCGGTATTCTGCAAAATGTTAACGTTTCTCCTATTAAACTGGTTTTAAAGTGATTCTATATTTAGAAAAATAAATGCCATCTTAAAATTAAAAAAATAATTCCTACTTATATGGCAGCTTGCATGAAAAGTTAATGAGTGATATATGACCATCACAAGGCTATCCGTGATCCTTTTTGCTTTTTGCCTCAGCCAAAGAAGAGGATGAAGTCAACTTGAGAAGGTGACAAGTTGAGTGAATTTATCAAAGTGTTTCAAGAATCAATTACTATATAAACTCCTTGTTGACTTTCCTCCCATTCCCAGCTGTTATTACTTCTCAAAAATACAGAGTCATCCAGGCATGCTATTTGCCAGTGGAGAGGGCACACAGATTTACTTCCGTTCTGCTTATTCTCCTTCCAGAGTCTGCTAGAATCTTCTCAGATCTTAAACAGGAAGGCACATCCTTGTGCACAGGGCCTTTTGAGATTTAAAAAAAAAAAAAAAGTATCTAACAGAAATGCATAGCTGCAGCTCTTGTGGACAGGAAGAAGTCTCCTATTTCCACAAACAATATAGGCTGCATCACCTTGGTGGCTCAGATGGTCAAGAATTTGGCTGCAATATAGGAGACCCAGGTTCAATCTCTGGGTTAGGAAGATCCCCTGGAGAAGGAAATGGCAACCCACTCCAGTATTCTTGCCTGGGAAATCCCATGGACAGTGGAGTCTTGTGGGCTACAGTCCATGGGGTTGCAAAGAGTCAGACAGGTCTGAGTGACTAACACACACTCATATACACACACGTACATAGTATATGAGGGAAAGGTTTCTTTCTGGGCAACATGGAGCATTTGTCATCATTTTTTTCTGTCAAAAAGAGTGAAGAGTAAATTTAGAACCCACAAATGCATTCTTTTCAGGAAGCTCCTGTCTCTGACAATTTCATTTCCCAGAATGCAAGGCCCACTCTGCCCTCTCTCCCCTTCCTGGGTTGAGCTGCAATTCTGACAGTCATAGACTTCAAGCAAATGTGGGGAGAGGACTGCTGACAGGAAAGAGAGTAGCTTCTTCATGAGTCAGTTCCAGGCCATAGCTGAAGGGAGGCTGCCTCATTTTCAAGGTCTGTTTTAGGGTGGGGTTGAGTGAGTAGAGGTCTGAGTGATGCTTCTTTTCACCTTTCCTTTTGGTTCGGCACCTTCAGAAGTCATCTTGATTAATGGTAATTTCATACATTCATTAGTTATTGTTGTTGTTCAGTTGCTAAGTTATATCCGGCTCTTTGTGACCCCATGGATTTCAGCATGTCAGGCTCCTCTGTCCTCCATTATCTCCCAGAGTTTGCTCAAATTCATGTCCATTGAGTTGGTGGTGCTATTTAATGATCTCATGCTCTGCTGCCCCCTTCTCCCTTTGCTTTCAATCTTGCCCAGCATCAGGGTCTTTTCCAAGGAGTTGGCTCTTCGAATCTGGTAACCGAAATACTGGAGTTTCAGCTTCAGCACCAGTACTTCTAATGAATATTCATGGTTGATTTCCTTTAAGACTGACTGATTTGATCTCCTTGCAGTTCAAGGGACTCTCAAGAGTCTTTTCCAGAACCATAACGTGAAATCATCAGTTCCTCAGCACTCAGCCTTCTTTATGGTCCAACTATCACATTTGTACATGACTGCTAGAAAAAAAATCATAGCTTTGACTATACGGACATCTGTCAGCAAAGTGATGTCTCTGCTTTTTAATATGCAGTCTAGGTTTGTCATAGCTTTCCTTCCAAGCAGCAAGCATATTTTAATTTCATGGCTGCAGTCACCATCATTAACTATTAGTCATTTGTTAATTCAACACATATTGCTGACCTACTATGTTGTCACCCAGTAGATGACTACTAGATTAGTCATCTCTACCTAAAAATGAATATTCATGCTATGTACTAAGGCAGATACCCAGTTCAACTAAAATCCATTAATGGATAACTCTTCATGTGTTGCTCAAAATACAGGCTCCTGATGACCTACCAAGTTAAGCACTCCGTGGAATGATGTTCAAAGCCATATTTGATCCCAAACTACTTGTACAAGTTTTTGCCCACATCTTCCTCTTTTTTCATCCTTCTGGAAATCAAATTAGGCCTGACTTTCTGAGCAGAATCCTTTGCCGTGGACATCTGTTTGTTTTCCTCCTACTGTGCTCCCTATGTTGGGCTTCCCAGGTACCACTAGTGCCATAGAACCAGCCTGCCAATGCAGGAGACGTAAGAGACACGGGTTCCATCCCTGGGTCGGGAAGATCCCCCTGGAGGAGGAAATGGCAACCCACTCCAGTATTCTTGCCTGGAGAATCCCATGAACAGAGGAGTCTGGTGGGCTGTAGTCCTTAGGGTCACAGAGAGTCAGACATAACTGAAGCAACGGAGCATGCACACACTCACTCCCTGTGTGATCTTTGCATGTTGAAAATATGTATCATTTAAATTAATTCTCAGTTTTTAAAACCTTTTCTGATATCCCCAATTAAACAGGAGCTTTCTCCTTTACTCTTAAATGTTTTGTACCTACTCCTGTAAAATTAACACTTTTATCCTTTGCATTTGTTCACTTCTATTGATATTGGAAGTTCTAATAGAGTAGAAACTGTATTTTGCTTGCTTTCCACTAACAGTAATTTATACCAAGTAAAATCTCAATATATATTAGAAGGGAAATGAATTAAATTTGGCATATTTCTCTGATTTGGTCTCTACCTGTATCCAACCTTTTTTTGAGTTTCATGTGTTGTGTTGAGAAAGAGCATGTCCATTGTACAAATTTAAAAAATAAATATAGAATTTGACATTTTCCCTCTTTCAATGATAATATGTATTCAAAGATCTTAATTCTTGTGAGGGTAAAACTTTGATGGCATCCTTGGAAGTCAAAGTTTCTGGAAACATACTGCAAACATGCAATTGTCTTTCTTTACTATTGGAAGTAGATTTGAGTTTTAGAAGGGTGCTATCTCTATATTTTAGAAAATGAAATATTGAAATAAAATATTGTTAGACTCATCTAGCCCAAAAAAATTCTTCTTTTTTCTCCATACAGTCAGCATGTATAACTTTCTTCTTATTTCTGATAAATGACAAAGTTTCTACTTTTGAATTGAAGAAATATGTCCTAATACACATTATCTTTTCCTCCTGGAGTAGCAGATTGAATTTGTCTAAAAATGTTCTAATAAAGAGTTCTGTGTATTTGGCCTTATCAGTCGCATAGTAGAAAAACTACTACTTACAGACACTGTTATTGTTATCTTCAAAAAAAAAAAAAAGAAAGGAAACAAAAAAACCCTTTGTTTTAAAAGTTGCTTAGACTGCATGCATAGACTCTATTTCCTGAAGTGTAGAGTGATATAGACCGCTACATAAATAATGAAAGTAACTGTAAAGCCTGTGTCTTGTTAATACTCCCTTGATATTACAAAAGGGCAGTTCTGTCTTTAAAATACTACCCGTTTATTCCTATAGCTTTCAATCTCTTCTAGGAATTTCAAGTGCTTTTGAACTTATAGATTGTTTCAGATTATTCACAGTAAGTGGCCAGTTTCTCCTGGAGTTTCTTTGAATTGAGAAGCCCCCCAGGGATGCCAGAAGAGAAGAGAAGGGAAACAAACCTGACTCGCCATAGTCTGGTTAGTTCGCAGTTGAAAGTGAGTAATGGAGCAGTGTGACCAGCCGCATGACCTTCAACTAGTAAGTGCTCCTCATGGACTTACAGTTAGGAGCCTTTTAATTCAGCTCTAGTCTTGTCCAGTATTCGATTTAATTAATCCCTCTGCCTTTTCACAACCTAACTTAGAGCAATAATACTAACAACTTCGGAGATGCTCTATTGACTTAATTAACCTATGAGCTCCTAAATTTCAGCATTCAAACATATTATTGCTAACTGATGGATCTTGTTTTTGAGGGGGTGGTGATTATTTATGAATATGTATAAACAAATCTCATACTATTGTCAGTATTATTTTCATGAAACCATGAAATGTTTATTCTGACGTGGCATTACTCTTTATATCAAAAGACGAAGTGTTGAAGAGTTTAGAATAATGTCATTTCCCCCTTGCTTACAATAAAACTAATATAGAAAGACGAAATACGATCTTGCCTTAAATAATTATATTGGCTAAGGGCCAGTTAGAATAAGAATATTAAATCCCAATCACTCAGATGGCAAGAATTTCCTCTTCACTCAGCTGCACATGCTGGTACTCAGCTTCCACCGAAAGGGAAGTGATATTAACATCATGTTTTAGAAGCATCCACTAATTTTACATAGAATTACCTGTAAGAAAGTAATTCTACTGGAGACAGAAAAATAATAGTGTATGAATAGAGAAGGTTTAGGAATAGTTATTCTCCACTTATTCCAAGTTGAGTTGCAATCTATGTTTATGATCTGTGTACCTCTAGGGAGATTAGTCTAGTAGTATTTATTGAACACTTTCAAAATGTTTGGAAAAGATGGTCAGACGAGAATGTGATTCCTGTGTTCAAGTGTCTCTATTAAAAAGAGACAAAGATCTTTTGAGGCTGCTCCAGGGACATTGGCTTAATGTAATAGTATTCCTTGAAAAATACGTGTAAATTTATAGCTTTGCAAATTGAATCGTGTTTTATATATTTAAATGTAATCTCCATACCTACTTTACAATATGATTCTGTCTGTACATCCAAGGAGAATCCCTAAGATTTGAGATTTCAGTGATGAAAAATCATTTTAAGGGACACAAAAAAATCCCACGTCTGAGAGGTGTGGTGAGTTTGAGGAGAAACCATGTGATTTTCTTAGTGTGTTTCAGAAAACAACCTTGAACTAAGTGAGCACCCATCTCACATTTCTCAAAGCCAGCATTTGTTTTGGTGAGTCTGGGCATGCAGTGCCTCTAGAGTGAGGTGTTGATAAGCTCCTCTGCAGTAGACGAGTGGCTTCTTACCACCTTTCATATGTGTACTCCCTTCTCTCCAACCCCCTGTGGTGACAGTCCTGGCTATCTCCACCTCCCCAAAAGAAACTGCTGGCGCTACAGCCGCCAAAGTTGGGATAAGAGTAAGTTAGAACCCCTTTCTTGAAAAAGTGGCCATCCATGGGACATCTAGTATGGTTTCATGAACTCCTCTTTAAGTCAGAATGCATGTTACAAAACTAAACGTTTTTTTAAGAGCACAGGGATGTGCGCTGCAGTGTAGATTTGTAGATCCCTGTCTCACCATCTCAGAGGGTACCATCTTGCTCTTTTTACCTGTGGTAAGAAAGATACTGCTGTATGTGGCCAAACCTCTAAGTCTCTGTAAGGAGTGTTCCCACTCTTTCCAGGTTCATCACTCACAGAGGGACTATGGATGCCAAGCAAAACCATGGGGACAAAGCTGCATGGGATCCCCAAAGATTTCCACATTCATGTGTGGGATCTAAGTCAGAGCACCTCTGAGAGTATCTTCTGTTTGAGAGAACAACATTTTCCCTGAGTGGAATAAGTAGGACACATTTTAAAATAATCCTTGAACTCCAGCCAACTTAACTAAAAAAATGTCATCCTATAAAATTTTTAAAACTAGGGTTTTACTGTACTTTCACTATTTTCACTTAATGGAATTGGCGGTGGCCACTTACCTAAGCTCTGTAACAAGCAAGTAATAGTTAGAGAACAAATAAATGTAAAGAGAAGTTCGCAAAAGGGATGAACTTTTTGAACAGGGGATAATTTGATCACTTGCAGAAACCATCTAGAACTGACTTCAGGAACCTAAGGATGAGGGATCTGTGACTTGAAAATGGTACAATCAGAGAAAGAGACTGTTTCAAGTAGTAAATGAAGGAGGATACAGAGCTGGCAGAGGTAAGGGTTGTGATGAAAAGAGTAAAGATTCAAAATGGACTCAAAACCACATATAAGAGCTAACTTAAAGTGGACTATAGACAAACAAGTAAAACCCAAAACTACAAAACATAGGAGAAGGTTTTGCAAACTATAAAAGAGAATTTGATAAATTGGATTTCATCAACTAAAATCTTTTGTTCTTTAAAAGACATTGTTAAGAAAAAGTCAAGCTGCAGACTAGGAGAAAAAATTTTAAGTTTTATATCATATAAAGAACTTAAATCTAGAATACACAAAGAATTCTTAATCTTAACTAGAAGGCATACAACCCAATTTTTAAAAATCAGCAGTAGAGTTGAATAAATATTTCTTTCAAAGAAAGCATGCAGATGAAAAAGAAGCACAAGAAAGAAGATGCTCAGTGTCATTACTCATTAGAAATTAAAGCCACAATGGATATCGCTACATACTCATTAAAATGGCTAAAAAAGTTGATAGCAATTGACCATATCAAGTGTTGACAAGAATGCAGAGCAACTACAAATCTCATACTCAGTTGGTAGGAATGTAAAATGGTACAACCAATTTGAAAAGCAGTGAGGCAGTTTTTAATAAAAGTAAGCATACACTTAATGTACAATCCTCTATTCCCATACCTGTTTTTATTGAAAAGAACTAAAAGCATTTAACCACCCAAAGACTTGCACATGAATGTGTATAAAAGTTTATTCCTAAAGACCAGAGTTGGAAACTATTGTGTTCATCAGCTGGTGAATAAACAAATTATGGTATATTTATAAAATAGGATAGTAGTAACTAGCAAAAAGAAAAAGAAAAAAACTGCAGATATATACAACATAGGTGAAAAAAGCCAGACATAAAACTAAATGCTGCAAACCAGTTCTATGAAATTTTGAAACAGGCAAAACTACAGTGAGAGAAAGAAAAGTGACTGCCAGTAGCCAGGCTAAAAATAAGGGGATGTGAGGGGACTTTTTGGAGTAACTGAGTTTCGGTTGTGGTGGTGTTGATACAACTGTATCCATTGGCCAAATTTACCAAAAGATACACTTAAAATTCGTTAACTTTACTGCATGAAAATTACACTTAAATCCGATTTTTAAAATTGACTCAAAATTATTCAACTTGAAACAAAACCAGTGAAGGAAGGAATTAAAGAGACCAGAAACTGTCATGCTTTAAGCTGAGGGAGATGGCCTGCTGGAGCAGAAATATCATTGTCTCACTAACTAAACAGGTGACCTTGTACAAATCACACAACTTCTCTGAGCCTCAGTTTTCCCAGACAAAATGAGGAGATTGAATAAAGTCATATTGCCTTACAAATCTGAAACTGACAAAAAGGCTTAGGTGTTCTTATGTCAAGGATAGCCAATTCTGCTGCTGCTGCTGCTGCTGAGTCGCTTCAGTCGTGTCCGACTCTGTGCCACCCCAGAGACAGCAGCCCATTAGGCTCCGCTGTCCCTGGGATTCTCCAGGCAAGAACACTGGAGTGGGTTGCCATTTCCTTCTCCAGTGCATGAAAGTGAAAAGTGAAAGTGAAGTCACTCAGTCCTGTCCAACCCTCAGCGACCCCATGGACTCCAGCCTACCAGGCTCCTCCATCCATGGGATTCTCCAGGCAAGAGTACTGGAGTGGGGTGCCATTGCCTTTTCCGAGCCAATTCTGAGGAGTATTTAATCAAGAATCTCTATTCCATTTTATCAGACTGTATTAATACAATTGTAAAAAGGAAACTCTGATTTATGTAGCTTGACAATGTTTCAAATCAAGCTGAAATGGAAAGGTTGAATAAACAAATTCAGGAAAGAAAGCGGCTCCCTAAATCCAGTTTTCGTATAAAAAAATTCCTCTGATGTACTTTATTGCACAGAATATTCTAACAGTTCTGAGGATGAGTCACTATCAATGCAGACTTGAGGAGTTTAGGGTATCAAAAACATATGGGGTTATTAAGCGGTGGACTTGAAAATGTCCAATGGTCTTGTCAGTAAGAAAAAAAGAGAAGAAACAATGGATGAAGTGTTAAAATGGTGGAAGTGTAACAGGGAAACCTTGTATTTTAGGAGCCACAATACTGAAATAACTTCAAGAGATTGGCTTACACTCAAACAGGAAATTGACCAAATCAACATTTGGCTTGAGATAATGAAGTGATAAAAGGAGCGGGAGGGGGTGCGGCACAGCTCTGAGTGAGGAGGAGGCAATGGAAGTTCTGTGTTAAGCTACAAGGCCCTTTCTGGAACGTGTTTTTAATTAAACCTCTCCATCCAGTGTTCACGAAACCTAAGCACAATACTGAATTAGTGCCCTTGGGAACAGGTATAACATTAAAAAAAAAAAAAAAAAAACCCAACTGTAACAAATTGGACCAGCAAAAGCACCTCCATCTTTTCCAGACCAACTTCTACACTGTTTTTGTTTGTTTTGTTTTGTTTTAATTGATGGTCCTATTTCAGAGAGTAATAGAGCAATTAAGAAAACAAACCTATTGTGAAAGCAGATGAAGGGACCAGATTGCACAAACACACATAAGAATGAACGCTGCTTTTTCCTACTCCCTGATGCCCCCAGTCTCAGCTCCAGGACCTGGAAATGGGAACTTGACGTTAGAAAGCAAGGCCTGGTAGCAGGACCCAGAACCAAACCAGTGAGCAGCTAGCCAATGAAGTGATCCTATCAGAGCTGAAAGAGAAGACGATGGGGAGTTCAATCAGCTAACCTTAGAGCTTCAAACAGAGTTAGTAAGTAACCACAGAGCCAACTCATTAAAAGGACCCTGATGCTGGGAAAGACAGGACAGGAGAAGGGGGACAGAAGATGAGATGGTTGGATGGCATCACCAACTCAACAGACATGAGTTTGAGCAAACTCCATGAGATAGTGAAGAACAAGGAAGCCTGACATACCACAGTCCATGGGGTCATAAGGGGTTGGACGCAACTTAGTGACTGAACAACAAAGTAAGCACAACCACCCAGGAGTGAACAAATGAGGCTTTCAAAAGTTGAACTAATGTACTTAAGAGTGTTCTTTCTCTTCCATCTTCTCTCTCTCTTCTCTGCTCTCACTGTCTCTTCCTGCAATTAATTCTTTCCTTATCCAAATCAGAAACTGCACTGACACAACTCAGAGTGGTCACAGGACTCTAAATGGCACAGGTATTTTAGTTTGTACACTGGGGAGTCTTAGAGGTAATAATTAATAATAATGACTAACATTTATAAAATATTTTCTAGGGGCCTGGCATTGTCTTAAGCACTTTACAAAACAAAGCAAATCAAAAAACTTTATGAGATAGATACTCTTGTAACCCCCATTTTACAATGACATAGCTTAAATGACTAGCCAAAGTTTACAGAACTTGAGAGGAGAGTGACGGAGCAAGAGTGAAAATCCAAGAAATCTGGCTTCAACTACTGTTAACAACCACAGGCCAAAGGAGAAGCCAGGGAGGGATGCAGATCTACAATGAAAATTTCCCTTAGGATGAAGTTGATCCCTGGAAGAACAGATTCAAATGCAGGTCCAGGGAGCTCAGTCCTGTGGCAAAGTATGGTGTCTAAGGGGTGTAGTAATATTTAACAAGTGGTGTTACACTCCAGTAGTCAAAGCCAAGAAGGTTCAGCCTGAAGTTGGGGGTTCCAAAAGGTTGAACAAGACCACTGAGAAATCAACAGTTGTTAATATGGTCCATGTTTTAGAATTATTGATAGAAATACTAGAAATGGCACCAAGATAGAATTCAGGTGAAGAAAACAGGAAAGACATCTAGTTATCCTTACTGATGGGATGGAAGCCACAGTGTTTGCATCAAGGCTCAACCTCCCCTGGGCTGCTCCCAGCTAATGACTGAGTGCAGCAGCATGTCCTGAGAGATATGGGACTCTGGGACTCTTTGATAGATGCTTTGGTTAGAAAAAGTCTTGCCAAACTTTCCTTATTGTTGTTGTTTAGTCGCCAAGTTGTGTTCTATTCTTTGTGACCCCATGGACTGCAGCCCGCCAGGCTCCTCTGTCCAAGGGATTTCCTAGGCAAGAATACTGGAGTGGGTTGCCATTTCCTTCTCCAGGGGATCTTTCTGACTCAGGGATTGAACCTGCATCTCCTGCATTGGCAGGAGGATTCTTTACCACTCAGCCTCCAAGGAAGCCCTAAACTTACCTTGCTGCTGCTAAGTTGCTTCAGTCATGTCCGACTCTGTGTGACCCCATAGATGGCAGCCCACCGGCTCCCCCATCCCTGGGATTCTCCAGGCAAGAACACTGGAGTGGGTTGCCATGTCCTTCTCCAATGCATGAAAGTGAAAAGTGAAAGTGAAGTCGCTCAGTCGTGTCCGACGCTTAGCTACCCCATGGACTGCAGCCTACCAGGCTCCTCCGTCCACGGGATTTTCCAGGTAAGAGTACTGGGGTGGGGTGCCATTGCCTTCTCCACCTTAGGTGCCATAATAAGCTTCTGCATAACATTTTTTCTTCTCTTCACTCAGCATCACTTGTGATCTGACAGCTCTTTCCCACTCCCCTTCCCCCTCATTTCTTTTCACAGATGTTTTGCCTAATAAAATCCTTGCAGCTTTAATCCCATCTAGGCTTCTGCTTCTTGTAAGACCCAGACTAACAAAAGCATCTTATGTTTGTAGAGTGCTTTACAGTTTACAGAGCACTGTCATATATATTTGCTCATTTGATCTTCCCAGAGTTCTGTGAGATAGGTGGGGTAGGTACAATTATACCCATTTTACAGGTTTGAAAATTGAAGCTCACAGAGATCAAATGCTCTATCTATGGTATGTAGCCTCTAAAGTGAAAAGTGAAAGTGTTAGTCACTCAGTCGTGTCCAACTCTTTGCAACCCCATGGACTGTAGCCCTCCAGGCTCCTCTGTCCACGGAATTCTCCAGGCAAGAATACTGGAGTGAGTAGCCATTCCTTTCTCCAGGAGCTCTTGCTGACCCAGGGATCAAACCTGGGTCTCCTACATTACAGACGGATTCTTTACCATCTGAGCCATTAGAAAAGTCCATGCATCCTCTGAGATAGTCCTTAACAATCCCTGCCTCCTGTAATTCACATCCTTGTGTATTCTCCTCCCTTTGAGCATGAGACTTATTGACTGACTTCTAATGAATAAAATTTGACAGAACTAATGGATTGTCGCTTTGGAAGTAAGATTATAAAAGTCCATAGTTTTCATCTTTGTGCTCTGTCTTGCTTTCTGTTGAATCATTTGCCCTGAGGGAAAAGAGCTGCCATGTAGTAAGGCAGCCCAGTGGAGAAATTCATATGGGGAGGGACGAAGGTCTGCCAACAACCACGTGAGCGCCTTTGAAAATGGATCTTCCCCCTAAATCCCTAGTCCAGCCTGTGAAAGAGACTAAGGCTCTGCTGACAGCTTGACAGCAACCTCCTAAGAGACCCTTTGCCAGAGATACCCAGCTAAGCCAGAGCTGGATTCCTGGTCCACAGAAATTGTGAAATAATAAGTACTTATTATTGCAAACTGCTAAGATTAGGGACATTGCACAGGAGACAGGGATCAAGACCATCCCCATGGAAAAGAAATGCAAAAAAGAAAAATGGCTGTCTGGGGAGGCCTTAGAAATAGCTGTGAAAAGAAGAGAAGTGAAAAGCAAAGGAGAAAAGGAAAGATAAAAGCATCTGAATGCAGAGTTCCAAAGAATAGCAAGGAGAGATAAGAAAGCCTTCTTCAGCGATCAATGCAAAGAAATAGAGGAAAACAACAGAATGGGAAAGACTAGAAATCTCTTCAAGAAAATTAGAGATACCAAGGGAACATTTCATGCAAAGATGGGCTCAATAAAGGACAGAAATGGTATGGACCTAACAGAAGCAGAAGATATTAAGAAGAGGTGGCAAGAATACACAGAAGAACTGTACAAATAAGATCTTCACAACCAAGATAATCATGATGGTGTGAACACTCACCTGGAGAAGGCAATGACACCCCACTCCAGTACTCTTGCCTGGAAAATCCCATGGACAGAGGAGCCTAGTAGGCTGCAGTCCATGGGGTCGCTAAGAGTCGGACACGACTGAGCTACTTCACTTTCACTTTTCACTTTCATGCACTGGAGAAGGAAATGGCAACCCACTCCAGTATTCTTGCCTGGAGAATCCCAGGGATGGGGAGCCTGGTGGGCTGCTGTCTATGGGGTCACACAGAGTTGGATACGACTGAAGCAACTTAGCAGCAGTGATCACTCACCTAGAGCCAGAAATCCTGGAATGTGAAGTCAAGTGGGCCTTAGAAAGCATCGTTACGAACAAAGCTAGTGAAGGTGACAGAATTCCAGTTGAGCTATTTCAAATCCTGAAAGATGATGCTGTGAAAGTGCTGCACTCAATATGCCAGCAAATATGGAAAACTCAGCAGTGGCCACAGGACTGGAAAAGGTCAGTTTTCATTCTAATCCCTAAGAAAGGCAATGCCAAAGAATGCTCAAACTACTGCACAATTGCACTCATCTCACATGCTAGTAAAGTAATGCTCAAAATTCTCCAAGCCAGGCAGGCTTCAGCAATATGTGAACTGTGAACTTCCAGATGTTCAAGCAGGTTTTAGAAAAGGCAGAGGAACCAGAGATCAAATTGCCAACATCTGCTGGATCATGGAAAAAGCAAAGGAGTTCCAGAAAAACATCTATTTCTGCTTTATTGACTATGCCAAAGCCTTTAACTGTGTGGATCACAATAAACTGTGGAAAATTCTGAAAGAGATGGGAATACCAGACCACCTGACCTGCCGATTAAGAAACCTATATGCAGGTCAGGAAGCAACAGTTGGAACTGGACATGGAACAACAGACTGGTTCCAAATAGGAAAAGGAGTTTGTCAAGGCTGTATATTGTCACCCTGCTTATTTAACTTCTATCCAAAGTACATCATGAGAAACACTGGGCTGGAAGAAGCACAAGCTGGAATCAAGATTGCCAGGAGAAATATCAATAACCTCAGATATGCAGATGACACCGGCCTTATGGCTGAACATGAAGAGGACTTCAAAAGCCTCTTGATGAAAGTGAAAGAGGAGAGTGAAAAAGTTGGCTTAAAGCTCAACATTCAGACAACTAAGATCATGGCATCTGGTCCCCATCACTTCATGGGAAATAGATGGGGAAATAGTCCATGGGGTCGCTAAGAGTTGGACACGACTGAGTGACTTCACTTTCACTTTTCACTTTCATGCATTGGAGAAAGAAATGGCAACCCACTCCAGTATTCTTGCCTAGAGAATCGCAGGGATGGGGGAGCCTGGTGGGCTGCTGTCTATGGGGTCACACAGAGTCGGACATGACTGAAGCGACTTAGCAGCAGCAGCAGCAGTGGAAACAGTGTCAGACTTTGTCTTTTGGGGCTCCAAAATCACTGCAGATGGTGATTGCAGCCATGAAATTAAAAGACGCTTACTCCTTGGAAGGAAAGTTATGACCAACCTAAATAGCATATTCAAAAGCAGAAACATTACTTTGCCAACAAAGGTCCGTCTAGTCAAGGCTATGGTTTTTCCAGTGGTCAGGTATGGATGTGAGAGTTGGACTGTGAAGAAAGCTGAGTGCCGAATAATTAATGCTTTTGAACTGTGGTGTTGGAGAAGACCCTTGAGAGTCCCTTGGACTGCAAGGAGATACAACCAGTCCATTCTAAAGGAGATCAGCCCTGGGTGTTCTTTGGAAGGAATAATGCTAAAGCTGAAACTCCAGTACTTTGGCCACCTCATGTGAAGAGTTGACTCATTGGAAAAGACTCTGATGTTGGGAGGGATTGGGGGCAGGAGGAGAAGGGGACGACAGAGGATGAAATGGCTGGATGGCATCACTGACTCGATGGACGTGAGTTTGAGTGAACTCTGGGAGTTGGTGATGGACAGGGAGGCCTGGCGTGCTGCTATTCATGGGGTTGCAAAGAGTCGGACACAACTGAGCGACTGAACTGAACTGAACTGAAGATTAGGGAGATTAGGGATCATGTTTAAGTATCAATTGAAAATGAATATATTATCCAATGCTTAGAGTAAGTAAGTAGCAAAATTCAGAATTGAAACATCGCAAAGCTTTGTCTAGTTGCATTTTATTCTTATCTATACTCCAATTTTTAGGCAACCTTTATCCTTTCTTTTTACAATTAATTCATTAATTTATTTTTGGCCGTGTTGGGTCCTCTTTGCGGCATATAGGCTTTCTCTAGTTGCAGCAAGTGGGGGCTCCTCCCTGGTTGTGGTACACGAGCTCCTCACTGTCATAACTTCTTGTCACAGGGCACAGGCTCTGGAGTGCGAGGGCTCAGTAGTTGTGGCGCATGGGCTTAGTTAATCCATGGCATGTGGAATCGTCCCAGATCAGGGATCGAACCAGTGTCCCCGGCACTGGCAGATGGATTCTTAACTGGAGCACTAGGGAAGCCCTCTCCTTTCATTTTACAAATGAACTTGATTATTAAGATCATGGCAACTGGTCCATCACTTCCTGGCAAATAGATGGGGAAACAGTGGAAACAGTGGCTGACTTTATTTTTGGGGGCTACAAAATCACTGCAGATGGTGGCTGCAGCCATATTAAAAGACGCTTACTCCTTGGAAGGAAAGTTATGACCAACCTAGACAGCATATTAAAAAGCAGAGACATTACTTTGTCAACAAAGGTCCGTCTAGTCAAGGCTATGGTTTTTCCAGTGGTCGTGTATGGATGAGAGAGTTGCACTTTAAAGAAAGCTGAGCACCGAAGAATTGATGCTTTTGAACTGTGGTCTTGGAGAAGACTCTTGAGAGTCCCTTGGACTGCAAGGAGGTCCAACCAGTCCATTCTAAAGGAGATCAGTCCTGGGTGTTCATTGGAAGGACTGATGTTGAAGCTGAAACTACAATACTTTGGCCACCTGATGTGAAGAACTGACTCATTTGAAAAGACCCTGATGCTGGGAAAGATTGAGGGCAGGAGGAGAAAGGGGTGACAGAGGATGAGATGGTTAGATGGCATCACTGACTCAATGAACATGAGTTTGGGTGGACTCCGGGAGTTGGTAATGGACAGGGAGGACTGGGGTGCTGTGGCTCATGGGGTTGCAAAGATTTGGACACAACTAAGCGACTGAACTGAACTTGAATCACTAGTTCTTTTATTTTTAATGATATGGTCCATTTAACTTTAAATGTTTTCTGGGGTGACAAATATCCTTAAATCTCAGTGGCCTTGAACAATGAATATTATATTAGGTTCAGGAGTCTGTCAGTTGGTTGTGGCTTGTTTATACACTTCTCAGGTCTGTTCAGCTCTGCTTTATGCACTGTCCCATCTCAGGCTAGAGGACCACAGCTAAAGATGCTGTCCTTTGCTGGAAATGCTGTTCTCATGGCAGAAACAGGAAGACAAGAGGCCAAACTTATTCATCCAAATGCATTTATAGTTTCTGCTCAGATGTGGCATACTCATGTCCATTCACATTACATTGGACAAAACAATCACTTAGCCAAAAATGAGACAGGATAATGTATGCTGCCAAAAGAGGCTTGGTGTTGGACAGAGTGAACAAAAACTACCCACCAAACTGAAAGGGTGTCTTGATACTGAGAAAAGAGGCAGAAAGCTCCATATAAACAATTGCTGTTGTTTAGTCACTCAGTCCTGTCTGACTCTTTGCAACCCCCTGGACTGCAGCATGTCAGCGTTCCCTGTCTTTCACCATCTCCCAAAGTGTGCTCAAACTCATGTCCATTGAGTCCATGATGTCATCCAACCATCTCATCCTCTGTCACCCCCTTCTCTTGCCCTCAATCTTTCCCAGCATCAGGGTCTTTTCCAGTGAGTTGGCTATTTGCATCAAGTTGCCAAAGTATTGGAGCTTTAGCTTGAGCATCAATCCTTCCAATGAATATTCAGTTATTTTCCTTTAGGATTGACTGATTTCATCTTGCTGTCCAAGGGACTCTCAAGAGTCTTCTCTAGCACCACAGTTCAAAGACATAGATTCTTCAGTGCTCAGCCTTCTTTATGGTCCAACTCTCACATCCATATATGACTACTGGAAAAACCATAGCTTTGACTATACAGACCTTTATGAGCAAATTGATGTCTCTGCTTTTTAATATGCTGTCTAGGTCTGTCATAGCTTTTCTTCCAAGGAGCAACATCTTTTACTTTCATGGTTGCAGTCACCATCTTCAGTGATTTTGGAACCCAAGAAAATGAAATCTGACCACTGTTTCCACTTTTTCCCCATCTATTTGCCATAAAGTGATGGGCATGGATGCCACGATTTTTGTTTTTTGAATGTTGAGTTTTAAACAAGCTTTTCCCCTCTCTTCTTTCATCTTTATCAAGAGGCTCTTGGACCAGTGTATAATAGGGTACCGATGTTATGCAGGATGGCATCAAGATCAAGCAAACAGTGGTTCATAGCCACATTCTGCACCACTGATGGGCAGACAGTTGGGACAATTTTATAGTTAACCTAGGGAATGGGGAAAGTACTTGGAAGCAGGATGTGCATTCCTAAGTCAAGATTTATAAATGGATAACTTGTCTCACAGCCACCAGGAATTAGTCAATGAAAAGTTTCATCATTGTTTGGGGACTAGCAGAGCATAGAGGGTAGCTAGTCCTAATGATTATCAAACAATATCTATTAACTGCAAAGTGCCTGATGACAGAGAAATGATTGCACAGTACAGTCCTAGACGGGAAGGACAGGAAAAGTGTTAAGAGGCCAAGATGGTGTCAGTTATGCTAACAGCCCTGGACATGGGAAGTCACAAGGGGGAAGGCATGGATTTATGATACTTGGCAGCTACAGTTCAGAAGAATAATATAATCTACCACATATGATGATGAATGATTGTGAATTTAGAGCAGATCAATGCTTGAAAAGTTAAATGCTTAAATATTTAGAAAAATTAAAATATCAATTGTAATACATTGTCCCCTTAAAGTACATCATAAAAACACCAACACTCACAGAAACCATTGAGCAGAAGGGTAGAAAATGCTAGACTATCATTTGGAAAAGCACTTGTCAGAGCAGACACACCCAAAATGAGTGACTGGTTTATTTATTTTTTTTTAATTTTATTTTATTTTTAAACTTTACATAATTGTATTAGTTTTGCCAAATATCAAAATGAATCCATCACAGGTATACGTGTGCTCCCCGTCCTGAACCCTCCTCCCTCCTCCCTCCCCATACCATCCCTCTGGGTTGTCCCAGTGCACTAGCCCCAAGCATCCAGTATCGTGCATTGAACCTGGACTGAGTGACTGGTTTAGTCACTATATCTTTTCAGTTTAACTTTTAGAAATGAGAAATGGTTCCTCTCAATACCATGCTCACTTGAGATGTATTTTTCTATTTTGTTTTTTTTAAGTGGACATGAAGTCCCATAGGAAAACATGTGAGATTCCTTTTTTAATCCATGAAATGGTTACCATACTCCATCAACCCTGAGTTGGTCAGTGACATTATTAGAATTTCTAAAAAGTTGTTAGCACTATGCCTTAAAGAAAAAAGAAGATGCAAATCTTTTTTTTTTTTTTAACAACCAAACGTTCCGGTAATGATTTTCCACTCTTTGCCGATCTTGTTGCTTTAAATAGATTCCAGGTTAAAAATATCTGCTATAATAAATAAATAGGCAGCCAGCAAATTAGGAAGTAGGCAAAACTAATTAAAATAATTCTGAAGACTATTGAAGGTACAGTCCTCCTAGATTTTTTTAAATAGAAATGTCAATGTGTCAACCTTTTGACAGTGTTTTCGTGGCTGATTTTTGGATTAACTTCAATGGCATCATCACACTTTTAATCAGAAGTATCATAGCAATGATATGTGCTGATGTCTGGCAGTCCTGCTTAAACTCTGCCTGGATGCTAAGCAAATCCTGTGTTTTCTGATGGGCCTGTAACAAATGCACACATGCAAGCGTTCTCAGTTATGTCCAACTCTGCAGCTCCATGGACTGCAGCCTGCCAAGCTTCTCTGTCCATGGAATTTTCCAGGCAAGAATACTAGAGGGTTGCTGTTTCTTCCTCCAGGGGATTTTCCTGACCCAGGGATCGAACCCACATCTCTTGCATCTCCTGCATTGGTAGGCAGGTTCTTTACCACCCTGTCACCTGAAGTACCCTAATAAGTTCAGTAGTCACAGAGAAGAGAACCAAGGGGTTGAGGAACCAATGGTACACATAGATACACAACACAAAATCATTCTGCTTCAAAGGGACAGCACTAAGAAGTCCTTTTGCTTGAGAGACCAGTGCTTTCAAGTTTGTATAACCTTAGTTTCCAACTTCTAGTGAAGGTTGGACCATCACATTTTATAATGGTAAGAGTGATAGGGAACTTCAGTTCTATGAGCTATTTCTAGTCTTCAGTTTTTTCTGAGCTAGTTCATCTGGGTGGAGAAATACTTTAGGTGAAATCTGTGTGTTTATGTTCAAGGTTATGTAATTGCAGTGTGGTTTTTGAGTCTTTATATCTAAAACAATTCAATAAGAATACTATGCTCTGAAAGTTTGTTAATGTGTGTTGGTCACTCTATCTTTTCTCGAGGTCACTCCCCCCCAAGTCACTAGGTCTCTAACTTTCCTTATATTTTTATTTCTCCCTACTTTTTTTTTTACTTTCCATATATATGTTTTATATTTCTCACACATAACTAGCCATAAAACTGCAAGACATTTCAGGCTCTCTTTTATTAATTTGTAATGCAGACACCTGAATTTTCTCTTTAAACATTCTTCTTTGCCTTTACTTGTACACCTATTTATCTTTTTTTTTTCCTTCTAATTTTAGTAAGGGGCTTGATCAATAAAAATCACTGCAGATGGTGATTGCAGCCATGAAATTAAAAGACACTTACTCCTTGGAAGGAAAGTTATGACCAACCTAGACAGCATATTAAAAAGCAGAGACATTACTTTGTCAACAAAGGTCCGTCTAGTCAAGGCTATGGTTTTTCCAATAGTCATGTATGGATGTGAGAGTTGGACTATAAAGAAGGCTGAGCGCAGAAGAATTGATACTTTTGAACTGTGGTGTTGGAGAAGACTCTTGAGAGTCTCTTGGACTGCAAGGAGATCCAACCAGTCCATTCTAAAGGAGATCAGTCCTGGGTGTTCATTGGAAGGACTGATGTTGAAGCTGAAACTATGGTATTTTGGCCACCTGATGCAAAGAGCTGACTCATTTGAAAAGATGTTGGGAAAGATTGAAGGCAGGAGGAGAACGGGACGACAGAGGATGAGATGGTTAGATGGCATCACCGAGTCAATGGACATGAGTTTGGGTAGACTGCAGGAGTTGGTGATGGACAGGGAGGCCTGGCGTGCTGCGGTCCATGGAGTTGCAAAGAGTCAGACACAACTGAGTGACTGAACTGAACTGATCAGTATATTTTAACATAAAAAAAGACCTTCTGCTGTTTCTGTAAGAAAACAGGATTGCACGTTGGACTGCTGACTCTGATGATCTCCAAGAGGTGTCATTATGAACAGCATTTAAACATTGAACTTTTTAATAGGTTAGTCTCATGTTAAAAGAGATTAAATATGTTCTATTGAGTATTTGATTCCATTAAGAGCTACACAGCTTGCTATAGTTTTGAAAGAATGAACACATAAATAAAATGTTAACATTATCTTTAAACAGAGAAATCCAGCTAGTGGTTTTGGAATCTCTCTCTACATATTTGTTGGGGTATACAAACTCTGGGTCTTAGTTTCCTTGTAAACCAAGATGATAAACTTCAAGCTCCATTAATTTACTTCTGTATTTTCTAAAATTCATTATACCATTTTCAGCAAGTCACATTAAAGTCAGTTACTTCTTCAAGATTGACATAGGGAGAATTATAGGTCCAAGATCTTAAAAAATTCATAAATTAAGTAAAACTATATGCATTTTTAAAAGTTATCCAAAATGTACTGAGAAATTGTATTCTAATATGTATCACTGTGACTTCATTAGGTAATATTTTGCTATACTTGAAAATACAAAAATTGCATTTATCCACTTCTATTAAACAAATATAAATAAACAGCACTATAGATAACTTTTTCCAGTGGTCATATATGGATATGAGAGTTGGACTGTGAAGAAATCGGAGCACCGAAGAATTGATACTTTTGAACTGTGGTGTTGGAGAAGACCCTTGAGAGTCCCTTGGACTGCAAGGAGATCCAACCAGTCCATTCTGAAGGAGATGAGCCCTGAGTGTTCTTTGGAAAGACTGATGCTAAAGCTGAAACTGCAGTACTTTGGCCATCTCATGCGAAGAGTTAACTCATTGGAAAAGACTCTGATGCTGGGAGGGGTTGGGGGCAGGAGGAGAAGGGGACGACAGAAGATGAGATGGCTGGATGGCATCACTTACTCGATGGACGTGAGTTTGAGTGAACTCTGGGAGTTGGTGATGGACAGGGAGGCCTGCTGCAATTCGTGGGGTCGCAAAGAGTCGGACACAACTGAGTGACTGAACTGAACTGAACTGATACATAACTTTGTGAGTTATAAGCCTCACATGTTACTTTACTATTCACATTTTTGGACTTACTTTTTCAGACTAGAAAATCTGAACTTGTATGTGTTTGGATACTAATACTACATGAATAGATTATTTTAAGTATATGAACTTAATCAAGAATATGAGTAATAAGAACCAGATAGTCACCCAGGGAATTTTATTGCAATCTAACATACCTCACAGCAAAATTTCATTCTAATTCTTCAGTGAGTCAGACTACTTGGTTCAAGCTCTTTCCGTCTCCTCTCTCAACAGTGCTTCCAGTTCTCAGCCAAATGCACAGCTGTGAGCGGAAGCACCAAAAAGTCTGAGGAAAGCCGTTGTTTAGAAGAGTTGGAAGCTGAGACTTTCTCTGGACTTCCAGCCACAAAATCAAAATTAGAGGGACTCAGAGAATACGGAAATAGCTAGCTATTCATTAGACTGTATTTACAAATATTTATTATGTATTTATCCATCACTGATTGTAAGAAACATTACTCAAATATTTATATGAAAGCAATAAAAATCATTGAGCATGAATATTATAATTTATTTTTATGTACAGTGCACACTTGAAATTTGGTTCCATGTTTAGTCAAGGCTCTCTTGTCAATGACTAAATCAACCAAAGCCCAAATTAAATCATCATATTCATGCAGGTTGGCAGCTCTGACAAGGGGAGCCTCCTGGCATACACTGTAGACAGGACAAAACCGACATGAACATTCAGCCTGAAGCTCAGGTTGCCTACTGTAAGAACTATTGAGAGGAGAGTTGTATTTTAGGACTAGATAGTGATACTGAATGAATCCTACCTGTAATACAGAATTTTCTTTACATTTAATATGATTTCATTTCACCAACAGTTGTTAAAAAGTGGATGACAACCAAAATGAGAACCACTGTCCAAAGGAACCAATTTTATGAGTGAATGACTGTTTTTATTTACTGTGTGTAAATAATGACTGTGTGATTTACTGTAGTAAGTGGTAGCCCTTGCTCTCAAAATTTAGTCTCTTCTGCTGTCTGAAATCTATCAGCAATAACTCCTCCCATTGGAGAACATAAATGCTTCTCTGGATGGCTACACTTCAATAGAAATAATTTGAGGAGATAGCCCCAGATCAAATCCCCAAATCTTAGAATGAATACATTTGTCAGGTATTTTATTCATTCATTACTTTTTTCTTTCTTTTACTCATCTCACTGATTGCTACAGCTTTTAGAGAGCCTTCTAATGGGCCAAGCACTCTCCTAGGTGATAGAAATCTTGACCTGGAGCTCATTCCCATTTGAAGTCAGACAACTGAGCTGATGAGAGTACCCAAGGTAGGGAGAGAGGCATGGAAAAGGAAAAAGAGATTCACCAAGTTTACTCTGCTGCTTCATGGTTTTGCCTAAAGCTAGCTCTGGTGGTGCCCACAGGTGTCCAACTTCAACCACAACCCTTGAAGCATGCAAAAAGCTGTCTTGAAAAAGGGAAGTTGACTTCGGAAATGCAGGATTCCCTAGAGTCCACGATTTCATTGGTTGAGAACAAGTTTTCCTTAGCATTTAAAAAATATTATACTGTAAATGCTTTAGTGGCAGAATCCAATTAGTCTCTCAAAGAAGCTGTTTAACATATTAAGATGCATATGTTCAGCACATCTAAAATGGAAAATTTCAGCTTCCTGATCAAGCCAACTCCCCTGTTTTTGTAAATAGGGCCAGACATAAGACTGAAACCACAAAATCACCTTGGATTACACATTCCAGTCCTCTTTTCCACCTCCCATACTCCATTTCAGTCCTGTTCTTTTCATTCTCCCTTTAGAGTCCCTTCCTTCTTCTCTATGTTCTGTCTGTATGAGCTAATGTATCAGCAACTTAACTCAGCTCCCTGCCTTCAGCGTTTCTGTCCCTTCTATCCACCCTGAAAACTGCCACTGTAACATCATTTCGATCAGATTATTCCTGCTTTCGGTGCAATGTGAAAAGTGAAAGTGTTAGTCATTCATTTGTGTCTGACTCTTTGTGACACCATGGACTGTAGCCCACCAGGCTCCTATGTCCATGGAATTTTCCAGGCAAGAATACTAGAGTGGACAGCCTTTTTCTTCTTCAGGGGTTCTTCCCAACCCAGGGATTGAACTCAGGTCTCCTGCATCGCAGGTAGATTCTTTACTGTTTGAGTCACCAGGGAAACCCAATGTAAACACTGATAAAATTTAGCTTGAGGCATTTGTTTGTTGTAAATACCTCAAATTTTGCTATAGCGGACCCTTTACCATGCTGTGCTTCAGATAAAATCTGAACCCCTTAAAGTGAAGTGAAGTTGCTCAGTCGTGTCCTACTCTTTGCGACCCCATGGACTGTAACCTACCATGCTCCTCCGTCCATGGGATTTTCCAGGCAAGAATACTGGAGTGGGTTGCCATTTCCTTCTCCAGGGGATCTTTCCGACCCAGGGATCGAACCCGGGTCTCCTGCATTGTAGGCAGACGCTTTACCGTCTGAGCTACCAGGAAAGCCCCTGAACCCCTTAGCTTGGTATTAAATTTGTCTTCAATGTATCTTTACCATCTTATGTATAACCACTTATTTTAACACTTCTATTTCAGTCCAAATGGTTTACTCACCACTCCTTAACCACTTTTCTTTTTCTACTTTCATATTTTACTCATAATGGTTTCTCACACACACACACACATTGAGAGACAGAGACAGAGAGAACTATAGATTTAGGCTTTATGCCACACTCAGCCATTCTTGGAATGTCTCTGAATCTGATTGTCAAATGTAAATCAATTTTTTTAAACTTTATAAATGAAATTTAAAATATCTAACCTCCCAAACTTGTAGGATCTTTCTGAGGATCAAAGAAACTAATATTTTATTGGTTCATTATATGTCAAACATTTTGCTAGTTTCAATAAACTGCTATCTTATTAAAAGCTTCCAATGACTCAGTGATATAGGTAGGTCTTATTTTGATTTTATAGATAAGGAAACTCTGGCAATAATTTGTGTGCAAATACTTTAAAAGCTGAGAAACTATTAGGAAAATGTGTATTTTTATCTGTTTGTGACCTCTTATTAAATCTTCCATTTTATGTAGTCAATTTTTTCCAACTACATTTTAAGCTATTTTAAGGTATAAATTATTTTTATGCATTTCTTTAGAGTATATCCTCTCATGATAATTAACTAGAGTGAGTAATTGCTTTGTAAATATTTTCAAGTTTATTTTGAAACACAGCTTATGTGATAGTTGATTGATGATTTTTGCTTTTCCATTAGAGGAGCTTAAAATTTTCTTTCCTCTATTTTTTCCTATTAGTTGGCAGCCACATACCTGACATTAGAGAGGCTATGGGGGGATTACCAAGGAAAAGAGATAAGCCTCTCTTATGTGGGCTGCCTCAGGCTGTTATACATAAGTATAACTAAGATTTTTCCTATTTGCAAATATTTCAAATGTATTTAAGTGAGCTAATCAAATATGACCTAATGAAGGGAAAATATTAAGAGTAATTCAAAACTATCTGCAGTGTATTTTTAAACAATCTACTAGTAAGTAATGAAGCTATGATATCATTTACAGAGATGTCGACTGAAGTGACTTAGCAGCAGCAGCAGCAGATAGACCTAGAGATCGTCTACAGAGTGAAGTAAGTCAGAGAGAGAAAAGCAAGTATCATATATTAATGCATATATGTGGAATCTAGAAAAATGGTACAGATGAACCTATTGGCAAAACAGAAACAGACACAGATGTAGAGAACAAACATGTGGACACCAAGAGGAATGGTGGGGTTGGGATGAATTGGGAGATTAAGATTGACATATATACATACTATTTGGTATAAAATATTTAACTAATGAGAATACTGTATAGCACAGGGAACCTACTGAGTGCTTTGTGGTGATCTAAATGGGAAAGAAATCTAAAAAAGAGGGGATATACGTATACATATGGCTGATTCACTTTGCTGTACAGAAGAAACTAAGACAGCCTTGTAAAGCAACTAAACTCTAATAAAAAATAAATAAATAAAAGTTCTGTTAGTGATGAGTCAACTGAGGATAACTTCACTTCCTTAGTGTTAAATACAAGATAATGATGGTCATTTGTCACACTCTACCTTTGAAATGTGCCTTTGATGATTTAGAGAAGTAAAAATTGGTCAATGCTTGAGCAGGAATTTGTTTATTCTGTTCATCTAAAGTTAAAGCTAACTACCACAGTAAGTTGAATGACCTTGAATCTCCGTATCTGAGCAGGATTAATGGACCATTTGCTGGTAGATGAATTTAAGGAAATAAACCAGCTCCCAGATTTGTGTGTACTATGTGCACAATCTACTTTGGGCTTGCCTGGTTGGCTCAGATGGTAAAAAATCCGCCTGCAATTCAGGAGACCCAAGTTTGATCCCTGGGTCGGGAAGATCTCCTGGAGAAGGAAATGGCAATCCACTCCAGTATTCTTGCCTGGACAATTCCATGGACAGACAGCCTGGAGGGATAACAGCCCACAGGGTTGCAAAGAGCTGGACACGACTGAACAACTAACACTTTTCCTCATGCTACTCGACTCTAGAAACACAAGTGTTTCTTTTGTAGAAAATTAAAATGATAAATTCTGGACAACATTTTGTATAAACAGAAATGCTAGACTCAAACGGCTGGCCCATTCAACTTAATTTTTTTAAATGTACTTTAGGTATACCTAATGATGAAAACTTCATGGTTAAAAACTATGAGTTTACTAGTGCTCTGTGACAACCTAGGGGGTGGGATGGGATGGGAGGTGGGCCAAAGGTTCAAGAAGGAGGGGACATATGTATACTTATGGGTGATTCATGTTGATGTTATGGCAGAAGCTGGCACAAAACTGTGGGCTTCCCCAGTGGCTCAGCGGCAAAGAACCTGCCTGCAGTGCAGGAGACAAGAGTTTGAATCCTGGGCTGGGAAGATCCTCTGGAGAAGGCCATGGCTACCCACTCCAGTATTCTTGCCTGGAGAATCCCAATGGCAAGAGGAGCCTGGAGGGCTGAGGTCCATAGGGTCACAAAGAATCGAACGTGACTGAAGTGACTGAGCACACACAACACAGCATTGTACAGCAATTATCCTTCAATTTAAAAGAAATAAATTAAAAAAAAACTTTTTAAAAAGTTGAGTTTGATTTCTACTGTAATTTTCATGTTCTTTAATTATAAAGAAAGTGTTTTCATGGTGCTTTGCTCAGTAGAAGTAAACACCGTAGGATGACTCCTGCAAAATCCATTTTTTTAACATGAAACAGGATGCCTGGCATGAATTACATTTCCTTTATTGCCCTGTGTTAAATTCCAAATACTGTTACACATCTTCATATAAGAATATGTGTGACATAACACATTTTCCAAGACAATGTGCTTGAAATGAAGGATGACTAGGGGAATTAACCCATCAATCTATTAAATTATGACAGTTTAAGGAAACCGTCTTTTTCAACCCAGGACCATGAGTTTTGCCTTTATCCACTAGAGGGGGTAATGTTCTTCCATCCTAAAAGTATGTGGAATTATCCCAATGAGATTTAAATGCACACAATGACCTTATTTCTTTTGAAACCAGGTTAATTAAATAATACAACACAACGGATGCCAAAAATACCAACGAAAGTTCCTTCAAAAACATTTGTGACACAAAGATCAGAAATAGTTACTGTTTTTGTCCATCCTAAAATTTTGCAAAATCTGTGGTTGTAAGGATGAGTAAATGTGTTTCAGTTGAGAGAAGAAAATTTTACATAATGTTTTCTGTGACCATTCCAAAAAGTGCTGTGTACTTTTTCATGTGATTAATTTCAATTTATTAGACTTGGTAATTGGATTGTTGTCTGTTTGGTTCAGCAAGGAAGCAAATCACCTCTTTAGTTTTAAGGATGCATTTAAGAAATAATTAAATAGCTAAATAAATTTATAAAAGTTTTTATTGGACACCATAGATACATGAATTAGACATGATATAACATGGCTGGATAGTGATACAGGTTTCAGAATACTTAAAGATCAATAACATATATACAGAACTGGTTTTTCACATATAACTATATAATGGTCACTGTTTATCATGGTAACAATTTTCTTTTAATAAATTCCAAGTCAATAAGACAAGAATTTTTTTTCTTTAAATCTACTGAAAAATAGCTTGAATTGGCAGAATAGCCAATCATATTCGGTTGTTAAAAGATAGTCAAAATAATTGGTTAGAAATAACTAGTTGCCAAACTGATGAGATATCATAATTATAATTAACTGTGCTATTAGGTCAGTTGTCTAGTTATTTGTGTGAATAAGAAAAAGCCTAATCAAAATGCAGAATAATTAGTTCAATTCAAAGAAGAGATATAATTTGTGAAAAGCAAGTATATTACATCAACCATATTTTTTGTAATCCTAATCATTTTCCAAAATAAGCATATTTCTAGTTCCTGGAGATTATTCCCCTTGAATAATAGATGCAGTGGTGGTTTCAAATGGTGGGTGAATACCATAGTTATCATACAACTTTTGAAAATATTCATGCCAAGAGCTCCCCCCGAACCCTGTAGGAATGCTGATTCAGCGGGTTCAGGGATGGGATCTCTGCATTTTTAAAAAAAATCCCCATATTCTAATCTGCAGGTCTAGCTGAGTGTCACTGTACTGCCCAAGGAATTAATTATACTTGACTAGGTTTTTCTCCTTGTGTTTGACTCCCTAGGAGGGTATATATTTTAAAAAGTCTTTGGAGGCAAAAGAAGAAAATTATAGTGAATTATTATTACTTTTTACAGGAAAATCGCCTATTGTATGAATGAGAGTAAAGGCCTCAAAATACCTATGTGTGATAGTGAGTTCCACATTATAGTGCAAATAAACATGCTTTTGAAGTTCTGTATTGTTTCTTAGTAATTTGTGCTGCCTGGAAATCTTCCAAATATAGCTAACAAAGGCTTGTAGAAGGACTTACAACATCATGGAAAAATTTTAGCTATAGACAAGAACAAATATTTACAAACAATAATTCCAAATAGACCTAAAGCCCTATAAATAACCATTGTGTTCTTATAAATATATGACCATAATAATACAGTTGCAATTGTATTGCTTAATTGAACAGTAAGCAATAGATTAATCTACAATACACATTAAAACAAATTACAGTGAGGTCACATCACAAAGGAAGATTTTATAATAAGTGAGAAGTCAAATTATATCCATTTAAACTGGATTTGGTCTGTTCTCACAATGAAATATATGCCACCTATAATTTATTCCACTATAAATAAGATCTTCTATATATATTTTAGATGGTTATTTTTAATTTATGTTACATGATTTACTTTAATCAATGTAAGAACAAACATTGTAAAACAGAGAATGATTCATTTTTTTCTTTAGAAAGTCTTTTCTTAAACTCACTATAAAGTCAGTGTGGTTACAAAGAGCAACAGGACCAGTAGAAGGACTTAATTAATATGTATCCATTTACAATGCAATAGCATATTGTGCATGTATTAAAGATGTTGGGAGCTATGGGTGCCCAGAAGATAAAAGGTCCAACTTTGCCTTTAAGAAGTCCAGATGTGGCGAGGGTGGCCATTGTGGATAATCATTGAAGAGTTGGAAATAGTTTCAGGATTCATTCACTCATTCCATCAAAATATCTAGAATACTTACTCTGGGCAGATGCAGCATTCTTTTTCCAAAAAGCAGATCACCCTTGAAAGATACATTGAAAATTAGCCAGAAGAACAATGCACAGTATGATGAATGACAGTGAAGATAGAAAGCGCTGTAGCAGGTTTAAAGAAGGAAAGGTCTTTAAGAGGTAGGTGGCGTGAACAAGGCCTTATAGTCCAGGTAAGATTGTTTCTGGAGAAAGGAATAATATTAGAAGGCATGGGCAGGAAAACATGGCAACAATCTGGGAACGCTTTGTTCCTCTAGTTTGCTTGATGAGTGCACTCTGTCCCCTAAAAGCAGATCATATCTGAGGCAGGAGCGAGATGGGCCCCAGGGTGAACAGCTGGTTTCTCCTTTGTGGACACATACTCCAAAATAGTAGGAGCAAGAGAGGAGCTGAGCCCAGCCCAGATAAGAGATAGAGACCACATATTCCTCATTTTTGAAGTCAAGGAGACCTCCCTAACTACACAAGGCTCCTTGGAGATCAAAACAGAGGGGGACGTCACCTCATAGTAAGTGACGTCAACCTATACACTGGCCCCTTTGCCAGAATGCATCTTTGCTAAGAGCTGTGTGCACATGTGGGAGGATCCTGAGATACACCAAATACAGACTTGGAACCAGGCAAGGCAAGATGACTGGCCAAAGAAAACCCAGAAGAAATGCTCCTAAAAGTGATTCAAACCACCATGAGGACACGACTGTCTTTCTGAGACCACCTCTTATGTCCACACGTACTTTTTTTTCCATTAGGAGGGATGTTTATTAAAACACTTTTCTTCTGTCACTTCCGTCCCTCTGTGGAAATCTATTTCTAAATAGCCAATGGACCAGGGCCTTGTCGCTGGCCACTGGTCCCTCGTGGTCTAGTTGTTAGGGTTCAGTGCTCTCACTGCTGCCGCCCAACCTCAGTCTCTGGCTGGGAACTGAAACCCTGCTTCAAGCCACAGCAGGCCAAGGCCACCAGAAATCACATCCTTCTCTACTCCAGGAATAATTTCTGAGCTGTTCTGTTCCGATCAACACCTGAGTTTGTGCTAGACTTATCACTGGAACCACTTAAACAATTAATTATGTGCTATTTTTCATTGTTTTCTAATTGTTCATTATATTTTTTAACTTTTTAACTCTTTACTAAACTTTCTGAGGATGGGGATTGGTTTTGTACACATATGATCTTTCACATTGCTTATTATCCTATTTAGACACACAGTTTAAATCTAGTATTTGTTTATTAGCTGATAATATAACTAAATATAGTAGTGGTAGGCTTGCCAGGCAAAAATGTAGGAAAAGCAGTTAAATTTGAATTTCAGGTAAACAATAAAAATATTGATGGATCTTAGCTGTGCTAACAGAGAAGGCAATGGCACCCCACTCCAGTACTCTTGCCTGGAAAATCCCATGGATGGAGGAGCCTGGTGGGCTGCAATCCATGGGGTCGCTAAGAGTCGAACACGACTGAGCGACTTCACTTTCCCTTTTCACTTTCATGCATTGGAGAAGGAAATGGCAACCCACTCCAGTATTCTTGCCTGGAGAATCCCAGGGACGGGGGAGCCTGGTGGGCTGCCGTCTATGGGGTCTCGCAGAGTCGGACACTACTGAAGCAACTTAGCAGCAGCAGCAGCAGCAGCAGCTGTGCTAAGGAGAAGGAAATGACAGCCCACTTCAGTACTCTCGCCTGGGAAATCCCACGGACAGAAGGCCTTGGTGGGCTACAGTCTATGGGGTCACAAAAGAGTTGGACACAACTTAGCAATTAAAATAACAAGTGTACTAAAACTATCATTTATTGTTTATTTGAAACTGAAAATCAAATTTATATGTATATATGTGTACATACATACACACACATTTAGGAGGAAAAAATACATATATATATAAAAATACATATATATATATATGTGTGTAATCTGGCAGTATCTGTAATATGCAGTTAGTGGCATATTTTTTATAGCTTTGTCAAAGTTTCCAGTACACTGAATGTCAAATCCTAACCTTTTATCTAAGAATAAACTCACTTATTTTGTTCTTTGGAGGCTAGTTATTCTCAGAATAAGTGAACTGCATAAACTAAGAAGAATAAAAGACATTTTCAACCAAAGACCAATGACTGAAGATGAAAGAATGAACAAAATTCAGTGATTGTATCAGAAACAATGAACATGAGAGCCCAGAATCTACAGTGCCTTGGAGGTGATGCAGAAGGGAGGAGAAAGTTGTCTAAAGATCTAGATAGGAAGAAGGGTTGGGAAATAACTTAAATGTGGGAAGAGATAGTGGAGGGAAGTTTTTTTTTTTTTAAAGCAAAAAAAATTTAAACGTGGAAAAAATGAAAAGTTGATAAAACTAAACAGATAAAAAGCAAAAGATGAAGAAATAGAATGAGGATTGAGGAAGTATGAGGAATAGCAGACACACAAACATACATACAAGGACAAAAGCCTGATTCCCGGGATGGTGCCACAGGAGTAAGTTCTAGGGAAGGATCATGGGCTAAGAATAAAAGTCTTTTTAAAATAAATTAAAATTATATACAATAGATTATCTTTCAACCTTTAAGAAGAAGGAAATTCTGCAATGTGGGACGACATGGGCAAACCTTGAGGACATTATGCTATGTGAAATAAGCCTGTCATAAAAAGATAAATACTGTATGAATCAGCTCATATGAGGCATCTGAAATAGTCGAATTCATAGAGTCAGAGTGGAATGGTGGTTGCCAGAGGCTGATGGGAGGAAGAAAAGAGGGGTTACTAATCAACAGGTATAAAGTTTCATTTAAGGGAGATGAGTAAGTTCTAGACATCTGTCAAACAACAAGGTACCTATCAATCATATAATTGATATGATCAACAATTGATAAGATCAACAATACTATATTGCACACTTAGCAATTAGATCTCTTACCAAAATATACTAAAATATGTTTACCAAAATATATAAAATAAAAAATATTATAGATCATGAAAATTATACACTGGAGAATAAAAATGTCAAGTTGATAACATTACTACCTGTATTTGTATGGTAACTCTTCCTGAATTCTTTCAGACACTTTTTTCCCTTCTCTAACTACACAGGCAAGAACACAGTAGACCAAACATGTGGCTTGCCTGGTGGCTCAGTGGTTAAGAACCCACCTGTGATACAGGAGACCAAGGTTCGATCCCTGGGCCAGAAGATTCCCTGAAGCAGAAAATGGCAACCCACTCCTGTATTCTTGCCTGGGAAATCCCACGGACAGAGGAGCCTGGTGGGCTACAGTTCATGGGGTCACAAAAGAGTCAGACACAACTTAGTGATTAAACAACAGCAACAACAAAATACACAGGTTGAATACCAACTGTCATCTCTGGCTTTTTGTGGACTGGGAGACTTGTTTTTCCTTACTATAGGAAGTATTGAGGCATGAGATGGGCATAGATAAGTAACACTTTTAACTAATCTACTTCAAAATCCTGTGACTTTTCTCCAACATCTTAGATAACTGCTTGTTGGATAGTTTTATAAGACAACAACTTGTTTCCCCAACTAGTTCTCTGCCTCGTTCAATAGCTTCTTGGTCATACCATACTAACAAATCAGAATTTCTTTTAATTTAGAATATATTGAAAACACATTTTGCTTATAATTCTCATTCTTGACGTGTATTTTGTAAAGTGTGTGAGGGGCAGAGGGAGGAGAAATATTATTATTTTGTTTCTAAAACTAATGAAAAACAAAGAAAACCTGCCCTGATGGTCCAAGTTTGTTTTCAGTTCAACTTCAAAGAGGGAAAACCTGCTTTTCTAGGAACCTGCAGGAGGGCTGCTCAACTGTCCTGCCTTGAAAACTTGTCTGCCACATAAATCAGTTGTGTTGGCAGAGAGCATTTCCCTGAAAGAAACTACCATTTTCCTCTTGTCTTCCACTTATCTTTAATGCATAACATTTACCAAACCCAGCTAGGGTGAAGAATTCTGGGCTACATACCCTTATACTTATATACATTATTAATTATATGTCCAAAAAAGTAAGACTGAAGTTTTTATGCTAACCTAGAGGGTGGTTCCTAGAGGCAAACCAAAAGGCTTTGTCTTGTCTAGTTAATCTTTTTGGTTAGAGACTTAGATGATGATATTAAAAAGTTACTTATCAAATTTGCATTTGAGCATGATTTTGCGAGTTGAGAAATTCCATGTATGATGGAGTTAAGAGTTAAGATCCACACACCAAAAAAAGCTCCAGCATGTGCGAAGAAGGGTCAAATCTAACAACATGAAACTTAATTGATATAAATTTGGAACTTAACACTTGGGTGTCCCTGCCCTTCCCTTCAATTCCTTGCCTATTCCTTCGGTTCCCTTCCCATCCCTTCTCTTTTGTCTTCTCTCCCTCTCTCTCTCTCTCACACACACACACACACACACACACACACACACACACCCCTGCATTCCTATCAGCTAAGGAAAGCCTGACTTATTGGTGACCGTGTAACAAAGATTTATGAATTTTATTTCAATAAAAACCAGCAGTATGATTTGGCTGCTGAGAAAGCTAATGCACCTTTGAGTGTGGTAATAGACCTATAAAGGTTTGAGTGAGGAAAGTGATTGCCCTGCTCCGGGAGCTTGTTTGAACAAGCTTGGTGTGTTATATTCAGCTCAGAGGATCTGAGAAACAGACAAATTAGACTATATTCAAAAGGGAACAATTCTTGGATATGGAAACTCACAATAATTTTCCGTGAGTTTCATCTGAAGGAATGGAAATATTAGCCCAGAGAAGAGAATATTCTTGGGCAATGGTAGTTAACTTCCAATTATTTACCAGATATCTGAAAATGTATTAAGTGGAAAAGAAATCAGACATTTTCTTATGGATGGTAGAGCTGAAATTAAGTTGATGTTTCAAGGAGAGAGATATTGGCTCAATATGAAGAAATGCTGTCTACCTTAACTTAGAGTAGGTTGTTAGAGAGGATTTCCTCATTTGGGGGAAATTCAAGTATAGTCTGTAAAACTATTAGTGTGGATGTTAAAGAATTCAGTATCAGAAGAATGGATGTATTAGATAATACTTAAGGTCTGGGGCACAAGATAATACAGCCAGTGAGGTTGTAACTATGAAGTCAAAGAAACCAGACTCAACATTTAGTGTCTATGTGACACTGAAAAGAATACAATCTCTTTGTTTCTCAGTTGCTTTATCTATAAAATAAAAAAAATAGAAATTAACTCAGGATTATTGAGAAGATTAAATGAGAAGTTCAAACAAAGTGATTAGTACAGAGTAAATATTTAATACATGATGTTTTGTTTTAAGATTTAAGTCCTTTCCAACTGTGGCAGTTGGAAGTCATCCGTAATAAAAGTTTGGATTTGACTTGGATATTCTTTGCATCAGGTCCTTTTCCTATATTCTCTACTGCTGCCATACGTGATTTTCAGTCCCTTTCCTTCCGTCTCTCCCTCCTCCCTTTCCTCACCGTCCCTCCTCCCTCCTCCACTTAGCATGAGACATTACTCTCTACTTGCTGGGCCCATAGTTATAGCTTATTAAGTGTCTGGGAAGTTTTTACTTCCTGTGTGTATTGTTACCTTGGGAAAATGCAAAAGAGAAAGAGTAAATTTACAGGTCTTGATTTCAACCTATGACAAACTCCTCACATATAATTTGCACCCCATTAATTAAAAGTGTTTTTATCATTGCTTTCAATGTGGCCTATTAAACCATAAAGAGAACTACATGCAGGAGCTAGAATTCTCAAAGGGTGAAGTACAAGCAACAGGAAGAGATGTCCTGATAAAAAGACAGAGATGGGCAATGCATTCAGGCTAGTGTGCAAGGGAAAACATCTGAGCATTCAAGAATGGAACCATGGGACTTCCCTCATGGTCCAGTGGCTAAGACTCTGTGCTCCAATTGTAGGGGGCTGGGATTCCATCCCTGGTCAGGGAACTAGATCCCACATGCCATAACTAAGATCCTGCACACCACAACTAAGACCCAGCACAGCCAAATGAATAAATAGATATTTTTTTAAAAAATGGATGGAACCACACTTTGTAGTACGCATTATCTTTTTCTTTAAAGATACAATCTTTGCATTCAAGAACAAAATACATGTGTATGTATACATGTATGTGTATGCACATATACAAGACCAGCTTAGTGAATAACTAAACTATACCATTGTACTGTTGCTTCCCTTGTGGCTCAGCTGGTAAAGAGTCTGCCTGAAATGCAGGAGACCTGAGTTCCATCTCCGGGTTGGGAAGATCCCCTGGAGAAGGGAAAGGCTACCCACTCCAGTATTCTGGCCTGGAGAATTCCATGAACTGTATAGTCCATGGGGTCGCAAAGAGTCGGACACAACTGAGTGACTTTCACTTTCATTGTTGCACAGGACTCCAGACTTAGAACTCTGCACTCGGTTTAATGCCCTGCTATTAGAGTATTGAAATTCTTAATTTTTTAACATAGAGTACTCATATCTGTTTTGTAGTGGGTCCTGCCAATTCAATATATACAAACATATGTGCATCTGTGTGTGTGTGTGTGTAATCTGAAATGTGAAAGGCACCTACCTGTTTTCTAATTGAACATTTCTTCCCACCTCCATTTCTTTTACCCCATGTTTTTCTTTAATAGGCGTGTCTCATTATTTAGTTTTTGCTTTCATTTTTCTTTAAAAATAACACCAGTAGGGAATACTTCATGTACATCTTTCTGGTTGTTTTTTAATGAATATAGAGGAATATATATATATACATATATACACACACATAGTATTACCTTTTCACATCTATAAGATCATGCAACACATATTCACTCCTGTTTTACTTGGTGACTTGCATTAGAGATCTTCATAGATATGCACACATCAGTTGTCATGATTCCTGAAGATTACTAGGACTAGTTTAGCAGGCTATCTCTTAGTTCTTGCAGTGCCCTGGACTGGAAGAGCTGTATTATTTGAATGCATTAGATACTTTCCCATTATTTCTGCATATTTTGGACTTCAGCTGTCTTTTGGCTGTGTTTACCTTTTTCTTTCCTATTTTTAAAGATTCTTCTTTTTATTAAAAAGATGCAAACAACATAGAAATGAAGATATTCTCCTCCAAGCTTCTCATCTGTCAGAATTATATTAATTATCTTGAGCAAGAGACCCAATTCTTCCTTTTTATTTTTCCGTTCAGCAGCTAAAAATATTATTTGGTTGGCTAAGGAGAGATAAGAAGGCTTTCTTACATGAACCATGCAAAGAAATAGAGGAAAACAATAGAATGGAAAAGAGTAGAGATCTCTACAAGAAAACTGGAGATATCAAGGCAACATTTCATGCAAGCATGGGCACGATAAAGGACAGAAACGGTAAGGACTTAACAGAAGCAGAAGAGATTAAGAAGAGGTGGAAAGAATACACAGGAGAACTATACAACAAAGATCTAACGACACAGATAGCTTCAGGGGTGTGGTCACTCACCTCGAGTCAGACATCCTGGAGTGTGAAGTCAAGTGGGATTTAGGAAGCATTATTACGAACAAAGCTAGTGGAGGTGACAGAATTCCAGCTGAATTATTTAAAATCCAAAAAGATGCTGTTGCTAAAGTGTGGTACTCAATATGTCAGCAAAGTTGGAAAACTCAGCAGTGGCCACAGGACTGGAAAAGGTCAGTTTTCATTCTAATCCCAAAGAACGGCAGTGCCAAAGAATGTTCAAATTACTGTATGATTGTGCTCACTTCACATGCCAGCAAGGTTATGCTCAAAATCCTTCAAGCTAGGCTTCAGCAGTATGTGAACGGAAAACTTCCATATGTATAAGCTAGGTTTAGAAAAGGCAGAGGAACCAGAAATCAAACTGCCAACATTTGTTGGATCATGGAGAAAGCAAGAGAGTTCCAGAAAAACATCTACTTCTTTTTCATTGACTATGCTAAAGCTTTTGACTGTGTAGATCACAACAAACTGGAAAATCTTTAAAAAAAGAGAGTACCAGACCACTCTACCTATTTCCTAAGAAACTATATGTGGGTCAAGAGGCAACCATTAGAACCAGACACAGAATAGCTGACTGGTTCAACACTGGGAAAGGAGTATGTCAAAGCTGTATATTGTCACTTTGCTTATTTAATTTATATGCAGAGTAAATTTTGTTGGATATAGGATTTTAAGATAGCGAATTTTTTTCTTTTAAGGCTTTAAAATTTTCACTTCATTTTCGTCTTGTTTTGCCTCTTTTCTGGTGAGATGTCCACTATAATTCTTTCCTTTGTTCCTCTGTAGGTAAGTTTTATTTTTCCCCTCTAGCTTCTTTCAAGATTTTCTCTTTGACTTCAGTTTTCTAAAGTTTGAATACGGTATGCCTACGTGTGTATATGTTATTCTGGTTAGTGTTATCTGTGCTTCTTAGATTTATGGTTTGATGTCTACTAAGCTTCTGGAGTTGCCATGACAAGTTTCCACAGACTGGATTGCTGATAAAACAGAAAATTATTCTCTCATACTTCTGGAGGCTAGAAGTCAGAGGCAAGGTGTCAGCAGGGCCATGCTCCTCTCCAAAGGCTCAAAGGGAAGAATTCTCTCATGCTTCTTCCTAACTTCTTGTGATTACAGGCCATCTTTGGCATTCTTTGGTTTCCAGCTGAAGCACTTCAATTTCTGTCTCCATCTCCATGTAAGTATTTCCCCTTTGTGTATGCTTGTGTCTCCACATAAACTGCTTATAACAACAGCAGTCTTTGGATTTGGGGCTCATCCTTATTTAGTATAATCTCTTCTTGATGAAAAACATGTCAAGACTGCTCTTGAGTAAGATCACATCCTGGGATTCTGGATGGAGATGAAATTTGACAGAAGACAATTCAACTCAATACAGTGTCTATAATTAATTTTGGAACGTTATCTACCAATATCAAATCCCTTATGATTATACAGTGGAAGTGAGAAATAGATTTAAGGGCCTAGATCTGATAGATAGAGTGCCTGATGAACTATGGAATGAGGTTAGTGACATTGTACAGGAGACAGGGATCAAGACTATTCCCATAGAAAAGAAATGCAAAAAAGCAAAATGGCTGCCTGGGGAGGCCTTACAAATAGCTGTGAAAAGAAAAGAAGTGAAAAGCAAAGGAGAAAAGGAAAGATATAAAATTCTGAATGAAGAGTTCCAAAGAATAGCAAGAAGAGATAAGAAAGCCTTCTTCAGCGATCAATGCAAAGAAATAGAGGAAAACAACAGAATGGGAAAGACTAGAGATCTCTTCAAGAAAATCAGAGATACAAAAGGAACATTTCATGCAAAGATGAGCTCGATAAAGGACAGAAATGGTATGGACCTAACAGAAGCAGAAGATATTAAGAAGAGATGGCAAGAATACACAGAAGAACCGTACAAAAAAGATCTTCATGACCCAGATAATCACAATGGTGTGATCACTGACCTAGAGCCAGACATCCTGGAATGTGAAGTCAAGGGGGCCTTAGAAAGCATCACTATGAACAAAGCTAGTGGAGGTGATGGAATTCCAGTTGAACTATTCCAAATCCTGAAAGATGATGCTGTGAAAGTGCTGCATTCAATATGCCAGCAAATTTGGAAAACTCAGCAGTGGCCACAGGACTGGAAAAGGTCAGTTTTCATTCCAATCCCAAAGAAAGGCAATGCCAAAGAATGCTCAAACTACTGCACAATTGCACTCATCTCACACGCTAGTAAAGTAATGCTCAAAATTCTCCAAGCCAGGCTTCAGCAATATGTGAACCGTGAACTTCCAGATGTTCAAGCAGGTTTTAGAAAAGGCAGAGGAACCAGAGATCAAATTGCCAACATCTGCTGGATCATAGAAAAAGCAAGAGAGTTCCAGAAAAACATCTATTTCTGCTTTATTGACTATGCCAAAGCCTTTGACTGTGTGGATCACAATAAACTGTGGAAAATTCTGAAAGAGATGGGAATACCAGACCACCTGATCTGCCTCTTGAGAAATTTGTATGCAGGTCAGGAAGCAACAGTTAGAACTGTACATGGAACAATAGACTGGTTCCAAATAGGAAAAGGAGTTCGTCAAGGCTGTATATTGTCAGCCTACTTATATAACATATGCAGAGTACATCATGAGAAACGCTGGACTGGAAGAAACAAAAACTGGAATGAAGATTGCCGGGAGAAATATCAATAACCTCAGATATGCAGATGACACCACCCTTATGGCAGAAAGTGAAGAGGAATTCAAAAGCCTCTTAATGAAAGTGAAAGTGGAGAGTGAAAAAGTTGGCTTAAAGCTCAACATTCAGAAAACGAAGATCATGGCATCCGGTCCCACCACTTCATGGGAAATAGATGGGGAAACAGTGGAAACAGTGTCAGACTTTATTTTTCTGGGCTCCAAAATCACTACAGATGGTGACTGCAGCCATGAAATTAAAAGACACTTACTCCTTGGAAGGAAAGTTATGACCAACCTAGATAGCATATTCAAAACCAGAGACATTACTTTGCCAACAAAGGTTCGTCTAGTCAAGGCTATGGTTTTTCCTGTGGTCATGTATGGATGTGAGAGTTGGACTGTGAAGAAGGCTGAGTGCCAAAGAATTGATGCTTTTGAACTGTGGTGTTGGAGAAGACTCTTGAGAGTCCCTTGGACTGCAAGGAGATCCAACCAGTCCATTCTGAAGGAGATCAGCCCTGGGATTTCTTTGGAAGGAATGATGCTAACGCTGAAACTCCGGTACTTTGGCCACCTCATGCGAAGAGCTGACTCATTGGAAAAGACTCTGATGCTGGGAGGGATTGGGGGCAGGAGGAAAAGGGGACGACAGAGGATGAGATGGCTGGATGGCATCGCTGACTCGATGGACGTGAGTCTCAGTGAACTCTGGGAGTTGGTGATGGACAGGGAGGCCTGGAGTGCTGCGATTCATGGGGTTGCAGAGTTGGACATGACTGAGTGACTGATTTGATCTGATCTGATTGGACTTGGACTACAAGGAGATCAAACCAGTAAATCCTAAAGGAAATCAATCCTGAATATTCACTGGAGGGATTGATGCTGAGGCTGAAGCTCCAATACTTTGGTCACCTGAAGCAAAGAGCTGACTCACTGAAAAAGACCCTGGTCCTGGGAAAGATTGAAGGCAGGAGGAGAAGGGGATGACAGAGGATGAGATGGTTGGATGGCATCACCTCCTAAATAGACATGAGTTTGAGCAGGCTCCAGGAGATGGTGATGGACAGGGAAACCTGGTGTACTGCAGTCCAAGGGGTTGCAAAGAGTCAGACACAACTGAGCAACTGAACAACAACATATACCAATGTTAACTTCAAGTATTTTTTCTGCCTTGTTCTTGCCTCTCCTTCTGGTATTCCAAGACCATGCACAGGAAACACCTTTTGAAATGATTCCACAGTTCTTGGATATTCTGTTCTATGTTTTCCTTCTTTCTTTCTCTTTGCATTTCACTCCGGGAGGTTTCTATCGATCTGTGTTCAAGCTCATTGATTCTGTCATCAGACATTCTAATTACTGACGAACAGATCAAAGGCATTCTTCATTTTTGTCATAGCATATTTTCGTTCTGACATTTCCTTCTGATTCTTTCTTATAGTTTCCACCTCTCTGCTTACATATACCCATCTGTTCTTGTATGTTGTCTGCTTTTTCCATTACAGCACTTAACATACTGATCATAGTTATAAAGGTTTCCCCTGCTATCCAAAAGTAGCGTTCCCCTGAAAACTTTTGTAAGCTGAAATGGTGTAAAGTGAGGTAACAATTACCTTAGGACACATCATGTTAATAAATGTACAAAATAAATTGAGATTAAAGCACAGATGCTCACGGACACAGTTGAAACCTATGGCGGCTTGATGCTGAGATGCTGAGTGTGTTTTGTAGGGAAGGAGCATGTCAGTGACACACTCTTAGCTCAGGGTGTGTGGTCTCTATAATGGGCACTGAAAAACAAATGCTGATTGCTCTTTCACTATTTTCCTTTTTTTCATAGAAGTTAAAATCCTTTTTGGATTTCATTTGGTTATTGAAAACAGATACTAATATGTGTGATACGTAAAACTGAAGTGGCATATAGCCAATATTTGAAAAGTAAAAAAAAACTGTATTAATCTCATTCTGAAAATCCTAAGATCTGTAAGATCTGAGTGATTCTGATGGTTGCTTTCCCTTCTGACTTTGTTTTGTCCTGACTTTTGACTTGTCTTGTAAGTTTTTTGTTGAAACCTAGACATGTTAAAAACTGGGGTAATAGGGCCTCGCTGTGAGAACTTCTATTAACATGGGTAGTATTCAGACTGCGTTTATGTTTGCTGTAGCCATAGAGGTCAGAGGTTTCAAATTTATTTGGTGTTCTTATTTTTATCTCCCTTCCTTACTTTGGGCTTCCCTAAGTACTCCTCCTCAGAGAGAATCAGTGTCTTGCAATTCTTTCATCTCTGATCTGCTGTTATTATACTGAAGCCCTGCTACAGTGGCGGTAGGGAAGGGGAAGAGGAAACACTCAGTAATCTGAATTAAATCTCAGTTTTCAGTGGGCTGGTGGCTTGGGCTGGGCAGTGACCTTCACAAGTGCTTCTCTTGTGGTATAGCCTTTCCTCCCAGCGCCCTTCCCTAGCTGCAGGGCTCCCCTTTTGTTTCCTTGAAGTCCCCCTGGTTACATTTTCTCCCTTACTTAGGTGAGACAGATGAGACGAGAAGGCTAGAGGGGCTGAATGGGAGGAATGCCTTTCCTCCCACTGGAATAAAACTCTGGTAGTCTTTTCCTTTGGACAATAGACCCTTGTTATGGAGAAGGCTCCATGTGTATTATTTCACAATGATTACTTATGTCCTTCCCCTGCCAGAGCCATGAGGCAATGGATCTACATCATGAGAACTTTACCTGGAGGTAAAGTCCACCCAAGTAGGGTGGATGCTGCTTAAGATAGGAGTTTCTCACTCTCACACTAGTTCCCATACAGCCTCCAGCAATTCATCCAAAGTACCACTGAAGTGTTCCTGCAAGTTTATGGCTTCAGCATCTTCTGATCCAGGTAAGCAGACCTTGACTGTGACACTGGGCATGTGCCCATTCCTCAAGGTTTTGGAGTGATGGTGTACCTCATGACCTTCGTTCTCTGATAGGTTCAAGAAAAGTCATTAAATTTCAGTTTGCCCAACGTTTTCTTGTCTTAAGAAGGTTTGGAGTGTTTGCTGCCAAGATCTTTATGTGTCTGAGCTAAAGCAAGAAGTCCATTTGACATATATTTAATACTTTATTCATAGTCTACATTTCTTTTTGCTCTCTTTTTTTAAGTTTTTTTATTATTATTATTATTTTTACTTTACAATATTGTATTGGTTTTGCAAAGCCTAAAGTCTTTTAAAATATAACATAAAAATTTAACATTTTCTTCACATATTTGGTTTCTTTGGGGGATATCCATGCACATCACTGGGGCTTGTTGTTGTCTTTGCATTTCAGGGAGGCAGCTGTTAGCTGGGTGACCTTGGAAAAGTTACTTATTCTCTTTGTGCCCCAGTTTCCTTTTTGGTAAGATAGTATGAATGGTACTTGTCTTTTTAGGATTATTATGAAAATTAAATGAGAATACACACACACACACACACACACACATATATATATATATATATATATATATATATACACACAGTAAATATCTGGCACATATTCTCAATAAATATTAACCTCTTTTTTAAAAAAAAATTTATTTATTTATTTGGCTGTGTCAGTTCTTAGTCGTGGCATGCAGCTAGGATCTTTCATTGTGGCACATGGACTCTCTAGTTGTGGCTGCGTGGGCTTCAGTAGCTCTGGTATATGTGATCTCAGTTCCCCAACCGGGGATTAAATCCAGTCCCCTGCATTGAAAGACAGATTCCTAACCCCTGGATCACCAGGGAAATCCCAAACATTAATGTTAACCTTTTCATAATTGATCTCATTCTCCAGATAGGGAAAATGAAGTTAAAAAAAATTTAACACAATTCTTACTTCTGGATTCCTTGTTTGACAATGTGGTGCACTTTGAGCCACAGCTGGTGGTAGACCTTCGGTAATTGCAGACTTCAAGACACCGGAACAGCCAGATGAAGTGTCATCTAATTGTGTATGAGGGCCACAAAGCACTGAAAGAGTTTTTTTGAACTCTCCTGTCCCTTTGCACATGCAGGCAGCATGATGCGGCATAGACAATAGCCTCAGATCAACAGGAAAGTGGCCCACGGAGAAAGGCACAAAGTATTTTCCTTTGCTAGTCTCTTGCAAAATTTTGAAATTAAAAAAAACGTTTTTAGATTTCAATTTTGATATAAATGTTGTTTCTTGTAAGATTTCAACTGGTTTATCTTAATTCTATTTTTCCCAGGGTGTCATCTCTTCTTTCTTCATTTTGCATGTATTATACTGAGGAATTGGTGATGGAAGGAAGGTGGGGTGAGCAATTTCCAAAAAGGTCTTGCATGAATCAGGACCGCATAAGTGTAAGCTCATTTCTAAAACTCCATTTACAGTAGGGGCCAAGGCAGGAAGTTCTGACAATGCCTTACGGGAGTATTCTCCCTGGAAAACTGTGACATTGAAAAATGAACACCAGTACAAACCAGGGCACACTTAAAGACATTCAACTTGAAAGGATGCCTGAATCTTAAAAAGTCTTTACATGAACTTTCAACGGCAGGTTTTCTGCATTTATATGTAGAAGAGAGAAGAAATCTAGCCTTGTTGTCATAGATTCTTACCTGTTCTGGTACATTCAATTCATTGAGTCTCTTCTACTTTTTTTAAATAAGATTATCATTTCCTTTATGAAAATGACAGTAAATTTTTATACAAATGTAAATGTTTATATTTAATGCTTTTGTAGTATCAGTGGGTCACTTGAAGTAACAGCAAAGGTTTGTCTTGTCTACTATGTTACAATCTAACAGTTTATAATTTGAAGGCAGGAGGAGAAGGGGACAACAGAGGATGAGATGGTTGGATGGCATCACCAACTCGATGGAAGTGAGTCTGAGCAATCTCTGGGAGCTGGTGATAGACAGGGAAGCCTGGCGTGTTGCAGTCCATGGGATCACAAAGAGTTGGACATGACTAAGCAACTGAACTGAACAGTTTATCAAAGACTGACAGATTTATAGGCTTTCCTTTAAAATAAACAAGAATGGGACTTCCCTGGTGGTCCAGGAGTTAAGACTGCACCTCTTTGAGCAGGTATAATCCCTGGCTGGGGAACTGAGATCCCACATGCTGTTGGGTGTGGCCAAAATTTAAAACATAAAATAAATAAGAACATAATTTTATAACCCCTTTATTATTTTGATGAGTTTCAGATCAGATCAGATCAGTCGCTCAGTCGTGTCCAACTCTTTGCATCCCCATGAATCACAGCACGCCAGGCCTCCCTGTCCATCACCAACTCCTGGAGTTCACTGAGACTCACGTCCATCGAGTCAATGATGCCATCCAGCCATCTCATCCTCTGTTGTCCCCTTCTCCTCCTGCCCCCAATCCCTCCCAGCATCAGAGTCTTTTCCAATGAGTCAACTCTTCGCATGAGGTGGCCAAAGTACTGGAGTTTCAGTTTTAGCATCATTCCTTCCAAAGAAATCCCAGGGCCGATCTCCTTCAGAATGGACTGGTTGGATCTCCTTGCAGTCCAAGGGACTCTCAAGAGTCTTCTCCAACACCACAGTTCAAAAGCATCAATTCTTCGGCGCTCAGCCTTCTTCACAGTCCAAGTCTTACAGCCATACATGACCATAGGAAAAACCATAGCCTTGACTAGACGGACCTTTGTTGGCAAAGTAATGTCTCTGCTTTTGAGTATGCTATCTAGGTTGGTCATAACTTTCCTTCCAAGGAGTAAGCGTCTTTTAATTTCATGGCTGCAGTCACCATCTGTAGTGATTTTGGAGCCCAGAAAAATAAAGTCTGACACTGTTTCCACTGTTTCCCCATCTATTTCCCATGAAGTGGTTACAGATATATAATTTTGTCAGATTATTTTTTGTTGTTGTTCAACTGACAAGTCGCTAAACCCCATGGATTGCAACACACCAGACTTCTCTGTCCTTCAGTTTCTCCTGGAGTTTGCTCAGACATGTTTATTGAGTTGGTGATGCCATCTAACTATCTCACCCTCTGTTGCCCCTTTCTTCTCCTGCCTTCAATCTTTCCCAGCATCAGGGTATTTTCCAATGAGTTGACTCTTTGTATCAGGTGGCCAAAGTATTGAAACTTCAGCTTCAGCATCAGTCCTTCCAATGAATATTCAGGGTTGATTTCCTTTAGGATTGACTGATTGGATTCCTTGCTGTCTAAAGGGCTCCCAAGAGTCTTCTTCAGCATCACAACTCAGAAGCATAAATTCTTTGGTGCTCAGCCTCCTTTATGGTCCAACTCTCACATCTGTACATGACTACTGGAAAAAACACAGCTTTGACTATACAGACTTTTGTTGGCAAAGTGATATCTCTACTTTTTAATATGCTGTCTAGGCTTTGTCATAGCTTTTCTTCCAAGGAGCAAGCACCTTTTAATTTCATGCCTACAGTCATCATCCACAGTGATTTGGGAGCCCAAGAAAATAAAATCTGTCACTGTTTCTACTTTTCCCCCAGCTATTTGCCACAAAGAGATTATTTTTATTATTCAATAATACTTGATGTAATCATATTTGAAGGTTATAAAATACATTTGTAACCATCATCTCTTCTGATCTTTAAAACAACAGGTGAAAGAAGGAAGGCAAGCAGCTGCTGCTAGAATTCTGATGTAGTCAAATCTGCAAGCTCATCTAGAACTGTTGGGGATACTTAAGCAGTCTTCTAGAAATAAATTTTTACAGAACAGTCTGATGTTTCCTGGAGAGATGCACAGAGGATTTGCATTTTATATCTCTAAGATTCTCATTTCCAAAGAGGAAAAGACAATTTCTTGTATGGGACGTGTGTGAAAATATCTGGATGTGGGTACCTCAGAGAGAAGGGCTCTCTCTGGGGTCTCTTTCATAAGGGTGCTAAATCTCAATCTTATGCATAAGAACTGACCTAATCACCTCCCAAAGCCACACCTCCTAATCTGATCACATTGGAGATTAGGATTTGACCATAATGAATTTTGAAGGGACATAAGCATTCAGTCTATTACTGGGAGATTACTCTCATTCCTATAAGAAGGTAACTGGGAGGTTACTCTCATTCTCATAAGAAGAGGTAGCAAGAATACACAGAAGAACTATACAAAAAAGATCTTCATGACCCAGATAATCACGATGGTGTGATCAGTCACCTAGAGCCAGACATCCTGGAATGTGAAGTCAAGTGAGCCTTAGGAAGCATCATTATGAACAAAGCTCGTGGAGGTGACAGAATTCCAGTTGAGCTATTGCAAATTCTGGAAGATGATGCTGTGAAAGTGCTGCACTCAATATGCCAGCAAATTTGGAAAACTCAGCAGTGGCCACAGGACTGGAAAAGGTCAGTTTTTATTTCAATGCCAAAGAATGCTCAAACTACCACACAATTCCACTCATCTCACACGCTAGTAAAGTAATGTTCAAAATTCTCCAAGCCAGGCTTCAGCAATACGTGAACTGTGAACTTCCAGATGTTCAAGCGGGTTTTAGAAAAGGCAGAGAGATCAAATCACCAACATCCGCTGGATCATGGAAAAAGCAAGAGAGTTCCAGAAAAACATCTATTTCTGCTTAATTGACTATGCCAAAACCTTTGACTGTGTGGATCACAATAAACTGTGGAAAATTCTGAAACAGATGGGAATACCAGACCACCTGACCTGCCTCTTGAGAAATGTGTATGCAGGTCAGGAAGCAACAGTGAGAACTGGACATGGAACAACAGACTGGTTCCAAATAGGAAAAGGAGTACATCAAGGCTGTATATTGTCAGCCTACTTATATAACTTATATGCAGAGTACATCATGAGAAACGCTGGACTGGAAGAAACACAAGCTGGAATCAAGATTGCCAGGAGAAATATCAATAACCTCAAATATGCACATGACACCACCCTTATGGCAGAAAGTGAAGAAGAACTAAAGAGCCTCTTGATGAAAGTGAAAGAGGAGAGTGAAAAAGTTGGCTTAAAGCTCAACATTCAGAAAACGAAGATCATGGCATCCGGTTCCATTACTTCATGGCAAATAGATGGGGAAACAGTGGAAACAGTGTCAGACTTTATTTTTCTGGGCTCCAAAATCACTGCTTTTGAACGTGGTGTTGGAAAAGACTCTTGAGAGTCCCTTGGACTCCAAGGAGATCCAACCAGTCTATTCTAAAGGAGATCAGCCCTGGGTGTTCTTTGGAAGGAATGATGCTAAAGCTGAAACTCCAGTACTTTGGCCACCTCATGCGAAGAGTTGACTCATTGGAAAAGACTCTGATGCTGGGAGGGATTGAGGGCAGAAGGAAAAGGGGACATCAGAGGATGAGATGGCTGGATGGCATCACCGAGTCAATGGACATGAGTTTGAGTGAACTCTGGGAGTTGGTGATGGACAGGGAGGCCTGGCTTGCTGCGATTCATGGGGTCGCAAAGAGTCGGACATGACTGAGCGACTGAACTGAACTGAACTGAAAATCACTGCAGATGGTGATTACAGCCATGAAATTAAAAGACACTTACTCACTGGAAGAAAAGTTATGACCAACCTAGACAGCATATTAAAAGGCAGAGACATTACTTTGCCAACAAAGGTCTGTCTAGTCAAGGCTATGGTTTTTCCTGTGGTCATGTATGGATGTGAGAGTTGGACTATAAAGAAAGTTGAGCGCTGAAGAATTGATGCTTTTGAACTGTGGTGTTGGAGAAGACTCTTGAGAGTCCCTTTGGACTGCAAGGAAATCCAATCAGTCCATCCTTAAGGAGATCAGTCCTGGGTGTTCATTTGAGGGACTGATGTTGAAGCTGAAACTCTAATACTTTAGCCACCTGATGTGATGAGCTGACTCATTGGAAAAGACCCTGATGCTGGGAAAGATTGAGGGCAGGAGGAGAAAGGGGACGACAGAGGATGAGATGGTTGGAGGGCATCACCGACTCAATGGATATGGGATTGGGTGGACTCCGGGAGTTGGTGATGGACAGGGAGGCCTGGCGTGCTGCGGTTCATGGGGTCACAAAGAGTCGGACATGACTAAGCCACTGAACCAAACTGATTGAACTGAACTCTCATTCCTGTATTAGTTACTATACTTTTGCATGTAACAAATAAGCATTGAATTGAAACTAACTGAAGCAAAATAAAATTCTTGAAATTTATTGGAAAGATACTGCTGCTACTGCTACTGCTAAGTTGCTTCAGTAGTGTCCAACTCTGTGAGATCCCATAGATGGAAGCCAACCAGGCTCCCCAGTCTCTGGGATTCTCCAGGCAAGAGTACTGGAGTGGGTTGCCATTTCCTTCTCCAATGCATGAAATGAAAAATGAAAGTGAAGTCGCTCAGCCGTGTCCAACTCTTAGCTACCCCATGGACTACAGCCTACCAGATTCCCGCCACCCATGGGATTTTCCAGGCAAGAGTACTGGAGTCGGGTGCCATTGCCTTCTCTGTGGAAAGATACTGCTGCTGCTGCAGCTAAGTTGCTTCAGTCGTGTCCGACTCTGTGTGACCCCATAGACGGCAGCCCACCAGGCTCTGCCGCCCCTGGGATTCTCCAGGCAAGAACACTGGAGTGGGTTGCTATTGCCTTCTCCAATACATGCAAGTGAAAAGTGAAAGTGAAGTCGCTTGTCGTGTCGGATTCTTAGCTACCCCATAGACTGCAGCCTATCAGATTCCCGCTGCCCATGGGATTTTCCAGTTTTCCAGGCAAGAGTACTGGAGTGGGGTGCCATTGCCTTCTCTGGGGAAAGATACTAGAGTGGATCAAAAGAAGAAGAATCAAAAATGTGAACAGTAGAAACTAAGGTGGCTCAGATGACCTCTCAGTTTGGAATAATGGTCTCAACTGGGCTCAACACCATCCTCAGTCTCTTTTTGTGTTGCTATTTCATTCTCTCAAGTTGTGTGCCATCGTAAACTTGGATTCATGGCTGAAATCAGCTTCTGGGCTTACATTCTCACAAATGAGGCCCAAGGTAGAAAATAGGGCTATTTTGCCTATCTACACTTGACTCTTAGGAGGTAGAGCATGAAAGAAAAGGACCATATAACTAAAGCATTAAGAAGAATTGCTTACATAGAGAATGTAGAGCAATTTCCATAAGACGGTAAAGGATACTGGACCCAAAGAAAAATGTTTACTTAGTAACTGTACTCGATTCCAAGTAACAGAAGACAGCAAAATTTTGGCATAAAAATAAAGATTTTATTTGTGTCACATAATGAGAAATCCAGAGGTAGGCAGTCACGTGGTCTTGGGAAACCTCCTAATCACTTTGTTGTTATTGCTTAGTCGCTAAGTCATGTCTGACTCTTTTGTGACCCCATGGACTGTAGCCCACCAGACTCCTCTGTCCCTAGGATTTCCCAGGCAAGAATACTGGAGTGGGTTGCCCTTTTCTTCTCCAGGGGATCTTTCTGACCTAGGGATTGAACCTGGGTCTCCTGCATTGCAAGCAGATTATCACTGAGCCACCAGGGAAGTCCTCCCAATCACTTCTAGAACCCGAATCACTTCCTTATTTCTTCTGAGCCACCCTTAGTATGTTTTTGTCACTCGATTACAAAATGGATGCTCTAACCTCTAGCATTATGCTCATGTTCCAAGTCATTCCAGTCAGGGATGTTCTGTGGAACTTGGTTTGGTTCACCATCACATTATTTTGTTTGAGCCACAGGAGCAAGTAGTTACAGCTTTGGGATTATTCATGACATAACCCAAGGAATGCTAGGGCACCAGGGGAAGCATTTGAATTTGTAACCATTAAAATGAAACAAGAGTATGTCAGTGTGTGTTTACACTTATTTGCTGCTGAGCACCCATATTTGAAGCTGCTCTTGATGGCATCAGGTGCAGCAGAAGAGTTTGGAGCCATTCAGGTCCACTTGAGTTTTCATGTGTTTATAATATGTAGATATAGCAGGTAATCAGACTGCCAGCTGCAGGTGTCTTTTGCCAGACCATGGTGCTGGATCTAGGACACAAGGATATCCTTGTCGCCCATCCCACTCTTACCATCACCAAAGGTGTGATACTGACTCTCCAAGGGCCAGGATTGTTGCTTTCCCTCCAGTTATGAAATTGGTATAATCATCCCAATAGCCATCAGTCAGTCAGTTCAGTCTCTCAGTCGTGTCCAACTCTTTGTGACCCCATGGACTGAAGCACACCAGGCTTCCTTGTCCATCATCAACTCCAGGAACCTAGTCAAACTCATGTCCATTGCGTTGGTGATGCCATCCAACCATTTCATCCTCCACTGTCCCTTCTCCTCCCGCCTTCGATCTTTCCCAGCATTAGGGTCTTTTCAAATGAGTCAGCTCTTTGCATCAGGTGGCCAAAGTATTGGAGTTTCAGCTTCAGCATCAGTCCTTCCAATAAATATTCAGGACTGATTTCCTTTAGGATGGACTTTTTGGATCTCCTTGCAGTCCAAGGGACTCTCAAGAGTCTTCTCTAACACCACAGTTCAAAAGCATCAATTCTTCAGTGCTCAGCTTTCTTTATAGTCCAACTCTCACATCTGTACATGACTACTGGAAAAACCACAGCTTTGACTAGACGGAACTTCACCTTTTCCTGATCACCTCTAATTTAGACTTATACCTTTTGTCTCGAAAGGTATGATGCACATGAAACGTGGTATTTTTACAAAACTTACAAAGATCTATTATGTCCCCTACTTTGACCAAAGAGGGCCATGTGGAGAAGCTTAATGAACAATGTACTAAATCAAATGGTCATCATCTTTAGGATCAAGACCTCATCAATCCCAAGAGGTGTTCTGGGTAGTTGAATCAGAATTAGGTTTGAATTCCATGGCATCACAAAAGAGTAGGACTAACAACAGCATAGAGTAGAAGTGTCAGATACCTAGAGACTGAAATTTTATTTACCTCCTTCCAATAATTTACTGAAATTCAAATACAAAGGACATTTTTAAGCAATGCTTTTTAACCACCCTCCTTGTTTTATGTGCTTTTGTTAACCTTTCATTTTGTTCGTTCCTTCATTTGCCCTCCACATTTCACATACTATACGACACATTTGGTAATATGTGATCAAAAATCTGAAAGAAGAAACAGAAACAGGAGTAATCATGAGTTCACAGACTCAAATAACTAAAGCTTACTGGGATTCAAGCTTGAAATATTATTGCCTCACTTGATAATTTGTTCTGCTACCAATTCTAAATAAGCAAAATATGTCATTACCCTTTTCCTTATAAATTAAATCAATGTGTCCCATTGCATGTAAACCTTCATATATTTTTGATACAAAATTTGTAGCAATAGAGAACACAGACTATATTGTGAAAGCTACACTTGAAAGGAATCCACACATTAAAAAACCCGATTTTTACATGTTTAAATCCTCCCACATTTTATACTCATTATTTAAAATTAAAGGACAGAAGTCAAACTGAAAACCAGTAAAATTAAGAGACAAGATGTGGGAACTGCAAGTTGTTTCTCTTGAATCGAGCCAATCTTGTTCTTTTGGTTTTTCTCCCAGGAAAGGAAAATTTAACAATCAGAATAATAAACACACTTCACTAATAAAAGCAATGCAATTGTGGTTTTGATTGTGTAAAGTATCTGGGTTTTATACATTATTTCCTCTTTTCAAAACTGTGGCTGAAATTAAAAAAAAAAATTCATTCTAAATACTTACCAAAATGAGAAAGTTTAAAAAATTAGAATTCACTCTTTAAGGTATATGCTGCCTCACATTTCAGTCAACTTCGGCAACAAAACCAGTGTTGGCAGTTTTACCAACTGTCTTTAACCAGTTGGGTCTGGCTCTCAGTTAATATAGTACTACTGATCCTTAATTCGTAGAACCACAGGGGAATGTTTAAATAAAAGAACACTCGATTTCATAGTAGTTTTTAAATGAAAACATATGTATCTGTAATAGGGCTTTAAAAGTTTTTTTTCAGTAAGAGCTTAATGTGTGGCATCTGTTAGGTATAGGGTGTCTTTTTCAGTTTTTCTGAAGAGGAACGTTAGAACCAGTAAAGTTAATGGTTTAGATGTCAGTATCTCAGTTGTTATCAGCATTAAGAGGATCCAAGGAAGGAAGATTGTCGTCAGTTATTTTTCCTTTCACAGATAATCCATGATTGTATTTAGGGAGAGAAGAAGAAAAAGAGAAGATCTCACAGTAATTTCTCAAAGTTGACTGATTTGGAGAAGCTAACTTTTATTTTTTAAAGTTTTTTAAAATTAATTTTTAATGGAGTATAGTTGATTTACAAAGTTGTGTTAGTTTCTGGAGAAGCTCACTTTTACAATTTGATATGCATATAGAAAAATGGACATGGGATAAACCACTCATATATCTGGGGTTCTTATCAAATATTTTAAGGTTCCTTTGAGGGATGTAATTTAGTCCATAATTGTTAAACATAAATAACCGTTATATTAAATAACTGCTATATAATATACTCTTGTTAATGGAGTGAGAGTTGACAAACTACACTAACTTAAAAAATGAATAAAAATGGATTATTTATAACCATTATGATGACATATTTGGTTTCTTGCATCCTCTAAATTTCCCTCTACTTCTCAGGTCACAGATTTTTGTATTTATTAGCCTCCTTCACTATCTTCTTTAGGATTCCCAAGTACCCTATCTCTGCTCTTTTTAACACATATGACCAAAGGAATCTCAAATGAACTTAGTACAAATCAACTGGGGTCAAATGTGTATGTATACTCCTAATTCATATTCATTAGCACTCCCCCAGAATCCGCCTGCTAATGCAGGAGACATGGGTTCGATCCCTGGGTCGGGAAGATCCCCTGGAGAAGGAAATGGCAACCCACTCCAGTATTCTTGCCTGGGAAATTCCAGGGACACAGGAGCCTGGCAGGCTACAGTTCATGGAGTTGCAAAGAGTCAGACACAACTTAATGACTAAAACAACAGCAACAAAACAATGCCTCCAAGTATGTTTGGGAGCTTGAGATTGCCTCAACAATTTTTAGAGAATCTTTAATACCTTGGACAAATGTAAATGCCTCTCCCATCAATAATATTTCTAGTGCTACAGGAGGCAACTTGAATATGGGGATGCAACAGATCTCAGTTGATGTGCCTTTATTTTCCCCTAAAGTTGAGAGTTAAATCTACATAGTTGTTCCTTGGCATCCACAGGGTATTGTTTTCAGGACATGCCTGCATACCAAAATCCCCGGATTCTCAAGTCCTGTCGTCTGCCCTGTGCACCCGGAAATTCGACCAACTGTAGATGGAGTAGAACTGTGGTGTTTATGAAAAAAAAGTCTTCCTATAAATTGACCTGCGCAGTTGAAATCTATGTTAAGGAACAACTGTAGCATATAGGCCTGTAAGTATGCAGACTGTTTATACATCTGAGTATATATATTGAAAGGTAGCATAACAAAATAGATAAGGTCTTAAAGCTAGAGTACCTAGGTGTGAATCCAGGCTCCATCACCTGTTAATTGTGTAAACTTGGACAAATTATAAAACCTCTCTCTGCTTCAGTTTCCTTTTTATAAAATGATATTATAAAATTATGGTTGTGAAGATTACATGAGTTTATACATGCAATGCATTTATAACATTGCTTGTAAAATTATACGGATTCCAAAACTTCAGCTACTGTTTTACCATTTATATCATATGGATATATACATATAATACATAATTGCTTGACCTATAAAATAATTTCATATATGTTAGGTACCTTTTATATTTAGTATATATGGACACTCTTTTATATGGCACATAAGATTTTCTTAGAAATTTCACAGTTATCTGTTAAGCAGTGTGAGAATATCAACATAGATCATGTCTGAACAGTACATAATACAAACTTGGTATTTTAAATCTCTGCATTTAAGGAAATAATATTTCTCACTGAAAGACTGAACTTAATATAAAATGTCAGTATATCTAGGTGCGGTGGAAGGGCTTAAAGCTGGAGCAGACAGGACTGGCAATTTGGCACAACCACTTAGAAGCCATATGATTCTGGACAAGTCATTTAACCTTTCTGAGCTCTAGTTTTCTCATCTGCAAAACAGGGATGTAATATTTCTTGCAGGTTTGTGGTAAAAAATAGGGAAAAAATAGGTAAAAAGCATTTGGCCAAAAGCCAGGCACATAGTAAATGCTTGATAAATGGAAACACTGATCTTTCATGTGTCAGTCCTGCTTCAAATATGCGTATTTTTTTAAGCCCAACACAAACAAACATTCCACTGGAGGTTTTTGATCAGCTATGCTGTTGCTCTATAATGATCATGGGTTAGTCTTAAGGCCATGTGGTTTCAATAACCATAAATGGTTGGAAGTTCTGTTGCCTGTAGGAGCAAAGAAAAGAAAAGAAAAGAAAAGGTTGGTGTAATTCAAGTTTCACCAATATCTCACCAGGCAGCTTGAGACAGCGCCTTCTTCCTTCTGCCCAAGGCTCTCATCTCCTTCAAGTAGGAAACCCAAGGGTCCCAGGAGCTGCTACACTGAAACCCTGAGAAGGCGGCTCTGTTCTGCTTGGTTGGGTTAGGCCAGCCAGGCACACTTGTTACTCACTGGATAGAGAGCTAGGGGAAAAGAACTCACTCTGTCCCTTTGTTTACACTGAGTATGGGCCAAGAGGAAGTAAAAGTTCACTGTAAACAACAGCCCCCTGTCAAATGTTACTTATTTTCATATAATGGGTAGTGAGGGGAGGAGCTTGTTTTGGTTTTTTTGTGTGCAGTTGGCCTGATCTGCTTCTTGCAGGTTATATAAGGACCCCAGTAGTGAAAGCTAACTGTGAAAACCAACTACATATGTACTATGAGAATAAATCATTTAATAAATGCCAAGAACCCTTTGGAATAAAATTACACTTAAATTCCAGGTGCACAGTGCAATTATTGGTGCATTCTTAGGAATTCTTATATTCTTACTAAGCAAGTGCTTCAAGACCTGAAGCCTGTGTGATACAGTCAATATGAGGAGAACTAACATACAGCAAGATGTTTTATACACACAGGCAGAGAATTTTTTCACACAGTTGGTGAGACCACATTGATCCAGCAATTTGAATATTATTATTATCCGTGGTCTCTCTCATTAAATACTTAAGAAAACATAGTAAAATTGTTAAGGATACACATTTAGAATGCTATAGCTCTAGCTGTATTCAAGTTGGCAAGTGATTAACACTGCTTAAAAATTCTAGGCAGATGATAATTTAGAGTCCCCATGAAAGCCTTGAGTTTATTTGATTGTTCTCTTAATTACTGGGCTCTATGCTATCAAATATTTGTGGAAGAGGAAGTTTTTCTTTGTGGGAGTGGATTATAACCTTGCTTGCACTTGGCAATTTTTGCCTTGAGTTATTAAGATTTGCATTTCTCACTTTTAGTTCTAAGGAAAGGTGTTTAGCCATTTTTAGAAAGCAGGTACCAAATAATCAATTGTCAAATACCCCAGAAAGTTCCCGCCCTAGACAAGTGCAAAAATCTCAGGTATTAGCAACCCACCTCCAGAGACAAATCTACAAAGGGTGGAAGGGGGGAGAGAGGATGTCTCACTTTTCTAGGCGAATATATTGTGATTGGTATGTGTTGCGTGCATTAAGGAACACTCTTTGCTTGTTCGCTGCCGTTTAGAAACCAGCTAGAAAAAAAGTCTGCGAGAGATCGCGCACAGGCGAGCCCCAAGCCTCCCTCCCTTGCTCCTTCGGTGCCCTGCCCTTCCAGGCGCGTGAAGAATAAACAGGCTGGTCATTGATCTCCGGGTGGTGGTGTTGCTCTCTGGGAAATGCTGGGGGTGCCGAGGGACGCGGCTCAGTCCGTGGAGGCGCGTCTGAAAAAAAAAAAAAAAAAATTGCCCAGGAGTGGAGAGAGAACATGCAAATTGGCATCCAGCTCAACAAGAGGAAAGGGGACGGCGAGAAAAAGAAACGTGTTGCTCGTATTGTGTCTTAGTCTTCTGCTCTACCATTCTCCTCCGGACCCGTGACCTCCCTCGAGACATCCCCCTGCCTTCCCTTTCTGGACACCAGATCCGGGGAGAGCGGTCAGGATTCCCCCGCTCCATCCTAGGTTTGAGATTTAATAGGATTTTTTTTTTTTTTTTTAACCCCCCTGGCAAACCGGCTGCTGTTTTAAGTCAATGAAAGTAAGATGGGTAGAGATAAGCGCCAGAGCAGCCCGGGAGCTGTCAGAACACACACAAATCAGCCCCCACAGCTCCTGCTCGGGGCATTACCTTCGGAGTTTCTTCCTATGGGTATGAGACTCCGGGGAGGCTTGTTCTCGCCTTCCTGCGCCGTCTCCACGGTCGCAGACTTAGCAGTCAAAGCCCAGCCGCCAAGCCTTGTTGAGACCCCTCTAAACATCAATCTCCGGTTCTTGGGCATTGGGATTTGGGGCTTTAGGCACACAAAACCAAACCACTTCAACCACCCCAGAGGCAGAGATGAGAGCGCCTCAAAACTTTTCTCCCCCTCACCCACCTCCCCACCCGTCAAGGAGTAGGTGGGTGCGGAGTGCCGTCGGCGGGGACCCGCGGGCGCAGAGCGGCTCTTCGGGGGAGCAGTGGTCGCTTTAAAAACCAAACCACTCGCCGCTCCAGCCTCGGCGCTGGGCGGACGGCGGCTCGCCTCCCAGAAGGTTCCGCGGACAGCCGCAGACCCCCACGCGCGCCCTCCGCGCCGGCTTTCCCGCGTGCAAACGGGAGTGGGGGGCGCCAAGGGGCCCAGGTGATGCTTCCAGGACAGCGGGTGAGGTTCCAGCGCAGGGAAGAAGTTGACAAAGGGGACTTGACTAAACACGAATGCATATTTATAGACGCGAGCTCCATCAAGATCTAGAGATAGTCTCCTTCTCCCTGCCTCCTTCCCCTCCTGCCATTTCATTTTATCGCTCCTTGAAGTGGAGGGCAGATTGTTTTCTTTAAAAAAAAAAAAAATAACATTCCTGCCCGGTGTGGGTCATCGCCGCGTTATTTACAATCTAGTTACTCGGCAGCAGACGGGGAAGCCAACTCCGGGCTCTTTCCCCTTCGGATGGACAGAGAGGGCGACCGGGCGGCCCGCGGCAGGAAGGAGGTCAGGGTGGGTTTGCGGGCGCCCTGGGGGCGACCTGGAGGGAGCCCGAGCCCCGCCCCGCCCCGCCCCGCGGCACCACCGCCCCCCCCGGGGCGGGCGCCGGGCCGAGCTGACCGGCGGCGGGTGCGCTGCCCTCGCCTCCCCCATTGTTCCGACTGTCTTTTTGCCTTTTGTTATTTGCACTCGCATTGTGTTGTTTGTCTCTGAAGCCGCCTCATGACCAGCCAAGGGATTTCACCTCGTCCTTGAGAGCTACACGGGGAGCGCGAGCGAGCGAGCCAGAGACTGGGGGAGAGGGACGCGCGCGCGCACACACAGACACACACACACAGACACACATACAGAGTGAAAAAGGCGAGCCACCAAACCCATCTCCAGTCTCCTCCCGGGGGGCCCCCCAGCCCGCCACTGTGCCACTTTGCATCCCGCGCCCGAGGAGACGCAGAGGAAAGCCGGTAAGGTGCGTGAATCGCAGCGTTTTAACTTTGTTGTGGGTCCCGACGTGGTTGCGGGCAGCCCTCCAAGGCGCAGCGCTCTCCCCGTGCCCGCCGCGCCGCACTCGCTCGCGGCTCCAGCTGGAGAGCCGGCGAAGGAGGGAGGGGGCCGCCGGCGGAGTTTCCTCAAGTACGGAGGGAGGGGGACAGGGTGGGGGCGCGGGGAGGCGGGAGGAGGTTCGGGGCTGACAGCCGCCCCGTCCCCCCACCCCTCCTCGGGGGACGGCCGTCCGCCGGGGACCCCGGAGTGCGGGCTTGGACCCAATTCAGCAAACGGCTAACTTTATATATTTCGCTCGGGGAGCCTGCGTGCCGCTGCCGGTATTGTTTTGCAAGTGGTGGCGGTGGAGATGGTGATGAGCGAGGCGGGCCGGAGGAGCGCTGGGAAAACGCTAAGGCTGGTCCGTGTCTCTCGGCCGGCGCCCCGCGGCAGCCCCTCAAACTTGGTCGGGGCGGGGTGGTTCCGATCCTTCCCCGGACGGACGCGCGACCCCGGCCCACCCCACTACCTGAGCGCTCCCCCGGTTGTCTTTTTGTTTCGCTTTCTGCCATCCCTCTCCGCATCAGTCTTTCTCCTCCCCAGCAACCCCCTCCCGGCCCCTCCCGCCCGGAATTTCGGAAAGGAGCCTCATCCTTGTGGACTCTAGGGATTTCAGACACCGGAAGCTTTAATGTTTAATTGCAACTAGTTTTGCACCCCCCCACCCCGCTCCGAGTATGAAGTGGAGACCGCTCACGTGCTGTGTCACTTGAAGCGCGGGTTGGGGAAACCTCGCTTGCACTTTGGGCTCCAGTCCTAAATCCAGGAAAAGAGGTTATACGAGTTGAGATCAAATTGCATTTGGAAATGTTTGCGTCTGTTAGCAGCAGTTGGTTGAGTATTGATCGGCTGGCATGGGATGCACACGAAGCACTGTTTACATATTTTAAAAGTAACTTCCCTTCCACGTTACAAAGCGAATCTATTCATATATAGGTGGACTCTGGTGAATATCTAAAGACGCTGGCCTCTGTGACCAAAGGCAGAGCGGTGGCGAATGTGAATTCATGTCGTTATCTTCCTTTCCCAACTGAAAGCGGGTCAAAATGAGAAATTCTGTGACTGTGCAAAACGATATTCTCAGTGCCAGCCAGCCCAGGCACTCTGGGTGGCAGTCAGCTGTACTTTTTGAGAAAAGTTTAGGGATTGGTTCTAACCCAGTTGAGATCCTCACTATATCCAGATATCCAAAGTAGTTTCTCAAGAAAAGCAGAAGCCGGTTTCCCCAAGAGACTGCCTTCAGGCCCAGCACAGTTCTTTCCTTCAGGGCAAGACCGAGGAAGAGCTGGGGGATTTTGGGTAATAAGTGTGGGAATCTGCAGAGAGACTAGACAAGAGTGATTTGTTTCCTTGCTGTTCATAAATAATGGCCCTTAGTATCTTTCACACACACACACACAAAACAAAACAAAACCACACAAACAAAACAGGCCAATCAAGAAGGTGTGTGGGAGATTTGTAGGCAATGGACATTTCAATCAGAAAAACCAGAGCAGACTTTTTGATCAGGATTACCAGGAGTAAGGCTCGATTGCCAGAAGTGATTAGGTTAAGGGCCAGATGGTTTTAAAGTATACGGAAATGTTTTTTAACTTGGACTTTTATAGCATTTACAAGGAGGACGGTCTCTTAGAGTCTTTACAGAACTGCTGAATTTTGATCTGTCTAATTTTGAAAGAATTCAGCTGTACGGTGAACTGCCATTAACTCTGATAGGAAAGGAATCTGGTTTCCAACGCTGATACATGGGAGAGAGTTTCTGGGGGTGCTTCTTCCTGATTTAAATATAGCTCTGAGGCTGAAGCTTAGATAAATCCAGCCACAATGATTTAAAATCATAAGTACTTACACTGAAAGTTCTCTTAGGCATTGTGTAAAGTTCTCCTGCAGATTATGTCATTAACTGTTTATTCCTCAGAAGTATACAAGATAAAAATCATAAGCATCACTTAAAACTGATGCAATACAGCATCAGTTAAATCCTTAAACTGGTAGGGATGGCTTTTGTTTGCCTAAAAGGTAGATCTTTCATCACATGAGTTGTTTAAAAACATTTAATTGTGGGGATGGGAAGGGATGTGCATAATTATTTAGTTATTTGTGTTAATTATATAGCAGCATACTCCCTTGAAATTCTTTTTTTCCCTTTCTTTCCAGTGGTCTTTCTAACAACCTTGTACATGCAGAAATAAGAGAGTTTTTGTTTGCTTGTGGGTTAAAAAAAATCTTTTTGTAGCCATTTTGAGCGGGCAGTATTGAATCAATCTGATATAGACTTGAAAGAGTACTCTTAATACAGGAAAAAAGAGCTTGAACTCTTCATACAGAAACCTTATACAGTTTTGTTGTTGAGATTGAACAGTTCTGGTTGAATGGCAGACAGGATTCAAAACTCAAACTTATTTGGTAAATAACCAGGCATTTGAGATCCAGTGGTTATTTCAAGTTAACTTAGTTCTATACATGTAAATGCACATCCTGTTTAGACTGACACATGGTTTTGTAAAAGAGAAAAATGAATATATGCTTATAAAGATGTTATCTGTGGAGTATATGGAGTAAACAGTAAATAAGAAGAGTGAAGTTTATACTGAGATATAGCTGCTGCTGCTTTTTTTTTTTTTTTGATCCTTTTTGGGCATAAGGCAGAAGCTGTAGGGAGAGTTTAAAATTTCGTTTTCCAGTTAAAAAACTTGAATGCTTGGAGAATTTTTTTCTTTTTAAAGCAAATGAAAAATATGATATAATGACTAAAAGAACAAACTGTCTTCTTGTAAAAGCTGTATCCCTTTATTGAGTGATAGGCAATCATTGTTCTGAAGGTATGTCTAGATTATATAGGCTCCCCTGATGGCTCAGACGGTAAAGAATCCACCCTCAATGCCGGAGACCTGTGTTCAGTCCCTGGGTGGGGAAGATCCCCTGGAGCAGGGCATGGCAACCCACTCCAGTATTCTTGCCTGGAGAATTCCATAGACAGAGGAACCTGGAGGGCTACAGTCCATGGGGTCGCAAAGAGTCGGATATGACTAAGCAAATAAGTGCAGCTAGATTATATAAAAAATATAATAATCAGGGCAGTATAAAACTTGTTTTTATTACTCTAAAATATACTGGATTTCAAATAACTTAGAGTTCTAACATTGAACACTATTTAGATTTCCAGCAGGTAGAATTGTTTGTTATGATTGATGGCCATAACCTGGATGATTCACCCAGTGTCTGATCACCTCTGGTAGCAGAGAATGCTGTAATTAAGAGTTTTGAGAGTAGCCTGGAAAACTTATTTGTCTAGGCCAGAAGTTGATGCGTTCCCTCACATGCTTATCACACTTCTTTAGCCTGAGAAATGGAGGTTTATTTGAAAGGCTAAGAAAGTGCTTGGCTGTTTCAAATAAGCTATATCCTGAGCTTAGATTTGTAGATAGTTAATAAAATAAAAGTCTAATTTTGTTCCAAACGTTGTTTTAAAACACCCATTTGTAAATTGTCTCCATTTGGTTTTCATATGTTAATGATTTGGGATCTGAAACTTCTTTCAGAAAGGCATTTTGGTTTATCTTAAAAAACACCACACAAAACTGTCTAAACAACTCTGTAAATAAACTGTTCCAAATGCCTCAATTTGATGAATGAATTAAAGAATTATAGTTCTTAATCCAATTATGATAAGTCTTGTTATTTCCATTTCCTATTTGAGGGTGCTTAGGGAGTGGGGATGGTAAATGATTCTCAAATGTGAGTGGGGTCTTTGTTGTTTATTTTCTGTATGTGATATAATCACTCATACCTAGGATTTAGAAGGATTTCAGAGGAAGACGCGTACTTGAACCACCTTCAGTTAAACTAACAGTGCATTTGCATGTACAGTTGCTTTTCATGGAAGAGTAAAATGAAGTTTCTAAGACTGTGAAGCCAGGATTTAACCTTTTGCTTAAAAATAGTGATTTTTATATTAAAACGAGGCGAATGGAACACTTAAGGCCCAGTAGCAGGGCAGATACTCAGCTACCTTAGGCACTTTCAGCTGGGCCATACTGCGACGTGTCTATGGTATTTTTAAATAAACTTTGCTCTATTCAGTGTCCTTGTTTTAAAAAAGGGGAATATGCTTTTTGGGTGGTTTTCTCCCAACCCTTATGCCTCTAGCTGCCTTCATGAGTGCCCTGGAATGCCGTCCTGATCAGGGGCCTGGATTTAGGATAGGCCCTTGATGACAGCCCAGTTTGCTGTAATGGAGTCTTTTGAATTTTTGCCCCATTTGCCCAGTTTAACCTCTGGCTCATCAACTAATGGATTCAAAGTGATAATAGCTTATTATGGTTTAATTATCTAACTAAATGTTGTTATTATTAATATTGCAGTTTATTGGTACCATCTAATGCCTTAGAGAAAAACACGGAGTATCAAGTGAAGCTACCAGGGAGAAATACTTAGAAACATAGGCATTCTTTTTGTTGTTGTAGCACTCAAATCATACCTTACAGGGAAGTAATTACTCTGCTTTTGAGTAAGAGTGACATTCAGTGGGGGAAGCATATTCATAAAATCAGGGGGAAAATGAATGCATTTAAAGAATCAATGCAATAGCCAGCCTTTAAAAATTGAGTCTTAAAATTTCCGAGAAAAAACTGCATCTCCAGGAAGTGGCACCGGTGGTGATGGTGTTGGTATTGCATGCTGCAGGTAGAGATCCTTTCATTCATTAAAAAAAAATTGATTAATTAATTTTTGGCTCTTCTGGGTCTTTGTTGCTGCGCGGGCTGTTCTCCAGTTGCGGTGAGCCGGGGCTGTTCTCCAGTTGCAGTGCGCAGGCTTCTCATTGCAAGGCTTCTCTTGTTGCATAGCATGGACTCTACGGCGCACACAGACTTTGGTAGTTGTGGCCCGTGGGCTCAGTAGTTGTGGCTCCTGAGCTCTAGAGCACAGGCTCAGTAGTTGTGGTCCACAGGCTTAGTTGTGCATGTGGGATCTTTCCAGGTCAGGGATCGAACCTGTGTTCCCTGCATTAGCAGGAGGATTCCTTACCACTGAGCCACTGGGAAAGCCCCCATTTATCAGCTCTTCATTGCTGAAAGTTTATTAGAAGTTTAAAAAATGAGCCACCTGATTATATCTTTGATGCTGTATTCAGTTACCTCATGATTATATGCTACCCCTTGTCCAAAGGGGATAAGTAGAACAGCAAAGGGATACACTATTGGTGTTCCCTGGAAGCTCAGTGCCTTGTCCCTGCAGCACCAGTTCAAGTTTGGGAGCTAGGGAATTCAGGAGGGAACCAGGATGCAAAAGAAGCCAACCCACTAGCCTGCAGAGCTTTTCAATTTAGGTCTATTTATAATTCTTCCAGGACTTCACTTGGAGTTCTGAACATTCAGTGCTCTGCCCCTTTTCTTAACCTCTAAAGCTGGAGATTATAATCCTTTTCTTGTAGGAATATTGCCTGGATTACACTCAATATTGTATATCAGATTCCTAGCATAGGGTGTCTCATGAACTAGGTGTTCCGTAATTGTTAGCTGCACTCCTCTCTTCCTTCAATCAAAGCTAGATTTTGATCATTAATAATGTTCAAAGCTTCATTTTGTACTTGCTTTGAACTTATTTGAATCCAAGAAGAAAAATATATCACTTTCTCGAGGCTGAGATCAACACTTCAAAATGGTGATTCAGTTAACATCTATGTATGATCTCTGACAATGTGGTTTTATTAAGATGCTGTATCTGGTGCAAGTGTGAATTCTATCTTTTATTCATATAAGTGTTCCTTCGTGAAAGAAACAAAAGCTTTAGGACCTAACTATAGATCTCTCTTCTTGTTACAATTTTTGATTTCTTGTTGCAGATATAAACTAGGGAAGATTTATTGTGATTTTATCCATGGAGAGTCATCTGCCTCTGGGTTATATTAAGTTTAGCATGTATGGATTGAGAGAAGTTCCACTTGGAAAAAGAAATAAATCTGCCTTTGCATTGTTTTGTCCTATAGAGTCGACAGTTCCTTCAAAGAGAATCTCATAGGTTTGTTTGTCTAAATTGGGTGCAAGGAGAAAGACATAATGTATCATTGCCTACTGGAATAGATGGTATACAGAACCTGCGAAAATTAGTTTTCTTTTCCCAATGATTCAGAGAATTTCTCCGTAAGTCTACTGACCAAAGATAAGCAAAAGACTTTTTAAAAAAGCAAATAACTTGGTTACTGCATTAGAGTCCATCAAGAAGTAGACACCAAGATGTGATTCAACATGTAAGAAGTGTTTTGCAGGGAAGGCATAGGAGAACCTGTGATCCAGGTTTGACACTTACGCAAGGAGAGAGGGAAGGAAAGAGGACTGAGTAGGAAGAAGCAGGATGGTAGCTAGATGGTTTGGCTAGAGAGATGAGAGTCAGCCACTGGAGGAGCCCTCTGTCTCAGTAGAATGGCTGCATTCACAGCCCTCACTGTGCTCAGTCCTTGGCCAGGAGCAGCCCCTGGAAACAGGGCCTTGGAGCACAGATGACCCTGAAGTCATAGAGGGCCAGCTGGTGGGGGCACTGAGTTTGTTATATCCTGACCACAGGAGACCTGAATGGGGTAGTGGTTTGGAAGTATAGCCCTGAGTACTGGCTCTAGTTGGGTGGTGATGGTGGTGGTTTAGTTGCTAAGTTGTGTCCGACTCTTTTACAACCCTATGGACTGTAGCCCGCCAGGCTCCTCTGCCCATGGGATTTCCTAGGCAAGAACTGAAGTGGGCTGCTGTTTCTTTCTGACCCAGGGATTGAACCCCCATCTCCTGCATTGGCAGGCAGATTCTTTACCAGTGAGCCAACAGGGAAGCCCCTGGTTGGGTGCACTCGCCACTAAGAAACAGACCTGGTGATTTCTTTGAGTTCTGACACCTTACTTTCCTCCACTGTAAAATGAGAAAAATGACTGTATCACAAAAATGTATGTAGCACACCTCACAGAGTGCTAGTCAAGATTGAGATTCTTTGAGATTCTATATAAATCCACAGTACCATGCGTGGCATAGAGGACATGTTCAACATATATTTCTCTCTTTTTAATGTATTCATAAAATGCAGTTGAGAGGTATAGGTGAATTGTATCAGGGGATTGTAAATATATTTTAACAACAGGTAGTTCATGTAATTAGAAGGTATGGTTTCTGCCAGCAAGCATCCTTCATGTTCGCCTTCTCAGAGTCACCCAGTTTAGCTCTCAGGCTTCAGCCCTTATTTTTATGAGGCTGTCAACTGTGCAACAGATAGACCAGCTGCCGACCTTGACCATCTTCAGGTAATTTGCTCTAAAGCGCGAGGTAGACAGCACTCTCTCTTCATTTCCTTACCCCTCTAGGCTTCCTATTCAGCTGAGAAGCAACTTGCACTGTAAGTCTGCATTTTATCTTGAGCCTCAAACACCTTGCGAGTCTTTGCTCCCCTATGCTTCTGCTCCTAAACCAACTTTCCTTGCACCACAAAGCACTGAACTCAAGTGGCCCTCAGTGCGAGCTACTGCTGTGATGAGTCACAGAGCCACCCGCACTTTGTTTCATTAGATTTGATCACTGCCATGAGCAGTCCTTCGATTGTCAGCTAAGAGACCCTTCAGGGAGTTGTCCCTTAATAGAAAGTCTCTTTTCTTCCCTCCTGTTGTAACTTTAAATTAAAAGAAACTGTAGAGGAGCTGGTGGCCTTGCAGCAGTTCATTCTTCTACCCACTGGGAGAACAACATCTGAGAAAAGACGTTATTGGACTGAGAATTGAGTTGTTGCTATTTTTTGGGGGCCAGAGTCGGGGGTGGGGTGGTTGCGAGGGAGGATCTGGCTCCCAGTAAGGTCATGGGGGGTGGGGGGCGATTCTTCGGTGCCTGCTGGGGAGGCTTTGGGGGAATGGAAGACATTGATTTAGCATCTTGGGATAATGAGATCACTGGTGTCTTGCCCCTGAGTTTTAGGTGGTTCTGTGTATTGTACTGTGGGAAACTGGCACTGGGACAACTTCAGAATCCAGGGAGGATGGGAGGCAGGAAGAGGGAGCTAATTTTTGACACATTCCTCTGATGAGTGCCCCCTCTAGGGAATCTGTGCCCAGGATAAGGACTGCTTACTGTGAGGCTTTTGGCATAGTTTTCCCCAAATAGTGAGTGCTGGTTGCTTCCATGTCACTTGTTAAAAAGATTGACAAACTGAATGTTTGGAGAGCCCCTCTGCTGAATCCGACACTGTATTCTCTGCAGTTTCGGGTCCATTCCCATTCTGGGTTAGAACCTGCCCTCATTTTGGATGTCTGCTGGGATTCCCGGGTGCCCTTCATGGCTACTGAAAGCTGAAGTTGTTTGATGGGTGGTAGCAGGGGCTGACTGCGATGTGCATGGACGTTCTTGTGATGCCCGCTGTCAGTACGCCGTGTTGGCAGCCTGTCACATGTATCTGGCACAGGCGGTCTCATTACTTTCCTCTTGGACTGGGAGCTGCTCTGGAACAAGTGCATACCATTTCTTAGAATTCTGTCTTGACTTTTCCTCCTTCACTTTCTCAGCCGCATCTCCACTGTACCCTGATGGCTAGCAGAATCATGCCTTTGCACATTAAATCAGGAAGTGAAGTGATAGTTTTAATGCACACTAACTAATCAAACAAATCTCCAAGTTTGTTTCTGTTTTCTGTTTTGTTTTTTTCGGCTGCTCAGCCTGTGGGGTCTTAGCTCCTGGATCAGGGATGGAACCCAAGCCCCACTGCGTTGGAAGGCAAAGTCTTAACCACTGGACCACCAGGGAAGTCTCCTTTAAGTTTGTAAAGAAAGTTAATATGTGCTAAGTTGCTTCAGTCTATCCAACTTTTGGACTGCAGCCGACCAGGCTCTTCTATCCATGGGATTCTCCAGGCAAGAATACTGAAGTGGGTTGCCATGCCCTTCTCCAGGGGATCTTCCTGACCCAGAGATCAGACCCGGGTCTCCTGCATTGCAGGCAGATTCTTTACCATCAGGAGCCATTAGGAAAAGTTGATAGGCTCACGGTTTGTTTCTAGGGACCTCCTCAGCCCCATAAACATGCCTCCCTTCTTCTGTCACTGCTTATTGGGCTTTTCTCAACCTTTCTCTTCCCACAAGGTCTTTCTCCTTCTGCACCATCGCCACATGCATAAAGTTAATCTCACCAGAGGAAGTGAGAAGTGGAGAGTTTGCTATATATACAGTTGCCTGATTTGAAAGGGGGTAGCAATAGGTGACAAACATTTGGAAGCTGAGCTCCTTGAGGGCACAGCATTGTATTTCCAGCACAATCACAGTACTTGGAACAAGGCAGCCACAGAATCAATGATGGCTGAGCCAACTTGTCTTGCAAACTAAGCTGCATTCTGATTCAAGGCACCCACCGTGATGGGGAGGTGAGAAAACTAATAGAGGTTAGGCATCAGACCATGTTCCAGGCACCTGCTAGGTGCTTTACATGGATAATCCCATTTAATCCTCACAGCCCACACATTAAGTGGCTATTATCTCTTTTCCACAAACAAACTGCAAGGGGTCAGGTGCCTGCTCGTTCTCCTCAACTAGTAAACAGGAGAATCACTGCCTGGATTTCAGTCTTTTTGACTCAACCCCTCGTGTACTCTTTCCATCATGCCCTGGCCAAGATGCTGGTGTGGGTTCCTATCCATGAAATGCGAGCACTAACCATGCCTTCCTGTCTACCACAGGGGACAGTTAGGAGCAGGTGAGAAGTGTAAAGTAATTTCTAAACATCACTTATCATTATCAAGTACCCACTGATCCATTTACTAAGCCAAAGAATATTTATTGAACACACAGATAGATATTGCTTAAGCTATACTTAACAGGAAATATTTTTACTTGAAGCAGAGATCCTGAATACATAAAAACTGACATCAAAGGAATTTATAGAGCAGTGTGTCTCAAAGGTGATCACCCAGTCATCTTGCTGAAAACCACCTGGGATATTTTTGAAAATATGCTTTTCTGTCCCCTTCTCAGACATAAGAAACCTGAACCCCTGTGGTTGGGAAGCCCTCTAACCCTGAATTTTTAACAAGCATGACTGGTGATTCTTTTGCACATAAAAGTTTGAGAACCAGTGATAAAAACTTTTTACTGATTCACGTTGGTAGTAAGTTATATATATGGCTTATAGAGGTAAAGTAAAGATGCTCAAGGAGTAGTGGAAGTGCCAGAATAAAGCACAGGTGATTGTTGGATTGCTAGAAAGACTTTTTGGTGATTTGGATTTAGGTTTTTGGTCATTTATTTAGGTTTTAAAGAACCTAAGGAAGTTTGGGTATATAGAATGCTAGCATGCTGAAGGTCAAGAGTGGTGGGACCCGCCACAGAGTGGGTTGGGTCGGGGGAAGGATGGCAGTTATGTGCATTCCAGACTTAGAAAGATCTTTCTTTTCCAGGACAGATGGAGAGGTAAACTGAAGACCTGGGGTTGATTGATTTATTCAGTTCCATATCCCAAATATTTAGAACAGTGTCTGGAACATAGCAGTTGCTTAAAGACCTTTGCTTAACAAATGAATAAAAACAGGTGGAGGGAGAGAGCAATGTGGCGAATAGATTAGAATAGCTTGATTATGATTATTGTGGTTAAAGAAATAGAGAAGGAAGATGCTGGGAAGGAATCCTAGTGAGACCAGATAAGGACAAGTTATAATTAGACTAATATGGTCCTTACAGGAGAGTGCCTTCAGACAAACAAATAAACAGTGCAAAAGCAAACCTGGGGTTTGTATGGGATCAAATCATCCAGCTGCTGTTTGTGTGTATTATCTTGGGAGCAGCAATTACTACATGAGGATAAGGACTGAGTCTGTTTTGTTCTCCAAATGATCAGAGTCCTTAATAAATATTTATTGAATAAGTGACCGGGTTTCCACATGGGCTGAAAAAGAAAGCTTTTAAATGATGCAAAAATATCTTGGAAAAAGAGAAGAAGAATCTTGATGAATGCTAACCAATAATGGATGATGATGAAAATAGCAAATCTTCATAAAAACTGCAAGTTCTTAGGCAGTCTGTTTGGAATTTAGGAGCATCTCCGTCTGATGGTTTGCCTGCCCCCAGACAGTGCTTTGCTGTTCACGTCACTTTCACTTTGCTGTGTCGAAAATCCACGGTGATGCCTAGCACAGTGCCTTGCCCAGGTTGACTATTGAATAAGTAATTGCTGAAGAGTTCAATCCGTGAATGAAGGGTATTGACTTGGGGTGGGGGAGGGGGGAAATCGAAAGCAGATGAGGAAGAGAGTTGCCTTCCTTCACTTAGAATTCCCAGAGTGGCCTGTGGTCCAGTGACCTTTAGCAGGCAGATTTCCCATATAACTCAAAGCCTGGGTATTGTAATCTTGGGAAGAAGGATGCTTGCTAAGGTAATGACTGCAAAGGTGGGTTCAGCATTGTTCAAAGAGGCAGCCATTCATTTGATCTGGAATGTCAGGCTGGAAAATGTATTGGGGGAAGAAACGGTAAAAAGTAATTCTAAACCTAACAGGAGTTTCAGTAGAAAAATGGCTCTAATTCAAGCGGTGTAATGTTAACATCAATGTGCATCTCGTGGCTCAAGCCCCGCATCCTGCTTTGGAAATAAAAGGAGATTGTGTAAAGAATTAGCAATACAAGGCATTTTTAAGTGCTTTATTGCAGAGGCCTGTGATACTCTGTGAAATCTATGCAGGCTTTTTCTTCCTGCTGTGCTTAATTTCAGAATCTGATGCTATTACCTATCCTTGGAGAAAAAAAAAATCACTCTCTGTTAACTCTTAAAAACCGAGTTTAGCATTGTGCTGGCTTTCAACATAATCTTTCTGACATTTCTTGGGAAGAGAGAAGTGGCGCATGAAGCTATAGAGGGGTTTTTGCCTCCAAGTTTAGTATCCAGGATTGCTTCCAGGGGGCGGCATTAGAGTAAGAGGGCAAGTTGGAAATAAATGTCGAAAGCATAAGTTTAGAAATGGCTCAAGCAGCTTGAAGAATAAGGTCTCTGAAAGAGTTGGCAGAGCTTGTGTTTGGCATAGATCCAGATCAGAAGCCAGAAAGGCAGATGCGTCCTAAAGAAGATCAGGCAGAAGCCAGGACAGGAGTTAACCCTTTACAACAGAGATGACTATCTTCCTGTGATATGAAGAGAAGCCCTCCACATAAGTTCCCTGGCGTGCCATCACTGTGCTACTTCACCTGTCTAGCTTGAAATAACAGTTGATGTTGATTGATAATATACTGTTGCCAAGCATTGTGCTGAGCAGTTTATTTTTATTGGCTCTTCCCAGGAATTCTCTGATGTAGATACACATGTTGATCCATTTTACAGATAAGGAAACTGAGCTGGCCCCAAGTAGTACAGCTGGCATCTGGTGGAGCTGAGACTTGAACACAGAGTGGTCTGGCTCAGAGGCTGGGGCTCTTGCCCACTGTAACATGGGAAGTATATTTTAAGTCCAGTTGAGTCATGGCTCAAAATGATGCTTGTGTTTTCCTCTTCCTCTATACATGTACCTTTATCCCTCTAGGACAGGCTCTTTTTGGCTTGTTTCTGAACTTTGGCAAAGTTCCCCAAAGTGGGATCTCTCCTTACAATTGACACTGTTTACCGCTGTCAGGTCAGTCTTCCTGACATGCTGTTGAGATTGTGTTGCCTCTCTCCTGAACATGCATGGTGCCTGAATACCACACCCCAATGGGATCCAGACCTTTAAGTTTGCTTTCTAAGGGCCTTACCATGTTCTCCAAGCCTTCTACTTTTTCAGGCTCATATTGGAAACTGTCCTTTTGAGACCAGTTTGCTTCTGGTCTGGATTCAAGCTGAGCATGGTTTCCCAAATGGCTCTCAAAGTGTCTGCGACACATGAGCCTTGTCAACTCCTCTCAGAATGCTCATGTCAGGGGCCTTCCAAGGGTATCTCATGAAAAGCCAGTGCTTGCATCTGAACTCTGTGACTCGAGGAATTTTCCCCGAGTTCCTTTTCCATCTGCTTCAGACCTCCTCATTGTCTGACTTTCCTTGGTTCCCAATCCATTTGACTCTGGGTTTAAACTTTCTCTTTTGATGTGTCTATTCATTCATTCAGTTCAGTTCAGTTCAGTTGCTCAATTGTGTCCGACTCTTTGCAGCATGAATTGCAGCACACTAGGCCTCCTTGTCCATCACCAGCTCCCGGAGTTCACTCAGTCTCACGTCCATCGAGTCAGTGATGCCATCCAGCTGTCTCATCCTCTGTCGTCCCCTTCTCCTCCTGCCCCCAATCCCTCCCAGCATCAGAGTCTTTTCCAATGAGTCAACTCTTCGCATAAGGTGGCCAAAGTACTGGAGTTTCAGCTTTAGCATCATGCCTTCCAAAGAACACCCAGGACTGATCTCCTTTAGAATAAACTGGTTGGATCTCCTTGGAGTCCAAGGGACTCTCAAGAGTCTTCTCTAACACCACAGTTCAAAAGCCTCAATTCTTTGGCACTCAGCTTTCTTCACAGTCCAACTCTCACATCCATACATGACCACTGGAAAAACCATAGCCTTGACTAGACGGACCTTTGTTGGCAAAGTAATGTCTCTGCTTTTGAATATGCTATCTAGGTTGGTCATAACTTTTTTTTCCAAGGAGTAAGTGTCTTTTAATTTCATGGCTGCAATCACCATCTGCAGTGATTTTCAGTAATCAACAAATATTTGTTGAGCACCTCCTGTGAGCCAGACCCCACTTTAACTGCTAGAGTGTCTGTGATGTGTGGAACAGGCACATACCTTATATACAAATCCTTGTATATCACCTGACTTTATGACTGTAAACTTTAGAACTGTATTTTGCAGGAGTATATACAACATGGAGGAGAAGTGTCTGCTATTTTGGCAGGACAGCCAGAGGAGGCAGCCATGAGGAAGTCATATTTGAAGGATGGTTACTGAGGTCTCATCGAGGTCTCATCCCTGGTGGCTCAGATAGTAAAGAATCCCCCTGCACTGTGGGAGACCCACGCGAGACCCAGGTTCAATCTCTGGGTTTGGAAGATCCCCTGAGAAGGGAATGGCAACCCATTCCAGTATTCTTGCCTGCAGAACTCCACGGTCAGGGGAACCTGGTGTGCTACAGTCCATGGGGTTACAAAGAGTCAGACATGACTGAGTGACTAACACTTTAATGAGAAAAAGGGGACAAGAGAAAAAACCTTTGAGACATACGAGTAGTATATGCAAAGGTTCCAGAGAGAGATGGGTGGGTGTGTTCTTGGAATTAGAAGGCCAGCGTTGCTGGAGCAGAGTGACTGGGAAATGGACATTGATGGCGCTGCAAAGGTGAGTCTTCGAAGGTGACTCTTCAAATAAGAGTGATAAGAAACCCATTGAATAGTTTTAAGCAAGAGACTGATAAAATCTGTGGCCAGAGCATGTAGACCAAATTTAAGAGAAGAAGGAATGGATTTGGCAAGCTTGTAAGGAAGCTGTTGCAGTGATTTACACAGAGAAAGATAGTGGCTTTGATTTTGGACTTTAGCAGTAGTATCAGAGATGGAGATGATAGGAAAGGTTTTACAAGCAAACATGGAGGGGAGATTACCCAGTTTCAGTGCTTTGTATTTGCCCCCACTCCAATTCTACCAACCTAATGGAATATTCCATCTGATAATTAATCATTGTTTTCTTGTTCATAAGTTTGGGGAAAAGATGTGTAAGTCCATATGCCTCCCACGGATGCTGCTGACTGCATCTATACCTCTTTTAGCCCTTGAGTATTTAAGCATAGTAGAGAAGAAAATGTCTACCCACTCCAGTATTCTTGCCTGGAAAATTCCATGGATGGAGGAACCTAGCAGGCTATAGTCCATGGGGTTGCAAAGAGTCGGCCACGACTGAGCACATCAGCAGCATTCAAGCAGAGAGATTTGACACAAAATGTGTAGTGTCTTCTGTCTCTACATATATATTTGCTTTCATGTTTCTGGACTTTCCTTTGGTTTATATCATACTTTCCCATAGATTTTCTGAAACACTACCCATCCCTTAATTTCCAAGTTGAAGTTTGCTTTTTTCACAGCATCCTTACAGAATCTACTGACTGATGCTTTCTCCTTGTGATCTGATGATATTTACATCTATAGCCACTTTTAAAGCTTTGACTGTTCCATGTTATAAGCATATTGTGAACATGTCTTATCTTTTGAGAGATCCTGTGAGTTTGCCTACGGATGTGGATTTGTAGTCCGTATTATACTCCTATTGTGGATCCTCATTTACATCTTTAGTATGGCAGCCTACTTAACCTCTCAGTCTGTGATTCCTCATCTGCAGAATGGGGATAATTATATGTACTTCATAAAGCAGTTGTCTAGAATCAATGAAAGAAAGAGTATAAAGTCTATAAAACAGTCCTTGGCCATAATGAGTTCTGCTACATGATGACATTTTATGATCATAAATGTTATTCTTTGAAATCAGAAACCTGTGTCTTATTACTACTTTTATCTACTTGGAGCTCAGTAAAAATTTATTGAGTTCACATTTAAATTTAAATTTATGTATCACTTCTGCCAGGGGATACAAATATAAGTACATCTTGGTTCTTGTCTGCACAAACCTCTACTTGATAGGGAGGTTAGTAACATAAACTGGTAATTATGTATCAGTGTGATAGGTATAGTGTTAGAGTATTTTGAGAGCAAGGAACAGAGGTTGGGGAAGGTTTTCTAAGTGAATTGAAGGGTGAGTTGAGTATTTTATTAATCAATTAAATATATATTGAAATAATGTATATATGTTGTGTAAAACTCAAAGCTACATAACAAAATAGCACACCTGTCTTATTGATGATCATGCCACTCCTATTACTTCCAACTCTGTATCTGTATTTCTGAATAAAATGTTTATTCCTTATTTTCCAAGAAATGTGAGTTATTGATTGACTTCCTACTAGTTGGCCTTGTTATACTACTCTTCCCCCACCCTTGCTTCCTAACATCACACATATTCCTTTTCCCATTGTCTCAATGTAGTTTCATCTCCCTCCTTTTTTAGAGTTAAATCAGTTCAGTAAACACAGTTACAGGAATTTCCTGGTGGTCCAGTGGTTAGCACTCGGTGTTTTCACTGCTGGTTTGATCCCTGGTCGGGAAGCTAAGATCCTGCAAGCTGTAAGGCACCCCCCCCAAAAGAAATAACCCCCCCAAAACAAAAACCCAAACAAACAAAAAACCAAACACACAGTTACTTTAACTCTGTAAGTGTTGTTGACCACTGAGGATATTGTATGTTGATTACTTTTACTTTTTTTGTTTTTCTGGAGTTAATAATGGTTTCTATTCAAACCCACAAGTTTTAGTAAAAGTGTTCAATGTTTACTGGAATTTCTGAGTCAGGCTTAAAAAGGGGGAGTAGCATAACCAGGGTAGACTTTGGGGGCAGTCAGCCGTGGTTGGAAAGATCATTTTATCACTGACATCATTTAGAATTATTCTTAGAATTAGATAATAAAAAGCCCATTGACTTTTAGTTAGTTATATTGTTCTTAAAATGCAGACATTGCATCCACTTATTGCCTATACTTGGGCACACTGCTCCTGCCAACCTGCCCTTGGTAAGGCTCTGAGTTAAGCTTAGAAAGGCAGAGGGAGGTACTCTGAGAAGGGAGGAAGGTATTCCAAGCAGACAGGACAGTGTGACTAAAAAGGCAAGAAGGTGAGAAAGAGCATGGTGTGTTTGTGAAATTACAGACAATGTGGTGTTGGTAGAGCATAAAGTACGTGATAGGAACCAGCTGAGATGAGGCGGTGATGTTGGCAGTGGTCGGATCAAGGTGATCTTTTTGTTATAGACCCAAAGGCCACAAATTCTGTCTTGTAGGTCATGGGGAACCTTATGGTGTTGAATAATATGGTCTGTTTTGCTTGTGAATGAACTAATGGTATACTGGATAAAAAAATGGAAAACTCTCCTTAAGTCAGCAATTAAAATCCATATTTGGTGACATGTTAGTACTTTAGGGGTACCCCACCAGTGAAGTTTTTAGAGCACACAGTCCTTTAGAATGTGTGCGTGCACACATGCACATGTATTCACAATTCATGTACATGTGTTGTATTGGACCTAACACTCAGCCTGCAGTAAACACTAAGGGCGAGGTTCAGTTTAAATGACAGTTGAAGTAATAGTAGTGGTCGTACATCAGGGTTCCCTGGAGACCAACTCTGACACGTAGAGTTGCACGCATTGGGTTTATTGGGATGGCTCTTGGGGACAACAGCCATGAAGGGCTGAGGAGCCTAAGGACTAAGGACTGTGATGCAGCTGAGGCTTCCTCTAGCCTATGCATAACTCTGGAACTGGATGGCTCCTCAGAGATGTCCTGAACTGAGGCAAGTGGGCCAGGCCTTTGTAACCATATGTTGGCTCTGGATGTGAGCCATCCCTGGGGAGCAGGGGAGGGGTAGTTCTTCAGAGGGGGGCTTAGATGTGAGTATTCAGCAGCCAACGCTCTTGGAAGCTGGGAAATCAATGCCCCTAAGAAAATCCCATGGATGGAGGAGTCTGGTGGGCTGCAGTCCGTGGGGTGGCTGAGAATCAGACACGACTGAGTGACTTCACTTTCACTTTTCACTTTCATGCATTGGAGAAGGAAATGGCAACCCACTCCAGTATTCTTGCCTGGAGAATCTCAGGGACGGCAGAGCCTAGTGGGCTGCCGTTTCTGGGGTAGCACAGAGTCGGACACGACTGAAGCGACTTAGCAGCAGTAGCAGCAGCAAGTAGCATACTACAGTATCCACTAAACGCAACCTTCTGAGACTCTACTTTTTTGAATTCCTATAGATTTTCCTTGAAATATGGCTGACAAAGGGGTAAGCAGTGGGTCTTAGAGATACAGTTCTGCCATTTTCCCATGTTCACTTGTATTTGCATTATTAGTATTACTTTGAAAACCTCTGGACTTTTGTAGGATTATATTTTAAAATCATTTGTTAGCTTTATGTGAATTAATTTAGCTAAATGTTTAGAGGGTGTAGTCCATCATGTTACAATGTGTGACAAAGAAGACAGTGGCATTAACATTCAGTTCTTCTAGTTGTGACACGAAGGGCCCTGTGGCAATCTATTAATAGTTAGATTAAAAAAAGAAATGTGGATCATCTGGAACTTCCAGCTTTGGAGAAAATGTCTTTATGAAATGAGACCAAGAGACCATTTTAATTGGAGGTAGGATAGCTGATTGGACATAGACATATGGTGGTGGAGATGGTGTCTCTCTGTAATAACAAAGGAGGAGGAATTCTTGCCGAGTATGCAGACAGGAGTGTAATCTAGGTTTTCCGGGTTCCCAGACGGGCATCTAAGTCAGTGTTCTCCTAACGTCCTTTGATCATTATATACACCATCAATAAAAAAGAAAATATTGCTTTACTAATAGTAAGCATACAAAAAGAGACATTAAAAGGCCTGAGATAAAGAGGGAATAAGGAATATCTATATAATAAAAATGTAAGCAAAAATTATGATATTTTCTTTTATCATGCTAGTGGATTTTTTTTTTTTTTAGAACCCTTCTTGAAGACTTTTTCAGCTAGTTTTCTTGAGTGTAAGTTATATACTAAATAGGGGAGAAAGTACTGACGACAGACTTTGATGGTTTTATGAGTTTGGTCTGTGCAACTATTTAAATGTGATAGCATGAACTACAGGTATTAAAAAATAAGGTTTTAGAACGGGCTTCCCGATGGCTCAGTGGTAAAGATTCTGCCTGGAGTGCAGGAGATGCAGAGATGTGGGTTTGATCCTTGGGTTGGGAAGATCCCTTGGAGTAGGGCATGGCAACCCACTTCAGTATTCTTCCTTGGAGAATCCCATGGACAGTGGAGTCTGGTGGGCTACAGTCCATAGGGTTCCGAAGAGTTGGACACGGTTGAAGCAACTGAGCACACACGAACACGAGGTTTTAGAACACAGTTGTGGTACTTTACGATATTTTAAAAATCATGAAGGGAATGTGTGTGTGTGTGTGTGTGTGTGTGTGCGCATGTGTGCGTGCATGCTAGCCAGGGTCATGATGACTTAGCATTTCCTCATGTCTAGCAATTCCTCATAATTAACTAGAAGGTTGGGGCCACACTGACACCATTACCCCTCTGAATATCTGGCTCTAATTTATGAGCCATATCCTGCCTAATATGCCAGAATGCTTTTGAATGTTCTCTCATTGCTTATTTTTTCTTGGAGTCATAGATTTGTAAATCAGTTACATGCAACAATGAAAAGATGTCTTTATTTGTGTCTCTCAGCAGTAGAGAACCTAAGAAGACAAAACCTTTCATAAATGTAGTAAGTTTCTTCATGTCCTTTTGAAATTTTAAATGTTTAAAAGCACTTTTATAGCAAAACTCAGCCTTACTTTAAAGAATTATTCTAGATTTGTTTTGTGTCTGAACTTTGGATAGCTTGGCTTCCTTATTAACATCTTTTATTTTCTTAATCAAAGTTCATTTTAGTTGTGTTTTCATTTTATGTTTAACAGTTTCTGCTTACAAAACGTTGGTTGCTTTGAATTTCTTGGAAGAAAGGGGATAAATACATTTCAGGTAGCATTATTATTACTTTTCATTGAGATTAAAAGGTAGCAAGATTTGCAACCAGTATATAGAAGTCTTAATAAGGATATAGTGATCATGGTTGGATTCCCAAGAAAAAGTAATCACATAATCTTAAATATAGTTCATAAGTTATAAGGTAGAACCTCATTATGCTAGAGAATGGTACTTTTTAAAATAATAAATAATTGATTCCTTTTTAAATATACATTCAAATGATCTTTCTAATTATTGAGTGAAGGACAAATACTGTCTCTCAAAAAATATTGTGCCCTGACATTTTCAGGCGATTCCATCCATATTTTTATTCTGTTTATAACTATTTGCATACTGATCTTAATAGTAATTTAAAATTTACAATGTTGTTATATTTTACTGTGATTAACTATTATTCATTAATTTAAAGTGTGTTTATTGTGAGTCTGTTCTTTGTCACATATAAGATATGCTGACTAATGGGGTTACCAGGGTGAATAATAGAGATTTGGTCCCTGCCCTTATGGAGTTTCCAGTTTAGTGAGAAAAATGGGGATTAATCAGCTAATCATACTTGAGAGACATTCTCTTGTCTAGTGTAATTGTGACTGGTAACTGGATTGTTAATTTAAAAAAATTGCTAAAGCATAGAATCATAGAGAAATGACATATTCCCTATATATTTTAGCATTTTAAACAGTGTTTAATCAGTTGGTTTATTGCTGTTCCATTGTTTATCAATATTTATTAATTTACCAATTAATTGATGTATAGTTGGGGCTTTTAAGGATGAGTCTCGAGTGCCACTGCTTGTCATCTTGGATAAGTCACACTCGAGATGTACGTTCTATGGTTTTTGATTTGCTAAAAATGATAGGAGAGCTAAAAGGCAAGCAATTTAAGTGCTGAAATTGATCTTTAAATTTTTAAAAAAATTTTTATTCTAATTTTATGAAGCTATTGAAACATAATGTGAGTTTTTTAAAAATTTATCTTTATTCCTTCCAAAACATTCAATCTAGTATTACAAATAACATCCTTTTTGCCCTCATATTCTCACTTATGTAATATTTAATGAATTTAGTCAATTACAGTAACAAATAGAAATGATATAAGGAGACTTGGATCAAGCAGACAAGTAAAACAGTTAGAGTAGGTGTGTGTGGTGTGCTGGAGTAGCCTTTTCGCCATTAGGGTACCATGGCTAATTCTATGTTTCACAGAGGGGATGGAGCACATGAGTTACTCTGGTGATTAGGTGAATGTAGGTTGGCTGTGAAGGTTTTACTCTAGGAGTCCGGAGGAGGGCTATGAAGTGTATTATGGAGATGAGTGTGGGGAGCTTTAAGGATATATTATAGGGTTGTTCAGTCGCTAAGGAATGTCTGACTCTTTGTGACCCCATGGACTGAAGTGCACCAGCCTCCCTTGTCCTTCACGATCTTCCAGAGTTTGCTCCAATTCAGATGCATTGAGTCGGTGATACTATCTAACCTACTCACTCTCTGCCTCCCTCTTCTATTGCCCCAGAGTGGCTGGGGCACAGAAAAGAAGGGCAAAAGTCATGAAGAAGGAGGCTGGAGGAGGGGGCAGGGGTCCTGTCACGTAGGGTCTTGTAGATGCTGCTAAGGTTCTGAGTTTTTATCATAAAAGTAAGGGCAAGTAGTTAAAGGATTCATATTTGCATTTTTAAAAAGATCATTCTGACTGCTGTTTGGAAAATGGAATGAATAGGGCATCGGTTCTGTAGTGATTAGAGTGGTCTAAATAAGAAGCCTTGTCCTTGTCTCCAGACCCATTCTTCCATTCTTCAGGGCCTTATCCTGCTACAAGTCTAAACGGGTCCTTGAAATACTCGAGGAAAAGCAGAACCTAAATTCATCATACGTATAAATCTTTCAGTATCCCCCAAGACCAGGAATAGTATTTTCTATAGTGTACTTTGCTTACCATTTTTCCTTTTGTATTTGTATTTATATTCACAGTTCCAGCACGTCATGTTTTCAAGACAATAGGAAAAAAGGGAAAGGCATTCTTTTAAGCCTGTACCACACTATTGATTTTCTTTGAAAGGACAACAAGTGTGTTTATTTTATCACTGTGAGTCTAAAAATTAACCATGAAACATCATTTTCTACTTCTAAACTAAGTGTAACAAAGAAATGCTTTATTGCAACTTCATCAATAATTCAAATGCAACTTAAAAGAAACTAGGGCAGCACAAGGAAAAAAAAGCACACTTGTTCCATAATTGAGTCGATTAAATAGTATTGAGTCCCATTGTCATATTCATATTGATGAAACAACTTTCATAACTGCAGAGACTCTAATAAGAAATAAGACCTCAGAATTATGAGACAATGTCATAGACATTTCTGTATTATTTTTTTTCTACTGTAAAATACAAATAGCGAAAGCAAGCTTTTCCTTGTGTGCGATAATGAAGAAACAGCTTTTGAAAGGTGCTCTTATTGGGATTTTAGTAGTTTTCAAGGCTGTGCAGTAATAGCCCAAGCTATTTTGGAACTGTGCATACATTAGTGTTCTTGTGCAGCAAGATACACTAATGTGTGAAAAAGTATACGATCGCACCTTGTTTAAATTTGCAGTTTTTGTGCATAATCCCACAGTAAGCTCTTGTCAGGATTTGACTGCACAGAGGAGTAGAAAGTTTAGAGCAGGCTACAGATTGGGGTCGGGTGTAAATATCCAACTATGAAAATAAGAAATTTTAAAAATTACATTTTTTTGAAAGATCAAAAGAGTTCAGTTTATATGATATGTATAAATCAACCTATGGTGAGTTTCGCCCGTGGAAGCTTCAGAATATGCATAAATAACCTTCCGAATGAAGATGTATATCTGCTTTATTTTGCATTTGCAGAGTGTGAGTGAAAAGTACGGAGTGTGATTTTTAAAGACAATGATCACATTATAATTTATGCATTCATATTAATGTTGTTTTTCAAAATTGTCACCCAGAGAAGCAGAACCCTGATTCCATTGATGCCCTTGTTCAAAACATTTTGGAAAACTTCCTCTCCGAATTGTCTTTTGAATCATTTGCAAGCCTGACTAAAAACATCCATCTCATTACTTTCTATTCGCATTTTATACCAAGATTCATCATGCTTTTTTTTATTCACCAGAGTTGGCTATAAATGTCTCTCTGAAATGATGAAAATGGCTAAAATTGACTTTCAAATTATGAAATTTGTCACCATTGAGGATATTTAGAAATGTGTATGCATGTGTGTGGTACAGACTTAGAAAGCAGTTTCTAAAGGAGGGAGAAATACTTTGAATAATGGCTGAGCTTTAGAGTGAGTAAGTGGCCTTCTCAGGTGACCGTGTGAAGGGAAAGCATGTTTGGATGACATGGTATGTTTGTTTAAAAACCAGTCACATTACTTTTTAATGACCCTGTATATTAGTTTTCACAATGTATACAAAGAAAAATGCAAATATGCCTTTTGGAATGCAAGGCCAAAATATCTTACATAATTAGTAGCATATTTTATTAGTAAGACAATTAAAGAATTAAGCAACTACAATGTTAATTATGTGTTGGTAGATTCTCCAGATATTGGTCTTTCCATAAGAATGTCTCTGTATAGTTTTACTTTATCTAAATACTGTCCTTTACTGTCTGATCCTTAACGTATGTGTATTTCCATTAGCATCTTACGTAATTCATACTTATTTTCATGTCATTTGAATGTACTAGTGGGTAGCATGTGAAATTTTCATTTCAGTTGACCTCTTCCTAGTAAGTAATTGACGCAGTTTTCAGAACTATTAGTGCTATTTTCTTAACCATCAGTAAAAACCCAAATAGTCACATGTACTTGAAATGTAAAATAATTGGAATGACTTCTAAGTATTTTCTTAGTTTACAAGAAACCTGTGATCATTCAGGACAGCTCACACACAGTGTGTGTGTTAAATGACTTATGAATAAAATGAAAATGCATTAGTAATGTACAGATCCAGAATGACCATTTACCTCCAGTTTGAACATCTCTATTGTGTTCTTTTCTTCAGTGGGTAGGAAATGAAAGAAGCAATCAATGGAGAGACTCAGTTGAATAGTTTTTATTTTCCGAGTATTAGATTTGGTATTGATATTAGAAGGAAAGCAAAGAGCTCGAATATAATTTTGCCATGGTTGGTTTTTGTGACCATGAAAGGTAAGTGAAGATTAGATGCCCAAAGATCACAGAGAGTTTAGGACAGCTTTCTGAGGCTGGGCAGGACTCTTGTTGGTGAGTAAAGTTTTATTGGAACACAGCCATGCTCATCCATTTACACATTAGCCATGACTACTTTCAAACTGTAAGAGCAGAGTTGAATAGTTGTGGCAGATAGTATCCAAAAATATTTACTCTGTGGTCCTTTAAGAAAAAAATAGCTGGACCTGTAAGATCAAGGACCACTAGTTGTACCTGACCTCCCCATCTTCATGAAAACTCCAAAGCATTTAGAGAGCCTGTTTGGAAATTAGAGGCAGCAGCCACAGAATATTTGGAAGATGGCTACGATCCATTTGTCAGAAGATATAAAATGATGCAAGGTTTAGGAGAAACTCAAAGCAAGAGTGGACCCTATAGCAGGTCTGGGTTTGGAGTTAGTGCAAACAGTTCTGCCCCTTAGGTCATAAGGCTCAGCAGAAGCCCAAAGGTAGTTTTTGACTTCCGGCTTTGGGTGTCACTTGGTAGCTCTTTGAAAATGAATAGATTTAAGTGGAAGCAACCTAGATGTCCATCAGCAAATGAATGGATAAAGAAGTTATGATATATATACACAATGGAATATTACTCAGCCATAAAAAGGAACACATTTGAGTCAGTTCTAATGAGGTAGATGAACCTAGAACCTATTATACAGAGTGAAGTGAGTCAGAAAAAGGAAGATATACAGAATATCTTTATATATATACAGAATCTAGAAAAACGATACTGAAGAATTTATTTTCAGGGCAACAGTGGAGAAACAAACATAGAGAATAGACTTATGAACATGGGGAGAGGGGAGGAGAGGGTGAGATGTATGGAAAGAGTAACATGGAAACTTACGTTACCATAAGTAAACTAGATAGTCAATGGGAATTTGTTGTATGGCTCAGGAAACTCAAACAGGACCTCTGTATCAACCTAGAGGGGTGGGATAAGGAGAGAAGTGGGAGGGAGTTTCAAAAGGGAGGGTATATATGTATACATTTGGCTGATTGATGTTGAGGTTTGACAGAAAACAGCAAAATTCTGTAAAGCAATTATCCTTCAATAAAAAAATTAAAAAAACTGGTGTTTGAATACAAAGATCTGGTATATACATTTGCACCACTTTTCAGTATATCTAACACACCCTTCAGAGGCAGTAAAGACTTCTAGTTTAACATGGTATGCAATTTGTATTATAGTGATTCTTTTATCCTGGTTAACTATGTCCACATTTCTTTTTTTCTGGTTTTGTGATCCTGAATGGGTTTTCTTTTGCTGAATGCCTTTATCTTTGTTCTAAAAATTCTAAAGTCCATAGTTTATGCAGGAATTGTTCCAGACTAATAGCTACTTCCTTCATATTAAACACCTTAGTTAGTTTGCATTAATGAAATTGGGTACTGCTTTGTTCCTTTTTCCAACAGGGGGAGCAGTTTTGGGGACTGAATCAAGCTTAACATGTGCTGTCCCTTTAGTTCTTTGGAAACTTTATTTTACCTATTAACTGTCATGAATTTTTGACAACAAATGTCATATTGGAAATTCCATTGAAGGAAAGTATAACACTGTGATAATGTTTACTCACAATGTAATTATTCATCGACAATTTCTAAAATCTGTAATAAATTAGAAAATAAAACCCCAGTAACTGTTTTGTTCCTCATTAAGAAAAGTAGATTCAGAAAGCTTATATTATAAATGTATCATTGTACTGCTTACCAAAAGTTAGGAGTTTTATTCTTGTAGGAGTTAGGCTATTAAGTAATGTTTATATAATCCTGATAAACATTTCTCCATGACTGAATTTTGAGTGGAAAACTTTCTTTCCTAAAAGGCTCTAAGTGGAAAAAAAAAAAAAAGCCTGTCCTCTGACTGTGTATTGTGTGTGTGTGTGTGTTTGTGTGTGTGTGTGTGTGTGTGTGTATTTAGATCCATCTTAATACCAACTAATGCCAACATCTGGCAGAGAGATGGAGAGATCTGGGAATTTGTTGCTTGAAACCCTGGGACAAAGTGTTCTGCCCTGACCAGCAAACATAGTTGTGGACTTGAACTGGAATCTTCAGGGGCAGAAACGTCTTAAGTGTCTGGAAAATTGGCCTGTTGAGTCACCATGAAGGCACTAAAACAAAACTAATTTTAAGCAGGTCAAAGTTCAGTGATTCCCTCTGGAATTCAAACTTTTAAAAAGAGTCTCATGTTTAAGTGAAAAGGGTCAAAGTTGATGCACTGTTACAATGTTTTGAATGCTTTCCCTTAAGAACAGCCACCCAGGCTGGGATTAGCATGAGGAACTGCAAGGCTGGCACTTCAGCGTCTGGGTTAAAAATATTTTAAAGCAGTAAATGCAGTCAGTACAGAGAGATCCCTGGGAGCCTTTCTATTCAAAAATGTGTGAGCTCAGGGCAGCGACTGCAATGTAATTTAGGGCAGTGTATGCTTCATAGCTTTGGAGAATATTGCTTCCCGCTAATGTTCCATCGGAGGATGGTAGGATAGTAGTAATTTTAGAAGGTGGTATTCCTGTTTGTCTTACATCAAAAACTTCAGAATAAATAAAAGGACAAATCAACTGAACAAGAAATGTAACTATGGAAAAGTACCAATGAATCTAAATTTGAACTGAACAGATACAAAATCAGCATGGGTGTAGGAATATTTTTAAGGCGGAAGCTACGGCAAAAGCGACTTCCCAGGGAATGAACTGCACAGGTATGTACGATGTGTGGCAAATAGCCTGCAGAAACTTTGAAGAAAGTGCCTCATCAACACTGAGGTCCTTGAACTATGACCAGATGTACTGCTGTTGAATATTTGAATTGAATTATTTTAGAAAATGGAAACATAGATTTAATTTCGGTAACTGGCTCAGATGATATGTAGATATCTGAGGATGCCAAGGAATTAGCTAGTCAGAATTCCCTGAATGAGATTGTACTGGGATCATATGGTGCCCTTACCCTGACGTGTGTGATTCCAGCACTTTTGATATTACCATGTTATGCACTGCAGCTAAATGCAATTGACTAGGTATTTTCTCAGTCTGAAGATCTTGTTGCTCACTCCGATGAGACCTAAACAGCATTCTTAGACATTAAAAAGAGCCTGTCATTTTATGGGTTGTGTCTAGGAAAGGAGAGAGGAACATTTACTCTGCCTTCAAATTTAGAGACTCAGCTAAAAACTGCAGCTATGAAATTTGGCTGGTATCCATTGTCTCCTCAACTTCCTATAAAACTTTGGTTGTTCGTATTAGTTGTTTTCTTTTTCCATGAAACCAGTTGCAGAATATTTCTGTTACTCTTCATCATAAACCTGTGATACTCCCTTTGAAAAAGCTTTACTTGTTTAGTTATTTATTCAGTAAATACTGGTTATCCCAATTTGAGGAATTACATTTTGCATTGTTTTGACTGTCTCAAGAGATATGAACTCAGTCATGTCTGTTTATTTTAATGAGATAAGCCAGTCTCACGTGATAATTTTTATCAAAACATAGAATAAAAATGCATGAGGAGGGAGGAAAATCCAAGTTATTGTATGATATGATGACTCTCTGTCATATAGTTTTTAATTGGAAAGTAAGCTGAGCTGAGCTGAAAGATGAGAGGATATTTTGCATGATTCTTTGTGTTTCTTTCACTAATCAAGATTGATAGAAAGTGGTCTTTGATTTGGATGTTTGAATTCAGTTATATTTATAATTATTAACATGATAACTGCTGCTTATTTTAATGTAGTAATACAGAAAGAAGAATGAGAGAATCAAATATTGCAGAAGTTAAATAGGAAAAGTAAAATGATTTAATGTAGGAGTAGTTTTAGGCTAAGTTCTTAGATTTCTTCGAATCTTAATTATGGACCAGCAATTTAAATTTTTGAGCAGGGAATTTTCAAAACAAAACAGACTCGTGTATTTAGAGAATGAATTTATGATTGCTAGTGGGGAAGAATTGGGGGAAGAGATAGGGAGTTTGGGATAGACATGAAGACACTGCTACATTTAAAATGGATAACCAACAAGTTCCTACTCTAGAGCACAGGAACTCTGCTCAATATTATGTGGCAGCCTGGATGGGAGGTGAGTTTGGGGAAGAATAGATACGTGTATTAATAATATATATGGCTGAATCCCTTTTCTGTCCACCTGAAGCTATCATGACAGTGTTAATCTGCTATGCTCTAATATAAAATAAAAAGTTTTTTAAAAGACAAATGATATGAAGAAATACACAAACCTTAGTATATGCAATATTCTAATTTATTATTTCAACAGGACTAGTTAACAGTTTTATCACAAACGACCTTTTAAAAAATAGTGTTGCTCTGAACCTTGGCCCCTCTACGTGTCTCTGCGAGGAGAACTTTGGAAGAGTCTTCAACCTGCCTGATAGTAAACTATCATGACTGTTCTCGTTTTCCTGCATCTCCAGGCTCTGTCAGCTGTTAAACTTGCGCCAGCAGACCGCTGGCTTGACACGCTGTGCTGATCCTTTTGTTTAACTAGCATCACTCTCAGCTTCCCCACTTAAACCAGCTATCACAGTCCTCTAGGTCAACCAGATAGTTTCCCTCATCGCAAGCTCACCTGAACCATCTTCTGAGGTAGGGCCTGTGATTTCATGTCAAATCACCACCTCAGTGGGGAGCTGCCGGGCTCACCTCTATCTTCCAAGGGTTAACAGTAACCTATAATAATAATTTGGTGACACAAAACGCTTCTTTTTATGCATTACCTATTTCCAGAGGCCTAATTTAGGTTTGTATCAAAATGGATATCACAAACAGTACCGGCTTCCTGCTGAGAAGCAAAGTGGTACTGAGAGACTTTCTGTTTTCTTTTTGGTGGCAGCTGGGAGGGGTGAAGCGCCACTGGCGGGTGGGGGTGGGGGAGGCAAGCAATTGTCAGTCGCTTAGAGTGTCGCCGCCAGGACAAGCTGTGGTGGAGAATGGTTTTCAGAGGCAGAATAGCTTGATGGAATTGTTATATCAGGAACTGAACTCTGTTCTATTGCACTTGATAAGAGGCAGATTTCAGAACAAGGAAAACAGCAGAAGTGGTTATAGCAGATATCTTGTATTTCTGTATGATTTTCATACTTCATGCTCTAGCAGCAATGACAGTGCTTACCCAGGTGTAAATACAAACAATAACCCAGTGCCCAGAAAGTTTTAAACTTTGAAGTCTCTATTGAAAGTCTTAGTTCCTCATCACAGGATCCCTGGCTGGGCTAGAGGCAGTCTGATCAGAAAACCTGAGTGAATGTCAGCACGTCCCATCATTCACCTTTTACCCTTGTCTTTAAATCGCTTAGTGTCTAACCAAAACACGCAGGGCTCCTCCATTGTCCTAGATCGTCAAGCAAACAGAAATTTATCATCATAATTTTTCTTATTTAACTACACCCAGGAGTATTTGTACTTTAAATAGAAACTTAGGAAGGGCTGTTTTTCATAACTGTTCAGAGTCAGAATTTCTGGCTGTACTGGTAGTGAGAGATGGAAAATTCGGCAATGCTATCACTGAGAAGGGGTCTTCCTGGGAATCCTCAGTCCACAGAGGCAAAAAATTACCATTACAGCGAAGCCATGAGCTGATTTTAGCCCAAATGTGGGATGGTAAATGAACTGCATTTTAGAATTCAGTGATGAGGTGTGGATGTATTAATAGGCTTTCGGCTCTGTGGCAGCTTCCTGCTTCAGCCTTGGCCTTGACCGTGCCTGGTCCTCCTACCTGGAAAACAGCTGGGAAAATGGCAGGCAGCTGGGCAAATTGTCAAGAACTCCATTCCAGAACTTTAACTCTGGCTCCCACTGCAACGTTTCCCCCTTGCGTGTTTTCTGAGAGTTCAGGGTTTTTCTTGGCCGGCTGCTTCCCCAAGTGACCAGCCCGCTCCTCTTTTCTGCACGGTACCCTGGGGATGTGCTCTCAGAATGCCCGTTTCCCACCCGCCCCTGGGAGCACCAGGAAAGAGCAGCTGTCTGGCTTTGCCACTCCCACTCCGAGGAGAGGCTTGGGTGGCCCGGCCTTTGGCTTATACCTAATTTGTGCATCTGAAGCACAGCTTGCTCGGCTCTGGATCTTGGCTCAGTGATCATGCTGATCATGTTCCTATAGGTGTTCATCTTAGGGTATACTCTTGTAGGATTAATCCATATGTTTTCTCTTTGCAAGGACTCAGTTTTTAAGAGTATTTAGTGGCTATTGCAAAAAACACTAATTTTTTAAAATGTGCAAGAACATATTCATGGCATTCTTTTCGATTCCTTCAAAAACTGTGTAAAACTAGATTTTGAAGGTGTTTCTACCATAAAGCCTGCTTTCAGACACATTCTATCGTTTCCTTATGTAATGGACCATAATTCATTTTGTAAACGTTTACTCTTTCAAAGCAGGAAGACTTGCTACAGCCATGGTCTAAGAGTTTGGTCACTTCTTAGGGATGGCTCAGAGCTCCCTTGTAATAGCAGCTCCCTGAAGAAACCCAGAGAAAAGAAATAACATCAAACCTTCAACTGCAGCTTTTGTCCCATTTAAATTGCAATGGGTAATTTTGAAAAACTGTAAGTGGGGTGATGATGTAAGATGGACTTTTAACTCTCTTTTCAAAGTTTCTTTCCATTTTTGCGCTTCTTTCAAAACCTTTACCTAGAATGAGAGTGCATTTGTGTAGTTTAACGTCCTTTGTTTTCATGGTATTGTTTTTTTATAATGATTGGTGGGTAGAAATGTGCCAGGGCTTTGGGATCCGAGCCTCCTTTGGACCCCATAGGATGTCAATGGACTCATTAGGATTTAGCCAAGTTTTATGCATTATTCATAATATACATTCACAGCGTGTACACTAACGACCGTCTCCTGTGTCTGCTTAGTCAGAACCATTTGCATGCTGTATTATGGAACCATAATACAGAATGCATTTAGTCACATTTTCTGTATTATCCTTAATACATATTGTCATCATATTCTGTTATGGGGTATGCGGTGAATGTGTTTAAACAATAGCATGCACTTGTGCATCATGATTCCATAAGAACAAATGTATAATAAAAGTTGATGGAAGTAATTATTGCATATGTGCAGTAATAGTTTCTAAAAAAGCCTTCATATTCTTTCTACTTTGCTTTTATTGTTTGATTATCTAGTTATTTGTTTTATGTTATTTTATGCCTGCTGGACGAATGTCCTGAAATTTTTAATTTTGAAAACAACATACCTTCTTTATCCCTCTCATAGCTTCCCTCATTAGTTTCCCTAAATGAGTATTTAAAACTATAATATTTAAAAGAGACTCGATAATTAGGAAAAGCATGTTTCCTAGTTACCAATTAAAGATCTGTAGGGTGTTTGTTGTAAAGAGCCTGTGTTCCATGTAGTGACAAGAACTGTTATGTATGTGAGAAATTAACGTCAGATGATTAATATCATCTTCCATTTCCAGGATAGAGAAGTTCTGAGTTCTAAAGTGAACAGGATTCACTGATTTAAGAAATTGACACTTTATCTTTTTATTTTGGACATCTTGCTTGCAAAATGGAAATGACCACTGCTTACTTGCAATTAGGTATCAGATTCACTGTCTTTTTAAAAAAATAGTAATTTGGATCAGAAAGAAGAAATCTAGAAATACGCCTATGTGTTGCAGGTATGAAGAAAACAAATTATTTAAAACTCTAAATGATAATTTGCTGAAAAGTTATGCTTAATGGAAATTTTAGGTACAGAATATGGTGAAAGGATTCATTGAAATTATATCTTATGAGAGGGTTATTGGTGGTTTTTTAATACTTTGAAGTCATCTCATTTTCGTTAGTAACCAGTAAACTCATTTTAGAATGTTCATTTTGAGAACCCTACAGTTCATTTAATGTCCTCCAAATCTAGTGCTTTTGCACATGACCACTTCTTATTAAACCCTTTATTGGAACAGATTTGGAGTTAAAAGCACATGGAAGATGGTAGTCTTAGTGTGAAGTCTTTTTACTGAAAATGATGCTTTTATCATTAATCTGTTTACTTTGCAGTCAGCCTTATGAAATTTATGTTTTCTGCTAGACATTATTGATGAATTTGTTTCAGATAAATGATCATGCAGAAAATTTGAAGTCTCACCATTTGATAACATTGTAAACCACCCTTCTCTTGCTTTCTGTCTTCAGCAAGTTTGATATCATCCAGTTAAAATGGCCCTTGGAAATCTGAAGGGAAATTTAGACTTGATGCAAAATCTGATTAATATCTTATCTACTTGTCTCAGTATATTATTGTATGTTTCTTCAGTGACTTTCACATAGTTGTTTGAATCATGTCTGCATGTTGAAGACAGTAGAGTCCCATCTTCTGGTTTTAGACATAGTTCCAGATATGATGGGTTGATTCCAAGTAGCCAGACCCCAAGTAGGACAGAGAATTATATGGTACTCACCAAAACCTAGATATTTTTTTCTCTGGTGTAATGTGAATTTTTCACAGAAATAATAGATTGAGTGTTAGAGAAGTAGACAAAAGAAGGTATACTTTCTCAACTGGATACTTTTCTGATATAGTGGAAAGAAAGGATCTCATTGGCTGCTGTTTTCAGTTCAGGCAGTTCAGTTGCTCAGTCATGTCTGACTCTGCGACCGCATGGACTGCAGCATGCCAGGCTTCCCTGCCCATCTCCTGAGGCTTGCTCAAACTCATGTCCATCGAGTGGGTGATGCCACTCAACCATCTTGTCTTCTGTCACCCCTTCTCCTCCTGCCTTCAATCTTTCCCAGCATCAGGGTCTTTTCTGATGAGTCAGTTCTTCGCATCAGGTGGCCAAAGTAGTGGAGCTTCAGGCTGCTGTTTTAACAAGCTATATTCCTTCTGCTTTTATTTGACATTTCCTCCTTACTTAACAAAGTTGATTGCTTTGTCCAAATTTTTGTGGTCGACATAAGTAATTGCTCTATATAAATAAGGTCCTCATGTTAATTTTTAAAAGTGGATCAAGTGTTTTATTTCCTTTGGCACTGGTGTCAATGCATTGGCCCTCTGCCAGTGCAGGAGACTTAAGAGATGCAGGTTCCATCCCTGGGTCAGGAAGATACCCAGGAGGAGGAAATGGCAACCCATTCCAGTATTCTGGCCTGGAAAATCCCATGGACAGAGGGGCCTGGTGGGCCACAGTCCATGATATTGCAAAGAGTTGGACACGACTGAAGCTACCTAGCATAGTTGATTTGCAACGTTGTACTCTTTTCGGATGTTCAATAAAGTGGTTTAGTTTTATATACATATGTATTTTTCCTTTTTCAGATTCTCTTCCCATAAAGGTTATTACAGAGTATTGAGTAGAGTTCCCTGTGTTATACAGTAAGTCCTTGCTGATTATGTTTGTATCTAGTAGTATGTATATTTAATACGAATTTCCTCATTTATCCCTTTTCCTTCAACCTGTTAATTTATTTTTCCAAATTTTTAGAAAAGCTGTTGATCCTTGCTATATATGGATTAAATGGAATGCCTGAAAATGTTTTGTTTATATCTTTACTTATTAAGATACGTTTTAAAATCAGATGGCTAGAAACGAATTCCGATTTAAAAAATAAAACTTTGTATATAAAGAAGTGTTGAATCTAATTCAGTGTAGTCACTTTCAAGACTGTATATACTTCTTTCAGTGATTATGAAATTGTTCAGAATATTTCAGGAACGCCTCCGTGGGAAGTTGCCAGAGAGCCTGAGGCATCTTCTTTTGATAACCTCAGTGGGCAAATTTTCTAACTTTGAAGAAAGTCTTTATTTTTCAGAATAGTTGAAAGATATATTTGAGCCAGTTCTGGCAAATAAAACAGGCAGGTAGTGAAAAGGGGAGTGGAAGTGGAGGGCAACACAAATTGTGGAACTGAAGTAACCAGTCTGTTTTCTTGGGTCAGTCATAAATTGGAGGATTACAAAACAGGGCCTCTGAAGTCTTTTAAGCAATAATAGCAACCGGGAGATAAGTATACAGTTTCTTAAGCTTAGTTCTTTGAGAACCACACTTATTTGTCTGCAAAAGTTTAAAATATGGTTTAAAATAGATGTTACATTACTTTGAAGTTATACCTTACATAGTCACAATAGATTTCATGTCTTTTTGTGTTCTTCTGTTATAACTGACATGCAAAACTGTGTCCATTTTTAGATTGGTGTGCCTATTCTTTCCAAATTATGAAAAATGCACAGTCTTTCAAAGCCATAAATTCTGAGCTCAGATAAGTTGTCTAAATGGGAGAATACTTTGTATGTCTTTTTGGTGTTTCAGATTAATTTTTCCTTTAGTAATTTAGTATTTCCATATTGAAGTATTTTAAATATAGATTTATTTTTTTCTGCTCAATTTTGGTCAGCAGTTGCTTTAAGTTTCATAATAGTACAATTTATTTCAGGGAGTTTCTTTACTTGAGTCTACTTCTTGACTCTTCAAGACCAGTTCAGCTGCTTGTAGACTGGTGCAGTTGCTTGCAAACAGATCACTTCCATAGATAAGCAGTAAGAAACATTCACCATTCATATATACACACATAGAGTTTCATGACTAACTTCCATAGTAATTATATAAACAGACCATGATTTTGGAGATCTATTTAGTAACAGGATAAATAGTCCAGATAATATGACTTTCATTTAGGGATGGATCTCAGATACCTCGGGGCTTCCCCGGTAGCGAATCTGTCTGCAATGTAGGAGACACAGGAGACGTTGGTTCGATCCATGGATTGGGATGGAGGAAGGCATGGCAACCCATTCCAGTATTGTCCATGGAGGATCCCATGGACAGAGGAGCTTGGCTGGCTACAGTCCACGGGGTTACAAAGAGTCAGGCACAACTGAAGCGACTTAGAACAGCACAGCACACACTCAGATACCACATTTCCACATTCCTCATTTTGATATTCCTTGGAAAGCTCCGCTAAGGGAATCATGTTGGAAGGGTTGATACAAGCAAGAGCGGGTTTAACAAAGAATGTTGGGGTAAGAGGAAATAGTTGAATCTATTTTATCTTATTGTAGATTATTTGTAAACTCAGATTACTTAGGGAATTGCCATGTTCTTCAGGAGGGTTAAGAAAACAATTTTCATAGTTAGGTGACTCAAGGGGAATATTAATTCACGTGTCTACTAGAAATGAGATTTAGATTAGTTTGGATTAGGAATCAATTTTTTCTTTCAAATTTGAATTAAGGTAGAGTTGGTTTTGTAAATACTTTCTGTTACCTCCATAACCAGTGAAACTATAGATCACTCTTTAAAGTACCATGAAATCCTAGCAGTTTTAATAGGTGATTTTAATAGTTTTAGTATTTCTGACCTCATTCTTTTTTTTTTGATCTTCACTTTTATCATTTATTTATGGCCACACAGCATGGCTTATGGTATCTTAGTTCCCTGACCAGGGATTGAACCCACGCCCTTGGCAGTGGAAGCACAGAGTCCAGTGATTAACTGGATTCCCAGACCTCATTCTTTAACCTACTCCTTAGAGTTGCATTTTGCCATCACAATCTCTAGTCCAGAGAAGAGAATAGATTCTTTTAGCTAATTTAGGAAATGTGTTTTCTCTGTTTTTCTCTCTCTCCCTATGTCCTTCCTTTCTCCCCCCTTTTTTTGTGTGTGTGTGTTTGTGTGTGTTAATATTAAATTCCCAACTTAGTTCTTATTGCATATTGGATATGAGTGGAAGAGGGCAATAAAAATTGGCTTTCTAGGAGAGTTCTATATATTATTTTTATAAGACTTCTCCTAGTTCTTAATGGCTTAAATATATTTGTTTATTAGTCCCATAATACACCTTGCTTTTGTGTTGCTGCTTCAGAAATAACATAGCAGAGCAAGGAGCTAACCCACCATCCAGGTCTTCTGTACTCAGGCCATTTAATTTCTCTGAATTTCTCTTTCCTCACCTGTAAAATTGGGTTTAACTTACAGGATTTTTGCAAGAATTAAATGAGTCAGTTATATGAACTTTTTGGCATTTAGATGTTACTTGTTCATTCTTTGATTTGGTGCGATGCAGAACAGCAAGTACTGCAGCTTGATTTGTAGTTATTTTTGTTGATGGTTTTATGGTCTTTTAAAAATATGTTTTATGCTTTTTGATGAAAGTTCAAACTTTATCACTTTTCAACTAGAATGGTACTAGGCCTGCAAATTATAACCCCTGGAAATAAAATACAAGGTCTGTCTTTGGGGTTATGTTCATTTTGGCTATTCTACAGTTTGGACTAAGGTTTCTGATGGTATCACTGAGTGTTAACAGTAACCTTTATACTTAAACTCTCCTAAGATTCTACTTCTTGTTTCTTTTTCTTGAGTAATATAAATTCTGTTTCAGGCCTGGGGATGCTGTGTGTGTTTTTTTTGTGTTAAAACGTATGTGGTATATACATTGAGTATCTATATCTCATTATTTTGATAACACACTACAAAGATTCCAGTAGTTGTGTTTAATATTTATTTTTGGAAATTTGCCACTGCAGACAAATTTATTTTAGACTGACTCTTCTGAGGAACAGTGAATTTAAGTGTGAGGGGAAATCCCAACATAGTAAAATAATGTGATATATTACCTGAGTTTATGGGAACTGTTTGTAATCTTTCTTTACTTAGGTTTTTTTTTAAAAAAATTCTCTCCATAGCCACTGTTTGTTTCTGTTTCCTATGTAGTATTAATAACTGGCTTGTACTAGTAAGTTTTAATTCCAAGTGAAGCGATAGGGACAGATACTTCTCCTGGGTGTTGGTTGTAACACCTCCATTTTGACCTTAAGCAAGTCACTTCATCTGTCTCCTTCATTCTCTTTCTTTCTAGCTTGTCAAGAAAACAGTGATAATGTATTTTTGCAAGACTGTTCAGACGATGAAATGAGATAATATATATAAAGCTCAAATATTCTAAACTTGAGAAGTGGCAAATCAACACTATTTGATAGTAGCTATCAAACTACTGAGCTATTTGCCTGCTGTAAGAGACACATAATACACCTTTTGTTTTGTAAATATTTTATTCAAGAATTTAAATTAATTAGTGAAAATACAATTTTAGAAATTTAGAACTGGGACATATTTCATAGCCTGTAATCCTTCCTCCAGTCCCAAGGAAACTGAGGTCCAGAGATGTCAGACAAGACTTTTAAAGGCACAGGGAGTAAAAGAATTGCTCATAGAACCCAGGTCTCCCGGCTCCCTTGCTGGGCTGTATTCTTCTCTCTGAACATGATTGGGTCTATCATTTGGCCTGCTTTTTTGAGGGTAAGATGTCTTTCAAGTGAGAGTGATACAATAAGAGTAGAATTCATCCTTCTCTTGGAAATAAAGGATTCAGGAGAGGCATTTTCCTTTTGGTTTCTTTTTTCCCTTGTGGTTATTGACAAAGCTTGGGATCATGTTGAAACTTGTTGAAAGCATCAGGAAACTCTTTCAACTTTTAATAGTTATCACCCTGCTCCTAATTAACAAGTAGCAAGCATGATTATACCCCAAGTAAGTTGGAAAGACTTGCCAGACTTTAATATTTAGATGAGGAAGAGACCTCCAGCCATGAAAAAAAAAAAAAATCCCTGTTGATACTTTTCATAAAAGGGAACATATAGTTAGTTCAAAACCCAGCAAATCCGACTCTGCCACTTTGTGTAAATGAGATACTGAGAAATGGCTATGGAGAGAGCATGTTAGTCATGGCTCACGTTAACACAATGTCCCCTCCAATTTGTTGGCTTCTTTCTTGTGAAAATGCTGTGTAATGAGCCATCAGGAGGTTCTTCTTTCCCTCTGTTTTGCCCCAAAATAAAACAAAAATGATAAAAATTATTAAACATGCATTTACAGAAATGGGTTGAACACAGCTTTGTATATACATGAATGTTTCACTTGCTTGCTTGCTGCTTCGCTTCAGTCGTGTCCGACTCTGTGCGACCCCAGAGACGGCAGCCCACCAGGCTCCGCCATCCCTGGGATTCTCCAGGCAAGAACACTAGAGTGGGTTGCCATTTCCTTCTCCAATGCATGAAAGTGAAAAGGGAAAGTGAAGTCGCTCAGTCGTGTCAGACTCTAGCGATCCCATGGACTGCAGCCTACCAGGCTCCTCCGTCCATGGGATTTTCCAGGCAAAAGTACTGGAGTGGAGTGGTCATCCATATAAGTCAAATATGTTACTTGCTCCAAACGCAACTTTAAAAAATCATGTAAATTTAACTCACCATTTCTAAAATAATTGATATTTGCACTCATTACAACTTGCAATGACTCACTCTCTTTAAAGGAAAAAAAGAAGTTCGTTTCTTAAGAAATCAGTGCGACATTGAGCTCCCCTGAGAACCTAGTTGGGTAAGTGCTCCTGTCTGGGTGCCCTGGCTGCTCCCAGGTAAAGAGTGGGCCCTTGATGACTGAATGCAGTGCTGGTAATATGCCTTGATTTGCTTGCAGAATGTCAGAAAATTCCCTTTATTTTCTCTAGTGTCTATTTAGCAACATTTAAAGAGGCAAAAATAATCCTACAAGAGAGAAAATGAAAAGAGATACAGAATTGGAGTCCTCATTACTAATCGTGTTTTTTGGGTAGGCTTTGAAAACTGAATTGTTGTTTCAGTGTCATAGCTAGAGGTTAGTGCAAGTTATGTCCCAAACCAGGTTATCACTGGTTTTAGTGTTTTTCCAGATAATCTCAGCAAGGGTAGGGATGCAGCAAGTTTTAATTTTTATTATTCATATGCTGGCAACAAGAACACAACTAGGTTTACTATTTTACCTCTCTCCTAGATCCTATATTTATGTGGTTTTGAGAAGCCTGCTCTAAGCAGATGTCCCATGTAGATGACATTTCTCTGGGGAGGTTAAGATCTCCAGAGTGTAGTCCATGGTACCTGTAATTGAATACCTAGCAGGTGCCATGCCCTCTTTTGGCATTGGAGATAAAGCGGTGAACAAAATGGACAGCCCTTGCCGTTGAGGAGCTTAAAATTTAGTGTGCGGGATAGAAAATAAACTATATATAAGAAATGTGGTAATTTCATATGAAGAAGAATAAATAGCGTGATATGATGGAAAGTACTTTACAGCATCTGCTTTGGTTGGGGTGGTCTAGGAAGAAGATGATGGTAGAGTTGAGATGTGGATGATGAAAAGGAAGAATCTGTGTGATGACCTAAGAGAACAGACTTCTCAGGAACAGGAAAAGCACATATTGGGTCCAGTGATAGGGGAGAGCCTAGCTTGTTCTGGGGGGAAGGCCCACTCGTCTCACACTTGTCATGCCTCCTGTTCCATCTGCATTCCGAGCTCATGGTCTTGCTTCCTATTTCTTCTAGAAATTAAAGGAACCAGCATAGGACTTCTTAAAACTTCTATCACATAGCTGTGTACCTGCCTGCATGCACTCTGCCTTCTTCTTTTTCCTATATATAAACTCTAGGTGGTTCTAGTAAAGACAACCCATTTATGCATGAGATCCTGCGGTCTTATTACCTCTGGCTTGCTCAGACGTGGCTTCCCTTGTGGCTCAGCTGGTAAAGAATCTGCCTGCAATTCGGGAGACCTGGGTTTGATCCCTGGGTTGGGAAGATCCTCTGGAGAAGGGAAAGGCTACCCACTCCAGTATTCTGGCCTGGAGAATCCCATAGACTATATAGTCCTTGGGGTCGCAAAGAGTTGGATGCAGCTGAGCATATTTCACCTTTATTCCTTCACCCATGCTCCTTTCTCTCTCTGCGACATCAACTTTTTCCTCTACTAGATCTTTTCCATCAACCTACCATCAACATTTTCCTCTTAAAATCTTATTTCTTCCATTTTAAGAGGAAAAGCATTCTTTTGGTGCCACTCCTCTCTAGCTACTCTACATTTGTCTCCATCTGTTTCAAGAAGAATTCCTTGAAAAAGTTGTATAAATTTTTTTTCCTCCAAATTCTTCCCTCTGCTTTTCCCTTGGAACCACTCCAAAGAGGCATCTGTCTTCATTACACCACCAAAACAAGTCAACAGTGGCCTCCACATTGCTATGCCAGTGATTAATTGTCAGTCCTCACCTTACTTGTCTTGTCTACAACATTGGAAACTGTTATTTACACTTGTTGTCTGGTAACAAGTTTTTGACTTGACTTCCATTTCCTTGATCTTCCTTTTCTCTCCTAGCTGATGCTTTTCTCTTCTTTATTTGGTCCCTCTTCATTGTTTTACTCTCCAAACATTTAGTGTGCCCTAGGGTTTAGTTTGGAGAAGGCAATGGCACCCCACTCCAGTACTCTTGCCTGGAAAATCCCATGGGCGGAGGAACCTGGAAGGCTGCAGTCTATGGGGTTGCTAAGAGTCGGACATGACTGAGAGACTTCACTTTTACTTTTCACTTTCATGCATTGGAGAAGGAAATGGCAATCCACTCCAGTGTTCTTGCCTGGAGAATCCCAGGGACGGGGGAGCCTGGTAGGTTGCTGTCTATGGGGTCGCACAGAGTTGGACAGGACTGAAGCGACTTAGCAGCAGTAGTAGCAGCCGCAGCAGCAGCAGCAGCAGCAGGAGGAGGGTTTAGTTCTTGGACCCCTTCTCCTTTCTTTCTTATTTATTTGTTGTCTGCATTGGGTCTTAGTTGTGGCACGCAAAATTTTTCATTGTGTTTCTTGGGCTTCTCTTTAGTTGTGGCCTGTGGACTCCAGAACCCATGGGCTCTGTGTTTTGCAGCATGTGGCTCTCGAGTTGTGGCGAATGGATGCAGTAGTTGCAGTGTGGGCTTAGTTGCCCTTTGGCATGTGGGATCTTAGTTTCCCAGTTGGGGATCAAACCCATGTTCCCTGCATTGGGAAGCAGATTCTTAACTAGTGGAGCACCAGGGAAGTTCTTGACCTTTTCTTTTTTTCTGTAAAAACAAAAATCTTTGCTAGTCTTTATCCAGCCTCATGGCTCTAAATGCCATGCATGTAGTGATGACTTTGAAATACATGCCTGGAGCCAGAGCTCTCTCTTGAACTTTAAACTCACATATACAACTGCCTGTTTGACATCTCTTCCAATGACTCATAGGGACTTTAATAAAATGGTTATAGACATGAACTCTTGATCTCTCCCCACCTGAGACCCCCAGCTTCTATAGTCTTTCCCGTCTCAATTATGGCAAATCCACTCTTTCAGCGGCTCAGGCCAAATCCTTGAAGTCATCCTTAGACAGCTCTTTTTTTTTTAATATCCTAGTCCCTCAGAAATCCTATCTTCTCCCCCTTCTAAATGTGTCCAGATTCTGCCTGTTTCTTACCACTTCCTAAGCTACCACCATAATTCATGCTATTGTCATCTCTCACGTAGATTATTTTCATGACCTCCTAACTGCTCCCACCATCGCCTGTCTCTGGCCAGCCAGAGTGACCATGGTAAAATGTAGATGGATCATGTTATTCCTCTGTTCAAAGCTTGCAGTGGTTCCCTTCCTCTTACAGATCAATAACCATGTCATTACCTTGACCGACAAAGCCTTAATGATTTGTTATTCCCCTACATCTTGGACCTCGTAACCTATTACTTTTCCTTTTGCTTAGTCTGCTTCATGCACAATCTTTTTTAAAAAATATATTTAATTTTATTTTTGACTGTGCTGGGCCTTGGTTGCTATGTGCAGGCTTTTCTCTAGATGTGGCGAGTAGAGGCTACTCTCCAGTTGAGGTGCACAGGCTTCTCATTGAGGTGCCTTCTCTTGTTGTAGGGCTTCCCTGATAGCTCAGTTGGTAAAGAATCTGCCTGCAATGCAGGAGACCCCGGTTTGATTCCTGGGTCGGGAAGATCCGCTGGAGAAGAGATAGGCTACCCACTCCAGTATTCTTGGGCTTCCCTGGTGGCTCAGCTGGAAAGAAACTGCCTGCAATGCGGGAGACTGGGTTCAGTCCCTGGGTTGGGAAGATCCCCTGGAGAAGGGAAAGGTATTTCCACTGCACTATTCCTGCCTGGAGAATTCCATGGACTGTATAGTCAATGGGGTCGCAAAGAGTTGGACACGACTGAGTGACATTCACTTTCTCTTGTTGTGGAGCACGGGCCCTAGGGTGCATGGACTTAGTAGTTGTGGCACATGGGCCTGATTGCTGCCAGGCATGTGGGATCTTCCTGGACCAGGGATCAAACCTGTGTCCTCTGCATTGGCAGGCAGATTCTTAACTACTGGACCATGAGGGAGGTCCCTCCATCCACACTTGATGTTCATCAAACACTTCCCATGCTTTCCCACCCCGGGGCTTTGGCACTTGTGGCTCCACAGAGCACTCTTCCTCTGGATACCTGGATGGTTGGCTGTCTTTTCAGATCTTTATTCAAGTGTCTTTTCTTAGTGAGTTCTTCCCTGGCCACCCTATTTAGAATTTCACCTGTTTCCACCCTTTCCCAAGAACATACATAGTCTCCATCTTTCCCTTTGCTGCCTTCTGCTTTTTCTCCTTAGCTCTTACTACCACTTTGAATTTTCTTGCTTCCTTAACTAGATTGTAAGCTCACTGGAGAGAAATATTTGTTTGTTCTGTCCATTGCTGTATCCCTAGAACTTAGAAGAGTGCTCAGTAAGTGTATTTAAACAAACGAATGAATTGATTGAATATAAGAGCTTACCGAACCAGAGAAAGATTAAGGCAGCAAAGTTGTATAGTGACTTAATGAAAATTTCAATTTTAGGTTTCTAGGATACAATACCACATACCATTTTCCAGCTCAGCATTCTTTACTGGGCATAAAACCAGTTTAACTTAAAATAATAGATTTTTTTTTTAAGAGTGAAGTTTTTTAAAAAAAGAATGAAGATTTTTAGATTCTCTCTTGGAAGTATAATGATCATGCAAATCCTACAAACTCATACCTTATTTAAAGAAGTTAGAAAATACACAAAAGCTGTAGAAGATTGCTGTATATCCTACGGAAGTTTTATTTCCTAAATACTAATACAAATAACATGTTAAGGAAGTAAAATAATTTAAAGTAATGGTTTTAGAAAATAACTTACAGGTGTAAAAGAGAAGCATATGGTTGAACAGAGATTGCCAATGAAATTGACAGATGATTAACATTCATTAAAACTTTTAATTAACACCTTGGAAAATTCCATAAAATGATACTGTATGTAAATGACTATGTGCAATATCTTGGAGCATTCTCTTACCTGTTTCACAGAGGGAAAAAAAATGGATCGCAAAACTGCTTATGATAACTATTTTCCCTAGCCTGGGGTTTGTTTCGAGTGTTGTCTTCTTGTGTCAATCATGACAATTTGAGCTGCCAATATTCTAAATATAATTGTCTGAGATGTAAGTGATTCTGTGTATTCTGTGGAGGAGAGAAAAAGTACCTTTTAATTTCTTATCACTTCTTCAACATTTCATGATTGAGTAACTGTGGGAGAATTTGAGCTTCTACCTGGAACTTTTCCAAGCTGATTTAAAATCTGGTTCGTTCAAAATCTGGTTAATAACATTTGCGATCATCATATCATGTATAATATAACACTGGAGGGTGTGAGAAACTGATTTGTGAGGGCTTCAGAATCCTAAATAGCACTTTTCTTCTGTATGTGGAGACGAATTTTCGATTCACTGTGGTGACATGGGAGTGTTTTCTGCTTGAAAATAGTGGTGATTGGTGTATATATAATACTTAAAAACTTTTGAAGAGGTACAGCTACTATAGGATTTTATTATTACTTTTTAAAAGTTTTTTGATGTGGACCATTTTAAAATTCTTTATTGCGTTTGTCACAATATTGCTTCTGTTTTATGTTTCGTTTTTTTGGCCACTAGGCATGTGGGATCTTAGTTCCTTGACCAGGGATTGATCCCACATTGCCTGCTCTGGAAGGCAGAGTCCTAACCACTAGACCACCAGGGAAGTCCCTCTTATTTAATTTTTGAATTCTGATAAAAAGCAGCTTTTTAGAGTTCTGCTCAGAGAGTTTGATACAAATATAAGTTTACCTACTTGCTGCTGATTTCAAAATCCAGGGGTAGGGAGATGATAAAAGACATAGAAATGTTTTCTTTGACAGTAATGTGTTTCAGGTGTTACTAGATAACACGTATGGTCACTGTTAAACATTCATTGGTGTTCTAGGGTAATCGGTAAGGACATGAGTTATTCTCCCAAACTGTCATCTCTTGAGAGTATCAAGGACTGCAGGGGATGTGGGGCTTTCTTTTTTGCACTGCTTACAATGATTGCATTGAACTTCTCTGCTTCTCTCGTTTGCTATTTTCTTCCTTTCCCACCTCCCCTATCTTATCTTTGCCTTCCTCCACTGGGTTTTCTATGCTTCTGGGGTTAGTGCCTGTTGGCTTGACCATTAGACTCATACCCAACAAGTGATGACCCTCTTCTCATAAGCTATATGGACATATTGAGTCATGCATGATTTTATGTCTTCTTGGAGACTTCTGTTTTTAAAAGCTATTCAGAATTTATTAATTTGCTGCTCAAGATGTTGGTGAAAAGTCAAGGGAAGAGTAGAACTGGGTATCATAACTGTTTCAGATGGCTGAGGTTTGCAGAACACTTGCTACATAAAGAAGGCATTCTTCTAATTTAAATTACTGAGTGTGATTTTTAAGGATCAGTTATGATATGCCTGCTTTTGAAAGCTAATGTGAATGTTAGGTTTAGTCTTTAAGTTCCTTAGAATAATTTTTTTAATCTTGTTTATTGTTTAGTAAGTATTAAGATTTTAAATCATTCTACAGATTAAGGAGTTAAAGCATTGGAACTGAAATATAAAAGCTTTGAGGAGACAAAAGAACAAATTTATATTATTATTTTTATCTTTTTGAGTGTTAGGAGCCTAAATGTTTTGAAGCTGAAGCATAAAGAATAGAGGAAGAAACAAAAAACTACACTGAAAATACCAATTAAGTGTGAATGTTGCCTGATTTATAATTCCGTGTACAGAGATTATAAAGAAGAAATATAGCTCAAGAAGGATGAGATGCTCTAAAATTGTAATTCTGACTGTATAATTGGGAATAATCCTGCTGAGAAAGAAAAGGAGTTAAATAAAAGTGTAACTGTATCAGGTGCTCTTTGATAAGCTCAAAATTTAAAGGGGTATCAAAGATAAAAGAAGGGGTACAAAGCTAAGGCTTATAAGAAAGATAGGGACTTTTGGAAAGTCAATGATCATGGTCATTCATTCATTCTTAAACATTTATTAGGATTATTAGGCTAAATTATCTTGTTTACACTGTGGATACTAAAATATAATGAGGTCTTTGCTCTCAAAAATTATTATGATAATATTGGGGTATAAAATGAATAATTGACATAATAAAGGAGAACTCTTCAACGCCTGTTTTATCTCCTAAATGCAAAGTGGAGATTCAACATTTGTTGGTGTTGTTTTAGTCACTGACTCATGTCCGACTCTTTTGCAACCTCACGGACTGTAGCCCTCCAGGCTTCTCTTGTCCATGGAATTTCCCAGGCAAGAATACTGGAGTGGGTTGCCATTTCCTTCTCCAGAGATCGAACTTGAATCTCCTGTATTGGCAGGTGGATTCTTTACCACTGAACCACTAGGGAAGCCTTTAGATACAACATATTTCACTGGACATTCAAATCTAACCTGGGATAAAGAATACAGTAAGACTTCTAGAAGTGAGTTCAAAGTTCTAGTCCAAGACAAATGTATATTTGAGCTTACAAGAGAACTTGCTCATATAATTCTGAAAAAAAAAAGGGGGGTATATTTAGAGCTTGAGATATTTAGGCAGACTTTTGGCAGGTAGAGCAACTGAAGTCATAGATTGATGGATGAGTGCCAGTGGAATGTGGACTGTCACCTGGTCCTTGTCTTTGAATATTTATTGACAAAACTTCAGTAGAAAATGTGCTTAGCAGATCTTTAGATGACAAGTATCTGACAAGGGTAGCTTGTATGCTGAATCAAATAATCAGGATCCAATATTCAGATAAATGTAAGATTAGTATGTAAGGCTAAAATAGTAGACACTTGAGAGTGATTCTTTAGGAAAAAAGAATGTGAAGTTTAAATGGTTAATAAGCCAAAGATTGGATTACACTATTAAGAAAGAATTAGCTAATTGTTGCAAGGCCTTATTGATAAACTTAAGTAGGTCTAGCAGCCTAACTCAGAACATCATTGCTGCTACTGCTGCTGCTAAGTCACTTCAGTCATGTCCGACTCTGTGTGACCCCATAGACGGCAGCCCACCAGGCTCCCCCATCCCTGGGATTCTCCAGGCAAGAACACTGGAGTGGGTTGCCATTTCCTTCTCTAAGGCATGAAAGTGAAAAGTGAAAGTGAAGTCGCTCAGTCGTGTCGGACTCTTAGCGACCTCATGGACTGCAGCCTACCAGGCTCCTCCGTCCATGGGATTTTCCAGGCAAGAGTACTGGAGTGGGGTGCCATTGCCTTCTCCATCAGAACATCACAACTGTCTTCAAATATTTGAATATCTGGCATGTGGAAAAGATAGTTTAGTGGTTTTGTGTTGCTCTCAAAGAACTGTGAGAGATAAATGAAGATCATTTCGGTACTGTGAAATGGAAAACCTCCAAAAAAAAATTCGAGTTGTCCACCAATAAAGAGGACTACCGTGTAAGGTAGAGACAGTCTTGTTGTAGAGAAAGAAGTGGGTCATATATGTCAGGACAAGAATTGTATTAGGAAATCTCTATGTTTCCTCTCTTTAGAATTGCATAATTCTATAATTTCACAGGCTTGTTATGACAATTTGAGAAGATAAGAGGGATTTGCTCCAGGGGAATAGTTTGCATATGAGTGGGGGCATTTTAAAAAAAAACATCAAACAAGTGGCAATCCTGAAGACTAGAAACTAAAGTCAGAATGGGGAGTGGCTATAGCCTTTCTCCCTCAAACATTCTTGGGCTGTTCTCAGATAAATACAAAAGTATGTAAAGAAACATAATGGTCTGAATTTGACCCCTGGTTGGTTTGGGGAGGTAAAGGTACAGTCTATGGGGTCGCAGAGAGTCCAGCAAGACAGCGACTGAGCACACAGAGGGTAGACTTATGTTGGAGATCCCTTTAATTATTGCCTAGTGTTCTGCTTCTCCATTGATTAGCAGACATGCTTGCCAGGTTGCAAAGAGGTTTCATTTGGGAAACCAACAATCCTTGCCTTTGTATTAAATTAAACATAGAGGTTTCATCTGTAAGAAGACACCATGTTGGATCCTCAGTACCTAAAAACCACTTCTAGTGTTGCTCAAGTTAACCTCATTAGGTCTACTTGATACTTTTTTTCTATCAAGTTATCACAAAAGACTCTGGATGGATTATAATCCTTGGCTGAACAGAGTCTACTTGGATTTAGAGATAATTCTGTATGTACACTGGGATCCTGGATTGGAAAAGACCTGAAAGATGACCTAATATCAAGTTCCTTATTTTACAGATGCAGAAGTTGAGTTCTAGAGCTGTTGACTGACTTGCCCAAGGCAATTCTCTTTAGTTAGAAACAAGGTTGAGAACCCAGCTCTTATGAATTTCAGTGAATTCACATCTCTATTATACCATAGTCTCTCCCATCCAACTATTAACCAGGCCGGACCCTGCTTAGTTTCCAATATCAGATGAGATTGGGTGCGTTCAGGGTGGTATGGCCATAGACTACCATAGTCTCTTCTGCTGCTTCTTTAGTGAGTCAGATACTCAGGAGCTGAAATACCTTCTAAGCTGAAGGTATGCGGTGTCTCAAGATACAAAAGAAAAAAAAGGAACATATTATCTACATTGTCTTCATCAAGATAAAGGTGTTATATTTAAGTCTTAAGTATTTTTCAGTTTTATTAAACTTTGATCTCTGGAAATAAAATAAGAGTCCGTTTAAAATTCTGTTCTGATGAAAACAGAAGGGCTGGAGATAGAATTCTGTGGTTAATTTCAAAAAGGATTTAGAGCTTATGCTAGTCTTAGCAACTTCCCTACATTATGTAGATTACCATTCTAGTAGTAGATAGATCAAGTATCTGTGTTTTAGGACAGCTTTTAAGCTGGGCAAATCTAAGACATCTGAGCAGAATATCACTTTACTTAGAGTTGATTCAGGCTTCTGAACTTCTAGCAGAGAGGAAGGTCAGCATGCTTGAGCACTTTGCTACAAAGTCTGTAAGAGTTAAAAATCATTTTGTAATGACGATTCTTTTGTTTATTCTCTCTTGTGACTAGAATATAGAGTTTTTTTTAAAAAAACATTTATTTACTTTAATTGGAGAATAATTACTTTACAATATTGTGATGGTTTTTGCCATACATCAGCATGAATTGGCCATAGGTATATTTGTGTCCCCTCCCTCTTGAACCTCCCTCCCATCTCCCTCTGGAATATAGATTTAGGTAATGATTAGGTACTTGATTGTTTTCAACAATAATTGACTCAGTATTGGATTTAATCACTATAATGGCTTATCAATTAAAATGTATTACAGTGATAATTTTAATGGAGCTTTTATGGAGCAAACTCCTGAGTATTTGACTCACTAAAATTTATGAAAAAAGTAAGGTGTGTTCATTGTTTGTTGAGTTAATTCCATTAAGATTTTGATAATGAACCCATAAATGTTAAAAATACATGAAAGTGTTAGTCACTCAGTCGTGTCCAAGTCTTTGTAACCCTGTAGACCGTAGCTTGCCAGGCTTCTCTGTCCATGGAATTCTCCAGGCAAGAATACTGGAGTGGCTAGCCACTCCCTTCTCCAGGGAGTCTTCCTGACCCAGGGACTGAACCTGGGTCTCCTGCATTGCAGGCAGATTCTTTACTGTCTGAGTCACCTGGGAAGCTCCTTAAAATGTATATATATCTATATATGTATATCAGAGAAGGCAGTGGCACCCCACTCCAGTACTCTTGCCTGGAAAATCCCATGGACGGAGGAGCTTGGTAGGCTGCAGTCCATGGGGTCGCTAAGAGTCGGACATGACTGAGCGACTTCACTTTCACTTTTCACTTTCATGCATTGGAGAAGGAAATGGCAACCCACTCCAGTGTTCTTGCCTGGAGAATCCCAGGGATGGGGGAGCCTGGTGGGCTGCCGTCTATGGGGTCGCACAGAGTCAGACATGACTGAAGCGACTTAGCGGCAGCAGTAGCATATATGTGTGTGTGTGTATATATATATATATATATATATATATATCTTTAGAAATAATCAGATTGATGCAATTTGAAGTGACTGAGTGTTTTTTGGACAGTTCCTGATCAGTAATTCCTGTGTTCTTGCCATATGAATTTAACATAGAGATTTAACATAATTATGGAACCTTGGGTGTTGCGGGGAAAATACTTAAATAAGCCAGTGAACCTATTTGAATGGCGAAGGTGAACAGATAACCAAATTAAAGTTAGTTTAGAAAACTAAAATCACATGAATTTAAAGTTTGAATTAAGAAATACTTTAGGATATTTGAAAGTAAAAAAATCAAACGAGAAGTAAATTTTCTGGTTCATGTGACTTCAGGGAGGAAGACAGAGAGAGAAGGTAGAGGGGAGTGGTTTAGAGATTTCCTTGCAACAAAGTATAGTAATTTTTGCTTGTCTTCTGTAGACTGTCTGTTCCAATCAAGAACAAGTCATATCCCTTGGTTCTTCAGATTTTGCCTTCTTTGGGAGTAGAAAAAGAATAAGACATTCACATGTGAAGCAGTTTGTTACAGCTACCTAAGATTTGTGTCACTGTGAAAATACGCAGAATATGCTCTAAAGATTGGTGTCTCTTCCTTCAGTGCCCCTTCCAGCCAGGGATACTTACTTGCTGCTCACCGTGAGCTCTCAGACCTGGGACCAGCTCCTGATTGAGATTCATGACTTTAATGGCATAAGAAATTGCTGGGGCCAGGTCCTCACTTCAGAACCATGCTTGTACCTGGCACGTGTTCCCTCTGTTCAGATCATCTACCCTGTGCCTCTGACCCTTTGATTTCAATCCTGGCTCATCACCAGAGTCATCTGTGGAGTTTTAATATTCAGGCACTAACAGACCCTCCGTGGCTGTGGCTTAGGCAAATGTATTTTTGAAAGACTTGAACATGTGTTTCTGATAACTTTTAACCATCTAACTTCTGGGGCCAGTGATCTGCATCTCATTTGCTTATCTACCTGGTCTTTACTTCCTGCCTGGTTGGTCTTTTCCTGCCTGTATAATGACCCCTCCTTTAGGTGTTTAATTTGATTTGTCTTAACCAACATTATGGGGGGGCATAACTCTTTTAAGACCATTAAACATTTGAAAATTGGAACCAGTTGATTGAGTTATAGAGAACCAGACCTCAGTTAAAAATCTCTGTTGTATGCATAGCATCTCTTCTGGTCAGTAGTTATGTGTTTACCCACTCCATCATCTTTGTGTGGAATATCCTATTTTTTGTTTATTTTGTGTTCCAAAAATTGTTTCCAAAACATACTGTGCTCACCTGTGTGTTGATTGTAGATAGCAATATGAACAAATGTCTATTTTGAACATGAAACTATACTTGTTTCTGTTAAGTACCTGATTATGAGATTAATTTGAGGAAAGTGATTCCAGCCTATTTGAATAATTTGTCTGATGTAGTAAACATAAAACTTCTTATTCAAATGACGTTTCTTCTTATTCATTCTTAAAATGGTTTGTGAAGCCATTAATACAGATTAAGTGAAAAGAAATCTGATCATTTTTTTTTTTAAACTGAATTTTGTGGTTGATACTCTCAACATTTATCAATAAAAGTAAGATTGGGAATGTCAGATTCATTGCCTGGCCTTTATGACTGTAAATGAATTTCTGGTTCCAATGTTAAGGTGCAATCTGTCTGACATGATTTAAATATTTAGTGTAGATAAGACCCAAGTTAACGGATTTGCTGGAGTAATATGAATGAATTTTTTAGTTATTTGCGAGGCCCAGAGCATGATGACCATATATAAGCACAGATCAAATAAAAGTGAGGGCCTTTTAATAACTTGCTGACTAGAGGCGAGTGCATTCCACATCAGGGCCTCTCTCTAACTTCCCTTAGGGTAGGAGGTTCGTTTGCTTTCATATTTACTTACTGGGTTGATGGCATTTGGGCTTTCACTGTTAATTACTCTTTATCCCTAAAGAATATTTTAGGAATTTATCTCTTAGTCTTTCTTATGTTTGTGAGTTGCTAACTTAAATTCTGGGCCTGGCAAGTCTCTTCATCTGTCATCTTTTATTTTTTGCAATAAACATCATGATCATTTTTATGCTCCTATAAGGTCTATCACTTTTACCTTGAAACAATTTAAAGATCACTTATAGGGGAAAAAAAATGGTGGGAGAGAAGAGGAGGATGAAGCGGAGAGTGAGTAGAGTGGAAGTCCAGCATAAAATGCAATGGATACCAGTAGGTACTTGACTCTTACTATCTTTGGAACACTTTAAACCAAAGGATTTGCTTTTGTAGAATTTTTGAATTGAATGTAACCTTAGAGATAATATAGTTCATAGGTTTCATTTTTAAAATAAGAAAAGAATAAGAAAGGTTAAATGACACAGTCAGGGCCACACAAACAGTGACATTGTCTACTCACTGGCCATCATGCTGCTTACTTATCGTTATTTTTAGGGTGAGCAAAGTAGGTCATTTGCCTCAGAGCCTCAGGAAGGCTAGGATTATCAGCTACCTCCATTTTGCCCAGTGAATGGGCATTTTCCAAACCTTATTTTCCTCCTTCCTTGTCTTTGACAGTGTTGACGCCTCACCCTTCCTCGAAATCTCTGTTTTCTTCCGCTTCTGTACCTGTGTGGTCTCTGCCTTCTTCCCTGTCTAAGCTTACTTGTTTATTTCCTTCGAGGACCTCCTGATGTTTTCACCCTTAGCGTCAGGCCTCTCGAGTTCTGCCATTAGCCTACTGTCCTGTACACTGTTCATGTTCTCCCTGGACAATATCATTCACCACTTATTTAGTACTTACTAGGAGCCCCATTGCTGTTGTTTAGTCGATAAGTTGTGTCTGACTCTGACCGCATGGATTGCAATACTCCAGGCTTCCCTATCCTTCACTCTGTCCTGAAGTTTGCTCAAACTCATGTCCGTTGAGTCCGTGATTCCATCCAACCATCGCATCCATTCTCCTCCTGCACTCAGTCTTTCTCAGCATCAGCGTCTTTTCCAGTGAGTCAGCTCTTCGCATCAGGTGGCCAAAGTATTGGAGCTTCAACTTCAGCATCAGTCCTTCCAATGAATGTTCAGGGTTGATTTTCTGTAGACGTCCCGTACCATGCTAAACACTGTGCTGGATACTGAATAATGACAAATCTGACCCCTGGACTGTGGAGTGAGTGATCTTATCCATTCTTGGGGCTTCATTTGCTGCCCATATTCTGAGGAGTTGTGATAGATGCCCAGAGTTCTCCATGTATAATGAGCTTGGCTATCTTACATAGAAATTCGGGATGCTTAACATGGACTTTTATAATTTCCTTTTCCCCACATTCCTATCTTCAAACATGCTTTTCCGTCTGAATTCCCCATTTCAGTGTCAAAGCCACTTAGCTGTACCTGCAGAAAGTTGAAAACCTGCTTTGGTACTTGTTCAGTCTTTCTCGTCCTATGACTACTTCCTGGTCCCTCTGCCTTATTCTCACTCTCTCTTACTCCTTTGCCGTTCATTGCCTTTAGTTTTGCAGTAGGTTCCTAACAGGACTTTATTTCTCCAGCCTTGCTCCCTTTTCCATCATCTTCCTGAAGTCCACTCCACACAGGGTCGCCAGAGTGATGGTCTAGCATGCACGCTAAGTCACTTCAGTCGTGTCCAACCTTTGTGACCCTGTGTGACCCGCCAGGTTCCTCTGTCCATGGGATTCTCCAGGCAAGAATACTGGAGTGGGTTATTCTCCCACTCCTCCAGGATCTTCTCAACCCAGGGATCGAACCCATGTCTCTTTTTTGTCTCCTGCATTGGGAGGCCGGTTCTTTACCTTAGAAATGGCGTGGTAATCGAAACATGCTTGGTACCCTTGCTTGGCTTCCCATAGTCTATAGGGAAAAACCCAAGCTTCCTAGAATGGGACTCAAGGTCATCTGGGACCAGGCCCCAGCTAGACTGCCTGTCCTTCCTACCCAACTGTTTGCTGCTCTCTGATTTTTTCTCGGCGATGTTTGTTGAGTCAGAGTTCTTCCTTATACTGTTTTCTCTTCCTTATACATCCCAACTCTTGGTTTCCTGTTCTGTATTATTAATACTTGGCTAAACTTAAAACATTTATTATGAATAATTTCATAGGATCACAGAAGGAGATGGAAACATACAAAAAAGTTCTGTATGCTTAAGATTTTGACACTCTGGTTCATTTATGCCCCCACCCCCCACCACCCATCTCTTTCTTCTTTTTTTTTTTTGCACAAGTATTTAAAAGCAAATCCAAGATAGCTGTGCTTGAATATGCACCTTCAGAAGTATGGACATTTTCATACCTAACAACAATGTTATTATGAAACCTAACAAAATTGACAATAATTCCTTGGGCTCATCTAATAACCTGTGTGTAATGAACATTTCTAAGTTGTTGCAAAAAAATCTTGTTACAACTGGATTGTTTGAATCATGATCCAAATAAGTACTACATATTAAATGTGGTTAAGTTTCTAATTCTCTTTTAATAAGAAATATTTCCCACTCTCTTTTATTAATGCTATTTTTGTATTGCAGAAACCAAGATAGTGGTCATATAGAATGTTCCATACTCTGTATTTATTTACTTGTTTTCTTCTGGTGTTCCTTAACTTGTTTCTGTATCCACTATATTTCTTATCAATAGAAATTAGCTCTAGAGGCTTGAATAGATGCAGTTTCCATTATGTGTCTGTCTTGCTGTCTTTTAGGATAAGATAGATCAGTGGGTTCAAGTGGTGACAGCCTCATCCCTCTCTTATAAAAGTCACATCAGTCATTGTGCAGCTAATGGTTTAATCCATTGATGATCACTGCTTGAATCAATTATTTCATAAGGATTACAAAGTGTTAATTGCATAATTTCTTCCACATTTACTGGCTGAAACTCTTCTACACGTAATCTTAGCCAAAAGACAGAGAAGGGATGGAACTCTTCTATAAGGAAGAATTTTATTTCATCAACTAAGAAAATGTTTATTGCTGTTCAGTTGCTCAGTTGTGTCTGACTCTTTGTGACCCGATGGACTACAGCACACCAGGCTTTCCTGTCCTTCACCATTTCCCAGAGCTCACTCAAACTCATGTCCATTGAGTTGGTGATGCCATCCAACCATCTCATCCTCTGTTGTCCCCTTCTCCTCGTGCCTTCAGTCTTTCCCAGCATCAGGGTCTTTTCCAGTGAGTTGGCTCTTTGCATCAGGTGGCCAAAGTAGTAAGAACATTTGGTTACCCTGAAATGTGAGTCATAAGGAGTAGACAGTAAGAATACTAGTTTTCATTTTGGTAACCTTGCTAAATCTTGATCATCCTTCAAGGGTCAGTTCAGGGGATTTCATCTGTTGGTCGCCGTTGGTAACCCTATAGAGGCAAACTAAATGTTACTTTCCTCTTCCATGAAATTCCATACTTATTTCTGCCATTAGGTTTCTCATAGTATCTTGAAAGTATTGTATTTTTAACACTGAAAATTTTATTTCATTGTGGATGATACGGCCTAAAGCAGTGCTACTGAAAGCAATTTGGTAGAACACAGTCTTCCCAAATAATTTGTTCAGAATCATTCTTGCATCTCATTTTTCTCTGAGGCAGTTTTTGTGAACTTACATGCATCTTGGAATATTTTTGTCCGTTTCAGATTTTTAAAATTTTTTCTTTTTAACTTTGAATTGTTTGTCAGCTAGCTGGGCTTGCTTCATATGTATACCTGTAATAGTTACAAGTTGAAAACGGTGAAGATGTTTAGAAATGGCACATTGCTTAAATAATAGGACCCCCAAGAAATAGAATAGTATGCAGTCATTATAAATAATATCATGAACATGTAACCATCACCATGTAAAGATTTTTATATTCTATTATGCAGTTACAGAGAAAGATTACAAAAATATGCTATGATACTATTAAACATTTTGGCTACACATAGGAATGTTGTCATATTGTTATTATGTTGTTGTTATACCATGAGGAAGAGTTCACAAGTCTGTTAACAAGGCAAAAATTAGTCTAGAATCAAATTACTCTCAAAATTCCGGTTGATTGGTCTCTAAGTCATGTCCAACTCTTTGAGACCCCATGAGCTGCAGCAGACCAGGCTTCCCTGTCCTTCACTGTCTCCCGAGGTTGCTCAAACTCATGTCCATTGGATTGGTGATGCCATCCAACCATCTCACCCTCTGTCGCCCCCTTCTTCTCTTGCCTTCAGTCTTTCCCAGCATTATGGTGTTTTCCAATATTCTCATAAATAAAAATGCAGGATGCTTATACCCGGAGGAACACGCAGGAGGCTGCACTGATTGGAGGAGCACTAGGCCCACATTGTCTACCTCTGTGGTTTGGTACACAGCCCTCTGGGTGGCTGCAGGCAGTAGAGGGGAATGCATTCTGATGCTGCTCCTCTGCCTATGTTTACAGACTCCAGAAAGACACACACTAGGGAGAGAATGGTGTTTCCCTGGATGGGCTGGATTTAGGCCCCAGACTGAACATGGGATAAGTTTTCAGTGTGAAAAAACTGTAAATGGTTGTGCTCTATAAAGTATCAGTAAGACTAGATTTGGGACATCGTCCTCAAAGAATAATTAATAAAATTATATCTATGAAGAATTGTGGCCTGTATTATTTTTTAAATATAAATTATTTATTTTAATTGGAGCTTAATTACTTTACAATATTGTATTGGTTTTGCCATACATCAATATGAATCTGCCACAGTATGTGGCCTATATTAAATGATAAGACCATGATACACAGCTGAACTTGGTCAGTGCTGTCCTTCTGAAGTGTGTGCTTTGGTATTCTGTATAGGTCTCTTATTTATTGATTAGTTTTGGGCTATGCTGGGTCCTTATTTCTGCACAGGCTTTCTCTAGTTGTGTGAAGGCTTCTCATTGCAGAGCACGGGCTCTAGGGTGCTCGGGCTTTAGTAGTTGTGCCACATGGGCTCACTAGTTGTGGCTCGTGGGTTCTAGAACACAGGCTCAGTAGTCATGGTTCATGGGCCTAGCTGCTCCATGGCATTTGGGATCTTCCCAGATCAGGGAACAAACCTGTGTCTCATGCATTGGCAGGTGGGTTCCTTACCAGTGAGCCCCAGGGAAGCCCTCTGTATATGTATTGAATATGGGTTCTTAAACTAGAGTTGTGTATAACTTTCAAGGATTTATGGATTCTGTGAAATTGAATGTAAAATTTTAGGTATATGTGCTTTTCTTGTGTATGGAAAGAAATCAGATTCTTAAAGGTGTCCATTACTCAAAATAAGATCCTTGGTTTTTTTGTGCCCCAAAGTGGAATAAAACAGATTTCTGCTTATATGGAATTTCAGAAACATCTGTCTGACTTGAAATTTGATTAGCAGGTCAGCCTTGGGCATGTAGTAAGATATATTCTGATTTCTCATAACTTCCACTTATGGTGTGAGTCAGAAGTATTTACTGTAAGAGTACCATCCCAACAAACCCCAATTATACATCCTTTCTTTGGCACACGAAATATGATACACACATTTAGAAAATATATCTTATGTGTTTGCTGCTTGAAGTAATTAAACCACTTCAATTAACACTTCAGTTTTTTTTTCTTCTTTACTACTTCTGAGCTTTCCAGTGAGTAATAACTAACTCTTTGTTTTCTTATGTGAGTTATATTACTTTAATTATCCATGGAAACTAAGCAGATGGGGTACGAAAAATAGCACACTAATTCAGGGATCTAGGAGATAGAGATAGGCAGCTCCGTTCTTTGGAAGTAGAACCATGGAGGCAGGGAAAGGTCCAACCAGAAGTGACAGTGAGTCAAAGGTTCTGAGCCCTTTGGTCTAGAAACTGCAGGGTTTTTTTTTTTTTTTTTAAGACAGAGAAAGAAGTGGGATGTGTTGTTAGTATTTCAAATTCATGTTGAGTTAAATGAGTCGTGTGTTGGTACCATTCATGTACTCTAAAAGATAACATTTAGAACATCCTCAAACTACTATAGACAGTAGAGACTGAAGAATATCAGATGTGGAACCCAAATCCCCAGGTTCAATCCCATCTTGACTATGTTCTTGGATGATTTGCTTAATTCCTCCACATCTCAGTTTCCTCATCTGTAATAATTGAACTAATCTTATGATATCCTTTTGCAGATTAAATTAATAAATCTGTATAAAGTGCTTAGAATGAAGAGCTGTGATGTGTGCATCAGCTATCCTGAGCAGAGTACTGAAAAGGGTTTGAAAAAAAGAGAGGGTCAGACACGGCTATGAAGAGAGTGACGTGTGTTTGGAGAAGAAATTACCTACCCTCTGCTTGCTGCCTTCCAGCTCTGCATGCGCACACACAGAGACACCCAACAGTTGGCTTTCCAAGTATGGGAGTAGTAAAAGCTTAATTTTAATGACTTATGCTATTAGGATAGCGCTTTACATAAAGTTGATGGACTCGTGGTGCATTTGTGTTTGAGAAGTTGTGTAATAATTACTCGTAAAATAAAGGGAAAAAAGCCTGCTTTTTGACCCACTTGGCTGGTTGGTTGCCATGACAAACTTATCTGTGCAACAGTGGTGGGACACTGCATAGTTTCTTGTTATCAGAACACCTGCTTTCTCTGGGTGTGTTTACAAAGTTCTTATGGTTAGATTTATGTACCTTATAGCTAAATATGGACATATTCAAAAGAAGGTCCATGCTAAAAGCACGGCACATACTGACTTCTTATTTTTTCAATTATTACATAATTCAATAACATCTCAAGACACTACCACCTTTTTCTTATTTTTAATTTCTTTGACATCTGTTCTCTTATATTGATCGTATTCCTCCAGCAAGCTTCCACTTCACTGCCTCTTTTGTTTCTATGGCTTCTTTCTTTTTTCTAGATATAACTCAAGGGTTTCTACATTGCAACTTTCAGTTCAAGCCTGACATTGATATTATAGGGGTATTGATCTAATTTAGCAGTGTAAAGCCATTGTTTCTGAAGCTTCAGAAGAAAAAAATCAACAGCAACAAACAGGGCACAATGAAGCTTTATTGTCTTTTCCAGATTTTAGGCATAAATTTGCAAACATGACCAGATCTCAGAACTGTTTTACTAGTGCTACAGGTAAATCCTAACGTCTTTCACAAAGACTCTGGTTTTTAGTCCCTTCTTGTCTGTATCACCTTCTCTCTCTGTACAATTTGCGAACCCCGGGATTGAGAGGTAATACTTTAAATAGTTTTGATCTTTTTTTTCTTTCTCACATGCACCTCATCTTATCTCAGATGCAACATGAAAAAAAAAAAAAAAGACTAGCCACGGTGGTTATATTGTAATTGCACCTTGTTTGGATTAGCTTGAGGCTCAGTTTGCTTGGCTTTTAAAATAATCCACTCACCCAGGTAGATACAAACTCAAATGAGATCAAGTTTTGTTTAAAAAAGAGAAAGCTAGAGTTAGAGTTCTTACCATTAGCTATCATGAGCAGAAAAAAGGAAGGCTATGTTCTATTTGAATGTTTATGTGTACTATTTGCTTATTTAGCTCTCTACTGTTTTTGCATTTAACATCCATTTTGCAAACATGGTAGGTAGTTTGAAAATAAGGCGCCTGTGCTTTAACTTTTAGGTTTGTTATGAAAGAGACTGTGATATGCATGTATCTTTGTGGGATATTATTAGTTCTTCTTAAAGTGGTTATATTTGCATATTTTGTAAACTACTTTTACTCTTCAACATATATCTGTAAATTCAGTTCGGTTCAGTTGCTCAGTCATGTCTGACTCTTTGTGACCCCATGAATCACAGCACGCCAGGCCTCCCTGTCCATCACCAACTCCTGGAGTTCACCCAGACTTACGTCCATCGAGTCAGTGATGCCATCCAGCCATCTCATCCTCTGTCGTCCCCTTCTCCTCCTGCCCCCAAGCCCTCCCAGCATCAGAGTCTTTTCCAGTGAGTCAACTCTTCACATGAGGTGGCCAAAGTACTGGAATTTCAGCTTTAGCATCATTCCTTCCAAAGAAATCCCAGGGCTGATCTCCTTCAGAATGGACTGGTTGGATCTCCCTGCAGTCCAAGGGACTCTCAAGAGTCTTCTCCAACACCACAGTTCAAAAGCATCAATTCTTCGGCGCTCAGCCTTCTTCACAGTCCAACTCTCACATCCGTACATGACTACAGGAAAAACCATGGCCTTGACTAGACGGACCTTTGTTGGCAAAGTGATGTCTCTGCTTTTGAATATGCTATCTAGGTTGGTCATAACTTTCCTTCCAAGGAGTAAGTGTCTTTTAATTTCATGGCTGCAGTCACCATCTGCAGTGATCTTGGAGCCCAAAAAAATAAAGTCTGACACTGTTTCCACTGTTTCCTCATCTATTTCCCATGAAGTGGTGGGACCGGATGCCATGATCTTCGTTTTCTGAATGTTGAGCTTTAAGCCAACTTTTTCACTTTCCACTTTCACTTTCATCAAGAGGCTTTTTAGTTCCTCTTCATTTTCTGCCATAAGGGTGTCATCTGCATGTCTGAGGTTATTGATATTTCTCCCGGCAATCTTGATTCCAGCTTGTGTTTCTTCCAGTCCAGCGTTTCTTATGATGTAATCTGCATGGAAGTTAAATAAGCAGGGTGACAATATACAGCCTTGATGTACTCCTTTTCCTATTTGGAACCAGTCTGTTGTTCCATGTCCAGTTCTAACTGTTGCTTCCTGACCTGCATACAGATTTCTCAAGAGGCAGGTCAGGTGGTCTGGTATTCCCATCTCTTTCAGAATTTTCCACAGTTTATTGTGATCCATGTAAAATAGGTATAGGTTTAATTGAAAAGCCTTTTCAGTGACCTGTGACTTAAAGAACTTTAAATGTCCACATGTATATATGGAAGACATTGTTTTCAAGACCCTAAAGTTTGTTCTAGAGCCCATATTTAGAAGACTAAACACAGTCTTGTAAGAATAAGCACAGTGGACCTGTTCACGTGGCCTGGAGTCTGATAAATTCATAGTTTAAAGACAAAAGTGTTGGAATTATTTTTTAACACCGTTTAATCACTATTTTTAAAAGTAATTTTATTTTTGTATGACTGTCCTGGAGCTTCATCACTGTGCAGGCTTTTTTCTAGTTGTGGTGAGCGGGGACTGCTCTCTAGTTGAGGTGCATGGGCTTCGCATTGTGGTGGCCTCTCGCTGCAAAGCACAGATTCTAGTTGCGCAGGCCTCAGCATTTGTGGCATGCGGGCTCAGTAACTGCAGCTCGTGTGTTCTAGAGCACTGGCTCGGTAGTTGTGGCCACTGGCCTAGCTGCTTCATGGGATGTGGGATCTTCCCAGATCAGGGATTGAACCCTTGTGTCCTGCATTGGTAGGTGTATTTCTGAATTCTGAGCCACCCAGGGAAGCCCCGATGTTGAAATTATTAAATTTTACACTAGTGATCAGGATAGGTCTCTAAGAAAATTAGACTATAAAAAGGCCAAATTAACTGAACTCTTAATTAAATTAAAAAATACTGCTATGAAAGAGAGCCATGGGGAAATAGCCCTCAAGTTGAAGAAAGGGAAACATTTGCTGCATGCTGCTGCTGCTGCTAAGTGGCTTCAGTCGTGTCCGACTCTGTGCGACCCCATAGACGGCATTTCCCTATAATTTCATTGGAAAAAACCTTGAGTTTCTAATCTGAGAAGGACACTATGACTGTTCAGTCTTGGTGACTGTGTAGACTCTGGCAGTTCTATGATGAGATGTCATTGTAGAATGCCTTACTCTACCTTCTGTTACTTTTGACCTGGATTAAAAATTTTCTTGGAAATGATTTTAGACTTAGAAAAAGTTGCAGAAATAATACAGAGTTTATTTAGCATTCTTCATCTAGCTTTTGCTAATATTAACAACCTCCAGAACCATAGTTCAGTGTTTAAACCCAGGAAATCAACATTGATACAATATTATTACTAGATACAGACTTTATTCTAATTTCACTAGTTTTCCCACTAATGTAATTTTTCTGATCCAGGACCCAAACCAGAATCCCATATTACATTTAGCTATTGTATCTCCTTCGTCTCTTCCAATCTGTGACAGTTCTTAAGTCTTTCCTTCTCTTTCGTGACCTTGACAACTTTTTTGAGTACTGGTCAGTTGTTTTGTTGAATGTCTCTGGATTTGGGTTTGATTGCTTATGATCAGATTGAAGATAATGTATTTTTGGTGAGAATACTACAGAAGTAATATGTTTTTCTCATGGTGTCACATGAGTTTTATGCATCATGTTTTATGCCACTGGTGGTGGCTTATTCACTAAGTCGTGTCCAACTCTTGCAACCCCATGGACTGTGGCCTGCCAGGCTCTTCTGTCCATGGGATTTTCCAGGCAAGGATATTGGAGTGGGTTGCCATTTCCTTCTCCAGTTTTATGCCACTGTTGTGTTGGTATGTTAATCTTGATCACTTGGTTAGAATGATGTCTGCTGTGCTTCTTCACTGTAAATTTACTATTTTCCCATTAAATTAATAGACATCTTGGGGGAGAAATATGAGACTATTCAAATCCCTTGTTTCTTCTTGAATTTTGCCCACTGATTGTAATACTCATTGGTAGATCTCACTGGCAGCGAGTAATACTGTAGTGATCTACTGTTGATTTTGTATTTCCCTCTTTTATAATTATTTAGAACTTTTCTGTAAGGAAGAGCTGTTCCTTCTCCCTCAGTTATTTATTTGCACACTCAGTGATTTGTGTTTGTCATTAATAAGTTTCTTTAATACCATCATTGGAAGCTCATGTATGTTTTATATTTTTACTTTTTGGCTTATGATCTAATGTCTTTATAATTTCATTGCTTTTTTTTTTTAATGCCATTGGCAACATTTTAGAGTTGATTCCTATGTCCTTTTCAGGTGCTCTTATCCTTTTTTCTAGCACTGTTTCATCTTCTGGCACCACAAGATGTCCCAGCCTCATCTGATATTTTCCCTGCCTCCCCACTGGACTCTAGTACTTCAAAGCGTCTTCTTGAAAAGTGTCAGTAGTTCAGTTGTTTCCGAATCTTTGCGACCCCAGGAACTATAGCCGCCCGAGGCTTCTCTGTCCATGGAATTCTCCAGCAAAAATACTGGAGTGGGTTACCATTTCCTTCTCCAGGGGATATTCATGACCCAGGGATCAAACCTAGTCTCCTTGTTTTGCAGCCAGATGAGCTACCAGGGAAGCCCTCAAAGTGTCTCCTTGCTGCTGCTGCTAAGTCACTTCAGTCGTGTCCGACTCTGGGCGACCCCATAGACGGCAGCCCACCAGCCTCCTCCATCCCTGGGAATCTCCAGGCAAGAACACTGGAGTGGGTTGCCATTTCCTTCTCCAGTGCAGGAAAGTGAAAAGTAAAAGTGAAGTCGCTCAGTCGTGTCCGACTCTTAGCGACCCCATGGACTGCAGCCTACAAGGCTCCTCCTTCCATGGGATTTTCCAGGCAAGAGTACTGGAGTGGGGTGCCATTGCCTTCTCCGAAGTGTCTCCTTACTTGTAGCTAAATACCATTGACTAATGGTATTTAAAAACTAATATCTTGTCCTGTGAATTTATGAAAAAGGCCTGTACTTTTTGTCTTTTTGACTAATGGTATTTAGAAATTAAGCTCTTGCCCTATGAATTTGTGAAAAAGACGTACGTTTTGTCTTTTTGAAAACTTTTTATTTTAAATTGGAGTATACTCCAGTACTCTTGCCTGGAAAATCCCATGGATGGAGGAGCCTGGTAGGCTGCAGTCCATGGGGTCACTAAGAGTTGGACACGACTGAGTGACTTCACTTTTACTTTTCACTTTCCTGCACTGGAGAAGGAAATGGCAACCCACTCCAGTGTTCTTGCCTGGAGAATCCCAGGGACGGGGGAGCCTGGTGGGCTGCCGTCTATGGGGTTGCACAGAGTCGGACACGACTGAAGCGACTTAGCAGCAGCAGCAGCAGCAGACTTAATTAACAAGGTTGTGTTAGTTGCAAGTATACAGCAAAGTGATTCAGTTTTACATATACATGTATTTATTATTTTTCAAATTCTTTCCCTATTTAGGTTGTTACATAGTATTGAGCAGAGTTCCCTGTGCTATCCCCGTTGGTTATCCATTTTAAATGTAGCAGTGTGTGTACATGTTAGTCCCAAACTCCCTAACTATCCTTTATCCCCTCTGAAGAGTTGTGCTTTTTAAGAGGATATATAAAAAGAAAGAAATAGTAAATGAATAAATCAGAATATTTAGACACGTGTAACTGCACGTTGGAAGGCTCTTTCCAAGTGTTAGGTCTTGGGAGCCCATAGAAGTTACAGCATTCTTTTCAGGATGTGAAGATATTGGAAAGCATTGCATCTGTGTCTTTTCCCAAGATGACCTAGAAGCATTTGTAATAATCTTTACTTTTTACAAAAAAACCGTTTTCTTTCTTCTTTTCTGTCTGCTATACTGACTGTAAATCATGCTGTGCCAGTGAGGAAACGTATTTGTTTTCCACTACCACTTGGAAGTAAGGAACGTGGAAAAAAAGCAAAAGCAAAATGTAATCTGTGTATTAAAATGAAGACTTAGGTTAAAAAGTCTTGTCTGTGCTGATTTGGGTTGTAGGAATTTACAGCTTGTTCCTGTTAGTTTTCCCTGCACTGGGTCTTCCCAAGTACACAAAGGCATAGATCCTGCCCCTATCCTGGCCTCTCATCCCTGACAACTAAGTGGGCATCTTTGTGGAAAATAATGCAGAATCAACAAGATCACAACCTTGGTGCTAAAACTGCTCTTAATGAGGTGCTGTGTATGAATTAATTAAATTAGTTTGCCCCTCATGTGGCAAGCTCTGTTTAGTGTTTGTCTGGTTGACTAATTTATGAGGATAAAATTATGGTACAGTCTCTGCCTTTCTTGTTTTCATCAAAGAGATGGGCTAATTTGTAATGAAACTTTATCAATCAGATCATGCAGTTGGTCCACCCTCCCAGCTCTGACTAATGAATTAAGGCTGTTGGTGTTCCATCCTGTTGCAGCGGAGCAGGGAGGGTGCCTTGGCTATAGATTGATTACAAGATAGATAGTTTCTCTTCTAGCAAGTAGATAACAAACTTTCCTGTTTTCTGTTTCTTGGCATGTTTATAGCTTTATGATTATCTTTCTTTTTATGCAGGGTATGAATTTAAAGTGGAATGTGTGCAGAAGTGCTGGTTTATATTTGTTTGGCAGAAACCAAAGGTTGTGCATTTCATATAGGAACCACGGTAGCTAAGAACTCTCAACAATGGGGGAAGGAATAATAGTACAACCGGCAGAGAAATGGAGAGTTTTGAAAGGCAATATTCTTCAATGTTGGGAAAGTAATGAAAGGTCAAAATGAAGCTCAATAGAAAAGCCATTATGAAAGGAAGGGGGAGAATTTGGCTTTTATGTTGCTGTCAGGATTTGGGATTTGTTTTCTTTTTATTCTGACAAAACTCTTTTGGGGTGTGTTTTTTTCTCCTCAATTCAAACAGTTTATACAAGTGTTATTTTAAACTTCCTTATGTTTACATCATCATGTCTTTTGAAAAAAAACTTTGTTTTTTCAGTTTTGTTATCTGGGAGTTTTTAAGACAGAGCCACTGTTTGTAAGACATACACACTCTCCCATATATGTGTTAATGTGAATACATCTGTTTTCCCTGCCCCATTGAGAAATAAATAAGTATGAGATAATTGCAGAATACTTTTAAGGGATTCCATTCAAAGTTTATATTGATTGCAGTGTATTAATACAGTTATTTTGAAAATTTATATTACTTCCTAGTAGTGGGTTAGCTAATTTATAAAACATTTGCCACACAAAGATATTTTTATAAATACAAACATGACATAAAGCTCCATGTCAGACAGCAAGTCAGTGGCAGAAGTGGATTTAGGATTTTGAGTTCTGACTTCTGTCCTGTCATCAGGCTACTAATCTGCTTGATTTTCTGAAAGAATTTGAGGCCCGAGGAAAGAAGATGCCAGAGACGCATTTCCAAAGAGATGAGTCACTCTGGGTGGTTTGATATAATAAAATCTGTGTTTATTTTGCAAAAGGCTTTTGAACAGATATTAGAGAAACAAATTTCATCATTATGTTCAACTTTATACTTCATAACATTGTACTTTCTGTTCCAATAGTTAATAGCACTAAGTCCACAGTTCTTCTCTTCCTGTTCTCTCTTGAGAGTTTTCTATTTTAAAAAAATAAGGCAGAGATTTTTTAGTGTTTTGTCAGAGTGACTTAAAATGTTAATAGTGTCCTCTGCCTGGACTAATAAACCAGCCTTTGATCTTCCTAACGCTGTCCACTTTGCTTGTGTCACTTCCTCCCTAAGATACTTTCTGTAGCTCTCTTGTTGTTGTTTGGTCGCTAAGTCATGTCTGACTCTTCGCAACCCCATGCACTGCAGCAAGCCAGGCTTCCCTGTCCTTCACCATCTCCCAGAGTTTGCTCAAACTCATGTCCATTGGGTCGGTGATGCCATCCAAGCATTCTACCTTCTGTTGCCCCTTCTCCTCCTGCCTTCAATCTTTCCCAGCATCAGGGTCTTTTCCATTTCTTTTTTTTTTATTTTTATTTTTTATAGGGTCTTTTCCAATGAGTTGGCTGTTTGCATCAGGTGGCCAAGGTATTGGAGCTTCAGCTTCAGCATCAGTCCTTCCAATAATATTCAGGGTTGATTTCCTTTAGGATTGACTGGTTTCATCTCCCTACTACCCACAGAATTCTTTCTGACCCTGCAGACCCTCCATGATGTCAACTCAGTCTCCTTTTCCTATGTTTGGATATGTGCCGACGCATTCAAAATAGATGGACTATTCTGTCTTTCATGAGTGGGCCTTAGATTGCTCTCCTGGTTTATTTGTTCATGCTCTTCCATTTTCTGGCAGTGTCTGTAGAACCCACCTTTGCTGAGATGCCACATCTCTTTTAACGTCTGCATCTCCTACTTCTGACTTTGTGAAACCTTTTCCATCCAGGAGGTACCAGAACATGCTTGCTGGTCTCATGACACTTCCCTTCTGGTTGAGGAAATTGACTGTAAGCAAGAAAGTAAAACTTAAAAGTACTTATTTTATATTGGTAATGCATTCTGTGAACACAGTTTAGATCATGATGATATAGTTACACTCAGGGAGTTGGGGAGGGAAAAGAGTGTAGGCCAGATTAGGTTAAGTGGTTCAGGGCAAGCTTCTTTGAGAAAGTGGCATTAGACTGTGACTTGAATGCAAAGAAGGAGCCAGCGATTAGAAGAGCTGGGAGAAGAGGGGAAAGGCACAGAAGTCCTGAGGCAGGAGAAGTCTTGGTGAGCTCCCAGAAGAGGAAGATCGAGTGTGTGCAGCGCACTAAGAGAGGGGGTCATAGTAAGATCTCTTGGAGAGATGGGGAGAGGCCAGTTCATGCAGGGATTTGTGAACAAGCACGTTCGATGTGTGTTGATCCTAAGCTCTTGGGAAAAATTTAGGCAGGAGAGTGGAGTCATCTGATTCATTGTAATTCATTTATTTCAATTATTTGTATGGTGCTTTTACTTTTTAAAAAATATTTACTTATTTGGCTATGGCACATCTTAGTTGCAACATGAGAACTCTTAGTTGTGGCACGTGGGATCCAGTTCCCCGACCAGGGTCCGCTGCATTAGGAGCATGGCGTCTTAGCCATGGGACCACCAGGGAAGTCCTGGTGCAGTGCTTTTAAAGGAATAGATTATAAACTCTCTGGGTAGAAATTATGTGTTAGTCAGTTTTATTCATTAACAAGAGGCAGTCACTAAATATTGGTCAAAATGTTGACTGAATGAAGCGTGGAGGATTCTGAGAAATTATTTTTTAGGTGTTTGGAAGTAATATTTTACTGAAGTAGAGAGAATGATGATCATACATGGCTCCTCACTCATGGCCATGCTCATGATATTTTGTGGAAGGTAGAGGTAGAAAGGGGGCTTCGCTCATAGCTCAGTTGGTAAAGAATACACCTGCAATGCAGGAGACTCTGGTTTGATTCCTGGGTCGGGAAGATCTGCTGGAGAAGGGATAAGCTACCCACTCCAGTGTTCTTGGGCTTCCCTTGTGGCTCAGCTGGAAAGAATCTGCCCGCAGTGCAGGAGACCTGTGTTCTACCCCTGGGTTGGGAAGATCCCCTGGAGAAGGGAAAGGCTACCCACTCCAATATTCTGGCCTTGAGAATTCTGTAGACTGTATAGTCCATGGCGTTACAAAGAGTTGGACACAACTGAGCAACTTTCACTTTCAGAAGTCGAAAGAGTGTAGGCTAATAAGATAGGGGCGGGACAACAAAAGGGCTAAAGGTGTGAATTTGGGAGTCGGATTGTCCCAGCTCTGTCACCACATTGCTGGATCTTTGGAAAGTTACTTAACCTCTGTATCTGCACCAGTAACCCACTCCAGTTTTCTTTCCTGGGAAACCCCATGGACCGAGGAGGCTGGTGGGTTACAGTCCGTGGGGTTGCAAGAAATCGAGCATGACTGAACAGCATGTCATATGTGACCATGGCACCAGTAAAATGGATAATAATATTGATATTAGTTACCTGATTAGTCAGTCATGAGTCTTAACTGAAATCATCCTTCTAAAACACTAAGCATGCCTGACATTTGACAAAAAGACCCAATAAACAGATCCCCCAAATGTTAGGACAGAGGCTCTCCACAAGTCACTGTTGGAAGGCTATTGCTGAAGTTCTTCCAAGTCTTGCACACCACTCCTGAACCTCCTCGCCCACTTTATCTGGAACTTTAGAATGAGTCTGTTGGTAGTTATTAAGGTAGAACAGAGGAACTTTGTTTTTAAAAAGTAAACAGATTCAAATGAATACTTCCACTTTTTTTTTTCTTGTGGCAGCTGAGAAATAAGAATATTTTGGAGAGAGGTATTACAGTTGTTTGGTAAACAGTAATGGTCTAAATACATCTTGTTAGTTTCCCTTTATAATTGATTTAACTGTAAAATTGTTTGAGAAGCTATACCCTGGTTTTAGCTCTGATTATACCTTGTTCTAGAATTCCTATGCTTATATATATTTATAGGTAAATCTTGCTGTGGATTCATGGTGCTATTCCTGGTGTCTCTGCTAAAGGACTGTGTTATAGGTGAGGTCATTTGGTTTCTCGGGTATGAAGTCTAGGACAGCTCTGTATCATAACAAATTCCATGCTTAGTGGCGCTTCTAAAAACCACAAATAGTGGAGCGATGAGCTTTTTTACCTTGGGAAGAAGCCAGTAGAACTTGTATGTCCACGAAGAGTGAGGTGTAAAGTAAGCAACTCAGTCAGTGTGCTTTAACCAAATTGTGTTTCAGAAGTTTGATATTTTGGGCAGGTTCAGAGTATATCACCCCATTTTGAGGGGTGCTGTTTTCTTTTATTCTCATTAATACACTGAAATTTTGGATTGGAAAACAATAAACCAATGGTGGAATTCAGACTGGAGCTCTTTGAGGGTGTGGTTTATTGTTACTTTTCCAACTCTTAAATAATTCTGAACATTTTAACCAGCCAAATACAAAAATCCCTCAAGGCTTTTTGCACAGTTGTTTTGTTTCTCTCTGCTACTCCCAGTAACATTACATAAGTTACCTGGAAATTGTGAAGCTTGGTACATGGAGCCAGACAGTCAGAATTCCTGGAATCCTCACCTCCTCAGACATAAGGGTGAAGCTGAAAAAATTTTGGATGATAAGGAAGGATCTGGGAGAAGTGTTAAAAGTGAATGATGCTTTTTCTAATTTTTGTTCTTTTCCATATAGTCAAAGCCAAAAAGGACAGAGGCAAACCACGTCTCAGAGGATTTGTAGCCCAACTTGGCTTTTTTCAGAAAGTTTGGGTAAACTTTGAGTAACCTCTCTCTGTTCAGGCATCACTCTTCTTTATAGGTATTTTTGCTCGTGTAGGAGTTGTTTGAAAAGGAACAGGAGTTGCAGTTGTTAAGATGCTGGAATTCTACCTCCACCACTCCCTCCATAAAACACACACTTTTTGGATCAAGGAGTATAGAGACTACTGTTCTTCAACTTCAGCACTGTTTGGTTTTGAGATTAGACTGTTTCAAATTTGTTCTCCCTTGAATAATTTACATCTTTGTGGTGTATTCTACTGAATTTATTGTCATAAAATAAATTTATGGGATTCACTTCATGTTTAATTCTCAAATATGGTTTAAAAACCTAAGAGATTTATAAGACTTAGAAATTATCCAGAGTCAAATCCCAACTTTTACTTGGCCAGGAAAGGACTCTCTTAGACTTCACTCTAGATGTAGGTCTGTGTTCTTTGCTCTACCACACACCTCCCTCCCGTTACCCTTTGGTTCTTTTGATTTTTGTTCTCAAATCTACACTTTCTCTGGTTACACTAATTCATAAGTAGTTATTCATAAGTACTGAAGATTTGGATGTTAGTGTGTCATGAGATATATACTTTACAACTTCAAACATTTTCTTTAATCAGATTTTTGAACCTAAACTATAAATGACTGTGTCTTGATGTTATTGTCCTGGAAGTTGACCTCAAAGTTACCATTGGTCTCAAATAGTCACTTAAACAGAAAAGAAACCAGCATACAGATTCATTATTAAAACCAGGTTAAGTTCTCCAGAATTAACTGACGGTCATTTTGTGAAGTATCTTTTCCAGATAACTTTCCTAGTATTTTAACTACCTTGTGAACTCATTTGTAGTTATAAGTGGTGGAAGGAAAAAAAATAAGAACAGGAGTGTTTCTCATGTTCTCTTCAAGTCTTCTGATCCTGCATTTAATTATACAATACTGGCCTCTCTTGATTAAACTAAGTTCTTACTGCACTGAGTCTGTTTTATTCATATTGGGTCCATATTCTAGCACAGGGCCCATAGCAGACACTCACTACATAGTCATTGAATGACGAAACCACTCTGATACTTTTCTAGTTGTAGCCAAATGGAACAAGAACTAAATTTCACTTTTCGTTGAGTAAATGTCAGGTTATAACTAGATATCCTTTAGGTGACATCAGTTCATTAAAAACAAGATGGGCTATAGCAATTTTATAACAAAAGTTGCTCTTGATGGTACATTAGCAGTGAATATTCCAAGTTGTAATGAAATCATAATATCACAGAATACAATTACTTTTTTAAGGCAAAAATAACATAATATGCAATAATCAGATCTAAAATTATTGGCCCTTTAGTCTGTATCTTTGGAGATAAAGTTGAATTCTGTACATAATAAGTTCTTTAGTTAGTTCTATAAGCAATACTAGTTTTTTGGTATTTGTTTTTATTACACTGATACTGATAGAAAAAATGATCAGTTTTATTTTATGCTACCATGCCTTTCTTATTTTATTTAGCATTTATGTTTTATATGAAATTGTGGTACATTGGAACTGTCTCACCATAGACTCTTGTTCTTAGACTGCTATGCATTACACTATAAAACACAACATTAAGATAAGAATGTTCTTTTCCTGAAAGCACATTATTCCTGCTACTGCTAAGTCGCTTCAGTCGTGTCCGACTCTGGGCGACCCCACAGACGGCAGCCCACCAGGCTCCCCCGTCCCTGGGATTCTCCAGTCAAGAACACTGGAGTGGGTTGCCATTTCCTTCTCCAATGCATGGAAGTGAAAAGTGAAAGTGAAGTCGCTCAGTTGTGTCCGACTCTTATCGACCCCATGGACTGCAGCCCACCAGGCTCCTCCGTCCATGGGATTTTCCAGGCAAGAGTACTGGAGTGGGGTGCCATTGCCCTCTCCTAACATTATTCCTAGGTACAAGTTAAAGTGGGAGGTTGAAGTTGGGAGAGTTGGACCCCCATTTGAATTTGGTTACTTACTTTAGGAGAGTTGGACCCCCATTTGAATTTGGTTACTTATAGTTTGACTTCCTATAGGTTTTAGTAACCTTTTTGTGTCTTTGTTTTATCTGTTAATAAACTCTGCTAATAATAATGTTTGTTCTCTGTTTCATACAGTTGTTGTGAGGATAAAATGAAATAATAAATGTGAAGCACTTTGAAACTTTCAAAGATATTATTATCTGCTATCATTTTTATTGGATGTCCTGGATTAGAAAACATCTCAGTTTCTCGCTTCACAGCTGATCTACGGGGAGCAGTAAACCCTTCAGGTCCCACAATTATCTTGCCTTTGTATACTTGATAAGTGCAAGAGGAGCTGTGTCCATATTTTATTAGACCCTGCATATTGCTGTCTGCTGGTGGGAGAAGAGAAGGGAATGGAGTGATTTTCCTATGCAGCCCTTCCATGTATACATTCTATACGTCAGTATGCTTTCCCCAAACGTTTTCCCTCTTTTTAAAACATGAAAACTTTGAAGTTATTTTCGCTGTAGGCAGGGAATCTCAATAGATACTATTACTTCTAAAGAGCCTGTGTCAATTTTTTCAGCTCTTTCACATTAGCCAATGCATTCTACAATTGAAGATGTTATCAATTGATACAAGTACTTCTGCATTTAAAGAGGACTCAGTTGCATCACTACTGACACTGACTTTTTAAAAAATATACTTTCTATTTTAGAAGAGTTTTAGATAGACAGGAAAATTGTAGTACAAAGAGTTACCATATACTACTCTCCCTCTGGTTTCCTCTGTTATTAATGTCTTATATTAGCATGGCACATTAATTACATTAATGAGCCTATATTGATACATTATTAGGAACTAAAATCCGTACTTTGTTCCTGTTTCCTTAATCTTTCTTTAATATCATTTTTTTCTGTTCGAGGACTTCATCCAGGATACCACATTACATGTAATATCATATCTCCTTAGGCTTCTCTTATTCTGTGACTGTTTCTTAAACTTTCCTTGTTTTTGATGATCTTGACAAGTTTGAGTACCACTGACACTGATTTTTAGCCAGAGATTTCAAACTAACTCATTAGAAGAAAGTAGGAGAGCCACTCCCAGCCCACAGACAAAACCTCATAGCGTGAAGAAGGGTGTAATTTATTGGAAACTATGCCTGGAAAATCCCATGGATGGAGGAGCCTGTTAGGCTGCAGTCCATGGGGTCGCTAAGAGTCGGACACGACTGAGCGACTTCACTTTCACTTTTTACTTTCATGCATTGGAGAAGGAAATGGCAACCCGCTCCAGTGTTCTTGCCTGGAAAATCCCAGGGACGGTGGAGCCTGATGGGCTGCCGTCATGGGGTCGAACAGAGTCAGACATGACTGAAGCGACTTAGCAGCAGCAGCAGCATAGGATAGGGCAAATGTCTAACAAACATAGGATTCCTTTGGGAAACTGTGCCCTTTTGGCAAACCAGCTTGTGAAGTAGGTAGAGGGTTTGGACACCAGGAAAGACCGTGTTATCTTAAGAGTTGTGCTCACGGCAATTAAAATATTTTACTTAATGAAGCAGAAAGAGAGAAATAAGTCATCAAGAAGCTTGAATAGTGTTTATATATATTTGTATGTGTGCATGTGTGTTAGTTGTTCAGTCATGTCTCTTTGTGACCCCATGGACTGTGGCTTGCCAGCCTCCTCTGTCCATGGGATTCTCCAGGTAAGAATAGTGGAGTGGGTAGCCCTTTCCTTTGAATTTTCTTATTTTAGTGAATTCTTTCTTCAAAAAAAATTTAATGCATAAAAACTCACATCTTAAACTTAATATCTGAGACCTTGTGTATAGCAATAAATCTAAACTGTTTTATAGTCCATTCTTTCATAAAAGGGCAATTTTCATCAGAAGTATCAAGAACAAAATACATAAGTATCCTTGTCGATTCCAAGAAGTCATTCAGTTATGGTAACATTGTTTAGCATCACTTGCCAATGACAAGATGGCCTTAAGTGTTTATTATAACCCTGAGTCTCTGTTTCTATTAATACTTGAGGGGACTGAATCATTGACTTTTCAAAGCAACTTTACCAAAGTCTGTGAAATGATTACTTTTTATCACTTAGGATTATTACTGAGTCTCATACCGCATGGGCTAGAATCCATCCTTCACTTTTTTGCAGTTGTCCAGTTTTACCAAATGTCCTGAGATAGATGTATCACAGTGTGCAATGTATTTTAAACTTGGTAAGCTATTTCCTACGGGGGAAAATTTTAGTATCTTTGCTTCACACCAATAATAGTGAGACTTTTCAGAGACTTTTAAAATCAGGTGGAATGAGATTAAACAATTAATCAGGAGGTATTTTTGTCCTTTATTACTTGCCTTTTAGCTAGTAACCAAAATCAACAGCTATTTCAGTGTTTGAGTTTTCATTGTTGCTACATTTGGACTTTGAATTGTGAAATCTTTTTTAACCCGTCTGAAATGTGTGAACCTAACAGGCTATTATGAAAGGGAGGCAGATGGTAGTTCTTCCTTCCTCTTTTGATTGGTTTGAGCTTAAGAATTTCAATATGACCAAGAATTTGGTGAGTATGTGCCTGTAGTTCTTGCTTTAACCAAAGCTGTTTATACTTCATTGCCTCAAAGCAATTAAATGGAGTGAAGACTTTGGATTCCTAATTCAGCAAATGCATTTGAACATGTAGTGACTTGTTGGCTCATCATTTACCCCAGTTTTTTGTTTACTAGGAGTGTGAAACAGCAAATCTTTATAATGGGAAAGGCAAAACATTTTCTTATGCCATGAGGGAAAACAGTACAAGGAAGGTAGACAGAGATCCATTACTCACATACTCTTAGAGTGTTAAACTGCATTGGATGGCCGTGGATTTGAAATGTGATCTCCGCGTTTATCATAATGGATGTTTATCTTACATCCATTTCTTTGTCCCTTCATCAGCCTTTATCCCCTTGTTCTCCTTTATGGTTTCCTGTATGGGTCACTTAGTAGGCTTTGGTTATTACTGTACTTCAGAAAGCTTTTGTACATGCTCACTTTTAAAACTTAGATTCAAGTGTTATTTCTAACTTGCAGAATCTCAAATGTATCATTTTGCCTTGAGTGAAAAAAAATTGTTTTTAGCCAAACATCAGTATGTGGCTAATGAGCATTGCTTTGGTGATGAGGGTTGGAGGGGTGTTTGGGACACTCATGATTGATATTATAGAGGAGGTTAAAATACTCTGATAGGGGCTACCTAGGAAGAGGAGACTCTTGAGCCCTTCCCAGAAAGCCTTTTCGGGTGCTGCCACAGGCTGGAAAAATTTCCATGTAAGGGGCCGATTCAAGTCAGAGTTACAGATCAGTTTCCGTGGGTTTTACCACAGATGTAAATCAGAGAGCCCACCATACAGAGTCATCTGTAATTTCCCCATTAACCAGTCCCTTTACTTCAAGTGCACGCCAGCCAGCGTGAATGGCTACCACCCAGGCAGCAGCTCTGACATGAAGAGGAAAAAAAAAAAAAAAGAGATGTTGGGTTTCTGTTTGTTGGTTTGTCTGTCTGTCTTGGTTGGCTTTGGGATGAAGAGAATAAGGGTGAGCTTGTCCAACCTCTTATTTTGAATGTGGCAGTTTCTTTTGGTTTTAGTTATTTTAAAACGCTTTTTCTGAAAGAGTGATGTCATTTCGAGGCATGTGTTTTAGAAGTCTGGTGCTAATGTTTAAGTTAAAATAGGCAGAAAGGAATATTAGAGTATCATGCTACAAGTAAGTTCAAAAGTGAGCAATAGACAATAAAAAGGAAATGAGAGAGTTTCTCCATGCCCATTTTTGATATTTATATGGATTTTGGAGCTCTTCATGTGCCTTCAACCCACCCACACAACGCCATTTAAAAAATATGATGTGTGTATCAAATGCAGCCTGAATTTCCATGAAAGCATTCCAAAAGAAACTGTGAGTTGCCCATGTAACCAATTTTTCCCTGAATTTTCCTGTGTAAGTGGAAAAAAATAACTATTTGAGTTTCAGCCACACTTGGGTATACTGGCTTCATACCTGTTTCAAAATGTGCAGGCATAGTACTAAGGGTCATATTTAAAGACAAATATGTCTTCATCAAAAAGGACAACAGGCTAGTTTACTTGATAGTAAACAGGAGGAAGCTGATTCAAAAGTACTATGAAAGCCATCTCTTTCCTCTTTTTCTCTCTTAACTGTCCATTGCCCATCTCACGAACAAGTGTGGGAAGCCACAGGGCAAAATTACAGGAGGCAATTCTTTTCTTTAATTAAGAATTGCATACAAGTTCAATCTAAAATCAGAATTTGTTCTAGGTGCCCCAGGTGCTTCTCTTGCCCCGCATAGTGATAAAATATGTAACTGGAGAAAATCACAGTGGAGAACAAATGGTTTCTCTTCTGTTCATCACGATGTCTGTTCGGTGCTATTGTCTGGCCACCCAAATGTGATGAAGCCGCATGCTGAACGTGTGAAGTCTGCCATAAACAGCAGGAGGACTTGTGAACCCAAGAAACATTTGCTCTTAGGGCTTCAACATCTATTTTGCCTTCTGTCCCTGTGGGCAGTACAGGGTGAGTTCAAATCTAGGTGTCTTTATACATCACGTTAAAAGTTGGAAGTTTTAGGTGCATTTAGGTGCATTTTCTGTGCATTTCATAGACAGAAACCCTGATGCGTGGTTAGCAAAGCCTGAGGGAAGGATCAACTCCAGCTGATCTGGAAGAGAAGGTGAATACATATACCCCCCTTTGTTTCTATCAGTTGTGTGTATGTGTGTGTTTTTTTTTTCCTCCCGGATCTCTCCTTGGGATGATGAGAAATGTGGCCAACTTGACCATGAAAATGGGTAAGTGTTAATTGGATGGTTGTTTCTTTTTCACCACTTGACAGTTCTGATTTTTACTGGCAGGTCTGGAGGCATGAGTTCGTAAAAGCTCCCAGCTATTTGGAAGCAAAGGTTTCTGGTCAAGTGAAATAGGTTATAATCTTAATTGCAGGCCTTATCTTCTTTTATCTTTATTCCTCTTCCCTCATACCTTCTTGCCTCTGAAGGAGGCATGCTCAGGCTTGGGTTTCTGCCAGGCGCTGTGTGACTGTCCAGTCTCCCAGAAGCCCGCTCAGACCCCAGGGAATGGGAATAACTCTCTACCCACTAACAGATTTCATTTTTATTTATTTTTTTGGCTGTGCTGGGTCTTAGGTGCGGCATGTGGAATCTAGTTCTCTGACCAAGGATTGAACCTGGGCCCCCTGTACTGGGAACACAGAGTCTTAGCTTCTCGGCCACCAGGGAAGTCCCCCCAGACAGATTTTACCATGTGCTTCTCTCTCCTGCAGTCTCCCTCTCACTTGACAAATGTAGTCTGGGGAATTTGCTCCTTTTCAGACCAACATTCAACTTTGATACCTGGCTCTGATGGTTGCTCAAGTACACCGAGATCTACAAGCAGGAAAGAATTCTAATTTCTCCATCAGAGGCATTTAGGAAAAGGGAGTTGAAGTAACTGGAAATCAGAGTGCAAACATCACAGCTCCCCTCTTTAAGAGGCTTGGACATCTGTGTTGGCATAAAAAGGTCATTTTAGGCCTGAGGGGTTTCACATTGTTCCTTTAAGTTAGACCTTCCATGTAAACTATTTTCAACACTTGCCATGAAGAACAAATGACCTTTAGTTACTTGCCCAGAAGACAAATGGTACATTAACACAGTAAATATAGTTTGCTGGGCTCTCATCGTGCACTGGCTTTAACTTTCTATCAGACTATTTTAAAAGTGTAGAATCCTTGAAATCTCTAATGGATTAAAATTAATTTGTGATACTTTGTCTTTTGAATTTTGTGTAGATTTGTGATAACACCAATTAATGAAAATTGTCTGATATCACCTATATACTTCAGAACACATTCTGAATTTGGTTAATAGAGGGGATCTGGGTAAGAATGGGGTTGGGGTTACAGGAGGATTTTTAAGTATTTATGGCAACGTAAAAGATTTAATATTGAACATCTTCAAAATTAAGTGCAAAATATTCTAGTCAGATCTAACTGCAGATTTAGTGATATTGTAGGTCCTTTTGTAGCATACTGATCAAACATGATTTATATCTGGGAACTTGACAATACATTGTAATAGATAAATAATAGGATAGGCCCATAGTAAAAGGGGCTGAGGATTTTTTTTTTTTAAACTTAGGGAAAAGCAAACATTTTAAGTCATGCTTGAGTAGATCCATGACGAATCATTCAATTATCTGCATTTTTCTCCTCTTCTTAAAGTCCATACCTTTGACAGTTTTGCAAACTAAAAACTAAACATTTTAGTTTTGCTCCAGGGAAATAAGGCGTTTACTTTTCCTTTACTGTGTTTTAACAGAGGGGAGAAAGGTGTCTCCCATTCTGTTATGGGGGAAGAATGAGAGTCAAACTCCTATTATCTTCTCTTCCTTGGGTATGGAATGTACTGAATCCTAAAGTCATCCTGAGTCTAAAACTCTACTGAAAGTTTTCCTCTTTGGTGAAAAGGAGGCCACTGGCTTCTATGAACCCAATGGGCAGAAGCATTTGTACATTTCCTGGCAGCTGCTTCTTTAGCAAAATGGACATTGGAATGTGTGATGATGACAACCTATTTGAATGAGATGCTGAATTACATATTCACCGTTTTCTCTGGGAGAAATAGCTTGGAAAGTAGAGTGTTGGTAATTACAGAGAGAAGTTTTGTTGTTCTGGAGCAACTTCCTGCCTTAAATGGAGTATTAAGAAGGATTGCATGTTTCTAGATGAAGAAATGGGCTACTCAAAGAAATAAGGAAACATTTTGGCTTTTTCTTGTAGCTCTGTTCTCCTCATATACCTGCTTTATGTCCCTTTCAATAAATATTCATAAAATATTCTGTGTTGTAGATAGTATATAAGGTCTCCTTATGGTATTTACCTTTTGATTTCTATGAAGAAATATGGATAATATTCAGAGAATGTGGGCGTGGGTCTGAATGTTAAAATATTATATGCAAACACTTATTAAAAATGTATAAAGATAAAATATTATGACATATATAAAATATAAAGAAAAAATTTCTAACCATTTTTAAATTAAAATTTTTGTCTTCAGGTAAATGAAGCAGGGCGTAAATCTTCCTTTGTTTCTAATTATAGATTATTTGAAAACCTGTCACAATGTTTTCAATGAATAATTTGTCTGCTTATCTTAGGAAGGGTGTAGAGAGTTATGAGGGTCAGAGATAAACTTTGATCAACGTTTTTCATAAACTCCTGATTTTACAAATGCCTATGGCATAGAAGTTTGTTTAATATTCTTCTCTAGGTGGCATATAGGCAATTGTACCTAGTTTTCTTTTTTATTAAGATGCCAAGACATCCTATGTTTCATGTTTCTTTTGTTAATTAAGAGAAAACAAACATAGCTGATGAGGGGGAATATATTAAATGTAATATATTATTATCTAAATATATTAAATTTATATATCGGAATGGTATCTATTTATAACATTGAAAATGGTGGCAGTAGAGTTAAAGAATAAAGAACCATGTAACAGTGAAAAATTCCAGTCCTTCCAGAGGGCTCTGTCCCTGATCAGAATATGTAATTCACTTTCTTAATGAGCACCTTGCTGGTAGGAGGATCAGATTTGAAGAGACCTCAGGACTGATATAAATCAACCCCTTGGTTGACAGTATCAGGGTTCAAATTCATCTCAGCAGAGTGGAATAGGTCTTTGGGGTGAATATAAAGTCTCTATACCCAAGAAGAAAAGTGATTTCCTTGTTGCTGCTGCTGCTGCTAAGCTGCTTCAGTCGTGTCCGACTCTGTGCGACCCCATAGACAGCAGCCTATTAGGCTCCTCTGTCCCTGGGATTCTCCAGGCAAGAATACTGGAGTGGGTTGCCATTTCCTTCTCCAATGCATGGAAGTAAAAAGTGAAAGTGAAGTCGCTCAGTCGTGTCCGACTCTTTAGCGACCCTATGGACTGCAGCCTACCATGCTCCTCCGTCCATGGATTTTCCAGGCAAGAGTACTGGAGTGGGGTGCCATTGCCTTCTCTGAAAAGTTTTGTATTTCTCACTTTGCTTGGGGTACCCCCCCCCAAAACAAAAAACTATTGTTATTGTTTAGTCATTAAGTCATGTCCAACTGTTTTGTGAACCCATGGATGGTAGCCTGGTAGCCCACCAGGCTCCTCCATCAGTGAGATTTCCCAGGCAAGAATACTGGAGTGGGTAGCCATTCCCTTATCCAGAAGATGTTCACGACCCAGGGACTGAACCTGGGTCTCCTGTATTGCAGGCAGATTCTTTACCATCTGAAAAGTAGAGGGGAAGTCCATTTTAGTTGAACTACCTTAGTTTTTCTCTACAGGCCATTTCCCCAGCACCTAAATGCTCTATTCCCTTCTCTGTCAGAATCTTGTGAATTCTCCTGAAATTCCATTTCCTGAATCTGCTTTAAATCTTTCTGTCTCTCCAAGTTTCTCATCCCTCTGAACTCAAAAGCATTTTTTTTTTTCCTGTAGGTTTTTAACATTAACTTGAGTAAAGGGCCTTCTGTTATTTTTTCTTTTGCTTACTTTTTCCACCACAAGATTTAAACTTTTTTGATTCAACCTTGTACAGAGTAGTGGGTTGAGACAAATACAAGTTATTTGTGGCTCTCATCATTTGATGGGCAGAATGTTACCTGTTTAGGGGAAAAGGTCCAGAATATTCACTGGAAACAGATTTCAGAATTTTTGTAAAGGATTTTTAAAATAAAAACAAAAGACTACTTATTATGATACATGGATAATGTTAATTCCCATTGGGAAAATGTAATTCAGTTTCTCTGAGAGAATCATTTTATCACAGGGCATTCAGTTGTAGAAACTTATCCCAACACACACACGCACACACGCACGCATTCAGTTGTAGAAACTTATCCCAACACACAAACACACACACACATTCAGTTGTAGAATTATATCCCAACACACACACACACACACACACACACACACACACACCCTTGTTTAAAAGTCTGAGGGTACTCAGCTGTGATACATTATTTCCTAGATGAAGTGAGCACACACAAAAATGCAGCTTTCTTAATAAGATTTAAAACTTTGTCAGTTATCAAAAGTCAAGGAGATTCAAGATTATCTTCAATAAGACATCTTGTCTCTGTAACTCATTTTTAATTCAAGAAAACATGGTCCTTGCCCTCAAGAAGTTTATAATCCTTTGCATAGAAATTAAGAGCAAAGGGAAGGCTTTAGTAAGATGCCACCTCCCTAGTAAACCAAATGTAAACAATCAGAGACAAGAGGCAAGAAAGACTAATGAGTTGAAGGGATTGACTTACGAGAAAAGATTAAAAGAACTAAATGTGGGTAGTTTGGTGAAATGAGTACTATGGAAGGAGACATGATAAATAGCCAAATTTACTCCTTTGTAAGGCTTTTGAAACCGAAGACTCTCCATACATGCAGGATGATGTTTATTAATACTATAAACTTTGTTCATTACCTGCGGCTCTTTTAAGTCAGCAGCATATACAAACTTGACATGTAATGGACAGTGCAAATCTAATTAATCCCTGCCTTTGTGACATAATACGTGTCTGATTCAGTACACTTTTCTTATGTAGAAAATGAATTACTTTTTTTTAAAGTTAGCAAAAGCAGTTTGAGGACTTCATGTATTGTTTGGAGACAGAACTAATAAAATGCAACAGTTTGATTATAAAGTAAGTTTTATGTGTGGAGCTTAAAATATGAAAACTGTTTAGAAAACCAATTTATAGCCAGTGTAGGCTCATTGTAAAGCCAACCTGTTATCACCTGGTAGCTAAATAAAAGTGTAGGTAATTTGGGAATGATCTGTGGGCAGATGCCTATGCAAAGAGTGCAAGAGTCTGTGGATGATCCTTTGTGCTTTTGTAAAACAGAGGAGTTCCTCTGCCCTTGCAAGCTGAAATTATGGTAAAATACACAAGTACTCATTTGCTGTTCCGTTTTGATTAAGAAGACTTCCTTCATGATTAGCATCTCATCTGAGAGGAAAACTTACGGTGCATTTAAATAACTGAATTAAAATGACGAAGAACGGGGATGCCCAATGCAAGGTTTAGTTTCTGTGGTGAGTGACTCAGAAAAGCCGTAAGAACTTTCACTGAAAAAGAAAATTGCTGTAGAGCTAAGTTAATTCACCTGGTGTTTTCACTTTCCAGAAACATTTTGCATGTCGTCTTTCTCTTCTGTTTTGTTTTGGGTAAAAGAAAAAGCAACATTATCTTCACCACGATTTTATTTTTGAAGACTAGAAAAGTCTCATGATTTTTAAAGGAAAATTGAGAAATCTATTTCAAATGTCTGTCTTATTAGTTAAACTGAGAAAATAAATATCATTGTAACTGAATTTGAGTTGTCTTAAACATTGTTTTTAACTCTGCATTGTCACTGTGGTTCTCTGTATTTTTCACTCTGCTACACTGCCGTGGTATTGATGAGAAAGTATATTTATTTATACGCATTTGAATGTATACATATTTGCACAATACACATGAAGTAACAAAAACATCCAAGATCGATTTTCCATTAAAGGACAGATAATGACATAAGCAGCATGTATCAATGAGATGATTTTGAGCAATTTTTTTTTTGATAATACTCTTACCGTAAATTTTTAAGTGTGCATTTATAATGTGTCAGTAATCAACATTTATGTGGTTTCCTCTGCTCTATGTGGCCTTTAAATATACTTTCTATTCATATTTAACAGCAGTATTATAAAATGGAATCATAAGAATGAAAAATTATCCTGAAATATAAATTTTCTAGAATGAAGAACTTTAGACTGTCTATCTTTTGGATGTATTTGGTTCATAAATACCCTCTTTGTAGGAGGATTGGACATACTGATATTGAATATCAATGAAAAAGTGTGGAGATTATTTCTTAGGAGATGCTAGCATTCTGCACTGATCAAGGATTACTTACATCTTCACTCTGGCATGTATTGATACATATATATGTATTATATATATATGAAATAGTAGTGGCTGCTGCTGCTGCTAAGTCGCTTCAGTCGTGTCCGACCCTGTGCAACCCCATAGACGGCAGCCCACCAGGCTCCCCCGTCCCTGGGATTCTCCAGGCAGGAACACTGGAGTGGGTTGCCATTTCCTTCTCCAACGCATGAAAGTGAAAAGTGAAAGTGAAGTCGCTCAGTCGTGTCGGACTCTTAGCGACCTCATGGACTGCAGCCTACCAGGCTCCTCTGCCTGTGGGATTTTCCAGGCAAGGGGACTGGAGTGGGGTGCCATTGCCTTCTCTGAAAATAGTAGTGGGGAGAATGTAATTTCTGGTAATACTGAGTGCCAGCATTTCAAAGACTGAAAAATCTATGAGTAAAATAGTTCTTAATGTGTTATCATTGCCAAATGAAAGCTGTCCTGATTTCCCCATTCTCTCCTCTGGGGAATTATACTTATCTTTCATTCTGTGTCAGGAGAAACTGTCATTTAAGGGCAATTTCTGTTCCTCTGCTGGCATATTTCTTTTGTTTATGTTCTTTCTTTTCCCATATGGGAATCTCTCTCAGTGTGCATGTACAGTTTATTCATGCATAAATGGCAGCACTAGCTACTTCTCCCGTTGTCTTAGGAGTTGTTGCTGTTGAGAGGTGCTGCGTAGGGTGGATACTAGGGGGAATGGCAATTTTCTTTTAATGTGTGGAGTTAAAGATAGTTCTTCTCTTCACATGTTTTGTTTTTTCTACTTAAGATCTCTTAGTCTATAAGGCTTTTGATGACTATAGTAACTGTGTTGATTATGATAATCAAATGTTCTCCCAGACCACATTAGACGGATTTACCAAAGGGTATTTTAAGAATTTCAAAATAGTTCTGAATTTAGGTAAATGGTTCCATAACGCATATTAGATGGTCCAGATTGTACTGAGACCCTTGAGGATAGACAATCCCGTATGGCATTGCCCTTCAGCATGCAGGCTCCAGGACCCTACCACCTCAGCCTGGATTCTTCCTCTGTATCTTCGCTAGCTGTTGGAACTTGGGCAAGTTAGTTAGTTGCATCTTTGTACTTAAATTATTCTTTTTTGAAAATAAGAATCGTATAGCTTTCAGAATTAAAAGAGTGAATACTGGCCCAGTTCTTAGAATTCTGCCTTTTGTAGGTATCCAATAAATGTTAGCTATTATGCATTTTTTAAAAATGAAATCTCCACCTAGCACAGACTTATCTCATATTAGGTAATTACCTATTAAGTAAATATACAGAAAATTGAATAAATAACTGGGTACCCCTTTAGTATTTCCTGATGTAAAATTTTATAGAACTCCTTTTTCATTTAATATATCTTTGTTGAAAATTATAGTATGTGCAAATATTGTCTTAAGCGCTTCAGAGTTGGTGATACATTATATATGCCATTGAAGAAGGGTATGGTCTTGAGTAAGTTCTTTAAGGTCTCTTTGGCTCCTTTTCCTCAACTATCAAAGAATTGTTGCAAAGAGTAAAGGAGACTCTCTCTATAGAAATATGTATTTATTGTTGTTGTTCAGTCACTATGTCGTGTTCTGACTCTTCGTGACCCTAAGGACTGCAGCACGTCAGGCTCTTCTGTCCTCCACTCTCTCCCAGAGTTTGCTCAAATTCTTGTCCCTTGAGTCTGTGATGCTATCTATCTAATCATCTCATCCTCTGCCACCCCTTTCTTCTTTTGCCATCAATCTAGAATGCTTAGCTAGTGCCTGGTCATAGTAAAACAGATAATGAATGTACTTTCTAGTATAAAATATGTATAAAACAAACATTCAGGGTAGAAAATGACATGTGTAGTAAGAGCCTGAAGTGTTAGTTGTGCATATGTCCAAAGGGGCAGTAGTAGAGTTGGAGAGGACTTGTCAGGGGTAGTTAGGAGGAACTGGTGTTTGACTTATACTGATACATTGAAGAATGCTTGGAACTTAGATATCCTTTATGCAGAGAAATGACATTTCAGATAGGGAGAACAGCATAAAGGAGGGAATCAGGTGCTAAATCAGAGGCCTGGCTTGTTTAGACCACAGGAGACATCCTCTTATACTATTAGTAGAGAAAAATGATTTGGGAAGGTAAATTTGAACCAGATAATAGAAGTCCTTGAGTAAGTTGGATGTTGTTTGTCAGGTGTTTGAAAGACATTTAAGATTTTTGAGCAGGGGATGAATGGAACTTTTCTGAGTTCATTCAGGAAAGTTTCATTTTGCATATAAAAGTAGGATGGAACAGAGATGAAAATATTGGGAGCAAAGGTATTTGTAAGTCAGATGGAATGCAGAGAGTTGGGTGATGGTTCAAGCAAGGGATGATAAGGTCTTGAGCTAGCATAAGTGGGAATGCAGTGGAAGGAGCAGATGGAAAAAGAGTTAAGTGCAAGAATTTTCAGGGCTTGGCAACTGGATGCAGAGGGAAGGTAAGAGACTGGACAAATAATGCTCAAGGACTTGTAGCTTCAGGTAACTAAGAGGGTGCTGCTGCCATAAACAAAAGTAGGGAACACGAGACACGGAGTGGATTGAATAGGAACAATAACAAGCTCCATTTAGAATTTATCCAACCTGAGGTATTGGCCTCCATCCTGGTCACCTGGATGGAGAGGTCTTTCCTGAAGTGGATGGGAAGGAATATATTATAGTTCTTTTTATAAACTGTGAAATTTGTGGGTAGAAGTTAAATATTGCACTGTTCTGATAAAGGTATTGAGTTATGTTATAGAAGAGCACTTTTATTTCTCTTTTTTGTATCCAGAAAATAATAAAATGAGAGAAGTCAAGTAGAAAAGTGTAGATATGTTCTTCAGGGATCTTAGTGGATAAATGTAAATCTGATCCTTTATGAACTTGGGATTTTATGATAAATCAAGTGAAAGAAGAAAATTCAAGGTTAATTCTAACACCTCAGTAGTAATGTAAAAAACTCTTTCAACATATTACCACAACATACTCTGGGATATGGTAAGTAGTTAGTTCTTGATTCTAGATTCCCGAGGTATTGGACAAATTGACTTTTTAATGCTTTGAACTCTGGGTTGGGAAGATCCCCTGGAGAAGGCAATGGCTACTCACTCCAGTGTTCTGGCCTGGAGAATTCCATGGAGTGTATAGTCCATGTGGTTGCAAAGAGTCGGACATGACTGAGCGACTCACTTTCACCTTTATTTTTGAATGTTTAGTGTTTCTTTTTGGAAAGTTTTTCTGGCCTTTTAAAAACCTCTTAGTAAAATATGATTCTTAGACAAGTTACTTTATTAACTGCTGGCTTCCATTAAAGTCAACTTTATTTAGCTGTTTTCTTTTTTGAAATAGGCTTTAAGGGACAAACTATGCTGATCAGTTATTGTCCAGTATACGTGTGTGCTCACACACACACACACACATATGATTAACCCTTGTATATGTAAATATAAAGAAGTATAACTATAATAATAAATAAATAATGCAAAAATACTTACAACTAAATGGTGTTTACCAAGCTCTTCAATTTATAATAGCACTTGACAACAATGTTCATCTCATTCCAAAGGAACCTGAAACCCAGGAAACTTAAGGGATTTGTCTGTTTCTTTAAAAGTAGTTCCTTATAATTAAACTGAGACTGTCATTCCTGTACAGTAGTGAAGAATTTATCTTCTCAATATGTGTCCCTCATTCTGAGGTATTTAATATTTCTAAAAACTTCTGAACAGTGGTAATTTTCAACACTCCAGTGGTGAAATTGTGATTGTATATAGGTCATAAAATTATTTGACTACATCTAATACATAGCAATATATTAAAATATTTAGATCTCCATCCTAGATCTTAAGTATGAGTTTACAAATAGATATTAATTAATTTTGGAGTGTTTGACCTTACTTTTGATATGTGTCATGAAATTTTCTCTAGATTGGAATTCTCATTTTTGTAAATCATTAAAACACAGACTAGATCTTCAGTATCAATTTAATTTGATTTTGATGGCAGAGGTTTATTTTTGCTTTAAACTTTGTGAACCTCATTGTGTTCAGGGACCAAATAAAGAAGAATAAAAGACTGTCCTTGTTCTCAAGGCACTCCCAGCCTTTGGGGGATGATGTGGGCACTGCAGGGTGATAACTAAGAAGAGGGAAGCAGAGGGAACTTTCCTAAGTCCAGTCGGGAGGAGGAGCCTCAGCTTCTTAGCCATCCAGCTTCTTCTTGAACAGTTTACACTGAGGGCTGGTTCACTGCATTTTAGGTTACCCACTTCTGCTCTTGGTCAGTTGTCATCATTGCAAGGCTCTTTTGCTTCATTTTGCTTTGCTTTAATGGTTGACCTCCGCCTCTCCTTACAAACCAGTTTTAGAAGGGACAGTGGCCCTCAGAACACACAAATGGGGTAGCACTGCTCAGTACATATTTTAGCTATCTTTCCAGAGAGTTGATTGTAAAATTTTCTCCTCTGCTTTTAGTTAAAGTTTAGAATTAGCCTGTTGATTTTCCTCTAATAAAATTCATTCTTTCTGTGCTTTATGAAATGTGGTCTATCTCTTGCCAGGTACTCATTGTTCCAGTTCTCTGATAATACACAGGATGGCCAGAGCCAAGAAACAAGAGGTGACAGCACTGGTTCCCACAATCAGTTCAAGAGTGACTCTCACTTTTTTCCACCTCACACTCATCACTACCAGCTTTAGCTCAGTTCATGAACATTTTGTTGTGCCTACTTTTTAATAAGATATGCTGAGTACTGAGGCTGTAAAGATGAATGGTATATGATTCTTACCCTCAAAGTGCTTATGATCCTATGGGAGAGACTGTGACCAAGCTCTATTTTTACGTATGTTTAATGTGCTAAATTTTGATATAAAGTGGTGTAAAATAGATGTTATTAACTTGATCACTTCTTAAATTTTACTGCTCATCTCAAATTAATTGCAGAATTTTTTTTTTAATGTGGAGTATAGGGTAAAGCACATGGCAATATAAGTTAGTTCATACAGAATTCTTAATAATTTTCATAATAAAATTGTTTTAAAACCCCATGATAAATATCAAGACTTAAAAAGGATATTACATTGGGTATGTCATCCAGAGAGAGTTATTCAAACATGATTTTAAGACACCAAATAAAGGCAACCAATTTTCTTAGTTTATAAGCCAAGTTATTTTTGTTAGATAAGTCATTCTAGAAGGATTCTGCCTAATAAGGCTTGTTAAACCAAACATCTGACTAAGGCAATATTAAATATATTCATATAGTATTATTTATGTAACAAAGTTTGTATGAAGCCTCATTGTTTTATTTTAAATTTAAAAATGATCCTTCAAATCTGCTAACTTCATTTCTCATATATCTGCTTGATGTTGTCCAGTCATTTAGTCCTTAAGAGGACATTAATTTACAGCATCCTTTATAAAAATATATTTATGTAAGTGTTTCTTTAAATGTCTAGTATGTTACAAAACAGTCAAACTTTATTGGACAAATTTTTGATTACTCAGGATTTTTATCATGTTTTAAGTGATTTCCTAGTTTTCCTGAGCATTGCTTGCTTTTTATGTTTTGTGTGTCCAGAAATAGCAATCAAGCATGCAGAGTAGCTAGATAAACTAGCACTAAGATCACTTAACTCCTTTTTAGGCATGAGTCTCTGAATCTCAGAAAATACATTAGGGCATTTGGTAAGAACTAGAGAGGCGAGGCCTTTGTGGACTCCTCTCTGACTGAGGGCCAGTCATTTGTGGGCATCTCAGTATTACGCCTGTACTCACACTCATAGAGATGTGTATCATTTGGATTCTTTCAAGAGCTGTTGGATTGTATTTTTTGGTTGTTTGATCTGGAGAAAGAAAACCTAAAAGCATTCCCATGGTTTTGTGAAATCTGAAAACAACAGATTTAAATATTTAAATTTAAATGGTAGACTTTACATTTTGTCTTTGTGTGATCACACGCACTCCCACTGCTGCAAGCAGAAGCTGTCTATTGTTGACTGCCAAACCTTTACCCCGGAGAAGGCAATGGCACCCCACTCCAGTACTTTTGCCTGGAAAATCCCATGGGCGGAGGAGCCTGGTAGGCTGCAGTCCATGGGGTCGATAGAGTCGGACACGACTGAGCGAGTTCACTTTCACTTTTCACTTTCATGCATTGGAGAAGGAAATGGCAACCCACTCCAGTGTTCTTGCCTGGAGAATCCCAGGGACGGGGGAGCCTGGTGGGCTGCCATCTGGGGTCCCACAGAGTCGGACACGACTGAAGTGACTTAGCAGCAGCAGCAAATCTTTACCTTCACCCAGCTCTGAAGAGCCAGGCTCATATACTGAAGGGAAACAAATGGATATATAAAATAAAAACTCACTGTGGGAGATTTGGTTCGAGATGATGGCGTAGAAGGACATGCACTCATCTCCTCCTTTAACAGCACCAAAATCACAGCTAACTGTTGAACAGCCATGTACAGGAGGACTCTGGAACCCATCAAAAAAAGATACCCCATGTCCAAAGACAAAGAAGAAGCCACAATGAGATGGTAGAAGGGATGCAATCATGATAAAATCAAATCCCATACTTGCTGGGTGGGCAACCCAAAAACTGGAGAACAGTAATACCAAAGAAGTTCTCCCACTCTTGTGAAGATTCTGAGCCCCATGTCAGGCTTCCTAGCCTGGGGATCTGGCAAAGGGACTTGGAATCCCCAGGGAATCTAACTTTGAAGGCCAGTGGGATTTGATTACAGGACTTCCACAGGATTGGGGAAAACAGAGACTCCTTTCTGAGAGGGCACAAACAAAATTTGTGTGTACCAAGACCCAGAGAAAAGGAGCAGTGACCTCACAGGAGACTGAATCTGACCTACCTGCTAGTGTGGGAGGGTCTTCTATGGAGGTGTGGGTCAGCGGTGGCTCCCTGGGGGGACAGGGGCACTGGCAGCAGCAGTCCTGGAAGGTGCCTCTTGGCGTAAGCCCTTTTGGAGGTCGCCATTAACCCTACTATAGAGCCTGTGGACCCCAGAGTTTCGTTGTCTCAGGCCGAACAACTAACAGGGATGGAGCAAAAGCCCGCCCATCAGCAGATAATTGTATTAAAGTTTTACTGAGCAACACCCTGCCCACCAGAGCAAGACCCAGTTTTTCCCACTGCCAGTTATTCCCATCAGGAAGCTTACACAAGCTTCTTAGCCGCATCCACCAGAGGGCAGACAGAAGAAGTAGGAAGAACCACAATCCCACAGAATGGAAACAACATCACAGACAGTCAACCAGAATGAAAAAGCAGAGGGTTATGTTCTAGATGAAAGGATAAGATAAAACCCCAGAAAAACAACTAAATGAAGTGGAGATAGACAACCTTCCAGAAAAATAATTCAGAATATGATCGTGAAGATGAGACAGATCTTGGAAAAAGAATGGAGAAGATTTGAGAAATGTTTCCCAAAGACTTAGAAGAGCTAAAGAACAAACAAACAGAGATGAACAATACACTACAAGGAATCAACAGCAGAATAATTGAGGCAGAAGAACAGATAAGTGACCTGGAAGACAGAATGGTGGAAATCACTGCTGCAGAACAGAATACAGAAAAAAGGATGAAAAGAAATGAAGACAACCTATGAGACCTCTGGGACAACAATAAATGCACCAACATTCATAGTATAGGGTTCCCAGAAGGATAAGAGAGAGAGAGAAAGGACCTGAGAAAGTATTTGAAGAGAGAATAGCTGAAGGTTTCCCTAACATGAAATAGTCAACCAGGTCCAGTAGATGCAGGACCTTAGTAGGTTTATGCCAGGAGGGATATCCCTTAGTGGGTTTATCCTAGGTAGGATAAACCCAAGGAGGAATACATAGTAATCAAACTGACAAAAATTAAAAACAAAGACAAAATATTAAAAGCAACAAGGGAAAAGTGACAAATTACATACAAGGGAACACCCATAGGTTATCAGCTGATTTCTTAATAGAAACTCTACAAGCCAGAAGAGAATGGCATGATATATTTAAAGTGATAAAAGGGAAGAACCTACAACCAAGAATACTCTGCTGCTGCTGCTAAGTCGCTTCAGTTGTGTCCGACTCTGTGTGACCCCATAGACGGCAGCCCACCAGGCTCCTCCATCCCTGGGATTTTCCAGGCACCCAGCAAGAAATCAAAAACTTTCCAGACAGACAAAAGTTAAGGGAATTCAGCACCACCAAACCAACTTTCCAACAAATGCTAAAAGAACTTCACTAGGTACAAAACACAAGAGAAGTAAAAGACCTACATAAAATAAACCCAAAACAATTAACAAAATGGTAATAGGATCATAAATATTGATAATTACCTTAACTATAAATGGATTAAATGCATCAACCAAAAAACATAGGTTGGCTGGACAGATGAAAACATGTGTATATATGCTTTTTTACTTACTACATCACTCTACTTAACCCTCCAAAGTATATGTAGTTAATTTATATTGTTAGGTCAATCATGTTTGCATTATGGCTTACAATTATCATTATCTTTTATTTTTTTTCTCCTGGCTATTGATTGTGAAAACTGATAACACCTTTTAATACTGTGATTATATAATATTAATATTATTCACTTAATACCATTGCATCATGATTTGTCAACAGAAACCAATAGAATTCTATATCACTAAAGGAAGAAAGAAAGTGAAGTCGCTCAGGCATATCTGACTCTTTGTAACCCCATGGACTGTAGCCTACCAGGTTCCTCCATCCATGGGATTTCCCAGGCAAGAATACTGGCATGGGTTGCATTTCTTTCTCCAATATCACTAAAACTACTATTTAAAAGAAAAACCTATAATCATTTTTTTAAAATCCAGATGCATATCAGAGTTACCTTGGAATTTTTTGAAAAATACAAATACCCAGGTATTGCTTTTTTTCTCCAAAGCTCCACGTGTGTTTCTACGAGAAGCCATGTTTAGAAATAACTGAACTATATGATTATCTTTTACTTTTATCTAGTTTGTTTCACTTTTTAAATTTCATATTTAGTGCTCCCATTTCATTTATTTTATATTTTCCAATTTCTTTCTCTTTTTTGTTTTTGTTCTTTCTCAAGCCTTTATCAAATGTAGTAGAAAAGCTTTTGTGTGTCTATATATATGTAAGTAGTATGTGTCAGAAAATACATATATTTTAGAAAACATGTATACTAAAGAAAAGAAAAAAAGAAAACATGAATTTTTGCCCAGCTAAAAATTTTGTGACATTTTGATTCCACTTGTTTGACTTAGTATGAATGGAATGCTAGCTAGATTTCTAATTTCTTTTCCCTCAAAAACTTTGATATAGTTCTATATATTTTGGCATCTAGTATTTCTGCTAAAAGTCTAGAAAGTTTATTATCTTAGTGGTTTTTTTTCTTTTAAAAATTAAGGCTTGAAACTTCTAATCCAGTTCTGAGAATATAAAGAAAAATATTGTAAAAAGAATCAGGAAATTAGCATGTGATACAGATTTATTAACTGTAGATTTTATCCAAATTTCACAAAATTTTATGCCAGTGTCCATTATGTGTTTTCATACCTTATTCAAGATTCCTCAGTATATTTAGTTGCATTGAGCAACTTTAACTGCATGTAGCAAATTCTAGTAAATTCTCTTTTCATTATTATTGTTACAAATATATTCTAGTTTTCCTTGTTATGGGTCTTTAGATACACCCATCATTTAAAAATGGACATTTAATTTCCAAATACATGGGCTTTTTAAAAGTATCTTTGATATTAATTCTCACTTTGATATTAATTTCTCATTTAAATGTTTTCTTCTCTGCAATCATCCTGTTTTTTTTTCAGTCTTCTAACTTTATTGAGGTTTTCAATGGCTAAGTCAAAGATTTCTCCTGGTAAATGTCACACTGCACTTGATAATATGTGGGTTATTTTAAAAAATCTTTTGATATTGATTTCTAACATAATTCCACAGTGATAAGAGAACAGACTGATTTCAATACCTTTAGACTGTGACAATTTTGCACCTTGTCTTACGTCCCTGGATCTGCTCCAGTGTCTCCTAGTTTATAGTCCATGGAAACTTGAATAGAATCTATTTCCTACTGTTGTGTGAAAATTACATAAATCTTAGTTATGTTGAATTGGTCCATAGTGCTTTTCAGGTCTACTCTTAAAACATCCTTCTACTTTTCTATTCTATTAATTTTTGAGAGTTTAATATTGATACTCCAACTAAAAATCTTAATTTAGCTACTTAAAAAATAATTGTAACATATGGTGGAACTCTATGTATTTTTTTCTGTATTTTCCAAATCTCCTGTAGATGTGTTATTATACTTTCATAATTTAAAAAGTAAAAAAGAGAAAAAAAATATGGGAAAAGTAAATTTAAATGGTGGAGCTTTACAAATGTAGATGATTGAAAACACCACAGTCTTACTGCAGGGTTTTGCTATTGTGTTCAACCAGTGGTGTGACCTCACTGGCTCTTGTAGCCTTGCACCAGCTCTTGTGAGCCTCTTCCCACCTCCCTGGTCAGTGATTTCATGTGGGGTGGTACCTTGAAATCAGCCATCAGGAAATATTTCACCAGGAAATTTGCAAATGCTATTAGTCAGGGCTTTTTCCGCCCCCTCCTGAAGAGCTGATTGTTAAACATAAACAAGCACAGCATTGGTTTCAGCCTTAATCTTATTCTGAATGCAGATAATAGTGTAGGTTGATCATATTTACTTAGTTTTAAAAGTGGTTCCCCCAGGCACTTCGGAAAGGCACTCTCTGCATAGTACTGTCCTAGCAACAGAGGATATAAAAAGTAATGGAAAGATGAATGTTTTTGAATAGTTCGTACTGTGGGTAAACTAAAGGGGGGAAATTCTTTCAAGAGGCTAAAATCAGGTGATGCTCTAAAAAATATTATTTCATATACTTGGTATTGTGTATTGCAGACCGATGTACCTATTATATTGCAATATGTATTAATAAGTTACCATGTATGACACCATAGGTATTCTTTTTAAATTATGTTATTTTGTTCATGGCTTATGTTACATTACATATAACATTTTATATGTGTGTTATATAATGTCATGTTTGACTCTTTGCCACCCATGGACTATAGAGTCCATGGAATTCTCTAGGCCAGAAAAGCTACTGGAGTGAAAAGCTACCACTGGAGTGGGTAGCTTTTCCCTTCTCTGGGGGATCTTCCCAACCCAGGGATCGAACCCAGGTCTCCTGCATTGCAGGCAGATTCTTTACCATCTGAGCCACCAGGGAAGCCCAAGAATACTGGAGTGGGTAACCTATCCCTTCTCCAGTGGATCTTCCTGACCCAGGAATTGAACTGGGGTCTCCTCCATTGCAGGTGGATTCTTTACCAACTGAACTATCAGGGAAGCCATATATATATATATAAACTTATTCATCTGAACCCAAATTCAAATAAAATATCTGGAACTTAGTTAACAGTTTATCTTTGAAATTTTTTTGCAGTACATCCTCTGCTGGCAGTGTATGCTAGGGTAGAAGGAATGATTTGTCCATTAGCAGAGGTCTGTCCTAATTAGGAGTATCAGGCCTGCTATTGCCTACCACATTATGAACTAAGGTACACTCCTCTGTGAGGAAATATGATGAAAAGATGGGTAGTTACAGGCCATGCCCTCATGATTCTCTTCAACCTGTCTGAGCTCCTGTTCCTTTTGCTTCACTGGGCTGTCAGTCAGTGAACAGTCTGACTTCCTCTGGGTTCCTTTCACAGGCAACTTTGCTTATCTATTTGAGTGGCATTTGTCTGATCTTTTAAAAATTTTTTTATGTGTTTTTACTTTTAAGATCTTCTCTTTCTTATGTAAAAAAGGCAATTAGACTCGTATCTGTTTATTTTAAACAAAATGGCTGTTAATTAGTGTGATCAAAACCTCTGCCGTTGTAGACTATGGGTTCCACTTTGTAGTTGCACTAAATTGAGTACGGTTTGGTGCCAGTTGACTTGATAACAACTCAAAGTCTGGCCTTTTAAAAATTAATGAACAAACACCTTTATGAGGCTTTGTTTTGTCTGGTTTAGATCTATAGTCTCTCTGAATGCATCAGAGTTCTTATTTTTTACTGACTAATGCTGTTGCTTATTAAAAGTGCAAAAACTTACTGAAAAACTTTTTTGATAACATAACTGATGTGTGAAAGCTACACCATTTTCATTTAATTGGTTCATTTATGATTTTAAAAGTTGGAGTACAACGTATGCTTATTTATTTCATCAGTAACACACACGAACATTTCTTTTTATTAAGTTGTCAGTTTACCAGAACTCTAGAAACATCTTCAACTGTCAGCACCCCAGGCACCACTCCCCCACCTCCATGACCCACATTTATCATTTTGAAGAAACAAGCAAATTTCAGTTATTTAGTATAAACAGTTTCAAGAGCGTGGGTCAATATGAGATGACTCAATCTCATACATCTTTAACATCCTCAGTGTTTTTCAATGATATTAATATTCAGAATAATGATGATGGGAGTATTATAAGAGTCTCCTTAATGGAAAGATTAGATTATGTTCATGATATATTACTTCTAAGGCAGAAAGTCATAATAATATATATTAACAACTTTTTATATTAAAAATTTAGACAAAAACAAATTTCTAGTTAGGTAGTCAGAAAGATAAATCAAAATAAAATATAATTGACCGGAAAATGCCAGCTCTTAATTGTTCTGATTAATTATGAAGCTTAAAATTCATCATTTATTTATCACATTGAAGAGAATAAGATGACAAGAGTATCAGAGGTCCAAAGAACCAGCTCTTTGGATGTGTGCAAACTATGAGTTATGTTAAGATAGGAGTACCAATCACAACTTGGTTTTGCTAGATGTCTGAGAAAACTGGCTTAAAAACTCATGTCCCAGATCATCTGTGAAATAGCAATGAAACTTGAGTTTTTAAAGAACATTTGTTTATTTTTGGCTGTGCTGGGTCTCTGTGGCTGCCTGGGCTTTTCTCTAGTTGCAGGGAGTGGGGGCTACTCTTCATTTCAGTTAGCGAGCTTCTTGTTGCAGAGCATGGGCTCTAGGGTGTGTGAACTTCAGGAGTTGATATACACAGACTCCGTAGTCGTGGCTCCCGGGCTGTAGAGCACAGGCTCAGCAGTCATGGTGCACGGGCTTATTTGCTCTGTGGCATGTGGGATCTTCCTGGACAGGGATCAAACCTGGGTCTCTTGCATTGGCAGGTGGATTCTTTACCACTGAGCCACCAGGGAAGCCCTGAAAGTTGAGTTTTTATTGACTATTTTGAAAAAGAAATGCTTATTTGTGAATGGTAATAGATCAAAATGCCTCACAAAAATTATTTAGAATTAAAAATCTAATAATTATTTATTAAATAAAATACCATTGATTTAATGTTTTCAGTATTCCAGGTAATTAATGCTTGGATTCATTTATATACTATTGTATTTTAATTGTATAGTAACCCTGCAAATCAGGCTTTTGTACACTCATTTGTGGTTGTGGAAACTGAGGCTCCCGCAGATTAAGTATCTTACTAAAGTTCATCAGTTAGTAAATGATCTGAGACTTAGATCATTCGGACTCCAGAATGCTTTTGACAACAGTGCTTCCCGATATTTCACAATAATAGGTGATTTTGTAAAGGCATGTTTTCCTAGTTTGTGAGGAAGTCACAGCATCACCCTGTTTTCTTTATGTTTAACTTTTCCAAGCTACAAACAGAGAGTTCCCCCATTTCTAGTTCTCTAACTGTTTGGAATCCTTTATCAAGCACCCTTACAAATGAAAAGCTGTTCTTAGTAAATGCTTCAGTGATCACCGTCACTTATCTTGGAAGGTTCCTGCCTTAATCCGTCCTCACTGTTGAACATTCTTTCTTGGTATTTAGCCTGAATTTACTTCTCTTGATTATACTCATTACTCCTAGTTACCTCCTTATTGTGGATGTGTCAGTAATGATCTATCTTTAGCCAACTGGCCTTTGTTTACAGTCCTTCCCACAAGATTGAAGCTGATGTTGTAATGATGCTTAGAGATGATATAATATAGATGTGGGTAATTGGGCAATCAAATTCAAAGTACAGTCTAAACCTAGAATTAGTAGGAAAGTAATAAATGGCACTCAGTGTTGGTTTTGTATATCATCTGTACTTTGGTTTGCATTTAAAGCCATCTGTACTTGACGCCGTAAAGCCTTCTCACATACAGCAACTTTGTATAGCATATACTGGCCTAATTAATAGTGGAAAAGTTTATTATCTATATCTTATTGGCTATGACACTAATTTTTATTTTTAAATTATTTTACACTAAATCAGCCTTTCATACCATATAACCTTTGATCATATTTGCTTACTGCTTTCTGCCCTCAAGTCCTTGATTTCCATTTCCTTTTCAGTAGTAATGAGACAAATTATCAAACAAGCTCATTTGAGGAAACTCCAATTGTAATCAGTTAGCTTGATGGAGGGAAGGATTTTTGGTAGGAGGCATTCATCCTTTCCCGTGGATACCCGGTCTAGTAATTTACAAGCTTAGTTCGGTGTATCAAGCACCCACAAAGTGAGCGTTGCAAAGTAAAACCAGATTTCTTCATTCCACAGAGAATAGATATCTATTCATAAGCTGCATGTGTCTAGGGAATTTTTGTTTTGTTTTTTTGTTTAACATTTTCATAATGCGCTCACCAGGGGTATCACAGAGAGTGGTCCTTTGTATGTTTTAGTACAGACTTGAAAGCTCTAAAGGCACGAGTGAAATAAAAAGCATCACAAAATGGTGAATCTAGAACATGAGTGTGCAAGGGGGAGAAACCCCAACCTAGGAATCAAAAGCCACCAAAAAGAGAAGCCAGGAGAACCCTAACATAAAAATCAGGAACCAAAGCAGAAACAAAGGAGAGAAAGGTTAAATTACAACAGGGTGAAAACAGGCCAGGCATTGTGAAGCTCAGTAGAGAAATAATTCATCTCTTTTGGAAACATTATTAAAAATCTCCAAAGACCAAGAAAATGGAAGCAAAGGAAGAACAATGTGAATATTTAAAATAAAAGTTAAAGCTGGAGGTGATAGACAACACAAACATAATAAAGACTTCAAGAACTGAGAGATCAGACATACAAGTCATGCTAAACAGTGGGAACAGGAGGGGACTCCAGGAGAACTGTTCTGTTGTGTTTGACCAAACGCAGACACATTTCTGACCTGAGTGCACGTGAGAAAATTTTGGATTCTCTGAGGTCCAGGATCAGTCTTAACACAGTTCTAATATTTGGGGCTGTGCCTGGAAAATGAACAAATCCCACTAGATAATCACATCTATAAAAGCTAGTAATACTGACATAGTACTTACTGTGTTCCAAACTCTGTTTTGAGTACTTTAGATATTGTTATGTTAACTAATAAAATCTTCATAATGATCCGGTGAGGAAGGTATACCATGGTGTATCCGTATTTTACAGGTGAGAAGACATCAGAGAGATTAAATAACTTGCCCAAGATTACACTGCTAGACAAAGACAGCACCAGGCTTTGCAAGCACGTTGGCCCAGAGCCCCTGCTCTTACCTCTGTGCTACCTTAGCTCTTTTCAGAGCCCTGCAGGCTTTATGAGGTTTTATTCCCTTCACCTGCTCTGTCCAGTCAGTCACCAGATCCTGACAACTCCACTTTAAATATCTGTGCAGTGTGCTTTCTTATTAACAGGTTGTCATGAATTCAGTGACTCCAGTTCCTTTGGGCCCCAGTGTTGCTCTCTTCCAAACCTCCTGCCCATTGCATTGGGCCAGCTTTTCTAAAATATAAATCTGACCATAAAACTCTTTCTGTTAAAATTGTTGCATGTTTCTCTGTCACAACCAGGGTAAACTCCAAGCCCCCAGAGTGGTGTAAGGGGCCATTTTGAACTGATCATGGGCCCATATTTCCCCTCATGTACAACTCAGGGGTAAGGCATCTGTCTGCTCATGCAGGAGATGTGGGTTTGATCCCTGGGTCAGAAAGATCCCCTGAGAAGGAAATGGCAACCCACTCGAATGTTCTTGCCAAGAAAACTCCATGGACAGAGGAGCCTGGTGGGCTACAGTCCATGGGGTCGCAAAGAGTTGGACACCACTGAGCGACTGAACACATACACATACAGCCCATCTTCTCCAGAAAGAGTGGATTATTTGTGGTTTCCTGCATATAGCCCATGGTTCTCAACAAAACACCTGTTGTTTTCTCTGTCCATAGTATTCTTCCTCCTTTCTCAGCCTGGCTGATAACTTCTATGCATTCATGATTCACTTTAGGCAACACATCTTGCTGGAAGCCTTCCCTGGTCCTGTAGGATGAGTTAAGTCTCTGCCTCTGTTTGCTCATTGCATGCTGTGCATAGCTCCATCATAACACACATGCTGAAGAGTGTTCATTGGTTTCTGTCTTCTTTGCCAAGTGGTTAACTGCGCAAGTCTAGAGTTCATGTGCCCATGGCTCTCACAGGGACCGAGACAGAGTAGGTACTCAACTAATGCTTGTTGAATGAATGAGCAGAGAAACAAATGAATGTAACTGACAGTATGAATACTTTTGCCCTAGAGTTTCAGGTGAGATGATTTAGTATCAGACCATCATCAGACTTTAATCCCCTGTATTTTTCTGAACTAGACATGAGGGCTAGCTCCTTACCTTTACTAAGGAGATGGAAAAGGGAATGGTTGTAGATTACATAGGGAGGAATTAAGTGAAGGAAGTAAGACATTCCTGGCAGTTTGGGTAATGAGAATGCATTTAAAAACAAAGCAAATATCCTTGGTGCACTTTAAAAACGTGAAATGGGCTGCATTTCCTATACTATATGGCTTGTGAAAAAAACCGGCACTGTGGAATACTGTAGGTTACAGTTTCCACCTGACTATATCGCATTCCCTGGGGAGGTTTAGAAAGCATACATTTCTTGGACTTCATCCTTAATGATTTGATTTAATGGGCTTTGTGTAGGAGCCTCACACTGTGCTTTCTGAGCATTAAATGAGGTATAGAGCCCTTAGCACAATTACTAGCACCAAGTGCTCGTTCAGTAGTAGATCCTTGTTATCATCAGCCCCATCATCTCTATCAATGCTGTTAGCTTCACCCCCATTCCTAAAATTACCTTCGAATTATCAGTGGTGCTCCATAACCTAAATGCTTAATCGACTAGAAGGTCAGAAGAGGAGCATTTTCTAAATGCTTCTTATTTCAGGGTTCATGGGAACATGGTTCTTGTTGAAAACACACCCAGCTTACTAGCCCATTTTACTAGCTGTGAGACTTGGACAAGTGTTTTAAATTCTACACCTCATATGTACAGTGGGGCTAATAATAGTTCCTATCTCATGGGATTTTTATTAATACACATAAAGTAACTAGAAGAATTCTTGCATTATATTAAGTTCTCAAAAAATATTAGCTTTTACTAGAAGTAGCAGTAGGAATGCAAGACAAAACAAACACAGGTTCCACATTCCATAATATTGAGTATCAGTATATGTGTACTGGGGCTTCCCTGGTGTCTCAGACGGTAAGGAATCCGCCTGCAATGTGGGAGACCCGGATTGGATCCCTGGGTTGGGAAGATCTCCTGGAGAAGGGAATAGCTACCCACTCCACTGTTCTTGCCTGGAGAATTCCACGGACAGACATGTTAAGTCACTTCAGTCATGTCCAACTCTTTGCAACCCTGCCAGGGGTTGTAGCCTGCCAGGCTCCTCTGTCCATGGGATTCTCCAGGCAAGAATACTGGAGTAGGTTGCCATGCCCTCCTCCAGGGGATCTTCCCAACCCCAGGGATTGAAACTGCATCTGCTGCATTGCAGGTGGATTCTTAACCTCTGAGCCACCAGGGATGCCTGAGCTACAATCCATGGGGTTGCAAAATCAGACAAAACTGAGTGACTTAACACTTCCACTTTTTTCACATGTGTGCTTATACCCACATATCATGTAAACATATATAAACACACATAGATACGAACATTTCTGCAAATATTCCATCATTTCCCAGGGTGCAGATTCCACAGTCTATTAGAGGAAAACCAGTGATCAAAACCTCTTATCTGAAGCAGTCCTTAATCTGTTCACAGATAGCACTAAATTGGCAACTCCTTTGTGTCAACACACTTTTAATCTGATAAAACTTTACATTTGTTTTAAAGTTTTTATTTATTTGAAAAGTCAATAAATATGTAAGCCAATTTAAAGAAACACATTCAGTTTCAGTGGAGTGAATGGGGAGAGAAAGGTTTGTGTTTCTGGTCATGTAAGGAAAAAATAGCCACAGAGTGTAGATTTCAGTGTTACAAAATAAAAAATGACGCCTGACCAGGATTGGAAACTTCAGATCAAAAGGGCAATTTTCGAAAATTGTGGTGAGTGAATGAGAGCACTGGTTTATTGAAGAAATCAATTTGCTATCTTAACCAATGGCACCAGAGCCATCCCTGTAATCTCTGAAAATAGACAGACACTTTGCGGTTCACCAATCCGTAGATGGCATCTGCTTCCTTCCACCTGGCAAGCTCACACCCTTTTCAAATCAGATAGCCTTGCCGGAGCTTTGTGGGTTTATGAAGCCACAAGTTTATTAGTTAGATAAAATCTCTAAGCATTGAGAAATTTAAAACTGTGTTGTCAAACCATATTTCAGTTATAATGGCAATTTCCAAAGTAAATATGACATAGTAACTTTTAAATCTTGTCATTCTGTTTCCTTGAGAGTGCATGATGTGTGATAATCTGTGGCAGGGCTTCCTGTCTTTGTTTTCAGATTCAGCAGTACTTAGAGAGTTCGCAATTGAAATGCTGAGACTTAGACTCTGCAATGGATGATACACCTCCAGTTTCCCCATACGCTTCTATGGAGATAAACGTGGGGCAAATTTTTTTACAAAAGAAAAAAAATAAGGCTTTATTTTTCAGAATTAGATATAATTGACATATAACATTATATTAGTTTCAGGTGTACAGTGTGATGATTCAGTATTTTTATATATTGTGAAATGATCAGCACAGTAGGTCTTATTAACATCCATCACTATACATTGTTACATTTTTTTTTCTTGTGATGAAAACATGTAAGATATACTCTCTGAGAAACTTTCATATATGGAATTCAGTATTATGGTATAGTCATCATGTTTGCATTGCTCCCTCATAACTTTTTTATCCCTGGAAGTTTATGCTTTGTAACCCCTTCACTTCCTCCCTCCCTGCCTCCTCTAGTAACCACTAAGCTGTTCTCTGTATCCATGAGCTTGTTTTTATTTGTTTGGCTGTTTATGTGCTTTTTGGTTTGTTTTTTAGATTCTACATTTAAGTGAGGTCATAAGGTATTTGTCTTTTATCTGTCTGACTTATTTCACTTATATAATGTTCTCAAGGTCCATCCATGTTGTCACGAATAGTAAGATTTCATTCTTATGACTTTCATACTTATGACTCAGTGATAATAATAATATTGTCTGTGTATATCACGTTGCCTTTATTCACTCATATCTTGGTTAATGTGAATTAACCAAGTGAACATAGGGGTGCATATATCTTTTTGAGTTAACTGTTTTCATTTTCTTTGGATAAATACCCAGAAGTAGAATTACTGGATTATATGATAGATCTTTTTTGAAGTTTTTTGAAGACCCTCCGTACGGTTTTCCATAGTGGCTGCACCGGTTTACGTTCCTACCAACAGTGAGCGAGGGCTTCCTTTTCTCCACTTGTGCTTCCCCGACACTTGTTGTTTCTTGTCTTTCTGATGCCAGGCATTCTAACAGGTGTGAGATGATATCTTGTGGTTTTGATTTGCATTTCCCTAATGACATTGAGCACCTTTTCATTTTCCTGTTGACCATCTGTGTCTTATATGGAAAAATGTAAATATAGCTTTACGTGTATAATGCACTAAATCAGAGGAGAAAGCAACCTTGGGGGCTGGGAAGAATCCTCTTTAATGTATTATTCTGTCTCATTTAGATGATCAAAAAGGTCTAATGCAATAAAAACTTATCAGACCTCAGTATTCAAAGGTCTAACTAAGCCTTTTTTTTTTTCCTCTTCTAGCATTTGACTTTAGGAATAGGAGCTAGGGCTTCCCTGGTGGCTCAGATGGTAAAGAATCTGCCTACAAAGTGGGAGACCTGAGTTCAGTCCCTGGGTTGGGAAGATCCCCTGGAGGAGGGCATGGGAACCCACTCCAGTATTCTTGCCTGGAGAATTCCCATGGACAGAAGACCCTAGTGGCCTACAGTCCATGGGGTTGCGAAGAGTCGGACACGACTGAGCAACTAAGCCCAGCCCCAGCCCATAGAAGCTAATCCTAAGGAAATAACCTCATGCTAGGTAACAGTTTTTGAAAAGCAAATTGTAGAGTGTTTATTTAGGTTATTATATAATATTTTCTTTTAAATATTATACTTGGACTAAAAGAAATTAATTTTGACTATAAAGGATACTCTACAGAGGTATAGAGTTAAGAAAATGTAAGTTTACAATTAATCTCAGGCTTACTATAATTTGTTGTTGTTGTTGTTCAGACACTCAGTGGTGTCTGACTCTTTGCAACCCCTTGGTCTACCAGGTTTCCCTGTCCTTCACTTTTTCCCAGAGTTTGCGCAAACTCACGTCCATTGAGTCAATGATGCCATCTAACTATCTCATCCTCTGTCACCCCCTTCTCCGCCTGCCCTCAACCTTTTCCAGCCTCAGGGTCTTTTCTAGTGACTTGGCTCTTCACATCAAGTGGCCAAAATATTGGAGCTTCAGCTTCAGCATTAGTTCTTCCAGTGAACATTCAAGGTTGACTTCCATTATGGTTGACTGGTTTGATCTCCTTGCTGTCCAAGGGACTCTCAAGAGTCTTCTCCAGCACTGCAGTTTGAAAGCATTAATTCTTTGGTGCTTAGCCTTCTTTATGGCCCAACTCTCACATCCATACCTGACTACTGGAAAAACCGAAGCTTTGACTATATGGAACCTTTGTCAGCAGAGTGATGTCTCTGCTTTTAAATATGCTGTCTATGTTTGTCATAGCTTTTCTTCCAAGGAGCAAGCGTCTTTTAATTTTAATGGCTGCAGTCACCATCCTCAGTGATTTTGGAGTCCAAGAAAATAAAGTCAGTCACTGTTTCCTTATCTATTTGCCATGAATGTAAATATGGATATTTAACTATATTCTTAACATTACAAAAATGATCTGTGTGAACAAGTTACAGAAGTCTTTCCAATATAATAATATAGTCATATATAGACTATATATTGTTGGATACTCCCCAGAGCTTTTCCATGTGTATTATCTCATTGCTCAGGTAATCCAGTGAGGTAAGAGGCTATAGAATAAGCTTTATTTTACAGTTGAGGATATTGGCAAGAGAGAGGTCAGAGATGTGACCCTAAATGCTATTGATTAATAACTGAGCTGGCATGAGAGTCTCCAAGAGCAGAGGATACTCCTTATAACTAAAGTATTATATTCCATTAACACTGAAGTGTAATTTTATGGGGATGATAATATGAAACAAAATTGGTATGTAGTTATTGTAAACCTTAAAACATTGGCGCTACATAGGAAAAACTTTTTTCAAGGAACAACAGTTTTTGTTTTGCTTGGCTGTCATCACTGTCAGAATAAGTGTTCAATGAAGGTTAGGTCTTATTGTTATTATTATATAGATTGTGAAAAATCATTAAATATACTACCTAAACCAAAGGAAATTGGTGCTACTGCAAAAAGATGATAATTTATATTTTTGATAAAGGAGTACTGTTATTACCTTAGCAACATTGTTGCTATTTTCACCACCACTTAGAGAATAAGAATTTCTTACTTGGAATTAATTAATTAGTGTGAATTGCTATCTTAATGGGGATAGAATGTAATGACCCATGGTTTTATGCATTTGAGCAAAAACTGTCACTTCACATCAAATTGTCATCCTCCCATTTCTCTTACCTAAGGTATAAATCTGCTGACATCTTTCATACTGCACAGTGACAGCATCAAGAGCAAACTCCAGATTAAGTGTTTTCAAAAAAAAAAAAACCGTAGAGGCCACTTTCATGGCTTAGTTAAATGACCGGCATAGAGCATATTAGACTCAGTGCGGTGCGTCTCTCTTCAAAAGAACATTTTTCGTTGTACAGCTCACACAGTGAATTTGGTACATATCACTGGGCTAATCTGGTATACTTAAGTGTTTCTCCCTATTATTTCTTTTGTAAATATATTGTCATTTGGTAGAAGGAGCCCAAATCTCAAGCCAAACACATACAGATACCTGAACATTCATGCTTTCTCAGGAGAGCAAGCCTCTAATGATTTTTCATTTGTAGGGCAAGTGTGTTTGATGATGGGGCTTCCCTGGTGGTTCAGCTGTAAAGAACCCGCCTACCAATGCAGGAGACGGGGTTGGATCCTTGGGTTGAGAAGATTCCCTGGAGTAGGAAATGGGAACCCACTCCACGATTCTTGCCTGGAAAATCTTGTGGACAGAGGAGCCTGGTGGGCTACAGCCCATGGGGTTGCAAAGAGTTGGACATGACAGCACGTGCATGTTTTGGCGATATCGATTTACTTTCTCCAGCAAAATGTGGCCTATAACAGGAAACCAACTCCAAGTTACCCAGGTAAGTTTGCATTGGCCACATGGTACAGAAAATTACCTAGGGGCATATAGGGATGAGTTGCAGTCTTCTGGAAGCATCTGTGGAGAGGAAACCACCGTGAAGCTCTGTTACCACTGCTGTTGTCCTGTTGGTACCAGTACAGACTGCTTTCTCACAACCCTACAATCCATCTGCTCTGAACACATCCTGAAAAAGGAGAGGGTAATGCATCTCCAAGGGAGTACTTGAGAAAAGAAAAAGGAATGGACAGGGGTAGCCCCATTCAAATTATTCCTCATAATGTGAAAAGGCTTTTAGAAGGACTAGGGAGATTTCTGAACTGAGTAAGTCCAAGTAAAAACAGTTGTGGAAAACATTGCAGTTTGAACCTAATCCACTTAACTTGGTCTGTCTTTAAGTTGCCCACTTACTTAGGGTTTATTTTTTCAGAAGTTGAGCACCCCTCTCACTGAGGGTGGTCAGATTAATTGTGCTATTCTACTTGCTCGCTGGCCGGAGTCCTTTCTGTTACTTCTAATGTAAGCTTTTAGAAAGCCACAAAGTACAGTGACAGACACTATCATATTCAATTGGACATGCTTTCTGCAGATTTGTTAAGGATTTACTCTACACATTTGTAGCATTTAGTTGCCATGGAGATGACCTCAGTGGTAAGAGGAACAGCCTTTAGGTTGGACCTCAGATTTTCCTTTCATTTCCATTTAATTTGATTTGACTGCAAAATGTCACTTCCATTGCATTGATTAAGCTTCATTGTTGCCACCAGCCCTGTTAGAAAGGTAAAAGGGCAAGCCAGCGGCTGTCATTTTGCACCCCTACCCTTTTCTGATATCAATACAGATGGGCTTTTGAGATGAGAAACTCCTTCACTACACTGATGCAGACACAATTTCTCTTGCTCACTTCATGAAGTGTAATAAAACTGTAATTAGGCTCAGAAATACTTATATACGCAAAAGCTTTAGATAACCTCAATTTTTCTGTTTGAGCTCCATGTTCCTGTAAGGTATGATATATAGTATATGAAAACTAAAAATTACTATGTCTTAGGTTTCCCTTAAATTATTTTAAAAGACAAGCTCAACAGTTGGCTACCATCTTGCATTAGTTCTTTTATAGTTCACATGATTTAAAAATAAGTTACAAAGTCAACTTACAAATATGAAACATTAATTTTTGCTCATAGGTATTGAAAATGCCATCCTTAGGTATTAATCAAGGCAGATCAGAAGCAAAATTATGCTGTAGACAAAGGTTTTCTTTGGTACCCATATTTCTTCTGTCTGGTTCTTTCTCTATCCCTCCCCTAACTCATAATCCTTCAGTAACCAAGAACTCATCCATCTCTTCTTTTAGGTAACTACCCTGCAATTTAATAAACTAATTCAACACTAAGATTTGAGAAAATGAGTATGCTAACTTCTTGGGAATATAGCATTTATGTTTGGTGAAGCAGAGGACACTCAGTTCAGTTCAGTTCAGTTACTTAGTCGTGTCCGACTCCATGGACTGCAGCATGACAGGCTTCCCTGTCCATCACCAACTCCCAGAGCTTGCTCAAATTCATGTCCATTGAGTCAGTGATGCCATCCAACCATCTCATCCTCTGTTGTTCCCTTCTCCTCCTGCTTTCTGTCTTTCCCAGCATCAGGGTCTTTTCCAATGAATCAGTTCTTCATATCAGGTGGCCAAAGTTTTGGAGCTTCAGCATCAGTCCTTCCAATGAATATTCAGGACTGATTTCCTTTAGGATTCACTGGTTTGATATCCTTGCAGTCCAGGGGACTCTCAAGAGTCTTCTCTAACACACAGTTCAAAAACATCAATTCTTCAGCACTCAGCTTTCTTTATGGTCCAGCTCTCACATCCATACATGATTACTGGAAAAGCCATAGCTTTGACTAGACAGATATTTGTTAGCTTTGTAATGTCTCTGCTTTTTTATTTTTCTTGCCTTTATTTTTTTTTTACTTTAAGTTTATTTATTTTAATTGGAGGCTAATTACTTTACAATATTTTATTGGTTTTGCCATACATCAACATGAATCCACCATGGGTGTACACGTGTTCCCCATCCTGAACCCCCCTCCCACCTCTCTCCCTGTACCATCCCTCTGGGTCATCCCAGGGCACCAGCCCCAAGCATCCTGCATCGAACCTGGACTGGCGATTCATTTCTTATATGATATTATACATGTTTCAATGTCATTCTCCCAAATCATCCCACCCTCTTCCTCTCCCACAGAGTCCAAAAGACTGTTCTATACATCTGTGTCTCTTTTGCTCTCTTGCATACAGGGTTATCGTTACCATCTTTCTAAATTCCATATATATGCATTAGTATACTGTATTGGTGTTTTTCTTTCTGGCTTACTTCACTCCGTATAATAGGCTCCAGTTTCATCCACCTCATTAGAATTGATTCAAATGTGTTCTTTTTAATGGCTGAGTAATACTCCATTGTGTGTATGTACCACAGCTTTCTTATCCATTCATCTGCTGATGGACATCTAGATTGCTTCCATGTCCTGGCTATTATAAACAGTGCTGTGATGAACATTGAGGTACACATATCTCTTTCAATTCTGGTTTCCTCGGTGTGTATGCCCAGCAGTGGGATTGCTGGGTCATAAGGCAGTTCTATTTCGTTTTTTAAGGAATCTCCACACTGTTCTCCATAGTAGCTGTACTAGTTTGCATTCCCACCAACAGTGTAAGAGGGTTCCCTTTTCTCCACACCCTCTCCAGCATTTATTGCTTATAGACTTCTGGATCGCAGCCATTCTGACTGGCGTGAAATGGTACCTCATAGTGGTTTTGATTTGCATTTCTCTATAATGAGTGATGTTGAGCATCTTTTCATGTGTTTGTTAGCCATCTGTATGTCTTCTTTGGATAAATGTCTATTTAGTTCTTTGGCCCATTTTTTGATTGGGTCATTTATTTTTCTGGAATTGAGCTGCAGGAGTTGCTTGTATATTTTTGGGATTAGTCCTTTGTCAGTTGCTTCATTTGCTATTATTTTCTCGCATTCTGAAGGCTGTCTTTCACCTTGCTTATAGTTCCCTTTGTTGTGCAGAAGCTTTTAATTTTAATTAGGTCCCATTTGTTTGTTTTTGCTTTTATTTCCAGTATTCTGGGAGGTGGGTCATAGAGGATCCTGCTGTGATTTATGTCGGAGAGTGCTTTGCCTACGTTCTCCTCTAGGAGTTTTATAGTTTCTGGTCTTACATTTAGATCTTTAATCCATTTTGAGTTTATTTTTGTGTATGGTGTTAGAAAGTGTTCTAGTTTCATTCTTTACAAGTGGTTGACCAGTTTTCTCAGCACCACTTATTAAAGAGATTGTCTTTTCTCCATTGTATATTCTTGCCTCCTTTGTCAAAGATAAGGTGTCCATAGGCGTGTGGATTTATCTCTGGGCTTTTTATTTTGTTCTATTGATCTATATGTCTGTCTTTGTGCCAGTACCATACTGTCTTGATGACTGTGGCTTTGTAGTAGAGCCTGAAGTCAGGCAGGTTGATTGCTCCAGGTCCATTCTTCTTTCTCAAGATTGCTTTGGCTATTTAAGGTTTTTTGTATTTCCATACAAATTGTGAAATTATTTGTTCTAGCTCTGTGAAAAATACCATTGGTAGCTTGATAGGGATTGCATTGAATCTATAGATTGCTTTGGGTAGTATACTCATTTTCACTATGTTGATTCTTCTGATCCATGAACATGGTATATTTCTCCATCTATTAGTGTCCTCTTTGATTTCTTTCACCAGTGTTTTATAGTTTTCTATATATAGGTCTTTAGTTTCTTTAGGTAGATATATTCATAAGTATTTTATTCTTTTCATTGCAATGGTGAATGGAATTGTTTCCTTAATTTCTCTTTCTATTTTCTCATTATTAGTGTACACAGACAGATATTTGTTAGCTTCATAATGTCTCTGCTTTTTAATATGCTGCCTAGGTTTGTCGTTGCTTTTCTTCCAAGGAGCAAGCATCTTTTAATTTCATGGATGCAATCACCATGTGTAGTGATTTTGGAGCCCAAGAAGATCAAGTCTGTCACTGTTTCTACTGTTTCCCCATCTATTTGCCATGAAGTGATGGGACTGGATGCCATGATCTTTGTTTTTTGAATGTTGAATTTTAAGTGAGCTTTTTCACTCTCCTATTTCACTTTCATCAAGAAGATCTTTAGTTCCTCTTCACTTCTTGCCATAAGGATGGTGTCATTTGTGTATCTGAGGTTATTAATATTTCTCCCAACAATCTTGATTCCAGCTTGTGCTTCACCCAGTCCAGCATTTTGCATGATGTACTCTGCATATAAGTTAAATAAGCAGGGTGACTATATACAGCCTTGATGTACTCCTTTTCCTATTTGGAGCCAGTCTGTTGTTCCATGTCCAATTCTAACTGTTGCTTCCTGACCTGCATACAGATTTCTCAAGAGACAGGTCAGGTGGTCTGGTATTCCCATCTCTTAAAGAATTTTTCACAGTTTGTTGTCATCCACCCAGACACAGGCTTTCGTGTAGTCAATAAAGTAGAAGTAGATGTTTTTCTGGAACTCTCTTGCTTTTTTGATGATCCCATGGATGTTGGCAGTTTGATCTCTGGTTCCTCTGCTTTTTCTAAATTCAGCTTGAACATCTGGAAGTTTTGGTTCACGTTGAAGCCTGGCTTGGAGAATTTTGAACAGTACTTTGCTAGTGTGTGAGATGAGTACAATTGTGTGGTAGTTTGAACATTCCTTGGCATTGCCTTTCTTTGGGATTGGAGTGAACACCGACCTATTTAACACAAAAAGCTTACTGCTCATAGGAGAACTCCAGTTACAAGTGGGAAAGACAATTTGGCAGGAAGTCTTCCAGACAGTTTCCAAATCCCAGCACCTAGATTTCAGCCTCAAAGTGAATACTTGGTTCTGTTGTGTTTAGGAGGTTACTTTGTTGGGCTTCTTAAAAGGTACCATTATTTGGGAAAAAAGCACTCAGTTGCTTGATGGAACTTATACAGGAAACCTGTGAATTTATGATTGAAAACATACAATGATCACCAAAGATATGCCAGCACTTTGGGGCAAAGCACTTTCGTTGTTGTTGTTCAGTCACTAAGTTGTGACTGGGGGTCATTCTTTGTGACCCCATGAACTGCAGCACACCAGGCTTCCCTGTCCTTCACTGTCTCCTGGAGTTTGCTCGAACTCATGTCCATTGAGTTGGTGATGCCATCCAGCCATCTCATCCTCGGTTGCCCCCTTCTCCTCCTACCTTCAATCTTTCCCAGCTTCAGGGTCTTTTCCAATGAGTCAGGTCTTGAGTAGGTCTTAGTAGTTTCATGTTTCGATCAATTAGCTTTACTAACTAGGATTGGGATTAGCAGAGAAAAGGGAGCAGTGTTGCTGTTTAGAGACTGATATCTTAGTTGTGGAATTATGGCCACGATCAGGTCTGCTGTCCTTTGGTGAAATCAGGTATGCTCAAGGTGGTATGGGCATAGACTGGCCCTCTGTCTCTTGGGAATTGATGCCAGCATTCTATCCAGGGTCCCTTTGGATGGTCATATGATTTCTCTTGGAAGCCCAAAGTGATTTGCATCGACAGAGTACTGATCATTTAACGACTGCACTAAACCAGACAAGTTTTGGTCTGTTGGGACATTATAGAATTCCAGTTAATAATATAGTGATAGTCATGTGTGGCTCCATTTAGTTGTTATCACTAAATGATTCAGAGTATTGTCTGTCAGACTGTAATGTGTATATGAATCATCTGGATATCTTGTTAAGATTCTGACTCAGAAGGCCTAGGGTGGAGCCTGAGATTCTGTGTTGCTAACACGTTGCCAACTGAGGCTGATATTGCTGGTTCCCAGACCACACTTTGTATGGTAGGAACTTAGGGCAAATTCTCTGTCTTGGCAGCATGTTGGCATCACCTGGGGAGAGTAAAACCATCTATGCCTGGGTTACCCCAAGAGATTAGCATTTAGTTGAGTAGAATGTGGCTAGGTATCAGGATTTTAAAAAGCTCTGAAGGTGATTTTGATGTTTAGCCAAGTTTGAATACCACTGATTTGATAAATCTGTGAAAATGGGGGAAAATACACATAGATGATAATGTTATAAATAATATTCTCAAAACTCTCCTTCAGGCTTTTAGTTTTGCTACTAATCTGGAGTTTTTAGAGACAACACTGAAACAAGTATGTAAATAAAACCCAATTCTTCATTCCATTCATTAATTGCAAATATTAGTCCACAAGTGAGCATTTAACATTGTTATCTTCAGCAGTTTCTTCTTTTGCAAGGAATTTAGGATAAGTTGCCAGATTTAGCAAATTAGAATACAGACTCTGAGGTGCCATCTGAGGCCTGCTGATACAGAACTTGCATTTTAAAAAGACACTCAGGTGGATTCATATGCACAATACAAATATTGCATGGGACACAATTAAAAAACTGTTTACCTAAAATTCAGATTTTCTTTGGGTGTCTTGTATTTTATCTCACAGCCCTCTTGAGGAAGGAATTAACTTTTATTTCATTATAGACTCAAAGTGAAAAGTAGTATTCTGAGTTTAGAGAGTATTTTTAATCTCTTAGTTCTCATTTCACCTCGTCTTCCTGTGTCTTATGTAAAGCCTCCTGTTTTTTAAGCCTAACATAAAATAAAACCAGCTGATAGACCTCAAGATGTCATGCTGAGTTGGAACCAATGACATATTGTTCTGTGTCGCAAGAGTGAGAGGCTCCTGTATCGCTTTAAAACGGTAATAATTAGTGTACATTAAAAAGTTTTTTAAGTTTATTTTAAAAATTGTCACAGATGTAAATGTCCTTTTATTTATGGAATTCAGAAGTCACTTTATTATAACTAAATTATGCCAATTGGTTATGCTCACACAACTACAAATACCAGAATTCTGCAGAGAGAGAATTATCTGAAGGCTTATCTTACTATGAAAACACAATCCCACAAGGCTAAAAAAATGCTGTGTCTATATAAACAAATAAGAAACACTAATCTTTTAAAAAATTACTTAGATTAACTAAAATGTCAAAGTCTAGCACTGTTAACAACAGCATCCATTGTTATAAACTCACATTTTACTGGGTTCCTATTGACTGCTGCTGCTAAGTCGCTTCAGTTGTGTCTGACCCTGTGCGACCCCATAGACAGCAGCCTACCAGGCTCCTCCGTCCCTGGGATTCTCCAGGCAAGAACACTGGAGTGGGTTGCCATTACCTTCTCCAGTGCATGAAAGTGAAAAGTGAAAGTGAAGTCGCCCAGTTGTGTCTGACTCTTAGCGACCCTATGGACTGCAGCCTACCAGGCTCCTCCATCCATGGGATTTTCCAGGCAAGAGTACTGGAGTGGGGTGCCATTGCCTTCTCCTCCTATTGACTAGCATTCTCCAATGAATCACAGATACTGAAAAAACAGGGTATAGAAGTGAGGTCACAAAAATTAATTTTCTGGTAAGGTAAAAAATACATGTTGACATTATTAGATTTTTCTTTTAATTGTCTCATCCCCTTTTGGAGTCTTTGTCACACATCTGGTACTTTATTAAGAAGATATTCGTATGCTTGTATTGAATACAGTGATTTGTGCTTTAAAATGTGGTGTTGAGAACTCAATTTGGAATGTGTTGCTGTATATAAGATTGAGCTTTAATAGTGTTGTATATCAATCTATAAATAACTTTTGCTTCCTTTCTGACATTAAAACAATGTATGGCATTTGGCCAAAAGTAAACTGCCAAATGATTTCTTAAGTGCCTAGTTAAGAGATGTCATTGTAAATTTTTTGTACTGATGAAAACACCATAAGAATGTGCCTTAGCTTTACTAGTCCTGCAAAATAATTGATTTATTTTGGCACTCGGAAATCATAAATGCTAATCAACATTCTGAAACTTGTGGCGTTGTTGATTTTTATTTGTAGTGAGTCAAGTTAACAGGTATATTATGTAGTGAAGCTCTACCTAATTAGTGAGAATCTGAAAGACAAATGATAATGAAAGCTTCACACTTGCAAACATGGTGAATCAAGGGAGGACAGACCTTGTTTATTTGTAGTCCTGGTGAGGCCTTGGGTAAAGGGACACATCAACAGCGTCATAGTCAAATCTCATGTGAGCCAACTGAACCTCCTTTTAGCAGGTTCATTCATTTCTAAAATGAGAAAGAGAATATTCTATCATTGAGTTATTGTGAAGATTAGTAAGGTAACATGGAAAGCTCCTAGCATGGTGCTGGTAGCTGGCTCGCTCACTCAGTCACTTCAGTTATGTCCAACTCTTTGCAACCCTACAGAGTAGCCCACCAGGCTCCTCTATCCATGGGGTTCTCCAGGCAAGAATACTGGAGTGGGTTGCCGTACTCTCCTCCAGGGGATCTTCCTGATCCAGGCATCAAACCTACTTCTGCTTATATCTTTTGGATTGGCAGGCAGGTTCTTTATCACTAGCACCATTTGAGAAGCCCATGGTGCTGGTAGATATTTAGAAAAAAGTTAGTTTCCACCTTAATCACCCTGGTCCTCTGAACCCCTCCAACTCATTGAGACCTTTCTCCTCCTTTGGTAGAGTTTCTAGAAATGTAATATGGCATGTTGAATGCTGAAAAGAGATGAACTATTAACTGTTACTTTGCCAGATTTAAGCTCAGATGTGGTTTTCTTAGGTGAAGTATAGTTAGAGTCTGTTAAGGAAAATAATTTCTAATAAAGAATGCCCACTTTTAAGTCAAGAGATAGAGGATCTGGCCCTGGGACTAGCTAGATATTTAAGTCAATGCAAATGATATAATTGTTCTTGGCTGAAGTTTCTTTACTTGCACAAAAGAAGTAAGGTTGAACTGTAATATTTTTTTGTTGCCCTCCTGCTCCTTTTATACTGTTTGGTACGTCAGGTTTCCTGAGGTGCTGGGTCAGAGATTGGGAGTGTGTTCTGGATCAACACCTACGAGGGAAAAAAGGCCCCAGCAGTAGGCAGAGTGAGGAGGTAGGCTGAGATACAACCTTGGCTAAGGCCTCAGCTCATCCTGCAGGGAGCCTGGGCACTGCGTGGCCCTTAGGGGGTGTGCTAAGTCACTTCAGTTGTGTCCAACTCTTTGCAGCCCCATGTACTACAGCCCACAAGGCTTCTCTGTCCATGATATTCTCCAGGTGAGAATACTGGAGTGGGTTCCCATTTCCTCCTCCAACCCAGGGATCAAACCTGCTTCTCTTATGTCTCCTGCATCTGCAGACAGGTTCTTTACCATTAGTGACACTTGGGCCCTTAGAGTTGATCTCACTTGAGGTATGAGAGCTTGGCCTTTATTGTCTGTAGATTTTGTGATAATGGCCATTCTGACTGGTGGGAGGTGATACCTCATTGTAGTTTTGATTTGCATTTCTCTAATAATGAGTGATGTGAAGCATCTTTTCATGTGTTTATTGGCCATCTATATGTCTTCTCTGAAGAAATGTCTGTTTAGGTCTTCTGCCTTTGTTTTGATTTGGTTGTTTGTTTTTTTGATATTGAGATACATGGCTGTTTGTATATTTTGGAGATTAATCCTTTGTCAGTTGCTTTATTTGCAAATATTCTCTCCCATTTTGAGGGTTGTCTTTTCATCTTGTTTATGGTTTTCTTTGTTGTGCAAAAGCTTTTAAGTTTAATTAGGTCTCATTTGTTTATTTTTGGTTTTATTCTCACTACTCTGGGAGGTAGGTCAAACAACATCTTGCTGTGATTTATGTCAGAGTGTTCTGCCTATGTTTTCCTCTAAGAGTTTTATAGTATTTGGCCTTACATTTAGGTCTTTAATCCATTTTATTTTTGTGTATGGTGTTAGAGAATGTTCTAATTTCATTCTCTTACATATGGCCATCCAGTTTTCCCAGAACCACTTATTGAAGAGGCTGTGGCTTTGCTCCAATGTATATTCTGGCCTCCTTTGTCATAGACTAGGTGGCCAGAGGGGTGTGGGTTTATCTGTGCGCTTTCTGTTCTGTTCTGCAGATTTATATTTCTGTCTTTGTGCCACTGCCGTACTGTCTTGATTCCTGTAGCCCTGAAGTATAGTCTGAGGTCAGGGAGCCTGATTCCTCCAGCTCCATTTTTGGTTTTGTTTTTCTCAACATTGCTTTTGCTAGTGAAAATCTCTTGTGTTTCCATATAAATTGTACAATTTTTTGTTCTAGTTCTGTGAAAAATGCCACTGGTAACTGGTAATTTGTTAGGGATTGAATTAAATCTCTAGATTTCTTTGGGTAGTATAGTCATTTTCACAATATAGGTTTTCCAATCCAAGAACACAGTTTATTTCTCCGTTTGTGTCATCTTTTATTTCTTTCATCAGTGTATTATAGTTTTCTAAACTAAGTACAGGTCTTTTGTCTCCTTATAGAGGTTTATTCCTGGGTATTTTATTCTTTTTGTTGCTATAGTAAATGGGATTGTTTCCTTAATTTCTCTTTCTGATCTTTCATTGTTAGTGCAGAAGATGTAGAGAAAAGGGAACCCTCTTGCACTGCAAAGGTCCATCTAGTCAAGGCTATGGTTTTTCCAGTGGTCATGTATGGATGTGAGAGTTGGACTATAAAGAAAGCTGAGGGCAGAAGAATTGATGCTTTTGAACTGTGGTGTTGGAGAAGACTCTTGAGAGTCCCTTGGACTGCAAGGAAATCCAATCAGTCCATCCTAAAGGAGATCAGTCCTGGGTGTTCTTTGGAAGGACTGATGTTGAAGCTAAAACTCCAATACTTTGGGCACCTGACGTGAAGAGTTGACTCATTTGAAAAGACCTTGATACTGGGAAAAATTGAGGGAAGGAGAAGAAGGGGATGACAGAGGATGAGATGGTTGGATGGCATCACTGACTCAATGGACATGGGTTTAGGTGGACTCTGGGAGTTAGTGATGGACAGGGAGGCCTGGTGTGCTGCAGTTCATGGGGTCGCAAAGAGTCGGACATGACTGAGCGACTGAACTGAACTGAACTGAACTTGCACTGTTAGTAAGAATGAAAACTGATATAGCTACCATGGAGAGTAGTATGGAAGTTTATTAAAAAACTAAAAATAGAAATAACCATATGACCCAGCAATCCCAGTACTGGGCACATACCTAGAGAAAGCCATAATTCAAAAAGACAGATGTACTCAAAAGTTTAATGCAGCACTGTTTACAATAGCCAATACATGGAAATAACCCAAATGTCCATTGACAGAGGAAAGGATAAAGAAGATGTGATATATATATATATATATATATATATATATATATATATATATCTAAAACTAAACCATAAATAAGAATGAAATTGAGTCATTTGTAGAGGTGTGAATGGGCCTAGAGACTTTCTTACGGAATGAAGTAAATCAGAAAGAGAAAAGCAGATATTGTATATTGATGCTTATACATGGAAGCTGAAGAAAATTGGTACAAATGATCTTATTTGGTACAAATGATGTTATACAAAGCAGAAATAGAGACACAGATGTAGAGAACAAATGTATGGATACCAAGGGACAGGGGTGGTAGAATGAATTGGGAGATTAGGATTGATATATATATACATTATTGATATTATGTATAAACTGGATAATGATGAGAACCTACTGTATAGCACAGGGAACTCTACTCTGCTCTGTGGTGACCTAAATGGGAGGGAAATTTAGAAAAGAGGGGACATTATGTATATGTATAGCTGATTTCACTTTGCTATACATATACAGCAGAAATTAATATAACATTGTAAAGCAAATATACTCCAATAAAAAATTTTAAAAAAGAGTGCTTGGCTTCTATCTCCCCAGACACTTACTAGGGGCACAACTTTGGGCAAGACAGCCCCCCTTCTTCTTCTTAGAGCAGGTCCTCAGGAGGAGTCACTTGGGAGATCACAGCAACCAGACTTCCTGGCAGCTAGATTCAGTTTTCAGTCCTGGAGGGGCACTGACCTAGCCTCTACTCTTTGAGGTTAGACTGGTTTCCTAGCATCCCAGGGTCATGGACTCAGATCCAGCAGAAAACCAGTCTTTATTGGAGTGCTGTCTTTTTCAGAGATGTTTTGGGAAGCGTGCTAAGCTTCAGAATTTCTGAGTGTATTTGGGGGTGTTATTTTGAGCATACACTCCACTTATGCATTTCTGAAGTGAAATTAATCAAAATACTCTGGTGTGAAATCTGTGCTGAACTTTGCAGAAGGACAGACTTTTTGTATTATTTCTAAGGGATCTCTCTCATACACATCTCTCCAGAGGCATACATGTAAAACAGCATTGGCTTTTGAAGTTTCATTTGTAGTTATGACCAAAACAAACAAACAAAAAGACTCAGGTACAGTGCGAGACATTTGAAAAATGATAATAGATAGTCTTACAAGTCATGGAGAATATCAGCCTACTTTGGAACTTTTTGATTCCATTCAGGTTCTGTTTCAGTTTTGAATAGGAGAATTCTTCCTGTCTCAAAACCGTTCACTGGTCTTTAATTAGAAGACCATTTTTCAAGTTTTAGAATGGTATATTTTACAGAAGGTGTGCTGTGTATTAGCTCTCTGGACTGGGACCCTGCAGTGAAGGTATTTTTATGTTAGTTGAAGCAGAGGGCCCTGAATGGATAAGACCATGAAGTAGATAAAGCTAACTTTATCTATTATCTAAAGCAGTTCAGTGTATAGAAATACACCAATGCATACTTGGCAGTGGTCTTATTTGGCTGAAGAGATGAAGCTTGAACCTCTATATCCCTTTAGTTGCCCTGAAAATGGGATATCAAGCAGCATATATAATCATTATTCTTGTTTAAAAAAAGAGAGTGAGAGAAAGAGATTTCTATTTGTGTCAGATTTTAGATGTCTTAATATTCTTTTTTTGCAGAAAGTGATAATAGAGCTCTTGTCAAATTAGAGGCTGCAGACTTTTAACCTATGTCATGAAAAAAACATTGGTTATTATTACCATAAACATAATTCAAATAAAAATTTAGTCGTAATGCCGTTATGTTGAAGGGTATATTCCAAGCATATAATTTTGATCATTATAAACATTAAAAATTCAGAATTAAAGTATATTGGAGAAGAAATTTTAAAATCACACAAAGGTTTTTGAATTAAGACAGAGTAAATTTGTAACTGGAAAAATTGAAATGAAAGTGATTCCCATAGAAAATTATGTATCTCTGTTCCTATGGAATACAAAAATATTTTCTTGAGTACCATAACCAGCCACATGTTTGTATCTTTGAGGAAGAGGTTGAAGTGAATAGTGTTACATGAGGGCTAAAAATGATATAAGAAAGAAGCAGATGGAAAACGTACAGTGTCCAACTTCATGAAAAGAGCTACAAGCAAGTAATATTTCTGATTTTGATGAAACAACAGTTGAATCTGTTATATTAGTCACCTGAGAAATATGTGCTTGAGTTGGATTGCTAAATGTGAAAATGGCATTGGATCAATCTTTAGAATTTGTCTGATGTTTATTGAAACTCATGACGATTTTGACTCTCTCCTCATTGCATTTTCCAAGTGCTGTAGACAGAGTACACTTTTTCAGTAGTTCACGTACATGCATAAAATTTCTAAGCAGGCGTGCTGTTGCTGTGAAAGGGTTCTTTCTCAGCCAAATTAATAAAACAAGAAAATGAATGAGAAAACAAAGAACTTAACTGTAGAGAAGTCCTCTAACATCGCTTTTAGCAGTGTTATCAAATTGGGTCACAGATAATTAGATTAATTTGACTACCCTATGGTCTTATTTGGAGAAATGTAATGTGGCAACTCTCTTTGCTCTTGGATATCTATAGGATACAAGAAAATGGAAACACTCAGCCTTCAAAAATGAGAGAACTGCTATGTCATGCTCAGAGAGATGTAGACACTGATAGATTACCAGTATCTGAAGCTTCTCTATTAAAGCACGCTTTGGTACTGCAAGCTAAAGCCAGAGAAAATTGCCTCATGGCTCACCATCTAAGTTTGCTACCAGTTGGTTTCTTTTAATTGACTATCTTGTCCCTTTACCAGAAATTGGCTCTGTTTCTTAGATCCTAGATGCAGGAGTGATTTACTTGTGTGAGTGTGCTGAGGATTATACTTAAGAACAGAGTTTCAAACATAATTTTCCTTAGAAATATTACTAAGCATGTGTATCTGAATATGCCTACTGCAAAGGAATCACACAACCAAGAACCTGAGAGGCTTTTCAAAGAATCTGACTTTTCCTAAAGATAATATTGGAGTAGAGGGATCACGAAAGCCTTTGGGTGGGCCCTGCTCTGTAAGGTACTATTAAGGACAATTTAAGGACAGTATCAAAGGAGTTGAACAACAAGTAGCGTAGTACAATGCTTGGGGTAGGTGCTGTACCTAATATATGGATAACTCATAAACCCACATCTTAACGCCACTCTTAGCAGATTGCTTTCATGTTTAGAGCATAACCACTTAAGTATGCATTTCTGCACAACTTCTTAAGAAATCCGTTAGGCTTTTTTTTTTTTTTTTTTCCTCCTTATTTGAAATCATAGTGGCTTTTTTTTTAGGAAAAAAAAAAAAATTCCAGCATTTAACTTTGCTTTTCTGAACAGGCATTTTTGGTTATCTAATTACTTTAACCATGTATTTCCTGAAATGTGGTTGTCTACTAATAGTTTTAACCACAAATACAGATGCTCTAATTTCTGCTCTTTTATAGGTCTTTTTGAATTAGGTCCACTCCTGTCATCAGGAGGAAGGTTAATGTAAACTTAGAATAAATATTTTAAAAATATAAGAAGTGGGTACTTCAAATGTAAAGGAAAATAAATGTAACTTTTTTTTTTCTGAAATAAGTCTAGCAAAGATTTTAAGTTTTTAAGACTTTCTATTTAATTACTTTGCATTGAAGCCAGCTGGTTTGGTAACTTTCATGACCTTATATTCCCTGAATGTTCTCATAAATCAAAGGAAGAATATGCTCAGTTCTAACATTAGTCCTGGGGAAAATTCCATATTTGAAAACAAAAGAAAGAAAGGTAGAATCAGGGTTGCCTTGGGAATTTCGAGGTCCTGAGTAAGGTTAATTGGGAGGGCATAAATTCCTTTATCCTCAGATTTTTCTTTTCCTTTCTCTTCTCTCCCCCTAAGCTTTCTTGCCCTCTAACCCATCAATTTCTCTTGCAGCGTGAGCCTTTGCACTTCCACATTGAACCTGGAAATACAAAAATATTATAACAGGCAGGGGTATGGCCTTGATGATCTCTTAAAGTTCTTTTTAGTGCTCTATTTTAAATTCCAAAGGTTTCATAGAAACTCAAGGGTGAAATGGCCCTCTTGAGGTCATCAATGTAGCTCCTTCCATGTAAGAATGCCTTCTACCTCCTGGGAGCTGATGTTAACAGTCACAGGGAACCTCTTCTTTCTCTGGACTTCTCTGCCACTGTGGTCTATCTCACTGACAGAGATGGGAAATGAGGTGCGTATCAGATTGGAGAATTTTTAAAACTCTACATTATACTTTCTTCCTTACCTAGGCTGCTAAGGTATAAATCATTACTTTAGTGAGCCACACTTCTGAAAGAGATCTATGTTAATGTCTGGGTGTTGTTTTGAGGGGGACTGGTGCTTGCAGTGGATCAGAATTTTAAAAAGTTCCAATCCATGGAGAGCAGGCAAATCAATAAACATTCATTGAGGAATGCTGCCCAGGCAAACGTGAATGCCTTGGAGGACAAGGCTAATAACATAAATCTATGGATTGAGCCCAGTTCAGTTTAGTTCAGTTGCTCAGTCATGTCCAACTCCTTGTGACCCCATGGACTGCACCACACTAGGCCTCCCTGTCCATCACCAACTCCCAGAGTTCACTCAAACTCATGTCCATTGAGTTGGTGATACCATGCAACCATCCCATCCTCGTTGTCCCCTTCTCCTCCTGCCTTTAATCATTCCCAGCAACAGGGTCTTTTCAAATGAGTCAGTTCTTCATATTAGGTGGCCAAAGTATTGGAGTTTCAGCTTCAGCATCAGTCCTTCCAGTGAATATTCAGGACTGATTTCCTTTAGGATGGACTGGTTGGATCTCCTTGCAGTCCAAGGGACTTTCAAAAGTCTTCTCTGACAGCTCAGTTCTAAAGTATCAATTCTTTGGCACTCAGCTTTCTTTATAGTCCAACTCTCAACATCCATACATGACTACTGGAAAAACCATAGCCTTGACTAGATGGACCTTTGTTGGCAAAGTAATGTCTCTGCTTTTGAATATGCTGTCCAGGTTGGTCATAACTTTTCTTCCAAGGAGCAAGCATCTTTTAATTTCATGGCTGCAATCACCAACTGCAGTGATTTTGGAGACCAAAAAAAATAAACTCTGTCACTGTTTCCATTGTTTCTCCATCTATTTGCCATGAAGTGTTGGGACCAGATGCCATGATCTTAGTTTTCTGAATGTTGAGTTTTAAGCCAACTTTTTCACTCTCCTCTTTCACTTTCATCAAGAGGCTCTTTAGTTCTTCTTTGTTTTCTGCGATAAGGGTGGTATCATCTGCATATCTGAGGTTACTGATTTTTCTCCTGGCAATCTTGATTCCAGCTTGTGCTTCATCCAGCCCAGCATTTCTCATGATGTACTCTGCATATCAGTTAAATAAGCAGGGTAACAATATACAGCCTTGACGTACTCCTTTCCCTGTTTGGAACCAGTCTACTGTTCCATGTCCTGTTCTAACCATTGCTTCTTGACCTTCATCCAGATTTCTCAGAAGACAGGTCAGGTGGTCTGGTATTCCCATCTCTTTCAGAATTTTTCACAGTTTGTGGTGATCCACACAGTCAAAGGCTTTGGCATAGGCAATAAAGCAGAAATATATGTTTTTCTGGAACTATCTTGCTTTTTCGATGATCCAATGGATGTTAGCGATTTAATCTCTGGTTCCTCTGCCTTTTCTAAGTCCAACTTGAACATCTGGAAGTTCACAGTTCATGTACTGTTGAAGCCTGGCTTGGAGAATTTTGAGGATTACTTTACTAGCTTGTGAGATGAGTGCAATTGTGTGGTAGTTTGAGCATTCTTTGGCATTGCCTTTCTTAGGGACTGGAATGACAACTGCCCTTTTCCAGTACTGTGTCCACTGCTGAGTTTTCCAAATTTGCTGGCGTATTGAGTGCAGCACCTTCACAGCATTATCTTTTAGGATTTGAAATAGCTCAACTGGAATTCCATCACCTCCACTAGCTTTGTTTGTAGTGTTGCTTCCTAAGGACCACTTGACCTCACATTCCAGGATGGCTGGCTCTATGTGAGTGATCATGCCATCGTGATTATCTGGGTCATGTAGATCTTTTTTTGTATAGTTCTTCTGTGTATTCTTGTCACCTCTTCTTAATATCTTAAATCTTCTGCTTCTTAATATCTTAATATCTTCTGCTTCTTCCATTTCTGTCCTTTATTGTGGCCATCTTTGCATGAAATGTTCCCTTGGTATCTCTAATTTTCTTGAAGAGATCTCTAGTCTTTCCCATTCTATTGTTTTCCTCTATTTCTTGCCTTGAGAACCCCATGGACAGTATGAAAAGGCAAAAAGATAAGACACTTAAAGATGAACTCTCCAGGTATGGTAGGTGCCCAATATGCTACTGGAGATCCGTGGAGAAATAACTCCAGAAGGAAAGAAGAGATGGAGCCAAAGTAGCAGCAACACCCAGTGATGGATGTGACTGGTGATAGAAGCAAGGTTCGATGCTATAAAGAGCAATATTGCATGGGAACCTCGCATGTTAGGTCCATGAATCCAGGCAAATTGGAAGTGGTCAAACAGGAGATGGCAAGATTGCACATCAACATTCGGTGAACTAAAATGGACTGGAATGGGTGAATTTAACTCAGACGACCATTATATCTACTACTGTGGACAAGAATCCATTAGAAGAAATGGAGTAGCCATCATGGTCAACAAAAGAGTCAAAATGCAGTACTTGGATGCAGTCTCAAAAATGACAGAATGATCTCTGTTTGTTTCCAAGGCAAACCATTCATTATCAGAGTAATCCAAGTCTATGCCCTGACTAGTAACGCTGAAGAAGCTAAAAAATTGAACGGTTCTATGAAGACCTACAAGACCTTTTAGAACTAACACCCCAAAAAGATGTCCTTTTCATTATAGGGGACTGGAATGCAAAAGTAGGAAGTCAAGAAATACCTGGAATAACAGGCAAATTTGGCCTTGGAGTACAGAATGAAGCAGGGCAAAGGCTAGTAGAGTTTTGCCAAGAGAACGCCCTGGTCATAGCAAACACCCTCTTCCAACAACACAAGAGAAGACTCTACACATGGACATCACTAGATGGTCAATGCTGAAATCAGATTGACTATATTCTTTGCAGCCAAAGATGGAGAAGCTCTATACAGTCAGAAAAAATAAGACCGGGACCTGACTGTGGCTCAGATCATGAACTCCTTATTGCCAAATTCAGACTTAAATTGAACAAAGTAGGGAGAACTACTAGACCATTCAGGTATGACCTAAATAAAATCCCTTATGATTATGTAGTGAAAGTGAGAAATAGATTCAAGGGTTTAGATCTGATAGACAGAGTGCCTGAAGAACTATGGATGGAGGTTCGTGACATTGTACAGGAGACAGGGATCAAGACCATCCCCAAGAAAAAGAAATGCAAAACGGCAAAATGGCTGTATGAGGAGGCCTTACAAAAAGCTGAGAAAAGAAGAGAAGCAAAAAGCAAAGGACAAAAGGAAAGATACACCCATCTGAATGCAGAGTTCCAAAGAATAGCAAGGAGGGACAAGAAAGCCTTCCTCAGTGATCAGTGCAAAGGAATAGAGGATTGAGCCCAATATGAGGCAATAGCAATGAAGCAGTCAAGACCTGTGCCAGCCAATCATAACATGTGTTTGAGCCACATTGTGCCCCAAGCATTCGGGTGGCAAGCCCTTAAGTCTCTTTGCCTAGTATCTGCTGGATCTTGTGGGAGATTCCCATGTGAACACCTCCAATCCTGACCTCACTGATGTACAAGAATAATACAGATTATTATCATTCTAATGGCAGTAACCATTATAGCATGGTTGATAGGCCCCAGGCACCATGCCACTATTATTCAATCCATATACAAATCCTGGGTGGTAATCATACTCAACTCTATTTTAAAGATGGGCAAGTGGAGGCTCACTGAGGATCAGTTACCTGCTCATGGTCTCCTCTAATAACTTTTGGAGCCCAGGTGAAAATTGAAGCCCTCCAACTTGTTAACTTCCCAACCATGTGTTCTTAAGCCACTGTTCAGGTGTATCTCAAGCTATTTTCTGTGATATGTTAATACATATGTTTCTTAAAGAAAGGACAGTCAATTCTGTAGTCAAATAATGGAAAACAAAATTTGAGTTGTGGAAAGTTAAACTCCACACAGGGAACAGGGAAGCCTGGTGTGCTTCAGTCCTTGGGGTCACAGAGTCAGACATGACTTAGCGACTGAACAACAACCACGGCAAACCCCATACATTGCCTACTTTATTCACAGTCCATAATACTGTCGTGTGGGACTTGCCTTGTCATTCAGTGGCTAAGACCCAACACGCCTAATGCAGGGGCCCAGGTTGGATCCCCGGTTAGGAAACTAGATCCCTCATGCCAAGAGTTCACATGCCACAACTGAGACCTGGTTCAGCCAAATAAATAAGTAAAGTAGAAAAAATATATATTATTGTGAACCCTCCAAAGTGAGTATATTTTATAATACGTTTTCCAAGCTAATGGAAATTTTACAAATTATCTCAAGTCTAGTGTTCAATGGAGTGAAGTTTGGAAAATTCTTACCTATAGTAACTAGACCCCTCACTGAGATATGTTGTCTTTAAGGAATGAGGTATTTGGGGGTGCAAAGATTTCAATTTGCAGTCAGAGAATGCAAGAAAGTTTGTGTTTGGGTCCAAAATGTTTGTGATTGGGTCCTAAAAGTGGATAATATTTTCAGAGATGTTAATATTTACTTAGGTGATCTTGAAGATTAGAAAAAATTCCAGGAGAAATAATGTCAGTCAGAGGAACAGTGTAAACATACACGTAGAAACAGAAATACACAGTGCTGAATTTGGGGAATGTAGACGATGAGTGTATTTTGGTGTTTATCATGTCTTAATCTTATATTTAGTTATATCGTAAAATATTGGTCTATTTCTTTAGGAATTAGAAAAGCTCACTTTAAGATTTCAAGTCAAATTACAGGATGTCATCTTTAGTTGTATCCTTAAAATTATTAATTCGTTGAACAATTATTTACTGACTGCTTGTGATATTCCAGGCCCTGTTTTGGGTGCCTAGATTACAGCTATAATTAAGGTATACAGCCTTCCTGTTCTCAGACAATGCAGAGACAAAAGCAATATCATAGTAAACAAGGCAAGGAGAAAATATCAACTGGTGATAAGTGCTATGCAGAGAAATAAACGAGGCTGCGGTGATGAAGAGTGAATTAATGGCTATTTTAGAATAGCAAGAAGGAGCCGGCATTTGAAGATCTTGGGGAAAACATATTAGGCAGAAAGAACAGCTGGTGCAATATATCCCTGGGGAGAAAGGAACTTGAGGTTATTGGGTAATAGGGACGAGGCTAATGTGGTTGCAGCATTGGCAAGGAGGAAAGTGGTAAGAAGAGTTCAGAGAGACTGATAAGACCACAGATTAAAAGAGTTAGAGTTTTTTTTCCAAGTGTGTTGGTTAACTATTGGAGATACGTAGGAAAGGGCTTCAGAAGAGAAAAATAAAAGGGAAAAAAAAGGGGGACTTCTGTGGTGGTCCAGTGCTTAAGACTCTGTGTTTCCTTTGCTTCCACTGTAGGAGGCATAGGTTCAGTCCTTGGTCAGGGAACTATGATCCCACATGCCATGCAGAGCAGCAAAAAAGAAAGAAAGAAAGGGCCTTGACTGTATGTGTGTAATCTCTGGCTGATTTGTGAAGAGTAAACTACAAGGAAAAGAGTGAGAGTTGGGGGCAGTTAAGGAAGTGATTGAATAGTCTAGCAAGGACTAGCTTGGATTAGGGGAGGTAGTTGGGATGGAGAGTAGACATTTTTACGTATAGATTTTAAAGGGTGTACTAATGAAATGCATAGAGGGGTAGATAGAAGGAAATCAGGTGTAGGTTGGTGGTATTCACTGATGAAGAAGACTGAGGGAGATGCAGGTTTGGATGGAAAATAAGAAGTTTTATTTTGGACCTTTTAAGTAGGAAATGCCTATCATTCTAGTGGAAAGGTCAAAGAAACAGTTGAATAGGCGAGTCTTGTTTTCAGGAGTGAGGTCTGTGCTGGAGGTACAGGGATATAATATTCCACATTTTTCTATTAACAGAAGGGGATCTTCCTGACCCAGCGATTGAATCTGTATCTCCTGCACTGGCAGATGGCTTCTTTACCACTGGTGCCACCTGGGAAGCCAAGTGAAAGTGTTATCACTCAGTCCTGCCCAACTCTTTGCAACCCTGTGGACTGTAGCCCGCCAGGCTCCTCTGTCCATGGGATTCTCCAGGCAAGAATACTGGAGTGGGTTGCCATTCCCTTCTCCAGGGATTGGACCCATGTCTCTTGCACTGCAGGCAGATTCTTTACTGTCTGAGCCACCAGGGAAGCCCCCAAGAAGGTCTATGACAGTTAAAATGCCTTTTAAAAGGTAGAAAAGGCCCTCAAATAAATATATAAAATATTTCTTTATAAAAAATTTAGAATACAGTATGCAAATTACTATAGTGGGACATGGGTTTTGGGTACAATCAGTTTTCTCATCGTTTATTAACTGTTGGTAGAAAAGCAGGAAAGCATTAAGTTTTAGTATTTCATACCTCAACAGTCTCCTGGAGTTCCAATATCAGTCCCCTCTGCAGTGTTCTGGACAGTATCTTTCCAGCAGAGGCCCAAATGCTCAGTATTGAAATGGCATTCTGTTGCCTCCCAGGACAGGTGATGCTAAGTTTATAATGTTGTTTAGTTGCTATGTTGTGTTTGACTCTTTGAGACCCCATGAACTGCAGCACACCAGGCTCCTCTGTGCTTTGCTATTTCCTGGTATTTACTCAAATTCATGTTCATTGAGTCAGTGATGCCATCCAACCATCTCATCCTCTGTTGCCCCCTTCTCCTGCTACCCTCAGTCTTTCCCAGCATCAGGGTCTTTTCTAGTGACTCAGCTCTTCACATCTGGTAGCCAGAGTATTGGAGCTTCAGCTTCAGCATCAGTGCTTCTAATGAATATTCAGGGTTGATTTCCTTTAGGATGGACTGGTTGGATCTCCTTGCTGTCCAAGGGGCTCTCAAGAGTCTTCTCCAGCACCACAACTCAGAAGCATCAATTCTTGGGCACTCAGCTTTCTTGATGGTCCAACTCTCACATCCGTACATGACTACTGGAAAAACAATAGCTTTGACTAAATGGACCTTTGTTGGCAAAGTGATGTCTCTGCTTTTTAATATGCTGTCTAGGTTTCTCATAGCGTTACCAAAGAACAAGTATCTTTTGATTTCATGGCTGCAGTCACCATCTGCAGTGGTTTGGAATTCAAGAAAATAAAGTCTGTTACTGCTCCCTCTTTTTCTCCATCTATTTGCCTTGAAGTGATGGGACCAGATGTCATGATCTTAGTTTTTTGAATGTTGTGTTTTAAGCCAGCTTTTTCACTCTCCTCATTCACCCTAATCAAGAGTCTCTTTAGTTCCTCTTCACTTTCTGCCATAAGGGTGGTATCATCTGCCTATCTGCAGTTGTTGATATTTCTCCCGGCAGTCTTGATTCAAACTTGTGACCCATCCAGTCTGACATTTCATATGATGAACTCTGCATATAAGTTAAATACGCATGGTGACAATACACACCGTTGTACTCCTTTCCCAATTTAGAACCAGTTAGTTGTTCCCATGTTTGGTCTAACTGTTGCTTCTTGACCTGCACACAAGTTTCTTAGGAGACAGGTACAATGTTCTGGTATTCCCAGCTCTTCAAAAATTTCCCACAGTTTGTTGTGATCCACACAGTCAAACGCTTTAGCTTAGTCAGTGAATCAGAAATAGGTGTTTTTCTGAAACTCCCTTGCTTTCTCTGTGATCCAACGAATGTTGGCACTTTGATCTCTGGTTCCTCTGCCTCTATGAAACCCTGCTTGTGTGCCTGGAAGGTTTATGATAGGTTCTTCCTTTTCTTCAGTAGACAATCTACCACTTGTAATCTTCCCTCCATTTTCACAAGATACTGCAACTGGAAACTTAGGTCAAATCTTTATAAGAGCTCCTGTCTCCTCCCTATATTTTGAGATAGTTGCTGTGTGTTTTGTGTTTTCTAAGTTAAGCATCTCTCATACTTTTGAGTTTGGCTTCCCAGGTGCTAGTGGTAAAGAACCCACCTGCCAATGCAGGAGACACAAGAGATGCAGGTTTGATCCCGGGATCAGGAAGACCCCTTGGACAAGGGAATGGCAACCCACTCCAGTATTCTTGTCTGGAGAAGTCCACGGACAGAGGAGCCTGGCAGGCTACAGTCCACGGGGTTGCACAGAGTCAGACGTGACTAAACAACAACAAACAGTACTTCGCGTTGCTTCTCGTGTGACATGACTTTAAACTCTCCATCTGTTCTGGTTGCTCGTTTCCAGAGCATTTTTCCTGCCTCCATCTCCCAAGACCTGGCATTTCTGCATTCCTTGAAGTATGATGGATATGTTCGAATAAGACTGAATGGAGGTGACTGGCTTTCATTTCCTCCGTTCTATACTTCTGTCAATGGGAACTTATCCAAGCCCCTAGACCTTTATTTTTACAATTGTTTTGGGTTATAAATCTCATAGTAGAGAGTTCCAGGTACTATCTAACCAGTTTCTCCTATTTTAACATTTATATTGTTGTGACATGTTTGGCACAGCTGGTGAGCCAACGTTGGTACATTGCTTTTAACCCAATACTTCATTTAAAGTTCCTTAGTTTTTAGGGAAAATGTCCTTTTTCTGCTCTGGGATCCCATCCAGGATACATATTGCTTTTAGTTGTCATGTCTCATTAGCTTCTCCTGCCTTATAGCAGCTTCTCAGATTTTCCTTGTTTTCTGTGACCTTGACCATCAGGTATTTTGTAGGATGTCCCCCAATTTGTGTTCTTCTGATGTTTTTCTTATAGTTGGACTGGAGTTATAGGTTTTAGGGAGGAATATCCTAAAGGTGAAGTGTCATTCTCATCACATCATGTCAAGGCACATGCTGTCACCATGGCTTATCGCTGATGACATTAACCTTGATCCCCTGGCTGAAGTTTCCATTGTAAATTTACCTTTTTTCCCGTTTTTGTACTGTAGTCTTTGGAAGACGAGCCCACAGTCAAGAGTTAAGGAGTTAAACTCCACCTCTTTGAGGTGGAGTATGTATTAATACATAAATTATTTGAAATTCTATATGGGAGATTTGTCCCTTCCCCCATTTGTTTATCTATTCAATCATTTATTTATATCAGTTAGTCTCATAGATATTTATTTGATACTTTGGATTATAATCCAATAATACGTTATTTATTTTGTTGCATAAATTGCTTCAGCTTTGGCCTTTAAAGCTTTTCAATGTTGACTCCTATGTGTCTTTGACATACTCCCATTATTTTGTTTGCTTTTTTTGTGCTTAAAAATCTGTGCTACTGCTAGCACATGAATCTGCAGTCTTACATTGTTCCCTTGTTTTAGAGGGGGGAGATTATGGGCATTAAAAACAGGTGTTATGATTATCCTTATTAAGTATCATCTTCTTGAAGTCTCTCATTATTATTATCATTAGTACGGCTTCCCAGGTGGCTCAGTGATAAAAGAGTACCCCTACCAATGCAGGAGTTACAGGACATGGGAGTTCGATACTGGGTTCAGGAAGATACCCTGGAGGAGAAAATGGCAACCCACTCCAGTATTTTTGCTGGGATTATCATGTGGACAGAGGAGCCTGTCAGGCTACAGCCCATGAAGTCACAATGAGTCAGACACGACTGAGCATATATATACATATGCACTTTTGCTGACTATAGCAATATTATCTGGTCTCTGAATGTCAGTTCTAATTATCCCAACACACACTGTATTTGGTTTGTTGAATAGCAGCCAGAGTGATCTTTCTAAACAATTATGTTACTCTCCCTTGTATCAGTACATAATTACATAAGCTGACTCTTGCTTATCTCTCTGATCTCAACTCTTAATCTTTATGTCTGTCACTCAGTCTCTTTTAGCCACAGGACTGTGCTTTCTGTTTCTTAGAAATGTCAAGCTTGTCCACATGAGGCTTTTCTACCGTTGGGCCTCTCTGCTAGGGATGTTCTTTCCTCATACTTTCAATTGTTGATTTTTCCTTCCTTATTCAGACCTTAGCTCAAATGACAGCTTGTCAAGAGACCTTTTCTTGAATCACATCAGTCTCTCCTTATATTGCCATGTTTGATTTATCTTGTAGCAATCATCATAATAGTATATTTTCTTCATAATTTATTAGCTTCTTTGTTATCTTCTGTTTCTCCACTATGAGAATGTTCATAGCTGTATCTCCAGTGCATAAAGCAGTTCCTGGCACATAGGAGATGCTCAATAAATGTTTGTTAAATGTTGACTGCTAAAGCCTCGGTTACTTCTTCTGAGTAACACTTATCTCTGGGGTCTCCATAATCTGTTTGCCCCTGTGCTTTGATATCTTTGTTACTTCATATGATTTTCATAGGGTTGTATTCTGCAATGCTGATTAAGATCTTATAGTAATTCTTCAGATAACATCTTGTGACTGTCATGGTGAATTTGCTCCTTAGAAAATGAAGCTAACCCTTGTTCCCATTAGCATTTGCTTCTATCCTGGAAAGCAAAGTTCTCTCTATGTGTCCCTATTCCTCTGCAGATCACTAGAGGCTGAGTGAGAGGCAGAACTTGGAGCCACCAAAATGTATCCTGCCAACTAATATCAATTAAGGTAGTGTTTCCCTCTAAATATGGTTGATCAACATTTTATAACCTCAGTTTTTTATTTTATTATCCAGCTTATATCTCTGTCTTGTGAAAGTGAAAGTCGCTTAGTGTCCAACCCTTTGTGGCTCCCCCAGGCTCCTCTGTCCATGGAATTTCCCAGGCAAGAATACTGTTGTGGGTAGCCATTCCCTTTTCCAGCAGATCTTCCCAACCCAGGGGTCAAACTTGAGTCTCCCACATTGCAGGCAGATTCTTTAACATCTGAGCCACCAGGGAAGCCTATATCTCTGTCTTGACCTCACCAAAATCAGCATGAAGTCATTATCTTAACTGAAGCCCAGATATATCTGATACATTCTTTGTGTTACCACTTTAACCCATTCTGAGTCCTTATGATCCCTATTTCCTGGTCTTAATGCTCAAACACCAACTCTTTAATAATCCATTTGAAAGTCTCTCTTTGGATCTACACAAAACTCAATTGTCTCTTGCTATGAAATACATTGCTTCCTTGTACCAATTTTTTTAAAACTCTTCCTGGACTCACACACAATTACATAATTTAAAAATCTAACAATCTTCTCAAAGAAGCATAATGTTTTAGCATGATAAGGAGTAAATTAATTAGACATGTCTGATACCATGCAGATTTGGTCATCATGTAGCCTACACGGGCTATATGTACTTTGCAGTCACTGTAAAATGACTAATTGACAGTTGGTCATTTAATTCAGTGATTCATAATTGTTTTATCTGACATAAAGATAAATACTTCTTAACAGTGTGAACACTCGTGATTTGCTTTCTGTTTTATTGAGAATTTCTTTAGAAACTAACATTAGTCCACAAGGTAGCCCAAAGTGGTAGAATCAGTTACCACTTTTTAGTCTCAACTCTTTCAGATGGCATGGAATGTATCATCATTGATTCTTGCTGTGATGTTGTCCTTGGTCAGCTTCCTTTGGGATCACACTCCGAGCCTCTCATATTTGCAATTATAAAGTTTACTGTTGTGTGCTTTTGGGAATGATGCCTGTGAAGAGGAGGGGAAGCAGGAGGGGCAGATGGAGAGGTTGAACTGAAACGCAGTGGCAACAGAGGCCTCAGCCAGTCCTATGGGGAGTTCTAGAGTTGGGATGGCCCTTTGGAGCTGTCCTGAATTGAAGTCGCGGGGTTCTTTTGTACTTCCTCATTGAGTAGTCATTAGATGTCTGCTACCCCTGGAGAGGAGTGTAGCCTTTGGCAAGGCAGCTCCCTTCACCTCAGACTAAAGAGAGGGCTCAGCCATGAGCTGTTCACATTCAGTACTGTTGGCAGCTAGGGCAGGGAGAGCCTCAGTCTGAAGGGAGGATCTTCAGTTTTGGGGAGAATATACGACAGCATCTACTTACAGGTGAATTCAAATAGATTTCAGGTTCCATTCCTAACTTCCTCTTTCTATGCTATTTGCATTCACTCTCACATTAGTACATTCTTGTTCTTGCCCAAGGTTCTGTATCTCCTGTGAATATTTCCTTCTTTAGTTTTCTCATCTATGCTGCTGCTGCTGCTGCTAAGTCTCTTCAGTCATGTCCGACTCTGTGTGACCCCATAGACGGCAGCCATCAGGCTCCCCTGTCCCTGGGATTCTCCAGGCAAGAACACTGGAGTGGGTTGCCATTTCCTTCTCCAATGCATGAAAGTGAAAAGTGAAAGTGAAGTTGCTCAGTCGTGTCCGACTCTTTGCGACCCCATGGACTGCAGCCTACCAGGCTCCTCCATCCATGGGATTTTCCAGGCAAGAGTACTGGAGTGGGGTGCCATCGCCTTCTCCGTTTCTCATCTATAGAGTGGGGATAAAAATATGCATATATGCACACATGGGCTTCCATGGTGGCTCAGCAGTAAAGAATCCATCTGCAGTGCAGGAGCCGCAGGAGACATGGGTTTGATCCCTGGATTGGGAAGATCCCTGGAGGAAGGCATGGTAACCCACTCCAGTATTCTTGCCTGGAGAATTCCATAGACAGAGGAGGCTGGCAGGCTACAGTCCATAGGGTCATGCAAAGAGTCGGCATGACTAAAGTGACTTAGCATGCATGCACACACGTGCACACACACAAACACCTGACCTATAGTTGAAAGCTTAATAGATGTTAGTTTCTTCTAGTCAGAGTTATGAAATACATCTTTAGCTGGGTTAAAGGCATAGCAATTAGGTTTCATAGATCCCTGTTCCTCCCTCTGAAATAGAATAGCTCCCTTTTCTTGCCTCATGTAGGCATTTCAAGAAGGATGTAGCATTGAAATATAAAAGGTGTTTAGAGAACTTTCAAAAACTAGCATCCCGTATCCAGGACTAGCTCAGCCTCTCTCACCTCCTTCATATCAGCCTGCTTGTTTTGTGAAATACCTGTTTAATGACTGTAAGTTTATGGAAGCTTCTCAAACTGCTGAATATTAACATTTAGTAGAGTAATAATCTAAGGATTTACTGATCAAGTTCTTTATTCATAGTTGACAAGAAAGCAGTGCATTTTTGCAGCTCTTACACATAGTACTATAATTGAATGGATGTTGAAAAAGCTACTTTTCCGTGTTCTTCAAAACAGTTTTTCCTGCAAAGGAAACACAAGTCTCAACCTGTTACATTGATAATGCACAGTTACATCTGAGTCGAGTCAATACTGATTGTTGTGCAGCTTAATCTGCGGAATACTGCCTTTCCTTCGGTTAACTGGTCTCTGCTGCTTTATCAAACCGCTAAAACTATGACAATGCATTCTTGTTCTAGCATCTTACATATGTGGAACAAAACAAGCAGACACTTGACTGATGTCAACAATATGTGTTCCTTTTCTTCTTCGTAGGAACCTGGTTTATGTAAAAAAGTGAATTGTTTCTCTAAGATAGGACAGACTCAAATCGATTTGGTGTGATGAACACTAGTTTACGTTTTTTGGCTGGTACCAGGAATCCAGTCAGTGATTTTCAACAAGGAGTGATGGAAATCACTGAATCCGTATAGCATCTTACGTATTCACTGAAAGGAGTGAAGTCATTGTAACCACAATCTCGTTTCAACCTTTACTTCTGGGCCCATCTTATCATTTTAGGTTTTGAGGCTTGCAAGATTCTTTCAAAAACATACCGTAAATCTAAAGGTTTTGACAAAGAGCTAGGTCTTACTGTAGAGTGCAGGGGTCTATATTCAGTATCCAATGATAAACCACAATGGAAAAGAATATAAAAAAGAACATTTATATGTATAACTGGGTCACTTTGCTGTACAGCAAAAATGAACACAACATTGTAAATCAGTCATACTTCTATAAAATAAATGTTTAAAAATTTAAAGTTTTAAAAACTTACATGTTATAACTATTTCTGGAAAGAAATGGTTAACATATGATGTCTCAGATCATGCCATGTTGTAGAAAACTCCCATGTCTTGCCATCTCCCTTAGAATAAGAGCTAATGTCCTTACAATGCCTGGGATGCCCCAATCTTTCTGATTACCTCTTTAACACATTATGATCGATCCCATCTCTAGCTCCTTCCCCATCAGCCACACTGCTGCAGCTGCTAAGTCGCTTCAGTCGTGTCCGACTCTGTGCGACCGCATAGACGGCAGCCCACCAGGCTCCCCGGTCCCTGGGATTCTCCAGGCAAGAACACTGGAGTGGGTTGCCATGTCCTTCTCCAATGCATGAAAGTGAAAAGTGAAAGTGAAGTCACTCAGTCGTGTCCAACTCTTAGTGACCCCATGGACTGCAGCCTACCAGGCCCCTCCGTCCATGGGATTTCCCAGGCAAGAGTACTGGAGTGGGGTGCCATTGCCTTCAGCCACACTAGCTTCCTTCATATTTGTCCAAGCTACTGGGACAGCTCTCACCTCAGGAACTTTGAATTTGCTCATTTCTCATATATTTCTCAGTTAAATCAATGCTTTGCTCTCTTACCTCCTTCAAATCTGATCATATATAACCTTCTTATTGTCTCTTTCTACAAAGAAAAGGACATTGGACTTTTACACTCCAATACAGCGGACTCCCTGAACATCATCTCTTTTCTTTGCTTAATTTTTCTTCTTGGTATGTACCATCTTCCAGGATACTGTATGTTTATCTGTTGTGTTTATTGTCTTCTCTGCTCCCTAGAATATAATGTTCTCGGGTGCAGGAAGCTTTTTGTGTTTTTTCCACCCACAAATTGCTAGTGCCTAAAGTAATGCCTGAAACGAAATAAAATTTTTGTTGCAATGATGAGTGGAAGTAAGGGAGAAGCACATAATCTACATTAAAACATACATAACATAAAAGGTAGACTGAGCTATGATTGAGGTAGGATTGCATTCTAACAGTATAAAAAATTTGTCTCTTTTACAGATCTCAGCAGCTCAAATAGTTTTGCAGCGGTGAAAAAAGATACACTTTAGAAAGTATATCTGTAAAGTGTTTACCTCACGCTGTTAGCTGCTTTTCTGTTGCTTCTTGCTTTTCCCGTTGCTGCGTACGGTCTGATTTTCACACCTTGTTTAGACTTCTGTGTTTACTGAAATTCTACTGTTTTAAGTTTCCTACCTCCTTCCATCCACAAAGCACTTCAAGAAAGGATTTCCATGTATTATATTTTGTTCAGAAAGCCTTATCTCAGGCAGACATATTTGCCCATTTTCTTTTTTATTAAAAAAATAAAGTTTTATAATCATTATACTTGCCGAGTGCTGTGCCAGTAGACTGGGTTAGTATCTCTTCATGAAACCCCACACAATAAAACAGTCTCCTAAAAAAAGTTAACAATGCATAAAACTCTGATACAGGGCTTCAGAACACTTAATTATTTCTTTTCCCCCCATTGTTTATCATTGTTTTGTCAACTTTCCATATCACTACCCACAATGCTCTGGGTTCGGTTTTCTTTGAACATTCCTTTCCTCTGAACTTACCATGAACTTGTGCCTGTAGCTTGCCGCCTCGGAATGCCACAGCCACTTTACAAAAGGGGGAAAAAATCAACACTTTTGTTGTAAAAGGTGCTAAAGGAAACTCAGATAATATAAAATAGTAAATTTACTTGTCCAGCTGCTATTTTAGGCTGAAGCATGATGCTTACTTTACAAGATGGTTAGTGTAATAGTTTGCACATACTTGAAGAGAATCAGGAATTAAATTTGTGTAGGGAGGAGGAAGAGGGAAAAGAATTATGTTTCATAAGATTAGGTGGACTGTAGGAGGAGAAGGATTGCATAAATACCAAATATGATACAAGAGAGAGGATGGAGTCCCTTATCACACATGCGGTGTAGGATGATGTAGAAGATTATTTGCTTTATACAGAAGGACAGGAGGAGGGATTCTTTCTTCTTTCATTTCTGATGATTCCTCGGCTTATGTTAGAAAATTATTGTTCCTTCTATCAGTGTGCTATGAGAGGGGCTTTGGATTGGGAAATAAATCCCAGGTTCTCATCCTGGCCCTACCGCTGGATAAAAGCGAGTGGGATGCCCTACTGTATGAATTCTTACCGCATCTGCCTCCTCAGGTGATTAATTGGGAAAAGGGGATCCATGAACTCAGTTTGTGGGATGTGACCCAAGTTATAGAAAGTCCTTTTTTTTTTTTTTTAATAAAACCAGGATATTCAGTAACTTTCCCTATAAAACAGGGTGTTACATTTGAATTGCTGTGTTGCATCAGAGCTGCTTCAGGGCTCTAGAGGACCAAGACTCATGTGGATTGATCCATTTATTCAGGATTTGCTAGGGAATTAACAAATCTTGGGATTTTTTTGTTCATTTTTTTGACTTCTCAGTGAGTGAGAGGTGCAGGAAGGTTGACTATAAGATTGATGAAGGGTGTGGTAGTAGAGTCCTATAAAGAGAATTAAGAGTGCGAGGTGTTTCTCTCATTCTCTCCTTTTCTCACACTCCCTCAAAAAACAAGTGCTTGTGGAAGGGAAGTCAGAAAGCCCAGAGGGAGCTTGGTGAATGGATCCTGGCCTCTGGGGACATAGGTTCTGGTACTTGTCAGAAACATGCAGAAGTGGGAAAAAAATGGAAACAGTGACAGACTTTATTTTCTTGGGCTCCAGAATCACTGTGGACAGTGACTGCAGCCATGAAATTAAAAGATGCTTGCTTTTTGGAAGAAAAGCTGTGACAAACCTAGACGGTATATTAAAAAGTAGAGACATAACTTTGTTGACATATAGTCAAAGCTATGGTTTTTCCAGTAGTCAGTACAGATGTGAGAGTTGGGCCATAAAGAAGGCTGAGTGCCAAAGAATTGATGCTTTCAAACTGTAGTGCTGGAGAAGACTCTTGAGAGTCCCTTGGACAGTGAGGAGATAAAATCAATCAATCCTAAAGGAAACCCTTCCTGAATATTCATTTGAAGGACTGATGCTGAAGCTGAAGCTCTAATACTTTGGCCACCTGATGTGAAGAGTGGACTCATTGGAAAAGACCCTGATGCTGGGAAAGATTGAGGGCAGGAGGAGAAGGGGACAATAGAGGATGAGATGGTTGGATGGCATCATCAACTCAATGGATGTGGGGAGATAGTGAAGGACAGGGAAGCCTGGCGTGCTACAGTCTGTGGAGTTGCAAAGAGTTGGACACAGCTGAGGGACTGAACAACAACTGCAATGCAAAAATCAAAGGGCAAGAGGCCGTGGCCAAAAGACAATGATGCCGTGAAAATAAACCCCATTTCCACAAGCAGTAGGAAAAACGGTGTGGTTTCTTGGAGATCTATGTGGACCTCCAGCCTCTGCCTCCCTTCCTTTGCCCACTGAAACATTTCCTGCCAGGAGGAAGACAGCCTAGGCAGAAAGAGTCTACAGTTTGATGCTCTGATGTAAAAGTTGAGGGGGAAGCCTCTAATCACCATTTATAGCATGGTCACTGCCCAAGAACCCCAGTCTGAGGACCTCAGGGAGATGAACCTCTGAGGAACCCATAAACACACTGCAAGGAAGAACCAAGTTTGGGGAGGAGGGATAAGTCAGGAGTTTGGGATGAATATATGCACAGTACTATATATAAGATAAATAACTAGCAAGGACCTACTGTATAGCACAGGGAACTCTACCCAATATTGTGTGTTTACCTACATGAGAAAAGAATCTAAGAGAGAATGACTATATATATAACTGACTCACTTTGCTGTACACCTGAAATTAACACAACATTGTAAAACAACTATACTCCAATAAAATTAAAATATATATAAAAAAAGAAAGAGCCAGGTCTGGACACTGTTCAGTGGCAAAATATGACTGTCTCAGCCAAGAGAGATCTTTTCTACCTCTTACTTCTTTCCCTTTCCTCATCTCTATTAAGTCAGCAGTCAAAATTGGACTTGGAATTGTACTAAAATTTCAAATGGTCCCCAACTAAGATTTTGGCTTATTTAGTAGCTTCTTAGGTGGCTCAGTGGTAAAGAATCCTCCTGCCAATGCAGGAGTCACAGGTTCAGTCCTGGGTTGGGAAGATCCCCTGGAGGAGGAAATGGCAACCTAGTCCAGTAATCTTGCCTGGAAAATCCATGGACAGAGGAGCCTAGCGGGCTACAGTCCATGGGGTCACAAAAGAGTCAGACAGGACTTAGTTACTGAACATGACTGAACCTTGGTAGATGTTTATTGAACAGATAGCACATGGAAGGCATCATGCTAGAATATGGATTTCCTGACCCCAAGACACATGTCTGGCAATGAGTTTGCCCCTATTCTTGTTCTTAATGCAATTTTAGTCTTCTAAAAAAATTGACAGTTGCTTTGATAGATAATTTCCCGGTCTGTAAAAATAGTTTATAGTATGAATACTCCACTTTCACTTGAGTGAATAAGGTAAGAAGGAAATTGAGTTGAGAAGATGGGCAGGAATAAACATGATTGGGACAGTCTCTTTAGACAGAGAAATAAGAGCAGCAAACCATACTTTATTCATGGACATCTTCTCTTTCAGTTGCTGATTTGTTTAATTTTAGCTCTTGATGTTATGAAGGAAAAGAACTTCTCTTGCTCATTTGCTTCTTTAGTGAATAGTCATTGGACACATTCTATGTATAAGGCATTGGGGTAGACATAGGTCTTTCAGGCCCTCAAGAAATGTATATAACAGGGACCGCCCTGGTGATTCAGTGGTTAAGAATCTGCCTTCCAATGCAGGGGACACAAGTTTGATCCCTGGTTGGGAATCTAGGATCCTAAATGCCGTAGAGCAACTAAACCTGAGCTACTGAGCTTGCCTGCCACTACTGGAGAGAAGCTCTTGCATCACAGTGAAGATCCTGCATGTCATAGCTAAGACCTGAGACAGCTGAAAACAAAGAAACAAACAAATGCATATTAACAAAAAAGAAATGGATGATCTAGTAGGGGTAGAGAGATTTTATCAGGACAAATTACTGTCCTATTCAGGAGCATATGATTGGTAAGATGTGAATGATGTTAAGAATTTTTTTTTATTGTAAATGATAAAGATTCAATTTGAAATAACTTAGCCAAAGAGGAGATTTATTGGCTTATATACCTAGAAAGTGTAGGAAATGATGCTCACAGCAGGCACAGCTAGCTAGCATCCTCAGAAGAGAATGCCCTTCCCTCTTCCTGTTAGTCTGCTCTGCTCTGTCCCTGAATTAACTTCATGCGCAGGCAGCTTTCTTCTTACAGAAGCAGCTCTAGGCTATGCCACTCTTTTAACTAACATCTCCTAAGGAAAAGGTGATGCTTCTTTTTTCCCTGGTCATTCCAGGTGGTTTATTGTGGCTGGCACACTTTGGATTCTGTGTGCTTCCTGAATCACCCTCTGTGGCCAGGGAGATGGAGCCACCCTTGGTTAAAAGCTGCCCTCTTTGGAAGTAGAGGTTGAAGGGATGTTTTTCCACCAGGAGAGAGCAGAAGAGAAAGCATGCAAGGAAAACCCACATCCCGTTCGGGAGCTGAGGGACAGTACTGAGATGGGAGTGGTCTCTCCGGCAATTGCCGAAGAGGTTGTTGTTGTTGTTCAGTCATTCAGTCTTGTCTGACTTTTCGTGACCCCATGGACTACAGCACTCCAGGCTTCCCTGTCCTTCGTTATCTCCTGGAGTTTGTTCAAACTCATGTCCATTGAGTCAGTGATGGCATCCAACCATCTCATCCTCTCTTGTCCCCTTCTCCTCCTACCTTCAATCTTTCCCAGCATCATTGGTCTTTTCCCATGACTTTTCATCATTTCCAATGACTCATTGGTCTTTTCCAGTGAGTCAGTTCTTTGCATCAGGTGGCCGAATATTGGAACTTCAGCTTCAGCATCAGTCCTTCCAATGAATATTCAGGGTTGTTTTCCTTTAAGAAGGACTGGTTTGATCTCCTTGCTGTCCAAAGGACTCTGGACCCAGAGGGATGGTACGGGGAGGGATGTGGGAGGGGGGTTCAGGATGGGGAACACGTGTACACCCATGGCAGATTCATGTTGATGTATGGCAAAACCAATACAATATTGTAAAGTAATTAGCCTCCAATTAAATAAATTTAAATGAAAAAAAGGAAAAGAGTCTTCTCCAGCACTGTAGTTTGAAAGCATCAATTTTTGGTGCTCAGCCTTTTTTATGGTCCAACTCTCACATCCTTACATGATGGATACTGGAATTTCCAACACTGGAAAAACCATAGCTTTGATTAGACAGACCTTTGTTGGCAAAGTAATGTCTCTGCTTTTTAATATGCTGTCTAGGTTGGTCATAGCTTTTCTTCCAAGGAGCAAGCGTCTTTTAATTTCATGGCTGCAGTTACCGTCCATAGTGATTTTGGAGCCTAAGGAAATAAAGTCTGTTACTGCTTCCATTTATTCCCATCTATTTCCATGAAGTGATGGGACCAGATGCCACAAAAAGCAGTTGGTACCAATAGCTGTGCTTTTTGTGTGTGTGTGTGTGTGTGTGTAATAAAGTTTTATTAAAGTATAAAGGAGATAGAGAAAGCTTCTGACATAGGCATCAGAAGGGGGTAGTGCTTTTGAGATTTCAGTAGAGGGTTTGGTGGGACATGGAACTCAGCTTCCCTCTCGGACAAACCATGGCATTTACAAAGCTCAAAATAATTCAAACAATGCCCTGTGACTGTCTTTTCTGTATGTATCTTAGTGCCTTAAATGTAATCCACTCTCTATAATACTTTCTTCAGTTTCTATCTTTCCCTTTCCTCCCACTGTGGTCACCGGTCACTCATGCTTTGTCATTTCTACTCCTGGCAGAGGTCACTCGTGACTTCCTAATCTGCAAATCCTGTGGCCTTGTTCCAGCACTCTTTAACTTGGTATCTCTGAGTGTTTGACCCTGTGATTCATATCTTTCTGCTGGAAAATTTCCCCTCTCTCTGAGAGTCTGCTCTCTCTTGGTTTTTTCTCTCCCCCTGAGCGTGCTTCCTGAGTCACTGATGTTTGCCTTTATTTCTGACCTCTGTCTGGCTTCCCCAGAGTTCAAGCCTAGCTCTTTCCCCATCATACATGTTCCCTTCTGGTCAGTTTCATTCATTCTTATGGCCTCTACAACCACCTCTATGCTCATCTGTATCAAAAACCCTGCCAGAGTTCTAATCCCTCACCATGTATCCCAGACTCGGTGATCCATGAAGATCACGAATTGAACATGTACCTTATGATGTTTCTTACCGTTCTCACTGCTGCCACTCTACATTTTAATTTATACTTCATATCTCACCAACAATTAAGGAAGATTTAATGTTGCTTCAGGCCCGGCTTAGGCCTCAATTCCCTATTCTAGCTGTTATGCCTGGATAATCCCATACTGTCAGTGACATTGAATGTCGTAGATTATGCCTTCATTTTCACTTAAAAGGCCAAAAGCTAATACTTAAGATTTAGTTTGGTAAAGAATCTGCCTGCAATGCAGGAGACCTGGGTTTGATTCCTGGGTCAAAAGATCCCCTGGAGAAAGGAATGGCAACCCACTAAAGTATTCTTGCCTGGAAAAATCCCATGGACAGAGGAGCCTTATGGGCTATAGTCCATGGGATTGCAAAGAGTCGGACATTACTGAGCCCTAACACTACTACTTAGACAGGAAACAACTCAGATTTGTAATGAGAGAAGTAAATTTTGGGAGAAGTATATAGATAAAGAGGCATACAGCCTGATCTGCCTGATTCAGAGATTGTCTAATGCAGAACTACAGAGAGGTTACAGAGTTACAGGAAGATGATGAGATGCAAGGCTACATTTTTAAGCCCATGGCTACAGAATGAGCTTTCATTCTCACTGCTGCCATTCCCCCCCACCCCCTTCAGTTGTCTCTGCAAGATTATCCTTACCTCTGAAACATCAAAGAATTCAAGTGATGACCATATTGCTATCTCTAAGCAAATGTTCATCCTTAGCACTTTGTAGTGACCAAATCAAGATAAACATAGTTCGTCTTCAGTCAGGCAGGTGCTCTGATCAAATTAACTTCTGCTATTTTCATCAAAAAGAATAGCACTTGTTGACTGCTACAGAAAGCATGTTTCAAAGGTCCATTTAACATTATTTTTTATTCAGTCCGACTGACAACAATTTCAGCAAAATTTTGTAGAAAACCTTTCACTGTGGCCAGCCTCTTTGAATAGATCATAAGCCACATATGAGGTGTATACTTCAAACCAAAATGTGTATTTTTAGGGGGCTAAAAGATGAGTTTGTAATATTTTACCTGTATGAACATCATCAGAAGCTAATGAATGTTGAATATTGAAAAGCATTATAAATTCATTGAAGATATTAAAGATACTTAGTGTTAGGGTTGCTTTATCATCTGTTTTGCTTAAGTGAAAGGAATAAGCATAATTTTGACCATTTGGGAATAATCCTCTTGATTCTCAGCCCTTCTTTACTTAAACAATAAGTCATAAAATCATATCAGGGCATAATATTTTATTACCTGACATTCTGTCTTCATGCAGATTGGTTTTTATTTTCTTTTAATTTTTGAAACATGCCATAACCCCTATCTTAATGAAGGAAAGTATTTATTTTATTACAAGATACATAATCATTGTAGAGGATTTAGAAAACACTGGTGAGCAAAAAATAAGCAAATGAAATTTCATTCACAAAGAGCCACTGTTAAATGTATCTAGACCTTCCATGTGTTTATTTAGGAATATCAAACTTTTGGGGTTTTTATAAAAAGAGTAATTGAATCAGACTGTGTGTGTGTGTGTTTTCTTTCTTTAACAAAATGCCATGCATACCTTGGATTTTGTGTGCAGCTTGTTAGAATACAACTTTTTTCCATCCACTAAGAATACTGCTACTAGGAACAGTACCTTATCATCAGAGTTGCTATTAATATAAAAAATATGAGTTCTCATATCCTATTGCCTTTTGATAATAATATTAGCAGCTAAATTTTATTGGGGGCTTATAATGTGACAAGCACTATTCTCAATGTTTAACATATATCATTTGACTCCTGCAACAATTCCTTGAGCTTCCTAGCAGGATCCTTCTTTAATGGACAAGAACCTGAAGCACAGAGAGGTTTATTAGATCATCCAAACACACAGCACTAGTAAGTGGCAGAACCAGAGTTCGAATCCAAGTCTTTGGATTCCAGCCTCTGTTGAAAACTGCAACACAATGCAGTGAGGACGTTTAGAATATATTAATATATAGTAAGATGTCACACTGAAAGGACTTCCTCACTTAATGTCTGATTGATCAATCTTTGAGATTCCCAAGGTGGAATAATATTATCATGAGGCTGTGAGGAAACCCTAAGCCAAGTGGAAAGAGAAGAATAATTTTCCTCTGGCAATTCACAGAGAAGATCCTGAAGTCCAGTTTGAAAAGCACTAGAAAGTACGCTTTCCATTTCTTCTCTCTGCTTCGGCAAACTCTCCAAGTAATTTTCAAGAGGTAGTATTATCATCAAAAATGCATATTCAGCTACCAAGTCACTCACCTTGATTCCTGCTTCTCTATCCAGCCACCATTAGCTTGTGTGGAATACTTGAATTTTACTTCCCTATTAAACATATAAACTCTCATCTTGGGTATCAAGGAATGGATAGAACTTATTGTAAGAAATGTAGGGAGACATGGAGACTTTAGCATCAGTGGACTACTTAGTAGCGTTAGCAATAGAGTTGCCTCTCATTTGGGCTTCGCTGGTGGCTCAGATGGTAAAGAGTCTGCATGCAATGTGGTAGATCTGGGTTCAATCTCTGTGGTAGGAAGATCCCCTGAAAAAGGAAATGGCAACCTACTCCAGTATTCTTGCCTCGGGAATGCTATGGACAGAGGAAGCTGGTAGGCTACAGTCCATGGGGTCACAAAGAGTTGACCCCATGTTGACATGACTGAGTGACTAACATTTTCAACTCAACTTCCTCTCACTTATCACAGTGCTCAATGAACCTGTTGCTGAGATGGAAAGCATACAAGCCTTATAGGCAGAAAGGCCTGACTTGAAATCCCAGTTTTACCACTTACTACCTCTGTAATCTTGGGTATATTGCTTAATCTCTCTGAGCCTCTGTTTTATCATCTGAGATATAGATGTACATTGTCTGGTCTACAGTAGATGAACGATGAGTCTGAAGTCTTAAAAATTACTAAGACAGCTTTTTGCTTTGTATCTATTCTGTGAGATGGGGAGCACATTTTGACCATCTTTTCTTTAATAAAGCCAAATTTGGTTAAATTCCTGTATGGAAAAGGATAATCTAATTATACAATTTTTTAAGTATAAAGAGAATTCAGACATAATCCAGTTCAATATTCTGATTTTAAGAATGAGTAGATTGAGGCCCAGAACTGAGAAATAAGCAGAATCAAGATGCTACCATGTTGTCCAATATCTTCACATAAATTGTAAAGTTCCAAAAAAAAAAAAAAATTGTAAAGTTCCTGCTGATGGCTGACAAAGGAAGATTTACAAAGTTTATTTTGTGAATGGTCCTTGAAGATAAGTTATATGCAAGATTGGCTTCTATAATCCAAATAAAAATTTGTGTCTTGGAAATGTAGTTGATAATGCATCAACAAGGAGAATACAATAAAGTCAGAAAATGGTCTTTTAACTCCTAGGACTGGGGTCCTTGTGATGAAGCACTGTTGTTTTCCTCAGCAGGGGGTCATAGCTGTATGTATTTGTGCTTAGTCGCTCAGTCGTATCCAACTCTTTGCGACCCCATGGACTGTATGTAGCCTGCCAGGCTCCTCTGTCCATGGGGCTTCTCCAGGTAAGAATACTGGAGTGGGTAGCCATGCCTTCCTCAGGGGATCTTTCCAGCCCAGGGATCGAACCAGGTCTCCCACATTGCAGGTGAATTCTTTACCGTCTGAGCCACCAGGGACGCCTGTACGTTTGTATCAGATCAGATCAGGTCAGATCAGTCGCTCAGTCGTGTCCGACTCTTTGTGACCCCATAAATTGCAGCACGCCAGGCCTCCCTGTCCATTACCAACTCCCGGAGTTCACTCAGACTCACGTCCATCGAGTCAGTGATGCCATCCAGCCATCTCATCCTCTGTCGTCCCCTTCTCCTCCTGCCCATAGCTTTTATATATATATATATATATATACACACATATACATATATATATATTATTTTTATGCTTTACCTCATAGGGTGAATAATCATTTTAATTTTATTGATACTCTTAGGTTTAATGAATTTTACATCTTGAATACACACATAAATATTATATACATATTTTTAGAATTTCCTTAAATATAATCTTGTTATGGTTAAATTTTTATACTAGTTTTTGAAAACATACCTTTTTGTCTTATTGGTAATAAAAGTATGGGTAACTGTATTTTAAAAGCTTTATGGTTCTTTAAAGACAGACTCTGGAAGCCCTGCCAGTCAGAAAATGCCCAAGATTAATAACAGGAATGATTTGATGATTTGGGTGTCTTGCAGAAATTATTCATCAGATTTTTTAAAAAGAGGCATAATGTGTATTTTCCACATTCAACTATTTAACTTTTAGACCGTGTTTCAAATAGACTATTGATGTGTACTTGAATTGCTTCTCCAAGATTTCCAAAAATGATTTGATGAATGATGATAATGTAAATTTTAGAGTAAAACACATGGTAAAAAATTGTGTTGGTGGATTTGGCTTTTGGGAATAATGTTGGTTTTTATAAAAAAATTTTTTTTGAATTTCATGTCAGTGAAAATTTGATAACTAGTCATTTCAATTTCACCTGACCTAACTTGTGGAATAAGTGAAAATGCCAATGGCAGATATAGGGTATATGTCTCATTACCACACTGGTCTTCTTTACTGAGTTGTCATTTGTCAAACTGTGAACATAAATATGGAACATGTGCACTGGAATTTATTCTGATGATCTTTTAGCATTTTTTTGCTTGTTTAATTAAAAAAAAAATTAGAAGTTGACTGACAGAGAAGCATTTGTATATTTACCTGCCTCAGACATTGTTAAAGAACACACTGGATGATCTACAAAACATGCCTTTTTATAAAGACTCGGATTTTGAAATGGAGAGATTGGTGCCTGTGTTCAGATACATACATTTTTTTGTTCCAAGAGAATAGCTAGATGAGAAAGCAACACCTAGCAAATCAATCATTGTGATTTCTTTTATGGAAGCTCTTGTGCCCATCTCTTCTACCCCATCCCTACTGAGAAGTGTCGAAACCAGTTAGTTTATCTTTGAGTTTTGAGTGTGATTCTAATAATAAAAATAAGTAACAACTTTTGATTTTGTGCTACATGGCATGTACTGTTCCAGCATTGTGCTGTTTACGTGTGCTGACTTTATTCCTCAGAACCACACAAGTAAGGCACGGAAAGTTATTAATCTTGTCCAAAGTCACACAGCTCGTAGATGGTAGCATAAGTATTTGAACCCAAGCAATCTGGCTCCACCTGTACACTATTAACCAGTTCACCATACTGCTTCCACATTGCAAGATATGTTTAGAATGAGGACTTCCATACTCATCAGACCAGTGGCATTATGAGCAAATTAACTTCTTAGGTGTCACTTGCTCAGTCGTATCTAACTCTTTGCAACCCCATGGACTGCAGCCCACCAGTCCAGGCTCCTCTGTCCATGGAATTCTCCAGGGAAGAATACCTTCTCTGGGCAATTTTCCCAACTCAGGGATCAAACCTGGATCTCCTGCTTTACAGGCAGATTCTTAACCTTCTGAGCCATCAGGGAAGCTCTTAAATTTTTAAGGGAAGAATTTAAATGAACTTTTACTTTTTTCTCAAAACTACTTGATCTCTATCATTAAAGGACAGCCTCCTGTCCTGTCATGTAGAGTTGCCACGTTGATTCTGAAAATGGACCTGAAGCTGGGAAATGACAGAACAGTTTATGTTTTTTTTAATTTTCAGTAAAAGAGAAATTAAAAGAATTAAAAGTTTTCCAAGTTGTTCAGATTGGTCAGGACGTTCAGTACTATATGTTCCTATGTAGAACCAGGTATGTGCCTCCTTTGAGAATCACTGTCAGTGAAATTAACAAGAGGATTTGTGTTGAGATGTGTGATGTGGAGAGTTACAATAAATAATTAGCATTGTAACAGCTTTTTTCTCCTTCACAATAGCTGAAAGATTAACTTTCTCAAAAAAGTCTGGAATGCACTGTAGTATTTGGAAGGTTTATTAGCACACACCTCTGCTGTTTGTTTTTCAGCCTATGTTCAAAATCCCTATAGTAGCAAAGCCCTGAAAAAAAAACCAATATTTAGTCTCCTTGACTCCTGATAGGGGTGTAAGGGCAGGGGTTTCTACTTTTAAATTTGCTCCCTGATGTTTTCTAGTTTCCTTGCCCTCACTTGTCTTGAGATAGGAAAAGGAGGAGTTTTATCAAGCCCCTGTGGATAATTCCACCATCGTGGATTTCTGCCTGTTAGTCTTTTACTGTTATACACATTCACACCTCATATATTTTGCTCTAAAAGCAGAACATCTGAGATGATTCTGTGGTTGAAAAAGATCTCAAAGAGATGGAAGATGGATTTAATGTTACCATTTTTAGATAATGCTGTAAATAGAATGGCAGCTGTCCTTGGATGCATAGCAGATACATAGTACATATGCTGAATAGAAACAGATAAAAGATTGCACTCAATTAATCCTCACAAAAAGTATCACTTTTGCCATGGACTCAGTCATCGGATTTTTAACTAAATGTACTTATTCTACACCCTCTCATGATATTAATAAAACCTCATGCTTTGAAGGTGACTCAGGAAGGGAAATTTTTGCTATTATCCTCAACTAGGTTTAAGGCAGTCTGTAAGATTTCACCTATTTGCCCTCCCCCCTGCTCCATTTTTTCACCCTGTAAGGAATTCAAATCTACAAACATTTCTGGAACACCTGATATAATATGTAAGGTGCTCTTGGTGTGGTGAAAGGAAAAAGATATGAACTATTTCTTATATAGAAAGAGCATACCTAAGAATTTACCATGCAGGATAGGATGTGATAGTTGCTATAAGTGAATTTTTACAAGTATCTTTAATTTAAGAATTAATCTTTAGGGTTGAATATTTGTAAAACAACACCTCCGTTTCAGGTATATTGCTAATAGGTATTATGGATACCAATCTAAATTAATAAATGTCCTCAAGGAACCTTCCTCAAGGGAGAGGGCACATCAACAAAAATGACATTCAGTAAATGAATATAGCTTTTAAATGTTCAGAAGTCACAGAGGAGAGGAAGGTTAGCTCTCTTGGAAGGTGTTGGGGGGTAGGACAAGGCTTCACAGCTGAGCTTATCAGGATTTTGAGGCATGAATGTGCGTGCGTGCGTGCTAAGTTGCTTCAGTTGTGTCCGACTCCTTGCGACGCTATGGACTGTAGCCCACCAACCTCCTCTGTCCATGGGATTTCTCAGGCAAGAATACTGGATTGGGTTGCTATGCCCTCCTGCAGGGGATCTTCCTGACCCAGGGATGGAACCTGCATCCTTTTTAAGTCTGCTGCATTGGCAGGCAGGCTCTGGGAAGCCCTGAGGCATGAATAACAGTTTAGTAAATAAATAATGAGGATAATGGCAACAGAATAGGGGGAGGCATTACAGAAAAAGGGAATATGCCCAAAGCTAGGGTGGCTTGAGATTGATTGGTCTGTGGCCACCTTCACCCGGTACAGTCTTTCTGCACCACGAGAGGGTGTCTGGAGTAGTCAGTAACTACAAAGTCATGAAAGTCTGGTCCAAAAGCAAAGTAGATTGTATGTGTAAACTTTTTATGACAGCAACTTACATGCTTTCTTTTAAAGATGGACCTGGTTTTGATTGGTCTGGCTCCTAACTCTGGTACTGATTATTTTGTGATCTGGAGCAATTTTCTATATCTTTTAGACCTCAGCTTTTCAAAGGTAAATGGAAGTTCTGACATTTAATAAAAAACAGTCCATTGTCTGATACCTCATATATAATGCTGACTTCAGTTACTGCTCTTTGGTGTTTTTGATTGACCATCTGTGGGTGGTGCTCCTTACTGAGAGATAGACACAACTGCATTCAGTCAGTGCAGTGTAGCTGCCTTTCTTCCCATGAAGTCTGGAGTGTGAATAACATGGGAGAAGACATGGAGAGAGATCTGGGATGGCAGTGTGGAGACCTGAATTCTGGTTCTACCTTAGCCACAAACCAAGACTGGTGATCTTGACTCAAAATGTGCCCTGAATTTACTCTTCTCTGAGGAAGTGGGTGTGGGGGTTGTAGTCAACGTCTGACTCATGTTCTTGTTGGTATGAGTAGTTTTGGAGGAGCAGTTCAGCGACTTGAAAGAGATTAGCCACACATCCTTATTCCAGTAAAGCCCTACTAAATCAGAAATTTGCTTTTACAGTTTCTCTTTGGGGAGAAAAGTGGTCTACAGCAGCCAAACTCCTTTTAAAAAATGGTGGTTTCCCCATTCTTGTAAAATAAATGACCAAATGCATAGTTAGTGTCCCCTGAAATTCATGAAGCATGCAGAAGGGTGTTTGGCCAGCTTTGCTGTTTCATTCAGCGATTGAGAATGGGAAGAGCAGGGTGTGGTTTGCTGGTGTGGATGTGCGGTGGGGAGGCTGTGGTTAGGCGAGCTCTCAGGAGCATGTCAGCCTGTTGAGCTTCTGTGCATCAGAACATGTAAAACCTACCAATGAATCATGTTCATGGTGGCTGAAGTTTATCTCTTGAGAAAACTTGGTTGGTATCCACTAAAGAATAAAGTACTTCTTTCTACAAATTAATTGTTACACTCATGAATAACGAGTGCTCATTCACAAAGTACAGACAGATTAACATCCTCAAGAATGTGTAGTCGGCAGGGCCACTAGTCAAGGAGCGTTAACTCCAGATTCCAAACCACAGCCCTTTGATATGATTTCCTCTCTTGACAAAATCTAACTGCTATTTTCACTCTACATTAATTTTGATATCATTTTGAAGTAATAGCATGCATGGCTCTGTAGTCTCTTAATGTAGACAGTCCTATCTCTTGCTCCTCTATTTCCCTTGCTTTGTTCCCACCGTTAATCTAGTAACCAGCCACTTATTGTACTGATTATCTTGTAATTGAAACTGTAAAAGCCTATGGCAGGTAAACCTGTGCCAGGCAGATGGTTGGCCCAGTATGTCAGCTGCCTCGGATGTGGGAGTTTTTTTTTTTTTTTTTGATGTATGACAATGTGGTCTGGAAAATAAAAAAAAACACAAAGTAAAGAGCCCAGATCATATTGAAATTTAACAGAATGTATTTGCTAACACTTTCAAAGTAGCTTTAAGACCAAAATTCATTATGGAAGCATCTTTTGTGGAGCCTGAAGTGAAAGAGAGGAAGGGGAAAGTATAATGTTGGAAAGAGTGCCGAGGTTGTTATAGTAGGTTTTCAGTAGCAGTGTTTTGGTCTTTGGTCTTTTGGTGGATGTACTTTTGGTTAGGGTGGGAGGCAGGGAGGAATGGCAGAAATATCCCCAAGCTATTGGTTGCTTTTGCTTGTTCTCTTAGCAGCCTGAGGGGAAAAGTGCTTGTTTAAACACTAATATATTCCATAGAAACCAACAATTATGGCAAGGTTTTTAAAAAAGAAAATTACATTAAAGATGAATGAGGGTATATTGAAATAATTATGTTTTAAGGTGTGTAACATTAAAAGATATTGAATAGAATATTGACTGTTTTGTGGAAATAGCAATAATGAGATTCCTGTCACCTAATCTTACCATAATTGGGTTATTACTATGCAAATGAAGGTATTACTTTAAAAAAAGTAAGGAAGCAAGACAGATCCTTGAGGCAGTGCTTTATCTGTTCTTAAAGCTGTGCTGTCAATTCTTAGGCTGAAGGTCCTTTTCTCAACAATTTGGAGATGCTCATACTCTGTGCTCCTGGAATTCCACTATAATATTTTTTAGGGGCCACAGGTAGCGGATTGGTGGCTGTTGATCTTATATAAATATATATTTTTTAGCTCTTTGTGGAGCCCAAGGGAATAATTAACCTATAAAATTATTACCCACTGTCTTTTTTTAAAAGTGAAATGTTGTGGATTTTCCTGGCAAAGGTTTGCGCTGGAGCCCTTATCTCCACTCTCCATGCCGCTCTATCATTGTGCAATGTCAGGTGGTACCTGGGGCTCTCAAAAGCCACCAGGTCATTTTGGGCGGACAGACCTCCTAGGACACCCTTACGGCTGAGGAAACGAGTCCATTAGTCCTCAGCCGTCCTCAAATCAATGATGTGTCCGTTGCTGTCACCACCGCGTCCAGTTACGCCCCTGTGACATCCATCAATAGAAATATTTGAATAGAGATATCTGGGCATTTGCCATTTTGGTTCATGACCCAAGTAAATACCTGGGTGTTCAACAGGGAATGGTATTGCAAACTGTTGATTGCTGAGGCTTTGGGTAAAAGATGATTGTATTTCCTGGAAACGTTGTATGATTTTTACACCCCGCTTGTTATACGAAATGCTCTCTGAATATGGAAGGATACAAAATTCCACTTTAAAATTTCTCTAGGAGTCCTACCTAGGGAAAACATCAAACAAAAGTCTTGGATTGAGTCTTGCTGAGATCTCACAATGAACCTTTTGTCATTTCAGTGCTCTTTGGTAGTATATACTAGATTAATCAGAGCAAGTAGATTTGAGGAAATCATGAAAGAAAAATTTCATTTACCAAGTGCTTTTGGTTCCAAGGATTAGGAGATTAAGAAAATATAGGCCTTATCAGTTTATTTCAGAATCAGTTGAGACTTGAGTGACTTTATAAAGTGTCACCAGCCACTGCTCTTTACCTTATGTTCTTCTGTACTTCTTAAGGTAGAACTTGGCTCAGAATGGCTGCTACGCATTATATTCGTGCCATTCTCTGTTTAGTAGAGAAATCTTAGAATAAATTCATAAAATATAGATAATATTTGCAAACAAGTCACAGTCCTGAAAATATCAATTCTAAATCCTTACATTTTTAGAATTTAGCTACTTTGGTTGGCTTCAGTAAATTGATGTATGTGGGTAATTTTTGTTAGATGTCTGTAAGAAGGATATTTGGGGAAAATGCAGTATTCTAGCACATCATTTAGGTTAAAATAAGTTATGTTGCTGTTATAAACAATCCTAAAATCTCATTTACAAAATCTGTTGTGATTATAGGTGATTCTGCAGGTCAGTTTTACACCGTAGACTGGCTTCAGTTCAGTTCAGTTGCTCTGTCGTGTCCAACTCTTTGCGACCCCATGAATCGCAGCACGCCAGGCCTCCCTGTCCATCACCAACTCCCGGAGTTCACTCAGACTCACGTCCATCGAGTCGGTGATGCCATCCAGCCATCTCATCCTCTGTCGTCCCCTTCTCCTCCTGCCCCCAATCCCTCCCAGCATCAGAGTCTTTTCCAACGAGTCAACTCTTTGCATGAGGTGGCCAAAGTACTGGAATTTCAGCTTTAGCATCATTCCCTCCAAAGAAATCCCAGGGCTGATCTCCTTCAGAATGGACTGGTTGGATCTCCTTGCAGTCCAAGGGACTCTCAAGAGCCTTCTCCAACACCACAGTTCAAAAGAATCAGTTCTTCAGCACTCAGCCTTCTTCACAGTCCAACTCTCACATCCATACATGACCACAGGAAAAACCATAGCCTTGACTAGACGAACCTTTGTTGGCAAAGAAATGTCTCCGCTTTTGAATATGCTGTCTAGGTTGGTCATAACTTTCCTTCCAAGGAGTAAGCGTCTTTTAATTTCATGGCTGCAGTCACCATCTCTAGTGATTTGGGAGCCCAAAAAAATAAAATCTGACACTGTTCCCACTGTTTCCTCATCTATTTCCCATTAAGTGATGGGACTGGATGCCATGATCTTCATTTTCTGAATGTTGAGCTTTAAGCCAACTTTTCACTCTCCACTTTCACTTTCATCAAGAGGCTTTTTAGTTCCTCTTCACTTTCTGCCATAAGGGTGGTGTCATCTGCATATCTGAGGTTATTGATATTTCTTCTGGCAATCTTAATTCCAGCTTGTGCTTCTTCCAGTCCAGCGTTTCTCATGATGTACTCTGCATATAAGTTAAATAAGCAGGGTGACAATATACAGCCTTGATGTACTCCTTTTCCTATTTGGAACCAGTCTGTTGTTCCATGTCCAGTTCTAACTGTTGCTTCCTGACCTGCATACAGATTTCTCAAGAGGCAGATCTGGTGGTCTGGTATTCCCATCTCTTTCAGAATTTTCTACAGTATATTGTGATCCACACAGTCAAAGGCTTTGGCATAGTCAATAAAGCAGAAATAGATGTTTTTCTGGAACTCTTTTGCTTTTTCCATGATCCAGCGGATGTTGGCAATTTGATCTCTGGTTCCTCTGCCTTTTCTAAAACCAGCTTGCACATCAGGAAGTTCATGGTTCACATATTGCTGAAGCCTGACTTGGAGAATTTTGAGCATTACTTTACTAGCGTGTGAGATGAGTGCAATTGTGTGGTAGTTTGAGCATTCTTTGGCATTGCCTTTCTTTGGGATTGGAATGAAAACTGACCTTTTCCAGTCCTGTGGCCAGCTGTTGAAATTTCAATTTTATAGCATTTTTATATACATCTGTTTCCATGAACTCCCAAGTCAAAGGAGAAAGGGCTGAGAAGTTGAACACTGGCAATTAAATACTTTATTCCAGAACAACAAACATCCCTTCTCATATTTCTTTGCTAGAACTAATCATCTGGCCATTCCTTGTGTCACTGGGATGAAAAGTACAGAGGACAACCAAATATTGATCAAAACTGGTACTCTGATCATATCCGTTATTTATATAGACCACTTTCTGAGAATACCTTTGAAATTTGACATGCCACTTGTGATGTGTGGGTGAAGAAACCTCAGCAAGGAGTGTAATGAATAATTTTCATTAAAAGCAGTAAACATCTTCCTCCTACTCATTGTTGCACCTATTTGTCTAGACTTCCGTGGACCTATTCTTGGGTTCTGTAGAACGGATGTTACCTTGACTAAGGTCTGCATGCAGTCAACCTTTACAGATAGGCTTACAGTGAGCTTTTAAATTTGTAGTTGTGACCAACCTGCAATAATGATAAACCTTGTAGAAGAATGCCCTTTGTCCAGGTTTGATGAGGACTGGTGGCATAAAATGTAGCCAACAGTCTCTCATGTTGGAAATGGGGTTATTTGATTTGCAGAAAAAAAGAAATATTAGAAGCAGTACATTTGTCTACTCATTTTGATAGGATCTACAGAGAAAAGAGAGAATATTTTAGTATAATGAATGCCCCATTATCTTTATAAAGAAAGCAAAATGCATGCGTGCTCAGTTGTGTCGGACTCTGTGCGATCTCATGCACTGTTGCTCTCCAGGCTCCTCTGTCCATGGGATTTTCCAGGCAAGAATGCTGGAGTGGATTGCCATTTCCTACTCCAAGGGATCTTCTCAACCTAGAGATCAAGCCTGGTCTCTTGTGTCTCCTGGGTTGGCAGGCAGATTCTTTACCGCTGCTCTACCTGGGAAACCCAAACAAAGTCAAATATTTGGAGCTAATAGATTTTTAACAACAGTAACAAAAGTTTGTATCTTATTTAGCTTTTGGGGGGTATCAAACAAGAAGAGAAGAGGAATGCATTTCATCTGAAGGTGGGGAATATTTTACCACTTAGGTAGAACAACTTTCTGTCATCCTTAGAATATAACCAAGTAATTCCTTTTAAGTATCACTGTGAACTCAAGAATTTAAGCATATTGATGGGCTTAATCAGTTGCAGTTCTTATATCTTCTGAGCTCAAATTGTCTCATCTTTGACCAATGCAAACCTCTTCAAACTGGCTTCTGAGTACTTTTGACATAACTGTTGTCATCTTTGTTAGCTTCTTTTCTATATGGTATGTCAAGATGTTCTGAATTTTGTACATATCCTGCCCCCATCTATTTCTCTAAGCAGTCTTGTGTTTTGAGCACTAGATATGTTCGTATGTTCATTTCTATTGATTTGGTCATTATTTAAGCCTAAACAGACAGTGCTAGTTTATGTGCTTAGAATTTTCACCTCTAGTGCTGAAGTATTTATTATTTTTGGGGTTCTCAAATTTCACGTTAAAAATACATTTAAAGTTGTTTTAACATATGTGAAGTCCATCAGAAGTTTTACTAATATTTTTAGAGAACCGTGTTTCAACCATGGATGAGTATCGTTTTCTAGCTATCAATCGCATTGTATACATTAAAAATCGTTCTGATCTTATTATTTCTTTGGCTTAGTACCGTGGGAAGAGTCTTCTTTCACAGTTTGTATTTGTGTTTGGTTCTTTGGCTTGAGGGGATCGAATCTGTTACAAGTGACGGTTTTTACAGCCTCTTACACACTGAGTTCTGCTTTTCATTTTTTTTTTTTTTTTAGCTTAACTGCTTCATCTTGATCGCTATTTATCAGTGTTTATCTGCTACTCTAATTTCCTCAGAAGTTGTCATATACATTATATTACTTATGTATTTCTGAGGTTAACATTTAAAATGATTTTTTTTAATGAGGGAGTAAAAAATTAGGGAGCAAATATCATCATTTTACTGAGCTAATATGCCCATGTCATATTTGGCTTAAACAGTTAATTGTAGTCCTGGGATTCTGCACCCCACAGCACTGTTTGGCAGCGCAATGTAGAATGTTACAGATTTTATAACATTTGCTTGCTCAGAAACCCCTTTTTAGGCTGTGCATCATCCATACGGAACTCTTTTTCCTAATATGACCAGGGAATAAAATGCCCCTACTCTTAGCAGCTGTGTAGGAGGAAAGAGGAAGGGTGGAGCTGTAAGATCTAAAGTTTTTGTGTTTATCAGAACCTTGCTTATGTTCAGTTTTGTTGGGCCGTCTTTTGACAAGAATGCCTGGACCAATCTGTGTGACTCTGACAACTAACTACTCCGTTGTTTCAGAGGATGGTGTTCTGCCATCTGAAATGGACCACCTCAACCAGTGCTTACAGATACATATAGAACCTCTCCTCTTCCTGTTTACCTGTCCTGATTCTGCTCTTTCAGGTCTTCTAGAGGCTCTAAGACTAACCAGAGAGCCATGAAATGAGGTGAAGCATTGGATCATGTGTGCATGCGTGCATCTTTGCGTGCTAAGTCACTTCAGTTGTGTCTGACTCCTTGTGGCCCCATGGACTGTAGTCTGCCAGGCTCCTCTGTCCGTGGGATTCTCCAGGCAAGAATACTGGAGTGGGTTGCCATTTCCTTCTCCAAGGGGATCTTCCCAACCTAAGGACTGAACCCACCTCTCTTACATCTCCTGCATTGGCAGGTGGGTTCTTTACTACTAGTATCACCTGGGAAGCCCTGTTGGATCACAGCCATTTGCAAAGATACTCATGTCATTGGAAGTATTTTTAAAGAAATTAGGATAGTATTTTTTTTTAAAGCCCAACCAGATTTAATAATGAGAAACATGGTATCTCACATAGTCAGACATTAGAGGTAGGGCAGATAATTGGGTTGAACTTGTCCTGTGCTTTCCGCGTCTTATCTCTGCAGTTCCCTGAGCTCTGCCCTCCCCTGTATGTCAGATTTATTCTTAAATTGAAAGCAGGTTGCATCTGCAGTTCCAGCTCTGACACCCGTAGAGGTTGAGAAAAGAGACCATCTCTTTTAAGGGTTCTCTCATAAAACTGAAGAAATGTTTTCCCAGAAGCAAATCTCACTTATGTTTCATTGTCTCATGTTGTGTCATATGTCCATTCCTGTATTCAAACCATGATTCCAGGAGAATGCCATTCATAGGTTAGTATAGGTGTGGAGAAGGAAATGGCAACCCGCTCCAGTATTCTTGCCTGGAGAATCCCAGGGACGGGGGAGCCTGGTGGGCTGCCGTCTCTGGGGTAGCACAGAGTCGGACACGACTGAAGCGACTTAGCAGCAGCAGCAGCATAGGTGTGGGTTCGCCAAGCCATCACTGGCAAGGAGGATGGGATTAACCATGGTTCCCTTAAATTTAATAGGACCTGCTGCAGAAGTCGGGCTCACTTCCTCAAACTGCAAAGCTCTAACGTGCTAAGGAAGGGATATTGAGGAGAAAATGACAATATCTGTTATATTATGCCTTAGGGCTTATTTGTTCAATTGTATGTTCATTTTTTTTTTTTTTTGCTGTAGAATGTGAGTAAAATAATGAGCAATTACAGTTGGAAAAAAAAAATCAATATGATATATCCAAAGAGGTGTGATTTGGTTGTAAAAATCTTTCCAAAAATTTCACTGATTTTTTAAATGAGTGTGAATTGCATGAGCAACCTAATGTTATACCTTTTTACCTCCAGTGAGTTCAGTGAAAAGCAATGTTTTTGAAATATGATTAAACTTGCCCTTAAGAACCGTCATCTGCGTTGGGTTTTTTATTAAGCTTCCCTTGATGGCTTCTTCCTTCCTTCCTCTCAAGCCCGGTGTTACAGGTCAAAGACTGTCCTGGGCTCTAGCATCATCACCCAAATTTTTCTAGACTCATGGCTAGAATATTGTCTGTTCTTCCCTCCAACTTTTCAGATCTTTTCTGCTCCTCAAAACCCAGCTCAACACTATGTCTGTGATGCCTTTTGGCAAGCAGGCCAGCCTGAGGTTCATTTTTCTCTTTCCTCTGAATACTTTAAGTATTTTCTATTCAGGTCAAGTCATCTGCTGTCTTTTGAGACTTCTTCTATGTCTTTGAGCTATTATTAACATCTTTTATTATTGATTATGACCTTTTTGAAAATAGAAACCCTTGATATCTTAATGAGTCCCGTGAAAATTGTTTCTTTTCATGTGGTCATCTTAGAAAAGCAAGTTTAAGAATCTCTCATTCTGGACATAAAAATAGCTCACATTTATTAAGCATTTGCTATATGCCCAACACAGTAATATGTGTTTATGGTCATTATCTCATTTCTTCCTCACATACATATTGAAAAACTCCACGTAGTAGGTTAGACAAAGAACTATCTCAAAATAGTTGAAGTAAGAAAGGGAGTATAGTGGTACTCTAACAGGAAATAACCTTTAAACTCTCAGGATATCTCCAGGCATTCATCTTGCTCTATCATCTCACGTCTTAGCATTGCTTTCCTCTTGTGTAACATTATTTGGTGTGAATAGTCCTCAGTAAAGTCAGTCACAGAAAACAAGAGAAATGGAGAGAGGGGGTGGGAGAGAGGGAGAGGAGGAAAGAGAGGGAGAGAGTGCACACAAGTGAACAAGAGGGGGAGAGAGAAGGAAAGGGAGATAGAGAATGTGTTCTGGCCATTGTTGGGGTGATGGGGAACCCCATGGCTTCTCAGAAGTGGTCAGTGATTGCTCAGGCCTGAACAGTCATCCCTAAAATGCAGCACAGTGAGGTGTAGGCCAAACCTATTTGAACCATGAGGCCTGAGAATAGGAGCAGCGTGTTTTTTTCAGTGAGATGCTGAGTAGACAATGACTCTGTTAAGTGCTAATATTATTTCTAATTTACAGATAAGACCTGGGCTTAGAGATGAAGTAGCTTGTCCAAGATCACCTACATAGAGAGATTCAACTCAGCATAAATGCCAGAGTTTATGCTGGTAATCCCTTTTCTATATTGTCGTATTTTTTTATTAAACTGTGTTTGAGTATCAGTGATTACAATAAAAATAGCTTCCTCTATGCGGACCTTATTTTATGTATCTTCAGGAGCAGTCCTTTGCAGATACTCAGTGCTTCATAGAATCTCAGCTTTTTTACCAAGTCAGGAAATGAACCATCATCTGAAGTTATTACACGCTAGTTGAGTAACTGGATTTGCTTTCCTAAGGTTGTGTTTCAGGCACCATATGTATATTTTTTTCACCCAGATCTCTGCATTTGAATACTTTCATAGCTTTTTGTGGCTCCAGAGACAGCACACCTGACAAAGAAACTGTAGATGTTGTCGCTGGGGAGAAATTTGCAGAGGAAAAGCCCAATGGCCACTGAAATCTCCTTCCATTGCCTGGGGAGGTAGCTGAGTAGAACCTGGAGATTCATGAGTATGTTACATGGACTAATCCAAGATCTGTCAACAGAAAGACCCTTGGTCAACCTGGGGAGACTGAGCCAGGACAAACTGAGCTGTGGATGCTGAAGCCCTGATTCTTGAGCTCCTGAAATCAAAGTGTGCAGCCCTATTATCTCTGACTCCTTCCACAATCCAGTGCCTGCCCTGTTCTTGCTTAGGCCTGCCAGCCGACCCTGCTCTTCAGGTTCTTCCTGTCCTCTCAGTTTCTAGGAGAGACCACCCACCATTTGACTCTAACTCTTCCTGTTCATTTCCTTCTGATCCAAGAATTTCCAATGTCTAAGATGAGTTTTCTATCATTTTTGACGTTTTTGTATTTTAGGTGCTATTTACTGTGTTACACATTGACACACAAATGCGTGTTTTGTCGTAACAACTCCTTCCCTAACATTCTGGAATGCATTCCTTGTTTTACTTCTTTCTCTGCTAATGACTTTTCTGACTTTGAAGTAGTTAGATCACAGCTTCTTTATTAATATGTTTTAATGACTTTGTTTCCCCCCCCATCCTCTAACAAAATTCATTACAGATGTTACTCAACAATATATAGTTAGTTTGACTGAGTCCTCAGAGATGGGGTGAATTGTCTATGACACTAACATAAGAACCAGGAGTTTCACCTTATTTATAGAGGTGGCCTGGACACTGTGTTCACTCTGCACTTTCAGTCTGTGGGCAGAGGTAAAGGATGAGACCCAGTTTACCAGCCTACTCCACAGCTTGGTATGTAGTCTTTATGTCTTTATCCATTCAGTCGTTAATATATCTGTGGAGGGGATGATTTGGGATTACTCTGTTTTCAAAATTTAGAATTTAGTGTATTTTCAGGATTTTGCTTCTAATCAGGAATAATTTGTGCTGTAAAACGAATTACAATCTTATGTGTTATCTTATCCACACTAGATGTCGGTTATTTTATAGTGTATATGCTTGATCTCTGCTGTACTCTGGCTGGAAAGGAAAGTAAGTCCTCTTATATAGAAATGTGGCCTGTTAACAACGAACAAAGTATTTATAGGTTGTCTGCTCACCCACTGATTTTTCACTGGTAAAAGTATAGCTTCACCATACTGATGATCCAAGACCATCAGCATAGGGGTTTACCTTTTAACATTTTCATGTAAAACGTCACAAAGGCTATTCTAAATTAGCAAGGGGCATTGACACAGCAAACTAGTGAAAAATGTGAAGCCACAGCTTTCTTCAGCTGGTTTGGTTTTAGCTGCCCCTTTGGAGCTTTTACACTTCTCTCCCTTTCCCATCCCAACTCCAGGAGGTAAACAAAGGAATATAATTTGCATCAGCTATAGCAATGTCTCTGAGGTCATTGCTCTAAGTGTGCTGGGGATTTGGAGTAGGAATCCTGAAAAGGAGAGAAAGGCAAGGGTAAAAGCTCTGTTGACAAGGGAGTCTCATAGGCATGTGGTGAGAGCACAACATTGGACGTGTGAATACGAATTCTGCAAGCTTCCTTTCCTCTTGTGAAAAAAAGTTCTGTTTGGTTAGAGCTGGACGCAGTGGCAGCTGTGTAACTTAGCCTTACTATCTAATTCACATCCTTCCCTCTTGGCATGTTTAGGACCTTCACGTCTTCTTGTCCTGCTCCTCAGCACATGAGAGGAGGGCAGGTGCCTGTCTGTGTAAGATGCTGAGTGGTGCTTTATCATTTGGCCAATCCACTGGGCTTGAATGGAAGGGCATTTGAATTCTCACTTTGGTGCAGACCATTAGCACATTCATCCTTTGCTGGCATCAGGTCAAGGAACCCAAGTCAGCTTGTGAACCAAGTTTTTCCCTGGAGTAAACATAATACATATACTTGGCTAGGAGGTCAGCAGTTAAAAGATGACTTTTTTTCTCAGTAGGATAGGACATTTGTTCCTATTTAGATAGTATCTAAGTGGAGACAATTTAGACATTTAATAAAGCAAAATCTATCCTAAAAAAAATAGGAAGACCTCATTATAGATTCACACATCTGTGTATTTGTGTGCTCAAGGATAATAATAATACTGGGAGACATTTCAGAGGAAAGAGATGAGTAAAAATAAGAAAAAAAAAGTTAATGGATTTGAGCCCAAGTAAGCAAAACTCTATTATTTAATTATAGTATCTAACTGTGAATATAAATGGGAGATGTAGAGAAAGAATTTTTTCCAAAGTTTGGATCATAGAAGCTTTCGTGACTAAAAGAGGAAACCTGTCACTGAGAGCTACAAACTAGAGGTTTGATCTTTTTTAAAATGAATCAGGGAGTATAAAAAATATTTTAGGAATTGAGGACTGCCCCTTTTGTACATACTCAAGTGTTTTTACATCTGAAGTGAACAGAAACTGCATAATGTGGAAAATATGTCAGTGTCCTTCAGATTTGTTCCTCTGTGATAGTCTGGTTAGATGGGGAAAAACTCACTGATACACAATGGAAAAGGACATGCTAGCTCTTACAGTTTCACGTTGGGAACTTCTTGTGGACCAGTGCCTGCAGTAATATGTGTGGTTGGGCCATTTATTTGCTATCAGTTGCTACTTCTGGCACATTGCTACATTTGGGTACATTTAAACCCGAGTCTTGGTTAAATTCCAAAGTAGATGAGTGATGATCTTCCATCTGCCATGTTCTGATTTTGCCTTCCTTAAGGAAATGAAGCATAACTTCATTCTTAAGCAGACTGTTGATATACTACAGATAAAAATTTAATATTTTTATTCCTGGTTTTGGAGTTCAGTGTTATCAGACCTTAGCGCTATGCTCAACTTTGTCACTGACTCTCTCATAACCTTGTGCAAGTTAATTTCATCTCTCTGAAATGAATTTTCTATAAAAGGTGAACAATAGCCTAGGTAACTGTTTTAAGCCTACTTAAAATTGAAACAGATTATGACTGGTTGATGGTCTGCATTCTTGCTAAATGCATTTGTTCAGACTTTAACCATTTTTCAGATTTCTATCCACTTTACTGTATTATAAAACACATTCTCTTAAACATTATCTTTAAAGTTGTCTATCCAAAAAAGTATACATCAAATGACAGAAATCTTGGTGTTTCAATTCAGAGTGATGTATTTTTTCCCTGACTAATCCCAATTCACATTTCAATTATCTTTTTTAGTGGAGGTATGAATGTGTATGTAGTTCTAGGTAGGGGGAAATAGGACTGTCTAGGGAGAAAACTACCATATCTCATATAGCTACATTTATTCTGATGTTTAGATTTTTGATTTACCAAATCTCACATTTTTGCAGAAATATTCAGTAGGACATGTTTCATGACATATTTCACTCAAACAGTTAATACGATGACACCCTCGGACTATGATATATTATGTAGTTTGATGTCATACTTAAAGCTACCACTAGAAAAGCTATAGAGAAAGACATTCAAAAATATTATAGATAAATAAAAATTGAATTATAAAAAATGTTTAAGGATAATAAGATAAAGAAAACAGAGAAATGAAAAACCAAAAACAAAGTGAAATTATTGGCTTCTGGCCTAACATATCAATAATTACATGAAATGTAAATGGTCTAAATTTACATTGAGACAGATTTACTGAGACAGATTGTTAGAGCATATTAAAAAAATAGCACCCAACTACAGTGCTGTATCTTCATAAAGTGAAAGTGAAAGTGAAGTCGCTCAGTCGTGTCTGACTCTTTGCGACCCCATGGACTGTAGCCTACCAGGCTCCACTCTCCATGGAATTCTCCAGGCAAGAATACTGGAGTGGGTTGCCATTTCCTTCTCCAGGGGATCTTTCCGACCCAGGGATCGAACCCACGTCTCTTGCATTCCAGGCAGACGCTTTAACCTCTGAGCCACCAAGGAAGCATAAATCTCTTCAAATATAGTGATATTGGCAAGTTGATAATAAAGAATTGGTAAAAAGTATCTTGCAAACATTAATAGTAGTAAGCAGGAGTTGCTATATTAATATCGGATACAGTAGACACTTGTGATAGAGGGGGGATATTATATATTGATAGAAGAGTTGCACCATCAATAAGACTCAGTCATCCTAAAGATGTGTGCCCTAAATTACCGAGTTGCAAAAAAATGACATATTTTTTAAAAAAGAAATAGATTTATAAATGAAGATTTTTAATGCCCCATCTCATCAATGGATAGAAAACTAGTCAGAAAATCAGCAAAGATATTAAAAAACTCAGTATCAGTGACCAACAGACTTAACTGGTACTCACTGAGCACTCTACCCCACAGGAACAGAACACACATTCTTTTAATGTGACCATGGAACATGTAATATATTTGACCATATCCTGGCTCAGAAAACAAGTCTCAAAATTTTTTAAAGAATTAAAATCTTAAAGAATGTATTCTTTGACTACCATGGAATCAAATTAGAAATCATTAATAGAAAAATAACATGTAAATCTCTGAACACTTGGAAATTCAGCTACACACATTATAAATAATCCATGGGCCGTAAAGGAGGTCTCAAGGAACATGGTACATTGAATGGATTGAAAATAAAAATACACCATTGAAATTTGTGGGTCACAGGTAAAGAAGTGCTGAAAGGCATGTTTTATAGCATTAAATGCATACATTAGAAAAAAGGAAAAGTCTCTAATCAATAATCTAAACTCACAGTTCGATAACCTAGAAGAGCTGAACGTACCTGAAGTCCAAAGCAAGCAGAATGAAGGAAATCATAATAAGAACAAAAATTAATAAAATCGGAAACAGAAAAACAATGAAAAAATTCTGGTTATTTGAAAAGACTGATAAAGTTGACAAACGTCTCACAAGTCTGACAAAGAAAAAAACAGATAAGACACAAATCACCAATGTGAAGAATGAAATAAAGTGTATCACTACAGACTCTGCAGACATCAAAGGGACATGTGTATACTAGGAACAGTTCTATGCATATGAATTTGACAACTTAGAAGAAATGGACCAACTCCTCGAATGACATCAGTTCAGTCACTCAGTCGTGTCCCGACTCTGTGACCCCATGAATCGCAGCACGCCAGGCCTCCCTGTCCATCACCAACTCCCAGAGTTCACTCATACTCATGTCCATCCAGTCAGTGATGCCATCCAGCCATCTCATCCTCTGTCGTCCCCTTCTCCTCCTGCCCCCAATCCCTCCCAACTCCCTCAGTACTAAATAGATAGTTTGAATAGCCCTAAAACTTTTAAGGAGATTGAACAAAAAATTTTAACAATAAAAAAAAATCCACTCCCAGATGGTTTCACTAGAGAATTCTAACAAACATTGAAAGAAGTTTAGCATCAGTTCTATACAATCTCTTCCAGAAAACCATTCATTTTAGGAAAGTGGTATTACTGAGATACCAAAACCTGATAAAGATAGAACAAAAAAGAAAACTAGAGAGAATATTCTTCATGAACATGGACATAAGGATCCTTAATAAAATATTAACAAATAGAATTCAGCAGTATATGTAACAAATAGAATTCAGCAATATATACATTCCATGACTGAGTAGGATTTATTCCAGGGATCAAAGTTGGTTCAGTACTTGCAATTCACCTTGTTAACAGGCTAAAGAAGAAACACCATATGATCCTATCCATTCATGCAGAAAAAAGCATTTGACAAAATCAACCATTTATGATAAACATTCTCAGAAAAATGAGAACAGAGAACTTCACCTTGACACCAAGCATCTGAAAAAGACTGCATAAATTCTATAACTAACATTACCCTTAATGATGAAAGACTGAATTGTTTCTCCTCAGATAAGGAACAAGGTCAAGAATGTTTGCACTCACCAATTTTACTTAATATATTGCTAGAACTTCCAGCCAGTACAAAAAGATAAGGGAAGGAAATTAAAATCATAGAGATCAGAATGGAATCAGAAATAAAATTGTCCCTATTTTCAGGTGACATGATTGTTTATGTAGAATACCCTAGGGGACTTAAAAAAAAAAACTTTCAAAACTAATAGGTGAGTTCAGCAAGGTAGTAGGATATTAGATAAGCATACAAAAATCAACTATATTCCTGTATAATAACAAGGAACAACTGGGCACCAAAATTAAAAATACAATACCATTTATAATCACTCAAAAATTTAAATATTTAGTTATAAATCTAACAGAACATGTGTAGGACTATATGCTAAAAGTCATACAGTACTGATTGAAAATATAAATAAATAGGTATATACCATGTTAATGGATTAGAAGACTCACCATAACAAACATATCAATTCTCTTTGATGTACAGGTTTAACACAGTTTGTATCAATATTTCAGCACAATTTTTCTTTTTTGTAGATCAGATTTTTCTAAAAATTTTATGGAAAGGCAAAGAAATCAGAATAGTTATAAGAATTTTTAAATAGAAGAATAGAGTGGGAAGAATTAATCTACTCAATTTGAAGATTTATCATACAGCTATAGTAATCAAGACTATGAGAGTTTGGCAGAGGGATACATGTGTATAACAATGAAATAGAACAGAGAGCCCAGAAATTGGCCCACACAAATATAAACTGATGTTTGACAAAGGTGCAATACCAGTTCGGTGGAGGAAGCATAGCCTTCTCCACAAATGGTACTGAAGCTGTTGAGCATCCATAAGCAAAAAGTGAAACTTCACCTGTCTTGCTGCTGCTGCTGCTGCTAAGTCGCTACAGTCGTGTCCGACTCCGTGCGACCCCATAGACGGCAGCCCACCAGGCTCCCCCATGCCTGGGTTTCTCGAGGCAAGAACCCTGGAGTGGGTCACCTGTCTTAGACTTATACAAAAATTAACTCAAAATATATCAAGAACTTAAATGTATTGATAAAAGTTAAAAATAAAATTTTTATGAAAAAAATTGGAACATCTTCAGGATCCAGGGCAAGCCAGAGCGTTTTTAGACTTTGTATCAAAACCATGATTCATAAAATGAAAGATTGATAAATTCAACTTACCAAAATTAAAAACTTTGGGCTCTGTGAAATACCCTGTTAATAATATGATAAGCTACAGGCTGGGAGAAAGTGGCTTCAGACTATATATTTAGACTTGTAGTAAGGATTAGTATTAAGAATATAATCTTTCAAAACCAATAAAATAAATGAAACAATCCAATCAGAAAACTGGACTCTGTGAAATACCGTGTTAAGAATATGATAATCTATAGTCTGTGAGAAAGTAGTTTCAGACTATATATTTAGACTTGTAGTAAGGATTAGTATTAAGAATATAATCTTTCAAAATGCTTCAATAAAAAAATGAAACAATCCAATCAGAAAATAGACCAAAGACATGAAGGAACATTTCATGGGAAAGGATATATACAGCTAGCATCTAAGCACATGAAAAGATGTTCAACATCATTAATCATTAGAGAACAGCAGAATGGCTAAAATAAGAAATAGTGACAATGCCAAATGCTGGCAAGGATTGCAGAAACCAGCTCACTCATGCATGGCTGATGGAATGTAAAATGATATAGAACGTTTTACAGAACAGTTTGACAGGTTTTTAAAGAAAACTTAACTTATAATGACCATAGAATCCAGCAGTTGCTCTTGTGGGCATTTATCTCAGAGAAAGGAAAACTTCTACTCATACAAAAGCCTGTGTGCCAATGTTTATAGTAACTTTGCTTATATAACACCAAACTAGAAATAGCGTAATAGTGTAGTGGCTTTCAGTGGATGAATGGTTAAATGATCTGGACCAGAGAACACTATTGAGCAATATAACTGAACAAAGTATTGATACCCAACCTGGATGAATCACCAGAGATTTGTGTATGATTTCATTTGTATGATAATTTTGAAATGGCAAAACTATAGAAATTGTACACTAGTGGTTTCCAGGGTTTAAGAAGGAGGTGGGATAGGAGGGCTCTCAAAAGACAATCTTAGGGACTCTTCTGGTGATGGAAATATTCTGTATCTTAACTCTACCCATGCCAATCTCTCGGTTTTGGTATTGGACTGTAGCTTTGTAAGATGTTACCCTTGAGGGAAACAGGGTAAAAGATATAGGGGATTTCTCTCTATTATTTCTGAGAAATGCATGCAAATACACAGTGGTGTCACGTTATAATATTTGATTAAAGACAAAGACAGCCTTCTAATGGCTTCTAGATTAAAATTCGAAGCCTTTCCTCGGCCCTTTCCTACTTCCTTCACATCCTGCTTGTCTTTCCTGGACATATCCCACTGCAGGCGCAGTGGCCTTTTTGCTGTTCCTGGGCTCTTACCACAGCGCCTTTGTTCTCGCTGTCCCCACAGCATGGAAAGCGCCTCTGTCCAGTTGCTCACTTTGTCCTGGTCTCTGCACAAATGTTACCTGAGCAGAGCGACTTTTCCCTTGAACACTGTCTCTAAAATAGGACTGCCTACCGCAATCTATTCCCTTACTTGGATTTATGTTTCTTCTCTCATTAGAAACGGGCTTCCCTGGTAGCTCAGGTAGTAAAGAATCCACCTGCAATGCAGGAGACGCCAGTTTGAGTGCTGGCTTGGGAAGATCCCCTGGAGAAGGGATAGACTACTCATTCCAGTATTCTTGGGCTTCCCTGGTGGTTCAGATGGTCAAGAATCCACCTGCAATGCAGGAAACCTGGGTTTGATCCCTGGGTTGGGAAGATCCCCTGGAGAAGGGAATGACTACCTACTCCAGTATTCTGGCTTGAAGAATTCCATGGACAGAGGAGCCTGGCAGGCTATGGTCCATGGAGTCTCAGAGTCAGACACGACTGAGCTACTTTCATTTTCTCATTAGTAATGGACTTTATGCTTTTAAAAATTCCAGAGTTTTTAGGATAGGAACCTCAAGTTCCCCGTTTTACCTCCCCTTTCCTATGTTTTCTCCTGGGATTTGGAACATTTGATTTTCAAAATCAGACGAAACAAGCTGGTTCATTCTATTTTTTTCCTTCTGCTGATGGTTCTATAATGTTCTAGATGGAATTTAAGAGTTCTGTAGTAGTGGATGTTGTGTAGTCTGTCAGGCTCAGTTGAATACCATCCACTGGCATTTCCCCACACAGCAAAAATTAAGAGTCAACCTCCTCACCCCAAGAAACTGCCTCTAAGTGACTTAGCTCTGATTCTCTTGTAGGCTTCTTAATCATCCACGGTGTAAAGACACACTTCAAGAGGATCTTTAGAAGTGTTGGACAAGCTTCACCACGCGTGGCAGGTATGTGTCTACACAACTGAGTGTGCAAGGAATGTAACTTGTTTTATTTTCTACAGTTAGATCTAAATTATATATTAACCCTTTGTCTGGCCACGTGGAAGCAATTTGAGGTTGCATCCTAATTCTAGGTAAGATTTTGAAGGTGAGGGGTGACGTATCTGCTCCTATGCTCTCATCTCTCCACGAGTCATGGTTGTCCTCTTATCCTGCATCAGCACTCATGAGCCACTGCTGAGGCACACCTTGATCTTTCTTTGAGCATCTTTTCCTTTCCTTCTCTTGGCTTCTTCCAGATACTCCCTGGATGCATGATGGTGTGCTGCTGCTGAACCAGAAGAAAGTCTCTGGGGTGGCATAGAGCTCTGTGCTCCTTGCATGACACTGTGAAGCCCCTGGGCCTTGTTCTATTGCTCCTGGTCATGCTACTCCAGGCAGTCCTTGGCAGACCTGGTCAGGTCCACCTGCGATATATCACTTAGTCATTTCAAAGGTCCAGACCTCATCCAAGAAAGAAAATCCATTCCATCTGCCATTATTTTATACCATCATATTTAGCAAAGATTGAGGGCAGGAGGAGAAGGGGGGCAACAGAGTATGAGATGGTTGGATGGCATCATCGACTCAGTGGATATGAGTTTGAGCAAACTCTAAGAGATAGTGAAGGACAGGGAAGGCTGGCGTGCTGCCGTCCATGCAGTTGCAAAGAGATGGACATGACTGAGCAACTGAACAACCCTGTTAAAATATTTTGAACAGCACAGCTTAGGAAATCAATCTAAACACAATTTACATTTTTTTTCCTGTTGTTTCTTTAAAATGCACTGGGAAAAGGGAAGTGGATATTCTCTTGCCTTTGGATGAAATTTAGGCCTCAAGTAGGCTCCATACCTAGTAAGATTACTCTTAGATTTAAAAAATTTATATCTACATTTTAAATCACAAACATTGTCTACATTCAGAAATTAGAATGGTCCGATCTCAGGCTATAATAGTAGCTTGCAAGTTCATTTAATATCAAATCATCTCTCATCCCCTCTCTGAGGTCCATATTTGGATTGGGCTCTTGCAGAGGGAGAGGGTGTGCTGTTTTCTTTCTCTATCTGTCACCTCCTCCCCCATTTGCTGGCTGCTATCGCTAAATCCTAAGGGATTGAAACAAGGGAAAGAAAAGGAAATGAGTGGCTTAGCGATGTTTTTTATGTGAACAGGTACCATGTTAACCTGTCTCCAGCTTTCAGGGCCTGGCAGATGTTTAAAACTGAGAGTCATTTGGCTACTCTGGGGGGACTTTGGTGGCTCCCCTGTTGGTCCATTTGTCTTTAACTCTCCTGGCTTGGACAGGGCTTCTCCTGTAGCTGTCCACTCCCTACTCATCTCCTGGTTTTCGGCTAGTCCAGCCCACATGAACTCATGTTGAGTATATAAAGAATACTTCCAGGCGGCCATCTTGGGCTTCAGGCTGGCTCTGTCACCCTCGGCTCACACCTGCATCACGAAAACACACATCTCGTGAACCTCCAAGGGCTGAAGGGTACTTCTCAAATTACTGAGCCGTTCCTTACCTCCTCCTTGTCCTCGAGATTCCCAAGGTGGGAGCCAGTCTGCAATCTGTCAGGTTTCCTAAGCTCCAGGGGGCACATCCATGCTATCTAAACTGTTCTTTTGAGGCCTCCCTAAAGACCTGAGAGAGAAAATAGCCCCTTCTAGCCCCCCTGCTTCAGTGAGGTGGGGCTTGGCACAGGGCAGCAGCTCAATCCAAGAACCATTCCATAATGCTTCTCCTCACCTCTGTCCTTTTGATCCTTTATGTTGTCTTGTTGGGTTTTAGAGCCATCCAACCTGTTCTTCCCAGTGTTAAAGAACTTGCCTGCCGATGCAGGAGACAAAAGAGATCTCAGAAGATCCCCTGGAGGAGGGCGTGGCAACCCGTTTCAGTGTTCTTGCCTGGGAAATCCCATGAACAGAGGAGCCTAGCAGTCCATAGGGTTGCAAAGAGTTGGACATGACTGAAATGACTTACTACGCATGCAGCCAGTTCTTAGGACTTTAAAAAAATTTTTGGTTTTGGTCTAGCCCTTTTCTTTGGAATTTCATGCCTGTTCAATGAAGGTGCCTTAATTGAATCTCCTAGTTTAACATCTGATCATTTAAGCTCCACTAGGTGTGATCACTGACCTAGAGCCAGACATCCTGGAATGTGAAGTCAAGTGGGCCTTAGAAAGCATCAGTACGAACAAAGCTAGTGGAGGTGATGGAATTCCAGTTGAGCTGTTCCAGGTCCTGAAAGATGATGCTGTGAAAGTGCTGCTCTCAATATGCCAGCAAATTTGGAAAACTCAGCAGTGGCCACAGGACTGGAAAAGGTCAGTTTTCATTCGAATCCCAAAGAAAGGCAATGCCAAAGAATGCTCAAACTACCGCACAATTCCACTCATCTCACACGCTAGTAAGATAATGCTTAAAATTCTCCAAGCCAGGCTTCAGCAATATGTGAACTGTGAACTTCCTGATGTTCAAGCGGGTTTTAGAAAAGGCAGAGGAACCAGAGATTAAATTGCCAACATCCGCTGGATCATGGACAAAGCAAGAGAGTTCCAGAAAAACATCTATTTCTGCTTTATTGACTATGCCAAAGCCTTTGACTATGTGGATCACAATAAACTGTGGACAATTCTGAAAGAGATGGGAATACCAGACCACCTGATCTGCCTCTTGAGAAATTTGTATGCAGGTCAGGAAGCAACAGTTAGAACTGGACATAGAACAACAGACTGGTTCCAAATAGGAAAAGGAGTTCGTCAAGGCTGTATATTGTCACCCTGTTTATTTAACTTATATGCAGAGTACATCATGAGAAACGCTGGACTGGAAGAAACACAAGCTGGAATCAAGATTGCCGGGAGAAATATCAATAACCTCAAATATGCAGATGACACCACCCTTATGGCAGAAAGTGAAGAGGAACTAAAAAGCCTCTTGATGAAGGTGAAAGTGGAGAGTGAAAAGTTGGCTTAAAGCTCAACATTCAGGAAACGAAGATCATGGCATCCCGTCCCATCACTTCATGGGAAATAGATGGGGAAACAGTGGAAACAGTGTCAGACTTTATTTTTTTGGGCTCCAAAATCACTACGGATGGTGACTGCATCCATGAAATTAAAAGACGCTTACTCCTTGGAAGGAAAGTTGTGATCAACCTAGATAGCATATTCAAAAGCAGAGACATTACTTTGCCAACAAAGGTTCGTCTAGTCAAGGCCATGGTTTTTCCTGTGGTCATGTATGGATGTGAGTGTTGGACTTTGAAGAAAGCTAGCGCTGAAGAATTGATGCTTTTGAACTGTGGTGTTGGAGAAGACTCTTGAGAGTCCCTTGGACTGCAAGGAGATCTAACCAGTCCATTCTGAAGGAGATCAGCCCTGGGATTTCTTTGGAAGGAATGATGCTGAAGCTGAAACTCCAGTGCTTTGGCAACCTCATGCCAAGAGTTGACTCATTGGAAAAGACTCTGATGCTGGGAGGGATTGGGGGCAGGAGGAGAAGGGGACGACAGAGGATGAGATGGCTGGATGGCATCACTGACTCGATGGACATGAGTCTGAGTGAACTCCGGGAGTTGGTGATGGACAGGGAGGCCTGGCGTGCTGCGATTCATAGGGTCACAAAGAGTTGGACATGACTGAGTGAGTGATCTGATCTCATCTGAGGAAGAGTTAGAGGCTTCCCTGGTGGCTCAGTGGTAAAGACTCTACCTGCAATGCAGAAGACCCAGGTTCGATCACTGGGTCATGAAGATCCCCTGCAGGAGGACATGCAAGCCACTCTAGTACTCTTGCCTAGAGAATCCCATGGACGGAGGAGCCTGGTGCGCTGTAGTCTGTATGGTCCCACAGAATCAGACACAACTGAAGCGACTAGGCAGCAGCAGGAAGAGTGAGAGTGGTTGGGGGAGGGATAAAGGTTTAGCCACCCCAGTGGCAGTTTGCTTTGAGATTCACTAATATCTGTACATGGCTTGACTACCTTATCTTCCACTCAAAAGTATCTAAATATGATTTTACCTCAGTAAATAGGAGGATCTCTTTTAAGTCTATTTTCAATGCATGAGAGTCATTCTAATTTCTCAGTCTTAGACTTTTGAAACTCAAAATTCAGTAATTGACACCCCTATATCCCCCATGCTTCCCTCCTCTGCCAACAATTTTCTTTTCTTTTTTTAAAAAAAATTTTTATTAGAATATAGTTGCTTTACAATGCTGTGTTAGTTTCTGCTGTACAGCAAAGTAAATCAGCTGTATATATATATATATATCCCCTCCTTTTCAGATATCCTTCTCATTTAGATAAGATAGAGCAGTGAGTAGAGTTTTATTGCTCTACAGTAGGTTCTCATTAGTTTTCTATTTTATACATTGTGTGAAATAGATAGTAGTGTGTGTGTATGTATGTGTGTGTGTATATGTGTGTGTGTGTGTGTGTGTGTGTGTGTATATGTCAATCCTAATCTCCCAGTTCTTGCCAATAATTTAGCAACTTGTCTGACTGAATGGAGAAAGAAGTAAGATTCAAGGAAATGAAATACCTCAAATGTTACATCCTGTGTGATAAAAAATATTGCCTACCCTTTTTTGAATATCTGTGTTGTGGGTTTAAATGCATATAATGGCACTGCATCCTTTATAGTAAGGATTTAACATTTGAGGAAGCTAGCTGTTGTAGTTTAGTTTAGCTGTATAAAACCAGTTATATAGGATTGGGTTTCCCTGGTGGCTCAGTTGGTAAAGAATTTGCCTGCAATGCAGGAGACCTAGGTTCATTCCCTGGGTAGGGAATATCCCCTGGAGAAGCTAGCTTTCTTCACAGTCCAACACTCACATCCATACATGAACACTGGAAAAACCATAGCCTTGACTAGACAGACCTTTGTTGGCAAAGAATTAGCCAATATCAAAAGTAGGCAAAATATCTAGCAGTTGAATCCAGTATTGTATACAAAAAATATGCACCATGATCAAACAGGATTTATCCCAAATATGCAACTGTCATTCATCATTCAAAAATCAATTGCTATAGTCTATCATATTAATAGCTAAAGAAAAAAAATCTAATCATGTATGGATGTGAGAGTTGGACTATAAAGAAAGCTGAGTGCAGAAGAATTGATGCTTTTAAACTGTGGTCTGGGAGAAGATTCTTGAGAGTCCCTTGGACTGCAAGGAGATCCAACCAGTCCATCCTAAAGGAGATCAGTCCTGGGTGTTCATTGAAGGACTGATGTTGAAGCTGAAACTCCAGTCCTTTGGTCACCTGATGCGAAGAGCTGACTCATTTGAAATGACACTGATGCTGTGAAAGATTGAGGGCAGGAGGAGAAGGGGACGACAGAGGACAAGATGGTTGGATGGCATCACCAACTCAATGGACATGGGTTTGAGTAGACTCTGGCAGTTGGTGATGGATAGCGAGGCCTGCCGTGCTGTGGTTCATGGGGTCACAAAGAGTTGGACACGACTGAATGACTGAACTGAACTGAAAGAAGAAGAATCATATTATTATAATAATAGATAAGAAAAGCATTATCACATAATCCAACATGCATTCATGATAAACTTTCAAGCATCTAGGAATAGAGAAACCTACAGTTAAAAGCATACACCATGATGAGAAACTAGATTCCTTCTCCTGTCACTCTGGGATATGACAGTGATGTCTCCTCTTACCACTCCTATTCAACATCATACTGGAAATTCCTAGCTAATATATTAAGAGAAGAAAAAATATGTATGTATACACACAGATGGGGAAGGGGCTTCCCTTGTGGCTCAGCTGGTAAAGAATCCGCCTGCAATGTGGGAAACCTAGTTTGATCCCTGGGTTGGGAAGATCCCCTGGAAAAGGGAAAGGCTGCCCACTCCAATATTCTGGCCTGGAGAATTCCATGGACTGTATAGGCCATGGAGTCGCAAAGAGTTTGACGTGACTGAGCGACTTCACTTCTTGGATAGGGAAAGAGAAAAATGAAACTGTTGACAGGCTACATAATTGTCTATGTAGAAAATTCAAAATAATTTATAAAAAGACTCCTGGATAAGAATTGCTTCTACATTAGACTAAAATACAAAAGTAAATCGATTTCCCATATACCACATGAACAAATGGAATTTGAAATTAAAAACACAGGATCATTTATATTACCTAAACTACAGAGGTAGAGAAAGGAGAAACAAAGGGAAGAATGAATACATGGAACACGGGGTTTTTATGGCAGTTAAGCTTTATCATATCATACATGATACTCCAAAATCACTGCAGATGGTGACTGCATCCATGAAATTAAAAGATGCTTACTCCTTGGAAGGAAAGTTATGACCAACCTAGACAGCATATTCAAAAGCAGAGACATTACTTTGCCAACAAAGGTTCGTCTAGTCAAGGCTTTGGTTTTTCCTGTGGTCATGTATGGATGTGAGAGTTGGACTGTGAAGAAGGCTGAGCGCCGAAGAATTGATGCTTTTGAACTGTGGTGTTGGAGAAGACTCTTGAGAGTCCCTTGGACTGCAAGGAGATCCAACCAGTCCATTCTGAAGGAGATCAGCCCTGGGATTTCTTTGGAAGGAATGATGCTAAAGCTGAAACTCCAGTACTTTGGCCACCTCTTGCGAAGAGTTGACTCATTGAAAAAGACTCTGATGCTGGGAGGGATTGGGGGCAGGAGGAGAAGGGGAAGACAGAGGATGAGATGGCTGGATGGCATCACTGACTCGATGGACGTGAGTCTCAGTGAACTCCGGGAGTTGGTGATGGATAGGGAAGCCTGGCGTGCTGCGATTCATGGGGTCGCAAAGAGTCGGATACGACTGAGCCACTGAACTGAACTGAACTGAATGCTAGCATCATAGAATGAGTTTGGAAGTGTTCCCTATGATTCTGTTTTGTGGATCAGTTAGTACAGAATTAGTATCACTGGGACATTTAAAAGTAGATCATTGCATATATAATTAGTTATGCAAAGATGAGGTCATTAGTCTGGGCCCGAATCCTATATAGGATCTTCCTAACCCAGGGATCAAATCCAGGTCTCTTGCATTGCAGGTGGATTCTTTACCAGCTGAGCCACCAGAGAAGTACAAATAATTAATTTAGTCAGTAAATTGTGCCCAACTCTTATGACCCCATGGACTGTAGCACACCAGGCTCTTCTGTCCATGGGATGTACCAAGCAAGGGTACTATAGTGGGTGCCATGGGGCTTCTGAGCGATTGAACTGAATTGAACATGATACTGTAATGGTGGAGACATGCCATTCTGTATTTGTCAAAGTACACAGAGGCGTGCAACACAAAAGAAGAACTCAAATGTAAACAATGGACTTTAGTTAATAATCATTTCAGTATTGGTTCATCAACTGTGGAAAAAAAAAAGTATCATACCAGTGTAAGATGTTAATAACAGGGTAAACTGAGGGTGGGGAGAAGGGAGTATTTGAGAACTTTTTATGTTTTTTTTCAATTTTTTCATAAACCTAAGACAGAAATAAAGTCTGTTAATGAGAAAAATAATAGTGTTTAAAAAATAAAAAGAAAAAAAAAAGGGCAAACAAATGTCAGACTGAGATACCTGGAGTTAGGACTTTATCATGTGAATTTGGAGTGGAGGGGGGCACCATTCAGCCCATAACACTAGGGTTCAAAGAGGTTCAATAACTTGAAAGTCACACAGCCCTTGAAATGCCATTGTGGAGATTCCACGCCATGACATTGTGACTCTCTAGCTGAGTTCTTTCTGCTGTACCACAGTTCATCTCAGGCAACTTTTGCACGCAGTCCTCTGCAAAGAGGAGAATGCTAGTTTTCCTTTAAACAACCCATCAGATTGGCTGGGGCATGGATCCACCCAAAGAAGGAGCTCAGACTAAGACATAGGTCAAACTCTCTCATGAACTTGTAATAACCTTACAGCTTACACAAAGGAGTAACTTTACACTTTATACCTTACACAAAGGAACAGGTTTGTGAAGAGGTTCAATCTAAAACTGTAATACTCTGGACTAGAAAATGAATTTGTACTTGAACTAGAGGTATAGATTGTGAAGAATTCACCTGGATCTGGAACTACTAAAAGGGTGTCAGTGTGAGTTTGGTGATGTTATTCCTGTGACCTGTGGTTTGCAGTTTGTGTTCTTGACCTGTATTCGTATCTACATATGCCACGTGTACGTGGTCTGTTTCATGTAGAGCATAGTTAAACAGTGTGTAATAAAGCAACATATTTAGATCATGCAAAAGAAAATGAATAAAATGTTTGCTCTGAAGTTCCTGCAGGCATTTACTGGATAATGATAATGATAGCTTTACTAAAATATATTCAACTTCAATGAGGGTTATATTTAGGAAAATTATCAGATTGTTTTGGATATTTTCCTTATAAAAACAATTCTTTAGTGCATCTTATGTGGAAGATAGGAATTATAATAGTGATTCGGAAATGTGTCTTCATGAATATGAACATAATTTGAGTCTTGTAGTATTTAGAGCTGTTTTATTCCAGATGGCAAAACATTTTTATTATTCCTTTCCGTTAGTGCTTGAAATATATACCTATGGAAATAAGTCCATTTTAAGATTTTTCTTGCCAAAACTCTAATAGATGCTCACTTACTGAGAAATATGTGTACTGAGAAATATTTAAGAAAAATATGCTTTAATGAAGCTGCACTAATGATACTTATTTAGCTAATTGTTTATAGGAATCTAAACATTATTTCAAGTAAGGTAGACTGTTGGCCCTCTAAATAAGCCTGGCACAGGTGTGCAAAGAATTAAGAGAATTAGATACTAGATCTAATGAAAATCAGAAGAAACCTCTAATAAAAATTTTATTTTATATTTATATTTTATTTATTTATTTTATTTTAAACAAATATAGCCAAATAGCAAAAATGTTTTAAAATGAGGGTAAAAAATTACTAACAATACCAATAACCACAATGAATAATAGTAACCTTTTAGTATATTTGCTTCTCTTCCTTTTCTATTCATTTGTTCAGCTGAGGATTACTGAGTGCTTAATGCAGGCACTTGGGAAATAAAGATGGCTAGGCCAAGGGTTCCACCTTGAAGGAGACTGTAATTTATTAGGGAAAACAGACCATGATAAGTCCTTGTAATGTGTGCTAAGTACAAAGCTGGAGGAGAATGGGCCAAAGAAATTGCTTTCAACTCTAGTTTCAGATTTGTAAAGAATTTTAACAGAAAAAAAGAAGAAATCTTTTAGCCAGAAAAGAGAAGAAAATACATTACAGTTAGAGGCAGGAACATTTGCTAAGGTATGGTATGACTGAAATACCATCATAAGGAACTGTAAATAATGCAGCATGTCTAGAAAATGAAGTTGGAGAAGTAGGTGGAGGTGATATCATGGAGTGCTTTGTACTAATTATCCTTTTGGCAAGAAGGGTTTACAAATGGGGCAGGAATATGTTTAGAATTGCATTTTAGAAAAATTGATTATCAGCAATATGATGGGATGGGTGGCTTAGAAATTGCAAGCTTCAAGAACTAAGTGTTTGGTAAGGGGTCAGATATACCAAAAAGCTTCAAAAAAAAAGAAAAAAAACCCACCTGGCTTGCAAGGACCTCTAGCAGTTTTGGTGGAGACTCCAAAATGTATTCTTGTGGTCCTGTGTTTTCATAAAATTTGCCAAAAGTATGAGCTTTTAGCTTCAGCTGATTACGAGCACTTCTATTTCTATATTACTACCCCTCTGTTAAACCTCTCTCATAGAAGCATTGGTGACACACCTTTTGCATTTACAGATTTACCTTCTTTTTCTTTAAAGGGTCCCCAAATTGTATAAGCTTAGATCTCATTTTCCAGATCTAGTCCCAAGATGATACTGCAGGAATCCAGAAGAGGATAGCAAGTTCTTAAACCAACATAGTAGCTGTAGAGATGAAGTAGAAAAGATGTGGAAGACTAAGGGGCGGAAATTATCGGCTCCTAGTGTGCAGGAAAGAATAGGGCCAAGATTTCTCCCTGCTATAACTTGATGGATAGTCGGGGTATTGATAAGAAAAAAAATGGTAACATCATGTCACAGTTGCAAGTAATGGTTTATTGAACATCTTTATGTATGTTTTCATATTTTTGAATTCACAAAAGTTTATTTACCATATCAAATTGTGTAAGTATTTTAATGCATTTTGTTATCTGTTACTAGATAGACTTTCCAGATAGACTGTGCCATCCAACACTGCTATAGCTGATATAGAAATGGATTTTTTGGTCTTCACTTCCACTAACATTGGACATTATAATTTTATTTTTTTTGAAACTAAATTATAGGGTAAAATCAGTGCTTCTTTTTCATTTTACTATGAAGATGAGATAAATGTGATCTGTAATTGTGAACTCTCCATAGAAGTCTACTTTTCAGGGGTAGTTATTGTGGTCTTTTCCTGGTAATGATTTAGGGAGCATTAGGAGGTAGTTGGGAGGGTCAGGAAGATCCCATCGAGGAGAAAATGCCAACCCATTCCAGTATTCTCGCCTAAAAATACCCATGCTTAGAGTAGCCTAGCAGGCCATAGTCCAAAGGGTCACAAAGAGTGGGACGTGACTGAGCAACTAAGCACACACACAGGAGATAGTTGTAAGTCTTTTATGAGAGTAGTTATAATACGTGCTGCGATTCATGGGGCCACAAAGAGTCGGATGCAACTGAGCGACTGAACTGAACTGAACTGATACTATGCACTCTAAATGCATGCATACATACCCATGTTATAAGAGCTGGAATAGATGAGGCTAAAACAATTTTGTAGATTAGATTGTTTTAGATAGACTAAGTATCTGCAAGCCTTTTCTTATAAGGACCAGATAGTAAATATTCTATATTTTTAGGCTAGCAGGTGAAATTGAGGATATTATGTAACCTCTTTAAGAGCAGGAAAAATTTTTTCCAAAAATATTTTATTGACATAGTTCAAAATACAATGATTGAGTAAACTTTTAATATAGAAGTATAATAATGAGAAAAACTGTATTTGTTTTTGAGAGCAGAGGCATTGCACCTAGTCGCAGTTTAGTGGTAATGTTCTCTGTCATCAAATTGATTATAAATGTTCTTTCATTAAACCATTCTTATTTCAAAGTTAGTGAGCTTGATTTGGATCACAGGCCATACTCCTGGTTTAGACAATGACATTTGTGTCATTTTTCAGTTCAGTTCAGTCGCTCAGTTGTGTCTGACTGTTTGCAACCTCATGAATCACAGCAGGCCAGGCCTCCCTATCCATCACCAACTCCCGGAGTTCACTCAAACTCACGTCCGTCGAGTCGGTGATGCCATCCAGCCATCTCATCCTCTGTCGTCCCCTTTTCCTCCTGCCCCCAATCCCTCCCAGCATCAGAGTCTTTAGGCTTTGTTAAAATATTTTGTCTGATAATAAGTTTCATGTCTGTTGCATATGTTATTTGAACCTCTGGAAATTTACAACTTAGAAAAACTCATCAAAATGCACGCACGTGTGTGTGTGTGTTACATGTGAATGGGTTGGCTGTTTTTTTCTTTATAGCAAATGGAAGTTAGGATATATCTGGGTAGCCATACTATTGCAATGAAGCATTTTGTCTGTTTAGATTAAGATACCAGAGAAGTGAAACAGGAAACTAGACTTGGCAGGTACAAATTTGGTCTGTTGGTATATGTATTGGAATGACTTTGAATGTTCCCTGTTGTTGACTTTGAGTTGACTATAATTTGTACTGTTCATTAACATCTGCTTCTTCTAACCTTTGAGAGTTTGTGCTTTGGTTTTAGCTTTGCTATTCTTCAGCAACTTTCTAAAAACGTCTTAATTCTTCTTCTACCCTCCCTCAAAAACTTGATGTCTTGAAATATATATTTTTTTAATTCACATTTCATTTGCTAAGAATTTTGTGGCAGGGCCACCCAGTTCCTATGGTTTCAAGAAAATAGAGGAGGAGGAAGGAAGAAAAGAAAACTAGAAAGGCATCGAAGTTTGAAAAGCTAACAAGCCGATCATTTCACCCACTTTAAAGATTGGGGCATCCATCTCAAAAGTTTCAAATGGGATTTGGTTCCTAAATCTAAGATCAATTTTCCCTTAAACTCTTAATGAATAGTTTGAGGAGTCTGTGAAAACTTTAGTTAAGTTTAGTTGCTTTAATGAACATGCTGAGTTATGCATTGGATTTAAGAATTGATCATTGGACTCCAAGTTTATGTTTTATCTTTTTAGTCAATGTGAGTGTGCAGAATTAGTATCTTTCTAATGCATATTCAAAGATAATTCAAATGAATGAACTCACTATGAAAACCTTATATTAAAAATATAGAAACCTTTTTTAATATTATGAGTACATAGAATGTTTTGATTTAATATTTTGTTTAATGGAAAAATATGCTGTAACTGTTTATATAACACACATAAGGTGTTTGCAGTTTTTAGAGATAATGTGTTATAAGATTGCAATTTGTACGTTTCTGAGAGTCAGCAGAGGAGAAAATTCTATCAAAATTAAATTTTGGAATTGCTTTCTTCTCTTATTTAATTCCATAGGCTTTTTGGAAAACAGAGTTCCAAATGTGCATCTCCTCAGTTTTCCTGCCAGTGGCTAACTCAGCATGCTCTTCTCAACAGCTATCTTGTTTTTTAGCAGCTGAAATGTGTGGCAATTAAAAAATTTTTTTTTGTTTAATGCCACATTTTGTTTATACTTTAGACGCAGAAGGTCTTTGTTTTTTTAGAAAATTGGTACTAACAGTTTTATAATTCCAAAAACAAAATTTTCTCCAAATACCATTCTCTTGTATTTTTTTGAATTCTTCAATTATTGTTAATTACCAATTGGACTCTATGTCTTAAAATAAGATTCCTTTAATAGATACTTATAATTACAATTATTGACAAATATCTGATATTTATTATTTTAAAAATTTGTTCAATCAGAAAAGAACTAAATTATTTCACTAGAGGGAAAACTAAGCTTCAGGGCCCTTCATTCCTGTGAGTTCTTTCCCAGGCTTGGAGATGCTGTATAGGCCATGTATTCAAAGAACCATATATTTTGTAAAATTTGCAATCTAAGCTATTTTCACTGCAATCGTTTATGACCAGTGCCTTCACTTTAACCTCCCCCCATTCCTTTTCTGTTTTGTGAAGGCATTGGAGAGATAACGGCTTTATTTTGGTGGTGGTGTTAGTCACTCAGTCGTGTCCAACTATTTGCAACCCCATAGACTGTAGCCTGCCAGGCTAATCTGTCCATGGAATTCTCTAGGCAAGAATCCTGGAGTGGGTTGCCATTTCCTTCTCCAAGGTGGTGGTAGTGGGGGTCTACCAAAGGGGGATCAAGCTGGTGATACAGTGATTTTAAATTAAATGGGACATAGTTATGTTACTCTTCCATGTATAGTGACATTATTGATGATGTTCCACTTTGCCAATTTGCTGGAGCCATGTGACACACAAGTAAGGAAACAGAGGCCGTATTATCCTATGGACATGTTCTACAGTCCTGACATCTACTGTAACTAGATTTGAAACGTACAGAGCCAGAAGCTACCCTATGGAGAACCTTTCTTGTTACTAGATGTATAATGTTATAAACAGTTTGGATTTTGGTTTGTTTCAATGCTTAGTCACAATAGAAGTTCTCTCCTGTTAGGAATTTAATGACTAATGCAGTTCATAGTATTGTTAATGCACTGTGTAATTTTTCTTTTTTGATGAATATTGCATAAGTAGAATTTCTCAAATATCTGCGTTTTTAGGGTACAAACTTATAGCAGTAATATAGGCAGCAAGCATCTTGCATTATGCGGTTGCATGTTTTCTGAATCACAATTATGAATAGTTAAAAATACAATTTAAAGGACTACCCTGGGGGTACAGTGGTTAAGACTCTGTGCTTCCAATACAAGGGGTGCAGGTTTGATCCTGGTCAGGGGACTGAGATCCCACATGCTTCTCAGCAAATAAGTAAATAAGTAAAAGAAAATTCAATAAGAATTTAAAGATAAAATTTAAGTAAGCACACTAGATAAAAGAATGGATTATCTTTCCATTTTCTCTATAGAAAGTAATATTTACAAAGAGGCAATCAGAATATGCAGCTAACAACTGTGGGAGAGAAAAGTATTAGAGAAATACAGTCAGGGAGTTAATTAATATGAGTATTATGTGTTTTCTCCCCAGATTTTGTGATGTTTGTGATACATCTCAGCGTTTTCAAGTACTAATTTGTTAGGATTTTTCCATTGTAACTAAATATTCACTTTCATGTTAAACATTTCAATTTGTTTTCTCTTTCTAAAATCACATAAGCTTTCAGGCTCCAGAAAACCTGGATCTACAGAATAATTATCAAATATTTAGATACCATGAAGTTTAAAGTGACTGTTAGCCCAGCACAGAGCCTAGTGTGTATTTATCCTTCACTGTGTTTTTGGAGTTGAGTCAGATTCCATAGTAGCAATTAGTTAATTCTGTTCATTGATGACTGGTACTTTATATGAACATAAAGTAATATCAGTAAGTTGTAGCTAGGAAGAATTTCTATTCTCCCAGGATCTTGAAATGATGGTCATTCACTTTAAAAGCATTTTCTTATGGGTGAAAAACTTAACCAGAGACTTGATATAGGAAAATGATATTTACTGTATCATGTCCCTCAACCACCTTTTCTGATTTAAGTTGTGCAGAAAAGGAAGGATGGAGGAGGAGGAAGGAGAATGTGTAAGGACAGGAAGAGAGAGAGGGAGGGAAGGAGAGATGGGGAGAGGGAGAAAAAAGCTGATTTTTTTGGTTGGGCTGAATTATTCTGTAATGGTGGGAGAGTCTCTAAACAGATGCCTTAAATTCTAAAAAATGGCCAGGACACAATCAGCACTCCCAGGAAAGTAGCAAAGTGTTATTAAGACTCTCTATTCACAAGTCCTTCCAAATAGTACATTTCAAACAATAATTTATGTAGCTAGGGCATTGGTTCGGAGAAGGCAATGGCACCCCACTCCAGTACTCTTGCCTGGAAAATCCCATGGGCAGAGGAGCCTGGTAGGCTGCAGTCCATGGGGTCACTAAGAGTCAGACAAGACTGAGTGACTTCACTTTCACTTTTCACTTTCATGCATTGGAGAAGGAAATGGCAACCCACTCCAGTGTTCTTGCCTGGAGAATCTCAGGGACGGGGGAGCCTGGTGGGCTGCCGTCTATGGGGTCTCACAGAGTCGGACACGACTGAAGTGACCTAGCAGCAGCAGCAGCAGGGCCTTGGTTTAGGGATGATGCTGGTGTCTACCTGTGTTTTCAACAGCTCCTTGTCTCAGGGCAGTACTTAACATGTTCCCAGGACTTAAAGCCCAACATCTTCTCTTGGTAAACACATTATTTCATTTTAACAGTTTAGCTGACTCAAAAAAAGAAAACCTGGTGTCCTAAGCATCTCAGTGCTCACCCATTTCCCAGTTGTAACTGGAAATTTACACTCCGTGCACATACATCCCCCTTTGAAAGCATTCATTTGGGACACCCAAATGGACAGGAGTTCATCACGATGCGTCCAGGGGTGACTGTGCCTACCTATTGCACTAGATTACTTCTAGGTGTGTTGATGGATGACCTAAGATATGTTAGCTGGAGAGTGTGTGAGTGAGTCGGGGGCTGCTATGCGCCAGCACCAACAGGGTTAACCAGACTTGCCAGCATGAACAATGGAAACCGGGCAGCTCTAAATGAAATGAGCTGAATATTTCATTCGGCCACTCAGCTGCCTGCTCCAATTGCCTCCTGTACTAAAATAAGAGCTTAATCTAAAGTGACAACAACATCAGTTTCTGTGTGCTCCAGTCACACTGAACATGACTTCCTTAACATAAACACTATTTACATGGACCGTCTGGATAGCGCAGGGAGTCAGGAGCGTGCCCAGCTAAGACACAGGGTACAATGAAGGACGAGAAGCAGGCAGCTGAGAATTAACATCCGCAAATGAAAGCCTGACCCTCAGAGGGCATGTCCCTGATACATTTTAAAATGAGAGAGCATTGCACCAGTAACCTTAGCCTTTGTAAAGACTATGCCATTTAAAATAAAATAGCACCTTTTCAGTTTAGACACTTAACCAAATGCATTATGTCTGACCCATTTTCCAACTTATGTGACATGAGAGGATGGATCCCTTGCTTGCAATTATTAGAATCTTTCAAACAATTGCAACCAATAATCTCCCTCTCTAGACTCCTTCTCATAGCAGCCTATACTTGTTTGAGATAAAGAGGGCATTTCGTTCGGTGAGGTCAGGCCAGACACAGATGGCAGGGGAGTGGGAGAGAGATGTGACCTTTGAACTGAAGGTTTGATGTCAGTGCTAGTGGTACCCAGGAAATGCCTGTTTGAAAGAGTGTTTCAGATTGAGAGTTCTAGAAGATTAGAAGCAGGAGTGTGACAAGGTACCAGCCTGTCAGGGTCCGCAAAATAACACAGGGTACTTCTTTCCAGCGCCCCAGAATAGGGAATGAGGGAGTAGCAGTTCTGAATACACATTATTGATAGTTTATTTCCATAAAGAGGATGCTATAGTGTTATTTCACATGCTAGGCACCCTCTGGGGCTTTTAAGGGTCACAAAATGTAGAAATATTTCACTTTAATCCTATTAGGATTATTGACAGTTAATGAAGTTCAGTGGTTTATCCAGCAGCTTCACAGATAAGGAAAGTAAGACCCAGAGAACTTGCTCATACACTTGACATCACACAGAAAAGTCAGAGTGCAAAAGGGAAAGAATTTTTTTTTTTTTTGCTGATCATTTCTACTTCCTTTGAGTCATCATTAATGCTCTCATCTCTAAAATGACTATTTTAAAATTTCCCTTGATTAAGCCTGCTAGAAGACTGATACCAGATACTGACTTGTGGCTTCTGGGTTCCAAAGACCTGAGGCTGCTGACAAGATGATAGTAGCTCTTTTTTTAAAAAATGGAAAAACCAATACAATATTGTAAAGTTAAAAAATAAAGTAAAATAAAATTAAAAATAAAATAAAATTCTAAAAATAAAAACACCCTCCAGTTATTGGAACTTCCCTGGGGATCCAGTGGTTGACTCTCCACTTGGAAGACTGCACTTCCAATGCAGGAATTATGGGTTTGATCCCTGGTTGGGGATCTAAGATCCCACATGCCACTCAGTGTGGGACCCCTCTCCCTCAAAAAAAAAAATCCAGTTCTGTGTTATCTGTTTTCATCCTCCAGTCTCTGTGCCTGAGTGAATATCCATGTAGTCTCCACCCCTGTAGTGGTACATTTTAGATAAAGCTCTTATTTATGGAAGAAGAAAGGGCCTGATGATTTAAAAACAAGTTTCATTTTAAGGAAAGGTACAGCGAGTGATGGGAAGAAAAGTGGGAGGATCATCAGTATCTAGTTGGCCTTAGTAGAATACTCATAATCAACAAGCCTTTACTGAGAATCCGTAAGATCATCAAGCTTTATTTTAGAGGAGAAAAGATTGTTTCTGACCTCTGGAAGCCCACTATCCAGTGAAAAACGTCTGTTGTAATTTGGAAAAAAATACTTTAGACTTCTATAGAAAGCCAGTAAGAATTCATGATGGTGGAAAAATAAAAATACTATTTTTGCTGTTTGCCGTAATGCACATTTACTGTGTTTACATAGTCATTTTTAACTTCAGGGAAATGTGAACAAGAGGACACCCTCTTGCTCATACCTTCATGGGCATTGATCAGCTCTTACAGGTACTTACTATTCCAGACGTGTCCACAAAAGACTTACACATGTTTTCTCAAGTCTGATTGGGTTATTGCCATTTGTATAAATGCCAATTGTACAGCTTGGTGAATGCCTTAATAAAATAGGTATGGCAACCCAATTTTGCCAAAGAAATTGGCACGGACAAAAGAGCCAATATCCGCTGGATCATCGAAAAAGCAAGAGAGTTCCAGAAAAAACGTCTATTTCTGCTTTATCGACTATGCCAAAGCCTTTGACTGTTTGGATCACAATAAACTGTGGAAAATTCTGAAAGAGATGGGGATACCAGATCACCTGACCTGCCTCTTGAGAAACCTGTATGCAGATCAGGAAGCAACAGTTAGAACTGGACATGAAACAACAGACTGGTTCCAAATAGGAAAAGGAGTATGTCAAGGCTGTATATTGTCACCCTGCTTATTTAACTTATATGCAGAGTACATCACGAGAAACGCTGGGCTGGAAGAAGCACATGCTGGAATCAAGATTGCCGGGAGAAATATCAATAACCTCAGATATTCAGATGACACCACCCTTACGGCAGAAAGTGAAGAGGAACTCAAAAGCCTCTTGATGAAAATGAAAGAGGAGAGTGAAAAGTTGGCTTAAAGCTCAACATTCAGAAAACCAAGATCATGGCATCTGGTCCCATCACTTCATGGGAAATAGATGGGGAAACAGTGGAAAGAGTGGCTGACTTTATATTTTGGGCTCCAAAATCACTGCAGATGGTGATTGCAGCCATGAAATTAAAAGACGCTTACTTCTTGGAAGGAAAGTTATGACCAACCTAGATAGCATATTAAAAAGCAGAGGAATCACTTTGTCAACACAGGTCCGTCTAGTCAAGGCTATAGTTTTTCCAGTGGTCGTGTATGGATGTGAGAGTTGGACTGTGAAGAAAGCTGAGCGCTTAAGAATTGATGCTTTTGAGCTGTGGTGTTGGAGAAGACTCTTGAGAGTCCCTTGGACTGCAAGGAGATCCAACCAGTCCATCCTAAAGGAGACCAACCAGTCCTGGGTGTTTATTGGAAGGACTGATGCTGAGGCTGAAACTCCAGTACTTTGGCCACCTCGTGCAAAGAGTTGACTCATTGGAAAAGACTCTGATGCTTGTAGGGATTGGGGGCAGGAGGAGAAGGGGACGACAGAGGATGAGATAGCTGGATGGCATCACCGACTCAATACACATGAGTTTGGGTGAACTCTGGGAATTGGCGATGGACAGGGAGGCCTGGCATGCTGCGATTCATGGGGTTGCAAGAGTCAGACGTGATTGAGTGACTGAACTGAGGAGCCTAGTGGGCTACAGACCATGGGGTCACAAAGATTTGGACACGACTTGGTGATTAAACAACATCACTACCCAATGCCTGAGAGCAGAGGAGAGGTAGGAATAACCACACCTGCCCTGGGCTCATCTCTTCAAATGTCAAGAACCTTCACATCTCTCCCCAGTAGTAGCCACTTCTTCTGTTTGGTTTCGACAGTCAACAGGTGTTGGCTGGGAATGGCAATGCCATTGGGGGAGGGAGGTGGTGGTTTAGTCGCTAAGTTGTGTCTGACTCTTGCAACCCCATGGACTGGGAACCTACCAGGTTCCTCTGTCCATAGGATTCTCAAGGCAAGAATACTAGAGTGAGTTTCCATTTCCTTCTCCAGAGGATCTTCCTGACCCAGGAATCGAACCCAGGTCTCCTGCATTGTAGGCAGATTCTTTACTGACTGAGTTACATGGGAGGAGGGAGGTGCCTACACAAATAAGGCTTGGGAGGCAGCCTCTGTGCAGATTATTGAAATCAGTAGAGTTTAGCAACAGTGAGTGGGAAGCTGATATGTACCTGGCATTCTCTGTCCTGTGTCTGGGGTTCGCTCAGCTATAGGAAGAGTCTTGATGACCTTCTTTTTTTCTTTCTCAGGTGAGAACAGGCTTGTCTTCTCTCGACAGACATTTCTCTGATGTTTCTACCCTTTTTTGTCACTTAGTGTGAAGGGGTATGGTTTGCCAGAAGAGTTGCAGGGTTTCCCTGGTTGTAAGTGATAAAACACACTTTGAAGAATTTCAGGACTCTAATGAGAAAATGCTTGGGCATAGATTCAGGCAGTCTGCCGTCTTCCATTTTCTTCCAGTTGCTGCTGCTAAGTCACTTCAGTCGTGTCCGACTCTGTGAGACCCCATAGATGGCAGCCCACTGGGCTTCCCTGTCCCTGGGATTCTCCAGGCAAGAACACTGGAGTGGGTTGCCATTTCCTTCTCCAATGCGTGAAAGTGAAAAGTGAAAGTGAAGTCGCTCAGTCGTGTCCGACTCTTGGAGACCCCATGGACTGCAGCCCACCAGGCTCCTCCATCCATGGGATTTTCCAGGCAAGAGTACTGGAGTGGGGTGCCATTTCTTCCAGTTACCTTTCCCCTAATGAATTAATGGTGGTCAGAGTCTGAGTTCTGAAATGCTATTGTGTATCATTAACTAAGCCACTCATAGTTTTATGTTTTCTCAGTGCAGGATGTTTTTAAGAATATTTTGCTATCCTTAACTTCATGTAAGTGCATGGAAAACATTGCCTGTAAAATTAATCATAAAAGCCCTTTCTTTCCTCCTTTGCTGTTTTCATTTGAAACTTTTAGGGTAAGATGTATTTATTGTATTGTATATGTTGCATTTGGGCTTCCAGGTGGTTTAGTAGGTGGAGAATCTGCCTGCAGTGTAGGAGTTGCAGGGGATGTGGCCTCAGTCCTTGGGTCAAGATCCCCTGGAGGAGGTCATGGCAGCCCAATCCAGTATTCTTGCCTGGAAAATTCCATAAACAGAGGATCCACGTGGACTGTAGTACATGGGGTCCCTGAGTCGGACAAGACTGAACATGTGTGCATATCTTGTGTTTGGTCTCACCGCTTCTTCTTTGAAGATGAGGCACAAAGTTTCTCTTATGCTACAATAGAAGACAGTATAATGTCATATTTTTTTTAAAAGAGAAGATTTTTGCCATTTTAGAATATAATCTCTACACTGAATGAAAATGATCATGTTTTCATGAAAACGATCATGTTTTAAAGCATTGTCCAGATACAAGATTATGGATGTCACAAGTTTCTTTTTAATTACTTAATGTCTTTATTGTAAGTTTTACATTTAATTACTAGCACAAGAATGAACTTTTCACATCTCATCATGTAAACATCTAGCTATTGGGGGAGGGGCAGGGGCAAGTAGTAGATTCAGTAGGGGGACTCTCAAGCTGTTTATCCTCCAAGCCCTTGACACACTGTCTCCTATAATATTGGGTTGTCTTTCTGTCATCTCCGACCCTGCTTGGCCAATGAATGCGTCCCATCGGCCAGACCACAACCCCAAAAGTCAGCATCGTGATTCTGCAGCAGCTGTTGCCGCAGAAGGTAAATGCCGTGCAGATATTGATGAGCTTGCTAATTTGTTTAGTAGACAGAATTTAGAATGGGGAACAGGATTTGTCTGCTAGCTGTCATCATCCATCAGCCCCAGGCTGCCCCAGGCAATGGGTTTGCTTTTTGCCAGCTTCTAATTTTGCTTTATTTTTCCTTAGCTTCAATCTACTTTATTCATTTATTATAATTGGGAGAGTGGTGGCTGAGATAGGGGAAAAAAATACTTATGGACCACACTGGAGATTGAAGGCTCTTGTGTGCTGTGGTTCCCTGATATCGGCGGCTTCAGACCAGACCTGTTGGTCTCTTGATTGATGGAGTTTGTGAACGAGGACTGTGCTGTCATGTGGGTATCTTGTAGCATAGTGTGATGGGAAGATTTACCAAAACTGCTCTCAGCCCTGCGTGTTTCTCCTGGTTTCTACCAAGATCAGAATTTATATTATTAGATTTGTTCCTTGGGGATTCTTATTCAATTTATTTAAAAAATGTGTTTTGGGGGCTCACTAGGTGTTGGTTATTATTACAGGCAGCTGATTGTGGATTGGTGAACAAGATAGAAAAAGCCCTGCTTCAAAAGTACTTAGATTCTAAAGGTGGAGATAGAAATAAACAAATAAATGTACAATACTTCAAGACAGTGATAAACTGAATGAAGGAAATACAGTAGAGTAGAGAGTAAGACTGAAAGTGTTATTGTAGATAAAGAGAGCAGGCAGAGTTCTCTGAGGAGATGACACGAGACCTGAGGGATGAGAAGTCATGTAAGGACATGTGGGGAGACTTTAGGGAGAGGAGATGGCAAAAGTAAGGTCCCAGAAGAGACACTGAGCTTGTTAATTTCTGGGAACAGCAAAAAACCTAGTGTAGTTAAGCAGGTGGTGGATGGTGAGCGTGGGAGGGAACGTTAGGGAGATGGAGAGGAAGGCAGGGGGCAGGTTACTTGAATTTTTCTTATTGGAGGATAATTGTTTTACAGTGTTGTGTTACTTTCTGCTGTACAGTGAACTGAATCACCTATAGGTATACATATATTCCCTCCCTGGGGGCCCTCCCTCCCCCGCCATTCCATCCATCTAGGTCATCACAGAACACTGAGCTGAGCTCCCGGTGCTTTACAGCAGCTTCCCACAAGCTATCTATTTTACACAGGATAGTGAGGCTATGTCGGTGCTACTGTCCCAGTTTGTCTAACTCTCCTCTTCCCACCAAGTCTACATGTCTGTTCTCCGTGTCTGCATCACTGTTCCTGCCCTGCCAATAGGTTGATCTGTACCATTTTTCTAGATTCCACATATATGCATTAATATATGATATTTGTTTTTCTCCTTCTGATTTACTTCGCAGCAGTCTTTAGGTCTATCCACATTTCTACAAATGGCCCAGTTCTGTCACTTTTTACGGCTGAGGAATATTCCATTGCTTTTATGTACCACATCTTTATCCATTCATCTGTCAATGGACATTTCATTCTAAATGTGATGAGAAGCTGGTGTAAGTGAGGCAGTGACTTGGTCAGATGTGCATTTTTGAAAGTCTGCTTTGGCTGTTGGGTGGAGAGTAGATGAAGAAGGACAAAAATGGAAGTAGAGAGGTCACTGGGGAAATCATTTTGGCAGTTCAGTTAGATGTGCTCCTGGCTTGGACTAGAGACACAGTAGTAGAGTTAATGAGAAGCAACCAAAAGGTATAGATTTCATATACTATGAATAGTCCTAGCTGAAGGTTTGGATGTTGGTTCTTGGGGGTACAGAAAGGAGAACAAGCCAGGCTGATACATATTTAGATTTTTTAATCTCAAATATTAAATTATCAGAGTGCCCATAATTATACCTATTGGGGAAGGAGGTATACGATGATGGGAGTGGTTACTATTTAGATATTGTTTTACAAAACCCACTTTTGGTAAAATTTGGCACAGAAGACAAGATGTTTAGAAGACTCAAGATGAATAAATGTTAGTCTGAATTTAAAATGAAAGAAAAGTTTATATTTTTAAAATGTTATGTTTTAAGGATTGCAGTAAAATCTTAGATTGTGTTATAAGGTAGATCATTTCTGAGCATAGAAGGAAAACAGTGTTCACAAGAAGTCAGTATGGGTTCTCTAAGAGCCAACTGTACAAAATTACCGTAATTTTTTTTTAATAGAGCTACCCTATTGTCAGTTATCATCTTTTATAAAATGTAGTTTCATAATATCTTGTAAAATTTTGAGAGAAAGGAAATTAGTTTGCTTGACAAAGTGGTAATATGAATGAGCAGTTGAAGAACCATATGTAAAAGATATAGATTAGTATATAGTTCTCAACCTAAAGAGAGCTCTATAGTCAGGTGCCACTCATTGTATTTGTTGGCTTATCCTCTTTTATTATTTTCATTAAGAGCTTAGATGAAGAAAGAGAGGAAACTAATGCTTTGATTGCCTTTTCTGGCAAAGAAACATTTGGCATGTTAGCCCATTTTATCTCATTTGCTGCTGTGAAGCAAATGACTCAGAAGTCAGTGATAAGCTTGATGTTGGCTAAAACTTAAAGTGATGAAATTTAATAGTGTTAAAGTAATTCTCCATTTAGTTTTTAAATCTCTCTGAATAGATAGTACATTATCAAGATCATCTGGTTGATTTTATATTTCGTATAAGCCAATGGTAGGACTTAACTGCTCAAACAAGAGGTATTGTCATCTTTAACAGCATTGATAGAAGGAATATAGTGTCCATGAGCAATGAGATAATCATCTGGTAAAATGTATACTGGTCAGCTCATATATGTCACTCATGGGTGAAATAATTTGAAGGACATTGGTAATTTAATGTCTAACGCTAGTGAGTTAGGGGGATAAGTAATCTGGAAACAGTTCATATAAAGAGGAGTTGTTTAGTTTGAAGAAAAAACTTGAAGAGGATTCAAAACAACCTTCAAAAATATGGAAAATGATTAGCCTTTGAGTCATTCAGGGTCTGGCAGGAAACATGATGGACTTAAATGATTTGAGGAGAATTTAATAAAGGTAGTCGTTATAAGGATATAAATAGAATTAAAAAAAAAACCAAGACCACAGTAAGATACCACTTAACATGCACTGAGACAGCTACGATATAAAATACAGATATAATCACAAGTGTTGGTGAGGATATGGAGAAACTAGAAGCCATATATCGGAGAAGGCAATGGCAACCCACTCCAGTACTCTTGCCTGGAAAATCCCACGGGCGGAGGAGCCTGGTAGGCTGCAGTCCTTGGGGTCTCGAAGAGTTGGACATGACTGATCGACTTCACTTTCACTTTTCACTTTCATGCACTGGAGAAGGAAATGGCAACCCACTCCAGTGTTCTTCTTGCCTGGAGAATCCCAGGGACGGGGAAGCCTGATGGGCTGCCGTCTATGGGGTTGCACAGGGTCGGACACGACTGAAGCGACTTAGCAGCAGCAGCAGAAGCCATATATATCACTGATGGCGATGTTACGTGGGTAGTTGCTCGAAGGAGCCTAGGCAGTTCCTCAAAAGGTTGAGTTGCCGTATAATCCAGCAACTCCAATCTGAGGTTAATTGAAGAGAAATAAAAACATCCACACAAAAATGTATACACCAAGTTCATGGCAGAGGTATTCACAATAGCCAAAAGTGGAGACAACAGACAACCCAAATATCTATCAACTAACGAATGGACAGGTAAAACAAGTTTTCTTCATCCGTGGGATATTATTTGGCAACAAAAAGAAATGAAGTATTGATACCTGCTTCAACATGAATGAACTTTGGAAACATTATGCTTAGTGAATTAGAAGCCAGTCACAAGAGAACGTATATTGTATGATCCACTTATATGAAATGTCCAGATAGCTAAATCTATAAAACAGATTTAGTGACTGCCTTAGGGCTGAAGGATTGGAAAGAAAGAGGGGAGGCATGATTGCTAATGAGTGCGGAGCTTGTTTTTAGAGTGATGAAAACGTTCCACCATTGATTGTGGTGCTGGTTGAACAGCTTTACAAACATACTAAAGACCATTGACTTGTACACTTAAAATGGGTGGATTGTATGGTATATGTAGAATATCCAATAAAGTTGTTAATAAAAAGAACAGACAAGGGTTGATATTCTGGGGGTAAAAATTGCAGGCTTGATAGCATCTCTGGGCCTGAGGGGATCAGCAGAGGGGAGCAGGTTGGAGAGGCCCACCTGACTGGATACACCTCCAGACTGTGACCATTGTAAGGAGAGAGCTGCAGAAAGACGTATCCTGACCTCACTCATCTTATTCTCTATCCCCTGCTCGTGACTCTTATTTTCAAAACCCAACCAGAAGCTTGGGAACAAAGAAGTCTCTTGATGTGATTTCGTTGAAATCAGTATCCCTGGGCACAGAGCTGGGTGCATCTTGGTGTGTAAAACATAAGATATTCTGTGTAGCTGGAGAACTGAGACCAGGAAAGGAAGGTTAAAATTGGATGTGTTGCCTCAAAATTAAGTAAATTTTGATCTCTGGCTGTAGAGTTGGCCCGAATCCGAGATGATGATAGTGACATAGCAAAGAGGGCTCCAATTTTAAGAGAAGGATTGAATTAATTACCTCTGAAGATTCCCTTGCAATTCCAAGTTTCTGTCTTTAACCACTGGCATTTTGGCACTGATTGTATTATCACTTGGCAGCTGTGATCTTGGAAGTTTAAGGTTTGGGCATTGACTAAAAGAACAAACAGTAGGTGCCTTTTGATGAGGAAGAGACAGCAAAGGGAGAGTGTAAATATGGACTGTGTACTTGAGTTCAATCTCACTGAACAAATAAATTGGACTATAATGTGGTCAGAGAAGTGGCAGAAGAACAAGAAAGAAGCTTGTCCTCAAAGAAGATTGTAGGATTTGGAGAAATAAACTTTGCCTACTTAATTTCACTGAGGATGTATATTATATATTAGCCCTGCTATTTGTTTTTAGTTTAAAATGCCAGTATAAAGATCGCCCTTTAATAGTCTTTCTAAGAAAATTAGAGTCGGCTTTCACGATGCACGAAAGATGTCAAAGAAGCGTGTGTGTCTTCTCCCCTGTGTGTTTCACCAGGACCCTTTCTGGATTTATAAGCGGAGTGATAGCCCCAGGTAACCCACATCTGACCCTGTGCTCACCCAGAAGCATGCCTTCTGAAACGTCTCCCTTTGCAGAGATGGGATCCACTAGGTATGATGAACAGCATATTAGAAGAGTGGAGGGTCAGTAGAATGACCATGTTAATAGAGGTGCCGTAGTTAGCAACCCCGTGGTTTGCAGGCTCCTTATTGGGATGACTTTAGAGGAGGTATTTGATGAGTTTTGGGATTTTCTAAAGTTGATACTTGGGTCCGTGTTTCATATCTAGTACATTAAGTATATAGCAGTGTAATCATTACATGGTCCAGAGCTAAAATACCGCGAGGAGGAGGCTCATTTACAAATGTGGACGGTGTCTGATAAACCACTGACATGCTCTGCCAGCTTAGATGGATGAAGGATTGGAGGAACTACTCAAGACTGTGGAAGTGTATTTTTCTATCTATTTATTTCTGGACATCAACATTATATCTGATAAATACTTGATTAAAAATTTCTTTTTTTTTTTAAGAAAGTGCCTTATACCCCCCAATATTTTGTACAGTAAAACTTATTATTTACTAAAAGCAAATAGGTTTATGTTTTATTTATTTATTTTTTGGCTACACCAAAAAAATGCAGATGTGGGATCTTAGTTCCCTGACTAGGGACTCAAACCCCAGCCACTGCATTGACAGCATGAAGTCTTAATCTCTGGTCCACCACGAAAGTCCCTAAAATCCAATAGTTTTAAATTACTTGTTTTTTACTTCTACAAGTGCTATTTAATTTTTATTAACTTGCAACTCTGATTATTTTTAGTTCATTGTGATGGATGGCTTTTCACTGGTATGGGTCATTTGTTTTGGTATAGGACATTCGGTATAGGATAATTGTTCAGATAGGCATTTCCTAGTTATATATATTACAAGTGTACAGGAGTACAGCTTTCTCAATTTTTTCTTACTCCATATATTTATGTATGTTGTTTGAGTCTTTTCTGTTGCTTTTTCACATTGAAGGAGAAGACAGTTCTCTATATATAAATTTTTGTCAGGAGACATGTGGCTTTAGTGTAAGAAATATTTATGAATAACATAGGCTTGTCCTTAGAATTAAGTGATTTGACACATACAAAACAATGTACAGGGCCTGGTATATAGTGTAAAACTAATGCACAAGGCCTAACACCTGGCAGGGCTTAGTTAAAAAGCTATGATGATGGTAGTGATGATACTGATTGCAAAGTATCTTACTATATTCAAAGTCAACTTTACCTAAAGATTTGGGGGGAAAGTCAGGTAGTTTAGCAAATACTTTAAAACATTTAACCTTTTAGACTTATTTTTAAAATTCCACATACATCATAAAGATAAAACATGAAACTTAAAATATACTCAGCATGAGCTCTTATCAACAGACCCTCAGAAGCACATGTGTAAGTTTCCTTGTTATAACTAAAAAAAAACCCAAAATGTGAGACCTACCTATCTAGCCATGGTGCTACATATTTGTCCTGGAATATCTAAATAAATTCTAGTCATATATCAAGTCAGACCAGCAAACCCAGGCCATTACCTTAACATCTATTACATACGTTGACTGTATGAATTTAGCTGCCTATGATTTACCAGCGTATGGTGAACTTTAAGGAATTGTCTCTATTAAAATCAAATGGCTATATACACATTTCTGTACTTTTTGAAAGACTGTTATTAAAGATACTGCAAATTCCGCCACATCTTTTAAATACAGACTCATTGGAAAACAACCACTTTTAGTGGTTGGAGATAGGAAAATTTGTCTTGTAATATAAATTTCTTTTACACTGTGACCTCTCTCCTGAGCTCCATATACATCCTACCCAAATGGCCTTGACAGCTCCACTTGGCGCATGAAATGAGCTATGGACATGGTCCTCATGCCTGCTCCCCTTGAAGACTTCCTCAGCTCAGTGAACGGAGCTGCCAAGTAGCTCCTTTGCTTAGACCATTTTCCCCATTGCTTAGACCCCAACCTTTCATCATCCTGGACTCCTTTCACTTATAGTCCATCTAATCCCTGGGCCAAACTCTGTCAGCCCTACTCTCAAAATATTTCCAGGATTCTGACCACCTCTCCTCATCTCTGCTTTCTAGTCTGCTCCAAACCACCATTATTTCTGCTTGTGGCCAAAGTCTCCTACTAGGCTTCTGACTTTATTCCCCTTGTGTCTGTTTTTATACGGCAGCCAGGGTGAGCCTTGAATGTGTTAAGTGCGTTAGTCATATTTGCAAAGCGTAGAGAGACACAGATGTAGAGAACAAATGTCTGGATACCAATGGGGAAAGGGATGGGGTGGGAGGAATTGGGAGATTGGGATTGACATACATATACTATGGATACCGTGTCCTCAGTGACTCAGTGGCAAAGAATCTGCCTGCTGTGTAGTAGACATGGGAGACACAGGTTCAATCCTTGGCTCGGAAAGATCTGGAGGAGGAAGTGGGAACGCACTCCAGCATTCTTGCCAGAAAAATCCCATGAACAGAGGAGCCCGGCGGCTACAGTCCATAGGATCACAAAGAGTCAGACACGACTGAGTGACTGAACACACACACATAAAATAGACAGCTGATGGGAACACGTATAGCACAGGGAACTCTACTTAATGCACTGTGGTAACTTGAATGGGAGGAAAACCCAAAAGGAAGGGGACATATATCTCCAAATCAAAAGGAGGGGATGTATATGTAAAGATGATTCATTTTGCTGTGCAATAGAAGCTAACACAACATTGTAAAGCAACTATACTCCAATAAAAATTAATTAATTAAAAAAATCACATTAGTCAGATTGTGTTCTTCTCTGCTCAGGTTAGGCCAATGGCTTTCTTCCTGAGTGGGGTCCTAACTATGATGCTCAAAGAGCAGAGGCAGCCCTGCCCCCTCTCCTTGCTGGCTTGTCCTTCTACTCCTGTCCTGCCTCCCTCCCTCCCTCCGCCCACTGCTCTTTCTCTAACAAGCTGGGCACTGACCCCACAGGACCTTTGCACCCCTGGGAGGTCCCATCTGCCTGCAGTGATCTTGCTCAGGCTATTGATAATGACTCATTCTAGCACTTTCTTTAGGTCTCGACTCAAATGACTCCTAGGTGAGGCCCTTGTCTCTCCTGTAAAATTTCATCTAATCCTCCCTTAAACACTTTCTATCATCCCTTGCTTTAATTTCTCTCCTCAGCACTTCCTTAACTTACCTAGTGGGCTTCCCTGGTGTCTCACTGATAAAGACTCTGCCTGTAATGCAGGAGATACGGGTTCAATCCCCTGGATTGGAAGATCCCCTGGAGAAGAAAATGGCAACCCACTCCAGTATTCTTGCCTGTAAAAATCCCATGGACAGAGGAGCGTGGCAGGCTGTCGTCCATGGAGTTTCAGAGAGCTGGACACGAATTAGTGACTAAACAATAGCAACAGCTAACAGTAATGCAGCTATTCATTTCTCTTGTTAATTTTTTGTCTCCCTCCCTAGAATATTAGCTGCACAAGGGCAAGGAACTTGGTCTGTTTTCTTTACTGCTGTATCTCTAGAGCCCAGGATAGTTGCTGGCAAATGGAGACATTCAATAAATATATATTGAATAAATGAATATTTCAAGGTTATTTATGGCTGGTGCTCTGTAATTATGGCTAGAGAAGGCATAAATAATGCACATTGTTTTCTTCTTGAATTCCATGTAGCTTTGGGGTTAAAGTCAAGTTATTAAAAATTTTTTTTTTCATTCTGCTCTCCCTAAAGAATTAGTCTGCTTTAATAACATCTATCACAGCCCTATTAGTTAAACACAAGTCTTCTGAATTTATTTATCCAACTTTTTTGAACAAAATTTTGTGCAGATCACTGTTGTATTGTTACTTAGTCACCAAGTTGTGTATGACTCTCTGTGACCCCATGGACTGTATTCCTTTAGGCTCCTCTGGCCATGGGATTTCCCAGGCAAAAATACTGGAGTGGGTTGCCATGCTTCCTCCAGGGGCTCTTCCTGACCCAGGGATGGAGCTCATGTCTCTTGCATCTCCTGCATTGGCAGGCGGATTCTTTACTGCTGAGTCACCAGGGAAGCCCCACAGGTTAATGTAGGAAGCTCATAAGAGACATGATCCACCTTTTTAAGAGCACTTCAGTTTAGTTAATAAGGCAAGACTTGCAAATAATCCACATAGAAGACCTATTTCCAAGTATAAGTGAGGGCTGTTTAAGAGGCATTTACAGAGTCACAGTTGAGATTTTTTTTTTCAGAAAAGTATGTTCTCATTCCACCTACAGGCTATAAGTTGGGGTGCATGACTTGATTGTATTAAAAATGGTTTTCCAAGTGAATTCATTAATTCACACAGCCACTCATTAAGAACCATAGATTTAATAGTCTTGTGTGTATATGCTGTATTTACAAACAGATCAGCACACCTGACATCTTATTTATCAGGGCTTGCCTAGAGTGTGCCTGCGTGGTCAGTGGCTAAGTCGTGTCTGGCTCTTTGTGACCCCATGGACTGTAGCTGTGTAGGCTCCTCTGTCTGTGGAATTCTCTGGGCAAGGATACTGGAATGGGTTGCCATTTCCTCCTCCAGGGGATCTCCCTGACCCAGAGTTTGAACCCATGTCTCCTGCATGTTCTGCACTGGCAAGCAGATTCTTTACCTCAAGCCACTCTTACAGTTGAAAGGTCCCTAAAGACACAGTCCCCAATCTATCAAGTTTGCGGTAACAAATCTATATTAATATTTAAAATAAACACACTTAATACTCTTGATTCCTCTTTATAAAACAAAATGCTCTCATTCCTTTGTCAAGGAATAAAACTGCCCCTTGATCTGCAGCAGTGTCTGGCTTTGGTCATTAGCTGAGGCTGGACTGCCCTTTTTGCCACTTGTAGCTGAATGGGCATTTATGTATTTCCCAAGACGCAGTTCTCTCACCAGTAATGCATGCCTGTCAGAGGCTGGATTGCTCTTGTGCATTTCATTTGTGATTGCCATCTGAAGCAAACATTATACTAGTGCAGAGTCTGAAGGCTACTTTTCCACAACCTGTTGCATACTGTCCTATAGAGGTCCTCCCCCTTGGATGTTTTACTGGTTTCAAACTTCAGTGGAAATTTTAGGGACTTTCTTTTTGATGAGTTGCCTGTTACTGAACAGACTGAGAAATGCAAAACTCTTATTGTGTTTCCCTCCTTCATCTCTATATTTGGGTAAAGCTGGATGTATAAACCATGCAGTGTAAACAATTTGAGATCATTACCATTTTGGCTGTAGCCATCAAATTCTTTGGTTTGCCTCAGTTTACTCTCATGTGTGTTCTGCTTTCTTTTTAAAAGATTTGTCGAGAGTATGAGTTGATTAGAAATACTCACCCTTAAAAATAAAAGCATCATGAGTCTTAGCTGGGGAAGGGGGTTTATCTGCGGGTTCTATCAGAGCTAGATGCGCACTAATTTACTAGTGCTGGAACCAAATGGGTTGAAAATCCTTGTTTTCCCACCAGATGGGTTATTTTAAAATATCACAAAACTTCTGAGGTTATTTACATTACAAATGTGCTTCTTTGCACACATCAAGAATTGAGTACCATGTTTTGACAGTAACTCCTTTATGAAATTATATGTTACACAAGTGGAGGAAAATTCAAGTCATTCTCGAGGGAGCAGGCTTATGAATCTGGATGAGGTCACACCTCTTTAAAGATGCAGTTTGATAATCCGACATCAAAACAAAGGAATTCTGTTAATCCTCTCACAAAAGTGCAAATTGCTAATCAGATCCCTGGGCTGGGCTGGCAGCTTGGTAAACAATGAGCTTGGCAGAAGAGTGACTCTGGGCGGATAGATAGCTGGAGAGCTTGGGATACCAACTTTGCTCCTGTGTTAGCCCAGTTGGGCCTGTTGTTTTGAAACAATGACGTATGTCAATGGAGGTGGTTCTCGCGGTCATTGTGTTCTCCCTCTTTTCTCCTTCCATGTTAATGATGATGCAAATCAATCTTCTTTCTCCCGTCTCTCATTTCACTTCACTGGTGTAGAGGCTACTATGCCCCTATATTCTTTTCACTTGGATGCATGTGTCTTTTGAAATTCATTACATATTCCTCTACAAGCCCAGAGGGTTTTCCTTCCTTCCCATAAATAGTGTGGTGGTATTTGAAAAAGAAAGAATAAATCCTAACCCAGCTGAAAAAAGAATCTTCTTCTGGAAGGTGAAATAGGATTCTTTTTTCGTAAGTGATAAAACCCAATTTGAGGCAGCTTAAGGGAAAAAAAAAAAGTTGGAATTGGTTGGGTAAAAGAATACAAGGAAGGCAAATGACTACATTCAGGGTGATGCAGGAGTTTGAATGGGCCTCAGGAATGGTTGGAACCAGGGAGTCATACTCTGTCATGGCTCAGTACACTTCTCCTGTGTCCGTGTCATTTTGGGTGTGGACTTTGCTCTTTCTTGTTGCAGTAGAAATTTCTCCATATGGGAGGAAATGGCACCATCGATGACAGCACGGGAATTCTAAAGCCTGATGATTTTTTCCATTTTACTTAAATAAAATATCTCTGGGAAGAACTCTGATTGGCTACTGTTAGATCAGTTGCTTGTCTTGGACCAATCAACCCTGCGTATATAACCTCGTATTCGTCAGAGTGTAGAAGATGCTTGCAATTTGTCTTTTCCTCTGGCTTTGACCTTTGTGAAATATGTAACCAGCCTGAGAATTTATTACGTTAGCACGTGTATTGATTTTGTGCATCTTAATACCACTCTTCTCACTCTCACTGTGTTTGGTCTTCTTGGCATTTACAACCTTCACCCAAACATGACTAATAGTTCATTTGAAAGCGAAAAATACAGCTTTTTCACTCCAAAAGGGGCTTTCACTAAGAGAGTGCACTCTTTTGAATACTTCCAGCTAGTTGTGTGTCTCCTACTAGGAGAGTGTTGATGAATTATTATCCCCTGCCTTGGGCTTCCCTGGTGGCCCAGATGGTAAAGAATCTGCCTACAATGAAGGAGACCTGGGTTCAATCCCTGGGTACGTGTCGTTGTTGTTTAGTCGCTCAATCATGTCTGACTCTTTGCGACTCCATAGATTATAGCCACCAGGCTTTTCTGTCCATGGGATTCCCCAGGGAAGAATACTGGAGTGGGTTGCCATTTCCTTCTCCAGAGGATCTTCCTGACCCAGGGTTTGAACCCACGTGTCCTGCATTGACAGGCGGATTCTTTACCACTGAGCCACCTGGGAAGCCCATGCTTGTGTTGAGTGAACATTATAGCTTTGGCTCTGATACCGTCTTCAATATGTAGGAGTAGGGTGCTTCTGCTGCGGTGCAGGCTGGGCTGGGGTTGTCATGTTGCTTTTCAGTCAGAGGGATGATGTGGAACTCCACAAATCTGCATCTGGAAGAGCAGAAATGAGTCAAAGGTAGAGGTTTGGGGTAGAGGCTGTCCCTGGTGGGGCCATGCTACCCACAGCCAAAGCTTTCTGAATAAGAGCTCTGTCTTTTTAAAAGCAATAGGGGGTGAGGATGGAGGGAGCGCTCACAGCGGTAAGTATAACACAGCTGTGCTCTGTTTATGCTTCGGCTACAATAAAAAAGCTATAAAATGTGAGATGTCATAGCTCCACTTTGCTTTATTTATACTATTTCCTCTGAGCTCTGTCACACTGCACATTCATCTGCTAAGTTGCAGCAAGAATGGAGATTAAAATATCACAGCTCAAAATAGGAGTCAAGCGGAAGGAGATTCATCATAGCCCTATTAAAAATATGTAAATATGGGAATGAAGTCATTTTAAAGCTGTACAGCACTTCTCCTTTATGAGTTAGGATCCCTTGAGCAAGTGGTGGGCTATGCAAGGGACAGAGCTAGGGGACTTGTGCGCCATTTCTTCCACCCATGGAAATTCTTTTAAGATTAGAGACTGTTTTGAATTGCAAATTACACGTGTTTTCCTATAATCATGCCTAAGTTAATAATGGCAGGAAATCTGATGCAAAACAAGAAAACAAAAGATTTGGTAATTAAAGGTTATATATTGTTCACTGGGTTAGAATGATTAAAATTAAGATCAGAAATCTCCTTCTTGGCTGCAGCTATTAATGAAAACTTGCAAACCTTCCAGAAGTATCACGCTTATAGGAAAGTTCTGAGAAGGAAACTGAGAGTTGGAGACCTGACCTGACTTTCTAGAATCCAGTTGCAAATGATAAAGTTAAGTCTGGAAGCTAGGAATCCTCCTTAAAACTTGGCTCATAAATTACTTTGTTCAGTGTTTCCTCTATCTCTAGTCTTGACAAAAATGTACTCCCAGTTATCTATGTGGTGTGCTGGGGAGAGCTAAGGAATAGAATTCTTAGATGGAAAGAGTGGGATATCTCAAATGGTATTAACATGCCTTTTCTATTCTCTTCTGTATACTTCTGGGTGCCGATTGATGTTTTGGCTTCCCTTTCACCGCATTCCCCCACCCACCCCCAAATGCGATACTGTAATAATAATAAAGACCAAACTTAAGTTCTTGGGCATGGAAATCCTCTCCAGTATTCTTGCCTGAAGAATCCCATGGAGAGAGGAGCCTGGCAGACTACAGTCCATAGGGATGGTTCTGTGTATTTTGTATGTATTAATTAGTGTAATCCTTACAACAACACTGTACGGTAGGAATTATGACATTTTACAGATGTGGAAACTGAGGCATAAGATGGCACAGCTGGTAAATGAGAACAAGAATTCAGACAGCATTCTGACATCACAGTCTGCACTGTCAACCACTATTGCCTTTCCCAAAAGGGTTAGGAACACGCTAAAAAGAGCACTGGGTCAAAAAAGAGGAGCTCTGGGGTCTGGGCACAGTCCTGCCATTCCCCTGCTGCTACTGCTGCTGCTAATAAGTCGCTTCAGTCGTGTCAGACTCTGTGCGACCCCATAGACGGCAGCCCACCAGGCTCCCCTGTCCCTGGGACTCTCCAGGCAAGAATACTGGAGTGGGTTGCCATTTCCTTCTCCAATGCATGAAAGTGAAAAGTGAAAGTGAAGTCACTCAGTTGTGTCCGACTCTTCGTGACCCCATGGACTGCAGCCTACGAGGCTCCTCCGCCCATGGGATTTTCCAGGCAAGAGTACCGGAGTGGGGTGCCATTGCCTTCTCTGGCCATTCCCCTAGTTAACTAATTTTCCTTACCTGTAGAAGGAATGAAAAATGATTGTGTCCTTTCCAATTTTAACTTTGCATGCATTTAAATGTATACTACTACCTCATGAAAATAAAATTTTTGAGCAATAACTTTTCTGCATTCTTATTTAACTAGTTCCAGAAATGGTTATGTTGAACATTTCTAATATACAGTGATTTGGGGATTTCTTTTGTCTTGCACTTTTCACTGTGTTTGGTTGGGTTGTTTTGATTGCAACTAGTAGGATTTTCATAGTTAACTAGAGACTTTCTAGCTTTGTGACTTTGAGCATATTTCTGAATCTCCTGTGCCAATTTTATCACCTGTAAAATGTGTATAATAAAAGTACCCCTCCCATAGAACTGTTGTAAGAATTAAGCCAGATATGACATGTAATAAATTAAAGGACACTTGCTCCTTGGAAGGAACACTATGACAAACCTTGACAGAGTATTAAAAAGTAGAGATATCACTTTGCCAACAAAGGTTCATATAGTCAAAGCTATGGTTTTTCCAGTAGTCATGTACAGATGTGAGAGCCGGACCATAAAGAAGGCTGAGCATCAAAGAATTGATGCTTTTGAACCATGGTGCTCGGGAGGATTCTTGAGAGTCCCTTGGACTGCAAGGAGATCAAACTAGTCAGTCCTAAAGGAAATCAACCCTGGATAGTCATTGAAAGGACTGATGCTGAAGCTGAAGCTCCAATACTTTGGCTACCTGATGCAAAGAGCTGAATCATTGGAAAAGTCCCTAATGCTGGGAATGATTGAGGGCAGGAGGAGAAGGGTCAGACAGAGGATGAGATGTTTGGATGGCATCACTGACTCGATGGACATGAGTTTGAGCAGACTCCGGGAAATGGTGAAGGACAGGGAAGCCTGGCGTGCTGCTGTCCATGGGGTGGTAAAGAGTCAACCATGACATAGTGAGTAAATAATAACAATAACATGTAAAGCACTTAGCACAGTGTCTCTTTTTTCAGTTCAGTCACTCAGTACACAGAACTATACAAAAAAGATCTTCATGATCCAGATAATCACAATGGTGTGATCACTCATCTAGAGCCGGACATCCTGGAATGCGAAGTCAAGTGGGCCTTAGGAAGCATCACTATGAACAAAGCTAGTGGAGGTGATAGAATTCCAATTGAGCTATTTCAAACCCTAAAAGATGATGTGGTGAAAGTGCTGCACTCAATATGCCAGCAAATTAGGAAAACTCAGCAGTGGCCACAGGACTGGAAAAGGTCAGTTTTCATTCCAGTCCCAAAGAAAGGCAATGCCAAAGAATGCTTAAACTATCACACAGTTGCACTCATCTCATATGCTAGTAAAGTAATGCTCAAAATTCTTCAAGCCAGGCTTCAACAGTACATGAACCATGAACTTCCAGATGTTTAAGCTAGATTTAGAAAAGGCAGAGGAAGCAGAGATCAAATTGCCAACATCCGCTGGATCATTGAAAACGAGAGGGAGTTCCAGAAAAACATCTATTTCTGCTTTATTGATTATGCCAAAGCATTAGACTGTGTGGAACACAACAAACTGTGGAAAATTCTGAAAGAGATGGGAATACCAGACCACCTGACCTGCTTCCTGAGAAATCTGTATGCAGGTCAAGAAGCAACAGTTAGAACTGGACATGGAACAACAGACTGGTTCCAAATTGGGAAGAGAGTACCTCAAGGCTGTATATTGTCTGTTCATAGGAACTACTACAAATGATCAGTGTTTGATTATGAGTACAATGAATCATCCAACTCTTCTTGTAAGTTCTTGTTTCTTGCTCCTCATACTATCAGTTCTCCTAAGGTGACTCTCCTATCAATCTATGATAGGAGAATAATCCTATCACGGTAGGAGAACTATCAATCTCCTACCATGATTGGCAAATCAGTTAACATTGTTTGTGATTACATTCATGATTTAGAAAGGTTAATAAGATAGCATGAGAACTTACCATCTACCTGCGGTGGGAATATTAGAGAAGGGTGGAACTCTGGGAATTGTGTAGGCCACACTTTAATGTGATGAATAAAGTACCCCAAAAGGTCCAGAACACGCAGCTAGCAGATAGATTCTAATTGTAGTTCCAGTACAGTGCCAGTGACAGCACAGTGCTGCTACCAAGTGCTCTGGAGTTGGGCTTCCCAGTGGCTCAGCGGTGAAGAGTCCACCTGCAGTGCAGGAGCTGCAGGAGACTTGAGTTTGATCCCTGGGTCCAAAAGATCCCCTGGAGTAGGATATGGCAACCCACTCCAGTCTTCTTGCCTGAAGAATCCCATGGACAGAGGAGCCTGGCGATCTACAGTCCATAAAGAGTCGAACACGACTGAAGTGACTTAGTATGCATGTACCTATGGAGTTATTCGGAGGAGGCAATGGCACCCCACCCAGGACTCTTGCCTGGAAAATCCCATGGGCGAAGGAGCCTGGTAGGCTGCAGTCCATGGGGTTGCTAAGAGTCGGACCCGACCGAGTGACTTCACTTTCACTTTTCACTTTCATGCATTGGAGAAGGAAATGGCAACCCACTCCAGTGTTCTTGCCTGGAGAATCCCAGGGACGGGCTTCTATGGGATCACACAGAGTCGGACACGACTGAAGTGACTTAGTAGTAGTAGTAGTAATAGTAGTAGTAGTATGGAGTTATTAAATGGAACATGTGAGGGTTCTTGAAATTTGTAGAAGGAACCACAAAGAAAACATATTTTAAGGGTTTAAATGATGGAAATTACCCTAATATTTCAGATTTTAGCAATTTAAGATTTTAGATCATGTGTCTTTTTGGCAGAGTTCTCAAGAGGATACTTGGGAAAGATGCTTGGGGCTGGCAGGGGAGTTTAAGTGGTCATCTTTCTTACCAACCCTTAAAAAAGTGATGTTCTTGGTTGCTTTGTTTGTTGAGTGAGCTAACATGAAACTTTCAACAGTATGTGAATAAGTGGATTTGCTTCGAGAAGGTATAAAGAAAAAAAAGATTTTTATGGCAATTTGAGTAATTTAAATAAGGAAATGGGCTTCCCTGGTGGCTCAGATAGTAGAGAATCTACCTGCAATGCAGGAGACCCCAGTTAGATCCCTGGGTTGGGAAAAATCCCCTGGAGAAGGGAATGGCAACCCACTCCAGTGTTCTTGCCTAAAGATTTCCATGGACAGAGGAGCCGAGAGATCTACAGGACATGGGGTAGCAAAGAGTTGGACGTGACTGAGCAACTGACACACAAATAGGAAAATGATATGATATGATATTGTAATAATTTTGGGACACATCTAATTGGGTCAAAATTTATCATTTCTACTCTAATATACAAAGAAAATGGAGCTGTTCTCATAATGTATTCTTGCTCCTGAGTCCCAACCCTACTGTGCAGATTTAAAGGTAATAAAAAGCCAACTTGAAATAGCATAAAATAACTCAGTGTCTTTACTATCAAATCATCCGTTTGTTAATTTGTGTCTTTGTTTCCCTGTCCAGGCCCAGGTGCGGGGTAGGGTGAGAGGGGCACCATGGATATAAAATATAAGGCCACAGTCCTCTCAGATGGAAACCCTGTACTAACATGACCCCAGGAAGCATGACTGCTCACATCTGTGCCTTCGGCTGCCACCCAACTCCAGCCCCACTGAAAAAACAACAACAAATCCTTGGGGAATTTGTGTATCATTGCAGCTGGTACGGGAGTGTGGAGCATCACATGGTCACATGTATGCATGCTGGCCCTGGCATTGTCCCCTGTATCCTTCTTGGCATCTTCCCTCGGCCATTGTGGGCCTCTGTCCTTGCTGATGCAATTAGCCCCACCTGGATATGAGCTGGAGCAGCTGCTGCGGGCCTCCCGTAGCCTTCAACTTGAGGTTCCTCTTCCTTTCCCCTTCCTCCTCTGTGTTGTGCGTGTGCCCGTGTATGTGTTGGGACTGGGGAAGATGGACCACAGCACAGACATTTTGAGGCTCCTTGCTCCTACAGCCTCTGTTTTTCCATTTCTCCCTCACCAGGTTCGATGGCTGTAAGACTTACAAGAGGGATTTCCTGAGAGGCTTGTGTCCGCTCCTGTCCCCTCCCCAGCAAGTAATGTCCGTGAAAGAGGACCGACAGCCCATAGACCCTTGGGTGCCTTTTGTCCAGCTGATATTCTCCAGCCCCACCTCCTTATAGGTTAGATACCATGACACAGGAGAGCCTGGGCCCCCTCTGAGCTCTATCTCTCTCCTTGCTCATGAGGTCTCTTCTCTCCCTCTCTAGATGCACGAGAGTTCCCATACTGTCTCTCTTTCCTTAGCATCTACATTTTGCTTTTACATTTTCACTGGAAATGTTTTGAAAATCTTGAAGCTGCTTTTCACTTTCAAATTTTCTCATTCAAGATTGTGGTCTCACTAAGTAAGCTGATTGCTGCTAAGTCACTTCAGTCGTGTCCGACTCTGTGTGACCGCATAGATGGCAGCCCACCAGGCTCCCCTGTCCCTGGGATTCTCCAGGCACGAACGCTGGAGTGGGTTGCCATTTCCTTCTCCAATGCATGAAAGTGAAAAGTGAAAGTGAAGTCACTCAGTCGCGTCCGACTCTTTGCAACCCCACGGATTGCAGCCCACCAGGCTCCTCCGCCCATGGGATTTTCCAGGCAAGAGTACTGGAGTGGGGTGCCATTGCCTTCTCCAAGTAAGCTGATTAACAGCCCCTATATTCTAACTAGTATCTGATCTCCCAGGTTGCATCCTGGAGGGTCACCTCTGGGCTGAGTGCCCAGGAGCTCATAACTGAGGTAGAGGGTTCGAGAGAAAGGAGTCGTTATCACACAGCAGACCTAAGATATGTGGGTAGCACAGGTTAGTCCTCACTTCCAAGCCTGGTTCCTGCTCTCAATTTAGAACACTCTCCCTTCATGGGGTATATATTCTGTAGATTCTGCTACACAGAAGGGATTAGGTCTACTGTGAGCTTCTCCCAAGAGGACCTAACCATTCATAATCTGAGTGAGTGCTCAGATGCTCAGTCATGTCCAACTCTTTGCAACCCCATGGACTGTAGCCTGCCAGGCTGTCCATGGGATTTTCCAGGCAAGAATACTGGAGTGGGTAGCCGTACCCTCCTCTAGGGGATCTTCCCAACCCAGGAATTGAACCTAGGTCTCCTGCATTGCGGGCAGATTCTTTACTGTCTGAGCCACCAGAGAAACCCTAAAATATTTAATGTATTTGTGAAATAATGCCTTTATCTTGAAGACAATTGAAATTGTTCATTTTCAGTAAAGGTACAACATAAGATTTGTGTTTTATAAAAAATAATGTGGCAGCGTTATAGTAAATGAATAAGAAGGGAGTGAGACAGGGAGCAATTGTAGTAGCATGTTTTACGAAGACTCTGAGAGTCTTTTTAAGTGACCCCCAATCTCACTTCAGATACTTAGAGATTCTGTGTCTTCTGCACTGAACATATGTTGGTTTCCCACATAAGCCTCAAGAAGGTACAGTCACTGCCTACTCCTACCCTTAAAATGGCCCAAGAAAATTTGGAGATAATTCACAGCATATTTAAGAGTTACCTTCTCAACACCTTCCATATAGGAGATAGTTGAGTTTTCCAAATGATCTATTGAAAAGACAATGTATACATTTTTGTCTTAGTCCATATGGGGTGTTATAACAAAAATATCATAAGCTGGGTGGCTTAACACAACAGAAATTTATTTCTCACACTTTGTAGGTTGGGAAGCCCATGATTATGGCGCCAGCACAGTTAGTTTCTGGTGGGAGCCTACTTCCTAAGTGTTTCTCTTTTCACTGTGCCCTCATCTGGTGGAAGGAGACAGATGGGGAGCTCTTCGGAGTATCTTCCATAAGATTACTAACCCCATTCATGACGGTTCTACTCTCATGAACTAAGCACCTCTCCGAAGCCCTACTTCCTAATACTGTTACATTGGATATTAGATTTCACCATATGAGTTTTGGGAAGGACACAAATATTCAGTCTGTAGCATATGACGTAGTACCTTTTTTGGGGTTTCTTATTCAGAGTGCGTCTATGATTTTTCAGTATTGGTAATGATAACTGGGATTTATATGGTTAACAAAACCTAGCACATAACTGATACTGTTTTCAGAGTAAAGGACTGAAGAGCAGTCAATAGAATACACACAGAATCCTCAGTTCCTGCGGCAGAAGCGCAGGACTCTCTCGTTGCAGCAAGCGGACTTCTCTAGTTGTGGTTTGCATGGGCTTAGTTGCCCCATAGTATGTGGGATCCTCATTCCCTGATCAGGCATCAAACCCATGTCCCCTGCACTGGAAGGTGGATTTGTAACCACTGGGCTACCAGGGAAGTCCCTCTAGACCAAGATTTAAAAGATTTATGTGACTAGGTTAGACCCATGCAGATAATCTCCCTGTTTTACAGTCAACTGCGTTATATAATACAACCTATTCGTGGTAATAAAACCCATCATATTCACAATTCTGGATGTTGTGCCAAGAAATGTGTTCACAAGTTGAGGGGAATTTGGGGACCATTTAAAAATTCTGCCTACCAAACTGACATTTGGAAAAAAAAAAAAAAAGATTGTAAATAGCCTCTTGAGTACTGTGTTTAGGAGATGCAAAAAGAGCATGTGATTTAATTAATATTTTGTTTGAAAACCAGTGTACCTCTTAAGTTAACTTTCTAATATCTGAACTTAACAGAGCTACTATTACTGATCTTTAGAAATTTTACTGGTATGGGACTCATTTATTTCTAAATAGTATTGCTGTTTATGTAACTAAAACAAACAGAATATTTCTCTGTCTATTACTGGAGTAGGATTTTATTGTTTATACATGGAAAAATAAACCAACATACAATCTATACATAAACTCCATCAATTTAAAGTGATTTTCACTGTTAAATGGGGGTTTTGTTAAGTTTACTTGAGTAATAAAATAAGATATCTTTCAAAGCTTTGGGGCTTTCTAGATCTAAAGAAAGAACATGTGAGAGTTTAACCAACCGTACATTTAGTCAGCTACAGAGTTCCAAGGAGTCCTCCACACAGGACCACCCTCATTTTTGACACCAAATGCACGTTTGAGGATTTTCCAAAACCACACTCAGGTTTGAAAACTCTCTGGAAGTACTCACAGAACTCAGTGAAAGCTGTTATAGTCATGGTTACAGCTTATTACAGGGAAAAGATACAGCCAAGGAAAAGCAGTATATAAATGCTGAATCTGAGGCTAGGAGACCCAAACACAGAGCTTTCGTTGTCCTGCCCTCTGGAGGCAGGATGTATTACTCTCACAGCGTTGACATGTGACAGTATGCGTGGAGCATTGCCAAGTACAGAAACCCATTGAGCCTTTGGTGTCCAGAGTTTTTACTGGGATTTGATCACATACCTCTCGTGGGGCTGATAGTCTATGGACATCAGTGCTGGGCTAATACCTTCAGTCTCCAAGTAGTTTTGGAGGCAAAATTGATACCACATGACCCACGACTCTCATCATAGAATCACACTATTAGACTATTTTATGCTTAGTCGCTCAGTTGTGTCTCACTCTTCACGACCCCATGGACTAAAGCTCGCCAGGCTCCACTGTGCATGGAATTTTCCAGGTAAGAATAGAGTGGGTTGTCCTTTCTTCTTCCAGGGCATCTTCCCAACTCAGGAATCAAACCTGTGTCTCTTGGGTCTCCTGCATTGGCAGGCAGGTTCTTTACCACTAGCGTCACCTGAGAGACCCCATGGCCAAATCCCTCAGGCAAACAAACACATTCCTGTCCTACATGACATTTTCAGGCCCTAGAGATCACTTCCCTAATAGCCAAAGGCAAAGGCCCTCTCTGTGGGTGAAGTTAGCTGTTCATAAGGGCTGGGGTGGGTCAGGGTGGGGGAAGGAGGAGAGAATACAAATAGTACTTTAATGTTACTTCTTGAGGGCTCTCTGTGTGTCAGGCAGTGTGTGTGCATTGTTTCTTTTGATTCTTTGAATCTCATTAAAAAGTCACTAACATTGTCTTTGTTTTAAAGGCAAACTGGTATTTAGAAAGATTAGTGCCTTATCCAAAACCTTGTAAACAGTCAATGGTGGAAACAAGATTTGAACAGGTGTCCGTGCTGTTGTCACTCAGTCCTGTCCAACTCTTTGTGACACCACGGGCTGCAGTGCACCAGGCCTCCCGGTCCATCACCAACTTCCAGAGTTTACTCAAACTGATGTCCATTGAGTCAGTGATGCCATACAACCATCTCAACCTCTTTCCTCCCCTTCTCTCGCATTCAGTCTTTCCTAGCATCAGGGTCTCTTCACATGAGTCAGCTCTTTGCATCAGGTGGCCATAGTATTGGAGTCTCAGCTTCAACATCAGTCCTTCCAATGAATATTTAGGAATGGTTTCCTTTAGGATTGATTGGTTGGATCTCCTTGCAGTCCAAGGGACTCTCAAGAGTCTTCTCCAACACCATAGTTCAAAAGCATTGATTCTTCCATGGTCAGCTTTCTTTATAATCCAACTCTCACATCCATACATGACCACTGGAAAAACCATAGCCTTGACTAGATGCACCTTTGTTGGCAAAGTAATGTCTCTGCTTTTTGTTTAGGTTGGTCATAACTTTTCTCCCAAGGGGTAAGCGTCTTTTAATTTCATGGCTGCAATCACCATCTGCAGTGATTTTGGAGCCCCCCAAAATAAAGTCTGCCACTGTTCCCACTATTTCTCCATCTATTTGCCATGAAGTGGTGGGATGGAATGCCATGATCTTAGTTTTCAGAATGTTGAGCTTTAATCCAACTTTTTCACTCTCCTCTTTCGCTTTCATCAAGAGGCTCTTTAGTTCTTCTTCACTTTCTTCCATAAGGGTGGTGTCATCTGCATATCTGAGGTTATTGATATTTCTCCTAGCAATCTTGATTCCATCTTGTGTTTCTTCCAGCCCAGCGTTTCTCATGATGTACTCTGCATATAAGTTAAATAAGCAGGGTGACAATATACAACCTTGACGTACTCCTTTTCCTATTTGGAACCAGTCTGTTGTTCCATGTCCAGTTCTAACTGTTGCATCCTGACCTGCATACAGATTTCTCAAGAGGCAGGTCAGGTGGTCTGGTATTCCCATCTCTTTCAGAATTTTCCAAAGTTTATTGTGATCCACACAGTCAAAGGATTTGGCATTATCAATAAAGCAGAAGTAGACGTTTTTCTGAAACTCTCTTGCTTTTTCAATGATCCAGTGGATGCTGGCAATTTGATCTCTGGTTCCTCTGCCTTTTCTAAATCCATCTTGAACATCTGGAAGTTCACAGTTCACATACTGCTGAAGCCTGGCTTGGAGAATTTTGAGCATTACTTTACTAGCGTGTGAGATGACTGCAATTGTGTGGTAGTTTGAACATTCTTTGGCATTGCCTTTCTTAGGGATTGGAATGAAAACTGACCTTTTCCAGTCCTGTGACCACTGCTGAGTTTTCCAGATTTGCTGGCATATTGAGCACAGCACTTTCACAGCATCATCTTTTAGGGTTTGAAATATCTCAACTGGAATTCCATCACCTCCACTAGCTTTGTTTGTAGTGGTGCTTCCTAAGGCCCACTTGACTTCACATTCCAGGGCATCTGGCTCTAGGTGAGGGATCACACCATCATGATTTTTTGGGTCATGAAGATCTTTTTTGTACAGTTCTTCTGTGTATTCTTGCCATCTCTTCTTACTATCTTCTGCCTCTGCTAAGTCCAAACCATTTCTGTCCTTTATTGAGCCCATCTTTGCATGAAATGTTCCCTTGGTATCTCTGATTTTCTTGAAGAGATCTCTAGTCTTTCCCATTCTATTGTTTTCCTCTATTTCTTTGCACTGATCACTGAGGAAGGCTTTCTTATCTCTCCTTGCTATTCTTTGGACTAGCATCTGCGTTCAAATGGGTATATCTTTCCTTTTCTCCTTTGCTTTTCACTTCTCTTCTTTTCACAGCTATTTGTAAGGCCTCCTCAGACAGCTATTTTGCTTTTTTGCATTTCTTTTTCTTGGGGATGGTCTTAATCCCTGTCTCCTGTACAATGTCACAAACCTCCATCCATAGTTCTTGGCACTCTATCTATCAGATCTAGTCCCTTAAATCTATTTCTCACTTCCACTGTATAATCGTTAGGGATTTGATTTAGGTCATAATTGAATGGTGTAGTGGGTTTCCCTACTTTCTTCAATTTAAGTCTGAATTTGGCAATAAGGAGTTCATGATCTGAGCCACAGTCAGCTCCTGGTCTTGTTTTTGCTGACTGTATAGAGCTTTTCCATCTTTGGCTGGAAAGAATATAATCAATCTGATTTCAGTGTTGACCATCTGGTGATGTCCATGTGTAGAGTCTTCTCTTGTGTTGTTGGAACATGTGTCAGCATAAGTCTGATGTACATGATCTCAAACACTGGATTGTATGTCCTCCACTGATACCAGAGACAATAAGAATATGTAATGGAATAAGTATTTAGAAGGAGCTTCCCTGGTGACTCATGGTAAAAAATCCACCTGCCAATGCAGGAGTCACAGGAGACTCCGGTTCAATCCCTGGGTTGAGAATCGCCTGGAGGAGGAAATGGCAAGACACTCCAGTATTTTTGCCTGGGAGATCCCAGAACAGAGGAGACTGGCAGGCTATAGTCCGTGGGGTCAAAAAGAGTTGGATGAGACTTAGCAACTAAACAACAACAACAAAGCATTTAGAAGCAATTATTTTTGAGAATTGAATTTTCAGGATAAAGTTATCATTCAAACGTATATGAATATATGCATGCGTAATTTCCCTGGTGGCTCAAACAGTAAAGGATCTGCCTGTAATGCAGGAGACCTGGGTTTGTTTCCTGGGTTGGGAAGATCCCCTGAAGAAGGGAACAGCTTACCTGCTCCAGTATTCTTGCCTGGAGAATTCCATGGACAGAGGAGCCAGGCAGGCTACAGTCCATGGGGTTGCAACAAGTCAGACAGGGCTGAGCGACTTTCACTTTCACTTTCACTTTTTCAGTCCCTCCGTCATGTCTGACTCTTTGTAGCCCCATGGACCATAGCTCATCAGGCTTCTTTGTCCATAGGATTTTACAGGCAAGAATATTGGCCTGGGTTGCCATTTCCTCCTCCAGGGGATCTTCCTGACCAAGGGATCTAACCCGAGTCTCCTGCTTCTGCCTAGCTGGCAGGCGGATTCTTTAACCACTGAGGCACCCTGGAAGCCCTAAGAATATATGTTGTTGTTCAGTCACCAAGTTGTGTCCAACTCTTTGTGACCCCATGGACTACAGCACGTCAGGCTTCTGTGTCCCTCACCATGTCCCGGAGTTTGCCCAAGTTTATGTCCATTCAATCATCTCATCCTCTGATACCCTCTTCTCCTTCTGTCCTTAATCTTTCCCAATCTCAAGAGTCTTTTCCAGTGAGTCAGCTCTTCACATCAGGTGGCCAAAGTATTGGAACTTCAGCTTCAGTATCAGTCCTTCCAGTGAATATTCAGAACTGATTTCCTTTGGGTTTGACTGGTTTGATCTATTTGCAGTCCACGGGACTCTCAAGAATCTTCTCCAGCACCACAGTTCAAAAGCATCAATTCTTTGGCACTCAGCCTTCTTTATAGTCCAGCTCTCATGGATATATACATTCATACATACATACATATATATGTATATACATGAAGTATGTATGCTCATTCATACTGCTACTTTAATAATATATACTGCTCATATACTCATAATGTTCTTATATATTGAAATTTTAATAATATAGGATATAGAGGAAAAGGTTAGGTAGATAGATTGGTTGCTTTATTGAATTCATACCATCCAAGTGGATTCTAGTCACCACTGTATCATTTAATTATTTCAAACACATTTACAGGTATACATTGTATCTCAGGTGCTGTGCTGGCCACCTGTGACCCAAAGATGATGATAAGGATGTTCCTGCCAACAAGGAGCTAGCGGTCCACAGGGGTAGGTAAACTGCTTGTTTTTTCTTATTTTGATTATTATCTGTTTTTAAAGCAGAATACAGAGCACTCAGTATGTAAGAAATATGTTGCATAGAAATTTTGCAAGCATTTGAAACAATTTTTTTGGAGTGGATGAGCTAATGCTAAAGAAAGTTGCAATTTGGAGATTATTGTTCACGTAGCCAAATCAAATAATTAAGCTTCACTCTTTGGTAGATTCTATAATAATAGGATAGATTAAAAAGAAGCAAATGACTCTAGAAAAAAACAAAGCAGAGATTTGTGTGTGTTACCTACTCATGGTAGTAAATGATGCCAAATGAATCACAAGTAGTACGAGGTACATTGCCTTTTTGCACTTAGAACCTTGACTACTCTGTTTTTCTCTTGGTTACTTTAGTGCTAATTGTTATCTTTCATCTTCTCCTTCATTGATTTCTCCGACTGAACAAAGTGTATATTGGGATTAAAAATAGGACTCCTTATTTAGTTAACATTGATGTTTGGCAAATATACATTTTATTTAAGTAATTTTATTTGTTATAGTTTTAATAGTCTATGCTTACAATAAGCCATGAAGTTTGCTGGGAGTAGTTCTGAAAAACTAAATACAGTAATTAGTAATTAGTACTAAATCTAAATAAGAAATATTATATTCTAATGATACTTTATATATTTCATAAGGTTACTGCAGAGGAATGGCATTAGAAAATAAAATAATAAATTTAAGTGAACTTGATGCCCAGTAGTTCATACTGATGCCTCACAATCCTAACATCAATATATTTGGGTGTATTTAATAAATATATTAATATTCTATTTAGATTAAATATTGTAAGTGCTGAGAGCGCAGTTGTGATCATCTAAAAATGTAAGCAAACCAGAAAAGAACATGTCCTTTTTCTTAGCAATATCATTTTAATTTTTAAAAGCATTTAATTTCATAAACCATATCTATCATCTTTAGATAGATAAATGCTGTGGCAATTTTTTGAATGAACCTCTTGGTTCCCTAAAGAAATTACGGATACACTATAAATTTATAAATGAAAGGCCATTTATCAGAGTTATAAATATGAGTGGTTCCTGTGCCGATGCCCATGCAAACTTTAAGTGGTTTAATATCTATCAGCTTTTGTGTGTACTTAGTTCGGTGAAAGAATATAGATATTGTCGCACTCGCATGGTGTCATAACGTTGGCAAAGTAGTGAGAATGACGTGCAGTGTCTTTTGAATAGCATGGCGTTTTCTTGAATTACTGCTGGCAAGAGAACATAAATCAGCCTTAATAATGGATATGCCAAAGATGTTTATTAATCTATTCATTTAATCTAAAATACTCACTCTTGGCATTTATAGAGCCAGTTCAAAGGTGGTAAACCCCAGCTAAACCCCAGCAGTTACTTTGAGGGGCTCCATAATTATGTCAGCTAAGTTTGGTTGAAATGGAGATCAAAATGCATGAAAATCTTTTCCTCCTGATCTATGCTATAGATATTTGCTTAAATGTATTTTCTTGTATGTGTGTAATCAGAATTTTGATTTGTTCCATCATTGATGAAACTTCCTACATGGCTCTCTACTTGAACCTTCGGTTTTTAAAATCTTGTTCCCCTTGTTCCCTCACTGTCTGTGTGTCTCTGTCTGTCTCTCTCAGTCTGTCTGTCTCTCTCTGTCTCTCTCTTTTTTCTCTCCCTGTCTCTATCTCCTGAGAAGTAATCTTGCACTGTGCAAACTTTGACTGAAAAAGGACTGGAAAACTGACCGAATTCCTGTGTACCAGAATTAGAACTAGTATATGGCACATATATGGTATATGACAATAGTTAGGTATATGACAATAGGTGTTTGACGGGTAGCATGAACAGAATGAAGAAGACAGAGCGGGGAATTTACCTTAGGTTGAAAAGGTCAGAAAAGGCCAGTAACATTTAAGTTGAAGAAGTCAGCTATGCTGATATGTGGAGTGAGATGGTATGAATGTGCATGTGTGTGTGTTATTTATTAAAGTATAGAAAATCTATTTATAAATATGTTACCACACTTTCATAGTTAAAAAATAAATTATTGTGTTTCCTAAAGAAATGAAAGAAAATATAGGCACAGAACTAACTTCTGGATTAAAATACTGTAAACAAGACCCATGTTTTCTCTATCTCCGACCTTCCACTAGTGTCGCCCCAGTCTCTGGCTTCATTTGGTAGCAGGATGGTGGCAGCAGCATAGCTTCAGCTACAACATCCTCGCAGGCTTCAGATCAAACAGGAAAAAGAGAGACTTTTTCCCAGAAGACCTATCAAAATCTGTTTGTACTAATTTGCGTTGGTTAGATCACACAGTCATCCTGTGCATCTCTGTTGGGCTTCCCTGGTGGCTCAGGGGTAAAGAATCTGCCTGCCAATGGGGATCTTCCCAATCTGATCCCTGGATTGGGAAGATCCCCTGGAGAAGGAAATGACAACCACTCCAGTATTCTTGTTGGGAGAATCCCGTGGACAGAGGAGCCTGCTGGGTTACGGTCCATGGGGTTACAGAGTCAGAAACGACTTAGCCTCTAAACAACATCATCATCTCTCTTGGAGGAGGAGATACAGTCAGCTTCATCATTTTCCATGAATTAGCCATTAAGGTTGAATTACAGAGGAAAATGGGGTCCTGTTCACAGAAAGAGGGTGCATGGATGCTAGGTAGTCAAAAAGAATGATTGGCTGTAGGAAAAAATCACAATGATGTGTATATTTTACATATAATTCATATAATTACATGAAATATTACATATAATTCCCAAAACCTATAGATTTAATAGCAATATATAGACTCCAGGTTAAGATATTCTGAAAGTGACATTGAATCAATACCTTTTAGAACCAAAGTGAAGTCGCTCAATCGTGTCTGACTCTTAGCGACCCCGTGGACTACAGCCCACCAGGCCCTCCGTCCATGGGATTTGCCAGGCAAGAGTACTGGAGTGGGGTGTCATTGCCTTCTCTGTTTAGAACCAAAATACCCCTCAAAACCCAACATTGATATCCATAGTCGTATAGGAAAATTTGTTGTTTCTGGCATTTCCTGAATAAAGGAACAAAATTTAATTTTGTGTATACTCAATTCAGTTCAGTCGCTCAGTTGTGTCCAACTCTTTGCAACCCCGTGAATTGCAGCATGCCAGGCCTCCCTGTCCATCACCAACTCCTGGAGTTCACCCAAACTCATGTCCATCGAGTCAGTGATGCCATCCAGCCATCTCATCCTCTGTCGTCCTCTTCTCCTCCTGCCCCCAGTCCCTCCCAGCATCAGAGTCTTTTCCAATGAGTCAACTGTTCGCATGAGGTGGCCAAAGTATTGGAGTTTCAGCTTTAGCATCATTCCTTCCAAAGAACACCCAGGACTGATCTCCTTTAGAATGGACTGGTTGGATCTCCTTGCAGTCCAAGGGTCTCTCAAGAGTCTTCTCCAATACCACAGTTCAAAAGCATCAATTCTTCGGTGCTCAGCTTTCTTCACAGTCCAACTCTCACATCCATACATGACCACTGGAAAAACCATAGCCTTGACTAGACGGACCTTTGTTGACAAAGTAATGTCTCTGATTTTGAATATGCTATCTAGGTTGGTCATAACTTTCCTTCCAAGGAGTTAGCGTCTTTTAATTTCATGGCTGCAATCACCATCTGCAGTGATTTTGGAGCCCTCAAAAATAAAGTCTGACACTGTTTCCACTGTTTCCCATCTATTTCCCATGAAGTGATGGACCAGATGCCATGATCTTTGTTTTCTGAATGTTGAGCTTTAAGCCAACTTTTTCACTCTCCTCTTTCACTTTCATCAAGAGGCTTTTTAGTTCCTCTTCACTTTCTGCCATAAGGGTGGTGCCATCTGAATATCTGAGGTTATTGATATTTCTCCCAGCAATCTTGATTCCATCTTGTGCTTCTTCCAGCCCAGCATTTCTCGTCCTTAGCTAATTGTTTAAATGATGTTTTCAAGTTAAAAATGGAAAAGAAGTTATATTTTCTTATTAGCTAAAGTGGGAATGTAGTAGATCAGCCTGAAGCTATTTCTTTAGCTATTATTTTGTATAAGGAGAAGAGGAAAAGTCTTTTACTCAAGTTAAGAACTTCCTACTGGCAATTTTAGGTTTCCATTAGAGAAAAAAGAACATTTTCAATGTTGAATCAACAGTTTTTATTGTTTTCGGCATCTTTATTTACATGTATTGTAAATCCTTTCAGTATAGTCAGTTCAGTTGAAAAATGTTAACCAGGTCTATGAAAGTAATTTGTAAAGGAAATTTTTTTTTTGATAATTGACCCCAAATCCTTTTGAGTTGCTGATTTCTTTTCTTTCTAGTCATATTTTTTAAAACATCTTGGTGAAGTGTCAGTTATTTCCTTAAAATTTATTTTATTAGAAAAATCTAGAGAGAACGGGTGGAAAATATAGGTAGGTCAATCATAGGACACACTAGTACTTTAAAAATGCTTACGTAATCATTGTCTACTTTTCATTAATATTGGGAAGAAAACAACTTGTTAGAATGCAGAGAACTACAGTGGCAGCCACCCAGATGGGAGACATAATTATGCTTTATTTTTACATAGTTTTCTCAGTGTATTGACAAGAAGAAGGGGTTAGCCTGGGATTTTAAAATTGCTTCACTGAGCACAAGAGTTTTTCTTCTCAAGTGAATCAAAAATAGGAAAGAATTCCGAGATCACCAGATAATTTTAGAGAATAAACATGTTAACTGAAGAAAAGTTCTCTGTCTTCCCTTTTGTCTCTTTACACAAGCAGAACCCTCTGAAGTTTGAACACCCTTCCTCATGAATGGATAAGCTTTTAACTGAAATCTGCTTATGACTGAAGTGAGTTGTCACTGCTCCTTGTTAAGTTGAATACTCTCAGTCGTGAAGAAATGCATTATATTTTCCCCTACCAATTAATACTAGTGAAATACAGCTGTTTGGGAGGGTGCCCAGTTTTCAGAATCTTTCTACAAAGGCCATAGTGTATCTGCCTTTCCAGATTAGCATGTTATTTTTAAAACCCTTCTCCTGGAAACCTCAGTTTACCATCAGTTCTTATTTCAATTCAGAAGCTTGTAGATCAGTTACCACTCTCTCTCTCTCTCTGTATGGTTTTTGTTTTGCTTTGCTTTCTGGATTACAGCCTATCTACACAGTGTCAATTATCTGTGAACAGGAAACGGCAGGTAGTTCATTCAGTGAAAACTAGTTTATAGATTTTCTGGCTATACATTTGTCTCTGTTTTTCAGATTCAGTTTTCGTTTTAATTATAGGGAAATTAGTCATTAATAGATTTGGAGAAATGAAGTTTTTTTCTAAAGAAATAAACATTTTTACATTTAATACAAGTGTTACTCTTCCATTTTGGCTAAAACAAATCAATGGTTATTTTTAAGGTTGTGAGTTAAGGCAGGAATAAAATATAACTCCTGTAATCTTTACAAAAGACGGAAGATAGAGAAGCAAATTTCTGCAAGAGAAATTCAAATTGTGTTTTTCTTATATAATGTCCAATTCAGTTGTGTAGGTATGAGGTTTCAGTTAAGATTAAATACTTTTACAGTTGTGAACAGTCAAAACATTTCGTATTATTTATTTGAAGGGCTTTTTAGAGAGAAGGAATGGGTTTTCATTCAAGACCCCAAAGTATAGATATCTGTAGACTGCTTGTCTGAAGGGGATAAGCTAGGGAGTGAACAGAGGGAGAAAAATCTGCATACATATTTGCTTTTCACTTTAGGACTCTTGATTGCTTTCGTCACTGATAGGAATTTTTCTCCAACTAGGAGTGAAAGAGACAAAGCAGGTAATCTACATGCTTTCTCTCAGGTTTTCTCAAAATGCCTGTAGATGAAAACATGTCAGACAACTGGTCAAATAGGGCCTGAAGTGTTCTCTGTTTATTTGTTGTAATTCCATTCTTTACTGAGAAGGAAATAAAAGAAAGCTTGAGGTTGATGACGGACTTGGTTTCTTGCCACGTTTCTAGCTCAGTTCATGGACGGCTCTCTACTTCAGAGAAGGTTAATATTTTCCAGAGATGTTCCATAGGTCTTCTAAATCATACTACAGACACCTGCTCCTTTATATGGGTATGTTATCTGCCTAAGATGAATCAGAGTTGGTTGGATTTTTTTTTCTTTCTTTCTTTCTTTTTTTTTTTTTTTTGTGCTTCCTTTCAAAAACCTCATTAATCTCAGTGTGCAGAATTTAGGGGGAAAGTCATGTTTTGCTAGTTGACACTGTTTAATGTAAATGATTTATGATTGTTCCTTATGTATACACAATAGGCACTTTATAAATTGGATTGTTCTAGGAGTAACACGATACATAAATGTTATTGCTATAAATTCTGAAGTTGGCTATATATTTTTGTATCATGTAACCAGCTGACTTATAAATGCTGACTATTCCAACCTGCACTTTCTACTCAATATTGTAAGTGGTGACTTGGGTAAGCCTCGCTGAGATATACACGGAGGCACTCAAACCGTGCAAGATCAGGACACCCTGGCATTTCTCCAGCGTGGCTTATGGCTATCTTCCAGGAGTGATGGCAGAAAAAATAAGGAGTGAGAGGGGAAAGTGAAACTGTATGTAGCAAAAAAAAAAAAAAAGAGGCTAAATTATAACTAATTTTTGCCCAGTAAAATCAAGAAACGAGAGAGAGAAGGGGAAAAAGCAGAGCAAATAGCAGAAAAGAATTAGTAAAACTAACTCAGAAAATTTAGGTAGACATCATTTCACAGGTGAATTTTTCAATATTTAGATAGTATTAGGTAAAGATAAAGGTAAGAATAGAATAGAAACTATTTGCATGTGTATACTTTTGTAATAATATATGTATATGATGTGGTGGTACTAAGTGGTAAAGAACCTGCCTGCCAATGCAGGAGACATAAGAGACATCAATTTGATCCCTGGGTCGGGAAGATCTCCTGGAGGAGGGCATGGCAACCCACTCTAGTATTCTTGCCTGGAGAATCCCATGGACAGAGGAGCCTGGCTGGCTACAGTCCATAGGGTTGCACAAAGTTGGGCATGACTGAAGTGACTTGGCACAATAGAATTAATAGTATTTAATTACATTTTTTGCATTTATGTGAGGAATGGAGTTTTGCAAATCATCTGGTTTTACTGGTGGAGCAGGACATTTTATTATGTGTATAATGCTGTTATATTAATAGCCCTTATTTTTTCACCTTGATAACTTGCTGTGATTTTCTGAGATCCTAAAGAATTTGAAAAATGTCTCAGAATAATTGGTCATATTAGGTCCAACTAATTGCTAAATACCAAAGTCATCTAAAATGCTGAGTTAGAAGGAAAGAGTAACTCATAACTGACCAGCCAGATTCACGGCAATTTTCTGCTACTCCTGGTTATTAACGCTACCTGATCACACAGTTCTGGCATCAGAGCTGATTTGAATTGTTCTATGCCCTCGTTTGTGTAAAGAAGAACTGGGCTGTGAAGAATTCTATTGTGTTGATAATGTCCATTCTGACAGTGATTTTATAGTCCATTTCATAGGCTGTTTTGGCTGATTCCCTTTCCACATGCCCTCATAAGTATTAATGTCTACACGATTGATCTGGTTACCCGTAAAGTCAGTCCAAATCAGCCTGTTACAGTAGCTGAAAATATTGATACAAGAGCAGTAATTTTAAAACCTAGAGGTTCCTCTCCTGCCCAAAAGGACTCAGTCTCATCAGGCAATCCCCAAGTGAAAGATTTTGAGACTTGAAACCACTGTGTACGTGTGGGTGTGTGTGACTTGTAATAACAAACATGATTTATTTAGTTGTTATGGAGAAGGAAACGTTCTAATATGTTTCTCTCTAATCTCTGTAATATACTTTGAATTATCATACTTTCTGGAGCTATCCTGGTGCATGCATGGAAAGAATATACGTATGCACGTATCTCTATATTTGTAGGCACTATAGTCAAAACAACTTATTTGCCTAGCTGGCTTAGCTGCAAAGCTGACTTACCCTTACCCACCCACTAGCAAACTCCCTGGGGAAATAGGGCAGAAAGGTCAGATAGAAGCAGTAAAGTCAATGATCTTTTACCAAAAAAAGTTCTTTTAAGAAGTTCTTGGTGCCACCGTTCACCTTCTGGAAGGGAGATCACTTCATCCCCTGCCCATCCCTACGTCATCAGCGGTAGTCTTGGACTCATTGTAGAAGAAAGCCTGTGTCTGCCGTGCTGCTGCAATATACTCAGGTAAGCCAGATTGAAACCCCAAAGAGACTGCTGTACAGACTAGCCGAGGGGATGATGCTATTGCTGATAGAAGGCTTTATAAACCTCAGTTAACTTATCCTGTAGACTTTCACCACCAATGAAAAGTCTGCATTTTCTTACAAGAGCTTAAATTTAAATGCAAGCTTTTCTGATTTAAATATGCACACACAGATGTAAAAATCAGAAAAACTCCATCACTTTTTATAAGTTACAGAATGTTATAATAACTATCATTTACTGAGGACTTTTCATTTTGCCAGATTTTGTTCTTGATCTTTGCATGTAGTATCTAATTTAAGCTTCCTAAGTACCTCGTGAAGTAGGTACTCGCATACTCATTTTTCAGCTGAGGGAATTGAGAGAAATTGAGTAACTTACTATGACTCAACAGCTTGTAAGAGGTGGCGCCAATTTTTAAACCCCATGGCTTAACCCCATGCCATGGGTTAACCCCAGCCATGGAGTAACCCCATGCCATGGGTTAACCCCAGCCATGGAGTAACCCCATGGCTGAAGCACATACTCTCCTAGGTTTATTTGTAGGCAGTATGCAGTGCTTTGTGCATGAGACGAATGCAAGGTGACCATCATTATTAGGAAATAAAATTTGAGTGCATGGTCACTATGTATGTCTCTCAGACACTGTTGTGACCCATAGCAAACCTTATTTGAGACAGCTGCTCAAACCGGGGATAATACTTTATGGTCATAGAAGAGAGAGGAATGTATTGATTAATATGAGGATCTGCCCCAAAGACCTTGCTTTCACTGTTACTGCCGTAAACGGGGAGCTAATGAACCATAGATGTTAGCATGTCATCAGTGTCTTGCAGTTTTGTCATCCTGGGTAGCCACCATCAAGAAGGACAAAGTGCCCTCTATGAATATGTATTTAGTACTAGATATGGCAATTTATTCTTTTGAAGAGCACTTTATCATTTTGGTTTTGATAAATAGGCAAGCAATAATCAGTAGTTAGGAGTTTCAGGCTAAAATGGATGCCATTATTAATGATTTAACAACTTTTCCTGTGAATTCCATGTGTCCCCAGACTGGATCATGATACCCAGCGCTACATATATTCAGCTTTTAGCAAAGCTGTTGTACTATGCCTTTGGTTGTCAGAAGGATGCTAGTTACTAATTTCCAAAGTCTGAATATGTAAAATAAAGTCATTGTACAAAAAACCTAGGAGACTGCATAGGTTAGAACATTTGTTTAAACTAATATAGAATTAGCTTTTTCAGTTCCAGCTCCCTCTTTCCTATCTATATTTGCCTTGCTAATAAGACCTTACTTATTCCTGTTCAGTTACTTTATGTCATAATACTTGTTCATTTTGGATTTTTTTCTTTATGATTTGAGTAGACCTTCCTACTTACATAGAGAGCTTCTATGATGATAATAAAACATAAAGGCTGTTCAGTAAATAAGGATGATGACAATAGGAAAATTTAACCCAAACTGGCAAAATAGCACAAAATTCTATTACATTTTGAAATCTGGTCTTTACAGATATTTTTCTCTGCCTGAAACATGCGTGCCAATTCTATTTATATAAGGGAATAGTGACATCCTGTGTGTGCTAGACTAATTGCCTCTGTAATTAACCTATTTCAGAAGGAAGTTACCTAGAAATAAAATGTCATTGAGCATTGAAAGAAACTATTTTATTTTAAAGCAAACCTCTAACTTTACCAAAAGATGTGGACAAAACAAAAAGAATCTTTCTCCTCTTATTTATTCAATATCCTCTTTCTTCTCTTTTTTCTCTTCCTTCTTTTTCTTGTCCCTGCAATTCTACTAGTTCTATTTTTCACTCTCCTACTTTTGTTTTTCATATTATATGATATAAAGATCTAGTGTTATTATGAGTAAATATTTTTAAAATAAAATTGAGGAAAGATGTAAGTGTGGTAAAAAGAGATAGTCCTTTTGTTTCAGTGCCTTTCAGATGTCTTTTTTGGTCAAGGGTAGGATATGCATAGAATCATTTTGGTGTTTTAGAGATTGAGGACAAAAATTTTAGCCTTTTTTTAATCCCTTGATCAAATATATGAATTAAATTTAGAAAAGGGTTTTGGAGTATGGCAAAAACGGAATTTCTTTTGACTCTTAAAACCAGAAGAAATTACTGGCAGGCAATATATTATAATAGAAAGAGTACAATTTTGGGGATCAGAATTATTCATATCTCACCCCAGATGTATGGTTAAGGAAGAACAAGAAGAGTAATTTTCCCCAAAGTACTCTTTCTAACATTTTAAAGGGTAATATATTAATATGTTGCCAAGACATTTGAGAAAACAGTGGGAGAAGACAAGACAAGAGGCACGTAGGAGAAATTAGTCCAAAAATCCTATTGCATATGTCCTAATTTACCCATGAAACCCGTGCAAGACCCAGTTCTCAGAGCTTCGCCCCCACCAGTCTCATGCATAATTTGCCACCTTATAATCGCAATGGCATTTTTGAATCAGACATTTAAGACTTTATCATGAGATAGCAAATGCTATAATTTGTATATTTTTTCAAGCCAGGTAACTAAGTTTGAATTTTGCATGTGATACTAACTCGAAAGTGCTAAGTTATGACCACTACTGAGAAGAATTTTCTTGTGAAATATTTGTGAATTTTAAACCAAAATAAACACAATCACTGCATTATATAACGAGTGCTGAGCAAAGAATATAAATGATTTGTTGGAGTTTCAGAGCAGGGTGGACTTGGATTCCTCAACTTTCAGAGTAATCTTTCAGTGCCTCAATTTCTTTATCTGTGATGTGGGGATAAAATTTCTCTTTTATAAGGTAATTGTGGGGCTTTAGTGAAGAAATATTCATGTAGCACCATGTGTTTTGCTTATAAATAAATGCTTAATGAATAGTAGCTAATATTTCAGATAACTTTTGATAAAGCAAAATGATTTGGATACCAAATAGTTTATTGTAAAATAATTTAATCTCATCTGGTGAAGCTATTCTGCAAGTGGATTTTCTGAGTAACTTATCTTTACATTTTTATAATCTTTACTATAGTAACCTTTCACTTCTATGGATAATTTATACTAGCAATAACTAGATTACAATTCTTGGAAGATGGTGCAAGGCTATTTTTGAAAGTATTATTTCTTGGGAAAAATACGAAGCGAAGAGGAGAAAGAAACGCTGCAGAGAGATTTACTCACCTCTGTGATTAATCCTGTAATCACTGAAGGTGGTCATATTGCAAAAGAGGGGCCTTGTAAGTAAAAGGAGGCCTGTTAGCTCTACGAAAATTGTCATTTGGTCATGGTTGTTTTGGCAGTTGTGCTAATTATATATGGTATCTATGATCACTGGAGTGTCCAGCAACTTTACACAAGTCTTCTGTCGTATTGGTGATCTTCAATAAGATAGGGAATTAATATCAATCAGAAATTCAGAAGATCTTCCTTAGAAGATTCAGATTCATTCACTATTTATTATCACAGGATGACTCACTTACCCATTCAACAGATATTCATTGGGAACACATTACTTGCAGCTTACTGGGTTCTTGAAAATACATTCATGAACAGACTAGACAAAGCACAAGGCCTCACAGATTTTATGGCCTAACAGACAACATACATAACGACAACAGCAACAAAAAGACAAGGAATTACAGTAAAATGTGTAAGTCTTGTAGAGGAAATGTTTTGATCTCTTAGGGAGACTGTATTGTGAATTTCTCAGTGTGGGTGGTGGGGGCAGGGCTGCTTTCTTCGTTCTTTGATTTCCATCACATTTTATTTCTAGCTCCACTTGGGAATAGTTTCCACCTGTGTTCTACTTACTTACAAGTGTGGCATCTCTTCTAGACTGCAAGTATCTTAGGAACCAGACAGGAGATGTGGGATTGTCCTCAGCATCTTTCAGAGAATATATACTTGAGCACTGCATAGAGTAGGTACTGGATAAATGCAGTTAAAAGAATGAAGCAAATAAAAAGTCTTAGAGGTTAACTTCTATTATTCTTTTTGTTTCAAATTCTTGAATATTTCACCTTGAAATTTCTTCTTCATGTTAATGGTGATGAAAAAGAGGTAAATAACCAATTGAAAATCTTTTTCTCTCCTTTAATGCCTCCCTCTCAGCTACTATTCTCTCAAAATTTAATCTACAACAGCCACCTCTGGAAGAAGTTAATTATTAATTTGTAAGGTTTTCAAAGTTTGCTGAACAGAAAAATCTAGTTGCCCCATGCAAATAATAATGGCAGAAGCTTCTATTATTTGTGGTCGGGCATGTTTTGGGGATGTCAGAAGCCTGATCAGCCTTCTTTCTATCACTGGACCTGGCAAGAGAATTAGTGTTAAATCAGTGTTAGGTTAATGAGTACCTAGTTTTAAAAAGTTGGAACTCTTGGTTGGTTCTGAGAAAGAAACCTTTAACCAGGTTCAGGATCCATTTGCCCTTGCTTAAGTGAAAGCGCTCTAAAAAATAAAACTGAACCCTGCCAGCTTTTAAAAAGTAGGAAGATAATCAGCCCCTTACAGAGATCCAACCCAGAGCTTAGGAAAATTCACTATTAAAAATGATAAAGGAAAGGATTTCGGCGAAAAGACGGAAGCTCTTGCATATTCTTCTGGAAGGAAGGGAGCTTCACTGAGATTGAGAGACCTACAAGCTGGGGTGTAATTTAGTAAGCTGACAGGAGGAGTGAAGTATCTCCTCAATATCTGTGTTTGGCAGGAGAGATGAATGCATACATCAGGAAACAATGTTTAAGTGTTTTATTTCCTTATTTCAGCCTGTCAAACTGTCAGTATAGTTAATGGCCACCAAGAGAGAAGGAGAGAGAGAGGGAGGAGGAGGAGGAACAGAGAGAAACAAAGGTACTATGGAATCTGAAGAGAAAGAAACCAGGAAAGCATTTGCATGTTTCTGTGGCATAATGGTCAGTCAGACGAAAATAGCTCACCATATTCATCTCTCTACTAAAGCCAGATGTGCCAGTCCCTACCTACAATCCCCACGCCCTGCTCACGCGATCCTCCAAGTCCTGTGTAACTGCTCCACTTAACTTTGATTTTTATGACTCCTTTCACCAAAGTCTAGGATGATTATCAATACCTAAGGGATTGTTTTCTGTTATACTGGTTGTCGTCGTTGAATTTTGCTCAGTTTTCCAAGTTACTATCATTTGTATTGTTTATAAAATCTGGTATTCATGAATGTTCATTCTTGCCTACAAAATATCCCTTTTTTATACTTTTGAGTGTTTTATAATCCTCAAAGAATAAATTGGACCTGATTTGGCCCTACTGTATCTTTATTAAAAGAAAAAAAAACTCAAACACTTAAAGTAAAATACCAAAATTAGACATTTACTCTTAGGAGTATTGAACTATTTTAAGCTTCTAGAAGAGTCTTCTTAATACAGCTAAGGGATTATTATTTTATAAAAGGGAGATATTTATATTGGATCATTTTTTGTACTGGAAATAATTTATTTTTCCACAGAAATGAAGAAGCCTCTTATCATTCACATGTACCTCAAAATGAATTTAAAATCTTGGAGTTCACTCCAGTGATGAATACTTTTCATAATGAACACTTTTAGTTGCCTTACTAAACTGGAAGCATTTACTTAGGGGAAAAAAGCGATTTGTTTTTTAAATATCTTATAAATGTTTTTTAAAATATCTTATAAATATCCATTTGTTTTTTTTTAAATCTTATAAAATGGCCTAAGGAAAGCTGGTGTATGTACGTGTGCTAAGCTGCTTCATTCATGTCCTACTCTTTGTGACCTCATGAACTATAGCCGGTCCGGTTCCTCTGTTCATGGGATTTTCCTGGCAAGAACAATGGAGTGAGTTGCCATGCCCTCCTCCAGGGGATCTTCGTGACTCAGAGATTGAACTGGTGTCTCTTGTGTCTCCTGCATTGGCAGGTGAGTTCTTTATCACTAGCGCCACGTGAGAAGCCCCAAGGAGAGCTGGTATGGGATACCTGGTATATTTATGGGGTACTGCTGCTAAGTCACTTCAGTCGTGTCCGGCTGTGTGACCCCATAGACGGCAGCCCACCAGGCTCCCCTGTCCCTGGGATTCTCCAGGCAAGAACACTGGAGTGGGTTGCCAAACTGAATCTGGTCAATCATCAAGTCACTTGGAAGGCATTTAAAAGTACAGACCCTTGGGTCACTTCAGGTTGACTGGAAAAGCTCAGGAGTGGGGACAAGCGTGTGTGTGTATAAGATTCTTCCCCTGCTCCCAACACCCACCCCCCTGGTGATGGGGGCTGTCAGCCAGGCTAGGAGCCACACTGTCCCTGTCAGAGGAAGAAAGCTTCTCTGGTTCTCACTAGACTTCTGGCTGCTTTCTAACGTTATCATTCACTCACTGAGTAAATTGCAAGCTTTGAGGGACCATGTTTTTTGACTGATACCGTTTATTAATATATGGTCTTTTCCAGCTTAAAAGTCCTATAACTTCATTACATGAATGAAGCTTTAAAAAATTTTAAGCTTAAAAACCAAATTAAAGTAACAGACATAGAGTTATTAGTTTTTATTTTTAAAGTTAATAAAAGTAAGCAAACAATACTTTTCCTCAATGGCCCAGCAGTAAAGAATCTGCCTGCAATGCAGGAGCTCCAGGAGACGCAGGTTCAATACCTGGTTTGGGAAGATCCACTGGAGGAGGAAATGGCAACCCACTTCAGGATTCTTGCCTGAAAAACCCCATGGGCAGAGGAGCCTGGTGCGCTACAGTCTATGGTGTTGCAGAGAGTTGGACACAACTGAGTGACTAAGCACACATACTCACAAGCAAACAATAAGACAAAGTCAGAGATTCTCCTCTCTCACCCTGAGTTTGATTTATGAGTTTTTGATTAGACCTTTGTTTTCATGATATCAATCATGAAAATGAAAAAAAAAAAAATCTCTGTGTCCTTTAGACCTTCAAAGGCAAGACTGAACTCTTCTTCATCCACCCAAACTTGATTCTTCACTGATGCTCCTCATCTTAACAAATGACACCATCCACATCTTGTTGTGTTAGCCAGACACCAAGAGTCACCCTCCCTCTTACTTTGGATATCCTAGGTTAATTTTATGCCAAATGTTCATCCATCAGCTTCTTTTTATTAATATGTCCACCACCATCCATCCTGGGCCAAGATGCCATCTTTCCTGGTTCTGCAGTAACCTCCCAGTTGAGAATCTTCCTTCTCCATTCTTGCCATCTTTGTTCTAGTCGGTACTCAGTACCTGCAAAGAGACTAAAAATGCAAATACAGTTGTAAGTCTTCCCTTGTGCAGACCTATCAATGGCTTTCTTGTGCTTAGGATAAAGACCACAATTTTACACTGGCCTGCAAGGCTCTATATGATCTAGTCTATCCTTCTCTTCCTTACATTCTGCACTCTCAACAGAATGGCCATCCTTCATTTTCATACCCATGGTGCTCTCCCTTCTCATCTTTGGGTCATTGAGTTTCCTTTTCTATCTGTTTATGAAGCTCTTCACTTCTGACTCATATTTTTCAGATCAGCTAAAATGACATTTGCTGAGGAGTGTATTTTCTGATGTTCCAGATATGATCATTCTGTCTGTTATATGCTTGTATAGAATAATTCACTTACTTTGGATATCCTAAGCTTGGGTATCCTAAATGTTTTCTCAGAACATCTTTACAGTTTATAATTGATATATTTTTTTAATTTAATTTAATTTTATTTTTTAACTTTACAATATTGTATTAGTTTTGCCATACATCAACATGCATCTGCCACAGGTGTACACGTGTTCCCCATCCTGAACCCTCCTCCCTCCTCCCTCCCCGTACCATCCCTCTGGGTCGTCCCAGTGCACCAGCCCCATTAATACAATGGTTTGGCTAATTTTATTTTCATCTGTGAGACTGTAGAGTTGATAAGAGTAAGGACCTTGACTATTTTGTTCACTGCTGATTTCCTAACTTGCTGAACAGTGTGTAGCAGGTAGTACGTTCTTAAGAAATATTTGTTGTGTAAAAGAATAAATGAATCCACAGGAGAAAAGTGTTCACTTATGCAAAAGCACTTACCCTCTTCCCATATATACGCTTTCCAGTTCTACAGGTATATTTAGAGCATTATCATTTTTCTTACAATGTTCCTTTCCACAGTAAGGCATGATAATCTCTCAGCCTGCCACCATATCTCACTCTCTGTTCCAGCAATATCTCAAGGCCTGGCTTCAACCCTTTTCTCTATTCTCCTGAGATCAAAGAGGATGCTAGTGGTAAAAAATCTGCATACCAATGCAGGAAGCATAAGAGATTCTGATTCAGTCCCTCAGTTGGGAAGATATGCTGGAGGAGGGCATGGAAACCCACTCCAGAATTCTTGCCTGGAGAATCCCATGGACAGAGGAGCCTGTCAGACTACAGTCCATAGGATCAGGGGTCAGATATGACTAAAGTGACTTAGCATGCTGATGCTAAGTCACTTCAGTCGTGTCCAACTCTGTGCAACCCCATAGATAGCAGCCCACCAGGCTCCCCTGTCCCTGGGATTCTCCAGGCAAGAACACTGGAGTGGGTTGCCATTTCCTTCTCCAATGCATGAAAGTGAAAAGAGAAAGCGAAGTTGCTCAGTCGTGTCTGACTGTTCACGACCCCATGGACTGCAGCCTACCAGGCTCCCCTGTTCATGGGATCTTCCAGGCAAGAATACTGGAGTGGGGTGCCATTGCCTTCTCCGAGAGTGACTTAGCACGCATGAGGTCAAAGAGGAGGGTAAAAGCAGTTGCTTTAGGTGTTGCTGCATTCTTGAGATGAGGTCTAAGATTGTGCATAGCATGGTGCAAGAAATATGGGCAGAGAAGAAGCCCCTCCAGTTTCTTCACTGAAAATGAAGACTCCATTTTCTGGGCTCCTCTGTTTATTCAAGTAAAGCTCCACAGAGGGTACACGAATCTCTGATTTGATGTGGTGAATCAGACTGTCAGATTCCTGTCTTGGCACATTTAACCTGTCCACCCAGGTTATTGGAGGACAGCTGTTGGAGAAGATTTAAGACCTGGAGTTCAATTAAGCTAGGGTATTTATTATTATCTGCTTTTCAAGGATAACATGTTCTCTAAAATGTGTTTGGAGAAAGTGGAGCCCCTGTCATGTCCCTCATATGTTTGAGAGTTCTCTGTCACCCACCTCTGGCTGTGCCCCTCATCCCTGGGTGAATGAGACATCCACTGAGCCCAGGGGTGAAGGGCACAGCCAGACGTGGGTGAAGGAGAACTCTTGAACATATGACTAAAATCAGTAAAGTAGAGCCTTGATTTTTTTTTAGGATTTTCCCTCACATCTAGTCAGCACCAAGCCATCCATACTGGGATATTTGTTCTAAAGAGAAAGCTCATGGCAATGTTCCACGTCCTGAGCAGGAACTAGTTATTATGGCTCCACCAGAGCTCAGTCTGTTTTTCACATTTATTTTTAGAGAATTAAGGGCTGATTTTGTTTCAGTATATGTTTTTCATCATATAATTAATATATATTATTTTTTCCAGAATTTTTGAGAGTGAGGTGGAGAGAACTTATTCTAATTATTGAGAGGAAGTATTAACAGCATAAGTAGGCATAGTTAGAATTTACTGTCCCGAGAACACCTGCCAGTTCATTGCAGTCCTAGGTGAACACAATCTCAGTGATGCTACTAGGGAAAATCACGAAGGAACAAAGGCTGGGACTTCTTAGCTTTAAGATGATTAAACAGTTTCATTCAACAGGCAGCTCTTTTTCTGTAAGCCAACAGCTTTCTCTTTCACAGTAGCTTCAGAATCTTTTTGCAAAGTTGAAAGAGCTGTAATTTTAATGTAACTGTTACATTCAAGACATTAATGACCCAAATCACTGAAAATAACCATGGTAACAGGTGAGAAATCAAAGATAGTTAATTTAATTGCCACAGAAAGAAAATAAGTGCAAATAATCTATAATTCTTCATTCCCAATATGTACATGTTATTTTCTTACTGCATTAATTACCCAGTAGTTAGACAGAAATTATCTACTTGTTGCTCTGTAACTCCCCATTGCATTCATGTAATGGTTTTCCCTCTAATAACTAATCATTATAATTTCTTACCTCAGCAGTTTAGGCTGCTTTGAACTGGGTAACATGTTCATTCAGTTGACATTAGCAATTTTTAATAACAATAAAAATGATACTTTAAGTATAGTGGAAAGAAATTAAGCAGTTCTTTCAACCTAGTTACCAAAAGGCCACTCTTATTCAGTGCTTCTCTATAAACTGCTAATGATCTGGGACTACTTCTTAGACAGAAAGACTTCAAGATGTCTCTCAATCTCTTAACTTTTTCTAGGAGTTGCTGGAATATTCCCACACAGAACCCTGCTCAGAAGTGTGGACAATTTGTGGAATCCTAGCCAGGGACATACTTAGGATCACTGCCAGGGATATTAACTCTTAGGTGGTATGTCTTTTATGTGGTAAATCTTTTGCTTGACCTGGGGATACAATGGTAATTAAAACAAGAATAGAGATACAGATTATAAAGCAGGAAATCATGACTTAATGAGCAAGTTTATAAATTTTTAGATTTCATTTAGTTCATACCCTATAAATGATATAATAGATGCTGTTTAAATTTCATGACTTTGTGCAAGGATCTTCTAATTGAACAATGTAGGGGATAATCAGTTGTATAATAAAAAATAATATCTATGGTTTCTTGAATGCCTTCCATGTCCCAGATATGGTCATTTAATATTCGACAAATATATAGCCCAACTCCATAAGTGAGTTCTTTTATTTCCATTTTTGCATGAGGAAATTAGGGTTAAGTAGTTAACTAAAAGTTGTCTGAGTAAGTGAGTGAAAGAATAGACCCCTCTCCAGGTTTGACTGAACTAAATTCTAAGGCTTCTACAGAAAAAATAATTGAGAACCATTTCAGCTCTACATGCAAAGCTACTGCTCGCTGAACAGAGTATTCAAGTTTAATCGACTCTGCTTTCTATTTTAATGATAGACTATACCAGAAACATTTCAGAAATAATCTATCACATCTTTTGGATCAACATCTTAATCTTCTTTGGCAATTATATCTCAAAAACTGTCTCAGTAAGAAATTTAAAACGTGAATAAATTTTAAAAAGTAGATATATGCTAGAAAGGAAGTTTGGAGTCACCTCACATTCATTAAGAAGACTACTATAAAAAAAAAACCCAAAACTATAAAAAAAAACCCAGAAAATAATGTGTCAGCAAAGCTGTAGAGAAATTGGAATGTTTATGGGTATGTAAAATGGTATCAGATCAGATCAGATCAGTCGCTCAGTCGTATCCGACTCTTTGCGACCCCATGAATCGCAGCACGCCAGGCCTCCCTGTCCATCACCAACTCCCGGAGTTCACTCAGACTCATGTCCATCGAGTCAGTGATGCCATCCAGCCATCTCATCCTCTGTCGTCCCCTTCTGCTCCTGCCCCCAATCCCTCCCAGCATCAGAGTCTTTTCCAATGAGTCAACTCTTCACATGAGGTGGCCAGAGTACTGGAGTTTCAGCTTTAGCATCATTCTTTCCAAAGAAATCCCAGGGCTGATCTCCTTCAGAATGGACTGGTTGGATCTCCTTGCAGTCCAAGGGACTCTCAAGAGTCTTCTCCGACACCACAGTTCAAATGCATCAATTCTTCGGTGCTCAGCCTTCTTCACAGTCTAACTCTCGCATCCATACATGACCACAGGAGAAACCATAGCCTTGACTAGACGAACCTTTGTTGGCAAAGTAATGTCTCTGCTTTTGAATATGCTATCTAGGTTGGTCATAACTTTCCTTCCAAGGAGTAAGCGTCTTTTAATTTCATGGCTGCAGTCACCATCTGCAGTGATTTTGGAGCCCAGAAAAATAAAATCTGACACTGTTTCCCCATCTATTTCCCATGAAGTGGTGGGAGTGGATGCCATGATCTTCGTTTTCTGAATGTTGAGCTTTAAGCCAACTTTTTCACTCTCCACTTTCACTTTCATCAAGAGGCTTTTGAGTTCCTCTTCACTTTCTGCCATAAGGGTGGTGTCATCTGCATATCTGAGGTTATTGATATTTCTCTCGGCAATCTTGATTCCAGCTTGTGTTTCTTCCAGTCCAGCGTTTCTCATGATGTACTCTGCATATAAGTTAAATAAACAGGGTGACAATATACAGCCTTGACATACTCCTTTTCCTATTTGGAACCAGTCTGTTGTTCCATGTCCAGTTCTAACTGTTGCTTCCTGACCTGAATACAAATTTCTCAAGAGGCAGGTCAGGTGGTCTGGTATTCCCATCTCTTTCAGAATTTTCCACAGTTTATTGTGATCCACACAATCAAAGGCTCTGGCATAGTAAATAAAGCAGAAATAGATGCTTTTCTGGAACTCTCTTGCTTTTTCGATGATTCAGCAGATGTTGGCAATTTGATCTCTGGTTCCTCTGCTTTTTCTAAAACTAGCTTGCACATCAGGAAGTTCACGGTTCACATATTGCTGAAGCCTGGCTGGGAGAATTTTGAGCATTACTTTACTAGCGTGTGAGATGACTGCAATTGTGTGGTAGTTTGAGCATTCTTTGGCTTTGCCTTTCTTTGGGATTGGAATGAAAACATCTTTTCCAGTCCTGTGGCCACTGCTGAGTTTTCCAAATTTGCTGGCATATTGAGTGCAGCACTTTCACAGCATCATCTTTCAGGATTTGGAATAGCTCAACTAGAATTCCATCACCTCCACTAGCTTTGTTCGTAGTGATGCTTTCTAAGGCCCACTTGACTTCACATTCCAGGATGTCTGGCTCTAGGTCAGTGATCACTCCATCGTGATTATCTGGGTCGTGAAGATCTTTTTTGTATAGTTCTTCTGTGTATTCTTGCCATCTCTTCTTAATATCTTCTGCTTCTGTTAGGTCCATAACATTTCTGTCCTTTATCGAGCTCATCTTTGCATGAAATGTTCCTTTGGTATCTCTGATTTTCTTGAAGAGATCCCTAGTCTTTCCCATTCTGTTGTTTTCCTCTATTTCTTTGCATTGATCACTGAAGAAGGCTTTCTTATCTCTTCTTGCTATTCTTTGGAACTCTGCATTCAGATGTTTATATCTTTCCTTTTCTCCTTTGCTTTTCGCTTCTCTTCTTTTCACAGCTATTTGTAAGGCCTCCCCAGACAGCCATTTTGCTTTTTTGCATTTCTTTTCTATGGGAATGGTCTTGATCCCTGTCTCCTGTACAGTGTCACAAACCTCATTCCATAGTTCATCAGGCACTCTATCTATCAGATCTAGGCCCTTAAATCTATTTCTCACTTGCACTGTATAATCATAAGGGATTTGATTTAGGTCATACCTGAATGGTCTAGTGGTTTTCCCTACTTTCTTCAATTTAAGTCTGAATTTGGCAATAAGGAGTTCATGGTCTGAGTCACATTTGCTATGAAAAATAGAATGACAGTTTCTCAAAAATTAAACATAAGATTTATCATCAGTTCAGTTCAGTCTCTCAGTCATGTCTGACTCCTTGCAACCCCATGAACCGCAGCACGTCAGGCCTCCCTGTCCATCAACAACTGCTGGAGTCTACCCAAACCCATGACCATTGAGTTGGTGATGCCATCTAACCATCTCAACCTCTGTCATCCCCTTCACCTCCTGCCCTCAATCTTTCCCAGCATCAGGGTCTTTTCCAGTGAGTCAGCTCTTCGCATCAGGTGGCCAAAGTATTGCATATGGCGCAACAATTCCACTTCTGTGTATATATTCAAAAGAACTGAAAGTGAGATCTCATAGAGATAATTATACACCCGTGTTTATAATAGTATTAAGCACAACAGCCAAGAGATGGAAGCAACTCAAGTATCCATTGATAGATTAATAGATAAAACCTGGTATATGTGATATAATGAATTATTATCAGCTTTATAAAAGAAGGAAGTTTTGACATATGCCACAACATGGATGATTCCGAGGCCATTATGCGAAGTGAAATAAATCATTAACCAAAAGACAGACACTACAGGATTTCACTTATGTGAGATACTTAGGGTAGTTAAAAACATAAGAGACAGAAAGTAGAATGGTAGTTGCCAGGGGCTAGGGCGCAGAGGGAAGGGATCTTGTTTAATGGGCATAGAGTTTTAGTTTTGCATGATGCGAAGGATTCTGGAGATGACAGGTGCAATATTGTGAACATATCTAACCCTGTGAGCTGCCATCTGAAAAATGGCTAAAGTGCTGAATTTTATGTTAGGTATGTACTTCATTAGATTAACCATTAAAAAGAAATTATGGAGGATTAGGTGACGAAGAAGACCTGGGCCCAGGCAAGGACCTTACTTGCTAAATTGTTCAACAAAGAAGTGCCTGAGATGTGAGCAGTGCTTTGGAGCCAGTTCTGTCCAAAGCCATGGAGAGAGCTCTGCAGGCTGAGGGATTTGCACATATAAATAAATCCCTGGGCTGAAGAAGAGCTGTGTTGAATGAAAAAGAAGTCAATGTGACAGCAACACTGTAGCGGGTGATATACTTGGGGCTGGTCATAGAAGAACCAGAGGACATGGAAAGGTTTTGGACTGCTTTATTATTGTTATTCTTTAGCTTCATCTGAAAGGAGATCACAAACTTTATGTATTTATTTGGCTGTGCTGGGTCTTAGCTGTGGCACGCAGAATCCTCGGTGTTCTTCGTTGCAGCATGTGGAATCTTCAGTTGTGCCATGCGAACTCTAAGTTGTGGCATGTGGATTCCCTGACCAGAGATGGAACCCGGGCCCCCTGCATTGGGAGCTCGAAGTCCTAGCCATTGGAGCACCAGGGAAGTCCCTATCACAAACTTTAGATACTCATTTTGTTTCAGAACTATTAATTGGCATACCTATTAGTGTCATGAGCATCACCAACTCAATAGATATGAGTTGCAGGAAACTCCCAGAGATAGTGAAGGACAGGGAAGCTTGGCACAAAGCAGTCCATGAGGTCCCAAAGAGTTGTACATGGCTTAGCAACTGAACAACAACAACAAAATTAATGTCATGATTCAAGGATCTCTTATTGCACAATTTAAGAAAATTATCAGAAGCGGTATGTTAATTTGGTGAGATTTCATCTTTATTTATCAGCTGTATTATTTCTGGAACGACTGCAGCCTGAAAGAATTTCCCTTTGTACCTGTCTACCTTGGTAAATACTAGTGAACCCTTACATAAAACAGTGCATACATTTTACACTTGAAACTACTTCAAAGTGTCTCTGGAAGTTTTCTGCGGCCAGATCAGTTCATCAATCCTCACCACAGGGATTTGAGAAACTCCGGAGTTTAAGCAATTATTATTGCTAACTTTGCTGAAAATTGTCTAGCACTGCAATTAGCAGTGCCAATTCATGACAAATAGTTTAATACTGTAGTCACATCCTAGAAGTGTTAACATACAGAATTTAAAAGTTTATCAAAATGGTAGCTGTCATCATTTAAATACATTTTCTTAAGGGAAGCAGAAGTTGCTAAAATTAAAACATGTTCTATTGTTAAATACCCCTTATACATTGATTTTCTTTGATGGAAAAAGCCATTAGTTAAAGTGTTCATAATCCTAAAGATATGTTTATCTACTTTAATAGAACAATACATTTATACTATATTCTGCATCATATATATTTTTTCTATTTCAAATGAGTCCTACTTTGAATTATTCTTCTCTGTTCTTTGGAGTTCAGAATGGCAAAGCAGTATTGAAAGATCTTTTCTGACCTTTCTCACCCAGTTCTCATCTGATTTTGTCTCAGATTATCAATAATGTGGAAAATTCTGGGAAAATTAAGCCAATTTCACTGATGATGTTCATTCCTCCACATTTCAGTAGAGAGACCTGAACCTATGAGACTGGGAGACCTGAGCCTGGGAGGCTGGACCTATGGCTTTGTAGAAAAGCAGAAATAGATGTGTAACGGGATAAGATGTACATGGAAACTTCAAGTTGATGAAGAGTAACTGTGTTTGGACCAAACACTGAGATAGGGCTGTATGAGTGATTTGTGGAGCTAAACAAACAGAATACCTTCCTGGTCTGCCTTGTTTACACTGAATGTGCAATACTGGAACAGAAGGAATAGGTAGGATTAAAGAGCAGCAGAACAAGTGTGTTACTAATGTGAATAAACGCCATATCAAGTTAGTAGAACCTGAGGGTTATATATCCTCCTTTGTGGCAGTTTTATTCATGTCTATTCATTCATATTTATTATATGCAATTTAACAATAAGTATTTCAAGAGAGATAATGAGGATGGAAATATTTAATATTTTAAAGTACTTTGAGGTCACAGAATAAGTGGTTAAGTCCAATAATCATTATCAATAATTCTTTTAGAATTATCAACATTAATTTTGCACTTTTTCATTTCGAGTGTCAATATTATAGTTTTGTTATTGAAACTACTTCTGGTAATAATTCATATAATCAATAACAGGTAAAGGGTTGTAAAGCCCATGACCCTATTCTCAATGAGATTTTTAATGTTTGGAAGATCCAATTGACATGTGAAACAGTAGAACAAGGAAGTACTCTTTGGCTGGCTGTGCAGAGGGAAAGTAGCTGAGAAAAGGGGTTTAGTGGCTGGAGTCCCTGGAGGGGGTTCAGGCACTTAGAAATTGAGCTGGGCCTTGGGGTCTGTGTGGTCAGATATTAGTGCTGAGGATTTGGCCCTCTGAAGTGTTAGAAAGAAAGTGAAAGCTCTGTGAACTTTTAGTATTTATAACTTGTCTGTGAATGTTGCATTCTTTCCTACGGTATAACTGTGTTCGTGCTAAAATAAAATACTGTTTGTATTCTATTCAGATTATTTCACTTTGTTTTCCTAGTCTGATACACCAGGAAGTTATGGCCCATCTCACCCATGGTATTCTCTTACCCCATCCCAGCTCCACACACCCTCAGGAGTCTGACACTCCACTTGGAGAAGCATGGCTCTATAGAATCACAGTGCGTTTAAACAGAAGAGCCTTTACTGGGCCATTAGCATGTTATCAGACTGAGTAAATAGGAGTATCTTGAGTCATTAAAAGACTCTCTTACCATATGGTATGTGTACACATTCTTTTGTACAAGTTTGACGGGCTTTCTAAGCAGCCTAGGTTTCCTCTTTATATGGTGAAACTGGGGCCCAGATGGTTTCATTTGCTGATAAGAGTACCTTTCAATCCTATGCTGTATGATTGGGTACAAAATCAACATCCTCCCAAGTTTTGCTTGTTAAAGTACAAGCCTTTGTTTTGTGTTTCCGCCTGAAGCCTTTTTGACCTTTGTCAAAAATATTTCTGTTATTCTGAGCACATTGGTGTGCTCTAAAAAAAGACCACCCAAGCACATCCCTTTCAGTTGGCCAATTCCACTTAAGATGAGCAGCACAGAAGCCTGATGAGAACTATAGAGTTATTTGAATGTTTGAAAAAGGATACATCTCTTTCATCAGCTCACAGAGGCAGGTCTCTCTGACTTTGTGTCATCATGTTAACCTGTGTGACACTGGTTGTGCATGCATGCATGCTAAATCACTTCAGTTGTGTCCGACTCTGTGTGACCTTATGGGCCGTAGCCAGCCAGGCTCCTCTGTCCATGGGATTCTCCAGGCAAGAATAGGGAGTGGGTTGCCATGCCCTCCTCCAGGGGATCTTCCCGACCCAGGGATCGAACCTCCATCTCTTATGTCTCCTGCATTTGTGGGCAGATTTTTTACGACTAGCACCACCATCTGCTCTCATCTCCAGTTTGGAAACTCAGCCCATGCTGTTCAGAGGAAGCAGTAAGCCTTGGTGATGCTGTATCTGCTCCCTTATATTGTTTCTACTTATTTCAAACACCAAATTGCAAGCTGTCCAAGGAGCAATGAGGGTGGAAAGGATAGGAACATAAAGGGATTTTAAAGGTGCCACTGAGTCATGCTTGATGATCATGACAACTTATTCTCAAGCATCTAAATTGTTTAGCCCTCCAAAGTTATAAAGTCGTACTAAAACTGATTTGCCGATAACAGCCAAGGTATTAATAACAATGTACACAAGATACAGTTGTCTTCCTGGCCACAATAGTGCTTCCCCTGTGCCCACCGATATTTCCTTTTCTCCATGGTCTATTTCTCTCTTTGAAGGATCCTTAACCCTCAAAGCAGCCCCTCAAACTTTTTACCTGTGACCAAGAGCAGCTTGTTTTTTGGCAGGAATATTCATTTAGCTATTTCTTTAGGCAATATTTATTAAGTATCTGCTATATGCCTATATTGTCCTTAGTGTTGGGGATATAACTGTGAATAAGATAGAATCCACCAAACATGATGCTCAGAGAAGATTAAAGGCATAGCCAAAGACATATTATAATACCCTAGTTCAGTTCTAGCTCAAAAGATATATATATCTTTTGTGTCCTCATTTTGTCTTCCCTTAATGGACTGCAGCTCAGATAGAAAAGGGCATGAGTTGGAAGAAAGGAGAGCCAAGGAGCAGGCTGATTTATCCAGCATCTTTTTTCCTTACGTTGCCATGACCTTGATTCAAAGATTATAAGGGATAGGGGATAAATTGCAGAGGGAAGAACCAGTAGAGAAGTGATGCAGGCAGACCTGTCATAGGGAGTAGAAAACAAAGATGGTGAGTAGCAAGCCAAGCCCAGTCCAGGAGACTCTATAAGCCATTGGTCTGACACATTTCATCTGACACTTTAGATCCATAATGTGTTAACCTTTTCCTTCTCTACACTTTCTTTTTGAAATGAAAGGAGATGACTATTGAACTTGCTTTCTAGAACAATTGAGTTACTAGTTGTAAATGGTGGCATTCAAACCACAAGCATAAATGGTATTAAGCAGGTACTAGGGAAACACATGGGGTGAGATAAGTTTGATGTGGATAGAGGGAAGTGCAGGTATGGGGGAGTAATGAATCCAGAAAATTTGGTATTGCTTAGATAAGAAACCTTGTAATATACCATTCAGTGTTCTATTTTGAATGCTACGGGGATCCTTTATTTTTTATTTTATTTTATTTTATTTTTTGGGATCCTTTAAATAAATACAAAATATTTGAATGATAGTCAGAATCACAGTTTAGATAGATCAATCTGTTTGCATTGAGGGGGGCTGGATGAAAGGATAGGAAGGCCAGTTAGGAGGCTCTTGAAGTGGCCCAAACAAGAAGTAAGTTTCTAAATTAAGACAGTGGCAGGAGAAATAGATAATAGGGAAAATATATGAGATATTACATATCTATAATCTATGAGACTTACTGACCAATTGGATACAAAGGAAAGGGGGAAGTCCTAGGATTATGTCAAAGTATCTGATATTGGTAACGGGGAACATGAATATTTTAATAGCAAATAAAGAAACAAGTTTGACTGGATGATATAACTGGTTCAGTTGAAGACAGAGTAAATTTGTGATGCATGCAAGACATTTGTTTGAAGATATCTAGTTTAAAAAAAAAAGGAGATATTTAGGTCTGGATTTCAGGAAGAAGTCTAGGTTGGAAGGGTAGATTTTTTTAGAAATTGGTGATTAAAGAGTTTGGTTGATGTCACTAAGAGTGACTGTACAGAGTGAGAAAAGAAGAGAATCAAAACTAGAGACCCAGGAAATGTTGCCTTTAAGTTATGTTAAGATTATAAAATGAATAGGACCTGAAGGCCTTAGGTATAACATGGTGACTACAGTTAATAATTTTGTATTGTATAATTAAAATTTTCTAAAAGAATAGAACCTCAATGTTCTCACCAAAAAATAAATAAATAAATAGGTGAGGTGATGCATGTGTTAATTAACTTGATGAGTGGAATCCTTTTGCAGTGTGTACCTATATCAAATCATCATGTTGTAAAACTCCAAATATCTTACAATTTTATTTTTAAATTATACCTCCATAAAGCTGAAGAAATAAAATAGTTAGGAGAAGAAAAAAACAGAATCAAGAAAAGTATATGGGCTGATATGATAACTTAATCACAGTGTTTGAGGTTTAGAATTTGAGAGCTCCAACAAGTTCTGGGCACAATGAATTAAAAACAAACCTTAGATATATAGCCAATATTTTATAATAATTATTAATGTTGTTTAGTCGCTCAGTCATGTTCAACTCTTTGTGACCCCATGGACTGTAGCCCTCCAGGCCCCTCTGTCCATGGAATTCACCAGGCAAAAATACTGGAGTGGGTTGCCATTTCCTTCTCCAGGGGATCTTTCTCACCCAGAGACTGAACCTTAGTCTCCTGCAAAGCCAGGCAGACTCTCTACCGCTGAGCCACCTGTGAAGCCCTGTATTATTCATAAATGGAATATAATATTTAAAAATTATGAATCACTGTGTTATATACCTGAAACTTATCTAATACTATATATCAGCTATGCCTCAATAAGGAAATTAAAAAAAAAAAATTGGAAACAACCCTTCGAACAGTATGGTGTAGTAGCTTAGGACCTGGTTTTAAAAGAATTGGGGTAGTTTATGTGTCAGTTGGGCACCAATTAGGAAAACAGAGTCCATGTCAGATAGTTCTATAGAAGAAATTTAAGAAAGTGAATTAATATAGTTAAAATGGGAGATTTTCAGTAATAGGAAGCAGCTGCTAACTTTAGAGATGGAGAAACCAAGGGAGGAGACAGTATTCCCAGAGCTCAGGAGCCAAGGCTGTCCAGTGGCGGCTCCCCTCAGAGGGAGGGCCTTGTGGGAACTAGATCCCGCAAGGAAGTGCAGCTATTGTTAGAGATGCTTCCTGAAGCAAAGAGAAGGTTTCTCTCTCCTCACACCTTACTTTATTCCTCCAGTTCCTCTCATTGGACAAATCTTGTTTATTAATACGTAAACCAGCAATGGAGCCTGAAGAAATATTATATGTGAGATTTAACCCCCTGTGGTATAGAGCAGGGAGGGGGTCTGAGAACAGACAATTGACAGACATATCTCTGAGTAGATTTTTTAAAAATTGTGATTATAAAAGTAGAGAGCCAATAAGATTCGATGTTTGATTTTTTAAAAATTATTAATCAGGTGCTTTTGTTTCCACTTTACCTTATCAAACTAAAATTCTATTACAAGTGGATTCCTAATCATCTTTTAAAATTATCCCACAACATAAGGACTTTGATATCATGACATTTCTATAAGGCTGTGCCTTTTTCCTAGGTTAGTAGGGACTAACCAGAAAAAAAAAAAGCAAAACTGATATTTGATTGCCTAAATGGCTATTAGGGCAGGACCACCGGGCACACGAAATTTGTACAATGGATCAGTGTTCTCACTGAGTCTTCTCCCTGGATTCAACTGCCTCGGTGGGGATGCACACTTCGTAAAAATGAACTAATAAAAAATCTTTCCGACAATTAGGCTTCCCTTGCTGGGCTTAAAATAAGGGAGTGCGCGGCTCTGTATTAAAAGGTGTGCTCTTGATATACTCTTTTTTTTGAGGTTCTCAATCAAAGGGCTCTGCTTTTTAGTAAGACCTTTAAACAGCATCAGCCTTTCCCTCAAAAGAGAAAGGCTAAAAAGAGTGCCAGACTCAATTGAACTTAACAGAAAATCCATTGGTGACCAATGAAGCAGAAAGGATGTGCTCAAATCGCTGGGTTGAACGCTCTGTTGTATAGATCAGACAAGCCCATTTAGTGTCTACTGGTTCACACAGAGTCACACACTTGTTCACCAGCTTTACCTCCCAGATATTTTAATGGTAGTGTTTACCAGGTTTAGTGGGAAACCAATGAAGAAAAAAATGTGTAGGTAGATTAACTGGGTCAAGCTAGTTTCTTGCTTGGGTTTTAATTCCCTGTGTAGTGAATACAGTGCCAAAGCTTTGCTATAGTAATATCATAGGGAGTCGTGTTTATTTGGCTCACTCTAAATATTTAGTCTAAGATGATGTTAGGGGGTGACCAGGTGGCGCTCATGGTAAAAGAACCTGCCTGCCAGTGCAGGAGATGTAAGAGACACAGGTTCAATCCCTGGGTCAGGAAGATGCCCTGGAGAAGGACATGGCAACTCACTCCAGTATTCTTGGCTGGAGAATCCTGTGGATAGAGGAGCCTGGCGGGGTACAGTCCATGGGGTTGCAAGAGTTGGACATGACTCAAGTGATTTAGCATGCATGCAAGATTATCTTAAATACCCATTCTGTAAATACATTACTTTTCAAAGCAGTTTATTAGATAATATTTATTACTACGAAATAGTGTGAATTAACTGATATGATGATTTAAAAACAAACAGGAAACCCCTTGTATGCTGTCTTAGCCTGGGTTCCTCAGAAAAAGACTCTGAGAGGGAGATGTTCAGGCAGTTTATGGAGGAGGCTCTCGGAATATCTGTAAGAGATGAGGCAACCAAGATTAGTCAGAGGCTGGTATGATCTGCAAGCTAATCCCTTCAAAGTTTTCCCTTTGAGGCAAGGGGGCTCAGCCCCTGTACCACCGGCCCCACTCCCTCACATCCAGACATTGGGTATTGGCTGGCTGTTAGTAAAGAATCTGCCTGCACTGTAGGAGACCTGAATTTGATCCCTGAGTCAGGAAGATCCCCTGGAGAAGGAAATGGGTGCTCACTCCAATATCTTGCCTGGAGAATCCCAGGGACAGAGGAGCCTGGTGGGCTTCAGTCCAAGGGGTTGCAAGAGTCAGACATGACTTAGCAACTAAACCATCACCACCACAGTGCTGGAGAGGACATTACCTGGTTAAGGCAGTTCCTTCAGCTGGGGGAAATTCTGTTTTCCAGAAGTGACTCAACTGTGAGCCTTCTGCAGCCAGCTTTTCTCACAGCTGGGCAAATGACTGCCTGGACCCTAAAGGGGACCTTTGTGGCACATTACAGCATCCCCTAAATCTGATTATTACCTTGTTCCAAATGTCCACTTGCCATGTTGTTGTTGTTCAGCTGCTTAGTCGTGCCCAACTCTCTGTGTCCCTATGGACGGCAGCATGCCAGGCTTCTACGTCCTTCACTGTCTACCTGAGTCTGCTCAAACTCATATCCATTGAGTCAGTGATGCCTTCCAAACCTCTCATCTTCTGTCATCCTCTTCTCCTCCAGCCCTCAGTATTTCCCAGCATCAGGGTCTTTTCCAATGAGTCGGCTCTTTGCATTAGGTGGCCAGAGAGTACTGGAGTTTCAGCTTCAGCATCAGTCCTTACAGTGAATATTCAGGGTTGATTTTTTTAGGATTGACTGGTTGGATCTCCTTGCTATCTAAGGGACTCTAAGAGTCTTCTTCAGCAGCACAGTTTGAAAGCATCAATTCTTTGGTGCTCAGTCTTCTTTATGTCGAACTCTCACATCCATATAAGACTACTGAAAAAATATCCACCTCTGCAATTCCATTGTGAGTTACCAGCATTGGGAGGCTATACTGATACAGTTACCACATAATGGTGGCCTTCTGTACAGTTATTTCTGTGTTCCATTTTCCTCATTTTATCCAGTGATAAATGCAAATCTGACGCTATCACTCCTCTGAAGAACCCCTCAGTGGCCCTGTTGCACTCTCAGTAAACACCCAACTCTCTAACAAAGCTTGAAGTTGCTGGCCCTGACTAATAACCACCCTGCCCTTCTCACCTCAGGGCTTTTGCACATGTTGTACCATCTGCCTTAATGGTTCCATGGCTCCATCTGCTTAGATGGCTTTCTGCTGTGCCTCAACATACTCATGCCCCATTGGCTCCTACTTCAATATCCGTCGAAGCCCAAAGGGCTTGCCGTGAATCCTTCTTGGTTCTCCAGAGTGGGGTGCAATTCTTGTCCCCTATCCTCCATACTTCCCACTGCACTGCTTCCTGTCCTGTCCCTTCCTCAGTCACTGTATGCTCTGTTACTGTGTGTGACAGACAGACCCAGAGAGACGCAGGGACAGGGGAAGACCCAGGCTGCTTATCTGTATAATGTCTGTTTCTGCCAGTAGACTGTAAGTTCCAGAAGAACAGGGAACCTGACTGCTTTGCTCAGCACTGCACCTGACCCCAAGCATACTGCCTGGCATGCAGTACCTGATCATCCAGAGTTTGTGGAGTAAAGAATGAATAGTCAACCAGAAATTAAAATCCAGACATGACTCTGGTCAACCTGAAAAGTACAGGGTGATGTTCAAGTGCCAGAGAATTAAACATCAGCTTTTATTTCCTGATTATAGGTCCAAAAGAGTTATTTCATTTTTCTACATTTCACTGTATTTCTGGTCTTGACCTCATTCTTTTTAGAATATATACATATGTGTACACATATGCATAGATATGCATGTATCTGCATGTATTCTATATGTACAGAATAGGGAATAAATTTTATGTGAAGAATAGATCATGTACTCATTTGATGTAGTCTTCTTTTATAGGTATCTTGATCTTTTAGCTTTTTAACACATCCTACTGATAAAGAATCTGCCTGCGATGTAGAAGATGCAGAAGATTTTCGTTCAGTCCCTGGGTTGCGAAGATCCCCTGGAGGAGGAAATGGCAACCCACTCCAGGATCCTTGCCTGAAAAATCCCATGAACAGAGAAGCCTGGCAGGCTACAGTAATTGGGATCTCAAAAGAGTCAGACCTGACTTAGCGAGTAAACAGCAAAGAATTTCAAATAGCTTGTATATATAAAGTGTAGGCAATAATCAAAATATCTAAGTAAATCATCAATAAAGTAAAATATTTATAATAGCTATAAAATCAATTTTATAAATGTGAATGCTTATAAATTCCAGCCTTGATATTAAATAATGCTTAGAATGAGTCAGTGATGCAGGATTTTACAGGATTTATATTCAACTAGGTAAAGCTTCTGTTATTTATATTTGCATTTCAAAAACCAGGGAAAGGAAACATCTTTGACATCCTTTAAATGAGTGATTTTTATGTTCTACTCCTTTAATTTTTACATTTAAAAAAACATGAAGTACATCTCAGTCTAGTTGAAATAACTCACTTTTTTATGCAAAAAATTTTTGTTTTGTTACCTTCTAAATACATGTGATTCCAGAAAGTTCTTGCATCGTTTCTTAATCCCAAATAATTCTACATGCAATGTATATTGTGTGACCTGTTTAGTTTGTTTGATAAAAAGCAGGTTTAATAAAGTTTCAGTGCCTTAAAGGATTTACCCATTAGCAAAAATTTTCTTTCCTGCTCTAGCGACAATGTCATTTTCTACAACTCAAGTAGTACATGTCTCCCAAGCCAAAAGGAGGCAATGTGAGAGCCCCCATCTTTTAAGTCAGATTCAGAGAGATAGAAAGCCAATAAACTGGATAACGGTGTTAATACATCTGAGACTTGTGAACTGGAAATAGTGTCTGATTAAAGAACTTACAAGAAGTAAGGTGTCCTTCATATCCTCAGATTCTGAAAGCTATGTCAAGAAAAGAAACTTTGTTAGTGTTCTTCCTAGAGATGTAACTGTCTTTGATTTTTCCAAAACAGTAAGTGGGTGATTATTGGTTAAGCTTTGCAGTTATGATGATCTGATTGTCATTTAAATCATCAACTGCAGCAGAAAATCCTGAAATCTCAGACTCTTTGACTTTCCTTTTAGTAAATATCTAAGTGTGGCTTACCTGAGACTTGCACTGCTTGCATTTGATGTGTAACACCACAAAAAAGTTTTTATTTTGGTTGACACAGCTCCTTTTATAAAATTTGTTTGCTTGGAAAATGCCCAGAGATTTTCATTTGACTGGGAGATGTCTGGGTCCCATCTTCATTCTCTGCTCAACTTGGTTTCTCATTCATAAAAGAGGATTGGACTCACTGCTCTGGAGTGATAGCTGTGCCTACAGGTTGTTCCCTTTTCTCTCTTATACTGCTTCTCAGATAGTTTAGTTTTATTCTTATGTCTTAGGCCTCTAACAGGAAGGAGAATTTTCTTTTCTAGGGGGCATACTCTATGTAGGTAGTCAAGAAAAATGATTTATATTATACATACATTATGGAAGTAAGAATTACTACCATTAAGAGATTCTTAAGTGACTGAGCGACTGAACTGAACTGAACTGAACCGAAGTGCTTAAATACTATATTCAGTTGCATTTGAATGATCTGAGTCTCCATGCAAAAATTTCCTATTTGATTTGCTTTCTTCTCAGTGAATGTCATAAATGGAGGTTCTTTGATCTTGACCCCTGGATTTCAGAACAATTCTTGGTACAGCTTTGAATCATTGTCTGAATCATTTGACATAAAAAATCACATCCCTATGTTTTATTTCCAAGTCTAAATTTAGGAAATAGTTGTGAATTTCATGTTTTTGCCGAGAAAATTTTAATTTTACTGGTACATAAAGAGTAATATTCCTAACCTGGAACCAGTAGCTATTGAAAATATACTTGATAAAATACTCACATTCCTATTTTTTTTTAAATAACTTTTTGTTTTACTGAAACAATAAGAGTTCACAGAGGAATTAGAAAGTTCGGGATAAATCAAAGGCAGAAAATGTAAAGCACACAAATCCCATTTGTCAGTAACACTTAACATCTTAGTAAATTCCATAGGCTACTTTAAAAGTTTCAAGCTTTCTTTGTTCATGGCACCCTCAGTATTGCAGTCATTTCTTTCTGGTGCTTTACACCAATATAAATTATGTTTTCTATGTAGTTAGGCCCAAGCCAGCTAATAGTAGTAGTTCACACAGTGTCCAAGAGGTGTTGCTGTGTTTCTCTTGAAATTTTAAAATATCCTGGGGGGCTCTTGTGAGCTCATTGCACACATTCCTAATTCTTGAGATTATATTGAAAAGTTGGCTAATGAAAACAGAAGTTGTAAATAACATCTACAGAGAATGTGACCAGTCTTTTTATATATGGAGTTAAGGACAGCCATAAAATAGTGAGGCTTATAGTCAATGTCACAATTTAAATTTTCTGTACATTTCTTGGTGTCACCTGTCTGTCCTTCATGCCAGCACTCTCTTCCCAGTTGGAATCTGTCCCTTAAAAAGGATAAGCTTTCGATACCTTTTCCTTAATTTGATTAAATATTTTAATTCTTACACATACATATTCCTTAAAGCAAAGGTTTAAAAAGGTAGGCCTTGGAGCTCTGGGCCTGGATTTGAATCTAGTATCTTGCTTACCCTCTGACCTCAAACAGGTGACTTAACTTCTCCCATTCTCAGTTTTCTCAGCTATCAAATAGGGATAGTAAGAGTTGTTGAGAGGATTAAGTAAATTAGTGTATATGATGCACTTGTAACCGTGCCTGTGCCTGTGTGTGCTAAGTCGCCTCAGTTGTGTCTGACGCTTTGCGACCCTTTGGACTGTAGCCTGCCAGACTCCTCTGTCCATGGGGATTCTCCAGGCAGGATTATTGAAGTGGGTTGTCATGCCCTCTTCCAGGGGAACTTCCCGACTCAGGGATTGAATCCACATCTCTTTTGTCTCCTGCATTGGCAGGCGGGTTCTTTACCACTAGCGCCACCTGAGAAGCCCCATAACAGCGCCTAGCACATGCTAAATGCTCAATAAAGGCTATTACTACTGGTAATAAAATGAAAATAAAGACAGGGACCTCTCTTTAGAGATTGTTGGAATCAAGTAGTGGATGGAGAATGATTTGGGAAGGAAGAACCTCACCACCTCCCCCTTCTGCCACTTTCCCATCTCTGTAATAGCTACAAGGTGGCTGCATATTGTAAAGATTTACATCTCTTAGTCTTGAAGAATTTTGAGATGGTAGAAAAAGGAGTTTCTCTTTCATGATGCTAAGGAATTCATTGCTGTGGTTTGCAGCATCAGGATGGGTGAAATGGAGACAAAAGAGCTAAGATCTAAGGATTTTTTTTTTCATAATAGTTATGTTTATCTTTTTAGGATAAAAACATTACTTTCACATTTTAGACAGTTTGGAAAATAATGAATAATGTAAAAATCAAGAGCCAGAGAAAAACCACTATAACTTTTTTATAGATATTTATTCCAGATCTCTTGATTTTTTTATATATTTGGGATCATAATTATATATATGATATTATATATTGCATTTATCACAACATATTTTGATCAATTTTCAGTGAAATGAAATATTCTTAGTAAATGAGACTCAGTGATTTGTCATCGTGTAGATATATTCTGGTGTATAGGATGTATTCTTACTTGTATGACCATCCTCTTATGGGTAAGCATTTAAGGTGCTTATTCTAAATTACATCTTTGTGCATAAAACTTCATTTATAACTTTGATTATCTGCTGAAGACAGATCCTCAGAACTGGAACTACTAAATGACAATGGTACAGCATTGTTCTTCGAGTTTGGATGTCTTTCCGTGGGCAGTGTAAACCGGCGCCTCGTTCAGCGTCCCTTTGCCAAGCCTGAGCATTTGCAAAGTGATAGGCGCAGCGAGGTGTCCTTTGATTTTAATTTGACACTTCTTTGATTTTTAGTGAAGCTTATATGTTTATTTCCATTTGCATTTCTTAGTCTGCGAGTTTTTCCTTTACATCCTTTGTCCACTTTTCTCTTGAGGTGTATTTTTGATGCGATTATAACTCCTCTTCATATATTAAAATTTCCCTTATATTTGTTATAAACATATTCTCAGTCTTTAACTTTTCATTTTTAGTGTAATCTGTTAATTTTTGTTTATGCATTGAAATCTCTATTTTTATTTCTTTGATTTCTTCTGTTGCTTTTGCATTCAGAAAATGTAAATGCATATACCCCTCACATATACTTCTAATTTTATTTTTAAGTATTTCATTTAATCCTTTTTTATTTATTATGAAATTAATGTAACATTCATCCCAAATAGCTGTTTTCCCCATTCTGTTAGTTAAATCTGGAGAGGGAAATTGCAACCCACTCTAGTATTCTTGCCTGGAAAATCCCATGGACAGATGAGCCTGGTGGGCTACAGTCCATGGAGTCACAAAGAGTCAGACACGACTGAGCACAGTAGTCGAATAATATGTCTATTAAGTTATTGCACATAGAAGAGGTGTTCCAGGGTTATAGTATTATATTAAATTGATTCCATTTTATTTTACTCTGTTGATCAGAGAGTACCCTTCTTTTCTGTCCCATTTCTACTGCTCCATGGTACCTAGTATCTCCTATTGGAGCTGTGATAGAGAAATTGGCTCACTCTCCAGATGCAGCCATGTGTATTTATATTTTCACTTATGTAGCTTCACCAGTCATTGCTTCTCCATCTGCTTTCCATCTTCTAGAAACTTGGTGAGATCTTTTGACAACAGATAGTCTTCCTCTCTTATTCTTCAGTTTTGGGGTTTGTAACTTTTAAAACATGCCTTTACTTGAACTGCCCTGATGATCCAGGGGTTAAGACTCTGCAGTTCTGATGCAAGGAGTGTAGGTTTGATCTCTGGTCGGGAGACTAAAATCTCACATCCTATAAGGTACAGCCAAAAAAAAAATGGTTTACTAATTTCAGTAGAATTTTGATAGAGGAGATGAATCAGATGAAATGATTGTGTTTAGATCTCTAGCATGTCTGGCAACTATAAACACACATATTTGAACATTTTTTATTTATTCATTCAAAATATATGCTTGCCGTGTCTCTCATGTATCAAACTACTTCCAAAGATAGAACCTTGAACTGAATCTAGGCTTCATGAGTTTTTGTTTAAGTGGTGCCTTGTAGATATATAATTAGGAAACTGGTTCTGTAGTGAAGCTGAGGCAAAATGTCATGGCCACATACTATTGAGAAAAGTAAAGAACTCCAAGCTAGACTTCAACAGTATGTGAACTGAGAACTTCCAGATGGATTTAGAAAAGGCAGGGAAACCAGAGATCAATTTGCCACCATCTGTTGGATCATAGAAAAAGCAAGAGAATCTCAGAAAAAACATCTACTTCTGCTTCATTGACTAGGCTAAAGCCATTGTTAAAGAGATGGGAATACCAGACCACCTTACCTGCCTCCTGTGAAACCCATATGCAGGTCAAGAAGCATCAGTTAGAACCAGACATGGAATAATGGGCTGGTGGGCTGGTTCCAAATTGGGAAAGGTGTATGTCAAGGCTGTATATTGTCACCCTGCTTATTTAACTTATATGCAGAGTATATCATGTGAAATGCCAGGCTGGATGAAGCACAAGTCAGAACCAAGATTGCTGGGAGAAATATCAATAACCTCAGATATGCAGATGACACCACCCTTATGGCAGAGAGCGAAGAGGAACTTAAGAGCCTCTTGATGAAGGTGAAAGAGGAAAGTGAAAAATCTTGCTTAAAACTGAACATTTAAAAAACTAATATCATGGCATCCAGTCATATCACTTCATGGCAAGTAGATGGGGAAACAATAGAAACAGTGAGAGATTTTATTTTCTTGGGCTCCAAAATCACTGCAGATGGTGACTGCAGCCATGAAATCAAAAGACACTTGCTCCTTGGAAGAAAAGTTATGACCAACCTAAACAGTGTATTATAAAGCAGAGACGTTACTTTGCTAACAAAGGTCTGTCGTCAAAGCTGTGGTTTTTCCAGTAGTCATGTATGGATGTGAGAGTTGGACCATAAAGAAGGCTGAGACCTAAGAATTTGATGCTTTTGAACTGTGGTGTTGGAGAAGATTCTTGAGAGTCCCTTGGACTGCAAGGAAATCAAACCAAGTCAATTCGAAAGGAGATCAATCCTGAATATTCATTGGAAGGACTTATGCTGAAGCCGAAGCTGCAATACTTTGGCCACCTGATGTGAAGTGCTGACTCACTGGAAAAAACCCTGATGCTGGGAAAGATTGAAGGCAGGAGGAGAAGGGGACGACAGAGGATGAGATGGTTGGATGCCATCACCGACTCAATGGACATGAGTTTGAGCAAGCTCCGGGAGATGGTGAAGGACAGGGAAGCCTGGTGTGCTACAGTCCATCAGGTCACAGAGAGTTGGACACAACTGAGCTACTGAACAACAACAAAAGGAGACCAAGGCAGGACTGATCCTAGAGAAATGAAGGTCCTGATTATGTTTCACATACGCAGCTGAACAGTCTCAGCTGTCCATCTATTACCGTTTTAGAAAAGAGCCTTCTTCCTGCCTGGATGACCTAGGTCATATCCCCATTTAAGCATGGTCTACTCCTCTTTATATCAAACATTTCTCATAGGTGTGCCTCTTAATAGACATATAATGTTGAATTTGTTTCTTAAGCCAACCCGAATATTTTTTTCCCTAAAGGGAAATTGAACTTTCCATTCACTGTCGTAATTGGTGTGTTAATCTTACTTGTCACAACTTCTTTTAGATCTGCATTGTCTATTTCTAATACCTTTCTTGCTTTCTTTTCTTTTTTGTTCTTTGTAATGCAGGGTGTGCTTATTTTATGTTTCCTTCAGTGATTTGGGAGTTATATATGTTATTTATAATTCTATTACTGGTTATCTTTAGGTTTTAAAATATGTGTTTGAAAAAGCATTTTTTTCCCTTGTGTTAAAAGTTAAGAACACATCACCAATGTTTGAATTCTACTTTTGTAAAATGAGCAGTTTGACATGCTTTCAACTCCCCCGACCTACTTCTAATCTTTTGTCAATGTAGAATCAGATACCACAGTCATTTTTATTTATTAATCTGAGTCATGCTAAACAACTAGATTGGACTAGTAAGGGAGAGATATTTCTGTTTTAATGTAGTGAACTAATGTTTCTGCATTATTCATACACTAGTGACTTTCTTTAAAGTATAAATCTTATTAACATTTTAGTATGTAACAGGTAAGAACATGACAATCTCTAGGTTTGTCTTTCTTTTAAAGAGATGAAAGAAACCTTAAGGAGTTAAGCCTACATCTTAGACTTTACCCTTTGGAAATTAAATTTAATATCAATCAAATTATTTTTGTATGATTTTTAAACATGCATTCTTGGGGCTTCCCATGTGGCACTGGTGGTACAGATCTTACCTTCCAATGCAGAAGACATAAAGGATGTGAGTTTGATCCCTGGGTCCAGAAGATCGTCTGAGGAGGGCATGGCAACCCACTCCAGTATTCTTGCCTGGAGAATCCCATGGACAGAGGAGCCTGGCGGGCTGCAGTCCATGGAGTCACAAAAAGTTGGACATGACTGAAGTGACTTTGCATGTACCACAGTGCCACAGAGTCAACTAATTAGGCTTTTTAAAAACATCCTAAGAAAATCAACTTGAAATCTTGGCTTTACTTTTTGAATCAAGTGAGGGGGGGGCTTTAAAGACAAATATTTTTAAAGCGAAAGATAAAACATAGTTAAATAGTTTTTAGGGAAAATGTACTGATGATAATAAAGCTAGTTTGCATCTCCCACACCTCCGAAATTTGATTTATTCATTGCTAGTATGCCTTTAAAAATAATTTTGACTAAGCTTTTGCAATCAAGACAAGAGTGAAAGAGTTAAATAATTTTCCTTGCTACTCACTTTTTGTGTATATCTGAGTAGCAGCTCCACTACAGGGAGATGTGTGGAGGTAGAGAAATATCAAACCAAGCTTTTGCTCTCTGTGGATAATAAAAATTACCCACTTTCTCACAGATGTCAAATCTGGCAGATTTCCATAGAAAATTTGGATTGAATGTCAACTACCCAAATTATTTTAGTGTCTGCTGAAGTGTGTGCTTGGCAGGGATTTCAGCAGGAAAATAGGAAGTGGGTTTGAAAACATTAATAATATCTGAATACAACTCCTTAAGCTGATTGTTCCATAGATGAACCAAAGCATATATTGTCCCTTCTAACCAGAGCCCTCCAAGAAGTCCAGGTGGACACATTGTTAATGTTTCAAATGTAGACGTTAAGAGGAGGGCTTATTTAGGAAACAGGATTTGCTATCGACAGGGTAGATCTTTGCCTTCTCCTTGAATAGCTGAGACTGGCTATTTAACAGCTAAACATAGTACAAATGACACAAATACCATGTAGGTGACAAAGAGAACTTAGATTTTATTAGTTATAATTTCTGGACCAGTAGATGTTTTCAAAGTGTACTGAGGTTTGGTTAGAAGATCTGAGTTCTAGCACTAACACTGACATTCAGAACCCTCCATCTCTCCAGCTCATAGTTTCTTCATCTGTAAATCAAAGGGGATGTAATTGCATCATCTTTTGTCTTTAAAAATACTTTCAGCATATTTTGATCTGTGTTGATAAGGAAAAATGGAGATAACTTAATACTAGGTAAATCTAGTTGGTTTGTTTTCCATGAGAAGAAACAAAGCTCCTTTGCTTAAGAAATTAAAACTGCAATATATCAAGTAACATAAAATGAGTTCTGAGAAGTTATGCAATATCAAGGGATCAGCTTAATCGTCACATGCATTCTAAATTTCTCTAAATCTGTCTATTGTTATTCATCAGAAGTTCTCATCTTTCTTCTTCCAAATGTTTTCATTGTGCAGTTTGTTCATTCAGTCAATAAATATTTATTGAGCACTTATTATGTCCCAGACACTGTGCTAAATGTTAGGTAATGAACAAAACAGGCACGGCACTTTGCCTTCATGAAGTTTGCCTTCTAATGGGGAAAACAGATGACAACACAACCAAATGCAATTTGTACTATGTCAGTCAGATAGTGTTAGATGGAGAAAAGGGAGACTTGGTATGTCTTATATGTGTTTGAATACATGTGTGTGCACACACATTTAAAATATGGTAGGTAGAGAAATCTTTTCTGAGAAAGTGAAATTTAAGATGAGGACCGAAGAAGATGAGATAGAGAGTCATCTGAGTGAGGTGTATTTCAGGTAAAGACAGAGCAAATGCAAAACCCTTAGGCAGGAACATGCTGGGCTTTGCAACAGCAGTGCTTCATTCCCTGTCAACAATGTTTTGTTGTCGTTGTTTAGTTGCTGAGTCATTTCTGACTCTTTTGTGACCCTATCGATTGTAGCCTGCCAGGCTCCTCTGTCCATGGGATTTCCCAGGGAAGAATACTAGAGTGGGTTGCCATTTTCTTCTCCATGAGAATGCTTAGTATACACCAGTTATTTGCCAATTGTCCTTTCTTTTCTTGTGAAATAGACATTGATAAGCATGTAGACACAAGCCCTATAATAAAATATATAGGAATCATGATACTTTGTTTAGGGCAGAGTGAGCCCTCGAGGAACGAGTAGTCAGTTGTATGCTGCTGCTGCTAAGTTGCTTCAGTCGTGTCCGACTCTGTGTGATGCCATAGACGGCAGCCCGCCAGGCTCCTCTGTCCCTGGGATTCTCCAGGCAAGAATACTGGAGTGGGTTGCCATTTCCTTCTCCAATGCATGCATGCATGCTAAGTTGCTTTAGTCATGTCCAACTCTGTGCGACCCCATGGACAGCAGCCCACCAGGCTTCTCTGTCCATGTAATTCTCTAGGCAAGAGTACTGGAGTGGGTTGCCATTTTCTTCTCTAAGTCAGTTGTATATGGGGAGTCAAAAGAGAATTCACACAAGGTCTGTTTCTAAAATTGTATCATAGATTGTTCTTAATCCTTTTTATTTTTGCAGGTGCTCAAGTTAAGAACTTTAATATGGCTTTAAATATGTAAGGAATGGTATGAATATGATGGAGAATTTTTCTTTAGTTTTGTGGGAAAAAGAAAAACGGAAGCAAATATTACTGGGTTCCCACTCTGTGCCAGATGTGCTCCACTAGGCACTTGGTACATGTGATCTTCTTTTGTTCTCATAAGAACAAACATGTTTCCTTGTTTTATAGATAGTGAAACTTGGGCTTTGAGAGGTAAAGAAGTTGTCTTCAAATTACAGAGTGAGTACATGGTTGAAGCAGTTTTCAAATTCAGGTCTTCTTCCTAACTCCTAATATGTATTTCCCTATCCTCACTTGTTCCTGGTTATATTGTCAAACGGGGACTTGAGATATAGTAACCAGTCCATTCTAAAGGAGATCAGTCCTAGGTGTTCATTGGAAGGACTGATGCTAAAGCTGAAACTCCAATACTTGAGCCACCTCATGCGAAGAGTTGACTCATTGGAAAAGACTCTGATGCTGGGAGGGATTGGGGGTAGGAGGAGAAGGGGACGACAGAGGATGAGATGGCTGGATGGCATTACCGACTTGATGGACATGAGTTTGAGTGAACTCTGGGAGTTGGTGATTGACAGGGAGGACTGGCATGCTGTGATTCATGGGGTCGCAAACAGCTGGACACGACTGAGCGACTGAACTGAACTGAACATAAAGATAAAGATGAAGGTAACCTGTTGGGTTATAGATTCTTAGGACTGTGATTAACTGTAATATCATTTCAGCCTAAACTTGGGAGACTTGAATTAAAAATTTTCTGATAAATCTTAATAATACCAAATACTGAATATCTTACCTAACACCCATTTGCGTGTGTGCACACACACACACCCACCCAACCACATATATCTTTGTCTCTGGGGTGAATACTATCATTACTCTGATATAAAGTGCTCTCTTTTTTAATCCTCATGACAGGGCTGTGAAGAAGATTTTATTACCTTTAGTTGAGAGATGGTATGTTCAAATATACATCTCATTCTGGAACCCTCATTCTTACCAGTTATGGGTAGGGTTTATTTCAGTATGTAATACCTCACATGGTTGAGAATGTTCTTTTTTATATTATATATAAAACACATCTCTTTTCTTTTTGACCACACCGTGCAACTTGCAGGATCTTAATTCTCCTGCCAGGGTTTGAACCTGGGTTCTGGGAAGTGAAAGTGCAGAGTTCTAGCCACTAGATCACCCGGGAATTCCCTAAAATACATCTTCTTATCATGAAAATGCTTTTCTTCCTCCACAGAGACACAGAATGAAGCTATTCAGTACTGTTCTTTATATATTGGAATACACTTATAAATGTGTATTCCCTTTCTGATTTATGTGACTGGGATATATTTGAAATATTGTATCTGAAATCTGATAAATATTGATCTGTTTGAAAATGTTGTAGGTATTTGAATCTGTCATAAATCAGTTATAAAAGATCACACTCATATTTTGTATCTATGGTTATATAACTTAAAAAATTTTATAGTATAAGTCCAACTGAAAGCTTACATTTTTATCCTCACAGTAGTTTAAGTATATATAAAATTTTATTATGTTCCATTAGTACTCTCTATGAATTTATTTTTTACAAATAGTTTTTCAAAATTGATAGGTGATGGCATGAACTTTTTCAAAGTTATACGGTTATATGATTGCTAGAGCTAGGATTTTCATGCCTCTTATTTAAGAAAACTCTCTGCCATAAGGGTGCCCTATGGCAGAAAGTAAAGAAGAACTAAAGAGCCTCTTGATGAAACTGAAAGAGGAGAGTGAAAAAGTTGGCTTAAAGCTCAACATTCAGAAAACTAAGATCATGACATCCTGTCCTATCACTTCGTGGCAAGTAGATGGGGAAACAGTGGAGGCTGACTTTATTTTTTTGGGCTCTAAAATCACTGCAGATAGTGACTGCAGCCATGAAATTAAAAGACGCTTTCTCCTTGGAAGGAATGTTATGACCAATCTAGACAGCATATTAAAAAGCAGAGGCATTAACTTTGTCAACAAAGTCCGTCTAGTCAAGGCTATGGTTTTTCCAGTGGTCAAGTATGGATGTGAGAGTTGGACTATAAAGAAAGCTGAGCACAGAAGAATTGATGCTTTTGAACTGTGGTGTTGGAGAAGACTCTTGAGAGTCCCTTGGAGTGCAAGGAGATCCAACCAGTCCATTCTAAAGGAGCTCAGTCCTGGGTGTTCATTGGTAGGTCTGTTGTTGAAGCTGAAACTCCAATACTCTGGCCACCTGATGTGACGAGCTGACATATTTGAAAAGACCCTGATGCTGGGAAAGATTGAGGGCAGGAGGAGAAGGGGACGACAAAGGATGAGATGGTTGGATGGCATCACCGACTCAGTGGACACGTTTGATTAAACTCTGGGAGTTGGTGATGGACAGGGAGGCCTGGCATGCTGCGGTTCATGGGGTCGCAAAGAGTCGAACACAACTGAGTGACTGAACTGAACTGAACTGATTTAAGAAAACAGTAAAAAAAAAAAAGAAAACAGTATATCCAAAGTCAACTATTTGTCACACCCTTGGTACATCAAATGTTTAAGGAGAAAAGAAGAAATAAATATTTGTATTATCATGTGAAAAATAGGGCCCTTAAAAATTAAATAACTTTTAAAATATAAAATATACTATCTTTGGTAATAACTAACCTTTATTGACTATTTACCAGAAGCTAAACATTGTGTTGTCTTCTACGTGTATTAATTCACTGCAAGTTCACAGTAACGCTAAGTTGAGTTCAGTTCAGTCACTCAGTCGTGTCCGACTCTTTGTGACCCCATGAATTGCAGCATGCCAGTCTTCCCTGTCCATCACCAACTCCCGGAGTTCGTTCAAACTCACATCCATCGAGTCGGTGATGCCATCCAGCCATCTCATCCTCTGTCGTCCCATTTTTTTATTGCTCCCAAGATGGGAATACCAGACCACCTGACCTGCCTCTTGAGAAACCTATATGCAGGTTAGGAAGCAACAGTTAGAACTGGACATGGAACAACAGACTGGTTCCAAATAGGAAAAGGAGTACGTCAAGGTTGTATATTGTCATCCTGCTTATTTAACTTCTATGCAGAATACATCATGAAAAATGCTGGGCTGGAAGAAGCATAAGCCAGAATCAAGATTGCCGGGAGAAATATCAATAACCTCAGATATGCAGATGACACCACCCAAATGGCAGAAAGTGAAGAGGAACTAAAAAGCCTCTTGATGAAAGTGAAAGAGGAGAGTGAAAAAGTTGGTTTAAAGCTCAACATTCAGAAAACGAAGATCATGGCATCTGGTCCCATCACTTCATGGCAAATAGATGGGGAAACAGTGGAAACAGTGTCAGACTTTATTTTGGGGGGCTCCAAAATCACGGCAGATTGTGACTGCAGCCATGAAATTAAAAGACGCTTACTCCTTGGAAGGAAAGTTATGACCAACCTAGATAGCATATTGAAAAGCAGAGACATTACTTTGCCAACAAAGGTCCATCTAGTCAAGGCTATGTTTTTTCCAGTAGTCATGTATGGATGTGAAAGTTGGACTCTGCAGAAAGCTGAGCGCCGAAGAATTGATGCTTTTAAACTGTGGTGTCGGAGAAGACTCTTGAGAGTCCCTTGGACTGCAAGGAGATCCAACCAGTCCATTCTAAAGGAGATCAGTCCTGGGTGTTCTTTGGAAGGAATGATGCTAAAGCTGAAACTCCAGTACTTTGGCCACCTCATGTGAAGAGTTGACTCATTGGAAAAGACTCTGATGCTGGGAGGGTTTGGAAGCAGAAGGATAAGGGGACAACAGAGGATGAGATGGCTGGATAGTATCACTGACTCGATGGACGTGAGTCTCAGTGAACTCCGGGAGTTGGTGATGGACAGGGAGGCCTGGCGTGCTGCGATTCATGGGGATGCAAAGAGTTGGACACGACTGAGTGACTGAACTGAACTGAATACTACTATTAATGTATTATAACAATCTGCTAGTTTTTAATATTTTACCTTAAACAAAGGGTATGTTGAAGTTCCAGAAAATTAATATGATATATGTCTGGAGTTTTGAACCTAATTCTGTCACTAGTCTGTCACTAACTTAATAATATATGTATTTTCAGTTTCATTTCTTTTTATAGCTGAGTAAGTACTCCATTATATATATGTACCACATCTTTGTCCATTTGTCTGTCTATGGACATTTAGGTTGCTTCCATGTCCTGACTGTTGTAAATAATGCTGCAATGAACATTGCAGTTATATGTGTTTTTTTAAATTATGGTTTTCTCAGGGTATATGTGCAGTGGTGGGATTGCTGGGTTATATGGTAATTCTGTGGACCTATAGTATATCATGCAAAGTGAAGTAAGTCAGAAAGAGAAAAACAAATATTATATATTAATGCGTATATGTGGAATCTAGAAAATGCTACATATGAACCTATATTTTTTGGTTAATTGATTTAGCCTATGTAGTAGTTAGTGAAATCAAATTTTCAGGGCTAGAATAGAAATGTAGACATAGAGAGCAAATGAGTGGACATAGGGGGAAGGGAAGGGTGAGAGGCATTGAGAGATTAGGTTTGATATATATCCACTATGATGTGTAAAATGGATAGTGGGAAGCTGCTCTATAGCACAGGGAGCTCAGCTTGGTACTCAGTGATGACCAGGATGTGTGGGATGGGGTGGGAGGGAAGTCCAAGAAGGAGGTGATGCATGTATACATATAGCTGATTCACTTCATTGTACAGCAAAAACGAACACAGCAGTGTAAAGCAGTTATACGCCAGTAGAAAATAATAATAATATATATATCTCCATCCTGCAATTAACACATCCTTACCTGTTTGTTTGACTCTATAGTCTCACTGAACTAATTTGAGAATGAATAAAATAATTCATCTGCCCTATCCCTTTGTGAGTATGAGTTTGGTTTATTCCCCAAGCAAAAAGTTGACTGTGCAGTGAAGAATTTGTTGTTTGCAGGTAATTTTTTTTCCCCTCTTACGCTTTTAACTTGTTATCAAAGGTATAACATAGAGAAAATGTGAGACAATTCAGTATAATATCTGTGAGAAACGTCAGCTCCATGAGACACTAACATAACTGTTTCAGACTTTCTATAGGAAAGAAAATTTAGGTCAGCACTGATGAATAACTTGCACTAGAATGGATAATCGGGGACACACAACATACACTCACAAACATGTACATGCACACACAGGCAGTTTTTCTTTCAAAGCTGCCATTATTTCCATTACCTCCATTCATAATACCTCCAGTTACAATGAACATCGTTTATTGGCAATAGTTGTTACCACAGACTTTGTTATCTTGTTTAGTTCTTATGCTTTTTAAATGACTTAAATCCCATGGATGGAGGAGCCTGGTAGGCTGCAGTCCATGGGGTCACTAAGAGTCAGACACGACTGAGTGACTTCCCTTTCACCTTTCACTTTCATGCACTGGAGAAGGAAATGGCAACCCACTCCAGTGTTCTTGCCTGGAGAATCCCAGGGACCGGGGAGCCTGGTAGGCTGCCATCTCTGGGGTCGCAAAGAGTCGGACACGACTGAAGCGACTTAGCAGCCACATCTTGGGTGAGGAGATCTTTTTCACTTGTGTTAACATCAGAAAGAACACCTTAAGGAAGTATATAAGTATACTTTGCTAATAATGACAATCTGTGACAGCCAGTAAACTAAGTTAGCTGTACATACATAACAAAACATATGTACGTCTAACTTAAATTTACTATCAGTGTGACATAGGTTGCTAGCTGGACTTTTGCCTCTTATGAATGGGATTCCTAAAAGGGCATGATCAAGCATATAACTAATAAACAGCCTTAGAAATTGAATGATGGATTTGATCTCACTGCTGTTTGGTTGACAGATGGGAATCAAACAGACATAAACTCTGTACTTCCAATTTATTGCTGGGAAGGGAAATTGTGTGCCCAAAATGCCATAAGACAGGTTGTTCTTCCAGCATTTATAGTCTGGTGGGAAGGAGAAAATAAAGGTCCTGTAGTCTTTCAAAAAAGACAGTTTTAAGCCATTTTCAACATAATATTTCAGACTTCCAGTTTGGATGAGATTGTGAGTATATCAGGGCCAACTTCTGAACCTTTTGAAGTTCATTCACATCATATAATGTATTTTTTTTCCAATTTCTGTTTTAATTCAATGTTGAATTAAATGAAAGATTCTTTAGCCAACGTACTGCAGGTGCTCACTGAATATTCTACTTATAGTAACCCTAAAGATGCTTCCTTGAAATGTTAAAATTTGTTCTGTAAGTATATATTTTTATTTTTCTACATTCTATCTAGATAGCCCAAATAATTATGTGTTCAAATATGTTGCGTCAACACTGCAAAACTAAGATAGTCTCTAGTATGGTATGAATATGAAATGAAACTATGATATTCATGGACCCGAAATTTAAAAAAAAATATAGATCTAGGAGCTTATTTCCAGATTTAATGTAGTATACTCTTTGACTTTTATATGATAAATCTTTAAACACTTCAGTATAAGAAAACTTCTGATATTCATTTTTATGTGATTATCTTTGGGAAGATACCAATATTATATTTCATGTGTCTCTTTAATTGCAATTATTTAATGTTTAATCTTCAAATTTCATGCAAATATAATTAGTAAGAGTTCTATCAGCATGATTACCCACTTGAGATTTTTTTGTTCAAACATAAATTGAAGTAGCAGTACCTAAGTACATGAAATTTTATTAATTAATGAAGAAATTTATTAATTCACAAGCTTTGGTTACTCACTTATCATGTGTGGGTATCAGAACTGAATTCTTAAGTATTTCAAATCTATGGATGAACCACTCAGCTTTGCAAGGAGTGAATGTGTCTGACCTTCTGGCTATAGCATTAACACCGGCTAATATTTTCACATAAACAGGCCTGCTAATGAGGAGTCAGGGAAAAGGAATGAGGAGTCAGGAAAAAGGAATGTGTATAACTTAGTATAACCCAGACAGGAAGAAAGAAAAGCTAAGCTCACATCCTATTGATGGAACATTGAACAGAAAATTTAGAATCTGAATAATGTATTAGATTGGTCACAGAAAAAAGGTTTCATGACTTAATGGTGAATTGGTTTAGGTGTATGGTCAAAATATGCCCATATTTGTGCAAAAGGAGATTAAATCTGCTTGTACATTAGTCAGGGAAAAGATGAAAACTACGAACAAGGACACCGGATAAGACTTTGTTCTAAAGAATAGAAACTGGAGGTATCTGTTGAAGGAGAGCACTTTAGTGTGAACTCTGAAAGCATTAATAGTGTGATCCTATTAGAAAGGTTCAAGGTTTTTAAAAGGGTTGAAAATAAGACCTCTAAAGGGAAAATTAATAAAGAATATTCCTACTAAAGCTGTTTGCTTGGAACAATTAAGAAACAATAAAAAAATTTTAACTTGATTGTATGAAAACTAACAGAGCTAAAGATGGGATAAGGGGAGAGAACGCTTGTTTATTAAAGTAGTGATTGCTCTACCTTTGGTGCCTTTGTGCAACGTGTGTAATTTTTTCCAAATATTTTCTATATATTTATGTGCTTATCCCAGAGTTTTATCACTGTGACATGCACTTCCCAGGTGGCTCAGTGGGTGAGTAATTCACCTGCAATGTAGGAGATGCATGTCATGCAGGTTCAGGCCCTGCATTGGGGAGATCCCCTGGAGGAGGGCACGCAAACCACTCCAGGATTCTTGTCTGGAGAATACCAAGGACAGAGGAGCCTGGCAGGCTACAGTCCATAGCATTGCAAACAGTCAGACACTACTGAAGTTATTGAGCAAGCATGCACACACGCACTGAGAATGCAAAGTGAAGGAGAGCCTGTACCTGCCCACTGGAAGTTTAGCAGTCTAATAGAAATGGAAGTAAATGCACCAGGAATGATGTCAGGAGCATGGCTGAACAAGATAGTCTTCATCATGTCCTGCCTCAAAAACAATTAGACATTCATTCATGGTTCAAGTGACTTTGTGGGAGCTGTAGATCCAGTATCATATGCAAAGATCCAGTATCATATCTAGGAGGACTCCCTCCTTGTGCATCTGGTTCATTTGAGTTCAGTCGCTCAGTTGTGTCCAACTCTTTGCGACCCCATGAACTTCAGCACGCCAGGCCTCCCTGTCCATCACCAACTCCCAGAGTTTACCCAAACTCATGTCCATTGAGTCGGTGATACCATCCAACCATCTCATCCTCTGTCGTCCCCTTCTCCTCCTGCCTTCAATCTTTCCCAGCATCAGGGTCTTTTCAAATGAGTCAGCTCTTCACATCAGGTTGCCAAAGTATTGGAGTTTCAGCTTCATCAGTCCTTCCAATGAACACCCAGGACTGATCTCTTTTAAGATGGACTGATTTGATCTGCTTGCAGTCCAAGGGACTCTCAAGAGTCTTCTCCAACACCACAGTTCAAAAGCATCAATTCTTCTGTGCTCAGCTTTCTTTATACTTCAACTCTCACATCCATACATGACTACTGGAAAAACTATAGCCTTGACTAGATGGACCTTTGTTGACAAAGTGATGCCTCTGTTTTTTAATATGCTGTCTAGGTTGGTCATAACTTTCTTTCCAAGAAGTAAGCGTCTTTTAATTTCATGGCTGCAATTACAATCTGCAGTGATTTTGGAGCCCCCCCAAAATAAAGTCAGCTACTGTTTCCACTGTTTCCCCATCTGTTTGCCATGAAGTGATGGGACCAGATGCCATGATCTTCGTTTTCTGAATGTTGAGCTTTAAACCAACTTTTTCACTCACCTCTTTCAGTTTCATCAAGAGGCTTTTTAGTTCTTCTTCACTTTCTGCCATAAGGTCATCTGCATATCTGAGCTTATTGATACTTCTCCTGGCAATCTTGATTCCACTTGTGCTTCTTCCAGCCCAGCGTTTTTTTATGATGTACTCTGCATATAAGTTAAATAAGCAGAGTGACAATTTACAGCCTTGATGTACTCCTTTTCCTATTTGGAACCAGTCTGTTGTTCCATAGACTGTTTCAGTTCTAACTGTTGCTTCCTGACCTGCGTACAGGTCTCTCAAGAGGTAGGTCGGGTGGTCTGGTATTCCCATCTCTTTCAGAATTTTCCACAGTTTATTGTGATCCACATAGTCAAAGGCTTTGGCATAGTCAAAAAAAGCAGAAATAGATGTTTTTCTGGAACTCTCTTGCTTTTTTGATGATCCAGCAGATATTGGCAATTTGATCTCTGGTTCCTCTGCTTTTGCTAAAACCAGCTTGACCATCTGCTGTTCAACATGGTTCACGTATTGCTGAAGCCTGGCTTGGAGAATTTTCAGTGTTACTTTACTAGTGTGTGAGATGACTGCAATTGTGTGGTAGTTTGAGCGCTTTGGCATTGCCTTTCTTTGGGATTGGAATGAAAACTGACCTTTTCCAGTCCTGTGGCCACTGCTGAGTTTTCCAAATTTGGTGACATACTGAGTGCAGCACTTTCACAGTATCATCTTTTAGGGTTTGAAATAGCTCAGCTGGAATTCCATCACTTCCACTAGCTTTGTCTGTAGTGATGCTTCCTAAGGCCCAGTTGACTTCACATTCCAGGATGTCTGGCTCTAGGTGAGTGATCACACCATCGTGATTATCTGGGTTGCGAAGATCTTTTTTGTACAGTTCTTCTGTGCATCTGGTAATGGGCACATAGGCCTTGGTCCCACTTGTAGACCCAGCAGTAGGCCATGAATTGGTTCTAGCACTGTCAGCCATGGTCCAGAAGCTCCTGAAGTACACTATTTCATTCAGTTACCCATGAACAAGAAAGCCTTTGTGGAAGTACAGGTTTCCAGAATGAGAAGTTCCAACATATGACTAGGGAAAATATATATAAGCTTGAACACATTAGAGAGGAGCACTGAATCATGTGTCACTTGACTAGAGGTGGGAAGAAACTAGAAAAATAGGACTCCTGGAGGACATTAAAGGGATGTGAATCCTACTGTGACATGTGTTTCATCAAAAAGCCTGCTCCGGAACCCCTGGGGACTCCTTGCTTGCAGCCTCTCCAGTTAGCCCATGGGCACCCACAGTCTTTGTGCATTTCACCAACAACCCTCTCTACCCCATGGCTGGTACCCTCTGTATGCTCCTGATGCATTTTGGCAGCTAGCTAGTAAACATACACAGAAAGCTGGCCCAAAGCTGTGGGTCAAGGAGAGATCACAAGCTTACATTCTAGAATCACTCTTGAGAAGGCAGCAGGGAAGCTGTCAGTTGTTTTAGTATGTTGCAGAATCCAGAGAGGGCATGTAAGTTTAAGAATTCTGCAGCAATAGGCAGCAAGAAGCACAGAAGAGGCATATCCATAGAGGTCTGAGAAAGCCTCAGAATCCCTAGCAGACTCAATGGGAGGTATTTCTTTCCCAAAAAAGAGTCACTAAAGCCTGAGATAGTGACTGCTACTTCAAATGAGAAGACAGCAATTCAAAGGAACATGGAACATGAAGCAAACATGACACCAGCAAAGGATCTCTAGTAACTGAACCCCAAAACATGCAGATCTGCGATTTATACCCAACAAAGAAATCATAATAGGTGTTTGAAGGAAGTACAATGAGCTAGAGTAAGATACAGAAGACAATTCAGTGAAATTAGGAAAATAATACTGAAACAAAATGATAAGTTTAGCACAATGATAAAATTGTATTAAAGAACCAAATGGAAATTCTAGAGGTGAAGAATATAATAAATGAAATGAAAAAAAAAATCAATCCATCAACAGCAGAATGGATCAAGCAAAAGAAGGAATCTATGAAATAGAAGATGTGAATTTTGAAATTATACAGTCACATGAGAGCAAAGAAAAAAATGAAGAAGATTGAAGAAAACATGCTTGAGATGATTTTGGATACTATCAAAAGAAGCGATGTGTGAATTCTAAGTTTCAAAAGGATAGAAGGATAAGGGGGTAGAAAACTTATGTAAAGAAATAATAGTTGAGAAGTTCCTAAATCTGGGACGAGATTTGGATATCCAAGTTCCTGACATGTTCTTCTTCTCCTCCAAGATGTATTGTAATAAAAATATCAAAAATCAAAGACAGATAACCCTAAAAGCAGCAAGAGAAAAGAAGCTTGTAAGTTAAAGGCTGTCTATGGGTTTCTTAGTAGAAACTGACAGACCCGGGAAGAGTGGGATGATATATTCAAAATGCTGAAAGAAAAAGAACTGCCTAACCAGAAATATTCTATCTAGCTGTGTTGACCTTCAGAAATAAAGGTGGAAAAAACCTTTGCATATAAATGAAAGCTGACAGTGTTCATTTCCATGAGGCTTGCATTATAAGCAATGCTGAAATGAACAGGCACTATTTAACATGAAAACATGAAAATATACAACACACTGGTAGAGATAAGTATATACCAAATTCAGATGATTCTATTACTGTAATATGATGGTATGTTAGCGATTCTGGTTTAAAGGTAAAGAACGAAAGTATTAAAACTAGCTAATAAAAGTATTAAAAATTAGCTATTTGTAAAAAGTATAACAAAATATATCGTGACATCAAAAGCATTAATGTGGGTAACAAAAGGTTTTGGATGTGATCAAAGTTAAGTTTTTATTTTATAAACTAGACTGTTATATCTGTAAGATGTTTTGTGGAAGCTTCCTGGTAACCACAAACTCTACAGTAGACTGACAAAAGATAAAGAGAAGGGAATCAAAGCATATTACAAAGGAAGGCAGTAAGAGAGGGAGAAAGAAAGAAAGGAATTAAAATAACAATTAAAAATCGCTAGTTTTAGTAATTGAAGATGGCATTATCAATAATTATTCTAGATATAAATAGATTAAATTCTACAGTTAAACTATATAGAATGCCTGGGAGGATTAAAAAAAAAAAAAAACCAATAAGATCCAACTATATGCTGCCTATTAGAGACTTAATTCAGCTTTAAGGACACGTATAGGGTTGGAGTAAAAGATGGAAATGATATTTCATAAAAGTGGGAAACAAAAGAGAGAAGGAATTACTATACCTATATTTGACAAAATAGACTTTTTTGGCACTTTTTTTAATTGAAGGATAATTGCTTTATAGAATTTTGTGGTTTTCTGTCATACATCAATAAGAATCAGCTATGGGTATAGCCATGTCCCCTCCCTCCCCATCCCACCATTCTAGATTGTCAGAGCCCCTGTTTGAGTTCCTGAGTCATGTAGCAAATTCCCATTGGCTATCTATTTTACACATGGTATTGTAAATTTCCATGTTACTCTCTCCATACATCTCACCCTCTCTCTCCTCCCCTCCCTGCTGTGTCCATAGGTCTGTTCTCTATGTCTGTTTCTCCACTGCTGCCCTGAAAATAAATTCATCAGCACCATCTTTCTAGATTCCATATATATGTGTCAGTATGTGAAGAGGAACTAAAAGGCCTCTTGATGAAGGTGAAAGTGGAGAGTGAAAAAGTTGGCTTAAAGCTCAACATTCAGAAAATGAAGATCATGGCATCCGGTCCCATCACTTCATGGGAAATAGATGGGGAAACAGTGGAAACAGTGTCAGACTTTATTTTTCTGAGCTCCAAAATCACTGCAGATGGTGACTGCAGCCATGAAATTAAAAGACGCTTACTCCTTGGAAGGAAAGTTATGACCAACCTAGATAGCATATTCAAAAGCAGAGACATTACTTTGCCAACAAAGGTCCGTCTAGTCAAGGCTATGGTTTTTCCTGTGGTCGTGTATGGATGTGAGAGTTGGACTGTGAAGAAGGCTGAGTGCCGAAGAATTGATGCTTTTGAACTGTGGTGTTGGAGAAGACTCCTGAGAGTCCCTTGGACTGCAAGGAGATCCAACCAGTCCATTCTGAAGGAGATCAGCCCTGGGATTTCTTTGGAAGGAATGATGCTAAAGCTGAAACTCCAATACTTTGGCCACCTCATGCGAAGAGTTGACTCATTGGAAAAGACTGTGATGCTGGGAGGGATTGGGGGCAGGAGGAGAAGGGGACAACAGAGGATGAGATGGCTGGATGGCATCACTTACTCCATGGACATGAGTCTGAGTGAACTCCGGGAGTTGGTGATGGCCAGGGAGGCCTGGCGCGCTGCGATTCATGGGGTCGCAAAGAGTCGGACATAACTGAGCGACTGATCTGATCTGATATTTATATTTCTCTTTCTGACTTACTTCATTCTGTATAATAAGCTGTAGGTTCATCCACCTCATTAGAACTGACTCAAATGTGTTCTTTTTTATGGCTAAGTAGTATTCCATTGTATATACATACCACAGCTTCTTTATTCATTAATCTGTTGATGGACTAGGTGGTTGCTTCCAAGTTCTAGCTATTTTAAATAGTGCTGCAATGAATGTTGAGGTACATGTGTCTTTTTCAGTTTTGATTTCCTCAGGGTATATGCCTAGGAGTAGGATTACTGGGTCATATGATGGTTTTATTGTTAGTTTTTAAGGAATCTCCCTACCGTCTTCCATAGTGACTGTATCAGTTTACATTCCCACCAGCAGTGCAAGAAAGTTCCTTTTTCTCCACACCCTCTCAAGCATTTTTTGTTTGAAGACTTTTTGATGATGGCCATTCTGACTGGTATGAGGTAGGGTCTCACTCTAGTTTTGATTTGCATTTCTCTAATAATGAGTGATGTTGAGCATCTTTTCATATGTTTGTTAGCCATCTGTATGTCTTCTTTGGAGAAATGTCTGTTTAGGTTTTTTTCCCACTTTTTGATTGGGTTGTTTGTTTTTCTGATATGGAAGTTGTGTGAGCTGCTTACATATTTTGGAAGTTAATTATTTTGGCAAAATAGACTTTCCACTAAACCTTTAACAGAGAAGGTCATTCTATAATGATAAGTAATCAATTTATGAAGAGAATATGACAATTGTGAGTATATATGCATCCAACATCAGAACCTAAATATAGCTAAATATATTAAGTAAATGCTAACAGATCTGAAGGGAGAAATAGGCAATGATACAATAATAGTAGGGGACTTCAATACTTAACTTTCAACAATGGATAGATCATCCAGAGAGAAAATCAGTATAGAATCACTGGACTTGAACTATAGATCTAACAGATATCTACAGAACATTCCATCCAGTAGCAGCAGAATACACATTCTTCTCAGTTGTACACCTAACATTCTCCAGAAGAGATCAAGTAATAGGTCACCAAAAAAAATTCTTAGAAAGTCTAAGAACACTGAAATCATACTGAGTATCTTTTCCAATCACAATGGTACAAAACTGGAAATTGATATCAGGAGGTAAATTTACAAATATGTGGAGATTAAACAAAACACTCCCAAAACTGTAGGATGAAGAAGAAATCAAAATGGTAATTTAAAAAAAAGGATCTTGAAACAAATAAAAGAGGAAGAACATAATACTGAAATTTATAGGAAGAAGCAAAAGAAGTTCTAAGAGGAAAGTTTATAGCAGTAATACTTACATTTAGAAAAAGAAAAGATCTCAAATAAACAACATTATACCTCAAGGGACTAGAAAAAGAAAAAACTAAGCCCAAAATTAACAGAAGGATGGAAATTACAATGATGAGAGTAGAAAGAAATCAGAGACCAGAAAAGCAATAGGAAAAACTAGTGAAAATATAAGCTGATTTTTTGAAGCAATAAGAAAAATTTATTACAAACCTTTAGTAATAAAACTAAGAAAAAAGAGAAATCTGAAAACAATGAAATTGGAAATGAAAAAGGAGACATCATGACTAGAGAAAAGCATGGAATCATAAAGAGACTACTATGAGCAACTGTATGCCAGTAATTTGGATAACCTAGAAAAAACAGATAAATTCCTAGAAACATACAACCCACCAAGACTGAATCATGAAGAAAAAGTGGATTTCAGCAGACCAATAAACATTAAGGAGATTGAATTATTCAATGAATGAATGGATAAAGAAGATGTAAATATATATATATATATATATCTCCATTCATCTATTGACAGACACTAGGTTGTTTCCATATCTTTACTGTGGTGAATAATTCTACAATTAACATGGGGGTGTGAATATTTCTATGAGATCATAATTTCATTTTTTAGATATATAACCAGAGTGGGGTTGCCGGTTCATAAGATAGTCCTATTTTTAATTAATTAATTCTATATATATATGTGTGTGCGTGTGTGTATATTCATATAAGCATACCTCATTTTATTATGCTTTGTTTTACTACACTTTGCAGATAATTGAATTTGTTACAATTTGAAAATTTGTGGCAATCCTCTGTGGGGCAACTCTATCAGCACCATTTTCCCAAAAACATTATCTTTTCTAAAAAGCATTATTTTAAAATTTAGGTATGTACTTTATTTTCTTTTATCTGATGTTTTGCATACTTAGTATACTCCTGATATTCAAGGGACTTTCAGGAGTCTTCTCCAGTACTACAGTTCAAAGGCATCTATTCTTTGGCATTCTACCTTCTTTACGGTCCAGCTATCACAACCATATGTGACCACTGTTCAAAGGGTACAAACCTTCAATTATAAGAAGAGTAAGTTCTGGGGATCTAATGTATAGCCTGATGATTATAGCTAACAATATTGTATTATGTATGTGAAAGCTAAAAGAGTAATCTTAAATGTTCTCAGAACAGTTGGTGATTTACTGAACATGCAGATGAAAAAGGAATGGAGAGAATACATTGGCCCAAGACAGGTGCATGGATATTCATGCTGATACTGGTAGAAACCGGGGCATGTTTATTGACAAAGGGGAGATGAGTCAATAAGAAAGCAAAAGCTGAGTCGACCCCATGGACTGAAGTCTCCAGGCTCTTCTGTCCATGGGGATTCTCTAGGCAAGAATACTGGAGTGGGTTGCCATGCCCTCCTCCAGGGGATCTTCTCAACCCAGGGATCAAACCCAGGTATCCTGCATTGCAGGCAGATTCTTTACTGTCTGAGCCACCAGGGAAGCCCTGAGAATACAAGAGAGGTGTTAAAATAAGAAGGGGGGAGCACAACATGCAGAACCAAGCAGAGGGATGAGCCTGGACAAGGTACTTCCTTCTCAGAAAGGGCTGAAGACTAATAGGCAGCATGGGTGAGAAGCAGGGAGGGATGGAGGCAGGTCACTCTGTATGGAGGGAATTGAAGGCCTTAGGGGCCTCAGTTTGTAGGATGAGTTGTTATCTGGTGAGGTGGAACCTGAATTATAAGTGTAAGGACTGTATGTATATATATATATATGTGTCTGCTCAGTCATGTCTGACTCTTTGTGACCCCATGGACTGTAGGCCACCAGGTTCCTCTGTGCATGGAATTTTCCAGGGAAGAATAATGGAGTGGGTTGCCATGCCCTCCTCCAGGGGATCTTCCTGACCCAGGGATCCAACCCTTGTCTCTTGTGTCTCCTGCATTGGCAGGTGGATTTTTACCACTGAACCACCTGGGAAGCCCACAAACAGGGTGTTAATGTAAAAGATAATCAGTGGAGGAAATGGTTTGGTTATTAAAAGCAAATGAAAGATATTTCTACCCCTGACAGCTCAATATTAGTACCAGTCCTTATAGTTCTGCAGATTTTCTCAACAATGCTGGGTTGCACCTAGGTATTACTAATAATAATAACCTGCATTTTCGATTGTTTAGTATGTACTGCTGCTGCTGCTGCTGCTAAGTCACTTCAGTCGTGTCCAACTCTGTGTGACCCCATAGATGGCAGCCCACCAGGCTCCCCCATCCCTGGGATTCTCCAGGCAAGAACACTGGAGTGGGTTGCCATTTCTTTCTCCAATGCATGAAAGTGAAAAGTGAAAGTGAAGTCACTCAGTCGTGTCCGACTCTTAGCGACCCCATGGACTGCAGCCCACCAGGCTCCTCCATCCATGGGATTTTCCAGGCAACAGTACTGGAGTGGGTTGCCATTGTACTAGGCACTGATTAAATCCTTAGTCTTCACAACAAATTCATGAACTAAGCATTGTTAACTCCAATACTTTGGCCACCTCATGTGAAGAGTTGACTCATTGGAAAAGACCCTGATGCTGGGAGGGATTGGGGGCAGGAGGAGAAGGGGACAACAGAGGATGAGATGGTTGGATGGCATCACTGACTCGATGGACATGAGTCTGAGTGAACTCCGGGAGTTGGTGATGGACAGGGAGGCCTGGCATGCTACGATTCATGGGGTTGCAAAGAGCCGGACATGACTGAGCAACTGAACTGAACTGAAGCATCATTATCTAAGTATCGTTATTATTCTTATTTTAACACAAGAGGAAACTGAGGCATTGAGAAGTCTAAATGTGGAGAAGGCAGATCATCAGCGTAATTAGTGAAGCTTGTATTCAACTTCCAGTAATAGGACAGGCAAAAGAAGCAGAGACTTAAACAAGATAAAAGTTTCTTTCTTTGTTTAAAATATCCATAGATAGTCAGTCTAGAACTAATGTGACCCTCCAGGGTTTCAGGGACACAGGCTCTTCTGTGTGATTGCATAACATTTCCAAAGCTAACTCACGATACAATATGGCTGCTGGTGCTCCAGTCATACATCATACACTGAGAAAAATGAGGAGAACAAGAAAGGCATGCCTCTTCCTTTTCAGTTAATGCCCCATCCAAGAAATTACACACATATTTTTTGCCTACACTCTTAGAACTTGGTTGTGTGACTGTATCCTGCTCCAAAAAGGCTGTGATGTGTTTTTATTTCAAATAAATAAAATTCTGAATAAGATAAGAGCAATTAGCGGGAAGTCCTCTTACCTTGTTTGATCTACATTTGAACAATATTTTGGATGAAAGAGAAAAGAACAAAGAATTGAGGGTGCTAGCAAATAGCATGGTGAAATGCTGAATTACAACAAAGAAGGAAATGAAGCCAAGAGGTGGCTGATCGTGAAAGAAAAAGGAGGGTGGAACAGCCTGAATGACTTAATGAAGTTAAAGAGGAGTCTTGCCAGCATTACTGAGTGAATAGTTTGAATTCATTCATAGTCATGAATAGTTTCTTAAGATGTAGATTGTGTAAGAATCTCATATGAGAGCCGAAGATTTCAAAGTTGGATTACTTCCAGCAATAGTGGAAAGAATTCTTTTGGGTATTTTGCTGACATTAGGTGAAGAGACTTAAGGACAAATGGAAAGGGATGAAAATGAAGATCTTAAATGGCCAGACCAAGAGTGCTTTTGTTCTTATTGTTCAGTTGCTAAATCATGTCCAGCTCTTTGCCACCCCATGGGCAATGGAGTGGCAAAGGTATGCCAGGCTTACCTGTCCTTCACTATCTCCCAGAGTTTGCTCAAACTCACGTCCGCTGAGTTAATGATGCCATCCAATCGTAGCATCCTCTCTCTCTCCCTTCTCCTCCTGCCCTCAATCTTAATTCATTATATATCATAGTAGTATCAATAAGAAGGAAATGGCAACCCACTCCAGTGTTCTTGCCTGGAGAATCCCAGAGACGGGGGAGCCTGGTGGGCTGCCATCTATGGGGTTGCACAGAGTCGGACATGACTGAAGTGACTTAGTAGTATCAATAAGGGTTTAGGAAATTGTTTCTTATTACTGGGATAATGATTATACTGTTTTATTTTGCACAAAGATTTATTCAAAGTTTAAGTCTGCTTTACAAAGTGAAGTTCAAGATAATAATTGTCGTGTTCAAAATTTCAAGTCTTTGAAGTTAACAGTGTTTTAGAAAACTGAATCTTTTCATTCAGGGCAAACCATTCAGATGGAAAAGTTCCTAAAATTCCTTTCTTTAAATAATATACAGAACATATTTTATGATTGACACTCATTGCTCAATACAACTGTCAGTTATTGTCCTGGAGTGAAATAAAAGACTCTCAGTCCTTTCTTTATCTCTTTCATTTAGAAGTTCCTCTATAATACATTGAAATTCTATGATTCTAGAGAACTGGCTTCTTCTTTTTCATATTAGCGGTTTGGTGGCTCTTTGGTTCCCTAGAATCAAGATTGTAAGATGCTGACCCCAGGGCAAAAGGTTACTATAATTTTAAAAACCAAAACTTATAAAAAGCTTTCCATTTGTTTTAATCTTATCTTGGAACCAATTATCTCATGCCCATACCAGTTTCTTGCTTCCAGACTGGAAGAGCTTTGTACAAATGGAAACTCTATTATGCTTCCAGAAAAAAAAAAAAAAAAAAAAATTGAAGGCTTTCCTACCTAATAAGGAATGCTTTTTAAAGCAAGCCTTATTTTTAACTTAAAAATTTTTAATTTCTCTCTAAATATGTTTTGAAACGACATGTGGAATTTAAATATAGTTGGCACAGCTCTATTTCATTATTCCTGTTTACATGCTAAGGGATATTGAAGCTTGTGAATTTCTGTGCACTAATTTGTATTTCTGCAGATTTTCTGCTTCCTTCCTACTTTCTCATCCAAAAGTTAGAGTACCCTAGTAGGGAATTCCAGGCACTGCTGATGAGTGAGTTGAAAAAGTCCTGAAAATTTTGCCAATTGTGTGGGCATTTGGCAATTTTTGAAAAAGTGCTCTCATGGCAGATCATTCAGATACATTGTGGAGTGTCAAGTCCGTTGTTAAATGTCAGAAAGAGGCAAATGAATGTATTTCACTAGACAAAGTTTCACACGAATGCCAGAGGTGGTGGTTCCTCAGAACATTTGATTGGTAGGTAGGACTGGGCGGCATGCTGACAGCCCCTCCATACCTCCCACCTCACCCGTTCCTCTGTCCCTCTGCTTATTCCAAAGACATAGCTATAAATTAAAGTAGTCATTGCCAAATCGTGTTAAGAGAATCCTGCTTCCCGGCACTTCCTTCACATGTTAGGACTCCAGTGATTTTCATTCTGTAATTACCAACCAAGAGAATACCTTCAGTGGCCCGGGTGCCTGTCCCCAGCATGGATGTGCCGGCAGAGGCTACAAAGCTTTGGCGGTAACACAGGCGGCTGCACAGTTGTCTGATCACCAGTGGGCCCCAAGTGATGTGAAAAAGAGAAGCCTGTGGCTGAAGATCCTTAGCTTTGAAGACAGGTTCAAAAAAGAGTCACATGCCTCCGTTTTCTGAAGGCTGAGTTAGATGAACAGATATTTGGCACTTTCAAGATTTCTTTCTGGGACTTAAAGTTTAACTTTCATTTGGGCTGAAGGCCTTGAGAATAAAGAGGACCTCATGCTGGAAAGGTGCAGGAAGGATGGTTTTTATCTGAACTAGTTTCCCCTTTGTATTTGAAACTAGAGGAAATTAGTAAAGCTTCCTAAATGATTTGCTGAACAATTATTTTAAAGGAAACTTTTACATTTTATTTTGATGTTTCTACTCTTGACTCTGATGATGAAAATCATAAAAGATTCAGTAAGGGATGGGGAGGAGTGAAGTTGATTATAACCTATATAGGTATTAATTTGAAGTTTTGAGGAAGACCTGTCTTTATATATCCATTTTACATAATCATGTAAATGATTGTGTTGTGAAGACACCTTCTAAATATGTATGGTGAACTTGCATTTTCTCAACATACTAATATTAAAGAATTAAATGAAGTTTCAGTATTTTTCTTTTTGCTTTTTCATGTCTTGCATGTTTTTCTTTTAACTAGCAAGTAATATATGATCATTGCAAAAGCTTTTAACATTTAATAGATGGGTATAAAGAAGAAGAGAAAACAGAAGTATTATTACTTCAATTCAGCTATTTAGTTGCTTAAAATGCTATGTAACTTAGCTAGCCCTAGATAGTAAGAGCTCAGAAGATTCAAATAAAAGGAAGATTGAAAAAATCCTTTTGAGGCATAGAGAGAACACAAATGTTACATGGAGGGTAAATAGGTAATTCCCATGATTTCAAGTTTTATTTATCTGCAAGTTTTGTTCCTTGCTAAAGAGTTTCACTAGTTCATTAATTAATCTATTAACTCACTGATTAGTATTTGTTGAATATTTGTTATGGACCAAGAACTCTGACACTGAGGGTGCATGGATAAACAAAACAAAGAATTTAGAGACTAGTTGGGCTTCCCTGGTGATGCTAATGTTAAAGAAACTGCTGTCAATGTAGGAGACATAAGGGATGTGTGTTCAATTCCTGGGTCAGCAAGATCCCTTGGAGTAGGATATGGCAACCCAGTCCAGTATTTTTGCCTGGAGAATCCCATGGACAGACTAGACTGGTGAGCTACAGTCCATGGGGTCACAAAGAGCCGGACACGACTGAAGTGACTTAGCACAGCATGACACAGAGGGACAGTCAAGTTAGTATCCAACAACAAATAACTGCTGAACACTTGTTATGTTCCAGACACATTTCTAGGTACTGAGGATATAAAATTATGAACAAAACATATAAAAATCTCTGTCTTCATGAGGGATGACAGGTAAATGGACATAATAAAGCAAGGACTAGCAAATGGGAACATGTCTGTAAGGAAGAGCAAGGAGGTCCTTGGGGCTGGAGAAGAGTGCAGGGAGGAGTGAACAACAGGTCAGAAAATAATTGGGAGCCAGGTCTTACAGGTGGTGTAGGACATTGTGAGGACTTTGTCCTTCACTCTGAATGAGATGAGACACCTTGACGGGGGTTTGGGGCAGAGAATTGACTGAGCTTTTAAAGGGATCATTCTGGCTTTAGTATGGAGAAGACACAGATTTTGCTTAAGGAATGGAAACTGGGAGGCCACTTGGGAAGATATGACAATAAGCCAGCAAGAGATCATGGTGGATTGAATCAGGGTGGTAGCAGTGGAAGTGGTAAGAAGTGGACAAAACCTACAGTATTTTAAAGGTTTAGTCAACAAGATTCATTGACCCAAATGAGGATAGAGTATTTAAGGAAGGCAAAAAAAAAGGTCTCAAGATGACTTGAGGATTTGGACCAGTGTAACCGAGAAGAGGGCCTTTTCATGTACTGAGATTTGAAGACAGGAGCAGGTTTGAGGATGAATAATAGATCAGGTTTTAACATAAGTTTGAAATTCCAATTATATATCCAAGAAGAAATATTGAACAGAAGTGTGGGCTGGAAATATAAATGTGAGAGTCATCGGTAAGAAAATGAGCGTGGACCAAAATGGCAAGAGCGGGAAGGAATGTGAATATGAATGCAAGGACTAAACCCTGAAGCACAAATAAACGCAAAACATTGTTAAACAGTGAACATATACCCAGACTAGAAGTCCTTTAGCACCAGCTAACTCAGGAAAAAGGTTTAAGATTTTATTGCAAATTATGGGGAACTCTTGGAACATTTTGAAGAAGGGAGCTACATAATCATAAGACCTAAAATGGAAAAGTTGAGATTAAAAACTTAGCAGAAACCTCATAAAGTTTCTACACATATTGCTCATATCCTTTATATTGTGATTTAAATCCAGTTTCCATATATCTACCATCAGTGAGTGGAAAAAAAACCAATGACCTCAATGTCAGTTGAAAAGAAGTTATTTTTCATTCTATTCACTACATAAACCAGAAGCTTTGATTTCTTTTCTCAAGTACCAATTTCTTTGAGCTAAATTTATATAGAATTTTTAAATCTCTTGTTTTAAAGGAAATTTCTTAAAATTATTAAGTTTCATATATATTTTTGGATAGTTTATTAACTTCATACACTTCTAAATATTTGCCTGGGACAAAGTATATATTTTTGTTGCTGTTGTTTTAAAAGACCTCTCAGACTTCTTATTCCTAATCACACCTTTATTCATTACCAAAAAGGAGGTAGATAGTCACTTCATGACAGAAGGAAAGCACTGATTCTGGGATTCTGTAAGAGATCAGGTGTCTCATGAGAACCATTTCAAACTTTAGAAAGAAATAAATGATGTCAGGTGGAGCAGTGGTAGAGAATCTGCCTATCAATGCAGGAGACATGGGTTCAATCCCTGGATCAGGAGGATCCCCTGGAGGGGAAATGGCAACCTGCTTCAGTATTCTTGCCTGGAAAATCCCATGGACAGAGGAGCCTGGCGGGCTACGGTTCATGGGGATTTGACTAAGCATGCGCAGGGATGTATATGTAACAAATGATCTCAAGAATTAAAGAAATGTGGACTTCCATCTTCAAAACTTTTACTAACAGACTGACCTGAAAGTGATTCCAATCAGTTTACATAACATGATTAAAATTATTCTTTGGTGATAATTGATTAAATTATATTTATTGTGCCCCAAGATATCAGGTTTGACTTAAACTGAAAACTCATTTGTGTATGTATGTGTATGTTCAGTCCTACTCCTAAAATATTCTACATGCAAAATCTGATTTTTTTTTTCAAAATTAGTTCAACAAAGTTGGCACGTAGTAGATGTTGGATAAAAAGTTTATGAACTATAGCAGTGAATATCTGCTGTCCCTGATCCATTAAAAATTGGGAAGTATATGTATTTTTAAATAAGAAGGAAAAAAAAGAGGTAAGAACAAAAACACTGAAAGTCCTTCAGAACCACTTAAGCTATTAATGAGTCTTGCCTATTTCTCGGATATATTATTTGACGGGATTGACTTTTTTGCATGTAGAATTTATTCCTCAATTCTTTATTATTTCACTGGTTCTTTGTACTTCATTACTTCACTGGTTCTTTGTAGAAGGCTTCTCCTTCTAGTAGCTAAAATATCATTTTTATCCTGACTTTTCCCCCCAGATAGATTTAGTTTGATGAATATCATAGATTTCATGAAAAGGCACTTGTAACAATGTTAAGAGGCATTATACAATAGATTTGTGTATAAAGTATGATATATATATATATACACACAGACATATACATATATAAATATATACATATATATATATATTTGTGTGTGTGTGTGCGTGTGTGTGTGTGTGTAAAAGACACAAATATCCTGAGGCCTTTGGATGGGCTGAATTGACAAAGTTAATTTAAATGTTAAATTTTCTTTTCAGGGTGTTGATGCATGCAAGAAAGCTTTTAAATATTTATCATAAGGTTTATATCATTAAGTGCATGCTTTTTGGAGAGATGACATGGTTTGGAGCAAGCCCATAGATAGTAATAAATAACACATGTGACATTCCTATTTTATAGAGCACTTTACTGACACATTAAAATATATTATCTTTGTTATTGATCCACAGATATTGTTTTTCTGTGATTTTGCACTTCAAAAACCAAAGTTGAGAAACACAAATAGAGATTACCCCTCTCAAATCCCTTTAAGCAAAAAGGTAGAATATAAATAAATCTAGTAAATTTAAGCTACATGTGAAGTTGTTTTCTTAGCAACAGAAATCTCATTTAGATTTAGTGGGAAATGATCACTTGATCTTTTTAAACACTACCTCCCTCAGCTCAAAAGCTTGAGAGTTACCATATTTGACTTAGTATTTTATATCTAGCAGTCAGATAGGGAAAATGTTCCAATGGATTAAAAATACCTGCTTGACAAGCATATCAAAGAGATCATATCATTCCAAAGCAAGTAGTGGAACTTGTACTGATAGGGTATGTTAAGAACTTTTAGTTCTCAAGTAGCTGCTTGTAAACACAAGTGTAGGGAATAACCTGTATCTTATTTGTATTCCTTTTCCTAATATTTTTTACAACTTCTATTTCCATCTTTTCTGTTACCTTGTAAAATGGATTTTTGGTTTCTTAGCATAAGTTTTATGCTATGTCTGAAGAAGGAAGAAAAGGGAGGCATATTTTCACATCATTTATTCAAGGTAAAAATCTCAGATATCCTTGTGAAAATTTCTCTTAATTAATTTGTAGCTTTTTCATGACTATCAATAAATGGTGCTTTAAATAGCATTTTCTCTAAATGTTTATTTGAAAAACAAAAGGTGTTTTTGAAGAAAAAGTTTAAATCAGAGCTTAACTAGTTTTCATAAAATCAACTTTAAGATCTAAGGTGTAATTAAGTAGAGGAAAATTGAGGGTAACCATAATAACATACTTTTTAGCAAACTACATTTCTGTGGAAAGTGTTTATAATATTTATTAACATACAGAATTAGTCTTAACCTGCTAGAAAGAAGAGAAAATGCAACACCTTTCAAAGATGCAAATTGACAATTAACAAAACAATAGAGTTCTAGGCCTCCCTTTGCCAGAGGTGCAAATTGATAATCAGGCTCTGTGGAAAAGCTGGTTGTTTCTATTTAAAAGTTATCTTGAGATGAAGGCTCCCCAAGGAAGAAGAAAATAAGAATATGACCAATTTTGTTAAGTAGAGCATCCAATCTATGATGATATTATAATTCTACTGCTCTCTGCAGTTTATAGTTGAAAAATCACAGCCAAAAGGGAGAGGAATGTGTGAATTCAGTTTCTCTATGTACTTAACAGCACTACTTTGCACACTGATTGGTGATTCTATTCAGTGTTCTGACCTTTACTTTTAAGGTATTAAATGGTATGGGACCTGGCTACTCAAAGAATCTAAATACTTAACCGTCTCTGTAGGGCTACACTGTGCTGTGTGTGTGTTTGTGAGTTTCCATGGCAGTGTCTCTGTACACTCAACAGTCAGCTTCTCTGATTTTCTATTCCATTTGATTTTATCTGCTCCTTTGTAGTTGTTGACTTGATCATTGGCTTATGTTTATTTTGCCTTTGGAAGTCCCTTGCTATCTTAAAAAGTTGTATGGGTGTGTATGTTTAACTTGTTATTTCAGTAGATATCCTACAGTCAATGTTTATTTGTTAAGTGTGTCCGAGTGTCAGGTACTATGCTGGATATTATAAATAGAAAGATGATAAAAAAATTGTCTACATGCTCTAAGCTCAAAAGAGAGTGAGATGTGAAGTAAGAACTCCTCCCTCCCTTCAACAAGCATTCAGTGAGCGTCTAGCATAAAGTGAAAGTGAAAGTCACTCAGTCTTAGACTCTTGGCAACCCTATGGACTTATGTATAGTCCATGGAATTCTCCAGGCCAGAATACTAGAGTGGGTAGCTTTGCCCTTCTCCAGGGGATCTTCCCAACCCAGGGACTGAACCCAGGTCTCATGCATTGCAGGCAGATTCTTTACCAGCTGAGCCACAAGGGAAGCCAAGAAATACTGGAGTGGGTAGCCTATCCTTTCTCCAGCAGATCTTCCCGATCCAGGAATCTAACAAGGGTCTCCTGCATTGCAGGCAGATTCTTTACCAACTGAGCTATCAGGGAAATCCCTAGACAGTGGTAAACAAGAAAGACACTACTGTCCCTTCCAGAGCCCATTTCTTCCATTTGATCCATTTAGTACTCAACATTTATTGAGACAGGCTCTGAGAATTCCATGGACAGAGGAGCCTGGTGGGCTGCAGTCCATGGAGTTGCAAAGAGTTGGACACCACTGAGCGACTAACATTTTCACTTTTCTGTGCCTGTAAGCATAAAAATATATACAAATATATACATGAAAAAAGCATAGGCTTTGTCCTTTAGGAGTATGATATTTTGGCTGATCTTTCTAGGCTTCAGTTTCTTCACTAATAAATAGGAAAAATAATACCTCCATCAGAGGATGCTGGTGGGGATGATGGTAGAGACAGTGTGTATGAAAGTTCCTAACCCAGTGTGTACTTATATAGTATGTGCTTAAGAAGTTAACTGAATTCTCTTGTTTCAGGAAAGTTGTATACTGTGAATAATATGACAATTTTAGAAAAAGGGCAAAGTAAGGAAGAGGTTTGTTATATCCTGCAACAGAGATTTTGTTTATTAACATTCACAGTTTTGACTATTCCCATTAGTCTCTGGAACTCTGTGATGTCACATTGTTATTGTAAATTTTCCTGACGCAAACACCTGAAATGTGCTTTGGAAGCCTCAGAGACTGGAACTAGTGGGAACATGGTGTAGCACGGTCGTCACAAATCTGAGCCCTGGTGTCAGGAACACCTGGTTTGAGTTCTCCACTGCACACTTGGACAGTCTTTGCAAACTACAGCCTCGTCATCTGAAGTTGGGGGCGTGAAACCTGTCTAAAAAATTGTGAGAGTGCTGTGACATAAACAGGTGACATAAATAATGCCATTAATTTATAGAGTCTGGTATGTGGTCAGCCCCCAGTCAATGGAATCTACCATTATTAGGTTCAATGTCGTTACTAACTAGAGAGGAATGCTGACTAGCCTTTGCAGCCCAGTAGCCAAGGCTTTAGGATTCTGCCCATGCCTTCCTCAAGCATGACCATCATGTGAGAGAATCAAACTTAGTAAGAGCTGGAAAGGTTGCTAGCTTGTGGTGTGGGATTAAACTCAGGGAATACCGCTTCTCTATAGAACAGTGAAGCATGAACAACAAGCTCTTGTAAAAATATTTTTCTGTTTGCAAATTGGGAAGTTGTAGTACTCTTGCCTGGAAAATCCCATGGACGGAGGAGCCTGGTGGGCTGCAGTCCATGGAGTCACTAAGAGTCGGACACGACTGAGCGACTTAGCAGCAGCAGCAGAAGAATGCAGGCCATCAATCCCAGAAACTTAACGAGGGTCTACTACACATTTGTGAAAAGAAGAAATAAAATCCACATTGGTGACTGGGGGAGAGGTAATGTAAAAGTTGCTGCTCAGATCTTTGTTATTTGTTTGTTTGTGCATTCATTCATTCTAGTTACTGTGAATTTACAATCACACATGCTTATATGAAAATGTAAATATACTATCATACTTCAAAAATTTGTTTTAAAAATTATCTTCTCACGCACACATATATGGCTATATTTACATTTGTCTTTAAAGACAAACATAAGTCTTTTATTTCCTTTGTACATATACATAGCAGTTACTTGGTGAATGGAACACAGGTTTCAAAAATATTGATCGACGTTGAAAACTTTCTCACATGCAGCCCTGCAGGATGCTTCCCTGAGATGTTTTACCTGTGTGAGTTCTTGCCAGCCAAGATCCTCTGAGCATGGTAATTCTCCTCAGAGTGGTCTTACTATTACTTAGTACAAACTCTCTCTGCTCTGCATGACAGGAGTTATCTGAGAGATGAGGTGTTGGGGCAAGGAATACTTTATTCAGAAAGCCACTGACTGAGATGGCAGACTAATGTCTCAAAATAACCATCTTATCCGGGTCTGAATGGCAGGTTCTTTTATAGAATACAGAGATGAGGAGTGAAGAAATGAAGTAAAAAGGTCATTAACCTTGCAGATATCTCCTAGAATGGTAAGCCTCAGGGACAGGATGTGTTCATTTCTCCCGTCCTGTAGCCACTCACAGGTGGACAGGATCCTAAACAAAGACACATGGGTTTAATATTCAGACAGAGGAGCAGGGTTCCCTGAGGCAGGCCATTATGTACAAACAGTATCCTTTTAGTGAATAAAAGCAATGAGAAGCAAAGGTTAAAGAAACAGATCCACCACAGGTATACATGTGTTCCCCAACTAATACAATTATGTAAAGTTTAAAAATAAAATAAAATTAAAAAAAAAAAAGAAAAGAAACAGATCCAACTTGGAGTCATAATTGGCTCTTCCCTGTAACATTACCACAACTGAATCCATGTGGAAGTTGAGCAGCATTTTAACTTTTGCTGCCATCTTTAATCAGTCCTGAAATCTTTGGAAGGTGAGCATTGGTCTTAGTTGACGATGTTGGACAGAATAAAATTTGATGGAGGTCACCCATTATCTCCAGCTGTATTCTCTTTTTTTCTCTGAGTTCTTTTCTTGCCCTGAGTCTAAGAATTGGGCACCTTTCTGATGCTTTTTCACTTTAAAGGGGGAGAATGGAGGGGTAGTTACTCTCTTCAGCCTACCTTCCCACCAGGGATAGATCTTTCTCCAGAAGGACTTTTCTTTCTTTCCCTTCCCTCCTTGGGTTTCAGCTGTCCTAACTGTGAGGAGGAAATACTGTACTCTCTGAACCCCCCTAAAGTTCCTAGTGATTGTTCTCCAAGCATTCTGTACCTTTCTCCCTGTGGGTCGTGGCTTCTATTCATGGATGCCATCTGTAAACAATGAACATTCCTCTTCTCCAGCGAAGCCAGAAGAGTGATTGTCCTTCCTAACTGCTTTAGAGCATCTAAGAAATTCTCCTTCTGTGAGGAGGCCACGACTCTGTTCTCCTTGTGGGGTATTATCTAGTTTTCCAAATCACGGTTTTTGCATGTTCTTAGGCTGATGGAAGTATCATGGGTAAGGGGTTCCTTTTGAGGTCACTCTGCTACCAGCATTCTAAAAACACAACTAGTTTTGAACTGCTGTGCCAAGTCCCATCTTCTTATCTCCAGGATCTGAGCTGGTGGTGCAGGCATCACCCAGTCTGTACCTGGCTCCTCTGGCCTCAGAGGTGAGCAGCAAATGCCAACTTTCCCCACCCTCCCCAGCTCTTGCCAGTCTTGAATACCAGCTTCAGGAGAATTTTTGCTGGGTGTGGGACTTAGTCCGACAGTGCTTTAAGCAGTGCATGGTACACTGTTCACACCTGCCAAAACCTGTTTAAACAGGTCAGAGCTACACTTTCTGATTCTTAATGTCCTTGGACAGAACCCCTCCTTTTCCCAGGAAGTGTTCTGATCTTTTCTGTTGTTGTTGTTGGTCTTGTTTTGTTTTTTAAGAAATTTTTAGTCTGAGGTTGAGAGCTGAAAGATAACTTTCCTCACCTCTCCTTCTCCTATGCATTCGCCTAGGAATCGCAGGAAGATTGATCTCTTAAGCCAAACTGAATGAGTCTGCCTCACCCTCCCTCCTACTGGTCACTCTCTATCTGCTTACGGAATTTAAAGCAGATTCATTTTCATCACATGCCACTGATATTTCAGAAATGATGTGTGTCCCCCCATCCCTGTTTATCAAGTGTCCAACAGAATCATAATCACTGTCACAAAGCGTATTGAGTTCAGTTCTAAGGACTGACATTGCTGTTTGTTACAGTTATGCATGTTCCAGGACTTCCAGCAATCCCCGAAGAGGCCCCTTTGCACAGTGTGGATAAACATCAGAACACAATCTCATGTGTTTGAGCAATATTATTTCCTTTATTTTCTACTATTTAATGTAATTATTGACGTCATTATCTTATATTAACATAATTAGTCATAATAGCATAATTACTGACTCTCAGGCCACCATTCTACCAGAGTGGTAGAAAATCTAATATCTGTCCTTCCTGCGTCTTCTGAACTCATCCTTTTGATTAGGTTGTCAAAAGTCTTCCAGGATCTTCCAAACAAAGGTAACAATTGGGGTGGAAGATGCCTCCACATTATTCCGTTATCTTTACATTGTGGTAGCAGGACCTTCTGAAGACCTGACATAAGCCAGGGATGTTGGAAATTGAAGGTAGGAGTTAGATGGGTGATGTTGGTAGCCAGGCTGAACAAAGGTTGGGGGTTAGGGAGGTGGAGTCTTGGAGCACTGAATCAGCCACAGCACTGAGGACAATGAGAAGGAATATAAAGGACTTCCCTGTGGTCCAGTGGTTGAGAATCTGCCTTCCAGTGCAGGGAACTGGGGTTCAATTGCTGGTTGGGGAACTAAAATCCTACATGCCATGGGGCAACGAAGTCCATGTGCTCTAGAGCTTATGTACCACAATGAAAGATCCTGCATGCACAACCTGTGGCAGCCAAATAAACAAATATTTTTAAAATTCTTAAAAAAGAAAAAAAGAGGAGAGCAGGTTGGAGAGGAGGGATCATGTATAAACTGGGAGACATGTGAATGGGCATGTTGGAAATGTAGATCAGGAGAGAGATCTGAGCTAAACTGGAGAGCAAGAAGAGAGTATGGCCAGGGAGAAAAGTCCATAGAACTCACTGCTGGGGAATGGACTCCCCCCTTCTGTTCCAAGAGCTATGATCTTCCTTCAGGCCATGTGGCTGCCAGATGTTTATTTCTGAATCACAGCTCTGCAGGTAGTCTCACTTTATTCAAAAATCTTCTGTGACTCCTCTTTAGCTGAGTTCTTTGATTTGGAATTCATGATCCTCTGTTCTAATCCATTCTCCCACTGTAGCTTCATCCTTCTCTTTCCTCTACCAGACATACATCCTTACACTAAAACCAAGACCATTTTCAGTTTCTTTAGTAAGACCTAGTTCCCTACCTCCATGCTTTTCTGTTTTGTTCATGCTGTTCCTTTTACTGGAATTCTCTTTATTCTATTCTAAAATCTACCTGTCCAAATATTTTTTTCTTTTATTCTTTCCTACCAATTATTTTTCTCTTTTGAACTCCTGGACTTAATCATGCCTTATTAAACATATGTACTCTGATATATTTTTGTCTGGTATGTGCCATAAATTCATAGATCCTCTGTGTGTTAGAATTGGAAACAACTTTAGAATTCCACTAGTTCAGTAGCCTCAGCATTGTGTTTTAGTGGAACATAGATTTTAATAATTGCTTATTTCTCCCAATTTTCAAAAATGAAACAGTTAATACATAGAACTTACTGAGTTTTAAGTTTACCTGTTGGGATTGTGCTCAGTCGCTCAGTCCTGTCCGACTCTTTGTGAACCCCTTGAACTGTAGCCTGCCAGGCTCCTCTGTACATGGGATTTCCCAGGCAAGAATACTAGAGTGGGTTTCTATTTCCTTCTCCAGGGGATCTTCCCAACCCAGGAACTGAACACATGTTTGTTTTGTCTCCCTCACTGGCAGGTGGATTCTTTACCACTGAGCCACCTGGGAAACCCCACCTATTGGGACTGGTGGTCTTTAAGATGTCTCTCACGGGATTCACCTTGTGGGTCCAGTGGCTTAGACTCTGCCTTCCTAATGCAGGAGGCCTAGGTTAGATCTCTGGTTGGTGAACTAGATCTCACGTGCTGCACCTAGGAGTTTGTGTGCCACACCTAAAGATCCCACATGCTGCAACTAAGACCTGGAGCAGCTGAATAGATAAATAAGTGAATTTTTTTTTTTTTAAAGATGTCTTTTGCCAGGATCCTCACTTCCTGAAACTGATACCGAGGTATAACCCTCTCTCCCTGAGTGTGGGCTGAACTTACTGACTTGCTTAAAACAATGATCACAAATAGAATACAGTGAAGGAATGTGATGTCTCTCATTTATTTACATGAGGTATTATTGAACAGTGCTGAAAGCACAATCATTTAATGCAAGTAATAAGAGAAATTGTATAAGCTGTCTTAACCTGTAATCATTATACCTGGAATACCTATATTATGGTATTCATAAATCAAGTAAGTTTTTTCTTACAGTTTGTCATATTTTAAGGAATGCTACCTTTAAAATGACCTATTTTTTTGATACTATAGTTTATAAATGGATTCCTTAATTCCAGTGATTAAGAGTACTTTTGCTCTTATCAGGGGCAGAATATGTTTCAGTTGACATTCTTCAGTGGTCAAATAGATATGTACTTTTTGACTTTCGTTAGCATCACATCTAACTTCTTTCTCCCTCTACTCTATACTATTAATATAGCATACTATGGTATTATTATTAAATTTGGGGTAAGGCAAATCAGTCATTTTAAGGGATTTCTGGATTTTATTTGGATGTGGATAGATTTCATATATTTTTGGTGTTATTAAGAGTGTATGGCTACAACATTTGCCTGGGTATTATATTTTATATCCTTCTTTCTCTTTCACATATCAACGGATATATATATATATATATCTATATCTGTTGTGTTCCATGTTTTTTGATGTCTTTTCTCTAATAACAGTAGATATAAAAATGGCCTCCTTTGTGAGATTTGTCTTATGTTATGCATGCGCTTTCCTTTGGTCCTTCTAGTTCATAATGAATCCTGATGTCCTTTTAGATTTGGTGCAATTTTTGAATGTGTGTTGTTTTTAGAAATTTAGTTTTTTGTTGTTGTTCCTCTTGTTGTTTTTCCCCCATAACTAATGTGAAGTCAGCAATTTCATTTTCCCTACTCCAGGCGCCGTTGTCATCAGCTGTCCTTGTATAATGGCTTTTGATATGTCCCATTGTGACACATTGGACCCTGTCCCTAGTTAATCACTCATTTTAGGAGACTGATTCTGGGCAACAATGATTATATCCTCTCTTCACTTTCAGTGTTAAAATCCTTGGCAGTTCTTTTTACTCTACCATTTTCTGTGGGCTGCAGCTTAAAACACCCAGCCACATTAAAACTCGCAGTAGAGTTGGCAGTGTGTCTTTTCTGGATACTCTGAGAAAATTCTCTTAACCACACCGGTGGCCTAGGACCTTGTAGTGCTTAGTATGTGCTTAGTCTCTCGGTCATGTCTGACTCTTTGTAACTCCATGGACTGTGGCTCACCAGGCTCTCTGTCCATGGGCTTTTTCAGGCACAAATACTGGAGTGGGTTGCCATTTCCTCTTCCAGGAGATCTTCCCAACCCAGGGATCAAACCCACGTCTCCTGTGTCTCCTGTATTGCAGGAGGATTCTTTACCCGATGAGCCATCAGCGAAGCCCCAAAGCCTCATATGACTTATATTTATGCAAGCATCACCTTGAAGTTCTTTGAAAACATTTTCCAAGTCCTTTCTTACAAAGTGATTTTAGTACAAATTATAGTGAAAAATACTTGTATAAAACTATTCTCTATGGGCCTTTGCAGATATATTCAGCAGTCCAAGAAATCAAGATATTTGTGAATAAATAAACAATGAAGCTAAATTTACATATGCATTTTGTTATTTTGTTGTATCTTCTTTTAGTTGAATGAACCCTACAGAGGCGCATATGTAGGAGTGTGTGTGTGTGTGTGTGTGAGAGAGAGAGACAGAGAGAAAGAGAGGTGTGGGAGAGAATGGGAATGCATGTATACGATATAGAAATACCTGAGGGGATATTTTAGGACATGTCTGAACTCTCTTGCATCTGACTGGAAGATGCAAGAGACATCTGACATGTCAAAAAGATGAGAACTTTCAACCAGTTGGCTTTTCATATTTTATTTTGGGGCTTAAATAACAAAGACTTAACAGAGGAAAAAATTATTATACTAAATTTACTGAGCTTTTATGAAGACCTTATGAATGTATATTTGTATATGTGGATATGACTAACTGTATATATATAAATTATAGCAAAAACTACTCTTGCTTCTGGTTTTGCTGAAACTGATCCAGTTGACATATATTGCCCAAAGAACAGCACTGAAGAAAAACATTTTCGATGTGTTAAAATCAGCTTTGATTGCAATCATTTTATCCCTCATATCTATAGAGTTATTGACTTCTTGTAGAGACAGGAAAATGCCTCTTTCTCCATCCTCTACCCAAGACTGCATGAGCATACATTTGCTCATTCACACTGGTTTAAAAAAATAACAGGAACTTCCCTGGTGGTCCAGGGTTAAGAATTTGCCTGCCAATGCAGGGGACACGGGTTCTACCCCTGGTCTGGGAAGATCCCACATGCCGTGGAGCAACGGAGCCTGCGTGCCACAACTACTGATCCTGTGCTCTAGAGCCCGTGCTCTGCAGTAAGAGAAATGACCCTGCAATAAGCCTGCACACCACAGCAGAGAGCAGCCCCTGCGTGCAGCAACTAGAGAAAGCCTGTGTGCAGCAACAAAGACCCAGGGCAGCCACAAATAAATAAAATGAATAGTTTTTTAATAACAGAGAAAGGATAACTTTGGAAATAAATATGTTTAGGTCAGAACCACTCATTGTTAGAGGGACTGAGGAATTTGAATGTTTTTTGTTTGTTTGCTTTGCTTTAGAACAGTATTTTATTAACTAGCTAGTCAATTGTTCCATCATTGCTGGAAACTTTCTAGAGAGTTACATTTTGGCCCTTGCTCTTTCACTTAATTGTGGAGATGTGGCATGTGCATAATTCATGGTTAGCATAATATATCTTACCATGTATTCATCATTATCATTAGAAATTTCATGGTTATTGTAAGATAGAGCCACTGAGACTGATGCTTTCAGTGAATAGTCCAGACACTTAGGGCATTTTGAGCAACTTTTTTAAGACAGCTGTCATGGCATCTCAGTACAAAGTGGACTATGTCTCAGCGAATTAAATTGCCTCTTGAAGTGAAATACTTTTTTCAATAACTGATATTGGCATTAGACTGTCAGGATCAGCAGTGACTTCATGCTTTCATTTGGGGGTGAATTAGGAAGCCAAGCCTGCAGGTTCCTTGTGTATCCATCTTCCACGTGGCAGAAGGTGACAGTTGCTGCTGGCTCATGACAGGAAGTGCTGAGGCAACCTCTAGGTTGGGCTAAAAGTCTGGAGACCCTGGGCTTTTGTTACTTCTGGCATTTGTAGTGGCAGGGCTGAGGAGGAACATTTTTCTGTATAAAACTATGCCAGGATCATTTGAAAGACGGAGGTCAACATGCTGATAAACTTTGAGCTAATGTACGCATATATAAAATATGCACAGGCACAGGATGGTATAGCAGAAAGAAATTTTCAACTGAGTGCCTGATTCCCATCCCCTCCTGCTCCAGCATTAAAATCATATCTCTGGGTTCTCACAACTTGTGGGGGACATGTAGACTCTCGGTTACCCAGGAATTTAGGACTATATGAATAGGCAGTATATTGATTTTAAGACCCAAAATATGAAAGTTGAAAGTTTTGGAAGAACTATTACTGGATGGCTTCCTGGAAGAAAGAAGTTGTAAGGAGAGATTAACAGAAGGAATAAAAAGTCTCTCGGTTCACAGACTGAAATCCATTATGCTATAGGATCTTTACCATGATTTGAATGGTCTGTTTTACTGTTCAGGGGATATGTTGCTTAGTGAATATTGGTCTTGTTGCAAGGATAATGTCCTATATGAGTCCAAAAAAGCTCATTCGTCTCTCTTGTGTTTAGTAATAAATTGCCACTAACCATCAGGTAAAAGTTCATTTTACAGGATTCCAGATGGTGCATTTAACACCATTTTTAAGGCTTCCTGTAACTAGCTAACGTGTACAGTCAATGAAGATATATCTGAATTCCTGGATACTTTAATTCTTATATGTAGGGTCTCCCCTTCATCTTTCTTCAGGTTTTTCCCTTTTTTGGGGTGTTTTTCTATTTTTCTGAACCCAGAACTTAACCACTGGCAGGATTTCAGTCTCAGAATTCTGTCAACCTTTAAAGATACAGCATTGTGGCTATTGTGAAAGTTATTTTAAAATAAGTTTAAAATTGTTGATGACAGCAGTGTTTGACTTGGTGCTCAGGTATTCCCTGAAGCCTAACGTTGTTTCTTTCTCACTGAAGCACTTAAGGAAAAGTTTGTACTAACCTTTGTTCCTTTAGGAAAGCGCCTCTGGATTTTTATTTACCTTTGAGATTGTCTTCGGAAAATGAAGGGTTTTTATGCCCTCTTTAGTCTTAGCAAATTAAATACTGTGTGGAAAGGAGAAGAAGGAGTCATAAAATCAAGGGAGGCAAAGATGATAAGCATCAAATCAGAGGAGATAAATTTTTGCTGCTAATAATAAACCTTTGTTTGAAGCAGGACTTTGGAAGCACTTAGTTGACACAGTAAAAAACAATGACATTCACTAGGGATAGGTTTGTTTTCTTTTTCTGAAATTAATTTATTAAATGAATTCATGTTCATGAGTCAGTTGGAAAGGCATATCAGGAAAATCAAAAGTGTGACCACATAAACTGTCTAGGATTTGTTTATTTTGAATTTATATAGCCTCTTTTCTCCAGAGATTTGAAGACGCTGTGGAGAAAATTTTAAATCTTTTAAACAATAGACAATAAGTCGTAAAATGTGAACTCCTGCCTGGATAGGCTATAATCTCTAAGGTTTTTTAATGTACCCAGATATAAGCACTTCCAGTTATGAAGGAAAAATACTTAAAATATGAGATTCTCATCTGGCTGGATACCAAAAATGAGAGATACTTTGTGTAAACCTTCATTCTTTTAGATTTAGGTCTGTTTTTTCCTACTTATTCTGACATTTGAAGTTAGGGGTTTAACCTCAAATATGAAGCATGTTGTAAATTACTAATATGAAATTACTCTTTCATGTTCTGGAGGAATTGAGAGTCAAAGCTACTCAGGCCAATGATGGAAATGTGATTTCCTCCAAGACCAGTGGTAGGAGACTATTGGAGATAACACAAGAGGATAAAGACTTAACCAGAAGCACAAAAGTTAACAATGCACCTCTGTGTGGGGTAGTAAAAAGTGGGTGAGTCAAAGCACTTCTATCATAATGTTTTTCTTAGATTTAAATGAAAAATAAAAACCATGTTAGATACTGGAAATAATGTTTTACACATAGCAAATGCTCTGCTAGTGCTACTGACCCTACTGCTAGTAGGACAACCACAGACTGTTTTAATGTAGCATTTCTACATGTTGCCGTTCATGGGGTCACAAAGAGTTGGACATGACTGAACAACAACAGTGTTTCTACGTAGCTGATTTTTACTTTATTCCTCACTTCCATGGAATGAAATATCTTGATACTTTTTAAAAATATTAAGAATCCGTATATATTTTCATAGGCTTGAAATTGGAACTTAAATTTGGGAAAGTTTTGTAAGATATTTTAAAAATAGTTTCTTTTAACTTAAAATTGCCATATTGGGACTTCCCTGGTGGTTTAGTGGCTTAGACTCTGCATTCCTCATGCAGGGGTTCGATCCCTGGTCAGGGAACTAGACCCCACATGGCACAACTGAGCGTTCACATGCCACAACCAAAGATAGCACATGCTTGCAATTGAGACCTGGTGCGGCCAAGTAAGTAAATACAAATAATTTTTTTAAATTGCCACTGTTGAAGACATTGTCATTTTGAAACCTGGAGAAATGTATATGGCAGGGTGGTGGTGAATGAATTTCCATTGAGAGTTTGTTCACTTGCATATGTATTCAAAGCTGTCATCCATATAAGGAAGTGAGAATCTGAAGAAAAAGGAGTGGGAAAGGGAGGGGGGAGTGGAAGCTGACTGAGGAGTACCTCTGGGTGGTAGTGCCTGAAGAAGCAATGCTCCCCCTGGGGAGCACACGGCGGTTGCTGTCAGCCAGCCGCTGGTACACTGTGCCCTTATGCAGTTCTGTTCCTTAGGAAAATGTTCTGAGCACTCACGCACAGTTCCAGACCCACAGTGGCTGAGTTTCCATAGTGCCGGAGGTCCTCAAGTTCTTGCCCTGACCTGAAGCACCAGAACTGCAGCGAGAATGCAAAAGACAGTCTTAAAAGAATCATGCCCTATTGGCTTGTTGAGTCATTTACCTGCTATGAAGGATCTGTTCATTATTTTAAGCCATATTATAGCTTTAGCAATGTTTAAGGAAATTTTTACGTGTTTTGGTTAATTGATTTAGTGTAGTAGTTAATGAAATCCCGTTTCCAGATACCCATGCGACAGTCTTGGGCTGCTTTTGTAGCTTGTGATATGTAGAGAAAGGAAAGAACAGCTTGTTTTGTTGGAAAGAGAGAAAAAAGCCTTTTGAGAATGAGAAAACTGCAGAAGATGAAGCTCAGCCCTGATTATTTTGAACAGAAAGATCCAGTGATTTAAAAACCATAAGTGCTGTCCTCTGAAATATACATCATGTTAAGTAAGCCTGCTTGGTAATAAGCATCAGTCACTCTTCAAGATTGTGACTGAATTATAGGTTAGATCCACAATTTTAATTACAAAGAAGAACCTTAAGTAGATGAATAAGAAAGACTCTAAACTATATTTTAGTCTCCTTTTAGTAAAATCTGTAAACTACTTGGTGAAACTACCTTTATGACTATGGCTGTTAAAATATTAAAAAATCATTAATTCAATGAATTGTATGGAAGTTGGGGTGATGTGTGGATTAGGGATCAATAGTCGTTGGTGTGTAGGTGTTCGTCTGTGAGTCTGTCTGTGTCGGCCCAGTGTGGGTGTCCTAGGTGGCAGAAATTATATAATCTAGGAAATAAAATGGTTTAGCCTTTTTCAAACTGTTCTTTCTTAAGATCACAATATCTGGTGAGTACAAATTTGACTTCTAGAACTGGGAAGTGATCAGGCTTTCATTAGGAGGTCTAGGGAGCAAGGTTGCATAGAAGAATGATTTTGTGTTGTTTTTACTGCCCCGTTGTTTTATGTGGTTACTACAGTTAGAAAGTTGGATCATCACGAATCACAATGAGAATGCCACAGCGGTTGCTTCTCAAATCTTCAAAGGGTATTTTCCTTACTTATTTATGAGTTTTACAGAATAAGTATTTAAATCTCCAGGTCATGCTTATCCCTGACAAATGTGTCAAGGGTGAAGAGAGAAACTAGCATGAAAAGTACCTGTCCGAGACTGATGGTTGTGGAGCCTGGCTGGGTGTGTTGGGTATTTGGTCCTGACCAAGGACACAGAGTTTTGCAGGTGGTGCTGGAGAAGGGGTATCGTGGGCACAGTGTAATGTAGTCTTAGATGTTTGTGACTTCCCTAATTTCTCAGTGAGGAGATCTCAGAATCATGTGGTGACAGAGTTAACTTTTCCTGTGAAGTTGTTTTGCAGCATTGCTACTGAAAACTTCATGAAAAAAGATGAGGCAGATGATTATATCTTAAAGAAATAAAATCAGCTTATAAAGAGATATTTCTGCTCTTCAAAAGTTAAATGTCCTGTAATGGTACATTGAAAAGCAGAGACATACTTTGCCAACAAAGGTCTGTCTAGTCAAGGCTATGGTTTTTCCAGTGGTCATGTATGGATGTGAGAGTTGGACTGTGAAGAAGGCTGAGCGCTGAAGAATTGATGCTTTTGAACTGTGGTGTTGGAGAAGACTCTTGAGAGTCCCTTGGACTGCAAGGACATCCAACCAGTCCATTCTGAAGGAGATCAGTCCTGGGATTACTTTGGAAGGAATGATGCTAAAGCTGAAACTCCAATACTTAGGCCACCTCATGCAAAGAGTTGACTCATTGGAAAAGACTCTAATGCTGGGAGGGATTGGGGGCAGGAGGAGAAGGGGATGACAGAGGATGAGATGGCTGGATGGCATCACTGACTCCATGGACGTGAGTTTGAGTGAACTCTGGGAGTTGGTGATGGACAGGGAGGCCTGGCGTGCTGCGATTCATGGGGTCGCAAAGATTCAGACATGACTGAGCAACTGAAATGAAGTGAAGTGAAGTGAATGGTCTCAGATAAACTTTTGTCTAGGGTTCTAGTGAAGGATATTTTGAAGTTTCTCCAGCATCATTTTAAGATGTGTTATTTCTTAGACTTAGTTTTCCTTTATTTTTTTCATGAGTGAGATTTCAAAGATGAGACATCTTCCAAAATAATACTCTAGGTAAAAGGAAGTTTATATATAACACTTAATAACAACATTAGGCTGCTGGGTACCACGTACAAATCCTGATTTATACAGTCTAAAGCCTGCATACTAGATGCACCAAATGAAAAGTAGGATGTAAAACAGACCTCACAGAGCAAAATATCCTTTCGTGGAGCAGACCCCAACTTTTTTGGCACTAGGGACCGGTTTCATAGAAGACAATTTTCCACACACTGGGCCAGGGATGGGAGGATAGTTTCAGGATGGCTCAAGCACATTGCATAATGCCACTGCTGATCTGACAGGAGGTACCAATCTGTGACTGAGAAGTTGGGGACCCTTGCTTTTGTGTATACAAATGATGCAAAGTTTAATGTTCACACACTTTCTTTTTTAATTTCTTTGGGCTAGATCCACCATAAGTATTATTTAAAATTCTAGGATTTGTGTTTGGGGATGCCTGAGGTAACCACTTAGGCTGCAGTCTATGGGGTCACTAAGAGTCGGGCACGACTGAGCGACTTCACTTTCACTTTTCACTTTCATGCATTGGAGAAGGAAATGGCAACCCACTCCAGTGTTCTTGCCTGGAGAATCCCAGGGACGGGGGAGCCTGGTGGGCTGCCGTCTATGCGGTCTCACAGAGTCAGACATGAGTGAGCTGACAGCATACAGCAGCAGCAGCAGAGGTAACCAGTATGTGCATTATTCCTTCACTTAATTTTCTAAATTGATGAGTGTGTTTAAACAAGAGGGAATTAGAGGAAAAAAGTTAGTCATAGAGGAGAATACTATGGTCTGAGGTCCTCCAGCAATAAAGAGTAATTAGCATAGAAAAAATCTGCTGCCAATTCAAGAAATTAGAAATGTAAGTGTGTGAGTCATATATGTGGATACACATATTTCTTTTAAGTTCATACATACATATATATTATTAAATGTATCTGTAGTGTATTTTATCATTTTATATACTTGTGCTATAGATTTATCATGACTAAAATCCTGCAAGCCTGGGAATGCTTGTCAGTTTCCCATACTATGTTGTGTCAGTGGAATTCCATCTTTTACCTTTTGTGGATGTGAAGACCTGGTGTATTTTCAGGAAGAAGAAAGAACCCAGAAAATAGAGCAATAGGCCAGTGGCATGGCCAGCAGCAGTGCATCCTCTAGTTTCCAGATATCAGATTTCCCTACTTGACTGCTGCCAGCTTCAGCTTCTGTCAGGTCAGAGCCCTTTGTATGTTGGAACATCACTTTATTTTCAGGGGAACTCGGTTGCCTTCGGTAAGGTGCAGCCATGGAAAAATCTAATCCACCAACAGATAAAGATTAACATGTACTGTCTTTCTCTTGGAGATTTTGTTAGTGGTGTCAGTCGTGTAGACTCTTTCAAATGGTTGGACTCTGGGCATTGATGACTTCATTTCCTGAGCCACATCTGAGCCTTAGAAAGTGGAAGAGGTTCCTGCTTCTCAGAGTGGGAGCACTTGCTTGGAGATGTTCACATTTCCATAAGAGGACATTACACTGGATATTAATATTAGTTACTGCGGCAAAAATCAGGTAGAGGGTGGAGAAAGAGAGAAATTGCTCTTGGTTGGTGCTGTTTTCTTAGGATGCTGTTGGAGTGTTAAGGAAGAAAACCCCCTGAGTTACTTATGAGGCAGCTGTAAGCAGGGGAAATGACAGATGTGATGAAAGTCTCAGGGCCTGTCCTAGAAGAGGTCCCAGCACTGGTTGTGTGAGCATTATTTACATGAAGACAAACAGATGGATACGTTTGATCAGGTTCTGTGTGGTCCCCCTTCAGAATTCTGTTTAGCATTCTGAATCTCCAGTTACAAACGTGTGTATTTCTGATGCTTTTAGAGGAGCAACTTCCATATCTTATTTTTTTATGGGACTTAAGGTGAAGAGGAACTAAAAAGCCTCTTAATGAAAGTGAAAAAGGAGAGTAAAAAAGTTGGCTTAAAGCTCAACATTCAGAAAACGAAGATCATGGCATCTGATCCCATCACTTCATGGGAAATAGGTGGGGAAACAGTGGAAACAGTGTCAGACTTTATTTTTTGGGGCTCTAAAATCACTGCAGATGGTGACTGCAGCCATGAAATTAAAAGATGCTTACTCCTTGGAAGGAAAGTTATGACCAACCTAGATAGCATATTCAAAAGCAGAGACATTACTTTGCCAACAAAGGTCCGTCTAGTCAAGGCTCTGGTTTTTCCATTAGTCATGTATGGATGTGAGAGTTGGACTGTGAAGAAAGCTGAGTGCTGAAGAATTGATGCTTTTGAACTGTGGTGTTGGAGAAGACTCTTGAGAGTCCCTTGGACTGCAAGGAGATCCAACCAGTCCATTCTGAAGGAGATCAGTCCTGGGATTACTTTGGAAGGAATGATGCTAAAGCTGAAACTCCAATACTTAGGCCACCTCATGCAAAGAGTTGACTCATTGGAAAAGACCCTGATGCTGGGAGGGACTGGGGGCAGGAAGAGAAGGGGACGACAGAGGATGAGATGGCTGGATGGCATCACCAACTCGATGAACTTGAGTTTGGGTGAACTCCGGAAGTTGGTGATGGACAGGGAGGCCTGGCGTGCTGTAATTCATGGGGTCGCAAAGAGTCGGACAGGACTCAGCGACTGAACTGAACTGAACTAAACTGAAGGTTGTTGACCTAATGTTAAAAATGACACTTTGTTATTTAATGTAATTGTTTCTCTTATGTTACGATTTCTTGTGTTGTAATTTATTTCACTAAATACATTGTAAGACAATCATAAGAGATAAACTAAATTTGATACTGTATGCTATTTTGTGAGAAATGTTAAAGAACTTAATAAACAATCTTTTTTTCATAGTGGGGCTTCCCTTGTGGCCCATCTGGTAAAGAAACCACCTGCAATGCGGGAGACCTGGGTTTGATCCCTGGGCTGGGAAGATCCTCTGAAGAAGGGAAAGGCTACCCACTCCAGTATTCTGGCTTGGAGAATTCCATGGACTATATAGTCGGACATGTCTGAATTCATAGTAAAATAGAAAAGTATAATTTAATCTTCAGGAACTGGGATCAATATGCTGTGTCAGCAGGGTGGTGGTATATTCCCCTTGGCTTAAACCAAATTAGAGTGAAAGTGGAAAATCAGTAAAACTTGACAGTCCTGCCAGCCTACTTTCTGGAATATTAATGTATATCTCTAAATTACAGAACTCATGAAGATTCTTTTCTTCTAATTTTTTGGCTCATAATTTAGCTTTTTCTTGCCACTTAGCAGCCCTTCATGGGTTCATACCCTTCTTCCATCTCTGCTGGCATATCCAGAGGTGTTTGTGCATTGTGATGATTCATTTTGTAGATACATCCAGTGCCATGTTAAAGGAATTGTTGCAAAAGATTTACAGAACACTTAATAGTTTATGTTAACTGAATTAACTAATGGCCAGGGCAACCACCTGAGCTTTCAGGTCACAAAAATTAAAGAGCTTTGATGAGAACCCGAGGTAGTTTTACCCTGAAGCGAGGGAAGCTTAAGTTCATTCCATGGCCCTGGTTGAGTCCTAGTTAAGTGTTCACATGGGCACGTGTGTTTGTTAAATTTGCAAAATGATTAGTATCACCATCTATTTGTATTCCAACTTCTTCTCCATCACTTTCACCTTAATATGTAGTGTTGGAAAGATTAGGGCATTTGGGGGATCATGTAAAGAAAAACTGACTTGAGGATGAAGTTCATTTAGGTTGAGTGGGAAATATTTACGTCATCCACAGCCATTCTCATTGCTGGTTGTATTATTCGTAGCTGTTCTCTAGGGCTCCTAAGAATGATCCTACTGCTGACTTATCTAAGTATAACTGCAAGTTTTAAGGCCAGAATCACACTGTTTTATGAACATCTTCTCTGTCACCAGAATGGAAATACATTAGTCATGGAAGAGAAGCTGAGTTTGAATGTATGGTTGTTGTTGTTCAGTCACTAAGTTATGTCTGACTGTTTGTGAACCCATGGTCTGCAGCACTCCAGGCCACCCTGTCCTTCACTATGTCCCAGAGTTTGCTCAAACCTACGTCCATTGAGTCGGTGATGCTATCCAACTATCTCATCCTCTGTTGCCCCCTTCTTCTCTTGCCTTTAATCTTTCCCAGCATCAAGGTGTTTTCCAGTGAGTCAGCTGTTCACATCAGGTGGCCAAAGGATTGGAGCTTCAGCATCAGTCCTTCCAACGGGTATTCAGGGTTGATTTCCTTTAGGATCGACTGGTTTGAACTCCTTGCAGTCCAAGAGACTGTCAAGAATTTTCTCCAGCACCACAGTCCAAAAGCATGAATGTATGGAGCCAGAAGCTAATTTGTGGAAAATTCCTCCAAATCCTCTATCTCATAAGAAACTTTTTAAAGGCTTTCATGAATTTGGTATAGTCCAAAAATTTTACATAGCCTTACCAAAAATCTTTCCTCGACTGTCTATAACAGCAGGGAGAAAAATAAAATCTATCAACCATGCTATTAGAAAGTTTGAGTCATCTTTCTCTTATATGTATAATTCTCTTAATTAAGTTATTTTTGTAAAATTCTACTCTGTACACAAAACCCTGTCTGTGAAGTTATGGTTACTGTGAAGAGATCATAATTTTGTATTTTTTTTTCAAGAAGGCATCCCAAATCATTTAAGTTTAAGGCTTTTTAAAACTTTACCCTCCCCTAATGGGGACACATTTTATCACACTTGGATAAATGCTACATACTGAATGATCATTGTCCTAGTTCAGTCGTTAAGTAATGTCCAGCTCTTTTGCAACTCTAAGAATTATGGCCCACCAAGCTCCTGTGTCCATGGATTTCCCAGGCAAAAATACTGGAATGGGTTGTCATTTCCTTCTCCAGGGGATCTTCCCAACCCAGGGACTGAACCCATGGCTCCTGCATTGCAGCTGGATTCTTTAGTACTAAGTCACCAGTGAAGCCCTTAAAAGAGTGATGAATCAACCATATCCTTAGATTTCCTTTAAATACTGAAAAATACTTGCCATATGGCTAGGGACTTGATTGAATTAATAGAATATCCCAATGCAATTCTGAGTATTTTTTAAAAGTCCTAGTCAAAGTTTTATTTTTGCAACTTCAATTGGTTTTTCAAGTAATTAAACCTCAAGAATTAGTTTCCTTTTTAGTCAGATTCTGTAGAAAAATACCCATCTTTTTCAACAGTAAATTTATCGCCCAGTGTGATGAGATTGGATAAAATTGATAACGTTGATGTCAGTGATTCTGATCCTGGACTGTCATTGATCTTAGTACCCTGTCCCCATTGTTCACTTTTGGCTCAGGTAAGAACTGGAAGCAGCTGTATTTGAAATGCAGGAAGCTATTAGCACCTTTTCTTTCCTTTAGTTCCCATCCTTACTTGGACCTTTCATTTAGATTTCTTTAGTTATCACTAAGGATAGAGCAGACACTCGCTAAATGTTTGTGGGGTAAATTACAGTAGTTACTTATTTAGCCATGTGTTACTGCTACCTTCAGCTCCACTAGAACACTGGCAGATATAGGGCATATTCTCCTCCATTGTTCCCAGCAGCCGTCCTACTGTCTTTAGTATAGTGACACTAAATACATGTGGTGGTGGTGGTGTTAACTGTCCTAAAAAAGTCAAACTCGAATCCATCAGGCATACTGTAGTAATATTTCACCCTTTTGATAAACATACTCCTTGTTACCTCACTTGCCAATTCTGATTATTGTCCACTAAACCGTATTGAATCTCTGTTAAAATGTATATGAATTCCTGCAACTTAGAAAGTGTTACTGCTGCGGCTGCTAAGTCGCTTCAGTCATGTCCGACTCTGTGTGACCCCATAGACTGCAACCCACCAGGCTCCTCTGTCCACAGGATTCTCTAGGCAAGAATATGGAATGGGTTGCCATTTCCTTCTCCAAGAAAGTTTGCAACGGGACTCAAATCTTGGGCATTATTTTCTTGAATTTCTTGCTTCTGATTTCTGTTCCTATATGCACACTTTGTGTGAATAAGATCAACATTAGCAGATTTATCTACATCTCTTCATTTCTATTCTACAGCATTAGCTCCTTAGAGTAATATCTGAAGTTCTAGTAATTTTCCTCATATCAGAGACTTTCTAACTACGTTAATGGAAGTTAGACCGGTTGCAGAGACATTCGTGAGAACTACCTGTGCTGTAACATTTAAACAATTTATTTGATCTCTCTTTAGCTTACCTGCTCATGCCTTTGGAACATTGGTGTTGACCTTGTTGGAACTTTGTCTATAATCATGATAAGTCCTTCAATAAACTCTAACAGAAAATGACATTTAAATTTCCAAGTGATTTATTAACCCTTTCAGTGCTTAGGGGATCCTAGAAAAGCAGTACTCTTGTGACACTGTTTTCATGTATTATGTCCTTGAATGCCCAATGCTTAATGACTTCAGATTAAAAAAAAAAAAAAAAAGTATAAACATGAGATAATACTAGCATTGCCTATTGCTGATAAGCAGTGAGGAATAATCTTTGAGGAAAGCAGGGAATAATAAAAATTCATCAGCCGTCAAGGGGCCACCGTGTTTTTCAATGCAGCAGTGTGACTAGCCTTGTGTCTGGGGATCCATTTCCTCACATGTAAAAATCAGGGAATGCATTGCCCCTGTTTCTTCACCTGGTCTACTCTTGATTAGCCAAGATTCATTTCAATCATCCTTTCATTTGGAAGACATTGCCAACTCCTGAGGTGGCCAGGTCCCTTCCCTGTACATACTTATGGCATTCTGTTGAAGTTAGTTGTTTATTACTTTCTCTCCCTTTTTAAACCATGAGTCCCTCAAAGCCAGGGACCATGTCTCTGTACCACCAATACGAGGCTCGGAGTGGAACATGTAAAAGAAAGTTGATTAAAAAGACAAGCCAAGTTCACATTCCATCCTGAATGCAGATCTTTGCTCCAATACCAACTGGCTATGTAGTCTTGGCCAAGTCACTTCATTTATGTAGTTTTTTGTTTAGAGTATTTAGTTTTAAATTTATCCAGCTGCACCAGGTCTTAATTGCAGCACGTGGGATCTTCAGTTGCAGCATACAAACTTAGTTGTAGCATGTGGGATCTGGGTCCCAGACCAGAGATCAAAACTGGGCCCCCCGCTTTGAGAACATGGGGTCTCAGCCACTGGGCCACCGAGGGTGTCAAAGGTCTTTGTTTCCTCCTGTGGAATGGGGATAATAATGGCTGCTGCTGCTGCTAAGTCGCTTCAGTCGTGTCCGACTCTGTGCGACCCCATAGACGGCAGCCCACCAGGCTCCCCCGTCCCTGGGATTCTCCAGGCAAGAACACTGGAGTGGGTTGCCATTTCTTTCTCCAATGCATGAAAGTGAAAAGTGAAAGTGAAGTCGCTCAGTCATGTCCGACTCTTAGGCACCCCAGTGGGCTGCAGGCTACCATGCTCCTCCGTCCATGGGATTTTCTAGGCAAGAGTACTGGAGTGACTTGCCAATGGCTGCCTCATCGCAAAGAGTCAGACACGACTGAGCGATTAAGCATACAGCATATCAGTGTTATTGTCAGACTAAACTAGTTAGTAGTATTTGTTAAACTCCTAACAAAGCACCTGACTTATACAAGTCAATCAATTAACGCTACTACTATTACCATTATTAGCCAAATACCTTTTTGTTGAAATAAACTTAATATACGATCATTTCATTCTGTTTACTAAGAAAAAAATAGGTCCTTCTGAATTTAGGTGTAGGACAAAATGGCCATCTGTTGGAAGAGTATGCTAATGTTGTTTATGTGCATCTTTAAGAACTTTGAAGGGTCTAAGATTTTTACCCTATTTGCAAGCTAATGCATTAGCCTGCCACAGTTTGATAGGCGTTGACAGAAGACACTGAAATCCTGGATCAGCAACAAAGGGCAGTTTTCACTCACAGCAATAGTAGTAGCCAGAGTGTTAGCATTTGTACTAGTTCCCTGAACCCTAATCACCATTCAGTTTTTTCCAGTTTTTCCAGTACTCATGTATGGATGATTTGGTTTTTCCAGTAGTCATGTATGGATACGAGAGTTTGACTATAAAGAAAGCTGAGCGCAGAAGAACTGATGCTTTTGAACTGTGATGCTGGAGAAGACTCTTGAGAGTCCCTTGGACTGCAAGGAAATCCAACCAGTCCATCCTAAAGGAGATCAGTCCTGAGTGTTCATTGGAAGGACTGATGTTGAAGCTGAAACTCCAATACTTTGGCCATCTGATGCAAAGAGCTGACTCATTTGAAAAAACCCTGATGCTGGGAAAGATTGAGGGCAGGAGAAGAAGGGTATGACAGAGGATGAGATGGTTGGATGGCATCACCGACTCAATGGACGTGAGTTTGGGTAAACTCTGGGAGTTGGTGATGGACAGGGAGGCCTGGCATGCTGCAGTTCATGGGGTCACAAAGAGTCGGACATGACTGAGCAACAGAACTGAAGTGATTCAGAGAGAGCCTGGCGATGCATACAGTTCAGGGGGAGAAGGCCTGAGCTTAGGGAACCTGACTCTTTTATATTAGGAATTTAAGCATACCTAACTTTGCCACTGAGTAAACATGATCCCGTGTTCTTGCCTGGGAAATCTAATGGACAAAGGGGGCTGGTGGACTGAAGTCCATGTGGTTGCAAAGAGTTGGACATGACTTAGCAACTAAACAATAACAACAACAACAGCAACAACAAAACATGATCCTTATTATACTGTACAGTGGAACAAACCTGCCCCTATGCCTTGGAGGGGGACTCTGCCTCTATCTTCTAAGGTTTTCTCTATACAAGCATCCTTGAAAAGGTAGTTCAGAAGAAAGCTACTTCACAAGAGGTAGAGAAACACAAAAGACCTGTAGAGATTGGTGTTTCAATGTAGAAATTTGTATTTCTATACAGCAGGTTTGTAGCTTTCATAGATTATTGAAAAGATTTGTTATTTTTCTGTTGCTGCCTTCTTCAGCGATCAATGCAAAGAAATAGAGGAAAACAATAGAATGGGAAAGACTAGAGATCTCTTCAAGAAAATTAGAGATACCAAGGGAACATTTCATGCAAAGATGGGCTCAAGAAAGGGCAGAAATGGTATGGAACTAACAGAAGCAGAAGATATTAAGAAGAGGTGGCAAGAATACACAGAAGAACTGTACAAAACAGATCTTCATGACCCAGATAATCACGATAGTGTGATCACTTACCTAGAGCCAGACATCCCGGAATGTGAAGTCAAGTGGGCCTTAGGAAGCATCACTAAGAACAAAGCTAGTGGAGGTGATGGAATTCCAGTTGAGCTATTTCAAATCCTGAAAGATGATGTTGTGAACGTGCTGCACTCAATATGTCAGCAAATTTGGAGAACTCCACAGTGGCCACAGGACTGGAGAAGGTCAGCTTTCATTCCAATCCCAAAGAAAGGCAAAGCCAAAGAATGCTCAAACTACCACACAATTGCACTCATCTCTCATGCTAGGAAAGTAATGCTCAAAATTCTCCAAGCCAGGCTTCAGCAATACATGAACGGTGAACTTCCAGATGTTCAAGCTGGATTTAGAAAAGGCAGAGGAAACAGAGTTCAAACTGCCAACATATGCTAGATCATGGAAAAAGCAAGAGAGTTTGAGAAAAACATCTATTTCTGCTTTATTGACTATGCCAAAGCCTTTGACTGTGTGAATCAAAATAAACTGTGGAAATTCTTAAAGAGATGGGAATACCATACCACCTGACCAGCCTCTTGAGAAACCTATATGCAGGTCAGGAAGCAACAGTTAGAACTGGACATGGAACAACAAATTGGTTCCAAATAGGAAAAGGAGTACGTCAAGGCTGTATATTGTCACCATGTTTATTTAAGTTGTATACAGAGTACATCATGAGAAACACTGGGCTGAAAGAAGCCCAAGCTGGAATCAAGATTGCCAGGAGAAATATCAATAACCTCAGATAAGTAAATGACACCACCCTTATGGAAGAAAGTGAAGAAGAACTAAAGAGCCTTTTGATAAAAGTGAAAGAGGAGAGTGAAAAAGTTGGCTTAAAGCTCAACATTCAGAAAACTAAGATCATGGCATCTGGTCCTGTCACTTTATGGCAAATAGATGGATAAACAGTTGAAACAGTACCTAACTTTATTTTTTGGGGCTCCAAAATCACTGCAGATGGTGATTGCAGCCATTAAATTAAAAGACGCTTGTTCCTTGGAAGGAAAGTTATGACCAACCTAGACAGCATATTAAAGAGCAGAGACATTACTTTGTCAACAAAGGTCCAAACAACCAAGGCTATGGTTTTTCATGTATGGATGTGAGAGTTGGACTATAAAGAAAGCTGAGTGCCAAAGAATTGATGCTTTTGAACTGTGGTTCTGGAGAAGACTCTTGAGAGTCCTTTGGACTACAAGGAGATCCAACCAGTCCATCCTAAAGATCAGTCCTGGGTATTCATTGGAAGGACTGATGTTGAAGCTGAAACTCCAATACTTTGGCCATCTGATGCGAAGAGCTGACTCATTTGAAAAGACCCTGAGGCTGGGAATGATTGAGGGCAGGAGGAGTAGGGGATGACAGAGGATGAGATGGTTGGATGGCATCACCGACTCAATGGACATGAGTTTGGGTAAACTCTGGGAGTGAGTGATGGACAGGGAGGCCTGGCGTGCTGTGGTTCATGGGGTCACAAAGAGTCGGACACGACTGAGTGACTGAACTGAGCTGAAGTGAAGTGAAAGTTGCTCAGTTGTGTCTGACTCTTTGCAACCATGTGGACTATACAGTCCTTGGAATTCTCCAGGCCAGAATGCTGGAGTGGGTAGCCTTTCCCTTCTCCAGGGCATCTTCTCAACACAAGGATCCAACCCAGGTCTCCCAGATTGCAGGCGGATTCTTTACCAGCTGAGCCAGAAGGGAAGCCCAACAATACTGAAATGGGTAGACTATCCCTTCTCCAGTGGCTCTTCCCAATCCAGGAATCAAACCGGGGTCTCCTGCATTGCAGGCTGATTCTTTACCAGCTGAACTACCAGGGAAGCCCATCGCTAAACATGTCCAACTCTTTGCAACCCCATGGACTGTAGCACACCAGGCTTCCCTGTCCTTCACTCTCTCCCAGAGTTTGCTCAGATTTGTGTTCATTGAGTCAGTGATACTATCTAACCATCTCATCCTCTGCTGCCCCTTTCTCCTTTTGCCTCCTGTCTTTCCCAGCATCAGGGTCTTTTCCAATCTTAAACGGAATGTGAACTAAAAAGTTTCCTTTTAGAACCCTAATTCGTCATTCAAATGCTGACATATCTGAAGACACCAAAGAGGTAAAGACTAAGGAAGCAAAATACTACATACAAAATACATAGGAGATACTGTAATGTGTCCTTATGACTGAGACAACTTGCTGCTTCCAAATCAGGGACTCTATTTGGCTCATGTTAAGACTGGAACTAAGGCCAAAGAAGATAGCCTGGACCCTGTCCATAGGAAGCAAAAGTTGAGAGCCATTGCTTCGGGGAAGGTTTTAACAGGGCAAAGGCGAAGGGTGACATTCTCTGCAAAGAGGATATTATTACTGATTATGATGCTTATTGAAATAATTTAGCACATCAGAAGATAACCAAATTTATTTTTAAGATTGGATGCACATTGTTGTGATTATCTGATATAAGCTGTACATAACAGGGAAGTCAAAGGTCACTTGCATAGCTGAAATACATTTCCATTTTTATTTCGTATTGTTGAAATCTATGCTTCTGACTTTCCCCATTTACTTTGCTTTATTTTCAACATTCTTATAAGCAAAGTGTTATAAATACCATGATGAATTATTTTATGATCCATTTATCTCAGTAATGGTGACCTCTGTCACTTGAACCACTGTTCAACGTATTGCCAAAGAGCAAAGATTAAGGCAGAGGGCATTTTGTGGAATTAGTGACTACCGAAGAGCTGATAGCCTAATGCCAAACCAGTCATTAGGACTCAGGAAATGTTACAATCTGAAAGCATTATTATGATTATATAACAAAAATAAGAGACAAAAACAGATGGCTTAAATAAAATTGCTGCTAAACCAGGGTTTCTCCTTCTTAACACTATTTACATTTTGGACTGGATAATTCTTTGTGGTGGGGAGCTGTCCCAGATGTACTGAGAGATGTTTAGAAGCATCCCTGGCTTCTGTGGTCTAGAGTAGTGTCCCCCCCTTCTCATCAGTGTGACAGTCAAACATTTCTGCAGACATGGCCAAATGTCCCCCAAGGGGCAAAATCATCCTTGGTGGAGAACCACTGTGCTATTTCCATTTTAAAAAATGGGAACATCTATCAACGAATAAGAAGGTAAATACAGAGTGTAGCATAATCCTGGTCAACGTTCACAGCTCCAGAAATAAATTAATGCTTCCATGATTTGAAGGATTTCAAAATGACCTCTCCGAACTGCAGATGGACTTCCCCAATATAGGATATTGGGGAATTGCAATATAGGAGACAAAAGTTCAATCCCTGGGTTGGGAATATACCCTGGAGGAAGGCAGGCAACTCACTCCAGTATTCTTACCTGGAGAATCCCATGGACAGGCTGACTGCAGTCCATGGGGTTGCAAAGAGTCAGACATGACTGAAGTGACTTTGCACACACACGCACTGCAGATACTCTGTTACAAAGCATGGTGGAGAGGAAAGAAGACAGGACTTGGGCTCTTGCCTTTTTTTATGCTGCTTTATAGTTTAGTGACTTGGGAGTCACATCACAATTTTTCAGATTTGTTTTAATCTGTAAGAGAGGGATCATCCCAGTCATCCCTATCTTTAAGGATTGCCGCAAGGATCAGATCTGATAGTTTAAGTGAAAATGCCTTGAAAAGTCTAAAGAGCTCTGTAATTGTTAGGCTGAGAAGAATAAAATGGTTTTGTTTTAAGAACTTCTTGAAAATTTTAGAGCATTCCTTGAAATAACTAGAGGAACCCTGGGGTATCACAAAAAAGGATTTGAGAATCACTTCTTTTGAAGTTGCCCTTTAGCCCTGCTTAGCTCACTTTTCTGTGTTCTTGCTTGCCGTGTGCTGAGTGGCTGTGACAGAAGGCACGCTTGAAGGAGTGGTGGAAAGGCTTGGCTGACAGCAGCGAGGAAGCCATGCTCAGTGTTCAAAAAGCATAAGTACTTTGTTCGTGTTTCTTCAGTATCCAAGAAGTATCTATAAATTGAGTAGCTAGAGACTTTAAAGAGGAGAAAATAAGGTTAATATTGTAAATTTATTCAAAATGGATATTGCTGATTTTAGTAACCATATTTCTGACTTATGACGTTATGTGTCTTTTTATTAACTAAAAATACTTTGTGAGTTTTAATAGCTTTATCTTTGGTCAAAAATGAATATCCTTTCTCTATTTGATGCTGAAACATTGTTAATGCAGAATTGCCACAAACTTTTCCCCCTTTTAAAAAATCAGTGGGAGCTTCCCTGAAATCTACTACCTCCTCATAATCCTGCCTTCAAAACAAAAACACAAATATGACTTTGTTCTCATGTGGAACATGAGACAATATGTCTTGTCTATATTTTTCCAAATGGCAGCCCTTTGAATATCTGATTGAACTTAGTGATCGGTGCCCTTTCTTGGTCATTTTTTAAAAATTTCACAACTTATTATTATTATTTTATTTTTGGCCACACCGAGTCTTCCTTGCAGTGTGTGGGCTTCCCCTAGTTGCAGTGAGCCGGGGCTACTCTCTAGTCGCTGTGCTTGGGGTTCTCGTTGCTGTGGCTTCTCTTGTGGAGAACAGGCTCCGTAGTTGTGAGGCATGGGTTTAGTTGCTCTGAGGCTCATGGAATCTTCCTGGACCAGAGATCATATCCGTGTCCCCTGCATTAGCAGGCAGATTCTTAACCACCGAACCACCAGAGACGTGCTCTCTTGTTCTTAAGTTGAATCTTTTTCAGATTCAATGCATCTTGTCCTCCTTTTTGTACTTGTGTTAGCACAGTTGTCATACCCACTGTGTTTCTGGTTGGCTTTTCTGAGTTTTGAATGCTTATCCAATTCCCTGTCTTCTGGATGAAAATCAGTTTTGTAACCCATATTTAAAATACTGCCTTATTACATATAGAGCATTGGTTATATCTAACTTGAATGTGGATACTGAATAGTTATTAACTATATTCTCTTCTTTCCATTGCCACATCTCATCCTGGCTTGCATTGTGATTGCTGCCATTAAAAATTACAGTCTTGTGTACTTATCTGAAGATTATCTGAAGCAGATCTTTTTGTCTGAAAATTTTTATAAACAAAGGACTATGTTAAAGTAGGTTAAAGTTTTAGTGTGTGGATTTATTTCCGTTATTTCAATTTTAAGATCCTTTTATGTTTTAAAATTTCCTTACAGATTAGAGTTCCAATCTGATAAGTATGTCTTCATCTAGCCCTATGATTACTGCATAATTATTCAAGTGTTTTGAGTAGGATAAAATCATAAATATTATTTGTATCCTTTCCCATTAATTATTAAGCACATGTCTGTTTCAGGGAAATTTAATCTATATGTTTGATTCATAGTCCCATAATTTTTCAAAATGTAATTTTGTAAGAGCCATCTAGCGTCAGTCATTTTTATGGTGTGTGTGTGTGTGTGTGTGTGTGTGTGTGTATGCACACGCACATTCCTAACATCAGAAGGTCATATTTTGTTTTTAATAAACAAATACCTACATATTAAACATGTCTATACTTGGTTAACTAGTTTCTGCCATCTACCACTGGGAAAATATATTTTCATGACAGATTGAGCTACCCCCTTAAAATAGACTGACCAGATTCCCAAAATGTTAGGCATTTGGGTAGAATTTCTAGGGGCAGTAGTAGGTCACTGTTGTTCCTTCATTGTTCCATAGATTAAGACAAATAAATAAAAAAAAGCAAGATATGAATAAGCAATTGGCGAAAGATATGGAATAAGACTAGATTGGTACATGAATCCATTGTGAATGTTATATGTAGGGAACCATACTTTGGGCATGGACTATATTGGACCAGCATGCTGGGCTCCATGCTGTTGAAAGGGTCTTATACCTTAGGTGGCCTTGACCTGCTTCAAGGGAACTATGAATAAAGGATAAATCATGATTCTGCCAGTGGGTGATAAAAGTGAAATAAAATAAGCACTCTTTATGGTCAGCAGGAAGACAGAAGCCACTGTGATTATTTTAAAAAGGGGCATCTAATAGTGAGAAATTGTTGCACATTGACAATAATAAACTGTGAAAAAGCAACCTAGAGGTCAGGAGCAGGAAGAAGTTACTACCACCCTTATGCTGGAGACAAAAGGGATGAGTTTGGCAGGATGATCGCAGGGTTGCTGGGGTCACTGGACACAAGCGGGAACCATGGGAGCCTGTTCAGCAGGAGGTGGAGCCTGGTAAAAATGGGGCTGCTGCCTGAGGCACAGCAAAGGAAAGAAAGAGGGAGAGATTCAAACAGCAGAGGGTCGAGAGGTGTCGAACCTTGGAGACAGTCAATGGGAGTTTGTTTTTCTGAAGTCTTTATTTTGAATATGTAATTGTCTCTATGATAAAATGTTTTTTTTTTTTTGATAAAATGTTTTTAAATAGTAAATGGGAGAAGAGACACAGGAGTACATACGTGCGCACGTGGCTGCCTGTACCCCCTCCACACACACACCCATGCATGCTCCCACGCAGTTTTACACCGAGTTCCAGATTACCTACTCCCAGTAGCTTAACTCACCTCCAAGCTGACTACCAGGGGGTCCAGGGAAACTTAACCCACAGGAGTGAGCACATGTCAGGAGTCAGCAGAGCAGGAGATGGACAAAGAAAGGATCTTAGGCAAAGACGCTGGCAGAGCCTCACCCAAGATAAATAAGGCAGTGACTTTCCTCTTGCACAAAGTTCTAGAATTTCCCATTGCTCCTCTGACTTTCTCAGTCCGTCACAAGGTACCCTCTACCACAATTTTGTTCCTATCAAAGTGGGACTGGGCACACATCATGTAATTATGTGACCCAGCCTCTGTCACATTGAGCCTTTGGATACTGAAGTGTCCATATAACACACCAAGTTTTTGCACACTTCTAGCACACTTTCATTTACATGCAGTCTACATGGTTGACTATACAAGCACTGATAAATTTCAGACAAACTCCAGATTAGTTGGAGTATTTGTGGTTTTAGTTTGAAGTCCTTACCTTGCATGGAGAGTGAGGACTTGGGCAAGATATGATGGTAATGACAACATGGGTTCTTCTGTAGTGATGCTCTTCAGCACACATTGAATGTGTTTAGTTGATCAAGAAAAACCATGCTCAAGTTTTTCATGTTCAGCTTTGAAGACTGATAATTAAGATAGCAAAATGGGAGTACACTAACTTTGTAATTATTTGAATTGATATATAAATTATTGGAATCCAGCTGTACTGATTTTGTAATAATAAGTGGGCACTTGATTCTCAAACGTCTTTAACTCTATGGGATGGGGGGGCATGGGAGGAGGAGATATATATATATATATATATATATATAGCCAATTCACTTTGTTGTACAACATTGTAAAATAACTATATTACTTGCTTAGTTGTGTCTGACTCTTTGTGACCCCATGGAGCCTGCTAGGCTCTTCTGTCTGTAGAATTATCTAGGTAGGAATACTAGAGTAGCTAGTCATTCCCTTTTCCAGGGGATCTTCCTGACGCAGGGGTCGAACCCAGTTTTCCTGCATTGCAGGCAGATTTTTTACCATCTGAACCACTAGGAAATCCCAAACTACACCCCAATTAAAAAAAAATCTTTAGCTCTAAAAAAGATGGAGTTTGATTCTATAATACTAGAAATAACACTTTTCTAACAAAGAAAACTATGACATCTCTTCTGGGGCCATCATATATGACTGTGCAAGTAATATATTTTATGAATTGTCCACCTCGGGGCATCTTCTCTTATTCACACAGTCAGTTGACATGCCAGCAACAGCCCTGATCTCCCAACACTGACATTATCAGAGGAAGTATTGCCAGGAGAAGTTTCATGGCCTCCTCTAAAGAATGAGGTTGACTTTTTACCCATATAGAGATTCAGAGAGGCCCCTGTGAAGAGTATCTTGACTTTGAACAGGACAGAGTTATTGTTGGTTTTAGATTTTCATGTCTGCCTGTTTGCATTTAGGCCAAGAATACTTTTATTTATCTTTACTACTTTCTTGTTAATACTGGCTAAACCATTGTGTAAGAACAAAACTTTTTATTATATTAAATGATTATTAAAACTATGGCATGGTCTCAGTGGAAATGTACTAATATGTGTGTGTGTGTGTGTGTGTGTGCATGCATGCATGCTCTGTTACTTAGTTGTGTCCAATTTTTGCAACCCTATTGACTCTAGCCCACCAGTCTCCTCCGTCCATGGGATTTTCCAGGCACGAATACTGAAGTGGGTTGCCATTTCCTCGTCTAGGGGAATTTGCTGACACAGAGATCGAACCTACCTCACCTGCATTAGCAGGCGGATTCTTTTACTGCTGAGCCACCTGGGAGGCCCAGTGTATCTTTGTACTAATATACAAATTAGTATTTGTATATTGTACAAAAGTAGTTTAGTAGCTTAGTTTTGAAAACTGGCCTAAGTCCTGAATTTAAAAATTCTAATACAGTTTGACTTGTTCACACAAAGGCAAAGCCACCAACACATTGAGGAAGAGATTTTTTAAATGGGGTTAAAGTGGATACGTTTTCAGGAGTGGATGGCAGACTCAGACCAGGCAGTGGTGAAGTGGCAGGTGCAGGCATCAGACTAGGTCAAAGGTCAGGCCTAGCACCGCCTTGTGTTAACTGGTTCAGTTTCCTAACTGCTGTGTACCTTGTGCTGTGAAACATACCAACCTGTAGAGATTTCTGTCAAGATCCAAGGGTAAATGGATCCAGAATGGTGCATGATAAGAGTGGGCCAAATAAACCTCTTATAAAAGTTTATTTTTCTTTAAAAAATGTCAACTTTTTCTTGTTTATGTTCAAGTTCAAATTAGGTGCCCCTTCGCTGGTGGCTCAGAGGTTAAAGCGTCTGCCTGGAATGCGGGAAACCTGGGTTCGATCCCTGGGTTGGGAAGATCCCCTGGAGAAGGAAATGGCAACCCACTCCAGTACTCTTGCCTGGAGAATCCCATGGAGGGAGGAGCCTGGTGGGCTACAGTCCATGGGGTCGCAAAGAGTCGGAAACGACTGAGTGACTTCACTTTCACTTCACTTTCAAATTAGGTAACATTTCCCTCCTTTGGCTTTCTTACACCTGTCTGTTGCTTCTGTCCTTGTTAGCTCCCTATCTCTATCCTTATACCCAATGCTGTTCTTTTTAATATTTTATTATTATTGCCTGCGCTGGGTCTTCGTTGTGACACTTGGGATCATCAGTCTTTATGGCAGCATGGGAACCTTGAGTTGTGGTATGTGGGCTCTAGTTCCCTGACCTGGGATCCAACCCAAACTGTCTGCATTGGGAGTTTGGAGTCTTAGCCACCAAATCATCAAGGATGTCCCCCAGTACTGTTGAATTGTTCTGAGGTAAAGGTTTTCGATATTAAGCATCTGGATTTGTAGTTGTTTTGTGAGCTGCTTTTTTATTTCTTTTCAGTATGTTCCTTATTGATTCCTTTTCCTCATGTCCCTAAAAATATCCTACTTATTGATAATGTATGTTTCCCTTGTCTTTATTAGAAAACAGAGAATGGCAAAATGCAGCAGCATTAAGATTTAGCTATGCATCGGTGTAGTGCCTCTCAGTTTATCAGCTTAAAAATCCTTTGAATCTCTGAAATTGAAAAATCTGAAATTTGAATCGGTGATGCATTTGAAATCATGTCAGAACACCGTTTTACTCAGACCTCCTTTTTGAGGGGTGTGTGTGTGTGTGTATGTGTATTTGTATGTGTGTTGATTCAACATGTGTATATATTCTATTTTCCCCATCTGGCATCTGATTTAGCACCAGCCTATCTAGCTGTTCTGTGTCAAGAGGGCTCCAGCCTTTTCACTATGAAAGAGAAAGAAGTGAAATAATAAAAAGGAAAAGTCTTCCACTACCTCCCCCTCCTCACTTTTTGTTTAGTTGTTTCTAAGCAAGTTTCTTGCCATTTACCTTTGCATCTGCATTGCTTATTGATTGGCAATTTTAAAATTGTTTATTGTGCTCTTTTGTTTCACTGTTCAAGAGCTGAAACAAAAGCTCCCAGGCCCTGTGAGGTACACATTTGCATGCGGTGAGCGTTGCCCGAGGAAAAAGTAATTGCTAATGCATATTTATGGGGCACAAATTTGCCATTTGTTTATGCATAAAATTATCAATAGTGCAGGGCGGCCCAGCCGTAGAAAATGGTGACCTTTTTAGCTTAATAAATAGAAATCAGCTGTTATTGTGAAGAGATCAGCCATTTATTCTGTGTTGAGGGACATTGCCGGGAAAATGCAGATTGGGGCTGGCAATATCATTAAATGGAAGGCCAATGACCCTTTCCGTAGAGTCTATTATACTTTATCTAATAGGGGATAAATGACTCTGGTTGGCAAATGGAAAAAAAAAAAGAACAACAGTTTTTTTTTTTTTTTTGTAGTTTTATAACTCTGTGGATTTTAAGCCATAAAAGTGAACAGGAAACCTCATACTGACCTGTTGCTAGAATTCTCTCAAAAAATATCTGTTTTAAAGTTGCTTTTCCTATTGGTTATTCTCTATTTCAGTTTGTACCCATCAAAACAGAAAGTCAGATACTTTTTTCCAGGAAAATAGATCTTCTTTAGTTTTTAGCTTTTTTTTTTTTCTTTCTTTGTCTTTCTTTTGGCTATACTTTTAATCTTTACAGTACAGGAGTATTTGTATTTTACAGGGTTGCTTTACGTTTGATATCTTAAAAATATTAAAAGTAGAAGAAGATACTCTCAAAATAAAGTTAGGAATAAATTGTAAACGGAAGTTTTCTGTTTAAAACTAAGCATAAGAATGGCTTCTGAGAGGACTTCTCTGGTGGTACAGTGGATAAAAACCTCCTGCCAGTGCAGGGAATATGGGTTCCATGCCTGATCAGGGAAGATGCCACATGTCACAGAGCAGCTACCGAGCCTGCACTCTAGTGCCCTCGAGCTGCAGCTGCTGAAGCCCATGTGCCTGGAGCCTGTGCTCTGCAACAAGAGAGAAGCCACCACAATGAGAAGCCCATGCAGTGCAGTGAAGAGGAGCCCCCACTCCCCGAAACTAGAGGAAGCCTGAGCGCCACAGGGAAGACCCAGCACAACCAAAACTAATTAACTTTATAAAAAGAATAGCTTCTGAGGGAAGTGTGTGGGTCCTTTGGATTAGTAAAAATATTATATGAGTGTAAAACCTTCTCATCATTTCTTTTTTTTTTTTTTTTTTTGCCATACCACATGGTTTGCCAGGATCTTAGTTCCCTCAACAAGGATTGAACTCAGGGCCACGGCAGTGAAAGCATGGAGTCCTAATCACTGAACCTTCAGGGAACTCCCAGCATATTTTCTTGCTATGTAAAAACCAACAGACAGTCATTGTATCTTTTTTGGTTGTTTCACTGAGTGAAATGTCCTTAGTTTCCCCAGAGCTTGCTTGAAACTATGGTTTCATGTGATGTGATCTCAGGCTACATTTTTTTGGCCAGTGTCTCTCTGGTAGGCTAGTGATCATCTTGGTCTTTTAGGTTTTTTTTTAATTGAGTCTCCTCAATCATTATAGAAGTCACTATGAAGTGGTGTTTGCTTTCTCAGTATTGTAATGATTTGATGCACTGAAAATTTTATGTAAGTTACAAAACAAGTTAATGCAACAGAAATGTGTAAATCCACCTGGGAAGATGGTGGAGCTCTTGGAAGCTCCACGCATGCTCCTTCGTAATTGTGTATCCTAACATGAGTGCGGAGAAGGCAATGGCACCCCACTCCAGTACTCTTGCCTGGAAAATCCCATGGATGGAGGAGCCTGGTAGGCTGCAGTCCATGGGGTCGCTAGGAGTCGGATACGACTGAGCGACTTCACTTTCACTTTTCACTCTCATGCATTGAAGAAGGAAATGGCAACCCACTCCAGTGTTCTTGCCTGGAGAATCCCAGGGATGGGGGAGCCTCGTGGGCTGCCGTCTATGGGGTTGCACAGAGTCGGACACGACTGAAGAGACTTAGCAGCAGCAGCAGCAGCAGCATGAGTGCACTGCACTAGGTTTCAAGCTTCAACAATGGTGGATTTGCAGCCACCAATCTTGCCCTCGTGCCACACTGGAGTACGACAGTGCATTCTGCAGCATGTCACCAGTGACTGAGTAACCTTTTATTGGCAGAAGTAGGTCTGTTGTTCTCTTTTAAAGTAGAGGTTGTGAATAGGATTCAGACACTAGGGTACATTAGTCCATAAAATGAATATATTTTTATGTCATTTATAAGATACTGATTTTAGGTCCATTAGATTCATGGTGCCTAGTGGGAGAAAAAACAATGATTTAATGGGTAGGTTGGAATTTCAGAAGGAAGAACAACGGGGATTAACCCTTTCTTCTTCAGCTTCCTGCCCCCCGGTATATAATATTGTCAAGGAGCTGAGGAGAGGACTTTAGGAGACAGGGACACTTTATCACCTGGCTTCCCTGCACTTTACAAGGGACCACAAAACAAATTTCAGCTGGATTATTACTATGTCTCTGAATGTGACAGAACAGATCACTCTCAGTTGATGAGTTGCCAAAACTATCTTTTATAAGGTAATTTTTAAGTTGGTGGATATATTTTGTTTTCCAAAGCTCAGAGCACATTTATTTAGAGACTTAATAATTTAAGATATTGTTTATGGAGATTAAATATATGAAGAATACAGCTTAGATTTTTTTCAAGGGTCTTTTTCTCAACTCTAAGAAAGGAAAGATCATCCTGCTGTCGTGTCAGTTATACCCTTTCTTAGGCAAGTCTTAAGTGATATTGGTGAGAATGACCAGCATAATTTTTAAAGTAGGGTGTTGCCTGTTCCAAAAATACATAGATAATTACTGGTTTATATAAGCCTCTTTTCTGATAAGAAGATGACTGAAATATTACTTCATTTCTATGTTATTAAATTTAGATGTAAAGCACTTATAATAATTCTAGTCAATTTCGCTCAACTAATGTTACTACTACCTGAAAGGAATTTCCTCTTAGGCTGCTTTGGAAGCTACATCTTCATTATTATATCTGAAAACACCTAATTACAATATAGGTATGAAAATCTTAAAAATTCCAATCATCACTCCAGTCTTGTGACATACTGATATATTATGGTTAAAGAAAAATATGCCAACTGAAATCTGATTAGCTTAAAACTTGACCTTACATAAAGATTATGGTATCAACAAACATTTTTTTAGAACATATTTTAGTTCAGGTTTTTCATGTTCTGTGACAAAAATATAAAAATACAGGCTCCCTCTTGTGGGTAAAATTACCAGCTGTGTATTTCTGTATTGCCCACTTATGGGATATGACAAATTTTTTGGTTTCATTTTTAAGTAAATTCTACTGTGGCAGTGTCTTTATAGTTGCTTAGATGTGATGTTTCACTTAATTGATAAAAGTAAAGTTTGGGGTACCTTTTTAGTATAATTTTTTTTTAATTAAAATAGACAGTTTTTTTTAAAAGAATTGGCAGACCATGTGTAGACAACCTTTATTTTACTGCTGCTACTGCTAAGTCACCTCAGTCGTGTCCGACTGTGCGACCCCATAGACAGCAGCCCACCAGGCTCCCCTGTCCCTGGGATTCTCCAGGCAAGAACACCGGAGTGGGTTGCCATTTCCTTCTCCAATGCATGAAAGTGAAAAGTGAAAGTGAAGTCGCTCGGTCGTGTCCGACTCTAGACTGCAGCCTACCAGGCTCCTCCGTCCATGCGATTTTCCAGGCAAGAGTACTGGAGTGGAGTGCCATATTTTACTGCAACAGCATAATTTCTCTTTCTCAAAACTTTTAATTTTATATTAGAGTTTAGTTGCATAACAAGGTTATGGTAGTTTCAGGTGTACAGCAGAGAGATTCAGTTATGCATATACACATATCTACTCTTTTTCAAATTATTTTCCCGTTTAGGTTGTTCCAAAATATTAAGCAGAGTTCCCTGTGTTGTGCAGTAAGTCCTTGTTGGTTATCCACTTTAAATATAACAGTATTTACATGTTGATCCCAGACTCCTTAGTTAACCTTTCAACCCATCTTCCCCCCAACCTCCTCTTAAGCATGAGTTAGTTCTCTGTGAGTCTGCTCTGCTTGTAAGTTATTTTTATCATCTCTTTTTAGATTATGCATATAAGCAGTATCATATGATATTTCTCTTTCTAACTTCACTCAATATGACAATCTCCAGGTTTATCATGTTGCTGCCAATGGCATGATTTCATTCTTTTTAATGGCTAAGTAATATTCCATTGCATATACACACCACGTCTTTTTTATCCATTCATCTGTCAATAGACATTTAGGTTGCTTCTATGTCTTGGCTGTTACAAACAAGTAGCAGCATAACTTCTGATGTTCAAAATGTAATAACTTTTCTCCTTTTTAAATACTTTCCAAAGCAGTAATTAGTGAATTGATGAAATGATGTGGAGTCTTCTGTCAATGTGGTGACTTCTGAATTTCTGTGCTTATTAACAAAAGATCTGATATTGGAATGAAGTAAAAGCCCCTCTACTAATCATGGTCTAGATGGATAACAATATGGTAATGAAACTACCCTAATACCGTAAGCCATGTGACCAAAATAGTGAATAATCAATGGCATAATAAGAATGATGATGAATGACTCAATTCTCCATAAATTGAACTGATAGTAAAGACGGTGAACTGGCACCAAGGCTGTGGCTACCACCAAGGACTGATTCCTTGCTTTTTTTTTTTTTTTTATTGTGTTTTTTTTTTAGTCTATTGTTTTACTTATTTTAATTGGAAGATAATTACAATACTGTGGCAGTTTGGCCATACATTGACATGAATCAGCCACGGGTATACATGTGTCCCCCCCATCCTGTACCCGCCTCTACCTACCTCCCCACCTCCCTCCCCACCTTATCCCTCTGGGTTGTCTCAGAGCACTGGCTTTGGGTGCTCTGCTTTATGCATCAAACTTGCACTGGTCACCTGTTTTACATATGGTAATATGTATGTTTCAGTGCTTTTCTCTCAAATCATCCCACCCTCGCCTTCTACAGAGTCCAAAAGTCTGTTCTTTACATCTGTGTCTCTTTTGCTGCCCTGCATGTAGGATTATCATTACCATCTTTCTCAATTCCATATATATGTTATTATACAGCATTTGTGTTTCTCTTTCTGTATGATAGGCTCCAGTTTCATCCACCTCATTAGAACTGACTCAAATGTGTTCCTTTTTTTAGCTAATAGTCCATTGTATATATGTACCACAACTTCCTTATCCATTCATCTGCCGATGGACATCTAGGTTGCTTCCATGTCCTAGCTATTGTAAATAGTACTGCAGTGAACATTGGGTGCATGTGTCTCTTTCAACTCTGGTTTTTTTTTTTTTTTTTTTTTTTTTTTTTAATTTTATTTTTTAAAAAAATCACATGCTCCCCCATCCTGAACCCTCCTCCCTCCCAACCTCCCATACCATCCCCCCTGGGCCTTCCCAGCGCACCAGCCCCAAGCATCCAGCATCGTGCACTGAACCTGGACTGGCATCTCGTTTCATACATGACATTTCACATGTTTCAATGACATTCTCCCAAATCTTCCCACCCTCTCCCACAGAGTCCATAAGACTGTTCTATACATCAGTGTCTCTTTGCTGTCTCGTACACAGGGTTATCGTTACCATCTTTCTAAATTCCATATACATGCGTTAGTATACTGTATTTATATTTTTCCTTCTGGCTTACTTCACTCTGTATAATAGGCTCCAGTTTCATCCACCTCATTAGAACTGATTCAAGTGTATTCTTTTTAATGGCTGAGTAATAAAGCTTCTGCACATCAAAGGAAACTATTAGCAAGGTGAAAAGACAGCCTTCAGAATGGGAGAAAATAATAGCAAATGAAGCAACCGACAAACAACTAATCTCAAAAATATACAAGCAACTCCTACAGCTCAACTCCAGAAAAATAAATGACCCAATCAAAAAATGGGCCAAAGATCTAAATAGACATTTCTCCAAAGAAGACATACAGATGGCTAACAAACACTTGAAAAGATGTTCAACATCACTCTTTATCAGAGAAATGCAAATTAAAACCACTATGAGGTACCATTTCACACCAGTCAGAATGGCTGCGATCCAAAAGTCTACAAATAATAAATGCTGGAGAGGGTGTGGAGAAAAGGGAACCCTCTTACACTGTTGGTGGGAATGCAAATTAGTACAGCCACTATGGAGAACAGTGTGGAGATTCCTTAAAAACTGGAAATAGAATTGCCTTATGATCCAGCAATCCCACTGCTGGGCATACACACTGAGGAAACCAGAAGGGAAAGAGACACGTGTACCCCAATGTTCATCGCAGCACTGTTTATAATAGCCAAGACATGGAAGCAACCTAGATGTCCATCAGCAGATGAATGGATAAGAAAGCTGTGGTACATATACACAATGATTCCTTGCTTTCAAAAGTCTGATTCTTGAGAATTTCAACTGATTGCCAGAGACAGTTTTTGTTTAACCTAAGGAACTGATAACAGCCAGAGTTCCATTCACTTCTCAAGGTGGCAAGAGCAATGTTTTTGAAACTGGACTGGGCAGTACAGGCACAGAGACACAAGCAGGAATGTCAGTGTAGAGACAGCTGAGTGGCTCCCACTAGACAGTTGCTGTGTTGACCTTGGCTGTCACACTTTTGAGTGCAATCCAAGAAAGGAACTATGAGGACACTTGAAAATTTTTCATAACTCATTCCAAGAAAGAAGAACCTTAATGCTACCTGTCCTGAAGTATACTCAGGATGTTTATATCAAAATTATACAAAATGAACAACTTACGATTAATAAATACAGAGGAGGGGGTGACAGAGAATGAGATGGTTGGATGGCATCACTCACTCAATGGACATGAGTTTGAGCAAACTCTGGGAAATAGTGAAGGGCAGGAGGAAGGGCAGTAGGAAGCCTGGAGTCCTGCAGTCCATGGGGTCACAAAGAGTCTGACACAACTGAGTGACTAAACAAAAACAGCAAATTAATATATAATGCCTTTAACAGAATTTATATGTATAGTTTTTGGATTAATTCTTATGGTATTATGATATCAAAGTAATGCCTCTTTTTCAGTAAATAATAACTATCAGATCAGATCAGATCAGTCGTTCAGTCGTGTCCGACTCTTTTTGACCCCATGAATCGCAGCACGCCAGGCCTCCCTGTCCATCACCAACTCCCGGAGGTCACTCAGACTCACATCCATCAAGTCAGTGATGCCATCCAGCCATCTCATCCTCTGTCGTCCCCTTCTCCTCTTGCCCCGAGTCCCTCCCAGCATCAGAGTCTTTTCCAATGAGTCAACTCTTCTCATGAGGTGGCCAAAGTACTGGAGTTTCAGCTTTAGCATCATTCCTTCCAAAGAAATCCCAGGGCTGATGTATCTATATAAATAGATATTTATATATATATATAAATTTATTTGAAAACCTTAGACATCTCATGCTTCTAAAGAGTTATATCTTGATATATTTAGTAAAAAGGAACAGTGCACTGTTAATGGTCTACTTTTATTTTTTCTAGATTCCTCTTGCTAATGACATGAGTCCTGTCTGAATCTACTTACAAGATTCTGAAGCCTGAACAGAAAATTTTGGCACTGCACTGGGTAGGAGAAAGATACACTCATAAAACACATAATACACACCTTTGAAAAAATTGATTATTTTAAAAATGGAAGTTTATGTGCCTTATTTTTAATTTATAAGTAAAATATGTGACATATGCATATAAAGCTATAATACATAGTCTTTTATGTTCAGATGACAACTGAATTTGTAATTATAATTTTCAGACTCATTATGAAGGTAATGTTTCTAAACTGGCAGATGAAAGCAACGTTTCTTTTCTTTTCATTTCCTTAATGAGATACACATTTCTTAAAGTTGCAAAAGCTTTTCTTCTTCACTGAAATTTAAAAAAAAAAAAACATTTTTTGCTACTTTTCGTTGTTGCTGAAAAAGAAATACTCTGGGTCACAATGGGTAGGTCACAGATTTTACAAAACTTCCCATAGGCTATTAAGTATTTCAGGGTATGTTTTTGTAAACACATACAAAAGTACAAGTTTGCTGAGGCCAAACAGGTATTTTCCAGTTTGCTTGGCAGGAAAATTTATTGGGCATCTATCTGTGTGTGTGTTTATGAAATGCTTGTAAAAGTTATATTCTTGGGAATAGGAATTGAATGTTTGACCACAGACCTGGAGTTAAAAATCCTGTTATAGTTCCATGACTGACTGACTATCATATGAATGAGAGCAGAAAAGGTTGGAGGAAAGGTGTCCTATTGTTTAGAAATTTGTTACCAGTAAAATGGAAAAGGAATTACCTTTCTGTTTAGTTGAAGAGAATAGTAAAAAAGTTGTCTTTCTGCAAATGAATTCAAATTTATTTCCTAATCCACTTGAAAAGTCATATGATTTATGTTTCTAGAACTTCAAGATACAAGTTTATTTGTGAAAACCCTTACATTCAATGGTAGTTTTTTATCATCTTTAAAAATGGAATTGTTTTAAATCCCCAAAATACTTTAAAATATTCATAAATAAGACTTTATATATTCACAGACAAATGAATCAAAGTAATATGGGAGAAAGCATTGTGAGTATAGCTTTAATGATAACAGAATGGAAATGGAACTGGAATAAGTCACGAATTATTGCAGAACTTAAACTTTTATGGTTTTACAAGTAAAGACAGAAATATAAATAAAATTAAATGGGAAATGAAAAACTAGGACTACTTTTAATAAATATAGCAAACATCCTATGTAAAGAGCTATTATTATGAGAAAGGCAGTAACATCTTAATTTAAAACATAACAAGATATAAGAACAAATAATTAATGAAGAATGCAATTCTAGTGCAAAAGGATAGTAAAAGAAATGCAAAGTTATGTTTCACTTAAACTCAAACTAGTAAAAAGTAGTTTGGAATAATGTTGTAAAAGAATGTAGGGAGTTGGGTGCGTTCAGTAATGTTGGAAAAAGTTTATATTTGTTCCGTTTTCCACAAAACGATTTAACTATCTCTGTTAAGAGCCTTAAGTGTTTCCAAAGCATTCTATGCAACATTTTCACTTTGCTAGTTTGGAAAGGTTTGGTTGGAAGTAATCCAAATTGTTTTAAAAAGGTGGAACTTTATCTTTTCTTATGTGAAGTCTGTGTACTCAGTAAAGAGATGATCAGGAGGTGCCATAGTCATTAGGGACCCAGATCCTTCATCTTCTGCTCTGTTTCCCTGAAACTTTTACCTCATGTTTTGGGATATCCAGTATTGATATTCCAGCAATAAAGTCAATATTCTAGCAGCCGGAAAAGAATATTTCTAGAAGATTTATGCTCTTTCCCTGTTGGTATTGTCGCTAAGCTGTATCTGACTCTTTGCAGTCCCATGAACTGCAGCATGCCAAGCTTCCCAGTCCTTCACGATCTCCCAGTTTGCTCAAACTCATGTCTACTGAGTTGGTGATGCCATCCCAGCATCTCATCCTCTGTCGCCCTCTTCCCTCCTGCCCTCAATCTTTCCCAATGTCAGGATCTTTTCCAATAAGTCCACACTTTGCATCAGATGGCCAAAGTATTGGAGCTTCAGCTTCAGCATCAGGCCTTCCAGTGAATATTCAGGGTTGATTTCCTTTAGAATTGACTCGGTTGATCTCTTTGCTCTCTAAGGGAGTCTCAAGAATCTTCTCCAGCACCATAGTTCAAAAGCACCATAATTCTTCGGCACTCAGCCTTCCTTATGGTCCCACTCTCGCATCTGTATGTGGCTGCTAGAATAACCATAGCTTTGTCTATATGAACCTCTGTCAGCAATGTGATGTCTCTACTTTTTAATATGCTGTCTAGGTTTGTCATAGATCTTCTTCCAAGGAGCAAACATCTTTTAATTTCACGGCTGCAGTCACTGTCCACAGTGATTTTGGAGCCCCCAAAATAAGCTCTGTCTCTGTTTCTACTTTTTCTCCATCTATTTGCCATTAAATGATGGGACCAGATGCCATGCTCTTAGTTTTTTGAATGTTGAGTTTTATGCCACCTTTTTCTTTGCTGAAACTCTCCTCTTTCATTCTCAACAAGAGGCTCTTTAGTTCCTCTTCATTTTCTGCCATAAGAGTGATATCATCTGCATATTGTTGATATTTCTCCTGGCAATCTTGATCCAGCTTATATTTCATCCTGCCTGGCATTTCCCATGATGTACTCTGTTTGTAAGTTACATAAACAGGGTGACAATATACCACCTTGACATACTCCTTTCCCAGTTTTAAAAGCAGCAGGAAATATTCTGGCAGCAGGAAGGGAATATTTCTAGAAGATTTATGTTCTCTCCCTATATGGATATCTTTTGAAAAGTGTCCATAGCTGTTCCACTTATATTCAATTGACTAGAACAAAGTTGCCTGACCATGACACACTTAAAAAGAGTTTAGAAGATATAGTTTTATTTTGGAAGATAAATTTGAGGAAATTACTATTGTTGGATAATAGAGACTAGATATTAGGGCCCAACTAACATTATTTGGTAATTTCACTTCCAGAATTTCTAAATTAATGAAATAATTAAAAGTGACACACTTTATGTATTATGATCATTTCATATATTTATAATGCAAATACTTTGAGGTTGAATAAATTGTTCAGCAATATAGCAATAGTTGGATAGATCTGAGTGTATTCGTATTATACAGTCAATAATATATTTTCAAAGAATTTTTAAATACATATGAAATTATACATGATGTAATGTTAAATGAAACAAGTAGAATACACATTAAATATAGAGTGTATCTGCAAAAGTGTGGGTGTACACATATACACATATGCGCACACATATATACACTAAAGTATAAATATATATTACAAATGCATAGAAAATTAGCTGAAAGTAGAAACATTAAATATTAGCTCTGGATTATGAAATCATCAGTTCAGTTCAGTGGCTCAGTTGTGTCTGACTCTTTGTGAACCTATGGACTGCAGCACGCCAGGCCTCCCTGTCCATCACCAACTCCCAGAGTTTACTCAATCTCATGTCCATTGAGTCAGTGATGCCATCCAACCATCTCATCCTCTGTCGTCCCCTTTTCCTCCTGCCTTCAATCTTTCCCAGCATCAGGGTCTTTTCAAATGAGTCAGCTCTTCACATCAGATGGCCAAAATATTGGAGTTTCAGCTTCAGCATCAGTCCTTCCAATGAATATTCAGGACTGATTTCCTTTAGGATTGACTGGTTGGATCTCCTTCCAGAATCTTCCAGAGAATTCCAAGGAATTCTCAAGACTCTTCTCCAATACCACAGTTCAAAAGCATCAATTCTTCAGTGCTCAGCTTTCTTTATAGTCCAACTCTCACATCCATACATGACTACTAGAAAAACCATAGCATTGACTAGGTGGAACTTTGTTGGCAAAGTAATGTCTCTGCTTTTTAATATGCTATCTAGGTTGGTCATAACTTTTCTTCCAAGGAGCAAGTGTCTTTTAATTTGATGGCTGCAGTTACCGTCTGAGTTGATTTTGGAGCCCAGAAAAATAAAGTCAGCCACTGTTATTAATGTTTCTCTAGCTATTTGCCATGAAGTGATGCGACCAGATGCCATGATAATAGTTTTCTGAATGTTGAGCTTTAAGCCAACTTTTTCACTCTCCTCTTTCACTTTCATCAAGAGGTTCTTTAGTTCTTCTTTACTTTCTGCCATAAGGGTGGTATCATCTGCATATCTGAGGTTACTGATATTTCTCCCAGCAGTGTTGATTCCAGCTTGTGCTTCATCCAGCCCAGCATTTCTCATGATGTACTCTGCATAGAAGTTAAATAAGCAGGGTGACAATATACAGCCTTGACATACTCCTTTTCCTGTTTGGAACCAGTCTGTTGTTCCATGTCCAGTTCTAACTGTTGCTTCCTGACCTGCATACAGATTTCTCAAGAGGCAAGTCAGGTGGTCTGGTATTCCCATCTCTTGAAGAATTTTCCACAGTTTATTGTGATCTACACAGTCAAGTCTTTGGCATAGTTAATAAAGCAGAAATAGATGTTTTTCTGAAACTCTCTTGCTTTTTCGATGATCCAGCATATGTTGGCAGTTTGATCTCTGGTTCCTCTGCCTTTTCTAAATCCAGCTTGAACATCTGGAAGTTCATGGTTCACATATTACTGAAGCCTGGCTTGGAGAATTTTGAGCATTACTTTACTAGCATGAGAGATGAGTGCAATTGTGTGGTAATTTGAGCATTCTTTGGCATTGCCTTTCTTAGGGTTTGGAATGAAAACTGACCTTTTCCAGTCCTATGACCACTGTGGAGTTTTCCAAATTTGCTGACATATTGAGTGCAGCACTTTCACAGCATCATATTTTTGGATTTGAGATAGCTCAACTGGAATTCCATCACCTCCACTAGCTTTGTTCTTAGTGATGCTTCCTAAGGCCCAGTTGACTTCACATTCCAGGATGTCTGGCTCTAGGTGAGTGATCACACCATCGTGATTATCTAGGTTGTGAAGATATATTTTGTACAGTTCTTCTGTATATTCTTGCCACCTCTTCTTAATATCTTCTGCTTCTATTGGTTCCATACCATTTCTGTCCTTTATTGATCTCATCTTTGCACGGAATGTTCCCTTGGTATCTCTATTTTCTTGAAGAGATCTCTAGTCTTTCCCATTGTATTGTTTTCCTCTATTTCTTTGCACTGATCATTGTGGAAGGCTTTCTTATCTCTCCTTGTTCTTTGGAACTCTGCATTCAAATAGGCATATCTTTCCTTTTCTCCTTTTCTTTTTGCTTCTCTTCTTTTCACAGCTATTTGTAAGGCCTCCTCAGACAGCCATTTTGCATTTTTCTTGTAGATGGTCTTGATCCCTGTCTCCTGTACAATGTCACGAACCTCCATCCATAGTTCTTCATATACTCTATCAGTTCTAGTCCCTTAAATCTCTTTTTCACTTCTACTGTAAAATGGTAAGGGATTTGATTTAGGTTGTACCTGAATGGTCTAGTGGTTTTTCTTGTTTCAATTTAAGTCTGAATTTGGCAATAAGGAATTCATGATCTGAGCTGCAGTCAGCTGCTGGTCTTGCTTTTGCTGACTGTATAGAGCTTTTCCATCTTTGTCTGCAAAGAATATAATCAGTTTGATTTCAGTATTGATCATCTGTTGATGTCCATGTGTAGAGTCTTCTCTTGTGTTGTTAGAAATCGTGAAATTATTAGCAACTTTAATTTTCTTTATAGTTTGCACATTTTTAACAAATATGATTTAGCATTAATTATTGAGAAATATTAAAAGTATAGAATTCCAAATGGTTACATAAGTTGCTTAGTGCCTCTCTTTAAAATACTCTGTGTGTGTCTTTTCAAGGAGAGATGAAACAGCTCATCACTCATCCTTTTTGAGTGCTTTTCATGAAGTCAGATTGCATAAGCTTTTCTTCTCAGTAGAGGCATATACAGTTTCTCAGAAATCTTGATAGTGTTGCAGCCTGGCTACATATTTTTGGATTAAGACAGATTGAGATATTATTCAGTGGCATTTGACAAGCACCTTAAGGTTGTTGGTAATCATTCTGATTTCAAAGACAAAGTGCGAAACTTTAAAAGACTTTTCTTTCTTGTGTGTAAGTGACCGAGTTTGAGTACTGCAATTCTGGATTAAGAATATTCTCTCTTTTTTAGGAGTTTTTTTTTTAACCATATTATGATGTATTAGGGTATTAAAGGAGTGAAGGTTTTTCTGGAAGTAAGTGAAAAGCCACAATTAGCAATTTGTGAGAAATTCATGGCAGAAATTAGAATCAGGTTTTTTTTTTTTTTCTCTGAACCTAAGCTGACTTAACTCTTTGGAATTTATAAAAGAAGCATAAAGTTGAGATGCATCAACTTTGCAGACATGCTATTTGGGTTCAGTTTCTGACTATACCACTTAGGGCTGCTACTGTTGGGTATGTTCCTTAAGCACTAGTTCCTCACATATAAAATGTAAATAATAATGGAAAATAGTTTCAAGCAAATACCACGTGGATATTGGTTTAACTACACTGGTTATACAAAATAGACTTTAAAAACCAAACCATTACTGGAGATAAAGTTACTCTTTATGTGATTGAAGTTTCAATTTGAATGGAAGATAGAATGATATTAAATCTAAGTGTCCCTAAGAGCATAACCTCAAAATAGATTAAGGAAAATTTAACAGAATAGCAGGGAGAAATAAACAATCCACAGTAGCAGTGAATATTAACTTAGTAATTGATGGAATGAAATAGAAAAGAATCAGTAGAGGGGGATAGAGTTGAAATATAAGACTAAGAAATTTGACATTGTAGACATATATAGAACCTTGCATGCAACTGCAAAATTCACATTATTTTGAAGAACACATGGAATAATTACAAAAATTGACCATATGCTGAGTTATAAATTAGGTCTCAACTGTTTTCAAAGAATTGGAATTATACCAGTGAAATTAAGCTGCAGGTGATAACAAAAATATAGCTAGAAAAAAATTTAAAAATTAAAAAGAAATCACAATAATAATTATAAATACTTTAGACTAACTAAAAATGTACATCTTATATGTAACAATTGTAGAACACCTATAAGAAGCATTTACTGGGAAATTTATACCTTAAATGTACTAGAGAAAATAAATTGAACATTAGTAAGTCAAGACTTTATCTGAAAAAAAAAATGAATTAAAGTACATAATTAATGAGGTCAGAAGCAACATATAAAGAAGAGAAGCAAGGCAGCCAAGAATTGTTACAAACGCTGAGTAAATGTTTCAACATTCTGATGAAACTGAACAAGCGAACAAGTGACAAGAGAGGAATATCTAGTATCAGAAATGACGAAGTAACATCACAACAGATGTGCAGATATTAAACAGCTAAAAATGAGTATCATGAACTTCACATTACCAGGTTAATATTGGGAAATAGGAAGAGTTAGATGAGTGGTCAAATTCCTAGAAAAATACATCAATGATCAAAATATTCCTAAAAATACATAACTTAGCAATATTTACTTTAAAAGAGATAACCTGAATAATTTTGTAAACATTAAGGAAATTTTAGTAATCAAAATTTTCCTACAAAAGAATTCCAAACCCAGAAGGCTTTACAGGCAAATTTGAGGAAGAAATTAGTCTAATCCTTTGAAAGTTTTTTTTTTTTTTTCCAAAAAATAGAAGAAGAGGTAATAATCCCCAATTTATTTTATAAGGATCATATAATCTTGATACAAAACCTGGCAAAAATAGTATAAAAAAAGGATATTCAGGCAAATCTCTCTCATGAATAAAATGGAAAAACTGTCAATCAAATATTAGCAAACCAATTTCAGCAATATATTAAAAAGTTCGTTAATCGTGAGCAAGTTTGTTTACTCTAGAAAATCAGCATTTGTTAGCATGTAAAAAAATCAGCCAGTGTAATACAAATTAAAAGATGATGATATCACTTGGTTATTTCAGTTAATGCAGAAAAAGGATTTAATAAAATGTATCATTTATTCCTTATTTTTGAAGTTCCTAAAAACTAAAAACAGGGAAGAGCTATATTAGTGTGATAAGAAATACTTATTGCAATCATAAATTAAAATAGTAAAATGTTGAAATCCTTCCTAATGAGATCAAGAGCAATATCAGGATATTTGTCATTGAGCATTTTACCTATAGAGCCTAGACAATACAATAAAGCAAGATAAATGCAACTATTGGGATTGGAAAAGAAACAACCATTGTTATTGGCAGATGGTATGAATTAATATGAGCATTTCAATTTGGTGCAAACAATACAATATGTACAAATCAACTATATTTCTATATATCAGCATCAATTATTACCTAGTATTTAGTAACAAGAAATGAGTAGTACCTGTATAAGGAAAATTCTGAAAGTTTGAGAAAGATTTTAATATTTATTAAATGAAATAAATGGTGAGATATACCATATTCATGTACAGAAAGAGCCAATATTATAACAATGTCCTCTAATCCCAAGTAGATTTGCAATCAAAATGCCAGTTGCTTGTTTTGTCTTTGTTGGTTTTTGTCTGTCTTTGTTATTTGTTTGGATTGTGTGTATATGTGTGTGTGGGTGGGTGTGTGAGGTTGCACGCCTTTGTGTGTATTCACCCATGTGTATGCATATGTGTGTAGTGTGAGTGGGTGTGTGTGTGTGTGAGTGTGAGTGGGTGTGTAATGTGACAAGTTGATTCAAACATGAAAAGACAAGAAGAATCAAAACATTCTTGAAAAGGGGGTGTATGGGTAGGATTACTTGGCCTGTTAATTTATAAAGTATTATAAATTCTGAAAGTGTGGCATTGCTGCTGGGGTAGGCAAGTAGAGAAATGAGAGACACTAGAGAGCTCAGTTAAGAAGCAACACATGTATACCTGTGGTGGATTCATTTTGATATTTGGCAAAACTAATACAATTATGTGAAGTTTAAAAATAAAATAAAATTAAAAAAAAAAAAAGAAGCAACAGTTACTCATTTTCACTAATATGGCAGAACCAATACAATATTGTAAAGTTTAAAAATAAAATAAAATTAAAAAAAAAAAAGCAACAGTTAGAACCCCGTATTTAACAACTGATTTGTTCAAGATTGAGAAAGGAGTACGACAGGACTGTCTGATGTCACCCTGTTTGTGTCATCTATATGCTGAGCACATCATGAGAAATGCTGGGCTGGATGAGTTACAAGCTGGAATCAAGATAGGAGGGAGAAACATCAACAGTCTCAGATATGCAGATGATACCACTCTAATGGCAGAAAGCAAAGAGGAACTAAAGAGCCTCTTGATAAGGGTGAAAGAGGAGAGTGAAAGAGCCAGCTTAAAACTCAGTATTAAAAAAACTAAGATCATGGCATCTGGCCAGTTACTTCATGGCAAATAGAAGGGGAAAAGGTGGAAGTAGTGACAGATTTCCTCTTCTTCAGCTCTAAAATCACTGCAGATGGTGACTGCACCCATGAAATCAGAAGACGTTTGCTTCTTGGCAAGAAAGCTATGACAAACTTAGTGTGTTGAAAAGCAGAGACATTACTCTGCGACAAACATCTGTATAGTCAAGGCCATGGTCTTCCCAGTGGTCATGTATGGTTGTGAGAGCTGGACCATAAAGAAGGCAGAGCTCTGAATAACTGATACCTTTGAACTGTGGTGTTGGAGAAGACTCCTGAGAGTCCTTGGACAGCAAGGAGATCAAACCAGTCAATCTTAAGGGAAATCAACCCTGAATACTTGTTGTAAGGGCTGATGCTGAAGCTGAGACTCCAGTAATTTGGTCATCTGATGCTAACATCTGACTCATTGGAAAAGTCCCTGATGCTGGGAAAGATTTAGGGCAGAAGGAAAAGAGGATGTCAAAGGATGAGATGGCTGGATGGCATCACCGATGCAGTGGACATGAACTTGGGCAGACTTTGGGAGATGGTGAGGGACAGAGAGGCCTGGTGTGCTGCAGTCCATGGGGTTACTAAGAAACAGACACGACTGAGTGACTGAACAATAGCAGAGAGCTCAGAAACAACTCTTGCATATATGGACATTTTATTTATAAGAGAGGTGGCACTTCAAAGCAGTAGAGAAATAGCAGACTTTTAAAAATACACAGTATTGGGAAAATTGACTCTTTATTGGAAAAAATGAAATTGAATCCCTATCTCACACACACACAGATATCAATTTCAGTTAGTATAAGACGTAATAAAAGAGAATCTCTTGAGATAATTTCCTATAAGAAAATCTAGGAAAATAACTTTATGACCTGAGTGTAGAGACATATTCCTTAGATAAAAAGTCACACATTCTACATTATTTTTTAAAATACACTATGAAAGTGAAAGAGGAGAGTGAAAAAGTTGGCTTAAAGCTCAACCTTCAGAAAACAAAGATCATGGCATTTGGTCCCATCACTTCATGGGAAATAGATGGGGAAACAGTGGAAACAGTGGCAGACTTTATTTTTGGGGACTCCAAAATCACTACAGATGGTGACTGCAGCCATGAAATTAAAAGACGCTTACTCCTCGGAAGGAAAGTTATGACCAACCTAGATAGCATATTCAAAAGCAGAGACATTACTTTGCCAACAAAAGTTTGTCTAGTCAAGGCTATGGTTTTTCCTGTGGTCATGTATGGATGTGAGAGTTGGACTGTGAAGAAGGCTGAGTGCCGAAGAATTGATGCTTTTGAACTGTGGTGTTGGAGAAGACTCTAGAGAGTCCCTTGGACTGCAAGAAGATCCAACCCATCCATTCTGAAGGAGATCAGCCCTGGGATTTCTTTGGAAGGAATGATGCTAAAGCTGAAACTGCAGTACTTTGGCCACCTCATGTGAAGAGTTGACTCATTGGAAAAGACTCTGATGCTGGGAGGGATTGGGGGCAGGAGGAGAAGGGGACAACAGAGGATGAGATGGCTGGATGGCATCACTGACTCAATGCACGTGAGTCTGGGTGAACTCCGGGAGTTGGTGATGGACAGGGAGGCCTGGCGTGCTGCGATTCATGGTGTCGCAAAGAGTCAGACACAACTGAGCGACTGAACTAAACTGAATCTCTAAGAGCAGTTTTAGGTTCACAGCAATGTGAGCAGAAGGTTTAGAGATTTCTCATATACCACTCCCCACAACCCCCCTACACACACACATGCCTAGCCTCCTGCAACGCAACATCCCCCACCAATGTCAACATCCCCCAGAGTGGTACATTTTTTACAACTTCTAACTGACACATTAGTGTCACCCACAGTTCATCATTTACGTAAGTTGTAGTTTATTTTATTGTTTATCAAGAAAATGAAACATAAAAATGAGTGAAAAGAGAGGACATGGAGTGGCAGAATAAATTTGCAAAGTTTCATTGACACACTGATATCCAGAATAGATATTTTAAAACTACAAATCAATGTGAAAAGTCACATAATCCAATAGAAAAATGGCTAAAAAAAAGAAATCCAAATGGCCAACAATACGTCCAAATGTCAAAACATATGAAAAATGCTTAATATCAGTAATAGTCAAGGAAATACAAAGTGAATTCACAGTGAGATACGGCTACATATGCCTCAGAATGGGGAAAACTAAAACGGTTAACAGGTCAAAGCAATGACAAGATTGCAGAACAATAGCAGTGTTCATACAGGGCTGATCAGAACAGAAATTGGAACAGCTACTTTTGGATAGATAGCTCCTACTTAAGCATAACAATCCTAGGTATGTGTATCCCAGCAAAATATGTGCATATGAGTGCTGAAGAATTGATGCTTTCTAACTGTGGTGCTGGATAAGACTTTTGAGAGTCCCTTGGACTGCAAAAAGATTAAACCAATCAATCCTAAAGGAAATCAACCCTAAATATTCATTGGAAGGCCTGATGCTGAAGCTGAAGCTCCAATACTTTGGCCACCTAATACGAAGAGCCAACTCATTGGAAAAGACCCTGATGTTGGAAAAGATTGAAGGCAGGAGGTGAAGGGAGTGACAGAGGATGAGAGGGTTGGATGGCATCACTGACTCAATGGACATGAATTTGAGCAAATGCTAGGAGTAAGTGGAGGACAAAGGAGCCTGGAGTGCCACAATCCATTGGGTCACAAGGAAATGATCATGATTTAGTGACTGAACAAGAACTAAATATGTGCATACACATATCAGGAAATACTTACAAAAATGTTCACAGTAGAAATATTTGTATTTGCCAAAAATTAGAAATAATTCACTAATCATGAACAACATAGACAATTGTAGAATAGTCATGATGTGAAGCAATGAAAATGGAAGGCTTTTAGTCATCTCCTTAACATTAAGCAGAGAAAAGCAAAGACATGATACAAACAGGATGATGTATGGTTGATGTATGGTTGATTCTAGGCAAACAATTGTGTTTTTCAGAGATGCATTATGGATGGTAAACCTATAAAGACAATCAGGGAAACATTACTGTAAGAGTCAGAGAGTGCTGATCTCTAGGAATGAGGAAGAGACTGAGCTCATGGAAGGAGAATTTGGGTGAGGGAGCATTTTGGGTCCAGGGGAGAGTGTGCCCTTCTGGTGATTATGTGGGTGTGTGCTTTCTTATTATTTGCCCAACTGTACATATGGTATACACATATTCAATATAAGTGTTAAAGTAATACAGCAAATAGTTATAGTAAGTTTTATTTATTTCTTTAGTGGTATATATTTTCATGAGGGAGAACTGTGGTTGCAAATAGCATAAACCGACATATCTTTCAAAATTAGGTAAAATAATTGAAGGTGTTTGTAAAGAATCTCCCACATTGGAAATGAAGACTAATAGACTAGAAAAATAGGCATGTATTCTTTTCAGTGTTCTTTTTTCTAAGACATGTAATAAAGGATTTCAGGCATTGCCATTAGATTGACTAGAATGTTTTGAGAACTATAAAATTATAAATATTTTATTTATATATGAATTGAATGCATTGGCAGATTAAACCTTTTTGCACCCATCAACAATACCCACACAAAGGCTTTGTTGGATATCTGGTTTTATACTGCATTGACCAAAAGTAAGTTCTACACAGAGGCTTGTAAATCTAAGATTCTACAGAGGTAAGTTGAGGATACTGGTTAGTTATACCATTGGTGGCAAGTTATTTTTGTTTTGCTTATTTCCTTCTGCATTAACATTCTTTTAAAATGTCACTGCATTTATAGTTGTTTGCTTTAACCACTTAGCCAGTTAATAATTGGTGAACTTAAGTGATTGTTATTTGTGTACACCTTTGGTCACCTCTCTTTTACTTGCAAATAAGCAAGCTCTTTGCTTTAACTGTTTATCAGATTCACTATTTTTTTTTCCCCCAGTCAACCTTATCTAGAAAGTAAAACTCTTTGCTGCCTGAAAAAAAAAAGAGAATAATCCCAATATATTGTAAATTGTCAAGTGAGTTCTTTATAATTAAAGATTACTCTGCAATATACAATTTCTAAGGCATTTATCCCGACAGGGTTCAGTGGCCTTTGAGAATGAGCCACTTTGTTGACAAATCTATCATCTAAATTGTGCAACATTAATGAGAACTCAGAGCAGCACATGCTTACATTTTAATGTGGGTGGCAGTTTAAGAAGAAAAAAAAAAAAAAACCACCAAAACAAAATGCTGAATATGATTGAAGTTGATTTAAAAAAGGTCTGCCACCTGTGGATAAAAATGTGCATTACTCTGAGCACATAATAATTAACAAGACTGAAAGGCCGTGGCAAAATCCAATGACTCTCTGAAATCAAAACCCTGGTTATTATTTAAAAAAAAAAAAATCCACACGAAAAGAAGACACCAATTTTCATAGTAAATACGAATAACAGGCTTGTGATGTCACTTACCTGTGCAACTAATGGTCCTTGCTCTATAATTTAATCCACAGTTCTTTACTGACATATGGTAGAATCCATTCCTAAAAGTATGGTCTTTGATATGAAAGCCTCATTTCTTAATTAAGCACTCATCATGTGATCTTATATTTCCTGAATTGTATAAAATTTCTATATCTCCTTCTTCATAACCATTTATAACTCACTGTAGGTCATCTTTTATTGTTGCACCTCAGTTTCTTGAGTAAAATTCCTTTTTTTAATATACTTTCAGCCTAGTTTTCTCAAGTTAACCTTATAAGTAACACCATGCATATTTAAATCTAATAGCACTAGACTCATAATTTCTTCTCAAGTCAAAGTTATTTATTTAAATGCCTAATTATGCTTGATTGTCTTTATGCTCTACCTACAAATATCTAAGCTCCATCTGCATAGTTTAGCATAAAGTTATTAAGCTTGTTTTCTGGGGTGTTTCAAGTGTATGTACATATAATGCACTGGGAGAATTTTATTAGCACAATTTGAATTGCAGAGTTCATTTCAAAATGTACATCAGCCTAAGTAACATAATGCATTCACCGTTGAGATATTGTACTGGTCTTGGAACGAGATATTGGTACTTGAGTAGCCGATACTGATCCTCTTGAAGCAGACCTAAAATACTAGCTTGGGAGAAAATAATAGTTTATGTAGAATTCCTTTGGCTAGCTTTTAGCTTCTTGATTGATAAAAAATAATGAGAGAGATTCATGGAAAAATCACAGAAAAACTAGAATTTTATTACTTTTATTTAAAAGTCAGATAATAATATATCTAAATCTTTTAATAATAATTGTTTGAATAGTATTCCCTTATTCAGCAATTGTTTGTAATTAAGAGGATTTTTCCTTCTAAATAAAATAATGCCTGAATTGTTGACCAAAAGGCTTTAAAATAATGTATATAAGCAAGCAATTCCTCAGTAGTTTTGTATCTTTCTTTAGAATACTAAGCAATAAGGAAGCAGTTCTAACAACAATAATTTAATTTTAGAAAAAAACCTTGAACCCAAACTATCTCCATAAAACTTTTTGCATAATTAGGTTATATCTCTTTTCAATGGAAGAAGTCTTGCCCACAGTCACATTCTGTAAATGAAAATACATTTTGCATAAATTAGTGAAGTTGAATTGCTGAGACTCTTTATAAAATGTAATAAATATATTCTAATTTTTAAAGTCATTAGGAACCATGATTTTAATCTTCTTAGGTGATGCATGTATCTATGTATCTTTTAGAGAATTTTAAACAACAATACATACTTTATAGTGAATAATTGGTATTTTATAACATAATATGATATGAAATGACAATGGCACCCCACTCCAGTACTCTTGCCTGGAAAATCCCATGGATGGAGGAGCCTGGTAGGCTGCAGTCCATGGGGTCCCTAGGAGTCGGACTCGACTGAGCGACTTCACTTTCCCTTTTCACTTTCATGCATTGGAGAAGGAAATGGCAACCCACTCCAGTGTTCTTGCCTAGAGAATCCCAGGGATGGGGGAACCTGGTGGGCTGCCATCTCTAGGGTCACACAGAGTCGGACATGACTAAAATGACTTAGCATAGCATAGCATAGCAATGTAAACATGATGTTTGACCTGTAATTAGGAAATTTTATTTCCTCCTAACACGGTAAAGCTTTTTTATACAGTGTTGTTTTAGGCATTTCAAATCTGTGTGAAAGGAATGAACAATTTTCTTCTAAGTATTTAGAAGAAAAGTTAAATTTCTATACCATTGTCAAAATAAATTCCAGGAGGATTGAAATTTTAAATTCTTAATAAAAGAAACTATAGTATTAAGAGAGTGTTGGTGAGTATTTATATAAGTGGAGGGAGACTTGAGTTATTATTAAGCATCGCACTAAAGGCAGAAATCACAAAGGAAAACTTTTTCTAGGTTTGATCACAAAATTATAAAACCTTTGCACCTTAAATGATAGAAGAGACAAACAAATGAGAAACTGAGAAATGTATTTACAATATACTGGGTTTAATGGTATAAATTGCTATTTTTTAAAAATACGATTGGCAATTTAATATGTTAATTATGAAATTAAAATATAATTTAAACTGCTTACAAATTAAGGGGAAAATAGAGTTATAACTTGAATATTGAATTAAAAGGAGGAAATCAGATGGGGGCTAGATATATAAATTTTTTTTCTAAAATTTGAGGCATGCAAATAAATTGTGAGAGCCTAGTTCATTTAGCAAATTGGCAAAGATTAAAAATACCACCATAACCGATTACTGAAGAAATTTCAGTGACATGAAGCCTCTCATTTACTGAGGATAGTAGTGCCCATTGTACTGCTGCACCAAAGATTTAGTTCACACAGTGCCTGTTAAAATTTGTTAATGTTGATGCTTATGCTCTAGAGAGTTACCTTATATTACACACACACACATATATATAAAATGTGTGTGTGTATATATATATATATAAAATGTGTGTAGTAACAAAATTTAGAACAGCAATTTATAAAACATATGGGTTTTGCATTAAAAATATTGTAGTATTTTTGTATGATGGAATATTAATTTCATGTAAAAATGGTATATGGACATGGGAAAAAAGAACCATCATAAATATTCAAGAAATATTTGTTGAATGGATACATGGATGTGTATGCACACTTACACACAAAGGGTTTGTATCATGCATACACAAAATACTGACAAAATATATGCTAAAATAAATAAAATACTCAATGGCTAGATTACACAAGTATCTGTAATCTGATTTTTTAAGAATTTCACCTTTTTAATTGTATGTATTAGCCACCTTTCTACATTAAAAATACATTTTTATTTTAAGAAGAAATACATATTTTTTAAACTATAAATGTAAGTGTAGCAATCAAGCAGCTTCCCCCCCTCCATGTTTTCTTCTAGTTTAATGATTTGGGATCTTATATTCAAATCTATTATCCATTTCCAGTTTATTTTTGTGAGTGGTATATGATAGGGGTCCAATTTCATATTCCCATACACAGTTGTCCAGCTTTCCCAACATCATTTATCAAAGAGTCTATTGTTTTCCCATTTTTGGGCCCTCATTTCTGTTCCATTGGGCTGTCTGCCTATTTGATGTCAGTACCATACTGTTTTGATTTCTATAGCTTTGTAGAACTATCAGTTCAGTTCAGTTGCACAGTCATGTCCAACTCTTTGCGATGCCATGGACTGCAGCACGCCAGGCTATCCTGTCCATTACCAGTGCCTGGGGCTTACTCAAACTCATGTCCATCGAATTGGTGACGGCATCCAACCATCACATCCTCTGTTGTCTCCTTCTCCTCCTGTCTTCAGTCTTTCCCAGCATCAGGGTCTTTTCAAATGAGTCAGGTCTTCCCATCAGGTGGCCAAAGTGTGGGAGGTTCAGCTTTAACATCAATCCTTCCAATGAATATTCAGGACTGATTTCCTTTAGGATGGACAGGTTGGATCTCCTTGCAGTCCAAGGGACTCTCAAGAGTCTTCTCCAACACCACAGTTGAAAAGCATACATTCTTCAGCACTCAGCTTTGTTTATCGTCCAACTCTCACATCCATACATGACTACTGGAAAAAAACAAAGCTTTAACTAGATGGACCTTTGTTGGCAAAGTAATGTCTTTGCTTTTTAACATGCTGTCTAGACTGGTCATAACTTTTCTTCCAAGGAGCAAACGTCTTTTAATTTTATGGCTGCAGTCACCATCTGCAGTGATTTTGGAGCCCCCCAAAACAAAGTCTGTCACTGTTTCCACTGTTTCCCCAAATATTTACCATGAAGGGTGAGACTGGATGCCATGATCTTTGTTTTCTGAATGTTGAGCTTTAAGCCAACTTCTTCACTCTCCTTTCAATTTTTTAATACAAATTTATTTATTTTAATTGGAGGCTAATTACTTTATAATATTGTATTGGTTTTGCCATACATCAACATGAATCCACCACGGGTGTACACGTGTTCCCCATCCTGAACCCCCCTCCCTCTTCCCTCCCTATAGCATCCCTCTGGGTCATCCCAGTACACTAGCCCCGAGCATCCTGTGTCATGCATCGAACCTGGACTGGCAATTCGTTTCACATATGATATTATACATGTTTCAATGCCATTCTCACAAATCATCCCACCCTTGCCCTCTCCCACAGAGTCCCAAAGACTGTTCTATACATCTGTGTCTCTTTTGCTGCCTCACATACAGGGTTATCATTACCATCTTTCTAAATTCCATATGTATGCATTAGTATACTGTATTGGTGTTTTTCTTTCTGACTTACTTCACTCTGTATAATAGGCTCCAGTTTCATCCACCTCATTAGAACTGATTCAAATGTATTCTTTTTAATGGCTGAGTAATACTCCATTGTGTATATGTACCACAGCTTTCTTATCCATTCATCTGCTGATGGACATCTAGGTTGCTTCCATGTCCTGGCTATTATAAACAGTGCTGCGATGAACATTGGGGTACATGTGTCTCTTTCAATTCTGATTTCCTCGGTGTGTATGCCTAGCAGTGGGATTGCTGGGTCATAAAGCAGTTCTAGTTCCAGTTTTTTAAGGAATCTCCACACTGTTCTCCATAGTGGCTGTACTAGTTTGCATTCCCACCAACAGTGTAAGAGGGTTCCCTTTTCTCCATACCCTCTCCAGCATTTGTTGCTTGTAGACTTTTGGATCGCAGCCATTCTGACTGGTGTGAAATGGTACCTCATAGTGGTTTTGATTTGCATTTCTCTGATAATGAGTGATGTTGAGCATCTTTTCATGTGTTTGTTAGCCATCTGTATGTCTTCTTTGGAGAAATGTCTATTTAATTCTTTGGCCCTTTTTTTGATCGGCTCATTTATTTTTCTGGAAGTGAGTTGCAGGAGTTGCTTATATATTTTTGAGATTAATTCTTTGTCTGTTGCTTCATTTGCTAGTATTTTCTCGCATTCTGAAGGCTGTCTTTTCACCTTGCTTATGGTTTCCTTTGTTGTGCAGAAGCTTTTAATTTTAATTAGGTCCCATTTGTTTGTTTTTGCTTTTATTTCCAGTATTCTGGGAGGTGGGTCATAGAGGATCCTGCTGTCATTTATGTCCAAGAGTGTTTTGCCTATGTTCTCCTCTAAGAACTTTATAGTTTCTGGTCTTACATTTAGATCTTTAATCTATTTTGAGTTTATTTTTGTGTATGGTGTTAGAAAGTTGTTCTAGTTTCATTCTTTTACAAGGTTGACCAGTTTTCCCAGCACCACTTGTTAAAGAGATTGTCTTTTCTCCATTATATATTCTTGCTTCCTTTGTCAAAGATAAGGTGTCCATAGGTGCTGGATTTATCTCTGGGCTTACTATTTTGTTCCATTGGCCTCTATTTCTGTCTTTGTGCCAGTACCATACTGTCTTGATGACTGTGGCTTTGTAGTAGAGCCTGAAGTCAGGCAGTTGATTCCTCCAGTTCCATTCTTCTTTCTCAATATTACTTTGGCTATTTTAGGTTTTTTGTATTTCCATACAAATTGTGAAATTATTTGTTCTAGCTCTGTGAAAAATACCATTGGTAGCTTGATAGGGATTGCTTTGAATCTATAGATTGCTTTGGGTAGTATACTCATCTTCACTATATTGATTCTTCTGATCCATGAACATGGTATATTTCTCCATCTATTAGTGTCCTCTTTGATTTCTTTCACCAGTGTTTTATAGTTCTCTATATATAGGTCTTTTGTTTCTTTAGGTAGATATATTCCTAAGTATTTTATTCTTTTCATTGCAATGGTGAATGGAATTGTTTTCTTAATTTCTCTTTCTATTTTCTCATTATTAGTGTATAGGAATGCAAGAGATTTCTGTGTGTTGATTTTATATCCTGCAACTTTACTCTATTCATTGATTAGCTCTAGTAATTTTCTGGTGGAGTCTTTAGGGTTTTCTATGTAGAGGATCCCACCACTTCATGGGAAATAGATGGGGAAACAGTGGAAACAGTGGCAGACTTTATTTTTCTGGGCTCCAAAATTACTACAGATGGTGACTGCAGCCATGAAATTAATAGATGCTTACTCCTTGGAAGGAAAGTTATGACCAACCTAGATAGCATATTGAAAAGCAGAGACATTACTTTGCCAACAAAGGTTCGCCTAGTCAAGGCTATGGTTTTTCCTGTGGTCATGTATGAATGTGAGAATTGGACTGTGAAGAAGGCTGAGTGCTGAAGAATTGATGCTTTTGAACTGTGGTGTTGGAGAAGACTCTTGAGAGTCCCTTGGACTGCAAGGAGATCCAACCAGTCCATTCTGAAGGAGATCAGCCCTGTGATTTCTTTAGAAGGAATGATGCTAAAGCTGAAACTGCAGTACTTTGGCCACCTCATGCAAAGAGTTGACTCATTGGAAAAGACTCTGATGCTGGGAGGGATTGGGGGCAGGAGGAGAAGGAGACCACAGAGGATGAGATGGCTGGATGACATCACTGACTCGATGGACGGGAGTCTCAGTGAACTCTGGGAGTTGGTGATGGACAGGGAGGCCTGGCGTGCTGCGATTCATGGGGTTGCAAAGAGTCGGACACCACTGAGTGACTGATTTGATCTGCTGTAGAGGATCATGTCATCTGCTCCTCTTTCACTTTTATCAAGAGGCTCTTTAGTTCTTTGCTTTCTGCCAGAAGAGTGGTGTCATTTGCATATCTGAGGTTATTGCTATTTCTCCCAACAAACTTGATTCCAGCTGTGCTTCATCCAGCCCATCATTTCGCATGATGTTCTCTGCATATAAGTTAAATAAACAGGGTGATAATATGCAGCCTTGATGTACTCCGTTCATGATTTGGAACCAGTCTGTTGTTCCATGTCCAGTGCTAACTGTTGCTTCTTGACTTGCATAAAGATTTATCAAGAGGCAGGTCAGGTGGTCTGGTATTCCCATCTCTTGAAGAATTTTCCATGTTTGGTGTGACCCATATACTTAAAGTCTTTGGCATAGTCAATAAAGCAGAAATAGATGTTTTTCTGGAACTCTCTCACTTTCTGATGATCTAGTGGATGTTGGCAATTTGATCTCTGGTTCCTCTGCCTTTTCTAAATCCAGCTTGACAATCTAGAAGTTCTTGGTTCACATACTGTTGAAGCCTGGCTTGGAGAATTTTGAGCATTACTTTACTAGCATGTGAGATGAGTGCAATTGTGTGGTAGTTTGAACATTCTTTGGCATTACCTTTCTTTGGGATTATATTGAAAACTGACCTTTTCCAGGCCTGTGGCCACTGTGGAGTTTTCCAGATTTGCTGGCATATTGAATGGAGCATTTTCACAGCATCATCTCTTAGGATTTAAAATAGCTCAACTGGAATTCCATTACCTCCACTAGCTTTGTTTGTAGTGATGCTTACTAAGGCCCGCTTGACTTCACATTCCAGGATGTCTGGCTCTAGGTGAGTGATCACACCATCATGGTTATCTGGGTCATGAAGATGATTCTTGTACATTTCTTCTGTGTATTCTTGCCACCTCTTCTTAATATCTTCTGCCTCTGTTAGATCCATCCCATTTCTGTCCTTTATTGTGCCCATTTTTACATGAAATTTTGAAATGTTCCCTTGGTATCTCTGATTTTCTTGAAAAGATCTCTAGTCTTTCCCAGTCTATTATTTTCCTCCATTTCTTTGCATTGATCACCGAGAAAGGCTTTCTTATCTCTCCTTGCTATTTTTTGGAACTCTGCATTTAAATGGGTATGTCTCTTTTTTTATCCTTTTCCTTTTGCTTCTCTTCTTTTCTCAGCTATTTGTAAGGTCTCCTCAGACAACCATTTTGCCCTTTTGTATTTCTTTTTCTTGGGGATGGTCTTCATCACTGCCTCTTTTACAGTGTCACAACCTCTCTCCATAGTTCTTCAGGCACTCTGTCTATCAGATCTAATACATTGAATTTATTTCTCACTTCCACTGTATAATCATAAGGGATTTGGTTTAGGTCATGCCTGAATGGTCTAGTGGTTTATCTTCTTTCTTCAATATAAGTCTGAATTTAGCAATAAGGTGTTCATGATCTGAGCCACAGTCAGCTCCTGGTCTTGTTTTTGCTGACTGTATAGAGATTCTCCATCTTTGCCTGCAAAGAATATATCAGTCTGATTTTGGTATTTACCATGTGGTAATGTCCATGTGTTGAGTCGTCTCTTGTATTGTTGGAAGAGGATTTTTGCTATGACCAGTGTATTCTCTTGGCAAAACTCTGTTAGCCTTTGACCTGCTTCATTTTGTACTCTGAGGCCAAATTTCCCTGTTGTCGTATCTCTTGACTTCCTACTTTTGCTTTCCAGTCTCCTATAATGAAAAGGACATCTTATTTGAGTGTTAGTTCTAGAAGGTCTTGCAGGTCTTCACAAAACTGTTCAACTTCAATTTTTAAGCATTACTGGTCAGAGCATAGACTTGGATTACTGTGATATTGAATGGTTTGCCTTAGAAATGAACAGAGATCACTCTGTTGTTTTTGAGATTGCAACCAATTACTGCATTTCAGACTCTTTTGTTGAGTATGATGGCTATCCATTTCTTCTAAGGGATTCTTGCCCACAGTAGTAGCTATAATGGTCATCTGAGTTAAATTTACCCATTCCAGTCCATTTTAGTTCACTGATTCCGAAAATGTCAACGTTAACTCTTGCCATTTCCTGTTTGACCACTTCCAATTTTCCTGGATTCATGGACCTAACATTCCAGGTTCCTATGCAATATTGCTCTTTACAGCATTGGACCTGCTTCTATCACCAATCACATCCACAACTGGGTGTTGTTTTTGCTTTGGCTCCATCTCTTCATATTTTCTGGAGTTAATTCTCCACTGATCTTCCATAGCATATTGGGCACCTACTGACCTGGGGAGTTCATCTTATAGTGTCCTTTCTCTTTGCCCTGTCATACTGTTCATTGGGTTCCAAAGGCAAGAATACTGAAGTGGTTTGCCATTCGCTTCTCCAGTGGACCACGTTTTGTCAGAACTCTCCTATACTAGTTTGAAATTAGGAAGTATGATACTTCCAGCTTTATTCTTCTATCTCATGATTGCTTTGGCTATTTTTTGTTGTTGTTGTTGTTCCATATAAATTTAAGGATTGTTTTTTCTATTTCTGTGAAAAATGGCCATTGGAATTTTGATAGAGATTGTATTAAAAAGTTGAAAGTTAGTCAGTCATGTCTGAGTCTTTGGGACTCAATGGACTATTCAGTGCATGGAATTCTCTAGGCCAGAATACTGGACTGGGTAGCCTTTCCAGGGACTCTTCCCAACCCAGGGATCAAACCCAGGTCTCACTCATTGCAGCTGAACCACAAGGGAAGCCAAATGTTTTTCTAGTGATAGCATTTCTTTTTTTTAAATTCTGTCATTTCTATAGACATAGATTGCTATATAGGCATATCTAAATATTTTTGCTATTTTAATTAGAGAAGAAATTAGGAAGACCAAATGTTTTTCAGAATTTTCAATATATTAATGTCTACGTGACTAGGATAATATACTATAATACTGCCACCAAGTTTATCTGGGATTTACTCACAAAATGCCAGTGGTGGGTTTGGGGTTATACTGCTTCAGAGTTGTCTGGTGTTACGTCATTCGATCATTCATGTTGTGCCAACTTTTGCCTTTGTTTGAATTCCACTTGTTGTCCCGGTGTCACTGAGAATAATACCCTAGAAGTCAGATTTTTAGAATATTTTGTGTAATGGACAATAGAAATCACTTCTTACTAAGATACTCACTTTTGAAAACCATCATTAAATTCTTCTACCACTCACCTGGCATTTTCATCGTCCCTTTTAAAAAAATGAAGCAGTTATCTCATTATCATGATCATAATTCATCTATGAATTCATAGATGTAACTGCAGTTGGGTTTTTAAAAAGTTCTCCTGCATTTCTCCCTTTTTCTCACTTTCATAACTGAATCCAATAAAAAAGTGATTATTACCATAAGATAATCCAGAAGACAAAGCAATTTGTTAAAATAAAATAAAGTATATTTGATAGATTGTTCAAATGAACTCATCTCTTTGGATTAAAAAAATCCTTCACAAAATGAATTCTATATTCTTCCACTATCCAACATACCTCTGGTAGATACATGAATTTTCGTGCTTGACCATTTACTCTATTTTAAAATTTTATATGTACTGATATTTAAAAGCATAAAAGAATTTTACTTTTAGGAATAGTTTTTCAACAGTAAACAGTATGTTTTCAGCAGTAAACAATATGATTTTAAAAGAAAATGTATCCATTAACACTAACAATTTTAGAAAGGAGTAACAGTTGCTGACTTAATAGAACCCACAATGTTGATAGACCCTTAAATAAAAAATATTAAAATGTTTATGTAATGCCATTAGAATACAGAAGAGTAAGTAAACTAAACCAAAATGGAAGATCAAAGCTAATTTTAGCATTTGTATTTATTTAACAAACCATTGTATTTATTATCTTTATCCCTACTCTCTCTTTTGTTTCAAGAGTACTATTATTTAAGTGCAAGAAATGTCTATGTCAGAATACCCAATTTACATTAAAAACCAGACCTTAAGATATCTGTGAGGCAGAAATAATCCAACTATTATTTCTGGTATAAAAAGTTTTCTGAATAACATCATTTGCCCAGAAGCTGTTTTCCAACCTAATAACTCTTGGAATTACAATCTAAAATTTTAGGAGGATTAAGGCTGCATGGCACTAGAAAAGTATAAGTGTCCACGAATGTGACCAGAGGTAAAATCTGATTTAAAATTTCTTTGAGGAAACTCTCGTTTGAAACAGTAGTCTTGAGAAATATATAAATGTTGCTCAGCAAGCTTGTCTTAGTTGAACATGTACTAAATACTTGCACAGGAATCTCCAAGAAATTCATTAACTGGGGTTTTAATCTAACTTTTAAAAATTTTAACTACCTGCTTCAGTTCCCTTTGAACAAAATCACTGATGATGGATAGAAATATGGTACCACACCTTCTGTACTGGTTTGTCTTTTTAGTAATTTCCTTCCTTATGAGACATTTTGGAGGTGATATGTGATGCACACCAAGTGTGTTGATGGCAGACCCATTTTAAACGTGCCTACCATCTTTCCATTCCAGTATGTTGTAAATGTATCAAGAGTTGGTTGGATAAAAAGGAAGCAGAAGACATCTCTGTGTAGCAGTTGTTGGTATCATCAGCATGTCAAGCATGTTGATGGTGGTGGCAGAGGATACAGCAACATGTTAAAAGGGATAAGTGAAAGTGAGTGAAAGTTGCTCAGCTGTGTCTGACTCTACGACCCCATGAACTGTAATCTGCCAGGCTCCTCTGCCCATGGAATTCTCCAGCCCAGAATACTGGAGTGGGTAGCTAGGGGAATTTTCCCAACTAGGGCAAGAGGGATACTGGGCCTAAAAAATATTATAAGGTATCAGGGTATAGTTGAGGGTGAGTGCATCAGTACCTCTAGTAAAAGGCAAAATGCAAAGATTCATAAATCACTTCTGAGAACTTCTCCTGGATGCTGTCTTCCATAGATGCCACTTTTCTCAAGATGGTATCAGCTGGCCAGTGCTTTAATCATAAGCATTTACTGTACCGTTTGTCCATGTTGAGAACCTGAACTTCACATCTTTTAGAAACAATAATTTAAAATGTGTTGTTCCACAATGTCTTGGAGAAACCCAGAGAGGACAAATCAGTTCAGTTCAGTTCAATCGCTCAGTCACGTCTGACACCTTGTGACCCAAGGACTGCAGCACACCAGGTTTCCCTGTCCATCACCAACTTCCGGAGTTCACTCAAACTCATCTCTATTGAGTCAGATATGTCATCCAACCACCTCATCCTCTCTCGTCCCCTTCTCTTCCCACCTTCAATCTTTCCCAGCATCAGAGTCTTTTTCAATGAGTCAGTTCTTTGTATCAGGTGGCCAAAGTATTGGAGTTTCAGCTTCAACACCAGTCCTTCCAATGAATATTCAGGACTGATTTCATTTAGGATGGACTGGTTGGATATCCAAGGGACTCTCAAGAGTCTTCTCCAACACTACAGTTCAAAAGCATCAATTCTTCGGTGCTCAGCTTTCTTTATAGTCCAACTCTCACATCCATACATGACTACTGGAGAAACCATAGCCTTGACTAAATGGACCTTTGTTGGCAAAGAAATGTCTCTGCTTTTTAATATGCTGTCTAGGGTAGTCATAACTTTTCTTCCAAGGAGTAAGCATCTTTTAATATTATGGCTGAGGTCACCATCTGGAGTAATTTCAGAGCCCCCCAAATAAAGTCTGCCACTGTTTCCACTGTTTCCCCATCTATTTGCCATGAAGTGATGGGACCAGATGCCATGATCTTAGTTTTCTGAATGTTGAGCTTTAAGCCAACTTTTTCACTCTCCTCTTTTACTTTCATGAAGAGCCTCTTTAATACCTCTTTGCTTTCTGCTGTAAGGGTAGTGTCATCTGCATAACTGAGGTTATCAATATTTCTCCCCACAATCTTGATTCCAGCTTGTGCTTCATCTAGCCCAGTGTTTCTCATGATGTACTCTGCGTATAAGTTAAATAAGCAGTGTAACAATATGCAGCCTTGACATACTCCTTACACTATTTGGAACCAGTCTGTTGTTCCATGTCCAGTTCTAACTGTTGCTTCCTGACCTGCATACAGATTTCTCAAGAGGCAGGTCAGGCAGTCTGGTGTTCCCATCTCTTTAAGAATTTTCCACAGTTTATTGTGATCCACACAGTCAAAGGCTTTGGCATAGTCAATAAAGCAGAAATAGATGTTTTTCTGAAACTCACTTGCTTTTTTGATGATCTGACAGATGTTGGCAATTAGATTTCTGGTTCCTTTGGCTTTTCTAAATCCAGCTTGAACATCTGGAAGTTTATGGTTCACATATTGTTGAAGCCTGGCTTAGAGAATTTTGAGCATTACTTTACTAGTGTGTGAGATGAGTGCACTTGTGTGGTAATTTGGGCATTCTTTGGCATTGCCTTTCTTTGGGATTGGAATGAAAACTGACCTTTTCCAGGCCTGTGGCCACTGTGGAGTTTTCCAAATTTGCTGGCATATTGAATGCAGCACTTTCACAGCATCATCTCTTAGGATCTGAAACAGCTCAACTGGAATTTCATCACCTCCACTAGCTTTGTTTGTAGTGCTGCTTCCTAAGGCCCAGTTGACTTCACATTCCAGGATGTCTGGCTCTAGGTGAGTGATCACACCATTGTGATTATCTGGGTTGTGAAAATCTATTTTGTATAGTTCTTCTGTGTATTCTTGCTACCTCTTCTTAATATCTTCTGCTTCTGTTAGGTCCATCCCATTTCTGTCCTTTATCGAGCCCGTCTTTGCATGAAATATTCCTTTGGTATCTCTAATTTTCTTGAAGAGATCTTTAGTCTTTCCCATTGTATTGTTTTCCTCTGTTTCTTTGCACTGATCACTGTGGAAGGCTTTCTTATCTCTCCTTGCTATTCTTTGGAACTCTGCTTTCAAATGGGTATATCTTTCCTTGTCACTATTGCTTTTCGCCTCTCTTCTTTTCACAGCTATTTGTAAGGCCTCCTCAGATAGCCAGTTTGCTTTTTCGAATTTCTTTTTCTTGGGGATGGTCTTGATCCCTGTCTCCTGTACAATGTCACGAAGCTCCATCCATAGTTAATCACTCACTCTATCAGAACTAGTCCCTTAAATCTATTTCTCACTTCCCCTGTATAATCATAAGGGATTTGATTAGGTCATACCTGAATGGTCTAGTGGTTTCTCTTACTTGTTTCAATTTAAGTCTGAATTTGGCAATAAGGAGTTCATGATCTGAGCCACAGTCTGCTCCCGGTCTTGTTTTTGCTGACTGTATAGAGCTTCTCCACCTTTGTCTGCAAAGAGTATAATCAGTATGATTTCGGTCTTGACCATCTGGTGATGTCCATGCGTAGAGTCTTGTCTTGTGTTGTTGGAAGAGGATGTTTGCTCTGACCAGTTTGTTCTCTTTGTAAAACTCTATTAGCCTCTGCCCTGCTTCATTCTGTATTCCAAGGCCAAATTTTTCTGTTACTCCAGGTGTTTCTTGACTTCCTACTTTTGTATTCCAGACCCCTGTAGTGAAAAGGACATCTTTTTTGAGTGTTAGTCTAGAAAGTCTTGTAGGTCTTCATAGAACCATTCAACATCAGCTTCTTCAGCATTACTGGTCAGGGCATAGACTTGGATTACTGTGATATTGAATGGTTTGCCTTGGAAATAGAGATCATTCTGTCGTTTTTGACATTGCATCCAAGTACTGTATTTTGGACTCTTTTGTTGACTATGATGTCTATGCCATTTCTTCTAAGGGATTCTTGCCCACAGTAGTAGATATTATGGTCATGTGAGTTAAATTCACCCATTCCAGAGTTGATGTTCACTCTTTCCATCTCCTGTTTCACCACTTCCAATTTACCTTGATTCATGGACCTAACATTCCAGGTTCTTGTGCAATATTGTTCTTTACAGCATCGGACTTTGCTTCCATCACCAGTCACATCCACAACTGGGTGTTGTTTTTCTTTGGTTCCATCTCTTCATTCTTTCTGGAGTTATTTCTCCACTGATCTCCAGGAGCATATTGGTCACCTACTGACCTGGGAAGTTTATCTTTCAGTGTCCTATCTTTTTGCCTTTTCATGCTGTTCATGGAGTTCTCAAGGCAAGACTACTGAAGTGGTTTGCCATTCCCTTCTTCAGTGGACTACATTTTTCAGAACTCTCCACTATGACCCGTGTGTCTTGGGTGGCCCTACATGGCATGGCTCATAATTTCATTGAGTTAGACAAGGCTTTGGTCCATGTGATTAGATTGGTAGATTGATTATGATGAGATATAGTATTTAGTAAATATGGTTTGAGAGATATGTAATTCTTTTGAGATACCCTGAAATCCACCTCTGAACTAAGACAGAGATGCAAAGAGCTGTGTCCCTGAATTCTGATGACTCCAAATAAGCAATTTTTATGACTTATGTTTTAATGAAGTATCACTGGTCCTCATTGAGGGCTGCTATATGAAGAATCCCTTATGGGTATTTTATGCCTACCAAGAGTTGTGTCACAATGAAGTTGCCTATTTCATTATGTCTACCAAGAATTGTGATGCAGAAATATTTCATTGCAACCTACCATATCCATTCTTCAAGTCTACTTGCAAGAATTTTCTAACTCCTCTTATAAAATGCTGTTCCTGATATATATATATATATATATATATATATATATATATATATAAATATTTATTTATAGAAAATAGTAAGTGCCATATATCTAAAGCATGTGTGTGTGCCTGGTAAGTCGCTTCAGTCATGTCCAACTCTTTGTGACCCTATGGACCATAGCCTGCCAGGCTTTCCTCTGTCTCTCGGATTCTCCAGGCGAGGATGGTGGAGTGGGTTGCCATGCCCTCCTCCAGGGATTCTTCCCCACCCAGGGATTGAACTTGCATATCTTAAGTCTCCTGCATCAGCAGGTGGCTTCTTTACCACTAGCACCACCTGGGAAGCCCATCTAAAGCCTGAGTACACATTTAAACTCTTTTCATGCATTTTATGCATTTACTGTTCATCCTCTTTAATGCTTAAATCAAGGTGACTACATTTTTTAGTAGACAAGTTAGCTGAAGGAGGTCCAAAGATACTAACTTACTGTTATAAAATAAGTTGTGGGGATGTGTACTGGATGATGTACTGGATGTGTACTGGATGATGACTATAGTTACTAGACTGTTTTTGTCCGATGATGCCTGTGTATTGTGTAACTGACCAACGTTCCTTTAGTCATTCACTACAAGAAGCTTTGTGCCAAGATTGGAGTCTCCCTAGCCAAAGGTGTAGATATAGATGGAATGTATTTACCATCATTGTACCTCTCCTTTTGTTTTTATTTCCACCATGTCATATACTTTTAACTGGTATCCTCTGTTATATTTCATGTATCAGAGAAGACAGATATTGCACACACAGGGAATGATAGAGGGACAAGCTGTGGAGAAGAAGTGAGAATTCCAAAAGACATAGCTAACCAGTCCATGCTAAAGGAGATCAGTCCTGGGTGTTCATTGGAAGGACTGATGCTAAAGCTGAAACTTCAATACTTTGGCCACCTCATGCGAGGAGTTGACTCATTGGAAAATACCCTGATGCTGGGAGGATTGGGGGTAGAAGGAGAAGGGGACGACAGAGGGTGAGATGGCTGGATGTCATCACCGACTCGATGGACATGAGTTTGAATGAACTCCGGTAGCTGGTGATGGACAGGGAGGCCTGGCGTCCTGCGATTCATGGGGTTGCGAAGAGTCGGACACAACTGAGTGACTGAACTGAACTGAACTGAAGACAGTGATATCTGAGGTGGACCTTGAGTGGTGGAAATGAGGAGAACTTGAGACAGTGTGAGCAAAGGGGCTGAGAAAAACCATGAGGTTCAGTTTGGCTCAGAAATATTAAGACAGCAGTCACATAATCAGTCTGTAAATTTCAGATTGTTTAATCCAGGGACATTATGCCTAATCTTATCTGATTTTAATAAATAGTAAGAGTCCATTGATATGTTTTCTCCCTAAGAAAAATGTCAATATTTAGCATGCTTTTCCCCCTACAACAGAGTTTTTATATGGTGTGTGGCATGATATAGATTTTGGGTGAGAGGGGGAAATGTTGGAATTCAAGAGACCAAAAATAAAATGCAATATAAATTCCACAATAGTAACTTTATAGATGCATTTGATGAGAATAGTGCTGGTAACCACGGTGATTCTACAAATTCATCTGAATGACACTTTATTATAAAGCTTTATGGCTGATATACTACCAAACGGTTATACTGAGTCCATCAGCTAAAGTCTAGCTGAGTCCATCTCTTCTTTTCTCTTTTCTTTTTTTTCTTCTCATCCTTTTCTCTTTTCTCTATTGTCATTGTTTTGAGTATACATTTTTAAAATAAAATGAGGTATATATTGACATGCAGTATTATATTAGTTTCAAATGTCCAACACAGTGATTCAATATTTTGTATACTGTGAAATGATCTCCACAGTAAGCCTAGTTGACAGCCATCCCCATATGTATGTATGTGTTTTTTTTTTTTTTTTTATAGTGAATTTTAGGGCTTCTCGGGTGGCGCTACTGGTAGAATACTCTAGTGCCAATGCAGGAGACGCGGGAGATGTGGGTTAGATCCCTGACTTAAGAATATCCCTGGAGGAAGGCATGACAACCCATTCCAGTATTCATGCCTGGAGAATCCCACAGACAGAGCAGCCTGGCGGGTATGGATCATAGAGTCGCAAAGTGCTGGACACAACTGAAACGACATAGCATGCCCAGGAATTTTAAAATCTTCTCTCTTAGCAACTTTTAAATATACAATACAGCATTATGTACAAGCTACAGTCACCATTCTGTACATTACATCCTCATGACTTAGTTCTTTATTCTGTAAGTTACTACCTTTGGACCTCCTTCAGCTAACTTTTCTTCTAAAAATTTTAGCCACATTGATTTAGGCATTATAGAGAGTGAATAGTAAAAGTATAAAAAGAGAGTTAAAAATATACTCTTGTTTTAGATATACTGCAGTTAATTTTTTCTCTCTAAAATTTAGTGTTTCCCATTTTGTCACAGTCTATATTTTAAATCTCAGTGACTAGATATAGCTAACATATGTTGAACACTCATAAGCACTTTATAAGCATTTTACATGTGTCAACCGTTTTAGCTCTCAGACAGTTCTATGGGATGTTTTATTATTATCTCAATTTTGCATTTGGGAGAACTGAGGCACAAAAATTTTAAAGTCTTGCTCAGGCTTACACAAGAGAATTAAAAGACAGCTTCTGAATTTGAATCTAGACAGTCTTATTCTGGATCTTATACTCTTAATAGTATGCTATTTCATGAACCCAAAGTTGAGGGACATTATTACCTAAATTGAATGTCCCTCCAGAGATTAAAATATGAATCCTCGATTAACTTTCCAGATTTATCATCAGAACTCCAACACTTGAGAGCTAAGAGGCATATGATCCACCTTCCCATTCATTGCCGAAAACCTCTTTTCAACATTATTATAGATAATTTCCCCTCCTCATCATAGATCCTTTAAAAAAAAGCTTAATGCATCCCAAGAAAGTTCATTCTACTTTGGAGCATCTCTATTAGAAAAATACCACCCTAAAACACCTCTTCTCTCCTTTACCATAGTTTTTACATCAATTAGACATGAGTGAAAACATATTGGTTAGCAGTGAGCGTTTTGTAATAATAATCATAGCTAACATTTATTAGTACTCACTGTGTGCTAGGGTTTTTCTAAATTATTTCTGTGGATTAACTCTGACCGTTATCTACAATCCAGAGACATGGATACTAAGTGAGAGGGAGGTCAAGTAATTTGCCTGAGTCCACAGTTAATAGACAAAACCAGCCTTCTATCCCCATACAGCTCGTACCAAGCCCTGTCTCCTGAGTTACCTTTTATCCATCATACTCTTTGCCCTCAATCAACCCATCTCTTACCATTGACTCAATAAAAAAAAAAAGCCTCTTGATCATGCTTTTTGGGTTTGTCTCCTTTTTGCTGAGACAGCTTTTATTCTGTTACTTCCTACAGCACCCCTACTCCCTCAAGTTACTGTTTGTATCAGTGAGGTAGCTTTCTTCAAGTTTTCCCCCCAAGAGTTTATTATTTCTCCTTCTGTATCTTTGCACCTGTAATTCTACTTGGAATTCTTTTTTTTTTTTTTTTTTCTTTACTCTCTTTGTCACTTTTTAAACTTCAATTCTTCTTTCAGAGTCTAATTGAATACCAGACTTCTTCAAGAGAACAAACAAAATAAAGTTTCCTCCCTTGCTAAAAACCTATCCTATGGAATTAGAGAATCTAAGACATGCAAGATGACCCTGGACAGTTTTTAGGCTGGTTCAACCTCACAACCAATGCAGAAATTCTTTCAATGAATCTCAGTTGAATGTTTTTGGTCATGGGTATTTCATTTCTTTTCATTTCAGTCAGATTCAGTGTTGGACACCTCTGATACTTAGAAAGTTTTTCCTTTTAATAAGTTGTATTTTCCCTCCCAGTAATGGCTTGTCATTGATCATAGCGCTTTCATTTAATCTATTTCATTGATTGTATTCCATTTAGCACTTTGTAGTATGTTAATTGTATGGTTCTTGAGATCTGTCTCTCCAGTAAGTCTGAAAACCCCTTTTAATTAAAAATCATAATTTATGCTTTCCTTTTTCACTCAGTGCCTTACAAACTTTTTAGCATAGACTGGATATACAGTAAATACTCAATAAACAGTACATCGAACTAGACTAATAGTTCAATTTATGTGCCTGTGTTGTTGTTCAGTCACTAAGTTGTGTCCAGCTCTTTGCAACCTCATGGACTGCAGCATGCCAGGCCCCCCTGTCCCCTATCATCTCCCAGACTTTGCCAAAATTCATGCTCATTGAATTGTGATGCATCCCACCATCTCATCCTCTGTCATCCTCTTTTCTGCCTGCCTTCAGTCTTTCTCAGCATCAGGGTATTTTCCAGTGAGCTGGCTGTTCGTCAGGTGGCCCAAGTATTGGAGCTTCGGCTTTAGCATCAGTCCTTCCAATGAGTATTCAGGGTTGATTTCCTTAGTACTGATTGGTTTGATCTCCTTGCAGTCCAAGGGACTCTCAAGAGTCTCCTCCAGCACCACAGTATGATCACATCAATTCTTCAGCACATGTGTATATGTGTGTATTTTATATATATATTATAATATATATATATAGTTATGCAAATAAAAGTGGATTTTTTTGTATTAACCTAGCAGTTACACACAATAATAATAGTGCCCAAGGATAGTTCGAGTAATCCCTAACTTATTTTCTTTCTCTGTCTCCCCCTACACACACACACACATACACACAGCTTCCACTTTGAATGTATGGGATGGCAGGTCCCTACAGTGTCCAGCACATATTTATATCACACTTTTATGACAAAATGTGAAATATTTTAATGTATTTTTCTCTTTAGGAAAAACTACCAGAAATCGCAATCCATTACCCAGTGAATGGAAACCTAGATAGGATAGTACCTTAACGTCTGGAGAGGTGGACTAGAAGAGTGATTAAGAGTGGGGCTTTTGGACTTACCAGTCCCTGACTAGCTGTGAGATCCTGAACTACTTCCTCAATTACTTGTTGCTCAGTTTTTCCATCTCTAAAATTGAGATAATAGTACCTATTTCGTGGGCATTTGAGCATCAAATGGATTGATGTATAAGGTACATAGAGCACATATCTAGATTTCAATAAGTGGTATTATTACCGGTAGAAAGAACTCAACTAGCATCTGAAAGAAATATTATAGCTAAGATAATATAAGAAGGAGCTCTAATCATCCCTAGTGATCATATTTACTTTAGTTCATTTTTCAAAACTCTATACATGTTTATTTTTCAGAGAAATTCTTATGAGTTTTCTTATACAGTGGAGCAGCTAGTTCAATCAACCTTACTGTTTAGACATTTTCTAATATTTATTTAACATTTCTATTTGTTTAGTATTTCTATTATTTGCTTACACAACTAATATCTATCTTGATATTATTATCAATGTTATTTTTAGAAAACAGCTAAATAATCCTCAATCTTGACTTATTTTTGATTGCCCAAGCATTTAAAGCTACACATAAATTTAAAAGTGTCAAAGGAGCTTAGTTTTATAAGCCAATAATGATGAAATGCTATTATGATGTTTTATAGCACTTTGCAGTTTTTAAAGTGCTTTCTTATGCATTATGTCATTCAACATGCTAACATAGTAATTCTCATTTATAGTTACTACTCTGATGTAAACCACGTTCCATTTATCAGCTGAGTCTAGCCAAATTCACAGAACTTTTGGAGGCCATGGGCTTTTAAAATAAAATTTAAAAATATATTCAAAAGTCACCAGTTGTACAATTAAAAGCATTGTCACCCAACTCCTTTCGTGGAAGGTTGGAAAAAGGACTAAATAAAAACTGGAGCTTCTATCCTGTCAATCTAAAATTTAGAAGCCAAATTATGACATAGAGAAACCAAAAGACACCTGGAAAACCTTTGTGCATCATTCATGTATACATACATGTGGTGTATACATAAAGCTATATGGTAAACATAGGAACATATTATTTTGAAGAACATGATTTCTGCAAAATACAAAGCATAAGATCAAATGAGAAAATGATTAGAAATTTGAAGATGCTGATTTGGAAATTTTGTTTTTCATAAGAACTTTCTCTGACTTTTTGATTACCTTGAATACCTCTTCCCTGCAAGTGAGATTGAGAATATGGGTCAAGGTATAAGATAGCTGAGCATGACTTTCTGTACTCACAAGGCAAGCTGGCCACCCAAACCTGTAAAAAGCCCTCTACTTCTCTTCACACTTCCAAAGGGTTAACTGAGAAGTGGTCTATTGTATTCCTGATGGTTTTCTCCAAGGAAAGCCCAGTGGACTCTTTTAGGGGACTCTAAACAATGAGCTCAGTGAGGCTTTTCTGTCTAATTACTCAAAGACAGGGATGCTAAAGAGGAATTAATGACAGTTGACAAGTGCAATTAATAATTATAGCAAAGCCGGGAGTCATGCAGCAGGCAGATGACAATCACGGGGTAGCTGTACATGGCAGCTTTCATCAGTGTGTGCTCTGGGTGTGTGTTTAAAGTGAGAGGCTCTGTGCAGAATGGGCCACGCTTCATGCTGACAGGGTAGGAACTATAATTCAGCAACTCTAATGGATTGAGTCAGTCATATTCTCATTCATGCTCTCTCCTCTCTCTCTCTCTGCTTTTTTCCTCCCCTCTCTCCTCCCTCCTTGCTTTCAGCTCTTCCAATCTGGTGGAAGATGCATAGTGTAACTTAAACAAAACTTAACAGGAAAGAGCTACAGTTTAGCTTGCAGGATCAGCTGGTGACAAAGCTACTTAAAATTCGTGGTGGGCAACTGAGAGGAGAAGGGCCAGGAAAAGGCGGTCGCAGAAGTGGGATTTCCATATCAAAGGGCAAGCTTTGGCTCTGAATGGTAATTAAAGTACCCCAATTTCATCTTTCTGGTCAAGTCATGAAAGAGGAAAAAAATTAGAGAAGAATTTTTCACTCCCTTCAGACTCCAGAAACGAAAGCCGCAAATTAAATGAAAGTTGAGCTAAAAGGTGTCTAACACTTCGATCTTTGCATCTAATAGAAGCTATGAATTTTCTCAAGCATTTATTCAGTTCACATCTTCATTCAGCCTGATTATGAAGGGTATAATGTCTGCTTACATTTATTGCTCACACATCTTGGGCTTCCTGGGTTTGCAAAGGGTATCAGTTTTCATTACACCACCTTGGCGGCCCCATCATTGGGGAAGGGTTTGTACACTTGGTAGAAAACTAACCTGCTATAAGAATTACTTCTTCAGGTAACAAAAAAAAAAAAAAAGCATAAACTGACGTCACATTCACTTTTAGATAGCTGTTGCTATGACTTAGCAAATACTTGTATCTCAAAACACTGCAGGTTTGATTTTTATTTGCTATAAATTGTGCCTCTGCTTTTATTGACTGCTGGAGCTATTTTACTGTTTCTTCTTCAACACTCCCATTTCCAAGGTCATTGCTTTATGAAATAATTATTTCAAATTGAAATATGGGATGTATCAGCAGTTTCACATTCATTAAAGAAGAATACCACCTATGTTCCGGGAAATAAGGACTTAGAAATCTTGTTTCTTTTTTTTTTGGATGAGATGTTAAACTTGGACCTACCTCTCTATTCGTTAAAGATCTTAGAGCTTTTTTTTTTTTTAAAGAGCCCAGAAGCCTGGCCAAACTCCAATGTAGATAATTACATTCCACCTACCTAATTCCCTAGCTGCTTTAATTGGAAACACTTCCACTCTACTCTGCATCCCCCTTTCTTCTTGTCCTTAAACTGCTTTGTAGCTTCTTAGGCATCTTTCATGAACTACCATAGATCTTCGACCTTCAGAGTACTCTTTTGGATTTGGGATAAAATGAATTATACAGCCATAGATGAGTACTTAAAGGTTTGCTCAACACAAAACACAAACACACAACACACAAACATAGCTCTAACTGAATTTCAACTCACCTTCCACAATAACATGGGACCCAGTTTGCTAAGTGGAAATCTGTTTTCATAAGAAGAATTAGTCCATGAATTCTCAAGATGGTATTGCACTAAACAGGCAAAACTTGGTTTTTAGGAGCTAAAAAGACTTACCCTTTGAGTGCTAAAAGCGCAGATACATATACAGTAAATATACAATATATCTTGTGTATTAAAATTTCACAGCGAAGCCTTAAGAGAAAAATGTATAGAAAGGTTCATCCTGGAGGATGTTAGTGAAAAAAAATATTGAGACATTGATTTAGCTCTATAAACACCTGTGTTTAATGACTATACCAGAGAGAAAGAATGACAGAGTCCAGAAGAACCCACCTCCACTCTTTTGCTTGCTTTCTTTTTTTTGTTTCTCTTTGTTTGTCATTGAAGTTTGTGATACAAATGAAGAACCAGTGTGATCTATTACTCTTTCTTACTGCCTCTCAAAAAGTGACATGGTTGGTCCATGGAGTGGAGTGATGAATGATGGAGGAGATATATGCTAATGAAAGCACTTAATAGAAAAGGGGTAATCAAATTAGAGCCAAGGAGAAAGATCACAAACAACATTAAAAGTATAATATATTAAATCCTATATTATATTAGAATTAGCATTGTAAAGATAGTAGGAAATATTAGTTACATAGATATTTTAAGGAAGAAAAAGTACGCATAATTTTCTAGACTTTAGTAAAGAAAACAGTAAAAAGAATAAATTAAATTCCAAGAATGGGTTGAATATAGTGATGCATTTTCTGACTTTCTCTTCCAAGAGAGTGTACTGACTCTGGAAGATCACAAAACAGTTAAGAATATTTAAAAACTGTGGGCAGATGAGACCTTGAGTCTATCTAGTTCAGTATTGTGGAGTGGCACCAAGAATATATTATATGAATACATTGTTAGCCTATAGGTCAAACAGAAAATGTTGATAACACCCAGATAACTAATTGTAGCTTGGGAAGCAATGGATGGTATGATGATGATGATGGTAGTGGTAATGGTGATGGTAAATGGTGGTGATCATAGTGACGTGAACTCTGAGTTGGGAGATGTTTAAACACTATACTTATACCAGCTAGTTTAATTCTCTCAAATACCCTGAGATAGTCCCTTTTGCCATCACCCCTATTTTTATTGATGAAGATGATATGGCATGGATAGTTGAACAACTTGCCAAAGAACTATTTTTGAGTTTAAGGATTACAATAGTGCATCATCTACAAAGCTTTATTAGGACTTTATAATCTTGTTTTTATTTCCATTGTCTTAGGAAGGATTAAATACCCCATGATGAATAACAGAAAATATAATACTAGCTGTTTACAGGAAAATATAGGGTTTTCAAGGTTTTATGAAATGATCTTTTTATTTTCCTTTCTGAAGACAAACGATTTTCAGATTTTTACTTTAAAGTGTGCGCCACATTATTTTTATCTGATAATGCATTCAACTAATTGGGGAGTTATAAAGTCAATCTTAAAGATATCTGTATAGGAATTTCCCATTCCTGTTTGAATAGACACTGTGTTCTGGCTTCTCTTTTGTTTTGCCTTTTCCATCTTTGCCTTAAAGGCAAAAAAAAAAAAAAAAAAAAAAAAAGACTTGAGGGGACTTCCAGAGATGAATAAGGATCTATTGTGTCTTTTGTACCATTTCTAGTTCAGAGTTTACTAGATAAGTTTTCATGTGTGGTTCCCATGTTGGTATCAATAATTAATCAATCAAAGAAAGATAAGATCTCAGATCCTTTTCAAATTATCTGCAAACTTTCAGAATAAAGAAGTGGAAAAAAAAAAGATGTAATTGTGTTTCTCCAATCCTGTCTATGAGGAGCTGGGCAGGAATTTAAATAATAATCTTACTCTCTAACAAAAGTTTGTGTCTGAACTGCTTGGTAGGGACACAATTGCCTTCTGTCTCCTGGCTTTCTCTTTGTTCCCATTTCTTTCCCTTTTCCTTTTTCTGGTCTTTCTTTTCTTATCTCAATGTCTCTATGTATCTCTCTTGTTTCCTAGCTCAAGTGCATCATTTTCTGCTATTGTGCTTAAAAAACTTGGCTGCAGGGGCTCTGAAATGAATAAAAATGTAATCCTCACTGTGCCCATTGTGCGTTCTCATTTGTTTTTGCTGTATCGATTTATCAGCGGAGGGAAATTACTTGCTGGAAGAGAGGATGCCAGTCAGAATGACATTTATTTCATAGTACAAGGAGGCTCTCCAGCGTGTTTCCATGTAACCCAGATATTGGAGCTGTAAAAGGGCTTGTAACAAGGTTTAGTGCTATGATTAGATCGTGTGGAGCACCTTGCTTTCATAACAACAGGCACTCTGCAGGAGCTAGGGCCTCGGGTTATGGTCAACCCCCTCTTTTTTTTTTTTTAAACATAGACGCAGAATTCAACAATTCCCTCTCCACCTAAACTGTTTCTATTCCAAAAGCCAAATCTTGCAGACTTATAAGAATAAAAGAGTTATATTTTTAGATGCCTAGAGCCTTCAGAACATCAAATTAAATGCAAAAATAGATGAAACACTTGCCTATTAATCTCCTTAACTTTTTTTGGCCTTTTTCCCCTTTATTTTAGAGAAATTGTTCCATTTTAATTCACCAAAGCAAATCTTTTCATTCAGTGATTGTAAGTTACATGTGCTCAAGGCTACCAATTACCTGTGAAACCAAACACATTCTCTATGTAAAAACTAAGGCAAGTGTGGCAAATTTTAACAGCAACTGTTTTGGGCTTAGATACTTAGAGGTAAAATTTCATAGGTCTTTGCTTTTATTCTTGTAAGCCTGGAATTTAGGAAATTAACTGGTTTCATTGTCTTCTGAATTTTCCATAGATCTGATACAATTAGAATTTTTTATGGTCTTTTTTTTATCCTTTATGGAATGAGAGAAATGAGTCTATATTCTAGGGAACTGTGTTCATTTTTCTGAGTATAGAGAAGATATTTTCTTTTTTCCCCATCTTCTTTTCTTCTCATTGTCAATATTTGTTCATTTTATAATGTTGAGATCTGTACAACGGAAACAAATAGTAAACTTAAGTTGGTAAATTAGAAAGAAAACTACTTTTTTTTTAAAGCAGCGCTTCCTTGAAGAACTGGGTTTGGGTTATGAGGTATATTGTGCTCTGATAGAATATATGCCTTGTAGATTCCTTTCTAAAATATTTGACAGGGACTTCACTAGTTATCCAGTCAGTGGTCCAGACTCCTGCTTCCAATGCAGGTGGCACAGGTTCAATCCCTGCTGGGGGAGCTCAGAACCCACATACCTTTTGGCATAGCCAAAAACAAACAAACAAGCAAACAAAAACAAAGCGGTGATCTAATCTGTAAAAAAAAAATAAATGACCAGCTGAGTTCAATAAGGACTGGGATCTCTTCCCAAAGAAGACTTGAGTGTGCTATGCTATGCTTAGTCGCTTTGCTGCTGCTAAATCGCTTCAGTCATGTCCGACTCTGTGCGACCCCATAGACGGCAGCCCACCAGGCTCCCCTGTCCCTGGGATTCTCCAGGCAAGAACACTGGAGTGGGTTGCCATTTCCTTCTCCAATGCATGAAAGTGAAAAGTCAAAGTGAAGTTGCTCAGTTGTATCCGACTCTTAGCGACCCCATGGACCGCAGCCTACCAGGCTTCTCTGTCCATGGGATTTTCCAGGCAAGAGTACTGGAGTGGGGTGCCATTGCCTTCTCCGTGCTTAGTCGCTCAGTTGTGTCCAACTCTTTGCTTCCTATGGACTGTAGCCCGGGGGATTCTCAAGGCAAGAATACTGGAGTGGGTTGCCATGCCCTCCTCCAGGGGATCTTCCCAATCCAGGGATCAAACCCGGGTCTCCCACACTGCAGGTGGATTCTTTACCATCTAAGCCATCTGGAAAACCCTCAAATTTAGTTGTAAAATTTAATATAGACTGTCAGGCCAGAGGAGACAAGGCAATATGTGTGGTATCTATTTTATTATGATTTATTAAATATAGAGAGTCATTGTTTTTGGAATTCAGTTGTCATCTAAATATTGAGTGAGGGAATAAAAGAACTTAACTGCTGTTCTAAGTCATACCTCTGATATATAGTTCAAGATTGCTGTTGTTCAACATTTGTATGCTTTTGGCTGTGAGTTAGATAAAAAGTTAAAATTTTATCAGCTCCATAAAAATTAGGATAAGAATGAACCAAGATAGTTTCCTAAATACCAGGTTGATAGGAATAATAGCTAAGAACTGTCATTTATCTTGAAGAAATACATACAGTAGGTTTAATTATACAAAATCTTAGTAGAAGTAAGTCTTTGTGTTAATCTCAGTTGACTCACTCAGCTTCTGTCTGCTACCCAAACAGTGTACAGTTCTCTTTTGAGCCTTCCAGTATAGAACAATATAGCTGCCAACTCTAGGAGATTTAGTCCTGGATGTTGGTTTTTACTGTAATACTCAGATGTTAAGTTTAACTAGAAAAGATTACAGGAATTATAAAGGACAAGTGATCTGGAATCTGATTTTTCACACTCTGAATGGAAAGACCTTCAATTTGAGACCCTGTATACAATACTCAGAATTGTAGGCCTGCCTCTGTTAAGTGCCTTTCAATTAGAGTTGTTGGGAATGCCCAGGGGAAAGGTAGAACGTTTAAATTAAACATATTAGACCTTGGCATATATTCTCAGAATTGGAAATCTGTTTGGGTACCTTCAGTGATAATTCTTAATGAACTTATTTTGTATCTTTGAGTAAGTTGACATGGTAAATGACTGGGCATCATATTTGAAAAACTAAATTAAAATGGAGTTTTGAAAAACCCAATTGTCCATGTTATTCTTTGTTGAGCTTTTTGAATTCCAAGATGTTTCAGAACTTCAAAAGGAAATGCTGCAGCCTTTAGATTTTTAACAAAATCCTACAATGGCTGAACCTTTCAGCAAATCTGTCAGCTTCTCTGTTCCAAGGACAACTGCAGTGTCATTTTCTGCTCCTGCTGATATTAATGGAAAACCAACCTTTTGACATGTTTAGGCTGTGTCTCAAAAGTTGTCTATCTTACAGGGGTAATAAAGGTTAGAAATCACTAGCTGCAAGTGATTTGTGTCTTGACTAAAATTCCTTCCCTGAGACCTGCTTGGAATAGGTAGCCATAAATACTGCAGTGATGATGTAAAATGTGCGAGGTGAATAAATTATATTGGGGAAGATGCTGCCTCATAAATTTATATATATATATACACACACATACACACAGAGAACAAAACTTTACTATTACAGACTTTCAACTTTCAATTTGTGCTACTGACGGCAACTTTATTCTGCTGTACTTCAAACTGGAGTTGGTTTTGAAAATAGGCAGTTTAGATAGATTTCTGAAGTCTTATATCTTTGTGATTTTATTATTTCGTAACTCCTATGATCTCTCATTCTCTGAATTTAAACTGGACATATGCCTACTTATGTATCTTAAGAAACAGGGTTTCCTTGTGGTCTAAAGACCACAATACCATTTCCCTTCTCTTTTTCTTTTCCTGTAGGAAATTAACTTGAATAGAAAGGGAAGAAAAACACTAGTATCAGAAATAAGTACCAGAACAAAAGTGTTCTAAGGGTACTGCGTGAAATAAAAGACCATTTAATTTGAATGTGATGGTAGGTTTTTAGTGGTGAGATACTGAGGTTAAATGTGCAAGTATGGGACCTGTTTTATTTCAGAGAGGTGGTTTCCAGCTGCAGTGGTTCATTCTAGGCTGATCAGTGGCATGTTGGCCTGGGATCTCACCCCACTCTTTGTGATGCCATGTGATTGTGAAGCAACGTATGTGAACTTGCCTGGTTGACAGCTGTCAACTGTAAATGGCCATATGTAATGATGAGTAAAGTTGTTGTCAACTGTCAATAGGCCATATGTAATGATGAGTCAAGTTTCAGGCTGCTTTCTGATTCGATGTCAGAACAGAAATAAGAAACAACAGTGAAACCTACCCCTGAAAGGTCGAAAACAGGTATTCTATTTTTAAGGGGCTTGTGGGAATCAACACTCGTGTGCCCCCTATTTCTCTGTAGACCCCATTTTTCGCTGTATGAGAAAATTTTTGCTCATTCATGCCTGACTCTGAACTGAATGGAAAGAGTCTTATCAACCTTACAAATCCAAGACCAGAACCAGTGATTGCCCAGGGGGACATTTAAATGGGAGGGCATTTGGTTTGTAGGGTAAACACAAGCCTGTGAAAGAACTCTTTGTAGTCAATCTTCCCTCCACAGAACAGAAGGAAAAAAAAAAGTTTCATTCAAGACAAAGCAGTTACCAGGCTGTGTTCTTAGGCTCTGTTCTAATATGATGGGCAAATGTGGAAGTATTGCTTTGGGACAGATATTGTCAGTCCAGAGAGATGATCAATGGCATGGGAATCCTGGACCTGTAAGGCTGCACAAGCCATTCTTTAGCATCTTTTATACTGAAGGGACATGTTTTTAACCACCAGCTCCACGTACCACCTGCCTTTGATCATTTTAACAAAAAGATCCTCTTCATTATGTCCTTCACAGCTTTCATACGTTCACTCAGAATGAAATATTCTGGAAAACACAATCAAGCAGTCTTAACCAAGTTAGAGAGAAACGCTCTGGAGAGAGAGAGAGAGAGAGACATAAAGAAGCTACAGTCGGATGATGACTGTCAAGGAGAGACAGTGAGTGGACCTAGCAAGGCTAAACAGAGGAAAAGAAGAAAAAGAGAAGAAACCAGCTACCTATTTCCTCCTACTAGTAAAGCAGTGGGTTCCATATATTTTTGCCTCCCAGCTCCCTGACTGCTACAATCTATTTGAATGTGAAAGTGGCTCAGTGGTGTCTGACCCTTTGTGACTCCATGGAGTCTGCCATGTATGCCATGTATAGCCTGCCAGTCTCCTTTGTCCATGAAATTCTCCAGACCAGAATACTGCAGTGGGTAGCTGTTCCCTTCTCCATGGGATCTTCCCACCCCAGGGATCGAATCCAGGTCTCCCGTATTGTAGGTGGATTCTTTACCATCAGGGCCACCAGGGCAGCCCAAGAATACTGGAATGGGTAGTCAATCTGTCACCTCAGGAATATGGGTTCTCTGAGCCTGGTGTTTGGGGAACCACTCTAAGAATTTACTCTCCAGAGGTAAATCACCACGTGCCAAACCTGGATCTCCTCTGCAAGTCTCCTGTCCAAAGTCTACAAAAAGGGCTTCCAGAAAATTCTGTTCTTCCCATTTCTCCTCCTCTGAAAAGGGAGGTGCAACACAATTTCTCCTCAACCATTTATTTTCTAACAAGTTCAGTAAAACTTCATCTGGAACAATTAGCTCCAGAAAGACTTTTCCCAGACCCTAAACTTCAAGAGATAATATGGGAAGAGGTTTTATAGAAATTGACTCGTGGTTTGCTTTTTGGAATGCTCTAAGAGCTCCTTATTGCTTTTTAGTAAAGCCTTAATATGCCCACAAGTCTCTGCTTCTCTGGCTCAGCCTTATCTTACAGTGTTCTCTGCTTCAACTGCTGTGATCTTTGCTTCCACTCCTCAAGAGTCTCAAGCTCTTTACTGCCCCAGGACTTAGCATGAACTCTTCTCTTTCTGTCTCTGTCTTTGCGTGTTTTTCTATTTCTCTCTCTCTGTCTCTGTTTGCCTCTTTCCCCCTGTCTCTGTCTGTCTCTCTGTCTCTGTCTTTTTGTTTATTTGTCTATTTATGTGTCTCTGTCCCTATCTCTCTCTCATGCTTTGTTCTCACTTTGTTCTGAGTGAACTCATAGTCGTCAAACAGATTTCATTTTGAGCCTAAGTTCTTCAAGGAGCCTTCTTTAAGTCTGAGTCTAGCTGTGGTTTCCTTATTATCCACCCTCATACTACCTTCCTTTCCACCAGAACTATCTTGCTGTGTGGTTAGTGAGTTAATGTCCTTCTCCCTTCCTTGGTACTTTGAGTTCCAAGCAGAGACCAAGCCTTTCTTTCTCCCCTTGTCGTTTCTACCTCCCAGCACAGTGTTGGCAGAATGTGTATATATATACACACACACACATTGTACAAATGACCACTCCTTCTGTGGCATCTCCAAAAGTAAATCACTCTTGTTGATAGCTGATACATTTCTCTTTTCTTGAGGAATAGGCATACTTTTTATTATTTTTAATGCTCTTTTCATATGCCACTATATTTCTATTTTGAAAAGGATTGGTAGGAATCTTATAATTTTTATTCCCAGTTGCTAGAACTTCTCATGTCTTGACATGACTATTTCATAAATCTTTTCTCTTTTACCTATAGGCTTTTTACTTTGTATTTCATTACAAGCCGTCTCAAAACTTTTGGGAAATATTTAGGGGTATATGATAATAAATAAGTGAGGTGAATCCACCCCAGGCAAGCTCATCTCCCTACAATTATAGTGGTGTTTTAATACTTTATTCTTTTGTAAACATGGCCCAAGAAGAATTTTGTTTTTTTTTTTCCCCTCAATTTGTGGGAAACATTTAAAAAATATCTTTTACTTTGCACCTGTACACTACTTCTCTTCCAAGAATATTTAAGCTTTAAGCACTTTCCAATCATTACTTGATTAGCTGCCAACATTCAGTGTTTATAATATGGAGGAACTGAGGCAAGAAGAGCCAAATTTTCAGAATTAAAAAAAGAAAGTTGATAACATGAGAATGTATTCCTGGCTCTTAGTCTCTTGCAGTTTCACTCAGGTGGTATGATACTAGGGTGGTAATCATTGATGTGGAATTATTATTTTAATTTCCTTGAGCTGTTTTTCTAGTTTGAAACATTGAAGTTTTATATGACTGACAGTGACTGATATGACCATTATAAAATATTGCACTTCTAACAGTCTTTTTGAAAAATCAGTATTTATAAATAATTTGAGAAAATAAACAGGAAAAACAATATTCAAAAAAATTAAAATAAGCAATTTTTAACAGTCAACATGATGTGATACCTACGTAGATGTTTTATGAGAAATATTATTAAAATGTAAGATTGAACAAGATAAAACCAAAATTTTTAATGTATATGCATACCAACTACATAATGTTGAAGGCATAGATGTCATGGCCAAAGGCTGAACTTGGCTCGAATCTGAAATGTTCACTCAATGCTAGATACTGATATTAGTGCTTCGCAGATGAACTAATAAACACAAAATACTTGATACATATATAATTCATCATTGAATCCATTTTATCTTTTGGTTAAATAGAATGTTGAATTTTTCATAGGTTAAGACAAAAAAAAGTCTAAAATGGATATTTCCTTCTCTCTGTCACTAAAGGCAAAGGAAGCCAGCAGAGTACAAAGCTGCCTACGTTGGCTTCATATGTATCTCTAGACTCCATTACTATCTGCATGTCTCAAATCAACCCCAGGAAGTCATCTTTATTTAGGCTGTAACAGAGCACCCCTGGACTTTCCACCCAGATCTACTCGAAATTATATGGCAAACTCATAGACTCAAGATTAGTGAAGTACAACACAACAAGCAGTGTGGAAGAGCTTTCTTCTTTCTCTGTTTCTGCCTCCAAATATGGGAAACAATGGTTGGTATAAAACCATCAACCTTTATACCAACTTGGCTACCTTCACAATTGAAATCTTCACGCATGACAGAAGTGACTGAACACACACACGTGCAACATTGTTGGATGGTCATTTTGATCGGTTTGCAAATTAGTAACAGAGGCACACAGATCATGAGTGGAAAAGAAAAACATGAGGTAGTTTTGGCTACTTCAGAATTAGGAATATTACTAGTTAGGTGGAAGTTCCAAGTACAGTTCAGTGTATAAACTGTTATTAAATAATACTGGGACCTTACTCTGGGGTTATGTTAAAGGACTTTTGGTAGATATAGTTATAAACATAATATGTTTATATCTTAAAATTATATAATAGCTACATGTATACTTCATGCAAAATCTTGTTTTCTTATGTTAAGTGGTTAGTTAAATCATTAATATTACTATTCTATGTAACAAGTTAGGATTTTTAGAATGATCTTTATTTAAGTATTATATGCAAGCAATACATAAAGAGTAATACATGGATTGGTTACATGAAAAGAGGATCATTCATAGAAAATGCAAAATTAAGAAATTAACCAGTTAAGTAAAATAGTTCATGTTTGGAATAACATTTTTAATGTTAATTCTTTTTCTTCTTGAATTACTAAAGAGTGTATTATTGAGCATTTCCTACTTTTAATGGTTTGGTTATGGTTGAGATAAATATAAGACAGAAATTGCTGTTATTACCTTAAATTGAAGTATTATTTTATATATTTATAACATTCAGAAACTGAACATTCAGAAAAATATATTTTACACTAAACATTATAGACTCTGAAACAAAAGAAATAATAGAGATTATTTATAAGCTGGCAACAGAGAAATAGAGCTTTGGTTGTTAAAACCCTTATAACACATCTCTAGTAAATCATGCATTTATCTAAATAATTTATGTTTTATGATATAAAAGTAAATTAGCTAGAGTCCCCAGTTCATGGGGCTATACATGTATTTTTAAATTTTTGTTGCTTTCTTTCTGATTGTAAAAGAAAAACTTGTAAAACTAATATTCAAAGTAATGGCATTACAAATGAGAAAGCAAAAGTCTTCACAATTGCATTTTTTCCAGAAATAACCACTTTAGTAGTGTGACTTATATCCTGTTACTGTATATAAAGATATCTCCCCCCACTTTAAAATGGTGTCATAATCTTAATTTTGTGTTGACATAAGAGTTGTTTTCCATTATTTCCTTTGGCAAATTATGTTACAAATGAATATTTTTATTCATGTATCTTAGCACACTTAGGTGATTATTTTGATAGGATAAATTACTAGAAATAAGAATTACTGAGTTTAAACTCATATACATTTAGAATTTTCACACATGCTGCCAAATTGCCCTCAGAAAGAGTACAACTTTATACTCTCACTAACTATATATGAGGATTTGTTACCCTCCCAGCTATTAGCACTGTGTCTGGTCTTTTAAAATTTTATCAGTTAGATAGAAAAGTGATATCTCATTGCAGTTTTAATTACTTTGGTTATTACTGTATATACATGTTTGGAATAGAATAGGATGGTTTAAGAAGAGGAAACAAGCTATATTTATACAGTTCAGTGGGAATAAAGATCAGGTTGATATAGAAAGTTGAAAATGGGCCTTTCGTATTAGTCTATTTCATATCTTCCAGTGTTTACAAAATGACCTCATTTTTATTTGTAAAAACAGTTTGCCTATCATCACATATACATTGAAGCATTTGCTTCAGTGGACCAATGTGCAGAACTGTAGCAAAACCTCTTTTCTAATGAAATTATTTTAATACTTTTCAGGTAGGAAATTAGTTTCATCAAGAACATTGATTTAATTTAGAAGAGATGCAGTATTTATAGCCACAGCCAGGTTAAACATTTTTCTCCATTTCTATATCAGAAAATAGCTTCTAACCAGTATCTAGTTCCAAATCAGTTAGTTCAGTTTAAGGTTTTCAAATGTTATTAATACTCTTCCCATCTTTATGACACTTCTTTCTCTGTGCAAACCTTTGAGTTTCTTCCCCTAAGTTTACAAAATAGACGAGATGACTTTTGATGACCAGCTAACAGGCCCAAAGAGAAGATTGCAGTTTTAACAATAATAAATTACTTTGGTTTACAGAGATGATTCACAGGTTTTTAACCAACACTTCTGGTCTTCTTTAATATTACTTTTCCTAAGTGTCCCAAAGTTCATTACCAAATTAACACTGTCTACAGTAAGAAAGCTTATTTTCTTTTCAGTGGCTTTAATAACAGCCAGAGATTTTTAGCAACTGGTTGATTTTTGTGAATCATCCAATACTTGCTATATTTTAGAAATATAAATTGAAGGGAAATCCAGAATACTGATATCCTGCAAATGTAACTTTGCTGTTTGCCAGACCTGCATGTTGTAGATTTTAGCTACACAGTTTTTGAGTGGCAGCCTAATGAGCTTGAATATTCTGTAGAGATTGAAAGTGAAGTAAATTTTCCCCAGTGTCTTCTGCAGGGGCCTCTCTGGTCATCTGAATGCTGAAAACTAGAAATGAAGCTTTGATCCATGGAGCATACCTTATACAACAATAGTAAAAGTAGAATATGGCTTTTATTTGTCACTGAGCTTCATTTTAGATAATCTCAGGATGTGAACCTTTGTTCTGATTTAAGAGGCTTTCCTGCCAAAGTCATGGCCAGTAACAGAGTGGGAGTTTGTTTTCAATTCTCCTAAATTTTGTTCTTAATGTGAAAAGTATTTTAAGTTTTAAATTTTCATTGTAATTATTTTAAATCATAAAATAGGGACAAGGAGGATTTTCTAATCAAATCAGGCAAAGTCCCTCCTGTATTTCAAATATGATTATCTATATTGAAATTATTTTAAGTTGTGCCCAAAGCTATGTTTATTGAACTGGTAAGAAAATATCTTGTTGTTTTAGATGTATTGATATATTCTGGTATTATACTTTATTTTTTAATTACAAAATAACATGGCTTAATTATAACTAAGGGAAATCTTTATAATGGACCTTATATTCTTTGCAGTAATGGACAGGTGTGCTTGGGCATTCTCTACTGTTAAAGATTTGTTAAAACTGAAGGAGAGGATTCAAAGTTCATCTAATCAGTATTTCTGTTTCGTGGTAATACACATAAACCATTATGCTTAAGTGAAACTGTAACCATGTCAAAGAGGATTAGTAATCTATTCTCAGTGAATACTTGAGTTATACATTGTTTTTAAATCATGCCATTAAGAAAAATCAATACAGTAATAAGTATCTTAAGTTAAAAATGTGCATTGCCTGTTAATTTTTCTGGACAAACAGAATGACCATATGAAAAGCAACCCCGTTACCATAGATGTTGTTTAATAGTAACAGCCACTTAGTGGAATCACAGTATTTTACATGTGAATTTCCTCTATTTGCCACCAGACAATAAGTGATCTGGGGTGAAATTTAGCTTTTAGTCTTACCAGTCTTGAGATATATAGTTAGACACTAGTTTGGGATAGAAAGTGAAGTTTGCCTTTATACTGATTTTATTGGGGGAGGGAAAGAGAGCTAATCTAAATAGGAATTTGGCCAGTGAAACAGTAATGTGTAAAATAAAGAAGTAGAATACGTGCATGTGTATAAGGATTTAATTTCATCACCTGAAAGTGTTGGCTTTTGACTTCAAGACACAGTGTAGCCAAATCACTATACATTGTGTTTATGTACAGAAAACTGATTGTTCTTTGGAGACATGTAGTTTTTTAGAATTTGTTGCAACATGACACAGTGAATTTTCAGTATTGACAAATGAAGAGCAAGAAGCAAACAGTGGTGAGTGAGGTGTTATGGTCTGCCATTGAATTACCATTGACCTCCTACTAAAATCAGAATTTAAATTTTTAGCTTGAAATTTGGCTACTATATCTTACACATTAAAGAAAAAAAAAACACCTTAGATAAACTAAAATGATTTTTTTGAGACAGGTTAATACGAATACAGCCACTACTTGGAGTTTTTATTTTTTAAAATGAATAGGCAGGCAGTAAATAGGATTTCAGGCTATGTCACATTTAAGGATCTCTTTATATAGTGCCATAACTTTATGTGTATAAAAAGATACATACATTTTGCTAAAATTAGCATAAGGCCTCTTATCCGGGGCTGCGTATTCCCTCTGTGGCAATACAGCTTTATTTCTTATGCCTTCTATACCCTCATCAAGCGTATATACTTGGGACATTGGCTTGAAAGGGAATGGGCAGGTTAAATCTCCTTTTTTTAAAAAAAAATTTAAAATGGGATAAAAATAAATTGTAGGGATGTCTTCAGACATTCTGAACCATCTTTGGGCTCTGAGATAAGACTTTTCCTAGTAGAAAACTTTGTTTCTTGTCTTTAGCCATTTCTCTTCTGAGTGTTAGATTAGACATTTCCAAGCGTTTGTCTGGTGTGAAGTTTTTCAGGTGATTTCAGTTTAATGCAACCAGATAATTGTAGCTCCAGGGCTTAGTTAGGTTGTAAAGCTGCTAATCCAGACAATATTACCCAGTCACATGTTGTGCTTATAGGAGACACCTCTGCCTCTGCCTTTAATGGTCTCTCCCCATGCTGGCGATTTTGAGTTTCAGAAGTCCTATAAAAATGAGGCACACTAGGCCAAGATTAAGTCTGGACAAAAGAAAAGTAGAATATGCAGTTTGGGGCAACAATGTGAAACCTTAAATCTTTTGCCGAAGATAAAATTTGATATCTTTGTGGCATTAGCTGCTGCTTTATCCCTTACCGTTCTTAAGAAAATGTAGTATAGAATTTGAAAACTGTGTCTTTTTTTTTGTTTAAATGAGCTCCTGCCATAGCAGCTATACTCCAAGCATTTATAAATAGTTTAATCAATGACTGCAGTTACTCTGAGTTATTTAGAGGGATGCTCCCTTTTAGTGGAGTGCAGTAATTCACTTTCCATATTTATTCCACTCAGAACCTCTTCTGAAGAGCAGTTGTAATGCAATATTAAATAATTATAATGTTGGGATTCTGAAGGTTGTTACCTTTATCTCTCACCCTGACCAAAATTTGGTAGTTCTGTTGTAGTTAATATAAAAACAGATGCTTATAAATAAAAGGCACATCTCTTCATTTGTCAAACCTTTGTTAGCTCCTGTGGTTCACAGGCTGAGGAACAACTGGGAAATAAAACAACATCCAGGAAAGGCAGTTTATATGTGATTAAGCCTTTTTATTCTCTCATCAGATGTTAGAGATGGGTAGAAGTCCTGCTTTAAAGTACACTTCAGGATGGCACGTGCACATGGGAATTAGGATTCTATTATGTCCAAGGCTAAGTTCAGGATTTGGACAATGTAAAGTATGTAGGATCTAAGAGGACAGAGGAGAAGGCAATGGCACCCACTCCAGTACTCTTGCCTGGAAAATCCGGTGGACGGAGGAGCCTGGTAGGCTGCAGTCCCTGGGGTTTCGAAGAGTCAGACATGACTGAGTGACTTCACTTTCACTTTTCACTTTCATGCATTGGAGAAGGAAATGGCAACCTACTCCAGTATTCTTGCCTGGAGAATCCCAGGGATGGGGGAGCCTGGTGGGCTGCCATCTATGGGGTTGCACAGAGTCGGACATGACTGAAGCGACTTAGCAGCAGCAGCAGCAAGAGGACAGAAAAGCAGAAATTGAGAGCCCAAGCACTGGGCTTCATTCAGGATAACAAGTCACCTCAGGGCACTAAGACTGTCCTCTGCAAAGTGCTTAGCATAGGGTTTAGCTTCCTGTAAGATAGCTTTTATTCCTTGCTTCCTATTCCTTTCCCCAGTTTTTCGTCTCATCCTCCTTTCCTCCCTCTGCCTCTCTACTATCTATCATGGCAGGAAAGGATGTACTATTTTACTCAGAAAAAAAAAAATTTTTTTTTTGGTGTGGACCATTTTTAAAGTCTTTATTGAATTTGTTACCATATTGCTTCTGTTATTTTTTCATGATTTGTTTTTTTTTGGCCTTGAGGCATGTGGGATCTTAGCACCCTGATCAGGGATGGAACCCACACCCCTTGCCATATTAGAAGGTGAAGTCTTCCTAGACCACCAGGGAGGCCCTCTATTTCACTCTTAAAGTGTCCTCATCTGTAATCCATTCTTCCACTAACCTTATGTTTTCCAAAACCTTCCTGTCTTGGTGCATTAGCAATTATACTGAATCTCTTTGTCATTCTGGAAGGAGTTCACCAAAAAGGGAATGGGCAGTTTCAACTTGTACTTTTTGTGCCTTGAATTACAGGGAGATTTGTTCCTCTTCAGCTGAAGTTGCCAACATCATGGCCATTGAGTTGCTTCTTAGTTGTTGTGGGCCAGCAGGGTCCTCTCTGGGCTGTGAAGAGGAAGGATCAGGTCTGCCTAGAGACTGTGCTGGCCTTTCCATTTCCCCTACCCGATCATTTTCCTTCATAGTCTCAAAAGTCGCCACTGTCCACAGTGGTGCAGAATGCGTACATCTATGGCAGTACTGTCCCATTAGAGGTGGGAGTGAGAGTGGGAGAGGGGTGGTAAAAAGGGAAAAGAAAGTAGGAGAAAAGAGGCCATTGCTCTTCATTTAAACATGTGGAAATGTTCCATACTTTGCATTAAAAAAATATAGCTGCTATATTTGTTATCCTAAATTCAAATTAGGATGGACTGACTTGATCCATTCTGGTCATCATTCCACTATGAATGTCAAAAATTTTTTAGTTTACTTAAAATGTATAATTTCACTTTAATGATACAACTTACAAGGTGATCATCATTTGCACATGATGCTGTGGAGGATATTGGAAGTACTGGACAAAGATACTCCAGAATGACCTTGTAGGGTAGCTGTGTGAACAAAATTCTTACATATGAAATAAATAATTAAATGAAATATTAATTAAGTTTTAAAAAGCTTCTTCCTGTTTTGAAAAGTACAGCTTGTTTAAGTATTTAATAATTTTTTTTATTGATTGTCACTTTACTTATTAAAAGCAACTTTAAGGAAGGTCTATAGGCTTAGAGCTTGAATTGTTCAAATTGTAAGTTAGTTGGAAGAATATTACAAAATAAAGTTGGACTTCTAATTGTTAGAATGTTTATTGTTAGTATCCAATGTTATATATACATGAATTAAACTTGCTTTATTAATGACTTTGGTATTGACCAATTAAAGTTCAGTTAATAAATTGAGGTTCATTTGGTTCCACATCAAGTAACCTAGTTAGCTTACTTTTTAAAATTGTGGAGTACCGGAGCATCATAATGCCCCAAGTCTTGGATAGACAAGATCTAGTGTAGCTCTGGTGAACTGTGCCTCAGGAAAGTTTAATGGACACCTCTCTAACTCCAGCTCACCCCAGGACCACCCTGCTCAAACCAGTGAAGTGATTCAGCTGCCTTGACTTCCCATGGATGCCTGAAATGAAAACATTTATTCAGATCCAATAACGCACTTAATTCAGGATATACATAAACCACCAGGAGATATACTCTGGAGTTATTGCACCAGTTTCTAAAGAAAATAAGCAATTTATTGGCAAACATTTCATTTTCAAAAGGTATTTGCACCTCTAATGTTCAAGAGGCTTTGACAAAGTTCGTTGTTACTTTTCCCACCTGATACCCTATTCTGGATTCACTTCTGGACTCACTGAGCATTCCACATCTACCTTATTTGGGGAGTTGTATTAATAGATACCAACTTATTATTTTTTTGGCAGAGGTTGACCTTTCACTGAACTCCCCAATGTGTTTATTACTTTCACCTGCTTCAATGCTCTTGTAGCACTCTATCTGAATAATGACAAAAATACAGGTTAGTGTCCATATGGTTAGAGGCTGAAAACTTTCAAAGAAGAAATGGTGTCTGATAAATGTCTTTTATTGCCAGTCAAGTGCTTTGCAAACTTGTCCAACTCTGCCTCTTGCATATATTCCTCCCCTGGTTTCCATGGCTTCTTTTCAGATCCTTCTAAGTAGAAGATAAGGAAACAATAACCAAATAGCCTTGTGTATATAAATCGGGTAGAGACTTGCTGAGGTGGGGGCAGCTGCAGTGAATCAGGTTTCAGGTCTTTGTGCTCCTGGTCCAGTTTTCTCCGGCTGGCCTGCAATAATCTGGAATTTGAAATTTCTTCCTGTGGAATTTCTAAATTTTATCTTCAGAGCCTTCTCACATTTACAGTTGATAACTCTTTTGTCATTAAGTTAATTAATTTCAGACTGACTAATGTTTGGGGTTAGAAGACCAAAGCAGTGCTCCTTAGCACTAGGTATACAGATGAACAGAGTACAAGAAGGATGGTACAAGTCCTATCACGTGATACAGTTAATCTTCTCTATTACCCAGGATGGGTTATGCTAAGTAATCTATTACAGTTTCATAATTTTTAACTAATTAAAGGAAGCCTTATGTATAAGTTACCTTATATATATCTTGTATGTAAGTAAAAAAATCAGTTTTTACTCTTGACTACCTTAAATAGCTAAATTTGACTAACTGTGGAAACTTAGATGAAAATTATATCATTAGCATTTTGAAGTATCAACCTAAATCTCATGTTAAAATTAAATACATAAAAAATAAGCACATACAATAAAGGCTACTCTTAAAAAGGTAAACATTCTGCCCTTCCTCCCCCAGGTCTTGTTTATGAGGTTCATTTGGCTACAATAATTCTGTAACTAAGGACGAAAGGCATATTTTAGATCAGCTTTTTTCCAAGATATCATCAATCCTGTATTAGTAGTATACAGATTAATACAGTCATTCTGTTATTATTTTATTTTATGTGTTTTTTGTTTATTGATTCTTAGTTTTGAATAAACTGCAGCAATACATATTTGAAGTCTGGTGATTTCTAGTAATTAGAATAGATATAAGCCAAAATTAAGCTTAGAAAATTGAAAATAATTTAATTAGCCTATGTCTCTGAGCTACTAATCTGTACGCATATGATAGTTCTAAAGCCTGTTTTTTCATAGGTTACATGATTGAATAAGCTTGAAAAAAGGGTTTCCAGGTCCACAGAAGAATAATGTAGCAAATCATAAAGATGAAGGGCCATTCCATAGGTGTCATAGAGTGAGCCGGTGCAGGGGAGGAGACAAAGCTAAACAAAATAAAACATAAAAATTCAATGCAAGTGCTGCAGTCAGACTAGATTGATCCCATTTAGTGTAGTACAGGACTCACATCCTCCACACTGTTGACATTTTGAACTGGTTAATTCTTTTGGGGGGGAACGATGTGGTGCATCTGAAGGAGGAGATGTTCTGTGCGTTTTTGTATGATTAGCAGCAATCTTGGCTTCTATCCACTAGGTGCCCCCCCATTTCCCCCACAATTGTGAAAACAAAATTGTCTCCAGACGGTGCCAAAGGTTGGGTTGGGGGCACAAAATCTACTCTTGTTGAAAACCACTGACGTAGCATTTAACAAATGTATAAACCTTGATAGTCCTTCAAAGAATGATTGTGATATTTCTTATTATAACTCTAAGTCATCAAAGTTTATCTTTAGCTCTCTGTCTTTAAGATGACAGGTACATGTGTGATATATATTAGAAAGTTCTATATTCTACTGACTGTTAAAAAATTGATATTGTTTATGTGATAAATGTCAGTGATTTGAGAATTTCAAGTACAAAGAATCCTTTATATTCCTGTGCCACTGGAAAAATAAAACTTCAAATATCACTATCCATGAAATATTTGCCTGCCTAATTATGTAGTCAAATATTATAGGTCCTCTGGCAGGACCCTTTAAACGGATACTAAAGTTATCCCTAGTTTTGTGAGCACATATTATAGGAGAGAAGGTGGAAATAGCCCTAGTACAATAGGAAGGATGAGGAAGTTGGCCTGGGTTTCCATATTTAGATTTGGACAGCCAAAACTGGATACGGGTAAAGAGCCTGTGAAACAAAGAAAATTTCCTTAAAGATTGTTCCTGATTCTTTGAAAAGCAAGGTGTACCTTTCTTTATTCTACTGAGTATATTTTCCTACATAAAAATCACGACACAAGCTCCAGTCTTTGATCTGTTCATAATTGAACATATTGGAAAAGATTGCTTATAGTCTCCAGCTTGTTCTTTCTAGGGATCTATTTTAAAAATCTATCTGGTTATTTAATGCCAAATATGCATATAGGCCTGCCTTGTGCTGGTTACATAGCATCCAAGTAGGATCAAATAGCATAGTTGACAGTTCGTTCTATTGCTTTCATATTTTGAATGTTTCAAATTCTGAGAACTGTCAAACCTTACCAAGTAGGTAGTCCCTTCAAGAAAACAAAGGTTGTGGAGGATTGGCTCCCTGTCCACAGTTGCCTCAGATTAAAGTCTGCTTATGTAATAAAATGGTAGACTTTGGATCCTACATTGCCAACTTAAGTATATTATTTTTACTTTGCTACATTTTCACTCTTATTCTTTGATCCTCTAGTTCTGTAATTTGTATCTGCATTTGCTTAATGTATTTTAGTTTATGATGTTAATCTATTGTTTTATGGTATGCTTTTGGTATATTAAGGGCTTCTCTGGTAGCTCAGCTGGTAAAGAATCTGCCTGCAATGCAGAAGACCCTGGTTCAATTCCTTGGGCTGGAAGATCCCCTGGAGAAGGGATAGGCTACCCACTCCAGTATTCATGGGCTTCCCTGGTGGCTCAGACAGTAAAGAATCCACCTGCAATTCAGGAGACCTGGGTTCGATCCCTGGGTTGGGAAGATCCCCTGGAGGAGGGCATGGCAACCCACTCCAGTATTCTTGCCTGGAGAATCCCCATGGACAGAGGAATCTGGCGGGCTACTAATTTTTCTTTATATTTTTTTTGTTTTCATAATTATATACAATTTTTTCCTATTTTGTTACTTTTATTTTTAGTTATAATTTCTTTGTGTATCTCATGTTTTTTTCATTGTAATTTACATATTAGTATGTTCTATAAAAGCTTTATAGGCTTCCCAGGTGTTCAGTGGTAAAGAATCCTCCTGTCAGTGCAGGAGATGCACGTTCAGTCCCTGGGTTGTAAAGACCCCCTGGACAAGGAAATGACGACCCACTCTAGTATTCTTGCGTGGAGAACTCCGGGGACACAGGAGTCTAGTGGGCTACAATCCATGTCATCACAGATGAGTTGGACACAAGTTAGTGACTAAACAACAACTACATAAAAGTTTTGTATCCTTATTGTATTTTCTTTGCATTTACTTTAAACATTATATTCATTTACTCATTTCTTTTGTGTGACTATTAGCTTGTATTTTTCTATTGGTTTTTGCATTTTTCTCTTTTATAATAAGGCTTGGCATAAGAGGAACAACCATAAAATCTGTTGAGATGGCTAAAAAGCTCATTTGGGTTTTTCCATAAGACATTACAAAAAAACTCAAAAGAACTTTTTGGCCAACCCAATAAGTTCTGAGAAAGAGGTTTTGAATATTTTACTTCTTCAGTACCCTAAAGCCTACTCTAAAATCTTGCGTGTCGAAAATTCAACTGACTATAGGAGCCAGACAGAACTGGTGAGGCCTGGATATGTGTCCCGGTCACATGGGCAACTTCCATGTAATACCAATAGATTGATGCCATGTGAGAGGGTGGGCATAACTTTGCCAGGTCTTCCAAGTTTTTGAAAGGTATCAGAAATATGGATTCTCTTAATTTCTAAATACTGGAAAGTGCTTTAAAATTATTAATGCAGCATATGTCAAACAGAACACCAGACGGTGGTATCCAGCTAATTCTTAAGAGTGTGTTGGTCGCTCAGTCAGGTCTGACTCTTTGCAACCCCATGGACTGTAGCATACCAGGCTCTTCTGTCCATGGAATTCTCCAGGAAAGAGTACTGGAGTGGGTCGCCATTCCCTTCTCCAGGGGGTCAGATTATGTTGCTATCCAATAGAATGCTTAATTAAATCAAGAGGTTCACTCTTATCATTGTTCTTAGAGTCAGAAACAAGCCTGCCTTTTTGTTCTAAGTGCTGCTTTAATAGTTATAATGTTTTTTTGGTGATTTTTAAAAAGTATTTAAAAGTATTTATTGAGTTTTTTATAATATTGCTTCTGTTTTATGTTTTTTTCTTTTTTGGCTGAGAGGTATATGGGAGCTTAGCTCCCTGATAAGGCATCAAGCCCATACTCCTTGCATTGACAGGTAAAGTCTTAACCACTGGACCATCAAGGAAGTCCCCTAGCAATTAAAATCTTAATGATCAGGATTCCTCCATCTTTTAGGAATATATTTATTTTATGTTTTTTTTTACTTGAATTTTGAAGGTATTAAGTACTAGAAGATTTCTCTTTGTATTAAGAAATTGCCCTTAAACATTAACAGCCATCATGTGTGGCCCAGTCTTATTGTTCTTTGTTATTTTTATTTTAATACCACCTATAGAATTCTTATTAAATGTAAAGGAAATTTCTAGAATTCTCTCCAAACTGTCATAAGGGCAAAAAGATTAACAAAAGATATTAAGTGTTTTAGAGAATATTGCATAAATTGAGTGTTGAATAAATAGAAATATGCTAATTGTTGAATGAAGTGGAAATTAGGGGAATCATGAGTATTTTTGGAAACAACAGTATAATCTTGCTTACAGGATATCATAGTAAATTGATCAAGAGAAAAAAAACTCATGAAAAAATGAATGAACACAAGATGAAGTTAACTAGCATAAATTACAGAAAGTCATTGTTCATAGATCGATTTTCTAGACTTGTTAAAAAAGTTTGAAGAGAATTATGAAATCTAAAAGGAATTGGTAATCCTGTTATAGATTTCTAGGTCCTAAATACTTTGTATTTTGGACCCAAAAGGACTTCCCTGGTGGCTCAGACGGTAAAGCATCTGTCTACAATGTGGGAGACCTGGGTTCAATCCCTGGGTTGGGAAGATCCCCTGGAGAAGGAAATGGCAATCCACTCCAGTACTATTGCCTAGAAAATCCCATGGACAGAGGAGCCTGGTAGGCTACAGTCCATGTAGTTGCAGAGTCGGATACGACTGAACGACTTCACTTTCACTTTCACTAGTCTAGAAATAGTGAGAGTGTCAAAGTGAAAATGAAGGTTTTTTAAGTGTTTGAAATATGTTTTATCATTAGATACTTTGAACAACCCTATAGAGTAATCAGGAGACATTATCCTCATGGAAACTGATGCCGAGGAGAATAAATAATGTTTCCTAAGACACACCATTAGTTTTTACATGTCATTGATATAATTCTAGCCCATTCCTTCCTATTCTATCATGCTGTTCTGCCATATTATCATGGGTTGCTGGCGTGGTCATCAAACATGAAACATACTGGGGAATCCTTTACTCTTGAGGGTTCATGTGTGGGGATGCTAGATAAGATTCTCAATAATTGACAATGTGTATGTCACTTCAAGTTTGAGTCTTTTTGTTTGTTTTTAATGCTAGTTAGAATGTACAGGCAGCTAATGATAAACCTCTAACCTACACTCCTTTTTGATTACATAGTAATTTCAGTTGGGTGAACTATGTGCTTAAGAATTTTTTCCCCAAGTTATGTTTGTGATTGAGCTTATTAAGTCTAAACCCTTCATATTAAATAAATGAAAAGTAAGGGAAGTAGTCACAAAACATAATCCTGGGGATTTTCTTGTTTCATCCATGTGCTGAGTTTCCACTGATTGTTCTAAGCATGGGGCTTGGAAACAGAGAAGTAAGACTTGTCACTGACCTTTCAAAAGAAAATAATTCTACTGTGACTATTTTCAAATGAAATTTGAAGAAAGGGAGGAGAACCTTGAGCCTCTTGAAAGAATGGCTCCCTTCATCCTGTTCAGTTCAGTTCAGTCACTCAGTTGTGTCTGACTCTTTGTGACCCCATGGACTGCAGCACACCAGGCTTCCCTGTGCATCCTGTTGGTCCACCTCAAAGCAAGAGCTTCTACACGAGGCAGAGAGAACCAAGGCGTCATCTCTGTGCACCGTATTGTTGTTGTTATTTGTTCTCTTAACCCTATGGAAGCCTTGAAGGTTAGATATATGGAAAAACTCCTGTTATGAATTCTTCAAAAATAAATAATGCAAAATGAGCACAAGGTCCTTCAGTAGTGCTCGATAGTTCTTTTGATTTTTGATTTTTCTGTTTACATCTTCAAGAAACAACAACAACAAAAACCCCAGCAGGTCAATATTGTGTGTACTTTTGCTAATATGATGTGTGCTTTTTGTTAGTAAAATACTTAAGTATATGTCTACGGACATTACTAGGAGACCTCTAAAAATGGCAAAATTTAGCCTCTGTGTGAGGTTCCTTTCTTTTCCTGAGATCTGATCTAGGTGGATTTATTACTCCTGGGACGGTCTTGCTTTGTTTTCTTTTGTTTTTATCATCTTCCAGATTGAACCCTGATCGTAGGAGTGAAAGTTCAGTCCAGCAATTTGTCCTTTTCCATTCAGTGCCCCCTGTCCTGTCTCTTGTTCCTCAATTTCTCTCTCTGCCCCAGCCCATTGCATGTTTTTTCCTGGAAGTAAACAGGAGATATTACAGATATTAACAGTGTGTTCCCGTGCCATGCATTTGGGTGTGCTCTCTGTGCATTTCCCTGGCAGTCATAAATTAATTAAAAGTAGACAGGAACCACAGGAAAAGAAAGTTCTCCCTTCTTCTCCCCGCCCCCCCTCCCCCAGCCCTTTCTTTTTCTACGGGTAAATAGCTAGTTCCTTTGTTCCTGGCCACACTATTTCATTTCTGCCATCATTGTCCTCATTGTTCTCTGAAACAGGAGGGGTCTAGGCCAGGAGCAGCAAGGTCTCAGCTAATGACGGGAAGTCTTTAAAGTTTGCGCTGCATTTCATCTTCTCTGTGGGAGTTTTAGGACGTATCCAGTGTTTGATCCCCACCGCGCAACTTTGCTTCTAGTTAATTAACAGATCCCCCATTACACAGTCTCATCTAGAAGCATGTGGGAGGCCTATTGGGAGGTAATTCAAGGCCAATCTGAGTGATGGCAGGAATTAGAGAAATCAGTTGTTTTAGGGCTAACGTTCAGGAAATAAAGATGTCCCATTTTAGAGATCTCCTTGGAAATTTTTGATGATTTTTCTTTTCTATTCATGACAACAAGATCAGGGAATTTTTGTCCACATAACCTTCCCGTGACTATTCAGGGCAGTTTGAACTTAGAACTCTATAACTATCGGGAAGAAATTTTTTAAAAAATGGAATAAAAGACAAATAATATTATGAGATGTAACAATGCTAACAAGAATTTGAGTCTCTCTTTTATTGTTATTAGTCATTTTCCTGCCCAGCCTATTAGCCGGGTCACAACTGTCCACAGTGAATTTTCCAGGGCACAGGAGGCAGATAGCTGGTTAGGACAGCTTAGTAGTCGCTCATTTTACAGCCAAGGCTAAATCATACCTTGTTATTGTGTTGTTACTTTTGTTTCAAGGGTGTCAAAGTGATTTACAAAGAATAAATAATAGCTGTAGTACTAGGAGCCCTCCCCCTTTTAGCCTCTTTCCAGATGAACATCGCCAAATAAAGCTCAATTGCCCAAAGTTAGAAGTTGGCATATGCATGCCAGGAACAGAGCTGTCATGTTTCAGTGACTCTGAGGATCAAGGGAGCCCAGGTTTTGATGGCGCTTGAAAGGAGGAATGTTTTGTTCAATTTCTTACCCTTCTACAGTTTCCCGGGCCCTATAAGCAATGACCCCCTTTATCTAATGAATTAGGAGGTACTCCTGCCTTGCAATTCTCAGTTCGACACTTGGCAATGAGAATCAAGCCGGGGCTATTTAGTGCAGCAGTAAATGGCCCGCCACATTAGCCCCCTGGCATGCTAAGCTATTAGGTTGTTTTACTGTTGTTAAAGTTACATTTGTTAGGTAGAGTAGCTGCCCTTCCACACAAAACTCAAGCAGCGCCTGCTACTTGTGGAGGCAACACATGCAGGAACCGTGTGCCATCCGGGACCTGACTGGTCAGGCAGCACGCCTGGGCTGCAGAGAAGTATTCTTCTGTCTGAGAAAGCAGGAGCCTGGATTATGATGATTAAAAGAGAGCAAGAAAGGGGGACAACCAGACAATACTGGTTTTTGCACTTTGCTGTGACTAAATTAATTACATGGGCTTGATTAACCATTAATTTTTAGCAGTTCTTAAGTGAACCACTAATTGTCGCAGTGCCATAGAGAAGGCAGGCCAGAGGTACTGCGTAAGCTGGGGGAGGCCGCCGCACAGACCAGCAGCCAGTGCCACACACACTGGAGCTGCGCAGAATCCGAGAAACCATGAGATCTGCATGGAAATGAAGGAGGAATATTCAGGGTGCTTTGGTGGTGTGTGTGTGTGAGAGAGAGAGGGGGAAAGAGAGAGAATATTTCTGCAAAGAAAGGAAAATGCCAGTACTATATAGCTCTACGCAGCCAGCTTGCAGGGTTGAGTTGGCATTTGGCAACTTGGTAGCGGCTGCCAGTGTGTGTGTGGTGGGAGAAGAGGGAATAGACAACAAGAAAAACACATAGAGCTTAAAAAAAGATGTAAAATGATTCACTTCATGCCATATGGACAAAAATGTTGTCACAAAAATAAGGCCAAAAAATAGTGCCAGGTTAGACTTTTAGTTCAAAAACATATGTATAATCATCCCCATGAACATGAATTTTAATTAGTATTTTGATAGAGAGAAACCAGATATTTTTTTAACCTGCTCTGTTCTTGTTTTCTGTTCCTCTCCCAGTTTTAGCCTCCATTAAACATTCATATACTGTATGTTTTGTGTCTGTATGAGGAAAATGCCTTATCCCTGGATTGGTGGGAATGCAAACATCTTGGTTTTCTGTGGCATACAAAATATCTTCCCAGTGGCGCTCGCAAGCAGACACTTATCACAGGGAAATCTAGAGCGCTCTCTGAGCCCTGGGTACACCAGGAAGGAAGGAAGCCATATGCCTTTTCCCTTTGTCAATGGAGGCATCTGCACCCATTTGGTTCCCCAGATCCGTTCTTCACACCCGTCCACATCTCGTCTCTCTGGGATGCCTTTTAAAAAAGAAATAAATTCAGTGTATGTACATATCACGATGTGACAGGGCAGTTCCAGAGAAAAACGGATGAGATGGTGACTTTAGAACCCTTGAAAAATGGGACATGTTACGTTATTGATGAATAAACTTAATAAATGTTCACACTTTATTATTAGTTACATCTCCACCTATTCCTAAAAGGGATTGGAGATGACAGTACTCATCGGAAGAGACTGTGTTGAATCATCTTCCCTTAGCAAATTCTTTCCCACCTTAAATGAGGTGCTTCGATTAATGCCCTGCATGTGATAATGAGATGATGATATAACAAAATGCTTATATTAGCCATGATCTTGCTGCTTAAGGAGCCATTGACACCCCAGGTTTTTTTCTCCCTAAAGGAAGAGAGGGGAGTCAGTACTTGAATTAAAAATGATGCAAGTGAATAACAAAATCTGGTATTAAAAATCAAGTCTTGTTGCAAAAGATTTAACCTATTTCATCATCTTTATTAAAATCCCTGGGTTTTCCTCTGAACATTAGCTGTACTTCATTCTACTCCATTCTACCAAGGGCTTTCCTGGTGGTTCAGATGGTAAAGAATCTGCCTGCAATGCAGGAGATTCCTGCATTGCAGGTTTGATCCCTGGGTTGGGAAGATCCCCTGGAGAAGGAAATGGATACCCACTCCAGTATTCTTGCCTGGAAAATTCCTTGGACAGAGGAGCCTGGTGGGCTACAGTCCATGGTGTTGCAAAAAGTTGGACATGACTGAGCGGCTTTCACTTCACTTCATTCTACTCCAAGGGCAAAGGTAAAATCAGCGGCAGTCTTAGGAAAGGTACATTTTACCATCCTCTGGGTTCTCTCGGGGATTTCTCAGAGTTTTATTTTTTTGGCAGACACTAACACAACCATTCTTTTTTTCTTCTCTTTTTCTTCTTCTCCTCTGAGGAATCTCTGGTCCCTCCAGCAAGGGTGTGATGCCTCAAAGGCACTTGTCAAGTACATCTTCTTGCTGCTGGAAGTTTTCTCTGGACTTATTGTCTAACTTCTACTCTTTCTCAAAGCCATTAGTCATCATTCCTTCAATGGTTACAACAACAGTGGGGAATGTGACCACTGTGACCTCAAGCCACAAACTGAGACTCATGTCCATCCATTACATCAGGGCTGCAGCAAAGACGACCTGAGCACTATTCATGCTGCTGCTAAGTCACTTCAGTCATGTCCGACTCTGTGGGACCCCATAGATGGCAGCCCACCAGGCTCCCCCATTCCTGGGATTCTCTAGGCAAGAACACTGGAGTGGGTTGCCATTTCCTTCTCCAATGCATGAAAGTGAAAAGTGAAAGTGAAGTCGCTCAGTCGGGTCTGACCCTCAGCGACCCCATAGACTGCAGCCTACCAGGCTCCTCCATCCATGGGGTTTTCCAGGCAAGAGTACTGGAGTAGGGTGCCATTGCCTTCTCCGGTATTATTTATAGGCTGCCTTATTTTTGGAAGAGTGGAACAAAGCTATTGCTAAGTACATATGCCTGCCTTCAGAACAATAGCTCAGGCTTATATTTCCTCCAGATTGTTTCCAAGCTTTAATGTCAGACTTTTGCTGGGTCCAGTAGATTCAATAATTCATTCACTCATTTATTCATTCATTCAATGACTACTTTCAAGCTCCTAAGATTCTAAATGTAAGGAAAGTTAAGGGTTGCTCCTTGCTACCTAGATGTTTGTATAAAAGAGAATGTTTTCTGGTTCTTATGTTTTTAGGATTTCTAGTGATTTAGATTACTTTAGCATATCAAGAAAGTCTTGTGAAACAAAGAAAAATTTAAAAAAGTTCTAAAATTCATTTTCTGTCCCTTCATATAAACCAAAACTATTTCATGGTTGTTTTACTCATGAATATCTATATTCAAGACTAGGAATAAATTTGAGCTTCAGTAAAAGCATCACAGTTAATTCAGGCTTCCTAACTGTACTCCTCTCCCATGTCAGAAATGTGATATCAGTTGACACCAGCTGAAGTAGATCAAGGCAACCTCCTGACCCACCAGTGGTTTCTTGAGAATTACATGAGGAGTTAACAAGATTATTTCAGTTTATTAATTGTAACATTATTTGCAATTCCAAATATTAGAAATAACCTAAATCCCCATTCATAAAAGACCTGTTTAATAAATTAAAGAATGTCCATACAAGTAACATGCAATTCTAAAAAATAATGTGGAAGGTTTCTATGCATGAACATGGAGACATTTCTAGAATATATTTATATAAAAATTTTTTGAAACTTCAAAGATTGGAGACAATATGCTTTTTTTTGCATTAGAAAGAAGGGCAAATAAGAATAAATACATATATTAGCTTATTTTTACAAAAAGAAATACAGGAAGAATAAGCCAGAATTAATGAAAATAATTGCATATAATGTGTTAGAGGGAATAAATAGAAGTGATAGAGATGGAACTAAGTCTCCTAAGATCTTCCCAGGTGGCGCTAGTGGTAAAGAACTGCCTGCCAATGTAGGAGACTCAGAAGACGCTGGTTCAATCCCCAGGTCCTGAAGATCGTTGGTCAGGAAGGTCCCCTGGAGGAGGAAATGGCAACCCATTCCAGTGTTCTTGCCTGGAAAATCCCATGGATAGAGGAACCCAGTGGGCTACAGTCCATGGGGCTGCAAAGAGTCAGACATGACTGAGTGTGCTCACACACACATACATACACACTCACATGTGGGAGTTACCTGTATATATAGTTTTGGCTATGCAAATATCATATATATTTAAGAAATAAAATTTAATCAACAAGGATGGAAAATATGTATGGTATTAGTTACTAACATTGATGGAAAGCTGAATGGTGATCATTGTTGGTGATACTTTGGACCATTACTGTACTAGAGGACAAAGAGAAAGTGAAGGGGGAAGCATTTAAGAGATTGATACTTACTGAATTATAAATATTACTGCTACTTTCCTATTTAATCTTCACATTTTATTTATCTTTAATTTCTACAACTAATATGGATACATTTTCCCTTTCTCATATTACTCCTTTTGTCAAGAGAGGAGAATAAGTGAAACTATGATTATGTTCTTTGCAGCAGAGTGTGGAGAAACTCTGTATAGTCAGTAAAAGCAAGAGTCAGAAAAAGCGAGATCTGACTGTGGCTCAGATCATGAGTTCCTTATTGCAAAGTTCAGGCTTAAATTGAAGAAAGTAGGGAAGACCAGTAGGCCATTCAGGTATGACCTAAATCAAATCCCTTATGATTATACAGTGGAGGTGATGAATTGATTCAACAGATTAGGTCTGGTAGACAGAGTGACTGAAGCACTATGGACAGAATTTCGTAACCTTGTACAGGAGGTAGTGACCAAAATCACCCCAAAGAGAAAGAAATGCAAAAAGGCAAAGTGACTGATTATCTGAGGAGGCTTTACAAATAACTGAGGAAAGAAGAGAAGCACAAAGCAAGGGAGAAAGGGAAAGATATACCTGACTGAGTGCAGAGTTCCATAGAAGAACAAGTAGAGATAAGAAGGCCTTCTTAAATGAACAATGAAAAAAAAATAGAGGAAAACAGTAGAATGGGATATACTAGAGATTTCTTCAAGAAAATTGGAGATATCAAGGGAACATTTCTTGAAAGGACAGGCATGATAAAGGGCAAAAGTGGTAAGGACAGAAACAGAAGAGATTAAGGAGAAGTGGCAAGAATATACAGAAGAACTGTAACAAAAAGGTCTTAATGACCTGGATGACCACAGTGGTGTGGTCACTCACCTAGAGCTAGACATCCTGGAGTGTGTAGTCAAGTGGGCCTTAGGAAACATTACTTTTTCCATCTGATGCTAAGAGCCAACTCATAGGAAAAGACCTTGGTGCTAGAAAAGATTGGCAAAAGGAGAAGAGTTTGGCAGAGGATGAGAGGGTTAGATAGCATCACCGACTCAATGGACATGAATTTCAGTAAACTTTGTGAGAGTGGAGGACAGAGGAGCCTGGTATGCTGCAGTCCATTATGTTGCAAAGAGTTGGACAGACTTAGTGACTAAGGTTTTATCAACCTTGGCAATAATTTGAATCAATGATGTGATTTCATATCATGTACTCTGGGACAAGGTCCGGTACAGAATCAGGGCATATATTTTGCCAGTGTCTAAGTGAAGAGAGACTGTTAACAATGTAACACATTATTGAAAGTATTACTTGATTCCTGAGTCATATTGTTTTTTCTTTTTAATTTGTACTTACAGCACAAACAATGCTAGTAATATACCATTTTCTACTAATACATGAGTAGCTCCCTAGGAGTGCAACATGCTTTACAAGTTAATCTTTTAGGAGTCAAGAAAGTAGAAATTATTAAAATTATTTTGAGAAAATTAAATATGCCTATGGAAAGGAAGAAGAAAAAATATCTGATTGTTTCTTATTTATTCAACCAGTTGGTTTTCCAGTGGTTCAAAGTATTAAAGAAATTTTTAAAAATTTGTTAGCATCTGCCCTGGATGATTCTGATTCTACGTGTTCATGTGGGCTATTTTGTAAACAAAGATATGAAGATGTGTATCATTTTAAAGTTGGGTTTTATGGGGCCTACTTTAGGCCATGGATTTTTAAAAAATTCCCCACCCTTGCTTTGATTTTGGCAATGGGTAGATATAGCTATAGTTTCTCCTTATTAACTCTTGATCCTGATGTTACTCCTCATCTAAGGGAAGCAAAGGAAGAAGGGTTCTCTATGAAAAATCTTGATGTTCACTTTTTTTATCTGTAGTATTTGTGTTCAGTGTAATAAAATTTTATGAGTACCTACTGTGTGTCTTGCATAATTCATTAAGGACTTGAGTCATGTTTTTTTAATCTAATGACTTTCTGTCTATAAAGGTAAAATTTCATAGAATTTCACACAGTATAAGCAGACCAAGGATTAAATACACATAGTGGGTAAAAAGCTGGAAGATGATAGAATGATGTATAGAGTGAGCACCCTGTATGTTTCTAATGAGAATGAAAGGAATTTTAGGAAGCCTAAGGAGACTCTGAGAGGGTAAGGTTTTAGTTATAAGTCAATGATCACGTTATTAAAGAAAGTCGTACCATTGTGCTTCTCAGTGCTTTTCATCATGCAGTGACATAGTGAAAAAAATAATGAAGTGGAAAAGTCAGTTCCCCATATCAAAAGATCTGAAATATAAGTGTTCCCAGCCAAAGAAGGCAAGATCTGGAATTTTTTAAAAATGTGGATATATAGAATAAATATGCAACCCTCCTGATAATGTTGGCTGATGAAATGAAATTCACCAACTGTAATTCTGGCACAGACACACACAGTGCTGCATGCACACACGCACACACACACGCACATACACACACCACACACACACACACAAACACCCTCTGCATATCCTTAATCATTTGCTATCTTATTTACATTTCATTTACTAGAGTAAATTCTATCATTTGAACTTTTAAAAAATATATTTCAATATTACTTAGGGAAAAATAAGAAATAATGTGATTGGCTTTCAAATAGCTTATTACCATTCAAATAGTCTCAAGCTAAATTATATTAGGAAAAAAAAAAGGAAGAAACCCTGTTTCAGCTTCCAAAACATTCTAAATGGAGACTTAGCTCTAAGTAATCAAAATTGCTTTAGTTGTGCAGAGCGGCATTAAAAGCCTTGTCCACTAATTGAGTGAAGCGGCACTACTGGAGCAGTCTTGTCCCCTCATTAGATGATCTTGCAGGCGCTGTTTGTCATCCTGGGTTGCTGGGCTCAATCTAACAGTACTGCTGGCTCAAATTAATGGTAATTCATTATGACACACTATGTCCTTCCCCTCAAACAACAATGTGAAGCCTGTAGGGCATCTGTCGGCCACTGGTACTTATTTATCATGTTCCTTCCCACTTTAGTTCAAGCAACCACCTTTGTATGAACCTTCTGACTTCTTTTCGCTAACTGGTGATTGGAGATGGAACTTGACTGAAGAATTACATTCAATTCCCCTCCACTAATGTTATTGAGAATAAGAGAGTGTCTAACAATAGGCTGGAAAATGATGCTGTGTTCTGAAGGAAGCATGCATTTGTACCTGTGTGTATAGAGACTTCTGTTGGAATACAAATCCCTCCCCTGTAACAAATCATAGGGAATATTGATAGAAAATATTGAAGCAGAATGTTCCTAAGTGTGGTATAAATCCAAAGAGAATAAAATTGTTCTAACTATGTGGGTTTGGTGATTTAACACATTTAGAAAGAATCTTCAGATTTATGCGATGAGCATTGCTGTTCAAAATGCTGCTTTTCTACTTTGGCAAGCAAGCAGGATGCTACTCCTAGGGATAAGGTTCTAGCGGTGATGCAATTGGACACTTCCTCCCAGCAACTCTAAATTGTATGTTTGCATCTATCAGTTATTGTGTTGATTCCGATCATTTGTTCTGTCTATGGAAGAATGACTCAACTCTACCAGTAAAGAGGAGCTGAACAACGTTTGAACACAGCTTTTCTCTGAAATCCTTAAATGGCCATGAATGTAGTAAAGGTTGCATGTATTGACTAGTTGACTCCATAGGTTGGAATTGGTGGTTCACACAGGAGAGTTGTGGCACTCACTGTTTTCCCAAGGCAGTGTCTAATCTCACTGTAGGGCATCTACTCCAAGCAACGAGGGCCTGGTGGGATTTTAACAGCATTAAAAGCCTGCCTACTCACACACCATTTATTGTTCTAAATCCCACAATTAAATTCATTCCTTTGGGTTATATATAAAAAAACACACGACAATTTTCTTGATATAATCAAATTGCGTAGACTAGTTAATAGACTACTATTAATTAGCAACCATTTATTCATTTATTTATCTAATGTTTATTTCTGTTAACTCTATTCCTTCGTAAAATACACTTCATAAAATGTAACAAAATCCATCAGTTCAGGACTGCTCATTATTTCATTTCACAAAATTATTTGCATAAAATATAGATATATCTGCTTTTACATAGCAGTTTTTTTGCTTTTCTTGACTGAATGCCTGCTTTCTTCACCAGATCAATTCCATACATTGTCTTCATAATTTCAGTGAAGAACAGAACTCACACTCATATCCAATCCATTTGCAAATCCTATCTCTAAAAAATATGTATTCTAATTTACCACTCTCACTTTAGCTCAAGATGACATAAAGTATGGAAGATTAAAACAGACTCTCCACTACCATGGTCTATTCTTAAGAGAGCTTTGGAAATAAGTGCGGCCATTTTTAGTTGTCAGAATTTCTGGGGATTACTACTGGCAGTAGGTGAGCTGAGCTTAGAGATGCTAAATGACATGCTGTGTGCTTGAAGGTCAGGACAGAGGGGAGCTGGCCACCCAAAATGCCAGTAGCAATTCTGTTGAGAGATACTGAGCCCATTAAAAACTTTAGCCATAGAATATCCTACTTCTGTTCAAAGCCCTCCAAAGACTGCTAATTTTTCTAGGAATAAAAGCTAATATCTTTCCAATGGCATATAGGCCTGACGCAGTCTGTCCTTTTCCCTGCCTCACTTATCTGACCTCATTTCTTCATACTCATTCATCACTCATGGCACTGCAACCACTCTGAAAATACAGTCATGCCAGCATGCTTTTCCTGTTGACTGAAAGTTCCTTTTCTGATATGTACCTCTCACTCCCTCACCTCTGTATTCAAATGTCCTCTTTCTCAGTTACTCTGCTTAAAACTGTGACTCCTCCTCTCAGATTGCTACCCAAAGCTGTTTGTCTCCAGAGTACTTGTCAGAATCTAATATTTTATGTTACATTCTTGTTTATCTTCCCTCACCAGACTATGAGCTGCATAAGCGATTCTTGTCTGTTTTGTTCCGTGCTACTATTGCATTGCTTAGAATAATGTTTGGCGTGTAATAGGTGCTCAATAAATAGTTTTTGAATGAATGAATTTAAACTCATAACAGCCTTGAGCAGTATTGCATTAAAGAAGCAGACATATAAAAGCTGAGATGTCGGGGGCTTCTCTGGTGGTCCAGTGGTTGATAATCTGAGTTTCCAATGCATGGGGCACAGGTCTGATTCCTGGCTGGGGAAACTAAAGATTTGACATGTACTGTGCCATCAAGCATAATTAAAGTAAAAGACTAAAAAATGAGAGGCTATTTGATTTGGCAAGAGACATATGGCTTCGGAAAGAGAGAAATTTGCATCTGTTTCTAAGTACATTTGTTTATTCATCTTCTAAGTATTTCTTGAACTCCAGTTTAAATCAGGCACTGTTCTAGGTGCAAAAGGTAAAGCAATGAACAAAATTGGCAAGGTCATTAAAAGATAAAAAACCAACAGTTTTAGAGATAATAAGTGCTATGCAGCAAATCAAAGGAAGAAGGGATAGTGACAGGTGGTGGGAGAGTGCCTCCAATTTTTGTACTTTTCCCAGTTTAATCTGACTAGCTCACATCCATGTTAGTAACAGTTACTTTGTTTGACATATTGGCCAGCACTTGAGAAGGCAACAGGGAACTGATACATGGACAAGTATCTTTTGAAGTTGTCTATGTGGTCTATGGAGAAGGCAATGGCACCCCACTCCAGTACTCTTGCCTGGAAAATCCCATGGACGGAGGAGCCTGGTGGGCTGCAGTCCATGGGGTTGCTAGAGTCGGACACGACTGAGCGATTTCACTTTCACTTTTCACTTTCATGCATTGGAGAAGGAAATGGCAACCCACTCCAGTGTTCTTGCCTGGAGAATCCCAGGGACGGGGGAGCCTGGTGGGCTGCTGTCTATGGGGTCACACAGAGTCAGACACGACTGAAGCGACCTAGCAGCTGCAGCAGCATGTGGTCTATTCCGAGAAGGCGATGGCACCTCAAGAAATTTTAGTTGAAGTATAGTTTACTTATAATACTGTATTATTTCAGGTGTAAAGAGAGGAATAGTGATTCAGTAATTTTGCAAACTATATTCCATTATAGGTTATTATAAGATACTGGCTGTAATTCCCTGTGCTATACAATATATCCTTGTTGCTTATCTGTTTTATACATTGTAGTTTGTATCTGTTAATCAGTTCAGTTCAGTCGCTCAGTCGTGTCCGACTCTTTGCAACCCCATGAATTGCAGCACGCCAGGCCTCCCTGTCCATCACCAATTCCCGGAGTTCACTCAAACTCAGGTCCATCAAGTCGGTAATGCCATCACATACCCCTAATTTGTTGCTCCCCCTGCCTTCTCCCCTTTGGTAACAACAAGTTTATTTTCTGTATCTGTGAGTCTGTTTTCATTTTGAATATTCACTCATTAGTATTTTTGTAGATTCCACATATAAATGATACCATACAGTGTTTGTCTTTTTCTGTCTGACTTATCTCACCGAGTATAATATTTTCTATGTCCATCCACATCACTCAAATTACATGGCTGAGTAATATTCCAATCATCTTTTGGGGCATTTTGGTTGCTTCTGTGTTTTAACTATTTTAAATAGTGCTGCTGTGAACATTGAGGTGCATGTATCTTATCCAGTTAGTCTTGTCCTTTTTTTCCCAGATATATACCCAGGAGTGGAATTTCCAGATTATATGGTGGTTCTATTTTTAGTTTTTTGAGGCACCTCCATAGTGTATCCATAGTGTACAAGGGTCCTCTTTTCTCCATACCTTTTCTAACATTTGTTATTTGTAGACTTTTTGATAATAGCCATTCTGGCAGATGTGAGATGATACCTCATTGTTATCTCTGCCACATGCTGACCATGTGACTATGAGCAAATAAGTTTCAGTGTCCTCCTTTGCTATGTGCTAATTATGCACATTTCATAGAGTGGTTGTGAAGTAAAGAGCCAGTGTAGATGAAGTGTCTAGTGGATAAAAATAAGTTAGTTATTTTTTTAAAGTCTTGGTTAATATTTAGAAAATAGACCTGGATGGAGTACTCCAGTGGATGTCTGTGTTCTGGGGAGGAATATGGGGTTATTAAAAGGGCACTAGGTGCCAACTCAGAACCTTTTCAAAGCTGTTTTATCGGCACACTTAAATAGCAGTGTACATTTTGTATAAAAGTTTTGATATTCTATTTAGTAACCTTTTTGTTACTATGAAAGTTATATAATTTACTGGAAAAATGTTTAAAAAATGTAAATTAGCAAAAGAAACTAAGAAACTTTTCTATTCTAAAACTAACATTGTAACATTTTGGCATTTCTTTTTTGAGTTGTTTTTGTATCTTGTATGTGAGCCTGTGTATGTATCATTAGTTATATAAACTACTGATCTTTGGTCTATTAACCAGAATTAATCTTTCAGAACATTAATATTTTGGAACAAAATTAGTGTTTAGAAACTTTTGGATGCTGGAGTCAAAGGAATTTGTATGTGAATCTGGGTTCTGCTAATTATTAAGCCTCTTTTCCTCAGCAAATTAGTAAGGAGATAATCTATAGTTTATTTAACCAATGCTCTATTGTTAGCCACTTTGACTCACTCTATTTTTATGTTGCTAATAATTTCTAGATGAATATATTTGTGCATACCTTTTCTTGTTTTTGGAATTCTTTATTCAGTATGTATTTTCCAGAAATGAAATTACATAAGAACGTGTGCAGGCTTCCCTGGTGGCTCAGACGGTAGAGAATCTGCCTGCAATGTGGGAGACCTGGGTTCAACCCCTGGATTGGGAAGATCATTGGGAGAAGGGAATGACTAACCCATTCCAGCATCCTTGCCTGGAGAATTACATGCACAGAGAAGCCTAAGGGGTTACACTTCACGGGATCGCAAAGATCCAGACATGACTGAGCAACTATCACACTGGGATGAACATGTATAAGATTGCTGGTATAGATGATTCAAATTTTTCCAAAAAATTTGGACCACTTTTAATTTTCAGTAGCCACACTTGAAAGTCCTATTGAAAGACTAATTTCTGAAGACTAATTTAAAAGTAGAATGCTTTCCTTTTATTTTATTATTGGTTTTTAATCTTGACATGCTATTAATGTTATTGGTCAAGGAATACCTATCAAAATATTAAATATCTTTTGTATCATCTGAACATAGACTTTTCAAGACAGATGTGGGTAATTTTCCTTTTAAATGTGGGATTAATGTGTTAATGTGCCTTTGCTTTATCTATGAAATTTTTTAAACTTGCTTTTTTGATTTATAATTTATATACTATACAATCCACTAATTTAAAAGTGTGCAATTCAGTGTTTTTCAGTAAATTTAAGGAGAAGTTCAGTATTACCACAATATAACTTTAGAACATTTTCATCTAACAAAAAGAAGCTACATATTCATTAACATACTCCCCGGAGAAGGCAATGGCACCACACTCCAGTACTCTTGCCTGGAAAATCCCATGGATGGAGAAGCCTGGTGGGGCTGCAGTCCATGGGGTATCGAAGAGTCGGACATGACTGAGCGACTTCACTTTCACTTTTCACTTTCATGCATTGGAGAAGGAAATGGCAACCCACTCCAGTATTCTTGCCTGGAGAATCCCAGGGACGGGGAGGCTGGTGGGCTGCCGTCTCTGGGGTCTCACAGAGTAGGACACGACTGAAGAGACTTAGCAGCAGCAGCAGCAGCTATTACTTCACAAGTCTCTTCTCCCTGTAACTCTAAGGAACTGCTAACTGCTCAGTGTCTTTATAAATTTACCTATTCTGGACATTTCTTAAAAATGAAATCATACAATGTGTGGTCTTTTGTTACTGGCTTCTTTCATTTGGTATAATATTTTCAAAGATTATCCATGTTGTAACATACTTCATTCCTTTATATGACTGAATAATATGTCACTGTATGGATATATTACATTTTGTTTGCTCATTCATCAGTTGATGGACATTTAGACTGTTGCCACATTTTGGCTATTCTAAGTGGGATTACATTTGAGTACAAGTTTTTGTATGGACATATGTTTCATTTCTCTGTGTATGAACATAGGAGTGGACTTGCTGGCTCATATGGTAACTCTCTATAACCTTTTGGGAACTGCCAAACTATTTTGCAAAACACTTGAAGAATTTCACATTCTTATCTGTGATGTATGTTTTTTCCAATTTCTCTATACCCTTTTCTCTATACCCTTAGCAGCACTTGTTATTATCTTTTTTAAAAAATAACCATCCCCCCCCCAAAAAAAATAACCATCCCAGTTGATGTGACGTAGCATATCATTGTGATTTTGGCTTGCATTTACCTAATGTTGAGTATCTTTCATGTTCTAATTGACAATTTTTATACCTATTCTGGTAAAATGTTTATTCAGATTCTTTGCTTATTTTTTAATTGGTTTGTTTGACTTTTTAATGTAGAGTTGTAAGAGTTCTTTCTATATTTTGTATACAAGTCCTGTATCAGATCTATGATTTGTAAATATTTTCTCCCATTCTGTAGGTTACCTTTTCACTTTCTTGATGGTGTACTTTGAAACAAAGATTTTGTATTTTGATGTAATTCAATTTATCATTTTTTTCTTTTGTTATTTATTTTATCTGTTGGTGTTATATTTGAAAAATCATTGCCAAACTCAGGGTTACAAAAATTTATGCTTTCTTCTAATAGCGTTATGATCTTTAGTTCTTACATTTATTTATATGATTCAGTTTGAATTAATTTTTATATGATTTTGAAGTATGAATCTAATTCCATTCTTTTGAATATGGATATCCAATTTTCCCAGGACCAGTTGTTGGAAAAATGATTATATTCCAATGTGTTCATCATTCCAATCAATCTGATGCTAACTATTTAGAGTTAGCACCAGTCACAAGCTAATGGGTAAGGTCCCCAGATAGACTACCCTTACTTCAGAAGACAGCTACAAGTGGGGTCCCCAGGCAAGGAAGACTTTTCCCAGGGTGAATTGGATATAGACTTAGGAATTCCCATGACACTTCTTCAGGCTCAGTAATGCACTAGAATGATTCATAGAATCCATGAATGTGCTTACTTATGATGACTTTTATTGTAAGGGATTCAGATGAACAGAAGAGGTAGAGGACACGTCTAAAAGGGTTTTGGTGAAGAGTCTCTGTCTTGTGGAGGCAGGGTGTGCCATCCTCCTTGAACATCATTCTGTTCACAGGAAGGAAATTCTGGGATTGTTGTTTGGAGCTTTTATTGACATAATTATAGATGTGTTCTGGCTTAGTCATTGGTCATGTCAGTACACTCAGTCTCCAGCCTCTTGGTCTCCTCCCCCTAGAAGTCAGTGTAGGGGAGAAGGTCAGGGGTTGGGGGTGGGAGGTGTCTCAGTGTTCCAGCCCTCGAATCACTTGCCTGCTTTTTCTGATATCCTACCCCAGCCTGAAGCGGTCTGGGAATCCTCTTAAGGGTCATGTCACTAGCATAACGAAGTCATACCTATCACTCAGAGAATTCCAAGGGTTTTCAAAGCTGCCTGTCAAGAACCAGGAACAAAGACTAGATTTATTTTTTTTTTGTCATACTGTAACTGTTCCCTACCTCTCCCCCCGCCCCCCACTGAATTGTCTGGGCAAGTGTGTCAAAATTGATTGACCATAAATGTCAAGGTTTGTTCCTATACTCTCAATTTTATGTCGTTTATCTGTATTTGTGTCCTTATACCAGTACCACACTGTCTTGATTACTGTAGCTTTGGCTTTAGTTTGGAAGTTGTGAAGGATGTATTCCCCAACTTTTTTTCTCTCATAGGATTGTTTTAGGTGTACTGGATCTCTTGCATTCCGTATGAATTTTAAGGACAGTCTGTCAGTTTTTACCAAAAAGCCCAGCTAAAATTTTGATAGAGATTGTGTTAGACACACTGATCAGTTTGTGGAGTACTTCATGCTAAGAATATTAACTTCTCTGATGCATGAATGTGGGGTGCCTTTTCATCTTTCTTAGATATTCTTTCATTTCTTTCAGTAGTGTTTTAATTTTTAATATGCAAATCCTCCACTTATTAAATTTATACTTAAGCATCTTATTTTTTCGTGTTGTAAGGGAAATGCTTTCTTAATTTTATTTTTGGAGTGTTTATTACTAGTACATACAAATCCAATTGACTTTTATGTATTGATCAAGTATCCTGCAACCTTACATTAGTTTTAATAGTGTTCATTACTTTTAATCATCTTTTAAAAATAAAATGTCAATACTTAGGATTTTCTAGATAAAAATAACATTGACTACAAATAGAGATAATTTACTTTTTCCTTTTCAATCTGGATGCGATTTATACCTGAACGTAGCCTCCCTTTTAATCTTGAATAGAAGTGATATGAGTGGGTACTATTGTCTTATTTCTGATAGCAGGGGGAAATCAGTCAGTCTTTTACTACTAAGTATGATAGTTGTGAGGTTTTCATAGTTGCTCCGTATTAGGTTGAGGAGTGAAAGTGAAAGTCATTTAGCTATGTCCGATTCTTTGCGACCTCATGGACTGTAGCCTGCCACTCTCTTCTCTCCATGGAATTCTCCAGGCAAGAATGCTGGAGTGTATAGCCAGCCCCTTCTCCAAGGGATCTCCCCAACCCAGGGGTCAAACCCAGGTCTCCTGCATTGCAGGCAGATTCCTTACCATCTGAGCCACCAGGGAAGCTTTTTGAATGTTTATTTCATGAAAGGGTATTGGTATTTTTCAAATGCTTTTCGGCATCTATAGAAGTGATCATATGGTTTTATCTTTTATTAATATAGTATTAAATGTGTTATATTATTTGATATTTAGATGCAAAATCAACTTTGCATTGTTAGGATAAATCTGGTCTAGAAAAAAGTTTTACAGTGAAATTACTTAATATTTCTTCCAAAGTTATGTAGTAGAAATCTTCTTTAATTCCCTTTGTAAAATTTATTTTTTTTCACCTGAGTATTTTTGAAATTATTTTGATTTGTCACTAAGTACATTTCTTTCTTTTTTCTTTTTCTCAGCATTGCAAGAAGTAGATAATATCAAGGACATCAGGAGTGGGAGAGATTGGAGACTCAGCAGGTCAGGATATTACATTATCATTTGCTGATCATTCTTTTCATTAATTTTGGAATTTTTGATCTCTTGCCACTTGTTTATTTCTTATCTGTGATTATTTGGTGTGGTCTTCAGTGTTGCAGCTACCTACTGGAGCCTTTGTATAATAGGTCCAGCACTTGGGCCTTCTCTTTTTAAAATTTGAAGGTAAAAAGTAGTTTGAAGAGATTTTCAGGAACAAAGGAAATTTTCTTACCTAATAAGATTCAGAGTTACCCTGATTTCTGTTATCTATCTAATGTGAATATTATTTGAATAGTTTTGAAATGAAGACTTTTCCATGACTTTTTCAGAATCAAAACCTTAAAACATATAAAATGTCATTACTTATGTAATTGTAATGGGAGAACACTTGGGTCATGAAAGTCAAGTTTCCTTTCTTTTCTGTTGTATTCTCTCGGTGCAAGGACACCTCTAAGAACTCACAATATTCTTAGAGTCTGTTTACTAATGCTAATTTTAACTACTGAATGTTGGCTGCCATATATAAAGTGAAGGTTAATTAAATAATTTATCTGTAGATAGAACAATCTCAATAGTCAAAGGGTCTACTGTGGGCTTTTGTCATCTAATATGGAAAGTTTAGGGTAAGTCACACTCCTCAGTAAGCTGGGCACAGCCATGTTGGTCTCTGCAGTCCCCATGGTCCTGAGAGTCACCATGAATGACTGACGACCTGTGATGACTGATTTCTTGCTTCAGGGAATCCTCCCTGTGTTGTCTTAATCAGTGGTGATAAGTCTTGCTACTATGGCTTAGTTATTTATAGAAGCTTGGTGGTCCTCTCTTATAAGCCCTCCAGTGTTACCACTTCCACAAGTCTCCTGGAGTTTGACTTAGTGTCTCGACACCCAGGTCTCCTGGAGAGCAGCTACCAGTATTTTTTTTCATGTTTCATCACCCAGATAAATGAGTTTGTTCTTCAGTCTGATCACATCTCTTCAAGTGAAATGGTTTATTCAGAATGGAGCTCAACTTAAAGTTCTTCTGCTTGGATGCTTCAGAGATTTAGTCATTTTCTAGCATTAAGAACTAGACAGATTTTTATTATGTATCTTGTGAGAATACCACCCTCCAGCTTAAAGGAAAGATAATTGCAAGTGCATCTTGATGCATCGTATATACTCAGATCTCTGCTCTTAGCTAAATTAGGTAAGAGTCCTTCAAAAAGCTGTGTTTACAATGATATGCCCAAGAAATTGGGTTTATAAGTATGTCTGCAGTGATTCTTAAAGAGTTGAGAAGCACTTTTGGGTGATACTTTCATAAGGAGTTTTCTGGTAGTTAACATCTCTTGACTTTCAATCTGTAACTATCATTGGACTAAACATTAGAAAGAAGCATACTGAAACCCAACGGTGGTGAATTTTCTTGGACACTGGCTGTTATGTATATATTGACCTTAAGTTGAACACAGTTGTTGTTTGAGTTTTGCATGTTTAGAAGCAAAATCAAGAAGGAAGAGACAAATACCTCATAGATTCCTGATAGTCTTGAAGGATAGAGAGAGCCTCAGTCTAATTCACCTGTTTTACAAACCTACATTGCCTCCCACTGTCACAGGAAATATTAGTAGCAGAGATAAATCTGTGTTTCTTGACATGATGCAAATATAGTGCATTGTGTGCTTTACAGCTGTGGAACTCAAACAGTTCTGCCCCCAACATTGTACATGCAGATAAGAAACTATCATCGTCCTATGTCATCTTCACCAGTATGTATTTTGATAAGGAATGCCACTGATACTTGTACTTCACTTTGCACTGATATTCAAAGAACTCAAGAACATTAAGTTTTTTTTTTTTTTTTTTTTTACTGTTGTGTCTCTGGAGAAGTTTCCTATTTAGTTGGATGAAATGAAAAGATGATCATTCATTCATTCATTCATACAACAGAAGTTCCTTCCTTCCTGGAGCTTTCATTCTAGTGAAGGAACACCTAAAATGAAAAATTTAATGTATATGTTAATAGGGATACATACTAAGGAAAAAATAAAGCAGAATAAATACAGAATGATGGGAGACTGTATCCAGTACCATGTCTAGGGAAAGCCTTTCTGCTAAGGAGAGAGTGGAGCACAGACCTGAGTGCAGCATGAGAGGGGGAAGTGTTTAGAGATATGAGTGAAGATATATAGTCATTGGGAAGAGCGAGTATAAGGAGCATGCTTGCTATGTTGAAAGATTGTCAAGAAAGGTATTTGTAGAGTCAGAGGAGAGTAAAGAGTGGACAAGTACAGTCAGAGTAGAGTGAAGAGTGGACAAGTAAGAGATGAAAAAGCATGATGTGATGTTCATTATACACGGTCTGGTATACCGCAGCAGGATCTTGACTATTATTCTGAGTGACGTGGGGATCATTAAGGGGACTTTAGCCAATAAAAGGGCATGATGTGGCTTGCATGGTTTAAGGATCACTTGGACTTACAGGTTGGGTAAAACATTAAAAATTTTTTCCTTTATCAGATCAGATCAGTTGCTCAGTCGTGTCTGACTCTTTGTATGAATATAAATTATGAATGAAAATAAACTTTAACAACGAGTAGGGCAACATTATCTGATTATGATTTTGACTGATGACTGTGTTCAAGGAGTTCATGTTAAATAGTATAGCTATCACTTTTTGTTTTTGTGTCCTTAATTTGTAAAATTCCTTTGATTTATAATCATATTCTTGGGTTTTGTAGAATAACTTAATGTTTCATAATAGGTGTATTAATGACAAGGATATATAATAGAAGTTTCTGTATCTTCTAAAGAAGTTTGTGTAACTTTGGTTAGTTGCTTTGCATAGTTGAAATTCCATTTGTTTGTTGTTTTTAATTTAAACTGAAATTAGGTTGTGTAAGTCCATAAAAGTCATGAATTTTTATCTTCCAGTTGTAAGGGAGAATTTTTGTTGTTGTTGGCAAAGTAATATCTCTGCTTTTTTTTTTAATTTTTGAAAATTATGTTATGGTTTATTGTAATGATCACATGACCCATGAGGCTATTTGTAAGAAGAAAATGTGGAATAGTTAAAAAAATTAAAACTGTCATAGGACATATAGGGCATGAATTCTGGAATCAGCTTTGAAACTTACCAGCCAGATGACTTAGGGTCTTTAACCTGTGTTTGCCTGCTAAGTGACCAGCACTGCTTCTCCCATAAGGAGAATTGTATTGCTACCATTATCTCTGCAGTTCCATTACATTTGTTGAACCAGTATGCATGGTGTGTAAATCAAATTTGGTTGAATTAGGAATCATGTTAGATGTGACCATTTTTAATATAAAAGAAAAATAAGGATGCTTATAAATAACAGAGGAAATTGTTCATATTTATTTTCAGAAAAAATCAAAAAAGATATGTTGACATTTGGAAGGCAAGGTTGTTTCTAAAATTCTCATTGCTGTCATGTCAAAGAATCAAAGTGAAAAGTGAAGTCGCTCAGTCATGTCCGACTCTTTGCGACTCCATGGATTGTAGCCCACCAGACTCCTCAGTCCATGGAATTTTCCAGGCAAGAGTACTGGAGTGGGTTGCCATTTCCTTCTCCAGGGGATCTTGCCAACCCAGGGATTGAACCCAGGTCTCCTGCACTGCAGGCAGATGCTTTACCATCTGAGCCACCAGGGAAGCCCCCAAAGAATCAAAATGATTATTTAAAAAGGAATTTAGGAAGTAGGGTTGCCTTCTCCTAGCTGTCTGACAGCAGCAGTTTCCAACTGCCCAATGACTGTTTACTAGAAATGTTTCAGAATTCTGAGAAAGAAAGTGAAGTTGTTCAGTTGTGTCCAACTCTTTGTGACCCCATGGACGGTAGCCTACCAGGGTCCTCTGTCCATGGGATTTTCCAGGCAAGCATACTGGAATTCTGACATAGAATTCTGAGTCAATGCATGAAAAAGTATTTTAAAACTATAAGTAGGAATATAAGCTTAGATTCTCATTATATAGCTATTAGAATATTCATGTAATACATTTTGTTTTTATAAATGAATATATAAAATCTATTTTCTTATAAATATATATATATATATATCCTTAAAGTTTTAACTTATTGTCTCCATTTTCTTTCTTCTTTTGCTCTTCAATCCTCTTCTACTTCTCTCATGCCAATCTTTGCTAAAGTCATCAGTAATTGCCTTTATACTAAATCCATGTGGTTATTATCAGTCATTATCTCATTTGGCCCTTGAGTTCATCCAACTGCTTGAATGACTTTCCACTCCACTTAAACTTTTTTTCTCATTTGCCTTTTGCTGAGTGAATCTTAGTTTCCAGTGTATCCCCAAAATATCTTTCCAAGTGTTTTGCTCATAGCACGTGCTAAGTGAATTTAGCTAGAAGATCCAAAACCAAATATTATAGTGTGAGACATAATGTCAAAAAGGCTACATAAGATCTGCAACCTGGCATTCTATAAGGGTTTATAGAAAAGATAAAGTTTCATAGACAAAACAGTATTTGAACTGAGTCTTTAAGGATATGTGTGATTTTCCTAGCAGAGATGTTAGATACTGGTAGGGGTTAGTTAGTTAGTATATATAAAGTATGTATACATTATACATTAATATACATTAGTATATATAGTATATTAGCATATATTAATATAATTATATATATATATATGTATATACACACATATATATTAAGGTCCTGTTGTCTTAAGTGTCTTTTTCAGCTTGGGTTGTTTGGATACAGCACAGAGTATATACAAAAGGGGGATGGTGACTGTAAAGATATGGTGGGCTCTTTACAACATAAAGAGACTTTACAATTCAAAGTCTGTAAAGAGGACTTGGACTCTCATGCTAGTGATTAGACTTAGTTCAACAGGACTTGGGGAGCCATTAATTTTTTTTTGTTTGTTTTTAAGGGAATGTGGGTGGTGATATAGTCTGTGCCTTGAATTAATTAACTAATATAGTGGCAGTGTGAGGTTGATTAAAAGGGGAGAAGCTGAAAGGGGATGGTGGGACATTATTGTGGTAGTTAAGCTAGAGATCCAGAAAGTCAGGACCAAGATGGTAAAACCTGGGGACAGATAGGAGCGGAAATCCTAAGATGGAATCAATAGGGCTAGATTTCCTGGTGCAATAAGGGATATATTTTAACCTTGAGTGACTGAAATAAAAGTTTTGCAATTCACTGGTACAGGAAATCCAGAAAAATTTTGTCTTTATTTATGTATTTTTATTGATGGGAAGTACATGAATTGTTTTGAGTCTGTACCTTTGAAATATCAGTGTTGATATGTTGAAGATACTGGAACCAGGCAGGGGGAGTTGAGGATGAAGCTCTATGAGATTAAACAATAGTAAAAGTTGCCTCCTTAGAAGAACAGTTTAGAATGAGGAAATAGCCTGAAAGACCAACAGTCTTGAATGCCATGTGGAATTTTGGAGAAGATCAAATGGAATGGTTTGGATGCAAAAAACTCTGATGTTTGACTTGTAGTTTGCTGCTTGACAAACTAGGTCGTTCTGAAGTAGGCTTTGGTTTATTTATTCATGTATTTTGGTTCTCTGCACAAGTCCTGCCTGCGTGGTCTGCAAATCATCAACACTATGTGCACAGTCAGTTGGCCCCTAGAATATAATCATTTCCGGATTATGGAACTTTTCTGATATATTGAAAATTGTTTAGGTGTTCCTTAATTTGTTGGTTCATTCATTCATATATTCTTCCTGAGTCCTAACCTGTGGCACATGTCAATCTTTTAATTATATTAAGTTTTCCTCTGTCCATTCTTGACTAGAATTTCCACTGGCTCAATTTAGCATATATTCTCCATAAGTTATAGGAAAAATGCTGATTGATTTAAATCTTGTCCATCTATAGAGTCACACCATCCAGATTTGGAGAAGGACATGGCAACCCACTCCAGTGTTCTTGCCTGGAGAATCCCAGGGACTGGGGAGCCTGGTGGGCTGCCGTCTATGGGGTCGCACAGAGTCGGACACGACTGAAGCTACTTAGCAGCATCCAGATTTCAGACGATGTCTGCTTTTCCTCAAGTTGGTTGGGGGAAGTGATGGACAACGTTACTTTTACATTTATCACAATAGGAAATACATTCATCGTGCTGATTCCCTTTGGATGCTTGTAGTGAAATACTTAACTCAGGAATGATTTAAATCATCCTCCTTAACAGTAGTTAAACACACTGATGGTACAGAGATCTGACAAACATAGCTATTATCATATGACTACCGAGAAGTTTTTGGACAGGCATGCCAGTTTGAAGAGGGGAGCTCGCTCCCTGAATGCTGAATGAGTGCTTGCCTGGGGTGTCCCCAGGAACAGGAGCTGACACAGGTGTTCAGCACAGTTGCTTACTGCTTCTCATCAAGTAGGATGGGGGGTTCTTAGCGCTGCTGGTTTGTGGCACTCAGCATATTTGGCAAGCAGTCAGTCCTGGCTGCGGATTTCCCTGGGGAAAATAAAAGCCACAGGGAAGTCATCAGTGTGACCTTCTGCTGGGTAGTTGGCACACTGCTGCTCCACAGGAAGGCTCTCAGTTGTCATTTTCTAAACGGGTAGATATCAGGTGCTGATGGAGGCTCTCCATTCAAGGTGGGAAGTGGTGAAGGAGAGAAAATATTGAACAGAAGCTTACCAAATAATTCCTAGTCATGAAGCTTAACACCAGCTGATCTGCTGATAAAAGGGATTGTTTTGTGTGTGGGGGAGGGAGTTTCTTTGGTTCTGCAAGCACAATTATAAGCTTTCCTATTTAAGTCTGACCCATCATATTGAAATGCTGTCACTAGTATCATTAGCAAGTAAAGTGTTGATAACATAGTCAAATGCACAGCAGAGTTCTGGCTCTTAAGTGTCTGGACTAACTCCCAATATTAGGAATAGGAGTCAAACTGCCATCACTTTTCCTGTGCTAACAGACGCCCTGCCATTAGCAGTCTGAAGGCAATTTTAATAAAATACATAGCCCTGCTGAGTTGGTCTCAAAAGATAAATAAGCGACGTAGAAAAGAAGCTTTTGTTTAAAAGTAATTATTTGAACTATGCATTACAGGTAATTTTCTTTTACCAGTAAGGCAAATGCTATCAGAATTTCAATAATGATTTGGTGGCCCTTATCTAAATAATGTGATATTGTTGTTTCAAAGACTTAAAGCGTCACTTTATTTTCACATATATACAAAATGAGGGCAAATTGGATCCAGGTATCAAGTGCATGTGTTTTACAGTTTATATTACATTTTTTTTTGGGTGAACAGTGTTGTATTCTTGGACAGATTTATGGAAATGTAACAAGCTGGTGATAGAGTTCTGGGAACTGCAGGCTTGACTTCCAAACACAGATTAGAACAGGAGGGCAAAGAACATCTTTTTATTTTTCCTTTTGCTGTCGGAAAGGGAATCACATTTCAGGTTTTTGTTCTTTTTTTTTTAAACTCTTTTAATAGGATACTTGTACATAAACCACAGTCGCAAGGGTGTAATAAATGTGTGCCTGTATCAGAGGGGCCAAAGCTTTGTTTGCCAAAAGGTAAAGAAGTCTCAGAACGCTTTTTAAGAGTCTATTCGGAAACCATTTAAACTACCTCCTTTCTTTCCCTTCTTAATAGTGACACGCTGGCCTGAAATCCATAATATAGAACTAGCTCTGGCCTTACAGAGGGCACAGCAAGAACTTACCTACATAAATGTGAAATGTAGAGCATCAGGAAGGTTCCTGTTTCTAAGTGCCAGTCAGGCAAAGGGCTTCCCAGGTGGCACTAGTGGTAAAGAACCCGCCTGCCAATGCAGGGGACTTAAGAGACAGACGTGGGCTCGATCCCTGGGTCAGAAAGATCCCCTGGAGGAGGGCATGACAACCCACTCCAGTATTCTTGCTTGGAGAACTCCATGGACAGAGGAGCCTGGCAGGCTATAGTCCATAGGTTCACAAAGAGCTGACGTAACTGAGCATGCATGCAGCCAGACGTATGTGCTTTAGACTGGGGCAGACCTCAATTCAAATCCCACTCAAATTCCAACTCTTTTCTTTTCATGATGTATCAGTTTTATCAAGTTATACGGCTTCTCTAAGTCTTTGTTTTCTCATCTATAAATTGGAAATAATAAAACCAACCTTGTCTGATTGTCACATGGACATAATGAGACAATACATGTAAAACCTTAAGGATGGTGTCTGGCACAGAGTGAGAACTTGGAAAAGGTTTGTTTTAATTTGTTTGTTTGTTTATTTTTATATTAATGAACTTCTAACACACTTTTATCAGGAAGGTTACATGTTAAATATTGTGCAAGGAGTTGGGATAAATAGGTTGATCAATATATAGTCTCCACTTCAAAATTTAAATCTAATGCAAGACAGAAATGTTAGCAGGTAATTCAAATACAGTGTGCCTGCCACTTGTTGCTGTATTCTTATTGGTCTTGTGCACATAAAGGGGGCAGGGCTTAATCTTGACTGTGGGAAAAAACTACTGTAAAATCTTTGTTTATTAAGCTTCTAAAGGGATGATGCTCTGCATTTCTACTCTGAGATGTTGTGGTCAAAGCCAACTATTTTTTTCCAAGAGTAATTTCCCAGCTCCTCCTTCTTTCTCTTCTTCTTCTTTTACATTTATGTAAACTTTCTCTTTGATTGTTAGTACCATAGTTAGATGATACCTGTAGTCAGAGAGAAGAGATAAGCATAAATCAATACTCAAATGCTGCTCAGCACCTCTGCTAAAATAATTTGGAGGAACAGTTAAAAACATAGACTTTATTCTCATACATTGCTGAATGGAATGAAAATTAGTACAAGTCTCATTGGAAAAGACTCTGATGCTGGGACGGATTGGGGACAACAGGAGAAGGGGACGACAGAGGATGAGATGGCTGGATGGCATCACTGACTTGATGGACGTGAGTCTCAGTGAACTCCAGGAGTTGGTGATGGACAAGGAAGCCTGCGTGCTGCGATTCATGGGGTCGCAAAGAGTCGGACACAACTGAGCGACTGACCTGATCTGATCTGATCTAGGACAGGAATTAGATGATGGCTAACAAACCTACATATATATACCGTTGTAACCCAGCAATCCCATTATTAGGAATTTATCTTGCAGGTATGTCTTTAACAATGTAGAATCACATGCCCAAAGTTAGTCATTGTGGCATTGTTTATAAATGTAAAATATTAAACGTTATCTAAATGTTCCTACATAGGAGAATAGTTGAATACATGATTACACTATGGCATCGCCTCATAATGAGGTACCATGTTGCTGTGAAAAGAATAAATGGATAGAGAGTAATTTTTAGCCTATACTACTAAGTGAGAAAAAAATACAGAAAAATAATATCTAGAATTAAAGGGGAATAAGAAAACATACTTATATCTGATAATTGGAGAAAATAGGAAACAAAAGTCAGAGACTCCTGAAATTGGCTGTTACTTATAGAGGTTGGGCTCAGTGAATGGGTATTGATAGAATGAAAATAAGGTAGAAATTGTGACAGAGGAGGGTGATACTTTATCTGAATATCCTTTTTTTTTAATATAGCTCTGAGTTTCACATACTCAAAAATAAGTAATTAAAATGAGCTTGGATATTCAAGGAGCCTCGCAAACCAAAAACCCAAAAAAGTAGCAAATTGTATTCATACAAATTACAAATGAAGAGGGAAGGGGGAAAAGAGTTCATTTGAATAACTTTGCCAAACAGAGTTTTGATTTTATAACTTAAGATTAAAAAAAATAACTATTGTAGTCTTATAGGAAAATTTATTTTTCACACAGTATAGATTAATGATTCTGTTTTTCAGAACCAGGGGTGAAAGTGAACATTTCTGAACCCTTGGTTATATCCTGGGCTTGTGGATAATAAGGGTTATTTTTCTCACCATAAAAGAAGGCTAAAGTGAACCCTGTGATGTTGAATTGGAATCTGAGTTATCAGTTGCTCATGGCGTGTGTTATAAAGAAGTAATTGTGTGTGTGTCTGTGTGTGTATCCATTTGTACATTTTCTATCTCTGTCTGTTGGAAGGATGTGAAAGCAATAATACCTCAATACTGATGAGTACTCCTAGTACCTAGATCTTGGTTTCTAAGCATCATTTTCCAGTAAAGGACACTGAGAACCCTTGTAGAAATGAATGATTTTAGGACAAGTACAGGAAAATTATATGATGAGAAACTGGAACATTTTGTGGTTCAAGAAAGTAGGGAATGACTTAAAAAGGATGGAAGCATGTGGAAAGGACATAGGAGTCAAATTGAAGTGGCTCACAATGGCCACATCTGGAACATTTGAGCAAGGAAATATGATAGTAATGGATTATACCCAGTATAGTCCATGATGCTATAAAAATGTTGGAAAAAATAATAAATGGGAGAGAAAGGAAAGCTCTTTTATAACAGTAGAATACCAATTAATAACTGTACAAGAAATGATGGAGATAGAAAATGACTATTTGGTAAATACCACATTAATAATTTTCCCAGGCAAGAGTCAGACTGGATGCTAAATCAGTGGTGAAAATCTGATGATAAATAGGATACTTACATAGTGTCCAAATATTAATGTATCTTCTCAGAATGATTGTTATTTACAAAGGGGACAGGAGCAACTTTAGAGTGGAATATCCTGCGAGACACCATCTAAAACAAGTGATCAAAGTATCCCCAGTAAGGAGACTAACCAGCATCATGTGCCACTCGTGTGATCACTGAGAAAGGTACAGCAAATCATTTTTGTTATTTTCTTACCCGAAATGCATAATATGAATTGTATCATGAGGAAATACCAGACAATTGTAAACCAACAGACATACTACAAAATAACTGAGCAGGTCTCTTTAAAAGTGTCAGGGTCATGCAAAACAAATAAAAACGGAAATTGTCCCAAATGAAAAGGGACTAAGAAGACAGGATAGCTAAATATCAGCTCATGGTCCAAGAAAAGGACATGAGTGAGACAATTGTTGAAATTTCAATAAGGTCTGTATATCAGCCAGTTGTTTTCTGTTAATTTCTTGCTTTTGCTCATTGTGCTGTGAATTTGATATTTGTATGCAAGGAGGACTTTTCTGGTGGCTCAGATGGTAAAGCGTCTGTCTACAATGCGGGAGACCTGGGTTCCATCCCTGGGTCGGGAAGATCCGCTGGAGAAGGAAATGGCACCCCACTCCAGTACTATTGCTTGGAAAATCCCATGGACAGAGGAGCCTGGTAGGCTACAGTCCATGGGGTCGCAAAGAGTCGGACACGACTGAGCGACTTCACTTTCACTTTCAATATGCAAGGAAGCTGGGAATTTTGTACTATTTTTGAAATTTTTTCTAAATGTGAAATTATTTCAAAATGAAATGTTAAATTGAAAAATAAAAATTAAAATATGTACCTTAAATAAGATGTATGTAGATATTATCCATTCTTCTTTATTATCATAAAAGAAAGAGTTTGCTTTGTAAGAGGATATCATCACTGGGCTCTGGGCTCATCATTCTGGGCTCTCAGAACAAAATGTCATCATAGAGTATCATGTATGTTGCACTGTGAATTTGGTCTTATTCTGTTAACTGACTCTGTCATACTCTGTGTAAACCTTGTGGGTACTTATTATGCCTTTGCATGTTATAGTCTATTTGCCAATAAAATAGGGATAATGATCTTAGCACTATGATTTCTAACTATTCACATCAATAGAGTAGAGCAGAGATGTCAAGTGTGGAGCCCGACAACAATGATTTTAAGAAGCACTCAAGTACAGATCAGGATTTAATGCCAGTGAAGGACCTAGTATCTTCTGGTAGGTGTCAAACTCCAGAGTATAAAAATATTTCCAGAGAGGGAAGATAGAGCTAGTATATTCAGTTCAGTGGATGTGTATGAAGAGATCAGTAATCAGACAAAAACTAGAAAGGAAGTACGAGCAGAGTACATAGTGCAGCCAGTCAGTGGTTTCTGAGAGTCCAGAGTCTTAAGTTATAAACAGGGCTTGGCAATGATGGTGAACTTGATGATGCCAGTGAGATGGCCTTGCTTGATGAGACATGCTTGGTGACAGCATTAAAGGGCTAGGATGAAGGGTCGATTGCAACGTGTGGTTTCATGGAATTCTGTGTACAAGCACCTTGTTTTCATATACATTCCTACTCAAAAATTTCATGTTTAACATCATTGGAAGATGTAGGTGAGGAGATTGATTTCATTACCTATGTTTTTATCGATGAGGAAACCCAGATTCAACATTTCCAAAATCCTATAGCTAATAAATACAAAAAGAATGTGTAGTCTGGTCCAGAGCATTCACTTGAGTTTATTTACCTCCTTCTAGCATCAAAGAAACCCTTTAATATACATGGCATTTTTGCAAATAAGATTATTCAGGGACGTGTTTTTCCTGATGGAAGACTAGATCGATTTATTCTCTTTGATTTTTCAGAGGGATCTGTGACTTAACAGATAATAAAGAATAGATTTTTCCTTCCACACTAGTGTACAATATGGAGTGGAAGTATTTTTGCAAACTTGGAGATATATAACTCTGCTAGTAAATGTACTCAAGAAGCATCATTATCAATAGCATTTAACACAGAGATTGTAGTACTTGCCCAGAATCCCAAGAGTAAGGGCTGAAAATAAAATGTGAACTTTGTTGCCAGTAGTCCCGACAGAGATTATCCTTTGGCCAGATTATGAATTGTCTTCAGTGAAGATGATTCTTTGATAGTCCAGCACCAACCAAGGAGACTAGATATCTGCTTCCGAGGCTAGGTAACACTCACTGGAAGAGGATGGGTCCAAAGGAGCCTGAATAGCAAGCAGTGGAGTTCTGATGCTCTGTTGTGATGTTAATTAGCATTTTGAGCATTATGGTAATTTGAATAAAATTCTGTAGGGTTGCTTGAGAATCCTGGGAGTAGAGTTAGAAGCAATAGTACCTATGTAGAATGAAAAGCATTCTTACCTATGTAGAATGAAAAGCAGTTGAAATCTGATAGAGACCTTGGGATGAATATTCTGAGTGTGTTATCTCATCCAGCCCCTGAGAGTTTTAGCTTCCTAAAGTACTCTGGGACATTGAAGAAGTTCCTCTCTCTTCCCTTTGAAGAATACTTTGAGTGATGTCAGAGTCTTTATATGACTGCTGCCGCTGCTGCTGCTAAGTCACTTCAGTTGTGTCCGACTCTGTGCGACCCCATGGACTACAGCCTTCCAGGCTCCTCTGTCCATGGGATTTTCCAGGCAAGAGTACTGGAGTGGGGTGCCTTTGCCTTCTCTGCTTTATATGACTGACATTTGCCAAAAAGATGATGGTATCTACTAAGACACACAAATATTGTTCCTATTTAGGAATTTGTGTATTGCCATGACAGAGTAGATAAAAAAACAAAACAAAACCCTATTTAGTTCTTTACTGTTAGATCAAGAGTTCCTTCTAGAGAAGGGAGTGGCTACCCACTCCGGTATTCTTGCCTGGATAATTCCATGGACAAAGGAGCCTGATAGGCTACAGTCTAGGGGAATCACAAAGAGTCAGACACTACTGAGTGACTAACATATTTTCTGAAGAGTTCCTTGTCTGTTACATATATTTGACTTCCAAATCTAGGATTTATTAAAGACTTAAGAGATTTATAAAGACCATATAAAATGTAAACTTTAGTCTAATCACTGATTTAGAGATTAATACTGAATCTAAGTGCTGGATGATGCTTACCTATTAATAAGTCACTGATTTTCTAGACAAGGAATGAGGCTCAGCGAAGTTAAATGTTTTATCATTTTACACAGTTAACAAGCGACAGAGCCAGAAAATGAACCCAGATTTCTTGATTTCAGGCCCAGCTTTCTTTGCACTACGGCGTGGTGCCTTATGACACGTATGAGATTAGAGCAAAATTATATTTGTTGAAATGCATGAAAAGTGTTGCGGGTCTTTTGTTGATGTTTTGTGAATAGAGTGAGTTTATTCCCTCCTTGATTATTTTTTGTTTAACACTGCAATTAATAAATGAATAATATTCTCTGCCTACCTTAGATAGATAAGGTTCTATTAGTGTGTGTTTTTTCTTTTTTTTTTTGATGGTCTGCCCATAGGATTGGAAAATCCTTTCTTGTCTCAGAACGAATATATGCATACCTTTGAGTTGCTAGCACTTGAACTGCTAATCCATTAAGTGACTAACCTGAGAAATCACTTCTCTCCTGAGAGGTGCCCTGGATTGCAAATGTCTTTTGATAGCACTGCAGTGGTAGTGTAGGGATTTGCAACTGGCAGGCAGGAATTGAATTGCCATCATTTGGCTTTAGTAGGAGTTAGAGTCTTGTCTCCAACATAAGCATGAGCCAAGGTACTGTCTTCTTTTTTCTAATTTTAGTTGGAACCATTGGCACTGATCTTACCTAGACAGACTAGTGTTATTTCTACCCAGCACAATCTGCTGGCATGGGCTCCCTTCCAAGCCATGCAGTTGAACTTCTCCCCCTGGTTTACCAAACAGAGAGAGAGATGAATGGATGTAGAGGACAGGAGCGTTCACCTTTTTCATTAGAAGCCATCCTTTCAGACATAGAGATTCTAGGTTTAATTGGTTCGATATATGACTCAGAGAGAATTGGCCCTTACGACTGAAAATTGTGCTGTGCTTTAATTGTGGGTTATGAAATAACCAATCCAGTGTTTTGGTTTTGGGAAATGGCTATTGATATATTTAACTGCTCAAGGGTGGGAGGAAAGGTGAGAAGTGATGTCTACTCTGCAGCCCTCACTTGTTCATTACTGGGAAAGATGAGTTTTACAGTTGTCCTGTCATGATCTCTAGTCATGGGCACTCATCGCTGAATGCATCTCTCAGGCCCTCAGTCACACTGGTCATGCTGAGGCTTCCATCTGCATCTCTTTATCAGAACCCTCAGTGAGACCCCCATCAGAGCATCAGCGTTCCCTCTTGGCTAACTCCCATCCCACGGCAAGTTAAGAGGGGACATCACAGCCTCTGTAACCTTGACCCTCTAGGTAGCCGTATCTGTGCCTTTTCTCCCTACTTCAGTTTGTCATGGGATGTCTGCTACAAGGCTGCTGTCTCACAGAGGGCCATTTAGAAAGCAGGCCTCAGAAACAGAGGGGTTTATACGATTTCCCATTCTCACCCCAACCTAACCTGCACTTGACCTGTGGGAGCAGGAATGTGAGTTCCTCATATTAGTATTTGAGGTCTCTTCTCCCTGGTGACTCTTCCTTTTAAGTTAAAAGTGCCCATAACACTCAAATTCTTTCACTATTTGACATAAATAATGCTTTTCCATACGTAAAAGCAGATATTTTTTTTTCTGGTTTCTTGTGACTCATTTGAGAAAGACTATACGTGGGATTCCCTGGTGGCTCAGATGGTAAAGGGTCTTCCTGCAATGCAGGAGACCCAGGATCCATCCCTGGGTCAGGAAGATCCCCTGGAGAAGGAAATGGCAACCCACTCCAGTGTTCTTGCCTGGGAAATCCCATGGAAGGAGGAGCTTGGCAGGCTATAGTCCATGGGATCACAAAGAGTTGGACACGACTGAGTGACTTCACTTTCCTCACTTTCTTTCATACAAGGAATGGGGGGTTAACACATAGTATTATTATTTCACAGATCATTATGCAGGAAACCCAATGGTAAAGAGAAAAGACACAGACTGTCCTCATGGGGTGCACAGTGAGATCACACAGAGTTTATTAGTTATTATTGTTCTTCAACACAGTAGATACAGACACGTTCACAAATAGGAGATTCTAATAAACAACTAGAGAGTATGTTTAAATTTTATGGAAAGAAGGGCTTCAAAGTGTGTACCATGTCCTGAAGGTCTGGTTGAAAAATAGCAAATCGTTATCCAAGTAGAAAAGAATTCCATAGATTTATTATTTATTTATGGGCTTCCCTGGTAGCTCAGCAGTAAAGAATCCCCCTGCAAACAGGAGATGCAGGTTTGATCCTTGGGTTGGGAAGATTCCCTGGAGAAGGAAATGGCAACCCACTCTAGTATTCTTGCTTGGAGAATTCCATGGACAGAAGAGCCTGGCAGGCAACAGTCCATAGGGTTACAAAGAGTCAGACACGACTGATACGTATTATTGATTCATTTGGCTATGTTGCATCTTAGTTGTGATACACAGGATCTTTCTTGTGGAGCATGAACTCTCTAGTTGTGGTATGTGGGCTCAGTAGTTGTAGCACACGGGCTTAGTTGCTCAGCATCATATGGGATCTTAGTTCCCAGACCAGGGATTGAACTTATGTCCCCTGCATCGCAAGGTAGTTTCTTAATTACTGGATTACCATGAAAGTTCCAGATTCCGTAAATTCAAACCACCACTCTTCTCTCTCTGTCTCTCCCTTTCTCTTCAACACTGTTATGTCCCCGTGTTGTATAGTCATTTTGGTAAAACGTCTGGGCTCCCTGTCTACCATATCCTGTTGGCTGACTTTTGCCTCCTTTTCAATCATGAATGAGCTGCCCTCCTCTAGGGTGGTAGCCTGATACAATTAATAATAATGAATAATAATCATTAAACACTTAGATCTTGATTTATGGTGTCAGATAGATTATGTTGCTTAATTATCAGACCAGCCCTTTGGGAAAGGTATCGCTATTATCCTTATTTTACAGATGAGCAAGTTGATACAAAATAAGAGAGCAGGCAACCCTGAAGCACATACGTGGGCACCATAGGATTTTTTATGCCACCAAATTCTGAGTCTCTATTGCTTAGGAATTGTATTCAGTTTCAAATAATAGAAACCTGAGTGATGGTAGTTTGAACAAGATAGTTTTTCTTTAACCATACAAGAGGATCAGATGCAGTGCAAGCTGCTTCACCATCCTTTGAGGCATCCGGACTCCCTCTAGTTTTCTCTTCCGCCACACTTAGGCTACATCCTCATTCTAAAGATCACAAGAGACCGGGTATGGCTTTAGCAGTGTAGCTCTATCTCACATCAAGGCAGGACACAGGAAAAGCACAAACAGCAAAGAACAAAGCGACCAAAACAGCCAGAGCTGTCCCCTTTGAAAGGACTTTCACTGAATCTTCCCCTAAGTTCTACTTGTATCTGAGTGCTTTTAGTAGGGTTCTATTTATGCATTTAATTGTTCTACTTGATTACTGGTAAAGCATATCAGATGGTCAGTTAGAGTTCTCCACCATACTTCTCTATCTCCCTGACAGGTTGCGTTTTCCTATAGCATAAGAATAGGAACAGGAAGTGTTTTAATTATTTAAAAGAAACCAAATTTTTCTTTTTTATTATTTAAAATAAACCAAATTTTCTTTGTTTCTTTTCAAACTGACAGTTTCTTAGTTTCTTCAGGTCTCCTGCATGGTTATGCTTATTAAAACACACACACACACACACGTATGTCTCTTGAATGGAAAGATATCCATCTTCGGATGAGATATTTTCTATAGAATCTTCAGCACATATTTAGCACACACCTGCTTGTAAGGAGATATTAAACTGGTCTGGAAATGGGGAACTGAGGCAATGTTACCCAAGTTTAGAGAAACTGTCAAGTGATTAAACCTTGCCTCTATCTTCCAAAATGCTAATTGACAAATGACTCGTTATAGGGATAGAAATGTTTTCCTGTAGAATAGACCATTCTGAGTTGTATATGTTCCATCTTGTACCATGATGGAAAAAAAAAATTGCTAGTCAGAGTATTATATGCAGGAAGTAGTATGCTTTTGCATTTATGAGGCTATAATCCCAGGAAACTACTTATTCATTTATCCCAACATTTGAATAAAAACAAGAGGTTGACATTTAAGTTGTGAGAGAGTATTTGGTTGAAAACTACAGTAAATTGTAGTGTGGATTTTTAAAAAATCTGATCCATCTGTCTTTGACAAAAATTTACTAGTGTTTTCTCTGCTACCTCAGTTTCTCCCTTTAGAAAATGAAGGCTTTTTTTGTGGAGTTGATGTCAGTAAGATACATTGCAATACAATGATAATTCACAGGAATTCTGGCTAGCTCAGTGCTAATGCCATGCTATTCTGTTTTTACACATCTGTGGTACAGAGAATTGTTTTATTATATCATTGTGAATGTGGTTAATATAAACTATTGTTGTGGTAAGAAACTGATCTTCAAATACTTTATATATAAGAACCATGTGCTTCAAAGTAGGTAGTACAAAGCCTGGACAAACCAAATAAACACTTATCAGTGGCTTTATGTATGAAAACTGTGTCAACAATTAGGTTGACTACATTCACTCCAGATATTTCTTGAGGGTTTTGGGTTTATTTTTAATAAATCCCTAACACCAGTGTTTCCTAATTTGGTTAATTGAATTCTTTTTAAGCAAGGATTTATAGACTTTTAACATTGAAATCAATTGTATATATTCTCATCCAATTTGGTTTAGCTCCATAAGAGAAAATTTGGGAAACTGTGAATATAAACTAGAGAGTTAAGCAGTTAGGATCATTTAGGTGTATAACCTTCTCTCATACTGATTAACTGTTCTTAATTTTAATTGGGCAGGTATATTGCATTCTTCTCTTTCCTTTCTTAATGATAAATATGCCAACGATTATTGTACGCACAAAGTAAATATGTATGTTAAAGCTAATTAGTATAAAATCTTTTGCTCTATTTATTTTACTATTTCATGTGAAAGTATTAAATGGGCTTAAATTAACTGAATAATTGTTAGCTCCTCTTAGTTTATATGTTAAAATCATGACTTTAGACCATTGCTAAGAATTTTTCAGCAACAGGAAGTGAGCTGGATTTTTAAGATTTGGTCTTTATGAACAAGTTGGTTATTTCCAGAAATATGAATTTACTTGTTTTCGAAAAGATGACTATTTTAAGTGTAGAATTTCACATGATATTCAGTATTCATGACCTGACCACATACATATTTTAGTGTTGTCTTCCATAAAGCAATTTATTTTAAATTGTAGCTAGTAGATAATTGATTTGTGTTTTAGAGATAAGGATCACTTAATTTTTGTAATTGTCCAAAACATAATATTAAAGACTATACCATGGCCATTTCTAATGCCATCCTTTCAATACAGCTGAATCTTGCAATCACATATACTACCTAAGGAATCTAATTTTTTTTCTAGTCTATAAACTCCTATAGTTGATAAAAGGGATGTGTAAGAAGATAATTGTATTGATTAATTCAATTTCTGGGTTAGGCATAATGTTGTAAATTGAGGATTACTCATAGAAATTGAATACAGAGAGAAAATATTTTCAAGTCTTTTTTTTTTTTGTGTATTGACTAATACTGAACTCCTGAAAGCTATCCAACCTCACAGAGCTACAATAAAATTCTAATGGGGTCCTGAATGCCAGCTCTAGTTTTGTTGCCTATAAGGTATATGCATGAACAACCTTTTACTAGCAGGATGTCTTTGTTTTAATTTCCATTGAAGAACTCATGGACTAACACTTCAGTTCAGTCACTCAGTTGTGTCTGACTCTTTGCAACCCCATAGACTGCAGCACTCCTGGCCTCCCTGTCCATCACCAACTCCTGGAGTTTACTCAAACTCATGTTCATCAGGTCAGTGATTCCATCCAACCATCTCATCCTCTGTTGTCCCCTTTTCTTCCTGCCTTCAATCTTTCCCAGCATCAGGGTCTTTGCATCAGGTGGCCAAAGTACTGGAGTTTCAGCTTCAACATCAGTCCTTCCAATGAATATTCAGGACTGATTTCCTTTAGGATGGACTGGTTGGATCTCCTTGCAGTCCAAGGGACTCTCCAGAGTCTTCTCCAACATCACAGGTCAAAAGCATCAATTCTTTGGTGCTCAGCTTTCTTTTCAGTCCAACCCTCACATCCATACATGACTACTGGAAAAATCATAGCTTTGATTAGATGGACCTTTGTTGGCAAAGTAATGTCTCTGCTTTTTAATATGCTGTCTAGCTTGGTCATAACTTTTCTTCCAATGAGCAAGCATCTTAATTTCATGGCTGCAGTCACCATCTGCAGTGATTTTGGAGCCCCCGCAAATAAAGTCTGTCACTGTTTCCATTTTTTCCCCGTCTATTTGCCATGAAGTGATGGGATGGGATGCCATGATCTTAGTTTTCTGAGTGTTGAGTTCTAAGCCAATGTTTTCACTCCCCTCTTTCACTTTCAAGAGGCTCTTTAGTTCTTCTCAACTCTGCCATAAGGGTGGTTTCATCTGCATATCTGAGGTGATTGATATTTCTCCCAGCAATCTTGATTCCAGCTTGTGCTTCACCCAGTCCAGCATTTCTCATGATGAACTCTGAATGTAAGTTAAATAAGCAGGGTGACAATATACAGCCTTGACGTACTCCTTTCCCAATTTGGAACCAGTCTGTTGGTCCGTGTCCAGTTCTAACTGTTGCTTCTTGACCTGCATACAGATTTCTCAGGAGGCAGGTCAGGTGGTCTGGTATTTCCATCTCTTGAAGAATTTTCCACATATTTTTGTGATCCAGACAGTCAAAGGCTTTGGCGTAATCAATATAGTAGGAGTAGATGTTTTTCTGGAACTCTCTTGCTTTTTTGATGATCCAACAGATGTTACAATTTGATCTCTGGTTCCTCTGCCTTTTCTAAATCCAGCTTGAACATCTGGAAATTCATGGTTCATGTACTATTGAAACCTGGCTTGGAGAATTTTGAGCATTACTTTGTTAGCGTGTGAGATGACCACAACTTAGGGACTTCTAATATCTTAGCGACTAAATAGCAGCAAATATATATTGATCTGTTGCCCCCGAAGTATATTTTTTATATAAATATAGTTAAGCAAACTGGATTTTTATCTGTATCTTTGTATGTGAAAGCAGACATCTCCACATATATATGTATGTGCTATGAAAATGTGCTTAGTCGCTCAGTTGTGTCTGACTCTTTGTAACCCCATGGCATGCCAGGCTCCTCTGTATATATATAGTGTCCATATTTATTACATAGTAGTTAGTCTGTTGAGGGTTTCATCAGATAATAGATTCTCTAATGCAGAAACTGTTTTATTCACATCCTATCACCCCCAACAGAGTATAATACAATGTCTTTTACACAATGGTTGCTAAATTAGTGGTTGTAGTGAGTGGTGTCCAAAAGAGTGCACATTTAATCAGAGAGAAATGTACTGTTTGATTCTGATACAGGTACACGGGAAAGATGTCACTTAAAGAATGTCCCCATTATTGTCAATTAGAAATCCTTTATTCTTATCTACTTAGATGGAAGCTAAGCTCTGCCAGTTTTATATAGTTTTATTTGTAATTGTGAACATGTAGAACCACATGAGGCCATCAATCAGAAGAGAGATGAAGGCCCAACAGAATTATTTCTGTAGGTGGCCAATTTTTTTTCAATCAAGGACAGCTGAAAGGTCATGATTAAAACAGTGATTTTCCTGAAATTGTAAGTAACTGTTAGTGACTGTTTTGCACAAAGATGTCAAAACTACTTTTTTTCCTCTGAGAAAGAAAATTATAAGTTCTTGAAAATGTTGGCAAGGCTCCAAATTTCACTTGCACTACTGTAATGTATTTTAATTACTGCACTTGAGTCAGTTTCTTAAAAAATATGAGGAAAAAATAAAGTAGTGTGATAGTAAGCATACATAGAGTTTAAACAGTAGTCATCTAAAGCCTCCTTGATAGGTGCATACTCATTACTCAGAATTAGCCGAGGAGTAGGACTTAACAGTTTTTACCCAAGGAGTGTGCATAGCATTAATTCATAAATCTACAGAGAGATGAGGAATGATACCACTGTGTATTTTAATTAGAATATGGCAGTGATGTTTGAAATACTTAAGTAATTTGTTTCACGTAGGTCAGTTAGCAAAGGCAGCCAAGGATAGCGAACGTTGCTAGTGATTTCTGTAGGTGGCCCTTTATTTTCGGAGTCAGAATTGACTCTGGTCCCTGGGTGATGGCAGGGAGGACTAACTGCTGGTTGTCATCATCCTTCAGATGAGGTGTGGATGTGAAGTCCTAACCATTTTGTAGTCATTAAAGATTCCTCAGAACCTTTGTAGCAGAAAGGGTTTTAACCACGGTGTCCTGGTCAGTTTCCAAATCCGGTAATTGCATTATGCCTTCCAGTGTCTTCCTGCAGGTTCTGTTTTTGTTTATTTGTTTGTTTGGGGTTTTATTGTTATTTTTGCTTGCATATATGGGGCTGTAGTTTTGGGGGGTGGATCTCTCCTTGGTTTTAAGCTCTGTGTGCTTTTAGTCTTCCTTAGGCTGTACAGGAATAGAACTGAATAGTTTTGTTAGATACACATTACTTTAGCCTGCCTTAATGGTTTATGTTTCATCCTTTTTACATGGTTTTAGTTTCATATTTGAAGAGACACGTATAAAGGAACAAAAGAAGTGAATAATGATGTGAGGATCAACAAATACGGTGACAGACATGGGCTGCTCTTTGAGATATGGTCCCAGTGTACCTCCTTTACCTTGGAGGAAAACTCCAGAAGGCAGAGAAGATGAATGTCACTTGCTGGGTTTGAGGAGGGAATCACAAGAGAACATGAGAAGTGTTAGTTCACTTAGAATTAAAAACTGGTAAAGTTTCGTTTGAGTCCAAGAATGACATGGTTCGTTTCCATGTTAAATGTCAATCTTTTTCTCCCATTGATAAGCTTGTTAAATTTGGATTTGTAAGGCAGAAGGATATGTCTCTGATTTTAAGAGCAATATTTTGATATGTCATACTTTTGATGGCCATGTTTTGAATTAGATATTTCACTCATGATCATTTTTTTTGTAATCTACAGGAAGATAAAATTCTATCAAATCAACATTTACTGGATGCCATCCATATTAAAAGAACTGCATTTGATGTATTACTCTTGAAGATACTTTATTTGGTCCAAAAAACACTGTACCAAGTATTTATCCTATTATATCCCTATTGGGTTGAAAGCTTTTTTTTTTTTTTTTTGTTGTTATTTTATCTATTCAACAAGGAAATGATAAAACAAAATTCAGAGTAATTTAGTTCTAGACCAAGCATAAATTTCATCCATTAGTCTCAAAACTTATCCTGCCAACAGCATTATATAGTAGAAAAAGCATAAGCTCATGTGTCAAAAGAGCTGTTTTTTAATGCTGGCTCTTACAAAGTCTATGATTTCCAAATGGGTAAGTTGCTTTAACTTGTCTCAGTTTTTTTTTCATTGTGAATAGGCATGATTGTAATATTTTGACCTACCTACAGAAACAGTTTTAATCAAAGGGAAAAAAACACATTCCCTTTTGAAGTAAACTCTAATCTATAATATAGTACTTTCCTCACTAATATTATTTATATTTTAAAATATTGTTGAAGTGTAGTTGATTTACAGTGTTGTATTAATTCCTTCCATACAGCAAAGCTCAGTTATATATATATATATATATATATATATATATATATTTCATGTTCTTTTCCATTATGGTTTTTCAAAGGATATTGAATATAGTTCCTTGAGCTATACAGTAGGACTTTGTGGTTTATACCTCACTAATGTTTTATCTTTCATCAGATTGACTCTACATATAACCCTCAATTAGAAATCACTCTTCATAGATTTTCTGGAATCTTAGTTTGAGATTGAAGCTCTTCTGGGTTCTGTGTGGTAGAGCAATTCTCTTCTGTTATAGCCTCTATAATGTTCTTTTCCCAATACTAGATAGTTTTATTTTCTCATTCATCTTTTTACCACATCTAAATCATGTAAGATAAATAAATGAAAGACTGTAATACTTCTTTTCCAGGCCCAGTTAATCTGAGAGTATCTGGACCTGACAGAATCAGTTGTCATTAGGTTGGCAGAAGGCTGAAAACTGAGTATCAGTCAGCCACAAAGAGTAGGTGATTGGAGCAGATCTTAGCAATATGGGGAAGCTCATACCTATGAAGCATCAGTGACCTCAGGGTAGGAAAAAATCTTGTCAAACTGGCTGTGGGCAGTGCAGTTTTCCTGGAGGTAAGGGTGTCCTGTCATGACTGGTAACTCCATCAACACATATTAGGAATGATCAAAATGATAAGCTGGCTCTGAGTACCAGAGACCCTTGACAGAAGTAGCAGACAATCCCAGGAGACTATTTTCAACAAGATAAAGAACCTGGTGACAGAGACCATGGAAGCTAAGTGTGGACTCAGTAAGGAAGCAAACACAAACATTAAGTTTACAAAACTGTACTAAAAAGTGGGATTGTGGTGACTCGGACCTTGAGGTCTGCCTGGTTGGAGACCAGAGAGTGAAGTAGCTCATATCAGTATCACTCTCTTTGGCTTTCCTGCTCTAAGATCTCTTATCAGCTACCTCCTGTCTCACTCCCAGTTTCACACAGGGCAGGAGAAGAGAGAACTTACCTCAAGTTGAGAACATGACTCTTATTCTCTTCACTCTTTTCTTCACTTTTACCTCAAACTAAAAGGTTATTACTACCTTATTTTCTTCTGTTTTTCCTCAGCCATCAATTACCTTTTCCCCCTTTTCCTCTTCAAGTTTCTGTAATCATTGTACAAAAGTTGCATAAAAATTCATTGGTTTAAGACACATTTTAGCACTTTTTAAACATATGACACTGTGATGAATCTTAAATCTCTGTGTGCATGCTCAGATGCTCAGTTGTGTCCAAATCTTTGACCCCTGGACTGTAGCCAGTTAAGCTCCTCTGTCCAGGGGATTTCCCAGGTAAGAATACTGAAGTGCGTTACCATTTCCTTCTCCAGGGGATCTTCCCAACCCAAGGATTGAACTTGCATCTCCTGTATTGGTAGGTGGATTCTTTACCACCTTACCACCTGGGAAGCCCCTTAAATCTATGACTTAATTTAATTGACTCAGAAATTTTTTCTTGGTGATGTATAAAATATTGGGTTGTCCTCAAATCCTGGATGAAATACAGAGCTTACCTGAGTCAATTGTTGCCAACAGTGGCTTCAAAGACAACCTGAGTCATAAAGACATATGATATCGCTGATAGCACATGATGTCACAGACACTGACTGTCACTGGGGCTTGAAGGAGCCACAGTATTTTGAAAAATCCCCTCAGAGACTAAGCCACCTATTCTCCATCTTGCCACATTCTCATTATAGAGGAAAAGAGCCATCAGAGAGGGCTCTGCACAGGAGACTCCATATAGGTTTTTATGAACTCTTGTCTTCAGAGCAGGATTTTTTTGCATCTGACATCTTTCCCCTCATAGAATGTTATGAGCCAGTGCTTAAGTAATGCCTGTATTCTCCTTTTATCTATGTACATGCATGTGTCCACAAATGTTCTGGTGTTTGGAAAGAAAAGTGAATCTCCTTTCTTCAGTGGGTTCTATCCCAATACAGAAATTCTGCTTAGTTTCCTGAGATTGAGGCTTAATTTGGCATTTTCAATATTGATTTCTTTGGTCACACTATCTTCCAAAAATGCTAATCTTTATTTCTAAAAGAAGCATAACTTTCTGACCAGGACAGTTGACTAATACATGGAATTTTAAATATTTTCTCATTGCCTACCTGAAAACAAACAAACATATATTTGCACGGTAATTGTATCATTGTTTAAAGTTTTGCTGTTGAATTAACATACACGTTGTTCTATTCCAAGTAGAAGGCTTTCTTTTCTTATTGTTAAGAGCTGTAAGATATCTGCCATTTGGTAAGCTGAATGTTTGGAATGTGTCCCAGTATTAGAAACTTGTTTCAATTGTTGTTCAGTCCATAAGTTGTCTCCAAGTCTTCATGACCCCATGGACTTCAGGCACACAAGTCTTCCCTGTCCTTCACCATCTCCTGGAGTTTACTCAAACTCATGTCCATTGTGATGCCTTTCAACTATCTCACTCTCTGTGGTCCTCTTCTCCACTTGCTCTCAACCTTTCTCAATATGTCTTAATATTTGGGCAATGTCTTGATTTTGTTGCAGGAAGGGGCGCCCTTTCCATGGGCCAAAAGTGGGCTCTTGTCTAACACTTGGAAGTGAATTGTCTAAGGAGACATCCATGCTGACAAAGCAAGAGATGTTATTGAGAAGGGGCGCCCAAGTGTAGAGCAGGAGAGTAAGGGAACCCAGGAGGACTGCTATGCTACGTGACTTGCAGTCTTGTGTTTTTTGGTGAAAGGATTAGTTTCTGGGTAGTCTCTGGCCCATCATTCTGACTCAGAATCTTTCCTAGTGATACATGTGTTTCTCAGCCAAGTGGGATCCTGGGAGGAGGATTCTGGGAGGTAGTAGGACATGTGGTGTCTCCTTTTGACCTTTGCTGAACTTTTGGGGTTGGTGGTGGCTTGTTAGTTCCATGTTCCTTACCAGGACTTCCTGTTGTAAAATAACTCTTGCAAAGAGTTACTATGGTGCCTGGCTAGGTTGAGCGATTTCAATCAGTGTTTCCTCTAGCAAGTTCATAAATAAAGCATATAAACATAACATTTTTTATAAAGTATATACACATAAAATTCTTTACACAAAGTTTTCATAGGCAGAAAATAGTCTATAGTGTCAATGAAAAAGAAATACAGTAGGACTTGAGAAATGAAGGGATTGTAAGAACTAGAATTATAGACTAAAAAAGAACAGCTAGTTAATAATAAGGCATTGTAGGTTTTGATACTCTGATTTTCTCAAAGACAAAGACCTCATCTGAAGGCAATAGCAGGCTTCCACTGAGGGAGAATTGGATATTAAGTGAGACTTGGTGAGACTCCTGGGTGAGACTCTACTAGGTGAGACTTGAGGACACTTGTGCTTACTTGGTGTCCTCACTTAGAAAAACTACACACTCATTTCACACTATACTCATAGGTGGTACAGTGTTAGAGAACACTTGAAGTCACCTCTCAACAGCATCCCAAAGGAGTGTGTGTATTCTGAATATTGGTGACTACATGGATGTGAGAAGGCACTCTCCTACAAAAGGTAATTTCCATAGCGTTTCAAACTGAAGAATTTAAAAGACAAATACGGTTTTATTTAATATGGAGAGATCTCAGGCTCTTAGGCCTTTGAAGTATTTGACAACAGGGATGTTCCTGTTTATTATGCTCTCATCGTATATTTCAGCAATTAGAAGTCAGGGAGAGACTTCTGTGGATACTCGGATACGGAATGTCTGTACTATTGGAGTTCAAGGTCTAACAGCCGTCTCAAAGCCCTGTCTACTGAGCTAGTTTCCAGTGACTGTCAGGGAGTAAGAGGAAACTGAGACATGTATGGGGAAAAGTTATTGTAGCAGAAGCAAGATAGGATATGGTGTACTTGACTTAGGATAGGCATTCCCTTTAGGTTTTCTATCCTTGTAGATAATATTTTCTGTGGAATACAACTCATGCAGTAGTATTGAAGCTAATGGAATATAATTTTCAACAAATCATTTTTGGTTTTCGTTATTAAAATATTTATTTATTTGATGTTTAGTGAGCTATTAGCCAGCATTCAAGGCCCAGTTTAAATGTCTTCCTATTTATAAAATTTTCACTCTGTTTTCAAAATATTATTTTCATTTTTCTCTCTAAATAAATATATATTAGTGGACTGATCTTGTTTCTCCATGCAGTCTATACGTAATAGATGCATTTGCTATTACAAAGAACAGAATACATTGGATGAATTGTTAGCAGTCCTTGGCTATATATTTCTCAAAATATTGATTATTCTGAGAGCTCTTTATCACGTGTGAGTTTTCCAAAACTTTACTTTCTAAAACAATTTTTTCAATTTATTTTTAGCCATGTAGTGCAGCTTGTGGGATCTTAGTTCCCTGACCAGGGATCGAACCCAGACCTAGGCAGTGAAAACGCTGCATCCTAACCTTCGGACCACCAGAGAATTCCCCAGACCGTGCTTTCTTGCTTCATCTTCATGCTACCTGTCTCAGGCTTTTTGCCTTATTCATTTAAATTCTACCTTAGGAAGTGCAAAGGAAGAAATGAAGGATTCAAATCACTTGAAAAAGAGGAGACGCATTCAGCCTTTGTTCACTCCTGGCTTTTGATCATAACCGTAATTCTCTGTAAGCAATCCAATAAAACTTCCCATTGAGTTGCATTCGTGTTTCCTTTGAGCTTGAATTTACAGACTACCATCAGTAGATTAAAAATCCATTAAAATCTATACGAAAGCTGAAGTTACGTATTCCTTTTGCTGTAGTAAAGATTTTTCTGAAAGATTTTACATTAAAACTCTGTTCCTACGTAGTGATATTAATAGGCCATTTCAAAATCAAACTTGGCTTGTCCTTAAGGCATGGAAGACTGCACAAGGAGTAGCTTCCCATATTCCATGCAATTGCGTTTTGGACAGATGACTGAGACACAGTTGATTCTTTTCTCATGTCAGAAAGACAATGCTAGACTCTATTAACAAACAGCAGACAATCTCAAGGATAAGTGGTAATGAGGATAGTTGGCAAAGAACATACTAGGAAGGGGTGATAATAGATTCAGAGAGAGAGAAAGTGCCCAAGTAATTGTCCCGTAGATAGTGAGAAAAATGAAACAGGAGAAGGGATTAGAGGTCAAGGATAAAGATGTAGATTTAAGCTAATATATAGATTAACAGTAACCAAAAATCACAATGACCAATTTATAGAAGCACTTAGATAAAGTGCAGACATGAAGAAAATGTATTCCTGTCTGTGCCTTTTCAAAGTGATGCTTTTCTTTGAATGTGATGCTTTATACTTTTTCTGCAAATTATCATGCTCTCAGCATCTCACCATCTTTGCAGATATTTAAGAATTAAATACAATGTTGAGATGTCATATCTGTCGCTCAGAAGGCAGCAAGACTTCAGTGGGTTAGAATGCTATGCTTCCCTGTTTTCTTGGGTGATTTTTTCATCACCAAGTCTTAGATCAATCAATTACACTAAGATACTATTAAGTATTTCTTCCTGTTATCTTTCTACTGTGTGTGATACCCAGATTCTTCTGAGCCCCCCAAAGTAAAGTCCTGGATACAATATCCTTATATTGGGTTGATTTTTTTTTTAAGCTAGAGTTTATTTCTATTTAAAACTGCTCAAGTCTTTCAAATGTCCAAAGCCCCAGGGATATCTGAGTTTAATATGGTGTTACAGTCAGGTTGTGAGTGTTCGTTCATTCATTGCTAATGCCTCAGAAGGATCCAGGGAAAATTATACAACTTATAATTTTTTCTTGTATTCTTCTGTGAAAGCTCATGTCTGGTTTGCTTCCTACGAAGACGTTAATTCAGTGATGAAAAAAATGCTGGTAACAAGCATTGTGTTTGCAAGAGAGAAAGGTGTATGGTCAGAGAAGAAAACCATCAAAGCATTGACAAGAAACAATATTACTGCACTACAGAACAAATTGATCACACGGTCTCAGTGTCTTGGGCTCCTAATTATGCTGAGACAATTCAGAATCCTCTTTCTCCATCTTCTCCTTCTCCACAGCGGCCCTATCTAACTGCTTCCAAGTTTTGATGCTTCTAATTCCCAGATTACTGTTGGAGTTTTCCTGTGCTTTTTACTTTTTATCAATATGGTTTACTATTTGTTTTTATAAATGCATGCCATGTTCATTGGAGAAATGCTAGGAAAAAAAGATTGGAAAGAAGAAAATAATGTTGAAAATACAGCTCTCATTCTGCTATCCAAAGATGATGACCAGTAAGATTTTGGAATACAGTCTCTTATTTTAAAAATACATTTGTCTAATAAAGATATACAGAGTATATTAATATTTCTATAGAAAATTTTATACTGTAATGTTTTTAGAGCATACTTTTTACATTTAATGATATGAACATCTTTTCGTGTAGTTGAATATTCTTCATATATCACTTTAATGACTACATAATGTTCTGTATTCAACTACATCAATATATCAGAGTTAATGTGTCAAACTCCTTGTCTTGGAGCAATTGGTCTTGCTTTTTCTTTCCTACTTTCTATTCCCATTTCCATTCCTAGAGTCAACACTGTCATCCTACCTTGCTGGGACTATTTTAATGTTAATTGAAATGATTGCTCGTGTCCAGTGAACTATCTAATACTTCCAAAATAAGTTAAAAAGCAAAAGCAAAAAAATGAACGATTCATAAGATTGTGACTTGAATAGAGGCTTTAATGGTTTCAGTTTTTTTCAGATTAAAGTTTACATTTCTTAGCATTTATGTTTGGCTCTCTTTTAATTTAGTCATAATTTAACCTACATTCACTCAGCTCATACTGTTCTTGATTTCCTGAGTATTTTGCCCCCTCTTTGCCAGTACTCTTTCTTTTGCCAAGACTACCTTTTACTTTTGTTTCTTCCTGGCAGTATCCCACTCATTCTTTAAAAGTGAGTTCAGCTCTGCTTCCCTCATCCGCTCAGTCGAATCAATTGCTCCTTCCTCTGGGCTCCTAGAGCGTTTTGCTGTTTCCCCTGTCGTGTCATCTAATGGGAAGACATGATATAACAAGAAGCACATAGTCTTTGGACTGTGACAGTCCTGGGTGTGAAGGCAAGATTTAGCTCTTAAAACTTCTCCATCTCAGTTTCATCATTTATTCATTCATTCAACATATATAAGTAAGTGCTTCCTATGTGTTAGGCCTTGAGTGGAACTCTGAGAGACAACAACAAATAATATTAATAATGGGAAATATTTATTATATGGTACCTGTGTACCAAGTACTTTTCATGTGTGAACTCATTTAATCGTGACAATAGGTTCTATTCCTAACTACCATTTATGAACGAAGAAATTAGGGTGCCAAGCAGTTAAGCATTTGTGAAGGTCACATGGCTAGTAATCTGCAAAATAAGGATTCAAACCCAGGTGTTCTGATTGCAGAATCTGTTCTCATAGTCGATATGCGTCTCCTAAAACAAAGTTAAACACACAAACTCTGCCTTTCTGGAACTTTCAAGCAAGTGGGGGAGGCATATATCAGATAAATAGCAACAACAAATATAAAATTATATGACGATATAATGCAAACAAATATAAAATTATACAATGGTAAGTGCTTTGAAGGGGACGTGCACGGTACTAAGAGACACAATAATAGATTTTACATACTTGTGGAAGTTAGACTTTTTCCTAACTTCCTTCCTAACAATGAACCATTTGAACTTAGTTCAGAAGGAAAGTGGGAGTGAACCAAGTAAGGAAGGGAGAGAAGAATGTCACCAGGTTCAGCAAACAAAATGTGCAAAGACTCTGAGCTGAGTGAATGTAGGTTAAAAACTCTATATGCCCTGTAGAAGGGCCTGAGAACAGTTGGCATGACTGGAGAGAAGCTGAGATTACAATTAGGTGGGAACCAGAGTCCTTTAGGCCGTGTTAAGTCTTATCTATTGTAGGAGCAATGGAAAGTGATTACATGTTTTAAGGAGGGGATTTCATGAGCATATTTTTATTCTATAAAGGTCTGTGTGCCTATAGTATAGAGGAGGCTTTGCAATAAAGACAGCAATATAATACCTGTATAGGGGAAAGTGACACTTAGGGGAAAGTGTTTAGTAGAGTATAAGGTTTGCAGTGGGCACTTTATAAATGCTGGTGTCCTTCTTCTTTCGCTATTATATCCATCAGATCTAATATACTACTTTGCAAAATGTAGTAAGACAATAACTGCTTGTTGATTGACGGAATGAATCAATAGATCATTATATATTTCTCGAAGATTTCCAGAAGCAGGAAACTGTGCCACACGAAGCAGTCCATTAAACAGCTTTATGTGTGAGAAGCTATTTTTTCAAGCCAAAAAGCTCACTTCCTATAATTCTACTTAATTTTGCCTTGTGGACCTGGGTAGAGTAAGTATAAATCCTCCTCTGTGATAATCCTTCAAGTAGTTGAAGACAGTTGTTTGAAATATTTCTGTTGTACATTCTTCAGCCACATAATGTATCACCCAGACTCTGCCTCATTCTGCATGCCATCCTGAGGCCCCTTATTTCTTCAGCTGTAGCACTGAGTCAGAACACCCCGTGTATTCCACCCAGTTCAGTAATAGTGAGGCCATTAAGTATTCAAGGTGACTATTATAATTCACTCAGCTCAAAATTACATGAAATGTTTCGAAAGTGATATAGCCCATACTTGAGCTGTGGATTGTTTGAGCTTATCTATGCTACTTTAGGATTATCAACATTAAATGTAATCATTTTGTTGAAATATTTATTTATTTTAATTATTTTTTAGTTTTGGCTGAGCTGGGTCTTCACTGCTGTATGGGCTTTTTTCTAGCTGCGGTTAACAGTGGCTACTCTCTAATTGTGGTGTGTGGGCTTCTCATTGCTATGGCTTCTCTTGCTGCAGAGCATGAGCTCTTGGGCATACCAGTTGCAGCACATGGGCTCAGCATTTGTGGCTCCAGGACTCTAGGGAACAGGTTCAGTGCTTGTGGTACATGGGCCTAGTTGCCCCTTGGCATGTGGGATCTTCTCAGATCGGGGGTAGAACCCATGTCCCTGCATTGGTAGGCAGATTCTTTACTGTTGAGCCATCAGGGAAGCCCTGTTGAAATCTTCTTAAATAGTGATTCTGTTATCTAATGTAATAGTTCTTTCTTTTTTTTAAATTTATTTTTTTATTGAAGGATAATTGATTTACAGAATTTTGTTTTCTGTCAAACCTCAACATGAATCAGCCATAGGTATACATATATCCCCTCCCTTTTGAACCTCCTTCTCATCTCCCTCCCTATCCCACCCCTCTCGGTTGATACAGAGCCCCTGTTTGAGTTTCCTGAGTCATACAGCAAATTCCCGTTGGCTATCTATTTTACATATGGTAATGTAAGTTTCCATGTTACTCTTCCCATACATCTTACCCTCTCCCCAGGTCCATAAGTCTATTCTCTATGTCTGTTTCTCCATTGCTGCCCTGTAAATAAATTCTTCAGTACCATTTTTCTAGATTCCATATATATGTATTAGAATATGATATTTATTTTTCTCTTTCTGACTTACTTCACTCCTTATAATAGGTTCTGAGTTCATCCACCTCATTAAAACTAACTCAAATGTGTTCCTTTTATGGCTGAGTAATATTCCGTTGTGTATATGTAGCACAACTTCTTTATCCATTCATCTGTTGATAGATATCTAGGTTGCTCCCATGTTCCAGCTATTGTAAATAGTGCTGCAATGAACAATGAGTTGAGATACATGTGTCTTTATCAGTTCTGGTTTCCTCAGGGTTTATGCCTAGGAGTGGCATTGCTCGGTCATATGGTGGTTTTATTCCTAGTTTTTTAAGGAATCGCCATACCATCTTCCATAGTGGCTGAATCAGTCTACATTCCCACCAACAGTGCAAGAGCGTTCCCTTTTCTACACACCCTCTCCAGCATTTATTGTTTGTAGACTTTTCGATGATGGCCATTCTGACTGGTGTGAAGTGATTACTCATTGTAGTTTTGATTTGCATTTCTCTAATAATGAGCGATGTTGAGCATCTCTTCATGTGTTATTAGCCATCGGTATGTCTTCTTTGGAGAAATGTCTGTTTAGGTCTTTTTCCTACTTTTTGATTGGGTTGTTTGCTTTTCTGGTATTGAGTTGTATGAGCTGCTTGTATATCTTAGAAATTAATCCTTTGCCAGTTGTTTCATTTGCTATTATTTCCTCCCATTCTGAGGGTTGTCTTTTCTTCTTGCTTATAGTTTCCTTTGCTGTGCAAAACCTTTTAAGCTTAATCAGGTCCCACTTGTTTACTTTTGTTTTTATTTGTTACTCTAGGAGGTGGGTCATAGAGGATCTTGCTTTGACTGAGTTATTTCTTGTTTTGTACATATTTGCATAAAATTTTTCACAACTTCAGTTTTGTTGTTGATAATACTATCAAATAAGTCAAACTTAAAATTAGAACTCTTGTTTTAGTGAAGATCAGTGTCCATTTTCCACATCAGTGGAAAATTGCTAGATGTCATTTGATTAACTATAAATCTATATCACTATTTATTATCTATTAATCTATCGTCTATTTATCTATCCTGTAATTTTTTCATCTTACCTTTAAAAGCCCTGCTGGAAATAAATCATTTTTCTGATTCCCAGATTTAAATAAACCTTTTGAACCAGGGCAATACAAAGAATGTGAAATTATATATTGTGAGTAAATGAAACAACATTCACCTAAGGAGTCGAAACTGTGCCAAGCACACTTTTGAATGCTTTAATATATTAACTTGGTTAATTGTCACATAAAAAAGCAATGAAATAAGTATTATTGCTGTCTACATTTTGCAGATGAATAAACTGAAGCACAGAAATTAAAACCACCTGCCAACTTCATGTACCTGGAAAGTAGTAGAGTCTTGCAGTTTGACTCCAGATTCTGTAATCAAACAATGTTGACTCAGGGATGGAAAGTTCTTATGTGCTATAGAAAAGCTCAATCAAATCAGTGAAAACTTTGTGGTGTTTTTTGGTAAGAATTATTTTGAAATTTGTTTTTTTCCTAATATTTCATATATGAAATATTTTCTAATATGTTGTGTTATGTCTGAAATAATTCATACACCATATATTTAAAATGACTTCAGTTCAGTTCAGTTCAGTCGCTCAGTCATGTCCGACTCTTTGCGACCCCGTGAATCGCAGCACGCCAGGCCTCCCTGTCCATCACCAACTCCCGGAGTTCACTCAGACTCACGTCCATCGAGTCAGTGATGCCATCCAGCCATCTCATCCTCTGTCGTCCCCTTCTCCTCCTGCCCCCAATCCCTCCCAGCATCAGAGTCTTTTCCAATAAGTCAACTCTTCTCATGAGGTGGCCAAAGTACTGGAGTTTCAGCTTTAACATCATTACTTCCAAAGAAATCCCAGGGCTGATCTCCTTCAGAATGGACTGGTTGGAGCTCCTTGCAGTCCAAGGGGCTCTCAGGAGTCTTCTCCAACACCACAGTTCAAAAGCATCAATGCTTCGGCGCTCAGCCTTCTTCACAGTCCAACTCTCACATCCATACATGACTACTGGAAAAACCATAGCCTTGATTAGACGAACCTTTTTTGGCAAAGTAATGTCTCTGCTTTTGAACTATTTTTTTTGTGTGTTAATTTTATTTTATTTAACTTTACAATATTGTATTGGTTTTTCCATATATCAAAATGAATCTGCCACAGGTATACATGTGTTCCCCATCCTGAACCCTCCTCTCTCCTCCCTCCCCATACCATCCCTCTGGGTCGTCCCATTGCACCAGCCCCAAGCATCCAGTATCGTGCATCGAACCTGGACTGGCAACTCGTTTCATATATGATATTATACATATTCAATGCCATTCTCCCAAATCATCCCACCCTCTCCCTCTCCCACAGAGTCCAAAAGACTAATGTCTCTGCTTTTGAATATGCTATCTAGGTTAGTCATAACTTTCCTTCCAAGGAGTAAGCGTCTTTTAATTTCGTGGCTGGAGTCACCATCTGCAGTGATTTTGGAGCCCAAAATAATAAAGTCTGACACTGTTTCCACTGTTTCCCCATCTATTTCCCATGAAGTGATGGGACCGGATGCCATGATCTTTGTTTTCTTAATGTTGAGCTTTAAGCCAACTTTTTCACTCTCCATTTTCACTTTCATCAAGAGGCTTTTGAGTTCCTCTTCACTTTCTGCCACAAGGGTGGTGTCATCTGCATATCTGAGGTTATTGATATTTCTCCTGGCAGTCTTGATTCCAGCTTGTGTTTCTTCCAGTCTAGCGTTTCTCATGATGTACTCTGCATATACGTTAAATAAGCAGGGTGACAATATATAGCCTTGACGTACTCCCTTTCCTATTTGGAACCAGTCTGTTGTTCCATGTCCAGTTCTAACTGTTGCTTCTTGTCCTGCATACAGGTTTTTCAGGAGGCAGGTCAGGTGGTCTGGTATTCTCGTCTCTTTCAGGATTCCCCTGCAGTTTTTATGATCACACAGTCACTGGATGTTGACTGTCTAGTGAGCACATAGATGAAGAAACCTGGATTCAGACGAATTACACGTGGGGACAGGTTAATTCTGTTCCTTGTAGTGCACTGATTTCACAATAGCAAATGCAAAATAAATTTAGCTCTGGAGAAAGACAGGGAGGTCTTTGCAGTCATTTATTGAATGCAAGAAAGTTCATGCATACTGTTTTCAATACATTTTTAAATTTTTGGTAATGTTAGCTCTTTATGAAATAGAAAGAAAATTAGGAGTCAAAATATTTTTTCAGTAGTAGAGTAGTATATTGGAACATAAAAAATATAGCCTAAGTATGGCCCAAAAGAAATACATAATCTTCCAGAAAATGAATACCAATAGCAAACACAGTTGTCTTGCATTTTGATGCTGGAATATGGATCTTAGGTTCTTTGTGGAACAAATATCATAATGATGTAAATTATGATGCTGGTGAATGTGGCACTACCTTCATAAGAATTAGCATTTGGAAATTTAGATTTTTTTCCTAATCATTCATTTAGAAGTTTCCCAGTGAATTATATCTATATCAAATGATCTGTCATTAAGATGTATTGAGAAAGTTTTACCTTCATTGAAAGTATCCTGTAGGTGAGAATAAAATAATTTCAATAGCATATGTTTTTCCTTTTCTCTCCATCATCAACAACAAAACCCTAATTTGGGCAACTAATATGCTTAAGTATTCTCTGAAAAGAGCTACAATATATTTGAACTGTTTAGTTGCTCCCACAAATCATTTTGCTGTACAGCTTTGATCTTGAAATATGTGGAGTGATGCCTGATTTATGCTCTTGGTCCTTCTTGCAGATAGCTAAGTGTTCTCGCTTAATGGTATTAAATAAGCCCAAAGCTTCGAATGGGCTTCCTTGACTCCGGGCATTTGAAGAAGACCTATTCCTTTAAATTATATACCTTGTCTTTTTGGTTCACTTTGTTATGGTCCACAGATGCCTTTTTGTTCTTTAGGAGAGTATGTTTTTACTGTTGTTACACTTGTCATGCCCTGAAATCTCCTTGAGTTATAGCTATTATCTTTAAATATTTGGGAGACAATAAGTTCAGTTCAGCTGCTCAGTCATGTCCAATTCTTAGTGACCCCGTGGACTGCAGCATTCCAGACTTCCCTATCCATCATCAGTTCCCAGAACTTGCTCAAACTCATGTTCATCGAGTCGGTGATACCATCCAACCATCTCATCCTCTGTCATCCCCTTCTCCTCCTGCCTTCAATCTTTTCCAGCATCAGGGTCTTTTCAAATGAGTCAGTTCTTTGCATTAGGTGGCCAAAGTATTGGAGTTTCAGCTTCAGCATCAGTCCTTCCATTGAATGTTCAAGACTGATTTCCTTTAGGATGGACTGGTTGGATCTCCTTGTAGTCCAAGGGACTCTCAAGAGTTTTCTCCAACATCACAGTTCAAAAGCATCAGTTCTTTGGCACTCAGCTTTCTTTATGGTCCACCTCTCACATCCATACATGACTACTAGAAAAACCATGGCTTTGACTAGATGGACCTTTGTCGGCAAAGTAACATCTCTGCTTTTTAATATGGTGTCTAAGTAGATCATAGCTTTTCTTTCAAGGAGCAAGCATCTTTTAATCTCATGGCTGCAGTCACCATCTGCAGTGATTTTGGAGCCCAGAAAAATAAAGTCCCTCACTGTTTCCATTGTTTCCCCATCTATTTGCCATGAAGTTAAGCGCCAAAGAAAGTTATTTGAGTGTAAAATCTATTGTGCTTTTCTAATTGAAAAATTCTAAGTAGAAGGTACTTTGCAGAAAACAAATCTGGCTCTACAAAAGAATAAAAAGTTGGATTTATTTTACATTGTACATACATTTACATTGTACATGTACAATGTAAATTGTACATTTACATTGTACATTTACATTGTACATGGAGGTGAAAACTAAGGGGGTTGTAAGCATACCCATTTGGCAAATATAGACCAAATTCTAAGAGGTATATATACAGAGAAAGCCATTTTGAATTATTATTGTTCATTTTATTTTTCTTTCCCACTGAACTTTTGGATGTCTAAGGGTGAAAGCTTACTCATTGTTGCCTCCCAGAACAACCTAGAACAATATTCAGGACAATTGAAAAATATAATAATAACAATATTTTTAATTGCTTGCCATGTGTCAGGCAGTATTCTAGGTTCTTCCCTCGTGTTATATCATTCACTTGTCATAACAACTCTATAAGACAGTCATATGGTAATCTCATTTACGAAAGAGGAAATTGAGGCATGGGGATCTTAAATGTCTTGAGTACCTTGCTCATGTTTACAAAGTAAATAGAGATTTATACACTAGAACAGTGTAAATGAGGGAAGAGAATTTATGTCTGATATTTTGGTGTATTATTAGTAAGGTGTAATTTATTACTCTGTGATTAATTTAGCTGTATTCATTTTGCCATGGTTATCCTTGGTGACTGAAAATAGAGGTGGGATTGATTGACAGAACACTGAGCAGCAGGGAAAGATGGTTAAACCTCCAAGCAGAGAGAGTGGAACAGTAATTGACTAGGCACTATCTAATTTGCATTTCAGTAGAACCAAACCCAAACAGAGAAGTCAAGTCATAGAATCAATGTTTAGGGTGAATATCTAGTATCATGAATCCTTGACAAGCCCCAGTAAGTCCTGTCACTGAGACCAAGACACCATTCCTCAGTGAGGTGCAGCCTCAACGTCAGAACATTCTGCTGCCTCTGCAGGGGAAGTAGACAGCTTGGCCTGAGAACCTATGCAACATGGAAATACTTCATTGAAATACTGGTATTGCCTTAATGTGAGATGCTCACACCATGGGAGACACAGGAGATTTGAGGCCTGGAACGTGGCCGATTCACATCTCCCATGTCATGCTTACCCTGGACTGTGAGTGAGCTGAGTAGAATAATATATAGTTATTTTAATAACAAACTTTTTCCTATTTCTGCTATGTTAAAATAATTGAAATTCTCATAAGAAAAGGCATGGATGCTGTGACACTGAAGTATGGTGCACGTGTAACCATGCAATTTGAAATATATATATATATATATATATAGTAAGGAAATTTTATAATTTGTAACATAAGCATTGCTTTAACTTCTATGAAGCTTGAATTTATGCTCCATAAAATTCTGGATGAGGGGAAGGATGAAGAAGAAACCCAAAGGAATGTTAACTAAGAGAACAGATTAGAGTGGCACAGAAATGCCAGGCATAAAAGGGCCTCACGCACACCCATTGTCGTTAAGGAATTGCCGTCTTCCACACTGGGCCATTTGGGATGTTGAAAGGTCTGTAGTCACTACGGGTCCTTGTGCATGTGTGCTAAGTCGCTTCCGTCCTGTCCGACTCTGTGTGACCCTATGAACTGCAGCCTGCCAGGCTTCTCTGTTCATGGGATTCTCCAGGCAGGAATACTGGAGTGGACTGCCATGCCTTCGTCCAGGGGGATCTTTCCGCCCACAGATCAAACCTGTGTCTCTTATGTCTACTTTTATTGGCAGGTGGGTTCTTTACCACTAGTGCTATCTGGGAAGGCCACGGGTCCTTAAACTTAAGATTTAGAGACTTGCAATGGCTCTTCTAGGAATGATTGGATCCCAAGGACTAATTCCTGTTAACCAAATTTACTAGAAATTGATGTATACAGTTAATTTGAGACATTTGATAACTATAAATTTCCTCAGTAGAAAGACTTCCTTGGGCCACTTATTAATATATTTCTAAAGATTGTTTCATGAACTCGACTGGAGGAGGGAGTCAGTAAGATGGTTTTAACTGAAGTCACTGGGCTCTGAGGCCTTATATGCTCTCTTCTCTCCTAGAAGATTTAACTTATTAACTCACTAAATAGACCAGGCTACTCAGCCAACTATCAATGGTAACTTACAGAGCCTCTTTTCTGTGGAAAGTGTTGAAAAATAAATAGTTCTCTTCTTTTGGCTCCTTTGTATTTTGTTTTTCTAGATACCATTCAGTTATATAAAGAGTCCTCTCTAAGTTTAAATGTTTATTTAGCTCACAGCTTAAATAACTTGCATTACTTATCTTTTAGATTCCTTGATAACATTTGAAGATCTGAATTAGGTTTAAGCGGTACTCTGATACCATTTATATGTTAACAAAACACTTCTCTAAGTCATTTTTTCCCCTGGGGATGTTTTATATTGATTTCTATTAAATTTCATTTCAAAAAGTTATGTGCTCTGAGACTGTCATCAAATTCTGTTTCTATTTGGGCCTGTAAATGATAGGTATAGTGAGGAAACCACAACTTTTGAAGTTAGGCAGATCTATATGTGAACACTAGCTAAATGATCTTAGAATATTACTTGATCTCTCTCATAGTTTCCCCATCTATAAAATAGGAATAACCAAACCTGTTTTATAGGTTTCATATAGTATAATATGGAGAAGGAAATGGCAACCCACTCCAGTATTCTTGCCTAAGAAATCCCATGGGCAAAGAAGCCTGGTGGAGTACAGTCCTTAGGGTCACAAAGAGTTGGACACACTGAAGTGACTTTAGCACACCACTTCTAAGGGGCATTTGCTGAAGAGTTCACTGCAGACCACTCGCCCAATTTAGTCCTTCAAATTACCTCTCTACGCCTTTGCATCTGGTACTCCTTCAATACAATATCCTTTACCCAGTAACTCTTCATTTTATGATATTTTGACTAAAGAATAACAAAAGAAGGTGAGTAGAAATAGATATTTAAGTGCTTAAATTAAAAAAAAAAATCAAGCTCTTATTTTGGTACTACATGTAAGGCGGTCATACTTTCCAAATTGATAACTAGCTTGACTCAGGATCTGAAGGTGATGCTGAGTATTCAAAACTGAAACTTCTATAAAGAAAGTTTGTTACCATGACTCTGAACCATAGCCAGTTAATGCTGTTGACTGATTACCAAGGATTTTCAAGGTAGTGGTCAGTTTTATCGCCCTTGTCTGGATGCCCTGGAGTCTGGTGGCAACTATGTTCCATTTGTAAAATTGAAGTGCTACATTCATCCTTGAAACAAATGGCAAAGCTATTTAGGATTGGTTTTAATCTAATGGCTCTGGCAGGGATCCCATTGGGACACACAAATTAAAACATAGTCTTGGGTCAATTATAGCAGTGTATCTTTTGAACAAGAAAGACTCAATGACTTTTTTGACAAGAGTCTGGTGACCTGCTGAGTGTTATTAATTTTATTGTCCCGAGAGAATAATGAAAATAGAACCTATTGTTTAGCCCTCCAGCTACAATTGTACACCATTGTATATATGAATAATATCTTAAGTAAACCCCACAGAATATACTTATGGGGGAGGGAGATAAGCACAGTCATACTTTTAATATAGAAACAATCATTAAATACAGAAATAGTGACATGGCTATAAATCCCAATTGTAGAATCTGTGGAAGAGAATATTCTGGAGACAGAAACCTTGAATTTTATTTCAAGATTATCCTGACACTCGCTGTCCCCATAATCTTCTATTTAGGAAATAACCATAAAGTATCACAGTGAATATGACAAAATATCACATTTGTATTTTTCCAGGGTTTTTATGATGATTTTTCTGAGTGTGCTCTCTAGAAAGGCACAACAGTGCAAGGTTCAGAGAGGTTTTTAGAATCAGATTGCCTGGATTTGAAGTCAGGCGCCAACATTTATTAGCCAGTTATGGGAGCTTAAGCAACTTACTTAACCTCTAGGTTACCTCACTTTCCTCAGCTAAAAAAATGGGATAATAATAAAACCTTTGGCACCCCACTCCAGTACTCTTGCCTGGAAAATCCCATGGACGGAGGAGCCTGGTGGGCTGCAGTCCATGAGGTCACAAAGAGTCGGACATGACTGAGCGACTTCACTTTCACTTTTCACTTTCATGCATTGGAAAAGGAAATGGCAACGCACTCCAGTATTCTTGCCTGGAGAATCCCAGGGACGGGGGAGCCTGATAGGAGGCCGTCTATGGGGTCGCACAGAGTCGGACACGACTGAAGCGACTTAGCAAAAAGCAATTAGCAATAATACCTTTCTAATAATGTTCATGAGAAAAATAAATGATCATACTCTCCGTCCACAGAAAGGCCCAATAAATGTTAGTCGTTATTGATTCTTACCTTGGTCTAAGATGCACTTCAAACACAACCCAGGTTTAGATAAAGAAGTGCTCTATGTTTATTCAACCCAGTCACCCAATCTAAACAAAATTGATGAAAATAAAGCTCGCCTGGGATGTTTTAAATATAGTGTGTGTGCATGTGTGCTCCGTCACTTCAGTTGTGTCTGACTCTGTGCGACGCTATGGACTGTAGCCTGCCAGGCTCCTCTGTCCATGGGATTCTCCAGGGCAAGAATACTGGAGTGGGTTGCCGTGCCCTCCTCCAGGGGATCTTCCCAACCCAGGGATCAAACCCATGGCCTCTCCTGTAACTTCTGATCGCAGGCGAATTCTTTACCACTGAGCCACTCAGGGAGCCCAAGTCACTTCAGTCATGTCTGACTCTTTGTGACCCTATGGACGTGGTCCACCAGGCTTTTCTGTCCATAGGATTCTCCAGGCAAGAACACTAGAATAGACTACCATACCCTCCTCCAAGGGATCTTCCCCACCCAAGCATGGAACCAAGGCCTTATATCTGCTGCATTGGGAGGCAGATTCTTTACCACTAGAGACACCTACTGTAAATTATCACACCTAGAAAAGATCATTTGGTCTGCTAACTGACAAATCATCAGAAATTAGCTGTTTGTCCAAAGTCTGAAGCTTCAAATCCAGATACCAGGGAAAAGGGACTTTTAGAGGTATTAGGAAGGATGGGCAAATTGAAAATATGAGACATGTAGAACAATTAAGTCAAAGATTTTCTTGGGCTCTGTCTCTTCCCCACTCTAGTACAGTACACACAGTAATACCAGGGAACGGGAAGAGACTTCTCACTGCAGTGATGACCTTGGATATGGCAATGGACCTTTTTCATTTAAACTCAAGCTTTCTATAGTCTATGAGCCCTACGCTTATTTGCACTACCTATCTGCTCACTTGGTATGAAACTTGCTCATATCAGAAGTGAAGTGAAGTGAAGTGAAAGTTGCTCAGTTGTGTCCGACTCTTTGCAACCCCATAGACTATACAGTCCATGAAATTCTCTAGACCAGAATACTGGAGTGGGTAGCCTTTCCCTTCTCCAGGGGTCTTCCCAACCCAGGGATTGAACCCAGGTCTCCCGCATTGCAGGCTGATTCTTTACCAGCTGAACCACAAGGGAAGCCCTGCTCGTATCAGGGGTCTCCTTAAACCCTAGCGGTCTGTGGGTGGCCCTAATACTTGGCCAGTTATTTAGTGTAACACAAACTACTATATGTTTATAAAATATTTAAAACATAGTCTTTAGTAAATTTTTCCCTCTCATCTTTAAAGATTTAATCATGTGTGTTTTCTCCACAGTAAATTTATTCTCCATTAGTATTTTTTTTTGAGCTTTTTTTTAAAAACAACAACAACAGTTTTTGTCTGTCTGAGGAATCTCAATGGAATTGTTTTTAATGGTACCTGGCAGACATTACCTTTGGGGGGAAAAAAAATCAGCTAGTTATATGATAGAGGGGTCATTGCCTAGGACAGGGTGTCCAAGATGAGAAACCAGACATCTGTAATAACATGATCTGTGACATCAGAGGAGTCCTTTCCAGGGAAGATATTTTAAATTTTGTTAGTATCAGATCAGATCAGATCAGTTGCTCAGTCATGTCCGACTCTGCAACCCCATGAATTGCAGCACGCCAGGCCTCCCTATCCATCACCAACTCCTGGAGTTCACTGAGACTCACGTCCATCGAGTCAGTGATGCCATCCAGCCTCTCATCCTCTGTTGTCCCCTTCTCCTCCTGCCCCCAATCCCTCCCAGCATCAGAGTCTTTTCCAATGAGTCAGCTCTTCACATGAGGTTTGTTGTTTCTTATAGTTCTTAGGCAATTGACCCTTGTCATGATGGCTCCAGGGATCTTGTGGCGTGTATCGTGCCCACTGAGGGCAAACAGAGTGAATGGGAGGGGGCATATAGGAAACTGTGTATGAATACATAGTCTATAGATGCAAAAGACTATGACCTTTGCCTCCAGGGAACTTTCTGTGCTTTCTGTGAAGAAAATTGATGGTTTATACACCACTGTGGAAACAGAGCTTCCAAGAACAGAATATGGCTTCCATGGAAATACTGTCAACCCAAATCATGACTGCTATTTTGATATGTCCTACTTTTATTTTGCGTTGGGGTTGTTTTTCCCCTTTCTGGGGTTCCAAAGTTAGATATCACCTAATCATCATGTTTAATTGGAAGTACTACTTGGAAAACTGCTGGAAAATTGTCCTATTACATGAAAGATACTAGAGGACTAAACAAAAGGGATGCCAAGAAGGCAAAATGTAAAGGGTTTAAGGTATAAGTCTAAATATAGTTGTAAAAGTTGAGGATATTTGCATGTTTTTGGACCTTCAGGTAGGGTTAGCCAAGAATGTTTCATAATCAAAAAGCTCTTCGTTCTCTATGCAAGTAATTCCAGAAGTACAGCTAGTCAAAAAAGTTGGCTCTATGCATCCACTTAGCATTTCTGCACCTTGCTTTCTGTTAATCTGTAATCACTAGTTGGTTGCTTGGTTATTATTTTCTCACTGAGTTGTGTCTGCTTCTAAGGCAGGAAACTTGTTTATATTTCTTTCTCTTTGTGGTTTTTCCCTATTCTTTTTCCTCACTAATACCTAGAGTAGTAATTTGGCATGGTCCCAATGATTTTCCCCCAGGCTCCTTGGAACTCTCCAAGCGATGATCATATCTGCTAGAATTGACATGGGGAAACAAAAGAAAGGCAGCTGTTTGTAATTCTTTCTGAGTGGTCCTCTAAAGTTGGGTGAGTCTAAAAGTCATCTAAGAATTGTGTCAAAACTTGGATTTCTAATTCTGATTCTGTAGGTGTTTAGTGGCTCTTAAAAAGCTGCATTTTTGCCTGCTTTCCTAGTGACACTTTGCTTTATGGATCCATCATTTCCACAGCTGGTAGAAACTGGGGGTATGTAACTGATACAATCTTATTCTTAAATATGGCTGAACATCAGAATTTACAGTGGATGTTTATAAAAAAGCATGGACCTCACACCCAGAAATTCTGATTTATTAGGTTTCATGTGCAGCCTAAGCATCTCTATTAAATATTAAAGTAACTCTCTCCCCACCACCACACTCCACAGGTGATTTTTTTTCTGTGCGGCCAAGATTGATAACCACTGCCTTAGCCCTTAACCTCGGTGTGTCGTTATTTGAATACTCCTCAATGATTACCAGGTAGAAAGCTGGAAAAGGTTGCATTCCTTGTAAATAATGAACACAGGGCAGGAAAGGCCGTTTTATCAGCTGTCCCTCATTTAGGCATTGATTTAGTCTCCAAATATGACAAGCTGGACTTAATTTTTTAGGGAAAGAGTAAATGAGACCCGCAGATACCTGGAACACAGAGACCTCTTGGTTTATTTCTTAAGTGTCACGTCAGTCTGCCCACTTAAGTGATTAAAGGAGAAGCTCTAAACTGCAAAGGGAACTGGGCCCTGATTTGTTCAGGGTCAGGAGCAATGGCTCGAAACCATCTTGTTTGCAGATATTCCTTTCATGTTATTAGGCTGTCAGTTGACAGACTTTTGCAAGATTTATGGCTCAAAACTCAAGTGTCCACATGTGTGTGAGAAGTGGGATGTTGGATGGGTCTGATCCCATTGGATGAGGTGAGAGGAAAGGAAAGGCCTGAGGCTACCAGCAACCTGGCCCTTTGGGGGCTTCGACCTCCCCATCCCACTTTCTCTATTTTATTTTTTTCCTTCCTCTCATTCCAGTGAACCTTATATTTCGTTTCTGGGAATTTCTGCTCTTGGAAATTAAAATAGAAAATAAGACTTCAAAGGGAAGCACCTAATTTTTATGAAAAGATTCCTAGGGTGCTTTTAATAAAGTCCTCTTGAGGGTGTAATAAAAAAGATTTAGGAGCCCTGTTCCCTGCAACTTGAGAAAACTGTCCTTTCAAAGCAAAAGGAACTATACTTTGTTGGACCTGTGTGAGGCTTTCTGACATATTTGAATTGAAATTTCTGATATTTAAAATCTCGCATTCTCTTCACAGCAGGGACAGTAATTTCCCCGCGTCTCTCTGCTTTTCCCTCAGATGTTTTTCTCTCTCCTGCCAAGAGAGACCCTGCTGCCTGTCTCTGTGAACTTCCCTCCTCACTGGCTTCCCTCCTTCACTTCCTCCATTCCACACGGAAACTTTCTCAGAGGAAATACTACCATGATCCTAGTCTGCTTGAATCCTTCTGTGATTCTCCAGGAAGTATGAAATCCAAACTTAGAGCAGGATACAAGGCATGTTCGGGACCGAGACTCTGTTCCTACTCCAACCTCCAAGCCTGTTTGCATACATGTGTGTGAACATGCATACATGCACACGTAGTTTTCAAGCCATATGAATTATTGTCATTCCTCAAAATGCCACCTTTTCATATTCTTCCCTATCTATTCACATTCTCTTCTTTCCCTCTAGTAGACATCATAAACACCAACCCTGACTTTGAGACTCTCCTTAAATACCTCTTTCTCTGTAAAAATGGAAGCTGTCTGCCTCGGTCACAACCTGTCAGGGATATCTCCTTATACATGCGTGCATACCTGCTCTGTCATGTCTGACTCTTTGCAGCTCCATGGACTGTACTCCATCAGATTCCTCTGCCCGTGGGATTTTCCAGGCAAGAATAATGGAGTGGGTTGATATTTCTTACTCCAGGGGATCTTTCCAACTCAGGGATTGAACCCCTTGCATCTCTTGCGTCTCCTTCATTGGCAGGCAGACTCTTTACTGTGGAGCCACCTGAAAAGTCTTACTTCTTATACGGTCTACCAGTAATCATGCAGTGTTGGTGCATTGTATGGTTCTGTCCCCAGAGATAACTGTTTGAAGGCAAGTTTTGGGTCTTTCTTGTTTTACTACATTGCATCAAAAAATGCTGAGCGAAGACCAATCAAGTAGCCTTAGAAGCTATTGGCTGACTTTAAAAAAAAACAAAACCTAAAACTAGGGCTAGGAATTGCTCAAACATACGTTTCGGGGGCAGAGGAAAAGGCTTACGGGTAAAATATATGGAGAATAAACTGATTCACCTTTGTCCTGTTTCTAAAGCACCCTAGTTTCATAACCAGACTTACTAATATCCACTGTATTCTGGAATTCTAGTAGACCAAAAAGAGCTGAAAAGGATACTTCAGTGGGATAGCTATTAGCCAAGCCACATTTCTTTGTTTTGGTGGCTCAAGGGGAGGGGTGTCCATGCTCAGTCATGTCCGACTCTTTGCAGCCCCATGGACTGTAGTCTGCCCAGCTTCTCTGTCCATGGAATTTCCCAGGCACGGATACTGGAGTAGGTTGCCATTCCCTATGCCAGGGGGATCTTCCTGACCCAGGGATCAAACTTGCGTCTCTTGTGTCTCCTGCATTAGCAGGTGGATTGTTTACCACTAAAGCCCAAAAGGGAGGAGTGATTATCCCCAAATTCTACATGAATGCATGTGAAGTCGTAGATGAAGTAAAGAAGGTGCCGTGACTTGGCAAAGCCTTCTCATTAGTGATATCCCAATATGCTGTGTCCTGTGAACACAGAGCATCTCTTTAGCTAATAGATTAACTTCAAGATTGAAAGCCAAATTCCATTATTTTTGGTAATTGGGAGGAGTATTTTGTGCCATATGTATTCATATGTGCTTAATAATTTATGTATGAAAAACTCACATGGATATTTTGTTTAAACGCAAACTAGATAGTATAAATCTTTTTTTCTAGAGTAGTATAGATCTCCATTGCTTTTCAAATTGTATTGCTTACATTCAATACTTGTGTCCATGTGTGGGGAGATGGGGTTTTCTGTGGGCTCAGAGAAACTTCAGAAGACAGAGGTCCTAAGAGCAAGTTTTAAGACTGCATCCCTTATCACTATGTATGTCTGAAGTTTAAAGAAAAAAATATTTCCCCTACCTGGGAAAGCAAATCAACTCCCATCCTTTCTTCTGGCTTTTTCCTACCCAAGAATGTGTCTCACACGTGCTCCCAAATATGGCATCTGGCTATGTGTGGCATTTGCCCTGTTTCTCCTCTTTGACTACAGCAGAAATGTCACCTTCCACCCTATGATCTCCTTGCAAAAGTGTGCAAGTTCCTTTGCACTGGGTCTGTCTGCTACTTCTTAGGTGGCAAAGGAGAGCTGGCTTGCGTTTTTAGTGTTACCCATGAATTTTGTGAAACAACCCTTTTATTTCATATTTGTCTTTTCTTTTCCCTGGGACTCTGACATGAGTCTGTGAGAGAATCGTGGGGTCAGAAAACAATATTTAGCCGTATAACCCACTGTACTAAGATGTGACACTCTCCTCTGAAATGAACTCATTGCCTTGGACTCAGTTATGAGCCTCTGTTCTTATTTTCTCCCAGGATGCCGTTGGTGCTTCAGGCAAATATACGCCTGTTGGGCATAGCCTGTTTGTCCTCTGGACAGCAGGATATATATGAATTTGTGCAGCCAAGGGATTCTGCGGGTGAGAGTGGCTTAGGTCAGTCAGATCTATGACTTACTCTCTACCTATAGTGACAGTTATATAGATGAAGGGCTGGAAGACCCACAGAGTCCTTGAGGGAAATCATTTGTTCAAGCTATAATTAGACAGTATCCCATTGGGCACTCTAGTCTAGGTCTTTCTATCTCCAGAGTCCTATACTTTTAGTATTTCTCTGTTCTTCTCTCTCTGTAGCCTTGTCATTCAGTTGCTATGTCATGTCTGACTCTCTGTGACCCATGGACGGCAGCACGCCAGGCTTCCCTGTCCTTCACTATCTCCCAGAGTTTGCCCAAGCTCATGTCCATTGAGTCAGTGACGCCATCCAACCATCTCATTCTCTGTCATTCCCGTCTCCTCCTGTCTTCAGTCTTCCCCAGCATCAGGGTCTTTTCTAATGAGTTGCCTCTTCACATCAGGTAGCAAAAATTTTAGAGCTTCAGCATTAGTCCTGCCAATGAGTATTTATGGTTGATTGCCTTTAGGATTGACGAGTTTGATCTCCTGGCAGGCCAGGGGACTCTCAAGAGACTTGTCAGCGCCACAGTTTGAAAGCATCAGTTCTTTGGTGCTCAGCCTTCTTTATGGTCCAACTCTCACATCCTTACATGACTACTGGGAAAATCATAGCTTTGACTAAGTGGACCTTTGTCGGGAAAGTGATACCTCTTTAGCCTAGGTGAAGACATGTAGTAGGTATAAAATAAATGTTGAATGAACAGATGAATGTTGTTTATATCAGCATCACATGCATTGCCTGGCAAGTTGGAAATACTGTGAAGACAATGCACAAGTAACACTATTGTGTATAAAGGGTTTATTTAAAAATATCACTTACTAAAATCTAATTCTGAAGAACTGATGTAGAGTTAGAATTTCTTATAAAATCTTGAATTTTTAAAGACAAAAAAAAATAACCGAGAGTCTTTATGATCTGCCTCAGAGTTGATGATGGTTTCTGACAAGAAGTATTTGAAGTGAATTTTTTTAGAGACTCAAACAAATCCCATAGAATTTTCTTCTTTTTTTTTGTAAATTAATTAATTTATTTTAATTGGAGGCTAATTACTTTACAATATTGTGGTGGTTTTTGCCATACATTGACATGAATCAGCCAGGGGTGTACATGTGTCCCCCGTCCTGAACCCCCCTCCCACTTCCCTCCCCATTGTATCCCTCAGGGTCGTCCCAGTGCACCTGCCCTGAGCGCCCTGTTTCATGGATCAAACCTGGACTGGTGATCTATTTCATATATAGTAAGATACATGTTTCGATGCTATTCTCTCAAATCATCCCACCCTTGCCTTCTCCCACAGGATCCAAAAATCTGTTCTTTACATCTGTGTCTCTTTTGCTGTCTCGCATATAGGGTCATCGTTACCATCTTTCTAAATTCCATATATATGCGTTAATATACTATATTGGTGTTTTTCTTTCTGACTTACTTTATTCTGCATAATAGGCTCCAGTTTCATCCACCTCATTAGAACTGATTCAAACGCATTCTTTTTAATAGCTGAGTAATATTCCATTGTGTATATGTACCACAACTTTCTTATCCATTCATCTGCTGATGGTCATCTAGGACACATGTACCCCAATGTTCATCGAAGCACTGTTTACAGTAGCTAGGACATGGAAGCAACCTAGATGTCCACGTAATTTTCTATAAGATGTATCTTTTAGGTGTATACATTTTTAAATAGTACAGTTTATGTCAGTACCTTCTTTTTTAAGCAAGACTGTAGCAAACATTGGGAAGCTCGTATCATACTTAAAATGGTTTTAGGGAATCCCCTGGTGGTTCAGTGGTGAGGGCCTGGGTTCAGTCCGAAGTCAGGGAAGTAAGATCCTGCAAGCCATGTGGAACAGACAAAAATAAATAAATGACTTTTATTTACTTGAGAAGAACTTTTTAACCTTGAAAGATCCTTCATTTTTATGTGGTTGTTACTGCTGCTGCTGCTGCTAAGTCACTTCAGTCATGTCCGACTCTGTGCGACCCCATAGATGGCAGCCCACCAGGCTCCTCCGTCCCTGGGATTCTCCAGGCAAGAACACTGGAGTGGGTTGCCATTTCCTTCTCGTTACCATTCATTATAAGGATCATTTCATTTTCCTCTAAAGTTCACTTTTATGTTTGTAAAGTGGTTGATGTGTCTACATGGAAAATGTTACATTCAAACCTGCACATACTCTTTTCACAGAAGTCCAGGTTGTAGTAATAATGTTTATTTTCTGATATTCACAACAGTGATACATACTAGACTCTGCATAGAATAATATATATGGATACATTTGCATACATACACATAAATACGTAGATAAGAATGAGTCCCTATTAATACACACATGCTTGCCTGCCCATCTTTTCATTGATATGTAAGATTTTCCTCCCACCCTAGGAGTTTGAGTTACACAGTGATAGGACTTCTTTTATACTTGCTAATTCTATTCTCTATTATATTCCAAAAGGCATCATATTATCTGCCTTGTCCGATTTGCTTCTGTGCTCATTAAAGTGGCCTGCTGTGAAGTTAATTTTTCTTGCTCATTTTATTGGTATTTTGGGAGAGTGAGATTTTTTCCAAGCAGTTTCAGCTTTAGTACAGGGTTGTAGTAGCTGTCAAAAGAAGGCTTTAAAAACCATCCTCTAAAATAAATCAAAAATAAAAGCTGCTTATTTTAGTATCTCTATTGAAATATAAATTACAGGTCATTGATCTTTTCCCCCACTTCCTTGCAATTATTTTTATTGAATTTTTTAAAAAGTAAAACAATGCAGTGTATTAAAAAAAAGCAAATAAACCTCGATGATAAGAATAGTACAAAATGGTTTGTAAATGGCAGCAACACATTTTTTTTGTAGGAAAATAGCATAATAAAACCTAGCTTTGTTTTAAATCTCTACAATAGAAAATAAAGTGTAGCAGTGATTAGGTTAGTATACTTCTGAGTCAGTCTAAAGTCTCAGCATGGAGGGACAGTTTTAAATTCTAAAAGTTTACATTCAATTACTCTTGTCAGTTCAATGTCTTACATATATCTAGACATAGATTTAGACATAAAATATAATCTATAATGTATAATAAAAATATATATAATATATAATTATATATACAGCATGTATCTATAATATATAAAATATATGAATATATATGCACATTGGAATATATTTTAAATAATACATATTTATATATGTATAATAATATAATACATCTATATATATACACACCTCCAGGTGCAAGATGGATAGCTGTGCTCTGTGATGATCTGGAGGGAGGGATGTGGGGAGAGGCTGGAGGCTTGGGAGGGAGGGTATGTTTGTATAATTATAGCTGATTTGAATTATTGCATGGCAGAAACCAACACAATATTGTACAAATTTAAAAAACAAGCAAACAACCAGAATCTAAAAAAGTTATATAATGTATCTTTTAAATACTACATAGTTCAGTTTAGTTCAGTTCGGTCGCTCAGTCGTGTCTGACTCTTTGCGAACCCATGAACCGCAGCACGCCAGGCCTCCCTGTCCATCACCAACTCCCAGAGTCCACCCACACCCAAGTCCATTGAGTCAGTGATGCCATCCAACTATCTCATCCTCTGTCGTCCCTTTCTCCTCCTGTCCTCAATCTTTCCTAGCATCGAGGTCTTTTCCAACGAGTCAGCTCTTCACATCAGGTGGCCAAAGTATTGGAATTTCAGCTTCAACATTAGTCCTTCCAATAAACACCCAGGACTGATCTCCTTTAGGATGGACTGGTTGGATCTCTGTGCAGTCCAAGGGACTCTCAAGAGACTTCTCCAACACCACAGTTCAAAAGCATCAGTTCTTCTGATGCTTCTTCTGAAAGCTCAGCTTTCTTTATAGTCCAACTCTCACATCCATGCATGACCACGGGAAGAACCATCCCCTTGACTAGATGGACCTTTGTTGGCAAAGTAATGTCTCTGCTATTTAATACTCTGTCTAGGTTGATCATAACTTTTCTTCCAAGGAGTAAGCGTCTTTTAATTTCATGGCTGCAGTCACCACCTGCAGTGATTCTGGGAGCCCCCCCCAAAAAAATCTGGGGACTGTTTCCACTGTTTCCCCATCTATTTGCCATGAAATGATGGGACCAGATGCCATGATCTTAGTTTTCTGAATGTGGAGCTTTAAGCCAACTTTTTCACTCTCCTCTTTCACTTTCATCAAGGGGCTCTTTAGTTCTTCTTCACTTTCTGCCATAAGGGTGGTGTCATCTGCATATCTGAGGTTACTGATATTTCTCCTCACAATCTTGATTCCAGGTTGTGCTTCCTCCAGCCCAGCGTTTCTCATGATGTTCTCTGCATAGAAGTTAAATAAGCAGGGTGACAATATACAGCCTTGACGTACTCCTTTTCCTATTTGAAACCAGTAACGATACCAAAAAACAGACAAGGGATGATGCCAGTAAAAGCAGTATCGTTTTTTTTTGTTTTTTGTTTTTCCCGAAAAGATAGCAGTCCAGTGCTTTGCCTGAGAGGCTTTTGGCAGGTGAGGACACAGAGGAGCCAGAGACTGCCTGGTTTTCAATGCTGGCTCCACTGATTCCCTTCATCTCTCTGAGCCTCAGTTTGCTTATCTGCATAGTAGGGATAGAGTGCTTTCCCTATAGAGTCTTTCAGTGGCTTAAGTGAATTTGTATTTGTAAGGCACTGAGAAAATAATGCATGATACACAGTAAGCTTTGTATTGTGTTTGTTTAATAAAGATCTCAGTAGCTGGAGATGATAAGAAAGAAAATAAATGTTATTTCGAATAACAAATTGTTATTTTTAGTATGGGCCTCCCAGGGGGGTAAGTGGTAAAGAATCTGCCTCTAAATGCAGGAGACACTGGTTCGATCCCTGGGTTGGGAAGATCCCCTGGGGTAGAAATGGCAACCCACTCCAGTATTCTTGCCAGGAAAATCCCGTGAATAGAGGAGGCTGGCAGGCTATAGTCTGTGGGGTTGCAAAGCATTGGACGTGACTGCGCATACACGCGTTTTTAGTAAAATAGAGAAAATGTGTAACTTCTCCAGATCCATTTAGAATTCAGCATTTTGAGACATAACAAATTGTTTTCCTTTGGAATATATCCTTAACTAAAAATCCCACAGTGTGGTACAGGGTTAGCAAAACAGGGAGAGGAGGAAGTCCATATCCCCAGGACAAGTCCAGGGGCCCTGCTGGAATCACAGTACTGCTTCTGAAGCTGTTACCAGCCCAACAGTGACCACTGAGTTAAGCTCATCTCTTTCAACTTGTTCAACAGGCCAGGAGTTCTCTAAATTAATAGGTGTGTTTGGAAGATGTTTGTAGGCAAAGTAAGTTTGCCAAACACTGGGGTAAACACAGTTTAGTGACAGTCTTACAACAATGGAAACATGTGTTAGTATAACATATTATAGTACATATTATTTTACATTACGGAAGTAATGCAAATATTAGCTGAGTGTACTCAAAAGGTCTTTGAAATAGCACTTGAAAGGTTTAAAGTCATTACGTTTGTGTTCTCTTTGTAAATAAATGATGAAAGGAAAGGATACTTACAAGTTATCTAGAATGATATTCAATTTCCTCTATACTAAAAAGATGGTATATTAAAAAAAATAATCTGTACTGCTTATACACTGGATTTTTAAAAAATATGACTTGCAAAAATATCTTCTTGTGCGCATTTCATTATTAACACTAAAATTATGTCATAGAACGCAATTCTTTTTTTGAAGGGAAATGAACAAAATGGCATGTTAACTATCTTTTACTAATAATTTTTCTAATTTAAAATAGAAAAGTAGGGGGACAGAGAAGTAACATTTTGAGGTAGGAAGCATTGAGGAAGCAGGTGAAAAGTAACCTTTAAATATTTTCCCATCTATTCCCCTGGTTTTCACTTTCTTGCTGTAAATACTTACAGATACACAGAATTAGGGGCTTGCTAGTTAGCACATTACTAGTGATTTATTGTGAATTAACTACTTGTTTCCATTCCTGGATGTCCAGAATAATTAGCAACTGGGACTTGTGAATCTAATTTACAGTTTACACTTGAACACTTGACATAGGGCATGCAGTTTAATAAACAGAAAGCATCACTATTTTTCTTTTTGATAAATAAGTTAAATGATCATTTTGGTTTCGAAACTGAATATTACATGCATAGGAGTGAGAAGTATAAATATATGTGTATTGGAGCTTTCTCAATTTAAAAGAAAAGCATATATTATTGTAATGTTTAATTTTGACAGTAATTTAAGGAAGAAAGTTTTAAGTTTATACATGCTGAAGTGTGTATATGTGAACAATAAAGCATAATCACAATTGCTACTGATGGGTATTACTTCTATCTCATAGCAGCTAGTGCATTCTGTATCACAGAATATGGTGTTATTGTGTGCCAGGGGACTCACTGAAGAAAACAGAGTGAACGGTACAAATGTATGGAATATTTCCTCATAGAGGTCCTTCTCTGAAACCATATGTAGGGAAGGATTGTTGACCCATGGGCAAAGATACATGTTTATTTTTATAATAAACCACTCACCAATCTGCAATGTATACCATACAGTTTAATTTCTAGTATATTATTTCTCTTTGATTGGAATAATCTTATCATGATGAATGCTTTGAAACATGTCTGCCATTTTTGTCATTTTATAAATTGGAGATCCAAGGCTTCCTGCACCTTTTGTCTGACTAGGGATATAGGGATACAGTGAGGGGAAAAAGAGAGGAGAGAGAGAGGGGAGGGAGAAAGAGAGGGAGAGAGAGAAGAGAGAGAGGGAGAAAGGGAGAGAGAGATGATTGATAGATGAAAGATATACATACATACATGCATACATATATTTTTTCAGATGAGGGGACATGTAAAAGAAAGCATTTTGCTGAAAAAGAAGTTAAAGAAAAGATATTTTCCCCACCTTTTCATCCCACTAACATTTTAGAGGGATTAATCATCATTATCTGAAAATATTTTGAAGGCTCATGCGGCATTCACACTCTTTAGAGTTGTTTAGACTAACAGAATCCTTGTATTCTAGGTGCTTATAAGTCAAACCAGATAATGCCAGCCTGAAATCTACAAGGCAGAGATTGTATAATAAAGCATAGAATAAATACAGGAAAAGGAAATTAATTTAAGAGAAGGCCCAGATATGGGAGTTTGAAGGGTAGACAAAAAGAGTGTTGCTGAAGTTTTATCTTCTCTATTGCAATATCTGCAAGTAGCTTTGGCACCAAGATCATAAGGCTATCTCCCAGAACCTGGATCAGAAAGCCTACTGTTTGTGAAGACAAATGCAGATGTGTCTGCAAAGGGGCAATTCAAAATAACAGACCTTCTTAATGCTGTGTGGTTAGTTTGGAATGTTCTTAATCATTTGCTTTAGGTCATTTATGAAAGCTCTATTGTGTCATTAACTAGATGATGCTATGATTTGATCTTATTTCTTCATATTTAAAAAGCTTTCCAGGGCTATCCTTCTCTGGTTTGCATTTAAGTGAAATTAAAAGTCTGACTGTTCAGTATTGCCTGTAGACTAGCTGAAGTAGTTCCTCCAGCTCACATCCTTAGGGTCTCATTAGGAAGAAGTTCACAGCATGCCTGACACTGGTTAATATTTGCAGAGCTCATTTACCTACATTGGAAACAAACCAAAAAAAGGCCAGTCAAATCCTGCTGAAGTGAAGAAGGCTGAGGGCATCAGTGCCCATCATCTGGGTCACCTCTCTCTGTCAGAAGTGGATGACCCACCAGGCGGTGACTTCTTATCTCTTTTAAGCTGGAAGAGACGTGTTGAAAATGTGTCTCCAAGTACCTTTGTTGTTAAAGATCTGGCAGGACAAAATAGGTAACCCATAAACCTTGAGAGGAAAAGTGATAACAGAAAGGATTCCTTTCCAAAACAAGATGTGTCCTTTACATAAACCTAGTTAGCCAGAGAGTTTATTTTACAAGAAGATAAAGGACAATTTGGCCATTGCCTCTGCCCTGTTGGAATTCTAATCTAATAGTTTTTCCCTATTCAGAAATGCAGAGTATGGTGATTTGTAGTTTTCCAAGAAAACTGCTCAACACTCTTCATTCCTATTTCTCATGACTGTTTTTATAATTCCACTTTGATACATGCCATTTACATTAATGTATCCACATTGGGCTTCCTTGGTGGCTAAGCAGTAAAGAATCCACCTGCTAATGCAGGAGGCGGGTATTTGATCCCTGGCTTGGGAAGATCCTTGGAGAAGGAAATGGCAACCCACTCCGGTATTCTTGCCTGGAGAATTCCATGGACAGAGGAGCCTGGCTAGCTACAGTCCGTGGGATTGCAAAGAATCGGACATGACATAGCAATTAAACAACAACAATTGGGAAATTAGATGTGAATAGTTATGGGCAAAAGTCCACAACAGTTGAACTCTCATTATATCAAACGTATTTAGGAACCATTGTGTTTGTTCTTTTATGAAGATGATTTTGGCTACACTGAGATGAGCGTGCATAAATCATAGGCACTAGCTAGTTAATCTAGAAACATCCTCAACCTTTGTATATTATTGGGCTGGCTAGAGATTATGAAGTACCTGGTCTCTTTGCTAAAGAGGGTCTGGTCTATTGCACTTATTATGATAAAAGCATCCTGGAGAACATGTGTCAAAAGCTCTTGAACTCCAGTAGGATTATTAGTAATTTAATTACTCTCAAAAATTAAAGTGATCAACCCTAGATTCAGGGTTTTTCTGTTTCCTCTACCTATCTTTTTCTTCCTGCTTTTGCTGAACAACAGTTTTTTTGAAAAAGAAAAAAAAACTTTGAATTTTTATTAATGACAGTTTTATTGAGGGTATAAGTGTTTTCACAATGTTCAGCAGTTTCCTTACCAATGATTTCCATCGTTTTCATGTGAACCATACAGTTTTTTCAAAACCATATTTTTGTATTCTTAGTTTTTGGAATTCTGATTTTTGTAAATGAGTAAAGTTCTTAAATTTTAAGTTATTAGGAAAGAAAGATACACATTTGTCGGTTTTGTTACTTAATACTCTACTACTCCAAATGATATTCCAAAGAGCAAAGTGTGACTTTGCCTTTGGTCTGGATCCTAAAAACTGTATTTTGTTTGTTTGTTTAGTTTTGTTTTGTTTTGGGAAGTTTCTGGATGATAATTTTTATAATTATGAGCAATAACATTTTGAATTGTAAAATTCAATGAAATGCTGTTAGTAATCACCCTCCTTTTCCTCTTTTCAATATTTGATTCTGTTGAGCATAGCAATTACTTTAAGCTTTCATCTCCTCACATTTTATTCTCCTACACTTAATTGGTTTTTAGGCTACTATTCATGTTTGTCCTCTTTAGCTAATATTCATTAATAGTAAACTTACAGGCCCTGACACTCATGCTCTGATATTTATAGTCTCTGCTTCAGGAAATAAATCCTATGGATATATTCAGAATATATCTCTGCTTGAAATAGTGTGTGGGTGTGTGTTTGTGTATGTATGTGTGTGCACACGTACATGCTCAGTCATGTCTGACTCTTTTGTGACCACATGGACTGTAGCCCGCCAGGCTCCTCTGACCATGGGATTTCCCAGTCAAGAATACTAGAGTGGGTGGCCCTTTCCTCCTCCAGAAGATCTTTCTGACCCAAGGACTGAACCTACATCTCTTGAGTGTCCTGCATTGGCAGGTGAATTCCTTGCCACTGCACCACCTAAAAAGCCCAGGAAATAGTAGTTATCTTCAAATACTTGATACAGGGTGGGACTTAAAAGAGTGCTAGCAATGCCAAAGCCACTTTAGGAAAATTATTTTATTTTCTAGTAAAAATTATTTTTTTTTCTCAACCACAACAGCTGAGGCTCAGCAGGAAGTAATTTTCTTGGCCAGGAGTGTATGGTTAATAACTAGAAGATTCAAGACTTTCTAGAAAAGGTACCCAATGGAGGGTGTCTTGGGAAGATCTGGAGCTGAGCCCACCTTATCATCTCTGAGCTTCAGTTTACTCGACTGCAAAGTGGGAATGATGATGTCTATTTCAACAAAGCTGCTGAGATCATTAAAGAATGTATATGAAAATGCCTTGTTAACTTTAAAGCTCTGTAGGTGAGGAGTATGTATTTTTATGACTGTGTTGTTATTGTTTGTGCCTGAGGCTGTATATATGAGTCCTCTCCTGAAAAGTAGTTTTTACAGCTCTTCTATAAAATACATCATGTCTTCACTGTCTAGAATTTTTTTTAACTAAGCTATTCTTCTCAGTGATGTGCTGTTTAGTTAATTCAGTTTGGGTCAGAAAAATATAGAGAAGAAAACAGTTCAGTGAGGTTGAACTGTGTATATTAGTCAGAGTGTCTCATGTGAAAAATGGCAACCCACTCCAGTATTCTTGCCTGGAGAATTCCATGGACTGCAGAGCCTTGCAGGCTACAATCCATGGGGTCCCAAAGAGTGGGACATGACCTAGCACGCATACATGTATGCATGCATGTCTCATATGCACGCTTTCCTCCCTCTCTTTCAATGTAACCATGATAATATTTTATACTTTTTTTCTATCATTCACCTTGTAGTCTTTAACTAATCTTCCTTCATCCAGTCTCCTCTCCTGCATCAGTCTTCTAAACTGCCAATGGAGTGATCATTCTAATAAGAGAGATTTGATCACTTCATTGCACTGATTATAAATATTAAATGGTTCAACATTGTTGGGACTTTCCTGGCAGCCCAGTGGTTAAGACTCCGTACTTCCAATACAGGGATATATCATGAAAGCTCCATGAATGTTATAAAATCGAACATATCTAACTATATTCAAATTGTTTCTTATATACTCACTCTCAATCACTGAAAATTGCCAGCCATTTTATAAACAGAATTACCTTTGACATTTTTATTATTTCAGTGACTTCATGTTAGAAAACATAATGGTATGTAAAGCTAAGTGCTAAGATGTTTAATTTTTGTCTCTTGATTGAAAGAACAATGTATATGGCAATAATCAGTAGATTTTGCCTGTACTTTTCTAGATGTATGGTTATTTACATTAAAACTAAGATTATTGGGGAAAAAGTTGATTATTGGGATAAGAATTTTTGCCTAAAGAAATGTCCTGGTGTAAAATAGTTTATTATAAAATCTAAAAATTCTAAAAATATTATAAAAGCATCTTATTTATAATGATTTGTTGTTGAAAATATTGGTGTGAATATAATTTTCACTCCAAGTACAATATCCTGAATAATGTTACATCCATAAGGATTGCAGATCTTTGCAGTCTGTTGGCATCATGTTTCTGCATAATTATTCACCTTGTCAATTACTTGGATATGAGTGTTGAATGCTTAGAGTGTTAGTTCGAATGATACTGATTCCAGAATATTCCCTGGAATCTGTTCCTTAAAATAATTGATAATATGAATTTGTTTTATTATCATATGCTGTCTTCTAAAATTAAGATTAGGGAATGGGAATATGATTAAGAGCTGTTAATGAGATGCTGAGTGATTATGCCTAAATTATGGATATTGAGTTTATTGGGTGAAATCTATTGAGTTTCAAAACCAAGTGACAGGTTACTCTAGTTGTTGGCAGTAACATGGAAAACAAGAATCTCAAAGTCAGTAAATTCACAGAGTATTTTCTCTTAGAATAGTCTTTGTAACAAAATAAATGTTTTCCTTAAGATTCAAATTATTTTGAGCAATTTTCTATTTAGGAAAAAGATAATTGATTTGTAATGTTTTTAGGGAAAACCCAAGAACATAAAAGAGAAGCAGGGACTCTATCTTACTCATCTTGTGGCTTTGGATTTAGTTTGGTACATTGTAATAATTCACTAACTGATTAATGAATGAATGAATGCCTAAGGGGATGATTGGACAGAGAGAGGGAGAGTGGGTTGGATGGATGGATGAGTGAATGAAGTAAAGATCTGTCCAGAAGTCAGGGAAAAAGTTATAATAAATACAAACAATGGTTTTAACAAAGCCCTATATATATGATATACCCAAGAATGATTTCATACTGCACTGCATCATATCCCTTCAAATGAATGCCATTTTTCAAGATTATTTATTTTGGTCTATGATTGCTACTGTTTAATTTTGAAAATATTATCTTATTTTAAATTCATAATAATTATGAAGTTATATGATAAAACAGCCACTATACCTCATTATTTTATAGGAACATCACAGTACTTTAACAAGATGTTTTGCCAAGTGTTCTCACCCAATTCACCCAAAAACAGGCTTGAGATGACTTTTGTGTCTCTGAAACCACATATGCCATCAGAGGAGTTTTGCTTATTGAGATGTATCTCAAAAGTATGTTGCAGTTTCTGAATGACAGTTCCAAAAACAAAGCAATGGAATTACTGAAATAAGTTTGTTGTTTCCAAAGAGACTACTTCAAAGGGGAAAAATTTATTTCAAATATGTTTAAAAAACAGTCTCATTAAATTGTTGTCCATACCTTAAAGCTATGTTTAATGACATAAAGATACTGTGATTTGACCCACTAAGAAAGTTACAAATATGTATCAATGATTTTCTGTAGAATCAATATTTTTTCTAAATACATATTCATTCTAAGTGTGAATTATTCCTGTGGCATCTTGGACAATGCTAATTTGGTTTGATTTATTCTGTAAACTATTTCCCTGTATTGAATGAAATTCTGAAATTTTAAAATGTAGCACTAATGCTTCGTTGATTCCAAAAGAGTTAAGGATTTTTATTTCATTGAATACATATTTTTATCCTGTTAGCTATTGTGGTATAAAACAATGACATGATATGCTGCCTTTTCTACTACTTCTTTTATGGAAGTGTTAATGTGACCTACATGCTAATTAATATTATAAAATTATTTGAAAAGTTTTGGTTGTCTAAATGTGTTGGGTTTTTTTTTTTTTGAAAAAAATCTGACCTTGGTAAAACTGCCTTTGCTTTAATAACTAGTTCATCTTTAACTAAGTCTTTAAAAACTCTCCTTAGGAAAGGAACAAAAATGAAATAATTAAGATATCTTCAGTTAGTAATTAGTATAAAAACAAATTACATATATCATTTTATTTTGGAACATTTGGAATTGTTATATAGAGCACATACTAAGTATAAAAGATTAGTAAGAGGTGGAACTGGCTTGATGACTACTGCTGCTGCCGCTGCTGCCGCTGCTGCTAAGTCGCTTCAGTCGTGTCCGACTCTGTGCAACCCCATAGACGGCAGCCCACCAGGCTCTCCCGTCTCTGGGATTCTCTAGGCAATAACACTGCAGTGGGTTGACACTTCCTTCTCCAGTGCATGAAAGTGAAAAGTGAAAGTGAAGTCGCTCAGTCATGTCTGACTCTTAGCGACCCCATGGACTGCAGTCTACCAGGCTCCTCCATCCATGGGATTTTCCAGGCAAGAGTACTGGAGTGGGGTGCCATTGCCTTGTCCGTGAATGAATACTGGAACTCATGTAATTACCATGTTATTACTCTATTTGCACTTGAGTAAATAGAGGTTTGTTTGTTTGTTTTTTGCTGTTATTGTTTAAAGTTTTGTTTTCATCTTTTATTTTATTTTTAACCACATTGTGTGGCAAGTGGAATCTTACTTCCTTGACCAGGCATTGAACCCTTGCCCTCTGTATTGAGGAGATGGAGTTTTAACCACTGGCCCCCAGGGAAATCCCTTACATATGTTTCGATAAATAAATATTGGTACTTCACTTAATGTGACTGATGGGTTCAAGGGGAATGACTTGGCTAACTAATTTTTTTCATCTACATTATATGAAAGTGTGTTTGTTAGGTTTCTGTCCAGACAGGTCCTCCAACAAGAGTTCACTTGCAAATCAGTTGTTAAAATTCAGAGTAGATTGTCTATAGGATTACTGTTGGATCTGCAGTCTGCCTACCCAATTTCATCTAGATATCTAGTTAAAACATACAGATTTATTGCCTTAAAATTTTTAGTCAACCAGTGAACAAATGGTTCACTGAAGATTAAATGAAATTAAATGAAAAAATATACCTACTAAGTTATACCTGTTGACATTGAAAGGTGAGAAGCAACTTTTAATTATGAGTTACATTTGTTTCTCTGCATTTGTTTAATTATTGTCCTAATTAAGCTTATAATTTCTACAGAGTGTAATGTTAAATATATTTCACCTATTTTGAACTTAGTACAGTAGTATTTAAATGTGTTATGATAATTGTGTGCAATTCCAAGCATTAATTTAGTTCAATGAAGATTTTTGTTTTGAATTTATATTTATTTAACAAATACTTATACATTTTAAGATGCTTAACTATGTGTAAGAATGCCAGAATACCAGAGAAATGCTAATTAAACAAAAACAGTGATCAAATGGCTCATGAAGCTGAAATGAAACTCAATGAAATACAATGAAATGAAATATAATGAAAATGGAAAGAGAACACTGGAGTTGAAAAATTTATATTTACTTAATCAAATACTTATATTTACTTATATAAATATAAGTCACATACTTATTTTTACTTAAATACTGAAATTTATATTTACTTAATCAAAAACTTCTACATTTTAAGAAGTCAAAAAATGCTTAACTATGTGTAAGAATGAAAGAAAAAACAGTGGTCAAATAGCTCATGAAGCTGAAATGAAATTCAGTGAAATAAAATGAAATACAATGAAGATGGAAGGAGAACACTGGAGATGAAAAATTGGAAATATGAAGGGAAGTATAATGTCTTTAGACTAATCAAAGAAGCTAGGGACACTTCAGAGAACTTAATACTGTTTTCATACCACATATATCTCTCATTTCATGTGCTCAAACACTATTACTTATAAAAACATACATACCCACAAAGTTTACCTTCTTAATGAACTATTCATTGATAGAAATTTAAGTCCATGGACAGAATATGGTGAGACTTTCAGAATGCTCTATTTCTTTTGTTGTGCACAACTGATGCTGTTCTTTCAAGAATCAGTCATAGAAATTATTATTATTATTATTATCCAAGAAAAATAAATTTAAAAAATGTTCTTCATGTTTACCTGTATCTGTCACATCGTTAATTGGCTATACCCCAATACAAAATATAAAGTTTTTAACAAAAAGAATCTGAAAGAAAAATTGCAAAGAACTCCCTACTTTTACCTGTCATTACAAAATTGTGTGATTTATCATTATTGAAAAATTTCTGAAATTATGAATGCTGAGTCAAAGAAGACACAATTGAAATGTTTAATCTTATGGCCACATTCCATTTGTACCATTTTGTAATGTATGAAAAAGATTGTTCATGCAGTGAAATATATGAAATATGATTTAGTTGCATAGATTTTAGTAAGTGCTAAGTTCTGCTAGAATTATTCTGGGTACCAGTGATTTCATATACGCAACAGGTAAACACTGAGAATGTGATCTAGTATAAGTTCTGGGAATGGATGTCAGTGAGGAATGAATACAGGAGGGAAGAAAAGGCAGAAGGTAAAGCAGGGGGAGAAGAAATAGTGACGTGTCCTGCCTCTGAGGTGTGTATTAGTACTGCTCTCCAGAAGCAGATCCTGAGACAAGGATTCAAGTGCAAGTTATTTATTAAAGAAGTGCTCCCAGGAGAAACCAGTAAGAGAGTGGAAGAAAAAGGACAGGGAAGGCTTGATTTCAGAAGTATGATTTCAGAGAGGGTGTGATTTCAAGAGAAGTCCTGAACTAGTCTTGTGGGGCACTTGGGATATAAATTAAACCTTAGAGTTTTAACCTTCTCAAGGCAAAGGAGTTGGATGTCACTCTGCCCTACCAGACAGTCATGGATTTTAAACCGACAGGGGGTGAGACCTGCATTTCCAGGCACTTTCAGCTCCCTGCTCCTACAATACAAGGGTCCCCAGTAGTCTAAGGGGAATCCTCAGAAGAAAGTTGCAGGAGCTAAACAGGAGAAGCAAAGCCCACGGAAGCTGGGAATTGGGTCCCTAAAACCACTAAAGAAGAGGTCTGGCCTAAGGGGACACAATAGGGTCCATAAATAGAATTTCAAAATATAAGCTCTTTTTTGTTGTGTCTCTACCCCCTATCCTGCTCTTTCTACATCTACTCCTATCCCTTGCTATTGCTCTTGAGAGTTTTCAAATCCCTAGTACCTTACAGCTGCCATTCCCATGCAGGTCCAGACTCTTTTCTCAGTTGGTTCCACCTTTTCTTTTCTACAGCTGAATGAATGACTTATTTCCTTTTTAAAATATTTCTTTATTTAAAATTTTTTATTTATTTGGCTGCTTCGGCACATAGGATCTTTGATCTTCCTTGCAGAGTATGGGATCTTTAGTTGCCACATAAAAACTCTTAGTTGTGGCAGGGGGGATGTAGTTTGCTGATCAGGGATCAAATCTGGACCCCCTTCATTGGAAGTGCAGAGTCTTAGCCACTGAGCCACCAGGGAAGTCCCGTGTCTCATTTTCTTAGCTCAGCTAAGCGTTGAAGATAGATTGGTTTGAATGCATTCACATTATCTTTTAACAGCTGTGTATTAACTGAAGTGAATATCTTAGTCATATTATTTAATTTTAGACCATTTAGTGAAGAGAACTTGACACTGTACAAGGGAAGAGATTTTCCACTGTGGAGGCCACCACATGGGCAGAAATAGCCCTACATGTTAGACTTGTTTTCTGCACCTCTGAACCCAAAAGGTTTTCAGTAGCTGCAACTTTTTTTTTTGGTTTGTCTTAAAATGACTTCATGTCATGATAGTAACACTGAGGAAGCTGTGTCCAAAAAATAGAGTTTGATACTAAGAAATTTTGGAAATTCTTTGAAAATACTCAATTTAACCAACAAATGATGAGTGAAAAAAAAAACTATAACTCGTTTTTCATCTATCATAGAAATCATGAATATTTTTTTTTCTATTCCCAACAGTACTAGTAGAGTATGGCTAATTAAATTCTCCTGTCTTATCTAGGATTGACATGCATGTAATTTATTTGTAAGAAAGCTGTGAAAAATACATATTGGAATTGTTCATTAAATTAATTCTTCAGATGTTTGTAGAGATGCTTCAATATGAGGAGACCCCATTTAGTAATGCTTAGAGCACGATAGGATTTCCCAGGTGGCTCAGCGGGTCAAGAATCCGGCTGCAGTGCAGGAGACATGGGTTCGATCCCTGGGTAGGGAAGATCCCCTGGAGGAGAAAATGACAACTCATTCCAATATTCTTGCCTGGGAAATCCCATAGACAGAGGAGCCTGGTGGGCTACAGTCCATGGGGTTACAGAGAGTTGGACAGGACTTAGCGACTGAACACACAAACAGAGCATGAGGATACTTGTTCTCAAGGAGGATACACTCATTTTTATTCAATTTCAAATTTTTTGCGAAGATTAAAGGATCAAATAGAAATAAGAAAAAATACTCTCAAAGTATAAATTTGTTCCTTTTTACAAGGCATGATTTAGTTCTACAAATAACCCCCTAAGAAGTTTTTAAATTTTTTCTATTTTCAAAATAAAGTACATACTAATTTTCAATATAAAACAGCACTTTACTATTTTATTTTTCATTATAATAATATAATATATTAATTATAACTTATATATTGTTATATTACAAAAAATCAGCAGAAGAAAGAAGAGAAACATGAATGCATTTTACCCCACTAACATAACCAGTTTAAATGTTTTTTTTTTTGCTGCCTAACATTTTACTCTTTATATGTGACATTTTTGTGTCCTAGTTTTTTTTTTTTTTTCACTTAACTTTAAAATATACACATGGTTCTGTTGTAAACTCTTCATGAATCTTTTTTAATGCCTCCCAAGTGTTTCACTGAATGAGTCATTAGGCTAACAATTCCCTAATTATCAGGCATCTAATTGTTTACAAATTTCCTCTCTTACCCTTTCTAAAGGGTAATCAGCTGGACTTTCAGTGATCAGACCTATCCAGATAGCCGTGCAGAAGGTGTATTTACACTTCAAAGTCCTTTGTTGTTTAGGGAAGCTTCTGTGGTTCTCTTATATTTCCTTCTCCTGCCAACTGAAGCCATCTACTTGGAAGAAAACTTTATGTCAGAGTAGGCCCTGGACAGGGCTGACTAGGCCTGGAGCACCTTAATGCCTGTGTGCTCAGTCATGTCTGACTCTTGGCAATCCTACAGAGTGTAGCCCACCAAGCTTCTCTGTCCTTAGGATTTTCCAGGCAAGAATACTGGACTGGGCTGCCATTTCCTTCCCCAGGGATCTCCCCGACCCTGGGATGGAACATGTGTCATTGCATTGCAGGCAGAAGAGAATGTGTGTCTCTTGCATTGCAGGCAGTGGTAAACACTGAACCACTTGGGAAGCCCTCAGGAGTCCCTGACCATTTCCAGAGTCAAGCAACCTAGATCTGAATGGCCCTGTAGACCTTACACTTGACAGATGTTTCCAGAGGCGGAGATTTTCTATTCATAGTAGTGAAGGAGCACTGTGTATTTTGATATCAGAAGACCCTTGAGAGTCACTCTTGAGTAGAGTGAAAGTTCCTGTGGGCTTCCTTGGTGGCTTAGAGGGTAAATAGTTCACCTGCAATGCAGGAAACCCAGGTTCCATCTCTGGGTCTGGGAAGATCCCTTGGAAAGGGAATGGCAAACCACTCCGGTATTCTTGCCTAGAGAATTCCATTGGCAGATGAGCCTGGTGAGCTACAGCCCATGCAGCCACAAAAGTCGGACATGATTGAGTGACTAACACTGCACACACAGAGTGGATGTTCCTGCCATTCTCCTGGTTTACCTGGAAAATCTTCTAGAAGAGGAGGATTCCCATGAGCAGCTTATATAAAGGAAGGAATGCTAAATAGAAGGTGGGGAGGTGGGGTGTTCTGGGCATGGGTTAGTCTGGTAGGCTGCATGTTCCTTCCCCATCTCCCAGTTTAATTCTAGAGACTGAGGATCTCAGTAAGCAGGGAGGCAGGAGTACTTTGGAAATAAATGAAATAAACCTGCATGGAGGTATGTGTATGCATGTACTTTTAGATGAGAACACTGTATTTGTGAAAGGCTTGGCTAGTGCTTTGAAAGGAATGAAATCCCTTGTACTTTTCACAGACCAGGATAATCTCTTTGGTAAGAATTTAGGGCAGTAATTAGTCTGGCACAGAATTCCACACCAGAATTTTTACCTATGTTTAATGTCTTAGAATCATTTTAGTTTTATTGTAAGGTTGCTCCTTGTCATGAGTTTGGCAAAGTGTGCTAGAACAAAGGTAAAGACACCAGGATCCCGGGAAGATGCTGTTGATCTGAGAACAGGACCATGGATAGGAGAGGTCATAGTCAGGATAAGTTTACTTATTTTAGTAGTCTGTGCTTTTCTAGAAAACTCTTTTAGAAAGGACATACTACTTTGAAACAGCAGTAGGCAAAAGCAAGACCAAACTGTGATGTAATCATCAAGAAAACCATATTTATAATAAGGTTAATTAAATTTGCTGCAATCTTGAGACAAGCATCCTGTAAGTGTGCCAGTAAATCTGGTCTTGCTTTATCAGACTGAAGGGCACCCCCTCCTCCTCCCAGAATGAGGAGCTCCTTGCCAGGGGATGCACACAGGCTGGCAACAATAACTAATACGTTATGAGAGGTTAAACAAGTTTAAATAGAATTCCTCTCTGAACTGAAGGGCAAATTGTCAGAAATTTCTTTGTCTGCTGGTGATGCTGTTAAATTGAAAGCACATTGGGAGACGTGGTAGAAGCAACAATGGTTGAAATGATGGCCTGCTGTTTGGAGCAAGCATCCTGGCTCCAGCAATGGGCCAGACATCTGCTAGCAACTCCTTGTCAGGTTCTGCCCCACACAGGGCACAAGGGCACTTTGCAACATTTAACTCATCAGAGTCTTTGAGTTCTACAGTGTGTGCTACGTCAAGAATGTTTATGTTCTAAAACAGAGCTAATTAAACATTTCAAAGGGAAACATTATTTTAACACTAATTAGATATGATTACAGCTTTTTTTTTCTGTGTGCTGAGGCAGAGCTTCACTAAGCACCTTCATTTTGCTTCCTTTGCTCAATTTGGTAACCGAGTTTTGCCAAATAATGCAGTGCTGTCCTTCCTTGTGGTATTCATTCCAGCATGTTGATGAGTTGAAAAGCCTTTACCAAATTTAAGATGATTTCAACAAAGAACAGCAGCAGTAACAATGATAGACTGGATTGTATGCCTCTTGGTAGGAAGGCATGTTAACATAACTTATACCCACTTATGGTCTTTTTTGAGACCCTTTAAAGGTGGATTCTTTTATTTTTTTATTTCAAACCTATAAGGTTGATACAAGCCACAAATATCTCAGTTCCACAGATGAGGAATCCAGGACACAGGATAAGCAGGTTCCGAAGCAAAGCAAGACTGGCTGAAATGCACAATTCAGAGCTTTGTTTCTGGGGAGCATCCCTTTAGGAGAGCTAGAAAAGTACTTTTGCTCAAGGCAGTTAAAATCCAGCAGATAAAAACTTATCAAATATTCGTGAAAGCCATACTGGATTGGCAATAAATAGACATGAGACCTCTTTAATCGATGACATAAGAAATGCTGCAGTATACTTTTAACTAATGACCGGAAAGATCTTAAACTCAAAAAAACTAGTTTTACCCATCCATTCATATGACAATTTACATTTTTATTTGTGTGTTCAGTATGTTAATGGGCTTCCATGGTGGCTCAGATGGTAAAGAATCTGCCTACAATGCAGGAGACCCCGGCTTGATTCTTGGGTCTGAAAGATTCCCTGGAGAAGGGAATGGCTACCCAGTCCAGTATTCTTACCTGAAGAATTCCAAAGACAGAAGCCTGGTGGAAGCCTATAGAAATTCACAAAGATGCAAGATAAGATTTCTACAGAATAGAAAATGCTTGCAGTTGGATAACAAATTAGTTGAAAGCCTTTCAGTGATAGAGGGAAACCAAGGGTTTTAAATGTTTACTTCTTAATGAATTCAATGAGATGATACATTTCTTAGATTCTTAAAAGCTATTTATGATTAAGAATATAAAGTATAGGAAAATAGGTATCAAATGGTATTATGATAGACTGAATATATATTATTTTCTGTGATCTTGAGAAATAGTGCATTTTTTTACGCCTTTTCTCAAATTCTATGAAATCATACTTTTTACAAAAGAAATAGAGAAATTGGTTCTCTGCAGTCCTAAGTAAAAAGAACTTTAATGAAAAGTTCTACTTCTAACCCAAGCTTGAGGCCATAGCAGTAGCAGGGGAGTGTTGTGTTCATTTGCTCTTTGAGTAGTTGAGGAAGGAGTTGCCTTTCAAACAGCAAGCAACTAATATGATGCCCTCAGGACACTGCTGTCACATCAAAGTTGATTTAAAACACATACACACATCATTGTCACCATCATCATCATCACCAAGTAGTTAAAATTTTAGCAAACATACCAGAGAATTTTCTGCAATTATGCTGTTGAAATGATGGGTATGATTTTACCAATAACACCGAAATAAATGACAGATTATACCTTGTCTCACTAAGTGGGTATATCTAATTTTAATAAAAATTTCCATGACTGTGTAGGATTTTTTTCATGAATTATGGATTCATTACGTACACCTTCACAGATATCTCTAAAGCTTGGAATAAGAAACTATAAAAGGATAAAAGTACTTCCTAAATTAGAATGTTCCTCTTTCTTCCTCCAATTAGATTTCATTCCCTATTTTTTCATTGCTATTAATATCCCTATTTTTCCAATCTGCCATGACTTTGAATGTGGAATCTCCTTTTAGTTCTTGGTCTCCTTGGCATCAAATGCATTAGTAAGTTATATGATTTTTTTTCTCTGTGATGTTGTTCAATGATTTCCCTTGCTATTCCATGGACACCATTTTTGAATAGACCCTTTCAGCTCTCTCCAATACATTTCACTTGTTTTACAAGTGGTCTTTTTTCCTAATTCTCTTTAAACTCATCTCTCATGCAGTTATCATGATATCTTCCTGAAACAAAGCCTTTTCTTTGTTGATTTTTTTGTTTGAGAATTTCCTTACTTCCCACTGAGTTCTTGCCTCTACTACCAACCAACCTTGCTACAGCTCTGTTCTAGCCAGAATCCCAGATCATCTCAGTTCCTGTGCTCAGGAACCCTGATTTTACTCAATGTCTGTGCTTCATGTGAGATGTTGACTATTTCTCTTTAAATTTTTTTTCATCCCTTTTGGCTTTTAAGACAATGATAAGCCAGCTTTTCCTCCATGTTTCTACCTACCTTACCTTAGCATCCTTAATAGCATTTTTCTTCCCCTGCCCACCCCTTAATCATGGCTTCCTCATAGGTTCTATTTGATCTTTCTCCTCTTACTTTGTCAACTTTCTTGGAGTAACTTTATCGACATCAGTGGCTTTGACTACCACCTAAATGCCAGTGGTCACTAAATTTTTATCTTTAGCCTGTAAACTCATCTATTACGTGTGCTTACTGAACATCTGAACTTGAAGGCACTACAAATACCTCAGTTTTTAACATTTCTAAGTTGATATTATTTGTCCCACTCCAACCAAAACCTTTTCTTATTTCTATAGCCTATTTCACTGTGAATGAACCCATTCCTTCTGCATTTTGGCTGAGTCAGAGCCTGAGAGTCTTCCTAGACAGCTTATCATGCAGAACATTATTTAGAACCAACTGTTTATTGGGCGAAGGATATGGCAACCCACTCCAGTATTCTTGCCTTAGAGAATCCTGTAGACAGAGGAGCCTGGTGGGCTGCTGTCCATGGGGTCGCCCAGAGTCAGACACGACTGAGGCAGCTTGGCATGTATGCATGCATTGGAGAAGGAAATGGCAACCAACTCCAGTATTCTTGCCTGGAGAATCCCAGGGACAGAGGAACCTGGTAGGCTGCCATCTATGGGGTTGCACAGAGTCTGACATGACTGAAGCAACAGCAGCAGCAGCAGTTGGTTGGGAATTTCTTTATGCATTCTTCATGTAGAAGGGAAAAAAATAATATATAAAAAAGTACAATAATGATAGTTTCTAACTTTATTGAAGTGTAATGGATATATATTTGCACATTTTGTAGTGTACAGTTTGATAAATGTTGACGTATGCATACACCCCTGAAAGTTAACTACAATCAAGATAGTGAATATTATCTCCAAAAATTTTCTTATGTCTGTATCTTCTTTCTGTCACTGTAGATTAGTTTGCATAATCCAGAATTTTATACAAACAGGATCATCCATTATCTATACACTTTTCTTTGATCTGCTTTCTTGCCATAACTATTTAGATTTATCCATGTTATTATGTGTATCATAATTCATTCCTTACTATTGCTGAATAGTATTCACTGGGCTTCCCTGCTAGCTCAGTGGTAAAGAATCTGCTTGCCAGTGCAGGAGATGTAGGTTTGATCCATGTGTCAAGAAGATCCCCTGGAGGAGGAAATGGCAACCCATTCTAGTATACTTGCCTAGGAAATTCCATGGACAGAGAAGTCTGATGGGCTATAGTCCGTGGGGTCACAAAAGAGTCACACATGACTTAGCAACTCAACAACAACAACAACAGTATTCACTGTACAAATATACATGATTTATTTATCTATTCACCTGTTGATAGATGTCTAGGTTGTTTCCAGTTTGACTATTACCAATAAAGTTGCTACTATCATTCATATCTACATTTTTTATGGCTATTATTTTTTAATGTATCTGGAGTTAGTGCCTAAAAGTAGAATAGCTGGATTATAGGATGCTGCTGCTGCTGCTAAGTCTCTTCAGTCGTGTCCGACTCTGTGCGACCCCATAGATGGAAGCCCATCAGGCTCCCCCGTCCCTGGGATTCTCCAGGCAAGAACACTGGAGTGGGTTGCCATTTCCTTCTCCAGTGCATGAAAGTGAAAAGTGAAAGTGAAGTTGCTCAGTCGTGTCCGACTCTTAGCGACCCCATGGACTGATTATAGGATAGATGTGTGTTTAACATTTTAAAACACTGTCATTGTTTACCCAGCAACAGTGTCTGGGGGTCCCAGTCCCTCTACATCCTCACCATACCTTGGTGTGGTTAGTATTTTAATCATTAGTCATTCAAATAAATGTGTAGTTGTATCTCACATTGGTTTTGATATTTTTACCAAATGACTAATTATGTTGAGAGGATTTATATGTACTTATTTACTGTCTTCTTATCTTCTTGAAATGTCTGTTATCATATGCCTTGCCTGATTTAAATCTATTTTTCTCATTCTTTTTATTATTGAGTTTTGAAAGGCCCTTGTATATTCTGGACACAAATCCTTCATCAGTATATTGATTTGAAAATATTTTGCTGTGGCCCATGAGTTGACTGTTTTATTCTTTAGGAAGTGTATTTCAAGGAATCCAGCTTTATATTTTTGATGAAGTCAGTATTTTTTTTTTCTTCTGATTTATGCTTTTGGTATTGTATCTAAAGATACAATCCAAAGTCACAAAGATTTCCTGGTATGGATTCTTCTAGAAGTTGTGTAGATTTAGGATTTATATTTAGGTCTTTTTGAGTTAATATTAGTAAATGGTGCAAAGTGTAGATCAAGGTTTTTATTTTTCCACATAGGTATCCAGTTATTTCAGCAAAAATTTTTGAAAAGGCTATGCCCCAACCAGTAACGCTGAAAAAGCTGAAGTTGAATAGTTCTATGAAGACCTACAAGACCTTTTAGAACTAACACCCAAAAAAGATGTCCTTTTCATTATAGGGGACTGGAATGCAAAAGTAGGAAGTCAGGAAACACCTGGAGTAACAGGCAAATTTGGCCTTAGAATATGGAATGAAGCAGGGCAAAGACTAATAGAGTTTTGCCAAGAAAATGCACTGATCATAACAAAAACCCTCTTCCAACAACACAAGAGAAGACTCTACACATGGACATCACCAGATGGTTAACACCGAAATCAGATTGATTATATTCTTTGCAGCCAAAGATGGAGAAGCTCTATACAGTCAGCAAAAACAAGACCAGGAGCTGACTGTGGCTCAGATCATGAACTCCTTATTGCCAAATTCAGACTTAAATTGAAGAAAGTAGGGAAAACCACTAGACCATACAGGTATGACCTAAATCAAATTCCTTATGATTATACAGCGGAAGTGAGAAATAGATTTAAAGGCCTAGATCTGATAGATAGAGTGCCTGATGAACTATGGAATGAGGTTCGTGACATTGTACAGGAGACAGGATCAAGACCATCCCCATGGAAAAGAAATGCAAAAAAGCAAAATGGCTGTCTGGGGAGGCCTTACAAATAGCTGTGAAAAGAAGAGAAGTGAAAAGCAAAGCAGCAAAGGAAAGATATAAGCATCTGAATGCAGAGTTCCAAAGAATAGCAAGAAGAGATAAGAAAGCCTTCTTCAGTGATCAGTGCAAATAAATAGAGGAAAACAACAGAATAGGAAAGACTAAAGATCTCTTCAAGAAAATTAGAGATACCAAGGGAACATTTCATGCAAAGATGGACTCGATAAAGGACAGAAATGGGATGGACCTAACAGAAGCAGAAGATATTAAGAAGAGGTGGCAAGAATACATAGAAGAACTGTACAAAAAATATCTTCATGACCCAGATAATCACAATGGTGTGATCACTGACCTAGAGCCAGACATCCTGGAATGTGAAGTCAAGTGGGCCTTAGAAAGCATCACTATGAACAAAGCTAGTGGAGGTGAAGGAATTCCAGTTGAGCTCTTTCAAATCCTGAAAGATGATGCTGTGAAAGTGCTGCACTCAATATGCCAGCAAATTTGGAAAACTCAGCAGTGGCCACAGGACTGGAAAAGGTCAGTTTTCATTCCAATCCTAAAGAAAGGCAATGCCAAAGAATGCTCAAACTACCGCACAATTGCACTCATCTCACACACTAGTAAAGTAATGCTCAAAATTCTCCAAGCCAGGCTTCAGCGATATGTGAACCGTGAACTTCCTGATGTTCAAGCTGGTTTTAGAAAAGGCAGAGGAACCAGAGATCAAATTGCCAACATCCGCTGGATCATGGACAAAGCAAGAGAGTTCCAGAAAAACATCTATTTCTGCTTAATTGACTATGCCAAAGCCTTTGACTGTGTGGATCACAATAAACTGTGGACAATTCTGAAAGAGATGGGAATACCAGACCACCTGATATGCCTTTTGAGAAATCTATATGCAAGTCAGGAAGCAACAGTTAGAACTGGACATGGAGCAACAGACTGATTCCAAATAGGAAAAGGAGTATGTCAAGGCTGTATATTGTCACCCTGCTTATTTAACTTATATACAGAGTACATCATGAGAAAAGCTGGGCTGGAAGAAGCACAAGCTGGAATCAAGATTGCCGGGAGAAATATCAATAACCTCATATATGCAGATGACACGACTCTTGTGGCAGAAAGTGAAGAGGAACTCAAAAGCCTCTTGATGAAAGTGAAGGTGGACAGTGAATAAGTTGGCTGAAAGCTCAACATTCAGAAAACGAAGATCGTGGCATGTGGTCCCATCACTTCATGGCACATAGATGGGAAAACAGTGGAAACAGTGTCAGACTTTATTTTTCTGGGCTCCAAAGTCATTGCAGATGGTGACTGCAGCCATGAAATTAAAAGACGCTTACTCCTTGGAAGGAATGTTATGACCAACCTAGATAGCATATTGAAAAGCAGAGACATTACTTTGCCAACAAAGGTTCATCTAGTCAAGGCTATGGTTTTTCCTGTGGTCATGTATGGATGTGAGAGTTGGACTGTGAAGAAGGCTGAGTGCCGAAGAATTGATGCTTTTGAACTGCGTGTTGGAAAAGACTCTTGAGAGTCCCTTGGACTGCAAGGAGATCCAACCAGTCCATTCTGAAGGAGATCAGCCCTGGGATTTCTTTGGAAGGAATGATGTTAAGGCTGAAACTCCAGTATTTTGGCTACCTCATGCGAAGTGTTGACTCATTGGAAAAGACTCTGATGCTGGGAGAGATTGGGGGCAGGAGGAGAAGGGGACGACAGAGGATGAGATGGCTGGATGGCATCACTGACTTAATGGATGTGAGTCTGAGTGAACTCTGGGAGTTGTTGATGGACAGGGAGGCCTGGCGTGCTGCGATTCATGGGGTCGCAAAGAGTCGGACACAACTGAGCGACTGAACTGAACTGATACTTTCTCCACTGAATTTTCATTTTGCGCTTTTGTCAAAAGTCAGTTTTCCATATTCTATGGGTCAGTATCCAAACTCTGTCCTGTTCCATTTGTCTGTTTGCCCCTTTTTGTGCCAGTACCACAGTTTTTCGAAGATTGCTATAGTTTCATAATAAGACTTGAGATAAGGTCAGGTTAATACACCAGTTTTGTATTTTTTTCCTCAAAGTTGTATGGCAATCTCAGGACCTTTGCATTTCATATGAATTTTATTATTTTTTTTTCTAATTTTATTTTATTTTTAAACTTTACATAATTGTATTAGTTTTGCCAAATATCAAAATGAATCCGCCACAGGTATACATGTGTTCCCCATCCCAAACCCTCCTCCCTCCTCCCTCCCCATACCATCCCTCTGGGCCCTCCCAGTGCACCAGCCCCAAGTATCCAGCATCGTGCATCGAACCTGGACTGGCAACTCGTTTCCTACATGATATTTTACATGTTTCATTGCCATTCTCCCAAATCTTCCCACCCTCTCCCTCTCCCACAGAGACCATAAGACTGTTCTATACATCAGTGTCTCTTTTGCTGTCTCGTACACCGGGTTATTGTTACCATCTTTCTAAATACCATATATATGCGTTAGTATACTGTATTTATGTTTTTCCTTCTGGCTTACTTCACTCTGTATAATAGGCTCCAGTTTCATCCACCTCATTAGAACTGATTCAAATGTATTCTTTTTAATGGCTGAGTAATACTCCATTGTGTATATGTACCACAGCTTTCTTATCCATTCATCTGCTGATGGACATCTAGGTTGCTTCCATGTCTTGGCTATTATAAACAGTGCTGCGATGAACATTGGGATACACGTGTCTCTTTCCCTTCTGGTTTCCTCAGTGTGTATGCCCAGCAGTGGGATTGCTGGATCATAAGGCAGTTCTATTTCCAGTTTTTTAAGGAATCTCCACACTGTTCTCCATAGTGGCTGTACTAGTTTGCATTCCCACCAACAGTGTAAGAGGGTTCCCTTTTCTCCACACCCTCTCCAGCATTTATTGCTTGTAGACTTTTGGATCGCAGCCATTCTGACTGGTGTGAAATGGTACCTCATAGTGGTTTTGATTTGCATTTCTCTGATAATGAGTGATGTTGAGCATCTTTTCATGTGTTTGTTAGCCATCTGTATGTCTTCTTTGGAGAAATGTCTATTTAGTTCTTTGGCCCATTTTTTGATTGGGTCGTTTATTTTTCTGGAGTTGAGCTGTAGGAGTTGCTTGTATATTTTTGAGATTAGTTGTTTGTCGGTTGCTTCATTTGCTATTATTTTCTCCCATTCTGAAGGCTGTCTTTTCACCTTGCTAATAGTTTCCTTTGATGTGCAGAAGCTTTTAAGGTTAATTAGGTCCCATTTGTTTATTTTTGCTTTTATTTCCAATATTCTGGGAGGTGGGTCATAGAGGATCCTGCTGTGATGTATGTCGGAGAATGTTTTGCCTATGTTCTCCTCTAGGAGTTTTATAGTTTCTCGTCTTATGTTTAGATCTTTAATCCATTTTGAGTTTATTTTTGTGTATGGTGTTAGAAAGTGGTCCAGTTTCATTCTTTTACAAGTGGTTGACCAGATTTCCCAGCACCACTTGTTAAAGAGATTGTCTTTAATCCATTGTATATTCTTGCCTCCTTTGTCAAAGATAAGGTGTCCATATGTGCGTGGATTTATCTCTGGGCTTTCTATTTTATTCCATTGATCAATATTTCTGTCTTTGTGCCAGTACCATACTGTCTTGATAACTGTGGCTTTGTAGTAGAGCCTGAAGTCAGGTAGGTTGATTCTTCCAGTTCCATTCTTCTTTCTCAAGATTGCTTTGGCTATTCGAGGTTTTTTGTATTTCCATACAAATTGTGAAATTATTTGTTCTAGCTCTGTGAAGAATACCGTTGGTAGCTTGATAGGGATTGCGTTGAATCTATAAATTGCTTTGGGTAGTATACTCATTTTCACTATATTGATTCTTCCAATCCATGAACATGGTATATTTCTCCATCTATTAGTGTCCTCTTTGATTTCTTTCACCAGTGTTTTATAGTTTTCTATATATAGGTCTTTAGTTTCTTTAGGTAGATATATTCCTAAGTATTTTATTCTTTCCATTGCAATGGTGAATGGAATTGTTTCCTTAATTTCTCTTTCTGTTTTCTCATTATTAGTGTATAGGAATGCAAGGGATTTCTGTGTGTTGATTTTTATCCTGCCACTTTACTATAGTCATTGATTATTTCTAGTAATTTTCTGGTGGAATCTTTAGGGTTTTCTATGTAGAGGATCATGTCATCTGCAAATAGTGAGAGTTTTACTTCTTCTTTTCCAATTTGGATTCCTTTTATTTCTTTTTCTGCTCTGATTGCTGTGGCCAAAACTTCCAAAACTATGTTGAATAGTAATGGTGAAAGTGGGCACCCTTGTCTTGTTCCTGACTTTAGAGGAAATGCTTTCAATTTTTCACCATTGAGGATAATGTTTGCTGTGGGTTTGTCATATATGGCTTTTATTATGTTGAGGTATGTTCCTTCTATTCCTGCTTTCTGGAGAGTTTTTATCATAAATGGATGTTGAATTTTGTCAAAGGCTTTCTCTGCATCTATTGAGATAATCATATGGTTTTTATTTTCCATGCAAATAGGGACCAAAAGAAAGCAGGAGTAGCAATACTCATATCAGATAAAATAGACTTTAAAACAAAGGCTGTGAAGAGAGACAAAGAAGGTCACTACATAATGATCAAAGGATCAATCGAAGAAGAAGATATAACAATTATAAATATACATGCACCCAACACGGGAGCACCACAGTACGTAAGACAAATGCTAACAAGTATGAAAGGAGAAATTAACAATAACACAATAATAGTGGGAGACTTTAATACCCCACTTACACCTATGGATAGATCAACTAAACAGAAAATTAACAAGGAAACACAAACTTTAAACGATACAATAGACCAGTTAGACCTAATTGATATCTATAGGACATTTCATCCCAAAACAATGAATTTCACCTTTTTCTCAAGCGCACATGGAACCTTCTCCAGGATAGATCACATCCTGGGCCATAAAGCTAGCCTTGGTAAATTCAAAAAAATAGAAATCATTCCAAGCATTTTTTCTGACCACAATGCAGTAAGATTAGATCTCAATTACAGGAGAAAAACTATTAAAAATTCCAACATATGGAGGCTGAACAACACACTGCTGAATAACCAACAAATCACAGAAGAAATTAAAAAAGAAATCAAAATTTGCATAGAAACGAATGAAAATGAAAACACAACAACCCAAAACCTGTGGAACACGGTAAAAGCAGTCCTAAGGGGAAAGTTCATAGCAATACAGGCACACCTCAAGAAACAAGAAAAAAGTCAAATGAATAACCTAACTCTACACCTAAAGCAACTAGAAAAGGAAGAAATGAAGAACCCCAGGGTTAGTAGAAGGCATTTCATATGAATTTTAGAATGAATTGGTCCATTTGTACAAAAAGTCCTTCTGAAATTTTGATTGAAATTTTGTTGCAAACACTTTTTGTAATGTATAGAATAATTTGAGAATTGATACCTTAATAATATTGGGTCTTCTGAGCAACAAACAAAGTAGACCTCACCATTTATGTACATCTCTGTCTTGAGAATGATTTATAATATTCAGTGTGTAGGTATTGCACTTATTTTTCTGTCATATCCTTCTTTTATAATTTTGGTGCTATTTTTATAAATGATACTGCATTTTAAATTTAAATTTCTGAATGTTTCTTTTTGGTATAGAATATGACTGATTTTATGTATTATTTTTATATTCTGCAACACTTATAACTCATTAGTTCTATAGCTTTATCATAAATTCATACTTTTCTGTGTAGACAATTATGTTGTCATAGAATAAAGAGAGATTACTCATTGCTTTCATATCTAGCAGCCTTTTATTGCTTTTTCTTACCTTATTTTACAACCTCCAACACAAGGTTGAGAGAAATTGTGATAGTGGACACTTTGTCATATTCCTGATGTTTGGAATTCATTCTTTCTTATTTAAGTCTGATGCTACATTCTAGGTGTTTGTTTTTTTTTTTTTGTAAATGTTCTTTATGATGTTGAGAAAGTCCTTTTACTTTAAGGACACAGAATTTTCATGAGAATAGATATTGAAGTTTATAAATGCTTTTTATAATATGTTGATATGGTCACACAGTTTATTAATATTGTCATGTTTACTGGCCACTTTTAAAACTTTAAGACAACCTTGCATTCCTAGTATAAACTCCACTTGAATTCAATTGGTTAACATTTTGTTAAGAATATTTTCTATCTATGTTTGTGAGTGATATTTGTCTGTGTTTTTCTTGTATGTCTTTGTCTGGCTTGGTATCAGCGTATGTTGACCTTATAGAATAATTGGAAAAGTATTTTTTCCTTTTCAACTTTGTGGAAGAGTGTGCACAGAAATTATTTATTTATTAAATGTTTGATGGAATTTACCAGTGAAGCAATTTGGAGCTAGATTTTTCTTTGTGGTAAGGTTGGTTGGTTTGTTTAACTAAAAATCTCATTTTTAAAATAAAATGAACAGAAAGCTATTTGTGTTATCTAATTTTTTTTTCTTATGTAAGCTTTGGAAATTTGTACCTTGTAATGAATATGTTCATTTTGTACAAGTTGTCAAATTTTTTGTCATAAAGTTGGTCATAATAATATTATAATAATTTGAACATCTGAAGAATCTCTAGTGATACCATATCTCTCATTCCTCATATTTATAATTTTTAGCTCCTTTGCCTCTCTTTTTTTGATCACCAGCTAGAGATTTATCATTTTTATTGATCTTCTCAAAGAACTGTAATTTGGTCTGATTAACTTTACCTATTGGTTTTTAAATCTTATTTCATGGAAATAGTTCTTCTGCTTGAACTACTTCTTTTAGAATTTCTGTGTCATGTATCTTTTGGTAGTTAATTTTTTAAAGTTTGTATTTCTATTTGATATTTCACCTTTCTTTTTGAAAGGTACTTTTTTGGGGTATAGAATTCAAGGTTGTCAGTTGTTTTCCTTCTTTTATCTGTGAGTTTATATGTTTCATAAGATTTGAAATTTTTTTCTGCCATTATTTCTGCAAATACTACTTTTGCCTCTTGACTTCTGTTACCCCATCTGCACATATATCAGAATGTATGGTTCTTGGCATTATCCCACAACTCTGAATCTCTGTTCTTTTCTTTTTTTCCTTTTTGTATCTTTTTTTGTTAGGTTACTGGTATTTCTATTCAAGTTAATGCATTTTTTTTCTTTAGTCTCTTATGTGTCATTTGTTCCATCCAGTGTATTTTTTAATTTTAGGCATTATTCTTTTTTATCCCTAGAAATATAGTAGTTTTCATATCTAGAAATTAGGTTTGGGTCTTGGTATATTTTCCCATGTCTTTAGTTAATTTTATCCATCTTTCTCCTAGGTTTTCGGACATATGAAATAAAACTAAACGCATGCAAGCATGCTAAAGCAGTTCAGTCACGTCTGACTATTTATGACCCTGTGTACTCTGGCCCGCCAGGTTCCTTGGTCCAAGGGATTCTCCAGGCAAGAATACTGGAGTGCGATGCCATGCCCTTCTCCAGGGGAAATTAAATAACTAGCTATTATTTAATATTTTTGCTAATTCTAAAGTCTGTGTTAGTTTAGGATCAGTTTTTCTTCTAATTTTAGGTCAAATTTTCCTGCTTTTTGGCATGCCTGGTAATTTTTATCAGATGCCAAATTTTGTGAAGTTTACCTCATAGGATGCTGGATATTTTTGTACTCCTGTAAATTCTTTTTAGCTTTTTTTCTAGAGCTCAGTGGAAGCAGATTAGTCCTGTTGGATGTAGATTATGATTTATAAGTTGGGACCAAACCAGGATGTTTTTTCTCGTATCAATATTTTTTCTGCCATGAAGACAAGACACTTCTGAGTACTCTAAAAGAGCTCAGTGAATTGTCAAATTGTTAGTTTTTCCAGTGTGGCTGATGGGAGTAGGCTCTATTAGCGTGTGTGAAGCCTACTTACTCACTTTGGCAGGTGGCTCTTTTCCTAGCCTTGGGCAGTTTCCTCACACATCTACCAATCAGTGTTCTGCTAACTACTTGAAAGGAATCCTCTACATCTCCCAAACTCTCTGTTCAACTCTGTCTTCTCTAAGGGTTGGTACAGTGAACCCTCGCTGCCTTAGTCTTCCTGGATTCCTTTCTGTCTCATCAGCTCAAGGAATCTGTCAGGTCCAACTTTCCAGAGCCTCCCCTCTCCGCAACTTTCCATCAGCTCCCCTTTCCAGAGCCACAACCTCTAAACTCTCAAGATTTTAGCCTGGGGCAATAATAGAGGTCATTTCATTCGTTCCCTGGTTCTCAGCAATCAATATCCTCTGTTGCCTAGTGTCCAATATATTAAAAAGTATTATTTTGCATATTTGTTTATTTTTTGTTGTTGTTTCTGGTGAGATAGTAAATCTAATCCCTGTTACTTTATTTTGTCCCAGTAATATGTGTTTTAAAGGAAAAGTAAAAATGCATAAGTGAATAAAGTAAATGTTGATAAGAATCAAATGTTAATACATTTTTCAAATTAAAGAAGGAATTCCCTGGAAGGTCAGTGGTAAAAATCCACTTGCCAATGCAGGAGACATAGGAGACAGTGGATTCAATCCCTCTGTTGGGAAGATCCCCTGGAGTAGGAAATGGCAACCCACTCCAGTATTCTTGCCCAGAAAATGCCATGGACAAAGAAGCCTAGTGGGCTACATTCCATGGGGTGGCAAAGAGTTGGACATGAGTGAGAACCACAACAATGATGGCAAAAGAAAGTATCTTTATCAACACCCTCTCCACCAATTTTCCATTATAGAGAGGCAAAGAGAAATGGAAAAGATGGTATTTCTGTACACCACTGTTAATACTATTAGCATCAAACCTTTGTTGGACATAGCTAGAACAGATCTCTATTCCAAATTTTGTACCTCATTGGAGGCATGGCATAGAGATCAATACCCTAAATCTTCCTTCCATATTTAGGGGGCTCGGTGTTAAACTCAATCCCAAGTGATAGGATGGAGAAAGAAGCTGGAGAGAAGAGGCAGTGCCATGCGTTTCCCTCCTTCTGGTTTCTTTTCTCTCTGTATTATACTAGTCAGCACCTGGTAGCACCTTCTTTTCCTTCTTTTCTGTTCCTGGAAAAAGCTGACCTTAGTTGAGGGTGTGATCGCTTCTTTTTCAAAGTGGGGAAAAATTGGACAAAAGAGATTTTCTGTATTTCTTAAAATTTGATTCAAAGTGAAGCACATGAAAGGGGAAATATAAAATAAAGCCTGGTTAATTTAATCCCAGATATTTTACTACTAAGAAACCTCCAGCAAACTTTGAATAGCTTACCTCATTTTAAAATTAAGAATTCCTTTCCATTCACAAAGTCCACCACACCTAAATATAAACATGATTCAGCCAGTGATTACTTCAACAGTTTGGGTAATTACATTCCCTAGCCTCCTGAAAACTATACCAACTTGCCTTTTATCAGATTTCAGACCCTAATAACCCACATTTTTATTACCACCTGTTTACATTGTTATTAGAATTTTGGACATATGGCACATTGATGTAGTCATATAAATAATAATCAAACAGACCAGTTTAGAGTATTTGAGAAAGAAATACTTTGTGATTCAAATGGGTTTTAAAAAATCTGTTCCATTTATGTGTGTTAGGATTAACCTGTATCAGAGAAGGAACATGTCCTTTGGGACAATAAGTGTCCTTTCTGAAATGAGTAGGGGGTCGTTCGGCCCCTGAAGGATTATTCCAACCATTTACAATGCAATAGACCATACTGGTCAAAGAGAGACTGTTTAATCTAGTATTTTCTCTTGTGAGTGTGTGTTAGTTGCTTAGTCTTGTCTGACTCTTTGTGACCCCATGGACTGTAGCCTCCCAAATTCCTCTGTCTATGGAATTCTCCATGCAAGAATACTGGAGTGGGTTGCCATGTCCTCCTCCAGGGGATCTTCACGACCCAGGGATCAAACCTGCATCCCTTATGTTTCCTGCATTGACAGGTGGGTTCTTTACCACCTGAGCCACCGGTATTCTTTTCATAGTCAAAATTTTTCTTCATACCACTGGTAATATTATTAATAAACTTCCGTTCTTTTAAAAATTTATCTGTACACATATTTAAGTTTGAAAACCTTCTAATTCTCTTTCAGTATAGCCATCAACTTCCATTACCCAAGTACAGTTCCCAGAATTGTTTTCTTAAAACTTCTTGCTGACAGATTTTCTTCCTTCTTTTAATAATACTTTGCAACTCTTTGGATATAAATATGTTTCACCTGGTATGCCATTTTAATAACAACCTGAATTAAATCATGTAGGAGAAGAAAGATTTCAAAGGAGGTTTAAAACACTCCATATATATCTTGTTTTTAGAAGCAAAGGGAGAGGTTTGTAGAAAGGTTTCAGAGCCATTTATAAAGTTTTGGGAAGGGGTGTCTTTTTTCCCAGAATGTGCCAGTGGGTTTATATTTGTTCTGTTTCGGATCAAGAAATACCTAATGCATATGTCCTATTCCTTCCGGTAAAGCTTTTGAGGATTAGTGATTTCTAAAAGCTATCTTTTAAAAATATGTGTGATTTGATAGAAATTTAATTATGTGCTACTTTAAGTTTTAGGATATTTAGTTCAATTTTTCTATAAATTTAATTGAAAATCTGGAGCTGATTTCAGCTGTTATTAAGCAACTTCAGTATTTAAAAAAGAAATTTTGGTTACATTTGTGCATGTTTTGGAAAAGTAGATTTATCCTTACTTTCTATTCAATGCCAGCAATGAATGATACACTACTTAGGAGTGAATACATATATTGTTGAAGAGATTTTTAAGATCTTTTGTTAAGGAGTAAGAATTTGTTATCTGTCTTCATATAGCAAGCTACTAGGTTTGATCTTTTGTCCCAAAGAGAGAACTCTCAAACTAGTAACTTTTTTTTTGATAACTTGAATATGTATAAGACATCTCTTGATTCAAAGCTGAGCTATGAAAATGTATTCAAATGGCATTGGTTTTTCAATTAAGACATCATTGGGATAAATGTTACCTACATGATCATAGTCTTTTTCTGTGAGGGTGAATATGATCAATTCCACGTACCATTTTTAGAAAATTATTTTTTTTCCTAATTTACATTCTTCTACATGACTTCTCTAGGCATGCATTACTCATCATCCTTTCATGGAAAAAGCCTTGGCCCATTCATATATCCTTCTTAACAAAACCTTTTCTTTTTCTGAACATCACTCCTTCTTTAATTCTCCACTTACACACCCACCCCTTCGCCACCCGTATAACTTCCCATCAGTGACATAATCTGTATGATTAGGATCAGAAATGCCAACCAGCCAGCACTGACCTGCACTGTAAGACCATCCATTACTTTGGACTCTTTATCCTTGAAAAACACTTAAGTGACGTGAAATGTGGTACAGGTTTTTCTGTGTTTTGTTTTCATAGCCAGGGTGAATTTGCTTATAGAAGTCTGGAAGTAAGCTGTTTATCCAACAAACCCTAATACATGGAAGCTATACCACCTCAAGAATGGTCTGAGGCTGTGGTGTTTTCTTTTCAATTTGGATTCTAATTATGGAACATGTATTCATTTGTGTCTAGAAAGGAAAGGATTTTTTGATCCAGGCAGAGGGCAGGCAGTGCACTCTTGTGTCCCACAATGCTTTCCTGAGAGCTCATTTCTTAGCACCCTAAGCTGTCTCCCTAAGGCACTCCATTGGCTAAAAAGAATCACCCTTTGAGCCGAATTTGAAACGCTCTGACTTCAAATATGAGCGTATAGAGAGCAAATGTCCTCCAAAAGATTAAAAATTACAGTATGTATCTTTAAATATAAAATTGCTCAAAACAGAAAGATTGAAATGGTTTATTTATTTATTTATTTGAAAAACCAACAAACAAAAAACTGTTTTGTGGGCTAACCACAGAAACAGGTTCTAAATACATTAAAATATTTTATCCCATTATTTGTTTTGACCAATTGACCACAATATTAAAAATTCAATCATGGAGCAGCTGACAAGTGCAGTTGCCTAATTTTATTTAAGAGTTTTTTTCCTTTTTCCATTTTTCCATCCTGTTAACGCTGCTGCCTGTGCCCAGACAGTAATGGGCTTCTTGTATGCCCACGACTGTTATGATCATGTAAATTTATTGGTGCTTAGAAGAAGCGAGCTATTAAAACATTACAACAGCCATTACAGCCGGGCTCGTGTTGGCTTTCGCTCCCAATGAACATATGCTTCCGAGTGAATGCCTAAACTCTTATTTATGGATTTAATTTAATATGCGGAAAGAATTCAAAATTAAATTTTGTGTCTGCCTCCAGAGAGTGTCAGTGTATAATAACATGGTAATTTTTACACATCTTTATGAGAAATGGGAAAATTAATTCTTTCTGACAAGTTGTAATTATTCGACTTGGAACAGTTGCAGCTGAGCAGTTTGCATGCCTGTTGTCTGGTGTTTCGCAGTGTAAGGGGAAAACTCAGGAATGGAGATATATTGTGCATCTGAGAGTTTCTAATAGCTTCTGACATTTTAGCCTTGCATATTATCAGGGTGCTCTTTAAGGAGTCGAGGTATAATCTATTATGTTGCCTGGGACACACACAGTTCCAATAGCTGAAACATCTACAGCAATTTTTTAAATGTGGGAAATATCTCTCGGATCATCCTGTACATAGTTGCAATTGATGGGATAAATTTTTATGTCTCTTAAGTGTATCCATTATTATCTGCTCCTTCACCTGCATGTACTGAGACCAGAAGGCCGTGTTATATGAGGAGAATTTTAGACTAGTATTTTTAAGAGTAAATATGTTTAAAATGAAACTGTGTTTTCTTACCTGTCCCATGACCATGTTTTCCTATCCTGACCCCTCACTATCTACAAAGGTTGGGTTTTGATTTTAAATGCCCATTCTCCATCTAATCTTTAGATTTGGTACTTAAGTGTTCATGAAAATGTAGGATTAATTTAATGCACAACTAAACCCAAACACCACTGGCTATGTTAGCAAAGAAAATATGGAACATGTTGTATGTGAAGAGATGGTATGCTGATTGACAGGCCAGCCTGGAGGGGAGTGGTGTCATCTCTGTGTGTAGGATCAATATAGTCCTTGCAAAATAAATGCAAACTTACAATGTAAGAAAGTGTTAGCAGATGAACATGAGAAAAATTCAATTGTCAAAAGCAAGCACATTTCCTTTTTTGCTTTGGTGCTTCTGCTATGAAACACAAGGATAAACAAGTGACGTGCTTCTGTTTTCTCAGTTGGTGTACTGAAACTTTGATACTGTTTTAAGTGGCAAGGTTTAGTTAAAAGTTGATCTTGAACAATGAGATGTAAAGCAGAATTCTACCTACCAGTGGCCTCCAAAATAGCAATGATGCCTTGTGTGTATCAAGGCTAGATTTCTAGCCAGGGAATTGCTTTGTACCGTGTACTTATTTCTTACAAGTGCCATTAGCTACCAGTTTGTTTTTAGTTTCCATTCAAAACCCCTCAACAGTGGACCCCTCCAATCTAAGAGATGCTCCACCTCACCAGCTGTGGCGTATTTGATTTTATCTAGTTAAAAGGCACAAACAACATCATGATCCTGGATGAGGACAACTCTGGGCTTCACATATTCCCTTGTCACTGATTCTTACAGGTCAGCTCTCACATATTCTCACATTGTGATGGAAGATCAAGAAACATGACTTTCGCAGGTTGGAAATGTATGCATGATAGTATGTCAAGGTTAATGGTAAAAAGTTCTGGAACAGAGTATGAGACTCACTGAAGGGAGCTTGGATACAGACTCCTCCAGGCTCTCCTCCACCCGATAGCAGAATTTCAGGAGAGGTGACTGGCAAAAGACATGTTATTTTATTTTACTAGATCACATAGGCCACCTATAGTTGTCAATGACTGTACTTATTTTGGTGTTTAATAAATTAACAGTTTTTCCCATGCACTACAAGCCCATAAAAGAGGTTGGGTTTTGAAGCCTAGACAATCCCTTTGAAATGCAAATAGTATAGTTCATTCTTATCTGTTCTTATAAAACCCAGATACTTTAAATTCTGGACCTTGATTAGCCCTGTTTAGAAGTAAATGGTATTTTTGAAGTATAGAAAAAGATTTCCAGTGAAAACAGATCTAAAAAGATTTTTATAGCATAATAGACTGATTAAAACTAGTTTATTTGAGGTATATTAAAGACCCTTAATCCATCTGAATGTATCAGATAACATCCACATTTAGAAACAACCCCAAACAAACAAAAAACAACTTGAGAAGTACAAGCAAGGGTCTTTTCCAAAGTGGAACTTTGATGGTAAAGCTGCTTCTAAAAAAATAGGCATAGCAAGTCCTCCCCTTGGGGTATGCTTGAAAGGGGCCAGAAAGAGCTCCTGATCAGTCAGAACTGCTTCCCCACCGCCAGCCCTACTGCCATGAGGGGCTGAATTTCACTTAAAAACTAGAAGCGCTTGGTCAGGCACTCCATTGCCCCTATTCATTTAATTTAGTCATTCACTGCACCTAAGATAAGCACCATTGTAACCATCTTTGCACGGAGGAGTGGTTAATAATTGCCAAGGTCACATAGCCAGTAATCATTGAAAGTGCAACTTAAACCCAACAGTTTACTGGAAGTTATTCACTTCTTTTAGTGGAAACTGTTGCTCACTCTCTCTCCAGCGTAACTACTAATACAGAACAGAGAAGAAATGGGAATTTGGACCTCTGTAGATTGGATTGAGAGGGAGTGTCCACCCAGGACTCTCCTCCCCTCCTTTCCAAGGTCTCCCCTCTGATTTCCCCACTTCCTTTAAGGGCTTCACACCTCAGTCCTCCTTGACTTTTCTCTCTTCTGGTATCCTATCCATCACCACTAATATTATTTTGCCTTTAGTGTCTTAGATGCTTCTTTCCTTTCCAGTCCTGTTTTCACCATCTTACTTCAAACCCTGGTTAACTCCCAACTTGTGTTAAGTTGCTTCAGTCGTGTCCAACTCTTTGCGACCCTGTGGACTGTAGCCTGCCAGGCTCCATTGTCCATGGAATTGTCCAGGCAAGAATACTGGAGTGGATTGCTGTGCCCTCCTCCAGGGGATCTTCCTGACCCAGGGATTGAACCCGCATTTCTTATGTCTCCTGCATTGGCAGGCAAAGAGTCGGACATGACTGAGTGATTTACACTCACTTTCCTCACTCGTTACCACTAGCGCCACCTTGCTCCTATTGGGACTGTTTATAGTAGCCTTCTGTCTTCCAACTGTCTCTCCTTGGGCAAACTATTGTCAGGCTCCTCTGAACTCTGTTATCCACTAAGCTATGCCTTTTGGGCTTCCATCTCTGCCTTTGCCCTGTCCAGCTTTAGCATGAATCTCACTAAGTCAATTTAGCCAGAACCCCTCCCTCCTTAATATCAGCTCACCTCCCATGATCAGGTTCTTCAGCTTCCACAATCCCCAGGTGATGTCTGGTCACCTTGCCTGCCTTTAGTAAGAATCCTATTTGGTTGATCTTTCCAGAAACCTCTCCTTATCCCTGATGTTTCCTCTCAGTAATTTCCATTCACTGACCCCCACTCTACTCCCTTGGCTATACATTCCCACTTTTCCTTTTCATATTCAGTGTTGAGCCTAATCTCTCTCCTGTACTGCAAAATCCCATTGTAGTATTGTAGTCCCTATTCTTCTTTCGAAGTTCCTTCGAACAAAATCTGCCTTACTATTTTAACAAGTGGCATGAATCACATAGTTTCTTTAACACTTTTGAGTCTCTCATAACTCATGTTGGTTAAATCATCCTAAAGTATACCTGTGATGGAGCTGTTGCCTCGTTCAGAAGGCTTTAGTGGTTCCATGTGTGTGCGCATGCTCAGTCGCTCAGTCATGGGCAGCCCTGCAGCCCCATGGACTGGAGCCCACCAGGCTCCTCTATCCAAGGAGTTTTCCAGGCAAGAATACTAAAGTGAGTTGCCATTTCCTATTCCATTAGTGGTTCCATATCATCTACAAAAAAACATTTTAGTTTCATATTTCAGGCTGTTGCTGCTAAGTCGCTTCAGTTGTGTCCGACTCTGCGACCCCAAAGACAGCAGCCCACTAGGCTCCTCTGTCCCTGGGATTCTCCAGGTAAGAACACTGGAGTGGGTTGCCATTTCCTTCTCCAATGCATGAAAGTGAAAAGTGAAAGGGAAGTCGCTCAGTCGTGCCCGACTCTTAGCAACCCCATGGACTGCACCTACCAGGTTCCTCCGTCCATGGGATTTTCCAGGCAAGAGTACTGGAGTGGGCTGACTTCCCAGTAATTTCAAGCATGAACTTTGTGTCCCAACTAAAGTAGGTTGCCATTCCCTGAATACATGTAGGTCTTCCCAGTCTCTGTGTATTGGTTCCTGCTTTCTCCTCCACTGGTACTGCCTGCCCTGAGTCCTCATGAAATCTCTTTTAACCAGACCACATGCTACTTTCTCTATGTACCCATGGATCCCATCATGATAGTCATCCTCTGTCCTCCAGAGCACTTGGTACCTTTCGTGTTGTAATCACTATTGTTGTTGTTTAGTCGCCCAGTCATGTCTGACTCTTTTGCGACCCCTTAGACTGTGGCTTGCCAGGCCTCCCTTTCCTCACACCATCTCCCAAAGTTTGCCCAAGTTCATGTCCATTGCATTGGTGATGCTATCCAGCCATCTCATCCTCTGACTTCTCCTTGTTCTCCTTCTGTCCTCAATCTTTCCCAGCATCAGGGACTTTTCCAATGAGTTCACATCAGCTGACCCAAATACTGGAGCTTCAGCTTCAGCATCAGTCCTTTCAACGAGTATTCAGGGTTGATTTCTCTTAAGAATGACTGGTTTGATCCCCTTAGTGTTCAAGGGACTTTCAGAAGTCTGCTCTAGCATCAGAGTTCAAAGGCATAAATTCTTAGGCATTCTGCCTTCTTGATGGTCCAGCTCTTACAACTGTACACGACCACTGGGAAGACCATGGCCTGACTATGTATATGGACCTTTGTCATCAGAGTAATATCTCTGCTTTCAGCACACTGTCTAGGCTTGTCGTAGCTTTCCTGCCTACCAAGAAGCAACTGTCTTCTGATTTCATGGTTGTAGTCACCATCTGCAGTGATTTTAGATCCCCAGAAGAGGAAATCTGTCACTACTTCCACCTTTTCCCCTTCTATTTGACATGAAGTAATGGGGCCAGATGCCATGATCATTTTTTTAAACCTGAGTTTAAACTGGCTCTTTCACTCTCCTCATTCACCCTTTGCAAGAGGCTCTTTAGTTCCTCTGTGCTTTCTGCCATTAGAGTGGTATCATCTGTATATCTGAGTTTGTTGATGTTTCTCCCTTCTATCTTGATTCCAGCTTGTAAGTTATCCAGTTTGGCATTTCTCATGATGTGCTCAGCATATAGGTTAAACAAACTGGGTGACAGCAGACAGCCCTGTCTTATGCTTTTCTCAATCTTGAACCAATCAGTTGTTCCATACAGGGTTCTAACTGTTTGGAACTGCACACAGGTTTCTCAGGAGACAGGTAAGATGGTTTGGTATTCTCATCTCTTTAAGAGCTTTCCACAGTTTGTTATGATCCACACAGTCAAAAACTTTAGTGTAGTTGATGAAATAGTGGTAGAAGTTTTCTGGAATTCCCTTGCTTTCTCTATGATCAGCGAATGTTGGCCATTTGATCTCTGGTTCCTCTTCCTTTTCTAAACCCAGCTTCAACATCTGATAGTTCTCAGTTCACGTAATGCTGAAGTCTAACGTGCAAGATTTTAAGCCTGATCTTACTAGCATGGGAGATGAATGCAGCTGTCTGATGGTTAGCGCATTCTTTAATACTGTCAGTCTTGTGAATTGGGGAATGTAATCATTATATGTGGTATTTATTTACATTATTTTACATGTGTCTTGTCTCTCTAAGGTAGTAGGTCCTTAGGAAAGCAAAGAATGTGTCTTATGTTCATTTATCTTCCCCAGAACAGTAGTGTATGCCAGAGACTAGAAGCTCAATGCTGCTACTGCTGCTGCTAAGTTGCTTCAGTTGTGTCCAACTCTGTGCAACCCCATAGACGGCAGCCCCCCCAGGCTCTGCCATCCCTGGGATTCTCCAGGCAAGAACACTGGAGTGGGTTGCCATTTCCTTCTCTAATGCATGAAAGTGAAAAGTGAAAGTGAAGTCTCTCAGTTGTGTCCGACTCTTCCCGACCCCATGGATTGAAGCCTATCAGGCTCCTCTGTCCATGGGATTTTCCAGGCAAGAATACTGGAGTGGGGTGCCATGCCTTCTCTGGAAGCTCAATAATTGCTTGTAAAAAAAAAAAAAAGTAAAAGCATTAGTTGCTTAGTCGTGACCAACTCTTTGCTCCTCCATGAATTGTAGCCCACCAGGCTCCTCTGTCCATGGAATTGCTTACTGAATGTATTAAAAAACCTAACCAGCTGAAAACCACCAAGAACAAGCCTGTAGTCTGACAAAATCAGAAACATTGACTTGTAGTAAGGGAGGGGATTTCAAAGAACCATGGAATTGGATTGACAAGAGTTAGGAGGGAGCAACTTTCGAGGTGGGGTTCCTGTTAAAGGGTTCTCAGGAGAACCTAAGGGAAGGAAGGTCAGCTGATATTTCTTAAGTGGGATTTGAAGTAGAAATTAACTCGGGATTGGACGCTGTCATAGTTTAGACAAGTGCAGGTCAGCTGCAATTGGGTATTCCTAGTAAGAATGAAAATACCAAACAGGGCTGGGGTGACATTGATGAGAGAGGTCCTAAGGGCATTGTACTACTACGGCATGGTCTTGGAAGAAACAGTGTCTTCTGTTTTTAGTGTTTGGCTTTTTCTGTGTCTGTCCTCCAAGCCTGACATAGGGCAGGGCTGCATTTTCTCCTTTTCAGCCTCAGTTCATTTTCCTTGTTTCTGTTCAGGACAGATTTTGACATTTATAAATAAATAAGTGAATTTTTAAAATACAGAGGAAAATTACTCTTACTTTTTTGCATTATGACTTAATTGGAAACTGAAACTAAAATTGTTGAATGGTTGGGAGGATATTACTCTCCCTGTGCTCAGTAGTTTAAAATTGAATCTTCATACATGCATATGCTGACTCACTTCAGTTGTGTCAGACTCTTAGTGATGCTATGGACTGTAGCCCACCAGGCTCCTCTGTCCATGGGATTCTCCAGGCAAGAATACTGGAGTGGGTTGCCATGCCCTCCTCCAAGGAATCTTTGTGACCCTGGTATGGAACAGGGTTCTTTAGCTCTAGCGCTACCTGCCTCAAGTCACATATGAGCCACATGTCTCAAGTGAATTGACACTTATTTCTACTTTTCCTTTGAACAACTTTCTTTTCCTTGCACTACCAGATAATTCTGTATTTTTATTCTACTCTCCCTTTTCTGGCTCATTGTTTAGTCTTTAATTATAGATATGGAGCTGTAGAAATGTGCTAAGAACATTTTCACAATTTCGTCACATTCTTGTCCACCTCCCTGCCTCTCAAATGCCTTTAGTTTAATGGATCAGAAGCCCGCTTTTGTTATGTGTAAGTGTTTGTGGGTGTGTGGTGTAAATAAAAACACATTTACACCCACCCCAACACACACAGAAGAAAAAGAGGATATGAGATACTTTTTTATTAAAGTTTTCCCTAGAGCAGAAACAAGTAGAATCAATGTTAGAAATTGTTAAGCCATTTTCCTCTGATCCTGCAATCTTCAAAATTAGGTTAAAACTCTTTATAGCGGGCTTTTTCATGTCTTTAGACACAGTGTTCTGTGTTGTAGAATTTCTCATGGTGGTGATTTTTAAAAGGTACCAGATTCCATCCATTCCAGGATACTTTCCCTCATTCCTTCTGAGTAAACCCACTAATAAAACCCCTAACAATTTATTATTTTTTCTTTACTTGGATACCACAGTTGAAATCATATATTATTTGGCTCAATTTAAACATTAATGTTTCGTCACCTGCATTTATCAACCTGTCTGCAGCCAGATTGTTTAGAAGCAACAATCCAAAAAAAAAAAAAAAAAAAACCTCACCATTTTAGAATTCACAACGAAAGGTGTTCCATTAGCCAAGGGCTCCATTTCAGATTCAAGAGAACAAAGTAATTTGTCCTAAAGTAGAAGCCTCCTTTCCTAATTTTGTTGAATGTTACCTGGGCAGCCCTGGTCATACCACAGAGAGAGAGCATGTCAATATTTCTGGTGTGGGCTATATATCAGAATGTGATTATAATCATTATATCCGTATTTGCATTTCTCTGGTGCTCTGTTTTCTTTTTAATTGGGTTATAAAACAATTAGTTATCACCAGGTCTTTTTAGAACTCCCCGAGTGGGCCCGGAGCTGTTTGTTCTGCCCGGACCTTAAGGGGAGGGGGCCCTCAGGAATCTCATTTAGTTACAGCAGGGTGAAGGTCAGAGAGAAACAGTTTTTGTTCTTGCGCTATAGCTTTCTGTTGTGACCTCTGCTGCATTGTTTGGCTTCCCTGTTCCCCCCTCCTTGCGCTTTGAAGAGCCGCACACCAGGTGTTCCTGTTCTGAATTACAGATGAAAGCAGCTCATCCCTGGACTAATTAACTAGTAAACTGTACCCGCCTCCCTTGGGTTTAATTGATGCTGCTCTTAAAAGGGGAAGGCACTTCCCCATCCGTTCCCCACCAACCATTTCACACCAAAGTCCTCTCTTCTTTATTTTTCTCAAATGTAGAGGATGTTCCAGATAATTTTGACATCTAGATAAGGTCTGGGGCAGTAGCATAGTTCATAAAACAATCACTCTGGATGAAAGGAAACCACTCTGAACTTTCTTCATGACTTTTTAAAGCTGTGTGTGTGACTCTTTCTCCAGGGAGTGTCTTGTCCTGAGTGATCTACTTGCTCACAGTAGCAAGACCCAGAATCTCATCAGTAACTTTCTGCATTTCTGCATCTGATTTTCCTTGTTTTCAAAGCAAAAAGCCAATAGGCCAACCAGTGTTGTCTATTTTTATCTTTTATTGTGGTATTAGAAATATTAAAGAACTATTACATTTATAGTATCACATAGCATACTATCTAGTTTTCTAGGATCCCAAAGCTCGTTGATTTTATTTTCATCTGCAGGGATTCTTTTCTCCTGATATAGTGGACTGATCCTGTGGCCAGTTTTTTTTTTGACAGTGATGGGCATTTCGGGGAAGTCCAGTGATGGGCGCGTGTGCAATACAGAAGTCTAGCTTTTCCTTTATTCTTGTCCTCATCTTTGAAGTGTCTGATTCTAGTTTTTTAAACATCAGGATTTCAAATTTATTGTGCGGATTTTGTAGCTTTTCCCATCGTCATTCTGCTGTGATCATATTGCTGTTGTTGGTTTTAAAACTTGTTTTGATTTTAAAACTAGAATTAAAATATTGGAAGTAAGTTTTTATGTGTGAGGATGTTTAAAATGCTCTTGAAGCAAAATATTTTATATAACCTCTTACATAATTTTGTTAACTATGAATAGAGTTGACAATGCTGTACTAGATATTTGAAAGTTGCTAAGAGAGTAAATCTTAAAAGTTCTCATCACAGGAAAAAAATGTGTATGTGTGATGGATGATGATAAAGCTTATGGTGTTGATCACTTCACAGCATATAACAAAAAAGAAAATGAAAATTATTTCTGTATAAATTTGGCTTCCTAAGACTGCTTTTCAAGATCTCAGTCCAAGTATATAGATATTTCTGAGTAACTTAACCTTAAGAACCCTCCTTTTCTTTTCCTTGTTTTCCTCTTTCTGTGAGCCCTGATGGACATTTATTTTGGTACTAACTTCAAGAACAGGATGTGAAAGATGCAATTTTTTAAAAAGTCATACATATAATTATTTCTCTAAAATGTAAGACAAACATTGTTTTTGTTTTTGTAAAAGGCATTACACCTTAAAAAACAGATCAGTCATCGTGTCGGAAGCCTTTGCTCTATGGCTGAAGGATTTGCTTATTGGATTGCACACTAGGTATGCGTGATGAGATTAGAGGTCAAACATTTTTATCCTGAACGTTTTAGTTTGCTTAATTGAAAGCTACTTGAGAATGACTGTTGTTTGAATCTATCATTTCTGTATCCCAACCCATAGCAGAATGCTTGGTGCGTGTGTGATCAATATGTCTTTGCTGAATGTAACTAAGTTGAACTAAGTAAATTTTTCTATGTATTAGGTGTTGAAGAGGGCCAGGAATGGGAAGGGAACTCAATAGCATGGTAGAGCAAACAGCCGCTCTTAAATTATTAACAAAACGATAACAAAGCTGTGGTCATGCTCCCTGAGTCTTTTAGGACTTGATTGAGTCGGAATTAGCCTCTGACATGAGAGGGGGTAAAGTGAAGAAAAAATGCTGAGAATCTAGTTCAGTGTAGACAAAATGTGGCTGTAGAGGATTTGTCCCAGTGATCCTGTGAAGTCTGAAAGTGCTTGTTTTAAACATAGACACGGTTTAAATAACACAGATGTGTACCACTCTGTCTCCCTTTCTTTTTCGCACATATCCTACACATGGCAATCATGAATTTATCCTATATGCCATTACTCACATAGTTCATAATTCTTAAAGTATAAATAATGGCAGCTGCTGATCTAAAATCATCCACCTGATATTCACTTATGTTGTACATTTTCATCTTCTGCATATTCTTACAGTGAGATTATAAATATATTAAAGTTAATGCTGCATGTTTAAAATGTTAGTTTAGCAATGCATTTTAATATAAAAGGATTACTTTTAGAGAAATGGAATCAAGTGGTATAAATAAATTCAATGAGTAATAGTTGAGCTTTTACTTATATGATAGATGCAGTACTAGATTCTGGGTTTTGAAAAATGCATTAGATAAATCTCTGGCCCTCTAGAAACTGCCAATCTAATGTCAAGGAACATCAAACGTATAAAACCATTATAAAGCATGTTGTACATGCTTTAATAAAGACATTTATAAGAACTGTAGTTGTACCCAGAAAGAGTACAGTCTCTGAAGAGATTGATAAAAGTTTCAGAGCCTGGTATGCTGTAGTTCATGGGGTTGCAAAGAGTCAGACACAAAGTATTGACTGAACAACAACAGCATCACCTTCGGAGTTGAATCTAGAGCAATGAGTTTTTGAAGGCAATTCAGAGATTTCTGGTTTGGAATAATTAGATGAATGGTGATGCTTTGGGAATCAGAAGAAGGTATAGGTCTGAAGAATGGAGAATAATGAGTCACTTGTGAATATGATGGATGGTAGTGGTTTAAGTCACCTTGAGAGACAGCTCTAGGTAAAAAATATGGACCTGGCACTTAGGATAGAAATGAGAGTTGAATATGTGCATGCATACACACACACACACACACACACATACACACATGCACATACTTGGTTGTTTTTGAGATATAACTGCTAATTGAAGAAGCCTAGAGTTAAGCAGATTTGCCCATGCAGAATGTGTGGAGGAAGAAGAGGAAAGTCCACGTGGGAAAGGCCTCCAAAAGGTAAGGAGACGAGCACAGTGGTCAGTGTTGCCTTGAAGTACTAAAATCACTGTGGCTCCTGTCTGCTTCCTGTTCTCTTTAAGGATCTGAGGAGTGTGCTGGGCTAACTTATTTTCTTTTTTTCTGCTCTGTCTTCCCCATTTCCATAATCCTTACTCTCAGGAAATATACACTTCTCTTTCTTTCACTGCCATTCCCAACAGACGATCCTTAACTAAACTTCAATAATTGAAATGAAATATCCATATATGAATAAGTTACAAATTTTGAATTCCAAAGTCCAGCAGATTGGAGCTGATTCAGATTTATATGAGATTCTTATAGAGCATGATTTTTTACCATCTGCCCTTTCTCTTGTTCAGATAAGCAGATTGTCCTTAGCCTTTCATGTTCTCTCCCAATATGTATCTTACTCATTGTGCTAAACAGACTTTCACAAGACATGCTGTCCACATACGTTATTCTCCCTAGACTCATAGTTGTCTTCAATAATAATAATTTCATATCATAATTTGTTGAAGCATTTGAATATATCAGCTCTGTATTTCCACACCACTGCTTTTGAATATGTTATTTCAGATCTGTCTTCCTTTCTCCTTGGTAAATTCGTAACATATCCTATAGTTCTTTATCCTACTCCTATCCCTATTTATTCTTGCATATTCCACAGGCAAGCACTGTTAACAGTTTCTTGAATATCCTTCCATCTATATGCAATCTTAAATGCCATCTATATGCAATCTTAAATACACACACACTAGCACACACACACACACACACAAAAAACATACCCATTTTGTTTGAAATTTTACCATGGGCATATAAAAATAAATATATACAATTCTACTCTTAAAAATAAAACAAATGGACAAAACCCCCACACTCTATGCTTGGCTTTTCGATCTTTCTAATCTTCCGTTTCATTCTTTTTTTTTTTTTTTAAGTTTCATTCTTTAAAACTCTTCACCCCATATCTTTTGGGTTCCCTTTATTCAGTGTATCCCTTTATGTAACTAGGACTCTCAGTTTAGCAAAACGAACTCAACTCAGACTAATTTAAATTGGTTTGCTTTTAGAATCTGTTTTCCTGTCCTCCTTTTGTATCATCTTCTAATTGACTCTGCTCTGATTTATTGCTGGGCTTAGGCTGTACTCAGGTGTCCTCCATTCTAACAGCTCCAGTTCTCCATTAGAAAGGGATAACTACCCTCTGTATGCAATTCAAAGAAACCCAGAGAAGGCCTGATTCGGGTACATACCCATCCCTGTACAATTCTGTCTTGTGGCCACACAGATCATGTCCAGAGCCAGACATGGGCTGAGTTCACACCCAAGCTACAAGTATGGGAGAGGAATATGTCAGAAAAAAAAAAAAAGTGCTTTTTTTTTTTTTTGCTGAGGAATGGGCTAGCATACGGGACCGATGACATGTGTGGCTAACACACTCCACAGCATTTCTTTTAAAAAAATAGTGAAAGGTACATTGGCCATGACAAAAATAATATTCTTATTATACTCAACTTCTTTTTAAGAGACATAGACTAAACTCTTAATATGTTGCTAATGACAATAAAGGGCTTATTCAACTGAAAAGTTGTTTAATGTTCCTTCAAAAGCAACTTCATTATGGATGTATTTTCAATATTTTCTTTAAACTATTTTTTGCTTTAAATTAGTATCATCCATCCAACTAATTATTCCCATTAAAATCACAATGAAAGTTAAGTCATGACTGTATGTTTATGTAGATAAATAATCGTCAGATATTCTGGTAAATGTGCATAATTATGTTTAAATCTATCAGTAAAGCCCAGTATCTCTCTGTGCAAATTCGGTCCTGAAGCTTTCCACTTCTATTCTTTTCTCCATTGCCACCGGAAGGTAGCATAGATAGAATAGGAATATTCCACCATTTTTCTTCTGGACTTTAGCAATAGTTTCCCGGTGGGTCACTCCACTTACCATCTCACTCATCTCCTGCAAATCTGTTTTGGAGGAACATGTCACTCTGCTTGGACATGGGAACACATCAAACACTGTCCACAAATCAGAGCCTTTGCCGACGCTGTTCCTGCTGTGTAGAACTGCCCCCACCCTGACAGCCACCCACCAGATCCTGCTTTTTCTCATTCTTCAGGATTCTGCCAAAATGTCAGGTTTAGAGAATTTTCCTTACTATCCTAGCTAACTAGTTAACTTTAAGTGCCTTTCCAGGAATCCTGTTGTAAAATTTTCAGAATCACTTCCTTTATGTGGGATGAAATTCTCAGCGGTGCTTTATAATTGGAAGTGACTTCTTATAGAGCAGCATACAGATGGAATACTACTGGAAGGAAGTAGAGCCGGGTGTTGATTGTCAACTGTGAGATGATGGAGAAGTTGTCCCCCAACCCCTTGGAACCAGTGATTTTTAACAAGGCATGATATCTTTAGTAAATTGCCAGGGATTCAGATAACTTACTTGAATAGGAGATTTTTAAAAAACAGTGCGTTGTAGGCTGATCTGACTCAGTTGCAATGTTTGCCTTTTATTGTCTAATGGGTTCTTGTTTTCCAAGAGGAGCCTGGTGGGCTATAGTCCGTGGGGTCACAAAGAGTAGGACATGACCAAGCAAATGAACATGCACACACCCTATCTAATTTTGTATCCTTCCCTTTTTCTCTGTGGTTTTTTCATCATTTTTTTTGGTATGCTTACAATTATATAATTTTATGTCATTATGTTTACTTATTCACTGCCTATCTGTCTCCTCTACCTCATTGTCAGCTACAGGAGAGAAGAATAAAGGTTGATGCCTGTTTCTTCACTGTACTCTATTAGTATTTACTTAGCACAGTGGTTGACACAGAACTTTTGCTCAGTAAATACTTATGCAATATCTAATAGTATGAATTAAAAATCAATTCATCTAAGAATTAATTAAAATATTCTTCTACATGATATTAAAAATAGCAAAAAAAAAAAAACAAAACACACCAACAAGAGCAGCAAAAACCACTGCTAGAAAGAGAAAAGAAGCTTGTCAAGATGAGGGACTAAAAAACCCCGAAAGAACCTCCAGAGAAATTAATCAAGGTTGGCTGGATGCTTACAAAAAGACAAAAGTGATTCAAAGAGTAAAAATTATCCATAGTAAAGCATGTTTCTCCAAGTCACAGGAGACTGGGATATGTGGTGGGATGGATCGTATTTCCCTCAGGAAAATGATACAGTGCCATGGGGATATGGGCTTACCTGAGGGTTGCAGGGAACAACTGATGTAAAAATTTGACCAAACTACATGGTGTTACTGTAAATCACTCACTTTTCTATGAGTTTGGTTTGGGGCTTAAGCTTCCCAAGTTAAAGTCATGTAGGTATGGTTCATACTCATCCAAAAGGGAGTTGTGATTCGTTATCTCTTTGGGGAGGGACCCTGAGGAGATTCGAGAATTTAATGGAACCCTGTTCAGTATTTGGTAACAGCCTAAATGGGGAAAGAATTTGAAAAAGAATACATACATGTATATGTATAACAGAATGACCTTGCTGTGCACCTGAACTATAACACCATTATTAATCAACTAGACTCCTTACCAAAGCAGGAGTATATGAGTGGGGTCTCTGACTTTATTTCTAAACTGTGGCAGCAGGAATAATAGCAAAACTATGAAGGAGAAGCTTAGGAACTTTGTAAATCTCTGCTTTCATGTTGCTTATAAATGAATCCAGGAATACAGAAATTGAGAAGTGTCTGGCAGTGTGATTTGATAACAATGATAAGGTAATGATCTAAACTCGGTAATCAACTTAATTTGTTTTATTTGGTCTTCATTTAAAAATATTTATTTATAATGTGCAATCTCACACTACACATAATTATAAAACTAGTTTTTTGAACTTCAAAAAAGTCATCCCTGTGAAGCCTTTTTAAGATTGGACCTGAAGCAGGAGGTACTTAAGTGAAAGGTGGGAGGAAAGGAAAGAATTCCACCAGGTAAGGAGCAGTTCCTGTGAAGGTGGGTGTTGAGATGAGTCAGTCTACTGTGGGTAGTGATACCAGAGAGCAGAGAGGCAGAGAGCTAGCTTATAAGGTAGAGTGCTACATACAGCTAGATTATGAAGAATTGTGTATACAGGTGTAGGATTTTGACAGAAGGAAGCCAAAAAGCTTATTTTAGCTGAAAAATGACAGGGTCAGATTTGCATCATAAAACAGTGTTTCTGTAGCCTATTTCATTAGTCCAAACAAAAGATTCCTGTGGGCAGAGTAGGATGCTGGCTATGTAGATACAGAGAAGCTGAGATTAAAAACCAGTTACATCTTATAGACTCTACAGGATATAATTATTTATTAGTTATTTGTTAGTTAATTAATAATTATTTACTAGTTAGACTGAGGATATGGAGAAGGAAATGGCAACCCACTCCAATACTCTTGCCTAGAGAATTCTGTGGACAGTGGAGCCTGGTGGGCTGCTGTCTATGGGGTCCCACAGAGTCGGACACGACTGAGCAACTTCACTTTCACTTTTCACTTTCATGCATCGGAGAAGGAAATGGCAACCCACTCCAGTGTTCTTGCCTGGAGAATCCCAGGGACGGGGAAGCCTGGTGGGCTGCCGTCTATGGGGTCGCACAGAGTCAGACACGACTGAAGCGACTTAGCAGCAGCAGCAGCAGCAGCAGACCAGCACAGATACAGTTTTTAAATGTTTTCTGAGTTTTCTTTTTCTTACTTCTCAAAGATCAGGGTAAAAGGGAGGAAAATAGAAGGGGGCGAAGAGGTACCTTTCAGTGATTGAAAAGCATATTGGATTGTACTGGGTCTAATTATGTTGCCACCAAGTTTGTAGGTGCTCAGTAACTATTCATTGAATGACTAAATAAGATCGGTAGTAAGGAATAAGCCTGTAACTGTTGTTTTCTGATGGGGTCTGTGTTTAGTCTTCAAAAGTCTTCACGTCCCTCATGAAATTGCTCCGTGATTCCTTCTTTAAGGAAACTTTGACCTATATTATAAATTCACAAAGAAAATTTTATAATGAGGAATTGTTTTTGCATTAAAAATAATGGTTTTTAATATGTTTTTGACCCATGATTAAAAATGAATCTAATTTTGATGTAATTCATTATTCTGTCTTTGGGAAAAATTAGCTATATTTATAATCATCAGAAAATGTCTCTCATCTTCCTTCACAGAGATTCTCTTTGTGCTTAGAGTTTGAGGAAATCTATGATATCACTCCATTATTCAGAAAGGAATCCAGAGGAAAACAAAACCCTGTTTTACATTTACCAGTGTATCTGAATATGTGTCACAAATGCTACCATCTTGTATTTATGGTCACTCTTCATTTCTTATATGCTCGATGACTAAATTAGAATAAAGGCTGAATAACCCCTTTTAGATTTAGAAAGGACAGTGGCTATCTGAGACATATTTTATTCCAATTAGTCCATTAGTCTCTCATGGAGACCAGTGCTGAATGTAGCTCACTGGACCCTAATTCTTCTCTTCCAAATAAAAACTCTTGACCAAATTTGTATTATGATGTAGTCCTGGGGATCTATTCAAAATGCATTTTTTTTCTTTTTTTTTGATATTATTTCATAATATTCCACAAGTGATTTATGCAAGAATATTTGCATAACGAAAGGTGGTTTTAATATATGCTGTTTTCAGTGAAGTCTGCACTTTCATATTGCTCTTTTGACTGGAGGAATTGCTGAAGAGTCCCAGGGGTTTGGCTTTCACCCTCCTCTGTAAACTAATCAGGAAATGTGTTTTGGTTTTTTTTTGGTCAGGAAAAGCCAAACTCCAAGATTATTATGTGGGAGAAGAACAAGTACAAAGTGGTTTAGGACAGCAGGGAGATCAAGGGAGGCTAGAGATATTTTTTTTTTAATTAAGAAAAATACATATAGTATTTCACGTGAAGTTCATGGACTTGCAGTTGGACATGACTTAGCTACTGAACAACAACAAATTTTATGTGTCTGTTACTAGTCTAGATTTCTTTACAAAAAATTTTTACATGAGTATTTTATCAACCATTTGATTGGATTTTAAAAATCAACATAACTGGAGACTTCCCTGGAGGTCCAGTGGTTAAGACTCTGCCCTTCCACTGCAGGGGGTGTGGGTTTGATCCCTGCTCTGGGAACTAACATCCCACATGCTCTGGGGCACAGCCAAAAATAAAAAAAGAATACAACTGTTTATCAATTTTTAGTCACAAAAAGGGTGGTACTGTTCTTTCAGGGAGAGGTGAGATTCTCAATGTTAGCATGTAACTTCTGGAAGGATACAGTGAGAATGAGAGGGGATGGGGGACAAGGTCAGTTACTCATTTGGGAATACCAGCTGCTTAACCCTGGTACCTAATGGGATGAGAATGTTTAAGAAAGGACATCTTCACATTCTATATGCAGTGATGATTTGCAGTTTGTTTTTTTTTTTTTTTTGGTACACACAATTATAACTATCTCTTTGTTTTTGGAATATGCCTGATATGTATACCAAAGTGATTTATACTCAACTCCCAATTAAATCTGAGCATTGGCACAAGGAATAAAAAGGAAGGTGTCTATTTTCTTGTAATTTTAAATTGCTTTTGAGATATGTTCTTTGACTTCCTGCCACATACACAACTTCCTTATAATGTTTTTAGTTAAGCTATCCAATTATTGATATTTCAACCACATGATGGTTGGGCAGTGAAAAAATGGCCTGCAGGTAAGATCTAATGAAGGAAAGAGTTTGGAAAAGGTACAAATTGAAGCTGCTTGTTTGTGAAGCCTTGCCTGTAAATAAGAAGACGACAGAGGATAAGATGGTTGGATGGCATCACTGACTCGATGGACCTGAGTTTGAGCAGGCTCCGGGAGTTGGTGAGGGACAGGGAAGCTGGGCATCATGTAGTCCATGGGGTCACAGAGAGTCGGACACAACTGAGGAACTGAACTGAACTGAACTGTCAGAAGGACTTTTTATGTTGTTAGTTAGTATGTATATTCAGTGTAATTCAGAGAACTTGGAAAGAAAGTATTTTCTGTGTTTTTGAGGTGTAATGATGCACTTTGTGATATTATCTGCTGTTTTGAATTAGTTTAGCTCTCTGATTTTTTAATAGTATTGGTGGACAGAATCTTTCCTATGCAAGTGTTTCTTTTCAACAAACAAAAGAAACAGCTATCAGGATACTAGTGGGTTAGAAGAAATGGGCACTAAGGAAGTTGCTATGAAGATGATGCATGTAGGGAGTAGTTGTCTGTATACCTGGGTGAGGCCAGAGGAGATTCATAGTCAATGAGAGACCTGGCCATGACTGCTCAGCTCTCTTCTGTAATGATTTTAACAAAAACTTGCTGGTCAAATCTTGGCTTTTGTTGGTGAGCTTTATGCTTCACCTCTCACCTTGGTTGACATTGAACTTGCCTCTAAAGGCTTCACAGCAGCCCAGCAGCGGTTTCTCAGCTCCTTAAGTAAACATCACATTACTTCAAGTTAACATCACATTGTGTCCTTCAAACACTGTTTCTATAGAGTTATGTTTGGCTGACCTCTAATTCACTTATAGAAATTGCTCTTTAGAAACTTTCTTCTTCATGTTTTTCAGGAGAGAAATGGAAACAAAATAGCAACAAAATAAAATCATGCTGGTTTATCTCACTGAGCTGTTTCAAGAGTTATGATGCTTTATCATTTAAACTAAATATTAAGGACAGTGACATTCATTTTACTAATTAGCCAGATATCTTATTTATCCTACTTGGGTATGTTTTTAGGATGTAGATTACCTTTTAATATTATGATCTGTTGTTCACTTTTGTCCTACAGACAAAATATCACAAAGATGCATAACATTCTGTGAAGGCACTTTGATGCTTGGGGTGATAATATGCTTTAATCTGGGATGGCAGTTTGTCTTGGATCATAACCTTCCCTTCTTACTGAACCAAACTTTGGTCTTGTACAGATATTTTGAATGCCACCATTGAGCAATTTAGAATTTTATAATGCTTAAAAGTAGAGGAAGAACTTCCATCTGAGGAAAGATACTCAGAACCAGTGTCCCATTGTCTTACTTGGCCTGTAAGTCAGATCCTTCCCTATTTTATATTTATAGATCTGTAGTCATTTTCAGTTGTCATAAAAATTTATATAACCTGGACCCATTTTCTAAAATTCTCTAAGTCTTTGAAAGCTTGTTATAAGTGCTGGATTCTTCCAAATTAAGTATCTTGTTTTGTAAGCATTTAAAGCCCGCAGTAAGGAAAGTAATGTAATGAGTGAAATGAGCCTGGTCTAAGAATTCAACTAGCCCCCGATTTGCAAGTTGGAGCTCAATTCTGCTCTGAGCCCAGACCTCATGTTACAGATAACTGAGGAGGAGGGGGTAAGGGTGACCCTGGGAAACCCCGGAGAGCATCTGCCTCAAGCAAAGGGAGCTGTTTTAATTTTTTTCATATTGGGTTTATTGTTACTCAGGCTTCTCTGGTGGCTCAGATGGTAAAGAATCTGATTGCAATACAGGAGACCCAGGTTTGAGTCAGGAAGCTCCCCTGAAGAAGGAAATGGCAGCCCATGCCAGTATTCTTGCCTGGAGAATTCCATGGACAAAGGAGCTTGGTGGTCTATGGTCCATGGAGTCGCAAAGAGTAGGACATGTCTGAGTGACGTACGCTTTTACAACTTGTTACTCAGTCTTTTTTTCCAGCAAAGTTAGAATTCTAGATGCTTAAGTAAAGGGTCCGGATTTTTAAATGTTTTAGATGTTTTTCTAACAAGGAACACAGATCCACACTGAAGACTAAATAAAACATAACTATAGAGTCACACCTCCTCTTTAGATAACTTGTTTATGTCTCTGCCATAAAGAAAAGCTACATGGATATAGTATTATCTTTTTTTTCTGTCGATTAAGTAGATTATGTCTTTATTTAGTCTTAAAAGGACTAATAGAGCAGTATATGTATGATATTAGCTGGGATAAAGGCTGTTCAACCCTTTATCTGTCTGCTTATTTTATTTTTGGATGCACTAGGTCTTTGTCGCTGCGTGTGGACTTCCTCTAGTTGCTGCAGGTGGGGGCTCCTCTTTGGTGTGGCGCTAGGCTTCTCATTGTGGCGGCTTCTCTTGTTGTGGGGCATGGGCTCTGGGTGTTCAGTCTTCAGTTAGCTGTGGTGCACAGACTTACCTGCTCCGCGTGATGTGGGATCTTTCTGGACCAGATTTCGAACCCATGTCCCCTGCGTTGGCAGGAGGATTCCGTTCCCCTGTACTACCAGGGAAATCCTAACCCTCTGTTTTTGAAGGCCCGGTCATAATTTCTAATGGTACTTCCCTTTCTTAGCTCCAAATAAAATCGTTTTAATTTATGTTGGTTGGGTGATGGGCAGCAGGCTGGAAAATTCTGAAATAATAGTTTGAAAAGACATTATGTATAATAAAAGCATTTTGCTCTCTGAACCTTTATTGCTTGTGGCATTTAGAAGAGTAGCCAATTTAAAGTGGCTAACTTTAGTAAATATGCAATTACTGGTTTAAAAGTAATAGCTCTTTTAAACAGAAAATAGTTAGTGTTGGTGTGGATATGGAGATTAGAGCTCTAATAATACTGTTAGTGAGAATATAAATTGGCACAACCACTTATGAAACTTTAGTATCTACTAAAGTCGAATATATGAATGAATAACTGTAATTCCAGTTCCACCCACAAGTATATATCCGATAGACATGCTTACATATGTTCCCTGAAAGATATGTACTAGACTGTTTGGAGTAGTACTGTTACAATAGCCCAAACCAAGAAACTACACAAATATCCAACAAATATAGAATGCATAAACAAATCATTGTTTATTCTTAATGGGGAGAATTATAGAATAGTGAAAATGTTTGATCTATAGCTGCACACAGCTATCTACGAACTGCACAAGCGTAATGCTTAATGCATGAGCCGAACACAAGTGGATATATACTATTAATATGAGTCCCCTTATATAAAGTACAATAATTGACAAAGCTGCTCTATGGTGCTTCTAAAGCAAAGGTAATTGTTACCTTGGGAATATTAATAACTGGAAAGGAATAAAGCAGTGGGGCCTTTTGGAGAAGCTGGCAATGTTTTATTTCTTGATTTAGGTATAGGATTTTACAGATAAACTCAATTATAGAGATTGAGCTGGACGCTATGACTTGGGCACTTTTTCTTTGTGTATTGTTCTTTAATAATACATTGAAGTAGAAAAGAGTAACAGGTCTTTTAAATTCAATTGAATAATTATTTGTAATAAAAGGAAGTATATTTATCTTTAATATCTTCTGATATTACCTTAGTGTAAAATTAGGATAGAGTGGAGTTAGCATTAAATGCAGGTACTCTGTAAATTATGGTTTTACATAATTACATTTAAAGTGTGACTTATGCCAAGTTCAGAGATATTTTTAAGAATTTGCATTCATTTTATAAAATTTTTATTTATTTTTTATTTTTTTAAATTTTATTTTATTTTTAAACTTTACATAATTGTATTAGTTTTGCCAAATATCAAAATGAATCCATCACAGGTATACATGTGCTCCCCATCCTGAACCCTCCTCCCTCCTCCCTCCCCATACCATCCCTCTGGGTCGTCCCAGTGCACTAGCCCCAAGCATCCAGTATCGTGCATTGAACCTGGACTGGCATCTCATTTCATACATGATATTTTACATGTTTCAATGCCATTCTCCCAAATCTTCCCACCCTCTCCCTCTCCCACAGAGTCCATAAGACTGTTCCATAAAAAGTAAAATGTAACCTCAAGTGTAAATCAGCTGATCATGTGTACAGCATACTCAATATAATGCCTATAATTTTTCCATGATTTCTTACAGGGCTTACTGATGAATAGTTTTAATGATGAAAAAAATTTTATAAAATGGGAACCTTCTATTTAAATTTTGAATTTTAATTTAATTCACTCTGAGGGTTAAGGAATTTTAGATTTGTTACTTGGAGGATTATACCCAAAGTTAAGGAATATCCCTTTCAAACAATCCAATGCTTGTTCAGGGTATAATACCAAAAGGAAATTCCAGTTTAAATTTGAACCATAGATTAACTTTGAAATCTTTAGACTTATATGTGACCAAAAAGTATTATAGAATAATCCCTCTTCCTTTTTTGGCATGAGAAAACAATATCAGAAAGGTTAAGGGATATGTCTTCACTGTAACACATCATTAATACTTCTTTTTACTGAGATTAAAACTGTCCAATATTTCCCAGTGCTTGTCTCTTCAGTCTACAGAGAGCTTTCATGTACATGATTTCAGTTACTGCTGGGTTTAACAGGAACACATTTGAGTAATTTAGTCATTCTCTTTTATCTGTCACATGCCTGTTTATAATAATGCTACATTGGTATTGGAATATTTTCCTGTTTTGTTATTCTCCTTGACACTGTATAGGCCTTGATTAAGAAAAAAAAAATGTAGGTCGATTAGATTCTATTTTACCTGACGCTTTTTCAGGTTTGGCCAAGACTATAATGTCTGCTTTCACCTGCAGATGAATTTTCCTGCCTACAACTGAATAAATACAATTACTGTTGAATAAGGATTTCCTAGCGTTTTTAAACCTAGCAGCAGCAGCAGCAGCGTTTTTAAAAAGGATCTGTGATCATGTCAAGTAATCTCATCTAATGTTTTTGATATTATCAAGATGTTAATCACGTTTCATAGTTTCTTTTTGTTATTGGGGCATCAAGAACTGTCTGTGCCAATGATTTCAAGGTAAGGGCCGAGGAATTTTTCATTTTTATCTAATTATAAGTTTGAGATATATAAGGTCCAGCATTTTAGTATCATTTATCATATATACATGTACTCCCCATGAATGATCTCTGTTCGTTTCCAAGGCAAACCATTCAATATCACAGTAATCCAAGTCTATGTCCCAACCAGTAACGCTGAGGAAGCTGAACGGTTCTATGAAGACCTACAAGACCTTTTAGAACTAACACTCAAAAAAGATGTCCTTTTCAGTATAGGGGACTGGAATGCAAAAGTAGGAAGTCAAGAAACACCTGGGGTAACAAGCAAATTTGGCCTTGGAATATGGAATGAAGCAGGGCAAAGACTAATAGAGTTTTGCCAAGAGAACGCACTGGTCATAGCAAACACCCTCTTCCAGTGACACAAGAGAAGAATCTACACATGGACATCACTAGATGGTCAACACCAAAATCAGAATGATTATATTCTTTGCAGCCAAAGATAGAAAAACACTATACAGTCAGCAAAAACAAGACTTGGAGCTGACTGTGGCTCAGATCATGAACTCCTTATTGCCAAATTCAGACTTAAATTGAAGAAAGTAGGGAAAACCACTTAGACCATCCAGGTATGACCTAAATCAAATCCCTTGTGATTATGCAGTGGAAGTGAGAAATAGATTTAAGGGCCTAGATCTGATAGATAGAGTACCTGATGAACTATGGACGGAGGTTCATGACATTGTACAGGAGATAGGGATCAAGACCATCCCCATGGAAAAGAAATGCAAAAAAGCAAAATGGCTGTGTGGGGAGGTCTTACAAATAGCTGTGAAAAGAAGAGAAGTGAAAAGCAAAGGAGCAAAGGAAAGATATAAGCATCTGAATGCAGAGTTCCAAAGAATAGCAAGAAGAGATAAGAAAGCCTTTCTCAGTGATCAATGCGAAGGAATAGAGGGAAACAACAGAATGGGAAAGACTAGAGATCTCTTCAAGAAAATTAGAGATACCAAGGAACATTTCATGCAAAGATGGGCTCGATAAAGGACAGAAATGGGATGGACCTAACAGAAGCAGAAGGTATTAAGAAGAGGTGGCAAGAATACATAGAAGAACTGTACAAAAAAGATCTTCATGACCCAGATAATCATGATGGTGTGATCACTGACCTAGAGCCAGACATCCTGGAATGTGAAGTCAAGTGGGCCTTAGAAAGCATCACTATGATCAAAGCTAGTGGAGGTGAAGGAATTCCAGTTGAGCTCTTTCAAATCCTGAAAGATGATGCTGTGGAAGTGCTGCACTCAATATGCCAGCAAATTTGGATAACTCCACAGTGGCCACAGGACTGGCAAGGTCAGTTTTCATTCCAATCCCAAAGAAAGGCAATGCCAAAGAATGCTCAAACTACCGCACAATTGCACTTATCTCACACACTAGTAAAGTAATGCTCAAAATTCTCCGAGCCAGGCTTCAGCAATACACGAACCGTGAACTTCCAGATATTCAAGCTGGTTTTAGAAAAGGCAGAGGAACCAGAGATCAAATTGCCAACATCCGTTGGATCATGAAAAAAGCAGGAGAGTTCCAGAAAAGCCTTTGACTGTGTGGATCACAATAAACTGTGGGAAATTCTGAAAGAGATGGGAATACCAGACCACCTGACCTGCCTCTTGAGAAACCTATATGCAGGTCAGGAAGCAACAGTTAGAACTGGACATGGAACAACAGACTGGTTCCAAATAGGAAAAGGAGTTCATCAAGGCTGTATATTGTCACCCTGCTTATTTAACTTATATACAGAGTACATCATGAGAAACGCTGGGCTGGAAGAAGCACAAGCTGGAATCAAGATTGTTGGGAGAAATATCAATAACCTCAGATATGCAGATGACACCACTCTTATGGCAGAAAGTGAAGAGGAACTAAAAAGCCTCTTGATGAAAGTGAAAGTGGAGAGTGAATAAGTTGGCTTAAATCTCACCATTCAGAAAACTAAGATCATGGCATCCGGTCCCATCACTTCATGGGAAATAGATGGGGAAACAGTGGAAACAGTGTCAGACTTTTTTTGTTTTTTTTTGGCTCCAAAGTCACTGCAGATGGTGACTGCAGCCATGAAATTAAAAGACGCTTACTCCTTGGAAGGAAAGTTATGACCAACCTAGATAGTATATTAAAAAGCAGAGACATTACTTTGCCAACAAAGGTTCATCTAGTCAAGGCTATGGTTTTTCCTGTGGTCATGTATGGATGTGAGAGTTGGACTGTGAAGAAAGCTGACCACTGAAGATTTGATGCTTTTGAACTGTGGTGTTGGAGAAGACTCTTGAGAGTCCCTTGGACTGCAAGGAGATCCAACCAGTCCATTCTGAAGGAGATCAGCCCCGGGATTTCTTTGGAAGGAATGATGCTAAAGCTGAAACTCCAGTACTTTGGCCACCTCATGCGAAGAGTTGACTCATTGGAAAAGACTCTGATGCTGGGAGGGATTGGGGGCAGGAGGAGAAGGGGACGACAGAGGATGAGATGGCTGGATGGCTCGATGGACATGAGTTTGAGTGAACTCCGGGAGTTGGTGATACACAGGGAGGCCTGTCCTGCTGCAATTCATGGGGTCGAAAAGAGTCATACACAACTGAGCAACTGAACTCAACTGATATATCAGTATATAGATACATTTCAAATTTTAAATAAAGTGTTTTAAATGTTTTAATCAAATAATACATCTGTCTGTGTTAGTCCCTCAATCATATCTGACTCTTTCCAACACCATGGACTGGAGCCCCCTAGGCTTCTCTGTCCATGGGATTCTCCAGGCAAGAACACTGGAGTGGGTCACCAGTTCCTTCTCCAAGGGATCTTCCTGACCCAGAGATTGGACCTAGGACTCCCACACTGCAGACAATTTGAGTTGTGTCCGACTCTGTCCGACCCCATAGACGGAAGCCCACCAGGCTCCTCCATCCCTAGGATTCTCCAGGCAAGAACACTGGAGTGGATTGCCATTTCCTTCCCCAATACAGGAAAGTGAAAATTGAAAGTGAAGTTGCTCAATCGTGCCTGACTCGTAGCGACCCCATGGACTGCAGCCTACCAGGCTCCTCCATCCATGGGATGTTCCAGGCAAGAGTACTGGAGTGGGGTGCCATTGCCTTCTCCCTTTACCATCTGAGCCACCAACAATCAAAGTACATGGCAAGTGTGCTGGACCTTCTCACATCCACTAGCCTTATGGCATTTTCCAAAGGAAAACATTTTTTTTTAAATTTTAATTTCTTCTCCATACTTCTCTGTCAGGAATTTTTTAACCTGGAGTTGGTTCTTGAGGTTCCTATGCTTGGATAGTGGGGGTAAAGTTACATACAAATTGAAATTTAGCATAGGCAACCACCCACCGTGGTATTAGCAGTATTGTGACTTTATCAGTGGTATTAAGAGAATTCAGAAATATTTTCAAATGACCTGAAGTTGTTACAGAGTCTATCTTGAAATATTGTTTACAGTCCTCTCTACTTCCAAATTAGATCTTGTTATTTAATGCATTAGTAAAGAAACATATCTATCACTATATCACACATTTGTTTAGTATTTTATATTTTAGGATAATTGATTTCCTTTGCAATTCTGTATACTTTGTTTTGTGCCTTTAAAATATTATTTTGAGAATAGTTCCATAGGCTTCACCAGACTGCTAGCGGAGTCTATGCCAAGTGTATGTTAAAAATCTATGTTGTCGATACTATGTATATAGCACTGTTTCTTGATTTATCAAATTGAGGCATTTTGAGGCATCCACTGGGTGCCAAATAGAAGAAGATTCAGCTCACTTAAAACATTCTCTCATTATTTCTCCTATCTTTGATATAGTACACAACTTTGCTTCTCTATTGGTTATCTTTTAAATTTAGGTTTCTACTTATACCTGTAATTAATATTGCTATTTGCTGTGGCTCGTGATGTTCCATTTTACTAAGGGAAGGTAAAAAAAAAAGCTTTTCTTTAGCTTTCATTTATTCCCTCCTCCTTCACAATTTCTGTCATCTATACTTCTATATTAACAGTGTCAAAGATAGTAACATTTGCATTCTGTTCTAAAAACCTAATGATGTTCTGAAAACATAATTAAATCCCCAATTATTTATATATATGTTGATTCTAAAAGTTCAAGATCAGTAAACAGTATTTACCTTGTAATGATTATGCAGATTTTTACTGTACATCTAACAAGCAAACTAAGATTATATGTCCTTTTTGAGCATCTCTTTGTTTTTCGTGTTGAAGTTTCAAATTGCCTTCCTTTCTTCTTCTTCTTCATTGATTTCTTTGCAATATTTGCCTTTATCATATCCTCAATTGTTTTCAAACTCTAGCATATCACTTATTCTAGTATGCACCTTCCTCCCACTTAAGGATTTTTCTTGTTTTTTCTTTCCTACAGACTTCCTTTTCTGAACTCTTTTCTGACTTATTCTCATTGTGTTTTGGACTTGCTGCAGAACTTACCAGGGTACATCCTAAAAAACTGTGTGTAGGAACAAACATTCCTGAGACTTCACGGATCTCATAGTGATTCCACTTTATTCATACACTTGACTTTTATAACTGTGGGATAAAGAATTCCACGTTGATAACCATGCCAGCTTTTCAAAATTGCATGAAGATATATCAGAACCAGTAGTTTATTTAATTGATATTTTGCCTTTTAAAAAATAACCTATTTTTTAAAATTTTATGTTATATTTATTTATTTTGGGCTGCATCAAGTCTCAGTTGTGGCACTCAGGATCTTCCTTTGTGGTGCAGGGACTGGCTGGTTAAGGCACACAGGCTCAGTAGTTGTGGCACGTGGGCTTCGTCAGACCCAAGGCATGTGGAATCGAAGTACCCTGACCAACCAGGGATCGACCCTGAGTCTCCTACACCCTAACTTATTAAATTTTAGAGTGATGAGACTAGACCATCGGTACTTTTATTGAGAGTAGTAATATCTTCCAGATTTGATGAATTATCTTTGATTTCTGTCACTTTATTTTCTCTTTTCTTTCTGTATTAAACTTTTTGTATTGATTCTTCATGGATTTTCTCATATATTACATGGTAAAGTGTCTGCCTGCAATGTGGGAGACCCAGGTTCTATCCCTGGATTGGGAAGATCCCCTGGAGAAGAAATGGCAACCCACTCCAGTACTCTTGCCTGGAAAATTCCATGGAGGGAGGAACCTGGTAGGCTACAGTTCATGGGGTCACAAAGAGTTGGACACAACTGAGCGACTTCACTTTCACTTTTCAATCTCTGAACCTATTTTTGGAGTTAAAAACAAACTCAGTTGATCCACTTTTGATATTTAAGTATACTTTCTTCTTCTCTGATACTTCATTATTCATAGAATTTTATAATTTTATAAAATCATTGTCTTTTCAAGTCTCTCTGAAGATTTTGAGATTTATTTTAAAATTTTTCTCTGCCATGAATTATATGTTTCCTCTAGAATTTCTTTTTTTAATTTGATCTTTTTTTTTTTTCCCCAGTTGCAGACTTTCTTCAAATATTGCTGATCCTTAATTGCCTGTGTGTATGTGTGTGCTAGGGAGAAGGCAATGACACCCCACTCCAGTACTGTTGCCCGGAAAATCCCATGGATGGAGGAGCCTGGTAGGCTGTAGTCCATGGGGTCGCTAAGAGTCAGACACGACTGAGCGACTTCACTTTCACTTTCTACTTTCATGCATTGGAGAAGGAAATGGCAACCCACTCCAGTGTTCTTGCCTGGAGAATCAAATGGACTGAGAAGCCTGGTGGGCTGCAGTCCATAGGGTCGCACAGAGTCAGATACGACTGAAGGGACTTAGCAGCAGCAGTGCATGTGTGTGCTAAGTCTCTTTGCGATCCCGTAGACTGTAGCCCTCCAGGCTCCTCTGTCCATGGGATTTGCCAGGCAAGAATACCGGAGGGGGTTGCCATTTCCTCCTCCAGGGAATCTTCCTGATCCAGGGATCGAACCCTGCGTCTCCTGTGTCTCCTGCATTGCAGATGAGTTCTTCACTGCTGAGCCATCGTGGAAGCCAATTTATAATTGCCTATATAAAATTGTAAGGAGGAGTAGACTGAAGTCTGTGTCTGGACAGTGCTTGTCAATGCAGGCTTCACTTAGAGGGGTGATCAGAAAACCAGTTCTTGTCTCCTCTGTCCTTCAAATCAGAGAGGTCTTTTCTTAGAAGACTGTCAATCTCATTAGCAAAACGCTTTTTTTTTAAATGGGATTTTTGCATATTGCTGAATTCTAGGCAATATGCATACAATGAGGAAGCTAATGAGTGGGGTTCTGAATCCATTAATCATCATGTTTTCCACTTCACTTTCCCTTCTTGCTCTTCAAATTGAGGAGAATTTCCGAGTCCTGAACCTTCCTGAAGCATATCAGGGCATCTAATTATATTGTTATTTGTAGCCTTTCCCCAGCTCTTCTACATTACAGTTTCTCTGTCCTATTTCACCCTTTTTTTCCTTGTCCTTTTCATTGTGTAATAATCTGTTGCAAACTCTTATCCACTAACCATTTCATCCCATGTTTTTATTGTTGTTTTCTTATGTCTCTTTGTTTCTGCCTAAGAGATTGGACTGCCCACAATCCTAAACCAGAAGCCTTGCTCAGCTGAGTTGCTCAGTCATGTCCAGCTCTTTGCAACCCCATGGACTTGTAGCATGCTAGGCTCCCCTGTCCTTTAGCAACTTCTGGAGCTTGCTCAAACTCATGTCCATTGAGTCGGTGATGCCATCCAGCCATTTCATCTTCTGTCATCTCCTTCTCCTCCTGCCTTCAATCTTTCCCAGCATCATGGTCTTTTCCAGTTCTTCGCATCAGGTAGCCAAAGGATTGGAGTTTCAACTTCAGTGTCAATTCTTCCAATGAATATTCAGGACTGATTTCCTTTAGGATTGACTGGTTTAAGCTCCTTGCAGTCCAAGGGACTCTCAAGAGTCTTCTCTAACATCACAGTTCAAAGGCATCAATTCTTCAGCGCTCAGCTTTCTTTATAGTCCAATTCTCACATCTATACATGAGTGCTGGAAAAATCATAACTTTGACTGGAGGGAACTTTGGCAGCAAAGTAATGTCTCTGCTTTTTAATATGTTGTCTAGGTTGGTCATAGCTTTTCTTCTAAGGAGCAAGCGTATTTTAATTTCATGGCTGCAGTCACCATTGGCAATGATTTTGGAGCCCAAGAAAATAAAAGGCTACCATGGTGGCTAAGACAGTAAAGAATCCACCTGCAATTTGGGAGACCTGGGTTCAATCCCTGGGTTGGGAAGATCCCCTGGAGGAGGAAATGCCAACCCACTCCACTATTACTGCCTGGAGAATCCCCATGGACAGGGGAGTATGGAGGGCTATAGTCCGGGGGTTTGCAAAGAGTAGGACATGACTGAATGACTAAGCACAGCGAAGCCTTGCATACCGTAGTGTAATAATACAAGTTTTGTATTGTTTATAATTATTTGAGTCGAACTATAATTTTGTGTTATATACTAAAACAAAACATTTGGTATGGTTTAATTTACATTATTTTTTTAAGACATGCAACCCTAAAAATGATAAAACAAAGAAAGATGGTATTTCGTTTGTTCTGAACAGCACTAAGGATGTTTATCATATTTAAATTTCTCTTTACTTTATGATACTTGAGTTACCAAATAACAACCCCATTATATCAACCTGTACCTTTACCTCTGGCTTATTAGTGATTTACACATAGTTGAAGATCTGTTTGTAAATCTAACTTGATTAGTTTTTTCTTCCAGTGTAGATGTATTAATTATTTGTATATTTGAATACATATTATTTTATTATAAATTATTGTTTTTTTTTTTCCATTCTTTTATATTACAGTTAAGGCATTATATTGGTTAGGTTAAATTCAGTGTCTGAGTAATTTAAATTATTTATTACTTTCATTTCAGAATAATAAGGGGTCAATAAAAAAATCTTTAAAAATATTTCTTGGGTCTGATAACATTGAAAAACAGTAATCTGAATCATTGGAATAATTTTTTTTTTTTTTTGCCTTTCAGTCTTTATAAGGGGCATGAAAATAAACTTACAGATATTGAAAGAGAGAAATTGAACTCTAAAAAAGTGTTCTTTCCATTGATGCTTTTTAAAAGCAATGATTCAGAAGTGTTCTATATCCCCCGCATGTGATAATAAATCAGCCACATTCTATCTGCCTGTTCTCTACTCGATGAAGTCTTACTTGGATGTTCTCCAACAGAAGCCAAAAGCCTTTTGTGATAAGGGTCAGAGAGTAGACAGTTAAGGCTTCATGGACTACATTGTCTCCATTATCTCTGTTGCAACTGCTTACCTCTGCCATCATAGCATGAAAGTAGCCACATGCAATTCAGTGTGGCTGTGTTCCAATAAAACTTTACTTATAAAATTAAGTGGCAGCTTGAATTCGAAACTAACAGGCTATAGTTTGCCAGTCACTGATCATTATGATTATCAAATCTTTCCATTCAAATGGAATGTCATTAGTGATGACTTTTTAAAAAATTAATTTATTTATGTTTTGCCTGCCCTGGATCTTGGTTACTGTGCACAGGCTTTCTCTAGTTCCAGTGCGTGGGGGCTACTCTTCATTGAGGTGCAAGGGCTTCTCACTGCTGTAGCTTCTCTTGCTGTGGCACACAGGCTCTAGGCATTCAAGCTCAGTAGTTGTGGCACACAGGCTTAGTTACTCCAAGGTAGGTGGGATCTTCCTGGACCAGGGATTGAACCCATGTTCCCGACATTGGCAGGTGGATTCTTAAGCACTAGACCAACAGGAAAACCCAGTGATGATATTATTATCCATTCCAAAGGCAAAGCTGCTTAAACATCTTGAAATCATTTGCCTGAATTTTGTAGTTTAGCCATGGTAAATACGGCTTTAGAGGTTCCTTCTTCCCTATTTGGCTGTTTGTTGTGATGATTGATAACCCTAGCCTACTTTATATGTGGAAAGAAAAACACTACTATTAATCTGCACCGTTCTTGGTGATGGCAAGACTCTTTACAAAAGCTAAACCAGAGATTGTTCCATTAAAAAGGAATGTAGAGAGAGTGGAAAATATCTACAGTGAATTAACCTAAAATAATTAAAGGTCATGGAACAATAATTTATGAGTAATGATTGAAGTTATGATTAGTAAAGAAAGAAGGAAGCTTTTGAGTGCTTTATATGCGTCATCACATATTTGAAGAATTGCCATGAAGAATTCTAAGGTTTAATGGTTGTTTCTTTTTTTTTTTTTTTCCAATTTTTAGATATTTAACATGAAAACCTTAAAAAAAAACCCCACTTGATTAGAGGTTTACATGTAAGAAACCCTGTGGTTGTGAGAATCAGTGGATTTCACAATTCAGTCTACAATTAGAATTATTGGAATTTCCAACTTTAGAGGGTGTGGATTCAATAAACATTGATTTAGAGCAAAACCAGACAGATAATAAATTTTCTTCTCAATGATATATAGATTTATTGGTATTAAAGCAACTGATATATTAATATCTTACAATGCTCTTATTAGTGGTAGTAATGATTTTCTGTTAATTGTTTTAGTTAGACCCTGGTAAGACCCAGACGTTGACAGTGTTGCCTGGTCTAATGTATCACTCATAGCTACACTGTACACACTCTTCGTTCCTTGCATCACAAACATATATTTTGACTATGAACTTTGCCCTTTGATAGTTGTTCTCTAACGTTCAACATATTCCATGAAGTCTTTTCTAGGTTTCTCTTGGTAATTTCAAGTTTAGAAATGTTATTTGTTTACTGCAAGATTCTCTGCTGGGGGTGATTTTAACCCCTGGGGGATATTTGGCAATGTCTAGAGACATTTTTGTTTGTCAGTTTGGGGATGTTATTGGCATCTAGTGAAGCAGAAGCCTTGGGTAGTGCTAAACTTCCTACACAGCACAGCAGTCTTCCAGAATAAAGACTTTTCTGACCCAAACTGTCAGTAATCCTGAGGTTGAGAAACCCTGACTTAGTATAAAATTTGGGAAATAGGCCTTCAGGATCCTTTAAATCTATTCCATGTTAATTCTCCTCAATCTGGTCTTCGTTTATGGAGATATTTTAAAATGCAGCACTTTCCTATATATATGTGAATCATAGGGAAATCATTGGTTGTCAATGTTTCCTTTCAGATCAATCATCCATTTGTTTATCAAATATTTAATGAGCCCTTGATGTGAGACCTAGGCTGACTGTACAAACTAAATAAGAGAGAGGAAGGAGAGGTGGGAGGAACTGAGTGAAAAAAAAAATATATACACACACACACACACACACACACACACATACTACCAACATAAAATAGATAGCTAGTGGGAAGCTGCTATACAGCACAGGGAGCTTCAGCTTGGTGCTCGTGATGAGGGGGGTGGGGGGAGGGAGGCTCAAGAGGGAGGGTATATATGTATGCACCTAGCTGATTCTCATTGTTGTACAGCAGAAACTAACACAACATTGTAAAGCAAGTATATTCCAGTAATAAAGAATAGCTGGTTAGTAGTTCACAGGGAAAAAAAAAACTAAGAGAAGGCCTTAGTTGATATTGTTGTTAGTCTGTTAACATGATTCTGAGACCACTTCCAATGTGGGGAAGGGAGGCTCCCCCACACTTTCAACATGCAGTTCTTGGATAGCAATAAGGTATTTATTTGATGATTCATCTAAATTATGACACAATCTATGGCTTCCCTGATAGCTCAGTTGGTAAAGAATCTGCTTGCAATGCAGGAGACCCTGGTTTGATTCCTGGGTCAGGAAGATCCACTGGAGAAGGGATAGGCTACCCACTCCATTATTCTTGGGCTTCCCTTGTGGCTCAGCTGGTAAAGAATCTGCCTGAAATGCGGGAGACCTACGTTTGATCTCTGGGATGGGAAGATCCCCTGGAGAAGGGAAAGGTTACCCACTCCAGTATTCTGGCCTGGAGAATTCCATGGACTCTGTAGTCCATGGGGTTGCAAAGAGTTGGATACTACTGAGTGACTTTAACTTCACTTACATCACTGATAGAGAGAGCATCAGATTGCAGGTGAAGGGCTCGGTACCACAAGACTGTTGCCCACTCACTGCTTCAGATACCAGTTTAAGCCAAATTTATCACCTGTGCTTCTGATTGACTGATTATAGATTGGAGGTTTCAAGACCCCCTTCTTAGGTTCCATTAATTAGCTAGAGCATCTCATAGAACTTAGAGAAACATGTACATACTTGATCATCAGTTTATTATGTATAACTCAGGAATAGTCAGATGAAAGGGATGCACAGGGCTCTGCAGGTGTGCTACCATCCCAGCACCTCCACGTGTTCACCGAGCAGAAGCTTTGGTGAACCCCATTCTTTGGGGGTTTTATTACATAGCTAGGATTGTTTGAATCCTTGCATGCATGCTCAGTCATGTCCAACATTTGCGACCTCATGGAGTGTAGCCCACCAGTCTCCTCTGGCCATGGAAATTTCCAGGCAAGAATACTGGAGCAGTTTGCCATTTCCTTCTCCAGGGGACCTTCCCAACCCAGGAATTGAACTGTGTCTCTTGCATATCCTGCATCGGCAGGCATATTCTTTTACTACTGAGCCACCTTGGAAACCTGATTGAATCCTGGCTGTTGGTAATTGATTCCATCTCCAACTCCTCCCCATTTCCCAGGAAGTAGGGGGTGGGAAGGAAAGTTCCAACCCTCTAATCACATGGTTGGCTGCTCTGGCAGCCAGCCCCCAATCCCTAACCTGCTTCCCCAAAGTTAAGTTCCTCATTAACATAACAAAAGACACCTCAATCATTCTCAGCACTTTATGGGAGCTGTGAGTCAGGAAGACCTAATATATATATTTCTTTTAAATCAGGATGTCACAGTCATTAAGGTGCTTACACTGTTGTTGTTGCTGTATATGAATTTGATAATGTTTTGTTACATGATAGTAAATCTTTGGGCTTTATTAAAAGCAAGGATAGGCTTGTCATGAATTTTGGGGAACTTTATTTGCATTGGCAAGATGATGGCACAAGATAGTTGGTTTATAGCATCTTTTAGTTCTCCGTCTTTGCTTAAGTACTACATAGATCCAGCCAGTTGGAGAACAGTCGATGACTGTTGATATCTCTTATAGGCAGGGGGGTAAAGTCCATGACTTCTGTCAAGTTTCTTTTGAAAAGGTGAACATCATTATTCCATAATGTGTCATCAGATGAAACTGTCAGTGAGATTGGCATTAAAGTTGGCATTAAAGTAAGTTTGTGCTTTAGTATATTTGAACTTGTGGATATATGTTTTGCAGTAATTCTGCTTTACTGTTTTTGGAAACTAGGACATGGATTGTATGCTTAGTTTATGAATGTGGGTTTTAAAAAAATAGTTTTTAAAAATAATCAGAAATACTTTTTAGCATCTAATATTATTAAAATATTTGACCATTAGTTATGTTGAAGTGCTTTTTGTTTTGCTGTTGTTTGAAACTCATTTTCTTCTTTGTGCTATTAAGTGAGAAAATAAGAAAACACCTATAAAGAGACCAATCTATTTTTACTGTGTAATGATCCCCCTAGTGGATATGAGAAGCAGCTAAATTCAGGATTTGCATAAAGAAGCAGGTGATTGTGGGTGAGACTTCACTACTTGTTTCTCACTTTCAGAAGTGTTTTACCAGATCAGGACTGTTTCTTCTGTTTTTAATAAAGGAACTCCCAGTGATTAAATCAACTATTAAGAAAGCCTTAATGAGGCAGAAAGTGGTAGGAGTGTATACGTCTTCAAAATTGCAAAAAGATAAACATCTTAAACAAAAATTGAAGTGATGCTTTCTAAAACACTCCATAAAAATTAGTGTTTGTACTAATTATTTGCACAAAACTTATTTTGTATGCTTTCATTTGAATTGGCTATTTTCAAGTAGTCATAGGGCAACCTGGTGTGGCTATATATCCGACCTGGATTTGGAAGATTTTTTTGAAAACAAGAATAAATGTGAAGGAAAATTGATAATATAAAATTGGTTACTTACAATGAAAGTGCTGTTTGAAGTCATACTGTCAAAGTAAGATGTTTAAAGCAACTATTCATAGTGGCAATATAATAAAACTTTTAAAGTGAAGATTCATTTTTTATTGAGTAAAATGTTACTGTTATATTAAACATACAGGTTTAAAATATTGGAAATATTTCAAAAATTGGAAATAGGAACACCAGAATAGAGACAAATGCCCTGTGAGGCAGAAAAAAAACTTAAAACATTGCTAGCTCAAAGAGCTTTACTGTGTTCAAGTAAAAATAATGCTCATCTGGACCACATAATGAAGCCAATATCAATATAACATGGTACTGCCTGAGTGAACAGTGCTATGACTCCCCCCATCCCAGTACCTTGTTGGCTCATGGAACTGCTACTGCTCTGAGAAAGGTAACACTTCAGTAGGAAAATAACCTGTTTCTTTGTAAAGGGCTTAAACCACAGTAGAGGATAGTACTCTGATAAACAAGATGCATTTTCTAAATGCAGTGTGTCAATAAATCATGTTTGATATTCACTTTCTATCATAAAAGCTGTGTAAAATATAGAATAAATGCATATGGTATTTGTGTAAACACAATTGTCTTAGTTTGTAGTGGCCATCAATAATGTGATTTTAAACTTTTCACTGTCTTTTTTATGTTAGAAAGATACCTGTAGAACAAATAACTAAATAGTTAACTTTTTGACAGAAGTGAAGGATACAGTGTGTGTGATACAGTGTACTAAATGACATATAACATAATTCAGGTAATGAGAAGTTCTGCAAGTTTTGCTTGATTATGAAAAGAAAACCCCATTTTTCAATGATTAACATTCTTTGATGACAGTAATGACGATGCATGAATTGGATGAGAAGATAGGAAACAGGAAGATAAAAGGATGGAAAATCTATAATTAACAAAAACCATACACAATAATTAGTGTAAGTGAAATATATTTCTGTAGAATAAAAATGGAACAAAGTTAACAATGGAAATCATAGACAATTAGGGTGGATGTAGCTTGGATCATAGAAATGGTGAAAGGCAAAAGATAATATAATACAACTTGTACAGAGAAACAATGAAAATCTGTTCAAAAGCTCTTTTAAAAGGCCTCCCCCTCACACATAATGTATCCTATTCTGCCTGTTCATTAGCATGTTTTCTTTAATGTTTTTAACTTACAGGATGCCTGAGGAAAATAAACACTTGGCTTGATTTGAAAACTTTAGCTCTGCCATATCATATTCTGAATAAGTATATATGATATATGGATTTACTTAAATATTTACTGGGCTTTGCTTTTGAGTGGCCTGCTGGTCCAAACTGTCTAATATTTAAATGTTACCATAGTGATGAGTAGTAGACACTGTCATCTTTCTCTTTTTAATTAAGGAACAGATGCAGGTAATGCTGATCTCTCAGTGACCCTCTTTAAGTTGGCATCAACACATAGATTGTTTCAATTCTTTTCTCTCCCCTGCAATCTTAGCTTTGTCCTTTCTTCATATCAAGGTCTTCACCGTCTTAGGTTAAAGATGCTGGAATTTCTTTTAAAACCCTTCCTTTGGGAGCTTTATCTTAGAAGGAAAAAACCACACACTTCCACTAAACACCAGTGAAACACTAATGCGTTTTTTTTTTTTTTTTTTTTTTCAAGGAGAAACCCTGGCTTTCTGCACTTTAAAATTCAGTAACATGTGAGTGGTAGTTTGTTAAAATTCGGTATAGCCCACAAAGACCGTAAATATTTCACAACTTTTTAAGAAAACAAAAATGCCTTTTCCTATTTAGTGTTTTTACCAACAAAGTATACCTGGAAGGTTTAAATGGTGTTATCGATGCTCTCATTCTTCACTGGGCTATAATCTCCTAAACTACACTAATACTGTAAGTACTTGCATGGTGCTGTTTTAGATGTATTTATTTTTTCAAATAAGAAAAATTGATGCCCCAAAGATGTTCACAGTTTGTATTTGAAAGTGAAAGTCGCTCAGTTGTATCTGACTCTTTGCAACCTCCAGGCGAGAATACTGGAGTGGGTAGCCATTCCCTTCTCCAAGGGGTCTTCCCAACCCAGGGATCAAACCCAAGTCTCCTGCGCTGCAGGTGGATTCTTTACCAACTGAGCCATCAGGGAAGCCCAACAATACTGGAGTGGGTAGCCTATCCCTTCTCCAGTGAATCTTCCTGACCCAGGAATCAAACTGGGGTCTCCTGCATTGAAGGAGAATTCTTTACCAGCTGAGCTACCAGGGAAGCCCTTATTTGTATGTATGCTTGTGTGTGAGGTAAACAGTTATGAATATTTAAATCTAGTCATAATAGGCTCTGATGGAAGAAATGATATTTTCCTGGAGAGATTAGAGAAGGAAATTAATAGGTACCCAATAGACAGAGGTACAGAATGTACATAAAATGCTTGTCCTAACCAATTTTTATTCCTTCCACTTAGGATTTAACTTTAACATTAACTCAATATCTATGGTTCTTCCTTATCTCACCTCAATTTTATGGCAATTTTATCTCATTTGATTTTTGTATTAGATTTCATTGATGTTGGAGACTAGTTAATCAAATTTATTATCCCTTTTAAGGTATTTCTAATTTCTTTTATGCATGTTAAATAACATGGATTCCAATGCATTTTTTTTTCTCTTTTGATTTCAACCCTTTTGACTTCACTTTGTCTTTGTGATCTTTAGGCAGATACATTTTCATGAATCATTTCACATTTTACATGGCATTCGGAAACCATTATGTACTTTTGAATATTTTCCCAGTAGAATGGATGGTCTGTAAGTATGCAAAATCACGTTTATTTATACAGTTTTCAAACAGTGACTAAAGGAAGTACTTCTTTTTTTTTTTTGAAGCTTAATTTATTGATATATTCAATTAACTGTTTCCATTTATAGTATACGATTCAGTAAGTTGTGCGTACCCATGAAATCACTACCAGTCTACTTACAGGGCATTTCTGTCCTCCAGAATTTGCCGATGACCCTTTGTAGTCAGTTCCTTCCTTTACCTCTGGCCCCAGACAACCATTGATCTGCTTTCTCTAGATGTTTGCGTTTCCTGGAATTTCAAATAAATGGAATCATACAGCATGTACTCTTTTGTGCCTGGCCTTTCACCTGTTTTTGAGATGCAACACATTATTGTATGTGGCAATAGTTTATTCCTTTTCATTGTGGATTTCATTACATGGATATATCACATTTTTTTAAACCCTTCATCTTATGAAGAGTATTGGAGTTTGCTTTTTTATTTCTTTTTTTTGGCTATTCTGAATAAAAATGCTGTAACTCTGTGCAGGTTTTTGCCTGATATATATCTCATGCTTTTGGGCAATTACATAGGAATGGATTACTAATTATATACATATAATTAGTATATGTATGTAAAAATAGGCAATGCTCCAAAGTAGATGTGACATTTTATATTCCTATCAGCAATATATGAGTGTTTCAGTTACTCCATATCCTCACCAACAGTCAGCATTGTCAGTCTTTTAAATTATAGTTATTTAAATATGAATAAAATGGTCTCTCATTATACTTTTAATTTATATTGCCCCAATACCTCGTGATGTTGATTGTCTTTTTGTGAGCTAACTGGTCATTCATATATCTTTTTTGATGGAAAAAACCTGTTCAGACACTTTGTCCAATTTTAATTGGATTGTTTGTTGTCTCTTGAGAGGTTTTATGTTTTTCTGGATACAACTTGTTTGTCAGGTACTAGTATTGCAAATATACACTCCTGTGTTTGCTAGTGTGTGTTCAGTCGCTCAGTCGTGTTTGATTCTGCGGGTCCATGGACTGTAGTCCGCTAGGCTTCTCTGTCCATGGGATTTCCCAAGCAAGAATACTGGAGTAGATTGCCATTTCTTCTTCTAGGGTATCTTCCCCACCAAGGGATTGAACCCACACCTCCTGAGTCTCCAGCATTGGCACGTGGATTCTTTACCACTTCACCACCTGGTGGAAGCCCAGATGGTATTTGTGTGTCATTCATTTTTTTTTAAACACTGTATTTTTAAGTACAAATATTTGATTTTTATAAAATCTAATTTTTACCAATGTTTTATTTTATTTTATAATTTATGCTTTTTATGTTTTATTTGAGAAATCTTTGACCATCCCAGGGACAAAGGTTTGCTTCTGTTCCTTTTAATACTTTAAGATTAAGAAGTAAGTAGTAGTACAGTAGCCTAGTCTATTTTATTATTGAGACAGGATCTTCTCAGCTATTAAGGAAAGAATGAAACAGAGTTTCTTAAATTTTGAAAAATGAAAGGTACTTACTGAATTGTTATAATTGTATTAAAGCTTCTTTTGCCTTTTTGTCATTGATCAAAATTTGTTCTGAATATTTTTCCCAAAATATTCTAATTTACATTCTCTGAATATGGTAATATTAAATGATCAAGTCATTGATGGCAAAAATTTATTGTCTTAGAGTTGAGAAACTGTTTCCATTCTTTATGTGCAAATTGAAATTATACAAAGTTATATTTTGCCAAGTCTTCAGTTTCCTGCTTACAGGTTTGTTACTGTTCCCTCTAAACATTCTGAAAAGCAAAATGGGATTGAATCATTTACTTTGTTTTTTCCAACCAAGAAGAGGATTTGGATGAAAAACTGATAGTATAAATTCTAAGTAAGTGTGCTTTAGGGGTGAGTTTGACTTGGTGAATAAGGTAAGATAGAGGCATTGAGATGAATTTATCAGCTGCCAACAAATGTAGCTGATACTATCGGAAGGACCAAACTAATGACGGCCTTCATTCTGCAGTAAATGTTACACAGTGTCTCTTTTTCTAAGGGCTTCCCTGGTGTTTCAGAGGTAAAGAATCTGCCTGGAATGAAGGAGATGTGGGTTCAATCTCTGGATCAGGAAGATCTGGAGAAAAGAAATGGCAGCCCACTCCAGTAGTCTTGCCTGGGAGAATTCCATACAGAGGAACCCAGTGAGCTACAGTTCATGGGGTCACAAAGAATTGGACATGACTTAGTGACTAAACAACAACAAACCTTTCTAAAGTAGTGATCAGACAACTCAAAATAATAAGTCAGATCTGACTGGACTGTGTATGGCTTGAATGAAGCAATGGCAGTCTGAGATTTTGTGTAATGATCAAGGCTCCCAGTTGTGTGGCTATTTTGGAATAAAGTGATTGCATCTAAAACCCAACTGTTGCGCTGGACATAATATTGTATTCAGGATAGGCCAGCGTTCTGAATTAATCTGCATTCATCTGCAAAGAGCTCTTTTGTTGGAGACATTTCTGAAAGTGTTCTGCTTCTGGCACTGCTCAGCTGGTTTATGTTGATGGCCTATTGGGCTTCCCTGGAGGCTCAGATAATAAAAAATCTGTGTGCAATGCAGGAGACCCAAGTTCGGTCTCTGGGTTGGAAGATTTCCTGGAGAAGGGAGTGGCAACTCACTCCAGTACTTTTGCCTGGAGAATTCCATGGACAGAGGCACCTGGTGGGCTACAGTCAATGGGGTTGCAAAGAATCAGACATGATGGAGTGACTGCCACTTCACTACTTCACTTACTGCATCATCATTAGTTATGTGTTAACAATTGTTTGCTGTGCCACTGTATCAGGAGTAATGATGATGATATCTGTGTCTTAGATCCTATGTTATTTAAACTTTTCTTTAAAAATCATTACTTTACTGGAATTTTTTCAGAGCTTGCTTAAATGAAATCTATAAAGTGGATTGCATGATCTTCTAAATATGTGCATTTGCTTTCCCAGAAGTTGTCTTTAGATTATAAAAGTAGCCTTTACAGTGAGTACATATTTGTTTGGCCCTTGGAACAATAGAATCTGTAGTTGATGGTTCCTACTACTTAGAGTAAATAATCAATTGAAGCCAACAGTGGTCATTTCAGTACAGAATCTGTGAACTCATTTTACTGTGGTAATCTTTCCTTAAGTCTCCATTTCTCAACACATTGGTTTTCTAACTTCAGTATTAATATACACTCAGTAAACATTCTTGTGTGTATGTTCACAATGAATGAACCAAAAACACAGATAAAATTTTATTCACTAGCTCTATCAGGATGCATGTGAAATTATAACGTTTAAAGAATAAAGAGATTCAAAATTTGGTCACAGACACTCAAAAACTTTTTTATACCCTCTTTTCTTGTTCTAGAAAAGCAGTCCTCATAACAGTTTTATTCCTTCCAGCTTTAAACCTCCAAGACTTTATTTAATGATTTTTTTCTTACCAGAAGACACATATGTTGGCTATGAAAGGAAACATTGGTATTGTTTATCAGGGAGAAGATGTTAATGAGCTACGAAAAAATCATAACTCCACTACATTGTGCACATAGGTTTTTATCCCATATTTGAGAAATTCCACTCGAATCATCATTCATTGCATAACTTTGATATAGGCGATTGGCTTCTTCCTAGGATGCTATGTAATAAGTTCACTGTTTAATTCTTTCATAAGTTAGACTATTTTATAAAGCTTTTATACTTTATTCTTTACAGTTCAAGTGAGAATTAAGATAATGACGTTGAGGGAAAAGTTATTATTGAAAACTTTTGAGTTTCTGAAAACTAAGAAGGCTGAATAATGTATAAAATGTAAAGCAAAGATTTTAGCATCTTCTCAAACAAACAAACAAAAACAGCACACAGCTACTTAGGTAACATCAACAATTTACTTTAAATGCTTCTTTATTTATTCCTTGTATATGAACCTCTGGTACAACATATAACAATTAGAGGCCAACTTTAATTTGCTTCGCAATTTGAAGTTGGTAATAACAATGTGTTTCTATTATGGATCCTTGAAGAAGCCTCTTGGGTTCAACGCGAGATTGTTCTCTCTCCTTTACATCTTCACCCTTGCTATGTTAGCCCAGGCCTATTAGTCAGGGATTTCATTTTGCCACCTCAGAACTGCTAAGGCAACCTTGTCATTGTAATTTTCACGCCCTTTCTTTTTCTTTGTTCTATATGTCAGTGAAATCTTATCTCCACAGTCTTCTGTCATAGGTTAATAGCTTGGAACAAAGTTCAGTCAGAGTCTCTAGCATAATAGAGCAAAATGCATAGATGAAAAAATTAGTAGTCACTGCCCTTCCTTGTACTTCATTCAAGGGCTCTTTGTTGAATTTTGCTCATCGGTGAAACTGAATTGGTAGATTTGGTGGGATATTGTCAAATGTGTATATACACATAGGTTTTGGAGACTTGAGTGAGACTGTATTCTAGAAGATGTGCCAGGGACATTATAGTGCCCTAGATATGTTCTTGATGTAGATTTTATTCTCTCATTGATGTGGTATTTAAGCATATTGTCAAATCCCCAAACTCTGAATATTGTGTGGAAATTTAACATCTGAACACTATCTTAACATTTTTAAGCTTTTAGAAAAGAAGTATTGGTTCATTTCCATATACTGCATTTATTCAATTAAAATCACCTTAGCTAACAGGTTAAAGTCATGGGTCATTGTACTTATTCTACTCATGCCACTGCCTGCTCAAGGTCATTTGGAAATTACACGGCAGAGAAATTTTCCATAGAAATAAATGGCATTAGTGCAAATTTGCTAGCTGGATTATTTGAGAAGAAATATATTGACACCATTGAATATTATCAACAATTCCACTGCCATCACTTCCTCCTCCTCTACTCAATGAGCTGTTAAAAGACACAATTTGTTGTACTAAGTAGCTAACAAGAAATAAACAACATGCGGCAGGTGCTACCCAGGAAGGCACTGAGCGTTATCGTACTAACTGTGCCGGACTAATTCCAGCCAAAACAACAACTCCATATTCAGTAAGGGAGACGAACAGATGATTTAATGGAGATTTGGAGCCTAGTTGTTTATCATATTGGGGTTATACTTGGAAAATAGAACCAAGTGAGAGGCATGGCGTGAGGAAATCCTTGGCTGCAGAGACCTTATCCTCAACTCATGAGCATCCAATTCAATGGAAGATAATGGTATGCTGATGACTTAAAATATTGGATAATCCAATTTTTTTTTCTGTAGATTTTTAGAAGAGCTATACGATCATTTGGGCATGGATCTACACTCTACATCGTACTTCTTTTAAAATTAACATTAAAACTGACTTGGGTTCACTAAGAAAGTCACACTAATTTATACTCTAGGGAGGTGAAGGACACAGCATGATAAAAGGGGAAAAAAGCTAGAAATTACATTTGCCATTCATAATCTGCAGAAAGAATAGAGATTTTGAATGATATAAGTTCTTTTTTCTCTTGTACCAGTGAGTTGATGTATATCGTTTTGCTTATTCATTTACTCAATCATTACTAATTTCTATTTACTATGCTTGGCATCTACTATATGTCAGGAACTGTGGACAGAGCAAAACAAAAGACAAAGGAGGTCCTTCTTGTGTAGTGACTGTATTCTACTGGGGGAAGTAGACAATTATTAAGTTAGAAAGAGTAATTATAGATTGAAATGAGTGTGAATTTGAAGGAAGTGAAAGGATGCAGACACTTGGAGAGAACTTCTCTAGGAGGTTTTCCTTTGTATGTGGAGCTGAAGGGTGGGAATGGGTCAGACATGACAGGAATTACAGAGGAAGATTTTCCTGAACAAGGAACAGCAAGGGAGATGTCTTGGAAGGGAACAAACCATTGCCAAGTTCCAGGAGCAGGAAGGAAGCTGGTATAGTTAGAGCATCATAACTGATATGGAGAGTAATTTTAGAACATAAAATTGGAGAGATAGGCAAGAGCCAGATCAGGGGAGTGTCTTGTAGGCAGTGGCTCAAAAGCTTAGTTTTCTTTTTGAGAGTAATAGAACCTATTAAAGGATTTTAAGAAGAGAGTGACTTGAACTGATCAATTTTTTGGAAAAAAAAAAAGTCACTGTCCTCTTGGTGGAGAAGGGATTGGAGAGAGGAAGAGTAGAATGGAAAGATTCCTTATGAGTTCATTGCAACAGAATTGATAGATTGAAGGCTAGGGATGTGATTGCAGAGGTGAAGAAAAATGTGAAAGTTAATGCATACTGCAGAGCTTAAACTGACCTGACTTGCTAATAAACAGGATAAATGGTGAGGAAAAGAAAGAGATCAATAATGACTCCATATTTTCAGACAGGGCACTGGATAGATGCACATAACATTTAATAAGATGGGGAAAGCTGGGGAAATCCAGGTTTGAGCAAGTAAGGAGTTCTAGGACTTTTTGGATTTATTAAGTATGCAAAGCCAATTCTGTATTGAAGCAGAGATGTCAAATAGGTTAGTTATATAAGAGTCCAGACATTGGAGGAAAGATCTGGGTTAGAGATATAAATTTATTTCTCATAAGCATAGAAAAATGGCATCTAATGTCATTGACTTTGATGAGCTCCCCAAAAAGGAGTGTAGATAAAGAAGAGGTCTCAATACCTAGACTGAGGTACTCAGCTTCTAAGACTGAATAATGGAATAAGACGAAGAAAGAAACAGTCAGGGGCATAAGAGGAAGCCAGCAGAGGAGAGAGTGGCAATGGTGTCGACCCTGCTGACTCTGGAAAAATGTAATTTTTAACTTGAAATGAACCATTTTCATGCAGTGGTGAGGAATGGGAGCAAATTGGAGTGAATAGATTTAAGAACGACATGAGTGGTTTGGAATTGGAGACCTTGACTTCAGAATTGTTATTCAAAAATTTTATCTGTGAATGGCGAGGTTTAAAGAAGGATAATAGTGGATAATATAGGAGTTCAAGGGAAGTTTTATTTGTTTAATTATTTAATTTAAATATATATATTTACTTATTTATTTGGCTGTACCGGGTCTTAGTTGGATGCTTAAGATATTTAGTTGCAGGATACAAGCTCTTAGTTACAGCATGTGGGATCTAGTTCCCTGACCAGGAATCAAACTTGGGTCCCCACATTGGGAGTGTGGAGTGTTAGCCACTGGGAAGCCACCAGGGAAGCCCCTATTTGTTTTTTTTTTTTTTTTAAGATCAGAAAAGCCAGAATAAGTTTGATATTCTAATTAACTTTTTTTAAGATGGAAAAAGCCAGACTATGTTTGATATTCTAATACCCACAATCCACTGAAAAGGGAAAGATTGTAGATGAAAGAAATGGGGCTAAGAACTGGAGTAGAGTAATATTTAAAAAAAAGTATAATATCCATGTTTATTTATTTATTTATATTTAAAAGAAGCATAATATAAATTCCATGAACAGCATTTGTGCATCTACAGTACACTTACTGTGGCATAATATCATATCATCATACAAGAATAGGGTTGGAATGTACCATTAAAGCTCATCACAAGCAAATTTCCGATTTTATAGCAGACTAGTGAAGGTTCTGATATAAGCTGAGACATACACCTTGCCTCACAGCTAATTAATGAAACAGGGAGTGTCAGTTGGGCACTGTTTGTTGATAAAGGGGGTGTGTAGGGAGGAGAAAGCTTTTTCCTACTTAATGTCATAACCAGTGCATTTGTATCCATGAGCCCACCTAGTGCCTCTTAAGGAAATCACTAGGTAGAACAGTGGCTCAGGTTGAGAGGTAGTTGACTTTAGTTCAGGCACATTGGGTCACCCAGTCTTCTCTTCATGATGAAGCACTCATTCCCTCAGCTGCTGGAATTGCTGGCATCCCCAAATTCTCAACTGAGTCACTCTCTAAAACTTGCTTCACCCAAAGAGAGCTGCTTTGCCCCATGACCCACCCTCTTCCTGTGGGTGCCCTGCATCCCGTGATTGATCAATGAAGAAATATAAAGGTTTAGCTCCTTCACCAATTTAGAATAACTCTGAATGACGGCCAAAAATGCTTGTAGAATCTTCTGAGTCTTTTTATTAGTATTTGGATCACATTACAATTTAGCTCCTCTCTCTGACCAATCCCATTGCTTTCCAGTTTGTACTCTTGATCGCAAGAGTATGTCAGGTAATGTTCTTACTAGAACATTTCCATCCCAGGATCTGCTTCCTCAGCGATCTTGACCTTTAAAACCCACAAAGAATATGACCAATAATTAAAACTACAATACTAATCTTGGGGTTAATCAGATACAGCTTAGTTATTTTAAAAAGTAACAACTGTTGTGTAGATTATTTTAGCAAAGGGAATGACTGAAGTCTGACTCCAAGTCAGGGTTATGTTGGTGAAGAAATAACTCCTTTTGGAATGGGACCTTACCTGGAAATGGGAAATTTCTGGGTATCAGGTTTTGGTCTAATAGAGAAATAGAAGATCAAAATTTTAAAATGATCAGAGCCTCAGCTCTGAATTTTAGGCTCAGAAAGGATTCCAGGACTAACAAATAGCCTTCGGCTAATCATGAAACACGTTGATATATAGTGAACAAGAAAACTATGCTGGGAGTTCCCTGGTGGTCCAGTGGTTAGGACTCAGGTCTTCCACTGCGGGAGGTTCCCCTTGGTTGGGGAACTAAGATCCCACAAGCCATGTTGTTGTTGTTTAGTCTTTAAGTCATTTCTTGAGTTGCTCAGTCTTTGCAACCCCATGGACTGTAGCCCACTAAGCTCCTCTGTCCATGGGATTTCTCAGGCAAGAATATTGGAGTGCGTTGCCATTTCCTCCTCCAGGGGATCTTCCCAAACCAGAGATTGAACCCACATCTCCTGTTTGACAAGTGGTTTCTTTACCACTGAGCTGCCTGGGAAGCCCCACAAGCCATGAAGTGTGGCCAAAAATTAAAACAACAAACTGCACTTTGTGAAAGACACATAGATACCCAGGGTTAACATGTGTTTGAGCATATGAACACATATAGCTAATTCCAGAATTTTCCTTCTGTTGAGAATATGGCTCCCGGCTATTACTTCCCTTGGTCAGTGTAGGCTCAGGAGCTGGACAGACCTGCCTCTTGAGGGAGAAGGATGTAACAGAGAAAGGCAGGAGAAGGTGAAAGCTGAAAGTTCAAGAAAGAGAAACTCTATATATTTTTAGGAAGAAAAATTTCTGAACTAAAGGAAATTTTTTCTTTGTCCTCACATTTCTAGATTCCTTCTAATGTTCAAGAATATTTAGTTTATCAAGGGGGCAGTAGCATTCATATCCATTTGTGTGAGCACTGTGTCCATTTCTTAAAACTTTTCCCTGTTAATAAGTCCTGAAATTTATAGGTAGATGCCATTGGGGGATAAATGAATTCAGTAAAATGATCAAATTAATACCAGTGTTTCAAGCAACTGAAAACTCTTTGTGTGTATGTGTGAGTGTTTGTGTTGTTAGGGCTGGAAATGATGAAGAATTAAAGGAGGGTTTGTCACTCACAGCCTTTACATTTCAGACTATCACCAATCATTTCAGAAGGGAGGCTCTAATTGTAAATGATTTTTCTGGGGAAACAAAAGAAAGGAGGAAGTAGCCAAGATAATTTTGAAGAAGTACAGATTTATAAATGACTTTCTCTGAAATCCCGTTACTTATTACAAAGTGAAAAAAACTTAGAGAGTATGAAATTGGCATTCAGTTCATCATATAGAGCAAAGCGGGAAGACTTGAGGGTCCAGAAACAGTTAAATTCGTATATGAAAGCATGATACTTGACAGTGGTAGCATTAAAACTTGGTAGGGAAAGTACTGGCTCTTCAGTATATGGTGCTAGGACAATTGGTTATCCATATGGAAAAAAGTAAAATTAGATCCTAGTGACAGAATAAATTCCAGGTGGCTTTAAAATCTGAAAGTTAAAAGCAAAACTTTAAAAAATTCTACAGTCAAAAATAGGAGTATTTTTATGACCTGAGGTTAAGGAAGGATTTCATAAAGGAAAAGATTAGTAAATTCAGCCTCATTAAAACTGCATTTTCTATACATCAAAAGATACCATTAAAGGAAAAAAAAAAAAAGCCAGGGACAAAGGAGAGATATTGGAAAACCTATAGCCACCAAAGGACAAGGATTTAGAACTTTAGCATTAAGAAAAAGGTGAACACCCTAATATTAAAATGAGTAAAGGAAATAAACAGATATTTTACTGAAGAAAAATATAAATACTGAATAAAATGATCTACAACATCACTAGTTGTGGTGGAAATTAAAATTAAAATAACATGCCATTTCAATCTCATTAGATTGCCAAAAATGAATGACAATACCACTGTCTGGGAAAGTAAAGAGCAGTGGGAACTCTCCTACAATTCTCGTGGCAGTGAAAATTGATGTAGTCACTATGGAGAGCAATTTGGCAATATGCAACTGGGAAAAAATGAACAATCAAAATATTCTCAATAGACAAAAAATAAATTATAGGGTTTATTCATAAATGGTTAAAAGGAATGAGCTAGGATGGCAAATATCAATCTAGATAAATATGAAAATGTTATATTCTTTAGATAAAGTGGATCCTCTTTGGACAGCATGGCAAAAGCTTGCTTTGAAAATGTTGATGTGAAACACACAGTTTAGTGATATTTTAATTGATTGGATAGTCCTAACTGTAAATATTGATTTGTGGACTGGACAAGGTGTTCCAACCATTAGCATTTTTGATAATTAACAAACCACCCTAAACCTGTTGGCTTAAAACAACTATTATTATTATTATTATTATTATTATTATTTTTTGGCTCGTGGTTCAGTGGACTGGATGGGATGGTTGAGACTGCTGGGAAGGTTGCGTCCTTTTTCCATGTGGTCTGATATCTTCTAGAGATTAGCACAGGTGTCACATGGTGATCTCTGGGTCCTAAAGACCCTCAAGAGAGGACATATCCCAAAGAACAAGTACTTTCTTGGACCACAGCTAATGTTCAGCCAAAGCAAGTCACATGGCTACGCTCAGACTTATGTGTGAAGACTCCACCTCTTAAGGGGGAGCTTTGAAGTTACATTGCAAAAGGGCATTTGCACAGGTATGGGAAGAATTTATGGACTTTTTTGCAATGTATTACAGGTATCTTTATATAGGTATCTGAACCTGGTCTGGGAACCTCTCTTATATGTATGTGGATGATGATCCTTAAGAGTTATCACAAGATGCAGCTTTTATTAAAATGGCTATACCCCTATTTTAGTACCTAGGACCATTTTATCTAACAACTTTCTGACTGAATAGACTGTAGGCTTTCTGGACCTGACTGTTTCTAGTGGAGTGGAATTTACTGATGAAGCAGTCTACTTCACGGGCTGTGTGTAGTTCTGCCTCTACAGTTTAGGATGGACGTCACTTCCCAAGACTGGATATGAAATAAAATACTTTGCTTCCCTGATAATGTAGAGGCCCTATTTGTGAGGAGAGAGTTCCCCTTGGTATGATCTTTAAAGTAGATCCAATACGAAAATTGAGAAAAACTCAGTAGCATTTGGCTCAGGCTTGGAAAGTAAATAGTGGCTTCCCTGATGGCTCAGAGGTTAAAGAATCTGCCTGTGATGCAGGAGACCTGGGTTCAATGACTGGGTCAGGAAGATCCCCTGGAGAGGGAAATGGCAACCCACTCCAGTATTCTTGCCTGGAGAATTCCATGAACAGAAGAGCCTGATGAGCTACAGTCCATGGAGTTGCAAGGACTTGGACACAACTGAGCGACTAATGCACACAAAATTTCAGGAGATGAAAAGAGTGAGTGGGTAGATAGACATGAAAGAATAGTTAGTGAAAAGAAATGTCTAGATAACTCCAAAAGCCCCTACCTCACCAGGATTTTCATATGTCACAGATTGAATGAGTGGATTCATTTAAAGAAAAATACTGTATTTTCAATCTTAATATAGATCCCTATGTTTTAGTAAATAATCAGGGCCATTTGCCTCTATCTCACCCCATTCTGGGACTGTCTTATTAAAGTTCTTCATGAAATGTCATCATCCCCTATTCAATTATTACCTCTTCTTCATCACTGACTCAATGGACGTGAGTCTGAGTGAACTCCAGGAGTTGGTGATGGACAGGGAGGCCTGGTGTGCTGCAATTCATGGGGTTGCAAAGAGTCGGACATGACTGAGCGACTGAACTGAACTGAACTGAACTTCTTTCAGGGAGGAACATCTGATTTTTATTTTTTTTACTTTTAGAAACTTCTCAAATTTTGCCATCGGCTTTAACCAGTGAGACACCACTGATACAGTGTATGATGAAAATATATCATAATTTTATTACTTACAGAAAGTATAATTCATGATTCAGAATTTAGTGTGAGTCAGACTTTAGAATTATACTTCATTCATATTCTATATTCTCTTTATCATGTGTCAGTTTAAATACAAGACTTGTGATGTTTAAAAACACCAACATTTAGTGGGTATTCCTTTCAGAAGGCGAGCATCTCCAAAACATGGTGATTTCTTGTCAGGCGATGTCACAAAACAAGCTTGTTTTTTTTTGAATTGGTGAACAAAGAACCAAACTTAAGAACGCACTTGGTCTTTGTTATTCCGAAGTTGTTCTGAATGACGATTAAAAGAAAGAAAGTAAAGAAAATATAACAGCAGAACTCTTGCTCTCCGGAATGTTTTTCTGTTTTTTCCATAAGGTGTCGACAGTTCTCTGTCAACTTGAAGGCTTGAAATACAAAAAGCAGTCTTATTTGTCAGGTGTTCCGCAGTCTCCCTGCCCCAATTCTCCCAAGTGTGCAGAGCTCTGGTTCAGATGTTTCAGTGTTATGTAATTTATTCTGTCGCTAAATGTCATTTCCCCACTATCTCATGATTTGCTTTCAGATCCAAAGCCTACAACACACCGCCAATTACCCTGAAAAGTGCTTGTGGCACATATCTCCCTCTATCTTATATGGGTAGTGCGTGGGTAAATCTCAGTTGCTAACAAGAGTAATGAAACTTTGATAGTAAAATATACATGTATTTTGGATATATTTTAATCCAAATTTTTGAATATATCCAAATATTTGTCACATATTTTGATGTTATTTTCATTGAGGGGACTTCTTGATCATACAGTTCTTTTCCTATTGTTTGTGTTTCCTTTACAAAGACTTACACTAACATGTGATTTTATCATTTCACTTACTGGTAATATATACGTTTCTTTGAGCTCTCGGAGGTGATTCAATCAGTGGTCTGTAACCCAACTATAAGAAAGGAGTAATCTTCATGGTCACATAGACATGTAGTAAACATGAGTTTATGTTTCCCCTTTTTTTAAAAAATGTGTTTATTTTTAACTGGAGGATAATTGCTTTACATTACTGTGTTGGTTTTTGCCATATATCAACCCGAATCTGCCATAGGTATACACGTCTCTGTCCTGTTTGAACCTCCCTCCCTCAGTTGCTAAGTTGTGTCCAGCTCTTTGAGACCCCATGGACTGTAGCATGCCAGGCTCCTCTGTCCATGGGATTTCCCAGGCAAGAATACTGGAGTGGGTTGCCATTTCCTTTTCCAGGGTCCATCTACCATTCATTCTAAAATGAGTACTTTCACTGAGTTTAAAGTTAAGGATTTGAATCAGTTCTAATGAGGTGGATGAAACTGGAACCTATTATACAGAGTGAAGTAAGCCAGAAAGAAAAACACCAATACAGTATACTAACGCATACATATGGAATTTAGAAAGATGGTAACAATAACCCTGTGTACGAGACAGCAAAAGAGACACTGATGTATAGATCAGTCTTGTGGACTCCGTGGGAGAGGGAGAGGGTGGGGAGATTTGGGAGAATGGCATTGAAACGTGTAATATCATGTATGAGACGAGTCGCCAGTCCAGGTTCAATGCACCATGCTGGATGCTTGGGGCTGGTGCACTGGGAGGCCCAGAGGGAGGGTATGGGGAGGGAGGAGGGAGGAGGGTTCAGGATGGGGAGCACGGGAATACCTGTGGCAGATTCATTTCGGTGTTGGGCAAAACTAATACAATATTGTAAAGTTTAAAAATAAAATAAAATTTAAAAAAATAAAGTTAAGGATTTGAAAAAGGCACTTGTAAACTAGAGATTTGCTGTTTCCTTTAAAATCAATATCTAAGTGAAAGAAAAGTAGTGGAAAATGTTTTAACAAGGTTTTTAATAAAGTGTTTTAATAAATGAAGTGATATCCACTTTCTGGGGATTTTAAGGTATTTTTAAATCAGATATTAAGATTCTGTTAAACGTCTAAAATATTTAATTACTAAATGTATATTTTGAGCATATTTGTTTATCATCCTTAAGTGATTCTACTTAGTCTTACGTACCAGTTCCTTTCACTGCAGGAAAAAATATATATGTACTTTCCTTTTTTAAAAATATATAGTAGAGATGGTTTAATAACTGTAAAAAGTCATTAGAACTACCTTATAATGTTTATTATACCAAATCTTGTAGAGATCCAACTAACTTTACATAAATGAAGAAGGAAAAATAGTATCTGAGAATCCCCATGTTCAGAACACATCTTTCATCTACTTTAACTATTCAGGTCTCATCTTAAAGAATTCCTTATAGGAATCTCTATGGCAATCTGGTGTTTAGACCAGGGAGGAAAGCACAGAAGGCATGGCATTTTACCAGTCTTTCTGCTCTTTGTCATCTGCTGTTTGGTTATCACCTAGAGGGTACTTCTGTGCCTCAATTTCCCACATTTATCAAAGATGACAATATAAGCTCTGGAATATATACATTAAAAATTTCACCAAAGTTGAATTTCCTATTTGGTTAAATTTTTTATATGCGTGAATATTATAAAGTATGTATAGTCATATATAAATTCCTAATATTCATGTATAAATACAAGCCTAAAGCTTTGCCTTTAGAAAGTCAGGACATTAAAATATTCATGCCAGTTTTTCCAATATATCAATTTATGGGACTGGATCTGGCAAAGCTATCATTTGTAATGACGACTGGAATGCAGATGGATTTTAGTGACTGTATATAGAAACTGGGGGGAAGGGAGCAGCAGTCGTTCTTTGTTGTTTAGGATGAAGCAGAAAAATCTGCTTTCTCCTATATATGGAAGAGTTTGTTCGAAGCAAGAACTAAAATAAGGAATTACTGATCGGCTAGAAATTGCATTTCTTTTATCTTCCCACTTCACTAATATTTTTACCCTCTGGAAATGTACGGATATTTTTACAGAGATATATTACTGACTTTTGGATGAGTACCAGTATTTTTCATTTGCAATGAGGAGTATATAACTGGTGTTATCTAAATATTCTTTAACGAGTCATCAGAAATTTTATTATAGGCATCTCAGGCATAAAAACTGATAATTAAACATTTTATTCCATTCTTAAGTAAATCGGCAATGATCTCAACCAAGTGACACCACATATCTATGGAATGTGATGTGATTCGGAAGGCACTTTGAAAGTACTTCTATTTTAAATATATGTCACTAAATAAGATTTACTGCCATAATGGGCAACATTGCCAATAGGGTTATTTACTGTTTCTCAAGTGTGTTGAGATGGAAATGTTTGCAAATGACTGATTTAGGGGACAGGATGATGCTTTATCATTGTAAGACTCTATGGCCCTATTCAAATGGAAACATCTAATCATCTGAAATAGTAGCGATTAGAGGATAGGTAGATAGGAGGACTGAAATTAGTGTTTAATAAATCACTCAAAATATCTTCATTAATATTAGATTGCCAAATTATTCACTTACATTCAAATAGTCAAATTCATACAAACATTTCCTCTTGGTGCTTTTCCTGTTCACCAACTAGTATTTTCTTACCTTTTCTTGATTCAGCAGGTATGGGTGGAAGTGTTTTGTAGCTCAAAGCCTATGGAAACTTCAGTACGGTAGCTTTTAGTAGCAGAAACAATGCTGCTATACTGTTCTTATATAAATGAAAGAAATTATTACAGTATATAAATGAAAACAACAGACAATTGCTAAGACAGATTACTCAGAGCTCCTAGTTACAAAGAATAGGGGAAAGTCTATCTTAAAAATGAACCCTTTCCCCCTAAAATCCATATTCACCATGAGATTAATGTTGAAAATATATAAAATCAACATGTTTTTGATTCAGTAGCCCCATGTTAACACATTCTTGATTTTTTTTTTAAAGGTGAGATTTATGGAAAGGCATCTCTATACTTTCTGTGTTTCTAAAATGTGAGGGTAGAGATACTTATTGATTGCTCACAAACTTTCCTGGGGGAGCGGGGATATAAGTTTCTCCTCTTGCTTTTTGGCCTGTTTCTGAGATAATCAGTAGAGACTCACTAATGGGAACAGTGGTGAGGACTAAAGAACCCTGTCTCTCTTTTTCATTAGACTGAGACCCTGTTAGTTCTGTTAACAGGAGAGGGAAACAAGAGTTCCTTTTATTTTTGCCCGTTGTTCAAATACATGGAGACTGAATATTTAGAGCAGTCTATTTTTAAATCATAGCTCCTTTCAGTATTTTAATCTTCCTTTTCCAGTGGGTAAAAAGTATTTAAGAATTATCTCCTAGAAAAGTGTAATGTGATTTTCCCCCTACATGTTGTAAACACATTATCTACTGTAGTAAACTCAATGATCTCAGAATTTATAATTAGGGGTCACATCTTAACTTGAAGTGCTTTGCTCCCCAATATATCACATTCCTGATTCCTTTTCAGAGTATGTACTCTCTGCTAAAATTAAAAACACATAATCTGATATTTTAATCTTCTTATCAAAGATAAAATAAATCCAGCCTCCCCACATAGCCCTTTACACCCTGTAACCAAGTAAATTTGCCTGACACTTGTAGGCAGAACACCCAGTTGGTTTTACCTGTAGACTTTAATAAACACACAAGGTAAAAATAGAAACAGGAGAAGATGAGTAATAAAGATAAGAGATGTTTACAGCTTCATATTACTCTTTTGCATATGCACATATGTACAGGGTAAGTGTTTCATTTAAAACGTAGTGTCTCTCTTTGAAAATTTGTCAGTATAGCTTTTTGTCTTATTAACTCATTTCACTTATAAATTATGATTGAAATTTTAGTAATTTATAGACCAGTAATTTTGATGAATTCTTAGTAGCATTGATTGTATAATTAAAACAATTCTAAAATTTTATATGTCTTTATAGATGTATGTATAAAATAAACATAGCAAGAGAGAGGAACACCCTGGATAGTTCTTTAAATGTGTGGTTCAGTGTAGCTACCTGATCAGTGTCCAACATGAAGAAACATATACAGAAGTCCTTGGAACTAAATTAATTAAATGTATATTTAAATAATTAATAAAACAGGCCCCTGTAAATTTTGTGAAAACATGATATCTATACATCATTTTTGTTTAATGAACTTAGAACCCTGTCTTTGGTTGGTACTTTCAGAAATACTCTTGAAATATACGGTGACAAAAATGAAGATTTGTTGAATGAATGAATTATAACATTCTAAACCTTGAATATTTGACTACGCTTTCATATTTTACAGTTATGTGTTCATCAAGTTTGGGAATTCTCACCAACCTCAGTGGATTTTTATCTAGTGACTAATTTAAAGAAAGAAAATATTTTAAAGCATAACTGTTTTCTTGAATTTTTGACTCTCCTAGATCTGTCAGGCCACTCAGATTCCACAGAGAGAACCATAGTTATTAGAAATGAAATAATAACATTATTTTTAAAGTCTGGTTTTATGGATGATACACCAGTACCTGGGAATTCATTTCTGAAATTTTCTCCTCTGACTAGCTCCATTAATATAATTGGAAATGAGTTTTTCCTAAGGCATAGCAGTTTGTTCCTCCTCCTCTTCTTTCTCCGCTCTCTCTTCCTCTGTCTCAATTAAATTCTCACGATGGCCCCCTTCTTGTTTACTAAATTCTGTAATCCAAAGTCTATATGTTTAAGATTACTTTAAAAACAGACAGGTTTTCTATTCTTGAGGCACTTCTGCAAGGGCTATAGGAATTTAGCACTACACCCTCAGTTTCCCAAATCATTTCTCATGGGAAAAACATAATGAGTGTCCATGAAATTTGCTATATATACTGATTTTACCCAATTTGAAACTATTACCAACCAGAAGTTTCTTAACTAAGAGTTTATTTTGACAATGAAAAAAAAAAATTGTTCAGTATTTTCTCTCCCTTAACAGCCAAATTGTGTTTGCCAATGCTTCCTTTGGAAACAGACAGTAATAGGTAAAATAGTTTTAAAATCATTTTGAATACTCTTGGCTTTCTCAACTACCCAAAAGAAAACTTTTGATTTGGCAAAGCTAGTTTGAATTGAGAAATACTTTAAGAAGTATTTTACTACCAAGTAAAATATTTTTAGTGTAATTCAAATACTTTTTTTTTTTTGTATGCCTATGCTTGCTTGTCTGTGTGGACAACTTAACACTGTTTATCTTACCTTTGGGATTTTTTTTTTTTTTTACTAATTTAAATGTGCTGACTTAAAGCTTTTATTTAGAAGAGGATGTCAGAGGGATGGATATTTTCAGTTAATTGCTTTGCCCATTTAAAAATTAATAGTAGTTTTTCTTTTTGTTAATAACAAGATGGTTTTTTTTTTTTTTTTTTTTTAAAAAAGGATCACTTCTTCTTTCAAATATGGCAAATTGAAATCATTGGTGAAATAGCTTTCTAGATGCACCTCCCTCCCATTTTGTTAGAAATTAGTTAACTAAGGAAACAATAGACTATAGTGTTTTGGTGGAACTTATTCAGCCCATGATCACATACATACATATATACAATATACATAATACATATGTATATTCAATTCAGTTCAGTTCAGTTGCTCAGTCGTGTCCGACTCTTTGCGACCCCATGAATCGCAGCACACCAGGCCTCCCTGTCTATCACCGACTCCCGGAGTTCACCCAAACTCATGTGCATCGAGTTGGTGATGCCATCCAACCATCTTATCCTCTGTCATCCCCTTCTCCTCCTGCCCCCAGTCCCTCCCAGCATCTCTTTTCCAATGAGTCAACTCTGCACATGAGGTGGCCATAGTACTGGAGTTTCAGCCTTAGCATCAGTCCTTCCAATGAACACTCAGGACTGGTCTCCTTTAGGATGGACTAGTTGGATCTCTTTTCAGTCCAAGGGACTCTCAAGAGTCTTCTCCAACACCACAATTCAAAAGCATCAATTCTTCGGTGCTCAGTTTTCTTTATAGCCAACTCTCACATCCATAGATTACCACTGGAAAAACCATAGCCTTGACTAGATGAACCTTTGTTGGCAAAGTAATGTCTCTGCTTTTGAATATGCTATCTAGGTTGGTCATAACTTTCCTTCCAAGGAGTAAGGGTCTTTTAATTTCATGGCTGCAATCACCATCTACAGTGATTTTGGAGCCCGAAAAAATAAAATCTGACACTGTTTCCACTGTTTCCCCATCTATTTTCCATGAAGTGATGGGACCAGATGCCATGATCTTAGTTTTGTGAATGTTGAGCTTTAAGCCAACTTTTTCCCTCTCCTCTTTCACTTTCATCAAGAGGCTTTTTAGTTCCTCTTCACTTTCTGCCATAAGGGTGGTGTCATGTGCATACCTGAGGTGATTGATATTTCTCCCGGCAATCTTGATTCCAGCTTGTGCTTCTTCCAGCCCAGCATTTCTCATGATGTACTCTGCATATAAGTTAAATAAGCATATTATAGCCAAATAATTAACAAAATATAATCATATAAAAATATGAAATATAATGATGCTGATGCTGAGAAAGATTGAAGACAGTAGAAAGGAGTGACTGAGGATGAGATGGTTCGATAGCATTATTTATTCAGTGGACAAGAGTTTGAGCAAACTGCAGGAGATAATGAAGGACAGGGAAACCTGGCATGCTGCAGTCCACGGGGTCACAAAGAGCCAGACAAAACTGAGTGACTAAACAGCAGCAACAACAGTGAAATAAAATCCTGGTTTAGCATAATGGTATTTGCAATACTTTATTGTGGCTAAGGATAAGGGCTCTGAATTCCAAATGCCTATGTGACAACGTAGATGCTTCCATTAACTAGCTGTGACCTTGGGCAAGTTAGTTAACCTCTCTAAAATGGACAGAGAACTTGACCTAACTCATAGAGTCATTGTGAGAATTAATGGAGACGGTGTATATGGAAACGGAGCACATAGGTGGCCAGAATTCACACTCAGTTGTGCAGGTTTTACATAGCCCAAAGGTGCCCAGTCAAGGAGATGCATGGGGGTTAATGGGGCTGAAATTCACCAATTGGATCTCATGCTGGCCATGCTCTTGCTTGCAGGACAGGACCAGTGAGTGGGAGGTGTCTTTTTGAGTAAAGGTCATGGATAGGATAGTGGTGGCTCTGTATGTCAACTGTCTCTATTATCATCCTAAATTAAAACACACACCCTCCTTTTTCAGGTGGTCTTTGGGAATTTTGAAGTCATCCTGTCTTCCACATAATTGTTATGAGAATGTGATGGTAAGGTAGTTAGAAAGCAAATAAGGCAGATATCCAAGTGAATATATTTAAGCTCCATTTAGCTCCATTGATATTATGTAGAATTTATCAATCAGGAAAAAAGATACCCATAGTTAGGATTCAGCATTCGTAATAATTAAGGCAGAATGCATAGTGATGAGATGGGGCTATCCATTAGAGGACAGCTATTAAAGGACAGTGCATGCCTTGTCAATTTATATTGATTTTTCCTGGTGGCTCAGATGATAAAGAATCTGCCTGCCATGCAGGAGACCTGTGTTTGATCCTTGGGTTGGGAAGATCCCCTGGAGAAGAGAAGGGCTACCCACTCCAGTATTCTTGCCTGGAGAATTCCATGGATAGAGGAGCCTTGAAGGCTACAGTCCGTGGGGTTGCAAAGAGTTGGACAAGATTGAGTGACCAACACTTTGAGCACTTCAGTTTATAGAATAAAATAGGAGGCAGGTCACAATCAGAAACTTCCTGAGGAGGACCGTTTTTTAAATTAAGGTGATCATTGATAATAACTATAGCTATTGTAACAGGTAGGATGCACGGATGGATGTTTGGATTGGTACAGTGTACCATATTTATATTTTACTTTCATTATTTTTTTCAGACAGTAAAATGTATAGAAGAATGTTTTTGTTGTGAAATTTTATTTTTAAAATGTCATATAGGGTTTTAATTAAAGGACACTGAAAGAGCAAAATAGTGAATTAGGAATCTTTGGTCTTGGAGAGTTACACAGACTATGAAATCTATTATATTTTGAAGCTAACCCTGCAGGGAAGAAAATAAAAAAGCCCTCTCCCATATTTTCAGTGACATGAAGGAAGTTAAGTGTGAATCCCATCTCTGTGGGGAGACTGTTCCAGTCACCCTTTTACTGACTCCACCCTTTTGCTTTCTGAATCTAGACCCAAATTCCATTTTCTTTCTTGAACCTGTCTTCTCTCTCCACCCCCTCTATTCAAATATCACTTAGATGTATTAGGTTGGCAATTTGACATCATTCAACAGTATAGATACAGCCATCCTGGTGTAAAACCTTAGAAGTCACATTAACTCCCTTCGCCTTCTCAGCCACCATATCTGGCTTCCACAGCACAAAGATTTTTCTTCTCTCTCTCTTTAATGCATCTTCTTTCGTTTGGCACAGCAGAGACACAATACCCTCCATCCCTTCCAGCTGAAATCCTGAAGAAGCCTTGGAATTCTTTACCTGACTCTTTGTCTTTTCCAACACCAATCAGTGGTTTTAAGAGTATCACTGAAAAACCACTGACTATGCTGTGGCCCCCGGAGAAGGCAATGGCACCCCACTCTAGTACTCTTGCCTGGAAAATCCCATGGATGGAGGAGCCTGGTAGGCTGCAGTCCATGGGGTAGCTAAGAGACGGGCACGACTGAGTGACTTTACTTTCACTTTTCACTTTCATGCATTGGAGAAGGAAATGGCAACCCACAGAGTATTCTCCCTGGGAGAATCCCAGGGACAGAGGAGCCTAGTGGGCTGCCGTCTATGGGGTCGCACAGAGTCGGACACGACTGAAGTGACTTAGCAGCAGCATGCTGTGGCCCCAGTCTAGGTTTCCAGATCTATCTTATCTTAATCGCATGTAAGCAGCCTCCGTAGAGACATAATGGGCCACGAATATTTCTTGTTATGATCTCCGTGTTTCAGTTTATTTTGTGTTCATTTCTCTTCCTTCTTGCTCCCCCTCTACTCTTTCCCCAGGATACAGTCTGTGTTTTAACCTATTCTTAACCTTAATACACTGCCCATGATGCTTCTCAGATGGGTACTCTATACCTCCATAAATTAACTCAGTTTGCCTGCCATAGTTGTAGAGAACTTGCACTTTCAACTTGTGAAATGAAAGAAATCGTGTACCTATTTGTGTATCTATATCACTTCATACAGTGTGAGCCATTATACTGCTTCAGTTGTAGGTCTTTCCAGCAGATTTGGAGAAGGCAGTGGCACCCCACTCCAGTACTCTTGACAGGAAAATCCCATGGACGGAGGAGCCTGGTGGGCCGCAGTCCATGGGGTCGCTAAGAGTCAGACAAGACTCAGCGACTTCACTTTCACTTATCACTTTCCTGCATTGGAGAAGGAAATGGCAACCCACTCCAGTGTTCTTGCCTGGAGAATCCCGGGGATGGGGGAGCCTGGTGGGCTGCTGTCTATGGGGTCGCACAGAGTTGGACACGACTGAAGAGACTTAGCAGCAGCAGCAGCAGCCAGCAGATTATAAACTACATGACGACATCTTCAGTGTATATTGGAATTTACCATTACCTGGTGCAGTGCCTGGCAGATAGCATATGCTTAAAAATACCATAGAACAGATGTTGCAGAATTTTGGTGGTCAGTACACATTTTAAACCACATACATATGATTATATATATTTTGGTCTTTATGATTCAGAGAATAATGTCTGATGGTATAGTCACTATTAATAATTTTTTCCATCTGCTATGAGAAAGAAGTCCCTTAATACACTTTATAAAGTGTATTTATATTATAAAGTGTATTTAATCTTACAGTGTATAGAAAGGAAAAATGTAATTTCTATTAGAAAGCTAATTGGAAAGACTTGAGAAATTATCAGGTATTTGATTAGTAAATCTATTTTTGGATATCCTAACACATGAAAATGAATATACTGTAAAGGCCGTGGTCATTCTAACATGTAAGCAATTATAAAAATTGTGTTCTATAATATGAGAAAAGCCCTCTTTTTAGTATTAGGGCTGCTGAGAATATCCAAATAACTGTGGAGTCTGTATATATACATACATATCTATATATGTATAGATACATATATATGTATCTATACATATATATATATACATATATATATGTATATATACATATACATATATATATGTATATATATATACATATATAAAATTATATATATATATATAAAATCTTTGTAAAATCATCAAATGAGAAGTATACTCCTAATAATCAGTGGTTTAGAATAACTGTGAAAAATAACTTCCAAACTGCATTAATAATAAGAGAATCAATAGCGTGGATATCTATGAGTTAAATTAAAAAGAAAAATTAACAGGGGAAAAAAGGCAAACAGCTTTTGTATTCTTGCAATTCAGGTGAGGTATCTTCATTTTCCTTGTATTTTTTTTTTCTCATTAACTGTAGAAACCCATAGAAATAAGTCTCTGTGCAGCTCCAAATGTCCCCATTTCATTTCAGATGGTATTTCCAATAAGGGTACTGTTTTCTTGCAAAGAATATTACATCTCACTAATTGTCCTACAAATCCCATTCTTAATTAAAATCAAAATCTTCGTAACAACTTTACTATTTAACTTAAGAATATGTGATCCTTGTTTGTTTTGAGGACGATGCTCTGGGTGCATTTTTTTTCCCCTTTCAAAAAGGAGCAGCCTGGTGAGAAAAATTTGCAGCAGTTGATTTTGTTTGTTTGTGGCTGCAACCATAAAAACTCCCAAGCAATACTAAATAGCGCTTGTGGGGCGCAGGTCCGGCAGTTCATGGGTACACAGTAAGTTTTATAATACTATTAATGCTAGACAATAAGACAAGGTATAATAATTCCAATTTCATCATCTGTCTCTGTTTTATACTAAATTGTGCACTCTTATTATGAATATGCTGGCTATAACATGGCATATTTAATTCTGCATTTAGTCTCTGCTTTGTTACTCGTGCACAAATATAGCAAGTTTGCTTCTCAAATGCCATGTCCCAGCCCTCTAAGAACAACAACAACAAAAAATTAAATACAAACTAAGTTTGAATAACAGTAATGGTGGGAAAATCTATCCCAGGGTTCATTCTTTTTACAGGGAGTTGGCAAACCAGGAAGAATAGACTTTGTCATGTGCAAATATGGTGATCATCAATGGTGCTAGAGGCTTTTCCATTGTCCTCTGAGTTTGCCATGAGAGAAGGCGGGTGAGAGAAAGAAAGACACGTTTGATAGAGTTGTGAAGAATGTTTGAATGGCTATTGGGTGTTGAGCATTGTCTTGCAGTGACCTCAATTCGGTACAGTAGAGACCCTTGAAAGCACTGTCTGAAGTCACAATACCACTATTCTCCTCCATTTACTAAAAGGGATTAGTTAAAAGGGTGACGTTCCGTGCAGAGAGTTCCAAGTATTCCATGAAACAAAAGGCTCTGAAATGTTTTTGAAGTTATTTTTAATTGAGTTGAACTAATTTAATAAAGGTCCTAAGGAGGAAAAAAAAATAAAGGAATGTGATTGTTTTATGATTCCTCACAGATGGAATGGACATTTATAGCATACTTTTCCTTTAGTGTTCCAGAGAACAGTAGCTCCATTTACAGCTACTGTTAGCAATTTAAAACTGCTCCAAAATGAAGTCTTTCAAGAAGTTGACAGCTTATAAATAAATCTGTCTGATAAAATTGAACATAAACTGCATCTGTGGTTAGTTTGCCAAAATTAATTCTACATTTAATTAGAGATAGCAGTCAAACATATTTAATAAAAAACAGTCTTGGAGAGTAAATCAAATGAAGTCAGATTTTAGCAGACGTTTTGCATTTTTTTTTGCGAGGAGTGATGAAATGACCTCACCTCTCCGATTCCCAGTTATATGGCAACTCTGTAGAGTTATGGGGAAGCCAATGAGTTCATGCTGTTTGGAAAGGTTCCTTGCTCAGCTTAGGGTAAAGAGAGAAAACGATCATTTTGTGATTTCGCTTGATTCCATCATTGGGCTATACTTTGATACCATATGTATTAAACTAACAAGTTATTAAGCATATTACTGCTAATGATTACAGAGACTAAGCTAAGGTGATTCTAATTTTTATATATATATATATATTTATACACATACACACACACACACACACATACACATACAAGTTCATAGAATTGCCCTTAAACACTTTTTGCTTCTTTGGCAAACATTGTTTAAATTATTATAAATTTAACCATTGCAATGAGATATGTTAAGATTATATATTAGATACAATGCCTTTTCTTCCCCCACCAAAGACTTCAAAAAATTAACTTTGCTTATCAAATATTTGTGCTCACTCTGCATGGTGTAAGCAGTATGGTATAGCTCTGGTGTCCTGGGGAAGATGCAGAAGCACACAGATCAGTTAGAATGCAGCAAACAATATTTTGGAACAAAAGTGACTTACAGTTCAAAGGGCAGAGAAACAGATCTTCAAACACTGGAAGTTTCAATACATAGTCCGTAGTCCTAGGTGAAGTTTATAGACAATAGAAACTAGTATTAGCAATAACAGTTTCAAATATGTATACAAATTGTACGCGTTATATGTGCCTGCACTAATGCACACAAAAATTGATACCAAGTAAACCAAATTTTATTCTGATCTTTTTAATGGTGTCATGTTACTTTCTAGCAATATAGAAGGATATGAAAAAAATAATATGGAGATACGATTGCTGTAGAGAGTTAATATCAAATTTGGATTAAAAAATATTTTTTGATCTCCTCTGTGTGCCTAACATTGCAGTTCTAGAGATAGTTAATCTATACTAAACATTTTCCCGAAGTATCATCGTATTTTGGTGTCATGTCATTAGTCATATAATTTCTAACTAAAATACGCAGAGGTGTTTTTCAGTGACATAGCTTTTGTGTGTCCTTCAGCTTTTTTGTCCTTTCAGAATTGTATTTTTATTTTACATACATGAGTTTGCTTCCTAAGTTACTTTGTGAAAGTTTTGCTAAAACTTTTTAGAATAGTAGGATGTAAAAGTGGTATGCCTTTATTCCTGTATTTAAACAATATGTCATTATTTTGAGGTTTGACCTGTGAGCCTTACATTACTTGTACTGTGAATAAGTAAATCAGTAGAAAATATATACAACCCAAAGATTTCTATTCACTAATCACTTTTAAATCAATCATGGAATAATTATGCTGTTTTAAAACACACAGGTCAACTTAGATGCTAATGCCTTATAGCTGTTTCATCATTTATCAGACTACAGAGCAACTACAGACTATAAATAGAAAAAGGTATTTCAAAAATCAGTTTACTTCAAAAGGAAGAGTTGACCAGTTCAATAATTTTTGTAAGGTCTTAATCATCAGTGAACATATCCCAAAAGATCGACTGACCTCACTAACAATTTATATATTTGAACTGATGAAACAATCATTTTAATCAATGGTCTCAAACTGGTATATATGTTTCAGTACCATTGGAGGATTGAGATATTATTAATACAACTTTGTAGATAAAAACTAAATGACTGTCCCTCTCCTTTAACAAAAATATAAATAAATAAAACATCTTCCTTAATATAGGAAATATATAAAAATACAACATTTTTTGATTCCCATGTCATGCAGTTTTGTAGATCCTTGGAAAATAACTCCCCCCTCCCCGATTTCGTTAACAACTTTGTTATCATTTATAAAATGAATAGCTTCAGAAATATGGGTTAATAGTTCCGTGATTCCTGCGGTGGTAGAAAAACTCCTCCAGCAGTTGATTTTATCTTGGGCAAATCACTTAATCTCACTGGGTCAAGGTTTCTTCATCTTCAAAGTGAAAATATTGACTAAATTCTTCTGCAGCTTCTTTGTCTTTAATTCCGTGTAGAGCTTTCTAGCCAGTCTACTTTTTCTCTAATTTCAAATAGATGCCATGTATTTTCATCATTTTGGCTGGCTTCATGAGGTGACATTGACCAGAGCCAAACTAAAGGAAGGGGAGACCCAGTCTGTAACCGACACAGTTCATTTTTGCTTTATCATCAGGTGTCGAATATTAATGACAATTAGAGAAGTAGGTCACTTGATGCTCCCAAGGCATTTGGTGCAGAGGTGCTAAGTCACAGTAACTATATTTTCATTACAAAAAAAAATCTACTCTAAGAGTAAAACTTGTCATCCTTTCATTGCTAATGAGATTGAGAGGTTTGGTTAAGAAATGCCTGAAAAGGTGCTCTACAAAGATATATATTCTAAAAGGCTAAGTAAACTTTTAAAAAGCCATGCAGTTCCTTAATATCAATACTTTTGGATGTATAAGTTTAGGACTTTATGGGGAGCACAGAGAAAATTGCTCTTAGGTGTCAGTGCTCTCACCTCACTTGAGGTTCTCACCGTCTGTCAGGGAATCATAGAATGCTCCTGAGTGGACTCCTCGCCTCCTGTCTCTTGTTTCAGATCAATTTATTTCATTGCTGATGCCAGTTATGGTTTGAAAAATGCAAATCTGGGTATGACGTCTTCCAGATTGAAAATCTCTAATAACTTTCAGTTGCCTACTGGATAAAATATAAACACCTAAACCAGGTAAACAGGACCTTGATCTATGTAACCCCAATGCTGCTTTCCATCCTCCTCTTTGTATAGTTACTTAAGGTATCTCTTGTTTCAGATCCATTCTGATGTGTGTCTTTCCATTTACAGCCTTCAAAACTATGGGTCATTTTTAAAAGGCAGAACAAACATCATTTCTTTGGTCAAGCTTTCCTTTTCTCAGGCACCTCTCTGATTTATCATTCTGTGTTTCTCTGTATCTCCCCTCTTCCATATGTAGTGATCCTTAGTCATCTTTTTTTTTTAATCAGTTTTTTAAGTATACACCACCAAATGAGACATATATACTTAAGAATAAATAAATGAAAGGTAACTCTAAGACAGTGAAATACAGCTGATAAATGAGATTTATGTTGTTGCCATGTCTTTTATGGAGGTCATGTCACCTGTGTACATATTATAAATATTAAATTTATGCCTCTTTCCAATTCTAATATGCCTATGCATGGTATTTCAATGAAATTGAATTATTCTTAAGGTTTTTCAAAGTCTGTGTATTTAATATAACATTCATAATGGCTGTGGATTTGTTGTTAAGATTTTAAATTGCCATTTTGAAGCCAAACGTGAGATTTCAGTTTACATACGTATATGTGTATATAAATGAAAATACCTTTTAAAGAGAAGTACCACCTCCCATAAATTAGTAATTTCTTTTAATTGCCTCAAATGTTTCAGTCTCGTGTGGATTTTTGAAGTTGTATGCAGCTTTGATGTTTTATTAATTATTTTCAAGGTGGCTGTCTTTGCAGAGCGAAGCATACATATTGATTTTGTGTATGATGAAGACTGAAATTTCACTCTTGGCACTGATACTTTTTGCAATCAGATCTAGAAAGGGTTTGATCGTTTTTGAGCAACTCTCCAACAGTTAACTGCTGGCTGCCAAAGTTCAATTTAGATAACTGAAGGGGAAGAGTTTAGAAATTTCACACATTAAATGTGTGATGGGAAAGACCCAATATAATGTATTAAAGATGCAGCCATTGGAAGGAAAACATGGAGTATCATAAGAATTGTGTGCCAGTCTCCAAAGGTTTTCAGTCAGGTTTGGTTCAGAAAAGCCCTTGAATGTGTTGGAAGCAGATCTTGGAAGGGATTGTGTGGTGTGTCGGGGAAAGCACCAGAGTAAGTCTTGGTTACACATCGTCTGTAAAATCGACTGGGGTAGCATGACAAAACTCGCTCTGTGTAGTTTGCCACTGCCAATCTTCATGATTGATACAGATTGTTGGAGCCATATCTATCATATGGTGCTCCATATTGATTGTTAAAATCTGCAAAAATGAATTATTTGGAGTGTATTTTTTCCATATCATTGGCTAATTTTTCCTGTGTCAAAGAGTTTAAAAGCATTTGACCTTTGCTCTGAATTTGCGGTTGTCATCATGACTAGAGGGAAACCTTATCACCACTTCTTTATGCATTATACTTGAATAATGATATTGTAATCGAATTTTTAAGGAACATAGTAGAGGAGAGAAGGTTCTCAGTAAGTCGGTTGTTTCTATTTTTAGGGATGGTTTAGATATTTTGTTTTTAAAATTGCCATGTAGACTTTAAGAGAATTAGAAGTCTCCTGCCAAATAAACTCTTTAGAAGAGCTTTCCATCTTACCCACCACTACCAAAAAAAGGAGAAAGCGGCTTTGGATCTTTTTTAGTATTGGGATTCGTCCTATTTATCTATAGAATTCAAATGTGATCAACATGAATATGAAAATGCGCCAGACTTTTTCAAATTGAAAAGATTCTGCATGTTTGCAAGAGATGAGTGGCGTAGGAGATTTTCCTTTAAATCACCTATAATATCAGGATCATTATAAAGTTAAGCAATCCAGAATGCAGGATTATACAGCTGGAATGAACCCACATAAGAATGAAAACAGATGGTATTATCATTCTGTCCCAAGCACTGTGTGGATTTTTTTGGTCAGAGTCTGATTAAGGTTTCTGAAATTATTAAGTGGGTAGATAATAGAGAATAAGAAAATGAGAGCACAGAGGGCTTGCCAAGTCTTTAATGCTCCCTTAAAACTGCCTGCAGGTTCAACAAACCCATTCCTGGGTTTTGTGGGTTTACAAGGTCCCTCTCCAGAAAAGTCGTTTTGGGTGATGGTCACCATTTTAATTAAAGGAATATCAAACTATATGTTTAGAAAGATAATAATAAGCCACCCAAACCCAGATGCTAGATGCCACACATGTTGGAAAAGGGCTAAAGAAGAAGAAAATCCAAAAAACAAAAAATCAAAACCCCAAACACTCCCTTGTTCTACAAGCAGGATTTAAGTTAAGCCAGTGGGGATAAAGTTACGAGCATTTTTGTTTTCCATCTCCTGCAGTCTTCCTTCTCCATTTCCTCACTCCCTTACTCCATACCTAATTATCAGCTATTCCATTTCTTACTCTTCAGTGAACATTTGTGTTTTCTGAGTGTTTCCTTTGTATCACATTTGGCATCAGTGTAATTCTACTTTCACCTCTTCAGCTCCTTTAAAAAAATATCATGAATGAAACAGTTTAGCAAAAAATCAAACAAATGCAACTCAAGCCATGAGATTCTATGATTACTTCCAGTTTTATTCCAACTGGGGAATACTAAAACTTTATTTCAACCACTTTTTAAAAAAAATTGTGGTTTAGTTATGCCTTTAATTTTCTTAAATAAAATAATAAAAGTTTCTCAAATTCAGGTGGACAGTTTTAGATTATGACTCCATTCTCCTATATATCCGTGCTCAGTTTTATAGTAACCACTTACAAAACTAAATATCTTTTCCTTTGTTCCTACAATCCAGTCAACTCAGGTCATAGCCCTTTTATGTGAAATACAGAATTTTTAACAGCGACACTTGTCTCTCAAAAGAAAAATTTGACACGTATATTCTTGATTTTCCATTTAAGTCTTAAATGCTATGTTTCTAAATGCCAGTGATTATTAATGAAGTAAATAGTCTATCGGTCTGTGCTTCTATCACCAATCACCTCCACAAATGTGTGTTGTTTTTACTTTCTCTCTGTCTCTTCATTCTTTCTGGAGTTATTTCTCCACTGATCTCCAGTACCATATTGGGTACCTACCGACCTGGGGAGTTCCTCTTTCAGTGTCCTATCATTTTGCCTTTTCATACTGTTCATGGGGTTCTCAAGGCAAGAATACTGAAGTGGTTTGCCATTCCCTTCTCCAGGGGACCACATTTTGTCAAAATACAGCAAAGTTCAATGCTGTAAAGAGCAGTATTGCATAGGAACCTGGAATGTTAGGTCCATGAATCAAGGCAAATTGGAAGTGGTCAAACAGGAGATGGCAAGACTGAACACCAACATTCTAGGAATCAGCTAAAATGGATTGGAATGGGTGAATTTAACTCAGATGACCATTATATCTATGAATGTGGGCAAGAATCCTTTATAAGAAATGGAGTAGCCATCATAGTCAACAAAAGAGTCAGAAATACAGTACTTGGATGCAATGTCAAAAATGACAGAATGATCTCTGTTCATTTCCAAGGCAAACCATTCAATATCACAGTAATCCAAGTCTCTGCCCCAACTAGTAATGCTGAAGAAGCTAATGTTGAACGGTTCTGTGAAGACCTACAAGACCTTTTAGAACTAACACCCCCAAAAGATTTCCTTTTCATTATAGGTGACTGGAATGCAAAAGTAGGAAGTCAAGAAGCACCTGGAGTAATAGGCAAATTTGACCTTGGAGTATAGAATGAAGCAAGGCAAAGACTAATAGACTTTTGCCAAGGGAACACACTGGTCAGAGCAAACACCCTCTTCCAACAACACAAGAGAAGACCCTACACATGGACATCACCAGATGGTCAACACTTAAATCAGATTGATTATATTCGTTGCAGCCAAAGATGGAGAAGCTCTATACAGTCAGCAAAAACAAGGCCTGGAGCTGACTATGGCTCAGATCATGAACATCTTATTGCTAAATTCAGACTTAAATGGAAGAAAGTAGGGAAAACCACTAGACCATTCAGGTATGACCTAAATGAAATCCCTTATGATTATACAGTAGAAGGGAGAAATAGATTCAAAGGATTAGATCTGATAGACAGAGTGCCTGATGAACTATGGACGGACGTTTATGATGTTGTACAGGAGACAGGGATCAAGACCATCCCCAAGAAAAAGAAATGCAAAAAGGCAGAATGGTTGTCTGAAGAGGGCTTAAAAATAGCTGTGAAAAGAAGAGAAGTGAAAGGCAAAGGAGAAAAGGAAAGATATATCCACTTGATGCAGAGTTCCAAAGAATAGCATAGAGAGATAAAAAAGCCTTCCTCAGTGATCAGTGCAAAGAAATAGAGGAAAACAATAGAATGGGAAAGACTAGAGATCTCTTTAAGAAAATTAGAGATACCAAATGAACATTTCATGCAGAGATGGGCTCAAAAAAGGACAGAAATGGTATGGACCTAAAAGAATAAGAAGATATTAAGAAGAGGTGGCAAGAATACACAGAAGAACTGTACAAAAAAAATCTTCCTGACCCAGATAATCATGATGGTGTGATCACCAACCTAGAGCCAAACATCTTGGAATGTGAAGTCAAGTGGGCCTTAGGAAGCATCACTACGAACAAAGCTAGTGGGGGTAATGGAATTCCAGTTGAGCTATTTCCAATCCTAAAAGATGATGCTGTGAAAGTGCTGCACTCAATATGCCAGAAAATGTGGAAAACTCAGCAGTGGCCACAGGACTGGAAAAGGTCCGTTTTCATTCCAGTCCCTAAGAAAGGCAATGCCAAAGAATGCTGAAACTACTGCACAATTGCACTCATCTCACATACTAGTAAAGTAATGCTCAAAATTCTCTGAGCCAGGCTTCAGCAATACGTGAACCGTGAACTTCCAGATGTTCAAGCTGGATTTAGAAAAGGCAGAGGAACCACACATCAAATTGCCAACATCCACTGGATCATTGCAAAAGCAAGAGAGTTCCAGAAAATCATCTATTTCTGCTTTGTGGACTGTGCCAAAGAATTTGACTGCGTGGATCACCACAAACTGTGGAAAATTCTGAAAGAGATGGGAATACCAGACCACCTGACCTGCCTCTTGAGAAATCTGGATACAGGTCAGGAAGCAACAGTTAGAACTGGACATGGAACAACAGACTGTTTCCAAATAGGGTAAGGAGTACATCAAGGCTGTATATTGTCACCCTGCTGATTTAAGGTATATGCAGAGCTGGGCGGAATGAAGCACAAGCTGGAATCAAGATTGCCGGAAGAGATACCAATAATTTCAGATATGCAGATGACACCACCCTCATGGCAGAAAGCGAAAAAAACTAAAGAGCCTCTTGATGAAAGTGAAAGAGGAGAGTGAAAAAGTTGTCTTAAAACTCAACATTCAGAAAACTAAGATCATGGTATCTGGTCCCATTACTTCATGGGAAATAGATGGGGAAACAGTGGAAACAGTCCCAAAATTAATTTTTTTGGGCTCCCAGAATCACTGCAGATGGTGACTGCAGCCATAAAATTAAGATGCTTACTCCTTGGAAGAAAAGTTATGACCAACCTACACAGCATATTAAAAAGCAGAGCCATTACTTTGCCAACAAAGGTCCGTCTAGTCAAGGCTATGGTTTTTCCAGTGGTCATGTATGGATGTGAGAGTTGGACTGTGAAGAAAGCTGAGCACTGAAGAATTGATGCTTTTGAACTGTGGTGTTGAAGAAGACTCTTGAGAGTCCCTTGGACTGCAAGGAGATCCAACCAGTCCATCCTATAGGAAATCAGTCCTGAATATTCATTGGAAGGACTGATGCTGAAGCTGAAACTCCAATACTTTGGCCACCTGATGGGAAGAAATGAGTCATTTGAAAAGACCCTGCTGCTGGGACAGATTGAAGGTGGAGGAGAAGTGGATGACAGAGGATGGGATGGTTGGATGGCATCACAGACTCAATAGACATGAGTTTGAGAAAATTCAGGGAGTTGGTGATGAACAGGGAGGCCTGGCGTGTTGCAGTCCCTGGGGTCGCAAAGAGTGGGACACAACTGAGTGACCAAACTGAACTGAAATATCCTATTAGCAGGAAAGCAGCAGATTTATGTTGGAGGGTAAAAAACAATGCAATCTAAAGAGTAGAGACCAAATTTCTCTGTCATACTATAGTCATAGTTAAGATTTCAGCATAAGGCACAAACTTTTGAGAGAATTGTGATAAAAGTCTCGGATAAATTGTGAAAGTTAATTCGAGAGTGTGGTTTGAAAGGCTTTGGGATTTTCTTTTACAGGTACAAATTTTGTTCATGTGAAAAAAAAAAAGACTTCTTAAATTGAATATTGAGCTTTATTTGGTAATTTACAGAAATAAACATTGAGCATGACACCAGGTTTGTGTGGGAGTAAGGTACATTTGGGCTCAATGACTGATGTACTGTTTGAGTATAAACATTAGATTCCATATTGCAACTGTCTGTCACTACTCTTGTCATTAATCAAATAGGTTCTAAGATGTACAGCAATGTTTAACTGTTTTTAATAGTTAGTTTTTATAATTACTGCTGTAGCTATCCAGGTGCAGATGGTAGCTTCTTTTTTTTCTTCCCTATTTAAGATTGTGAGATCATTCACTGTCTTTCTATAGAATTAGAATCAGATATACAGGTTGGATTTGATCTACGGAGTTTGGTATCATCTATGATCTAGTGGAGATGTAGAATTTAAAAATTGTTTGCAGATGGTGATTGCAACCATGAAATTAAAAGACCCTTACTCCTTGGAAGGAAAGTTATGACCAACCTAGATAGCATATTCAAAAGCAGAGCCATTACTTTGCCAACAAAGGTCCATCTAGTCAAGGCTATGGTTTTTCCTGTGGTCATGTATGGATGTGAAAGTTGGACTGTGAAGAAAGCTGAGCGCCGAAGAATTGATGCTTTTGAACTGTGGTGTTGGAGAAGACTCTCGAGAGTCTCTTGGACTGCAAGGAGATCCAACCAGTCCATTCTAAAGATCAGTCCTGGGTGTTCTTTGAAAGGACTGATGCTAAAGCTGAAACTCCAGTACTTTGGCCACCTCATGCGAAGAGTTGACTCATTGGAAAAGACTCTGATTGCTGGGAAGGATTGGGGGCAGGAGGAGACGGGGACAACAGAGGATGAGATGGCTGGATGGCATCACCGACTCGATGGACGTGAGTCTGAGTGAACTCCGGGAGTGGTGATGGACAGGGAGGCCCGGGGTGCTGCAATTCATGGGGTCACAAAGAGTCGGACACGACTGAGCGACTGAACTGAACTGAACTGTAAGTGTTGAGATAAGAGGAAACACATTCATATGATTCTTGTGTGGAGCCTGATGATAGATCAAGCACACCTGTAATCTCATTTGTAAATATCTATGATCTTACAAGTAAAAAGTGGATTTGGGGGGAAAAAATGGAGGCAGTTAGTTAAGTGAACTTATTCTATATTTGTCTACATTGAACTTTGATAGAAACAAAGATAGTTATGTATTGAGTGCAACTTAATATATATTCAGCATCTTTATAGTAAATGGTGGTGGTTTAGTCACTCAGTTGTGTCTGATTCTTTGTGACCCCATGGCCTGTAGCCCACCAGGCTCCTCTGTCCACGGGATTTTGAAGGAATAATGCTGGAGTGGGCTGCAATTTCCTTCTTCAGGGGGTCTTCCCAACCTAGGGATTGAACAACCCAGGTCTTCTTCATTGCAGGTGATTTCTTTACCCACTGAGCCACCAGGGAAGCCCCTTAGTAGTGTTTAATTTCCAGTGAACCAAATTTACTTTAAATCTCATGGATTAATGACTTAAGCTAGCTTTTAAAGACAAGATATTTCTTAAATTTCCATGCTAACACCATTGTAACTGGTACACTCTTTAAGAGTCATGTTCAGTTCAGTTCAGTCACTCAGTCGTGTATGACTCTTTGCAACCCCATGAATCGCAGCACGCCAGGGCTCCCTGTCCATCACCATCTCCCAGCAGCCATGAAGAGATACCCCATATCCAAGGTAAGAGAAACCCAAGTAAGATGGTAGGTGTTGCAAGAGGGCATCAGAGGGCAGACACACTGAAACCGTAATCACAGAAAACTAGTCAATCTAATCACACTAGGACCGCAGCCTTGTCTAACTCAATGAAACTAAGCCATGCACTGTGGGGCCACCCAAGAAGGGCAGGTCATGGAGTAGAGGTCTGACAGAATGTGGTCCACTGGAGAAGGGAATGGCAAACCATTTCAGTATTCTTGCCTTGAGAACCCCATGAACAGTATGAAAAGGCAAAATGATAGGATACTGAAAGAGGAACTCCCCAGGTCAGTAGCTTCCCAATATGCTACTGGAGATCAGTGGAGAAATAACTCCAGAAAGAATGAAGGGATGGAGCCAAAGCAAAAACAGTACCCAGCTGTGGATGTGACTGGTGATAGAAGCAAAGTCCGATACTGTAAAGAGCAATGTTGCATAGGAACCTGGAATGTTAGGTCCATGAATCAAGGCAAATTGGAAGTGGTCAAACAGGAGATGGCAAGAGTTAACGTTGACATTTTCGGAATCAGTGAACTAAAATGGACTGGAATGGGTAAATTTAACTCAGATGACCATTATATCTACTACTGCTGGCAGGAATCCCTTAGAAGAAATGGAGTAGCCATCATGGTCAACAAAAGAGTCCGAAATGCAGTACTTGGATGCAATCTCAAAAATGACAGAATGATCTCTGTTCGTTTCCAAGACAAACCATTCAATATCACAGTAATCCAATTGCTTAAATTCATTGTGTGTATATTTTTCTTTTAAGAAGGTATCAGAAGTGTGCAATCAGAGCACTTTCTAGGTAACAGATCTAAATTTGAATCATTATTGAAAAAGTCTGTTTTCTAATATAGATGTTCATTTGAAAATGATATATGGTCCTTCAGGAACCCAGAAGTGTTTTCATAGATTCTCATGCCTAGTTGGCAGTTTTATTGAAAATGGCTGTAAATCAGGAAAGAGAGCTGAAAACACATTTCATGTCATCTTTAAAGAAACTGTAAGTTATTGTTGCAGAAAATGAAGAGGCCATTTTTATAGAAGATAGCAAGATAAGATGTTGAAATGGATAGGGGAAAAAAAAAAAAAAAAAGACATGTTTCTAAAGAAGTGCCTCCAAGAGTTACTTGTTAGTTACAGTATATATGGGAGAGGTATGGAAGATAAAAATTAAAGTTAAGATTGTCTATGAAGTCCAGAGTGTAAATGAGCTTTAGCCCATTTACATGTGCTTCTCCTTTTTTTTTTTTTTTCCCCTTTTTTGGTGATGGTGATGGTGTGCTTCTTTTACAAGATGTTTATTCACTAGAAAAGTGAATTTGAGCTCATATAGTGTAAGAACCAGGTGAACTCCCATTCTCTAAAAGCGTCTATTGTTTGCTTCTTCCAGAATAAATATCACAATTCTGGATGAACAACAGCTGGAAGGCTTGCATGTAGTTCCATTTCTTATGGGTTCACAGGATGAAATCACTTGTGCATCGTTGACAGTTTCAAATGGAGAAGAAAAGTGCATTCCATCATGACACGTCACAGAAAAATCTTTTTTAAAAACTATATTTTCCATTTTTGAGCTGTACACTTTAGTATAGTGAATGAGTTGAAAGACGTTATCTTACACCCCAACACTCTCTAAGACTTGTTTATGCTTTTTTTTTTAGTAATCTTTTCAAAATTAACATGTCCTAATTACCAAAGTCTAGTTCGACAATGCATTCAAAGTAGAAGCTGTTTGATCATTGTACTGCTAATGTTTGTATGGGTATCTTTTAAAGCATGTAAAACTTTAATATTAATATTTAATTTTATTTCACTTTTTCAGGTGAGGAGTAGGTTTTCTTTGGCAATGTCTCATTGAGTAGTGGGTGAAACAGTGCTAACAGACAAAATCCTGGCCTGGGAGTTAGTGCCTGTGGCCATACTTAGTGCCCCTAAGGAGCTTTGTGGCCATGGTCAAGGCTCTCATCTCCTTGTGCACACTTCCTCCTTGATGAAATGAAGGGTTAACTTTGGATGATTCTCTTTTCAAACCTGTGAGCCTGCACTGTCGTCTCAATCGGTCTCAAGTTTCTTGATATTTGCTGCCATCACTGTTCTCATGTATTTCTGACTTTCACTATAGATACTACCAGCTCCATAAATTTTGGTGGTTGAGTATATTTAATGATTTACTTGATCATGCAAATCTTTTATATGGCAGTCTGTTTTTTCATTCAGGAACATACATTAGTTGTCACTGCTGTTGGCAGCATTGATAAACTTATCAAATTTAGTTGCAAACTTATTTAGAAACCATGCCATGTACTTGATTCACAACCGAAGAAACAGAACATAGCTAACGCCTAGTGGGCTGCTGTCGGTGGGGTCGCGCAGAGTCGGACACGACTGAAGCGACTTAGCAGCAGCAGCAGCACAACACCTTAATGAGAACAGAGAAACCTGAATTCCAGTTCAAAGTTTAACATTAGCTGACTCTGGGTCTTTGAACAGGTCACTTGTGTTTCAGTTCATTCATCTCTAAAATAAGGGGAAGAGGGAATTCTTTGGTGATCCAGTGGTTGAGACTTTGCCTTCCAATGCAGGGCATGAGAGTTAGATTCCTGGTTGGGGAGCTAAAATCCACATGCTTTGTGGCCAAAACCCCCCAAACATAGAACATAAACAATATTGTAACAGATTCAATGAAGGCTGTTAGAAAATGGTCCCCATAAAATAAGGGGAAGAGACTAAGTAATGTCTAAGATTTCATCTGACATTCAGGTTCTGTCATTTTTTTCCTGTAAATGTTATCATCAAAGTGATAAACAAATTTGCTTAGCATTTTCATAGCCTACTCTTTCTCACGCATTTTTAATCCTCTTTTAATGCAGTGACGTAACACACATTTATTGACCACTTACTGTAAACTAAGCACTCGGAATCAGAAAGTACAAGATTTGAATACAGTTATTACTTAAAAGTGGGCAAATCTTCTCACCTTCTTGAGCCATCTGCAAAATGAAGATAGTAATAGCTGCCTTACAGGGTTGATAAGAGGATTAAATAAGGCAATAAAGTCAATAGCCCAGTTCCTGCCAAATAGAATGGGATTGATATTCTTATTACCAGTGCCTTATGCTGTGCATTTAATTTTATACCATTAATCACAGGGCATATTTAATGGTCTATACAATATAAATATAGTAGAACATCACTTGAGTGTAATAGATTTAGAATTTCAGATGCAATTTTATGTTGATTGAGTTTCTTATCCTTTCTTTTGGAAACCTGGTACAGAAATACTTGTCTCCTCTTGTACTTAGGATTAACTGAAGTTAAAATGAGATAAGGCAAGAAAATTTGCAACATAGTATTTGGCATGTAACACTTGAAGATGTTTGTTTTAGGCAAAACTTCCCTGGTGGCTCAGGCAGTGAAGAATCTGCCTACAATGCTGGGGACCCCGGTTTGACCCCTGGACCAGGAAGATCCCCCGGAGAAGGAAAAAGGCTAACCACTCTAGCATTCATGCCTGGGAAATCCCATGGAAAGGGGAGCCTGGTGGGCTACAGGCCCTGGGGTCACAAAGAGTCAGACACAACTGAAGGACTAACCCAACAACTACCATCTGTGGCAGTTAGGCAAAATTAGTCTAGTTTTGCTCTAGACAAAATTTATCCATGTATTCATTACCTGTGGTGGAGAATTGACTTGAGAATGAGCGGAAATAAACCATCTGGGGCAACAGAAATAAGTTATCTCTTAACCTGAATGTTATTACATAGATAAGTACATAGGTAAAAATTCTTTTAGCTGTATTAAGACATTTCATTGTACTGAACGTAAATTATACCTAAAAATATTCATTTTATCCCAACACATAAATACTATATTAATTTTTATAGCTAGGAAAATATCAGTTAATAATCATATTTTACTAATGCCATAGCTAACATGTTACTCTCATACAATACTTTTTTCAACAATACATAAAAGTGAAAAAGAGCACCATGATTCCTTGAAGCCCCTGGTGCCTGGAAGTTGTTGGAGCAACACTCAGTGGTTCTATGCATTTCACCACCCAGTTGTTTCAATTTGGCACACCATATTTTAGGATATTTATTGCCTGCTTACTTCTCAAATCTATTCTTTCCCCTGGTGCAGACAAAACTGTGCATCATTGAGTATTATTTTTATGAGGGCCTGGTCAAAAGGACCTGATCAATCCTCTGGCCTCTTTCTTCATGTATTTATCTGAGATGAGGACTAACTTATGACTTCTTCCCATCAGGCTTTATTTAGGATCGGGTCTGTAGGATGGAGTGGAAATGGCGGGGGCGGAAGCGGAAGGGACAGCACAAACATATACATACAGTGTGTAAAAATAAAGAAAGGCATCTTTTGTTACAGCTGGTTGCAAAAGAAGTTTCTGCTTGCATGGCTGAAGATGGTATGAGATTAGTGGAGTTGTAGCATTGTCAGGACAAAGACAGGCTGTGTGAGAGGGATCAGTGTGTTTGTTCAGCAGAGCTTTCTCTCCAGTTGTTGACAGATTTAACTGGTGTAATGTCAGGCCTGGCTAACTCCTCCCCACGATTGTCAAGAGGCAGTCTTTGCAGTAGTAAATGGCCATGTGGAGTATACCATGAATTCCCTATTTGTGTAGTAGCTGTAGCTTAGGGTGGAGATTTAATATTGAATGGACTCCAGATTGTCTAAATTGCAATCACAGTGTTTATTTAAATAGCCTATGGGGACCATTAAAGCATTTTAACTTTTGCTCCTATGTTTCTCATGTTATGAAATCTTGAAGCACATGGGGGAGAAAAGGAAAATCCAGCCTTGTAAAAGCATTAGGATGCTAGAAGTTCTCCCTGCTGCCAAAAATGCTTCAAGAGGTTCAGTTCTCTGAGCTCCCATGTAATGTGATGGATGGGATCCTGCTGTGGTCCCTAACTAGGGGATTTTCCTTATGCAGATATACTCATCTGTCACAGTGTAACCACAACTGTCTCAGCTCGAGATCTTTCCCCATATCTGATCTCCACTTGTAAAGCTAAGGTCTGTCCTGATTACAGTTAGTTGTTACAATGCTGCAGCTCTAAAACTGTGCAAAACTCTCTTTTAATCACATGAAAACTGAAAGTCACTCAGTCATGTCTGACTCTTCTCAACACCATGAGCTATAGCCGGCAAGGCTCCTCTGTCCATGGAATTCTCCAGGCAAGAATGCTGGAGTGGGTAGCAATTCCCTGCTCCAGGGGATCTTCCCAACCCAGGGATCGAACTCCGGTCTCCTGCATTGCAGGCAGATTCTTTACCATCTGAACCATCAGGAGCCCCTCATGTAAAATTAAAAGCTTAATAATTTCATGGCAACTATGTGATTAAAAAATTATAATAGCCAGGACATGGAAGCAACCTAGATGTCCATCAGCAGATGAATGGATAAGAAAGCTGTGGTACATATACACAATGGAGTATTACTCAGCCATTAGAAAGAATACATTTGAATCAGTTCTGATGAGGTGGATGAAACTGGAGCCTATTATACAGAGTGAAGTAAGCCAGAAGGAAAAACATCAATACAGTATACTAACGCATATATATGGAATTTAGAAAGATGGTAACAATAACCCGGTGTACGAGACAGCAAAAGAGACACTGATGTATAGAACAGTCTTATGGACTCTGTGGGAGAGGGAGAGGGTGGGAAGATTTGGGAGAATGACATTGAAACATGTAAAATATCATGTAAGAAACGAGTTGCCAGTCCAGGTTCGATGCACGATACTGGATGCTTGGGGCTAGTGCACTGGGACGACCCAGAGGGATGGTATGGGGAGGGAGGAGGGAGGAGGGTTCAGGATGGGGAACACATGTATACCTGTGGCGGATTCATTTCGATATTTGGCAAAACTAATACAATTACGTAAAGTTTAAAAATAAAATAAAAAAAAAATTATTAAGCTTTTAACTAACCCAAGTTCGGTCCCTGGCTCTGGAAGATCCCCTGGAGCGGGGAATTAGAACCCACTCCAGTATTCTTGCCCACAGAATTCCATGGACAGAGGAGCTTTGCGGCCTATGGTCTTGGGGTTGCAGAGTCAGACATGATGGAGCGACTAGCACTTTCACTTTTTCACTTTTACATAGAGAAGAACTATGTCTTTTACTCCTCTGGGAAATCCAGGGTGAAGGTGAAACTCACTTTGGTGTGTGAGGCCATGGATTTGCCATGCAGAGGAAACATGTCCATCTGTTTCTGAAGCAAGACTTTGGAACAGAGAGCATGACTTTAGTTTCCATGCTGTGATTTAAACACAGCACAATTAAAAACACTTCACGGTCATTGTCAAAGGGCTCACAGAAAGGTCTACAGTCAGTTCCCTTCTTTAGGAAGATTTTTCTATTCCTTTGAAGATCCAAAAGCTGGGGTGCATTTGAAGATACTAAGTATTATTTTCTGATTATGGCAGCAGTCTGATCCAAGAGATCTTTCTGAATCACTGAGCTCAATTTTCAACTTAAGAAAAGTCCTTACTAAGTTTCTAGGGCTGTGCTAACTGCCTGGGGCTGTGTTGAAATTGGTCTCTATTCTTGAGGCTCCAACTCTAGGTGAGAGGAAAAGGTACGCCTCACTAGACTAGTTCAGGACACTCTCAGGGCTCACTAGACCAGCCCCTCTGCATCTGTTTGCCTTGTGTTTATAGTGTGATAACAATACCTATCTATCTCAGAAATAAACTGGTGGTTAAGGTGCTAATGTATATGAAAGGCTTTGGCCCTTCTTGAAATAAAAATACTATAGCAGCAGTTTTGCCGAGGGCATGAGAAAATCAGTAGTAGCATTTTGCAGCTAGGCAGTAGCCATTTAACTTGACTCAGATCATGCGCAATTGAAAGTTCTTTTTCATCACAAGTTTTCTGAAATATCTTTTTATGTATCATCTTGATGTATAACTACAGGGTTAATTACTTCCAAATACATCATAATGTAGGAGTACAAATTTTCCTAATATTCTTTACGTTGTTCTTTATTCCACATTAGAATAAAAAGTCCCAGATTTCTTTTGATTCAATGTTCCAAATATTTGGAACAATGTTATCAGTATTTCCCACTGTCCTGTTGTATACTTGCCTCTCATCTCTGATTCTTTTTTTGGAAACATTGTTGACAAAATCCATAAACTTTATAGAAGCCCCGTTTTACCTACTATTTTCCCTTTCTTGTCACAATAAACTTGTTTTTTAAAGAATTGATCCATCGCTTATTTATTCTCAGTTTTAGTTTCCTCTTGCTTTTAACTACCTCTTCTTCACCCTATCCCCTCTCTCTCTATTTCCTAATTGTGTAGGTATTGTGAACTATCCAAAGAAAATAAAAGCTGTATAGAGGGGAGTGAAGAGAATGCTTAATCCATAAAACTGATGATCAGTCTCAGAAGAACAAGAAGCTGACCATATGTCTCCTACTAGAGGGTGATATGAGCTTCCCGGGTGGTACTAGTGGTAAAGAACTCACCTGCCAAAGCAGGAGACTTAAGAAACTGGAGTTCAGTCCCTGGGTTGGGAAGATTCCCTAGAGAAGGGCATGGTAACCCACTCCAGTATTCTTGCCTGGAGATTCCCATGGACGGAGGAGCCTGGCAGGCTGCACGTCCATAGGGTTGTGAAGAGTTGAACATGACTTAGCACATAGAGAGCGATACAGTATATATGACTAATTAGAAGAATCTGTTTGTTTTGAGTTATACTAGATAAGAGTACATATCTTTCTTTTATCTGATATTCTTCTAATTTCCAAAGATATTTTTCCTAGGACTATCATCCTCCAAAAAGGATATTTTAACTTAATATATTGTTGAAAAGCACTAGAGTTTGGGACTAGAGGGGACTCAGAATTACTTTATTTTTCTGGAGCAAACTCTTGGTACTAATACTGTTGATGGTTGTTTTTACTATATTACATTTTGCTGAGCCTGGGGACTGCTTTTGGAAGGTTTAGAAGTATCCAGGGAGGCGCCTGCCACTTTGATTATTCATACCCAGCTCTTTATTTTTATTTGAGACATAAAATAAAAACACACCCTGGCTTCTACTCAACCTCAACTGGCGTTCTTTTTAAAAACAAACCCCAAACTGACCAAATGGCAGCAATACAAGTTTTTCTGAGAGTGACTCATCGTTCATGTCAATCAGAGTTCATTTATGGAAGCATTAAATTCTAGTGCCGGCCAGGCCACCTTTAGCCAAGTTAAAATGGGATGGGATTTGGTAGGCTTGGAACAGAGGACCGAAAGGAAAACCAGGGTGATGCTGTGACTCAGAAAGTGACTCTCTTCCTTCTGAATCAGAACCGAGGTAGAATCAGTTCTCTCGGGAAGATGGCAACCTTTAGGTGAAAGGTTAAATGGAATCTCTGACCACCTATGTTCATCTTGTTGTTGGTTTTAACTCTGTGCCATTTTGGATAATTGCTTACTCTTCACCTTTTCCCCCATTGCTTAGTTGCAAATAAGAGTAATTTTTTCCTTTCTGTGTGCCTTAAGACATTTTTAAGGGTGACTGTGAACTTTTAACCACTGGTACGTTTTATACCAGAGGTGGTTTTGTTTCTGTGATGTGTTAACTGATTTCTGCAAAAATGTACCACAGTTCTGCTCTTCTGATAAACACTGAAAAATGTTTCTGTAGATACTTACCCTCTGGAATTTGCTGCTTATTCTATTTATGTGCAAACAACATCAATTCTAGTTTCCACACTTTTTTGTTCATTCTTTTTCTTAGTATTTCTCAGTTCAGTTCAGTCGCTCAGTCATGCCCCACTCTTTGTGACCTCATGGACTGCAGCATGCCAGGCTTCCCTGTCCGTCACCAACTCCTGGAGCCTGTTCAAACTCATGTCCATCGAGTTGGTGATAACCATCCAACCAACTCATCCTCTGTCGTCCCTTTCTCCTCCTGCCTTCAATTTTTCCCAGCATCAGGGTCTTTTCCAATGAGTCAGTTCTTCATATCAGGTGGCCAAAGTATTGGAGCTTCAGCTTCAGCATCAGTCCTTCCAATGAATATTCAGGACTGATCTCCTTTAGGATGGATTGGTTTGATCTCCTTGCAGTGTAAGAGACTGTCAAGAGTCTTCTCTGATACCACAGTTCAAAAGCATCAATTCTTTGGCTCTCAGCTTTCTTTGTGGTTCAACTCTCACATCCATACATGACTACTGGAAAAACCATAGCTTTGACTAGATGGACCTCTCGCTCTATTTTACTTCCAAAATGATTTTACAGGGATTAATTGTGTTAGAAAGCACTTATTGATCACCTATTATGTGTGTCTACTTCATCTTTTTTTTCACTATGTCTTTATCAGAAGCTCTTGGGTTGACCAAAAATTTGTTTGGGTTTTTCCATAATATGTTAAAGGAAAACTGGAATGAACTTTTTGGCCAACCCAAAATTTAGACTGTTTTTACAGTTTTTAATATTTGATTGATTTCTTTGTTGTTGTGTTCAGTTGTTAAGTCATGTCTGACTCTGTGACCTCATGGACTGTAGCCTGCCAGTCTACTCTGTCTTCCACTGTGTCCCAGGGTTTGCTCAAATTTATGTCCATTGACTTGGTGATGCTACCTAACCATTTCATCCTCTGCCACTTCCTCCTTTATTAAATTAATTTAGTAGATTGATTTCTACTTTATGCCATCTTAAAGTTCAGGATTTTATTAAATCTTCCAAATACGTACATTTATCAAATTGTGTGTGTGTGTTTTTTTTCTGTATTGACTCTTTTTAGTAAATAAGATCAAATTTTAAGAACACTCTACATTTCTCAGCCCTCCATATCAACTGATAATCAGGAGAGGGTTTATATCTTTTTGGCAAATTCATATGGTTGGTTCATTACAGAATTACGACCATTTTAATCCCCAGCACATTTGTTCATTCTGTATTTATTCTTTTAATGCACAATTCTTGAAATCCTGTTATGTATATTTAGGTTATAAGTTCCTTGAGGTATTATCATACTTTTGGAAGGAAAAAATAAAGGGATGCATGGATTGATAAGCATAGCCCCTTCTTAGGAGCACAGCTCCTTTATAGTGAAGTTGACTATGTCCTCATCCTACTCCAAATTAATTCAGGATTCATGTGGTTTTGTAATTATAGGTACTGAGCCTTTGTGTTGTTGGCAAAGGAGAGACAGAAAAGGTAAGGATTGATGCTCCGTGGAAATCAAGGGCCTGGGACTGAGGTGAGGAGATGGGAACGTTGACGGTGGTCATTGCGGGCAACTGACAATTTAAAGTCATGGACTTTGGCATGGAACCTATTTAGTGATTAATCATTTTGGAGGTATCTGTCCCCAGTCTTTATCTTATTAGCTTGAATATTCTCAAATCTATCATCATGTGTACCAAGAGTTGATTAGAAGCAAGTGGCTTGCCTGTGGAAACTGGACTTCTGATCTTTGATTAGCAAGAACGTCACTACTACACAACATCCATATGGTTCTTGCCTTTTTCATGTCATTGTATTTGATACCTGCAACTGGTTAGTTCCTCTTCCTTCATCTTCAAGGGGTTGGAAGACACTGAGTAATCAGACCTGGAGTCCAGAACAAGCAGCTAGTCGAGATCAGGTTCTTGAATTTAATCTCTCCGCCAATCCATTGTCGTTATTATGGTAACTGCACACGAATCTGACCATTGCATACCCTCTAATCCCCAAACTATTATACCCTTTTGTTCCTCATTGCAAAGCAAATTGCCATTCTTCATCAGGGAGGCTTTTCTATGCAACTGGGTTTAATTTTAAAATTAAAGCATTTGGAAATTAAGGATAATTACCTTCCAGTTTTCATTTTCAACCTCAGCTTAAAAATTAGTATCTCAGAGGAATGTGTATGAAATCTCTTTAGCTAATAGCCTATATTTGTGCCCTGTGTCCCTACACTCTTCTGATAAAGAGAACTTAGGCTATAAACTCTGTCATGTGAACACATCCTTATGTATTAACAGGCATATTTTAAGAGTGCAACCCTTCTGAGATGTGAGTTCTTGAGTCATGAGTAAGTCATGAGCCCTGAGCAAGTTCATATATATATATATATATATATATATATATATATATATACACACACACACACATATTCATTGTTCTATATAACAAATATTTATTGAGCATACCCTTTTTGAGTCCAAGGTATAGTAGAGCACAAAGTGAGGTCCAAAACCATAGGAAGACAAAGACAATAGCCTTGTAATGTTTTAAGGAAAAATAAAGCACATTTAATTTTATTATGGATGCAACTTTATTTATAATTATATTATCTTACACTTCTTGTTACTATAAATTTTTTTAGGATTTCTCATTGTTTTAATGTTATATTTTTATGTATTTAAAAGCAGTTTGTAAACTATAAAAAGCTGGATATATAAAACATATGAGTTAAGAGCACACAACTTTCATTGGAACTGATCTTGTGCCATAGCTACTGGATTTTCAAAAGTGAATTTAAAATATACTATCCCAGTGTATACAAGAGTTATCTCAAGTGCTTGAAATATTGCATTACAATCTCTTTGGATGAGGTTTGGGAGCCTGTAATTTTAACAAACAAACTAGCCAACTCTAGTGCTGGCTGTGGGAGGACCACACTTTGAAAAATGCCATATTAGAGTTTATCAGAGGGGGGCTTGGAAGGGCCCCTCTGAGAATTGAATGCGTCTCTCTTGTTGGTGCCTCCAACTCAGCAGCTGACATTGGTGATGCATTCAGTTTTTTTAGGCCATCCATTTGCTAGGTACAAGCACTGTGGAGATAAGTAAGTCGTGGACCCTGAGCTCAATGATCTCACAGTTTATATACACCATCCTAGACTTCTCTGCCATTTTATAACTAGTTGTCATGCTATCCTGTGGCATTTTCCATTTATCTACTATTTATATACTTATATATTACTACATTGCCACATTGATCCTGGATGCGTGAGTTTTTCAAAATTACACATAGTTGTCATTACAGATGAAAACAGAGGCTCAGGGAAAACTAGTTATGTTGGCCAACTTCTGGTTATGTAGAGCAAGGATGTGGCAGAGCTCGATCCTCTGATTCTAAGTACAGAGTTGTTTTTTTTTTTTTTCACTTCATTGCATGTGTGTGCCTTGTGAATATGAGTTTAGAATTCAGGGTATTTCTTTACCTCTCACAGGTATATCGTAATATTCAGAAATTCTTCAATCTGTGTGCAGGTTGTTAGTGCCATGTTCCCAGCCACTGAAAAATGAACTCATTCAGTATCCTTAAGTAAAGCCAGATGGCTCCATTGAGAATGGCAAGGATCTCTTGTAAATAGGATTACTTGTACATTCCAGAAACTCATGACAACTGACACATGAACTAATACTAGGAAATAACGTATAGACTTTCTGGGAGGGAGCCAAACTTTGACCACCTCCACTTGAAATGTTCCTCACATTAGAGACTCTGCTTAGTCTTAAGTAGTGCCATTGCTAAAGTTTATTTTTTGATGTACTACGTCTAACTGTTATTTGTCTGTTCATTCACTCATTCAATAAACATTTACTGAGCACTAATTGTATACCAGAACAGGCCAAGTCACTAGTTATAAAATCATGAATGAGACATGTTCCCTACCCAAATATGAAGCAAACTATATGTAATGACTGCAGAGGCGTGAATAAGGGTCTTTTCTATGATTTCTCAATTCTGACAGTTACCAGTGGAAATACTGGTTGGAGAAGTGAGTGTGTGGGTGAATTCTTCAGGAAGGGTTGAAATTTGTTATAGCTACGCATCTGGCAGTACTTAAGAATTATGCATGATTTCATGTTTCCATGGGCACACGGTACATTATAACACATTATGTAATAGGCTGGTTGATAAAGCACTTTAAAATAGTATAACATTGTGCCTCTCTTCCCTCATCCTTAAATCACTGTACACACATCAGTTCTCACAATATTATTCCTAGGAGTTGTTGTGAGGATGTTTTTATTATCAGTCATCGCTGTGGTAACATCAGTCCAGAGCTGAAGAAAGTGAAATGCAAAATAACTTGCCCAGGGCCACTCTACGAAAGATTGGCAGCATCGCATCCCATAATTCTCTTTCATTTTCTGAGTCTCAGAATTTCTTTGAAGGACTTGCTAGCCTGGATATTTTGTTTGTTTATTTTCCTATAACTTAGCATGGTGCTTCATATAAGGAGTAGAATTTTCTGTGGGTGGCCCACTGGCAAGCTCTTAACTCTTCAGGGCCTTGTCTTGAGGAAGATATGGTTCCCACTCTTCTACTTTTTCCTACAGAGAAACCATAGTTGAAGAGCTCTGGTCTGTATACTAAGGAGATAGGTCTTTGTGGACTTGAGTTTCAAACTTTGTAGAATACTCATCAGTTTCTGTCACTCAGCAACATTTAAAGCCATTGATATTTAATCAGTTGTCCAGTTAGTTTCTTTTCTGTAAATATCTGCCTTATTCTGACAGCATCTAGCATTCTTTAGCACAGACCACAAGCTAACAATGTTGAAGATCAACTGTGCTAAAACCAGAAGGAGAAATCAGAACTAAAGGTGAAGATCTTTTCAGACTTGATTCCACTCAATGCTTCTTAGCTATGCAGTAGAGAAGCCTGAAAGAAAAAAAAAAAAGCATTTCAGAGTCAGAGAAAAATTTCTTTGCTCAGGCAGGTCAAGTCAGTTACTTTTCCCTTTCCTGTTGCTGTTTCACATCAGTTTACCAACTGCACAGTCAGGAAGTGAGTCTATCTTTTAGACTAGACTTTTAGACTATAGTTGAGAAGCCTGTGATGTATGACTTGGTGCGCATATGAGGATGTCATTTGATGAAAATTAGTTGATTCAACTCTTATAATATTCGTTTGCTTCTTGAATATATCTTTAAGTTTTTTTCTCTCTCAAACTGCTATATTAAAAAAGAACAAAACTCCCGTTCGAACACAACAATTATTTGAAACCATTTTCCACAGAGCAAGAGAATACTTTATATAGTAATGAGTAGCAAGCCGTGTTTTAATGTTCGCATGATTGACGCAGTGGTTCACAACAGTTCCTCTGGAACCATTCTTGCTTCTTACATTATAAGTAAAGTCTGTTCAAAGAAGGGAGCAGAAGAAAGAAAGTTTCTTTTCTGGCAGGTTGGTGCAATGGGTATATGGCAACCATATAAACCTCAAGTGACTCAGTTATTACAAGGGACCTAATTACTGACCTTAGACTTTTGGGTGACACTGAATACCTTTCTTAGGACCAGATTGCTTAGCTTTTTGCAAAAAAGTTCCTGTTTAGAGTTTTGCACAAAAGTTGTTGCTGAGAGTGCAGTAGTAGCGAGATGAAGTGGGGTCTTGGTTTTTATAAAATGTTATTTCTATCTGGATAGTCATTTGGATGTGAGACTGAGTGTTACGACTACGGCATGGGCACAGTGATAACTGGTTCTGGCTCCTCTGCAGGCACAGTGAGGCCAGTTGGAAATACTAACACAGATTAGAAAGCAAGACAAGCTGACTTTTGGTGTTAACCTTAATACTTGAGATGTTGTTCAGTCACTAAGTCATGTCTGACTCTTTGTGACTCCATGGACTGCAGCATGCCAGGCTTACCTTTCCTCACTATCTCCTGGAGTTCGCTCAAACTCATGTCCTTTGAATTGGTGATGCCTTCCAACCATCCCATCCTCTGCTGCCCCCTTCTCCTCCTGTCCTCAATCTTTTCCAGCATCAGGGTCTTTTCAGTGAGTCTGCTCTTTGCATCAGGTGGCCAAAGTATTGGAGCTTCAGCTTCAGTAGCAGTCCTTCCAATGAATATTCAGGGTTGATTTCCCTTAGGATTAACTGGTTTGATCTCCTTGCTGTACAAGGGACTCTCAAGAGTCTTCTCCAGCACCACAATTAGAAAGCATCAATTCTTTGGCACTCAGCCTTCTTTTATGGTCCAACTCTCACATCCATACATGACTGCTGAAAAAACCATCACTTTGACTATGTGGACTTTTGTCAGCAAAGTGATGTCTCTGCTTTTTAATACGCTATCTAGGTTTGTCATATGTGTACACACATGTTCATGCTCAGTCATGTCCAGCTCTTTGCAACCTTATGGACTGTAGCCCATCAGGCTCCTCTGTCCATGGAATTTTCCAGGCAAGAATACTGGAGTGGGTTGCCATTTGCTCCTCTAGAGGATCTTACTGACCCAGGAATCGAACATAAGTCTCTTGTACCTCCTCACTGGCAAGCAGATTCTTTAACACTGTACCACATGGCTTGTCATAGCTTTTCCTAAATGCTTAGTACTACTTAAAAGTTATCCCTCTATTACTTGCTTATACCTGATAAACTGAACCAAGGTGATTTTTTTTTTTTTTACTCCAGTCGTGGTTTTCATCCAAGATACTCAGTTTTGGTAAGGAAACCTAACAATAGTAATAACTAAAATGACAAAGAAAACATCCAACCTTCACCGTGCATGTGTGCTTGGTCATATCCGACTCTTTGCGACCCTATGGAATGTAGCCTGCCAGGCTCCTCTGTCCATGGGATTCTCCAGGCAAGAATACTGGAGTGGGTTGCCATGCAACCCAGTGATCAAACCTGCATCTCCTGCATTGGTGGATATGTTCTTTACCACTAGCACCACCCAGAAAGCCCAGCCTTCACTGAGTACTTGCTAATTACAAGTATCTTAAGTTCTTCACATACATTGTCTCTGTGAGGTGATTTATTACCCTGAGCTGGTTGTAGGTGACAGAAACCTAATTCAAATATGCTTGAAGGAAAGGGAGTGTTGTTAGTTCACATAAGTGTGTGTTTCACAAACTGCCTAGCTTTAGGCATGGTCATTTCAAGGTTTATGTGCTCTTCTTATCTCTCACCTTTCTTTGCTTTTCTCTGTGATGGCTTCAGTTTTAGACAGGCTTTTGTGCATATGACCTAAAAAGTTAAAGCTTCTTTCCTCATAATTCTATCAGCATTCCCACATAGGTCATCTGTTGGTTCTGCCCGTATACTGAGTCCGCACCTGAACCCATTTTTGTGGGTGAAAAGATAAAATGCATTTTTTTTTTTTTTTGGCCAAGGCATAGTTTGAGAATGAGGGACCGGTTGTTTCCCACAGGGAAAAAGAAAAAAAAATTAATGTGAAGTTGCCAGACAGGTCAAAATAATTAATCTCCATGACATCATAGCAGTATCATTTTTTCTTATTCCCAAATATAAGAACATTGCCCAAGGTCACAGAGCAAATATATGGGGGGTATGGACTATAACCCCATCTGTGTGATGCCAACGCCCATGTACCCACAAGACACATAACAAGGTTGAGAGTATAAGACTAGAGGGAGACGGTCTAGGTGTGATTCTGACTCCACCTACCACTTACTAGAACTGTGCCTTGGGGAACAAGGTAGTCTTATCAAGTCTTTGTTTCATTACCTATAAAATGAGGATAATAATTGTATCTACTTCATAGGGCAAGACTGTGAAGATTAAGCGGCATCAGTGAATGTAGAGTGTTCTGCAGAGTTCCTAACACATTCTAAGTGCTCAGTACATGGTGGCTAGTATGACAGTGTTTTGTTTTCTTGTTTTATTTACCACAAAACTGTAATTTAAATTATCAGCTGTTTTGACTTCATGTTTAGTTGCTCATTTACTCTAGGTAAAAAAAATGGATTAATAAACCCAAGCCATCACCTGATTAAAACTCCACATTTCTTCCATTACTTAACATCGCCAATTCCATACACTTAATTTATTTTTGAAATATTTTTGATATTACTTTAGTAGTCTGATACGATGAACTCTTTTACTATTGCTTGATGAAGCAGTAAGTTTGTACAGAAAGGGAACCACATTTGTTATGCACCTGAAACTAACACAGTGTTGTAGATTAACTCTGAGTAGTGAAAATGTTAGTCGCTCAGTCATGTCCGACTCTTTGCGACCCCATGGACTAGCCCACCAGTATCCTCTGTCCGTGGAATTCTGCAGGCAAGAAACTGGAGTGGTTGCCATTTCCTTCTCCCTGGCACCTTCCCGACCCAGTGATCGAACCTGGGTCTCCTGCATTGCACGCACATTCGTTACTGTCTGAGCTACCAGGGAAGCCCCCAAATTAATTCTACTCTATTATAAAATGAAAATTTAAAACAAAGGGAGGACCACATTTTTTTCCTCTACTGTATGTTTCACTGTACTTAGAACTTTGTGTATACAATGTAGATATTTGTTGATTTCATTTATTATTTTTCTGTACTTTTGATTATGGCTGTATCTTGAAAGAGCCCTCATAGGAAATTAGTAGGCAAGATGTGGTCCCTTTTCCTTGAAATTTATAGGTGAATCCAGATTTGAGGGTGAGGCTGGGAATCAGATACCAGAAATCTGTGGGAAGAGAGGGCATGCCCCTTCCCCAGGTGCAGAGGCCAGCAGAGAAGACTCCTTGGGCTTCTAAGGAGTCCATCCAGCTTTCCTTGCATGTCTACCTCATTTTCAAATAAAATTAAGGCAGCATGGTGAGAATAGAATCTTCTTTAGCAAATCCATTGAAAATCAAACTTTGAACTAGGTAAGTAGAGTTTTCTAAATTGTTTCAACGATTTGCAATGCCTCAGTGCCAAATGTGGGCTTTTTTATCTGAGAGGAAGAAAACAAGCTACTTAGCAAGATCACTCTTCTAACCACCAATCTAGCCTGTTTCCTTTTAAGATAATTAAAGATTTCGGTAATATGGGAGTGTTTTGAATATGGATTTACTATCAATATCACACAGGAGAGCTGATTTCAGAATAAGGTGCAATTTAATGCCAGCATTTCAATATTTAAATGTCTTAGAGATTAGACTATAATGATAAATATGATATGCATATAGTATTTGTATATATATGTATAAAACATTGTATATAATTACAGAGAGACTACTTCTGTAGCAAGTGATAATTTTAAACTCCTTAAATGTTATAATAAAGTGAAACAGCATAGTTAGATTAATGAAGTGTTTCTTGAGTCTTGGTTATAGACTATTCAAAAAGGAAGCACATATTTGACATATAGTCTCACAAGAATCATGAAAGGCTCTTTGACATTTGTCTTCACATTATTGGATCCTCCCATCAGAAGAAGTGACTTGAACAGAGCCTTAGACAAAGCTATTTAAACCACCTTTATTTATTTATTTTTTAAGGAGTTTATAACAGCAACCTGGTCAAGGTTCAAGGTCATGTGCTCTTTTCATGTGGTAAAATACTTTGGCTACTTTCTAAAGTGTAGCATTTGGACTGGCAGCCTAAAGGCTAAAAAGCCTATATCTTTTAACCAGCATAAGACAATAACTATTCCCTCTATATTTACAGAATTTTTTTTTTCTTTACAAAAGTAATAACACTAGGTAAACAACAAAGTGCTGCTGGCATTTTGGAGTTTTCAACTAATTTCTCAGCAAAGGAAATATACTGTGCCCCGGTTGTATTTAGTGTAAAAGTAAGAGGAACATCCTTGAGACAGAAGCGATTTTTCTAGTAGGTTACCTACAAGGATATATATTGATTTCTATTGGTAGTACTGGCTTCTGCCTACAGATGTACATTGTGTCCAGGGGTTTAGAAAACAGAGCTTTTAATTCTTTGTAAATAGTAGCATTGTATGAGAGGGGACTTTTTTTTTTTTTCACTGCAACTACAAAAAATATTGTGCACATTGGTTTAAAATGAATTGACCTTTTGTTTCAATGAGGGCGGTGTGGTACTTGTTATGGAGTGACTCCATTTGCCCATGCAAATAAGCACAAAGCCAGGATATTATCAGGCAATGGCAAAATTAAGAGGTAGGTCAGATTTAATGGAAACATCTGTCATTAACCCTTTTACAGAAACTGCCTCGGGGAATCCTTGCAGATAAAAGCTATGCTAAGCTATCTTACCTTGCTTTGCAGAGCTGCAAAGGCATGGCAATCACAACACAGAAATTCTGCTCAGAGAATGTACTTGAAAGACAGGCACATTTTAGAATATGGGAGAAAACAACAAGGTTTATTTCGTGTGGCATTCTCTTTATAAAAAATTTAAAGTCAGTAGAACAATTAAGGCTGCTATTAATTTTTAGATTTTACACCAGCATAATGTTCCCCACTGTTGGCTACATTATGTCATTCCAGTGTCATCATATTGATACCTCAAATCACACATGAAATATTTACAAGCTATTTTCTGAAATTATGTAAAACACGAAGTTAGAAAAAAAAGTGTACCCATGTCTGCATATGGTACTCCACGTTTGCCTATGTTGTGCAGCAGTGATAAGAGAAAGTTAATTTTGCTAACCGAGCATTTATTGAAGATAATTTATGAAAGTTGCAGTCACTTGGATGCCATTTATTTTTGTTCGTTTAAATTATCTGTTACCAATAAAAGTATATATGAGTTGATACGCATTTGCAATGAAATTTAAAACACAACTTTAAAAGATCATAATCATGCAGTAAACTGCATTTGAAAAACATTTTTAAGTTTATGTAAGTGAACACTTAAGTCTTAATGTTAATTTGTTTAAAGAGGGCTGTGGGAAATCCCTGATTATCTCCATAGGGGGAAACATTGCAAAATGATATTTCAGGTATTTTAGTTATGTTTATTCACAATATAACTGCCTTTAAAATTATCTTGCCTCTCATTTCTCTCAATATTTTTATTTTCACATTTGCCTTTATTGTGATTTTTTATTATTTCTTCTTTATAGGATTGTTTTTGTCTCCTCTTTTAACCTTGTCTTCTTACTGTTCTGATGAGTATAGCCTGGCTATTTCTTTCTTTGACGGCATGCACAGATGAAAATGCACCTCTCTTTTCACTGCTTCTTCTGTTAAATAAGACTTTGCTATTGTTGTTCAGTCACTTAGTTGACTCTTTGTGACCCCGTGCACTGCAGCACACTGGGCTTCCATGCTCTTCACTATCTCCCAGAGTTTGTTCAAACTCATATCCATTGAGTCAATGATGCCATCCAACCTTCTCTTTAAACTTATCTAAAAAAGCATTGTAAAATGAATGGAAGGATCATTTGCTTTCTCTATTGGGACACTTCTTATACAGTGTCTGATCCCTTCCTTTAAGGGAGGCCCCTTTAAGTGGGAGGCGCCCACACAAGTTTGTGTCAACTGCAGAATGATAAACCATTTTAACACATAACCAACCTCCTCAAAGCCATGAGCTTGAATTAGGTATAATTATTCCAAATATTATTTTAGACAGATTGAGAGCGTATGGCATGAAAGAGAATTAGTTTTAACCATGGATATTTATCTGCTCTAAAAAATCCTAATATTCAGTTTGTAAATTTAAGCATTAAAGATGTTTGAAAACTATTATTGGACTTTAAAAAAGTCAAGTAACCTCAAGCTCCAAACATAGATTTAAATGAGCTTACATTATTTTATGTTCTTTCAGAATTCCCCTATTAATTTTGCACTGATCAGAAATTAGCATTTGTTTTCAAAATATTAGTCATCTTAGTTGCTTTCTGTGGACATGTGAGCATGGATTCCTATTACTGGGTCTGTTCCTCTAGGACCATGAGCTGCTCAAAGGTGGGGATACGTCTGTCTGCCCTGACCATTGGACAACACTTATTTCAACAATGTACACAATCAGGCACCCAATTAGTGTGGTTCTTTATTGACAGATGCTTTCATACTCTAATACTTGATTTCAGTGTGTCACTCTGCCATGTGTAGAAAGGCATGACATAAGAACCATCAAAAATTTGTATCACACATGATCCTCCACTTGGTTAAATATCATGTTCAGTGCTACCCCCTTCTCCCAATTATAGTGGTTCGGAAGGCCATTGGTCCCAAAGACCAGGCAGACCTGCTTAGTTATTTGCTAATGATTCCAGCTACCTCCCAACAGCTCACAAAGGCACCGTCTTTCCCTGAATATTTTTCTTTCATACTCGGCTTAATAAACCATGGTATCTCTTAGGTGTCACTGTACTTTGTTCTCATGTCCTCATTCATACTATTCTTTGCATCCAATGACTGGACAAGATGTTTTGGAGATATTGACATTTGACTGAAATGTCTATTTTGAAAGAATTCTTAATTTTTTTTCATGTTTATCAGGCTTTAATGATTCTTATCTAAGAACCCTTTTGATGATTTGTCTTTTCTATACAATTTTTTTTTGTTACAAGGAGACAGCTGTGAAATTCCTTCTCTGAATTTTTATTTAAGGCAAGACATCAACTTTTTTCCCCCATGTCCCATGGACGGTTGACCTGTATGTAGCTAGAAGACCCCTATCAGTTCACCAGGCTGTTTGGTATCTTCTCATTAAATCTCTCTTTGATAATCAGGGCATAATTCCTTGGTTTCAGTCAATAGAGACCTCTTTCTTGAAGGAATTATCTCAAGTAGAAGAAGCAGTATATCTGACTGATAGGCCTGCTTGACTTAAATCTAGATTCTTAACATGAAACATTCCCTTGCTGCTGATTTTTTCTCCAAACCAAGAAAGTGTATTGTTATAGTAACAAGATATTCAGAACAGTCTGTTGGAGTTATCTTTTAATACTCATTTGGGGAAAATTTCAGTTTACTTGATTGCATTTATTGGATAGTCACGCAATTCAGAATTCAGAAAGTATAGAAGTGTGTACCAGGAAACCCAATAAAATGCACCAAAGTCATCAAAAAAAAAAAAAAGTTTGTATCATAAAGAATATTTCCCCATTCCCATTGTTCATTTGCCCAATTTCTACTCTCTTCACTCCCAGAAAGGAACAGTGGTTAACTGGTTAACTTGTATGTTCTTCTAGACTTTCTTTACTTGCTGATTCTTTGTGATAGTTCAGACATCCCCAGGCTCCCTATTTAATGCATGTCCATGTTCACTTGATGTTCATAAAGTGTCTTACTATGAAGTGACATTTAACAATGTGCGTGTTGAATCTGGGTACTTTTTGCTTGGCTTTGCATTCATCTTTCCACTTATGTTTTGAAGAGAAATTTCATATTTTCTTTGCTCTAATTCTGGTTGCCAGGATGGCTGAATGCCATTCCTGGAAGGGGTGTGTGTTAGCGCTGGCACAGACGGAACCACTGGCACAGGAAAAGGAAACCATTCCTGTGTCAGGGAGATTTATCTATTCATTATTTTAAAAATTGTTATTGTTGCCATCATTGACCATTTATTGTGTGTGACCCATGTTCTGGGTACCATTTTAAACAAAGAACAAGGCATATTCCTGGGTGGTGCCCAAGGAACTCCCAACTGGGCATGTTGGGACTCTGTGTATGGTAAGATTACAATTTTGGTAGCCAGATCTTTAGCAGTAAGGAGAAAATAGTCTAGTACAATTGTTTCATCTGAGGAAAGCTGTAAGCTTTTTGTATGTGACCCTGGGGCCAGTTAGTATAGGGAAGGGGAAAGGACATAGCCTACAGCTTTTATCTCTTTTATAAATTGTGCCCTTATAAGATTTCTCTTGGGCTTCCCTACTGGCTGAGCTGTAAAGAATCTGCATGCTAATGCAGGAGACACAGGTTCAGTCCCTGGGTTGGGAAGATGCCTCGAGAATGAAATGGCAAACCACTCTAGTATTCTTGCCTGGGAAATCCTATGGACAAAAGAGCCTGGTGGGCTACAGTCCATGGGGTATCAATGAGTCAGAGTGAGTGAGCATGCACACAAGATTTCTATTGGAGAAATATTTCCACATCTTTTAGAATGTTTGAAATTCCAGGCTCTAGAAAACTAAATGTTATGTACTAAGTAGCTTCAGTCATGTCTGACTCTTTGAGACCTTATGGGCTGTAGACTGCGAGGCTCCTCTGTCCATGGGATTCTCCAGGCAAGAATACTGGAATGGGTTGTCATACCCTCCTCCAGGGGATCTTCCCAACCCAGGGATCAAACCCAGGTCTCCCGCCCTACAAGTGGATTCTTTACTGCCTGAGCCACCAGTGAAGCATACTGGAGTGAATTCCGGTGCCCTCCTGCAGGGTAATCTCCCTGACCCAGGGATCTAACGTGGGTCTGTTACGTCTCCTGCATGGGCAGGTGAGTTCTTCACCACTAGCACCATCTGGGAAGCCCAGATGCCATAGCTAGAGTCAAGAAATCTTTCTTTAAGCCTTGCTGTGCCTCATTTTCAATTCCGTGTGGCATGGGGTGCCACAGTCTGATGAGAACAAGTAGCAGCCCACTTTGCAAAAGAGATCCCATTTTGGAAGAAAGAAAGTGAAGTCGCTCAGTCGTGTCCGGCTCTTTGTGACCCCAGTGACTGTAGCCTGCCAGGGTCCTCTGTCCATGGGATTTTCCAGGCAAGAATATTGGAGTGGATTGCCATACCTTCCTCCAGGGGATCTTCCCAACCCTGGGATCGAACCTGGGTCTCCTGCATTGCGGGCAGATGCAATTTTGGAAGAGTTGAGTGTAAATATAATGTGATTTAATTGATTTATGCTTTTCATGCATTAGAGAAAATCACTATTTTCTAGGATTCTGTAGGCAGGTTTTTTTTTTTTTTTTTGTTAAGGATCTCTTTATAAAGTGAATAATACCCCATTTATTCTTTAGGTTTGCATTTTTGATTTATATTTTCTTTAAGGGAGAAACATGTATCAAATAAGAGAGTGCACAGTAGCACTGACTTCCTAAATTATCCAAAAGGTATAACATTCAAGGATGCACATATCAGAGGAAAGAAAAGAAGAAGCGAAGGGGACTACCGTTTCCCTGGTGGGCCAGTGGTTAAGACTCTGCACAGAACATACACACATACACACACACACAAGAGGAACAGGTAGAGGATGGAGAGGGGTCTTATTTACAAATAAGGTATAAAGGGATTTCCAGGTTTTACAGTGTTAGTGGAGGAAACATGGCAGCAGAAAATGATCTTGCAATACTGAGATGTTGATGGCTGTATAATGAGGAATATAAAGACACCTATGTAATTCTCTTTCCAATATTTTTGTTTAATTCTACTATTGGTTACAAATTATGGAAAGGAAATTATTTCAGAGTTAAACTTCAGCACTTTGTTAAAGTTGTTACTTTATATTGTGAAGTCAGTCAGTTTCATTTATCTGGTTGAAGTTTACATGTTAAGGCTGACTATAAAAACAGTGTTTCACATGACACTAGCAATAAATAGATGGTGACCGAATTCTATTAAATACAGTCAGATACATCCTAATCGTAAAAGCACTAGCTGTCTTTAAATAGGTTGTGAAAGCTTTAAAAAAATCAAGACAATGTGAAATTAGAAAACATTTTTTACTTTAAATTGGTTAATTCATTATAGATGTCAGCATATGTAAGGCAACTGAGTAGTAGCAGAAGAGACATTCATTAAGTTAAATATTAAAAACCTTTTAAAATTAGCAAGTTAATATTAAACGTATTGTAAGTAATATAAGTAGAGATTATCCATGTAAAGAAGTCCATCCCACTGGAACCTGGAATGTTGAAAGCCGTGTTTTTTTGTTGTTGTTGTTTTGTTTTGTTTTTTTGCTGTTGTTAAGTGCAGTCTTCTATTTACTTAGTTATCAATAGTTTTCTGGTTTTGTCATTCCTTTCTAACTTTGATCTATAGGCCTTGGGTGGGGCAGGAATTGGGGCTTCCCAGGCTGTGTTAGTGTTAAAGAACCTGCCTGCAATGCAGGAGACATAAGAGACATGGGTTCAATTCCTGGGTTGCGAAGATCCCCTGGAGGAGGGCATGGCAGCCCACTCCAGTATTCTTGCCTGGAGAATCCCATGGGCAGAGGAGCCTGGCGGGCTACAGTGCATGGGGTCACCAAACATTGGACGTGACTGAAGCAACTTAGCACACACACACAGGGCAGGAATTAATGGGGAAGCATAGACTTCGGGGATTCCCCACGTAAAGAAGCAGTGGAGGAGGATGAGGCAGAGAGACTGAGAAAGGCCAAGCAGAAAGGCAACAGAGTCGCCCAAGATGCCTTCCCAACTCTTCCAGGGAGGCCAAGAGCTGATGAATCGATTTGTGTGTGATGGTCTTAAATGCTAAACAGAGGTTAAAGAGGATGAGGCCAGAGAAGCGGCAGCTGGACTTGGAAATTAGGTATCAGTCACCTTTAGGAAAAGAGCTTCCATGAGAAGGTAGGAGCAGAAAACTGCAGTGGATTGAACACTGTACAGGAGATGAGTGGGGAGAGAAAGTCGACGGGGCCAAGCTTTCAGGCAATGTGGTTGTTAGTGAAAAGGAAAAGGAAGCAAGAAATAAGGGAAGCTGGATCAACAAAAATAATACAACAATTTTACTATGAACTACGTGTTTGAGTACTATTTGTTACAAGTAAACTTCCTTAAAAGGCAGTTTTCTTCTTTCCCTAACTTACCCCAAATAAATCTTGAATGGTTAGCACTTTTTTCAAAGACTTTATAGCAATTTGCTTGTGGGTTTTCACTTTTTTGTCTATTTTTTAAAAGTAAAAAATTACTGGAGTAGATGTTCTTGTATTGAATCAGCTTTCCACCCTTGCATTGAACACTATATGATTATTCCTTAATTCACACTTTTGGTCTACTTGGTAGAATTTGTTTTTTTTTTTTTTTTTAAGGGATTTTGGTCTATAACACTGTGTGTGTGTATACACATGATACTGTCATGGTCTGACTTGGTATCAGGATTGTGCTAATGCTATAAAAGAATCATGAGTCTTTTAATCATTTTATTGTTTTGGGAAATGTTAAAACCAGAAAAATAATTCTCTTCAACTTAGTTTTATTGGAATGAATATAAAACTACCTGAGTCAGGGAGAAAAAGAAATCTATCTGTCTGGCATTTTTTTAGAGATGGATCTTTAACAATCACCTCAGTTTCTTTTATGGTCATTGTCCCATATAGGCTTTCTGTCTCTTCTGCCACTTGGTAATTTCTCTTTAAGAAAATCATTTTTAGGGTGGGGAAAAGAGTATATTTTAGGCCACGGAGAAGGAACTAATAGATGAGAAGGAATTTATGATAGAAACAGAGGAATAATGCAATTAAGAAGAAAATTTTTTTCTGGATGAAGGGGTGATGGAGTATAGAATGTATTTAGAAGGGTCAGGAAGAAGCAGAAGCGTTTATCCTTCAACTTGAGAGAGGCAGGTAAGGATTGGCCAAAATAGGCTAAATTTAGAGGTGGAGGAAACTGTAATTAAAGGCGAAGGAAGCTAACATTTGTTTGTTTATTCTCTGTCAGGCATTTTGCAATGTGTTATGTGGAAATACTCGCACTTAATCTTCATACAAGTCTATGAGGCAGGTTTTATTCTCTCTATTCTGTAGCTAGGGACACCGACAGGTTCAGTAACTTGCTCAAAGTATCACTTCTGGAAACCGTGAACCTTTTATTAGTATTTATGCAATATGATTACAGAGCTTTAAGTGAAAACAGTTATTTTTGTTTCCTATGACTGGAATAAAAGACAAAAATGGTATAGACCTAATAGAAACAGATGATATTTAAAAGAGATGGCAAGAAAGCACAGAAGAACTATACAGAAAAGATCTTTATGACCCAGATAATCACAATGGTATGGTCACCAACCTAGAGCCAAGGTCTTAGGAAGCATCACTAAGAACAAAGCTAGTGGAGGTGATGGAATTCCAGTTGAGGTATTTCAACTCCTAAAAGATGATGCTGTTAAAGTGCTGCACTCAATATGCCAGCAAATTTGAAAAATTCACCAGAGGCCACAGGCCTGGAAAAGGTCAGTTTTCATTTCAATCCCAAAGAAAGGCAATGCCAAAGAATGCTCACACTACCACACAATTGCACTCATCTCACACACTAGCAAAATAATGCTCAAAATTCTCCAAGCCAGGCTTCAACAATACACGAACTGTGAACTTCCAGATGTTCAAACTGGATTTAGAAAAGGCAGAGGAACCACACATCAAATTGCCAACATCCGCTGGATCATCAAAAAAGCAAAAGAGTTCCAGAAAAACATTTACTGCTTTATTGACTATGCCAAAGCCTTTGACTGTGTGGATCACAGCAAACTGTGGAAAATTCTGAAAGAGATGGGAATACCAGACCACCTGACCTGCCTCTTGAGAAATCTGGATACAGGTCAGGAAGCAACAGTTAGAACTGGACATGGAATAACAGACTATTTCCAAATAGGGTAAGGAGTACGTCAAGGCTGTATATTGTCACTCTGCTTATTTAAGTTATATGCAGAGTACATCATGAGAAATGCTGGGCTGGATGAAGAACAAACTGGAATCAAGATTTCCAGAGAAATATCAATAACCTCTGATATGCAGATGACACCACCCTTATGGCAGAAAGTGAAGAAGAACTAAAGAGGCTCTTGATGAAAGTGAAAGAGGAGAATGAAAAAGTTGGCTTAATACTCAACATTCAGAAAATGAAGATCATGGCATCTGGTCCCATTACTTCATGACAAATATATGGGGAAACAATGGAAACAGTGACAGACTTTATTTTGGGGGGCTCCAAAATCACTGTAGATGGTGACTGTAGCCATGAAATTAAAATATGCTTGCTCTTTGGAAGGAAAGTTATGACCCACCTAGACAGCATATTAAAAAGCAGAGACATTACTTTGCCAGCAAAGGTCTGTCTAGTCAAAGCTATGGTTTTTCCAGTGGTCATGCATGGATGTGAGAGATGGACTATAAAGAAAGCTGAGCCCCGAAGAATTGATGCTTTTGAACTGTGGTGTTGGAGAAAACTCTTGAGAGTCCCTTGGACTGCAAAGAGATCCAACCAGTCCATCCTAAAGGAAATCAGTCCTGAATATTCATTGGAAGGACTGATGCTGAAGCTGAAACGCCAATACTTTGGCCACCTGATGAGACGAACTGACTCATTGGAAAAGACTCTGATGCTGGGAAGGATTGAAGGCAGGAGGAGAAGGGGATAACAGAGGATGAGGTGGCTGGATGGCATCACCAACTCAATGGATGTGAGTTTGAGTAAACTCTGGGAGTCAGTGATGGACAGGGAGGCCTGGTGTGCTGCAGTCCATAGGGTCCTAAAGAGTTGGACATGACTGAGTGACTGAATTGATGACTGGATAGAACACATCTACTGCTAGGCATATATGCTTGTATTTGTGTATATTTGTATATATGGTCACAACTGCCGATAGATTTTCTGTGTATCTAAGTATAGAAATATATAAGATTAGGTATGTGTTTATATGATTCATGTGAACAAATTCTACAGCTAGAGATTTACCTACAAGGAGCCCTCTCCAGGATAATAATAGCAATGATTATAATAGCTTCATTTATTGAGGAATTATGTATTATCTAATTGCTGACAATTTATATTTTTTATATTTTGACTCTCACCACAATCATAAAAGTAAGAGCAGTGATCACTAGTTTTATAGATGAGCTTATTGAAGCCTCAAGAATTTCAGAAACTTGCCTGGTATCACAATGGTAGTCCTTACTAAGCAGGCAATCAAACCTAACATTAAAGAACTCCATTTCTCTATCTACCAGACACGTCCTCATTTTGGATTTTCATTTATTATCTGTCAGAATTATTTAAGTTGCCCTTTTCTGTTCATGGAAGCCACTCCAATGATACTACTGACTTTCCCGATTCAGTTTTGTGAATCTTTGATGGTTGGAGGACTTTTTTTTATGACTCTGCTAGATAGTTTTTCTTGGCCTAAGGTAGTCTATTTGAAAAATCAAAATAAAATTAAACAGACCCTCATTCTTACTCCACTGAAATGGCACGCACAGGGAGTACATTAACAAAATGTTTGTTGATGATGTTTGTGACCCTCCAAATAAGGCATGCCTTACTCAACAGGACTCAAGAAATGATACACCTGTTTATTTGTACAAAAATGAAAAACGACACACTTTTTAAAAATCCTGTGGCCATCTGACTGGTGATTTTTCTACTTGGTAAAATTCATCAATGTCAACTTTGGAAAATTCATATTTCAAGGAACTTCAGAGATATTTGTCATGATCATACACAGTCACTTACTTACTCCCTTTTTCTTTTTCACTTTTACTTTTATGCCTCTGTGCCCACAGCATGTGAAAGCATTGAAAGAAAATAAGAATCTTAGACTCATAAACATACCTGCTTACCATCTGGCAGGCATCCCAGCAGTCTGGTGATCTCCTTAGTTATCCAGCAGATAGTAGAAAAACAAGAGCCCTGTGAAGATTTCACATGTTGCCATATCCCTGCCAGATGGTGATTTGTAAAACATGGACAAATTGCACTGGCTCCACTTTCCCTCCGACAATCACAACAGAAACACTGTAGCAATTGTGTTTCATTTGAAAGCAACTTCTATTAAATAACTTTTAAGGTATAAACATCTAAAGATGATTGGGCTAAAATGTAGTATCATCTCCAAAGAGCTAGTCCTTTACAAACTTGTTGTTCTGTGCCCTGCCCCTTCCAGCGTGCATGCTCAGTCGTGTCCTACTCTTTGCGACCCCATGGGCTGTAGCCTGCCAGGCTCCTCTGGTATTTTTCCATGCAAGAATACTGGAGTGGGTTGCCATTTCCTTCTCAAGCTACTTCTAGGATTCTTCCTAAAAAAAAAAAAAATCTATATAGGGTTGGGAAATGTCAACATCATGGGACATTTGATTACTACCTACTGATTCTTTGCCGCAACAGGATGTTTTTCTGGCATCTAATGATGGGCTGCAGGGCTAAAACCTTGTATTGACAGATTTGCCATTTGGGGCAACTACCTCACATTGAAATGCGAAGAACGAAATATGGGTAGAAGCAGGGAATTCTACTCTCTGGGTTAATGAAACAGTAAGTAGTTTTAAAATAATATTTTCTCACTGTTTCAGTTGTTCTTGTGGCTGCCTACACAATACTCAAATCACTGGTGGGTTCAGATGAAAAATGTCAAACAAGCGGTTTAGTCCTGGGTAAACAAACTTGTAGTTTGTGGTTCTAACTTTTTCAACAAGTTCTGGTCTCAAAGAGTACTTGGCCAGAGAAGGATATCTTTTCAACTATTTCAGTGATTCAGAAGTCCACCTGGATCTAGCAGACAAAAACTTTTCTGATATTCAGAGAAAATGATAGAAGATAACCAACCCTTCTTCCCTATTGCAGTAGTTAAATTTGCTTAGTTGTTTCTCTGCTCTGGATAGAGTGTACTGGCTGTTTTGTCCTGATGATATGGATGCAGTTAACTTTTTTTTTTCCTTTTTCAGTGGGAGCTTTATTAAGATATATTTAAATACCAATTATCCATTTAAAGCATACAATTTGGTTGTTTTTAGTATATTCGTAGAGTTGGGAAAACATCATCATCATCAATTTTCAAACATTTTCATCACCCCAGGAAGAAATCCCAAATTTGTTAACAGCCATTCCACATTTATCCCCAGACACCACAGCTGCAGGCAACCACTAATTTACTTTCTCTGTAGAGCTGCCTGTTCTGGACATTTAAATTAGATGGAATCATATATGATATTTTGTGACTGATCTCTTTCAATTAGCATAATGTTTTCAAGTTTCACCCATGCTGTGTGTCAATATTTCATCCTTTTTTATTGCTAAATAATATTTCCTTGTATGGATATACCACATTTTATGTATCCTTTATCATCTGATAGACATCAGGGTTGTGTCTACTCTTCGTGAAAATGTAGTTATGCACATTTGAGTACAGGTTTATGTGTGAATATATTTTATTTTTCTTGGGTTTATATACCTAGTAGTGGAGTTGCTGAGTCAGTTGGTAACTATATTCTTAACCATCTGAAGAGCACAAGGACTGTTTTTGTTTATAACTTCTTAATCCTTACAGGCCAGAAATGTAGTTAGACTGCAGACACACTGAATGTCTATAAAATCTAGTATTTCAGTTCCTATTTCAGACTAGTAAATGAACATGGATTTCAGAATTAGGCAAACCTAAATTTTGACCCCAACCTCACCACTCACAGACTCTATGCTATTGGGCATATGACCTAATATCTCTTAAATTTCATCCCATCCTCTGTGAAATAAGGATGATAATACCAATTTTGCCTGCAGTTTGTGTGCATTGAATGTGATGATGTGTTGAAAGCAACTGGCACAGTCCTGATTACACAGCAACTTTCCAATAAGTGTTATTTTCTTTTGATTTTATGCTTTTGAGTACCTGAGATGTAGGAATAGACGTAAGGAAGAACTTTGGGGTTGATTCAGGTGTTCAGGTGAGTGTCTTCTTGACTGAATTATAGGCTACTTGGAGCAATCACATTTTTATGTTTATTATTTAGGACTGTATTTAGAATTTAATAATCAGAAAATCAGGGAAAAAATGAATGTATTCAAAACACTGCTGTAAATTTTAAGAACTCAGTGTTAAAAAAAATGAGACTTTATTGCAACACTTATGCAGTTGTGTCTACAACATTTTGAGTATTGGGGGGCTTATTCTACATGTAGACCATCTCATAAGGAATTGAAATAAGAAGGAAGGATGATTCTGAGGATTCTTTTTGTGTTTTTTTACTGAAATATACTTGATTGACATATAACATTGGGTAAAGTGTAAGGTATCTGAGGGCTTCCCAGGTGGCACTAATGGTATAGAACCTGTCTGCCAATGCAGAAGACAGAAGGGACTCTGATTTGATCCTTGGGTCAGGAAGAGCCCCTGGAGGAGGGCATGGCAACCCACTCCAATATTCTTGATGGGAAAATCCCACGGACAGAGGAGCCCGGTGGGCTACAATCCAAGAGTCACAAAGAATCGGAAATGACTGAAGCGACTTCGCAAGCACACAAGGCATATTGAGCAATCATTTCTAGTTAAAGTTTCAAAGAGAGACCTTTCCATAAGGACCTTTCAGATAATTTATGATTTTCAAACACCAGGCCTTTGGCTGACCCAGAATTGGGATGTCCAATTAGTTCCGTAGAGATGGAACTTCCTAAGGAAGGTAGTATAAGTCATAAACATCTAAAGTCTTTAAGATGTCTTCAGGGCTGGCTCCCTGACTTCGGCATAAACCTTGCTAGAGCGCACAGGATGATATGAGTGTTGAAAGGTCATGAGCAAAGGGGATTTCATCCTCTTTCCCAAGATTGAAATACCCAATGGGAGATGATTTTCTGCATGCAAAATCTGGCCTTATATGTCACCTAAATCCTTTTTGCTTCATTTAAATCCATTTCCATTAAATCCATTTTCATGAGTCCAAGGTATTATTAAATAGCATGACAATCTGTTAGAAGAGCAGGAAAATATTTATCTAGATTAGCAGGCTTTCTCCATATCCCCTAGTCTTTTAAACTATCCCAGAGAGGTACAGTGCGGCATCAATGGTTGACCAGTGAAATTGACATGTTTCCTTTTACCAGTCTTTGGGGGTCAATTGTGCTGACCCCTTGAAGCTCTAGAAGTATTTGAAGAAGCCAAGAAAGTTTTATTCACACTTCTAAAGAGAGGTGGGGAAAGGAAGGAAAGGAAAAATGTAAATGGGCTGGGAGATGGGGCTCAGGTATATTAATAATATTGTTTATAATTATACTTGGACACATTTTTAAACCTTTTTTTATGGCTTCAACCTCTAAGTTTAGGTAACCTTTTTAAGTTTACCCTTTTAAGATAATAAATTTGACTTTGTTAATTATATGTATTATCACATATCTCCTATATTTTTGTGTCAAAACAGACTATTTGAATTCTAATAATTTCAATTTGCATTATTAAAACACACTACTGGACTGATATCACAGATATTAATAAACTTCCCACGTGGCTCAGTGGTAAAGAACCTGCCTGCCAGGAGACACAGGTTCAATCCCTGGGTCGGGAAGATCCCCTGGAGGAGGAAATGGCAACCCACTCCAGTATTCTTGCCTGGAGAATCTCATGGACGGAGGAGCCTGGCAGGCTACAGTCCCTGGGGTCACAAAAGACTCGGACACGACTGAGCCTGCTTGCTAGACTGAATACTTCTCACAGACAACTCATGCTTTCTTTTAAAATGAAATTTGAATTTCAAGCCTAGATTACTTCATAGTGTCATTTTAAATCGATAACATCTGGAAGGGATGGGGAGGGGAGGGGAGGGGAGTTTCCCTTTCAGCTCTTAGATTGTGTTTCAAGCCCACCAGAAAATTTGGACCTGCTGCAAGTTTAATTTTTGCATCACTGCCGTTTTTTTTTCTCTTAAATTCTCTCCTCGCACACTCCTTCCCTCTGATTATAGTCTCCTCCCCTGCTCTTAAATGTGTCTATTACCCTCAGGCTTTGACCTTGGGCAGACTGTGAGCACAAAGTCATGTTATTTAGAGTGAAGTAACACCAGTAGTCAGGAAGGAACAATGTAGTTCAAGCCAGATAAAATAAATCTCTCATTTCCTGTCAAGGGACTGAGCCAAAAGCAATGATGAGAGACAGAGGGGGCAAACCGCGCAACTCGAAACACAGACGCTGGGGAAAGACAAGACCACAGGCCTCCTTTGAATACAGACAACAAAACCCAAACGAGCCAGAGTGACAGGAGAAGCCAGAGAGCTCCGGAATAAACCAAAACACAGAAAACAGGGGAATCTCGGCAACTCCCTGCCATCCGGAAAGACGTATTTGAATTGTTTGAGCAGAGAGGAGCCTGAGACTTGGAGGGATTCCCCTGCACCCACTGGGAGTTTCATAAACTTTGAAACACACCTGTGGAACTGCCGCTTTTGACTCAGGCAGCTTTAGAATGTAAGGCAGACGGCATCTATCTCTGAGTCACTGTGGGCTGCATATTAAATATGCAAATAGCCACAGGAAGGAGCTCTGGCACTCAAAAGACTGACATCGAGGTGATCACTGTCCCCATCTTTAAGAACTTTGTCTTCTGAATGATTGCTCATTTACTAAACTAACACTTATGGGGTGGCTGCTAGAGGTACAGGTGCTGTTTAAAGTTATTTCAAATATTCCTCTAATCCTTAAAACAAGCCAAAGAGGAGGCACCGTTTTCCTCTTTTTTTATAATTGAGAAGCCTGAGGCACTGAGAGGGGAAAGGACTACTTGGGTCTCGTGGTTCGTGAGGCATAGAGCCTTGATATGAAACCCAGCCCTGCAGATCCGGAGTCCACTCCCTTAATTATGCTACTTTGCTGGATACGTGGCCGTACTCTACTACCATGACATTTTACGCACCTTAGTCGTTTGCAAGCCCTGCTCAGATTCTTTTGAAATCCCCTTTGTTTCAGGAGCACAGTGCTCATGTCTGAATGCTCCTGTCAGATCCAAAAGAGATATAAAAATTACTGAGAGCATGCCACATTCATTAACTAAGATGTGTGTGCATACTTAGATGTGTGTGTGCTCAATCGTGTCTGACTCTTTGCACCCCATGGAGTGTAGCCTGCCAGGCTCCTCTGTCCATGGATTCTCCAAGCAAGAGTACTGGAATGGGTTGCCATTCCCTTCACCCAGGCAATTTCCCAGACCCAGGGATGGAACCTGGGTCTCCTGCATCACAGGCAGATTCTTTACCATCTGAGCCACCAGGGAAACCCACTGCTGCTACTGCTGCTAAGTCGCTTCAGTTGTGTCCGACTCTGTGCGACCCCATAGACGGAAGCCCACCAGGCTCCGCCGTCCCTGGGATTCTCCAGGCAAGAACACTGGAGTGGGTTGCCATTGCCTTCTCCAATGCATGAAAGTGAAAAGTGAAAAGTGAAAGTGAAGTCGCTGAGTCTTGTCTGACTCTTAGGGACCCCATGGACTGCGGCCCACCAGGCTCCTCCGTCCGTGGGATTTTCCAGGCAAGAGGACTGGAGTGGGGTGCCATTGCCTTCTCCTTCACTAGCTATGCTGAGTATTTCACTTTTGTCTGAAGCTCTTCCAAGATGGTAAGGGACTGAGAATTTGTTCATTCATTCATTTGTTCCTTCAGCAAATGCTCATTATTGAGTGCTCACTGCATGTTACACACTCTGATGGCTGACGCAGAGTCAATCAAGGATGCGTTTTAGATCCAATGTGGAATAGAATATACTGTGTAAGGGGGCTTCCTGGGTGGTGCTGGTGGTAAAGAACCCACCTGCCAATGCAGGAGACTAAGAGATGAGGGTTTGATCCCTGGCTTGGGAGGATTCCCTGGAGGAAGGCATGGCAACCCACTCCTGTATTCTTGCTGGAAAATCCCATGGACAGAGGAGCCTGGCAGGCTACAGTCCATAGGGTTGCAAAGAGTCAGACATGACTGAAGCGACAGCACCCACACGCATACTGTGTGAGGAATCCTTCACAAGTACAGCAAAATTCTTAAAGATGACTCCTAGTTTATATTTGGAGACAGGAATTTTTTTAGGATGAAATATCATCTAACCTTTTGAATCAAACATTAAGAAACTCATGTAGAGATAGGAGCATTCTTTAAGAGACTCTGTCCACCTAGTGCCAAATAACAATGGACACGAATACTTTAGAAAAAGCATGCCTCATTGTGAGAATGTTTCTAAGACTTAATTTGTAGTCTTCCGTAATTCTCCTTGCACCTCTTAGACTAGAGAAGGTAGCAGCATTTTGGATCTAACCATACACTGTGCCTAATTCTCTTGTGGCATATAACATATTATACTACACTTAGGTGCAATAGCATATTTACCTGCTAAACTAAGCTTCCTGAGTGGGGTATTGCATTCTTCATCTTTGTGTTCTACTGCCTGTTGTAGTATCTGGAATATAAAACTTACTCGATATATGACTTTTAAATTAATGGATAAATACATTTTGCATATACACATAAATCAGAGACATGCACACACTTTTCCATGTGTAATATTATGCAAATTGTGGATGGTTCAAGACAAATTGTGCTATTAAAGGCAATGAGTATTCCTTTTATAAAAGAATAACCATAATAATATAATAGATAATTTATTTGAATGTTTACTATAGAAAGCCTAATAAGATCCACTTCTATGTATTTAGTATGGGCTATTTAATTTAATCCTTACCCTAATTTTATGAAGCATGTACATGCTTTGTTTTAAGGTCCAATTGAAAATGAGGGAATTTCCCTGGAGAAGCCCATGTGCTGCAACGAGAGCGTAGCCCAAGCTTGCTGCAACTAGAGAAAGCCCTCTGTATTACAGACAGATTCTTTACCATCTGAGTTAACAGGGAAGCCCAGAGAAAGCCCACATATAGCAACAAAGACCCAGCACAGCCAAAAATAGTTTAAAAAGTTTTTAGTGCACCGTAACTGATGGACATTTTACTTTAAGTATTATATAATTATTCTGTTACCATTACTAATGAAAAAGACTCAGGGGAATAAAGACATGTTAATCTCCCTCCCTTTCTGAGAAATAATAAAGTAGTCCCAGTTCAGAAGGTTGATTTTTTTTTTTTTTTTAGAAATTCCGTAAAATATCCAGATCCTCAGAAAAGAGAAGTAATGTAACTCAGGGAAAGGTTTTGTTTGGGTGATATGTGATTGTATGAGGAAACTTGTGCATTGTTAAGATATGTAAGCCACAGAGATGCCCCATAATAGACTAAGAAAACCCTTGCCTGAACCCCTGGAGAAATTCAGTAAGAAAATTGGATCAGACCAGTCAGACACATGTGGGTGGAGAAGATTGTTCTAGCTCTATCATGCTTATATTTGAATGAGAAAGGTCCCTTTGATAGAGTTTGAATTTTGTTTGTTGAATTGTGTTTGTTGTATGTTTAGTAATCTGTCCCTATATGACAGAACACAAACTATTTTAACAAAATGAGAAAACTAATTCAGACGTTCAGATATTTTGTTTCCTGATGCCCATAGTACATGCACATACAGGTATCCTGTAAATACTGACTAGTCTTTTGCTTTCTGATATTTATTGACCTTTTTACCTCTCTGCTTTGTCATCTGTTGATAGAAAATGGGACTTTTGCTTAATCTAACCCAGGATGTTTCCTTTAAACAAAACAATTACTTCCTTTCGACAGGAAATTTATGAACCAGAAAGTGTGTGTAGACAATTCATCTCTTCTTTAGGTACTTTGCAACACAGTGTGAGCCTAAGGTCGGCTCAGGCTCTGGTGGGGAATAATATCAATTATTTTTATGAATCAAAATGCCCCAACTTGGGCTGTCTGTTCCCATCTCTCCTCTACTAATATTCATAGTTAGGATATCACAATTAAACACTGGTAAATAATAGATAACGCATTCTTGGAGAACCATGTTTGCTGAAGGGATTGTGTGCTTCACAAAAGCAGAAAAATGAAATTATCGAGAAACCAGGAATGACAGACACTAGTACTGACTGTAGTGTAGCCATGTATAAAAGATGAAACTCAGGAACTATTCACAGTATGGACAGAAAATGGTAACGAAAATACATATCTATTGGTGGATTTCTTTACCTGTCCTCAGGAGGAAACAACCAATGAAATCAAGTACAATGATCCAAACAGATAAAAGGAGATCTATTTTATGCAACATACAACTGAACTGTGGAATTCATTGCTGCTGTCACTGAAGCAAATGGCATACTTTAGTTTTTAAAAAGGGGTCAATCATTTTTATGAACATGGAGAGCCCTGTGATTACATTATCTTGAGAAACTTTAAGAAAGTCCAGTCAATCACACTTAAGGTCAGATCAATACCTTGGTCAGGAAAAAATATTTCCATATTTCATTCATACAGCATACTTGTTGTTGGTATAGCACACTTGAGGGCTTTACTGGTGGCCCAGTGGTAAAGAATCCGCCTACAGCTGGGGAGACTCAGGTTGATCCCTGGATCATCCCCGGGAGAATAGAATAGCAACCCCTTCCAATAGTCTTGCCTGGAGAATTCCATGGACAGAGGAGCCTGGCGGGCTACATTCCATGGGGTTGCAAAAACAGTCGGACACAACTTAGCAACTAAACAATAACAAACAAATAGTACACAATATGTTATTGATTTCTAGATTCTGTTCTTGGCCAACATTCAGGACAGATTCTAGATTAGGATAAAAATTGTACAAAATGTTTTGTCAGTTTTAACTGCTTTATTGCTGCCTTGTATATGTGATACTATAAAGGTACATATTGATATTATTGTGCAGAAATTAATGCATAATTATTAGAACTAATAATACCAAGGCTTCCTAAAGTTGTACTCTTTGTTTATATATGTGTATTTTAGTCCTTTATTTTTGTGATAAAAATCTGATGTTAATCCAGTTCTACATTAATTTTTTTCTGATGTTTGAAGACATATTAAAAAGGGTTAAATGTAGTATTGCTTAATCACTTGGAAATAAGGCAAAAGTGGTCAGTACTCTGTCTTGTACATGGCAGTTGTTAAACAACTTTAATGATTAATTTGGGGCTTTAACAAAAGGACTTAAGTATTACTTAATGTGTACTTAATGTTTATTTTTAAATGCAGTTTAAAATAACAGTTACACTTATTATTAACCAATGCATTAAAATAAGGTCATCTCACCCAAATTTGTTACTTTGCCATTTGTCACAAGAACATTCTCAAATTTAGGGGTGGTGTCTTTAAAAATTACTGATTATTTCTGTATAGTCAGATCAAAAATTGTTATCTAAAGGTGTATCTAATTTTCACTTAGGCATTTTGATGTTTCCTGAGCATGGGGAGCAATTTTTTATTTCATCTGTGTTTTAATTTTTACAAGGCTCTTTCAATATGCTGTTCAACATTAGGCTCCCCTTATGTGAACAGTCTGGAAAGTGATTTTTTTTTTTTTTGCAGTTATAAATTCACAAGAGAAGCCCAACTTTGATAAAGAGATAAAATGAATGGTTTAAGGACATTAACATATGTAGTTATGGTATTCTATTATACATATATAGTCTTTAATCAAAGGAACTCTGAATACTTTAATGTCCTCATAAAATTTGGTTTATAACTGACAGTATTTCTTAAGCCCCAGATTGATTCCTCTCTCTGTCTTCTCAATCCAAGAATTTGTCATTTTTCTTGCACATGGTGTCACTAGTAAGGAGTTCTCTGGAGCTTGTAACTTAGTATTCTCAACTTGACAAACATGTTTAATGTTTATAATAGAGGGACTGAGGGTATACACATATCCAAGATAAACTTATTTAGTAAGTTCCCAAGTATTCAGTGAGCCTTATGACAAACAAAGTTCTCCTATAGGATTCAGAAAACAGAGAAATTCCCCTTCTTGGTCCCCCACAACCATCAAAACTAATCTTCAGGATTGTTCACTCTGGTGTCTCTGGTCCCTTTATAGAAAACTAAGTTTTCCTAAACGTCGAGATTTTCTACTTTAAGAAATATTAGTGTATTCTGATTACTGATGAGGGGGGATATTCTTTAATTTAGAGCTATACTTAAAGCATGCTCAGGGTTCTTCTCAAAGGTTTTTCCCCTAATCACAAGATAATCCAAACATTCAAAGGAATTTTTAATAAGCATTGCAGACATTTAGCTCAAGTAAATATATAATATTTGTGGGGCAACTTCAAATCGTTTATGCTTTTCAATAATCGGAGAAAAATCGTGCAGATTTTGAGCAATCCAAGTGCATAATGTCTTGTGACAGTGTAATAGCAATACTGCTACAATTATTTTCTTCCTACCATGAGCAAGTATTTACTAGGGATTTATGTTGGTAGATTTGTGATATTTTTCACTTGAAAAAGTTTCATCACAAGCCATTTTATAGTTTAGAAAGTGAAAACTCAGAGTTGTAAAAGTAACATGTCCATGGTCATACAGTGAGAAAGTTAGGACTATCAACTCTAATTTCTGTTCATTTGTCTAAGTGCTAAAGAAGTGATATTTAGAACTGTTTTTTTCTATGTGCTAGTCTTTTGAATTTATCCCAAAATATTTCCATAATTCTGCAGTAAACACTACTGTATGCTCACCACAGTTCTAGGTTTCATATATATATTACACAGAAATCATGTTACATCTTCCTGGGAAAATAATGCTAACATAATTGAACCAAGACAAGCCTGTGTGAGCACCTCGGTATGAATTTAATTTTTATTTTTAAAAAATTGACATGTGTATCTTGTTTCCATAATAAGATTAAAATCAGCAAAGTTAGGAAATAAGTGTTCACTTCTATTCTATCTACATAGGTAGGCTTCCTATGGGACCTTGCCACTTCCGACTGGACACAATAGGTGATTGATAAAAGTTTCTTGATTAAATGAATAGCTTTTCCTTCATTAAGTTTGTAATTCAATATGTTTAATACATTATCCTTCTTATATTTCTGTCCTTAGAAACATATGAGAGAGTTCAAAGGAGTAAGGGAAATTAATATGTATATATTGTAGAATTTAGATAAAATTTTCACTTATATGAAAATGCTGAGATTCTTTTATCATCATTATACCTACAAAAACATTTTACCATTTTTGTAACCATTTGCGCTTTAACTACTTTAAGTATATATGATTTGCCTTTTATTGTTAAATATGAGCCATATTAGATTTGTTAATATACAGGCGAGCCCTATTAGAATTGACTTTTATAGTTGCAGTGTTTCAGAAGTTTTTTGTTTGTTTGTTTCTGTAATCAATGAACTCAAGAATAGCCCCTTGCATCTAACTCATCTCCGTATTATCTATCCAGTGTTGACTTTAGTGAGACCTTGAACAGTCACCACTACACAATATGCTTTAAAGTTTTAAAAGCTATTTGTTTTGGCTTGTTGTAGTCTAGCAATTGAGAAATTATTTAGTCATAGCTGATCTTACACACAGGAAAAACCATCAAATCATCATCTCTTTTTGAATGTCTATGTTTTTTTCGGAAGGCTTCATTACTTCTGGGGATATAAGTGAGTCATATGTGTTGGGAAAGCTCACAGTTTCCATGATTGCTCACATTTTTTGACTTTAATATTTACCATTAGAAATGACATTTTATTCTGCCAGGAATATGGGAAAGGGGGTCGATATCCAGAAGTCTCTTTTCTAGTAAAACTATGATTGGATAAGACTATGTAATAGATAGGTGTTCTTGTTTTCATTCTGATGCTAAGGATCAGAAGAAAATATAAGAAGTAAACTAGTTGTAAAAAGCAGTGATCGTGTGAGAATAACAATTTATAATTTTTAATTGGGAAGTCCACATAAAAATCATAGAGAACTCTGCAGCTGACTTGAGGCTGATGTGCTCCATGTCTGTAAACCGGACTGAGGCACTGTATACATCGATGAAAGTGTGTTACAGCTTGGAAAGAAGACTCAGAAATAACAGAGCAGCTGATGTCCATTCATTTTCTATCATATATTGCTCAAGAGTGAATAGTACAATATTGAAATACTGAATTATTTTCAGTTGAACTTCAAACCTAAAATATGTAACTTCTTGTCATGGGTAGTAGATAAAAAACATCTTCTTAATCTTCCTTTACCTGAATTATGTTGGGCTTTACCTGGACCTCTTTGCCTTCCTTTGCAAAAATGCAAAGCAAAGTGGGGGTTGAAGTTCCCATTATGTCAACAGGTCTCAAGAATGTGGCAATGTTTGGTTGTGTAACTAATTTGTTTTACAAAAGGAAGAGCCCTCCTTAGGATTTTTGGAGCTAACACTGAAACTCCCCAAACCTCATCACACGTCACAGGACTGTGGCGAAATACTGTTCTCTGGGTCACTGGGAATCACAACAGAGTGATTCCCTCTTGACCCCTGGCTTCTAGAGTTGGCATTGTCACAGCTCCAGAAGGTAATGGGAAAGCCCAAACTTGACAGTGCAATGAATATGCACGACCACTGCGTTCCCTGCGTCTCTGCCACTGGCAGAGCTTCCTGGGAATTCAAGGCACATGTTGTACTCTGAAAAAACCTCCACACATTCGCATGGTTTCTGGCTGAAAGAAAGGTTTATTTGGTGACTCATTTACATTTATCTTCCTCTGTTAATTTTGGTAGGGTTTTATCTTTGTTTCTAGCAACTATATGATGAAAGCTCTCTAAACATGAAGAAAATATACAGGATAGTTTTGTCAGATTTTAAATCTCCATTTCTACTCTTTTCCCCTTTTGGATCTCTTTTTAGGGAAAGGGGAATGAGTGGTTTCAGAAAGCATCTTTAAAGTATTTACAGCATCCTGCATAACTCTTTATGGGTTTAGCTATCAAGTTTGGACTACTGCTTTTATCACTACTCTGTGTAACAATTTGCAGTAGACCTGGTAATACTAGCATTAAATGTACATTATAGCATGTAGTGCCACTAAAATGGAGAAGTAGTGTTGGAAACTGCTAGACAGACACCAATTAGTCTCTATTTTGAGGAAATATTTTAGTGAAAGTGAATAAATAATTCTTGTAACTATAGATATGTACAAATGCACATTTATGAGATGTAACATCTTTTCATAAAATTTTATATTTAACTTTGGAATAGAAATACGTTTGACTGGAATATTTTGAACTTTTTAAGTTAAATATCACTTAAATGATATATTTCATCATATACTTCTCACTGCATTTTTTATTCGCCAGCCTCCTTGACTCTCCCCCAGTATAACTCTGATCGTAGACTGAAGCATTTTAAGTCAACATCGGGACAAGGTAGCTGTCTCTTTTTCTTAACTCATTTAGCTCTTTTAGCTGTAGTTGATTCACAGCAAGTTTATATCCAGATTCACAGAATTATTGATTAAAGTCATGAAATATCATTACCATCCATACATGGGAGCTCGTCTTGTACCATCAATGACAATGCTAAGAAACAGACTTCAAAATGGTTAATATCAAGGTATCAACCTATCCGCTTTATCAGGATTCACTCTTTTCACTATCTGTATATCTGCTCTATGTATGTGTATATATGTTATTTATTGGAATTGTCTTAAGTGCATACTTGAATAGCTCACAAGGGTCAAAGAGAGTTCAAATGATAGAAAAATGGTTTGTTATTTTCTCCCTCCTCCACCCCCCATCACTAATACTAACTGACGAAGAGTGCAAGGCAGTGTCCTTCAATTTAAAGAGACAACCTTGTTCATTCGGAGGGTGAGAATGCCATTTTTGTGAAATACTGTAAATAGTAATTCACAAGAGGGTGACTTTTTTATTGCTTTTACATTGATAACATGCCTTGTGAAGACTTACAGTTATTCTGCTGAATTTAAGAGAGATAAGAATGGAATGTGTGTGTTAATTTAAACATCTGTACATACAATGAAAGAATCCTTTATTATGCAGGAAATCAAATCCTTTCATGTGTTAACCAATATCAAATAACTTTTAAAGTTGTTATCCAATATGTGAATACTTTATTTCTTTATTCAGGTTTTCCTTCCACCCTGCCTTCCTGAAATATTGAGAAAAGGGCCCTGATCATAATATAAATCCCTGAATCTACAGTTTGTAAAAGTGAATTTAAATCACATCTAGAAGCAGTATCACTAGCCATAGCAGCATCCGACTGCAGAGCAAACCACAAGAACTGAGAGCTGATGTCAACCAAAATAAGGGTGCAGCTTGCTGTGTATTCAGTTTGCATAGAGCCTGTTATTCAGCTTGATGAAAAATAATGGCCATGTGTACAGGTCACTGGTGAACATAAAAATCACATACTGATTCACTCCTCAAGAGAAGTACCTTAGCAATCTCAGTTGGCTACCTTGCACATTAACCCTGTATACCTTCATGATATTTTTTTGGTAAGGTACAGTCGAAGCATTTGAGAATTGGAATGCGAAAAGCTGTTAAGTAAGTGTAGTGTTGGAATGTTTAATGGCATTAATTATCATTTATACATGGACCTAATCCTTCTTAAGGCCCAGAAGGCAGTGACTCACTGGGTTGTCATTAACTGTCATTATTGCTGGTCAAGTCAACTTCCTATTCATAAAAATAAAGAAAAAGATTAATGGTGAAAACATGTCATTCTATAATACAGTATTTGGGTTGTTAACTATCTTATTCCCTATTCTGTTGGCATTTGGAAATTAAATGGAACTCAATATTTTTATCATTACAGTTAAAGCCTTAAAAAAAGTCTCTCTGTATATGTGTGTATAATTTTTTTCTTTCCTTGAGGTTCTCCTTGTATGGGGTGGGGGGAAACACCTTATAAAAGATCTGTAGAGGAGTTTTGTTTTTGTTTTAAATTGATCATCTCTGAGGGACAGAGATCAATTTGGAAGGATAACTACCTATAGATGGAAACAAACAGCTGGCCAGTTCAGGGCAAAACTTTCTCCAGTCTGAGAATTTGGCACCGTGCAATTAACCGTTCATATTTTGTAATGAATGAGGGGCAAACAGCAGGATAAATAGTTGTAGAAGTTTAAGTTTCATAACATTAAAGTATGCCCAATTATACATAGTGAGGGAAATGCTTTTCTTTCTTTCATTAGGAAATTATTTATACATAATGGCCAGTGAGTTGAAGGACTGTGATTTATTTTTTTGACCTAATATAGTTATTACATTTTATTTATGGTCACTATTCCTGGATGTGATATCATTTACTTGTGGTTTCTGACAAAAGAAGAAAGAAATATCCCCGTAGTTTTCTTCTCTGCTGTTTTCTTTGTTGCTTTGTTTCTTTGTTTTAGGGTTGCTGCTTGGTTTGATTTATATATTGTGCTAGTTTCCAATGATCCATCAGGAAAGCCGGTTTTTATTTCTGATTTTCAATTTTTCTTTGTAAAGGTTTATTTGTAACTGTTATAGGGGTTCGTGTGTGTACTAGAGTGTACGACAGGCTGCAGTGTAAGCTGTGGTTGTTATCAGTGGTTAGTATTTACTGAGTAACTGCATATTCTAAGTCCGGAGTTGGTGAAATTAAAAAGTAGATGGCATTAGGATAAGATATAGGTACAAGTTGCCAAAAGTAATTATATTAACTTTTCTACCCTCGGAGTCACTTAGAATCTTCTCACAACGGCCAGTTCTGCCACCATATAGTATTTATTGAGAAGTCACAGTTTGCGAGGTACAGAAAAAAGCATTGGAAAGACAGAACCATGATTTCAGACAGAAATGTAAAACAGGATTTGGGAGACTTTGAGCTTACATCGTCAGGAGACGCTGGGGTTTAGCATTCTGTTTCATGTGGAGACCCGCAGTTAATATGGTCCTTGTTGAAACTTAAAACAGCTCTATTAGGAGCTTGATTGAGAAGTGGGAGAAGAAGGCTAGAGTAAACAAAAGTGTGCATTTTCAAGACAGCCTAATTGTATACAGTACATTTGCTTCCGCAGTTCCTTCTAATCCATCAAATAGTAAAATACACAAGTTTCTTCTATTAAAGTAGATAAAATTGTTAGGTAAGTAGAATACGTAGACCAGAAGGAGGAATGGCATCCGTTTAACAATTCCCTATTGTTCAGAGGATCACAGAAGTACTGTTGCCTGCCTGTCGCATTCAATCAACTTGGGGAAAATGCTGCTTTGGAGAAAAGGGAGAAGGAAACTCTGAAAGTATTTGCTTACACCTTTTTTCAAAAATTCCTCCGGAGTGGTGGTGATGAGCGTCCCAGGAGCAAGGGAGAATGTGGGTTTGTGAAGTGAAAGAGTTATTGGCTTCCCCTCACCCCCATTCCTGTCTTTTACTTTGGTCCTGCCCAGGAAAACTGCACGGCAGTCGGAACTAATTGTAACTCACTCAGGAAAGTCTTCATTAGCACCACCACACATGGTTACCAGATGTGCCGAAAGGCAAGGCCAGGGAGACCGGGGCTGAGACATCCAGGGAGAAGAGAGAAACAAGTAGCTTCATTTGAAAACTTAATAATCTGCCTTTTGTTTCCAAGTGCATTGTGTTAGAGACACTGGAGAGAAGGGAGTTTGGGAAGATGAAACGCCTCCTTATTCACTCATTCTCTGGAAGCTGAATGGAAATTTTTTTGTCTTCTTCCAAAGATCAAAACTTTCTGTGACCATCAGTGGATTGGGAATGTTTTACTTTCTCCGTCAGAAATGAAAAGTACCTGGATTATCAAAGGAGTCATGTTTTTCTCATGGCTGAGATTGATACTTCTAAATTGGGGGTCTTTGAATAGAGAGACTTATAAAAATGTAAATGACATGTAAAAACTGTTGTATTCAGATAGCAATTCCAACTGAGAGTTATTGAAAACAGGCGAACAAGGTTCTTCTCACCTATTCCTAACCTTGATCCAAGTCAGGCATGGAGTGAAAGTGTGAAAGTGAAAGTCACTCAGTCGTATCCGACTCTTTCCAACCCCATGGACTGTAGTCCATGGAATTATTCAGGCCAGAATACTGGCGTGGGTAGTCTTTCCCTTCTCCAGGGGATCTTCCCAACCCAGGGGTCAAACCCAGGTCTCCTGCATTGCAGGCTGATTCTTTACCAGCTGAACCACAAGCGAAGCCCAAGAACACTGGAGTGGGTAGCCTATCCCTTCTCCAGTGGATCTCCCGACCCAGGGATCAAACCAGTCTTCTGCATTGCAGGAGGATTCTTTACCAACTGAGCTATCAGTGAGTGTGGCATTATGTCTTCTTTCAAACAAATTGTGCTACTTTTGGCAGTAAAATTACTGATTAAAGACCTTGAGATTAAATATTTTATTTGCAGTACTTACGGATAAGTTCCCTGGAAATTTGGATTTATTCCTACTCACTGTATGTTCCACAAGAGATTAAATGTGGTCACAGAATTTCTGTTTCTGAAAATGTATTCACCATCTTCTGACTTAACTGCATACCTCTGTCTATAGACATAAATTATTTTGGAAAGCCAGTAAGAACACTCCTATCTAGATGAAACCTCTGGTTCTCAAAATGGAACCTTTTTTCACTGCAGGAAATGATGACATTAAAAAAAATGACACAGTAATTTGGATTCTCATAAAAACATAGCAACTTTGTTATTTATTTATTCAGCGCCTGGACTGGCATATTTTTCAAAAAGTTCATTTTGCAGTGATACTGGAGTTTCAAAGTAATTTTTAAAATTAGACATCAAAAACCTTGAATTAATTATTTGTAAAAATCTTGAATGCTACAACTGAAAATGTCAAGACTGCCTAGGTATTTTACTAGCAGTTTTAGGACAGCACCTTTTTGGGTGATGCTCAATTTGCCCTTCCATTTCTAACACTGCAGTAGAATCATACAACTGGTCTTGTAAGAACATAGCTTAATTTCATTGTTAGATAAATGACTAAGTGGTTATTAGCCTGTTGGGGGTCATGGAACCATTTGAAATTTTGATGAAATCTATGGCCCTTCTTCTCACAAATGTATTTGTACACAGACTTTTAATGTAATTTAAGACAACAGCAACCTCAAGTGTTATTCTAAGAATTAAATGTAGGGACTTTCCTGGCAGTCCAGTAGTTGGGACTTGGCCTTCCAATGTGGGGAGTGTGAGTTCCATCCTAGGGTTCCACATGCCTTGCAGCCAAATAAAAAAATAAGAAACATAGAACAGAAACAATATTGTAACAAATTCAATAAAAACTTAAAAAAATAATTAAATGTATTGATACATATAGTGTGGTTGGAAGCAAACCTCGCAGATATGAAGTGCTGCACTGATGCTGTGTTTGAGCTATCAATGTTCCTCAATTCTTTAATTAAATAGAGTGATCTGAAAATACCTTATGAAAAAGGATATTGAAAATTAATTGTCCTCCTATTAAAAGATTTATCTTTAAACTACTGTATTTCAAATTTTTAGAGCTTCTTTCCTAACTCTTCTTTATTCAGGAACTTAAAAAAACATAAGAACTTAGGAAAGAAATAATATTAGAAGACAACGATCAACATTTAAACAATACAAATGCAAAAATATAACCCAATTAAAGAAGTATTCACTGTTCAGGCAAAGCTAAGGCAAAATGAAATTGTATCTAAAAATAAAAATGTTGGGTAAGTTTTGGCTCTTGATAAATATTTCATTGAGTACATTTAAATTAACTGTGGTATAAACTGATGAGGAGATCTCTCAGTTTTAAAGTAATTATCAACAGTTGCTAAGCAATATAGAAAATAGACAACAATGTAAATTTGCTATTAAAAATGTCATCATTGTGTGGGAAAAACTACTTTTTTACAATTTCTTGCTATGTTTCTATATAGGAGAATATGAAGTCATTATTATTTCTCATAAATATAAAATACGGTTATTTATTTTTAAAATAAATTTGCTCAGCTTCTAAGTAGCACCAACTTATTTGTTGACTTAGGTCCTTAACATTCTTGTGTTTGGGTAAAATGTCTTTTTTCTTTATTTGTTTTTAGAAACAAGTAAAAAGTATATTTTAAATTAACTAAATAATATTAAATAGATGTTTACTGCTAATTAGTGTATGGTTTGAATTGTAATTATGTCATCCAGAGGGACTTTATAAATACAGTCTAGTTAAAGCATGATTCAATCTTCAATGATTCACAGAGGCATACATTCATTATTATTCATTTAGTGCTCTCTGATTTGAGCTCTAAATGTAATCCAAGAAAAGATGGAGGGATTTTACTTTTATTGTCATGATTTAATATAGCAGGTCCCTTAGTTATCATCCTGTACTAATCCAGGGATTGTTACAACTTCTTAGAGTCTGTTATTTGATTTTTAACTCAGTCTGTTTATCATACTAGCAGAGCAGCATGTAAATTCAAGAGGTTAGAGGAAGATAACCCATCTCATTACAAGACAATAACCATATATTTTTCTACTGTCCAAGTTTTAGTTTAACTTTGCTCTTTGATATATTACTATGTTAAAACTCTTAACCATGGCTTCTATTCATCTAAACTATAAAGAAACTACCAACTTCATTTATCCAACAATCTTTATTAAGTCCTGAGTCCATGTTGTGTGACAGGCATTTGCTAAGTGCTCTGAATAGGATACAATTATGATCCGCCCTGAGAGATCTTACAGACCAGAATAAAACACTAAAACACTGAAAAAGTACTGTTTATTGTGAAACTGTTGACTTTTACAAAAGTTTTTTTAAGATTTATCAATTTAGTTATTATTACTATTTTTTGGCTGTGGTCGGTCTTTGTAGCTGCGAGAGGGCGCTCTCTAGTTGCAGCGAGCTGGGACTATTCTTTCTTGCTGTGTGTGGGCTTCTTTGTGGTGGCTTCTCTTGTTGCAGAGCACAGGCTCTAGACTCAGGCTTCAGCAGTTGCAGCATGTGGACTCAGTAGTAGTGGCACATAGGCTTTCTTGCTCTGTGTCATGCGGGATCTTCCCGAACCAGGGATCAAGCTGGTGTCCCTTGCGTTGCAAGGCGGATTCTTCAATCCTGAACCACCAGGGAAGCTCCCAAAGTTTTAACTGCACAGAGTGCCCAAGAGAAAAGGCAGCCAGAGAAACCCATCTCACTCCCAAATCCTCGAAGTCATAGAACAGCATTTTCTAAAGCTCAGAAGGGAGAGAAAGAACAGTGAAATCAAAGAACTGCAAGGTGAGAAACATGGACGAGCAGAGAGAATTGTGAACCAGCAGTTAATAGGGACCAGCCTGGGGAGGCCCTTGCAAGCTTGTTTGAAACTGTTGGACTTTTCTTAGACTTGTGGTGGTTATGGGAAATTTGATGTGATTGGATTTGCATTTTTACTAGATGAGTTTAGGTGTAAGGTAGAGGATATGTTGGAGGGGAACCAGACTAGAGACAGAGAGATATGAATAGCCTATGACAGTGATCTGGAGAGAGAGATCAGTCACTTAAAAGCAGAGCCAATTTCTAATACTGGGGGACTTGAGGGCAAGAAGGAAACTTTGGTGGAAGAGTGGGCGCATAAAGAAGGGGTTTCCGTATGAGGACCTCTGTATGTCCCAGTCTTGCTTTCCCATTGCCATTCTTATGACTTTTCATCTTGGTCTTAAAAAATACCATGTTATACTACCTTCAGATAACCACTTGAATAACCTTTACAGAAAGGACACTGCTTTTGGAAGTCATGTTGAAGGGAAGTTGCTGCTGCTGCTGCTGCTAAGTTGCTTCAGTCGTGTCCGACTCTTAGCGACCCCATGGACTGCAGCCCACCAGGCTCCTCCGTCCATGGAATTTTCCAGGCAAGAGTACTGGAGTGGGTTCCCATTGCCTTCTCCATGAAGGGAAGTTATCATTCATCAATTTCTATTTTATCTTATCTTGCTCTTTCTCTTATCTTGCTCTGTCTGCTCAAAGTAGAGTTATAGAGGACAATAGAGTCAGACTTGAGAGATATTTAGGACAGATTAATGTGACATAATCTTTTGCTGGATTTGGGGATTATTTCTAAATTTCTAGCTTTGGAGTTTCAGTGAATAGTGGTGTTGTTTAGAAAACACTGAGGAGAGGCAAGAGGAGGTAATGAATTTGATTTAATTTTAAAAAATTTATTTATTTATTGGCTGCATAGTATGTGGGGTCTTAATTCCCCTACCAAGGATCAAACATGCACCCCCTGCATTGGAAGCATGGCATCTTAACCACTGGACTGCCTGGGAAGTTCCTAAATTTAATTTTAAACTTGCTGAACTTGAGATGCCTACAAGACATCCACGTCAAGATGTAGACGAGTAGAATATGGTAGTCTGGAGTCAAGAGAGCAGATTTGAGGGTTCTTTTCACATAGATGGTGCTCAAAAGCATAAGAGTAAATAATACATCAGGGGCTTCCTTGGTAACTCAGTGGTAAAGAATCCATCTGCCAGTGCAGGTGTTATGGGTTTGATCCCTGGGTGGGGAAGATCCCATGGAGGAGGAAATGGCAACCCACTTCAGTATTCTTTTTTTTTTTCTAATTAATTTATGTTTAATTGAAGGATAATTGCTTTACAATATTGTGTTGGTTTCTGCCATGTATCAGCATGAAACAGCCTTAGGTATACATACGTCCCCTCCCTCTTGAACCTCCTTCCTACACCCTAATCCCACCCCTCTATGTTCTTACAGAGCACCAGTTTGAGCTCCCTGAGTCATAGAGAAAATTACCACTGGCTATCTATTTTACACATAGTAATGTATATGTTTCCATGCTACTCTATCAATTCACTGCCCCCCTGTCCCCTCTTGTGTCCACGAGTTTGTTCTCTTTGTTTGCATCTCCACTCCTGCCTTGCAAATAGGTTCATCAGTACCAGACATTTCTTCAAAAAGGACATATAGATGGGTAATAAACACACAAAAAGTTGCTCAACATCTCTCATTATTCAGTTCAGTCAGTTCAGTTCAGTCGCTCAGTCGTGTCCGACTCTTTGCGACCCCATGAATTGCAGCAAGCCAGGCCTCCCTGTCCATCACCAACTCCTGGAGTTCACTAAGACTCACGTCCATCAAATCGGTGATGCCATCCAGCCATCTCATCCTCTGTCGTCCCCTTCTCCTCTTGCCCCAATCCCTCCCAGCATCAGAGTCTTTTCCAATGAGTCAACTCTTCGCATGAGGTGGCCAAAGTACTGGAGTGTCAGCTTTAGCATCAGTCCTTCCAAAGAACACCCAGGACTGATCTCCTTTAGAATGGACTGGTTGGATCTCCTTGTCATCCAAGGGACTCTCAAGAGTCTTCTCCAATACCTCAATTCAAAAGCATCAGTTCTTTGGTGCTCAGCTTTCTTTATAGTCCATTGGTGGGATGTAAATTAATACAGTCACTATGGAGAGCAGTATGGAGATTCCTTAAAAAACTAGGAATTAAACTATCATATCACCCAACAATCCCAGTACTGGCCATATAACCTGAGGAAACCATAACTGAAACAGACACCTGTAACCCAGTGTTGATTGTAGCACTGTGTACAATAGCTAGGACAGGGAAGGAACCTAGATGTCCATCCACAGATGAATGGATAAAGAAGCTGTGGTACATACATACAATTGAATATTACTCAGACATAAAGAGGAACACATTTGACTCAGTTCTAATGAGGTGGATTAACCTAGAGCCTATTATACAGAGTGAAGTAAGTCAGAAAGAAAAAACCAAATATTATATATTAATGCATATATATGGAGTGCACTCCAGTATTCTTGCTTGGGAAATCCATGGACAGAGGACCCTGGAAGGCTATAGTCCATGGGTTTGCAAAAGAGTTGGACATGACTTAGTGATTAAGAAGGCAGCCTAGTGTAAGATCATGAGGAATTTCTAGTTCTAAGGGTCTGGAATCTCAGAAGCCAGTGAGACATTGTTTTGAGGAAATAGGAGTATTTAGCTGTAATAGATGTACCAGGGAATTAAGCAAGTGAAGGAATATGTGAATCAGCATCTGCTACTTTTGTCAATGTGAATGAAGAGTTTCAGTAGACTCAGAGGAAATTTTGAGATGGCGTGCTCAGAAAAATTCACGTTAAGCAGAGACTATAACTATACCAATATGATATGAAGCTTTGTGGGTTCACCTGGCTTTCAAATTCACTTTTAAAAGTTTACTTATGTATAAATCTTTCTTAAATGCTTCTTTACCTCTGTAGTGTGGCGTATTATATTTATATTCGCAATCTCTGCAAAGTCCTTTGGGATGGCGATATACTATTCCCTTGGTGGCTTTCTCTTCTAGTGAGTGGATGAGATTACGTTAACTCTGATGCAGATGTACAGTGACAGACTTTAAAGAAATCTTTGTATGCAGTTTAACAGCCATAGCTAAAGGTAACAGCTCCTCTATAGTCAAAAGGCTTCACAAATTCTAGACACAGCACTAACGGGGATTTCCCTAGCCACTAGTTCCCTGGTAGCTCAGATAGCAAAGAATCCGCCTACAATGTGGGAGACTTGGGCTCGATCCCTGGGTTGGAAAGATCCCCCAGAGAAGGGAATGGCTACCAACTCCAGTATTCTTGCCTGGGGAATTCCATGGACAGAGGAGCCTGGCAGGCTACAGTCCATGGGGTCTCAAAGAGTTGGACATGACTGAGCAACTATCACCAGCCATTAGTTAATTATAGTTGATGATTTTTTAAAAAAATATTTTTTTCTCAGGTTTTTCTCTTTTGAGATAAGAAACATTCTATACTCAGAACATCTAATACAGAGTTGGAGGAATTCTTTACATGTTAAAATTATGTTATCTTCTGTAGTCCAGGAAGTATCATTGGAACCTTCAGTCCCATGATTACCCTGTCAAAATCATTTCCTTTAGGAAGCAACTGCCAAGGCTAACTTTAGTTTTCCTTTGCTTTTTTGTTTCCTGTGGCAACCCACTCCAGTATTCTTGCCTGGAGAATCCCATGGACGGAGGAGCCTGGTGGGCTGCAGTCCATGGGGTCGCAAAGAGTCGGACACGACTGAGCCACTTCACTTGTTTACCCTAATTATATGAGGCATTTTTCTTTTTTACAATTTTTAAAGTAAGACTGTAAGCCTATAGCTATGTTGAATCTGGTTATTAAAAAAAAAGTTAAGCCATCTTATTGGATATATTCAGATTCTAAGGTTTTATTTACATATGATAATCCAGTCTATTAATGGGATGTGGATTAGAAAGAAAATCTGGTCTCCAGGAGCTAATTGTTTAGTATACAGAGTTTCTACGATTTTTATTATATTCTTGCTAATCATAATATTCACCTTAGTGAGAGCCAACTCAGTTTTCTGATTTATTTGTGAAGAAAATTGGGTGGCCACAAATGAATATTGTTACTTATTCCATGGAATGTTTTTTTTTTTTTTCCAGAAATTACAGTCACTGGTATTTTTTTAAGTGTGCTGTTTTATTTTGTGAATAATTTTGAAAGTTTCTTTTGGTGTTTTACCATCTCCCACTTGTTTATTACCTGTCAGCTAATTTGAGGATTTGAAAGGAATATTTTACTCTTCCCTGTAATAAACATTAGGTGCCACTACATAGAAGAAGAGAGTCTCTACAGCCTGAGAACCCATTCATCTGTGACTAGTGGGAGATCAGTCACTCTTCTCTGTATCTAAAATAATATTTTCTTTGAGAAAACTTCTAGCAAATTTATTATGGTAAAAAATAGAAATGGAGATGTTTAAGGAAGAGAACTATAGTTGAACTAGCACATTTCAATTCTTTTTCTCTGGATTGGATTCTATTTATTGCTTTTTGTATGAGTTTAGTAAAATCGATTAGAGGCACATTGAGTTTACCATGGTCTCAGTTCCCAGCTGCCACACTCTTTGGGTCTCAGTCTGTACAGAGTGTGTGCTCAGTCACTCAGTCGTGTCTGACCCTTTGTAACCCTATGGACTGTAGTCCGCCAGGCTCCTCTGTCCATGGGATTCTCCAGGCAAGAATACTGGAGTGGGCTGCCATTTCTTCCTCTAGAGGATCTTTCCCATCCAGGGACGGAACCCATGTCTCCTGCATTGGCAGGCAGTCTTTGCCACTGAGCTACCTCGGAAGTTCAGTCAGTTTGTGTATATTCCATTTCTTATTCGAATATTATCCTTTAAGTACAAAGGTTCATGCTCTCCAAGTTTGCTGAGATCCCTTTTAATGAGCTTTCTGTTTTGTTTCTTTTTTATTTTCTTTTTTTTTAAAATATTTTATACCCTAAAAAAGACAGTTAACCTTTAAAAAATATTTTCCACAGGTTTCTATTTTTTTTTTTTTTTGGCCATGCTGCTTGGGGGATCTTAGTTCCCCAACCAGGGATCGAACCCAGGCCCTCAGACATGGAAGCAAGGAGTACTAAGCACTGGACTGCTAGGGAATTACTTCCACAGTTTTTTTTTACATGATTAATAAAGAATGTATTTTTAAGTTACTGCAAATTTAAAATTTAGTAAATGGAGGGATTTTAGGAATCACATTTTAAATTTACATATAAGTTACCATGTTAAGAGAGATCATTTCTGGAATTCCCTATTTGATAGAGAAATTCTGTGTAGGTTATTAATATTAATCTACTTTGCTCAGTGAAAATCTAAGTGTTTAAAATTAGGCTTTATAATCTTTTCTTAATTAGGTCAAATGAAATTCTGAACACTCAGAGTTAGAAATTGGGTATGTTATGCAGGGAGATGAAGGGTTATAGTCCTTTATGATGCATTCTGTCTGACCCTAACACATTATGGACCCCTTCCACTTGTTACTTTGGCAGCATCTGTAAATATAATAATTCGGAATTAATGTTTGAAAATTATTACACATATTTAGAAATATCTGAAATATAGTCAAATTTAGTCAACTTGTTTTGAAGCAACATATTCATCTTGAGCAAATGCCTATGAATTCTCATATTTTCTGAATTCTGGTGGTTATTTTTAAGTTATACTACTTACATTTCATAACTGTCATATAGCAGTTATTTAGGAGGTTAAATCTAAATCAGTTTGGTTTGGTTAGTGTGTGTGATACAGTACAATGTTGATGAAATTACATTGTCTTAATATAAAATTAACTTGATATTTTGCTGGGTGAATGAGATATACTTTATAATATATCAAAAAAATTGTTTTGTAGTTAAAACCAAATAGATCTTTACAATGTATAAAATAGAAGAGTACCATCTTGGAAAGCATAATTAACTCATTCTAACCATTATATTTCATTTCAGTTATATTCCAAAATGCTGAAGCAGTAATGTATTTCTTTGTATTCTAATAACTTAGTAAAATTAAAGAATATTCTCATAGTACTTATCTTAATCTAAATTTGCTTCTGACATGAAGGGAATCTGGCTAAATGCTTATTATAAGGTCACAGTATTTTAAGAAAAGCATAGCAGAATGTTAAAACCTAACACTCTAGAGTCCAGAAACGTGGGTTTACCATTTACTCATGTAAAACCAGGGCAATTTACATATTACCCTAAATCACAGTTTCCTTAGATAATTAAAACACCTTGAGGACAGGGATTAAATCTATTTTATCCTAGTGGCTCAGATGGTAAAGAATCCACCTGCAATTCCGGAGACCTGTTTTGATCTCTGGATCCAGAAGATCCCCTGGAGAAGGAAATGGCAACCCACTCCAGTATTCTTGCCTGTGAAATCTCATGGACAGAGAAGCCTGGAGGGCTACAGACCATGGAGTCATGAAGCGTCAGACATGACTAAGCAGCTAAGTACCTTCACTGCTGTATTCACAGTGCCTGGCACATAGCAAACACTCAATAAATACTGAATGAATTAACAAATGGATACCTGTACCTCATGACTCTTGTAAAGATTCAGTTAAAAATAGTTAAAAAATTTTTAAATAGGTAAATAAATACACGTGTATGTATAGATGAGTGTTGTTGTTTCATTGCTGAGTCGTGTCTTGAATCTTTTGTGACTACCTGGACTGTAGCCCACCAGGCTCTTCTGTCCATGGGATTTCACAGGCCAGAATACTGAAGTGGGTTGCCATTTCCTTCTCCAGGGGATCTTCCCGACCCAGGGATCGAACTGCTGCATCTCCTGCTTGGCAGGCGGATTCTTTACTACTGAGCCACCAGGAAAGCCCTTAGCAGAGTATATGATATATTTAATTGCTCAACTAACAGAAGTTATATCATGATTTTTCTATGTCAACTCTAAGGATAAGTATTTTAAATAACCCCAAATGTAGGAATGTTTTTTGCCTATGTCAAAATTAAGTGCAAGAAGCAATCAGGATTAGCAATTAATTTGGTTGTTTATCTTGTTGAGTATAACTTGAAATAATGTTTACAAACCCTCTAAACCAGTCAACACGTTTTGTACTGAGATAAATTCTCCTCCTCCAAATCAGATGCCGTAAGACTTAAAATGTCTACAAGATAATTGTACATTTTATATCTGGGATTTGGACAGCTTTTCTGGATTTCAGACTAATACGAAAAATTTAACATTCATCCAATTTCTGAGATTTGTCTTAACTATGCAGATCAAGTAATAGTGCTTTTCAAAAAGGAAATGAAGTGGCTTTAAGAGAAACTTGAAGAATAATCCTCAAAAAGCTCTTGATGCAGCTGTTCTATCATGTGTAACAAACATCTGAATTTACTTCCTGAATGTGCTCATTATTTGATAGCTGCATATCACATAAGGAACATAGCTTTCATGAATGCTCCCTGGGAATTAGGACTCACAGATATGTTTGTAACTTCTTTATATCCATTAAATTGAAATAGAAAACTTTAGGTTTCATATTTGGGAAGGGGTTAATTTGTCAAAAGCAACGCCGTTATACCTTTGGATATCTTATGAGGCAGAAATCATCGTTTTCCCTTGAGAAGACATCCAGCACAAACAGTAGCAATCGATTTCAAAGAGGGAAGAATTCAAGTTCTTTACTCAAGGTCAGAAGTTTTGTTGAGGGCACTGACCACCATCTTCCAGTGGGGCGGTGAAGTTAAAAGCCATTCATTCATTCATTCATTCATTCATTCAATGGCATTGAACAAGCATCATATTAAAATGCTTTTAAATTATTTAATTGAAATTAACTTTCATCAAGGAGTGGTTATCTTTATGAGAAGATCATCCCCTTCAGTCAGGCTCCTGGCTGAGGCATGGGAGCATGTGTGGAGCTGTGATATCGACTGAGTCAGCCCTGCTAGCCCTTGGGAGGAAGATGCCATTCTGTTGCACAAAGCATTGTGCTAGGCGATGGGGAGGGACAACGGTGAATCGCTTTTACCACTAGACGTTATGTATAGATCTCTAGATCTCATGGGATTCCCTGGTGACTCAGTGGTAAAGAATCCTCTTTCTAGTGCAGGGGATATAGATTTGATCACTGGGTTGGGAAGTTCCCCTGGAGAAGGAAATGACAACCCACTCCAGTGTTCTTGCCTGGGAAGTCCTATGGACAGAGGGGCCTGGCTGGCTACAGTCCACAGGGTCGCAAAGAGTAGGACAGGACTTAGTGACCAAACAACAACAATTAGATCCCAATAGAATAGCGGGCAAATTGCAGTTGCTACCCAGTTCTGATTGTGTCTTGATCACTTTCTCTTAAAAGAATTTCAGACATTTTTGTACTTATTTTTAAGATGACGGCAGAAACCTTGACGTGACCTACAATGTCACTTTTTATGTTTTAGGATCTACCTGCCCCTCCAGACTCAGCACACACAGTTCTCTGCCTTGCAACCTAAATTCTAGACATGTCCTTTTCAGACCAATTCATGTGTGCTCTTTCAGGCAGCAGAGTCTCTGCTTCTATCTTCTCCCTTTCCACCAAATTCAGCTTAAATTCTTACTTAACATCTTAGAAAAATTGTCAATTTCTCAGGGAATCCTCCCTTAATAGGTTAAAATTTCATTATACCATGTACCTCCTTTGAACATATACTATATTTAAATTTTACATTTACTTAAACATTTATTTGATTATTTTCCTCACCAGCTAAACTTTAAAGACCATGAGGGCAAAGACAGTGTCTGCTTTTAGTCATTTTATCTCCAGTGCCTGGGACAGTGCCTGACACATAGATACTCAAAAAAATTTTCTCAATGGGTAAAGGGATAAATGAATGAATGAATAACACAATATACAAACAAAAATGCTATATTCCATAAAAAATGTTTGGGAGTTTGGAACTCCCAAAGCACTATGGGAGTTCAGAGGAATAAATGAATTTCCCAAATAACTAACACAGGATACTTGAAAGTAACAACTATAGCTGCATTCTGTAAAGGTACAGAGTGAAAATCTTGCCATATCAGATTGGATGATGCAAGCCCTGGCATTCCACAATTACTGAGCATCTGTCCTATATGGGGCACTCTATTAGGCACTTCAGTGAACCACTCAGATAAGAATTATACTCCTCATCACTAGTTTATGATTCTGGTGCTATCAGTCCAAAAAGTGACCTTGGAATTCTCATTTTAAAAAATCCCTCTGAAATTACATTTTTGTCCTTTGGAAGAACTACTTAATTTGCTGGTATTTCATTTGAGGAGCCCTGGGCCTTGATTATTATTGGGCAGTGGCCTTAGGGTCCTGAGAGGTTACCCTTAGTAACTCTCTGGTGTTGACAAGGTGAAAAGTGTTTAAACTGCCATGGAAATCATCACATCTTCAAACCACTTAAACCTGTCTTGCTAATGAAAGTCTGCCATGCCCGGCCTGTGTCAGTCCCTAGGGCAATCTGTAGGAGGAAGAAACCCCAAGTGTGGATGAACTCCAGCCCTGCTAGGGAAGGGTTGGAGGTGCCTGGCTATGTCTCTCAGGTCTCCGGAGGCACTTTGACTTCTGTCTTCATCTCATGCAGGGTTTCTAGTCTATTTGGAGGAGACAGCTGTCTTCTGATACCTTTTGAGCGCTCAGCATCTTGACCTTTCATTCACTTCCACTTAATAGGTGGTTCTTTTTTTTTCCTCATCTTTTGATAAATGTCCTGGAGTTCCACAGCCCTGCCCATGCTCTGCCAGTGACGTCACCCCGTGGTGGTTATAGCTCTATAGCTGCTGGTGAAGACCTTTCTTGGAAAAGGAACCAGGCCCAGTAGGCTCTGTGCCAGCTGTGTCCAGCTTCCTCCATAAACCCACAGTTGTTGGGATGTTCTCTGCAGCGCAGATCGCTTCTTCTTTAATCACTGGTAATAATGAAGTTTTTGTCATATTAAAGGGGAAAGAAGAGAAGCGATTGAGAATAGTTTGAGAGGATGACTGTGTTGTCCCTCAGGTCCAGCGACAAGAGGACTACAATGGGTAGCTTTCAGAACTACATATGGTCTTCCTTCCGAGGGAGTTGATTAAGCGACTCCGGATGAAATTGAAATCCTGTGATTTGACCTTTGTCTGGCCTGGGAGGGCTGCAATTCGCATAACAATTTCCTTTTGTTCTTTGTTTGGAGTTATTAATCCAACATGAGCCTCGAATTAATCAGGGGTAGTGCGTAGCTCCATTTCTAATTCACAGCTCCACTGCTTGTGTCTTTTTTAATTAAGGCCGAATGATAGCAAGCCTTAGCTCTGATTGCCACACTTGCTAACCACACATTGAGGGATGAAGAGGCTAAACAGGCAGAAGGAGATTACGTCAAGGTTTCACTTAATTGTTTTCTTCCTTTAAGTAAAGAGCACTGACTGAACCTTGTTAATTCTGGCCTGGGAGAACTCCTTTTACAAGTGTTACTTGTCTTGACTTTGGGATGCGGTGGAGACAAATTCAAGTTCTCCTTAGTACCCTCAGGTATAATGACCAAAGGGATTACCCAAGTCACTGTTGCAGTTATAGATTGAAACTCTTCATGGGAGATGGGAGGTTGGTTCGTCATGGGGCCCATGTCACAGAACTTTGACCCTTGGTTGCCTATACATTAGGGCTTCCCTGGTGACTCAGATGGTAAAGAGTCTCCCTGCAATGCAGGAGACCTGGGTTCAATCCCTGAGTTGTGAAGATCCCCACTCCAGTATTCTTGCCTAGAGAACTCCATGGACAGAGGCGCCTATCAGGCTATAGTCAATGGGGTCACAAAGAATCCAACACAACTGAGCAACTAACACTTTCACACTTACCTATACAGGGGTTGATACCTCTGAAGCTCTAAGGACTGTTCAACATTGCTCAGTCAAAACTTTGTAAAATGAATAAATTGGAAATGTGTCTAATGTGACTTAATTTATTCTAGAATTCAGTATCATATGGTTCTGTCTTCTACTTCCTTGGAAAGGATGTAATTACTAGAAGGACCTAATTGTAGTTTAGCTTTACCAAGTAGGCTTTGCTACAGTGTGGAACCCAGGATGTATCATGTGGAATTTTAGTAATAACTTTTTCCCTTTGGTAAAAGTTATTAATTGCCTCCATTCCTTCAACTGCTTCTCATGTTTTAGAAGGGAAATATGATATACAGATATATATCAAATGATAAGTAAAATTGAACTCCAATTTACTATGCACCTCCCTGAAGAAAATGGCTCCTTAAAGAAAATCAGCTCTGAGACTCGAAATCATTTAATTAACCACTGTTCCAGTGAACTTAAGATCTCTGTACAACTCCACAGGTAACTTATTCCTCCCTCCAAATGTCTGACTAATCTGGAAGAAATTGACTCTTCATTACCCTAGAGTTCAAGCTTGGGCAGAGGTGTAGAGTGAAGTAAATACAACAGCCTAATTGGTGCATGATATTTTCCTTTGTGAGACTCAGGTTTTAGAATAAACAAACAAGCAATGGAAAGTTTGACCAGGTAGTCTATATGGTTCTTTTCATCTTTAAAACTGTAATTCTGTTTACATATTCCATCAAATCCCAGATTTGGTCATTTATTTCACTGATCTTTGTTTTGTCTGTCTATGAAAATAGTCGGCTTCCACTGGCTAGTTCAGTTCAGTTTAGTTCAGTCGCTCAGTCATGTCCGACTCTTTGTGACCTCATGAATCACAGCACGCCAGGCCTCCCTGTCCATCAACAACTCCTGGAGTTCACTCAAACTCATATCCGTCGAGTCGGTGATGCCATCCAGCCATCTCATCCTCTATCGTCCCTTTTTCCTCCTGCCCCCAATCCCTCCCAGCATCAGAGTCTTTTCCAATGAGTCAACTCTTCTCATGAGGTGGTCAAAGTACTGGACTTTCAGCTTTAGCATCATTCCTTCCAAAGAACACCCAGAGCTGATCTCCTTTAGAATGTACTGGTTGGATCTCCTTGCAGTCCAAGAGACTCTCAAGAGTCTTCTCCAACACCACAGTTCAAAAGCATCAAATCTTCAGTGCTCAGCTTTCTTCACAGTCCAACTCTCACATCCATACATGACCACTGGAAAAACCATAGCCTTGACTAGATGGACCTTTGTTGGCAAAGTAACATCTCTGCTTTTCAATATGCTATCTAGCTAGAGATGTATGTATATTTTCTACAGGATTAAAGTCTGGGTAATGTTTTAAATTTAAACGTATTATTGTGTTTCAAACTGACCTCCTCTTTTGGTTGCACTCAGTGTTACATTGTTTTTGTTGATATGTGAATCCCTCCAGGCTCCTCAGTTCATGGACTGTTCATGGAATTCTGCAGGCAAAAATGCTGGAGTGGGTAGCCATTCCTTTCTCCAGGGGATCTTCCCAACCCAGGGATTGAACCCAACCTGGGTCTCTTACATTGCAGGAGAAGCCCATATTGTTCTTATTGATATGTGAATTAAGAATTACCTGTGAAAGGGTAAATTAAAGAACAGAATTCATTTTGTAGAGGAAAGGACACTGAACTGGAAGGTAGGGAACCTTAGGTCAGGTCATAGCTCTGTTCTTACTTGCTGTGTGCCCTAAAGTGTTTATGTCTTATTTCCAACTTAGGTAGAATTAGGAAGAATAAACCCGAGTTTTCTTCCAATGTTGACTTTCTATAATTCTGATAGTTTTTATTATGATTAGGACTTTGGGTCAGATACATCAGATGTATTGAATGTTGTGTTTTTCATTATAGAATGTTTTCAGCTCTTTATCGATAGATACATAAAAATATAGGTAACATTTCTAAGCAAATGATTAAAAAACAGCAACAAAATTCAGGAAAATGTATTTTCTTCTGCATTTTAAAATCTAATTTTTGACTTTTAGAATAACAGGCAGTGAAAGTGACCAATAAGATTGGGCTGAAAATATCTTGGCAAAAGAATATAGGAAGATAAAGGGAGATGGGGATGTGAAGGGAGGTTTAATAGGATGAGGATGATTTGAGCATGTTTATAGGTTAAACTCCAGTACTTTGGCCACCTCATGCCAAGAGTTGACTCATTGGAAAAGACTCTGATGCTGGGAGGGATTGGGGGCAGGAGGAGAAGGAGACCACAGAGGATGAGATGGCTGGATGGCATCACTGACTCGATGGACATGAGTCTGAGTGAACTCCGGGAGTTGGTGATGGACAGGGAGGCCTGGCGTGCTGCGATTCATGGGGTCGCAAAGAGTTGGACACGACTGAGCTACTGAACTGCACTGATAGGTTAAGAAGAATGATTTGATAGAACAGAAGATACACTCAAGATGGGGAGAATTGATGAAGCAAAGTCCCAACATGAGGTGAGCCGAATGGATTCGAACTACTGGTGGTGGTGGTGGGGTTAACTTCAAATAGAGGGAGAAAGACCCTTCTCTGACCCTGCAGAGACATTGATTAGGTGCATTCCAGAAGTGATGTGTGTATGGATGGGGCAGGTAGGACCTAACTAAGGGAAGTGAGGTCATCTGAATGTGGTGGGGTGATTTGTTAAAGAGAGAGGTAAAGGTTTGAGACAGCTACAAAAGGGAGTGAGAGGAGGTGAGAAAGGCAACTCAAGGAATCTTGAATGGGCTTCAAGCCCAGGTGTATGTGGGGTTCTGGCAAGCGTCTGCGCTGTTGTATAATTTTCTCTGGCTGTGTTCAGCTGCCCCAGGAGGTCGGGGAGTGGGAGGGGTGATGAGTTTCAGAAAAGGCAGACTGTAGACTTCACTGGGGAAGCTCCTGGGGAAGAGATGACAGGAGTAAAGAGGAATTGATATGCCTTGGTGCATTGATCATATTAATTCCTCAATTTTGAAAGATAAACACAATTTTTGACAGTTTGAAGAGAGAGAGACAGAGGCTACAGGAATCTAGGTAATGCCTTGAAGTCAAATGTTCTTGTTCCCACACTCTATATTGTCATGTAATAGTTGAACACTTCCTCTTTCATTGTTGCCATCAAAATTATTGGATTGAGTCATTCAAAGGATTATATGGATGAGAACTTTTAAGGAAACTCAAAAGTAAACCTTGATTTTACTTTATGAGTAAATTTTGAGTAGACTTTGCTTATGGTAGATTTTGATTTATGAGTAGATTTTTATTTTATGGTAGAGGTCAAATGCATGGAAAATCTAGAAGCACAGTTTACCATATATTTATGCACACCAATCTTTGGCTTTTAGTACTGTGTCACTGCCTTTTGCTCTTTTCCTCTCTTGGCTGAGATTCAAACAATAATTTTAACCTTTGGGAAAGGCTGGTAGCCCTATGCAAGTCAAGATATTATTGCCACATTTCCAAACTGTGGATGCCAAACTCTTTGGGGTTGTGATATACCCAGATGGTCTTCATTTTTTGCATTTCTGCAAATGTTATTAACAAATACAACAATTTTTCCTCCAAAGTCATTAGAGCCCATTTGGCACCTTCTCTAGTCTGTCCTACTTGTTACCTTTTAATTACTTTGTGAGAGGATCTAGTGGTCTTGTTGTTGCTGAGGGCCAAATGACCAAGGGGTTAATGGTTTTCCTGTCCCTGGCCAATTGGTTTTTAGTCAGTAGTTATTTATGGGGAAGTCCAGGGACCATTAGTTTTCAAGTATGCACAGCTGTACTCTTCACAATTGCTAGTCCATAAGCAAATGTGGACTTACTTTTTGTGTACAGTTTTTTTTTTTCCCCCCTGATTGGTTATGCCATTTATGAATGATTCTTGATGCAAAACATGGCACTGGATTCTATTTTATTATTTGGATTCCATATTTCATAGGATGCTGTCATCTTGATTTAGACAAGGCACAAGAGTACACACCTCCTGCCACTAGTGACAGATTGTTCCTGTGTAGCAAAATATCAAATCGCACCCACCGCGTATTAGCTGTACCAATCTCCATACACTGGCGTAGGTGCTGATGATCCTCATTGTAAAATCAGTGACCGGTTGGCCTTGGTCTTTTCCTGTCTCCTGCTCTGTTCTTTTGGACATAAGGTAGAGATTACTATTAATGGTTCTTTCAGTTTCTAGGAGCTCCTCCCTCTGTGCTGTCTTACTGTGATTTTTTTTTTTTTTCCTGCCCTCATTGAATGGTAGTCTTTGATGTCACACAAGAGAATACTGTTGGCTAACAGTCTGGAGACTGCTTCATTTGAGCTAACCACCACATGAAAACAAATGTGATCCATCATATTTCATTAACTAGCTGTCCTCCTTTTGGTTGCCCTTTTTTGATGTCAGAGTGCATCCTGACAGGAATCAGAAAGATATGTGTGATTAAGAACAGTAATAATGCTTATTGCATTGTATTGTAAATTACCTTCCTGGGCCCTGCTACTTTATCAGCCCCACTGGCATTGGCTCCCGTACATTTTTGACTACTCAGTATATACAGTGTATTAGCGCAATGGAGATCATTATGTGGCCTGTATTTGAGTCATTTTTATTTAAGATGCCAAACAATAAGCTGTTGATTGGGGGAACAAGAGGCGAACAATAATGTTCTGTGTCACATAATACACCACCATTTTCCAGCTTTGCTTTAGAAGGGCCCTCTTTATTGTTTTTGTATAAAAATGGTTCTTAGGAGGAGGAATATTTTGCTGAGGTATGTCATTATTTTGCAAATTTCTATTATCTCATCATGTTGTCTTCATTGTAAATTGCAGCTAATTAGGAACCTAGTTAGAGCCCCAGCTTTGAGGCTGGCTTTTTTGTGAAAAGAGCCCACCGATTACCGCACTACAAGAGAGGAAGGGAGAGAAAAAGGAGATTAATCTGGTTACCTAGGCGACACTCGCTTCCATCTGCGAGGAACAATACATTTTTGTTTCCTTGGCTCAGTTCAGATCTGTTTTGTTTAGATGGAAAAAAAAAGAGAGAGAGAGAGAAGAGAGAGAGAAAGAGAGAGAAAGAGAAGGAACCTAGCTGGACAACAATGCTGAATTCTGTCTAGCCCAGGCTTACAGGCTTGATTCCTCTGCAAGTTAGGGGTCTCAGGGGAGTGAGAAGATGAAAGAGATAAGCTCCAAAGTTGTCAAAGGTCATGACCTTGCCACACAAAGCCAGCAGTTTTACCTCTAAATCCCCTTCTCCCAAAAAAGCACTTAATGAAATAATATACTGTGCTTCTCAACACCCCATAGTCTATATTAAGGACTAAGGTCCCACAATTGTGCATTTAAAAGGAGTCATTTTTAATTTCATACTAAATTATCAGTGACTCTAAGAAGTTACTTATGGGTCCAGTTTTTGTCTCAGCAAGTTAACTTTGACTTTTCTAATTTTTTTTTTCTTTTTCCCAAGTAGCTTTCCCCAAACCTACTTTTTTTAAGGGAGGGGGAGGTGGTGACACATAATGTTTAAGTTATGATTTTACTTTCCAGTGAATAAAACAAAACTATGGAGTCAACCCCAGATTGAGACTTATTAAGCAACTTCCAGTTGCTTTTGTTGTATGTCACACTTCTAAGTCTTTAGAATAGGATGGCCATTTATTTTGCTCGGGCGTCACGTGTGGGTGTTGCCAGACTGTTGGCGGCCCGTTATACAGTCACCAGAAAAAGGGCTGAGAATGGCAAAAAGTGAAAGAATCAGGCTAAAAGGCTCAGGAATCTCAGGGCTTCTTCAGGAGAACTGGCTAAACCCACAGTCTCTGATGAGCATAATGCTTTCAGCATCATATTTTCACTGGTTGGTATGCCATCCTGCATAATGAGTAGTTATCCAGGAAGGTGATGTGTGATGACATACAGTTAAAGGAGGCTCCAAGAGAGGAATGTTGGCTTATCTGTGTTTCTAGTCATAAAATGCATTGATTAAATCAGAGCAACTGGCTTATTTTAAAATACCCTGTAGAAACCATGCTCCACGCCCCTGAATGTCTCACCATTCCTCTTTCCAAAATACATTCTTAATAAAAGGAAAATAAATATTTTCATAAGAACTACAAGTTACTAATGGTACTCAGTTTGCAGTATATACCAATAGGCTTTTCTCTTCAAAGGGGATTACCCATCTCTCTCGTCTAACTTGAAAAGATACTTACCCATATTATTGTGTATTTATCACTCATCTGGTCATCTAGAGCATCTGTATTCTTTCTTATCCTCATTACAGCATTAGCGCAATTCCAAATGATGCATCTCATATGATTTATAAGGAGTCCTATAAAACTGAAACAATTTTGAACTCATGCAATCCTAATTCATTCTAATATTAATACATTTTATAGATAAAAACAAAATCTTCTTTCTTTTCCCAAACTTACCCTCAAAATGATTCTTTGTTTTTTGACCCTTTGCAAGAAATAAGGGTCAGATACGCTTTCCAATTTACATGTGTACCTCAACTGAGACAAGATACGAATTAGTTTACTATAGCAAACCTTCCACAAGAGTCTTCTCCCAGGAACCTATTACTGGATAAGGTCAAATGACAACATACTGCATTGTTATTAAAAGCTGGAACCTCATTCTGAAGTTTGTGAAACCAGGGTTACTCTTGGCAATGGCAAGGACTAAATGTGCTGTTGTGTTTTAGAAATCCACTTCGAAACAGACAGATGATATGGTCTCTTGTTATCTGAAAATGAACTTTTTTTCATTTAAACTGTGAAGCCTTTTTAATCTTTAAGGGGACATGATCTCAATACCTTTTTTTAAATGAAGAATTGTAGTAAGTTACATAGTTATACAGAGAATGAGTTGTGGCAAGGAAGTCAGTACAGCTCAGAATAACTTTCTTGACAAAAAGTATTTGCATTCTAAGGATCCCCGTGTCTTTTTTTCATCTGTCTGTAGAGTCAGCCCATCCAACCCCTATTCTCAGCTTACCAGAGTCACATATGGAACTTAATTTCTTTATAAAGGCTTTGATTGATTATATGCTGAGAAGGTAAAGAAATGAAAATGAGAAAACTATTTAGCATGTGCAGAAGCATATTTTTGTTCATTTGAGATAAAACAGGATTCTTTAACCACAAAATATGTTAATCTAGCATGGGAATGCAATTATCATCAGATGAGATGGCAATAGCTACTTCCTTACCAGGATGACTGGTGTTAATAGACAGCAAAGAAGGGTGCATTTACCTGATGGATTTAGGAAGGATTTGGTACTTCTCTAATACCTAAGTGTCTCGTGGCTTCAATCCTGACTTATTGTTGCCTGCTCAAGGCCTTAGGTTCCCCCTCTTAGGAAGCAACTTCTAATATTCTGCCCTGAAAAAGTGGTTCCAAATGGATGCAGAGGAAAGAGTGCCACCTGCTGATTTGTCATCCTAAAGCAATTCTGATTTCCTTGGAGGCTTCTCAGACGAGATCTAGGAAAGCCTGATACTAATTTAGGTCAGAAATGACAAGCACAAAGCCTAGAGTGGTGAGGCTATAGGTCTATGAGTTGTCGGGTAGATTCGGAGGGATTGAAGGATTGATTGCAAAATATTTTCATTCAGTTCAAAATACTCAATATTGTGGGTCTTAAAACATTCAAAATTCATTTCATCAAGTTTTCACAGTTTTCTTCTTATTAGTTACAGGGAAACTTGTGGACAATAAGGAAGTGACTTCTTTGTCTTACGAAATTTCCTTGTCTGGAATTACTTCTGGACTCTTCTCGGGGTGGAAAACATGTCTAATCAAAGCCACTTTGTGACAGTGGGAGTTGCTGTCATCAACATGACTTTTTCTTCATTCTGTTTTGTAAGGAAACATGCTTCTTTCTTGTTGCCTGTGACACTATCAAAGAAGACAGCTTAAAGTAAAGTAAAAAGATGTATTAACTTGTCCCCTAAATGCATTTGCAAATTAAGCTTGTAGAAATTCATCATTTCTGTTTTTCCTGCTGAAGTTTGCAATCAGGGAAATTTGATAAGTTTTAAAACAATAATTGATATGTAATTGCTCACAAAATATTGAGAAGTTAGGAGAAGTCTAACTTGTCTAAGAAGTCTAATCTATGTCTAAGAAAGACATGAATTTCTAGCTGATGAATGCAAATTGAAGTAAGCCCCAGGAAGAATTTTCAATTGAGTGTGATTCTGACATCATATATATCAATGTACCTTTTTTATTGGCCACATCTGTAGCCATTTGTATCAGTTTGACCACACCTGGCTAATTGATAGAAGAAAACACTGTTTTTCTGAGTTAAATGACAGAGGGAATGGGCCCTAATAATACCCAGCCTTTAAAAATGACACCAAATAAACTATAATTTTAAAAATTGACCAAGATAACTTTTTAAATTATACTTAAGTATAAATTTAAGTATCAGGGTGGGCTGATGCATGCTTATCCAAAGTGAAACTCATCACCTATTGCAGTTTATTTATCCTTAATTGTTACTTGAGGACAGTTATTGTTAACCTGTGCCTCCAGGGTTAAGGTGATTTTATCCCTAATCAACTCAGGCATGATTCAGGTTGCAGGCACAGCAAGAAGAATGAGCAACCAAGGAGTTGTTACCACAAAGGAACAACTCTGAAAATGGGCTGGAGTCATCAATAGCTCTTCGTACTCTACAAATAGAAGTTGTCAAACAAACAAACAAACAAACAAACATATATATATATATATAATCTTTTTCTTTTGGAGAAATAAAAAGACAATAAATGGAAATAAAAAATAAGAAAATGTAGTCACAAAGCATTTATTTGTAGGGTTAGCAAAGTGAAACATATTTTCCAATCCTTAAAAAATAGGAAACTGTTATCATATCATTGATATGAGTGATCATGGTGGCTATTTTTATTTAGGTGAGATGAATCTGCATGTGTGTGTGTACACATACATGTGGGCATGTACACATATGCAGTATCAGGAACACTATTTTCTATTTTTGTGTGTTAGTTGCTTAGTTGTATCCGATTCTTTGTGACCCCATGGACTGTAGCCGGCCAGGCTCTTCTGTCCATGGGATTTCCCAGGCAAGAATAATGGCATGGGTTGCCATTTCCTTTGCCAGGTGATCTTTCCAACCCATGGATCGAACCCAGGTCTCTCACATTGTAGGCAGATTCTTTATCATCTGAGCCACAGAGGAATTTGACTAATTTCTGTAGCTGTTTTGTAAATAAGCAAACCTGCCCATGTATAAATAACTCCACCATATTATAGACTGTTTTCTAAATAGAACACTTTATTGCTATATCCTTGTTATGATTTTCCCACCAATATGTCTTTTTTTTTAAGTGGTAGCTAAGTGAGGTAATGGCTATATATTTGTTGTTGTTTATTTATTTTTTTTTAAATACTAATGTATTTATTTGACTCCTCCATATCTTACTTGTGGCACCTGGGATCAGGACCTTTAGTCGCAGCATTCAAACTCTTAGTTGCAACATGTGGGATCTAGTTTCCTGACCTGGGATCAAACCCGGGCCCCCTGCATTGAGAGGGCAGAGTCTTAGCCACTGGAATGCCAGGGAAGCACCTGCTGTATCTACTTACCTTTTAAGATGAGAAAAAGAAAAACGGTTAGCAATTATATATCATTTGGAATTTAGTCCATTGGTGTATTTGCCATCAAAATGCTATTAATATTTTAGAACACTATTCTAATTTCTAAAGAAATATTATCCAAGAAATGTGCAGCCACTGGTGGTAACGTCAAGTTTTACATAAGGCACAAGGTCCCTTGCTTCCTTGTTCCTGAGGGCTAGTTTAGTCCTTTGGTTTAACTTCCTGTATTAACTATTTCCTGGAGGAGGTAATGGCAACCCACTCCAGTATTCTTGCTTGGAGAATCCTGTGGACAGAGGAGCCTGGTGGGTTACAGTCCATGGGGCCACAAAGAGTTGTACATGACTGAGTGACTGAACACAAACACACATGCATACATTAACTACTGAGGAGACTGCTGCCTTCTTTACCTACATTTTTTTTCTTATAGGAATCATACCTCTTGGGATACAATTTAATTTCATCACTGATGGTTACTTCATTCTTGTATTTCTTCCCAAACATATACACATAGTCATTCGTTTTACACATATTAATATTTATTAAGTATTTATTCAGTACCTGTGTGTGCCAGCATTGTTCCAGGGATGTATCTTGGGATTCACTGTGTATTAAGGAACAAAACCAACAGAGATCACTCCCCCTGGAGAACCACATTGTAGTAGGGAGAGAGGTGTAAAAGTAATAAGCAGATCTTGACTCTGAAAACTTCGACATATGTACTGAGTAATAGTAGTTGTTCAGTATGTTTTGAAGTTGTTTTAGTGTAAGGAAGTACATGGAAAATAGTTCTATTTCTGCAGTGGCAAACTGCATCCAAGTTATCAACTACATTTTGATGATTGAATGAAGGTGAGGAAAATTCCAAGTGATGGGGACATACTAGAGATTGGACCATTTTTCTTTGGAAGAACACAAGACCCACAAAATAATTCCTGAAAGTAATACCAACTTCGCTCACTGTTCCTTCTGTAACTCTTCAATGCTTTTATCTTATAAGATCTTTCTAGGGGAATATTTTGCTGTTGTTCAGTCACTCACTCATGTCTGACTCTTTGTGACCCCATGGACTGCAGCATGCCAGGCTTCCCTGTCCTTCACCATCTCCTGGAGCTTGTTCAAACTCATGTCCATTGAGTCAGTGATGCCATCCTCTCATCCTCTGTTGCCCCCTTCTCCTTCTGCCTTCAATCTTTCCCAGAGTTAAGGTTTTTTTAATGAGTTGGCTCTTCACAACAGGTGGCCAAATTATTGGAGCTTCGGCTTCAGCGCCAGTCCTTCCAATGAATATTCAGGATTGATTTCCTTTAGGATTGACAGGTTTGATCTCCTTGCTGTCCAAGGGACTCTCAAGACTCTTCTCCAACATTACAGTTCAAAGGCATCAATTCTTTGGCACTCAGTCTTCTTTATGGTCCAACTCTTACATCCATATATGACTACTGGAAAAACCATAGCTTTGACTACGGACTTTTGTTGGCAAAGTAATGTTGTTGCTGCTGCTGCTGCTGCTAAGTCGCTTCAGTCATGTCCGATTTTGTGCCACCCCAAGAGACGGCAGCCCACCAGGCTCCCCCGTCCCTGGGATTCTCCAGGCAAGAACACTGGAGTGGGTTGCCATTTCCTTTTCTAATGCATGAAAGTGAAAAGTGAAAGTGAAGTCGCTCAGTCATGTCCAACTCTTAGCGACCCCATGGACTGCAGCCTACCAGGCTCCTCCATCCGTGGGATTTTCCAGGCAAGAGTACTGGAGTGGGTTGCCATTGCCTTCTCTGAAAGTAATGTTAGGGGAAGTTATTAAGGATGAGTGGGAACACAATACCATTTGACCAAACAAATATTTTGAAACATTCTAAATAAAATAAGATGTAATATCTCTGGCTTATAAAGTTTTAAATTCTAAGACATTTTTGATTACATACATAGGCTATCTTTATTTTGGGGGGCTCCAAAATCACTGCAGGTGGTGATTGCAGCCATGAAATTAAAAGACACTTACTCCTTGGAAGGAAAGTTATGACCAACCTAGATAGCATATTCAAAAGCAGAGACATTACTTTGCCAACAAAGGTCCATCTAGTCAAGGCTATAGTTTTTCCAGTAGTCATGTACGGATGTGAGAGTTGGACTGTGAAGAAAGCTGAGTGCGGAAGAATTGATGCTTTTGAACTGTGGTGTTGGAGAAGACTCTTGAGAGTCCCTTGGACTGCAAGGAGATCCAACCAGTCCATCGTAAAGGAGATTAGTCCTGGGTGTTCGTTGGAAGGACTGATGCTGAAGCTGAAACTCCAGTACTTTGGCCACCTCATACGAAGAATTGACTCATTGGAAAAGACTCTGATGCTGGGAGGGATTGGGGGCAGGAGGAGAAGGGGACGATAAAGGATGAGATGGCTGGATGGCATCTTGATGAAAATGAGTTTGGGTAAACTCCAGGAGTTGGTGATGGACAGCGAGGGCTGGTATGCTGCAATTCATGGGGTTGCAAAGAGTCGGACATGACTGAGCAACTCAACTGAACTGATAGGCTATCTTAATGCTTCTGTTTTCATCTGACTTTCATAAAATCATGGAAGTTTCGAACTGAAGGCTTTACTCTGATCTTACTACTCACTTCTTGGGGTTTAGCATCCCTTTGAAAATCTACTAAAAGACACAGGACCTGTCATTCTACAATTTAATATATATTTATACATAAAACAGTGCTCCGAATTTCAAGTAATTTGTCGATACCATGAATCCAGTGAGTTGCCCTCAGATTTGACCTAGATCTAGACTAGTCTGTTCAGTTTACAGATAAGAATATGGAGATTCAAGTATGTTGTGGTTTATTTAAGACCATAAAGTAGTGACTGTCAGCCTAAGAATAAAGTTTTCTGATTCCTAACTTGTGTGAATTATTTCCACTCTCCATCTTATTCTGGATATTTAAAGCTGCATTATAACCTAAGCCATAATTCTAAGACTTAACCGACACTGTCCATGGGATTTCCCAGGCAGGAATATTGGAGTGGGTTGCCGTTTCCTCCTCCAGGGAATCTTCCTGACCCAGGGATCAAACCTACATCTCCTGCATTGCAGGTGGATTCTTTACTACTGTGCCACCTGGAAAGTCCTGTTATTCAAAGTATAAATATTTAAATTATCCTCTTGAAATGATATATTTTTAATAAAATATTTATTTTTTCTAGTTAATATTAAAATGGAGGGTCATAATACCTTAAAAAAGAATCTTAAGGAACTGAGAACCTGTATTTCTTTCCTTTTTTGAAACTAGATCTTAAAAATATACCTGGAGATATAATCCAAGCTCTGCATCGAGGATGTCCATCCATTCCTCCTGGTAATTGAATTCCACTGACTGACATAATTAGGCCCTATCTGTTAAACCTGTTGTGTCAAAATCTTCTTGAAGTGTCTTCATTTACATATTTCTAACGTTGCAGAACAATCATAATAGTCGGTTCTGTCAAGGCCCATTGTCAAATGCTTTCATTCTTTGATTGACAGTGATAATAATTGATACTATGGGTCCTTTATATTAGAGTAGTTGTTTATTTGACATAATATTCTGGAAAATGTGCACCAAAAATCCTTAAAAAGTGTTTTGGTTAAAAGTAGTTTCATCAGTTTTTCATCCATTTTTCCCTCCTGTCATTTCAAATGGTTTGGATCAAACTGTCCCTAAATTATTAGACTGGAAAAAGAGCAATCTTAGTCTCTTATTTCAGATATTTTCTGGTCTCTGTAGTCATTCCTCTCTGTAATCATTTATAGTTTACAGAATGGCAGATATATAAAAATATCCAACGAGTTTAAACCAAAGAAAGTATCCTTTTTCTGTTAGCCCATGCCTTTAATTTAATTAGAAAGACTTTGCAAGACCTTTTAGTAACTAAGGGAACTGACACATTATAAAATAATGCAAAAGAACCTTAGGGACTTAAGTACTCCCTAATTCTCACTGCTTCTGTTTTTTCAGTTAAGACATTAACACTAGTCAGTTAAGACCTATTTGGAATTATCTGAGGCAGACTAATCAAAAAAGGCTCCTCTGCCTGATTTTTTGAAATCCTGTCATTATACAAAGGAATAAGCTAAATGAGGGCTGAAAAGTTATCTTTACTGCTGATAAAAGTGATATCAGAGAATGTGGGCAGGACATCTTGCTAATACTGAGTGCCAAGATTAGTCAGATTTGCTCACCCAGTCATGGCAGGAGTGGCTAGGGGCAGACCTCTCTCCCCAGAGACAGAACCAAGCAGAACTTGTGATCCCTGCAAGCACCCATCTTCCAAGAGAATAAAAAAGAGGAAGGAATTGGGCAACTTTATGTTCACTTTCTCCTACAAAGGCACACACACACACATAGTTACTGCCTTTCTCTTAAAAAGCAGTAATAGAGGGCACAGTGAGAAACGAAGAGTAGATGATAATGGGGTTGACTGCACAAGTAATGACAACAACAGGAACAACCTTTTGCCACTAATTTTCTCCAGTTTTATGTTCTCTTAACATCTTAGGTTTAATCATTAAACCATGAACAAGATAATCTATGAAATGAGCTCTCTTAGCTTTCTTTTCAAGACAATCTCCTATTTTAATATTCTTTCTGTTCTACTATTCTGATGAAAAGATGGGGATTCTCTTTCTGTACATAAGAGTGACCATGGGATGCTCTAACAAAAGCTTTCCTATTCATTGACTGTGTCGGTATAATAATTCTTTTTCATTGATGATTACTACAAAGGCCTTTGGCATCAATGGTCCATTTAAATAAGCCAGTGATAAACCTAGCCAAAGGAATGAATCCAGAATGGATATCAATGCAAAACAGTTCCAGATGGAAATACAGGGTTCAACTACCATTTAGGGCAATTTTTTCTTCTATATTTGGTTCCATTGGAAATTTTTCTGAAATGAATATTTAGTAAATCTGTTCAAGCTTTGATAATGTATGTTACAGCTAGTGAAACAAATGCACATGTTTGTTTATGTTTAATCTATCTGTTTTTTATAAACATTTTCTCAAGATAGTTTCAAGTTCTCTTGTTACTAACAGTTGTATCTGTGATGTGATTCATTCATTCAGTAGATGTTTGTTGAGATCCTAACGTATGTTGGATACTATTCCAGGGCATTTCTCTTATTTGATAATGGATTTAAAAGAAATGTAATGAGGAACAAAAAAAATGTGTAAACTAAAGGAGATGAGAGGAGAGAGGGCCTATTTCAGGTAAAGTTCTTTTCAAAAGAGTGACACCTGATCAAAGTACTTAATGAAGTGAAGGAACAAGCTGTGAAGATGTCATATGAATTCTGGAACTGCAAGCCACACAGAACGCTTGCAGATACCAAGGCTCTGAGGCAGAAACATGCTTGACAGTTTGCACTAGCATGTAGCCAGATGTGACAAAAGGGTTGCAGTTTGAACATGAATTTGATATTTAGTGGTAACGAAGAAATCAGCACATTTTACTGAAAACAAATATATTCTGTATTCACCACCAACTCGATGGACATGAGTTGAGGAAGCTCTGGGAGTTGGTGATGGACAGGGAAGCCTGGCATGCTGCAGTCCGTGGGGTCACAGAGTCGGACACGACTGAGTGACTGAACTGAACTTTTTCCAGTAATCATCTGATCATTCAAGTTGTTCTTCTTCAATTATTTATTACAGCAACTTCTTTGAGAGGCTATTAACATAATTTAAAATTTGCCTAGTTAAGTATACAAGTCAGTGATTTTTTAAAATATAAACTTATGGAGCTGTGCAACTATGACCACAATGCAATTTTAGGACATTTCCATCATCTTCAAAAGATCCTTCATGCCCATTTCCTGATAATCTCTGTTCCCACTCCCAGCTCCAGGCAACCAATAATCTGTTTTATAGATTTTCTTTTTTGAACATTTTCTGTAGTTGCAATAATACAATATGTGGTTTCTAAGATTTGGCTTCTTTCACTTGGTAAGGTGTTAAAGAAAAGCTTGAACGACATTTTTGGCCAACCGAATATAATGTTGCTAAGGTTATTCCCTATATGAACATGCATCAGCTGTCTGTTACACTTTACTGTTGAATACCATTCCTTTGAATGGATAGACATTTTTGGTTTTTGTTTTACTTGGTGATGAAAATCTGTATTTTTATTTTATTTTTTTACTTTTTGCCTATCATGGATAATGTGCTGTCACCCGCACATTCATTGTATGGATGTATGTTTTCATCTTATTGATTAGAAACCTAAAAGTTGAATTGCTGGGTTTCATGGTAAATTTATCTTTAACTATTAATAAACTTGACAAACTGCTTTCCAAAGTAGCTATATGGTTTTGTATACCTGCCAGCAATACATACCTGTTTCAGTTTCTTCACATCCTAGTCAGCGTTTGGTTTGTCTGTCTTTTTGAATATAGTCATTATTGTGGATATAAAGTGTTATCCTCTTGTGGTTTTAATTTGCATTTCCCTAATGAATAATGTTTTTAGCACATTTTCATGTTATTTAACTATATCTTCTTTGTTGAAATGGTCATCCTGATTTCTAATAAATTTTTGATTGTTCTATTTGTTTTTAATAGTTCTTTGTATGTTCTAGGGATAAGTTCTTTGTGTGCTATATGCTAAGTTGCTTCAGTCATGTCTGTCTCTTTCTGAACCTATGGACTAGAGCCTGCCAGGCTCCTCTGTCCATGGGATTCTCCAGGCAAGAGTACTGGAGTGGATTGCCACGCCCTCCTGCAGGGGCTCTTCCCTACCCAAGGATCGAACCCACGTCTCTTACATCTCCCTCATTGGCAGGCAGGTTCTTTACAACTAGTACCAAAATCTAACTTAAACGTTTTTCCTCCAGTCTGACTTATATTTTTAATACTCATTAATGGTGTCTTTTAAGGAGCAAAAGTTTTAATTTTCATACAGTTTACTTTATTATTTTGTTTCTATTTTGTGTGTTGCTTTAAGATCAGGAAGATTTTCTGTTTTCTTGTAAACAGTATATACCTCTAGTCTTTACATTTAGGTTGATGATCAAGTGTGAGGTTTTTTTGCTTGTTTTTATTTTGGTATTTTTTGATGGCGGTAAATGTGTGTTAGCACATGGAAATCTAATTGTTTCAGCAATATTAGTAATTGTTGTAGAGATTTACATGTATACAGTTTAAATGATCACAATCTAGATTAGATTAATATTAACCAAATTTTTATGAAGTATAGATACTCTGCTCTACTATAATTTGTTTCTCCCCACTCCTTGTACAACTAATATACATTATGTATATATCAGTTCAGTTCAGTCACTCAATCGTGTCCAATTCTTTGTGACTCCATGAACCACAGCACACCAGGCCTCCCTGTCCAACATCAGCTCCCAGAGCCTACCCAAACTCATGTCCATTGAGTCGGCGATGCCATCCAACCATCTCATCCTCTGTCGTCCCCTTCTCCTCCTGCCTTCAATCTTCCCCAGCATCAGGGTCTTTTCAAATGAGTCAGCTCTTTGCATCAACTGGCCAAAGTATGGGAGTTTCAGCTTCAACATCAGTCCTTCCAATGAACACCCAGGACTAAGCTCCTTTAGGATGGACAGGTTGGATCTCCTTGCAGTCCAAGGGACTCTCAAGAGTCTTCTCCAACACCACAGTTCAAAAGCATCAATTCTTCGGTGCTCAGCTTTCTTTATAGTCGAACTCTCACATCCATACATGACTACTGGAAAAACCATAACTTTAACTAAATGGACCTTTGTTGGCAAAGTAATGTCTCTGCTTTTTAATATGCTGTCTAGGTTGGTCATAACTTTCCTTCCAAGGAGTAAGCGTCTTTTAATTTCATGGCTACAATCACCATCTGTAATGATTTTAGAGCCCCCAAAATAAAGTCTCTCACTTTTTCTACTGTTTCCCTATCTATTTGCCATTAAGTGATGGGACCAGATGCCATGATCTTAGTTTTCTGAATGCTGAGCTTTAAGCCAACATTTCACTCTCCTCCTTCACTTTCATCAAGAGGCTCTTTAGTTCTTCACTTCCTGTCATAACGGTGGTATCATCTACATATCTGAGGTTATTGATATTTCTCCTGGCAATCTTGATTCCAGCTTGTGCTTCATCCAGCCCAGCATTTCTCATGATGTACTCTGCATATACGTTAAATAGGCAGGGTGACAATATACAGCCTTGACGAACTCCTTTTCCTATTTGGAACCAGTCTGTTGTTCCATGTCCAGTTCTAACTGTTGCTTCCTGACCTGCATACAGGTTTCTCAAGAGGCAGATCAGGTGGTCTGGTATTCCCATCTCTTTCAGAATTTTCCACAGTTTATTGTGAACCACATAGTCAAAGGCTTTGGCATAGCCAGTAAAGCAGAAATAGATGTTTTTCTGGAACTCTCTTGCTTTTTTGATGATCCAGCAGATGTTGGCAATTAGATCTCTGGTTCCTCTGCCTATTCTAAAACCAGCTTGAACATCTGGAAGTTCACGGTTCACGTATTGCTGAAGCCTGGCTTGGAGAATTTTGAGCATTACTTTACTAGCGTGTGAGATGAGTGCAATGTGTTAGTTTGAGCATTCTTTGGCATTGCCTTTCTTGGGGATTGGAATGAAAACTGACCTTTTTCAGTCCTGTGGCCAGTGGTGAGTTTTCCAAATTTGCTGTTACTTTCGCAGCATAATCTTTTGGATTTGATATACTCAGTAATAAAGTATGATAGTTATTGATTCATGTAATCTATGCCTCTTAAGGAAGTTTGGAAAAAATAGGACAAAAATATGACAAAAAATCATTTGCACTTTTATAAATAACTCACATATTAAGATTTCCTGGTGCTCTCCTTTTTTTTTTTTCCATTTTTTTCCCTGTGGATTGAATTACTATCTGCATATCGCTTTAATTTTCTTCCCCATTAAACCTCAATATCTCCATATTCCTTATGCTAGTATATATATATATGTATATATTATATTTATAATGTCTGTATATGTCCTAAGTATATACAGAATATTATAAATGAATGTCTATTTATAGAAATAAATTTCATATAAGAATATTATGAGGCCAACAGTGCAGTTATACAATTATTTTATAGCTGTTTTTAACAAAATTATCTTTTATAGACATCTGTTAAAGGATAATGAGAAGATACATATATTTATACTGTCTTTAAAGTGCTCTCTTTCTTTATATGGCATCTGGTTACCACCTGGTGTCATTCATTTACAGTTTAAAGGACTTTCTTATTTCTTGTAAGAAAGGTGTATTAATAGTTATTCTTTTATTTTTTGTTCAAATGGAGATAACTTTATTTCTCTTTCATTCTTTGAATCAAAATATAGTTGTATACTGTTATGTTAGGTGTACTACATAGTCATTGGGCTTCCCAGATGGCGCTAGTGATAAACAGCCATCAGCCAGTGAAGAAGTCGGGATGATTCCCTGGAGGAGAACATGACAACCCACTCCAGTATTCTTGCCTGGAGAACCCCATGGACAGAGGAACCTGGCGGTTTACAGTCCATGGGGTTGCAAAGAGTCGGACACAACTGAGCGACTTAGCACGCACTAATGATTGGACATTTGCATACTTTAGGAAATTATCACTGTGATAAGTCTACTAACAATCTTGTCTTCAACAAAGTTGTTACAACATTGTTGACCATTTTCTTCATGCTGGTATCATATTTCCATGACTTTATTATGTCACTGGAGGTTTATACCTCTCAGTTCACTTCACTTACTTCACCTCCCTCACTCACTCCCCTCTGGCAACCACCTGTTTTTTCTCTGTGAGTCTCTTTCATATTTTTAAATTTTTTTATGGATTCCACATATCAGTGAGATCATATAGTATTTGTTTTTCTCTGTTTCTGACTTATTTTATTTAATATAATATCCACTCCTCTATCCACTCATGTTGTCACAAATGGCAAACCTTCATTTTCTATGGCTGAGTGATCCTTTAATATATATATATTCCACCATGTTTTCTTTATCCATTCAACTATTGATATGTAATTTATGTTTTGGAGGCACATTTTGGAAGCCTTGTGACAGTTATTCCTTCAAATATTTTTCAGTCCTTTTCTCTTTCTGCTTTCTTTCTGGGACTCCTATTATTTATATGTTGGTATCCCTGAAGTTTTCTGACAGGTCTCTGAGGCTTTGTTCATATTTCTTCAGTCTTATTTCCCCTTCAAGATTAGATGATCTCTATTGATCTATCTTCAAATTAGCTGGTACTTTTTTCTGCTACTCAAATCTGCTGTTGCATTGTTCCAATATAATTTTCATTCCATTTACTGTATTTTTCCAAACTCTAAAATTTCTTTCTTTTGGAAAAGCATTTAACCTCTTGATTGATGTTCTATATTTGATGAATCATTGTTGCTAAGATTTCTGCCCTCTAAAACATGTTTATATATTATAAATATATTTATTTCATATTTTATATTTATATAAATATATATATATATATGAAAGTGAAAGTTGTTCAGCCGTGTCCAACTCTTTGTGACCCCATGAACTGTATAGTCATGGAATTCTCCAGCAAGAATACTGGAGTGGGTAGCCATTTCCTTCTCCAGGGGGTCTTCCCAACCCAGGGATAGAACCCAGGTCTCCCACATTGCAAGTGGATTGTTTACCAGCTGAGCCACAAGGGAAGCCTGTATAAAGTTCCATCTCTGGTCAGGAAACTCAGATCCATCTTAGTTCTCGGACCGGAGATCAAACTAGTGCCACGTGCAGTTGCAACATGGAGTCTTAATCCCTTAATCAGACTGCCAGGGAAGTCCTAAAATATGTTTTATAAGAAAAAATTTCTAAGCATATTTGCAACAAATGATTTGAAGTTTTTATCTACCAAGTCCAACATTGGGGGCTCCTCAGAGACAGTTTCTATTAACTACTTTTCCCAGTGTATGGATTACACTTTTTTTTTTCATTGAATATCTTGCTATCTTATTGTTGAAAACTGGATAATTTGATAGCATACTTTAGTAACTCTGGATTATGAGCTATCCCTCCTCCCACCTCTAGGAGTTACTGTTTTTGCCATTAATGTTCATTTGTTTAGAGATTTGCCTGGACTAATTGTGTGGATTTTATCTTGCCCTCAGTGTGAATCATTGATGTCTTCTCTTCCTTATGTTTTTAATTTATTTCATTTTTTTTAAGTCTGGCTTCCTATATTTCCCCTGAATCAGCTTATTTTTCAGACAGTGATAAGTCAGAGGTCATTCTTAAATATCTGGAGCGAGTAAGATATCCATCCTTTGCCAGTGGATCTGTGTGTGAGTTGAGAAACACAAAGTTCAGATACTTTATGAATATGCCTCAGCTTTTACTTTGTGCATGTGCAAGGCCTCACAATCAGGAAATAGCTAGGTCTGTCTTCATTATCTTGTAATTATGTTCATAGCCTTTCTGACACCAGGAGTATGTGGGAATTGATCAAGGCCCACAGTGGCTGTCTCTTTCACTGTATCTCTCCAAAAAATTTCTTAAGTTTGTCTGAAGGTCTATTGCTAACTCCAGCCAGTATTGTAACCTCATGTAAGCTATGATATCGGCTTTTCCTGATTGTCACAGAGATAGCTGTTGCTTTTGATAGCACCTCAAGGCATGGGCCTTATCAAGCTCTACTCTAGATCAATTCTTCCCTGTCTGGAAAGAAAGCTGATGTCCCTTACAGCTTGTCATGCCCTGGTAAATACAGCAGTAAGGAGCTGGGAACCAGTGAAGGGGTAGAAGCAGCCCCAGGATAAAACGCTACACAGACTCCCATTGTTTTCTGGAGGTGGAGTAGTTTTTCTTAAATAAGCATATCACTGCATTTTTGTATACCTGTGGTAAATTTTCAGAGCTCTGAAATGTTTGTTTTTGGCAACTTTAGCCAGTTTTATTGTGGCTCTGCGTGGAGAAAATTTGCTAAGCTTTTACTTGGCCATTTAAAAAAGCTCTTCTTCAGTATGTTTTCCTTAGTTGAAATTTACAAAAAAATAGCCATCTTAAAGTACCCAGTTCATAGTCATTCAGAATGTTGTACAGCCACTACTTCTATATGTCTCCAAATATTTTTATCACTCTAAAGAAAATGTTGTACCCATTAAGTAGTCACTCCTTTTTTCCCCCCATGCTCACATTTCACCAACCCCTGGTAACCACAAATCTTCTTTCTGTCCTATGGATTTACCTACTCTAAATATTTCACATGGAAAGTGAAAGTGAAGTTGCCCAGTCGTGTCCGACTCTTTGCGACCCCATGGACTGTAGCCTATCACGCTCCTCCGTCCATGGGATTTTCCAGGCAAGAGTGCTGGAGTGGATTGCCATTTCCTTCTCCAGGGGATCTTCCCGACCCAGGGATCAAACCCGGGTCTCCCGCATTGCAGGCAGACGCTTTACCATCTGAGCCAAAATATGAATTGAATAATAAAACATGTAAACGTTAATGTCTGTCTACTTTTACTTAGCATATTGATTTTGAGGCCCATCCCCATGGTAGTATGTGCCAGTACTTTATTCCTTTTTATGGCTAACTAATATTCATGTATTTATATATTTAAATGGGGCTTCCCTGGTGGCCCAGCTGGTAAAGAATCTGCCTGCAATGTAGGAGACCCCAGTTTGATTCCTGTTTTGGGAAGATCTGCTGCAGAATGGATAGGCTACCCATTCCACTATTCTTGGGCATCCCTGGTGGCTCAGATGGTAAAGAATCTGCCTGCAATGTGGGAGACCTGGGTTCAGTCCCTAGGCTGGGAATATCCCCTGGAGGAGAGCATGGCAACCCACTCCAGTATTCTGGCCTGGAGAATTCCATGGACTATTCCATGGGGTTGCGAAGAGTCAGACATGACTGAGTGACTTTCAACAGGTTTTATGTAAGCATTTATTGGTGGACATTTGGATTGTTTCCATATTTTATCTCTTGTGAATGATGCTCCTGTTAAATTCATGTACACATATTTGAGTCCTTGTCTAATTTCTTTGGGTATACACACAGAATGAGGGTTTCTGGGTATTTCTATATTCACCTTTCTCAAGGGACCATCAAACTGTTGTCGGTACAGCTTTACTATATTTTATATTCTCATTAGCCATGTTATGTGTGCTCTAAATTATCCACATTCTTATCAACGCTTATTTTCCATTATTAAAAAAAATTACTGTAGTCATCCTAGTGAGTGTGGGAGTGAAGTATTATCGCATTTTCAGTTCAGTTCAGTTGCTCAGTCATGTCCAACACTTTGCAACCCCTTGGACTAGAGCATGCCTGGCTTCCCTGTCCATCGCCAACTTCCGGAGTTCACTCAAACTCGCGTCCAATGAGTCAGTGATGCCATACAACCATCTTATCCTCTGTCGTCCCCTTCTCCTCCCGCCTTTAATCCTTCCCAGCATCAGAGTCTTTTCCAGTGAGTCAGTTCTTTGCATCATGTGGCCAAAGTATTGGAGTTTCAGCTTCAACATCATATTCAGGGCTCATTTCCTTTATGAGGACCGGTTGGATCTCCTTGCTGTCCAAGAGACTCTCAAGAGTCTTCTCCAACACCACAGTTCAAAAGCATAAATTCTTCAGTGCTCAGCTTTCTTTATAGTCCAACTCTCACATCCATGCGTGACTACTGGGGAAACCATAGCTTTAACTAAATGGACCTTTGTTGGCAAAATAATGTCTCTGCTTTTTAATATGCTGTCTAGGTTGGTCATAGCTTTTCTTCCAAGGAGCAAATGTCTTTTAATTTCATGGCTGCAGTCACCATCTGCAGTGATTTTGGAACCCCTCCAAAATGAAGTCTGTCACTGTTTCCACATCTATTTGCTATGAAGTGATGGGACCAGATGCCATGATCTTAGTTTTCTGAATGTTGAGTTTTAAGCCAACTTTTTCACTCTCCTATTTCACTTTCATCAAGAGGCTCTATAGTTCTTCGCTTTCTGCCATAAGTGTGATGTCATTTGCTTATCTGAGGTTATTGATATTTCTCCTGGCGATCTTGATTCTAGCTTGATTCATCCAGTCCAGCATTTCTCATGATGTCCCTTGCATGTAAGTTAAATAAGCAGGGTGACAATATACAGCCTTGACATATTCCTTTCCCAATTTGGAACCAGTCTGTTGTTTAATGTCCAGTTCTAACTGTTGCTTCTTGACCTGCATATAGATTTCTCAGGAGGCAGGTCAGGTGGTCTGGTATTCCCACCTCTTTAAGAATATTCCAAAGTTTGTTGTGATCCACACAGTCAAAGGCTTTGCATGGTTGATAAAGCAGTAGATATTTTTTGGAACACTCTCGCTTTTTCAATGATCCAGTGGATGTTGGCAATTTGATCTCTAGTTCTTCTCCCTTTTCTAAATCCAGCTTGAACATCTGGAAGTTTACAGTTCATGTACTGTTGAAGCCTGGCTTGGAGAATTTTGAGCATTACTTTACTAGCATGTGAGATGAGTGCCAATTGTATGTTAGTTTAAACATTCTTTGGCATTGCCTTTCTTAGGGACTGGAATGAAAATTGACCTTTTCCAGTCCTGTGGCCACTGCTGAGTTTTCCCACATTTGCTGGCATATTGAATGCAGCACTTTCACAGCATCATCTTTTAGGATTGGAAATAGTTCAACTGGAATTCCATCACCTCCACTACCTTTGTTCGTAGTGATGCTTCATAAGGCTCACTCGACTTCACATTCCAGGATGTCTTGCTCGAGGTGAGGGATCACACCATCGTGATTATCTGGGTCGTGAAGATCTTTTTTGTACAGTTTTCTGTGTATTTTTGCCACCTCTTAATATTTTCTGCTTCTGTTAGGTCCATACCATTCCTGTCCTTTATTGAGCCCATCTTTGCATGAAATGTTCCCTTGGTATCTCTAATTTTCTTGAAGAGATCTCTAGTCTTTCCCATTCTATTGTTTTCCTCTATTTCTTAGCATTGATCACTGAAGAAGGCTTTCTTATCTGTCCTTTCTATTCTTTCGATCTCTGCATTCAAATGGGTATATCTTTCCTTTTCTCCTTTGCCTTTCACTTCTCTTCTTTTCATAGCTATTTTTTAAAGCCTCCTCAGACAACCATTTTGCCTTTTTGCATTTCTTTTTTCTTGGGGATGGTCTTGACCGCTGCCTCCTGTACAATGTCATAAACTTCCCTAATGATTAGTAATGTTGAAATGCACCTGCACTAACGTGCAGTGAAGCAGAGTTTCACAGAATTGTGGCTCTGTGGGGAAGAGCCAGGAAGGCTTTTCTGGGGAATGATATTTGAAACCTTCAAGGAGTTAATGAAGCAATGAGAGGACAGGAAGATCTTTACAGATAAAGGAGAAAATATTTGCAAAAACCCTCATGGCAGGAGCAGTATGATGAATTCAGAAGCGTAAATGAAGATTCTTGTGATGTTAGAGAAGAAACGAGAACATGGTACAATATCTGACTGGAAGGTAGGGAGAAAATAATGCTTTACCTTGTAACTTTCACTCAACAACATGGTGTATATGTTCCTCGATGGCATGATCATATTCACTTTTAAAAAATAATTCTGGTTGTTCTGTGGATGATCAAGGAAGGTGGAACATGATTAGATACGATTAGACAAACTAATAGACTGTTATAGTGTTCCAAACACATTGTCATGGTACCTGGAACTAGGTAGAGAAGATGGAGAGATACGTTTGTAATAGAGATTTTTTAGAGATAAACTGTCCGCCCTTGGATTTCTTAGAATGTGTATTTATATCAAAGATTCAGTCTGACTTGGTTCAGATGGGCAAACAAGGATAAGGACAAGTTAATTGCAGTCTTTCTCTCTCTTAAGCACTTATTTTTCAATAAGTATTTATATTCATAATCCTTCATTTATATTTCAGTATCTATCTTTAAATATATACATGTCAGTGTATATGTTTAAATATCATATCCTCTCTTTCAGTACTGTGGGGCTAATAAAATCTTAATAAACACTAATTGTTATCAAATTTGCCAAGAAAAGACTCTCACAAACCTTGTTAGTTTTTAACATTCTGTTCATTTTGGAGTCTAGAATGTATCTCCAGCAGGGACTGTGCTTGGAAGCACCAGGGACTTCTTGGAAGAAAATATACTTGACAGATCTTGGGTCAAACCGTAATTATCCTTCAGAAAGACTGATTCTGGACATACTGTAGGTAATGCATTTTTATACTGTCAGGATTTATGTCACTTTGTTGTCCAATTGTTCTAGACATTTTTTCTATCAAATCATGAGCATCTACAGAGATATATATAACAGCTTGTTTTCTTCTGTTAGACTCCAGGTGCAAAGATGCTCATTCTAACTTTTCCATATATATCTATGAAGGTTTGGAAAATTAGCTAGTGAACCTCACCTCATGACCGTAAATGTGCCTGTATTAGCCTGTGAAGAAAAGAAATCTCACTATTCCTTTAAGAATTTCCTCTGTCCTTCCTCCAACAGTTGCCCTCCCCTCTCCCCATCACTGTGCCATGCTCTCATTTGAGTTTTCTCTCCTGGAACAATGAGTACACACCATAAGAAGTTAGAACAAAACTGCAGAGAAAAGAGATTGGTAGTATAATCTTGAATAATGGCAAAAAATGAGAGAAAATAAATCCACATACTTAGATATAGATGCAAATAGAGACATAGGTATCTATGTCGTAATCTGTATCTATCAATCAGTCGTTCGATAGCACCTTACACACCTTTTTCTGAGGGGGATTCATATTATTTAGTCAAATTAGCATAGCAAAAGGGCTGTTTTGATACTGCTCTCTGAAACTTAAAAGATTTATAAATACTTAAAAAGGTTTTTCATATCAGGAAAATTCAAGTAATAATTCCTCTTATTACTATTATTCCTTCATTTTGCTCTAAAATTCCCTCCCTTTTCTGTTTCATTTATTTCATTCTACTATGCCTTGACTCATTTATTTCATACACCTTCTTTATGCTTATCTTTGTAGAGAAGGGCATGACAATCCACTCCAGTATTCTTGCCTGGAGAATCCCATGGACAGAGGAGCCTGGTGGGCTACAGTCCAGGGCATTAAAAAGAGTCAGACATGACTAAATGACTAACACACACACTTATAGAGATACTGTTTTGTCTATTGCTTCTTGAATTTTCTCTTACTATTCTTTACTTCAACTTGGAAGGACGTTTTTAACCAAAAGATTCCTAGAAAAAAGTATTTTCCATTTTGGATCCCTTGTGGCTTTGGGACAACGAGGGAGTAGGTAGGGGTTGTAAGTGGAAAGGTTACTGAGTCTGCACCCCAGAGGTATCTGGAAAAATGTGTGGCATGTTGACAGTCTGAGATGAAGTTGTCATAATGACAGTTTGGAGTCTTGTCTGATTTGACAGCATTTACTTGCTTTGCTGCTCCAACTGGAAAAGTAAACACTGTGTCTGGGGACTAAATCTACTTGTGTATTCTTGAACTAGATTAAAGGCAGATACTAAATGGTCTATGTAGGTTTTCTTTTGTTTTTGGTCTGAATTTTCTGATTTACCAATGTTCTGTTCTATTCTTTAGTATACCTTGAGGTACTTAAAAGGAAGTGATTTGAAATATTTATTGGTGTCATTGCAAAGTCAACAAGCGGACTGAAATTCTATATTTCATTGATCATATATTTATTATTTTGAATAGTATCAATAAATGTGAATTGACCTATGGAGTGTTTTAATTCCAAATTGGCTGTGATATCTAACCTGTGGACCCAGAGAGTGCATTATACAAATTCTGAAAGTTAAATGTCCAGCCCAGGAATGGAATAAATCTTTGTGGAATTACCCCAGTATCCCCATTGGGGTTAATTTTCAGTATGCCCATTGATAAGGAAGGGACAGATACGAGCAGAATGAAAAGTAAAATATTAGAATCATTTTGTTACTGGTCTTCTTACTTCCACATCCTCCTGTGCAAAGTGGTTCAGGAGAAGTTTTACAAGCATGGAGTTTCACCTGCATGAAGTTTCTCTTGTCATGTGTACTTTTATGATTGTGACTTAGAGCTATCTAACCAAATTTTCAGTGGAACAAAACAAAGTTCGTGTTGGCTTTGATTAACTTGTTATATAGTGAAAGTTTCCTTTCATCTTTGGCTGTAAATGTTACTGTGTTATGTAATATGCACTGAAAAAAGAAATTAGGAAAAAATGTGTATATTTAAATGATTGTTTATACTTGCATTCTTAAGAGTCCTAAAGACAATTGTTTCTTGACAATCAGTGATTATTGGACAGTCAGAGAAAACTCGTGAAAAATTTTTTTCTGAATATAAGATGATTTATGGAATAAAAAATATTAAACTTCTGAATGACTATTATGTTTAATAATTCATATTTTAAAAGAAATTGTTATTTATGGCTGTATTGCAAGTAGAGTATTAAATCTTTTAAATGGTTTATTTGCACAATTTGACTTTGAAACAATGCCAGTAAATATGGTCAAGTTAATAAACTGACTAGGGAAAGAATCTTTTTTATATGTCACATGAGTTTCTGAAAATCTTCTGAAGTAATATTCTTCCTGAGTATAATAAGTGGAACAATCTAGCTTTCTAAAATGTCTCATTGTTAACTAAAAATGAGACATACCTATTATTATAGGTATTGCCCATAGGTATTATGGCTTATAGGTATTTTGGCATATAGGCATAATGCCCACAGGTATTATGGTATTATGGCATATATGTCCTATTATTATAGGTATTGCCAGAACAATTATCAGCACTCTTCCGAAAATATCTGGAAGCTATTGAGATACAGATTTTAAGGAAACTTATTTAAGAAGGAATTTTTTTCTTTAATAAACACTACTCAGGATTTCCTAGAACTGCAAATTTATTATTTTTTTATTGATGATAATGAAGGCTGATAGCATTATGGTGCAAGAAATTTGACTTTTGGAAAGCTGAACCATAGAAAATAGGTTTTATGTTTCCTCTATCTTTAAAGAGCTAAGGACATTTTAATAAGTGATACCTGGAAATTATTGACAAGATGATCTTGAAGCCAGCCCAAGGTGTTACCAGTTATGGATCAGTCCAGGACATCTTTTTTAGACTGTCGAGATGAGGTTTATATTATTTATGCTCTACTCTTTTAAGTTCAATCTGCATAATTATAGAAAAAGGTGAAAAAAAAAAAAAACCTCCTATATTCATTTATCTGGTAACTGCATCTGACCCATTATGTTAATACATTATTTTATTATCAAAAGAAGGAATTTGAGGTAGTAACCTCCTGTTACAGTACTGACTATGAATTTCCTAGTATCTACAAAATAATATTTTAATACAGATACGTATATATACATCCTGCACCATTTGGCTTGGGGGAATCTTAGTTCCTGGTCCAGGGATTGAACTCAGGCCTCAGCAGTCTGAACCACTGAACTACCAGGGAATTCCCAAGTCATTTTGTAATTGGAATATTAGAAATGCATTGTAGAATTTTGGGTAATTCATTAGAGGAAAACCTAAATACACCTGTGCTATGTATTTAGTGTGGATATCCATATGTCATGGCAGAAATATCAACCTATTTGATTATGGGATATTGCCCTATACCTCACTGTCAATTCTATGTAATATATGGTATATACACCATATTATATTTCTCTAATCCATTTTTTTTCAGTATTCTGAAGCTCATTTGACCTCTCAGGTTTTGGATAAGAACATTCACCCATGAAAAAGGGAAAGTGAAAGTGTTAGTTGCTCAGCTGTGTCTGACTGTTTGTGACCCCATGGATTATAGCATTGCAGGCTGCTCTATCCGTGGAATTCTCCAGGCAAGAATACTGGAGTTGGTAGCCATTTCCTTCTTCAGGGGACCTTCCTGACCCAGGTGTTGAACTCAGGTCTACTGCACTGCAGGCAGATTCTTTACCATCTGAGCATCCAGGGAAGCCCTATATAAATATTCACTTATTTATGTACTCACCTATATAAACAGTTAAATTGAAGTCTATCAGTATCATAGAAAAATGTAAAAAAGAGTTCTAATCTTGCCTTACAAATAGTTGTGAAAAGAGGAGAAGCAAAAAATAAAGGAGAAAAGGAAAGATATAAGCATCTGAATGCAGAGTTCCAAAGAATAGCAAGGAGAGATAAGAAAGGCTTCCTCAGTGATCAATGCTAAGAAATAGAGGAAAACAATAGAATGGGAAAGACTAGGGATCTCTTCAAGAAAATTAAAGATACCAAGGGAACATTTCATGCAAAGATGGGCTCAATAAAGGACAGAAATGGTATGGACCTATCAGAAGCATAAGATATTAAGAGGTGGCAAAAATACACAGAAAAACTGTACAAAAAAGGTCTTCATGACCCAGATAATCACAATGGTGTGATCCCTCACCTCGAGCAAGACATCCTGGAATGTGAAGTCTGATGGGCCTTAGGAAGGGTCAGTATGAACAAAGCTAGTGGAGGTGATGGAATTCCAGTTGAACTATTTCCAATCCTAAAAGATGATGTTGTGAAAGTGCTCCACTCAATATGCCAACAAATTTGGAAAACTGAGTGGCCACAGGACTGGAGAAGGTCAGTTTTCATTCCAATCCCAAAGAAAGGCAATGCCAAAGAATGCTCAAACTACCGCACAATTGCACTCATCTCACACGCTAGTAAAGTAATGCTCAAAATTCTCCAAGCCAGGCTTCAACAATACATGAACCATTAACTTCCAGATGTTCAAGCTGGATTTAGAAAAGGCGGAAGAACCAGAGTTCAAATTGCCAACAACCATTGGATCATCAAAAAAGCAAGAGAGTTGCAGAAAAAAACATCTATTTCTTCTTCATTGACTATGCCAAAGCCTTTGACTATGTGGATCACAACAAACTGTGGAATATTCTTAAAGAGATGGGACTACCAAACCATCTGACCTACCTCTTGAGAAATCTATATGCAGATCAGGAAGCAATTGTTAGAACTGAGCATGGAACAACAGACTGGTTCCAAATTGGGAAAGGAGTACATCAAGGCTGTATATTATCACCCTGCTTATTTAACTTATACATAGGGTGAAGGAAGTGAAGGTGAAGTCACTCAGTTGTGTCCGACTCTTTGTGACCCCGTGGACTGTAGCCTACCAGGCTTCTCCATCCATGGGATTCTCCAGGCAAGAATACTGGAGTGGGTTACCATTTCCCTCTCCAGGGGATCTTCCCGACCCAGGGATCGAACCCAGGTCTCCTGCATTGGAGGCAGACGCTTTAACCTCTGAGCCACCAGGGAAGCTCTAGGGTACAGCATGAGAAATGCTGGGCTGGATGAAGCACAGGCTGGAATCAAGATTGCCCGGAGAAATATCAATAACCTCAGATATGCAGATGATGCCACCCTTATGGCAGAAAGCAAAGAAGAACTAAAGAGCATCTTGATGAAAGTGAAAGAGGAGAGTGAAAATGTTGGCTTAAAGCTCAACATTCAGGAAACAAAAATCATGGCATCCAGTCCCAACACTTCATGGCAAATGGATGGAGAAACAGTGGAAACAGTGGCAGACTACTTTTCTGGGCTCCAAAATCACTGCAGATGGTGATTGCAGCCATGAAATTAAAAGACGCTTACTCCTTTGGAGAAAAGTTATGACTAATTTAGACAGCATATTAAAAAGCCGAGATGGTACCTTGCCAACAAAGTTCTGTCTAGTCAAGGCTATGGTTTTTCCAGTAATCATGTATGGATGTGAGAGTTGGACTATAAAGAAAACTGAGCGCTAAAGAATTGATGCTTTTGAACTGTGGTGTTGGAGAAGACTCTTGAGAGTCCCTTGGACTGCAAGGAGATCAAACCAATCAATCCTAAAGGAAATGAGCCCTGAATATTCATTAGAGGGGCTGATGTTGAAGCTGAAACTCCAGTACTTTGGCCACCTGATGCAAAGAACTGACTCATTGGGAAAAACTCTCATGCTGGGAAAGATTGAAGGCAGGAAGAGAAGGGGACAACAGAGGATGAGATGGTTGGATGGCATCACTGACTCAATGGACATGTGTTTGAGTAAACTCTGGGAGTCGGTGATGGACAGGGAGGCCTGTTGTGCTGCAGTCCATGCAGTCCATGGGGTTGCAAAGACTCGGACACAACGAAGCGACTGAACTGAACTGAATCTTGTCTAATTACTGTTCATACCTTCTACCTTATGTATGTAGCATTTTTCATTAATTCTGTATCAAGACTTCCATCTTACATTAGGTAACATCTATTCAGCAAACTATTGAACACCTACTGTGTAGTAGGTATTTTGCAAATTTCTAAAGAAACAATTAAAAAGCAGAGATATTACTTTGCCAACAAAGGTCCATCTAGTCAAGGCTATGGTTTTTCCAGTGGTCATGTATGGATGTGAGAGTTGGACTATAAAGAAAACTGAGCGCAGAAGAATTGATGCTTTTGAACTGTGGTATTGAATAAAACTCTTGAGAGTTCCTTGGACTGCAAGGAGATCCAACTGGTCCATCCTAAAGGAGATCAGTCCTGGGTGTTCATTGAAAGGACTGCTGTTGAAGCTGAAGCCCCAATACTTTGGCTGCCTGATGCAAAGCGCTGATTCATTGGAAAGGACCCTAATGCTGGGAAAGATTGAGGGAGGGAGGAGAAGGGGACAACAGAGGATGAGATGGTTGGATGGCATCATTGACTCGATGGACATGGGTTTTGGTAGACTCTGGGAGTTGGTGATGGACAGGGAGGCCTGGCGTACTGTGGTTAATGGGGTCACAAAGAGTCAGACACGACTGAGTGACTGAACTGAACTGAAAGAAACAATAGATAGAGGATGAGATGGTTGGATGGCATCACTGACTCAATGGACATTAGGTTGAGTGAACTCCAGGAGTTGGTGATTGACAGGGAGGCCTGGAGTGCTGCAGTCCGTGGAATCATAAAGTGTGGGACACAACTGAGCAACTGAACTGAACTGTAAGAAACAATAATGTGCCCTTGAGAATCCTATAGACCTTGCAAAGAAACAATACAGGGGAATGATAGAATAACAGAAACATGAAAGATACAGAAGTAGGAAATAGTAGGTTGATGGTTCTTTCTTGGCAAAGAGATGTAAGAGAGTGGACAATATGGCCCATGAAGAATAGGGAAGGCATCACAGAGAATGTGATGCAATTTTCCAAGTACATCACAGTTAAAGGGAATAGCTGGAGCATAACACAGATGCAAGGAGCAGTATGGTATTGACATGGAAGGAAAAGTAATTATATTGCAAGGGAATGATGGGGAATCTGGTGGAAATGTGTCTGGAGGAATAGTCATGGATCAGATCATCAAGGTCCTTGATTGCCACACTAAGGAGCTTGGACATTATTCTGTGGATAATGGGAAGCTATTGAAGTGTTTATAGAAGTGAGTGCTGTGATCCATTTTACATTTTGAAAAGGTCTCTTGTGAAGTCTTGTAAAGATGTACTAGATGGGAACAAGACAAAGACCATTTAAGAGAATAAAGCAATTAATGGGACAGATGTAGTAATCTGAAGCACAATCTTTTGGTCTTGATTTGTCAAAACATATCTTCCTTATTTTCTTTTTATTCCTTTTCCTCTCCTTTTCACTCTCTATTTTGCTCCCTATTCTTCCTTCAGCCCCAGAATTATATTATGGTTCATAATGACACTATTTCTTCATATACTTTTCAATCTAATTAATGTTTGTTTAAATAAGTTTTTCTTGTAACTCACTGTTTAAATAATCTTTGTGTAAATAAATCTTCTCTTTCTAAAGTTAAGCCCTCTGGATATTTTACTATTCATCATCTGTGATGAATATTTTACTAATAATATTTTACTAATAGTCATCTATTGTAATAGTTTTCTCACCTGTTTTTTAGATGACTTTAGTGCTCATGGGCTATCGATTCAGTATTCTACACTCAGTCAGTCTTCCTAACAATCTAAAATCACTTATTCAAGTAACAGTCCTCTGTTTCATCTGAAATCATAACTTCCTTTTCAACATTAAATTAAATCTATTTCTTCAGTTCTCCTCTAAGGGAACCACATAGGATGACCCCCAGAAACACTGTTCACACTGAATTCTATGTGAGCACAACACTAGAAATTTCATATGAATGGCTCTCCCTGAAGTTAGTGCAAAGGAAGCGCTAACTTTCTTGCTCCAACTAGACTTGTACTTCAGTCTTATGAAATCTCAATCCTTTTGTTCTTCTCTTTCTCTTTACCTACTAGTTCCTTCTACTTCACGCAATTCCCTGTGATTCCAGACCCATCTGGTTATCACTTCTTCTACTCTTGTGAGAGTTTCAAAGTCCCATTTCACTCTTTTACTACATCCACTTTGGTTTAACCAGTCTTCTGTTTCTAGACCTATTAAGCTTTTCTGAAGGAAATCATGTAATTGTATTGTCAGGGCATGCTAATTTCTGATCTTATTCCTTAACTGAGAACTTCCTATACTTCTCCCCCACATAACTCTCAGATTCTTTTGCTAGATGACCTAATGTAGTCTTCTATACTAAAAACCATCAATAGTCTGATGACCTTAAAGTTTTTATTATCAGTCCAGATGTCTTCCTGGAATTCCCGTATTTATATATTCAATTGATTACTTGACCTCCCTATCCAGATGTCTGGTAAGGATGTCAAATGTAACACAGGCAGAATAGAATTCTTCATTTTCTCCACAGACCTGCTCTTCTGTTTTTTTTTTTTCCTCTATCACTGTTAGTACAATGAGCTTCTAACCACTTTCTTGACTCAAAGAACTGTGAGTTATTTTTGACCCTTATTGTTATCGCTTGCACATCCAGTCAGCCATCCTTTGTACTACCCTCAAAAGATAACATGAAGCTGGTCATTTTTTAATCGTTTCTTTTATATTATTTTAATCAAATTACCATCACCTCTCACTTGGATTACTGTAATAAGATCTAATAAGATCTTGGTTGGTTTTTCCACTTTCGGTTTTACCCCCTTACAATTATTTATCCTTTCACATAGCAGCCAGGATACTCTTTTTATAATGGATATCCTTTAATATTCTCTTCTTGCTTAAGCCTTTCAGTGAATTCCTGTCATCCCTTTTACCAGAGCACTCAGGATCCTCTTTGATGTGGTTGTGGCTGCTTCTCTAAGATAATTTTGTAGTGTTGTCCTTCTAGCCTGCTTAGGCTACTGTGTTTCACTTCCACTGGTCTTCTGTATCTCAAACTTTAAAATTTTGCATTAAAACTTACTTGCATTAGTGGTCTCACTGGACACAATCTCAACACCCAGACATTCTAGATCATATCATTCATTTGAATTTTCTGCAGAGCAGTTATCACCATTTGATCTTTTTCTCTGGCTTATTTATGGATATTTTTTGTCTGCTCTTGTCTGTCTCTTTTTTAAACTGTATCCACACCTTCTAGCATAGTACTAACACTTAGAAGTCACTCAATAGCATGTTAAACCAATCATTGAAGTTAGCCGTATTGACTGTAATAGCAAGTAAAACTAGTAATTAACTGAATTCTACTACATTTGTAGTTGAGAAAAGAAAAGAAATATTTTTTCCTAACTAAGAGTTAAGGAGTGATTTTTTTAGGTGAGCCTTTGATTAACACAAGGAGAGAAACTTAAAAGTAGAACATTAAGCTTTTTTTTTTTTTTTGAGAGAGAATGGGGTATAAAGAAAAGTTTTTCTAACTTGATGAAGTTTGTCACACAAATCTTTAAAGGATCATAAGTGGGAATTATAATTCCCCTAAACTATTTTTTCTTTCCTAGACCATTAAATGAAGACTTTCATGGATACTTTGTAAATTTGGTACCACTCCTACTTGATAGTATAATGGTCTGTCATTTCAATGAAAAAAAATCATTCATGTTGATGAAATAAAAGATCATTCAAATCACTTGTTTAGAATCATGTAGCTCTGTCAGTTGATTAAGTTTTTCTTCGTTTTTGTTTTTTTTTTACTTTCTCTATAGACATATGAGTCACCCAGTTGATGAAAGATATATTTTGTTCTTCTAATAGTGCATTATGAGTCATGTAATGAAATATAATTTATTATTGCTACATTATTCAATTAATTTGATTGATGTTGGTAAATAACATTATTTTTATTTTTTATTTTTTTTACTTAATGAGTACTTACAGTGATGAAAGGCCTTTACCAACCTCCTCCCCCACCAACTTTTACTTGGTACATGTGACTTATATTTTCTCTCTGCAAACTTCATGAGGACTGGGATTTTTGTCTGAGATTGCATGAAAGCCTGACATCATGTTCCAATCAAATCTTATTGGGCAAAAATAAAATATAATTATAACCAAGTGTACATTAAAATTTTTCTTACTCTGATAGCTTCTATGGTAGGCCAACCCCACCCCTGCTGCCAGATATCCACACAGTAATACCTGCAACATATAAAAACTATGTTATATGACATTGTGAGTGAGAATTAAACTTGCAGATGAAATTGAGATTGCCAGTCAGTTCCAATAAAGAAAGCATCCTGATTAATCCAGGTGGGCCTAGTATAATCATAAGGGTCCTTAAATGGGGAAGAAGGAGGCAAAGAGATGGCCTTCTGAAAAAGACTCAACACTGGTAGCTTGGAACATGGATGGGGCCAGCAAACAAGTAATGCAGGAAACCTTAAGAGGCTAGAAAAGGTAAAAAAACTCTCTCCAAGATCTTGCATAACAAAATGCAGCCCTGCCAATACCTTAATTTTAGCCCAGTGAGACCACTTTTGTACTTCTGACCACCAAAACTTTAAAATGATAAATGTGTGTTGTTTTAAGTCACTAAGCATGTGATAATTTGTTAAAGCAGCAACAGGAAACTAATACTGGTTGCCTTTTGCTTTTCTTCTCAGAAATAAAAAATGGAAGTGCATAATTTCAAGGAAAGAGAGTAGATTTCCTTTGTGTATCTATGAAGGTTATTCATTTAGCAATAGTATTTTATTTTTTTAATTTCTTTTTTCACTATGCATACTCCTTCGATCACATATTGTGAAAAAATATAGACCCAACTTGGCCATTGTAATTTAACTACAAATTTTTAAGTTGTCTGCTTTTAGTATGCATGTCAACTTAATATTAGTTAAAGAAGGAAATATATAAAAACAGAAATATTTAAAAAATGCTAATCATCCTGACTGCACCCATTTAGAATATATAGCTCTTTTACAAACATTGGGCAGTAGTTTCTTTTTTCGGTAACAACAAAAAAGTAATTCAGATGATATTTGTAGTATATGAGCTTGCAGAGGGGTGCTTAAAATGTTTAAGAGAACACACAATTTTAAAGCATTTTCAAATACTTTAAAGACACATATTTATAAGGAAACAATTGTACTAATTATGATTATCTGTCCATTTTATCAAATGCCTGCTCAATATTTACTAAGTGCTATTTTCAAACTTTGATTTGCTAGATCTACAGAAAGTCTAATTTAAGCATTTAATGCCAATTATAAGGGAAGCACTAGATTTATAGAAAGAAAATGTGTACAGTTAGAAATTAACCCTTATTTTGACATTTTCAACTATTCACTATTCAGAGTTTCTTTTGATTTCCTCATGTATCAGACATTGATGATAACACAGATTATACATTTCTATCCAGTCTCTTCTCACTACTTGACTATAGTCAGAGATCCAGTTCATACCGGACAATTTGCTATTTCACAAAATGGGACATTTTCTCTCTTCCTTCTAGCATTGTGAGCATAGTGTTGCTTTGTAGGAAACATGCTGATATACAACCAGCTCCTACATTCACCCTTTGGTGGGTTTCTGAGTCATCCAGGGCTCAGCTTCAGTTGAAGAGTCTCCTCCTTAGGAAGTGTTCCTTGACCCAGCCCTGAGCTAGAAGTTTCTCCCATGCTTTGTGCACCTTGTAGGCCTTTGTAATCCAAACTTAAAGTTTTCCAGGTGGTGCGGTAAAGAATCTGCCTACCAAAGCAGAAGATGCAGGAGAAGCAGATTTGATTCCTGGTCAAAAAAACTCCCTGGAGGAGGAAGTGACAACCCATTCCAGTGTTCTTGCCTGGGAAATCCCACGGACACAGGAGCCTGGCGGGCTACAGTCCATCAGGTCACAAAGAGTCAGACATGACTGAGTGACTCAACATTTGTTGTTGTTCAGTCGCTCAGTTGCTCAGTTGTGTCCAATTCTTTGCCATCCCATGGACTGCAGCACACCAGGCTTTCCTGCCCTTCACTGTCTCCGGGAGTTGGCTCGAACTCATGCACATTCACAATCCAAACTTACTCCACTCGTAGCACTTATCACACAGGTTGTCCTGTTGAAAAAGTTTCTCTCTGAGTTTATAATCTTAGAACTAGAAAATAATTTAGAAAGTAGGCTGTTTCTGTTGTTGTCTCTGATCATTTTTGAGGATCCTGATTTTCCAAATTCAAAACACATTGAGTTTCATTTTTTTAAATTTTGTTTCATTTCTGTTTCAATTCATTTCCTTTTAAAATATGTATAAAGGAGACTACTGTAAACTTCTATCTGTAAAAATAACTTCCCTTACTCCACATGAAATAATTTGACAAATTATAAATTGGGATAAAATTTATAGGAAATCTGGTCTGTACATAAGTTTTACTTGGTCAACATGTATACAATAGAAATCTCATTTACTGTTTTAAAAAAAAGCAACTTTTTTTCTCTAATAGCATTTTATAAATACAAATTTTCTTAGATTTAGAATGTTCATAATTCTGAATTTTAAGGGCTTTAGTCCTTTTAGTAAGCTATTTCATATTTATGACTTTATGATATTTACTTAATTTACATAGTAATTATATAATTTTAGCACAGGATGTTAAGTTCCAAGTTCATCTATCCCAACTCCTAATTTACAGATGAGGAAAACTGATGCCCTCTTCTGCAGTAACTGTTCAGGTGATTTTAGATGATAGACATATTTCAAAGGCCAATATTCTGCTCCTATGATTATTCACATTATTCCAGAATGGCACAGTGCTACCATCTTATTTATCTTTGGGGAAACTAAACATCTCAATAAAAGCATGAACCAAGCATTGGAACTACCCAAAAAAGATTGGAGAGAGAAGAAAACAAAAGATGCTTAAAAGTCCCCAAAGCACTACACAATCTGTTCCAATGCTCCATTATTGGTATAAAGTGATGAGGACACCACCCATTTCTAAACACAGATGCTTAAGGCTTCCCTTAGGGACTTGAGGTATCCAGGCTTGGTTCAGCATAATGGACTCCAGGTACCAGTGACTGGTAAACCTGAATATTTTCTGCTACTTGCTTTCTAAGATTGAGCACAGGTTCCTGACTAGGCTGATTTGATTGTTTGCAAGAACCCGAAAAGGCCTGGCAAGGGCATAAAATGACACATCTGCTGTGCTGTCCTGTAAGGTAGCCACTTGATGTGACTGCTGAGCACTTGAAGTATGACTAGTTAAAATGAAGATGTGCTAAACATGTGCTCAATTCAAAGGCTTAGTAAGAAAATATGAATTTAAATTATGAGTTTAAAATATATTCAGTTCAGTTCAGTCGCTCAGTGGTGTCTGACTCTTTGCGACCCCATAAATCACAGCACGCCAGGCCTCCCTGTCCATCACCAACTCCTGGAGTTCACTGAGACTCACGTCCATCGAGTCAGTGATGCCATCCAGCCATCTCATCCTCTGTCGTCCCCTTCTCCTCTTGCCCCGAATCCCTCCCAGCATCAGAGTCTTTTCCAATGAGTCAACTCTTTGCATGAGGTGGCCAAAGTACTGGAGATCTGTAATATAATTATGTGTTGAATTGAATGTACTTTGGATATACTGGGTTAAGTAAATTATTCAAATTATTTTCATCTTTCTCTTTAACTTGTTCTTTAACTCTTTAAAAATGTGGCTGCTTAGAAAAATTAAAATTATATATGTGATTCATATATATTATGATTCATATATATATATATATACATATAAATGTATATTAACATATATTGATTTCCATGAGGATGTGTTATTTTAAAAGGTAGAGTTCAATTCAGTTCAGTCACTCAGTCGTGTCTGACTCTTTGTGACCCCATGGACTGCAGCACGGCGGGCCTCCCTGTCCATCACCAACTCCTGGAGTTTACTCAAACTCATGTCCTTTGTGTCAGTGATGCCATCCAACCATATCACCCTCTGTTGTCCCCTTCTCCTCCTGCCTTCACTCTTTCCCAGCATTAAGGTCTTTTCCAATGAGTCAGCTCTTCCCATCAGGTGGCTAAACTACTGGAGTTTCAGCTTCAACATCAGTCCTTCCAATGAACATTCAGGACTGATTTCCTTTAGGATGGATTGGTTGGATCTCCTTGCAGTCCAAGAGACTCTCAAGAGTCTTCTCCAGCACCACAGTTCAAAAGCATTAATTCTTCGGCGCTCAGCTTTCTTTATAGTCCAACTCTCACATCCATACATGACTACTGGAAAAACCGTAGCCTTGATGAGATGGACCTTTGTTGGCAAAGTAATGTCTCTGCTTTTTAATATGCTGTCTAGATTGGTCATAACTTTTCTTCCAAGAGTAAGCATCTTTTTATTTCATGGCTGCAGTCACCATTTGCAGTGATAGAGTAGGTAACATTAAAGCCTCCAGTGTCAGTAAGTAGTACCAAGACTCTCAGTCACCAAACCATGATTACCATCAACTATATACCTGATTTAGTTAAAATGGTTGACCACTATGGAGCCCTAGACATATTCGTACACATCTCTGAATGGAGATTTAGGAGACTCATAGGCTCATGAATAAAAATAGCAATGGTTCTCCACCCTGACTGCTCAGTTCTCTATATCATATATATAAAAGAAATGGAAAAAGTTGCACTCACTTGAATATTATGAGCATTCCAGTTCTTTCCAACTTCAAAAGTGAATGTGGCATCTCTTCTGGCTTGAGGCTGAAAACTATGAGATAAAAGAATTGTTCTGTAGGTCATAAAAATGGAATTTTATGAAAAGCAAGCAGTTTACGTTTATAGTCATTCAAAATACTTTCTCCAAATATATTTCCCAAGGCTTAGAATTGGAGTTCCAGTTCAAAATGTTCTTTAGTGCTCATGTCCTTATCAAGGAGGTACACATAGATACTGTGTACCTATCTCCATCAGTCATACTTCACTGAATATTCTGGATGCTGATCACATAAAGAAAATGATATAGTCTGTGGCCTCTAGGTAGTACATTATAGGACTTCTTCAATTAGTAAATCAATATTGCATATTGCAATAGAGTGTTGCCATAAATATTCCAGTGACTTTGGCAATATTTTCATATATCACTGTATGAGGAACTCTAGTTCATTTTCCTAGTTATCATTGAGTACACTTGTAGAAAACAAGGACTTATATTTATGAATGGGGAAGAATAACTATTGGATATTAAATGAAAATTTAGAAAAATGAACATAAATTTAATAACATTTATGAACCTCTTGAAGAAATATGCCTAAGAACTCACATCTTGGAAAAGAAACAAACAAAACAAACCTTATCTTATATTTCAGGTTTCCTCATTCAGAAATAATTTAACAGCTGTGTTCTATGATTTTCTTTAAAAAGTGATCTAAATAAATCAGAATTGAAAACCAAGCTGTTCACAAGTGTGTGTATGTGTGTGTGTAAAACATTATAGAAAAATAATACAGTGGTAACCTAGGTATAGTTAGTCACTATCATGGAATTTCCTGATTAGTACCAAGGCCATATATTGACTATGGATTTCCCTGGTGGGTCAGCAATAAAGAATTTCCCTGAAGGAGATGTGGCAGGAGCTGTGGGTTCAATCCCTGGGTTGGGAAGATGCCCTAGAGAAGAAAATGGTAACCCACTCTAGTATTCTTGCCTGGAAAAACCCCCTGGACAGAGCAGCCTGGCGAGCTACAGTCCATGGGGTTGCAAAAGAGTTGAACACAACTTAGCAACTAAACAACATGTATTGACTAAAATGTTGGCCATTACAGATTAGGAAACATAATTAGGTATGTAGATAGTAAAGCTAGACTTGGAGATCTCTGAGTAGATCCTGGCTACTGTTTGAGGAACCATGTACAGACATAATTTGAAAGTGTTTGAAATCTATTAACATGTTGAGCTTCAGATTCAGACTACCAGAGCTTTTAGAAGGACCTCTGTTGGCCCTGTTCTGATCATGGCACCCAAAGAGAAGAATGTGAGGGGCCACCGGTATATGCCCACGCAGACCCAATATACCGCTTCTCGCTCTTCAATACAATACATTAAGGACTCAGAACAAGGAGTTCTTGTCCAAACAGCCCAACCCACATCCGGTGTTTACCCAGGTCTTCCCCAGCCCAGCCTCCTTGGGAAGACCTTGTTACTAGGTGCACTCCCTTGGCCCCAAGGTATAGTTCAGGGGCTATATAGTTCCTTGGGATAATGAAGAACAGATACAGCATGATGTGGGGTTGAGGGTGAGGAGAAAAGGAAAGTTCCATCTCTCTTTCTGTCTGAAAGGATAAATAGGAATAGACCAGTAGTGTTGTCATGTTGGCATATGTTTTAACTATATTAGGAATAAGACAACCACAAAATGAAATTGTTAAAAGAAAAGCATTTAAAAATGTGTCCCCTTACCTCCCAATATTAATGATAGCCTTCTCATAACTTGGCATTTAAGGATACTTGTTCACTTTCCACATTCTGTTCAGATTTTAAACTCATCCCCCTCCCAGAAATTTATATATATCCATATGATATATATGATATGTCATATAGTTTGAAAGCAAATATATATGTGTGTGTATACATATATATGTGAAGAAAATTATATTTAAAGGAATGAGAATGTCACCAGTGGCAGTGAATATTTAAAGATAAATGAAGCAATGTCTTCAAAGTTGGAAGGAAAGAAAGATATTTAACTGTATTTTATATTATGCAAAAGATAATTTAAATCATGTGATAACTCAGATTATTACTCACTTGCACTGTGTGGAAAGATTATTCAAGAGGATCAACCAGAAAAACAAAACAAGAAATCTTAGAAAAAGGCATATACAGAATTCAGGCAGTGAAGTATGACTGTAGGAAGGAAGGAAGCCAGGAAGTAAATGAAAGAGAATTTGTTAGGTACTGGTGCTTGGAGAAGGCAATGGCCAGCCACTCCAGTACTCTTGCCTGGAAAATCCCATGGACGGAGGAACCTGGTAGGCTGCAGACCATGGGGTCACAAAGAGTCGGACACGACTGAGAGACTTCACTTTCACTTTTCACTTTCATGCACTGGAGAAGGAAATGGCAACCCACTCCAGTGTTCTTGCCTGGAGAATCCCAGGGATGGCGGAGCCTGGTGGGCTGCTGTCCACGGGGTCGCACAGAGTCGGACACGACTGAAGCGACTTAGCGGCGGCGGTGGTGCTTGGAAGTGGTGCTTCCAAGCACCAAGAATTTGTTAGGTACTGGTGCTTTCATCTTTCCCCTTCAAAGATGAAAAATTAAGATATAAGATTGCATTTTTTTATAAGGCCAATAACACCTTGGTTTACAGTTTAAAACAATATTGTTAGTGTGTTTTTTTTTTTAATATTTAAAGCTGTAGTGGTCAAAATGTGATAAAAAGGACCTAAATGATAAAACTTCATAATTACATTATAGCTAATTTTTTTGAGGTGAGGGAGGAGGATAGGTTGAGATAATGTATACTAATTACCTCATGTTTCATAGCAAGAATCTCGAAGAGTGGGACAGGACTGAGCAACTTCACTTTCACTTTTCACTTTCATGCATTGAGAAGGTAATGGCAACCCCCTCCAGTGTTCTTGCCTGGAGAATCTCAGGAACGAGGGAGCCTGGTGGGCTGCCGTCTATGGGGTTGCGCAGAGTCGGACATGCCTGAAGTGACTTAGCAGCAGCAGCTTTAATAGATAATTAAATATTATTCAATATAATTTAAATTCAGAAAGGCAATGATTGAAAGAACTAAGGAAAAAATACATCTCAGAACTTAATGGAGGAAAGAAAAGGTGTGAATGATGGTTTTAAGTTTCCTAAATACTCAAAATTTTTATATGTAGCATTGGAAGGTGATAAATTAGTAGAGTACATGGGAAACTGATTTATTTCTTTTACAGGGATGCAAAACTCAAACTGTTATTAGGTAACTTTCTGTTAATGTTGATACTGATCTTTAATTTCAAATAAATGAGTGATAATTTATAGCTAGGTATGGAATCCAGAATGAGAAAAATATATAGGTTTCTACTGACATAGCTCTAGATTGATTTATGGTAAAAGCAATAAATTATCATATAGATTAAAAGCAAATATTTCACCATACATCTAACATATATTGTAAAGAAGAATTGGATAATGATTGCCAAGGACATTGAACAGCATAGAAAAATTATGTATAGCGTCTTAGGTGATGTATATGAGAAAGCGTGGTATCACATCTTTAGTCACAGCACATGTCTTAATTTTTGATAATCTGTGCATGCTTTTTATTATTAATTCAAAAGTTTTGATTTCTAATTTAAAAATAAAAGAAACAGTTTTAAACTTTGATATTCTTGATTGGTTCTTGTTTGTTATTGGCCACATTTAGACTTCATTTTTATTTAAGATTGAAGACATAAGTGTTGAAATATGCAACATGGTATTCTTTCATTTATGACTGAAAGACAAATTTTGGGACATCGAAAATATCATGAGTCAATCTGTTCTTGGAAAATTACCAGCCAAATTTTGCAGAGGTTTAAATTAAGTTAGCACACCTTCGGGTACTTACTCCAGCAGAATTTATTGAAGATTAATAATAGTTGTATGAATCACATGTCATAATACGTTTTTATCCAGTAAGGTGTCATTTAGCTCCCTAAATCCAAAACACATAGTGTGCAAGCTGTCCCAAACTTGTGAACAGGTTGTTTCAAATAGTTTGTTTGGAATTTACAACACATTTATCTACAGAAATAAAGTTATGAATTGTGTTTGGATAATCAGATAGCCCACAAAAGCGTATTTGATCTACAGATTTGTGACTGGGCTACAGTTCTAACAGGTTTAGAACTGGTAGTCAAGGGGAGCTTGTGGTTCAAGAGGGACAGGAAAAGCATTTTTTTTCCCCTGAGGTGCAGGGGTAGCTTAGATAGAATGTCTTCAACACTCTAAATTTTGTCTTCAGCACTTTCATCCTCTCTTTATGCATCCTCCTCTTTTTCTATTATACCATTTCTGTTTATTAAAACTTCAGTCCCATCAAGTGTACTCTTCTGGAAGCAGGGACCTAGGAAGAGTGCTAGACTAGAACGGCATCACTTCAGAGCATGTTTAAAATCCTGAATTATCCCTTCCTACCTCCCTCTGAGTCTCCTCCATACTGTGTTGATGAGTTCAATGAAATGTTGGAAAAATTAATCTGTAGTAAATTCATTCATATGAAGTTGTGGATAATAGTCTAAATATACATCATATCTTCTCGCTATTGTCCTTATTTCTCATATCCGAATAGTTTTTATCCAGATATGAATTTATTGATAGTGCAGAGAAAGTAATGAGGTTAAATACAGAGTTCAGTCACAATAGAATAAGATATTTTGCTATATTTGAGAAAAGGGCCCATCTTACAGACTCTTAAGTCCTCTTCTAACTCCTTTCCCATCTTTGCCTCCTATATTTGCTTTTCACAATTTCTTTTTCCTACTACTTCTAACCAACAGATTTTTTTTAAGGTGGCATTAAAAAAAATAATGGATTAGCAATTAATATGGGATCTTGGAAAGGGATTTGATGTTCTTGTACAGAAGGAACTGAATGTTATTATAATGACATAGTTCACTGAGTTTTGTGACAGCTATAAATCTACCTTCTAATAAATGTCTAAAGAACTTTCAAGTTATCTCAAGTAACATTTCCTTTTTTATCCAAATTCCAGTCTTAACAAATCTTATGTTCATCTGCTTTTCAATAAAAAAACTAAAATTGGTCCAATCAATGAATTTGTTTCTTGGGTTCTAGTAAATTTTATTTTTCTGTCTTTCTTCTCCTTCTGTTAACCTTCCTCTTTTTTTTTTTTTTTTTTTAATTTTTGAATAGTGCTGACCTCATGGAAGTGTTTAAAGACATAGTCTATAAGAGACAGTTTCCCCAAGATTTAGTCAAATTGTATTTTTTTTTCAAGATTTCTTTTTTTTTTTTTTTTTAATTTAATTTTATTTTATTTTTAAACTTTACATAATTGTATTAGTTTTGCCAAATATCAAAATGAATCCATACAGGTATACATGTATTTCCCATCCTGAACCCTCCTCCCTCCTCCCTCCCTACCATCCTCTGGGTCGTCCCAGTGCACTAGCCCCAAGCATCCACTATCGTGCATCGAACCTGGACTGGCATCTCATTTCTTACATGATATTTTACATGTTTCAATGTCATTCTCCCAAATCTTCCCAACCTCTCCTCTCCCACAGTGTCCATAAGACTGTTCTATACATCAGTGTCTCTTTTTCGCTGTCTCGCATAATCGGGTTATTGTTACCATCTTTCTAAATTCCATATATATGTGTTAGTATACTGTATTTATGTTTTTCCTTCTGGCTTACTTCACTCTGTATAATAGGCTCCAGTTTCATCCATCTCATTAGAACTGATTCAAATGTATTCTTTTTTAATGGCTGAGTAATACTCCATTGTGTATATGTACCACAGCTTTCTTATCCATTCATCTGCTGATGGACATCTAGGTTGCTTCCATGTCCTGGCTATTATAAACAGTGCTGCGATGAACATTGGGGTACACGTGTCTCTTTCCCTTCTGGTTTCCTCAGTGTGTATGCCCAGCAGTGGGACTGCTGGATCATAAGGCAGTTCTATTTCCAGTTTTTAAGGAATCTCCACACTGTTCTCCATAGTGGCTGTACTAGTTTGCATTCCCACCAACAGTGTAAGAGGGTTCCCTTTTCTCCACACCCTCTCCAGCATTTATTACTTGTAGACTTTTGGATCGCAGCCATTCTGACTGGTATGAAATGGTACCTCATAGTGGTTTTGATTTGCATTTCTCTGATAATGAGTGATGTTGAGCATCTTTTCATGTGTTTGTTAGCCATCTGTATGTCTTCTTTGGAGAAATGTCTATTTAGTTCTTTGGCCCATTTTTTGATTGGGTCGTTTATTTTTCTGGAGTTGAGCTGTAGGAGTTGCTTGTATATTTTTGAGATTAGTTGTTTGTCAGTTGCTTCATTTGCTATTATTTTCTCCCATTCTGAAGGCTGTCTTTTCACCTTGCTAATAGTTTCCTTTGATGTGCAGAAGCTTTTAAGGTTAATTAGATCCCATTTGTTTATTTTTGCTTTTATTTCCAATATTCTGGGAGGTGGGTCATAGAGGATCCTGCTGTGATGTATGTCAGAGAGTGTTTTGCCTATGTTCTCCTCTAGGAGTTTTATAGTTTCTGGTCTTACGTTTAGATCTTTAATCCATTTTGAGTTTATTTTTGTGTATGGTGTTAGAAAGTGGTCTAGTTTCATTCTTTTACAAGTGGTTGACCAGATTTCCCAGCACCACTTGTTAAAGAGGTTGTCTTTAATCCATTGTATATTCTTGCCTCCTTTGTCAAAGATAAGGTGTCCATATGTGCGTGGATTTATCTCTGGGCTTTCTATTTTGTTCCATTGATCAATATTTCTGTCTTTGTGCCAGTACCATACTGTCTTGATAACTGTGGCTTTGTAATAGAGCCTGAAGTCAGGCAGGTTGATTCCTCCAGTTCCATTCTTCTTTCTCAAGATAGCTTTGGCTATTTGAGGTTTTTTGTATTTCCATACAAATTGTGAAATTATTTGTTCTAGCTCTGTGAAGAATACCGTTGGTAGCTTGATAGGGATTGCATTGAATCTATAAATTGCTTTGGGTCGTATACTCATTTTCACTATATTGATTCTTCCAATCCATGAACATGGTATATTTCTCCATCTATTAGTGTCCTCTTTGATCTCTTTCACCAGTGTTTTATAGTTTTCTATATATAGGTCTTTGGTTTCTTTAGGTAGATATATTCCTAAGTATTTTATTCTTTCCATTGCAATGGTGAATGGAATTGTTTCCTTAATTTCTCTTTCAGTTTTCTCATTATTAGTGTATAGGAATGCAAGGGATTTCTGTGTGTTGATTTTATATCCTGCAACTTTACTATATTCATTGATTAGTTCTAGTAATTTTCTGGTGGAGTCTTTAGGGTTTTCTATGTAAAGGATCATGTCATCTGCAAACAGTGAGAGTTTTACTTCTTCTTTTCCAATTTGGATTCCTTTTATTACTTTTTCTGCTCTGATTGCTGTGGCCAAAACTATTTTGAATAGTAATGGTGAAAGTGGGCACCCTTGTCTTGTTCCTGACTTTAGAGGAAATGCTTTCAATTTTTCACCATTGAGGATAATGTTTGCTGTGGGTTTGTCATATATAGCTTTTATTATGTTGAGGTATGTTCCTTCTATTCCTGCTTTCTGGAGAGTTCTTATCATAAATGGATGTTGAATTTTGTCAAAGGCTTTCTCTGCATCTATTGAGATAATCATATGGTTTTTGTTTTTCAATTTGTTAATGTGGTGTATAACATTGATTGATTTGCGGATATTGAAGAATCCTTGCATGCCTGGGATAAAGCCCACTTGGTCATGGTGTATGATCTTTTTAATGTGTTGTTGGATTCTGATTGCTAGAATTTTGTTAAGAATTTTTGCATCTATGTTCATCATTGATATTGGCCTGTAGTTTTCTTTTTTTGTGGGATCTTTGTCAGGTTTTGGTATTAGGGTGATGGTGGCCTCATAGAATGAGTTTGGAAGTTTACCTTCCTCTGCAATTCTCTGGAAGAGTTTGAGCAGGATAGGTGTTAGCTCTTCTCTAAATTTTTGGTAGAATTCAGCTGTGAAGCCATCTGTACCTGGGCTTTTGTTTGCTGGAAGATTTTTGATTACCGTTTCAATTTCCTTGCTTGTGATGGGTCTGTTAAGATTTTCCATTTCTTCCTGATCCAGTTTTGGAAAGTTGTACTTTTCTAAGAATTTGTCCATTTCTTCCACGTTGTCCATTTTATTGGCATATAATTGTTGATAGTAGTCTCTTATGATCCTTTGTATTTCTGTGTTGTCTGTTGTCATCTCTCCATTTTCATTTCTAATTTTATTGATTTGATTTTTCTCCCCTTTGTTTCTTGATGAGTCTGGCTAATGGTTTGTCAATTTTATTTATCCTTTCAAAGAACCAGCTTTTGGCTTTGTTGATTTTTGCTATGGTCTCTTTTGTTTCTTTTGCATTTATTTCTGCCCTAATTTTTAAGATTTCTTTCCTTCTACTAACCCTGGGGTTCTTCATTTCTTCCTTTTCTAGTTGCTTTAGGTGTAGGGTTAGGTTATTTATTTGAGTTTTTTCTTGTTTCTTTAGGTATGCCTGTATTGCTATGAACTTTCCCCTTAGGACTGCTTTTAAAGTGTCCCACAGGTTTTGGGTTGTTGTGTTTTCATTTTCATTAGTTTCTATGTAAATTTTGATTTCTTTTTTGATTTCTTCTGTGATTTGTTGGTTATTCAGCAGGGTGTTGTTCATCCTCCATATGTTGAAATTTTTAATAGTTTTTCTCCTGTAATTGAGGTCTAATCTTACTGCATTGTGGTCAGAAAAGATGCTTGGAATGATTTCTATTTTTTTTGAGTTTACCAAGGCTAGATTTATGGCCCAGGATGTGATCTATCCTGGAGAAGGTTCCATGTGCGCTTGAGAAAAAGGTGAAATTCACTGTTTTGGGATGAAATGTCCTATAGATATCAATTAGGTCTAACTGGTCTATTGTATCGTTTAATGTTTGTGTTTCCTTGTTAATTTTCTGTTTAGTTGATCTATCCATAGATGAGAGTGGGGTATTAAAGTCTCCCACTATTATTGTGTTATTGTTAATTTCTCCTTTCATACTTGTTAGCATTTGTCTTACATATTGCAGCGCTCCCGTGTTGGGTGCATATATATTTATAATTGTTATATCTTCTTCTTGGATTGATCCTTTGATCATTATGTAGTGACCATCTTTGTCTCTTTTCACAGCCTTTGTTATAAAGTCTATTTTATCTGATATAAGTATTGCTACTCCTGCTTTATTTTGGTCCCTATTTGCATGAAAAATCTTTTTCCAGCCCTTCACTTTCAGTCTGTATGTGTCCCCTGTTTTGAGGTGGGTCTCTTGTAGACAACATATGTAGGCGTCTTATTTTTGTATCCATTCAGCCAGTCTTTGTCTTTTGGTTGGGGCATTCAACCCATTTACATTTAAGGTAATTACTGATAAGTATGATCCCGTTGCCATTTATTGTTTTGGGTTCGAGTTTATACACTGTTTTTGTGTTTTCTGTCTAGAGAAAATTCTTTAGTATTTGTTGGAGAGCTGGTTTGGTGGTGCTGAATTCTCTCAGCTTTTGCTTGTCTGAGAAGCTTTTGATTTCTCCTTCATATTTGAATGAGATCCTTGCTGGGTACAATAATCTGGGCTGTAGGTTATTTTCTTTCATCACTTTAAGTATGTCTTGCCATTCCCTCCTGGCTTGAAGAGTTTCTATTGAAAGATCAGCTGTTATCCTAATGGGAATTCCCATGTGTGTTATTTGTTGTTTTTCCCTTGCTGCTTTTAATATTTGTTCTTTGTGTTTGATCTTTGTTAATTTGATTAATATGTGTCTTGGGGTGTTTCGCCTTGGGTTTATCCTGTTTGGGACTCTCTGGGTTTCTTGGACTTGGGTGATTATTTCCTTCCCATTTTAGGAAGTTGTCAACTATTATCTCCTCAAGTATTTTCTCATGGTCTTTCTTTTTGTCTTCTTCTTCTGGGACCCCTATGATTCGAATGTTGTAGCGTTTAATATTGTCCTGGAGGTCTCTGAGATTGTCCTCATTTCTTTTAATTCGTTTTTCTTTTATCCTCTCTGATTCATTTATTTCTACCATTCTATCTTCTAATTCACTAATCCTATCTTCTGCCTCTGTTATTCTACTATTTGTTGCCTCCAGAGTGTTTTTAATTTCATTTATTGCATTATTCATTTTATATTGACTCTCTTTTATTTCTTCTAGGTCCTTGTTAAACCTTTCTTGCATCTTCTCAATCTTTGTCTCCAAGCTATTTATCTGTTTTTCCATTTTGATTTCAAGATTTTGGATCAATTTCACTATCATTATTCGGAATTCTTTATCAGGTAGATTCCCTATCTCTTCCTCTTTGGTTTGGTTTGGTGGGCATTTATCCTGTTCCTTTATCTGCTGGGTATTCCTCTGTCTCTTCATCTTGTTTAAATTGCTGAGTTTTGGGTGTCCTTTATGTATTCTGGCAGTTTGTGGAGTTCTATTTATTGTGGCGTTTCCTCACTCTGTGTGGGTTTGTACAGGTGGCTTGTCAAGGTTTCTTGGTTAGGGAAGCTTGTGTCAGTGTTCTGGTGAGTGGAGCTGTATTTCTTCTCTCTGGAGTGCAATAAAATGTCCAGTAATGAGTTATGGGATGTCTATGGTTTTGGGGTGACTTTCGGCTGCCTGTATCTTGGAGCTCAGGGCTGTGTTCCTTGCTGCTGGAGAATTTGCTTGGTATGTCTTGCCCTGAAACTTGTTTCGCCCAGAGAGGTTTACAGCATTATATGGAGAAGAGAAGAGTGAGGAGGGAGTTAGAGGTGACCCAAATGAGATGAGGTGGAATCAATAGAGGAGAGAGTGGGCTATTCAGTAATCTCTTCCTTATGTGCACTCCACAACTCGACTGCTCAGAGTTGTTCACAGAATTATACAGAGAAGAGAAGAAGGAAGAAGGTGGCAGAGATGGCCAGGAGGATAAATGGGGGGAATGAAAAGGAGGGAGACAGATCCAGCCAGTAATCAGTTCCCTAAGTGTTCTCTACCGTCTGGAACACACAGAAATTCACAGAGTTGGGTAGAGTAGAGAGGGGTTAAGGAGGAGACACAGGCGACCTAGTGGACAAAAAGGAGAGTCCAAAGGGAGAGAGAGCAGTTAAGCCAGTAATCTCGCTCCCTAGTGAAAAATGGGTACTGAAGATTGGGTTCTTAAGGTACAAAATTGGTAACAAATACATAAAAACAAAAATTTAAAATCTAGAGTAGAATTTGGAATTTCAAAAATTACCATGTTAAAGAAAAGAAGAAGGAAAAGAAAGCGAGAAAAAATGAACAAACAAAAACAAACAAGGTCGCAAAAATTATAAAGAAAATATAGGTACAAAATTGATAACTAATACCAAAAAGCAAAAGTTAAAAATCTAGAGTAGAGTTTGGAGTTTCAAAAATACAATGTTAAAAAAAAAAAGAAAAAAAAAAAAGAAAGAAAAAAAAAAAAAACAAACAAACAAGGTCGCATAAAATATAAAAAAAAAGAATACAGGTACAAAATTGATAACAAATACCAAAAAGCATAGATTAAAAATCTAGAATAGCGTTTGGAATTTCAGATATACAATGTTATTTAAAAGAAGAAGAGAAAGAAACAGAGAAAAAGAAAAAGAAGAAATAAAAAAGGGTCCCAGAAATTATATAAAAACAAAACAAACAAACAAAAAACTATAGGTACAAAATTGATAACAAATGCTAAAAAGCTAAAATGAAAATCTAGAGTAGAGTTTGGAATTTCAAAAATACAATGTTAAAGAAAAGAAGGAAAAAGAAAAAAAGTCAAAAAATTATTAAAAAATTATATATATATGAAGTTTGCTTTAAAAAAGGGTCTTTTTTTTTTTTTTTTGCAAAGTAATCGGTTATAAAAGTGGAAATTAAAGGATTAATAGAGGACTTAAATTTTTTTTTTTTTTTTTTTATAGGCTCACTTGTTCAGTTGCACTGAGGGGAGGTAGGGAGGGATGCTGCAAACAAATAACACTGGCGTGTGCTCGCAGTGCCTCAGCCACACTGGGTCTGCCCCCTGTTCACGGCGCGTGTAGCCTCTCTGCCCACGCTGCTCAGGCTCTAGGTTGCTCCGCCGTGAACCATCCGCGGCCAGCCCTGGGCTGCCTGTACTTCCCAGGTCCAAGCTGCTCAGGTTCAGGCACTCGGGTAGTCCTCAGAGGCGCAGACTCTCGGTTGGGCCTGCGTTTTGTGCCCTTCCCAGATCCGAGCAGCTCAGGTGATGAGGTGTTTTGCGCGCACGATTGCTGTGATTTATCGCCTCCCCGCCACTCGGTTATCTAGTTGCGCACTGGCACGCCTTCTCAGGCAGATGTTGACCGTCCAGACTCCCAAGAAGTTTTAGTTAGCAAAGAAGCCTGCTTACAGTTTCATAGATAATGTCTCTCTGGGGCTGCGACTGTCCCCTTCCGGCTCTGGCTGCCTATCACCGGAGGGGGATGGTCTGCCGCCGGCTCTCTCTGTTCAGTCCTTTATTCCGTGCGCGGGCCTGGCGGTGTCATAAGTTAGGGCTGGCTTTTCGCGTGGTAGATATCCCACAGTCTGGTTTGCTAGCCCAGATTATTTCGCTCAGATAGTGCTCGGGGTATTCAGGCCAGATCCTTGCGATGCAGCCCGTGCCGCGCCTCCCTGCCCAGCCCCCGCTTGCTAATGGCGTGTGCAGGCGTCTGCGCTGCTTCTCCGCTGGGGCAGTTACCGTAGGGCTCACAATGTGTGGGTTTTAATTATTTATTTTTCCTCCCTGTTATGTTGCCCTCTGTGCTTCCAAGGCTCAGCACAGATTCGGCAGTGAGAAGGTTTCCTGGTGTTTGAAAACTTCTCTCTTTTTAAGACTCCCTTCCTGGGACGGAACTCCGTCCCTCCCTCTTTTGTCCCTTTTTTTGTCTTTTATATTTTTCCCTACCTCCTTTTGAAGACTTGGGTTGCTTTTCTGGGTGCCTGATGTCCTCTGCTGGCATTCAGAAGTTGTTTTGTGGAATTTACTTGGCGTTTAAATGTTCTTTTGATGAATTTGTGGGGGAGAAAGCGTTCTCCCCGTCCTACTCTTCCGCCATCTTAGCTCCTCCTCTGTATTTTTTTTTTTAGCAATTTTGACAAAATAGATTTTACATTTATTTAATTCCAGACTGAACCTTTAAAAAAAATTGGTTCAGAGAATAATATTTTCTGACTATCCAAGGATTTAATTGTTATTTACTTTGAAGGAATTTAAATTTCTATACTTTTGTAATTTTTAATTTGAGGATAATTGCTTTTCAATATTGTGTTGGTTTCTGCTGTACAACAACATGAATCAGCTTAAGTGTACACATATCCTCTCCCTTTTGAGCCCACTTTTATTTTAAAATGAGTTGTTTCAAGAGTTTAAGAAAAAATTGTTTTGTCTTTTAAATGTACAAATTTACCTTATATGAAAATGTCTTTTTTACTTATTAGTGTGCTTCATAGTCTATTAACTGTATTTGAGACTTAATAGCTGGAAAGAATATGTTAATTCTAATTTACTCATCATAATTCTGCTTACAAGTAGGTTGAGAAGGATAACTTTTCTTAGGTTAAGTAGCATATTAAATGGTGGATTAAATACAAATCTCAGAGTATAAAACTTTTGACATCCTTGCTAATCTTAATAGCCAAACTTTGTGCTTGTTATGCACAAGGTACTTATATTATGCCTGTTCATTAATTTATTCCTTACCATAACCCTATCAAATGGGTAATATTATAATCAGTCTCACTTAACAGATGGGGAAATGGGGGCACAGAAAGTAGCTTTGAGTGTCAAAGACAGTATATGAACCTGGACATTTGGGTTGACTAAAACCCATGGTCTTAGTCATGACATCACATTGCCTCACTAGAAGGACAAATGTCACATTCCAAAGTTTCTGTAATACAAATAAATGATTCATAGTAGAGGGTACTCATGACCATAATAAAGACAAAAAACAAACCACACTTCAGAGCAACCAACCAACCAATACAAATCCCCAAAAAAATTTAGATTTGAATGCACGAAGAATACATAAGACTCTAATCAATGAACTTGTTATTTGTTGCTCTTTCATGTTTTATTTTTTAAATAAGCTCATCAGATTCATCTTAAGAATTAAGGTCTGGTTTAGCTCTTTTGTTACTGTACTGAGTTGTCAGGTGGTGCTAGTGGTAAAGAACCCTCCTGGCAATGTAGGAGACATAAGAGACACTGGTCGATCCCTGGGTCAGGAAGATCCCCTGGGGGAGGGCATGGCAAGCCACTAGAGTATTCTTGCCTGGAGAATCCCATTGACAGAGGAACCTGGCAGGCTAGAGTTCATAGAGTCACACAGAGTCTCGGATATGGCTGAAGCAGCTTAGAACACACATGTCAATGAGACAAGAAACCAATAAAGGAAGATTTAGGAGGTGCTTTTTCACTGGCTATTTATGTAACAATATTTCAAGATTTTTCTAAATCTCAGTTCAGTTCAATTCAGTCTTACAGTCGTGTCCAACTCTTTGCGACCCTATGAACTGCAGTGCCCCAGGCCTCCCTGTCCATCACCAACTCCCAGAGTTCACTCAAACCATGTCCATCGAATCGGTGATGCCATCCAGCCATCTCATCCTCTATCATCCCCTTCTCCTCTTGCCCCCAATCCCTCCCAGCATCAGAGTCTTTTCTAATGAGTCAACTCTTCGTATCAGGTGGCCAGAGTATTGGAGTTTCAGCTTCAGCATCAGTCCTTCCAAAGAACACCCAGGACTGATCTCCTTTAGAATGGACTGGTTGGATCTCCCTGCAGTCCCAGGGACTCTCAAGAGTCTTCTCCAACACCACAGTTCAAAAGCATCAGTTCTTCCACACACAGCTTTCTTCACAGTCCAACTCTCACATCCATACATGACCACTGGAAAAACCATAGCCTTGACTAGACGGACCTTTGTTGGCAAAGTAATGTCTCTGCTTTTTAACATGCTGTCTAGGTTGGTCATAACTTTCCTTCCAAGGAGTAAGCGTCTTTTAATTTCATGGCTGCAGTCACCATCTGCAGTGATTTTGGAGCCCCCCAAAATAAAGTCTGACACTGTTTACACTGTTTCCCCATCTATTTGCCATGAAGTGATGGGACCAGATGCCATGATCTTAGTTTTCTGAATAGTGAGCTTTAAACCAACTTTTTCACTCTCCTCTTTCACTTTCATCAAGAGGCTTTTTAGTTCCTCTTCACTTTCTGCCATAAGGGTAGTGTCATCTGCATATCTGAGGTTACTGATATTTCTCCCAGCGGTCTTGATTCTAGCCTGTGCTTCTTCCAGCCCAGCATTTCTCATGATGTACTCTGCGTATAAGTTAAATAAGCAGGGTGACAATATACAGCCTTGATGTACTCCTTTTCCTATATGGAACCAGTCTGTTGTTCCATGTCCAGTTCTAACTGTTGCTTCCTGACCTACTTTTATATAAATTAAGTATTTGAACATTTTCCATTGCTACTTTCCTGTGGTAGTCTAGAATGCCTACATATAACTAAAAAGTGACTAATTGAAATTAACTTACTTTATTCTTGTAACTGACAAATTTAATACTAGGCAGATGCATAATGAAATAAAAATAATTTATTTTACCTCATCTTCAAATATAAATGATTTACTTTTAGATTGATATTTTAGCTCCTTTTTGTCAACCTGCTTTTATAGATTTTTTCTCCTAAATATATTTGGAAGATTTTCTTTCTTAATGTTTTATTTTTTCTTATATTGATAATGCATTTCAAATTTTACTTTTATTAGTTTCTTCTGATTATCCTAATTTTCCTCTGATTCTTATTTTCATATCACTAAAACTTCATCCTTAATCACTTGTTTTCCTTTCCTGTATCCATCCATTCATTTTCAAGTTACAACTCTACAAATTACTTTTCTGTTTTATTTTCTTGCAAAATGATTCATTCCCTTCCCATGTTATCTTCCTGTAATTCTTGTCCAGAGCCTAGAGTTTTCAGAGAAACAAAGTATGGGTCTAATTGTTCAGAAAGACCACAATCTAAGATTTTGAAAAGAAAGGATAGGCTGGTTATAAATTTACCTACCAATGATGATTCTTCTACCCATAACCCCTTTATCTTTTAAAACTAGATCCTGTGTAGGCAACTTTTTTTTTTTTTTTTTTTACCTTTAATTTGGGATAAGAGTATAGAGTCTTGTTTGCATCACTAAGATAAACAATATTATTGTCAAGAATTGCAGCTAAAACAAAATTTCAAAAAGGAAAAACAAAAAAGAAAAAAAAAGGACTCTATCCAGATATGTTTAGTATCCCAACGTTTTAGGTTTGTAATCTGTATTACCCTGAGTTGTCTATTCTCAGTTTCTGATTCCGAAATACGAATACTTAACTGACATTATACCTTGAAGAACACTGGTATCATCTACTCTTTTTTATGGCAAATTGCAGATAGAGCAGAAGTGTTGGTGTATAAGGTCTCAAGGTACATCTCTGACCTTTTCCCATCCTTGAGCCAGAGCAGTATAATTTCTTTTATATTTGGAGATGTTATGCAAGATTTTATTAAATCTCAAATTCATATTTATTGAGTGTAGAAATGAATAACTAGTAAAATCTTGAGAATCAGTGTTACTTTAATTTGGAAAAGGAAATGGCAGGCCACTCCAGTTTTCTTGCCTGGAGGACCCCATGGACAGAGGAGCCTGGTGGGCTACAAGTCCATAGGGTCACAAAGAGTTGGACACAACTGAAGCAATTTAGCACACACGTTACTTTAATCCTACTTCTTTTCTAAATATGGTTCTTATAGAGCTTCAATGTTATATCTATACAATGGAAAAAATAATAGCTATTATTATTTATTTTAGGGGAATATATAATATGGTGAGTTTAAAGTGCTTGCACAGTATTTAGCATTGAGTGTGCAGTCACTCAGTCATGTCCAACTCTTTGTGACCCCTATGTACTACAGCCTACAAGGCTCCTCTGTCCATGGAATTTTCCAGGCAAGAATACTGAAGTGAGTTGTCTTCCCCAGGGGATCTGCCCAACACAGAGATTAAATATGTATCTCATTGGTCTGCTGCATTGGCAGGTGGGTTCTTTACCGCTGAGCCACCTGAGAAGCCCATATTTCACACTGAGTACCTCTCAATCTATGTTTTTACTCCTACCTGAATCTCTTATGGCAAAATAATTAACAGAGTTGGGAAAGGAACACAACTTAATAGTAGTTCTAGTTTTCTCTCCAAAATTTGAGAATTATTGATAAGATATTGAACTGATTACATTTTTCATTTCTTAGATTTGGGAAAATGTGAAAAGACAATCTACAGAGCTTTGCCATCTGTGAATCTATTGGATAGTATATATGCTTAATTTATATTTATTTAAATCTAAATCTCTCCACTGTAGCAGAGGTAATTATGGTGGTAATCTCCCTGGATAAAATGTATCTGTTGTAAAAACATAAGTCAACTGACACATCTACTAGAGTCGCTATAGTAAAAACACACAAACAAAGAAAAAAAATTGGAAAATAATAAATGTTGACAAGGTTGTGGCCCTCTTAATGTTGCTTGTGGGAATGCTATAAAAAAGATTTTGATGGTTCCTCAAAAGCTGAACAGAGTTACCATATGATACAGCAATTCTTTTCCGTATTATATACCAAAAAGCGTTGAAAACAGAGGCTCAAAGACATATACCAGATGAATTGTAGCACTATCCCAATAGGTACAATGTGGAAACAACTTACATATCTGTCAACAGATGAATGGATAAGAAATGTGGTATATCATATTATAGAATATTGTTACCTAGAAAAGAAATGATACATGCTACAATATATATGAGCCTTGAAAACATCATGTTAAGTGAAATAAGCCAGACACAAAGGAATAAATATTGTGTGATTCCACCTATGGATTAGAGGTTATCAGAGGTTGGAGCGGAAGGTAAGACTGGGAGTACAAAGTTTCTGTTTGGCATGATTAAAACATCTTGGAAATAGATAGTGGGGCAGTCGCACACATTGTGAATGTCATTAATACCACTGAATTGTATACTTATAACAAAACAGTAAATTTTATTACATCTACATTTATCTCCATCCTTAAAGAATTATAATGTAATATACAATATACCATTGGATTATATACTTTAAGTGGGTGAATTGAATAGTATGTGAATTATATCTCAATAAAGTTGCTAAAAAGCTGAAAAATCTTTGAGGTTCCCCTTTGTTAGGAGGAAGGGAGTCATTACTTTTCTGTTCATATGATAGGCTATGGGGATAGGCCATTCTAATTCATGTCATAGTATAAAATAGAATGCTGCTGTGATTAACTGTTGCCCAGCAAGAATATGTTATATGTTAACAGTGCACCCATGCATACTGACATGCTATCAGGAAGTAAAAGGTTTCTGTGTTTCTCCAACTTGGTGAATGAATCACTTAGCTGGGGGAGGGGACTATTGACCACAGAACTTCAGAGTCCTACTTGTTGGAAAGTCATTATGGGGCACTGTCCTCACGCTAGAACTCAGGTAAAATATTCCTAGTGTTTGATGGTTTGATTATAAACCAAAAGAATGCAACTTGGAGCCATACCCTGCCATCTTTGAAATGGTGCCTGACTCTATTATTTCATACATTTTGAACTTTTTTATTATATGAACCTATCACTTTTCACCCTGAAAGTAAGTGGAATAACAACTGATGCCCCAACAATGAAAACTAAAATGAGCTAGTTTATTAGTCTAGGCTAAAGCCACACTGAACAACCAGAATTTAAATTGAAATAAAGTGTAAGATTGAGGGCAGAAGGATAAGAGGGCATCAGAGAATGAGATGGCTGGATGGCATCACTGATGCAATGGACATGAACTTGGGCAAACCTTGGCAGATGGTGAGGGACAGAGAGGCCTGGCATGCTGCAGTCCATGGGGTCACAAAGAGTTGGATAAGACTGGATGACTAAACAACAACAAAGTGTAAGTAGACATTGTTGTTGTTTAGTGGCTAAGTCATGTCACACTCTTGTGACCCCGTGGACTGTAGCCCGCCAGACTCTTCTGTCCTTGGGATTACCCAGGAAGGAATACCAGAGTGAGTTGCCATTTCCTTCTCCAGGGGATCTTTACAACCCAGGGATCGAACCCATGTCTCCTGCTTGGCAGGTGAATTTTTTTTACCACTGAGCCACCTGGGAAGCCAAATAAAAACTTGAGTAAACATTATTACAAACAGAGAAAACAGCAGAGGACAGAAGCCTTACTCCAGAGATGACTCAGTACATCCTGATAACAGATAAAACTGCTGTGCTTGGAGCTTAGTAGCAATAAAGAGGTCTTTGTAGGCCATATTATGGGTGATGGATTTTATTCTAATTAAAAATGTGAAAATTGAAGGATTTTAAACATGGGAAATAACTTGATTTTTTTTTTTTTTTTGAAGCAGATCAACTTGAGTATTGTGTGTGGGACAAAATGGAATGGTGGGAACAAGAGTGTGTACAAACAGATTGAGAGGAAATTATAGTACTTTAGCAGGAGATGATATTCTTTTGTGGTGGCAATGACATTAGAGACAATGAAACAATTCAAGATATGTTTAGGACATGGAACTAGAAAGACTTGGAGACAAATAGATTTGAGACCCTGAGATAGAGAGGAGAATATAAATAACCGAATCCTGGGTTTTGGACCCAAACATTTGGGTGGATGTTGACTCCATTTATCATTTTAGAAAAATTGGGGTGAATTGTGGAGAGGTGATAAGGTTTACTTTTGGGACAAGTTGAGTTTGAGGTGCTTATAAGACATCCAAGTGGAGATATAAATTAGAAGAGGGGTCTGAAATAGAAATATTGTTTTGGAGTCTTGAAATTTAGGCATTGTCAAAGTTGAAAGAGTAAATGAAATTGTCTAGTGGGAGAGAGAAGAGTGAAAACTGATGCTCCATCCAAGCAGCCACAACATTCAGCCACAACGTAGAAGGAACAACACTCAAAGAGTTCCAAGAAGGGGCTGACAGAGAAAGATGATGAAAAACAGGGCTCTGCTGTAATGGAAATAATGAGAAGAGAATGTTGAAGAGAGGAAGGCTTGGCCAAGGTTAAGAATTGAAGTTTCCTCTAGTTTTACTAATATGGCAGTCATTGTCAATCTTAGAAATAGTAATTTTGGTAGTGCTGTGTGGGTGAAAGCTGTATTGTTTTTCCTTGAGAAGTGAATGTGAGGTGGTTAATGGTAACTGCAAAAGTAAAACACCCTTTTGGGGAAGTTTAGCTGAAAAGAGTTCAAGAACCAGTACTAGAGAGGCATGCAAAGTCCATGTTCTGCCACCTACTATTTGTTTGAACATGGAAAATTATTTAATATCTCTGATTTTGTACCCCAATATGATCTTACTAACAAGAGTGCCTACCTGAAAGGGTTTGTTGAAGAGTGTTTATGACAATGTCTTGCTACTTAGTGAACATTTAATAAATGTAAACTGTGCTTACCCTTGATCTAGATATTATAATATCTATGATATTATAGGGATCTTCTCAGTCACAAAACTAAACTTTATATTCTTCAAAAAAAAATAGATGGAAACATCAAAGCCAGGCCAGTCAATATAATGACAGAGAAATTAAGGTCTGTTTATCCTAAGTAATCATTTTAATTTCTTATTATTGGTTTAAAAGTCTTTCCAGTTTGCTATTCTCTTATATCCAATTTTTTTACATATTTCCTACTATTCTAACATGTCTCATTGCAGAGAAAAAATACAGTGTTTTTGTTATAGACATTGGCTTAAATTGTTTTGAATTTATAAGGATATCTTAAAAATTATTGTTTTTAATCAGAGAAGACATTTATTTGGGGAAATATTATCATAGATAACTTACAGACCATACATTATCTTCCTATTTCTACTCCATGTTGCTTATTATCTGTATAATTTTATGAAAAGAAACTGTTTTGGCAGATACTAAATCACTAAATTAAAAAATAATTTAGGATACGTTGCATACTTACTTTTTATATTTCCTATTTATGTATATTTAATATGCCTTTTAAAAATACCAGTTGAGCTTTTCAGATTGTTCTGTTTCAATTGCTTTTTTTTTTGAGCTGTAATCCATCTATTTTAAACACAGATATTTCTCACATTTCAATTTAAAATGCTCAGTTCATTACTATGGACCCACCTAGTGTCGACTTCTCAAATTCATTTTTTTACCACATATGCATGCTTATGCTATACATCATCTACATCATGTAATAAATGAATTGCTTACATAATCTTAACATTTAAAAGCTCATTTCCAGAATCTTAATGTTTTTGTTTCCTTTCTTATGGCATGCATTGTGTGCAACATAAACAATCTGAGAATAATTGACTATGGGTTAAACATACAGCCGCTAGAAAACAATCTTATTGCTCTTTTCAGCATCATTCACTCAAGAGGAAAATGTAATCACTGGTATGAAGGGTAGTATTATTGAGAGAGGTCATTTTACATAGGAATTTGTATGATTTATTTGATGCACTGGAGTTACTTTTCTAAGTTTATAAACAATACCTTATTGGCTGAAATAACTGCTAATACTTATATTGCATTTCACAGTTTACAAAGCATTTTTCATGTATATTATAATATTAAATATTTATAACATCTTTGCTGGATAGGAATTGTTATCATCCCCAAGTTACTAGTGAGGCAGCTGAGGATCAGAGAGGTATAAGGGGAGAATTGTGACTTGAACCTAAGTTCCCTGAATTCGCATAATAAATGTTTGTTGATTCCTGATATTATGTTGCTTCTGAGATATTTTTTGGTATATAATCCAATCAATACATATCTGTTACAGCAAACTATGTACTCAGTATGCATATTATGTAAAATTTGGTCTGGATATCATGTACCTAAATTGTTCAGAAACTGGCCTGTTTGCAAATTACATTAATAAGATTACATTAACTTTACTGGGCAGTTCAGTATATTCTTCATTGCACTTCTGTAATCTTATTTCTCATCAAATAAAGTATTTTGTTTACATCAACTTAATTTTAATGTTTATTTTCAATCTATACAATATATTGAAATATAAAACTTATTACTTAGCTTTTAATGACAATCACTGCACAAAACTTCCTGCTTTTCAGTTTCTGCCAAAATAGAAACAGACTTGTTCCTTCCCCTTGTCTCAGAGGGAAAAAGTCCAGTACAGGCCATTTACCCAAGCAAATCTCTTAATGTGTTCACTGGCTTTTGGGGGAGGGAGAGGCAGAGAAAGGGGATATTGGGTTTCCCTTTGTAAAGAAAAGGAAGAAATGGAAGGGAGAGGAAGGAAAATAAATGTTGTATTCTCATCCTTTCTCACCCTACACTTAACCTGGAAAACTGAATATGCAAAAGGACTGAATAGGCATCTTTGAAATCTTGACTAAATTAGGCAGTAATCTGCATCAAGTAATAGATAAGCCAGAACTTCTAAGGTAGAATATTACTGTGGTCTGCTAGCCTCCAGGTGCTACAGTGTCGATTGTAAGAATGTAGAACCATAGGTCATTTAGCTCTGGTCGTGTGCCTAGTGGTCATGGTTGTTAAACACTCACAGAATCACATGAGGACCATAAGCCCCTATGCAGAGTGTCAGTACATAGTTTTCCAGGAAGTTGTCCAGTGCTGGAGTGCTTTACCTCTGGCCTTCTTGCCTGAGGCCCTCACTACCACCTGGCTGCAGTTGTCAGTGACTCTGAGGCCAGTGTCTATGGCCCAACATGCTCTGGCTGTCAGTGCTAAGCCCTAAGTAGTCAGTAAAATTAAAGGACAAGCTGATAGGCAAGTGGGTCATTCCCTCAAACGTGGCTGTACAGACCACCTGAGATTGAGAGGAACTGTGCGAGCCCCTTCCCACGTGCTCTGGACTCCAGGCATGGACAATTTGCACCTGCCCCCACGAGAAGGGGAGTGGGAATACTGCCCTACTAAGGCCACGGTAGATGGCGTATGCGCAGGCCACGTTGCTGACGTCAAAGCGCACACCAGGCACGTTCCCTTCCGTATCCTGTCTGTGCAGGGACTGCCGGGAACACCCGCCACCCTTGCCCTGGTCCTGGTCTTCGCCATGGCCAAGGTCTGCACTCCTAGAGACTGATGCTTCAAGTTTAGTTCTTCGCACGTGCAGTCTACCAGCTTTCTGATGTCATGGGTCACTGTCAGAGATTCATTTATCAAGGTGGGCCAGAACTTACCCTAAACATGTAAATATACTTTTGATTTTGTAGATATACCGATGACCATATATACGTACTTATATGGCCAAGCATACATTTATATTTAAAGTAATCAAAGCCTTTGTTGCCCTATTTGATGTAATTGAAGTATTCCTCAGGTATTCCCCTGCCGTGCTTCCAGAATTTGATGTACTTGAAGTGTTTGAAAAACACTAAGGTAAATGGTCGTATCAGGTTAGCTGGTATATTACATGTATATATATGAAAGTATGTATGTAAGCTTTACTTATATATGTGGTAAACATATATCAATGAGTAGTAAAGTATATGACCAACACTTAGGGAATTACCCACTGTCATTTGGACTTTACACATTCAAACAATGAACGATCTTCTCTAGGAGAGTATTATGTTGGCTTCCTTTTCACGGTTGGCTTTGAAGGAGCCGTGTATGTTTTATTCTTCAGGACATCCTATATTGGAACCCCTGTGCTAACTGGACAGCTATGTATCTTTCAGTGAGACATTAAGTACTTAGTAATTCAGGCATGTCTTTTCTGCCCCAGGATTAGTTGCGAAGTAAATAAAGGGGATATAGTGAAGGAGTGTTTCTGAGGAATACATGAGAATTGTGGGAAACATGATGGCAATTACAGTTGTATAGTATTTGAGGACAGTGAAAAATTTAAGAGGGAAGAAGAGCAAACTGTGATAAAATAACATGTGGGGACAATTTGAATGTACACTATAGCAACTTGTTTATTTGTATTATCGAAATACTTTAAGAGAACAATTTAGTACTTTGTAAGAGACACTGTATTTAAATGAAATGAAATCTCGTTTGTTGAAGTATTTTAAAACTTGAAATCCCTGACTTTTAAAATTGCTGAAATGCTTGAATTTAAATAAAAATTAACATGTAGTACATGTTATGAAATGATTGTAAATGCCTAGTTTAAATTTATTTAATATTCTAATATTTATCTCCCTAAGATAAGGCAATGGCACTTATCCATTGCCCCACTCCAGTACTCTTGCCTGGAAAATCCCATGGATGGAGGAGCCTGGTAGGCTGCAGTCCATGGGGTCCCTAGAGTCCGACACGACTGAGCGATTTCACTTTCACTTTTCACTTTCATGCATTGGAGAAGGAAATGGCAACCCACTCCAGTGTTCTTGCCTGGAGAGTCCCAGGGATGGGGGAGCCTGGTGGGCTGCCGTCTATGGGATCACACAGAGTCAGACTCGACTGAAGTGACTTAGCAAGATAATATATCTTAATTTTCATCTGCTGACATTTAGAATTATTTCTGATGTTATGATTTTCTAACTTTTCTAAGGTTTAGTGGAATTCTCTTCCATCCAAACTCTGCTCCAGCTGCACACCCCCCAACTCACCATTATTGTCTAATTTAATATTTCTAATTCCATTACCTAAGTTTTGGGGGTTTTTGTTTTTGAGAAAGTGTTCCAAGGCTAAACAAGTCTGGGGATTACTGCTTAATAATTAATCAGTCACAACTAGTTTATTAGCAGCCTAGTTTTATTTATAGAATGCATATTTAAATATTATACACTTTAAATGCATTTGCTATCAATGGGATAAAATTTGTAGTCTTTCAACTTTTTGTAACTTCATTTGTTCCTGCCTGTGTGCATGCTGGATTTAGGATATAGTCAGCTGTTGTGATCCTGTTAAATATATCTATGAAAGCTCTTTAAGATCAGGTCATTCAATTAACAAGTCTGGTGTTCCCTGATACTGAATTTTGCCCTTCAATGAATATATCAGATTCAGAAATCAAGGACAATTCCATGAATTCTGCATCTGCTTTTATAATTTCTTAAACTGTAGGTATGCAGACAGAGCTGCTTGTATGTGACAGAAAAGTGTGATTGTATGTATTTGACAAAAATTATAGAAAAGTAGAAATGAGATAAATTTACTATTTTGAACTAACAGAATGTAAGTGATTTCTCATTTGTGTTTTTCATAACTAATTGTATGTTCAGGCAGTAATTACCTCTTTCTCCTTTGCTTCTTTAGTATCTTGACAGGATAGCTTCTTATTGGTTTAATTACTTAAGGATTTGTTCAAATATGTTTTCATTTAGGAGGGTATTTGCCCTTTTTTGCACTTAGATGCATCCTTTAAAATGCTCTTTATGTAACAAGGCAGTTTCCTTTTAAAAGAATTCACTCACTTCCCTTAAGCTAAAAAAGGGTGGGCATCTTTAACATATGTGTTGGTATTTATCATTTCTCTGCCATGCTTCCAGAATATCAGAATGATAAGGGGAAATCATTAGATTCTCTCCATTTAATTTAACAGTTTTAATTGGGCAGGATCATTATTGCATTTTCTTTCAGTGAATTGTGGGTTGCTTTTTCAGTGAATCAAACTGTTCAGGTTGCTTATGAGGTTCAGCCCTTGGCATAATGTCACTAATGATTTCTACAGGACCTTGAAATAAAGCAACAGGAAAATCTATCAACAAAGAGATATAAATGGAATATTTTAGATCAAAAATAAGATTCAAGTCTTTGTACTGGAAGAAAAGGACAGCAGTGGGCAATTTCATACTTGATCATTGTAAATGCAATCAAAATGGCAGTTACTGCCTAATTGCCAAAATAGCATCTGGAAAAATGTAGTGGTAGTTGTATGAGACAGGGATTATTACCATTAATAAATTAATAAAGCCCATTACTTTTTCCTCAAAAACTTTAGACATTTTAAATTTTCTGTTTTTCTTCCTCTGACTGGTGCATGTTTCCTAGAGTATGCTGTCAGCTGATGCTTTTCTCTTTCTAATGTAACTTTTAATATGAAGACCCTGTGTTATTTGTAGTCTTTTTTATGGAAGGGAGTAAAATATTTGTGTGTGTGTGTATGTGCATTTATGTGTGGGGTGTTTGCATGCATGTTTGCAGAGGGATAGAGGAAAGCTATGGAATTTATGCTTCATTTTATCAGAGATGAACTCTTTTCTTCTGTTATTTCAAGAGCATCTCTCAACAGTTACTGACTAAATTGCCAGAATCAATGGCTTTTTAAATAGGCCTCTTTTAGAAAAAAAATGTCATTATGTCTGTCCTTTCCTGAAACTTTATTTTTTCTAGTTTAGTACTTTAGTCATCTTATTAAACAGACTTTCATACTTACAAAATAAAATCTACTTTTACTATGATACTTTTACACACTTCAGTTTCATATTTCCATCTCAAAGTTAGAAAGAAACCTTTACTCAGATGTTCTGCCATTATGTCAGATTCAACTTAGCATCACTTTTCCCACAAAAAATCCCAACTTCCCAAACTTCTGTTAATTCCACCACAGTCTTCTGTGGACTTTGACCCTCCACCCCTTGCTGTTTCTTACACTTCAATCCTAGTCTAAGGAAAGCTTCTTTGAGGAGGTAATATTTAATCATGGTGTAAAAGCTATCAGGGGGAGCACAACCTGTCATTGGGAAAAATATTGTGCAACGGCCTGATACCAGGACAAACAGACATAGGGTCCCAAAGGCTCCTGATTTTTCCTTCAGGTAGGGCATGCCATGGGTATTATAGAACATTGAAATGTTCTATGGAAGGTCTGGAGGATACAATTATGAATAAGAGCATCCATCTTTTTTAGAGCTTAGAGCTAAGTAGTTGGAACTTACTTTCTACCTGGTATTATGGCAACCCCAAGAAGGATAACAGGTGAGGGATCAACCTGAGATTCCAGTGGAGTCTTCTGCTTCAACAGACTTAAAGGCGGAGTAGCAATTAGCCTGATAAAAAGGGGTAAGGGAGTGTGGAAGAAGATGTTCCAGGAAGAATGCGCTTTTCACACAAGAGCACTGAAGGAAGGATTAACAGGCTGCTTGCCAACAATTTTGCCAGCCTGATATAGCAGGAGCTTGAAGTTCATGGCATGCAGGGAGAGATTTCATGACAGAGCATGAAGAGTCTAATATGACAAGTTAAGGACTTTTTACTTATAATTAAGTTATCATCTCATATTCTTCAAACTATATCCAATCCTCTTTTAAAGAAAAATTATATACCCCAAAGGATATATTCAGTGAGGGCTTTGAATTTAAGTTAGAAAAACATTATTTCAGAAACGAAAATTATAGTCTGTGAAAATATTAAATTAAGGATTATTATTAAAAAATGAGAATTCTGGTCTTTTTTAGTAGGTAAAATACTTTTTAATAACAAAAATTACATATAAATTCCAGACCTCTCAGAATCAGATGTGTGGGGTCCGCTGTTATGAATTGAAGTAATATTGTGTATAGTTGACGAACAACCATTGGAGAGGTTATATTTTAATTAGATGTATACTTAACTAATGTATGTATATATAAATTTTATGAAAACATAATGGATTCACATTCAGAATAAAGAAAAAATATAAAAATCTTTCAAAAGCATATAGCAGAAGGGATTTAATCTTGTAGCTATCTTCCTTCTGTCCAGTTCTGACTTCCCCCCTCCCTACAATTATAACCATTTTTATTTCATTTTCTTGTATATTCTTTCAGAGTTTTCTTATGTACATATCAGCAGAAAGGAATTTGACGTCTTATTTTCACAAATGTTGTAGCACATTTTACTCACAGTGCTCAGATGTGTACCTTGTTTTTCTTCTCTATGTGTGCGCGTGCACACACACACACATGTATATGGGCTTCCTAGGTGGCACTAGTGGTAAAGAACTCACCTGCCAATGCAGGAGACAAAAGAGACACAGGTTTGATCCCTGGGTTGGGAAGATGCTTTAAAGGTGGGCATGGCAACCCACTTCAGTATTCTTGCCTAGAGAATCCCTTGGACAGAGGAGCCTGATGAGCTAGGGTCCATAGAGTCACAGAGTCAGACACAAGTGAAGTGACTTCATGCACATGTGTATGTGTGCACACACATACACACAAGAAATTTTTATATTGAAGATGTTTTGTATCAGTGCATACTTACGTTCTTTATGCTTTTGTTAATAGCTTTGTAGTTTAATATGGCTTTGTTGTTTCCCTGATTAATGACCTTTGGATTGTTAACAGTTCTATGCTATTATGTGCTGTTCCACAGTAACTAAATTTGAATACATGACATCCTGCACATTTGAAAGTATATCTCTAATAAATTCCCAGAAGTGGAATTGCGTTTGTAATTTTGGTAGTTATTTTCAAATTACTGTCCAGAAGGTTTATATTGATATACATTTCTACTAGTAATATACAAGAGCACGTGTTTCCATAAGTCACCAACAGACTGTAGGTGTTAGTAAGATTTTGCTGTGTTAACAAACAAGGCCACTCTCTCTGTGGGTTACTGTTTTGAAACGAATCTTTTCTTGCATGTGTAACATGAAGTCTCTGTGGGTCAGCTGTGTGTTGACCTTATTGAACTAAGTCTCTTCTCGTTCCTAGGACCCAGGCTGATTGAATAGCCCTTATCTGAGATACACTGTTTTCATGGTGGAAGACAGAAACAAGATAAGGTAGCTGAACCAAATCAGACATTCACAGAGAAAGCTGCATATTTCAGTGACCAAAGCACATAACATGTCTAAGATAATGTCAGTGGGGTAGGAAATGAAATCTGTTGCAAGGGAATTTAACAAGGGAGAGAATAAATTATTTATGAGTGAATAATACAGTCTAACAAATAATAATAGACAAATACTTTTCATTTTTGCTAAGCTAATAGGTTAAAAATATAATAATCACCCTGTAGTTATAAACTGCATTTATGTTAAAGGATATTGAGCATCTTTTTCTTTGTTTAAGAACCAATTCTATTTCCTTCCCTTTGAATAAGTTATATCATTTGTCTGTTTCCACTATTGGGTTGTTGACCTTTTCCTCATTGATTAAAAAAAACTCTTTATATATCATGGAGGTTATTGAATTCCTTTGATATAGGTTGCATAAACTGTTTTTCCAAACTAGTAAGACTACTCCAAGTTTATACAGCAGTTTACTCATGTTCTCTTCTGGTAGATTTATGGTTTTATTCTTTACATCTAAATCTTTATCCATTTGGAATTTAAAAAATTATTTTTCTTATTTGTTTATTTTTCAAGACTGACTTTTTAATTAGTTTGTCTAGTATTTTAAGCATAGGCTGGTATTTTAACTTGAACTTATTAAATCTATACATTCATTTAGAGAGAAATCATATTGATGCTACCTATCCAGAAACATAGTATATCTTTCCATATTGTGTCAAAGCGTTCTTCAGATAGGTCTTTATATGAATGATTTTATTCTTAGATATTTTATTATTTGTGTTACTAATACTGATGAGGTCTTTTTTTCCCATTATCTTTTGATAACTGGGTGTTATATATACAAAAGTTATTGATTTCTGTATACTACATTTGTTCCCTGTTATGATTCTGAATTCTCATAGTGCTTCTGAGATTTTCAATTGATTCTCTAATCTATATTTTCTTAACTCCAACAAACTAATACTAAAATTCTTGAAGGTCAGAAAATAAGTTATTTTAAAACCACTTGTTACTTAAACTACCCACAGAATTTTGTTTCACTGAATAATACTTTTATCATTTTATCTTATGGTGTGATAACTTTCAAAAGTAGCTGTCTTGTAGAGTAGAACAGGCATGAGGTTTGTAATTGGAAGAAAGTGAAAATGAAAGTGAAGTCGTTCAGTCGTGTCTGACTCTTTGCGACCCCATGGACTATAGCCAACCAGTCTCCTCTGTCCATGGGATTTTCCAGGCAAGAATACTGGAGTGGGTTGCCATTTCCTTCTCCAGGGGATCTTCCTGACCCAGGGATCAAACCCTGGTCTCTTGCATTGTAGGCAAACGCTTTACCGCTTGAGCCACCAGGGAAGTCCATGGGTTCAAATAGTGGTTTTGCCTATTGCTAGTTATGTAATCCAAAGATAGATAATTTTTGTTCCTGTATTTCGCTTACCATTTCTGTGATGTGGAACTAATATTCATAACTGATACATTCCAGATTTGTTTTGAAAATTAATTAACCTGTGTGAAAATTGTAGATTTCTAGTTCGTAAGAACTTGATAATTTTTTTTATTGTAACAGAAAGTCCATATTTTTCAGTAGGTCCTAATTCCTTGGAAAAAAAAAAAGTTTATCTTTGTGCCCTCACCTTTTATCAGAGTGCCGTGGCCAGAAAAGAGGTTCATAAAAAACATAAAAATTGTTATGTGTATTTGTTTTTTTCCCCTCAATAAGTCTAGTAAAATTCATTGAACACACTCAATAATAGAAAAATGCTTACTAAGATGACTTATACTTTAAGATTAAGAATAATGGCTCACCTATAAAGACTGAGTAAATCTGAAGTTTGGTCCCCAAACCAGGAAGCGTATGCATTTTTATTTTTTTAAGGTATGCTTGTGGTGCTGGCATGTCTTACAAATTCCTAAAGTCTTTTAATATATGCTTTAAGTGAAAAGTGAAAGTGAAAGTCGTTCAGTCGTGTCTGACTTTTTGGGACCCCATGGACTATAGAGTCCAGAATTCTCCAGGCCAGAATATTGGAGTGGGTAGCCTATCCATTCTCCAAGGGATCTTCCCGACCCAGGAATCAAACCAGGGTCTCCTACATTGTAGGCAGATTCTTTACCAGCTGAGCTACCAGGAAAGCCAAATAAATGTTTCAGATTACAGACCCATGATTTGTTTAAAGGGCTTCCTTGGTGGCTCAGATCTGCCTCCAATGCAGGAGACCTAGGTTTGATCCCTGAGTTGGGAAGATCCCCTAGAGAAGGGAATGTCAACTCACTGCAGTATTCTTGCGTGGTGAATCCCATGGACACAGAAGCCTGGCAGGCTACAGTCCATAAGGTCACAAAGAGTCAGACAAAACTGAGCAATTAGCACACACACACACAATTAAGTATTTTTAAATACTAATACACCATTTGATACCTAAATAGTTCTTCAACTTCAGGGAAATTTACAAATATCAGTATGTCTTTTTTTCCTATTTATGAAAGTGTGCGTTATAAACAATGATGTTTTAATATATAAAGGTGATTTATAATACAAGTGTAAATTAAATGTTCTATCCATGCTTACTGAATAATTGTATGAATATATTCTTTTGATAATATCTATTTTCTTTAATCCTGTGCATAGTCTGACTGAATTATTTTCTAAATTATGGCAGTAAGTCATTTTAGTTAATAATGTGGAAAAAAAAAAGAAGCTGTGTATTTGGCAGGAGTTCCACAGAGTGTCCACAAACTTCATTTTGAAAAGTAGGTTTTCTTGAACACAATTTACCTGTCAGGATTTCTCACATTTCAACTTTTCAGTTTGTCTTTGAGTTTCTCATTCGATATTTTGAAATTTCAGATAAAGACAGAATCCCTTGTGTTTATTTCTCCCTGCAATGCCAGTCACTGTCATCACACAATGTAACATGTTCAATGTAGTAATAAACTGCCTTTACTTCTCTCATTAAATCAGATAATACCAATAAATGTAATTGCACTTAGAAAAAAATGAAAGTTGTGACTTGAAAGTTTAAGCACAAAATTTTCAGAATCACAAATAGGTGAATTTAGTGATAAAATTAGTTATTTACAAATGTGTTTGTGTGTGTGTGTGTGTGTGTGTGTGTGTGTGTGTGTGTGTGACGAGTTAAGTTCTCCTAGTTGTTTTAACTTAATTGAACTTAGCCAACAAATTAATCAAAGACCCTCTGGAGAAGGGATAGGATACCCACCTCCAGTACTGTTGGGCTTCTCTTGTGGCTCAACTGGTAAAGAATCTGCCTGCAATGCGGGAGACCTGGGTTCGATTTCTGGGTTGGGAAGATCCCCTGGAGAAGGAAAAGGCTACCCACTCCAGTAGTCTGGCGTGGGGAATGCCATGGACCGTATAGTCCATGTGGTCACAAAGAGTCTGACAGGACTGAGCAATTTTCACTTCAATTAATCAGATACTTTTCTTCACAATCTTTAATGAATTAATTAACTTTATATTTATTTATTTTGACTGAGCTGTGTCTTCACCGCAGCATTTGGTCTTCTCCAGTTGCAGCTCATGGGTTTTAGTTGCTCCAGAGCACGTAGGATCTTATTTCCCTGACCGAGGGATTGAACCTGCATGCCCTGCATTAGAAGGTGGATTCTTAACCACTGGAGCACCAGGGAAGGCCCTTCACTATCTTGTTTTGTGGGTGTAGAGTCATCACATACTTAAAGGGGTTAAAATAAAGTACAAGAATTGCTCTTAAAACATTTTAAAAAATGGAACATTTTTAAACTGAAACAAAACTGAGAAGGGTAAGACATTTTATTTTGCAGATTATAAATTGATTTATCAAAGAAGAGATTATAGAATTGGAATATGAGAGTCAAGAAGGACTTTAAAAATCATCTTCCCTGAGATGTTAAAGGTATAGGCAAGATTGCATCACCAGTGAGGAAGGAATTGAGGCTCCCCTAGAGCTCAGGCCTTTTTACTTTCAGCTTAGCCATGCTTCTTCCCTCTCAGCTGTTACAGATGTAAGTAGACTGAACATTATTAATAGGTAACATTTTCATTTACTGTGAATAGGATATATTTGTCATTTAGAGTAGACAAAGTGGGATCAAAAATGAAACTAATTGTTCAAATATTTTCATATATTACTCTATTTTCCCTTATTTCTGTTCTGATTAGTTAATATTAAGAAATAGCTACCTCAACTACAGTGGAAAAACTTCCCTGAAAGGTGTACACTAAAATATTTTGTATAAATTATCTAATAAGTAAGAATCCAAGCCACACTTTGCTGCTGCCTCTAGGTAAAATATCAGTATAGTGTCTTCCCTAAATTTCTTTCCTAGTTGAGAAATACATAACAGAAAGTTCAGTGATCAAAAAGTGCCCATTTGGATAGATTCTCTTCTAATGGGTTATATGGATTTTTTTTTTTTTTTTCTAAATAGGAATCTTGACTTTTACCACCAGAGTGATTGGTTCATGTCTTTTTTGGCCTCTTGAACTGACAACAGTTAGACAACACTACTTAACACAAAGAAAGATGATTGTGTAATGAGTAAAAAAGTAAAAGTGTAAGTTAGATTAATCTTCCTAATAGATACCTTTTCTTAAAATGATTCTTTCTGTAAGACAGAAATTTTACTTCGAATAGTTACATGGTGACTAGAAGGTGATATTCAGTTGGTAAATCATGTTCAACTCTTTGTGACCCCATGGACTGCAGCATGCCAGGCTGCCCTGTCCTCTCTCAAATCATGTCCATTGAGTAGGTGATGATGTCTAATCATCTCATCCTCTGCTGGCCCGTTTTCCTTTTGCCTTCAATCTTTCCCAGTACCAGGATCTTTTCCAGTGAGTCGGCTCGTCACAATGAGTGGTCAAAGTATTGGAGCTTCAGCTTCAGCATCAGCACTTTGAATGAATACTGAGGATTGATTCCTTTAGGATTGACTGGTTTGATCCCCTTGCTGTCCAAGGGACTCCTGTCCAAGAGTCTTCTCTGGTACCACAGTTTGAAAGCATCAATTTTTTGGTGCTCAGCCTCCTTTATGTCCAGCTCTCACATCCATATGTGACTATTGGAAAAACCATAGCTTTTACTATACAAACCTTTGTTGGTAAAGTAATGTCACTCCTTTTTAATATGCTGTCTAGGTTTGTCATAGCTTTCCTTCCAAGGAGCAAGTGTCTTTGAATTTCATGGGTGCAGTCACCATTGACATTAATTTTGGAACCCAAGAAAATAAAATCTGTTCCTGCTTCCACTTTTTCCCCTTCTATTTGCCTTGAAGTGATGGGATCAGATGCCATGATCTTATTTTTTTTAGTGTTTAGTTTCAAACCAGCTTTTTGACTCTCCTCTTTCACCCTCACCAGGAGGTTCTTTATTTCCTTTTCACTTTCTGCCATTAGAGTGGTATCAGCTGCATAGATACTTGCATTCTGACAGAGGATGAAATGGTTGGATGGCATCACTGACTCAATGGACATGAGTCTGAATAAGTTCCGAAAGTTGGTGGTAGACAGGGAAGCCTGGAGTGCTGTAGTCCATGGGGTCACAAAGAGTCGGACACGATTGAGCGACTGAACTGAACTGAACTGAATTGCACAAATAGGCCCCCTTTATCTGCAGTTTCACTTAACCTAGTTTCAGTTACCCATGGTCAACCATGGCCTGAAAATATTATATAGAAGATTCCAGAAATAAAAGATTCATAAGTGTTAAGTTGTTCACCTACTCTTAGTAACATGATGAAATCTCACGCCTTTCTGTCTTTGTTCTGCCCGTGATCCCCATCCATTGACAATATTATGACTCTAAGCCAGGGTGACTTAAGCACATCGGTCCTCTTATCAGAAGGTCAATAGTAGTTTAATGCTATCGTAATGCCTGTGTCATTCACCTCACATCATCTCATTACATAGGCATTTTATCATCCCACATTACCACAAGAAGAAAAGTGACTACAGTATAATAAGAAAAGTGAGGGTTACTATATTTTCCTATGGAGCCCCCAGATCATAATCACATTAATAAAGATAACATTTAGAAGTTAATTTTAAAGAGAGAGCCAAATTTTACGATGAGTATAGTAATTCTGATATTTATCATCACCATCAAGTTGGGACGAGTGTACTATTCTTTGTTGTCGTTGTTGTGTTAGTTACTCAGTCGTGTCCGACTCTGCAACCCCATGGCCTGTTGCCCACCAGGCTCCTCTGTCCATGGGATTCTCCAGGCAAGAACACTGGAATGGGTTGCCATGCCCTTCTTTAGGTGATCTTCCCGATCCAAGGATCAAACCTGGGTCTCCTACACTGCAGGAAGATTCTTTACCATCTGACCCACTAGGCAAGCCTCGTCTTTAACTGTTTTTAGTTGTTGTATAAGGAACAGTCTTTAATATGAAGTTATTTGTGAGGATGGAGTAATCATCACTCAACCTAACTTTGAAGTTTAAACATTCACTTAGCATCAAAACAGCTTTAGAAGCACTTGCCTGTACACTTGGTATTTAATAGTGTTTAGGGTATATTTGAGATAAAATAGCATTTGATGCCTTTTCAGAACTTTGGAGGAATGTTACCATAACTTTGGTGTTACCCATTTCTGCATTTATTAATTTTGGGATACCAGACAAATACTTTGTAAGCCATGGTTCCCTCATTTGTAGTTGGGATGATACAACTACATATCTTATATAGTTGTTTTGAATATTAAATGTGATTATTTTATATATATATCACAGATACTGGTAGACAGTACTCAGATACTGAGAGCTATCACTTTTAAATTACTAAAAATTATTCTAAAGAAGATAAATGGTAAAATATCAAACAGTGGGAGCTATTACTGGGAATGGATCATGTCTTTGAGAGAAGTATGAGACCGCAGTTTCTAAGATGACAATGTTCTTGAAGTGTTGTTGAAGAACACTAGTTGGCCAAAAATGTGATCTGAGGACAATTCATATGTTTATTCTAACTAACCAAGTAATAATACAGAAGAGTGTGAGGATGGAAAAACCTTGAACTTGTAGACCATTGTATGTCAATTTTCTTGCATAAATGTGTTATGGGGAATTGAAATTTAGGACTTTAAAAAGGAAGAGATGTTATTGAATTTCTTAGGTGTGTTTCTAAAGAAATTCAATTACAGGACTTTATTCTACTCTAAGTCAGAGTTTTAATCTGCCCCTGATAGATCAGTGGTGAGCTGACCAGGTATTTGCTGAATGGCTCACAGATGTACATTGATTGGAAGTTCTTTTTTTTTTTTTTAAACATTTTGTGACAGAGTTAAATAATTGCAGGGAAAGAAATAAGTGAATATTTTCTTAATGTCTGTTGAGGCAGGTTAAGGCAATATGATATTGGTATTGTCTGACACTGGTATTAAATTCATTGTAGTTATAATATTAAAAATTTCATTTCTCAAAAATAACCTTACAAATTCCATAAACTGATAATAGGAACATATATCAAATATTAAGATGCTGTCTGTACCTGTGACTACATATTTTAGTTATTAAAATAAAAGATGTTCAACAATTCTATTTTAAAATAGGGGAATGAACTTTCTTCCTTTTAAAATGAGAAATATTAGAAAAAACTGGCTGAAACAGTGGCTGAAAGAGGTTAAATTTGGAAATAACTTGTTTATCATTGTAAAAGATTCTGATATTTCTTTGAGAATTCTCCAGCAGTATTCACTAGCATATCTTATATTTTCCTAGCTTATGTGAGTATCATTTTTATATCTACAATGGAAACAACATAAGCTCAAAAGCACACTTTTTTCAGCTTCATCCCATTTTCCATAATACTGCTACAACTATGTCAAAGAGACTCATTAAATGTTTTATGGGCTTTCTGTTGTAGTTTGTGCTTTGGTTCCCTCTGAAGATATATTCATATTCATATCTGTGTTTGTAGATCATTTTGTATTTCCCACCAATTTAATTATTGTTCAGTAAGTTCTTGTCATTGCTTTTCTTTCACTTGTTTTTGGTTTTAACTTTGCTTACCATATTTACGTTGGGGAGCCTGCATATGAAACAATTACTTTGAATTTTGCTCAAATATATTTTTAAAATTAGATTTATTGGAAAATTTTCTTGATTCTACTTTTAAGGCCACAGGCTGTAGCATGCCGTTAAGCACTTAATAAATGTTCAGTGAATGATAAAGTGTATCTCAGTCTACATACATTATGAAACTTCCTGGAGATCTACCTATAACAGTATAGGAAAATCACATTGCAGTAGACATTAATTCTAATGTACAAAATACCAGATATATAACCAATTGAATATCTTGAACTATTCAGGTAATTGATAAATAATATAGATTTATTTAACACATATGTGCCAGTTACTATCACATATTTAATATTTCAACACTTTAACATTTAATGTAAAATAAAAAGATTTTTAGTAGCAATTTACTATTAAGCATCAGGTTGCTTGGATCAGTTCAGTTATTTAATAAAATTATCAATGTCAGGATTTGAGAGAATATTTTGAAACTGCCTTCTCTTTTGCTGACTTCTAAAATCTTGCAAAAGATACTAATTTGCAAGGTAGAATTCAAATGAAAGAAAACTTATGCAGCCTAGAGAGGTACATTTAAAACTATTTCATTCATCCATCAAATGCAGTACTGATTTAGTGACAATGAGATTATATCAAATTTAAATTCATTAACAATTATGTAAAAGCCTTTTAAATCACTTAAAAAATCCCATGTACCATCTTGGGATTTTCATTGAACTGTAAATTCTGGAATGTTATTTTATTCTGTATTATGGTATCAAATGTGAAATAAGACCTGGCTTCAAGAAACAAATGGGCCACTAACCAGTTGTAAGACTTTAAATTTCTTTTGCCCAAGTTTAAACACTGGCAAACTTATTAGGAATATACATACCCATACACTTTTCTATGCTGCATATGATCTGTGAGTTAATCTATGTGAACAGAATTCTTTATGAGCTTGGAGTTCCATTAGTTTAAATTATCATTATTAGGATATTCATTATTATATCTGACAAATTTTCTATCTAGTTCCTAGTCTGTTTCATGCCATTTAAGGATAATTTTCCAAGAAATACTTTGTGTTTTTGAAGGGCTACAGGAATGTTTATATAAAATATTAAGATCTTAAACTAATTTATAAACCATTTAACAGTTTCCTATATGTCCTTTTTTGTTTATTTGACATGTGTGTACTTAAACATGCACATATTAAATGTCTATAAAAACAAAGCCAAAGATAAGGGTGATTCTAATATGAGCATCTTTTCTTTACATTACAGTTGGCCTCAAACACTCATACTGTCTTTCTTACCTGCTCTGGTGACCTTCTGAATCAGAGTTTTAGAGAAACAACCAGAGGTAGTAGCTGTAGCAAGATAGCAGCTGGGACCATACGGATCTCAGCATCCTGCCTTATGGCCATTATCTTTGTTTCTATCTTTATGCTGCCACTATGTCTCCTTCTTGTGTTCTCCCTGCATCCTCTCTTCACTGCCTCCTCCTCTTCCTGACCCCAGCTCCCCATTGCCCCTTGTAACTTACCCTTCCTCCTTCATTTTTCTCTGTTGATATAGGATGAAACAAGATTCCCTAATTAAGACCTAAAAAAAAAAGACTGTTTTTTAAAGTGTATGTAGCCAGGCATGCTACCATTCCCTAAATCCCATAACCACCATTAACAATAGAAAAATTATTTTTGTATACTTTATCAATTAGACTATATTAGATAGTAGGGCCCTTAAGTGCTGAAATAACAGATATTTAAAATAAATGCAACAACTTTCTCATTTTTCTCTGTAGGAATGGGTTGTTGCTGTAATAAAAAATAATTTGAGGCTAATGACAAGAAAGTATAATGAGTAATATCCTTTCCCCTTCCCCAACTGCTGAAAATGAAAATCATGTCAGCATCCAGTCATTTTTGCCACATCCCTTGTTAACAGCTTTTTCAGGGTGGGTCATGATTCTGTGTTTTGTTAGTGTCTTAACTCCATAGTGACATGCTTAAATCTTATTCCACATTGATTTTTGTAGTGTATATATGTGTATTTTTAGGATAGCCCATGAATGATGGACCTCATTATTAAGTTATTATCAACTTTGGCAAAAATTTTATAACCTTTGAGCGAAAAATAAATTGATTAATATGATATGGTTAATAATTGATTTTGTTCTTTGGAATTTGTGTGTGCTGTCTCACTGTGTATGTCTAAAAAAGTAAACTTACTGTCTGACTGTCGCCAGGAAAAAAAAGTGGGACCTAATCAAACTGCTGTGGGGTCAACCCTTGTGGTTTTAAAGGCCCTTAATGTTGTCCAGCTGCAAAATAAAAGGGATTGGGAGGGGAAGCTAGAAGGAGTGGAGGGGGTTGAGGGGGAATGTGTGGAAAAGAACAGGGAGTCTGGCTTTTATTTTTTTTTTTTTAAAGTGAGTTCAGTGCCAGCCTGGACATTGGCTGTGCAGACTATTGAGCCATTGTCTGCTCCATTTCCAGAATAGCCCCCAGTTAATCACTTCGGCTTTGAAGGGAATTTCCTCGTGGAATTCTCCACAGAAAATCTAATCAACTGACCTGCCCTCTCAACAATGGAAGGCTTTTTTTTCTCTCTTTCCCTTATTGGGGCGGGCTCTGTAATGTAGCCTTTTGTGCCGAATGAACCCTCCCAGTAGGAGTGGAGAGCGTGTGTGAGTGACTGAGTGTGTGTGTGTGTGTGTGTGTGTGTGTGTGTGTATGAAGAATGCACACTATCTCATGTTGGTGAGTGTGTGCTTACTCCCTGACCAGATGCTGCGGTGCACGGGGCAGCCACCATCTCTGCATGCGTGTCTGTGTAAGTGTCTCTCTCTCTCTCTGTGTATGTGCCTCTGTGCCTCTGTCATTTCATGTCAAAGGTACATTACCTGATTACCTTCCTCGCCTGCCAGATTTTTATCTAGATAATTGGAACTGCTATGGAGGCTGTGCCTTGCCAGCCAGCTTAGGAGCCGCAGAGCCCTAGTTTGTCCACCTTGTTATCTGTGGCTGCCTGGGCAGAGGAAATTAAAGAGATCCCCAGCCAGGGGAGCGCTTCCTGCCCGACTTCCCCAGCCATCCCAAGCAGGACAGTTTGTGAGGACCATCTTTTTGTTTTCATCTGTTGGTTTGGTTTGGGGTTCTGTTCCCTGGAGTGTGTGTTATTTTGGCACGTGGATACCTAGTCCCCTCCACCTCGCACATCGTGTTTTATGGAGTTTGGAGCTGAGGAAACTTTGGTTGGGTTGCCAGGACGTTCGCACCACTTTGTGGAAAGCGCGAGCTAACAGTGAGACCGACAGAGTGAGTGACAAGTTGTTTACAGGTTTCCTTGAAGGGGCCTCTGCTATATTTCAATCTGTCAAAGTTGCTTTTCTTCCCTCAGAACAATGCCTGATTGTTGTGTGCAAGTGTGTGTGTGTGTATGTGTGTGTGTGTGTGTGTGTTTCCGTGTGCGCACGGAGAGAGCCTAGAAAAGGGTGAGAAGGCATAACAATTCTTTGTGTAAAAATGCTATTACTAACATTTAATCTTTTTGCTCAATGAGTTAATCAATGCAGTTGAATCGGGGTTGGGTTCGTGTACAGATTTCTCGTTTAATCAGTAGCAAATGCATTTTCAAAAATCATATTTTGTGTATGTGTGTGTGCATGCGTGTGCGACTTTTATTATTTAGAGGAGAGAGTATGGGAGACACACTAAATGAGTTGACTTCTCACATTCAGTGATGTCTAGAAGGGAGAATTAAAAGGAAAGGACAGGCACCCTGAGGTTGTCTAGTGCCTTGCAGCCCGAGCGTGCGGCTGGAGGAGGGGGGAGCGGCCAGACCCCACTGCTGGAAGTGCGCTACCCCTTTAAGAGACTGGTCAAGGAGTCCTAGGAGTGGGAGGGGGGAGAGGGGGAGAGGGGGGAGAGAGAGAGATTGAGAGAGAGAGAGAGAGAGAGAGAGAAAATCAATTGGTTTAGAAGGTTTGGACTCACTTGACAGGTTCAGTTGGAGACGATCATAGGTGGCTGCTGTGACAAAGGGAAATTGTGCTTTTCCAGCATGCTTACTGACCCTGATTTACCTCAGGAGTTTGAAAGGTGAGTACAGTTTTCCCCCTCTGATATATTGAAGTGCAACTCTCCCATTTTACAGTAGTCTCTGAATCCATTGGAAGATGCTCGCCTAAAACGTGTTTGTTAGCGAAGCTTTTAGCGAGTGCTTCTGCAGTCTTGTTAGCTGATTTTTGTTGTGATTGCCCAGACCAAATGGAACTGATTTGCAAAGTCTCCGAGATCTCTGCTAATGTTTCTAGGTTGTGTCCTATAACAGGAAATTAAATGAACATTAAGCATCTCTCCCTTTCTCCCACTCTCTGCTTTTCTCTTTCTCATTCACTCTCTTACTCTTCCTGCATTGATATTTTTCTCCCCTTCCACACCTTTTTAAAATGCTTTTGTGCAGAATGTTACCATTTTCAACATCTCTGTGTCGTAATTTCTGGGGTGACAGAGGGCTTTGGTGGTGATTAAAACGGACGCTATAAGTTCCTATTTGATCCTTCTGTAAAACTTTGGAAGCTGCTCAGTAAAGCACATGACCTTTTGTTGATATAAGAGAGCGGATTTTTTTTTTAAAGAAAATGTAACATCACAGTAATCTATTAGTACATTACTCTTGAAATGTCAAAAAAAAAAAAGAGAGAGAAATGGGGACGATCCCTTTCTAAGTTTTGTGGCCACTTTTTGCACTGTCTTAAGTTAAATTTTTATTTATTTTATTTTCTATTTTGCTCTGTTGGGAATAAGTTTATTTGTTATTAATATTTCTTATTAGAGAAATATGTGCTAATACCCTTCCATTTGATGTTGTTGCAAGTAAAGAGAGCTTTGAAAGAATTTTAGCCCTCTTCGTGTTCCTCTAACTACACATTGCAATTTTAAAATTTGAGTTCTTATCCCAGCATAAGTTCATTTTTTGGAACTATAAATAGAATTTTGTTTGCCATTAAAAAGAATTCAAACTTTGTATTCTGTATGGTGAATTAGAAAAAAAGCTAAAAAAAGCCAGGATGCATGATACCCAGGCTTTTTTTTTTTTTTTCATTTTCATGAAAGCTACCTTCTGTATAAACATTTGTTGTATCTGACTATGCAATGCAAGCTAGGTGCTAGACCAGCTGGTTAAAAATATGCTAAGTCAAGCTGTTCATCGCTCAAAAGACTGAATTTGATATGAAAAGACGAAAAAAGAAAGGACAAAGATTAAAACATTCTAGAAGTGAAGCAGTGGAAGAGAAGAAGGGTATTGAGAATAAAATAATGCTTGAATATGGTCATATATTAGAGAAACCAACATCAGATCAGGGAAGAAAATAAAATAGCCAGTACATATACTTTAATACTGTCTTCTTTCTTTCATTTCATCTTCTTTTTTTTAAAACTTAAGATGCATCTTCACTACATAATTCCAGCGAATGGTTGAGCTTTCTTAACAGTTTTGAGTGATTTTTTTCCCCCAAAGTTCTGTATATTAACTCTTTAGAATAGTTAGCTTTTTTAGGTAAACATAGCCTGTTTCATATGTAGATATTGAAGTTGTTTATATTGGAACATACTATCGCTTAATACTACAGTGAGTTTTCTAGTATGTACAGAGCAGCACGAAATGATAGTATACTTTAACTCTATACTTTTCAGAAATAAAACTCTAAGTCTGATTTGTAAGTCTGTTAACCTGACTGTTCTTATAAAAAGGTAGTTACATATTAACAGGCTGTAGCCTATTCCTTTATATAGGCAAGCTTTCCTGCTGTGAACTTTATTTGTATCTTTTCAATTATCTCTTTTTAAACTAAACTTTTCCATTTGCTATTCTGATACTCAAATCTCTGAACATTTTTTTTTCCTCCTAGTGAGAATTTCATTTTTTATCACCCAGAGGCATGCTTTTCTAACTGCCTAATTAGATAAGCAAGTGATAATCAATAGAGTTGTCAGTATAGACAGCATATTTGGAAATATTAGTAGCTAAAATAATTTTGAAAAATGTCCTACAGTGTACAATTTCTTAATAATTTCCCCTGTGGTTATAATTGGTAGTACATACAAAATCTCAGTAAATCATTACTATTTGTTTACATTGAATACATACGGCTGAGAGTATCTATAGTTACCCACACAGAGTATATATCATGCAGACTCAATATTGAATATTTATATTCTCCATAGGAGGTATATATGCTGTAATTATATTACTCTCTTATATAGTCAGTGTTCTTTTTGCCTTTTCAACTATCTGCAACTTTCATTGAATATGTAGGTCATTTCTATCAAGTGTTAATTTTTATTCTATTTGCTCACCTGATATAGATGAGTAGTTGACTCAAACTTAGTCACAAATTCAAAAAGAAGACTTCTAAATTTCTATATGAAATAAAGAACATTGCTCTGGAGGGCATTAATAAGTTGCTTGGAGTTTATGTATTTTGGAAGTTGTAATTTTTTTTTCTAGTTTCATCGATTAAAATCTTGACTATCTTCTATTATCCTTTCCAACCTGTAGACTATTTGAAACTTTAAGGAATATTCAAAACAAGTATCTGGATCAAAATTTGGATGTAGATTTCTTATGTCTGTATTATCAGCCGTAGAAATGAACATGATCAATACTGTCATAAACAGTTGTTAAATAACTCAGAAGCAGTAACAGTTTCATTGTTTGCTAAAAAATATTCAAAGAGGTAAAATAAAAAGTGATTATAAAAAGTGATTACAAAAAGTAAAGAAGTTGAAATACTTAATTTTTATTTTCAAGCATCTCTAACATAACTGATTATAATTAATGAAAAACAGTTCTCAGGTGGGTGAAAATGCAAAGCATGTTCTAAGGAATTATTTGTAAGCAGTCTTTTACATCATCCTATTTAGAAGAAAGATAACTGGCAACATAGTCTAAATGTTAGTAATAGTGTCTAGAAGGAGCGCTTGAACTCTCCTAGAATTTTTTAAATGAAGATATGAATTTATATTTTTACCTGAAAATATAAATAATAAAAATTGTGACTAAGGGCTTCTCCTTTCAGAATATCATTTATTGTTTTCATATTCTTAGAATGAAAATATTTAAAACATTTGTCTTAAATAGCCATATCAATTTGTTTCTGATAAGTGATAAAAGTATTTTGTTACTGTCAATAATAATTATTCTATTTTTCCTCATGTATATATTTATCCTATTTGATTGTAATATAATAGTTTTATGACCAAGCTACTTGTTACACTTTCTGATCTCTTTATGTTAGAGACTTCATTAAAAAGCTAGTATAACATGATTGCTTAGAAGACATTCTGTTAATGTCTAGAAAAAAAGAAAAGTTGAGTTTGAAGGTAGTGGAATGAAGCAAATTAAGCTTGTAATAGCACCTATTTGATGGCTTCTCTCAAAACGGGTGCAGACAACACTCTGCCAGTTTTCTACATGTTGAAGGGAACATTACAAGAATAAAATCTCTGCAATAAAAATTTAAATTACTATTTACTTTATATTCATATCTAATTTACATATGGTTATATTGACTAAAGGAATAATTTTTCATATTAAGAAAGTTTGTTTTTCTAAAGAAAGAAATATGCATCAGGTATTGTGAAAAATTAAAATTTATAATTACTGTGAAAAATTACCATTAATGGGCTGCAAGAATATTTCTGACATTAGCAGTACTTTACCGAAAGTTTGGCCAGAGTAATAAAATACTTATTACCAGGGACAGATTCATAGAGCTTAATTGCAGCCTCTTTTTTTTTAAACCCATTGTACTCATTAGTGATAAATACATTCAAGTTAGCAGGTAACCCCTAGGTGTGAATCAAAGGAAAGTTTTCCCCTCACGTTCTGTCACCTAATGGCACCTGTAAACCTATTTGATAGTATATTTTCAGGATGTTCTGATATTTGCCTTTGTTCATTTTATTTATTCACTATTACTTTGTAGAGGAAAAGGTAACTACAACTGATTACAGATTTTGATTACTATCCCAATAATTTGCCAGCTAACTTAGCTAAGATATTAGTTTGGAATACAGCCTGCGTGAAGCAGTGGACAAACTGTAGTTCTATCACACTCACCCTGGAGGACTGTCCTGAAGACTTAGCAGGCAACCCGACTGATTCCCAGGAGCAATTAAGGGTTAGATGTCAGGTAGTTCGGTGTTTAGCAGGTTGATAGATATAGAAATGTGTGGATATTAGGATTATGTCACACATTGGTATGGTCTTATCTTGTGTTTCTAAAGTATAATAAGCATACAATAATGTATTTGTCTGTGCTTAGGGAGCTTTTAACTAAAGTCTGTGTATGCACCATACCTGAGAGGCAAATAATAAGACCTATTCTAATACTTGAGCACATTACTCCTCCATAGAGCTGGAAGCTTTTTTCAAATGGATTATATTCATAATGCATTTAAAAAGCAAAATTACATCCATGGATAAAGTCTAATTTTTACTGTCTGTTCTTTCCACTATCAATTCTCCAGTCACCTAGTGAGTATGTGTATAATGCAGATGTGTATTACATATGTTGAATACCTCTCTTTCTATAGACTAGTTACATATAACTGATAGATTTTGGTTTTCTTCCATAATTTGTTACTCATTTATAATTCCAATGAGGTTAACTAACAACATGGAAAATAAAGCAATCTTGATATTTCTCTTGTTGTGACTTAAATGTAGTTTAATATGTCAGGTTTCTGACTCAGGTGATGGCACTCAGATAGAAATATGTTCAAAGATTTAACCAAAACATGAAATATCTTCCTTTTAAAGGAAATTTTTTGTTGAACAAGAAATGGACCAAAACATAGCAAATTCTTTATTGCTTCATTCATTCTGTCTCCCCCTCTTTTTTTTTTCTTTTCACTGATTGAGAGCTTTGTCATTTATACTGAATATAAGGTTTGAATGTTACATAGATGAACATAATCAAGTGATATTCCTGGAGAAGAAAAAAAAAATTAAAGACTGATAATATTTTGCTTCAATAAACAGCATTTATTTGGACATTCTTTAAGAGAATGCCCCCTAATTCTTCATTTCAATCAGGAACTAATAATGGTGCAGGAGGTGACCTTTTCATCCTTTCTGACTTCTGTGTTTTCTCCTGTAGTTTGGAGGCTGCTCTTCCTTCTCTTTAGCATTATCTATTCTTCTCTTCACTTACTAGTTGAGAGTCCATACATCCCTGGAGATACTGTGGCGTGTGGTTCTGCTTGTCCAATAGGGGGATGTTGTATTTCTCCACAATCAGTATCCTTTTCCCTCGGAGCCTGAGAGTAAAACCTCAGCGGTACTCCCTGCCTTTGCCAGCCTGAGGAGTCAGAGACTCAAAGTTGTTCTCAGTTCTTGCGCCTTCACTGTAGAGCTGCATTTCTGCTCAGTGGGCTGCCGAGAAGGACCAGACCGAAACAAGATTTAGAAGAATTCTGGTGAGAACTGTTTATAGGGATATGGTATTTTAAAAGAATGTCGTAAACAAACAGAATTGTGGCATAAACAAAGATAATTAGCATAAACAATGTTGTTTTAGGACAGGTGGTTTTAAAAAACAAACAAAACAAAAAACCCAAATATGAACCCAACTTGTATGCTGCCAGTTTGGAACCACTGAACCTTAATCTGTACTTCATGAGAATTACCCAGGTTTGTTGATAAACTTATTAACATGCTTTTCTGTTTCTTTTGTATCATTTTCCGGTCATTATGCCCTTTTGTCACCCAGCTTGAAAGTAATTAATCTATTACAAGGTAGTTTAAGGACTTTTTACTCATAAAACTTGACAGAAGGAAAACTAAAAACAAAAGCTTGTGGTTGTTCGTAGACATCTGAAGTCGGTGTCAAAGCTTAAATCAGTTCAAACCTGAACTCAGCTCATTGTATTTTAAATCTCTCTTTTTATGTAAGTGACATTTCAGTCACTTGGCTGTTTAGTATTAATACATTTACTTTTGTCTTGCCTTGGAATGCAGAGATTTCTTGCTATGGCTGAATCATTACTTGTGTTTTATGTGTATTTCTAAGTGTTGCTTATGTCTGCTTCCTATTTTCTCTATAACTTAGTGAAGGTGGTACAGCAGTATATAAATGTGGCTGGTGATCATGCAGAATGAGCATGCTAACTGTGGTGAACTACATTATTTAAACCTACTACTCTGTTGTGATGAACTTTTATCTGGAGATATTTAGGTTTATCACTAAATGACATTTTTTTCTTAATGCCTTGTACTGTAATATTTTGATTTAGATGAAATGTGTAGTGTGGAGAACAGAAAGCTGTTTATTTTTCTTGCATTAAGGACCAAGTTTCTTTATGGGAATTAATTTTTTTTTCTATTTGTTTTCTCATGGAGATTGGGGATCAGGAATTCAAAGTAGGTATTTCTAGTATTCTGTAGCTCTTTTCTTTGCTGAAATGAAAGCATTTGTGAATGAGTTTTGGTTTCTTGGAGTTATAAAGATGTGTGTAAACTAGTAAACCATGTCTCATTCATGTGCTATGGAGATTTCTCGTACTTCAGGACAAAAATAATTTGGCTACTAACGAATTAGGGCTACCTGCCAGTGCCAACACATACTGTAGGTAAGAGGAACACTATAAAGAAAAGCTTCTGGCAGCAAATCCGTTGAAACTTTCATATGTGACAGTGTTTCTATTTCTGCTCTTCACATCTTTGAAAGAACGTGTTTTTTAGAAAAGAAAATGTTAAAAAACAGAAGATATAATCTTTCTTTAAAATGTATTACTAGCTTCATTTTTAATATTTCTCATTGTGGAGATTCCTAGAATTTTCCTGTGTTCTGTGCACACATGCCTCCCCTCTTCATCCCCATCATTTCTGTGACATTGAAACCTAAGAATCAGATGCATTGAGAGTAGATGTAATATGAAGAAATGATATTTACTGTAGAGGGCTCCCCCCCAAAAAGGTACACTCAAAACCTTATAAGATTTTTATATTGGCAGTTTAAGAGAGTTAGATCAGTTGGGACACTTGAGCAACAATTTCATATAAGATGTGTCCTCTCCTTTAGGGCTTCAGGAACATTGAGAAAAGAAAGGAAAGAGTTAACTTGCTTTGCTTGTTGATAGTTTTTTAATCTAGTAGTATAACAGGACACAGGCCCAAATCCTATTTTCTTGGTATATTTTTAATCAAAATTTATTTTAAATGTAGTAAATCATTTACTTTATTACTGAATTTGGTTTTGTTTTTATATGAATTAAGATGATGACACCAAGGGGGTAGATTGTTTGAGAACTGATTGTGGAACTTTCACAGAAGGTCTGTTAATTTGTTTTTTTTAAACAATTTTTATCTAATAAAAGAATATCCTAATGAAAAAAAAGCACCAAGATTGAAAGCGAACAATATGCCTTCATGTAAGGGAACACAAGATGAAAAAGTAAGGCTTTATTTATGCTATTAATTTTTCAGCAACAGTTAAGATAAGTTCTAAACATTGACAAAGTTCTAAAACATTTTTATTCTAATTCTGGAGTCAAGGTATTACTTGTTTGCTTACATTTCTTCCTTTGGGTTATTTACCCTGAGCCAGAGTTTGTTGGGCAATAATTTACAAAGTCCAAAGACTTTTTTTAAACACGTTTCTTGATGTCCTTTTGTTTCAACCCCCATTTAAAAATTTTGCTATTGAGTTTCATAATATGTTTGAGAAGAGTTTGCAGGAAGGTGTCATAAAATCAGTTAATATTTTTTCTTTTTTTTATCAGCGCTACAAGAGATCTATGTTGAAGATTTGTTAGGACAGTGTGTAGTGAAAAGAGTGAACTGGTAATCAAAGTTTAATTTTCTGATTCATTCACTAATTCAACTTTGACCTTGAATGAGTGATAACTGAATATCCAATATCAGATTCAGGTTTTCATCTCCCCCATAGTATCATCAGGATGTGAAGAAAACTTTTAATATGCAAAGTACCATTAGCCAAGCAGAACACCTTGGAGTGGAAAAACAAAGATAACAACAAATGTTCTTTCTGAGACAAGTACTCTGTTTCTTTCTAGTTCTAAACAGAATTTGGGAAACAGAGGAAAATATATTGTTTTTAAAGCCCTAAGGACTGTGGGAAATAAATATGATAGTGTAATCATTTCTTAAAATTTTAGCATTACTGGAAGAATAAAATGGATCTGATTTGACCTATAAATAGTTTTGGAATATTTAATGCTTTAAAAGCATTCTTCTAAAGAAAGAAAAGCATATCCAAATGCTTCTGATATCAATTTAAGGAACAGAAGTGAAGAAGCAGAATAAACAGACTTTTAAAAGTAAATTAAAAGATAATTGGGAGTCACTAACAGTTACGCGAATAATTTATTTTGAAGAATATGATCGACACATATACACACAAAAGTTTGGAATTCAGGAGAAACTTTTTTGCTTATAGAATAAGGCAATTTTGAATAAATTGATTTTGAACAAATCATACTAAATCCTGATGAAGCTGTAGTTTTGGGAAGAAAATTTTGAAAGGAAGAATATATTTTGTAAAAGTACAGAGCCCATTCCCGCTTTCTCATTTGCAGCACAAAATCTTACGACATGAGCAATAAGGACATATTCTAGCTTTAAAAATTGGAAGGTCATATTGTAGTTCATATTTAATGGAAAATTTGCATTCAAGAAGTTGGCTAAATCAAGATATGCTTGAGTAATATTTGAGGATATTTGAGATTTCTGGTTGAGATTAGAAATTTAAGTGCTAAAATATTGACATACATATAAAATGACAGTTTCTTTGTGGATTTTTAGTATTTCTTCTAAAGCATAGAATAATTTCCTCTTTTTTTGGGTGAAAATTTACATTTTTCAATGTCTTCAATGGTTTGCTTTTGGAAGTTTAACAGAATAGAAACTGTTATTAGCTGGGTATAAGTTCTCAAGATCCAGTTCTTCTGTACATAATGAAAATAAATTTGGGGTCTTAGTGTATGCGTCTATAACATTTGAAGATGGGTTGGACAATCTCTAAAATCTCTTAACTCCTCCAACATCTCATTGCTTTGAAATAAATACATTTGAAAGATTCCTAGCACCTCACTCTAGTGATCAGAATTCTTGCATTTCTGTATCTACTTTGGGACAGACTATCTCATTCAACCAGCCTGTAACATGTGGAATCACTTCTCAATTTCCCTGTCAATAGAGCGATGTTCTGCAGGAACATGTAAACATAGTATATTTTAGGAGTTCTAAATCTAAGTAGTATGTATAATTCTTACTCAGTATTAAGTACTCAAATATGCTGTGGACTATTTTGAATCTAAATGTTTCAAAAAAGATTCACAGTCCAGATGTTTGAAACGCTCAGGTGCATCAGATTCCTATCCTCAACTTTTACAAGTATTGTAAAAATAAAAAAAAATAAATATATATGTTATATAGATTGTTAAACAAGGCACTGGGGGGATATAAAAAGCAGGAGAGTGGCATTTTAAATCAAAGAGCTTAAAGTCTGTTTACAAAAATAAGATAAAATAAGAAAACTAAGACTGGACAGTAGAGCATTAGGACAACGGTGGTGGGGGGATTGCGGATAGCTCTGGACAGTGTATGTCTTTATATGAATAAATAAAACATTGGCCTGGAAAGTGGCAAGATCAACTAAGATTGCAAACAGGTAGTCCAAAGAAAAATTTTAAGTGGTTCTCAAAATAAATTAGACAACTATTAGTATTAGCATCAGGCCAGTCAACCTAATATGCATTAGTAGTTGGCAATGTCAGTAGGAAGCAAGAAGTAGAGGAACAGCCAATGAAAGATGCATTAAAAAGCTATATAATCTGAGAGGGGCAAGCATCATATATTGCTAACATCTTACGTTTGGCAGATTTTGTGCTTTTCTAAAAACACAATATTTTGGGGAGAAATTTATTCTTGCCTAGAGAATCTCATGGGCAGAGGAGCCTGGAGGGCTGCAGTGCATGGGTTGCAAAAGAGTCGGACACAACTGAAGCGACTAAACAACAAAATACTATCAGTTACATAATCTTTGACTACATACCCAATGACCTTCTGTGTTATCTACATTTTGAAAATATGACTATGGTATCAGGAAGTCTCTGTACAAATGAGTTGTAAATTTCAAATATAGATTTATATATTTGAGATAACATAGGTATTAAGTAGATGTTAAAATTAATTATTTGCTTAATAATTATGATGGTAAATTTTTTTTTTATTCTATTCCTGCCAGTTTAATTTAGGAATAAGGAATAGATTTTTTTCTCTTATGCTTCTGAAACAGGTATAAATGATGCTTAAAAAATTTAAAAAAGCAGAAAAGAACCATATTGAACCAGAATTACATTTAGAGGGAGGGAAATGTGCAAATTTCCTACTGTTAAACAAGAAAGAAAATCTGGAAGTTATCCCAGTTGGGCAACTTACTGCTAATATATTTTATAATCCAGCATTTAGTGATATACAAAGTTGGCATATGTTCCTAGAGTTTCTAAATCAAGAATTAAAACTTTATGATGTATAAGTCACTTAAATTTTTTGGGTTTTAGCCATACATCTATAAAATGGGCTTTAAAATGAGTATAAAATTATTTATCCTCTGATGCTAATGAGGCATCTTAAACTTATGCAAATTTATAAAAATATTTGGATATCTCTGAATGCAAGCCATTGAATTCAAACTTTGAAAATTAGGTTTAATTCTGGACAATATAAAATGGTCAGAATGTCAAGGAAAAGTGTATATTTTTGTTTTATATTTGAAAATTATTTTAGCATATAAAATATGTGTAAGAAATTTATTGACTTATTTTTAAAAATTTGTAATTAAGACAAGTATAATGGTTTTATATGTACTTATGATTATTGATCCCAGGTAACTTGTACCTAAATAGCAGCAATATAGCTATAGTTTCCTCTGACTGCTTACTGCTACTTATGAAATATCCTAAAAGCACATCTCTTCCTATTTTATGTGTAGGAAATCTGATACATCAAAAGTTTTTTTTTTTTTTTGCATGAAATCTGTATAACAAGTATTTAAGGAATGAATTTTCTGATTAAACCTATTCCTATGCCTTAACCTATGCAAATTAAAATTCATTTATTTGTGTAAAATCATAAAAACAATTATATAGAACAAATTATTGGACAACAAAAAATGATTTTCTGTTAAGGTAAAAAGGTCACACACTGTTGATTTTTAAATTACTATTTATACACATATTTTGAAAATTAGAAAATTTTAAATAACTTGAGGAAACTTACTTATGCAAATCATAGATTTTTATAGTAAAAATAGCATGACTCATTTTGTATTAGCTACCTGTTCCTTTAGACCATAGGTAAAGCTTGGGGAAATTTATAGATTTCTCTTTATGGGCAGCTCTATAATATGCAAACAAAAACACCTCAGAAACAGAACCCTTATTTTTGATACAAAATTGTTTTCCACTGATAAAATCTGTTGAAAGCCAGAAGCCATCCAAAGTGCTGATACCGATTTAAGAAGATGATCTTTTGCCTTAATTATACATCTGGGAAATATTAGCTGAACATTTTGTGGAGAACAGTGAATACCTTATTTGCCAGTTGTCTAAAATGCTGCTAATGATCGACATAGTGCCAGTGTTTTGATGGCTCAAACCTAGGCTGAATATGAATACAAAGAACACAGTTGGGGGAAAAAAAGCACACATTTTATACAAAACAGATTTCAACCATCTGCTTGGCACTTAAGTTTGTGACTATAGGCGATATATGAAAGAGACCACTGTCCACGTTATGAATGCTATCACTTTTATTGGTACCTTAGAAAAACCATAGGGTTTTGCAAGCGTATATAACCAATGATTTTCTTCAGCTAAAGAATGAAAGCAACGTCCCCGGCCAAAATTTTGTTCTCTCCATAATCTCTTCTATGTCAGTCGTCTTTTCCTAGCAAAGTGGGTTTTGCTAAAGTAGGTCTTTAGGGCTAAAATATACCAGACAGCCCTATGCAAGTGGCCCTTAGGAGAACCCCAGATGGTTATGAGATAAAATACTGTTTGCTTTAGGAATAGGTTATATTCCTGAGTCTGTTGCCTGAATACTGTGGTGCATGTCAAATCAGCATGGAAGTTAATGGTCCAGAAGCACTTCTGATTTTAATGCTTTCCCATTTGTTCTGAATTTATAGTATTAAATCAGGCCGGTGCTATTTCGTCACTAGTTCAGTAAGGGAAAATCATACTACCGACAGCAGACTATAAGCAAAATCTAATTGTTTGACCCATTTCATTTACTTTAAAGGTATAGGAGAAATTCTCACTAAAATGATATTGGCGAATATTATATACTAGAAGTTTATAGATGTCTAGAGTTGCAGGTAAGAGATGTTATTGTCTGGTACTTAGGACGTAGTAAGCAAAAAATGAATTTTTGACTTAAGTCATTTGACCTACTGTGTTTTCCTTATCTGAAGTATATTTTATATTGTAAACATATGGAAAATTGAGTTCGTAAAATGTGTTAGCTTACTGATTTGTCTACACTGTATGAATTAGCATAGATATATTGAGACCTTTTTAGCTTTTGCAGAAGAAATACGTAATTTAGTGAAAAGTATAAAGAAATGTTCTCAGAATCCGTCTGTACCTGTGCTTTCCAATATGGTAGCCACTAGCCACATGCAACCATTGAGCATTTGATATGGGGCTGATCTGAATTGAGATTTGCTGTAAGTACAAGATACACACTGGAGTTTTGAAGACTTGGTTTGAATGAAAGGATGTAAAATACCTTACTAAGATTTCTTAAATATGATTATGTATTGAAATGGTAACACTTGGATATGTTGGCTTAAATAAAATGATTAAAGTCTTTTCACCTGTTTCTTTTTTACTTTTTTAGTGTGGCAACTTGAAAATTTCAAATTAAATATGTGGCTCATATTTGTAGCTTACATTATATTGCTATTGAAAGATGCTGTTTTATGCCTTTCTGTGGAGGGAGGGAAATTAAAGCGTCTACCTCTGTCTAGATTCCAGTAATTAACAGCTCAAAAGTATGGCAGTGCATCAGAAAGATTTAAGTTTTTATTAACAGTCTTCCTTCTTAGCTTTCTTCTACAAGAAGGTGAAATTTTATCACTTTAAAAAAGCCCTAATAGTAACACTGACTTTCATAGATGCTTATATCATTTACCCAGTGAATACTGTCAGTTTCTCCAAACTTCTGTGGAGTTACAATGGAAAAGAAGATGTTTGCCTAGGAATTGTTTGCATTATTTTGGAGATTATATGTTTGAAAGGTACAATTTTATTTACTTTTATGAAGTGCAGTATGTCTGTAATTTCTTCACTGGATGTAAAGAAGTTGGTGGTAAGTAGGAATACCTTCTCTTTTTGCATTCCAGCTAATACTTCACACAGTTTCTAAACTTGATCCTCAAGATGTTATCCAAGCTCTTTATCTATAAAGATAACAGTAACATTCAGTGTGTGCCCAGACTGCCTCACAAAAATCTTATCTCTATTTCATGAATGAAGAAGATGAAACAGAGAGAGTTGCCTAATTTGTCACAGGTAAAAAGTGGCAGAACTGGGGTACCAACTGAAACAGCCCAGCTCCAGAGACCTCACTTTCAACCATGAAAGTGTAGTACTGATCTTGATAATAAACCACTTCCATAACTTTATAATTATCATTTATTTTACTGTTAGAAATGTCTTTATTCACTGAACAAATGTATTTCATGTACCTATTTTGCCAGGAATCATTTTAGTTGCTGAGTAACTCACAAATTGCAGACACTGTAAATAAATAACATATAATGATTGTGATATAGACTTCTAATTTTCCCTCTCAGGATGAATTCATTCATGGCACAAAGTGCTAGGTGGTGAAATCCAGACATCTGGACAATTATATAAAGGGTTTCTTGGTAAAGGTTCCCTGGAACTATTTTTGAGAGATACCAATTTTCAGTGCACGTTATAGAGGGAAATTCCTTACTGTGAGAAGTGTAACCATATAAAATTTCTCAAATATCTCTTTCTCAAATCCTTTACAGTGGACTACATACTGCGTATGTCTTTATGGACAGGCAGTGCCTTCATTCAGAAAGTATATCTGATTAGTTTTTGCTATCTTAATTGGGCAACAAGCTTCTTTACTGTAATTTTTAAGTATGTCAATGTTCACGTTTTATATGGTGATTTTATATGGAAATTTGTGATGAATTGGTAAATAGTTAATATGATATTGATCCTTTGATCTAACTTGTAGCTATGACCTATACTGATTTTATTGGGTAGCAGGCAGAAGTATTGGTAATTTTGAGTAGAAAACTCAACCAGGTATGTGACAGGTAAAAAAATTACAGATTCCTGGGAATAACAAGGCATTTGGAAATGGAGATGAACCTTGTGGTTTTACTACACAGATTTTCCAGTTTCACTATTAAATTTATATATGATAATATAGACATGAGTTGTTCCATGGATCTCTGTTTTATGTGTTGGATCTTTTAAGTGTTTTTTCCATGTGTAGATATGGCTATGGTTTCTGGTGCTCTCTGATTTCTCAGTACTTATTAGCTCTAGTTACTGGTAGACCTTGGAATTAGACTGCTAAAATTTATTCTACAACTTCACCACTTATTAGCTATGTGACTTTTGCAAATGACATAAACTCCCCAGGCCTTAATTTCTTTATCTGTGAAATGGAGATTATAATAATTCCACCATTTAGATCATTTTGCTGCTTAAATATTAAAGAAAACATATATAATTTGGTTTGCTCAAGTAGTGATTATTATTTCTTCAAATTTTAATCATATAGAAGGAATTCTAAGAACATTTCAAATAATATGGCAAATGACATCAGATAGCATACTAAAACATTAAGTCCTTAGTAAATAATTCTGAAGCCAGTGTTTGTATAGGATTCATTAGAACTTCAGATACTTCCTAAATGGATTAAATTATTAAAAGATAAAGTACTCACATCATAGAATCACTTTTATTTTACATATCATATAAATATATTTTATATAGAATGTATTATACACATTTTATACAGTTATATATCATGCATATATTATGCACAGTATATATATATTTTATAAAGTGTGTGTAGATGTATAGACATAAAATAAGGAAAGAGAATTATTTCTAAAATCTTGTCTAAGAATAGCTCTGTGTTTCCTAACAGTTATGAGGTTTATGGTTATCATATTCTGATAAGAATAAAAGCTTTAATCAGTAATCTCAATTGTTTTAGGGGACCCTGATGTCTAAGGGAGTAATTTATGAATTTGTAAATTGTCTTCAATAGAAATACTGCAGAAGATTCATAAGGCATTCTTCACATTGCCATTTTTAGTAGAGACTAGATAAGAGAAAGAATGTTGAATGATAACTAACTTAAGTGAAGGAAGGCATTTCTATAAGTAGCTAAACTAATGTTTGCCAGGTATGTAGATTTCCTGGTGAAAGGATACTGGCAGAGATCTAAGAAAAGGCTAACATGTCCCTTAAACTCTCTCCTTTAAATAACAGTTTTTACATCCAGGCTGTTGCTAAGAGATGAGGAACAATCACTTCTTGACTGAGTTGTATTCTTGCCTATATTGAGGGCACTCCCACCTCTGTCCTTAAATTGACTCTAGATTTAAGACTACATAGAGACAAAGCAAGAAGTTTCCTCAGAAAACACTTTTTGGATCTGCTCAAGTACCTGCAGAGCATCATATTGAGATCATAGAGTTTGGTATAGTACACCATTAGTGGCTATCTTCATTTGAAGCATGTTAAGGCTATCTGTTATTTATTGTCCACTGTGATAACTGTTTTGTTTGCACGTTTTGAACAATCCGGCATCTCATTGGGCCCTCTGGGTTGATTTCACTTTAAAAATTACCCCAAATTATAAGTGAAATAAATTAACAGTTGATTTTATATGCTTTCATATGATTTAGTAGTACATCTACATTTAGAATGATGTAGACACAGAAACATTCCCATCTTGATTTTTTCATTTTAAAATATTTGGTGAATATTTAATATGTGAATAATTTGGCAACATGAAAGTACACACCAATGTGAATAAATGAATGAGCAGGAGTGGCAAGAGCAGGAATAAAAAGTCTACAGTTTATCACTTTATCGATACAAGAGTATCATGTAAAAGCACTGATTTTTCTTTTTTCCTTTGAAAGCTAAAGTGTTCCCAAACTGATGGTTTTTGTGTAGGTATAACTGTTTTAAAGCTGCTATTTATGACAACATCTAGGCACTTATAGCTTATGATGTCAAATCTAACTCATAAAAGCTGGAAAATTTTTGATTTTACAAATCTTTTTGAAAATTTCTTGCAACCAAAAATAGCCTGATAATCTAAAAAAAAAAAATCACAATTATTAAGAGATACAGAATTCTTCTTAATATTTCCTTTACTTCAGAAAATTCCAAATCTATGAAAAAGTTGAATGTGTCACACAGTGAACATTTGTATTCTTTCACCCTAATTATTAACTTCTGGCCCCTTTGCTTTTTTTTTTTTTCTTTTTTGAAAATAAAGTAAATTGCAGGCTAATAGTGGTAAGAACGAGGGTATTCTCCTACATAATGGCAATAACAGAACATCCAAAAAGTATCATTAATATAGTAATATTATTTGATATGGCCCATATTTTCTAATTGTCTCAATAATGCTGTTTTAAAGCTTTTTTTTTTTCCCCTCTTTAAATCTAGGATCAAGTCAAGCATCAGTTATTGCCTTTACTTGCCATATCTCTTTAGGTGCCTTTTAATTGTAAATAATATCCTGCTATCTTTTGTCTTGACATTATTTTAATCTCATATAGTTATTTCACAATCAGAATTTGTCTGGTTGTGTCCTCATGATTAGATTCAGATTACATACAGATTTTAAAGATAGGTATTATACCATTCTCTTTTAAAAAATCAGACAAGACTATAATTATATGTATCAGAAGTAGCTACCTTGAAGTTCAAATTCTCTGTACCAAATTCATGGAGACTTTTCTTTTTTCCTTGGCTTAGATTTTAAGAGATACTCTCTATCATCAGAAAGCTATCCAAGCCACTGTGATTTGTCTTGTAGAGAGTTTGGTGTTTGTTGGTACTAGTTGAGAAAATAGGACCTCCTTAATCCAAGAAACTATGACAACTTATCCATAAAGTCTACTCTGAAGATGCCCATAAATACCCACATTTTTTCAGGTAATAATTTAAAAATATTGATTACAAATCTGTGTAATAGCACCATAAAAGTATATTTTGTTAGCCTGGAATTTATAACCACAGTGTTCCCTCTTTATGAAAATAATGCTAGAAGTCAAAACAAATTCAGGTCTTTTCCTCATTCTTCATTCACCATTCCCACATCTTGAAAATCAGAAATAATCTTTTTTAAAGTTTTTAACGTATTTTTTAAATTTGGAAGAAATTAAGAGATAAGTATGAACTTCTCTTGTTTAACTCTGCTGCTGCTGCTAAGTTGCTTCAGTCGTGTCCGACTCTGTGCGACTCCACAGACAGCAGCCCACCAGGCTGCCCCGTCCCTGGGATTCTCCAGGCAAGAATACTGGAGTGGGTTGCCTTTTCCTTCTCCAGTGCATGAAAGTGAAAGTGAAGTTGCTCAGTCGTGCCCGACTCCTAGTGACCCCATGGACTGTAGCCTACCAGGCTCCTCCATCCGTGGGATTTTCTAGGCAAGGGTACTGGAGTGGGCTGCCATTGCCTTCTACTTAATAAATATTTTAAGATTATGGAATAGAGATCTTTTTGTTAGCAATATTTTCCAATACTCTAGCTGCTTTATGACATGAAGCAGTTATTCAAACAGTGTGTAAGAATTGGAAAATCACTCCTATTTAGAGGTTGCATCCTATTTAGACACTTGCTCCTTGGAAGAATAGCCATGTCAAATCTAGACAGTGTTTTAAAAAACAGAGACATCACTTTGCCAACAGAGGTCCATACAGTCAAAGCTGTGGTTTTCCCAGTGGTCTTCCCAGTGGTCATGTTTAGATGTGAGAGTTGGACCATAAAGAAGAGCACTGAGCACTGAAGAATTGATGCTAAATTTTGAACTGTGCTGTTGGAGAAGACTCTAGAGTCCCTTGGACTGCAAGTCAGTCCTATAGGAAATCAACCCTGAATATTCATTGGAAGGACTGATGCTAAAGCTGAAACTCCAATACGTTGGCTACTTGATATGAAGAGCCTACTCATTGGAAAAGACCCTGATGCTGGGAAGAATTGAGGGCAAGAGGAGAAGGGGGCAACAGAGGATGAGATGGGTGGATGGCATCACTGACTCAGTGGACATAAGTTTGAGCAAACTCAGGGAGATAATGATGGACAGAGAAGCCTGGTGTGCTGCAATCCATGGGGTTGCAAAGAGTTGGACATGACTTAGCAACTGAACAACAACAACAAGAGCTAGAGTAACAACAGCACAAGCTGTAGAGTCAGAGGCCTGTGTTCAGATCCTGGCTGTTTATTTCACTGACTGTGTGATATGTAGCTAGTTACTTAACCTCTCTGAATCTCATTTTCCTCTTATGTAAAAAAAATGCTGTTAAGTAATTGAATATAAAGTGCTTTAATTGGACCTAGAATAGCAAACACTGAATGTGTATTAGCTGTTATTATTGATGACAAATTGTTGATATGTAATTTCTGAATGGCACTTGAGAGAACAGATTTTTAAAGCAACAGTAAAATATGCATTCCTTCATGAAATATTTATTGAACACTTTGTATATACTAGACAGTTCTGGGTTTGGAGATATAGTGATGAACTGGGCATATATGACTCTTGTCCTCATCAAACTTACAGTCTGATAGGGAGACAGGCTTCAAGCAGTTGCAGTAAATAAAGGTAAACATTGTGAGTGGAGAAGAAAGTACATGTTATGGGGCATTAATTCTGCTCTGTGTGTTAGAGCCTTTTTGAGGAGTGAGAAGTGAAGTTGAAGAATGGTAGCATATTCCAGACCTAGGCAGTTAGAGAGGTCATTAGTGTGGCTCTGGAATAAGATAGCCTAGTTTACAAGCCTGGTTCAATCTTAAGCAAAATATATACCCTTGGGTAAGTTGCTTGGCCTGTCTGTGCCTGCCTCAGTTTCTTCATTTGTTGAGTGAACCTAGGAACAGTACCTACTTCATAGAGGTGTTCTGAAGATTAAAAGTGATGATTCCAGGACAACTCAGAACTGTCATTTTGATATTGTAAGTACCCAATAAATGTTGGCTTATATTAATGATCACAGGATTCAGTTTATATAAAGTCCTGATGACACTAGTATATCAACTGAAATGCTTGAAATTACTCCTTGTGAGGGACTGCACCAGGATCCCATGTTGCTGACTTCTTTCAGTTTTTATTCTTTCCCCTATAGTTAGAGCTTTATTTTGTAGGTTTCTAGTAGTCTGATCTTCAAAACATGTCAGAATATCAAGCCGAACATACTTATATTTGTCCTTGTTGTATTAATAAAAATGGCATTTTGTGAGGGCAAAAAATAACCTAGTCAAATTACTGCTGTCAGGTAAATTTTAAATGGGTTTGAATGAATTAAAAATGAAGCATTCTACTAGTGTTCTTGGAAAGTTTATGGAACAAACTAGGCTTTACCAGTGTGAACAACTTAGCTGTTTTTTCTGCAGGTTGCCCTCTCCCCACATGACTCAGTAACATAGTTACATTTATTGGTTGTTTACTTACTTTTAATGCCCTTCATTCCACTAAGGTTTGTGAGGGGTGAGAAACAGAGTTCCAGAATGGATGGTTTGAATTGAAAAGAGACTTTGTGTGGTTAGAATGAGGATGAGTGGAGAAATTGTAGGGAAGTTTTGGTTGTGAACAGCCTGTTGATTGTTGCTTTTTATTAAATGGAAATGCTAAATAATGATTTAATCTTATGAAACTGTTATTATTCTCTGCTAATTGATGGAGTCTGATAAACTTCAGTGCTTTTTTTTTTTTTAACTGTAGAATTTCTAAATTTAACATTTTCAGTTGTTTCAATATAAGCTGTCATGTTATGTTAGGGCTCAAAACAATAGTGTATCTAAAAATTGTTTTCAAAGGTATTATATATCCTCAGGTGAAAACGGGTTCATACACATTTTAAAAAATGTGCCAGTATAGTTATCATGACTTACGCTATTCAGTTATATTCTTTGTTGTGTCATTAGTGTGATCAGTTGGATTCCTTGTTTCTGGAAAAAAATTTTTCTTTCACACTGTTCTTTAATTTCACTTTTTCTATATTGGTTATTCATTGTAAAATGCTGCACCCATGACCTGTGAACTTTGACTCATACTTTGAAGACCCCTTAATTATTTAATTGGCCACTCAGCATAATTCAGCTCACAATAAAAAATTTGAACTTTTTTTTTTAATTAAGGAGATTGTTAAGGGTAGGAGACGTAGGAGCAGCATTTACTACTTTAACATTTTTCAATGATACATTTGCTTCTGACCTTTTTTATTTCATTTATATCATGTCATATGTAACTTTCCTTGTAACATAATTTTATATGATTTTTGTAAGATTTTGTATTAGTTTGCTGATTTTACAAATTTTCAGGTAAGAGTAATCCATATTTTGAGGAACATGTGCCACAGTATCTAAGGACCTGCGGTCTGGGAGGTTGTATCAAATTCTCTGTTGTTTCATTTTGAATTTCTACAATACATCTCTTGGAAATACATTTTTCATGTTAAGATTCTCTACATTTATTTTTTAGAAGGCAGATTCAAAAAAAAATCAGAAAACTCAATCAGTTCTAATTTTGATTAAATATTTTCATAATTGCATTTATTTACATAAATGAGTAATAACTGATAATGAGTAGGTTATTTAATGTAGTAGTGAAAGTTAAGTCACTCAGTCGTGTCCAACTCTTTGCGACCCCATGGACTGTAGCCTACCAGGCTCCTCCCTCCATGGGATTCTCCAGGCAAGAGTACTGGAGTGGGGTGCCGTTTGATAGAAATTAAGACATTTATATGATAGACTATTTTCTTTGGAGTTTCTGATTTTTAAGTGTCCAAATTTTTATTTATTAGTTCTTGCTTACAACTTTTATTAGGTACAAGGCCTGGGATGTTTAAGATCATTGTCAGAAGGATAGCCACATTTTTTTAATTGAAATTTAGGCAAAGGAAAAGGCTGTTTTACTGTATACATGAGCAGCCAACATTAACTTCCTTATTTATCAATGACTATTTTGCATATGGAATTAATATTGAAAAATCAAAGAAAAGTGTTTATATTGCTTTATAAAAATATGTTTATGTTTTCCATACTATACCTGTGTTGACTTAGAGATGAACAAAAATGCAGAAACATATTTTTAAGAAGTTTATAAATTCAGATGTGTAATAAGCTTTATGCATCTTCCCAGTGTCAGTTGGAGAGCTTTAATATTAAAAAATTCTATTTCAGTTAAAATGACTGATCAGTTCCCATAAAATTCTTTGGCCACACATAAGTACTGAGCTCCATGAAAATCCACATATCTGCTCAAAAAGGCCTCTGCTAATAGATACTGAATCTCTGAGACCTCAGTTTTCTTGGCTGCTAGGACTCACGGCAGCTTGGCTGTGAGTTTCCCTGGTGCTCGGCCCTACTCAGACTTCTTGGCTTTTCACTCAGTGTTTTCCTGGACTGATCTGGCTTCTCTTCAGGTTTTCCTATTTCTCCCAGGAATCTCTCTCCAACCCAGTGTCCTTCCTCTTTTACTCAATGGAGTTTCACTGGGGAGCTCCATGACTATTCCTGGTTCCATCCTCTCCAGCTGCTTCTTGATGCTCTGGTTATTTTGCAGTGCATTCCACAGCCATCTAATAGACACTGAATCTTTGAGGTTCTGGAAAATGTCACAACCTTTCGGAGACAAATTTCAAGGTGAGCTTCTTTGTGAAATCAAGTGAAATTGAACAGAAGCACTGTTTTGCCTATTTGTCAAAGATAGATTTGTAATTATAGTTTTATTTCTTTGCAACAAAATACAGATGATAAAACTTGTTACTAAACAATGATAGAGAGTGATTTGTAGGTACTAAATAGCCTATGAATTAAAATGGGAAAATTAAAAGAACACTTTGTTAGTGGTCATCATCATTAAACAGGTGAAGTATTTTCCACTACTTAGGAAAAGCACACTGTCTCACATCTTAAGTTTTATAGCTGTACTGGTATATAGGTATGCATGTATGCCTGCCCAAAAAGTAAGAGAGCCAGATCAAGAGTTAGCAGAAGACAGAGAGAGAGAGGGAGGAGGGGACTTGGAGACAAAGAAAGCAATGAAAAATGAGAGGGAGTGCCTTTTGTAGAATACCATGAATTCTTCACTGAAGTGATATACTTTCAGTGGAAAGAATAACCCTGCTTTCTTTCACATGTAGAAGTTATCTTAGAATCAAGAGCCACAACAAAGAGGTTATACAGCTTATTTTAGGTGAATTTGATTACTTGATATAATGGTGAGGGACAATGAAAAAGGACTTTGCTAATAAAAATTTTTGAGATAGTTGATACATGTAATCCAGATTACTGTTCTTTTGGAAAAAAGAAAAGCAAGGAATGTCCAGTTTTAAAAAATCAGGTTCACAAATTAATTAGGACTATTCTAATTTTATTTTTATTTGTAGAGCTAGATCCTTTGTTTCTTCATTTTTGTACTAAAGATAATAGAGAAGAATCATGGGGTCCTTCATGGCATGTAACAAGAAATTCTTCATCCTGTTGCTGAATCCATATCCATGTTAAGTCCTCTTGGAAACAAGCTTCTTGACATCTTCTCTTCTGAAGTTGGTGAACCTTCCAGTCTAAGTTTTTGAGAATTGTGCTTCTGATAAGCAGATTTCGTGGGCAGCCTTAACTATTCTCTTTCACACCATTTCTTTCTTTCTTTTTTTTTTTAATCACTCAAATCTGTCACCAAAATATGCTTCTTTTGATAGGACAAAAATGGATGTGGTAATGTTTCTGTTGGATCAGTTAACTGGAATAATCGGCTAATGACACCTCAAGCAGGCAGGATTTCTTGGCTCTTGTCTTGTCCTAGGAAGGATTTGAAACAACAGAGTAGTTTTTCAGCTCAGTTACAACTCAAGCAGAACTTTTTTTAAAAATTAAAAAAAAAATTTTTTTTAGAACTGTTATTAAACAGTGGATAGTACACTCCTGAGATGCGGAAGCAGGCCAGCCCCAAAGGAGAGGCCATGATCCCTCTTGGCTTCCCCTTTTTACACTTCCTGTTTCCTTGTGGTTCTGCCCTGTACAAAATAGGGCTTGTGCCCACCACCAATCAAGAAAGAGAATGCAAATTGGTGTATGCTCAAGGCCAGTCAGGAAAGGGGGCATGTCTGGGCACATGCAAAATAGGGCTTTTACATATTCATCTAGGTGGGTGTAGACCGAGACTTTTAATTGACAGTTGCAAGTTACATAACACCAGGCTGTATTGTGCATGTCTTTCCCATAATTCAGTCTGTTATAATCAGATATATGTAGGTAATACTTATGAACTCTTAAAGGGCTCCTGGCTGCCTAAGGTTACTTGAGGACACAGCTGAGCCTTAAGGGAGTACTGCTAAAGTTGGAGAAAAACTTGTAGTTAGTTTGTATCCATTGTGTGCCTAGGGCACATGCAACAGGAGTTGAAAAAGTCTCTCTGGTTTTTCTAGCATATCTGTGAGCTCTCCAGGGTGTGTCTGCAGTGGGATTTAGAGATCAGTTGGTGTTCTTTTCGTCTAGGCCACCCCTCCTTGCTCATGCCTAACTTACTACCTAACACTTTGAAATGAAGTACTATAGAAAAAAGCATAGAATTTTGAATAGACTGAACATAATCTAAAAATTAAGTTGTCCACATGGGGATATTGATCAAAAGTAGATTAAACCTGTTAATTGAGAATATTTTATATCTTTATAATATTTACTTTTCCCATATAGATGGCTCTTTGCCTGAAAAACATAGCTTATTTTTTCCTCCCCTTCTACTGCATATATAATAGGCTCAGGTCCTACAGTAAAGAAAAAGAAATAAACTTTTAATGTAGATTTCTTCTAATTGATAAGAGAAACTTTCTTCTTAACACCTGTTTACTTCTTGGAACATGTATCACTGAATACATTATTGAAAATGCCTTTGTAAAGAGAATCTATAAATGTGATGCTGAAGAATTCAAGTCCAGATTCAATCAAATCCAATAAAATAAAAAATAAAAATATGGTAGTAAATATGGATTAGCTATTACAAGTCATCCTAGTGTTATGGAAATATTACATTGATTATGTATATTGATTACGTTTGATTACCTCTTATCCTTACTGAATCTGTATCCTCATCTAGTACCTAACAGGGCTGATATGCAGAGGCTAAGTACTACAATATGGCTATAGAGTTACTGATCACCAGCATCCATGTTACTTGGTTCATGCCATGCTATACTCCCTAGTGAGATATTTTAATTATCATTTTTAACTGCATATTGTGAGGATTAAGAGAAATAAAATATTACATATAATAATGTCAGAGCAGCATACAAAAGTATATCATTTGTCAGGTTTTCAAAGTGCATTTATTTATAAGAAAATCGGGATAAGGAAATGGGTTTTATATAGTTTCTTAAAAATATTATTGGATGAAAACAGATTTATTTTGGTAAAACGGTGTATGGCATCAAGTATTGATCTTTAAACAATGTAATATGATTATAAACATCTCAAGATTTTAAAACAGCACTGTAATTACTTTCCTAGGTATAGATTATTATTCACCATTTACATTTACTATTCATCTTCATATTTAACTGGATCTTGAGATGGAGTTTTCAAAGGAAAATGTTTATGGAACCTATCAGTAAATTGCCAATTATATTATGAGATTGCATGTGAAGTATTTCTTATTATATAAGAGAGGAGTGCTAGAGAAGATAATGTCAGGGACCAACTATGAACCACTCTACTATAATTTGAATATTAAGGAGATGATAAAAATCATACTAATGTAGAACTTGCTTTCCACTAGTATTGAATTTACTCAGTAAATTAATTCAGATATAACACATAGAATTATTAAAGCACTTTATGCATTCTTGGTGTGTGAAATTCCATTGAATTTTACCTGTAGCAAAGAGCCAGTGCTTATGTGTGAGGTTATAATTGTAGTTTGTGGCTATGTTATGAAAACAGTATATACCTATGATAATTGTACAAATTCAAATCCTTGGTAACATATATGTGATAATTTGATATGATACATGAGTTTTCTATTTATTTCATGAGATAAGGATTTTAAAAATGTAAAATTGAAACTATATGAATTTTAAAATATGAGTTTATCCAAGCTTTTGTTAGGTTGAAAATGATGACCATATTGAAGTATAAATTATTGAATGTCCTAAAGTCAATAGTAATAATTTAAATATTTTTAACAAATCTTTCTGATATAAACATTCTGTGAATTCCTGGATACATTTTTTTTTTCAATTTTTTCTCTTTATATTTAACATTATAGCAAATATTCACTTATCCTGTAAGATTATATCAATTGAAAGGTTAGGTTATGGATAGCCTGTTAGTTCTGGACCTTATAAATGTTATAATATTTCTCCGTTGCACCTGATATAAACATGAATCATTTTTACTCATAACTGAGGAACTTCTGATAGAGAAGAAAGCATTACCTCAGTACTTTTGGTGTGTTCAAAAAAAGTTCACCTTAATTTGTCAACTTATATAAGATTTGTATTTTTAGCTTCAAATATTTTATTCTACATACTGTCTTTTATATAATTTTTTTTATGTTAAATTCTGATTCTGGGTAGAAAACATCCAGGAAGGCTTACCACAAGTTCCAGAGGCTAAGACAGCAATGATTGTGTAGTATATCTAATTACCTGTGTAATTACACTGATATGACATCCTTCATATGTTTCATCTCTGATGTTAAATTCGTATCAGAAGTTTGATATATCTGCTACCTTTATAAAATTTTTTGATCATTAAAAAATACAAACACACCTAAATATTTTATCTAGATACAGTTCAATAAATATTCATCAAACATATTCTATAACCAGAGCCTATTTAGTTGGCATTTCAGAGAAATAATGGAGAAGGAAATGACAGGCCATTCCAGTATTATTGCCTGGAGAATCCCATGGACAGAGGAGCCTGGCAGGGTACAATCCATGGGGTCACAAAGAGTTGGACATGATTGAGTGACTATCACTCACTGGGGGAAATAATCTCCCTTAACAGCCTTCATTTGGATGGTAGAAAAGTTCATGTAAATATCACCAAAGTAAATAATGAAGCAGCTACAGTAGATCCTCATGTAATTGCCTTGAGCTCAAAGTAGGGAAAAATAAATTCAAACCAGAAAAACAGAAAAAAGTTTCATAAAGGTGCTGATTTCTGAACTGGGTCTGGAGGTTGGTTGTATAAGCTCTTGGAGCCCCTGGCCTAGGGTTGCAAGATTGAGCTCTGACACGAACCAAACTATATAATCATGCTCAGCTTTGGACTTACAAGAATCTTCTGTGACTAAAACGTAAGGTATAAAATACACAAGCTGGGGACAAGCTGTGGAGGGTCCCAAACAATAGGATTGACTAGTAGGCAATGGAAAAGTTAATTTTTCAGCCTGGAGTGGGAATTGCATGATGGGCTTTACGTTAACATATTTTGGGGGCATTTGCTTCTTAATTTAATAACTTCTGATAACTCTGCAGCATACTCATGCTAAATAACTCAGGTACTTTGTTGGTATTCAGGGGATGTTCATTAAATAATTCGACCTTAATCAGACCTCCTGGCTATTTTGTTGTCGAGTCACTTAGTGTGTCAGTCACTTAGCCATGTCTGACTGTTTGTGACCCCGTGGACTGTAGCCCACCAGGCTCTTCTGTCCATGGGATTCTCTGGACAAGAATACTGGAGTGGCTTGCCATTCCCTTCTCCAGAGGATCTTCCTGACCCAAGGATCAAACCTGGGTCTTCCGTGTTGCAGGCAGATTTCTTTACTGTCTAAGCCACAGGGAAGCCTACTCCACCACTTACCTAGTTATTTAAGTATTGATTCCCATCTCTACCCTTATCTCTGGGCGCTCTATGTCTCTCTACACTTCTTTCTGTGCTTTTCTGTCTTGTGTGTGTGTGTGTGTGTCACTGTTATCACCTCATCCTTTAATTATCTCTTTAGATGTTATCTGCTTTCTGATGCCTCTTTTGACTGACTTAGAAAGTTATTTACTTCCTCCATGACTTTCATGGCATCTTCTTTCTACATCTGTTTACAGTATTTCTCACAGCTGTGTCTTATCAGGTTGTGATGTCACTAGTCTGAGTACATCAGCTATGATTTAATCATCTTTATTTCCTTATACCAAATATAGTATCAACACTCAAGAAATGCTTGTTGAATTGGATTTGAATTTTCAAACGGTAGATTTTATGGCCATTGAATATATATATATATATATGTGTATATATATATATGTATTTATTTATGGTGGGGTCTATCTGACACAGTCACATATGAATACTGTAGAAACCATCATTTGTCAGTAGTATTTGACTTTCTCTGAAATATCAATATCATCATCTACAAGACTGGTTTGAACTTCCACTACACATATGAAGCTAAATATAGTAAATTGGAGAAATATACATAAGGCACACGTGACCCATGAATGTAGCCGGATTTCCTGTTCTCTTTGAACTCATATGAAACAGATTTGTTTTTTGTTTTTTTTCTTTTTGGACACAAAACCCTGGGTTTATTTTGTGGGTTGTTAGTTCTAAATTTAAAGGGAAAATACATAAGCACTGTGCGTGGATAGTTTCAAAACAAGTATCTTTTGAGGAATCTTGGTAATATTCTTGTATTCTAAATGCTATATTGATTATTCATGGCAGCATGGCATTAGACATTTTGTCTTGTTATTTTTTTATCTTTCTGCTTCCTTTTTTCCTTTTATTTATTTATTTATTTGTTTTTTAATCAAGACTGAATAGGTAACTGTGTTGGCAACCACCACACTGGGTGGGATTCAGAAGGAGGTGTACTAGAAAGGAGTGAAAACAAAGGTAGCTTTGGTCTTTTTTAAGAAGGAACACAGTAGCTAGTTTATAGGATTATTCATCTCTGAGAAAAGTGTGGGCTCAAGGAGAAAGGGTCCGGTATGCCTACTAGTCTTTTTCTTTTTTTTTTGCCCTGCAGACTATAATCATTTCTGTGCTCTTTGCCTTTAATGAAATAATTGTTAATATGCTGGAAGTCAGCGATTGCTGTTTTGGATAGAATGAAGGAGTTTTACTTTGGAAAAAATAAATTAGTAATGGAGTGGCAAGGAAGAAAAGACAGAACAGCTTTTCTGTTTTCCGGTTTGGATTCTGCTAGTGGCTTTGCTGCCTTGCCTGCAGTGATGGGTATTGCCAGAACTTAGGGAAAAACAAAGCTAAAATGGCAACATCTCTTAGGAAAATCTGTAAGATTGTAAGAAGGCTGGGTGCTTGTGGGAAGTGGGAGTTGGAGAGCAGATGCCTTTGGTCTGAGTTTCAGTCCTCACAGTCTGTTTGCTTTCTTGCTTTGAAATATTTTTTGTTTCTACCTCCTTGGTTTACAGGGAGCTGGGGAGGCTCGTTTTTGTTGTTGTTTTGAAATGTAAGTTTGCCAACAAGTGAAACAGAAAATAACTGCTGTGACAGACATGTCCCCTAAGACCTTTGCTTCTAAGGGAAACACCTCTGCTTCATGTTTAAAAACAGAGGCCCCAGCATTGGAAAACCAGATTCTTTTTGTCTGCAGTGCAATATGAAAATGTAAAATTGTCCCTGTGGAATTTTTACTTTTTTTTTTTTTTTAAAGGTCATATCAACTTTGAGGTCTTGGAGCCATAGTTTCACTGCTGCTGTGATTCACATTGTTTTCTTTCTTTTTTTATCTTTTTTTAATTCTTAGGGCAGACATTGTGCTAGTGGTGTGCCAGTGGTGAACAGCTGCTTTAAATTCTACTTATGAACGGAAATTTGAGGTTTTTTAAAATGTTCTTATTTAATCACGATCAGACCTCCTCTGATTGATGCACTGCTCCTGTTGATTATTTTTGGACTTCTTTATTAGGCTTCTTTGGCAGTACAGAGCGATTTTAAGTTAATTCCCTTTGAAAGGGTATATTAGGTGGATGGTGTACCAGTAATTGTTTACACACTGTAGAAGCAAGAGTCATGTATGTATTTGGACAGTGAAAAATTATTTCATATGTCAGACACTGTATTAGCCCAAGGTGCACAGCAAGAAGAAAATATACATGGTCTCTGTCTTTATAAAACTGCCATTATAAATATTACTTCTACCTAGTTATCTCTTCAATCTTTTTAATATATTATTTTTACAACACATACTGTTAGCCTTTATCAGCATTGTTTATAGACCCCATCTTAATGAACAAGATACTTTTGATTTGAATCATGCTGAGGAACATACCCTTTGAAGTTAAGTGAAGTCGCTCTGTTGTGCCCGATTCTTTGCGACCCCATGGATAGTAGCCTGCACCAAGCTCCTCCGTCCATGGGATTTTCAAGGCAAGAGTACTGGAGTGGGTTGCCATTTCCTTCTCCAGGGAATCTTGCCAACCCAGGGATCAAACCCGGGTCTCCCACATTGTAGACAGACGCTTTACCGTCTGAGCCACCAGGGAAGTCCTTACAAATTGTTTATTCTGAGTCCCTCAAAGTTAATATGGACATTTAAGTCTAGGTGAAGAAAAATTTTTTTTTCAGATTTGCCCACTAATATACTTATTGTCTCCAATTTATAGACAGTTTTTGACAGGGGTATCTCTTAAAGGATAGGATCAAACCAGTGGCATTCATGTTTTCTTTTGGCTCTTCATGAGATGATTTCATGGAAAAAACATTAAGAAGTTTCTCCTTCCGATTCATATGTAATCTCCATGAATGTTTTGATTCCTGTAGTCAACTAAGATCTAAATAAAAATGGGAAATAGGATGCCGGAAGCGAAATGTTATTGATCCATGCTGGGAATTTTATTTCTTTAATTCTTCTTATTACTCAGTTAAAGAATGACCTGAGTAGGCTACCTGAGTCCTTTAAAGATCAGACTAGACAGTCCTAAAGTCTTGGAATGTATACTGAAGATCACCTTCAACTGAAATGCAAGTAACATATGGGAATCAGGGAATTGTACCTCAGATATATGAAAATTAAGTGGCACATTATTGGAAATAAGGCTTCTTTTCTATCACTGTGGTAGAATAGTTTTATTATATTAGAATATTCCTGTTTGGAAATGTATTACAATTAATGCTTTTATACCCTCCCCTTTTTTTTTTTTTGCAGCAAAAATAAGAAAAACTTTCAGAAAAGAGAAAATGCCTTAAGTGAATAGACCTTTGGGCAAAAAGGGTGCTGATTAAATAAATGCGAATATTTGACAACAGGGCTACAGACAATAGATTAGATTTATAATAGAGTCTATTAATCACGTATGGGATTTTCTGGGACAGTTTTAATGTCAAATATGATAATAAACCATTCAAATTATCCCATGGTTTCAGCATTTTGGAATCTAATTTTCCAGACTGTCTTACTCATTCATAAGTGGTATAAATATATTTGCCAGAAGATATGTCATTTTTTTGGGTAGGTTTGTTTTTTGTGAAAGTTTGTGTATTTAAGCCATGTCATAGAAATCGGCAGTAGAAATAATGTAGTGTTTAAAAGCACAGACTCTGGGACCAAAAACTCAGAAATGAATTCTGCCCTGACGCCTACTAATTGTGCAACTTTGGACAAGTCACTTCAGCTCTGTCCCTTGGCTTCCTTAGCCATAAATAGGGGTAGGATTAGTGACTGCTTGTACAGTGACAAAGATTAGATAGTCAGGTACGTCGGAAGATTGGTAGTTAGGTAGATAGAATAACAGAGAGTCGTTTCATTTTGTGTGATGTATTAGGTAAGTGTCCACTTTGTTTCTGCCTCATTTGAGTGAAAGAACCATAGCTAAAATGACAGCAACACTGACATATTCTGGGATACTTCTCATATCAGATACTCTGTTCACTGTTAGATTCACGTTAAAGCAAACATCACAATCTGATGGACTGGCTGTAGTGTATGTTGCTTTTCTGTTGATTTTACTAGATTTTTACTAACGTTAAAATTTTGGAGATTTCTTCTAAAATTCCAGATTTCGGGGTTTTCCTCTTTATTAGATGTTTTGACAATGTTGAGCCAGAAGTCGCCCCTGAAAACTGTGAGCCTGAGCAAGGTCACAGCCACCACTTTAGTTTGGGCGTGTGCTCTGCAAATGGCCACCATCTTCCTGTGGCCAGGACTCCACACACTGCAGGCATTTGCACAGTCATATTCTTTGCTCAGTGATACTACCTGTCTTGGGCCTCTAATTCTCTGGAGCTTTGTGACATCCTGCAGTGCATCCTGATTTTTAATCGAATTTTTAAAATAATGTTGATTTTAGGCAAAATATTTAATTGATGATTTAGGGAGCATTAAAGAGTCTGCCTTCAGTCCAGGAGACCCGGGTTCAATCCCTGGGTTGGGATGATGCCCTGGAGAAGGAAATGGCAACCCACTCCAGTATTCTTGCCTGGAAAATCCTATGGATGGAAGAGCCTGGCAGGCTACAGTCCATGGGGTCACAAAGAGTCAGACACAACTGAGCGACTTCACTTTAGGGAGATAAAACATTTGAAAACTGTGATCGGATACAGCTGAACTTTAGTATGTACCATATGCTTACACCTAGGACTATGCTTAGCCAAAAAGAACCAGATTCATTACCTGAAATGAGTTATAAGGTACAATTTTTATTCTGAGTTTTTGATTGATCCTAAGATGATGTTGATTACTTTTTTTGGTGTTTAGTTGCTAAGTCGTGTTTGACTCTATTACGATCCCACAACTACAGCCTGCCAGGTTCTTCTGTCCATGAGTTTTCCCAGGCAAGAATACTGGACTGAGTTGTCATTTCCTTCTTGAGAGAATCATTACTAGCTTCAGGGTTTTTTTTACTTACTATTAGTTCTTTGTAGTAGATTAAATGATACTTGGAGGGAAATAAGATGTTAAAATTGTATGCCCATTTTACCTCAAATTAAACGTCTCTTGGAACCATAATATGCTTTAAAGTACTTTAAGTAAAAAATATTCTATAAAAGACCCTAAAAAATTGTTACAAGTGGGCAAACAAAGTCAAGGAAATTACTATGGTTGTATTGTTAGTAAATACAAAATGTACTCATCATCTGTCTGTATTTATATTAAACATAAATACATGCTAATGACTTGGAGAAGGAAATGGCAACCCACTCCAGTGTTCTTGCCTGGAGAATCCCAGGGATGGCAGAGCCTGGTGGGCTGTCGTCTATGGGGTCGCACAGAGTCAGGCATGACTGAAGCGACTTAGAAATGCTAATGACTAGAAAGAAGAATGAAGAAAGATTAATCATTTCAAGTCTACTATTAGTCTTACAGTGTAACTTATATTAGTTATTACCAGTTTTGTACTATTGTCTTTAAAACTATTTTCAAATATTTTTCATTTACATATTTTAAATATTAATAAAACATTTATATAATTTGTGTATTTTATAAAATATTCACATTATCAGTTACTGTGTCATAAAGAATGATCCATAATCCCGTAGTAGATGTCCAGTCAGTTGGTTCTCATGAAACTTCTTATTTAAACTATTATAATTTCCATTTTCCAACATTTTCTAATTTGACCTTGCTGCTAAGTCACTTCAGTCGTGTCTGACTCTGTGCAACCCCATAGACAGCAGTCCACCAGGCTCCCCCATCCCTGGGATTCTCCAGGCAAGAACACTGGAGTGGGTTGCCATTTCCTTCTCCAATGCATGAAAGTGACGGTGAAGTCACTCAGTCGTGTCCAACCCTCAGCGACCCCATGGACTGCAGCCTTCCAGGCTCCTCCATCCATGGAATTTTCCAGGCAAGAGTACTGGAGTGGGGTGCCATTGCTTTCTCCGAATTTGACCTTAGGCCAATTCAATTCTGTTGCTCACCATAATATATACCATAATATAAGTATTAACAAACCATACCCGTTCTTTTTAAAAAGAATAAAATCTTAGCTTTCAAAGGAACTATAAAAGTCAACTAGTCCAGGCTTTTAGAGGTATGTATGCTTGAATCCTCTCATTAGCATTTCTGATATGTGATCTGTCTTCTGTTTGGGTGCTTAAAGTATTGTGATGTTCAGTATCCCAGGAGACAAGCATTTTTGGTTGACTCTGACAGTTGGAAGGTTCTTTTAACACTAAGCCTAAATGCAATTTCTCTTAATTTCTCCTTTTAACTCTTCTTTTATTATATCACTGTAGATATTTTGTATATTATATAGCATTATAATTATCTTTTTATATGCTAACTTCCACAAGATAGGGCCCCTGGCAAGGAGTAGACACTCAGTAAATATTAAATGAATGAGTGAATAGTTCAGCCTCTGTCCTCTAAAACCACATGATATAAAATCCAAAAATTATTTCTGCCACAGCAGAAGGTTACCTTTCAATAATTTTCTTTGATCTGTATAGAGAGCTGTATGTGCCCATAAATAGCATGCAAAAAGAATCCATGTATAAAATTCTAGAAGTTAATACTTCTTTAGATACTCAAAAATCCATGATAGAAATCCCCGTAAGCAGAAATTGCCACCCAGGTTGGTAAAAATGTTTAAAATCTAAACTTTAGTCATTACTCCAGGAATGATGCCCATGTTAACACCGAAGTGGGAATTCTAACAATACATTCCTTGATAATACTCTGGTTTCAAGAATCAGGAATTCTACATGGATTATTTATTAGAAAACATACTTTACCCAGGGTTTGTCATTAAAACAACATTGCTAATATTAAAGTTCAACAAGCGATATAATTTAAATGTAATTTCCCTTAGAATATAATTCTTTACTGTTTTTTATATTTGCTCACAGTACCCCATAATACGAAAGAGAGTTTACATTTCTTGACAGTACTATGACATCAGATCAGATCAGTCTTGTCCGACTCTTTGCGACCCCATGGATCGCAGCACGCCAGGCCTCCCTGTCCATCACCAACTCCCGGAGTTCACTGAGACTCCTTATGACTATGACATCAGTGCTTATTAATTCTGAGTAGTTTCTAAATACTCCATGAGCTGAGGGGATATAGTCCATATGGCAGGTAATTGGTGATGTTTAAACTTATCTGGATGGCTTTCCCAGGTGGCTCAGTGGTAAAGAATCTGCTTGCCAATGCAGAAAATGCAAGGGATGCAGGTTTGATCCCTGAGTTAGGAAGATCCCCTGAAGCAGAAAATGTCAACCCACTCCAGTATTCTTGCCTGGAAAATCCCATGGACAGAGGAGCCTAGCGGATTACAGTCCATGGGGTCAGAAAGAGTCGAACATGACTGAACACACGCGGAAAGTTCTTGATATCACTCCATTCTGAAGTAGCTATTATTTCAGTCTGCTTTTTGATGATAGCCAGTAGAAATCTACCTAGAACTCCACATTTTCTTTTGGTTTTCTTCTGCCAAATGATTGATGGAGCATTCTAACTCAGTTGTTTCCTCCTTGAGTTTTTGTGGTTACATTCACTTACTTTAGAACATTTATTAGCAAAGCGTTTTAGGTGAACCACATGGTCATTTTGGGAATGCGTATGGCTGAAATTATTGATGATAATTGATAGGGAAGGAACAGTGTTAATCAACTCTTTTGGTAGCTAGTTACAGAAATTGACAAGTTCTTACTAGTTTTTCTTTTGACTCTTGTCATAGCTAGATTTTTCAGGTTAAAAATCATCCTTTAGGATATAGCCTTATGATCCTCAGATAGTCATAAAAAAATTCTTAGTATGAATCTAAGCTAAACTCTTGAGTTTCTTACAGTGCTAGTATATCAAGTCCAGTGATACAGTATGCCTGTTTCCCACATTGGTTCTTTACAATAAAAGTCCAGTTTTTTTTTTGATCTGAAATTCTTAAGTCCTACTATAGAATGGGGAAATTATGTGGACAGCAGTTTTTAATGAAACTTTTGAAATGACTGAATCTTATAATAACATGTCCTACTCTCCTTTATCCTAAGAGGATTCAATTTACCCTTAAAAAGGGGTGGAAGGAACCTATTTGATGTGAGCTGTTTGGAAATAAATTTCATGCAGCAAAAACCATATTCTGAATTCCTAGCAGTGGGGTGAGGTTTTGGTACACTGGTGATTGAAAGACTGCTAGCTTAGCTCTTGGGTTACCCAATAGTGATTTCTTTTAACTTAGTTTGAAAGTAAAATTATTTGAAAGTGCGGAAAGCTGCAGTACTGATAGAACTGCAAAAAATTTGAGTGGAACTCAAATACTCACTTTTCCCTCAAGATGCAGAAATCTTAGTCTTGCACAGTAAGTTCTAAATCTATTTTTTTAATTCAAAAATAAAAAAGTTGGCTGTATAGGTATATTAAAATAACTTTTGGCTCTTTAACATAGGTCCAAATATATTAAACACAGATGGTTTCTCATAGCTAATTAGATTGTGTCTTACCCTAACCTTAACTATGCTTTACAACTAAGTGATTTAAATTATATTCAGTTCAAGTCAACTCAATTCTAAATAACAGTAATAATAAATAACATTATTTATACATGCAGTATGTTTGGTACAATGCTCCATCCTTTTAGATGTACTCATTTATTTCTCTCAAAATATGTAACTAAAATTTCCTATAGTGAAAAATTGAAGACATAGACAGGATAAGTAACATGGTCAAGATCATAGAGCTAGGAAATAGCATAACTAAGACTCAGCCCAGATTTTATCTAATCAAAGCTCATGTTCTGGAATGTTGCCCTCAAACCTCCATTCTGGTTTATTACACACTGTGCTAGATCTTGTATTCAGTTAAAAAATGAGTGATAGTGTTTGTAATTCAAAGAGCTTACAATTCAAAGGGAGTAATTCACAAAACAACTCATGAAAATGAAAATCCAGAATTAGTGAACTTAGGTTGATTTTGGTTAAAAAGTTTCTTCTGAATGAAAAGTCCATTAGATGGATCTCACTATTGAAGATACTGGAAAAGGTCAGTTTTCATTCCAGTCCCAAAGGCAATACCCAACGAATGTTCAAACAATTGCACAATTGCATTCATCTCACACGCTAACAAAATAATGCTCAAAATTCTCCAAGCTACCCTTCAACAGTGAACCGAGAACCGAGAACTTCCAGATGTTCAAGCTGGATTTAGAAAAGGCAGAGGAACTAGAGATCAAATTTCCAACATCCATTGGATCATAGAAAAAGCAAGAGAATCTGCTTCTGCTTCATTAACTATGCTAATGCCTTTGACTGTGTGGATCAAAACAAACTGTGGAAAATTCTTAAAGAGATGGAAACACAAGACCACCTTACCTTTCTCCTGAGAAATCTGTATGTAAGTCAAGAAGCAACAGTTAGAACCGGACATGGAACAACAGACTGGCTCCAAATTGGAAAAGGAGTACATCAAATGCTGTATATTATCACCTTGCTTATTTAACTTATATGCAGAGTACATCGTGTGAAATGCTGGGCTGGATGAAGCACAAGCTGGAATCAAAATTGCCAGGAGAAATATTAGTAACCTCAGATATGCAGATGACACCAACCTTACGGCAGAAAACAAAGAACTAAAGAGGCTCTTGATGAAAGTGAAAGAGGAGAGTGAAAAAATTGGTTTAAAGCTCAACATTCAGAAAACTAAGATCATGGCATCCAGTCCCGTCACTTCATGGCAAATAGATGGGGAAACAGTGGAAACACTGACAGACTTTATTTTGGGGGGCTCCAAAATCACACAGATGGCGACTGCAGCCATGAAGTTAAAAGACACTTGCTTCTTGGAAGAAAAGTTATGACCAACCTAGACAGCATATTAAAAAGCAGAGACATTACTTTGCCAACAAAGGTCCGTCTAGTCAAAGCTATGGTTTTTCCAGTAGTCGTGTATGGGTGTAAGAGTTGAACCATAAAGAAATCTGAGCACTGAAGAATTGATGCTTTTGAACTGTGGTGTTGGAGAAGATTCCTGAGAGTCCCTTGGACTGCAAGGAGTTCAAACCAGTCCATCCTAAAGGAAATCAGCCCTAGATATTCATTGGAAGGACCAATGCTGAAGTTGAAGCTCCATTACTTTGGCCACCTGATGGGAAGAACTGACTCATTGGAAAAGACCCTGACGCTGGGCAAGATTGAAGGCAGGAGGAGAAGGGACTACAGAAGTTGAGATGGTTGAATGGCATCATCAACACAATGGGCATGAGTTTGAGCACACTGCAGGAGTTGGTGATGGACAGGGAAACCTGGCGTACTGCAGTCCATGGGGTCGCAAAGAGTTGGACACGACTGAGTGATTGAACTGTACTGAGTATTGGAGATAAAGACAGAAATGTGAGATTTTTGAATTTAAATCTAGAATTCTCAAGTGGATCACTTAGTATAATAAAAAGTTGTTCTAAATTTGGACAGAGATAAAAATGAATAGACGTGAAGTATAAGGACAGATTTTAAAAACAACTTTAATTATTAATGATAGTCATAATTGATTATTAAATATCTTCATCCTTGGGAATTAATAATTTCTTATGATTTACTGTTTTTATTACATATTTTGAAGTTTTCATTATAACCTCAATATCTGTGCTTCTTCCATTTAATTTTATTTTCTATACCATTATAAAAAATAAAAATTGAAATATCTGCTTCTAGATATACTTCAAGGAAATTCTGAGTTCTAAATTGGTTTAAAGTTGCTTGTTTGGTCAAATCAGTATCTATTTAACTAAACCTAAGTTGAATTGACCTAATAAATTCAAACCACTAAACATTGAATATATCATGGAATATTAATAATTGAGGATCTTCTGTTACTTTTATATTGGTGGAAACAAACTACTAATAAAAAGTTTTTTGCAGTCAACTTATCCATTCTGCTCCCCCTCTGTAATTTTTTAAAAGACTATATATTTAAAAAAATTTTTTTAAAGATTATATAGTTAGCACCAACAATAGTTGATTTCATAGGAAATGAAATGATCTTGAACTCTGAGGATGGAAGAAACACATATTTTAACAATTAATGATAATTATTTTGGAGATTGTTCCACAAATTATTTACAAAGCTTGCAAGTCCTTTAGAAGTTTCCTCAAATAAACTGGAGCTTAAGTTGCCTTCCCAAAGTTTCACTTGTATGAACAAGACTGAAATTCTGGATCATACTGTTCCAGACTGAACTATCTTGGCAATATGATAACATGTATTATTTTTCTAAGCGTTTAAATGGAGAAATCAGTAATATTCAAAGTAAGAAATTGATAACCTAACACGGGGAACATATCCTGGGAGAACAGGATATCATCTGCCCTATGTATACATTAGGAATGAGCTGTGATTCTGTACAATGTTTACTTTTAGAACAGTCATTATATAGTTGCTTATCATGGTTCCAAGAAAATGGTATTGCAAAGAAGATGCTAAAAAAAAAAAGTAAATAACCTAATGAAAAAACGGAGAAGACAAAAGATTTACTTGGTCTTTGTCTAAGAACAGTGTTCAATAAAAGCTTGCATTCCAATAAAAACAACACAAATTATTAATATATTTCTAATTCTTTGGGGAAAAAATTCAGTTTTAGAGTATACATTTGTATTTATTCATAAAAAAGGTGTTCCATAATGAAAATGTGATAATAATTGGGTGAGGTTTAGCTCAAAATTCTAGTTCAGCCACTTTCTAAATGCAGGACTTTTATCAACTAAAGTAACAGCTCTGAGTCAGTTTCTACAGGTAAAATGGAGTCCATAATAACTGTTTTGTAGAGTTTTAAAAAAATTATTTGAGATATAATTATTTGAGATATAATTTACACTGTCCCACTTAGTGTACAATTCAGTGATATCTGGTATATTCACAGTTATTCAGTTATCACAACTTAGTTGTATTTTCTTCATTCTAAAATCCATCTTGTACCCATTAGCAGTGACTCTCCATTCTCCTCCATCTCCACCATACCCCTATCCTAGAAAACCACTGATCTACTCTCCTTATAAATGGATTTGCTTACTCTTGACATTTCATGCAAATATAAACATACCATATGTATCTTTTTTAAATTTTTTATTGGAATATAGTTGATTTACAATGTTAGTTTCAGGTGTACAGCAAAGTGTACCAGTTATACATATACATATATGCATTCTTTTTTTAGATTTTTTTTTCCCACACAGGCCATTACAGAGCATTGAGTAGAGTATATGTGTCTTTTCTTAAACTGGCTTCTTTCACTTAGCATAATGTTTTCAAGGTTCATTCATGATGTAGCATGTATCACTACTTCATTCCTTTATATTACCAAATACTGTTTCATCATATGGATATGCCAGGTTTTGTTTTTCCAGTCATTAATTGGCAATATCGGCAGTAGTTCTGTTTGGGGGCCATTATGAATAATACTGCTGTGCACATTTGTGTGCAAGTTTTTGTGTGTAGGTAGTTTCATTTCTCTTGGGTATATACCTAGGAGGTGAATTTCTGAGTCATGTTCTTCGTCTATGTTTAACCTTTTAGAAATTGGCAAACTTTTCCAAAGATATCACACAATTTTGTATTCCTGTGAACAACCTATGGTGATTCCCATGTATTCACATTCTCGCCAACAGTTATTATTGTCTGTCTTCTTAATTTTAGGCATCTTAATGAATTATTAGAAGTATTATACTGTGGTTTTGGTGTATGTTCACCTAATGGCTAATAATTTTAAGCATGTTACATGTTTACGGATTATTTGTATATCATCTTAGATGAAATGCATATTCAGATCTTTCATCCATCTTAAAAATGAATTACATGTCCTTTTATTGCAAGAATTGTTTAATAGTTCTTTCAGTATTTACATATACATACAGGAATTGTTAGAATTCTTTATACATTTATTCTAGATACAGCTCCCTTATCAGATATAAAATTTGCCAGTATTTTCTCCCATTCCTTGGGCTGTCTTTTCACTTTCTTCCTATTGTCATGTCCAGCACAAAAGTTTCTAATTTTGAGGAAGTACAATGAATCTATTTTTTTTTTCTCTTGTCTCTTATGCTTTGGTATCAGATCTAAGAAATCATTGCCTAACTTGAGGCCATCAAGTTTTTTTCCTGTGTTTTCTTCTAATAGGTTTATGATTTTAACTCTTATATTTAAGTCTGTAGTTAGAGAGTTGTTATGATGACCAGAAAATGTATATTTAAAGTATCTAGCACAGTGACTGGTACATATCAGCGCACTATTAGTGAGTCATCCAATGCCTCTCTGAAACGAAAGTGAATAAGTATGTCCTAGAAAGTATCTTATTTCCCACTCATAGTGTTATTATTCTTAATGCTTTCTGCAATGATATATGGTGGCTCTAGTGGTAAAGAACCCACTTGCCAGTGCAGGAGACATAAGAGACATGAGTTCGATCCCTGGATTAGGAAGATCCCATGGAAGAGGGCACGGCAACCCACTCCAGTATTCTTGCCTGGACAATCCCCATGGACAGAGGAGCCTGGTAGGCTGCAGTTCCATGGGGTCACAAAGAGTCAGACATGACTGAGCGACTAATACACAATGCCCTGATCTCCCACATTGGAGGCAGATTCTTTACCATCTGAGCCACCAGGGAAGCTCATATAACAAGTATACATTATTTTAAATATCACTTCCATAGAGATTTGAATCATTATAAGTTTTTATCAATAAGTTATTTATAGTAATTAGAATGCAAAGAGATGGAAGCAAAAAGAGCAAGCTTGAGCAGATTAAGGTTCTGTTGCTCATTTAGGTAAAAGTTTGTAAACATGAAGACATGTTACATTATAATCAGAATATTCTCTTTGGAAAACGTATTGAATTTGAGGAAATTTGGTTTATATATGATAATCATTTAAATTACTATTAATTTTCTTAAGATGTCACAGAGTTGTGGTGTCTTTTGTGGTTTTATTTTCCTTTTTAAAGTAATATGTTAGTGCATGTTGTGAATAGCTGATAGATGATCTGCAAATGTTTCTGAAGAGTTTAGTAAGTAAATTAAAGAAAAGCAAGCTGAGACGTTCAAGATGGTAAAGAAGTGAATTTTTAAAACATTGCTCCCTCTTACAATGGAGTATATATTTTTTTCTCTGTACCCCACTTTCTTCTGAATGACTGTTCTTCTGCCATTATGACAGTGAAGGTGTTGTCTTTGATACACTTGAATATGCTCAGCTTGTTTCTTAAGAACCCAATATTTATTAGAAAGGGATTATTTAGTTATTTCTGGAAATAGACTGCCACATGAAGCAAGTTGGTATATGCATGGCTATTTCTCTAGTACCTACCCCAGCCATGGGTGTGGCAAGAGATGGGCTCTGAAAGCAACTGTAGTTCTTTAAAAATTATGTTTTGTATTCTGAATATACATTTCATGTTAAATATAAAAGTATACAGATTGGTGAAGGAATCACAGTTTACCTCATATAAAAAAGGATAATCCTTTTAGATCATTAACAGAGCAGTGTGAAGAAGCCTTGCACTGAAGCTGCAGCAGTCTATGGATAAATAGAGGATTTAATAACATTCAAATATTTGTCCCAACCTCAGAGGACATCCTGAGATAGAGCTAACTTTACAGATGATACAGCTCTCTCTCTTTGGGTTCTGGTGGCTCTTGCCCAGGGATTTCCTTGGCCTTTTAATGTGTTTCTCTGACTCTTGAACTAGTGCAGTTAACGGTAGCTCTGAGTGAGATTTGGCTTTAGTCCTTTATAAATAATGTCAGCATAGTATGTAGGAATGACAAATCTGAAAATAGGAAATGCATATTTAAATCTCTGGAAAATCTTCCCCATGGTTTGATGTTCTTAGACATGTGAGAGCCAGGTTTTGAAAGGATTAATTAGCTCAGTCTAAATGTCTTTCAAACTTCAGAAGCATTTCTCACAGTTGTTACACACTCTTGAGTGTGCCCGTAGCCAATTCCCTTCATATTCTAAGGAAACCCATTCTTTAAAATGTAAGATACATACCTTTGACTTCAGCATTTATTTTATCTCAAATACACTGTGCTGTCTTTTAAAGGAGTGTGTCATTTTCTAGAGTCTTTAGCAGAAATAACTATCTTGCAATTAAAAACAATTGATAGTATTTTGGTAAAAAAGAATCCAAAACAAGTAAGTTTATATAGCTGTTAAAAATGTTTTCAGGGAACTGTGTGTGGATGGTTTCATGGAGTGAAAACTAGTATTTTAAGAAGTCTTTAAATGATCATGCCTCCATAAACGTGCCATCAGCAAAAAAACAACAACAAAATAGCAAAACAAAAAAAAAAAAAGAGGAGGGAAGAGAAGGCTGGGGAGGATTCTGTCCCCTTTGGAACACAAAGGTCTTTCAGTTGTGGGTGATTGGAATGGGGGTGTTTGGGTAGTGGAAAAAAATGTTCTAGCATGTGGTAATGAGGTTAAAAAAAAAAACAGCAATGGATGATTACTTTTCTCCATCAAGGCTCCTTTATCCTCATAAGCTCAGACAGTGGTCAACATGTTAGACACCCCTCCCTGTTTTATCCATCCCTTAACTGTGTTCTTTGACAGGACTGGTTTATACAGCTGGGCCTTTGTTCAGCTTTGTGGGAAATACTACAGAACAGCATAATATATGGCAGAACACCTATAAAGTGGTAGATGGTGAACACTCTGATCCTATGCAGGATTCCACCTTGAAAGTCTGCTTTTGTTTGATTAGTTTTTCTTTTAGGGATTTGTAAAGTGAACACTTCTAAAACTTTTCTGTTTTTTTGTAATAAAGATTTTATGGTGATATAAGAAAATTGATTGTGTTAATCAGTAGAATTTCTTACCAGGTATAATTTTAATAAACAAAACTGAAAGGCGCTCACCTATCTTACTGACTAAAATTTTAGTCTATAATTAGACATTTCTATTATAGAGACATAGTATTTTAAAGAAGATTTAACATGGTGTACACTTAGCCATAGAATTGACTGAAAAGAGAAAGCAAATAGGAAAAGGTATTGATTTCAAAATTTATCTATATAACATACTCTAAATTTTTAAAAAAAATTTTTTAAATTTTATTTAATTTTTAAACTTTACATAATTGTATTAGTTTTGCCAAATATCAAAATGAATCCACCACAGGTATACATGTGTTCCCCATCCTGAACCCTCCTCCCTCCTCCCTCCCCATTCCATCCCTCTGGGTCGTCCCAGAGCACTAGCCCCAAGCATCCAGTATCGTGCATCGAACCTGGACTGGCATCTCGTTTCATACATGATATTTTACATGTTTCAATGCCATTCTCCAAAAATTTTTTTTAAAGACAGAATTTGTTAGTGACGTTACTGTTAGCCCAATTTTTAATCTAGTGTAAACCTTATACTGGAAACTTCTTGTGTCTTATACTAGTCATACCTTTCTAAGAGTTTGATGAATTTCTTCTCTATAGTTTATGCCATATCTTTTGAATTTTTATTTCAGAGGCAGTAAACTGGTAGCCTTTACGTTCCTACTGAATAGTTTGTACCCATTTATAGAAAAGAGCTAACATTCCAAAGTCATCCACAGTGGCAGTATGAATCATACTTTTAAAGCATTTTTCCCCCTAAAAACAACAGAGAATGTGCTAAAACCAGAAAGATTAATGGGGGGAGAAGATAAACAGTTAAGACGTAAAATGAGTTTAGAGGTCAAGCTAGAAAAATAAGAAAGCTTATGGATTTAATTCATATTCATCCAAGCAAAGAAGCTTTGGCATGAAAGGGACCAATGAAGAGGCTCAGCATTCTTAGAGCATCAGCCATAGCTGCATCCTGCTGTTTTGGAGTTTGGGTTGATAGATGCTCAGCATCTTTGGCACTGCACCTTCCTTTTGGACTTTTCTTGATTATTACGCCAAATTCTTCATTTTGCCTGGAAGTTCAGAAAACTTGTTTTGCCTATTATGCCTATCTCTCACATCAGAAGCTGTTGTTGTAGGAAGGATTTGTGCACTATATATGTGTTTTTTGCTGTCTCTTTTGAATATAAATATTTTCCAATTTATTCATTTTTTTCAACAGCTGTTATAGAAACAGGCTGAAGTCAAGTCTGTATGGGGTATGGAAAAGAGAGTGAGTGCTCTTATTTGACCAGAATTGAGCAGAATCACATAAACTTTTTCTTGTTATTTGGATTCCAACGAGGGTAGAGGTCATAATATTTTTCTTCATTGGACTTCTTAGACAGTCATTCTCAACAAATCTGACGCTGATATTCAGTACTACTTTTAGCTATGAGCCTCCTTTCTCATCTCTGCTAGGGAAAAAAAAAAATCCCACACCATTCTCTAGAGGTTTGCTTTTGAAGGCTTAACTTGCTTGATTTCACAATGACCTTTGAAAACAAAAGAAATTAAAACTAGACTGGTTACTTAATTATTTTTGTCATCATTATTAGATCCTAAATAAATTAAACATGCCACAGATTTTACTTCAAGATGTACACCATGCTAAGAATAAGTCACTTTTGATTATAGAATAATTTGCTATTTATTTAGATATAGCCAGTAATGTGAGAAGAGAGAGCAAAAGTGGGGTGGACACTGTTAAGAGGAAGCTCAAATAAGGAGACAGAGAGGGAAGCTCAAAATAAGTACTTAATGATATTATTTGGGAAAAAAACATATATCCTTGCGATTCTGCCATAGAGAGATTCTCCTGGGAGAGTCAAAATGACCGAGTCATTAAAATAAATGACGTGTTTTTTTTTACAGAGCTGTCAATATCATTAAGCCTAAACAGATATTCCTTCCTACTTCAAAACAAATTGATTTTTATTTTTGACATGTGCACCTTACCTAACCAGTTATCTTCATAAATGAAAAACTGTATTCTTTTACTGTGGCTATCATAGATATAGTGAATAGGTTATTGCAAACATGTATATGTGTATACTTATACACACACACACATATACATGTACATGTGAACATATGTAGACAGTCTTACATCCTCATGAGGTAAACATGAAAACAATCAACTGGCGTTATTTTAGTGATCGAGAGATTAGTACTACTCCCTGTAGTAGTAATGGTTAGAAATACTTTCCCTTTGGCCTTTTTCTTTATTTTTATGAGTTAACAAATTGGAAGGAGTTTGTTTATACTTCTTTATTTTTTCCTTCAAAATACATACAACTTTTAACCAAATAGTTTTGAATTCTAGAACAAGGAAAAATTGTTAGCGTATGTTATGATTAAATTAACATGGTCCTGTCATATCGTTAAAGAGGTACCATTTAAAAAACAAAAGAGTATTAATGTCAGTTAATATCAGTAAATATCTTTTCTCTCTTCTTTCTCTTTCTTCTTCTATCTCTCTTTTTCTCTCTGTTTCTGTCTCTCTCTCACACACAGGGTTGCTTAAGTACACGAGACACAGACTTCTCTGCAAGGTCAAGGATGGAACAATAGGAATTGAATTAATCCCTGTTTCACAGCAGTTGTTCTGATAGAGAGCAAAAGAGATTGCCCTTCTCAGGTATTCTACAGACAGCTTTTAAAGATTACCTTCTTCAAGATATTGGGAATGGATATACATCTCCATGTTATTCTTTCAGTATTCTGTCCAGCTAAGTACAACCCGAAATTTATACATGTGGCAACCATGTGTCTCAGAAAAATTCAACAGGCTTCTTATTTTTTAGACTTTCCTTATTTCTTTAACTCAAAGCACACAATTACTTGTTGAACAATCTGTCTCAACTTTTGATTTTAAAAAATGGTACTTTTTTTTGTTGTTGTTACTTCTTATTAATGAGTTTTACAATGTGTGTAGGAAGAGAGAGTTTTTGTAAATCCCTAGATTTTCCCGTTCACTCCTCTATCTATCCCAGGAATGGATCGTGTGGCTACTCAGTGCTCAGCTTTCAGACTCATAAGGAGCCGAGCATCTGGGGAAACTCAGGAGGTGAGCACTTTCACGCTGACTCAGAGACCAGCCGTGTGACTCCAGTCTGGCGCTGTCACGCCTGGTTATGGAAAGGCAAGAACAATGCCTCCCTTGAGAAAGGGGAAAAAAGTCTAGTGCAGTCACAATTTTGATGTAAAATTTAAATCATCCCTCCACATCCTGTGGACTTAGAGCTGTCAGAAAGGCAAAACTCATGCTCAAATGGAAAAAAGCTTTTTATTTCCTTAAAAAGTATACCCTCTCTAACTCTAATAACAAGTTTCTGAACCACAAATCTTGATGCTGGATTATTTCAAATAATTTTTAAATAATCAGAACAAAAAGACTTTATTTTTTAAACTGTAGGTAGCTGAAAGTTAAACATTATTTTTCTGTTTTTGATTAATGACAAATGTACAACAATACACACATTTAAAAAATCACAACAAATTAGTATTTTTTTTTCTTTCATACTCATCAATTTGGTCATTTTACATACAATGTAAAAGAAATTTCAACATTTAAAAGTCTTAGTCATTTTCTATCCTGTTTTAAGCAGATTGGCTGAAATTTAGTGTATCTGATGATTAAAAAGAATCTAATCAAATGTTTAATAGCTCAGATATAGGTGTTACTATTTTTGAGGTAAGGAAACGGAATTTTAGCAATTATTGAATAAGTCTAAGTTAGGGCTTTTTAAAGTACAAAATTCTTATTACCATATTCTTGTGCTATAAATGACAGTTTTTGATAATTTTTTAAAGAATCTAGAATTCTATAAGAGCATTTACTTCCTCTTGTCTTTACAAAAGTAACTGTACCTCAGATCCATAAAAGTTCACCTTACAAATTTCTTTCAGTCTTAAACAGACTTATACTGAACTCTATTTTTTTCTAAGTATTAGAACATTATAAAATGATTAGAAGAGAGTTTAAATGTAATGTTCTTTATAGCTTTTTACTTATCAGGAATACTTTTGTTTTAAGCACTTAATTTTAAAATAGCACAATTAAAGCATAATATGGTGTTTTGGCCCCAGAGCCCAGCTATTACGTTACTCATAATAAATCAGTCTTCTATTTAGAAAATTTTCTTGGGGTCTTCATCTAATAACATGTGTTCTAACTTTGGAGTCAGTTTTTAGTAATTACAGTTAGTAAGACCATAAAAGAAAGTAGGAAAGGAATCAAACTTTGAGTTCTGAATCATTGTAGCCTAGAATTTTTCTGTCATAAACTGTTATTAAGTGTTTACCTTTGGTATTTGTCTCTCTTTTTTAGAATACAAAAACAAATGTACATTTTAAAGTTTATTTTGCTATAAACTTTAGGTTGGTTTATTCAATTCTGAAATATACTTGTCCAACGAGTAAAGAAGAACTCATTTCTTTCAGATACTGACAAGAATCAAGTTCTGTTTCTGAGTCCTTCTCTCTAACTTCTGTTGCATATTATTTTTCTCTTTCTTTTCCACACTTTCCTCAGAAATCTCTCTACCTCTTCATTTTTTTTCTCTTCTTATCCTTTCCTTTTTCTCTGACTGGACAGGCTGGGGAAAGCTATTCGGTAAGAGAGAGATGCTAGTAAGGAGAAAGCAGAAAGGTGGAGAAACAGTTCAGAGTGGTGCTCTTCTTATCAGCAAGAAGGGATAGCATAAGGAGCTTCTTTGCCTCAATGCAGAGAGCATCTCAGGACCAAACATATGACAAGGTAAACATGGGAATCCACTTTGGTCACTTTGAAAGTTCTTTGTGACTATGACATTTTTCATTAACACAGTTTTAAATACAGTTTAAACTTTTGTAACATTTATTAAATTTTTTGTAAATTCAAATTATATTTTAGAACAGAATAAATTTATTCTTAAGTAGCAGTAGCTCAAAAATTGCTTTTGATTTCAGATTTCAGTGTTGTGGTAAATTTTGTTTGAAAACATTGGTAGAAATGAGTTTCTGGTGACATGTATAGTAAAGATTACAAAGGAATCTAGACTTCTATATTACTCTGTGTCATCTGTTCTTATGTTTCTATGAAGTCTGTATATCTCCTTCTGTTTATAGTGTACGCCAGGACCTGATGAACTTGTCCATGCTTCTAAATAACAATGTAATGAATGTGTTCTTTGTACATGGGCAGCAATGGGTAGAGAACATAGATTGGCCAGATCTGCAAGAGAAACTGATGGCAAAGAGGATTTATAGAAAAAAGAAAAATGTAAACATTTGAAAGACTACATATTTATCACAAATACCTTTTCTATCTAAAAGACTTTTGAATATTATTAATATATATGACAGACTTGGTTACAAACTTTATATAGAATTTACAGAGTATACACAAAGCTGACTCTAAACCTAGTAGGAAAACGAAGATGTTCAAAACATGGAAGAGGGAAAAAAGAATATACCATAAGATATGAAGAACAGTAGTTGAGATTTATAGGTACAAAGTATGAAACTGATCTTTTTCTGTAATGAAATGACATGCTAAGTTTATGCAAATCTATGTTTATAAGGAGTGTTAGTATTTTCATTGGTAAGTGGACAGGAGTAAAAACCTGTCCATTCACACTAAACGTCAATGTTGATTCCCCAGGTGGAATAGTTAAACATTCCTATTGAGAAAAAAAATCTTTAAAAAACAATGGAGGTTAATTCCTTATCTTGAATAACCTTCTCACAGCAAGCTTAGTTACAAAAGCAACCAGACAAGTAAAGGTAAATATCCTGAACAAGTAGTTTAATTAGTAGAAAAACTAGGCAAAACTTCTAGAAAAATAGTACTAATATAATCTTTGGATATGAACGATTACCAATCTTTATTGTATTTGTAATATTCCATGTTTGTTATTCCCTTAAAAGAGGAGTCATCCTTTCAAATATTTCAGTTATTTTTGAAATGTTTTCTGTCTGCCATGCTTAAAATTTAACATGAGAGAATGGATATTAAAAGGGAGTATTTAGGAGAGGAATCAATGGATTCCATTTAAAATCAATGGATTTTAAATTAGATACATGTCATGGTCCAGAATTTTTAAAGTTCATACCCAGAATGTTTAGTTATGTAAAATCATTTAGAGAATAATTACATTTCTTCACATATCACTTGATTTCTCTTTATTTGTCTTCTGTGCTCTATCCTTTTCATACAGTGGTCTCCCAAAGTTGGATGGAGTGCAAAATTTAGATTTTCTCCCCCTCCCACTGCTCTATTTTCTGTTTTTCTCTTGGAGAGACAGCTTTGCTCTTGCACTGCTGTTTATTATAGTGTGAAGACCAAGTAGTGTAACAAAAGATAATTAACCATTTTTATGACTCAGTTTTATTTTTTATAGATCAAGACTTATAAGAATACCGAATCAGAACATTGTGGAAGAAATCAGTGACAAATAATTACAAGTATTGTTCAATGCTCTACCTGTGTTTTAAAGATTAAAGTGACTTAGTTACTTCCACAAAAGTAACTTTAGTTACACAGAAGTCCTCCATTTTCTGATTATCTGCTATTTCCTTTTAAAATTCTCCAGTCAACAAAGATTTATTTTTAAAATGAATTTAATATTTTCCTCCAAGCTGGCCTTCTTTCTAAAATATGTATTTTTCTTATTAGCAGTATCATTCTGTAAATTGTAGTCAAGGAATCTGTTTATCTTTAAATTATCTCACCCAATCATTCCCCCTTCTCTGGTTTCCACCCTCAAGCTTCTATCAGTTACTGATTTCTGAAGGACTTCCTTCCTAGAATGTAATTTTTATTATGTTATTGTGTAGTTCAGCAGTCATCTCCAGTTTCCTTCTACCTCCAGTATCAATCTCTCATTTGGTACAGCCATTCACACTTGTTGGAATCTAACCAGAATCATTATCATCTCGTCCCTGCCTTTCACCTTTATCTGCTTTTACTCCTCATAGAATCTTCCACTTGAACCAAACTGTTCTACTCACTATCACGTATCATTTTGTGTATTTCTTTAATTTGCTGATGTCATTTCTCCTATCTATAATCTCCTCTTCTCTGTGTCTAAGTACACCTGATCTGTCCTTCATTGCACTGTTGAGTTCCTCTGATTTGTAGGAAGCATTCCCTGATTATTTTAAGCAGGGCATGCACGTGTGCTAAGTCGCTTCAGTTGTGTCTGACTCTTTGTGACTCCATGGACTGGAGCCCACCAAACTTCTCTGTCTTTGGGGTTCTCCAGGCAAGAATACTAGAGTGGGTTGTCATGCCCTCCTCCAGGGAATCTTCCCAACCCAGTGATTAGACCCAAACATCTCCTGCATTGCAGGCGGATTCTTAACCATTGAACCACCAGGGAAGCCCTTAAGCAGGACAGTATCTCTCTACTATCTATCGTCCATGCTGCTGCTAAGTCACTTCAGTCGTGTCCGACTCTGTGCAACCCCATAGATGGCAGCCTACCAGGCTCCGCCGTCCCTGGGATTCTCCAGGCAAGTGGGTTGCCATTTCCTTCTCCAGTGCATGAAAGTGAAAGTGAAGTTGCTCAGTCGTGTCTGACTCTTCGTGACCCCATGAACTGCAGCCTACCAGGTTCCTCCGTCCATAGGATTTTACAGGCAAGAGTACTGGAGTGGGTTGCCATTGCCTTCTCCAGTCCTCCATAGTACTTATATTTATAAAAAATCATTTACCTTAAATTATTCTTTCTTGATTTCTTAATGATGTTGCTATCTGTAGGCACATGATAGTCTTTCCATAAATGTGTTTCTGTGAATGAATGAATAAATTACTGAATATATGTCTTCTATTTTCATCTACTTCTTTAAAAGTAAACCAGAAGTGTCTTTGTATCTAAGTTACCTGTTTCCTCTGTAAGACAAAGGTAACTTGCCTAGCACAAAATAGACACTCTGACCATTCATTTACACATATAAAAATACATTGAGTGACAACTATGTGCTAGGAATTATGTGGTTACATAACTAATTGTAACTCATTCAGTATAGCAGATTATATTATTTAGGGGAAAAGTACAGAACAATTTGGAAAGATTTTTGTTCAGCTTGGAAAAATCACATGAAATGATCATCAGTAGACCTGTGTTTACTAAAATCTTATTTTCCAGTAATAGATACTAATAAGAAAAAGAAAAGTAGTTAAGTTGTTGAATCAATGTCATAGGTGATACCGATGTTCAGTTTTTTTAAGTGGTCTATTAACAAGAGTTGATGATACTATCTGAGGTGGGGAAAAGTCATTTCATTTATGGTGGTTGGGGCAGGTTTTAATAAGAGCTGGGATTTTAGTTTGTTCTTTCTAGATTTTTAAAAATATTTTTATACATAACTGCAAACCTTAAAATAAATAATATTATCATTCTAAAAGAATAACCAGTAGAAGGCACTGCTTCCTAGGACTTCATCTCTGAATTAACTAGTCAAAGGTTAAAATGTTTAGAGAAAAACAGAAACTTTAAAGGGTAACTATTATACACAGAAAGCACTTCCCAATCTGAGTCTTCCATTTTGTGCTTGGTCTGTACACAAATTTCTTTGTACATATAATTTTCTAGAATAATTGCAGCAAAGAACATTTGCTAAGCAGACAAGAGTTAAATTTAAAGCAGTAAGTAGATGAGATTCTTCAGTAACAGACCTATTAATAATTAATGCTGTAGCATTTTATAAAGTTACTTCACTTTTACAGTATTTTACTTACTGCATTTTAGAAAGAGCTATAGGGTTTGTTTGTTTGTTTTTTTTCCACAAGTACTTAAAACCTGAATAAACAAGGTTTACCAAATCCTCTACATAGAATTATTAAAAAGAAATTCAGTGTTATCACTGAGCTGGATTTCTTTTTTTCTGACATTAGAGCATTTTCTAAGCCTACATGTCCTGTAAGACTGGATCTTACAACCATCTACAGTTAGAGAATAGTAAGATAGTTTCTAGTTTTCAATAGTAGATTTCATTAAACACACATTGATTGAGAGACCACTATATTCAGAAAGGATTTTAAGTCCTGAGTAAGTAGCTGTGGAAAGTAGCTATGGACAAAACTAAAGTTTTCCTTCTTCAGTCTTACAGTGAGGAAGACAGATGAACAAAGAAAATAATTAAAATACCGCAAGTGATAAATGCTTGGAAATGATGTTGAAGCAGAAAACTAAATGAGATGAAGGAACAAGAAAGTGTGTAAATGGGTTAGGAGGACTTCAGATTGAGAAAATCCCTAGTGTGAAAAAATATATTTCAAATGGTGGTGAATTAGTTTTCTGTGGCTTTTGTAACAAATTATCAGAAGTTTAGTGACTTAAACTATGCAAATGTATTCACTTAACGTTTCTAGAGGTCAGAAGTCTTATAGTCAAGGTGTTGGCAAAGCCCATTCTGTCTAGAGGTTCTGGGGGAAATCTGTTTCATGGCCTTTTATAGCTTTTTAGAGTATGTTCTCCGGCTTGTGATTGCATAGTCCATTTTCAAAGTCCTGCATAGTATCTTCCTATTACTCTCTCTGACTGTGATGCTCCTGTTTCCCTCCCTTATAAGGACCTTTATGATTACTTTGGGTCCACTCACAATATCCAGAATAAATCTCCTTATCTCAAGTCCCTAATTATATCTACTAAGTCCCTTTTGCCTTGTAAGGTAACATATTCACTGGTTTCAGAGATTAGAGTTTGGGCATCTTGGATGGGAGGTATTATTCTGACTTGCACAAATAGCACCTGTTAACTGCACATTAGACTCACCTGGAAGCCTTAGAAATTTCTGATAAGCTGTGTGCATTCCAAAACCAATAGCATCAGAATATCTGGCAGTGAGACTCAGGCAGCAGTAGTTTTTAAACCTTTCTATGTAAATCACTGCAGATTGTGATTGTAGCCATGAAATTAAAAGACACTTACTCCTTGGAAGGAAAGTTATGACCAACCTAGACAGCATATTCAAAAGCAGAGACATTACTTTGTCAACAAAAGTCCTTCTAGTCAAGGCTATGGTTTTTCCAGTGGTCATGTATGGATGTGAGAGTTGGAATATAAAGAAAGCTGAGAGCCGAAGAATTGATGCTTTTGAACTATGGTGTTGGAGAAGACTCTTGAGAGTCCCTTGGACTGCAAGGAGATCCAACCAGTCCATCCTAAAGGAAATCAGTCCTAAGGACTGATGCTGAAGCTGAAACTCCTGTATTTTGGCCACCTGATGTGAAGAGCCAACTCATTTGAAAAGACCCTGATGCTGGAAAAGATTGAGGGCAGGAGGAGAGGGGATGACAGAGGATGAGATGGTTGGATGGCATCACTGACTCAATGGGCATAGGTTTGGGTGGACTCCAGGAGTTGGTGATGGACAGAGAGGCCTGGTGTGCTGTGGTTCATGGGGTCGCAAAGAGTCAGACATGACTGAGCAACTGAACTGAACTGATGTAATTCCAATGTGTATTCAAAATTGAGAATGTGAATTTGAGCAAACTCTGGAAGATAGTGAAGGAGAGGGAAGCCTGGCATGCCGCAGTCCATGGGGTCACAAAAAAATGGACACAACTTGGTAACTGAACAACAAACAATTCATAATTTCTTTAAAGCAGAGACCCCGAACTGCATTTTTTTATTCCCATTAGATAAGAGTCTTATACATAGTAAGCCATGAGTAAAGAATTGTTGATGCTATAAAGATTCCTTTCTGTCCTGGAATTAGACATCACTTCTTTGAAGAAGATTTTCTTGTCCACGCACAAAGAAGTGAGTTAAAGACTACTTTATAAACTATAATAGTCATTGTTATAGTTATAAATGAACTGTATAGTTATAAACTAACTCTAGAAGTTAGTGTTACACTAGATTGTAATTGTTAGTCTCATGTCACTTTCTTTGAAGTCTGAGTTTTGTTCCTTGTCCATCTCGCACTTACCACAGGAATGACAAAAATCATCTCTGAATGAATATAGTAGAGCATGCCCCAGCCTAGATCCTCAAGTTGTTCTAAGGTGTTCTTGCACTGTAACATAGACGTGTAGTGTGAGCTGCAGGAATTGGAAGCCTGCATTTCCCAGATAGACAAGACGTGGAAATTTTCAATGCCTCCTTAATGCTTTTTTCAAAATTGAGACTTTCATCTATCCAAAATAAAACCCTTTGGTAGACAAAAAAAAAAAAAAATCAAGAATTTAATGATATTGGTTATTTTGTTATCAATAGTTTTAGAAGATAAAACACAGATAATGTAACCAACAGATTGTTTGCTCTTAACATAATTTATGTATTTTGTTTTGCTTCTATCTCATTTTCTAGCCTATTACTAAACTATAACCATAGTCATTATTATTCTAGTAATTTAAAACTTCTTTAAGTAATCTTTTACCTGAGCTACATAACAATACTCTTGTAAGTCCAACACATTTAAGAACATTCTATAAGTCTCTAAAAATGGAATTGAAATAAACCTAAAATATATAATATTTTAGAATCAGTTGATTTTTAGCACCATGGCTCTTTGGTATTTTAGACCTTATGATTTTTTCTCCATAACACGATATGTATATGGAGAGACTGTGTGTCCAATTAGGTGTAAAAATAGTTTAGATACCAGAAGAACTAGAAGTTTTGCAAATAGCAGTATCTTAACTATCTACCTTATATACCTTTTTTCTACTTTAAGACTTTTAATTTTCATAGTCATTATTAATAATGATATTAATAAAGTAGAAGTCAGCAGAAAGGTAATGTCTTCTGAAAGTCATAGAATTGTATTAACTAGCCAGCTGGCCATTAAATAAGCCATCTGATATACTTTTCTTTTTGATAACCCAGAAACTGACTCTTGCTAATAGACTGAAGTTTTCAGACAGTTGAGAGACTGACGGTATTTAAGACTGGGGTAGGCACCAAAATACCAGTTTGTTAATTCCAGCAAGAATAGTAATCCCACACAGACCATAAATAATATGGTTTGTGTAATAAATGAATAAAATTGTAGTCAAGTTTCATGTGAAACCAAGAAATAATTAAAAGTCTCTTTATTGATTTAATGTGATAAATCACTTCTCAAAGACTTTGTGTATTTAAGTATGTTCTGTCACCTCATTCTCTTTATGGGAATCAGAAGTTTGCTTGGACACAGGGAGCTCAAATTCAGTGCTTTGTGACAACCTAGAGGGGTGGGTTGAGGTGAGAGGTAGGAGGGAGGTTCAAGAGGGAAGGAGCTACATATCCCTATGGCTGATTCATGTTGATGTATGGCAGAAACCAATATAATATCGTAAAGCAATTATCTATCAATTAAAATAAATGAATTTTTTTAAAAAGCAGTTTACTAGGAGAGCATGGAAACAAAACAATGGGAGTTAAATATCTCTAGTGTTGAGTTATCATATAAAGTTTAATCTGTCAGTTTGGGGATAGATAAAAGTGTTGCCAATGAGACAGCTATCAGCTTCCCTGATAGCTCAGTTGATAAAGAATCCGCCTGCAATGCAGGAGAAAAGGGTTTAATTCTAGATTGGGAAGGTCCATTGGAGAAGGGATAGATTACCCACTCCAGTATTCTTGTGCTTCCCTTGTGGCTTAGCTGGTAAAGAATCTGCCTGCAGTGCGGGAGATCTGGGTTCAATCCCTGGGTTGGGAAGATCCCCTGGAGAAGGAAAAGGCTACCCACTCCAGTATTCTTGCCTGGAGAATTCCATGGATTGTATAGTCCATGGGGTCACAGAGTCAGACACGACTGAGTAGCTTTCACTTCACCACTTCTAATGAGACTCAGTCTTTTCTAACCGTTAATCCCAGGCCCTTGCTCTTTCTCCATACTTAGAGTATACTTGGGGTCAGTTCAGTTCAGTCGCTCAGTCGTGTCCGACTCTTTGTGACCCCATGAATCGCAGCACGCCAGGCCTCCCTGTCCATCACCAACTCCCGGAGTTCACCCAAACTCATGTCCATCGAGTTGGTGAGCCATCCAGCTGTCCTTTGTCATCCCCTTTTCCTCCTGCCCCCAATCCCTCCCAGCATCAGAGTCTTTTCCAATGAGTTAACTCTTCGCATGAGGTGGCCAAAGTACTGGAGTTTCAGCTTTAGCATCATTCCTTCCAAAGAGATCCCAGGGCTGATCTCCTTCAGAATGGACTGGTTGGATCTCCTTGCAGTCCAAGGGACTCTGAAGAGTCTTCTCCAACACCACAGTTCAAAAGCATCAATTCCTCGGCTCTCAGCTTTCTTCACAGTCCAACTCTCACATCCATACATGACCACTGGGAAAACCATAGCCTTGACTAGACGGACCTTTGTTGGCAAAGTAATGTCTCTGCTTTTGAATATGCTATCTAGGTTGGTCATAACTTTCCTTCCAAGGAGTGAGCGTCTTTTAATTTCATGGCTGCAATCACCATCTGCAGTGATTTTGGAGCCCAAAAGAACCTTAGTAATGAGATCAGAAATAATTAAAGATACCTGAAATGTGCTGGCCCAGTCTGTTTCTCCTTTAAACAGTGTTTCGTAACCACTACTATTTCCTTTCTTTACGGTGTTGTTCTGCTGATCAAGACTTCTGCTAATAAGTTTTTCTTTAACACTTGATAACACATTTGATCAGTTTATTGTTAAGTATGCCCAACCAGGAACATTTTTCTATTGGAGACTGTGTATCCAATGTTGATTTTACAGTTTAACTCTTAAAATGCAATCTGCATTGTCATTTTTGAGTTTTTGTGTTGTTGCTGTTGTTTTTGTGTTTTTGAGGGTGGTGGGTCACACTGTAGTTTTAAAGGTAGTGAAAGAAACAGCAGTATTTTTTATTGAGTGTCTACTCTGAGCAAAATGCTCTGTAAGTCATTTTTCATGCAGAACATAGTTCATTCTCAAAGTATTACAGGTGGATATTACATCTCACTTTAAAGATGAGTGAACTGAGATAGAGATTAAAGTAAGTCTCCCAGCTAGTAAGTAGCAGAATCAGTGTTTTATTTTGTGTTTGTCTGATTCCACAGCCTTTATTTTTTTCTACTCTGGTATTATATCTTCACAGAATATATCCAGCATTTAAATACATTGGTCTTTCAAAACTTCTGAAGAATAGCATCATTCAACAGAGATTAGAGCCCTCTCATTTGGTAGTACATTTAAATTTAAAAATCAGTGATACATATGAATGAAGTGATGTGGCAGTTAGTTCATACTTTCCTGTCTCCTGTATCAGTAGTATAGAATATAAATGGATGATTTTATAAACACTCTTTGTTGAACAAAAATTAAAGTGTTTTTCAAGGTCAAATCAAGTTGTAAATACCAGACTTTTTTTTTAATTAAAAAATTTAACTCTATTCCACTTCCATGAAAAATTTAATGAAAAGAAAATATGTCTTATGTTTCACTAAACATATTTGCCATTAATTTTTAACCTCTGATAACATTCTCAATCAGACTCAAGTACAAAAAAAAAAAAAATCTAAGTGTATTGTCATATAGGCATTAGCTTGTCAAAACAAAACATGCTTATTTAATTTATTTTTTCTTTGCTTAGGTATTCTAAGGAAGAAATAAGTCTGAGAATCTACAGCTAAATATTTCATGAAACTGTGGAAATAAAATTGAAATATTTTTATATTCTTATCATTTTTTTAACTACCTACAAATTTAATATTAGAACTAAAAGCCAAAATTGGGTGATTTGGGGATATGAGAGAGAAAAGTCCTTAAATATTTGAGGATTAACAGTGATTGTAAAATTTCTTCATTTCTTAATGAGCTTTAAACAAATATCAAACTTTTTGTTCTGTGGCCTGAGGTTTGCCAATAACCAATATTCCTACATTTTACAATAATCTTACTTTTAATGCAATTTTTTTTTAATGACAGTCATTCATTTACTTTGTTTATTTTTTGGTGAAAAAATTTTTAGTTATTTCCCTTCTTTTAACTGCCAACAGGATTTGCTATTCATGGATGTTCTGTCTTCAATAAGGTCTATCAACGTGTAAAATGAGATGGGTATTTTTCTTTGCTTTAAATGGAATGGTCTTTCATTATGCAGTGTTCTTAGGTGAATTCTCTTGTTTAAGAAGCCAGAATACAAGAGAGTGCTATATTAGTGTATTATTCTCACAACAAACAAGCACTGTTCTGTTGCTACCTGCTTGGCCATTGTTTCTGATTGTGTGTGCTTTGCAGTGGTATTTGGATGGTTTCCTGCTCTCTGCCAGCACAAAAAGGCATTTCTGTTACAATGGCCCCTAACCACACAATGACGGCATTAAGGATTTATGTGGAGGTTTCATTATTTTCTCCTCTTTTGTTCCTTCCAGGATGTCTTCCAAGCGACCAGCCTCTCCGTATGGGGAAGCAGATGGAGAGGTAGCCATGGTGACAAGCAGACAGAAAGTGGAAGGAGAGGAGAGTGACGGGCTCCCAGCCTTTCACCTTCCCTTGCATGTGAGTTTTCCCAACAAGCCTCACTCTGAGGAATTTCAGCCAGTTTCTCTGCTGACGCAAGAGACTTGTGGCCATAGGACTCCCACTTCTCAGCACAATACAATGGTAGGTTTCTCATGGTCTATTGTGCCTACACTCACTTTGTGACCAATCTGCTCCTCTAGTAGTTTGGCTTCAGTCCTATGCTTTGTAATTATCATCTACTTAATAGTCACACACAAGATTCACTCCTAACATCTTAGAATTCTTTATAAGTACATTGATTCCAGCAGGGAGTATACTTAAACTGTTTTTGTTTGGTTTGGTTTTTTCAAGAATTCTGCTTTTGAGACACTCCCAACTTAATTAGTGGAAAAACATAATCTAAGAATAATATTAACACGTTCAAAATTAGTCCTCAAGAAAGTTAGATATCTTTATATTTCTAATAAAGAGTAATAAAACTCTAATTTTTCCAGTGAAAGCTATAGCATTGTTTGAGCATTTCCACCATGATAAATTAGAGTGTTTTTTTTTTTTTCAACTTTTGCTTCCCTCAGATTGGGTTCCAGTATTTCTTACAGTATTGGGAATATTACAGAAGTGCATGTTTCATAGAGACAATACATTTCTGATGTAACTGCACTAATTCCTAACTCAGTCCCAGTCACTGTGTTGCTTTCATAATTCAGTAATTCCCTTGTACATCCTATTCTAGAATTTGCAGCTCTGGATAATTTATCTGGCCCCTGCTCCTGGGGGCTGGATCACCGCAGAAGATTAGGAAGCCATGATTTCACAAATGAGAGGGAGAAGACAGCATAGTATCTTTGGCTGAAGCTTAAACAGAAGACTACACACAAATAAATAAGGCCTTTAGGTTCTTCTTAGGAACTTAAATAAGCAGAAACAGCATGCTGGCAAGGTAACCTGGCACTTAGCTGCCAGTCAGGCCACCCTTGCCTTTTCAACATGACTTCTTGGGTGGGTATCACATTTTTTGTGGCCCCTCTTCTTCTACTTCAAGGATGCCAGTGCTGTTAATTTGAACCAGGTCACACCAACAAAAATATTTCTTCATGCATTCTCATATCTTTAAAAAAAAGGCTCTGATTCTGTTAAATTTTTATTTATCTATTTATTTTTTGCAGGGTGGTGGGACTTCTCTAGGAAATAAATACACATCATAAATATGTTTGGTACTGAAATACACCCACTTGTTTATGTCATTGAATTACTGGATATAGAATTAAACCAACAAGAAGAATCAGATTATCTTCTAATATCTGTGAAATAAACACTGTCCTTTGATAATTCACATTAGATTTAAATACGTCCATTCAAATTTTAAGCCCCAAAGGCAGAATTTCTCCCGAGTATTTTTGACTGTGTGCCAAAATTTTCTTACCAAGAAGAATGTTTTAGCTAACTCTTAAATAGTACTCTTACAGGTGTGTTGTTTCAAGCACATGATATATATTAACTCATTTAACCATCACAATAATTCAGGGAGGTGTTATCATTAATCCCATTTTACAGGTGAGGAAACTGAGGCACAGTGAGTCTAAATAGTTTGCTCCAGATCACAGCTAGTAAGTGGGAGAACCAGAGTTTACCCAGATGGTCTGGCTTTGGATTTCATGCTTTTAAATTTTATAAGCTCTTCACAATTATGCACACACATTTAATATCCTGATTATCTCTTATTTGTCAAGTTAAATCATACTATCCAGAAGTCCTCCTTCTTTCCCCTCTACTATGAGTTCATGTTAGTAATGTGCAATGATATAACTTCTTGGCCTCCTTCACAAAGGTTAAAACTAGAAAAAGAAAGGGGGAAAATGATAGTAAGCAGCTCAACAGGGTAGAGAGGTCAGACTCCCCATTTGGCATTGCATCAGTGCTCATGCTTTACCCTCTCTCAATATGTTGACCATTGCCTTCCTTCATGGAATTTCATGTGGGGAGTGCTTCTTGGTTTGGTTTTCCTGTAATATTGCTGTAAACATAAACACACAAATTTAAAAGAGTGAATATAAATAATTATTGCTAGAAGAAAGGGGAAACTATCTTAAGTACACTCAAGGATGGATATGAGAAAAGTATGTTAAATTGTTAATACATACTGTAGTTGGCACAAGTGGATGCTACAATGCAGGATGTTAATGAAAATGAAATCCAGTTTGTAATGGAGAATACAGTATAACTAAGTAAAACCTATGAACTACCTTCTTTGTACCAAGGTTTTGTTGCGCACTATGGAAATAATTTTCATAAGGTATGACTCCTTTCCTCAAGCAACTTTATCCAGGGGAGAAATTCTTAACTAGCGTCTGTAGCTCTCCTGAAGATAAATGGAGAATTCTCTGTGTGCACACATATGAGTAGGGTTATGATTTTTATCAGATTCTCAAGTAGATCTGAAGCCCCCAGAGTTTAAGATCTGCTGTACTTAATGTTAATACAGTGTGCATTCAAATGATTTAACTTAGTTTTAGTAACATCAACACTGATATTTTCTTTTACTGTATATAGCTACTTGGTTTATAAATTTGTACCAGCTTCAAAAATTTCTTGATTTCTTTTATATGATCTCAAATTTCCAGCCTCTCCTCTTTCCCATCTTCCTTTCAACCTCCACTAGACTTGTTTCCCTGAGAAAAGAGTTGGATTATTTATCCCACTTTGGAAACTAATGTATGTCCTTGTTGCCTACAAGATTTAGTCTACAACTCTCTTCACATAAAGGCTCTATATAGACTGGCACCAAAATATGCCTTTTGTCTCCTCTTTGGCCACATTCTGCCAAAGACCCAGTGCTTCAGTCTTGTGAAGGTTTTCATGCATGTTCATAAACATACCAGGTGACCTCTAATGACACAAACTTATTCTTTCTACCTGGAAAACTCTTCTTATTTTACTCTCCTGGTAAATTGTGTTTCTCCCACAAGACTGAATTCAAAATTGCTTCTTTTTAGATGCTTTCCATTGGAGAAGGCAATGGCACCCTACTCCAGTACTCTTGCCTGGAAAATCCCATGGACGGAGGAACCTGGTGGGCTGCAGTCCATGAGGTCGCTAAGAGTCAGGCACGACTGAGCGACTTCACTTTCACTTTTCACTTTCATGCATTGGAGAAGGAAATGGCAACCCACTCCAGTGTTCTTGCCTGGAGAATCCCAGGAACAGAGGAGCCTGGCAGGAGGCTGTCTATGGGGTCGCACAGAGTCGGACACGACTGAAGCGACTTAGCAGCAGCAGCAGCAGATGCTTTCCCTGACTTCCCAAGGCAGAGTGGTTGCTGTTCTTTATCCATGGTACATGTTTATATCTTTTCTCAAGGTCTGTGTTATGATTTATGTATCTACATGTCTGCCTTTCTGTGCACTGTACTTCTCCTTGAAGGCACAGTTATACATATATACACGCATGTTATACATAGTTGTATTCCTGATACCCGGTATATAATAGATACTCAATTTATGAGTACTGACTAAACAGCAAATTTTATATGGATGATTAAATAGAAAATATGTTTTGAGCAAAGATGATAAGCCATTATTCATGGTGAATATGCTGATTTTCTAAAAATTTTAGAACTAAAGTAGAATATACTAATGTAGTACAGAAAGCATGCTCTAGTAGCCATGGTATATTCAGCTGTTAAGCTGATTAAGATATATTTTACCTGGTTATCAAAATGATTAAATACATTCATAGAATTGTTATTCAACACAAAATTCTTTATTTTTTTCTGAATACTAGGCCATTGTCATATTCATGTAAGTCCTTTTATTTCAATAGTAACATACATTATTTTTTCCTATTCAGTATCTTTGAAAACAGAGGGAATGTTTCATTATTTTTGTATCATAGAGTTGAATTTAAGGAAACCAAAAAAACAGGTTACCAGATTTCATTGCTGGTTTATATGTGACATTTATACTCCATTCTTTAATAAAAAAGAGAGATGTTGAGAGGTCTGCATTTTGTATTGCCTACATAGTTTAGAGACAAAGTAAAACTTCTGAGTAATCCCTTTAATGCCACCTTGAAGTTGTAGAGAAATGCTTTCAATATAAAATGTAGGTTGGAAAATATTTCCTGAGATAGAAGTTCTGTACACCTCATGACTGCTGCCATATATTGAATTTGGGGAATTAGGGTCGTATGTTCATATTCAGGGTATGCAAGTGTTAAAGTTTGAAATGGGTCAGATAAAGACGGAATTCTTCCTTTCTGAAGTTGTGGGGTTTTGCCTTGATATTTTGGAGAAATAAACCAAGTGGCTAACTAAGACTAACTCCCCAAACATTTATAACTGGTATAAATACTACAAGTCCTGTTCTTGGAGTGTTTTACTTACTGATCAGAATAATATTATACTATAATAATATTATATATAATTATAATAATATCACATAGGTATAAAATAGTCAGATTTCTAGTCAATATAAGATTGAGATACATAATTATAAATATGAAAAAGACTAATTCTGTTGGTCCTTCTCTGAAGCTCTCATAATCTTGTCAAGAATCCCCATATAATCTTCAAAAAGGTAAAAGACAAGGTTGGCAAGTCTGTTTATGATATGAGTGAAAAGGCAGTCCTGGGCTTTATGTGTATGAAGGACAAACTTTCTTGTCCCCTCTGCCTGTTTTTTTTTTTTTTTGACCTGAGTTTGGAGGCTGTGACTTCAGATTTTCAGAGACAAGCAAGAGACACTATAATTTCTGGCTCATTTTTAATGATAGTTCTGATATAGATAGATTTATTTCATAATTCAAAGAACTATCCAGAACATGTCCTTATGTCAGTCAACATGATTATTTATGAGCATAAGAGGGAAACAGAGTAAGTCTGAAGAGAAATCAAGTAGCAGCATGAGAGGCTGCCAGGGTACTCTGTGGTGGCCATGTTGGCGTTCATTTCATCTGGTTACATGCTACTTCTGCTGCTTAGATGGTTGTTCTAGTGTCAAAAGGGATGTGAAATGGAAGTCTTGACCACCTGTGGTTACTGAATAACCAATTGTCGTTTTTTCCCCTATAAAATGTTTTCTCTTACCTCAGAAAAACTCTCTTTTGACTTAAGTTCCTCTTGATTTGAGTGAACAGTTTTGTATGACTGCAGAGTGGGGATACACTGCTGCTTCCTTCCCAAGATTGATTTTTAAAGTATACAGTTACTTAAGAATAGAGTTTTTTAAAAAATAATTGAATTGTTCTCTCAATAAATAACTGAATTTCATGTGAAGTATATACTATATTTGCATATAATTGTTTGAACATATAAAGACCCAGTGGATTTGTAAGCGTGGTGCTATATTATACTCTCTTATCTCATGAATTGCTTATATTAGTAAGATTTTCCTGGAATTGTTAAAGAACTTTGAGAATATGATGTGTTGATTAGGTTTAGTAATTGGATGTATCTTAATGTATTTAAGCATGCAGAGACACTAGTTATCATAAAGTAACATTCAGTGTGCATCAGTTTCTTCCTGAAGTCCAGGAGCAGAATAAAAAGGTGTTTTTCTAAGTTGATCTTCTATAGAAGTAAGACATAGAACTGAGAACCATGCATAAAATTATAGCAAAGCTCCAGTGTATGAAATGCAACCTTTAACACTTACACACTGAAAGGATTCATTCACTGCCCATGACAGAGACTGACTTTTACTTGCTCAGGCTCACTGTCAACTCCTGGGATCTTTTATTTACCCAATATAATTTTAATTGCTATATGATAGCTGTGTCTTGAAATACCCTTTGTATAAATTTTGCTTACAATCTGACAGTTGTTAGTAATGCATTTTCGATGTTTGACTAGGATAATTTTATGTGTGAAGTACTGTTCAGAAAACTTGAGAAGGAAAAGAGAAAACTGCATGTGTTATTTAAAAATAAGTCACAGAATAGGACCTTAATTATGGTATGGTGAAGATTCCTATTTTTATATGGTGGTTTTTATAAGCTTTTAAATTTCTGGTTACCTTTGTGTATCAAACTTAGCATAAGTTATTGTGATGGTATAATGCATACTGTTGTTAACACTAGTACAATTATTTTGCCAGTTCTAATAATGAGAATTTCATTGTTTAGAAAGAGCATTCTCCTACATTTTAAACAAAAATGTAATTACTTTTGAATGATGTGGAATGTGCTTAGTTTAATAGCATGGAGAATAGATTCAGAAAGATTCACATAAAGTAAGCTTGGAAGCCATATGTGCAGTGTAACAGTAAAAAATTATGAGAGTAGGCAGTATAAATCTACACACACACACACACACACACACCCCCGATTTCACACACTTTTATCTATAACTGTTGCTTCTGTAAGAGATAGGCTTGTTTATCTAAATAAGGCCAATTCAATTGAAACAAGGTGAAATGATGACAAGTTTGTATTTGTTTTTTATGCTAAATTGATGTTTATCATACAATGAAATTACATTGTTTTGAACATTATTCTGTAAGTGTTGTCAGAAAATACCACACAAAGGAATTTATTTAGATAAAATGCTAGGCTTGTATTTGAATGTAAGTGGTTCAATCTTTATATTTCCATTGTTTCTGAAAATTACCCTCAGGCTAGAAGGAGTGTGTGTGTGTGTGTGTGTGTGTGTGTGTGCGCGCGCTCTCAGTTGTGTCTGACTCCGCAATCCCATGGACTTAGCCTGCCAGGCTCCTCTGTCCATGGGATTTTCCAGGGGAGAATACTGGAGTGGGTTGCCATTTCCTTCACCAGGGGATCTTTCCAACACAGGGATCAATGCTGTGTCTCTTGCATCTCCTGTGTTGGAAGGTGATTTTTTTTTTTTTTCACCAGTAGTGCCACCTGAGAGGCCCTTTCCTAGAAGGAATGAGGACACATGGAAACCAATTAGTTGGGATCTATCAAACTCATCTATTAAGTTGGCCAATAGATCTGGTTGTGTCCTGTTACCACACAACTCCTTTCCATTCAGGTGTGAGAGCATCTAATATGAGATGGAGAAAACCTTGATTCATGTGATGGCCACAGTATCTGAAGTACTACTGTTGAGTTTAAAGTTAACCAGGCTTTGAGAAATGGATGTATTCTCACATACCAAAAAGTACTATGTGTATTGCCAGATAGTTCAGGACTCTTTTTTTTAAATTATTTATTTTAATTGGAGGCTAATTACTTTACAATATTGTAGTGTTTTTGCCATACATGAACATGAATCAGCCTTGGGAGTTCAGGACTCTTAATGAACATCCACCATGAGCTTCTTCACAGAGTGCTATGCAGTGACAGGGGAATAAGTAAGAACTTCTAATGCTGTGGTAATGGAGGAGATGTGTTTGCTTAGGAAGATTTGGTCTAATGGAATTTAATTGCTCTCATTTAATAGGGCTGTTGTGAAAAGATTCAACTCAGATATATACAATAAATACCTATCAGCAGAGATATAGAAATGAATAAGAACTAGTCTTTTTCCTCATGTAGCTTTTTGTATAGTATGGGGGTAAGATGAGCACAAAAGTCACCAGATTGTAGTATAAAATATTAGAACCCTGATACAGGCACCAGTAACACTGAAAAAGCTGAAGTTGAACGGTTCTATGAAGACCTACAAGACCTTTGAGAACTAACACCCAAAAAAGATGTCCTTTTCATTATAGGGGACTGGAATGCAAAAGTAGGAAGTCAAGAAACACCTGGAGTAACAGGCAAATTTGGCCTTGGAATATGGAATGAAGCAGGGCAAAGACTAATAGAGTTTTGCCAAGAAAATGCACTGGACATAACAAACACCCTCTTCCAACAACACAAGAGAAGACTCTACACATGGACATCACCAGATGGTCAACACCGAAATCATATTGATTATATTCTTTGCATCCAAAGATGGAGAAGCTTTATACAGTCAACAAAAACAAGACCAGGAGCTGACTGTGGCTCAGACCATGAACTCCTTATTGCCAAATTCAGACTTAAATGGAAGAAAGTAGGGAAAACCACTAGACCATTCAGGTATGACCAAAATCAAATCCCTTATGATTATACAGTGGAAGTGAGAAATAGATTTAAGGGCCTAGATCTGATAGATAGAGTGCCTGATGAACTATGGAATGAGGTTCGTGACATTGTACAGGAGACAGGGATCAAGACCATCCCCATGGAAAAGAAATGCAAAAAAGCAAAATGGCTGTCTGGGGAGGCCTTACAAATAGCTGTGAAAAGAAGAGAAGAAAAGCAAAGGAGAAACGAAAGATACAAACATCTGAATGCAGAGTTCCAAAGAATAGCAAGAAGAGATAAGAAAGCCTTCTTCAGCGATCAATGCAAAGAAATAGAGGAAAACAACAGAATGGGAAAGACTAGAGATCTCTTCAAGAAAATCAGAGATACCAAAGGAACATTTCATGCAAAGATGGGCTAGATAAAGGACAGAAATGGTATGGACCTAACAGAATCAGAAGGTATTAAGACGAGGTGGCAAGAATACACAGAAGAACTGTACAAAAAAGATCTTCACGACCCAGATAATCACGATGGTGTGATCACTGATCTAGAGCCAGACATCCTGGAATGTGAAGTCAAGTGGGCCTTAGAAAGCATCACTATGAACAAAGCTAATGGAGGTGATGGAAGTCCAGTTGAGCTGTTCCAGGTCCTGAAAGATGATGCTGTGAAAGTGCTGCACTCAATATGCCAGCAAATTTGGAAAACTCAGCAGTGGCCACAGGACTGGAAAAGGGCAGTTTGCATTCCAATCCCAAAGAAAGGCAATGCCAAAGAATGCTCAAACTACCACACAATTGCACTCATCTCACACGCTGGTAAGGTAATGCTTAAAATTCTCCAAGCCAGGCTTCAGTAATATGTGAACCGTGAACTTCCTGATGTTCAAGCTGGTTTTAGAAAAGGCAGAGGAACCAGAAATCAAATTGCCAACATCCGCTGGATCATGGGAAAAGCAAAGGAGTTCCAGAAAAATGTCTCTTTCTGCTTTATTGACTATGTCAAAGCCTTTGACTGTGTGGATCACAGTAAACTGTGGAAAATTCTTCAAGAGATGGGAATACCAACCCACCTGATCTGCCTCTTGAGAAATTTGTATGCAGGTCAGGAAGCAACAGTTAGAACTGGACATGGAACAACAGACTGGTTCCAAATAGGAAAGAGAGTATGTTAAGGCTGTATATTGTCACCCTGTTTATTTAACTTATATGCAGAGTACATCATGAGAAACACTGGACTGGAAGAAACACAAGCTGGAATCAAGATTGCTGGGAGAAGTATCAATAACCTCAGATATGGAGATGACACCACCCTTATGGCAGAAAGTGAAGAGGATCTAAAAAGCCTCTTGATGAAGGTGAAAGTGGAGAGGGAAAAAGTTGGCTTAAAGCTCAACATTCAGAAAACGAAGATCATGGCATCCGGTCCCATCACTTCATGGGAAATAGATGGGGAAACAGTGGAAACAGTGTCAGACTTTATTTTTCTGGGCTCTAAAATCACTGCAGATGGTGATTGCAGCCATGAAATTAAAAGACGCTCACTCCTTGGAAGGAAAGTTATGACCAACCTAGATAGCATATTCAAAAGCAGAGACATTACTTTGCCAACAAAGGTTCGTTTAGTCAAGGCTGTGGTTTTTCCTGTGGTCATGTATGGATGTGAGAGTTGGACTGTGAATAAGGCTGAGTGCCGAAGAATTGATGGTTTTGAACTGTGGTGTTGGAGAAGACTCTTGAGAGTCCCTTGGACTGCAAGGAGATCCAACCAGTCCATTCTAAAGGAGATCAGCCCTGGGATTTCTTTGGAAGGAATGATGCTAAAGCTGAAACTCCAGTACTTGGCCACCTCATACTAAGAGTTGACTCATTGGAGAAGACTGATGCTGGGAGGGATTGGAGGCAGGAGGAGAAGGGAACGACAGAGGATGAGATGGCTGGATGGCATCACTGACTCGATGGACATGAGTCTGAGTGAACTCCAGGAGTTGGTGATGGACAGAGAGGCCTGGCGTGCTGCGATTCACGGGTTCGCAAAGAGTCGGACACGACTGAGTGACTGATCTGATCTGATCTGATCTGATACAGGCTAAAAAGTGCTAAGCAGATTCACAGTTGAAGTATAACTCATCTGTGGGGATCAGAAACATATTAATATGAAATTGTCCTATGAGAAAATTACTAGATGCCAGGATATTAAAAATATATGCACATTGGATCATTACTATTAATGCAAAGTCTTTATTTTATAATTTTGCATTGTTTTGTTTTTGCTTAAATATATTATTCCCAGAAGAGTTAACTAAGTAAGAAAAAAGAAGAAATTAAGAAAACATACGAAAGACAAAGTGCCTTGTAAAGGGTCTTAATATAAAATGTAACATTAGTAAAATATATGCCTCATTTTAATAGGAATAAAAACAACTACTTTAGTTATTAGTGTTCTGAATGTTTCCTTTCTTTAATCTAGATAACCACCTTGAATGAAAATGGAAACGAAGTGAAAAGAATGGTGGGATATTTGACTAGGATGCCAGAAACATCATGGGTACTAGGAAGCAGTGTTGGAGATAAACTTGAATGGTGCTCCTGATTTTTGTGGAGGGGAGAGGTGTTCATCTTTATCCCATCGTTATTCTTGTCTATTTGAAAAAATAGTCACAATATAAACATTGAGAGTTATTTGGTAGAAATTTTTAGGACTTCAAGCCTGAGAGACAGCATCTCAAGTAACCCTGAGAGAACTGCTCCAGTGAGACACAGGGGGAAGAGTCAGATTTATAGAAGTTTTGCAGCAAGGGGAAAGTGGTCTGGACATCAGAAGATTATTGTCAATTAAAGAAGAGCAGATATCTCAAGTTAAGGAATTTAGCACTTTTCTATGTATGGGAAGATGTTAAGAGTCTGGTCCTACTGAAATCATTCCTTTCATATACATCTCGGCTCTCTGGGGGCCAGTGTCCTGTGTTTTTAACCCCCCACCCCACCCCTGCTCTTTAGTGCTCATCATAGCTAATGGCTGCCAGATTGCAGGTATTGTTCTCCTTCCTGGGTGCCCTCTAGGCTCAGAAATTCATGTTCAGAAGGCAGGGATCACTAGTGGCTGTGGCATCCTTGTTTATTCATATGGCAGGAAATACTCCATTTCTCATCCTCATACCTGCATGATGGGACGATTTGTATTTGGAAGTTAAAAATAAAAGTTTAGCAACCAACCTTTATTCTTTTTCTCAGATGTTATAAATTTTATCTCATTTTTCTTCCTTTGATCCTTTTCATTTGCTCCTCTTCTTCCTCTCTCTTTCAATTTAATTCTGTCAGAAAACATTCTTAATGGATCTACTTGTGGATCTCAAAGGAGCCATTATCAGGAAGGGAGAATCAGCACCATTGTGCTCTGATACGTACTTCCTTCTTAGTTACATATACTGCCTCTTGGGGGATTGCCAAACCTTCCCGCAGTTAGGCTAGTCACTGTATAGAGATCAACTGGTTCTATGATAGAGTTTTCACGGATTTTTTTTTTAACAAAGACTGTGTAGTTAGATTTTAACAAAACTATATATTTCTTCAGTTTATTCAGGGATTGTGTTCTTCTAACTTTTCTTTCATGATGCACTGTTGATGGTGGTGATCATTTTATTTTTAATATCCTAACATGGCAAACAAAGAGCCTTATATTGATTTTCAAATTAGTTTTTGAAATTGTACTTATCAGTGAATCCAAGTGTCTGGGACATAGTGCTTTAGTGGGTGTCTAAGCGCTTTGTGTGCCTATGACAAGGTTTCATTTTAGATTATTTGACAACTTCTGTTACTGTTTTCATTCAGTTCTTTACTATTGCTTTAACTCAATTGTTTTTGTCTTCATATTTATTTTCAAAATTTGATATTTTTATAGAGACTGCTAAAAATGAGAAATAGGAATGGAGACCATTTTACATATTTAGAAAGTAATTTTGATGTTTGCATCACTATATTAACTTAATGTAAGTCATAATAGTGATGAGTTTGTCATTATTTCTTATTTTATATTAATACTTGCAAAGGACAGTTATTTAAGATGATCCAAAATAAATTAGAATTCTGCAGTGCTGGTGCCTGAATTTTTAAGAATTAGAATGAAATCTACAAGACTTAATAACTAACTTGCTAACGAGAGCTCAAAATATTTCAGATAATACTTAAACCATGTTTCTTCTTGGCTATGTTAGTTAGGTACAATGACGTACTGTACCTAAGAAGGTAAAGTAATCTTTGTATAGCAGTCTCTTTAAAAAGCACAACCATTAGCACTTAATTTGGATCTTAAGAAAGTAAAGTCATAAAAATAATATAAGGTAGTATTGAACTTTCATGGCAATTCCCTTTTCTCACATAGTTTGACAATTAGGCTCACATAGCTTCTCTTTTAAAAGTTTCAACAAATACCTTGATTTGGGGGGTGTTAACTTAAAAATACAAAGAAATCGTCTAGTATAGAAAATCTAATGAGAAGACGTGGGGCAGTTACAAGAGAAATGATTTTTTGAGAAATGACAATATGAATTCAAAATGCTTAGAACATTATTGCTGCATTAGATAAATTTAAAAGCATTAAATGTATTTAAATTCTCTATTTCCCCTGTAAATTCTGAGATGCCATAATTTATACTAACATGAAAACTGAATTCATGGTAGCAGTTCAGTTTGCTACCATTTTTGACCACTGTGTGCTATTTGCCCCCGTTTCTTGTTCTAGAAAGGAAATTTTATGTTTTTCTCTATTCTGCTGGGTAAGGGGAGACCATTCTTTCTTACTTGAAATGAGAAATAAATGTAAAGCTAACTTAGGTTGACAATTGTAATCAGTCTCTTTGGTTATATATATTCTTTGTACAAAGGCAAAATGGCTTCAAAGTTTCTCCCATACACAGTTTTTAGGAATGATCCGTGTGAGTAGATGAGGTGTGAATGTAAGTAGAGCAGCCTTGGCCGGCTCTGTGACACTGACATCACATGATAAAGTAAATGAACACAAGTGACTGGATTTTGTGTCTTATTTAGTCAAGGCTGAGTCTGTGGCAGCAGAGCAAACAATGTTATCATTATATAGAGAAGCCGTGTTTACTTCAGTGTCTTTTCTTAGCTCTTAAAAATCTAGCCTGACTCGAGATAAAACAGTTAATCTTTTGGTGCATGTCCCTATGCAAGAAAATAACATTCTAAGGGTTAATAAAACTTGTAAAAATGGAGGTAAGATATAAAAAAGGAATATAATCGCAAAGCTACCATTAAGTAGCTTTGTATAAAGTATGTACAAACACAATATGTATTGTGTACAAATATAAAATAAGTGCCATGTAAAAAGCCGACAGAAAACAAGTTATAATAACGGTGTTCCACTTAATAAAGTACTAAGCTCTGTAACCAGCTCTCTGCCACTTCTAGACCCTTCCCTCTATGTAAGTGCACATCTTGGACATAGGAGCTGGCTGTGCTGTTACCAGGATCCATCATCAGGCCTTGTGGTGGTGACTGGCATGCTTTGCACACTTGGGACACAGGACTCAGACTCAGAGAGCACACTTCTTGTGTATCTGAGCTTCTGATTTCAGAAGGGTTATCAGTGGAATATAAGAAGCAACTTTGAAAGTCTTGTGTGAATATATTTTACAGCCTATGTTTAGTCTGATCTTTGCAACCCAGATATGGAAGATTTCAAACAATCAGTGCTCTTTACAATATGGCATTCAGTAATTAATAATAATAGGAATGTATAGTGTTTCAACTGTTTTCTTTGTACCAGCCACCCTGTGTTTATTATATTAGTCAATTTTGTGAAAACAGTGAGTTCAGCAACTGTGATTTTTTTTTCCCCCATTGTACAGGCAGATAGCTATCTTAGAGAAAGGGATTTGCAAAATATATATAAGTGTATAATTTGGATTTGTGACATCAGAACTTAGTATCTGTGCTCACTGCTTTTCCATCCATACAAACATTAAAATATTTTAATAGTTCATCAGAATATATAATTTTAGAAGCTTTTAGAAATACTTGTAGGAAATGCAGGTGAAACAGCTGTTGCTTGATTATTATACCTTAACTCAGAGATAATTTTATTTTTAAGTTTTTTTTTAAAGCTGGATTTAAATAGACCAACAGATTTAACTATTTCAGAATGTGAATTTGAAGTTCTACATTGGCTATATGTGAAATGGACAATATGTGAAACTTCAGATGATTATTTGCTAAACCTTTCATATAAAGATTACTATTAATTTGTGCTCTGGCTATAAGGCTATTGGCATAGTATAATTGTTTCGACAAGGCCTCTAGTGATAAAATTACCAAGTAAATGCCAAGTTCTGCTGGTTGACCTATGTATGGCATTTGGCAAGTTATCAAAATTCTCTGTACCTTGTTTTATCATCTGTAAAATGGGAATGATTACAATAACATCTTATTTTGAGGATGTTTGTAATATTTAAGGAAGTGAATTCATATAAAGCACTCTGGTACTTGGAATGTAGCAGGAGCTTAGTAAATCTTAGTTATTAGCTAAAATGACTAAGGAATGTTTAAGTTCTTTGATCTCAGAGAAAAATGGCACATTGTATTAAATGTCAGTTGCTTTAAGTTCCTGTAAATTTAAGAAACTTACAAGAAAACCCTAAGTTAAGGAAAACTACTTTAGAGATTAGAAATCCAATAGAAATCTCAAGCTCTTGTGATTAAAAAGTTTCTTTTACTTATTTATTTTGTAATTTGTAAAGGAGACCATTCATTCAATCTGAGGTACTGTCCCTCAGTCAAATACTTTCGACAGATTTCAGTTGTCACAGATATTGTTCATTGGCAGTTTACATTTTTGCGTAATGTTATTTAAGACTATTCATCAACTGTAACCACCACTGCAGTAGAAATCTACATAAGCCAAGTCAGAACTATGTTTTGATATGATGATGAGATAAAGAATGAGGTGGTAAAACGCCTACACTCTCCCTTAAACAGTGTGGGTTCAAATCATAATCCTGTATTTTGTGATGTGTGTGATCTTGTCTTCATTTTGTGGCATCTCATGTATCTTTGTTTTCTCATATAAAGCTGGGGATGATAATAGAACCTCCTAATATATAGAGGGGTTGTAAGGATTAAATAGGGTTTCTTGGTGGCTCAGATGGTAAAGATCTGCCTGCAATACAAGAGGCACAGGTTTGATCCCTGGATGAGGAAGATCCCCTGGAGAAGGGAATGGCAACCCACTCCAGTATTCTTGCCTAGAGAATTCCATGGACAGAGGAGCTGGGTGGGCTGAAGTCAGTGGGGTCACAAGGATCGGACATGACTGAGCAACTAAAACAAGAATTAAATAGCAGAATTCTCATAACTGGCCTTGAACCATGCCTGTCGCTTAGGAAGAACTTAATAGATGCTCTATTTATTGAGTAGTTTTCATGCTATTGACTAATTGCTATTAATTATCAGAACAAAACATTGTCTTCTTTTAGTCTCCCAATAATCATGCTTTCCTTTATTAGTAACCTGGAGGAATATTACCAACATTTCACTCCCCATTTAAGTGGTTCGGTAGTCTTACCACTTAGCTCTGTCAGTATCTTTGGATGTAATTTATCTGGAAAATGAGATGAAAACTCTTATTTAAGGGAGAAATTGTTCCCATGGGTAAAAGGTCTTATTCGGTTCTATATACCATAGAGTCACACAGTGGCTGACCCACAGCAAGTACCTCAAAATAGTTGGATGAATGAATGAATGTCTCCAAAATCTTTGTTCAGAGAAGACATTCTGAGTGCAACTTTCCTTATCTACATGTAGAAATAACAATACTTAGTGAGAGTTGATATAATGATTAAATGAAATAATTACCTGGCACAGTGTTTGTCATATCATGAATATTCAGTTAATGTGAGCTTCCCTTTTAATCCCCTTCTAATTCTTTCAGCCCACTTGCTCTCCAAAGAGCGATAGAAGTCAAAGCATTTCTTCTGTAGCTTCATATAATAATATACCTCTCTCCAAATAGTTTACCAGAGGGAAGCAACATCAAGACAAAACAAAACAACAAAAATATTTTGCAACAAAATATTTTAAAAGTTGCTTCAGTTTTCTTGTGTGGACATACTAAAGGCTACATGATGATTTTCTTTTAGGACACAGTTAATGAAATTTATTACTATAGCTTTATTATTATGTTCCCTTTTGATTTTTAAGTTTCAGGACATTTAAAAATTTCTTTTTGATTTCAAGGATTTTAGAGGCACTGTGGGGGGGATTTAGATTTTTATTAGTATTATATTTATTGATCACTTAGTCCTTTCTTCTCTCATTTTTGTTTGTTTATAAGAGTAGCTTGAGATGATATAAAAAGGTTATGATATGGATAAGAGGCACAGTACAAATGAATTTTTGTAATGTAACAGCTCAACCTGTCAGAATTTGGACATCTGTTAAAAAAAAAAAAATTCAACTGAATAGATTTTAAAGATCTCATTGCCTTTATTCAGTGGTTAATGAATTGGACAGCATCCTATCTAGCAGATAGAAGGAGCTCTGAAGACCTGGACAAAATGAAAGACTTTCATAGGCCAAAGGGAGTGGGACAAGGAAGTGATACTAGCAAAAAAGCAGATTGGTTGTGACAAGGTCACTTTGCTTTAGGGGATGACAGTGGTCTAACAGGCAGATTACCTCACAGTGATTCCTGATTGACTGGTTCAAGATTCCATTTCTAGGAGAGTCCCAAACTGTAATGAAGTTAACTCAGTTTGGTGACATGAGGCTTAGCATAAGTGACTCCATTTGGGGCCTGTTATCTTGCTTTTAACACATCTAAAGCCAACACACCTAGCCATAGTATATGTTTCTCCAGGTCTTAATTCTTGTCAGTTGAACATATACTTCTGCCCTTTGTTTATTGGATAAAACTGACTTGTCACTTTCCCAATATGTTTCATGTGATCTTTAAATTTCCTATCATATAAATTCTTCCTCTTCTCTTATGTCCCCTTCACTGAGTCTATAATTATTTTTGTTTTACACAGATAAAAACATGTTTTCCCCCATTTTTTACATATGGTGTTTTGACTTCATGCAGAGAGAACTACACAGATGACATTTTTAAAAACTCCATATTTTACTCAGTTTTACATTCTTGTTCCATAACCTTGAATATCTCCAAACTGTCCTTACCTAAAACACTTTATAGTGTTATTACTAGATTTATACCAGTAAAGATACATCAGCTTTCTTAGGGATAATCTTTAAGCAGACCTTAGTAAGACAAGCTTTGAAAACTATCATTCCTAGGAAAGTAAATCTCGAATCATGAAACATCAGTTTAATCTCTCCCCTTGACAACTTAACACGACAGATTGAAATATAAAAGCCGATGCAAGTGGGATCAATGGATTATCTAAGTCCCTGAACATCTTCTCTTAAACTGGGGACTTGACAGAGTGGTTGTGAGAGGAGTATGTGTTGTGTGTCCCTTATCATGTTCAGAGCATTACGTTTTCAGAGATTAGTGCTGAGTAGATGTGGTCTACCTGGACATGAAGCAGGGAGAAAAAAATTCAGAGGGAGTGAAAGAGAAAAGAGGGGGCTACAGGAAGAGAAGGATAGAGAGATTTACATGTGAGAACTCAGGGGGCTTTGTCATGGCAATTGTATAAAGTGATATACAGTGCAAATCGACTTGAGCATGTCCCCGGATAGCAGGCGGTTTACAGCCTCCACGAGCTGAGATTACTGCTTTATCTTGTCATACTAAATTAACATGGCAGCACACTGTTAAACAATGGTGACCTCTTCATCTGGGGAAATTGCTGCCTAGAAGAGAGATGGTATTTAAGACTCTCTCTCTCTGTCTCCCTCCCCCTCTCCCTCTCTCTCTCTTCCCTTATACCCTTACAGCAATTTGGGGTTAGACTGTAGCCATTTAAAAATTCTAATAGAAAAGGAATTTTATATACAGTTGACAATAGATAAGATACAATTATATCAAATGGCCACTTTACATAAAATAATAGATTTCATTAATCTAAAAATGACATTTCATCTTTATACATTGGCATTAAGAGTGTATTTGTTTTTTATTTTAATCCCTTTTTATTCCACAAATAGTCTATTTATGTAAGAGTTATTTTTTATATAATACTTTCCAAAAGAATTGATTGGTGGTGAAGAGGATGGGGGAAATAAGGCTCAGATCCTAGTGCTTACACTCGTTATAGGGATTGCTCAAGAGAACCAGCAAGTGAACCATGCCTCAAATGGAAGTACCCAGGTTATTTCTTCTTCTAGAGCTTACCTGGCACTGCTTATCTTCAAGTTCTTTCTAATTTCTCTATTAAAAGAGGTGAGAGAGAAAGTCAAGAGATTAATTTGCCTCATTCTCCTGCCAGACTGCAGCTGCACCCTTCATGTGTTTTCTAAGTTCTAGATACAAATAATACCCTCTTTTTTCCCTGTCTTAAAATGTTGATAAATTAACCAAAATCGAGTACATATTTTTCTGTGTTTGGTTTATGCTCTTGGAATTTGAATCAAAGGAAGGGATAATGTAAAGATTCAAAATGCCGGAAGTGTTTATTCCTATATGTCCCCAGCTGAAAACTCTTCATCCCTAAAGTATAGCCCTGTGAATTGCTTCCTCACTAACCTCTAGAGCTAGTGTTTTAAATCTGATGTTAAATCACTTTGAGGACTACAGCGTGAACTTTATGGAATCTGTGAACCCCTTGAAACTGTGTGATAGATATACTTACACATTTTTCTAGAGAGTGTTCACAGCTTCCCCCAATGGGCCTTAGCCACCAAAATAGATAATTACTTTCCTATAGTGTAAGCCTGTCTTAGGGCATTACCGGGGTACATCCTCACACTGGGGCTATATATCTGGCAAGTAAGATCCTGACATATAGACACAGTAATTGGAAGTGCTTTCACCAAGTCTGCCTTGGAGACTTTTCACTGGGCTGCCATGCTGGAAGTAGTCCTGTAGTTCATAGGCTGCTCCTGACCACTTAAAACTGTCCCTCTTAACATCCTTTTGTATTTTAGTTTTGCTTTTGCAGATGGTGGAGTCTGCCTGCAGTGCAGGAGACTCAACGTTTGACCCCCGAGTCCAGAAGATCCCCTGGAGAAGGAAATGGCAACTCACTCCAGTATTCTTGCCTGGAAAACCCCATGGACAGAGGAGCCTGGCAGGCTGTAGTCCATGGGTTCACAAAGACTGAGAGACTTCACTTCACTTTCACTAACATCCTTTCCCTCCGTCAATTTTTTGAGCCATAGATTGGCTTTAATTCTAGTATAAGGATGTGTTTCCGTTCTCCAGTGCCATGAATTCAAAGTCCAGACAAGTAAACACACAGTTATTTAGCTTACAAGTGATGTGGAACAGAGGTAGTATGTGTGTGTGTCTGTGTGTGTTTTCTTTTTTCTTGGTAAATTGCTATCTTCTGCCTGCTACAGAACTACGAAAAAGAAAACACACAAATTTAGGGGATAATCTGACTAGTTAAATCCTTCCTAAGATGCCCTGATACCATACTGTTTGACTAACATAGGGTGTTTAATGTCAAGAAAGTTTGCATTGTCATAAACATGGTGTTTTTCAATGAAAAGAAAATGACAAAACATTCTTAAGTTGCTGTAGTAATGCTCTATATTGTTATAGAGGTGACTTCTGAACACAGTCTTTTCCTCCTTCTTCTCCCTGTTGATAATTTTTTCTTCCCTAATATATTTTTTGTCAGATTAGATGCATTAGCAGCTTTTCTACTTGAGAGAAAGTCACTTGGTAGCCCCCCTCTCTTATGTTTAACTATTTCTAACATTGAGAAGTAATTATTATTATTATTTTTTGTTAAGTTCAGGACTTAGAGGTAAATTGATATGGTATCACCAAAATTTTTTAAATTAAGTAATTAATTTTGTTTTTAAGATGTTTGGCTCTGCCGGGTCTTTGTTGCTCTTCATGGGCTTTCTCTAGTTGAGGAGAATGGGGGCTGCTCTTCGCTGTGGTGTGCAGCCTTCTCATTCGGTGACTTGCCCTGTTGCAGAGCCCAGCATCTAGGTGCATGGGTTCCAGAGGGTGAGCTTAATAGTTGCAGCGCACAGGCTTAGCTGCATGTGGCATCTTCCTGGACCAGGGATCCAACCCGTGTCCCTTGTCTTGGCAAGTGGATTCTTATCCACTGTGAGACCAGGAGAGTCCAATATGGTATTATCAAAAATATTAAGCTTCCCCTTATCTCTTACTTCTCCTTCCCTCTTATTTATTTAATAGATATGTTTAATGAGAACCCTGCAGAATCATATACTAAAACTTGGAAGAATTTCTCTGAGGTAAATTGTGAATTTGATATAGAAAGTTGTGGAGGACAGATACCATTCTATGTCATGAAACAGCAGCATGTCAAAAAGTAACAGGACTGCATCCTGGTAAACTTCACTATCATCTAACACAGAACCATGTGGGTGGTTTGGAGGGGGACAGTAGCCTGAGTGTCAGACAACCATAACCATAACCATTAATCACTCATAAATATGGGATGGTAGAGAGCCTTATTCTAGGACTGGATGCCTATAATAAATAGCATACTTGATTATTGTAGGTTATTTTTGAGGAGATCTTCAATATTTAAACCTGGGTTGGGAAGATCTGCTGGAGAAGGAATAGGGTACCCACTCTGGTATTCTTGGGTTTCTCTTCTGGCTCAGCTGGTAAAGAATTTGCCTGGGATGCAGGAGACCTGGGTTCGATCTCTGGGTTGGGAAGATCCCCTGGAGAAGGGAAAGACTACCCACTCCAGTATTCTGGCCTGGAGAATTTCACGCACTGTATAGTCCATGGGGTTGCAAAGAGTTGGACAGGACTGAGCAACTTTCATTTTCACTTTCAATATTTTTTAATATAAATTTATTTATTTTAATTGGAGGCTAATTATTTTACAATATTGTATTGGTTGTGCCATACATCAACATGAATTCGCCATGAGTGTACATGTGTTCCCCATCGTGAACCACCCTCCCACCTCCCACCTCCCTCTCTATACCATCACTCTGGGTCATCCCAGTGCACCAGCCCCAAGCATCCTGTATCATGCATCGAACCTGAACTGGCGATTCATTTCACATATGATACTATACATGTTTCAATGTCATTCTCCCAAATCATCCCACCCTCGCCCTCTCCCAGAGTCCAAGATTGTTCTATACATCTGTGTCTCTTTTACTGTTTGGCATACAGGGTTATCGTTACCTTCTTTCTAAATTCCATATATATGCGTTCAGTTCAGTTCAGTTCAGTCGCTCAGTCATGTCCGACTCTTTGCGACCCCATGAATCGCAGCACGCCAGGCCTCCCTGTCCATCACCAACTCCCAGAGTTCACTCAGACAGCAAACACCCCCTTCCAACAACACAAGAGAAGACTCTACATATGGACATCACCAGATGGTCAACACCGAAATCAGGTTGATTTTATTCTTTGCAGCCAAAGATGGAGAAGCTCTATACAGTCAACAAAAACAAGACCAGGAGCTGACTGTGGTTCAGATCATGAGCTCCTTATTGCCAAATTCAGACTTAAATTGAAGAAAGTAGGGAAAACCACTAGACCATTCAGGTATGACTTAAATCAAATCCCTTATGATTATACAGTGGAAGTGAGAAATAGATTTAAGGGCCTAGATATGATAGAGTGCCTGATGAACTATGGAATGAGGTTAGTGACATTGTACAGGAGACAGGGATCAAGACCATCCCCATGGAAAAGAAATGCAAAAAAGCAAAATGGCTGTCTGGGGAGGCCTTACAAATAGCTGTGAAAAGAAGAGAAGCGAAAAGCAAAGGAGAAAAGGAAAGATATAAGCATCTGAATGCAGAGTTCCAAAGAATATATGCATTAGTATACTGTATTGGTGTTTTTCTTTCTGGCTTACTTCACTCTGTATAATAGGCTCCAGTTTCATCCACCTCATTAGAACTGATTCAAATATATTCTTTTTAATGGCTGAGTAATACTCCATTGTGTATATGTACCACAGCTTTCTTATCCATTCATCTGCTGATGGACATCTAGGTTGCTTCCATGTCCTGGCTGTTATAAACAGTGCTGCGATGAACATTGGGGTACACGTGTCTCTTTCAATTCTGGTTTCCTCGGTGTGTATGCCCAGCAGTGGGATTGCTGGATCATATCACTTTCAATATTTAAAAAGTCAATGTCATACAGTATTTTCCAGAATAGACAGAAAAACTGAGTGAAATAAAAATACAGAGAAAGTCTATAAAACAAGAAGTAAAAGATTCAGTTATCACTTTAATTGTAAATGGGAAAACTTTCTTTTAATTATTTTTTTCTGGATTAAAAAATATATCTAGTTTTATACTCCTTAAGAATTTTGGACATATAACATGAAAATGTTAAAATTGTGCAGGGGTAAAATATAATAAGGGCTCTCCAGGTGGCTCAGTGCTTAAGAATCCACTTGCCAATGTATCAGACATGAGTTTGATCCCTGGGTTGGAAAGATCCCTTGGAGAAGGAAATGGCAACTCATTCCAGTATTTTTTCCTGGGAAATCCCATGCACAGAGGAGTCTGTCAGGCTACAGTCCATGGGGTCTCAAAAGACTATGTAGAAAGCATTCACAGAAGTCAGAGGTATCATATTATCAGACCAAATTAAATCAAATACCTGAGATAGAGTACTTTTATGTTGTATAGAAATAAAATGTCATGAACATTATACATGAAATGAACTTTAAAAAGAAAAAATTATAATAAACTAAAGAAAGGAAAAATATTAGAAATATGAGATATTGATAGAAGCATAGTTATACTGAGATTTTGTTGTTGTTTGTTTTTGGCCTTGTAGCATGTGGTATCTTAGTTCCCTAAACAGGGATCAGACCAGTCTCCATGCAGTGGAAGTGTGAAATCTTAACAACTGGACCACCAGTGAAGTCTCTATAATTAGAGATTTTTAAATATTATTTTCTCTCTTACAGATGGATGAAACAGAACACAAATAAATGCATAAAGTATTTGATGAACATACTTACTGGAATTGACTTAACAGCTCTCTATATGTAGGTCATTAAATTCTTTTAAAGTGTACACTACTAAATAATTTTTATATTAAAATAAAAGCTACAAGATGCTTAAAAAACAACAGCATGGATATAAAAACTTTTGTGATATGTTGAAATTTTTAATATTAGCCAAATGTATAGTTTTAGTGCCTTCAATATTAAGTAGAATGAATGGCGAAAGAACAAAACATTCAGACTTTGAAAGCAAAAACACATTGTAGTAAAATCACCCTAATAAAGTTATAAAACAGATCCTGAGGAATATAAGAAATGAATTAAATGAACTAGAAGAAAATTGGGGATACTTCTGCCTAGATTAATAAATGAAAAATCAAACAAACACATATACACAAAATAACAACTGCTTTGGGCTAACCTTATTACATTCATGGAGATCTTATAAATTGTTTATTTATAATCTAACATTTTCAAAATTGTATTCTAAAGATCACATGTTCTATGCAGTGTCTAAAGCAAAGGTTTTTTAGTCACATTAATTAGGGAAGCATTTCATAATGTAATTCATAATCTCACCTTTTGATACTGACATTCCACATGGTATGTTAAATGTTTTGAGAAGTTGGTCCTTTTTTTCAGAGACCTCGTTAGCTTTATCTTGCATAATATTTCCCACACTTAATCAGTCATAGAGCTTTTCTTTATTGCCTCTTGAATCAATCCCTGGAGAGTTGTATCCCATTGACCATATACTGGCAAATACAACTGTTTAAACTTATTAACAAATTTGATAATCTCATTGAAATGCATGATTTTATAGGACTACAGAGAAAGTGGGAAACCTAAACAGACTCTATCCACAAAAGACTTTTTTTCCGACTCAAAGAGTAGCTTTAAAATTGTTACCCATAAACAATTTAGTATCTTCAGCTTCTAAGAAACAGAATTATCATGTTGTATAAAACTTTTTTCCAGAGCAAAATAATAAACTCTCCAATTAGCATAACTGACCACTCCCCTAGAAGAAGTTCAATCTCATTTTCAATATATATGCAGAAGTTCTAAATGAAGTATTAGAGAAAGTTGTTACTGCATTTTACTAAACTTACTAGACCATGACTAAGAAGAGTTATTTCGGGAAACGCAAGCAGAGTTTGATAAATAGAAATACAGATTAGCATAGTCTCTGTTAGCAGTTGGGCTTCCCAGGGGACAGGAGTGGTAAAGAACCCACCTGCCAATGCAGCAGACAGAAGAGATGCAGGTTTGAGCCCTGGGTTGGGAAGATCCCCTGGAGAAAGGCATGGCAAACCACTCCAGTATTCTTGCCTGGAGAATCCCATGGACAGAAGAGCCTGGTGGGCTCCAGGCCATGGGGTCACAAAGAGTCGGACATGCATGTTAGCAGTAGCTTATGTAAGCTACTGCCTGCCAGGTTTGCTGACTAAATCTGGCTTAATGGCCAAATCTGCCCTACTGTCTGTTCTTTTTTTTCAAAAAAGAAAATTGAAGGACAATTCCTTTACAATGTTGTGTTGGTTTCTACCATACAACAATATTAATCAGCCATAAATATACATCTGTCCCCTCACTCTTGAACCTCCCTCCTACTCCCTACCCCATCCAGCCCCTTTATGTCATCACAGAGTGCTAGACTGGGCTCTCTGTGTTATACAGCAGCTTCCTACTATCTGTTTTACATGTGCTAATTCATATGTTTCAGTGCTATTCTCTCAATTCATCCCACTCTCTCCTTGACCCTCTGTGTCCACAGTCCATTCTCTATTTCTCACAGCCACGCCCATCCACACACTGTGGTTCAAGATGCTCTTGCACCACATTGGCAGAGTTGAGTAGTTGCTACAAAGACCCTATTGCCCTAAACCTGAAAACATTTGATGTCTGGCCTGTTACTGAAAATCTTTGTCAATCTCTGGTCTATATCCTTACCTGCTCAAGGAGAAATCTTGTTTGAAAATCCTCAGAAAGATATTTGATACAATTCAACACCCACTGCTTTATACACAGTCTTCGTAAGTAATCAATAGAGTAGTACTGGTATAATCTCAAACTAACAGATGCTTCAAATTTAATGATAAAATTATCTAGTTCCTTATACAGTCAGCAACAAATCAGGCTCATTTATTATTGTGGCTTTCATTGAATGTTTTATCAGGTTTATCCCTGACTCCTTATCCCCTTTTCCCTATCTCCTTTCCTCCATTCCGTCCCTCCTTTTTTTTTGCCCTTCTTTCCTTTATTTCTGTTTTTAAAATTGTGGAATTTTTTATTCAAGAAAAAACAGTAGGTTTTTTTTTTCCAGAATTATGAGAAATTTTAATTAAGAAGGAAAGGATACAGGAATTTTTCTAGAATTATAGAACCTAAAATGATCTTCTGAAGTCCTTGAAGTGAAGTGAAATTTGTTCACTCATGTCTGACTCTTTGTGACCCCATGGATATACAGTCCATGGAATTCTCCAGGCCAGAATACTGGAGTGGGTAGCCTTTCCCTTCTCCAGGGGATCTTCCCAACCCAGGGATCGAATCCAGGTCTCCCACATTGCAGATGAATTCTTTACCAGCTGAGCCACCAGGCAAGCCCTGAAGTACTTAGGTATCCTAATGAAAACCTTTCAGCAGATAATGATAAAAATGATATTAATGATATCATTCTTAATGATAAAAAACATATTTTGTTCTCTATACTCTTTCATTTTTTTTAGAAAAGTTAATTTACAGTTTATCTTAATAATGTCTCATCATGTGTTATTGTTTTTAAGCCAAAAGATTATGCTTCATGAGTATTGAATAGAAGCTTCCTGCTTCATTTTAAGATTACTCACGTTCATGGACAAAGAAAATCTTCCTCATAATTTGTTACAAGTCTAACATTAGGTGAGCTGCACTTCTCAGTTTAAATATGCCAAGAAAATCCACTGTCCTATGGTCGTAGCCTTGAGCCAGGATTGTTAGACAGAATAGGAGGTTGGTGGTGGCTTACTCTTAAGCTGTTCACTTTTGCTAGAAAATATCTGTTAAAGCTTGATGGTTTCTGAGCTATTAAGGAGTATCATGCAACAAAATTCTATGCCTTTTCCATCTTTTGAGATGGAAAGCAGTACAGGTAGAGAACTTTAGGTAGTTTGTTTTAAGTACAGTCTGTCTTCCAGAGCATTTTCTCATTATTTATAGAACTTATCATTTCCCTTCAGAGTTTGCTTTGGTTGAAGTTCAGTCTCACTGTAGAATTTACCTATGCTCAGCAGAGCCCTGTTATCAGCTTGTGCCTCTTCAAGTTCATCTTTGGCTCCGGGTCATCTTGGAATCATTTTTTTTTTTTTTCCATTCTGTTTCCCGTCCTATAACTTTAGCTTTTGGTTATTACATTCTAGGTCGCTGCTTGTAGTATTTAAAATTTCTCTTCTACTTGGTTTTCAATTACTGAATGAAACATAGTGTGTTTTTACCAAACATTGTTCTTGTTTCCTCCCCTTTAGAGGAATCTTTTAAAAGACAGTAGTTTCACTAGGCCCCTCTCAAATGTCTAGAGATGTCTAAGAGCAACTGGGTTACAGAGTTATCTGTTACAGTGCTTGGCTAAACTTGATTGCCTCACTGCTGCTAGGAGTTGACAGCCAGCAGTGACTACTCAAGGACAAAGTATGGCACTGGGATGGACTTCCTCTTTGAACAACTCTGATGTCAATTTACTGTACTTAAATAAACTAATGTTCAAATACCCCATGAATCACAGCACGCCAGGCCTCCCTGTCCATCACCAACCCCCGGAGTTCACAGACTCACGTCCCTTGAGTCGGTGATGCCATCCAACCATCTCATCCTCTGTCGTCCCCTTCCCCTCCTGCCCCCAGTCCCTCTCAGCATCAGAGTCTTTACCAGAGCCTTTAGCTCAGTAGTAAAGTACATCCAGTGAAAGTCTTTTGTAATCTAAGTTATGGGAAAGTTCTTTATTTAATAATAAGTTAAATAATAGTAGCATAATGACTAAACACATGTAGCTCTTTGAACTTGCCTTATGAATACAATTCATCCTTGTGTGCTTTACTTCCATTGTGGGTAGTAATCCTTTACCAGTAGACTCCCATATATGCTTTGTGGCAAAAAAAGAAAAAAGGAAATAAAATGATATAATCTAAAGCAAAAAATCGTAGACTGTTTAAGTAAAAAATATAGTATGAAATTAAAATATATGCTAAGAATCTGCAGTTGAGGTGTGCTTGAGAATGAATACCTTGGCTGACAAGACATATAAACTGATACTTTATATTAAGGGTTCATTAACATATAAACAAGTGGTTTACTTTTAGTGTCAGAAGTGACATTAAAGTTAATTCTTGGCCCTGGAATCAAGTGCTCAGAGATATTGATTTAATGAAAAATAAAAATATGAATATTTTTACAGTGAAAGAGAATTTTTGCTTATTAGCTAAAAATAATGTAACTTTTAAAAATGATTATTTTTTATTTGCTAAAGCTGTCTCATATGAGGAAAGTAAGATATTAAACTAGACCTTGCTAATATTTTACAGCATTAGTTTGAGAGCAAAGGTCGTTTTGTCTATCTGTGCATTTGGTGAATATATTTTATTCCACTGGTTTAGCGTTAATTCGTTACTGAATGTGAAAACAGTCTATATACTAGGAGTATCTATCACCCCTTTGATTTAGAGTACACTGGCTAACACGACTAGCAAGATTTGTGTCTCCATTACTTGCATAGTTACATAGGCAGCCTTCAGAATTTTTTTAATGATAACTTTCTCCCCAAGTGTTCTAAAATCAAGCATATATTAATAATGATATAATACAAATCTCAACCTGTATAGCAAACTAGTACTAACTAGTCCAGCTAAATATTATTAATATTATGATCATAAAAGTGTATATTGAGAACTGCGACTTCAATATCCACAAAAAGGAAAGAAGTGATTTAAACTAATAATCCAGTACTTTAATAGTTCTGCTTCCAGTCTATACCCTGAATACATATAAAGTTTTCAATTTTATTTTATTTATTTTGTGTAAACTTCCTGAGTACAGTGTGTTGATTTGATTATATATATATTTTAATATGAATACCCTTATCAGTTCAGTTTGGTTCAGTCGCAGTCACGTCTGAGTTTGCGACCCTGTGGACTGCAGCCCACCAGGCTTCCCTGTCAATCACCAACTCCCAGAATTTACTCAAACTCATGTCCATTGAGTCGGTGATGCCATCCAACCATCTCATCCTGTCGCACCCTGCTCCTCCTGCCCTAAATCTTTCCCAGCATCATGGTCTTTTCAGATGAATCAGTTCTTGGCATCAAGTGGCCAAAATACTGGAGTTTCAGCTTCAGCATCAGTCTTTCCAGTGAATATTCAGGACTGATCTCCTTTAGGATGGACTGGTTGGATCTCCTTGCAGTCCAAGGGACTCTCAAGAGTCTTCTCCAACACCACAGTTCAAATGCATCAATTCTTCAGTGCTCAGCTTTCTTTATTGTCCAACTTTGACACCTATACATGACTACTGGAAAAGCCATAGCTTTGACTAGACGGACCTTTGTTGGCAAAGTAATTTCTCTGCTTTTTAATATGCTGTCTAGGTTTGTCATAACTTTTCTTCCAAGGAGCAAACATCTTTTAATTTCATGGCTGCAGTCACCATCTGCAGTGATTTTGGAGACCCCAAAAATAAAGTCTGCCACTGTTTCCAGCGTTTCCCCATCTATTTGCCATGAAGTAATGGGACCAGATGTCATGATCTTAGTTTTTGGAATGTTGAGTTTTAAGCCAACTTTTTTCTCACTTTCATTAAGAAGAGGCTCTTTAGTTACTCTTTGCCATAAGTGAGGTGTCATCTGCATATTGGAGGTTATTGATATTTCTCCTGGCAATCTTGATTCCATCTTCTGCTTCATCCAGCCCAGTGTTTCTCATGATGTACTCTGCATAACTTAAATAAGCAGGGTGACAATATACAGGCTTGACATATTCTTTTCCCAATTTGGAACCAGTCTGTTGTTCCATATCCAGTTCTAACTGTAGCTTCCTGATGTGCATACAGATTTCTCAGAAGGGAGATCAGAGGGTTTGGTATGCCCATCTCTTTAAGAATTTTCCACAGTTTGTTGTGATACACACAGTCAAAAGCTTTTGCATAGTCAATAAAGCAGAAGAGGATGTTTTTCTGGAACTCTTGCTTTTTTGATGATGCAGTGGATGTTGGCGATTTGAGCTCTGGTTCCTCTGCCTTTTTTAAATCCAGCTTGAACATCTGGAAGTTCACAGTTGATGTACTGTTGAAGGGTGGCTTAAAGATTTTTGAGCATTACTTTACTAGCATGTGAGATGAGTGCAAGTGTGCAGCAGTTTGAGCATTCTTTGGCATTGCCTTTCTTTGGGATTGGAATGAAAACTGCCCTTTTCCAGTCCTGTGGCCACTGCTGAGACTTCCAAATTTGCTGGCATATTGAGTGCAGCACTTTCACAGCATCATCTTTCAGGATTTGAAATAGCTTTCTAAGGCCCACTTGACTTCACATTCCAGGACATCTGGCTCTAGGTCAGTGATCACACCATCATGATTATCTTGGTTGTGCAGATCTTTTTTGTACAGTTCTTCTGTGTATTCTTGCCACTTCTTCTTAATATCTTCTGCTTCTGTTAGGTCCATAGCATTTCTGGCCTTTATTGAGCCCATCTTTGCATGAAATGTTCCCTTGGTATCTCTAATTTTCTTGAAGAGATCTCAGTGTTTCCCATTCTGTTGTTTGCTCTATTTCTCTGCATTGATCTCTGAGGAAGGCTTTCTTATCTCTTCTTGCTGTTCTTTGGAACTGTGCATTCAAATGGGTATATATTTCCTTTTCTCTTTTGCTTTTCACTTCTCTTCTTTTCACAACTATTTGTAACACCTCCTCAGACAACCATTTTGCCTTTTTGCATTTCTTTTTCTTGGGGATGCTCTTGATCCCTGCCTCCTGTTCAGTGTCATGAACTTCCATCCATAGTTCATCAGGCACTCTGTCTATCAGATCTAATCCCTTAAACCTATTTCTCACTTCTACTGTATAATCGTAAGGGATTTGATTTAGATCATACCTGAATGGTCTACTGGTTCCCTACTTTCTTCAGTTTAAGTTGAATTGGCAATAAGCAGTCAGCTCCCAGTCTTGTTTTTGCTGACTATATAGAGTTTCCCCATCTTTGGCTGCAAAGAATATAATCGATCTGATTTTGGTATTGATTATCTGGTGATGTCCATGTGTAGAGTCTTCTCTTGTGTTGTTAGAAGAGGGTGTTTGCAATGACCAGTGTGTTCTCTTGGCAAAACTCTATTAGCCTTTGCCCTGCTTCATTCTGTACTCCAAGGCCAAATTTGCCTGATACTCCAGGTATTTCTTGACTTCCTACATTTGCATTCCAGTCCCCTATAATGAAAAGGACATCGTTTTGGGGTGTTAATTCTAGAAGGTCTTGTAGGTCTTCATAGAACCATTCAACTTCAGCTTCTTCAACATTACTGGTCGTAGCATGAGTGAGTGTGTGATAGTTGCTCAGTCATACCTGACTCTTTGCAACTCCATGAACTGTAGCGTGCCAGGCTCCTTTGTCCATGGAATTCTTCAGAAAAGATTACTGGAGTGGGTTGCCATTTCCTTCTCCAATGGTCAGGGCATAGACTTGGATTTCTGTGATATTAAATAGTTTGCCTTGGAAACGAACAGAGATCATTCTGTTGTTTTTGAGATTGCATCCAAGTACTGCATTTCGGACTTTTGTTGACTATGAGGGCTACTCCATTTCTTCTAAGGGATTCTTGCCCACAGTAGTAGATGTAATAGGCATCTGAGTTAAATTCACCCATTCCAGTACACTTTAGTTCATTGATTCCTAAAATGTAGATGTTCACTCTTGCAATCTCTTGTCTGACTGCTTCCAATTTACCTTGATTCATGGACTTAACATTCCAGGTTCCATGCAGTATTGCTCTTTACAGCATCAGAGTTTACTTCCATCACCAGTCACATCCACAACTGTGTGTTGTTTTTTCTTTGGCTCCGTCTCTTCATTTTTCTGGATTTATTTCTCCACTGATCTCCAGTAGCATATTGGGCACCTACCGACCTGGGAAGTTCATCTTTCAGTGTCCTATCTTTTTGCCTTTTCACACTGTCCATGGGGTTGTCAAGGCAAGAATACTGAAGTGGTTTGCCATTCTCTTCTCCAGTGGACCATGTTTTGTTAGAATTCTCCACCATGACCTGTCTGTCTTGGATGGCCCTACATGGCATGGCTCATAGTTTCATTGAGTTAGACAAGGCTGTGTGGTCCATGTGATCAGATTAGTTTTCTGTGATTGTCATTTTCAGTCTGTCTGCCCTCTGATGGAGAAGGATAAGAGGCTTATGGAAGCTTCCTGATGGGAGAGACAGACTGATGGGGAAACTGGGTCTTGTTCTGATCAGGTAGTAGGGGGACATAACTCAATAAATCTTTAATCCAATTTTCTGTTGATGGGTGGGGCTGTATTTCCTCTTTGTTATTTAACTGGGGCCAAACTATGGTGGAGGTAATGAAGGTAATGGAGACGTCCATCAAAGGTCCCATGCATGCAGTGCTACACTCCATGCTCTCAACCCTGCACCAGGCCACTGGTGACCCACACCTCTGCCGGAGCCGCCTGGACACTCCTGGGCAAGTCTGAGTCAGTCTCTTGTGGGGTCACTGCTCCTTTCTCTTGGATCCTGATGAGCACAAGGTTTGTTTGTGCCCTCCAAGTGTCTGCTTCCCCAGTCTTGTGTAAGTTCTGGCACCTCTACAGTGGGGTTAATGGTGACCTCTTCCAAGAGGGCTTATGCCATGCCCAGGTGTACTGCACCCAAAGCCCCTGCCCCTGTGGCAGTCCACAGCTGACCTGTACTTCTAGAGACACTCAAACACAGTTCTGTCTCAGTCTCTGTGGGGTCTCTGGGTCCTGGTTCACGCAAGGTTTGTTTGAGCCCTCTGAGCATCTCTAGCAGGTATGGGGTTTGATTCTAAATGCAGTTTCGCCCCTCCTTACATCTTGGTAGGGCTTCTCCTTTGCCCTTGGATGTGGGGTATCTCCTCAAAGTTGCTCCAGCACCATGCAGCCACCGCTCCAGCACCACGCAGCCACTGCTCCAGCATCTACTACCTTGCTGGGGCTTCTTTGCCCTTGGATATGGGGTATCTCCTCAAAGTCTCCCCAGTGCTGGGCAACCATGACTCCAGTGCCTACCATCTTGCTGGGGCTTCTCTGCCCTTGGATGTGAAGCTAATACACTTCTATCACATTACATAGTTATTTTATTATTACTGTTTATTTTTATGGTGGCAACGTTTAAGATCCAGTCTTTTAGCAACTTTGAAGTTTACGTAGTATTGTCTATACAGTTTTCAGTTGTTTTGATGCTTTGTTTGTATCAAATCATAAGAGACTGTACTTTCAGATCATTTAATGACAGATAATGTAACTTCTAGAAGATGAGAATCAGTCCGGCTATATGTGTGTTTGTACTTACAGTTTTGAGGATTTAAGATGAAAGCTCACAAAATCATTGGTCACCATGATGGAGCTATGCTGTTGCTGCTTTTAAGTTGCCAAGTCTTGTCCAGCTTCTCTGTAACTCCGTGGACTGTAGCACATCAGGCTCCATGCAGTTCTCCAGGCAAGAATACTGGAGTGGGTTGCCATTTTCTTCTGTAGGGCTTCTTCCCGGACCAGCGATCAAACCCGTGTGTCCTGCATTGGCAGGCTGATTCTTTACCACTGAGCCACTTAGGGAAGCTCTGTTGCAGGTAGACAAGTAGATAAACATAACATACACAAAACATTCAGTGAAAATAAATGTAATATAAGGGTTGTGTTAAATCAGTCTTTGCAAAGATGTAACACTACCATTAGTCTTAGAATAATGAGAAGAAAGAAAAAGAAAAATTGCTTGGAGAGAAAAGCTGTTGACATAGACAGGGCCCTTTTATCCATCCAGCACTGTAGGCATAGTACTTTCAGGGATCCATAAGAATGTTTTGAGTTCTTTTAAAATATGAAGAAAAGCATGAACCTTTATATTGAAGAAAATGTTTTAGTATATAATACTATTATTTTAATATTTCTACCACTGGACTCACAAAATATAGTTTTAAATATATTATGTAGTTTAAAACTATTATTATCATAAATTTTTTAATGGCGAGAAGGGGGTTTATGAAGACAAGATTTCTTAGGGCCCAGGAAGATGATTATGTAGCCCTGGTGGTGGGTAAAACAGTAAATAATTTTGAAAGAATTTCACATAGTTGCCTTTTATATAGAGTCCTACTGCTTCCCTTCTTTCTCTTCTCCAATCCTCTTATCTACTCTCTTACATTCCGTGTTTACTTATTCTGTGTCTGAGGTCAGAATGTCATTCTTATTTATAGGTCACTTTGTTAACATAATCCTCTAGTAGCTTGAATCGTGATATTGAACAACCCATCCCAATATTCATTTACCTTCTCATCCAAAACAAAGGTCAGGGTACTATTTACTTCATACAATAATTTGTGTATTGTATGAAGTGTAGCAGTTTACATAAAGGTAGAAGATTTTAGTAACTCTGTGTAATGCAGTTAACTATAAGACAAAATAAATTTAATAAAAATATGAAAGGAACAAAAATGATGTTCATGTAATACTATTTTTCTTTCCATATTTTATTTCTTCTTTATTTGTTGAGTACTTCATTCAGATATAGTGAAACAATCAAAAACTGACATCAAAAAGAAAACTTTACATTATTTGTAACTGAGATGCTTTTTAAGTTTAATATATGAGCCATATATATATATATATACATTTTGTTTCTTTAAACATTTATCACAAAGATACTGTTTATTATTTTTTGAGGAAAATATATGATATGCCTTCAGATTTTTCCTTTGTAATTTTAAAAGAATACAATTGCCCCTTCATCTGATTTTGAATAGTTAAGTATTTTTGTTACTTGCAAATAGCTACCAGATTTCCATGGTGAAGAAGGGGATTTTTATATGATCCCTGTAATTATAAAGAGATTTCCTTAGTGAGTGAAGTGCCTCGTTTATGCACCTCTACTGAAAAAAATAAAAACAACATTGTAGTAAATATTATATGAGTAGCAATAGTAAAAAAAAATTGCAAGATCAGTACAACCAGAAATCATCGAAAGAAATATGAATACAGCAAAACCACTAGGAATGGCACAAATCCAATTTAGGATAAAATTAACACAGAGTCCTATTTTCATGTCCAAACACCTGGCTATATGGCTAAAAGGGAAAAGTAGGTTGGATAGTTATTGTGGGATTGTGATAAGAACCTTAGACCTTGTAGCTTAGCTACAAATAGGCTCAACTTCTGTGTTGGTCTATGCAAGTGGAACTGTATTGGTTTTCTAGTGTACCCTCAGTTCAGTTCAGTCGCTCCGTCGTGTCCGACTATTCGCGACCCCATGAATCGCAGCACGCCAGGCCTCCCTGTCCATCACCGACTCCGGGAGTTCACTCAGACTCACATCCGTTGAGTCAGTGATGCCATCCAGCCATCTCATCCTCTGTCGTCCCCTTCTCCTCCTGCCCCCAATCCCTCCCAGAATCAGAGTCCTTTCCAATGAGTCAACTCTTCGCATGAGGTGGCCAAAGTACTGGAGTTTCAGCTTCAGCATCTTTCCCTCCAAAGAAATCCCAGGGCTGATCTCCTTCAGAATGGACGGGTTGGATCTCCTTGCAGTCCAAGGGACTCTCAAGAATCTTCTCCAACACCACAGTTCAAAAGCATCAATTCTTCAGTGCTCAACCTTCTTCACAGTCCAACTCTCACATCCATACATGACCACTGGAAAAACCATAGCCTTGACTAGACGGACCTTTGTTGGCAAAGTAATGTCTCTGCTTTTGAATATGCTATCTAGTTTGGTCATAACTTTCTTTCCAAGAAGCAAGCATCTTTTAATTTCATGGCTGCAGTCACCATCTGCAGTGATTTTGGAGCCCAAAAAAATAAAGTCTGACACTGTTTCCAGTGTTTACCCATCTATCTCCCATGAAGTGATGGGACTGGATGCCATGATTTTTTTTCCTGAATGTTGAGCTTTAAGCCAACTTTTTCACTCTCCACTTTCACTTTCATCAAGAGGCTTTTTAGTTCTTCACTTTCTGCCATAAGGCTGGTGTCATCTGTAGTTTTAATTGTTGCATTTAAAAAATTTTATAAGCTATTTGTGAAGTTATATATATATATATATATAAATTCAAGATTAACTTTTATTTTCATTGGTCATTATAATGTTCATTCTTATATGCTTTCTTGTTTGGAAGAAGACAAGAAATAGAGCCTGTATTGGTGAAATGAGTTAGCATTTGATAGGCCTCTAGGTTTATAATGGGAAAAAGTTTGGAAATTGGGTATAATTCTCACTGTAGTTTTGTTTCTGCCTCTTCCTCCATCTCTGTAATATTCTAGTTGAATGGCAGATGGTTTCTCAAACTGTGTTAAATCTTTGAGAAATAGTTCAGCTGTCCTTTTACTTCTGACATGAAGTTCTGTATGCTACTATGTTCTTCATTGTATTTTCTATTACTTCTCTTTCATTCTAAGCACCCTCTACATTTAGTCTTTTTTTCAACACTCTCCAATACTGTCTGCACCCAGGTGTATTATGACTGCCAGAATGACAGCAGAAAATGGTTGCAAAGGAGGCCGTGCTTTACCTACATCTTAAATGCCGCATCCTTCAGAGTAGTGATAGGGGAGAGAAGTCATCTCAATTAAGCTAACATTTATGCAATATTTTAGGTATGAAATATGCTAGATGAAAACATGAAAAGGGCACATTTTATCTTTGAGAATTCACAATCTCAGAAAATGGATATGCATAAAAGTCCTAATTAACGCTTTGATAATACTGTGGTGAGTGTTACAAGTGGAGGGGTTTATGATATGCTATGGGAGTTTATGGGCTTCCCTGGTAGATCAACTGGTAAACAATCTGCCTGGAGTGCAGGAGACCTGGGTTCAATTAATGGATGGGGAAGATCCCCTGGAGAATGGTTAGGCTACCCACTCCATTATTCTTGGGCTTCTCTGGTGCCTCAGACGGTAAAGAATCCACCTGCAAAAAAAAAAAAAGAATCCACCTGCAGTACGGGAGACCCTGGAGGAAGGCATAGCTACTGTCTCCAGTATTCTTTCCTGGAGAATCTCCATGGACAGTGGAGCCTGGCGAGATACATTCCATTGGGTGACAAAGAGTCGGACACAACTGAGTGACTAAGCACAGCACATGGGAGTTTATGGGAGAAGAACAGCATTTTCTGGCTGAAGAAGAAAAGGAACAAATGGTTCCAGAGCAGTGCTGCTGAAAATGTGGTCTGTGCTTCATCAAGAAAGTCTTGGTAGGAAAAGAACATCAGCTGAACTCAACTTAAGGGTGCTTATTGATAGGGTTGATTTCCATTTGGGGGCAGCTTGTTGTGGATTGGTACTTTGAGGACCACTCTTCAAACACATCCAGTTTATGTGTGCAAATCACAATAAATCAAAAATGAGTTGGATTCATTTCAAATGTGGGACAGTAGGGTGGCTCTTGGAGGGGTTTCACTGAGAGAGTGGAAGTGAAGAAGGGCTTTCTAAAAACAAAAACAGATAAGCTTAGTCTTGAAGTATAGCTATGATTTGAAAATGCAAGATGATGTGGAGAGAAATTGAGTGGAAGGGGATATTCCAAGCAGAGCAAAAGGGAAGAGCTCAGAAAAAGGAACACATCTAGGTATGGCTGTGAAAAGTTGTGCACAATGTACTTCTGTTTATGTGTATTCAGGAAATTTCTAGGTATGTGTGTGGTGGTGGTTGTTACTCAGTCTCTAAGTCATGTCTCTCTTTGCGACCCCATGGACTGCAGCATGCCGGGCTCCTCTGTCCTCCACTATCTCCCAGAGCTTGCTCAAATATATGTCCATTGAGTTGGTAATACTATCTAACCATCTCATGCTCTGCCGACTCCTTCTCCTTTTGCCTTCAATCTTTCTGAGCATTGGAGTCTTTTCCACTGAGTCAGCTCTTCATATCAGGTGGCCAGAATATTCGAGCTTCAGCTTTAGTAACAATAGGTAAAATTGGTTATTTGATTAGAGTGTGCTTTCAAAGAATCTAGTGAAAAGGAAATAATATTTATCAAAAGGTAAATATGGGCTAGGAATTCTGTTAAACCTTTATATTTGTCGGGTCATGTAATGTTTACCTGTGAAAACACAGTATCATTATTTTCATTTTCTTGATATGGATACTAAAGCAGAGAGAATGAAATAAAGTCACAAGTCCAATAAGAATGGGACTGACTCAAAAAACCATATTTTAGTGGAATAAAGTTGAAAAATTAGATTAATGGCAGATTGTAAGGGGTCTTGAGTACTATCAGAAATTTGGAGTTTATAATCTGTAATTGTTCGGGAACCATGAAAGGATAGAGATGCATAAATGGCTTTATAAACATACTGTTTCATGAATTAAACATTAATTTATGATTTAGTTTTGACTCTAAATATGTGTTTTAGGATAGAAAGCAAAAAAGCCTAATCCTAATTTGTCTCCAGACCAAATCTGTGGAAGCAGAATTGAACCAGGGTTTAGTCTGGGATGTAGTGAGAATAAGGGGAGATGCGCCCCCTGTTTCAACAAATCCTTCAAATATTTTGGCCAGTAATTGACTGATTTGTAGTTTAAATAAACACATAAAGTATCAAGTTAGTTCTGTGAAATAAGACCAACCATTTTTTCCTCTGTTCTGTATCAGGAAAAAAAAATACTACTGAGGACTGGATTATACAGAGACTGCAGTAGGCCTGTGAAGAGTATGAGAAAGGACCAGGAATATCTATATTTACTTTTCTTGGTCAAATATGAAAAAAATAGTTTTTACTTGCTTCAGAGTACTTGCAGTATATTTTATTCCCTGCCTTAACATTATTCCACCAGACCAGTCAAAATGTGGTAAAATTAAATGGATAGTTGAGCATTTTGGAAACATCAACAAAAAGAAATCTTGTTTGACTTCTTGTTCCTAGACTTGCTGAGTTGAGCCGTGAAACAGAACAGTTTACCTCAAATAGAAAAGGCATCATATGAAATCTGGATTATACCAGTTAATGTTAAAAGTAGTTGAGATTTTAGCACAGTTGTTGAAAAATCAAGATAAAAGGGAAGAAAGAAAAAAAGAAGGAAGGAAGGGAAAGAAATTAAAATTATGTACCTGGGATTTTTGTCATTTCTCCACATTTTCTTCAAAATGTTGTTTTCAATTGAGAATAAAACTATTAATTGGTTTTTAGTTTATATGTACATATATATATGAGATACATACATATGTATAGTGTGTCTGTAAATATATATTATTAGCAATTAAAGTCAATTTTTATATTGACTTTTGTATGCAAAATTTATTTTTAATGTCTTCTTTATTATTTACATCTAGCTGCAGTTTAATTTACAGATCTACTTTTCACAGTAAGAAGGAGCACCGTCCATTTGGTGGTGGTGTAGTACCTAGAAAAAACCTATTCCTTTCCATAGGGACAGACAGGCCATTTAGTCCATTTCAGTGAAGGCAAATAATAAAAACTCCTAACCTGTTTTCTATATTTATCCATTTTTTTAAATTTAAATACAGAATGGTAAGAGTTTTAGAATAGTTAAAGATTGAAGGTAAGACAGTTATATGATTTTGTTGTTGTTGTTGTATATTTTCCACTCATAGACCTATAGAATTTTAAACCTGGCCTTAGCTTTTAGAGGTCTTTTATTGCACAACTCTCATTTTTGATACAGAAAAAATAAAGTTCATAGAGATTAAGAGACTCACTTATGAAAAAAGTAGTGGTTTTTCCTCCACTCCTGTGTGATTGGGAGAATGATGGTGCAACTTTAAAGAGGAAAAGCAAAAACGAGCCAAGAGCAACAGCTGGTTGGGGTGACAGGATTCTGATTTCACATGTATGTGTGTTGGGTTTTATGTACTGAGATATTTAGGTGGAAAACAGACTATTAGAAATGCCTGATTGAAACTTTCCTGCTAAGAGATAGACATGTGAAAATTACATGCATATATCCAAAATTTCAAATTAATTTATTCCACAAGTGTTTATTAAGCATTTACAATTCCTCAAGGAAGTAAACCTAGGCCAAATTTTAAAGCTTGAATTTAATTTGAAAGAGGCAGAGAAGTGAGAAAATGAGGAGTGTGTGGCCTGGAGAAAGCAAGGAGTTAAATGATGGTTCTATTGCTAAGTGGGGTGAAAAGAGATGATTGCTAAGTTTGTGGATTATTCAAAGGAGTTCGTAATTTTTTTTTCTTTCTGAAAGCTGGGTGAAAGCTACTGAAAGATCTTCATATAAATGTCAAGAACAGACCCCTAAAAGAGAGAGTTTAGGGAAAAAAGTAGGAAATTATTCTGGCTGTTGAATATATTTTAGAGGATTTAAGGTCTTAACAGGCAATGTTGGGGGTAAGAATGAACAGCAGAGGATGAGCCACCAGAAATTCAGGTAAAGAATTGTCAATCATCTCAAATATTTTAAAGTCATGAAATATGTTGGCTTCAGCAATTGGAAGATGATTTGTTTTCCCTCTAGGACCTCGAATAGTGCTTTTCAAAAAGTAAGCATTTGGTTAACAACTTTTGTGTGCATTCCTTATTCATGAGTGTGAATGGTGGGGGGGCAGTGTTTAAAATGTCATTTAGAAGTTTGCCAAAATATTTTAAAGTTGGAAATACAAGTTAAAGAAGATGAAATATAAGATGTAGCCAATTAAAAATATCAAAGAATATGGAACATGTCAATAAAGCACATTATGAAACCAAATGGGCATATTAGAACTGTTGTATGGAATTGAGAGATGACATGGAGATAAAACGAACTTTGATTAAAAAATTAAATTTGATTAAAAAATAGATTATGGTTAGTAAAGTTAGAGCAATTACTCATTTTCAGCCCAGTAAAAAGCTGTATAGTATAATGGTTAGAAACACAATTGAAGGAATAAGAGAGATATGAGTTCAAATTATTTATTAACTTGAAGTACCTGACTTAAACTGAGCATCTGTATGTGTAAAAGCATCCATAATAGTACTTCCTTCATAGGTCTATTAGGAGGGATCAAAGTAATGTCCTACTAAAAACTCCAGTGTAGTTACTGACTCATTAATAAGTTTAGTGAAGTCATGCTTTTTTAACTTTGCTAAGCGTATACCTTTAGGTTCTGAATGAAATCAGAGGTTAATTATGGTAAATAAAGAACACTGTAATACAAATATATTAAATGGAAAAATCTTTACGCATGTTGCAATCAGAGTGGTATGTAAGATGGCCATATAAAAACTCACAGTTATTCAAATTGTCAAATTATGGAATTGACATCCAAGGAAGTGGTGAAAGCTTCATCATTTTGGGTCCTTTTGAACTAGATTCTACCACACTCAAGAAATCCTGTGGTCAAATTCATATCCTTTCCACCAGTTGCATAGTTCTTCCAGGTACAGACCTGCTATTGACTTTCCTGTTTCCATGCACAAAGCTGCTATTCACTTCCAGGAAGATCGGTGGCTCTGTGGAATTGGATAAGAATTTGGCCAACAATGAGCGATTTGAATGAATGAATTTGGAATTGGCAAGAAAATACAAACATATGCCACATTTACTTGGTACGTTCATGCTTCAAGAGAACTCAGGTAGCACGTAAATTCTGTGCAAAGAGCCAGAGATTTTCAACAAGAAACTATGACAAAAGCAGCCTAAATCTTTTCTGTGTATTTTTGTCATATTCAAAGAACAAAGCAAAAATATCATATTTAATTCCTGCTCATTGGAATGCCTCTTCTGGTAAAAGATTGTCTTCTGATACGTCATGTATGTGTGCATGCTCAGTAGAGTTTGACTCTTTGTGACCCTACGCACTGTAGCCCACAAGAGTGCTCTGTCCGTGGGATTTCCCGGCAAGAAGACTGGAGTGAGTTGCCATTTCCTCCTCCAGGAGATCTTCCCAACCCAGGGATCGAACCCATATCCCCTGCATTGCAAGCAGATTCTTCACCACTGTGCCACCTGGGAAGCCTAGTAGAGTCATGTATAGCACCTAGTGTTTACAGAGCTGCTATCAGAGAACAGGGCTAGCAATTTTGTTTTAGGCTAAACTAATGTGTGGATTTATTAACTTTTTTTCAGACATACTGTTTTTTTTTTTTTTTTAAGTCAGTCTTCATTAGCTTGACTGATACTGATACTGATACTGCTGCTGCTGCTGCTGCTGCTGCTGCTAAGTCGCTTCAGTCGTGTCCGACTCTGTGCGACCCCATAGACGGCAGCCCACCAGGCTCCACCTTCCCTGGGATTCTCCAGGCAAGAACACTGGAGTGGGTTGCCATTTCCTTCTCCAATGCATGAAAGTGAAAAGTGAAAGTGAAGTCGCTCAGTCGTGTCCGACTCTAGCGACACCACGGACTGCAGCCTACCAGGCTCCTCCGTCCATGGGATTTTCCAGGCAAGAGTACTGGAGTGGGGTGCCATTGCCTTCGACTGATACTGCATTGCTTGCAAATTAAATGTTGTCCTTTGCTTTATGTAGGCAAGATATAACCACTGTGTGTGGGACCCACTTGTGTACTGGTGTTAAGTTAGAGGTAGCCTGAGCTTTCTCTTATTTTTAGTAGTAAGCAAATTTCTTCTCTGGATATTATTACTCATGCAGTTTTTAGTACCAGAGATACTGGGCCTTTAAAAAGGAAGAGATGTTACATTTCTGACAGCTTTTCCCTTCCACTGACTGAAACAATAAAAATAAACATGAAGCTGTCGGAATGGCCTCTGCATTTAATGTCATTTGCATGTGATTTCCTTTGCTTCTCTAGATAATTGAATTTACTCAGACAATTTATTTTTTAAATGTGTAGTCTCTGTAAACAGAAACATCTTAACTAAAGACAACCCTTTTATTTCCTCTTAATGAAATATATACATGTGTGTGTATACTTCTGTTAGAACCAAGGGAATAGAAGAAAAATAATGGAAACACCAAAAATGTACTGTAAAAAAATTAATTAAAGAGAGGAAGTGTGACTCCTGAAACCAAATATCCTCTCTTTGTGTTCACCCCCTGTCAATGTTCAAGGTCTCTAGGTGCTCAATGGGAGCTTTTTAATTATTTTTCCCTGTTTGATGTGCTAAGTATAATGAATGGATAGCAAAGGACTTTTGTAAGAAGCCACTGTGTTTGTCTCATCTCAGAGTCGGTAAACATAGCAATACCTTGATAGGTTACCATCCTGAGACTCAGTCTTATAGATCTCAGACTTAAAGACAGTATGTAAATTGAGCTCTATTAGTCAAACTAAGTAGCTTTATAACACAAATAAAACTATATTCTTTGGCTGTGGGGAGGATAAAGAATAGAAGCCATTATTTTGGATTGCCACTTTAGTGGATTATAGAGCATCAAATCAGAATCACATGGGATATCAGAAATATTCAGGAATGTTAAGAAATTAAGAATTCAAGTAGAATTGTAAAAGAGAATGAATCTGTCCAAATTCTAAAATTATTTGTCTTCTTTTTATAATAATTTAGGATTTAGTATTTTATTATAAATTAGAATTTAGTATAATAGAATTTCATTTTTAATACATATACCCCAATAAGTTCCCTGGACAGAATTTATTAATGGAGCAAAACCACTATCACTTCTTATTTAGACCTGTGACCACAACTCAATAAAGCAATCATAGCAGTAGATTTCTGCAGAACTTTTTTGTTGTTCATTTTTATTTTTTCCTCATTTTAACATCACCTCTAAGAAGTTTGGAGGTGGAACATCCAGAACCAGGAATTCAACATTCTCAAAGTCCATTGTACATAAGGGAAAGATGTGTCAGTTTCTAATGTTCTTCTTATTTTTCATGGTGCTATCTTTTTTTCATACCTTAGTCTTAACTTCCTAGAATAATGAGGAAAAATCCTTCTTCTGACATTTTATTCTAATTTCTGTTTTGTGTACTCTACAGGTGCTCATTGTTATTTCCATGTACTTGTTTTTCTTTACAAAATGTTGTTCATCTTTCAATGTCCAATTGTAGATAACAGTAAAATGTCAAAAATTTTACACGGTAAACTGGAGTCCCAGAAGCAGAAGGCGATACTCACTTATAACTGCCATGTTTAGAAATATGTGAAGAGGACCCGGCCTTTGCTCCTTTCCCTGAGTGGGCATTTTCCAAGAATTCCTGAACTAAAATGCATTTTAACCATTCACTAGAAAATAATGATTCATAAGTCACTTTACTACCTTTGTAACCTGAAAATTATATTTCCAGGTGCATCTGTATCTGAATGTCCCACATACATTTAATACAGTTTTAAATACAGATTTAAAGATCTCAAACAATAAATGTATCATTTGAGTCCTGAGAGAGTTTATATAGCATCTCTTAGTTATAGTGCTAGGGTCAAAAGTTAGGGCTAATGCTCAAGGTATAAACTAATTTAGTTATATTATGTTTATTAGTTTTTTACATATACTGATTCTAGCTTAACAATCATCTCTGTTTGCTAACCATTCTGTTTTTGTCAATACTGTATTCGCTATTCCAACCTCCTAAGCAACAACTGTGTTTACTTTGACTCCTTCCTCCTTATTTTCAAGTTATTCAGTTTTACCATTACCTACTTGAATTTGTCTCAACTTCAGTTTGATGGTTTGGTTCTTTTTCTTTTCAACTCCTGTGTGCCTGCTCAGTTGTGTATGACTCTTCGCGACACCATGGACTGTAGCCTGCCAGGCTCCTCTGTCCATGGGATTTTCCAGGCAAGAATACTGGAGAGGATTGTCATTTCTTCATCCAGGAGATCTTCCTGACCCAGTGATCGAACCTGCTTCTCCTGCTTTGGTAGGCAGATTCTTTACCACTGATCCACCTAGGAAGCCCATAGAATCTAGAATACTTCTTTGTCTGCCAGATCAAATATAAATAATTTTATTTCACTTTCATGACCATTCATTAAAATAACCCTCTTATGATAGTATAGTCATTTAATATTCTCCATCTCTTTGTGTTAAGCCACTATATTCTCTTGTGTGTATGTGTGTGTGTGTGCACGTGTGCATACTATAAAATTTTCTGGATGATGCTTCTGGGAAGAATTGCTCTATTTTTCCTCTTTACCTGTTTTTTTCTAGAATTATATCAAAAGCTTATCTGTACATAAAGGAATAAATTATTTAACCTAATATATTTTTAATAAACACTAATAATAAGGTCTGGATAATCAGACCCTTTCTCTGACTTCATTGTATAGAAAGAAAAATAAATGATCCCAAAACATTGTGCTAACTGGTATGATAAAGTAGTTTCTATCTTCCTTTGAGTTTCAGGATTTTCTCTTTGAATTTCATGTGCGTGTATAATTTGCTACTACATAATTTAGTATTTATCATTGTTATGATTACTCATTGTTTCTTGTGTATTTTAAATGGCTCTCATATTTAATTTTCAACTCTGAGGGGAGTGAATCAGCTTGACTTTTTAATACCTTTAGCATCTCTTATAGAACCTGAATCAGTTGAGGAAGGCAGTATAATTTAATGATGACCAACATGGATTTTAAAGTTAGATGATCTTGAGTTTAATAACCCAGTTTACCATCTCCTATTATTACCTTGGGTAAATCCTCATCTGTTTAATAGGAATATAGCAGTCTTTGTGCAACTTCTGTGAAAATTAAATAAGGTAATATCCATAAAACTTTTAGAATGGTACCTTTTAAGAACTCAAATAATGGTAGCTATATTTTTACTGAAACCCTCTAATGAATTTGAATGGATTTTGTGCATGTGGTCAGAAAAATGCCTAGTAATTTAGAAATAATACCAAGTCTTCCAAACTATAAGACTAAAATAACAAAATTTATATATAACATTACTCATATTAATTGCAAAAAATGTTTGCAGAGAACCTAATGTTTTACAAAAAGAATTCCAGTGTCTTAATGATTTTGGATGCTACAAGATGGTCTTTATAAATCTGCTAAAGTAGGCTCAAGTAATTTTGATTCATACTATGAATAAATAGCTTGGCCAGTTGGGAAATTTTATAAGTGTGTGGACTTCTTGATAGCTTACAAATGAGAACTGAAGCTTATGTTTCTTCTGTCTCAAATCACTGCTTAATATCAATTCATGCTAAAGGTCCCTTTTAAAGAAATGCTGTTTTTACTATAAGTGGAGTACTCTATTGAAAGTCTTAATTAATGTAGAAAAAAATAGCTCTCTAGCTTTTTAAAAGCAGAAAGATGGGATTAGTGTAATGATATAGCATTTGACTGACATTGGGCTATGAAATCAGCCTGATATTCTGGGGCACTAATGTTGAGGGGCTCTATTCAAGGCGCAAATAAAACAAAGAGGAGGGAAGCTAGAAACAGAGTCAGTACCTCATCTGTTTTTCCTCATATTACCTCTGCTGTTTTGCATTTATAGTGTAAAGAAACCTAAAAATTTGTTTGCAAGAGAATCGAGTGGTGCTAGTGTTCTCATAAAGAAAGAAAAAAAAATGATATGTCCATCTCACAAGAAGAAAGAAAAATATGAAAGAAAAGTTGAAATATGGCATAATAAGTAATTGGTGTCATGTATTTATGAAAAATAATTCATTACTCTAATTTTTTTTCAGACTTTGACTTTAAAAAGTTTTATTTCGTAATGAGGAGTAATTGAACATTCTTTCTTTGATCATTTTCCAGAGTTCTCACTTTGTAGAGAACCATTAAACTGTGAAATTTGAAAATTGAGTATGTGACAGAGATAAAAGCACACTAATGTCGCATGACATTTTGTGAGCTAGTTTTTTTTTTCCCTTAAAAAAAGTTTGTATTATCTTTAAAAATGGGCCACCTCAAAAATATTTAAATTATTCCTTATGAAAAAAAAAGATTCCATGGATGCAGTTTGATTTCAGCAGAAAGAACTACAAAACTACTTATGTATGCATTTTCTGGTTTTGGTGGGGTAGGTAGAAGAGGGGGTTTTTCTCCTCTTTTCCACTTTCCTGGTAAAAGGTCTGACTTTTCCTTCATTTGTTTTTATATATTCTGTGTTTTGTTCATTGTTGTAGCCTCATATGATGGCCTGAAGCATATTTGATTTAGGAAATACTCATATAGCCCTGCCATTTTTCAGTTACCATCTTAGTAGTTTTGTACCTTGTTATATGTATATTAACTCATATAATCCCTTACCTAATATAACTCATTATTTTTTAATTTTTAATCCACTAATGAGCCAATGAGGTAGATGATAGTATTATCCCCATTTTACAAACACAGAGATAGGTTAAATAATTTGCCCAGGGTCACACAGCTAGTGAATGTGGAACCATAATTTGAGTCAGATCTATTTGGGTTCACATTCTCTGCATTTAACTGTGAACATTGTCTTGCTGATTCACAATTAGCCCTCGAAATACTTTGATTACACAAATCAAAGAGAAAATTGACTAAGTGAAATATTTCTTATTTTTCAATAATTATTTTATTACTACTAAATTCTGGAGATCTGGTATTATAGCACATATGAATTACTTATTTGTTATCCCATTTTATAGATGAAACTGAGGTTTGAAAAGTTTAAATAATTTCTTCAAGATTAATAAATGACAGTCTCCTGATTTGAACCTGGTGTACTGCCTCCTGCCTCCAGTAGGCTTCACCGTTGCTGCTTTCTGACATGATATTTTACTGGGTGAGGGGGTCACAGTTTATTTCACTTATCGCTGAACATATAGTCAGTTTCCATTTATTAATATAAATGATGCTAGCAAACACTTAGCTTAATATTAATAACTACTGAGTATCTATTCAGTTTTAGAAACTGTGCTCATTGCTCTGTTCAATGAAAAGAATTAATTTCCCAAACAGATCACAGGTTGAGGAATTCCTCAAGTATCGTTTCTTTCTTCAGACTCAGAGTGAATTGGTATCTAGTCAAGTTTATTAACAACTACATTAGGATTGTTTTAAAGGCTTCTTAGGAAAATGATAGGTGAATTATTATATATAATTAATGACTAGTTTTTCTTTACTTCTTAAAATATTATTATATAATCCACAATGCTAGTGTGAAATGAAAATGTTTTGATGTGTAGTCTAATTTTTGTTTAGAAACATCTTACTGTTGACCTTTGAGCCCTCAGGGAAGAGATCATCAAATGTCTTAAAAGTGTTTTTGCGAGATGTTTAAAGGTAAGGAAGACACAGCACACAAATCATCAGTAGGAAGATAATGAGGCTGTCACAACACAAAGTGTTCTTTGTTTTTACAGGTTCTGTTAGTTAATATATTAGAATTCTCTAAATGCCACTTTTGCTTATTAAGTGGTTTTGAGAGCACATGAAAACATACATTTTATTCTTGAACACAGCATTTCTGAGATTGTTAGTAAATGTGATTCTGGAAAAACAGCCATTAGACACTTCTGCCCATGTAGCATCCAGATGCAAATGAAGAGACATTCCGAAACTGTTTTTCCTGTTTCTACAATCTCTTATTAAATCAGAAAATTTGCCTTTAAATTTCTGTTTCACTCACTGGTATTGAATTAGATGGCAAATATGATGCTGCTTTAAAAATCAAAAGAAATATACTCTTATTGTTTTATTTTTATTTTATAAATGAAATTAAACTGTTAACAAATTCAAACCAAATTTTTAGTACATTTCTAAAAATAGTCTATTTCCTCAATGAAATAGACATAAATCTAATTCTTTAACCTGTACAATTAGTATGAAATCAGCAAATCCACCTCAGTTTCAGTATATTTCAGTATTTCAACATGGCTATTAAAAAAAGTCAGCATCATTTTTCTCCAAAAATGATGTTCAGTCACGTCTGGCTCTTTGCGCCCCAGGGTTTGAACCCAGGGGATCTTCCTGACCCAGGGATTGAACCTGGGTCTCCTACATTACAGGCAGACTCTTTACCTGTCTGAGCCACCAGAGAGGGTTTGCTAATAAATCTTCCCTGCCCCTCAGGCTCATCTCCCCTCTGGGATATAGTACCTCTGAGCTCACCTCTCAGTCTGTAACTTTATGATTGCTTTCATCACCACTGTAGCTTTTAATCATCTCCCTTTTTCATTCTCTCCCTCTTTTTCTCTTTTATCACTTACAAATTTTCCTGTATCAGTAGTTCTCTAACTTTAAGGTGTACCAGTCTCCCCTGGAAGTCTTGTTAAAATACATTTTGAGGCTTCACCTTTGGAGTTGCGGATTCAGAAAGTCTGGGATAAGGCCCGAGAAGAATGTGTTAAGTATTCCCATGTGTGCGTTAATCATTCAGTGGTGTCCGACTCTTTGCAACCCCATGGACTATAGCCTGCCAGGCTTCTCCATGAAATTCTCCAAGCAAATACTGGAGTGGGTAGCCATTCTCTTCTCCAGGGAATCTTCCTGATCCAGGGGATCGAACCCAGGTCTTCTGCATTGCAGGCAGATTCTGTACTGTCTGAGCTACCAGGGAAGCCCAAAGTATTCCCAGGTCATGCTAATAATGACACTGCTCACTGACCAGAGTGTGAAAGTTACATTTGTACGCATCACCTGTCATCTTCTGTTGTTGAGTACCATTTGAATGCATCTTAAGAGAGAATTCACTTTTAAATGTTTAGTCTTCTGATCAGTAATTGAGTGTGAATCATAGGTAATGTTTCATCTTAATGTTTGGTAAAAAAAAAATGCAAACTGAGTTAGACTTTTACTTAATGCCAATCTATTGTGCAGGAAAGGAATTTTTAAAAGATTCTATATTTTTAGGCTTGGAAAAAACATCAAATAGCTTTCACTTCTTTCGACATTGTCCAAAATACATTAAAAATACTTGAAATATGGACTGGATTATATATTTTAAAGTATAATGGAGCCCTTTTTATAAAATAATTATCTTTTACCTAAACTTGATGAAGCCTGTCACTGTTTAGAATGTTAGATCTGTTCTCAGAGTAGGTTGTGTCTCCATTACAGAGTCAAATGAACTTCTGAGGTTTCTACAGTATTCTTTAAAAATTAGACCTTGAGGAGGGATATGGAATATGAAACTTTCCATAGATCACAGAGAAAAAAATATGCAGTATATATTTAAGTATTGTGGAATTTCTACCCAGTTTTTTTTATTGTGATGACTGAATGATTATAATCATTCCATTATAAGAGGTTGAAATATGTAAAATGTAATCTTTCCTTAAAGTCTGGCTTTGGATTCCTATGACTAGCTTGCAGGCGATCTAGACTAGGCTGGTATAGCATGCTTAGCATACAATCCCCTAGGAATCTTTAGAAAAACACATATATCTAGCTTGCTGGTCCCATCCCTAGACAGATTTATGAACCACTCATCTAATAACTGGAATCTCAATTACTTTACCTTGTTTAAGCACTGAGAATTGTTGATCTCATGAAACTCAGTAAGTTTTACAAATGTGTTATCAGTGGCTTTTTCCAGTATAGAAAGGTGAACAGTTGTGATAAGTTCCATCTTTCTAGATGACTGAAAGTGACTCAAGCAAAACTACCTCTGCCAGTTTTTCATTTATTTGAATCACTGGATCTAAATATACGTTAAACACCTCTTTTTTAAGATAAAAGTTTAGAAAGGATTTTAAATCAGACAGCATTGATACCGACAGTAATCAGAAGCATAAAAGCCACCCTCCAGAGATCTATCAGTACTGACTTTTCTTTTTCAAGTGTTGGGTACTGACCATGTCCTATTCCCAGAATATTGAATTTAATCATGCTAACCAAAGAAAGATTCCTAGTGTTCTCTAGTGAGATTTTTTAAGTGTTGGTTTTTGCCTCAGTGTGTCCTTCCTCATATGTATCCATTCCGTTTTCAGCAAACGGAAATTTAACTGGTATGACTATTTGAAATTTAACTGGTATGACTTTTCAAAATGGTGACCTTCATTTATAAAAGTCAACAATTTGTTCTGCCTTCCATTTCAAATTTATGTGCACATTATCACAGGGTAATTTCTGAGTAAGAAGTCAATGCCCTAAATAAATGTACTCTCTTCTTCAATGTGTTTATTACTCTTTATATTAAAATATCAATCTCTCTCTACAGGTTTATCTCAGAATAGTAAAACTTCAAGTTATTGACACAGGTGCCTTTATGTTTATCTGAATAAAACTTCAATGAAAATTAGTGTGAGGCTTTTACATAAAATAACTGGTCATTTTGAAATCATCTAATTGTATATATTGGTGAGTTTATAGTACTTTATTGGTAGGTGCACATTTAGGTTAGAACTTCTTAACCTGGATCCCATGGTATGTAAGAGTACCTAAGGGATTTCACGGAGGAAGTGCATAGTTGGATCTATGAGAGTAGAAAATTAACTCTCTAAAACTGTATGTAAAATTATGTGTGCAGTATCAAGAGTCTTTGTCTGCCTGTATGCACATGTATATGTTTCGAAGGATATTTCTAGGTACCATCAAGAGATCTATAATCCAAAAGAAGTAAGCATGCAGAGGTTTCATGCAGAAATATAATGAAAAGTTTGAGGTTTCATGCAGAAATATAATGAAACGTTATCTTAACCAAAAAGCTTTACAAATACTTTTTATACAACAATGATTTATTTTTTTCTATTACTAAGTGAAATTTGGCATCTTCTAATTTGACAGAATAAATTACAGGTAGAGAAAATTAGCTTCAAAATAAATATTTGTAGTAACATTTTTAATACAATTTTTAAATTTAAGGAATAATTAAATAGTATAGATTTTAAACATTGAGATATAATTGACTGGTAACACATTAGTTTCAGACATACAGCATAATGATTTGCTATGTGTATATATTACAAAATGATCACCACAGCAAGGTCTACTCTCTTAGCCATTTTCAAGTATTGTTTTTCAGTCACTAAGTCATCTCCCCCTCTTTCTGACCGCATGAGCTGCAGTACAGCAGGCTTTCCTGTCCTTCGCTATCTCCCAGAGTTTGCTCAAACTCATAACCATTGAGTCAGTGGTGCCATACACCCATTTCATGCTCTATTGCCCCCTTCTCTTTTTGCCATATTCTTTCCCTGCATCAGGATCTTTTCCAGGGAGTCAATACTTAGCATCAGGTGGCCAAAGTTTTGGAGCTTCAGCATCAGTCCTTCCACTGAATATTCAGGACTGATTTCCTTTAGGATGGACTGCTTGGATCTCCTTGCAGTCCAAGGGACTCTCAAGAGTCTTCTCCAACACCACAGTTCAAAAGCATCAGTTCATTGGTGCTTAGATTTCTTTATGGCCCAACTCTCACATCCATACATGACCACTCTAAAAACCATAGCTTTGACTATACAGACCTTTGTCAGCAAAGTGATGTCTCTGCTTTTTAATATGCTGTCTAGGTTGATCATAGCTTTTCTTCCAAGGAGCAAGCATCTTTTAATTTCATGGCTGCAGTCACCATCTGCAGTGATTTTGGAGCCCAAGAAAATAAACTCTGTCACTGTTTACATTGTTTCCCCATCTATTTGCCATGAAGTGATGGGACAGGATGCCATGATCTTCATTTTCTAAATGTTGAGTTTTAAGCCAGTTTTTTCACTCTCCTCTTTCACTTTCTTCAAGAGGCTCTTTAGTTCATCTTTGCTTTCTGCTATCAGGGTGGTGTCATCTGTGTATCTGAGGTTATTGATATTTCTCCCAGCATTCTTGATTCCAGCTTGTGTTTCATCCAGCCCAGCATTTCACACAATGTTCCTCTTCACTTTCTGCAATTAAAGTGTTATCATCTATGTATCTGAGGTTGTTAATATTTCTCAAGGTAATCTTAAATCCAGCTTGTGAGTCTTCCAGGCTGGCATTTTGAATGATGTAGTCTGTATATGTTAAATAAGTAATGTATCAATATACAGCCTTGACATACTCCTTTCCCAGTTTTGGGAAGTTCCAAAGTCCAGTTCTAACTCTTTCTTCTTGACCTGCATACAGGTTTCTCAGGAGGCAGGTCAGGTGGTCTGGTATTCCCACCTCTAATACTTTTTCACAGTTTGTTGTGATCCACAGTCAAAGCTTTCGTATAGTCAATGAAGCAAAAGTAAATATTTTTCTGGAATTCCCTTGCTTTTTCTGTGATCCAACGAATGCTGGCAATTTGATCTCTGGTTCCTTTGCTTTTCCTAAATCCAGCTTATACATCTGGAAGTCCTTCGCTATTGTATGGAATATAATATTATTAACCATGCTGCACATTACTTCCCAGTATTTATTTTATAACTGGAATTATGTGCCTTTTGGACACTCTCATCCGTTTCAACCAAAAAATACAGTTTTTCAGATATTTTTCAAAGTGTTGTTTTGCTGTTTCCTGGTGATATCTACAAGAATAGTTCATTGCTAGAAGACTTCACTTTCACTTTTCACTTCCATGCATTGGAGAAGGAAATGGCAACCCACTCCAGTGTTCTTGCCTGGAGAATCTCAGGGATGGGAGAACCTGGTGGGCTGCCATCTATGGGGTCGCACAGAGTTGGACACGACTGAAGCGACTTAGCAGCAGCAGCAGCAGAAGAAAAAGAACATGATTATGTCAAAATTTGTTTAGCACCAAAGAGTTTTCTCTATAGATCTGTAGTTCATTTTATGTTATGTCTATGTAATGCCAAAATTAATGAACTTGTGTTAATGAGAATCTAATTAAAGTTAGTCCAAATCTTCTGTACTGTTTATTCTAAGTTCAAAACTTCATTGAACTAGATGGAAAGGTAGAAGTAGCCACACATTTCATAAAGATAGATAAAGAAGCATAAACTACTGAGCATCATTACTTTGATCAGCCATCTAGAGCTCAAATTTATGTGTTTGCTTTATATAACTATTTAAATCTTCAGGTTTAGTTTTTTTGGAGTATGACATAAACCTTATATTTGGGTGGGTAGAGCTTTATAACCCTGTAAATAGTTGGATTAATTCATTTCGAGATGTGTATATCATTTCTTTAAGAGTTGAATGTATTGGGGTGAAAGCTTCTCTTCATAATTATTAAGAAGTGTATCTCCTGCAATCATATCATTGATAGATATAGACATAGTTAAAAGCTTGTGGCCTTTTTCTTTTTGTACTTGTGTGTTTTAAGAGTGGGATAGTATTGGCATGGTCATTGAAAATCAGGTCTCTGAAAGCCAAGAAGATGAAGCTGATTATACTTTATATTTTAATAGTCCTATGACCTCAGTCATTTACTTCAGTCTGTGTGCCTCAATTTCTCCAGCTCTGAAGTACAAACTATAGTTAGGATTGCCATGAACATTAACTGAGTTAATGCATATACATCATTTTAAACTGCGCTGACACAAAGTAAATATTGTGTAAATATTGGCTGTCATTCTTAGTGATTTTAATATCATAGACTGACTACTAAATGTAATGTTTTTACTATCCTGTACAGATTTAACTTCAGTTTATAGGGCTAAAAAATAAGTACGATGATGTGTTTCTTGAGGTCAGAGTAAAGAATGAAATATCATTCAGTTAATAAAATGAAGATACATATCTGTTTGGGCTTCCCTGGTGTCTTAGCAGTAGAGAATCCACCTGCCAATGCAAAAGACTTGGGTTCGATGCCTGTGTCATGAAAACCCCCTGGAGAAGGAAATGGCAACTCATTCCAGTATTCTTGCCTGGGAAATCCCATGAACAGAGGAGCCTGGTCGGCTATAGTCCATGGTGTTGCAAAGAGTTTAGCAACTAAACAACAACAACATATCTGGTCGAGTTGCCTATTATCTTTTTTTTTATTTTTTCAAATGGGTTAATTCTTCTTAATCACCAAACTACATAAAGTAAAATTTGAATATTAAGATTGAAATATACTTTTCTTAAAAGGGTGTTCATAGCAAAAGACTATCTATGGAATTAATAAGAATTGATTTTTGAAAAAATATTTTGATGAGAGTATACACATGGATACATTAGGTACTTTTTCTCATGGTTGCAAGGGTAACAGAAGGCAAGATTAAGTAAAGTTTGTTCAAGAATAACAAAGATTCTTAACCTCATTCTAAAAGTTTAGAACACTATTTTATCATTAGAATTTAGAAGTTACACATCACAGTTCTGAGAGCTGCAAAATACTGAAGCTTTGTGCACAAAATGTAATTAAATATATATTGCTGCCTTAGACCACTGATGCATTTGTTAGTAGACTCTTTGGATGTTCACTTCCCAGGAAAATGAAGGGAAATGTGCAGTCATTACTTTAGGCATGGTAAAGGCAGTCCCAGGGAAGAAACTGGAAACCATAGGACTTCCTTGACTGAAAACTGTGCCAGTGCTCCATACACAGGCCTTTCCCCATGCAAATGAACAATGGAGCCCCACACTGAAACATCTGTTAACTACATGAAACTGTTAAAGGGATTAACAGTGCCAGAGGCTGAAATGTAATCAGACAGGTGAAATAGCAATAAGATAAATATTCCTACATGAAATAGCAATAATGCTAAATAATTAATTTATTTTTATATGGCTGTGGTAACTGAGGTTAGAATTCTTATGAAATACGTTAAACTCTTTACAATAAATCCTTCCTCTTTGCAAAGTGTAGAGAATTAGAGACATGCAAAATGGGATACGATTTTATTTTACTTTAGTTGGAAAAATTTTCTCATATCTTAATAGACTTCATTGCATACAGTTTGGGTGCTGTTCTCTGTACTGATGATTATGCAGAAAGATGTGTGTAGTTTTCAATTATGGAATGTGAAGCTCAAATGGCAAATTCTTGTTTGTAAAGTTTATCATCATACAATGTAAAAGCAGAGTATAAAATATGCATGTTTGAAGTGAAGCTAAAATTGGAGTGTTTCTGCTTTTGACCCTGGAAATAAGTGAGAAGAAAGATTGTGGAAAATAAATACAGCAGTTTTGCTATATTCAAATTTGGACGTTAAACTGAGCTGATGTTTATTATCGGTCATTCATAAAACCATTCCTTAGTTTACTGAATGAATATGTTGTTGCCCTTTTCAGAGGTATCTGTATATATATGGTTAAGTATTTGCTTGTATTTGTGTGTCGTTTTTAAGTAAATAATTACAAAAGTGTACCTTCACTTAGCCTGCAGGGTCTTGTAATTATTATACTATGCGTATTAATTTCCAAATTCAAGTATATTATAAGCTAAGATTCATCTATCAGTGCATTTTTATAGAATATTTAATTAAGGAATAGTAATTGTAAGGGACATGTTCTGTTTGTAGGAAATGGAAAGCATTTGGGGTTTAGAATCATACTTTTGAAAATTCTTTTAACACACATTTTTTACTTATGCTTCCACATTGCCTCGATGTCACCCAACAAACAGATGTTTGTACCATAGCTAATGTCCTTGTACTCACTAATGCATGCATGCTAAGTTGCTAAGTCGTGTTCAACTCTTTGTGACCCTGTGGACTATAGCCAGCCAGGCTCCTCTGTCCATGGGATTCTCCAGGCAAGAGTATTGAGGTGTGTTGCCATTTTCTTCTCCAGGGTTTTTCCCAACTCAGGGATCGAACCCACATCTACTGTATCTCTTGCATTGGCAGGTGGGTTCTTTACCACTGAGCCATGTGGGAAGCCCATACTCACTAATATCCTTTGACAAAAACTACAACAGATTACGATTATATTTGTACTGACATCTCTATTTTTAATATATTAAAAAAAAACAGAGTACTATTTGGCCTTGGAATACATAATGAAGCAGGGCAAAGGCTAATAGAGGTTTGCCAAGAAAACACACTGGTCATACCAAACACCCTCTTCCAACAACACAAGAGAAGACTCTACACATGGACATCACCAGATGGTCAACACCAAAATCAGATTGATATTCTTTGCAGCCAAAGGTGGAGAAGCTCTATACAGTCAGCAGAAACAAGACCAGGAGCTGACTGTGGCTCAGATCATGAACTCCTTATTGTCAAATTCAGATTTAAATTGAAGAAAGTAGGGAAAACCACTAGACCATTCAGGCCTGACCTAAATCAAATCCCTTATGAGTAGACAGTGGAAGTGAGAAATAGATTTAAGGGACTAGATCTGATAGATAGAGTGCCTGATGAACTATATACGGAGGTTCATGACATTGTACAGGAGACAGGGATCAAGACCATCCCCATGGAAAAGAAATGCAAAAAAGCAAAATGGCTGTCTGGGGAGGCCTTACAAATAGCTGTGAAAAGAAGAGAAGTGAAAAGCAAAGGAGAAAAGGAAAGAAAAAAGCATCAGTTCCAAAGAGTTCGAAAGAATAGCAAGGAGAGATAAAGCCTTCCTCAGCAATCAATGCAAAGAAATAGAGGAAAACAACAGAATGGGAAAGACTAGAAACTCTTCAAGAAAGTTAGAGATACCAAGGGAACATTTCATGCAAAGATGGGCTCAATAAAGGCCAGAAATGCTATGGACCTAACAGAAGCAGAAGATATTAAGAAGTGGCAAGAATATACAGAAGAACTGTACAAAAAAGATCTGCACGACCAAGATAATCACGATGGTGTGATCACTCACCTAGAGCCAGACGTCCTGGAATGTGAAGTCAAGTGGGCCTTAGAAAGCTATTTCAAATCCTGAAAGATGATGCTGTGAAAGTGCTGCACTCAATATGCCAGCAAATTTGGAAATCTCAGCAGTGGCCACAGGACTGAAAAAAGTCAGTTTTCATTCCAATCCCAAAGAAAGGCAATGCCAAAGAATGCTGAAACTACCGCACAATTGCATTCATCTCACATGCTAGTAAACTAATGCTCAAAATTGTCCAAGCCAGGCTTCAGCAATACTTGAACTTCCTGATGTTCAAGCTGGTTTTAGAAAAGGCAGAGGAACCAGAGAGCAAATTGCCAACATCCCCTGGATCATGGAAAAAGCAAGAGAGTTCCCAGAAAAACATCTATTTCTGCTTTATTGACTATGCCAAAGCCTTTACCTGTGTGGATCACAAAAAACTGTGGAAAATTCTGAAAGAGATGGAAATACCAGACAACCTGACCTGCCTCTTGAGAAACCTGTATGCAGGTCAGGAAGCAACAGAACTGCACATGGAACAACAGACTGCTTCCAAACAGGAAAAGGAGTACGTCAAGGCTGTACATTGTCACCCTGCTTATTTAACTTCTTTGCAGAGTACATCATGAGAAACCCTGGGCTGGAAGAAGCACAAGCTGGAATCAAGATTGCCAGGAGAAATATCAATAACTTCAGATATGCAGATGACACCACCCTTATGGCAGAAAGTGAAGAGGAACTAAAAAAAGCCTCTTGATGAAAGTGAAAGGAGAGTCAAAAAGTTGGCTTAAAGCTCAACATTCAGAAAACGAAGATTATGGCATCTGGTCCCATCACTTCATGGGAAATAGATGGGAAACAGTGGGAACAGTGTCAGACTTTATTTTTTGGGGCTCCAAAATCACTGTAGATGGAGATTGCAGCCATGAAATTAAAAGATGCTTACTCCTTGGAAGGAAAGTTATGACCAACCTAGATAGCATGTTCAAAAGCAGAGACATTACTCTGCTAACAAAAGTCTGTCTAGTCAAGGCTATGGTTTTTCCACTGGTCATGTATGGATGTGAGAGCTGGACTGTGAAGAAAGCTGAGCACTAAAGAATTGATGCTTTTGAACTGTGGTGTTGGAGAAGACTCTTGAGAGTCCCTTGGACTGCAAGGAGATCCAGCCAGTCCATCCTAAAGGAGACCATTCCTGGGTGTTCATTGGAAGGACTGATGCTGAAGCTGAAGCTCCAATACTTTGGCCACCTCATGTGAAGAGTTGACTCATTGGAAAAGACTCTGATGCTGGGAGGGTTTGGAGGCAGGAGGAGAAGGGGATGACAGAGGATGAGATGGCTGGATGGCTCACCAACTCGATGGACATGAGTTTTAGTGAACTTCGGGAGTTAGTGATGGACAGGGAGGCCTGGCGTGCTGTGATTCATGGGGTTGCAAAGAGTCGGACACAACTGAGCGACTGAACTGAACTGAAAGTATTATTGAATACTTTTAATATGTTTTAATCTAGTCAAAAACATTAGCATTCATTTTTAAAGATTAAACATGAATTCCATGTGATTTGTCATTTTTCGGAGGTCCACAGATCCTTACTAACATATTTTAAAATAAAGGACAAGCATGTAAACATGAGTATAAGCTATTTTCCTGAAAATTAAGTATAGTCACAATCTCATATATTTTAATGGAAAATTTTAATTGTGTAGAATTAGAAAATAAATCTAGAGAGAGACTAACATACTCAACGATGTTAGGATGTGACTTATTTTTAAGAAAAGCTCTCTTTTATGGGAAGTCGAAAGATTATGGGCTTCCCTGGTAGCTCAACTGGTAAAGAATCTGCCTGCAGTACTGGAGATGATGGTTCAATTCCTGTGTCAGGAAGATCCCCTGTAGAAGGGATGGGCTACCCATTCCAGTATTCTTGGGCTTTCCTGGTGGCTGGATGCTAAAGAATCCACCTACAATGTGGGAGACCTGGGTTCGATTCCTGGTTTGCGAAGATCCCTTGGAGGAGGGCATGGCAACCCACTCCAGGGGGTTCTTGCCTGGATAGTCCCCATGGACAGAGGAACCTGGCAAGCTACAGTCCATGGGGTCACAAAGAGTTGGACTCGACTTGAGCAACAGCACAAAAGATTATGAAAGTAAGAGATTATACAAAGAAAATTCTCTTTAAGAAAATAATTTTTCTTTGTCCTTTTAATATTATTTTTCTTGATAATGTTTGAAAAAATTAATATAATGCTTCTTATATAAAATATAAGGGCTTCCATGGGGGCTTAGTGGTAAAGAATCTGCCTGCCAATGCAAGAGATGCAGATTTGATCCCTGGGTCCAAAAGATCCCCTGGAGAGGGAAATGGCAAGTCTCTCCAGTATTTTTGCCTGGGAAATCACATGGACAGAGGAGCCTGGCTGACTAGAGTCCTCAGAGTCACAAAAGACTCAGACACGACTTAGTGACTAGACAACAGCAACATACAAAATATGCCCCCCCCCCCCTGCCCCGAGTTACTTAGATTGCCAAAGTTCTACTAGAAGTCATGGGGGAAAGAATGTCTAAAGGAACACCAACTTACGTTTACCTTTTAGAATTCTTGAATAGATTCTTTTCACGCACATAACACAATCATGAAGAGGCAAAGTCTGCAAGAAACTTTATTTTGTAGAGCAGATGAGGCTTAGTGTGCAAAATAGCAAAGAGTATCATCAGAACCAGTGCTTTAGGTAAGGCATGGAATTGGAAAGATCTTCTGCAGAAGCAGAAATGAAACTGCGTATTCCTCTCTGATGTCAGAATCTCCTGTGTGTCTGATGCCTTTTTAAAAGCATGAGAGGGAGGTGGAGAATCAAATGAGGACCGTGCTTTATTTAGAAGTACCATCAAGAAGAGGTGACTGCTTACAATTAAAAAGAAAACTGATATATGGAATGTTATTTATTTAAACAGTATAGTATCATGAGAAGGTTTATTACAGGTGACCACTGCATTTTAGATGTTCATAGGAAAATCTAAGACTTTGAAACAAAAAGCAAAATATATATATATATTATATATATATATATAAAATCAATATAGGCTTTGTAGAAGGTTTCATTGCTATTTGAACTCAGTCTTGGGGAGAGAATCTTATTTTTCCCTCTCCTACGAATCGATCTTTGTCTCACTCTAGTGTGAGGCTGTAATGTTGATGTATTCTTTTCTGAAATTTCTTTATTCCTTTTGCTCCTGCACAGTAGCATATCAGTTTTTAATGTTGCAGCTGAATAAGCCATGGTGAAAGTTGTTCAGTCATGTCCAACTCTTTGTGACTATGTGGTCCATGGAATTCTCCAGGCCAGAATACTGGAGTGGGTAGCCTTTCCCTCTTCCAGAGGATCGTTACAACCCAGGGATTGAACCCAGGTCTCCCGCATTGCAGGTGGATTCTTTACCAGCTGAGTCACGAGGAAACCCAAGAATACTGGCGTGGGTAGCCTGTCCCTTCTCCAGAGGATCTTCCCGACCCAGGAATTGAACTGGGGTCTCCTGCATTGCAGGAGAATTTTTTACCAACTGACCTATCAGAGAAGTCCTGAATAAGCCATGTAATCAATTAAAATTAAAAAGCTTATTGAATTTTAAGCAAATGTATACATGCATATATATTTTTTTTTTCCTTTGCTTTCTCTTTCAGGAAGTTGATGGCAATAAAGTTATGTCTTCATTTGCCCCACACAACTCATCTACCTCACCTCAGAAGGCAGAAGAAGGTGGGCGACAGAGTGGCGAGTCCTTGTCTAGTACAACCCTGGGAACTCCTGAAAGGCGCAAAGGCAGCTTAGCTGATGTCGTTGACACCTTGAAACAGAGGAAAATGGAAGAGCTCATCAAAAATGAGCCAGAAGGTAAAGGATTGCAGCCAAAACAGATTTGTTGCCAATCTCCTAATCTTAATGGTTTGATTTTAATTTCCAGTTCCCTTCTCTGACACACTCTCAATGTTAGGTTGGAAGAGAGAGAAATGTAATGCTATGAAGATGAATATTCTTTTTTTAGAAATGTAAGTGCGTTTATCCCAATTTTATAAATCATTAATTCTTGTGTGATGTCTTCCCTTTTTTCACACATGAGTAAATTATGGTTGAGTACAACTTAAAGATTCAGGAATAGAATGTGGCAGCGGAGCCCAGGATAGTCACCGCCTACCTGCCAGATATCTCCAGTCTAACTTGTGCATCTCTAATCTGCCCCCTGCCCAAGCCTGCCCGCCCCCCCCACTCCACCACCCCTGCCCAAGGCCATTTTACAACTTTGTTACATTTTATATCCTTTATACATTAACACCTCTTAGGCTACATAGACAGGTCTATTTTTTTGTATAATCCAGAATTGGTGAGCTTGGAGGTAGTGTGTATTTGAAAAGTAATGATTTTCTAACTGTCTTAACTGTGTTGAAGTTTCCATTTTTAACTTCCAAGATGCACTAAATCTCTTGAATAGTTACAGATCGTATCCTGCAGGTGATATGCTCATGGACTAATCTTAAAATTAAAGCAAATGAACTAGTAAAACAATTGATGCTTAACTGACAGCCATCTTTTATGCTGCAGATATTCACTAACTTCTGTGTAAATCTGTGTCCATCCTAAGCATGGATGCCATGTTGCACAGAAGAACATGCCTCCTATGTCAGAGTCAGATGGAAAATTCAAACAAACAAACATAAAACAGTGATATAAAAAGACATACTTCACACCAAAAATATACTACATTTGTACTATTTAACACTGAGTTGGGCTCATTTCTAGTCTGTTGTTAGGACACTGGTAAATTATATCTGGCACAAAATGTATGTTAACCAGTATTGGGAGTCATGTGGTAATTAAATATTTCTGGGTTTCTACCAGATGCATAGCTGGTACATGGATTTTAGTTAAAATTTATGTAATTCACATGATCTTACAGTTGGAAGGAATTTTAGAGATAATCTAGTCAGCCAAAGACTTTTTGGCTCTAATCTGCATGGAGATAAAAATGGGGCTTTGAGGAAGACCCAGACAACCTTTTTTCTTTTAATGTGCTGAAGTTTTTTCTGATATTGAAAATAATATTTTCTTACGATAAAATTGTTTTACAAAACAATAAAATTAAAAGGAAGAAAATAAAAGTGACTCCAAATCATAGCTTTCTGATATAACATATTTATGATGTTTTTGTCTTTATTTTTCTATATGGTGTTCATTTTGCATGATTAACTTTCTGCATTCAAAATTGTTTCACATCTTCTATGTTGAGATACAGTGTGATTAACTGAAGTCCAGAGTTCATTCAAATTTCTTTAATTGTCATTGTGTGCTTTTCTGTTCTAGGATGTTACCAAATAACGGATTACATTTAGCTGTTTAGTTGTTAAGTCTCCTTGGGGTCCTTTTAGCTGCAACAGTTTCTCGGCCTGTTCTTGTTTGTGATGACCTTGAAAATTTTGAGGAGTGCTATTCAGATAGATTGTAGAATGCCTGTCTGTTAGAATTTCTCTGGTGATTTTCTCTTAATGAAACTGGAATTGTGAGTTTGGGTTGAAAGACCGCAGAAACCAAGTACCGTTTGTGTCACATCACAAGAGTACATCCTTACTATGTGACTTATAAATGTTGATGTTGACCTTGATCATCTGGCTGATGTAGGGTTTGTCAGGTTTCTCCTCTAAAATCTCCCCGCCCCTTTTCTGTACCATACTCTTTAGAAGGAAGATGCTGTGTACAATCCGTATTTACAAAGTAGGGAGCCTTGATCCCCATCCTTTAGAGTGGATCATCTACAAATTTATTTGGAATTATTCTTTATGGGCAATTTATCTCTTCTCTGCCATTTATTACTTTATTCAGTATCTTATATCAATATTGACTCATGGATGTTTATTTTATACTTTGAGATATAATGCATAATTTTGTTAGGTTATTCCAGTTTTGTTCACTGGGGTGGGGGGGTGGGTTCTTTCATGTCACTATGACATACCACTGTGATTTTGCCTTTTTTTTTTTTTTTTGAGCATTTTTTACTTTTTGCCACTGTAAGATCGTGCAGATTCATCTTGTATATTTTCTGTTTATCTTGAAAGCCCTAAGAAGCCCTGGTTTTTTCTCTAAGAAGCCCTGGTTCCTTTTACTAGAGAATGTTGTTAGAAAGAAAGATCTGGATATGACGTGTGCTCTTTGCTACTCAAGTGTCGTTTCTTCTAGGGCCGTGGCCTCGGTGTTTCATGTGAGCTTCCTTCCAAGCGGTGCACAGACTCTCAGTTTCAAAGTATATGGCAGACTGAAGCCAAATGAATAATTCCTAACAGGAAACAGGGCAAGAGACCATGCTTCCCAGTTCGCTTAGCAGTATACGAGGTATTGGGAATGAGGAGAAAATTATAGATACACAGTCAAAGGAACAGAGATAGAGCATCCAAAGCAGAAAGAGTTAACACGAGGAAATATCATTATTGCATGTGGACATGAGAGTGTTTTCATTATTGTATTTTCTACAGCTTTTCTTTTTTTTTTTTTAACTTTTCTTCCTAAAATATATTAAAAGCTTAGCTCAAGACTGACCTGTTATTGAGTAATATGAAGACATGAGAAAATACAGAGATAGTCTTTATGGAAGAATGAAATATAACTTGAACATGCCAAGCATCTAAAAGCCTGAGTTCCAGAAAGATGGTGTTTGTATAAATACAAAACCACTAAGATGGTTTTATGTTTATGTACACAAGGTCCCTAGACATGCTTAGAGTATGCAGAAATATAAATAGACTTACTTGTATTTATTTACTTATTTACAATTGGCGTATAATTGATTTACAATGTGGTAGTTTCTGGTGTACAGCAAATTGATTCAGTTGTACATTTTTATACATGTATATTCTTTCCATATTTTTTTCCATTGTGACCTATCACAGGATATTGAATATAGTTGAGTGTACTATTCAGTAAGACTGTGTTGTTATCTGTTTTACATATAGTAGTTTGTATCTGCTAATCCCAAACATCTAATTACCTCTCCCCCACCCCTTTCTCCATTGATAAGTTTGTTTTCTGTATCTGTAAGTCTGTTTCTCTTTTGTAAATATGTTTGTATCATATTTTAGATTTCACATATAAGTGACATTATATAGTGTTTGTTGTTCTCTTTCTGACTAACTTCACTTAGTGTGATAATCTCTAGATTCATACATGTTGCTGCAAATGGCATTATTTCATTCTTGCTTATAGCTGAGTAGTATCACATTGTATCTATATATACATATACACACACACACACACACACACATATGTATATATATATACCCGTCTTCTTTATCCATTCTTTAAATGTCTGTTAGTGGACGTTTAGGTTGCCTCCATCTCTCAGCTATTTTAAATAGTGATGCTGTAAATATTGGGGTGCATGTATCATTTTTTAATTAGAGTTTTCTCCTGATATTTGCTTAGGAATGGGATTGCTGAATCATATTACAACTCTGTTTTTAGTTTTTTGAGGAACTTCCGGACTATTTTCTGCAGTGGCTAAACCAACTTACATACCCACCAGTAGTACCGGAGGATTCCTTTTTCTCCACACCCTCTCTAGAATTTGTTATTTGTAGACTTTGTACTGATGGCCATTCTTATGGGTGTGAAGTGGTACCTCATTGTAGTTTTGATTTGCATTTATCTAATAATTAGTGATATTGAGCTTCTTTTCATGTGCCTGTTGGGAATCTGTATCTTTGGAGAAATTAGATTCACTTGTATTGATAACTAAATTTGCTGTTGCATGAATGGTTAAACTCTAACTGTTAGGAGATACATCAAGGAGAAATTTATGTATGTATTATGTAAAGTGATCATAATCACCAAGAAAAAATGACAGGGCAGAAATTTGTATCATAGAAAAGGAATATAATGTTAAAGGAAATTTCTTTCAATTTTTTTGTAACTGCAAAGAAAGAAAAATGGAGAAACATATCTATGGAGATGTATAATAGACTTTACAGCAAGTGGAAAGTTACATTCTAAATATTCTGATTCTTACAGTTTCTATTTTCAAATAGGGAACTGATGATTGAGTGTGTTATAGGGTGACTGTTGGGGTCATTATTCAAACTGGTTAAAAACTCCATTAATTAAAGGGTATATTTAAACAAGAGAATGGACACCAGAACCTGACATCATCCAGGGATCTGGACAGTGACACTGCATACAGTGTCTGCACTGTGTGGTAGTAACTACAAATGATCTGTACTTCTGGGATGCAACAAAAGGAATAACATATATAGGAAAAAATTTAATGACAAACTACAAAACATTGTTACAGTTCTGTGATTAGTGCAATAATATGGGGATGAGGAGAGTGGAGAACAGGTGAATGGAACTACTTTACAAATATCTGCCACGGAAAAATCTTTTCTTCCCTCAAGCTATTTTTCCCCATTGTTTTTCAAAGGCCATTAAAATGAACAGCAGGTTGTGATGAAAATTTCATTAAGCCCCAGCTAAATCATTATGAGGGGGCCATATTCATGCCTTTGCTTCCTCTCATTGAGGGGAGAATGCAGATTTCAATAGAAAGTCTGTTTTATTTCCAACCTTATCCCTGCCAACAGCCAACTAGCAGAAATTCAGAAGTTACAAGAGAATGGTGTATCATGCAAAAGGAGGCTACCGAGGTAAAATGGTTAGAAAGAAACTTGGATTTGCCTATGAGTTGAATAAAAAATGGCTCTATTATCCCAGATAGCTTATCTTTTCAAGCAATTAGTTAAAATATTTTAAATGATATAAACAGGTAGAGATATACTGATATATTTGTGTTTATATCTTTTTCTTTCATCAGAATTTTTGCTTGTCTTTACTTGAAAAGTTCTGGTGCTAAATAGTCTCATTTATCCTGTGAGACTCCAACTGATGTGGACCTGCCAAAATTCATCAAAAATTTTCAGTTCAAAATGTCTCATCTATGTAATATATATTATGTAATATAATATATTGGTATTTTGTATTTGGTAGTAGCTATGCTTTATCAGTTGGTTTTTTAACTATCAGACTGAGGGGTTAAGAGTGACAGTGAAGTGTTAATATCATATTATGTGCTACATCATCTTATATCTAGGCACTGAGTAAATGATATGTATTTTGGGGAAAATGGTTATATTAAGTGCATATCTTTATATGAAATGAGTTTCCTGGTGGCTTGCATGGTAAAGAATCTGCCTGCTCTGCAAGAGACCCAGGTTCAGTCCCTGGGTTGGGAAGATCCCCTGGAGAAGGGAATGGCCACCCACTCCAGTATTCTTGCCTGGAGAAATCATGGTCAGAAGAGCCTGGTGGGCTAGAGTCCATGGGGTCACAAAGAAATCAGACATGACTGAGTGATTTTTCACTTATATGAAATACTTTATTCAATCTTTACATAAACCTCATAACCAGGGCTACTATGAGAATCTATTTCCATTTCTGGAAATGCCGTACATATAATTGAAATATTCTGACTCTTCTTATTTCCATTTTCAGATGAGGAAACTAGTGATTAAATATGTCACAGGGTGACTGTCAGGGTCATCATTCAAACTGAAGTCAACCTTAAATTAAAATTAATTCCCTAAATCATTACTTTTACTGTTTTTTCTAATTAGGAATTTTGCCAGTAATAATGTTACACTTTAGCATTTGTGTCCTTTGAATAATTGAATGAAAAGTAGTATCCAGTAATTTTCAGCTAAAGTGATTTCTGATTCCTCAGTGGTGATCAAATTTCCTAAAAGTTTCAATTGAAAATAGCTCAGTTTAAAATGTTTGATTTTAAAATGTTATTTAAAAAAATGCCTTGGAAGATACCTTAAGAAAATACTGTTTTAGAAAAACGTCTGGGAGCAAATTAGTTTGGCTTGTTAGAATTTCAGAATTAGAATGAAATGAAGACATATTTTAGCCCTCTCCAAGAGAGAGATCTGAGGTAGAGATGTACTTGAAATCACACAGCAAGTTAGTGTTAAAGCCAGAATAAGAACCCAGTACACATCCCACAGGTCCAGGTGCCTTTTTTTCCAGTTCACTTATATCATACATTCTGGTATTCTTAACTCTCTTTGTCTTTATTTATTTTTTTTTTTAGAAATAATGTCATCACTTCATCTTTGTTTTAAAGAACATATCACTGATAAATTTGAACAAATCTAAGACAACCAGATATCTTAATTTAGCTAATAAAACCAACCAGTGGGTATTTGTATACCCATCTACTTGTGTTCTCAAAGTTCAGGTAGCTATGGGTGATTTATAAATATGGATCAGCATAAATTTATGGGTCAGATCCAGATTTTAATTTTCATTCAGACTTTAGGCTCATTAACAGTACAGGTGAAAATAATTTTTACCTTGACATGAACTTTATATATCTCATTTAAAATATAATACTTTTAGATATAATATTATAACAGGCTTCATATTTTTACTTTCTATATTAATGCCTATGTTACCTCCTACGTCTTTTGGGAATGGCTTTTTCAGCTTATTTACATGTCTTCCTGTTTGAAACACAACAAAAAAAATCTTTTCTTGATTCCTATCCCCTCTATCTATAATTCTGAGTAATTCTTTTCCTCATTTCTCCAAGTCCAAGTTGCTACAAAGAGTTATTTGCATTCATTACAATAATTTTTAAATCTTTTTAAAGAACTGTTACATGCTTCCGTCCATTTTTACAGTAATAAAACTATATTTTGACTATTTATTTGTCAAGTTTCTGCCCTGATATTAAACTCCATAAGAGTGAGTATAGTGCACATTAAATATTTAAAATATTTGTTGAAAGTACATTCATACTACTTCCATATTGCCCCATTGCTGTCTGGGGAAAAGTAAAGAAAGACCTTAATAAATATATACCTCATTTAATCCTTAGAAACTCTGAAGCTGGTATTATTTCTTACCTTAATAATGAAAAATCAAGACCTAATCACTTGATCATATTCTTGTAAGAAGGAGGAACTAGAATTAGAATGAGCCTCTTTTCCTTTGCAAAACTACTTGGTATTGAACATAAGACCATATATAATCTGACTCCATCCTTTTATCTCCTTAACCTTACTTCCTACCACTCTCTAAGGTACATGTTGTCATATTGTCTTATTAAAGAAATTGCCTGCAGTTCTCTCAGCACTCTCCTCTATTTTAATACTACTCTGCCTCTTCATATTCTGTTTCCCCTGCCTAAAATACTCCATCTTGGGTACCCAGTGAATATATATTCACCTTTTAAGACTTACCACCTTCTCTAAACACCTTTGTTAGAATTTGGTTTAGTCTACACTGCTAACACTAATTCATCTCTGTTAGTTCTGAGCACACTACCATCATTATTTATTTACCTTCTGTCTTCCACAAGTATATGAATCGTTGAGATGAAGAGTTCTTGGTTTGATTATCCGTGTCTCTCCACTTCCTAATAATGAACTTGGTACATATAGGTGATTGTGTTACCTGTGAATGACATAAACACACTAATTGACATTTTATAGCCAACCTTCCCCTAAAAATTGAATGGATTTCATTTACTATCACCTTTCTTCGTGTCTGACTCAGTTAACCTCCATGTTTATCACATATATTTATTTGTCCTCTCCATTCTTCTTGTCATTATTGAATCTTTGAGATCATTATTTTCAATTTTTTCTGTGATTTACAGTTTAAAGTATTGTCCCAGATAACAAAACTAGATATTATAAGATCCAGGATACAAACTAAAATACACACCTAACAAAAACTTTATATGCTTTGTAGTCTCAATAATCTTCTAAATGCCTATAATATTGCTGATCCCCTGGAGAAGGGCATGGTTACCCACTCCAGTATTCTTGGCCTAGAGAATTCCATGGACAGAGGAGCCTGGTGGGCTAGAGTCCATGGGGTTGCAAAGAGTTGGACACAACTGAGTATGTCACAAAGAGTTGGATACACTTCCACTTTTCACTTCTTTTCAATATTGCTAATATATTGGCATTATCTATGAATTTGTGGCCCCAGATTATAATTTCCACCACTGCTGTAGGCAAAGTCAAAAGTGAATTGAATTGATCTATGTATAATTTTCCAGAGTTCAAAGCTGCAAATGCTTAAATGTTTCTTTAATAATGTTCCATCGTAATAGAGACCAGCACTCCTTTCTAGGGTACAGCTGGATTGCAAAGAAAGTTACTACTACTTATGATGGATTCAAGATGTGAGCAGTTTACAGTTGAATATTGTCACTCCAGCACCCCAATCCTGCCCCACATGGTTCGTCTCAGGAGGCCTATAGTCAAAGAAAAGTTAATTAATTCAACACCTTCCTTCTTCCCTTCAGTCTTTCGAGGACTCTAACATATAATATTCCCTCAAGGGTAGAGTTTCCAAACTCAGGATTCACAAGTTCCTTCAGAGGGCTTATAAATCCTGGAAATTGTACCCCAATGGTGAAAATATGTGTTGCTTCATTTTTGAGGCCTAGTTCACAGTGCTTATCTGACTTTCAAATTAGTTCATGGTGAAAAAGAGGAACTACACTGTGAGTCAGTGTTTGAGTTGTAGTCGGGTTCTGCCACCGATTGCTATGTGTAAGACGTAACTTAACATAGTTTAGTCTGTGGTCAGTTTTGAAGCAATCACCTACAAGTATTTAGCAGTATTTTGGAATGTCATTGTATCGATTTGGGGGAATGCAGCTTTTAATTTTAAATAAGGATTTCTTTGCATGAAACAGATCACCTATGCTACAGTTTATATTAGAAAAGACATTCTGTTTACTTGCTTTTAGGTTGCTAGTAATTGTGTTAATATAATGGATATCTGTTGGCAATGCTAACTGCCCTACTTCCATCATAGGGTGTTGAAGGAAATAAATGAGGTAATGCACCTGAAAGTACTTTATAAATGATAACCAATTTGAAATTGTACCAGTGATCGTCATTATCACAACTTGACTGGTTAGAAACATTGCTAATTTAGGTGTACCGGAAACATTACCTAGCTCCAATGATGCTCTCCCAGGATATTGATGAGTACTGAAAAGTTCTGACTCAAACCTGCAAAATTCTGAAAATTTAGGATATATAATCCACAACAAAAACAACAAGCCCAACATTCAGAAAGTCCTAGGATAACAAATTGCTTTGAAGTTTATTTATATAAATTTTCCTAAATCAAATGTAGTTAAGCAAGTTTGTACCTGAAGAATTACTTTTGGGGCTGGTGCACTGGGACGACCCAGAGGGATGGTATGGGGAGGGAGGAGGGAGGGGGGTTTAAGATGGGGAACACATGTATACCTGTGGCAGATTCATTTCGATATATGGCAAAACCAATACAATATTGTAAAATTTAAAAATAAAATAAAATTTAAAAAAAAAGAAAGAAGATTTCTCTATATGGATGCAATTGCAAAGTGTGACCAACATGAGACTAGGAAAAGCAATTTAACATTGGATTTGTGGGTTTCTTTTTTTTTTTTTTAATTTATTTTAGTTGGAGGGTAATTACTTTACAATATCGTTGTGGTTTTTGCCATACATTGATATGAATTAGTCATGGGTGTACATGTGTTCCCCAAACTGAACCTCCCTCCCACCTCCCTCCCTATCCCATCCCTCTGGGTCATCCCCATGCACCAGCCCTGAGCACCCTGTCTCATGCATTGAACCTGAACTGGCGATCTGTTTCATATATGATAATATACATGTTTCAGTGCTATTCTCTCAAATTATCCCACCCTTGCCTTCTCCCACAGAGTCCAAAAGACTGTGCTATACATCTGTGTCTCTTTTGCTGTCTCGCATACAGGGTTATGGTTACCATCTTTCTAAATTCCATATATATGCATTAGTATACTGTATTGGTGTTTTTCTTTCTGGCTTACTTTACTCTATTTAATAGGTTCCAATTTCATCCACCTCATTAGAACTGATTCAAATGTATTCTTTTTAATGGCTGAGTAATATTCCATTGTATATATGTATGACAGCTTTCTTATCCATTCATCTTGCTGATGGACATCTAGATTGCTTCTATGTCTTGCCTATTATAAACAGTGCTGCAGTGAACATCAGGGTACATGTGTGTCTTTCAATTCTGATTTCCTCAGTGCGTATGCCCAGCAGTGGGATTGCTGGGTCATAAGGCAGTTCTGTTTCCAGTTTTTTAAGGAATCTCCACACTGTTCTCCATAGTGGCTGTACTAGTTTGCATTCCCACCAACAGTGTAGGAGGGTTCCCTTTTCTCCACACCCTTGCCAGCATTTATTGCTTGTACACTTTTGGATCGCAGCCATTCTGACTGGCGTGAGATGTTACCTTATTGTGGTTTTGATTTGCATTTCTTTAATAATGAGTGATGTTGAGCATCTTTTCATGTGTTTGTTAGCCATCTGTATGTCTTCTTTGGAGAACTGACTGTTTAGTTATTTGGCCCATTTTTTGATTGGGTCATTTATTTTTCTGGAATTAAGCTTCAGGAGTTGCTTGTATATTTTTGAGATTAATTCTTTGTCAGTTGCTTCGTTTGTTATCATTTTCTCCCATTCTGAAAGCTGTCTTTTCACTTTGCTTATAGTTTCCTTTGTTGTACAAAAGCTTTTAAGTTTAATTAGGTCCCATTTGTTTATTTTTGCTTTTATTTCCATTACTCTGGGAGATGGGTCATAGAGGATCCTGCTGTGATTTATGTCAGAGAGTGTTTTGCCTGTGTTCTCCTCTAGGAGTTTTATAGTTTCTGGTCTTACATTTAGATCTTTAATCCATTTCGAGTTTATTTTTGTGTATGGTATTAGAAAGTGTTCTAGTTTCATTCTTTTACAAGTGGTTGACCAGTTTTCCCAGCACCACTTGTTAGATTGTCTTTTCTCCATTGTATATTCTTGCCTCCTTTGTCAAAGATAAGGTGTCCATAGGTGCATGGATATATCTCTGGGCTTTCTATTTTGTTCCATTGATCAATATTTCTGTCTTTGTGCCGGTACCATACTGCCTTATTCTTATTTATATAATAAATGTGAATGTATACTGAAGAAAAATATAATTGAGGGTCTCCTTGGCCCAAAATTTCATAAGTTTCTAAGATTTTAGCTTTCTCTCATTCGTTTTTCCTTTGTCCCCTATTTTGATTTCTTCTTTTCATTTCTTTTGTGTGTACATGTGGGTATGTGTGTAGTCCTCCTTTCAGATCCCACATATGCTTGGTTTTATTTAGCATCTGTCTCTGTCAGTGTTCTTCCTTCTTCGAGTATAACGCCCACACCTCCAAAATTGTTACACCATGATGAGTGTACCCTTTGTGTGTAAGATACTGCTTTTTTTGTGAAGTTTTGTTTCTATTAGAACTAGACTTTATCCTTTTTTATAGAATTGGGACCTTTTCTAAAAAAAATTATTTATTTTTAATTGAAGGAAAATTGCTTTACAGTATTGCATCGGTTTCTACCAGACATCAACATGAATCAGCCATATGTTTACCCTTGTCCCCTCCCACTTGCACCCCTCCTTCAGAAAAATCTTTGCCACATTTTTATATTACAAGACCCTAAAGCCACAACTTATTTACAAAGTCAGTGTTACTTTACATGAAGCAGTTCATTGCTTTTAGCACAGACTTCACAAAAAAGTTAGTTCTCTTTTTGTAAGAACTAATAAAATAATACTGGAAAAGAAATCGCAACCCAGTCCAGTATTCTTTCTTGGAGAATTCCATGGATAGGGGAGCCTGGCGGGCCCTAATCCATGGGATTGCAATGAGTTGGATGTGACTGGGCAACTAATATACACACAGTAAAATAATGGAATGAGTTTGAAAAAGTGTATATTGTGATAGATCTCAGGCCTTCACCGTCAGAGTCATCTACAGACCAGAGCCCATCACTGGGTGAAGAAAATATTCCGAGTTTTATTTTCATTAATTTTCTGTATGTGTGTGTGTGTATGTGTGTGTCTCCCCCTTTGTTTCTCTCCAGCAGATACAGCAGGGAATTTTTCTCTATTAATTAGAAAAACTTCAGTGGATATCACTCTGACAACATGCAGTCAGTATACTACATATTCTCAGCGGCAAATGCCAAAAAACTTCCACTAAACTACCTGTGTACCACTTCAAAGATTGGATTGGACATTTTTTTAAGTTTGTAACTAGATGGTAACTCATAACCATCTAGTTACAAACTTTAAAAAGTGCATAAATTGTTCATGAATTACACTCTTTTAAAACTGAAAAATATGTGTGAATATTATTTTGTTATATATCTTTTGATATTTGTTTCTGTCACAGCTATTGAAAATAATTCAGTTTAGTGGCTTGTACCTTCTATGGTACTTTACGTGTGCTCCCCCCCCCCAATAATTACGTGTTAATGGACTTTTAATTTCTGTTACAAATGTGTTGACATATAGACCCATTAGATTCTCGAAATGGATATAAACCTTTTTCTTTTTTTTTGGATAGAAAGCTTTTTTTTGCATGTTTTAAGATGTATTTTAAGGGTCCTAAAGTAGATATTATAAGCAGTGTGTTTTCATCTGTGCTGTGCTGCAGCATCGTATGTAATTATTCCGTGGAAAAGACAGGCCCCTAGAGCATGATATTTGGCCTTGTGAACATCCCTATAGGCATTGAATGTTTGATGTTTGAGTTTACAAATCACAATGTCTGCTCTTTTATTTTAAATGTCTGTTGTTGAGCAGCCCTTTAGAATTTAAATTGAACCATATCATATTAACAGACAAGTTGAAATTGAACTTCAAAATTACCCCCTAATTTTACCAACTTTTTAATTATTATTTTTATAGGGAAATCATGGCAATTGGCTCTTCTATATTCAAAATGCCAAAGCATTCCATTAAATTAAGCATATTGCAATCCACTTTGAAATTCAGTCTTGTTTTAAAACCACATTTGGTGAGGTGGGAAAAATAACAAGTGAACGAATCAGGGGAAAAGCCTAAAGATACTTTAATTGACAGAGGTTTGAGTTGCTTTTGTTTAGTTTCTTACTGTCCTTTTGACAAAGTACACGTTGAAGAGGCTTTGTAAGTGCTGTTCCACTGAAGGACAAACAAGGGTACTTTTCAATTGAGCCCTTTTAAGTTTTGTTCCTCACACTCCCGCTGCTGTTGGAGGCTACTCCTAATGCATTGTGGCTCCGTGTTCGTCTGCAGTCTGTCACTGGAAAATGTCTCTCTTCTCGTTGAGCGTGCTGGAGTCTAACCTCCAGGCTCCCTTTTGAAAGGCGTCACTGTATGGAAATCGACACTCATAAAATGATGATAACGAAAGAGTTTGTTTTTTAAAGGTCAGGACAAGAAGACACCCTCAAATGTTGTAGAGCCTATTTCTTCCGGAGTAAGTGCTTTAACTTTAGCACAGAGTACGCTGAGTTTGAAGCCTTGTGATTTTTCCACACTGGAGTGAAACTTATTCAAGCTCATCTTCTTTTCAAGTGGTATCCATCACAGCGGTTTATCTTGATGTTGATTTTGTTAAGTGTTATAGAAAATTAATTTATATTTTCTCCAAAGATATTCTGACTTGGGTTGTAAAAGCTCGGGGATCACCTTTGGGAGTGTTCTTTAGGGCGAGAAGTCCCTGAGCCGAGATCACAGTCGTCTGTACAAGAAACACACTCAGCCAAGAAAGCTTCTATTTTTCTTTTTAACTAGAACGTGTGCTTTTGTTAATAAAATGTAGTCATACTGTGTTCTTAATGCTCATCTTCTGTGAGCAATCAAGGCAGCCTTCTCTTCTCAAGTCCTCCGTTTGTGTGTTTCATGAGAAGAGTTCTACTTGCTTCCTGCTCATACATGAGTTTATCTACCAACAGGACTTTGTCAGTCACTGCAAACATGTCTTTACTCAAATATTTCTAATATTTCAAAAGCCTTTCAGATAAATGAAGTACCCCTGTTTCCCTTGTCCACACATATAACCCTCTCAGTTCCAGAGCTGGAGTTTTAATGCATGGAGCACTTGAAAAAGACCCATTGACCCAGGTTGAATATGGACATTAGCCAACAGTGCCAGCCCTTCTCGTTGCTCTAGTCCCCGTAGCTTTTGGAGATGTCACTTATTCAAGAGTCAAGAGCCAGCCACCTGTTCCATCAGCCTCTTCCCCCTCACATTAGAGGTTCAGGCCCTTGCTGAATAGTAACGCTCTAATCTGGGGAACACATACAGCATTTTTCTGAAGCTGATTTGTCAGGCTCAGCTAGCTGGAAGATTCTGTGTGTTTGCACGAGTGTGTGTTTTTCAGTTACCCTTGAGGCACTTGTCACGACCGTGCATATTAAAATTAATCAGACCTCCTCGGCCCGAGTGTCTGTGTGTTTAACACGAAGAAGTGGATATCAAGCAAATGCTCTAATTAAATGGGCCTGCTTGGTTTTGTTCTAGTGGATCCTTGGTCTTTTTCCTTTAATAGGAGTTGCTTATGTGGAAGGCACGGACAGCACTAGAGTCGGTGGAGAGCTCACTCAGAGTTTCCTTTGCCACCTGCTCCCAGAGTTCTGAGACCTCAAGGACTCCCAGCGTGCCCTCCTTAGCCACCCTTAGTGTGGCGAAGAAATACGTCCAAGATCATGAGGGAGCAGCAGCTAGGACAGAACAGGCTGAGCATATGACCTGGACATTTGGGTTGATTAAGACAGGCTGTCTCACAGGATGATAAACTTTGGACACCAGATTGTGCTCTGTGCTCCCACTCTTGGATGATGGAGTTTGACTCTGAGGGGAAGGTCTTGTGGAGAATTGAGAACTAATGCCCTTTCTTTATGTCCTGAATTTGAAAGTCAACTTTTATTCGTGTATCTCTTCAGGTCACCTACATATATAGAAGCTATTTTATGAGACATAAGTAATAAATATAAGCATATATATTAGCATATATTGTGTGTATGTGTGTATATATATGTGTGTGTGTGTTGCGTGCATATATATATGTATATATATAAAATTTCACTTTTACTCTATTTTTTGGCTTTAGCTTACTTTGATTTATGTTAGACTTTTCTCTTTACTTTTGGGAAGACTGTCATGGGCAGGACATTTGCAAACAAACTTTGACAGAGAGTAAGCTGAAAACACTGAAAATGTCTCAGGTTCCCAAAGCAGTAGCTTTCTTGTTTGCATATTTAATGTCATAAATGAGGTAAGCTTTTAACACCCAGAAAGCTTATGGATTTTAGTTCCAATCCATCATTATTACTTGGATTTTTTTTCACATTTTAGAAAATAGAAACAAAATTTTCTTCAGAATGTTTCACATTTGAATTATATATATATATATATATACACACACACACACTTTATATAAAGAATAAAGCATAGATCCAACATTGAAAACAATTTGAAAAATGATGAAACATCTCTTCAGCGTTAGAAAGTTTGGAGTTACAATTTAGCAGATCTCCAAATAACCACTGCAAGTTATCTGGTAAAAGATTACTCTGGCAGGACATGGTCCATAAAATTGATTTGTTCCTTCCCTAATTGAAAGGGTTGGACAGTTCCAAAAAATGAACCACTGTTTTGCAGCTTTTCTTCCTTTCCTCCCATTGTATCTAAGAGGTAAAAAGATCCACCCATTAACCTGTATGCTCTCTTTTCTATGTGGGCATGGAACTCACGTGTGGAGCTCTGTATCGCCAGTGCCAAGCAACTGTGTGATACATGACAGCATCATACAAGCCCTTCCTCTGCTCACTGAGGTTGCTACTTGCTATTTATTAACACAATGCAGACTGTTAAGTGTGGGTGTATATGTAATAGAAAGAAAAATAAAGGCCCTGAACAAGTAAATACATCTTTCATCATTCCTTTTGTCTGGTGTGTTTACTGTATGCTATTCTTGGTCCATAGAAGTTGTTTGACAGTTCTGCAAAAGGGTGAGGAACCTTTTCTTGAACTTTTGTTTTGTCTGTAGAAAAAAGTTTTCTATCTGCCATTCTCTTTTCTTTGCAACCTATCTATAAAAAATGTTTTTTTAAAAAGACTTTTATTGCTATTAGTATGACAAGAATAGGTGATTATGAAACATGATAGACAGTTTTATCTAATTTGTTTGAAATGGACAGTTAAAGACTAGAAATCTAAGACAGTTTTCATTTTTAAACTTTAATTAGACACAGAGAGTGCTATATTCTACAAATCACCTTTCTTCTTCTTTCTAAGAAATGGACCATTTGTTCACAGGCCTTATGTAAGCTTCACTGAAATATTGAACCTTGATTTCATTTGTGATTAAGTTCTCTCCTCCCTCCATATTAATGTAATATCAATGCCATGCTCATTGCCTGGTATAATTACTGAAGAGATCAGTAGCTGGGAGAGCATGTCATAATGAAGCATGTCTGTTTATGGTAACAGGACAGTGCTCCTAAGGTGATATTTTGTTTGTAATAGATTAGAATTGCTTTGTTGTTTCAAGATGAATTAAATCTGTTTCATGGGCCTTTTTTTTTTTCTGAGGAGTTAGGCTTTGTAGAAATTGTGTGAACAGTTCATACACCATCATGTGACATTAGTCAAGTGGAAGACTTGGGAGCAGAAAGCTGTAGAAATGAACAAAATGCACCCTTTGCAATTTAGAGTCCTGTTTCCTTTCTCTGTCTTTTTTTTTCCTTTTCCCAACCATAATTTTTTCACATCAGTCTTTGCTCTGCACTCTAAGTGTTTTTCATCTCTGTCAAGATACCATGGTTAAGGGATGCAAAGCACCTAAACAGGGAGGTAGCAGTTTTGAGAGCAGTTTCTTGAAAATAGGAGGGTGGGTTCTCAGCCTTCCCTTATAGGACTGCACTCCAGACTCCCCAGAGAAGTCACGTCCAACAGCAAAGTTAAACAGACCAGAATTGGACACCTGCTTGCACTTCACCTCCCCGACGCTTTCGTTTAGCTCTGTGTGTTCCGTGTTGCTGGAGCACGGTCACCGTGCTGTTGTGCTTAGTTTTTCCTCCCTCCAGCTCATTCCCATTAGAAGGAACCAAGAGAACTGACGATAAATTGAAGTTGTATGTTTTTTTTTAAGTGCCTGTTTTTCACTTAAAGAATATTGTCCATGCATGTGCTAAGTCACTTCAGTCATGTCTGACTCTTTGCAACCCTATGAACTATAGCCTTCCAGGCTTCTCTGTCCATGGGATTCTCCAGGCAAGAACACTGGAGTGGGTTGCCCTGTCCTCCTCCAAGGGATCTTCCTGACCCAGGGATCAAACCTGAGTCTCTTATGTCCCCTGCATTGGCAGGCGAGTTCTTTACCACTGGCACCACCTGGGAAGCCCAAAGAATAATGTAATTAGAGGTTAATAAAGAACATTAAGTCAAAAAGCATAGTAGACCTGAGAGTCCTTCAGTTGTCTCTGCAGGATTTTTTCTTTTGTTTTCTGAATTTAAAATATTCAGATTAAGAATATTTGCAAGTTTCAAAGTATATTCCATTAGATAGGGAAATATTGCTTTTTGAAATGGTTTATTTAAATTCCAAACAATGTGAACTCTTTCTGAAATAATGTCTAATAATTGTTTTGAAGACTTAGCATTAAAGAAATATTAATATCTACCTCTATCAGTTATTTTTATCAACATCTCTGCTCACATACACAGGACAAAATCTTGCCAACTCCATTCGACCCCTGAAATTTCCCTAGAATTAAGGCGTACACACACACAAAATAAATAAAATAAGTTACTAGATTTTAGGAGAATTTATCTCACTTAATCTCTAAACTAAGAATTTTGACCTCAGACAATTTTGAAAAAAGGAAAAGACACATATCAGGATCTCAATACAGAACAGAAGCTCCCATTCTAGTCCTGTTTTATTTTTTCATTACCTTTGGACTCCTGCTAATGTCCTTTGTAAAGCCTCTCTTAATGCCCAGGAGAGAGTCAATACCTCCTTTCTGTGTAATCTCTTTTTTTTATATTTGCTCTCCTATTCACTCCTTCCCTCATTCTGACAGGAAACACTTATTAAGGTCCTAGTATATGCTAGCTATTTTATAGATGAATGTACACAGAGATCAAAGATACATTTCCAGTTAATTTGCTCATGGTATTTTGGGAGAAACAAACCATGTGACTTGGTGGGGAGAGGAACTGAGAGTGAGGAGATACAGGATATAGGTGGCGGTGGGGGACGGGAGGGCTTACACCAAAAGGGAGCATATAATGAATCCCTGTAATTATTTATCCTCAAAATTAATATTTATGTATTGATGGACATGTCTTTGTTTATGTCACCTGTAGAGGTCATGTGACTGTTAGGACTTCTTAGCCAACTCTGTTTACATGCATGCGCAGAAAGCTGTTGTGGTATTCACCAGATCTCTCTCTATGTAATATAATGTCCTTTTTTAAATCTTATTTATTTATTTTGGCTGTACTGGGTCTTCACTGCTGTGTGTGGGCTTTCTCTAGTTGTGGCAAGTGGCAGGGGCTCCTTTCTCATCACAGTGCCCGAGTTTCTCACTGTGGCCCTTGTGTTGCAGAGCACAGGCTCTAGGCCCTTGGGCTTCAGTACTTGTGGCACATGGGCTCAGTAGCTGCAGTTCTCAGGTCCTAGAGCGCAGGCCTAGTAGTGCCTCACGGCACGTGGAATCTTCCTGGACCAAGCATTGAACTGGTGTCCCCTGCATTGCAAGGCAAATTTGTAATCACTGGACCATTAAGGAAACCCTGACTTCTTTTAACATTGTTTTTCTCATCATCTCATCTTTTCTGGGTATTTTCAAGTTACTGATTTCTGCTTATCCACAGCTTTCGAGGGAAATTTACAACCTTAAAATACTCTTAATTGCGTTCCTCCAGGTTCTCAGACTAATAAGGCTAAGAATATAATGTATCATTTCCGCTTTCTCCATCTTCAGCCTTTACTGACTAACATAATAGTGGATACTGTCTTTGAACTCTTATTTTAACAGAATAGTAAAAGTGAGCCAAAATCATGGTAATAATAATAGGTACGTAACCTAAATCTTACTCAGAGCTAAAATTCACTTAGCTTTGTAAGTTCCTGATTCATGTACTCATCCATTCACAAAATTTAAATACTTAGCCAAAATTCTTTTAAAAATTGTTTGCCCTGTAATTATAACCTCACTTTTATCTTTTACATTTTTTTAATTTTGAGTGTAGTTGATTTATAATACTCTGTTAATTATTGCTGTACAGCAGAGCAACTCAGTTGTGCATATACATATATTAATTTCCATATGCCTTTCCATTATGGCTTATTATAGGATATTGAGTATAATGCGCTATGCTATACAGTAGGACCTTGTTGTTCATTCAGTCTGTATATACCAGTTTACATATGCTAATCCCAAACTCGCAATCCATCCGCCTCCCATGCCCCTCCTGCTTGGCAACCACGAGTCTCTTCTCTACTTCCTGATTCTGTTTCTGTCTCATAGGTGGGTTCATTTGTATCATATTTTAGGTTCTACATATAAGTGATATTTGCCTTTCACTTTTTTCATATGGTATTTGTCTTTTACTTTCTGACTTACTTTACGTAGTTTGATAATTTCTGGTTGCATCCATGTTTATGCAAATGGCATTGTTTTATTCTTTTTTATGACTGAGTAATATTCCATTGTTATATGTACCGCATCTTCTTTATCTGTTCATCTGTTGGTGGACATTCAGGTTGCTTCCATGTCTTGCCTCGTGTGAATAGTGATGGTGTGAACATTGGGATGCAAGTATCTTTTTGAATTGTAGTTTTTGTCTGAATATATGCTCAGGAGTGGGATTGCTGTATCATATGGTAATTATATTTTTACTTTCTGAGGAACCTCTGTACTATTTTCCACAGTGGCTGCACCAACTCATAGTCCCACCTACAGTGTAGGAGGGTTTCCTATTTCCTACACCCTCTCCAGCATTTATATAACCTCAATTTTAAACAAAACTGCTTGAATTCTAATACATACAAGTATATAACAGGTACATATGGAACAAAGTATTAATACATTTTCCCTGACATACTCACATATCATGCTGGCAGTTAATAAAATGCAGTGCATATTTTTAAAATTATTTTCCCAAAGAAAAAATGGTGGAACAGACTCAGGAATATGGAAGTAGACATTTAATTTCTTCTCAAGAGTGGAAAAAGAGCCTCAGTTGGCATGTGATATGGTACTTGTGCCATCTTATGTATTTTATTGGGTCTCCCAGAGACCTTTATTAGACTGGGTGGGTCGGTTCGCCTGCAGCTGCAGTGAGTTCACTTCCTGTCGTACTCTCCAGCCTCATTTCTCATTTCCTAGCATTCGTAGCATCATTCTTTATGACTTGTTCTAGTAATGCTGAATTGCCCGTGCCTTTTTGCAGCTACCATGCTTTTCTTTGCTTATGGTGATGTCTGTTTACAATGCCTTTTACCTTAACTTTGCTCCCGGATGATTGCCGTTCATTCTTAATACTTAGTTCGTTTCACCCACCTTGCCAGAAATTTTCTGCTAACTCTCATTGCCCTTACTCTCCTCCCTTGAGAAATTGTTTTGTCTCTCGTCTCCATTGGACTTTGACCTCCTAAAGGAGTGGTTTTAAAACTATGGCCTGTAGGACAAGTCTTGACTGCTGCTTAGTTTTGTATGACCTATGAGCTAAGAATTAGGCTTCCCTGGTAGCTCAGACAGTAACGAATCAGGAGACCTGGGTTCAATCCGTGGGTCGGTAAGACCCCTGGAGAAGGGAATAGTTACCCACTTCAGTATCCCAGGGACAGAAGAGCCTGGCGGGCTACAGTCCATAGAGTCACATAGAGTCAGATACGACTGAAGTGACCTGGCACATACCAAAATTCTTGCCTGGAGAATTTCACGGACAGAAAAGCCTGGCAGGCTACAGTCCGTGGGATCACAAAGAGCCGGACATAACTGAGGAACCAACACATGCACACACGTGAGCTAAGAATTTTTTCCCATCTTTGAATCTTTGAAGAAAAAAATCAAGAGAGGATGATTTTATGACACATGAACATTATATGAAATTTAAATGTGCGTCTTTAAATAATGTGTTATCAAAATATAGCCATGCTCATTCATTGACCACGTATGGAGATATTGTCCTATAATGTACCTTAGTGATGCAATAGAGTTGATTATAGCCCACAAAACCTGAAATATTTGCTACATGGCTCTTTATAGTCTGCCCACCCCTGTCCTACAGGGCAGGAACACAGTCTTGGTCACCCCATCATCCAGAGTTCCTAGCACAATGACTTCTAATTCAATGAGTTAACTGAATGGTGGAATAACCTCTCTCTGACCTGAAACAAGGCGTCTACTTCTGGGTGTCTAGTTCTCATCCTAGGAAGTTTAATAAAGGAAATACTGAATTATGAATACCCAGATGCTAGATTTTGCTCTATCATCTGGATAATCTTGGACAAATGCTTCATTTCCCTTTATTTGAAAATAAAATTATTTCATTAAATGAGCTGTATAGTTCTTTCTAGATATATAATTCTAGAAACATTTTAATAGTTTATAAAATCAGTATGCAGAAACACTTAAAAACAGAATTGGAAGGCCCATATTTTATTAAGAGATATGAGCAAAAGGACAGAACAGTGAACTCTAACAGATCTGTTATATATGAGGTTTATCATTGGTGCTGATTATATGTTCTGTAGTAATCCAAATAAAAATGAAATTTGCTATTGGTCTGTACTGTGCATTTCTATCTAGGGATAGAAGATAAGATCATTTGTTGTTAAGATCTGTGGCTTATAACTTACCTGCATTTCTTTGAGTGAAAATTTTATCTGGATAATGAAAGGCAGACATTGAATGTTAGTTTTTGCCAGAATCCTGAATTATCCTGTGTTTAATTCTCTTTTACAAAGTCATGCTCACTCTGTTATATAAACCTCCTTCCCCAAAGATATTGCAAGGGCCAGAAAGAGCAATGTTGATACCAACCTATATACTTCATTTTATAGATTAAGAGACTTACAGAGTCCTTACATCTCTAAAGTGACTTTTTTTTTTTTTTAATTCTAATAGGAGTGCCTGCTATAATCTTGGGCAGTCATAAAAGTATCTTGAATGAAAATATCACAACATAATATAAGGATTCTTTGGATGAAAATTGTTTCTGCAATTTGTACCTCTTTCTAACATATTATTTATAATTTGATTCGTTTACTTATTTATGGCTATGCTGAGTCTTCATTGCTGCACAGGCTTTTCTCTACTTGTGGAGAACAGGGGCTACTCTCTAACTGAGGTGCGCCAGCTTCTCTTAACGGTGGCTTCTCTTGTGAAGCACAGGCTCTAGGGCATGCAGGCTTCAGTAGCTTCAGCACATGGGCTCAGTAGTTGCCACTCCCAGGCTCTACAGCACAGGCTCAATAATTGTGGTGCACGGGCTTAGTTGCCCCATGGTATGTGGGATCTTTCCAGATCAGGGATCGAACCTATGTCCTCTGCATTGGCAGGCAGATTTTTTTAACAACTGAGCCAACAGGGAAGCCCTCTTTCTAACCTATTTTAAAAGGCAAACAAAATTAAACTTTAATTTTAAATATTCTTACTTCCATGAGTATATTCCTGAGTAAAATTGATCATCACAAAAACCTATAAAAATTCTACAGGTAAAAGTTCTTTTAATGTTTCCAGTTATTTAAAGTTATTAAAGAAGTGAAAAACTCAGGTATATCTGTGAAGAACTTCAGGAAAAAAATCTTTTGTAGAAGTTCTGTGCCGACTTCTGTGACATAACCTCAAGAGATAATAAATAAGTAATTTTGCATAGTCTCCTCACTTGTAGTATTACGGTCCTACTGCTTTGTAGAGTCTTTTTCCATTGCCTTCTATAGGAATCTCATAGTGAAGCACTGCAGTCCTTCAGTGTGGGACATCTCGTTGTGGAAGAGGGTAAACATTTCCTATCAATCCACTTGCTTCAGTCTTTGCTTTATGGTCTGTCATTCAATCAGGTCAGCTACTAGGAAGTATATAAAGGGCAGTTCAAGAGAACGGATTTCAGTGAGATCAGAACATGCTATATGTAAAGCATTCTTAATTCTACAGGGGATATATTTTAGGAGAAATTAGTGTTATTGCCACTACTTGAAGTTTTCTCATTCCATTTTTCACTCAAATATTTGCCAAGTGCTGATTTCTCTATTTGGAATTCTGAATGTCCTTAAAACATAGTTGAAACACATCTATAAATAAGTATTCTTTTAATTAAAAAAATAAAAAGGATCGCAATACTCTTACATTCCCATTTGGATTTTTTTTTCATCTGAAAATCTATTATTGCTTAAATGTCAAGATTCACCTTGTGATTCTAAATGAAAAAAATATTTGCCGTATTGTGCTTCATGTGATATAATTATGGCATATAAATGTCAAAATATTAGTAACACTATTTGTTAAAATGTATGAACTTATTTCAGTAAGAATAATTTAGCAGTCATCTCTCAGGTTACATTCATAATATGCAAGGAGATTATTTTGCTAATTGTTAGGTATATAGACATACCTTTTTGAGAACTTAGAAATTCTTAACTTCCTTCAGAAAATTCAGGGATACATGTTCTTTCTTCTTAGCAAGCTGGTATATGAATGAGTAATGAGAGTTTAAAAAATATGTAGTTTGTGTCTAAAACAAAGTAAGCATTTACTTGCTGAAGGTGGGTTTCTACCTGCAATGATGATTACAGAACAACATGTGTTTTTATTAAAAGACATTTGAAACAACTTATTTCTATATCTCTGCTTTTGGATTTCCTGAAAATAATGTTCAGAAAAATTCTGTGATTTTTACGTAGGTGAATGAGCCGACGTTTTTGTACCCTTTCTTTTCCTTATCCTTCTTGGGGTGTCCCTGAGCTCTACCCAGGCTGAGACAGATGGCTGCTGGTTTAGTTGTGTGCGTGGGAGAAAGGGACTTCCACATGTGATTTTTACCATTTGGTAGTAATTAGTTTGTTGTATAAATTAACATTAACTGAACCGTTCTTCAGGCATTGTTTGTAATTATCTTCTTTGAGTCTCTGAGTTGTGTAAAAAGATAAAAAGCAGAGAAGAAATTGTCCTTTATTTTATACAAAGTGGACCAATCTATCATTAGGCTGAATAGATCAACAATTACTGTTTGTATGCCCAATAGACCAAAAACTTTGAAATGACTGTAAAACAGAAAAACAAACCAAAAAAGAAACCCCCCAAAATTGGAACTTAACGCTTGAGAAATACAGTTAGATGTTCTGAAAATGTGTAATTTTTACTTTAAGATAGAACTGAGTGTAAGGGAAAAGTGCAATACAGTTTGAGGTATTTTTCTTCACATCTTTTAGAAAATAATTTTTTTTAGTTCTCCCAGTAACTTCCATTTGAAGGTTTCTATTCCATCTTTTTTTCTTCTTTATATGTTACATACTGTGTTTGGGTGCTTTCATATAGAAACATTTTCATAAACATTTTATGAGAAGTATTTTTAAAGATATAGTGTCAATATTCATCTTCTTAGGCACAGCTATTCACTAGTAAGTGGGACTTTGATAATTCAGGTTTTAAACTTTGTGATGGAGTCACCATTTCCTCCCCACCCCCACCCCAAATAAAGATATTGTATATGAAGGAAACAAATAATAAGCAAACTGTGTGTCTTAAAATTCCCCTTCAGTTTGATTTTGGCCTTGTTCATGTTATTTCTGGGTTTGAAATATTCCTCTTGTGTCTTTCTCTAGAGATCTAATAAGTAATACCATATAACAGATTGTCCTTTAAAGCATAAATGTTTCTTTCTGGAAAAAAAAAAGAAACTCCCATCTGTGTTTTTTCTTTGGAAATTGCTCTAAGAAACTACCAAGAAGAACAAGTTATTGCTAGACATATTTTGACCCAAAGTATTTAAAGTATGTCATTGCACTTTTACTGTCCATAACACAGTCATAATTTTGATGTTGACAAGAAAATATGATGGGCATTATCCTACTAAGAGCTTCTTTATTGCAGCCCATAAGGTAATAAAACCTCAGTCACAGCAGAATTAATATTTGTGTTAACCTGCTATTAGATTATTAATAAAACTGAAAATGTATACCGTAAGTAGCTATTTTCTGTCATACAGTTTCAGATATTGATCAGGTGTTACTTGTAGAAATTATAATTACCAGCAGTAATTTATTTCTTTGCTTTTTAAAAATTATCGTTGCACTTTATTTCATGGATACAATTACTTAGTGGATCTCAAACATTTAAAAATATCCCAATACAATTGCAAATTACTTGGAATAATAACAGTTTTCCTTTATTTAGCATGGCTATGTTTTACTGCATTTTTTTAGTGAATGAACAGAATTAAGGCACTGTTTTTACCATGACTAAGTGGGAGATTTATTCCTGAAATGCAAGATGGTTCGACATATGAAAATCAATGAATGTAATACACCTCATTAACAGAATGAAGGAAAAATTTAAAAGAATTGAAAATATATAAAACATGTTCTCAGGCAATGATGAAATTAAACTAGAAAACAATAATAGAGATTTGCCTTTAAAATTTACCAATACATGGAAATTAAACAGCTCACTTTCTTAAAACTAAGACGCTTTGGAACCTGGGTTTTGTTCTGAGTTGTTGGATAAGCCATTCATTGGGCTTCCCGAGTGGCACTGGTGCTAAAGACACCCGCCGCCAGTGCCAGAGACAGAAGAGCTGAAGGGTTCCGTCCCTGGGTCAGGAAGATCCCCTGGAGAAGGGCATGGCAGCGCACTCCATTATTCTTGCTTGGAGAATCCCATGGACAGAGGAGCCTGGCAGGCTGTGGTCCATAATGTCCCAAAGAGTCGGTCACTACTGAAGCAACTAAGCACGCTTACTCCCATTATTCCAAGGTTAACAGAGACATGGTTTGTTTTTTTTTTTTTTTTCAATCATTTTTAGTGAGAGTGTTTCAAAGTTTCTGAATAATTAAAAAAGTGGGATTTTTAAGTATTTCTAATGCAGAACTCATTTTGATGAAATAGGAAAACTAGAAGTACTGTATGCCTAGAAGTTGGCCTCTCTTTACAGTGTATCATGTTGCATTTTCCATAATTAACCAAGATTCTGAATCATGCTTCGCCTTTAAATGTATATCACTATTGACAATTCGAAGGCTCCAAAGTTTCTGAATTTTCACAAACCTTGCCTCCTCAAATCTTGCACAAAAAATATCTACAAATCTTGCACAAATTGGCTTATGTGCATTTACTTTCTGAAATGAGAAAAAAGAATCATTATGTCTTATCTCTTTATTTTGGCTATAAATCAAATAAACATAAAAACCTTATGCTCTGTGCTTTTCAGAATTTAGAGCTGGCTAAGAAGGAAGCAGCCTTAATCCTGAGGATATTTCCTTTCCCTGCTTCACTGGATAGAAGTGTATTTTCTTGTAAATTGGGCAGTATACAGAATTTGGTCAAATTTTAAAGGGCAAACTTTGTGTCTGTTCAGAATCATTCCACGTACTACTTGTTCCCTGTAAGCGATATGAGTATAATTTTGGTAAAATATTTTAATAGAACAGTTTTTGATTTGTACATATTAGGATTCTTAATATTAGGCCAAAATATTCCTCTGTGTGAGAGAAAATCGTCTTTATATTCCTCAAGTAAATTTAGATCCTCATTCCTGGAAGGACAGCAAAATAAACACTCTGCTTCCCGACTGTTTGATTTTGCTTCACTTATGTACTTGTGTGCATAAGAACATATAAATCTAGGCTTACATGCACTTTTTGAGGAAATCACACTATTCTACAGTCCCTACCCATACAGACTAAACCATTTTTCCATTATTCCTTAAGTCAGCATTTTTATCTAATATTTCTTTTTTACTTTTAGATGAAAACAATCGACTATTGATAAATAACCTACACAAAAACCAACTCTGGATATTTTTTTGGCAACCATTTGAAATGCAGACTCCTGTATGACATGATATATTTTGGATCCAAAGATAAGGGAAGGGGAGAAAAAAAGCAGCTCTTCTGTGGCTGTGGCCGTGAAGCTCAAAGAGAATACATTAATTAACCCAAGAGAATTTCTAGGAAGCTGGAGTGAGAAGCCGTAGCTTTGAAATCTAGTGATCTTTATCCACTGTTGGGTTTGGGTCAAAGACCTTGGACAGAGAAGGAAAAAAAGGGAAGGAGGTACATTATAGGAACCAGATGTTAAAAACTGATAAAGGCTACCAGCCCCCTGCTGCTGCTATCAACCGCCACCTCCATCAAAAAGGTGGCATTCTCCTCTGAAGCCCCTCTGTCCTTCGAGCAGAGAGAGACACACACAATTTTGGCTGTGCAGTTTCCTTTGGCCTACCTTGTCGAATGGCCCTAGAAGACTAAACAGGTGTTATCTACTTTTGATTTCAGTGCATTTAAATTAATCCTGTCAGCTCAGCTGTTAAAACAACTGTCATCTCCAGCTGTTAGTAATTTTCGACTGGGCACTTTCACAGGTTGCCAAGATCTGAGCCTGCATCGTGTGTCTCTCTGAATGCAGTAGAGTAACAATTGTGGGTTTTTTAAAGGGGCTTGTATTGTGATGCTGCACACATGAAATGATCATAATAACAATAATTTCCAAAGATTTTCTGGTGCCATGTTTTGTGGTATATAAATAAACCATGTGCTGAATGCCACTCCTATCTATATTCTGTGATGTGTTACATAACGTTTTTTTTAATCCGGTGACCAGTAAGTCAACTTGGAAGTATAAAAGAGAGAGGTCTGATGAAGAAGTTAAGAGACAGAGATAGTACTGCACTTGCTCGTGATGATTTCTGTGTTTCCAGAAACAATAGTTGCTTCAGGTAGACTTATGGTTTTTCTTTCACTGAAATAATCCATAAAATATTTTGTTACTTTTTTAACAGTTTGAATAACTCTTCACTTTCAAGCCAAATATAAGGCTTCTGGCTACATCTCCTCCTATTGAAATTTTAATTCATAAGAGCCATTTGTTGCATAGTTTCAATATTTAGAATCTATTTCAGTTAGTATGTATTCAAATCTAATATTGTAGGGGAGAGAAAAGGCCATCAGGAAACTCAGTTTATTATCAACAGTTGGAACCTGCTAAAACTGTGCAGGAATCTCAACACTATCAAAAAAGACTTTCATTTGCCACTGATGTAATCACCTGGAACCAATGAGTTTTCCTCCTATCCTAATCTTACACATTGAAAATGGAAAAAATTATCAGTTTTCTGTTTCTGTTACAAAGTATAAATTTGGGTTAGCGTTTTACTGTTAAAAAGTATATTTCAAAGAAAAATAAATATATATAACATTAATTTTAAATTGTTTGTATTTAAGAAGAATATAATCATGCCAATAATGAAAACAGTTTTCAATATAAGGGACCAGTCCTAAAACTTCTGGTTATCTTAAAATATTTTATTTGAATTTATGTAATACTGATGTGGAATAACTGTACTCTATATTTAGTAATTGCTAAGGAATTTCTGATTCCATATTTTAATTTATTTTAATTAATTTAATTTAGCTAATTTTTGAGAGGGTAGACATGCACAAGATAAATAGTAAAAAAAAAATGTAAGAACGTGTGTATAATAGAAAGCATTTCCTCCTTTTTATTCCTGTTCTTCATTCACCCAATTTTAGCTCTAGAATGATTCATGGAAGATGTTTTCTTCGATATATCTCCAGAGATATTCTGTGCATATGCATGGAGCAGTCTGAGTGCATGTGACTAGGAGCACATCAGAAGGATACAATGCACACACATACACACACCCTAACTTGGATGTCATTACCTCTGACTTTACATATTAATTACATAATGTTTATTACCTGAGAAAGCAGGTGATAAATTCATGTATACATGAGCAAGAAGGATAATATTATAATGCATGTGATATATAGGTATGGAAATTTAATATTTTTTATAGCTGAGGATTTTAATTCACATAGAACAAAGAATAATAGATGCTACTCTGTCTGTACTTAACAAAACTAAGATGTATATGCACTTTTGATCTAGTAACTCCATGATAGGTAGCTGAATATTCTCACAGAGATGCTAGAATTTATAAGAATTTTGTTTGTGACATTATTGTTAACTTTCTAAATGTCAGGAGGCTGGCTATATTACTGTGCATTTATAGATGGATTTCTTTGAGAGTGTTAAACATTAGGGAAATTTATCCATAGAAATATGGAAAGATACCCATGATTTTTAAGTTCAAAATGTTAAACTTAAAAAGTTTATAGTAGTAAATATAGGATTATAATGTTTTTAAAAGTGGGACTTCCCTGGTGACTCAGTGGTAAAAATCCACCTGCAGTGCAGGAGGCTCAGGTTCAATCCCTGGATCAGAAAGATGCCCTGGAGGAGAAAATGGGAACCCACCCCAATATTCTTGCCTGGAAAATCCCATGAACAGAGTATCCTGGTGGTCTGCAGTCCATGGGGTTGCAATGAGTTGGACACAACTGAGTGTGGATTCACACATTTTTAAAAGTATGTGTATGTTTATATGAAATTTATTTTAAATATCAAATATTTATCTAAAGTATATATGTATGTTATTGATACATGTTTTGCTATATTCTATTAACATTTGACCAGTTACTAGGAATTTGATCTTTAAAAACTGAGCAATCTTTATTAATGCCTAAAAGAATCGATTACTGATGGATTTTGCTTTTAGTTTCTATGTATATTATTTTACAGAAGCAGAAAGTCATTAAAAATATAGGAAATATATGTTAGTAACCACAAAATTAGGTGATTGGGTGGAGATGGGGGCAATACAGTGGATCATGAATGCATGCTAATTTGTGCCCAACTCTTTGCAACCTAATGGAGACTGTAGCCTGCCAGACTCCTCTGTTCCTGGGATTCTCCAGGCAAGAATATTAGATTGGTTTGCCGTTTCCTCCTCCAGGGTATCTTCTTGACCCAGGGATTGAACCTGTGTCTCTTATTTCTCCTGCATTGGCAGGCAAGTTCTTTACCACTAGCATCACCTGGGAAGCCTACAGAGAATCATAAGAAAGACATAATAAGGGTAATAGATTGAAATATGGAGATAGATTTGCTGCTTTTATTTCTGAAGCTTTATTTGCTGAAATACCTACCTTTAAAAATTTGATTAAAAAAGGAAAAAGCAGAATATGCTTGCTCACACAAGCATACACAAAGAAATAGTCTGAACTGTGAAACAGGTATGCCTTGCTCAAAAATTTGTTGTAGTTCTTTGTTGTTTTAGTCAGTAAGTCGTGTCCAACTCCTTTGCGACCCTATGGACTGTAGCCCACCAGGCTCCTCTGTCCATGGGATTCTTCAGGCAAGAATACTGGAGTGTGTTGCTACTTCCTCCTCCAGGGGATCTTTCTGACCCAGGGATTGAACCCGTGTCTCCTGCGTCTCCTGCACTGGCAGGTGGATTCTTTACCACTGCATCACCTGGGAAAGTATGGTCATCAGGAAGGTTAAAGTACCTTGTGACTGGAAAACCTATACATAGCGTTTGTGGGTGTTTTATTGTAACTTACAGTCCATTGTTACTGTGATTGTGACTCTGTTTTTGCTAAACACCCTATTGTTTAAAAAACAAAGCCAGCGATTGGTGCAGTTTGCTAAATGCAACCCTGTCTTTTCCCTCCACGTCACTATTCTTACTACTCCTACTGCAGGAAATTTTTTGATGGAAGAAGGATAATTTTGCATTGTAATAGCACCTCAAGCTTCGGTTTACATGTTACGTTGATTCCAAAGCCATAAACCAAAGATCAAAAGAAATGTTTGAGTAGAGCTGACTCAAGAGAACCTCTTTGTATTTATGTCAGAGTTAAACATGTGTCTACCACCTACTAGGAGCCAAGTGTTACAGTCAAAGTTGATCCTCTACTCTAAATGCTCAAGACTGGGGAGGAGAAGGTGTCGGGGCATGGCTCGACCTTTCTCTGGGTGCAGGGGTGCCTTCTAAGATAGTCCAGCCCTGTGCCTCCTGATGGCATTCTTAGGAGCAGTGCCGAGAAAAGCTAGGTCCAAGTGAAGATCACTGATTGTCCACCAAAGTATGGGAGGTTATAATGGAAGAGAAAAAACCCATGAGGGGAAATGGAAGAGTCTCACTTTTCCTTGGCTCTGTAAGGCTATTATTGTGAGTCAAAACAGAGAAAGAATTGAAAGGATTGACACCTTGCCTTTTGTTTTTTATATGCCTTTTGCCAGGGAAAAAAATGCAATTACTCATAAAATTGGGTATCTAAACCTTAAAATATTCCCAATTCCATAAATTCAAAGAAGATATTACAGTGATGTGTTCTACCTGTATCACCACTTAGAATAGTGGTGAGCAAAGGCTTTACACTGATCAGACAAATTTCAAAATTTAACTGCACAGACAGTAAATTATTCTGTCAAATATTAAATTTCAGGATTACTAATAGGAAATGATAGCTGTATATAAAAAACATGGAGACTACTAAAATTTTCGCTTAGATGATTATCTTGACTTTGCTTTGAATTATATTGGTTGTGTATATTTATACAGACCAGTCCAGATCTTGTCTATCAGATTCCTAAGATATTGTGTTGGGATTGTATAAAATATGTAAACAGGTTTCTCTTTTAGTGGTAGATAATAGAAGCATAAAAATCATAACAAACTAACTTTGATTAGCTTGAAAAATTGTACTAACCTTAGTAATGCTACTTTAAAAAAAAAAACAGATAACACTTATTGGGGCTTCCTCAATGGTTCAAGTGGAACTGAATCCGCCTGCAATCCAGAAGATGCAGGAGACATGAGTCCTATCCCTGGATTGAGAAGATCCCCTGGAGGAGGGCATGCCAACCCACTCCAGTATTCTTACCAGGAAGATCCCTTGGACAGAGGAGACTGAGGGGCTGCAGACCATGGCATTGCAATGAGTCAGACACAACTGGGCACACACACACATTTATTGGACAGACAGCAATTTTTTTCCCCCTTAGGCATGATGTACTTCATTTCTTCATTTCTTTTCTCTAACTTAATCTATCTACCTACTTACCTACCTATAAGTAATCTATCTACTTACTTACCTACCTTCCTCACTGTAGTTGAGTTCAGATGTCTCTAGGGGCTGAATACATTGACTAAAAGTTAGTAAAAGTGTGATTTGAACTTTAGAGCTGTCTGATGCAAAGCATCATCCATTAAACTCTATATTTCTTACATTTTCAAGAAATGTGATGAACACGTTAATATGAATGCGTTTTGGAAATAATGAATGAGTTAATTCATTTCTTGATTCATTTCACAGACTTCTTTTTAAACAGCTGGGCTTGCAAAATACTGTGATATAAAACAAGTAACAGGTCAGCCTTATCATATAGAACATTGCATTCCTGTGATGAAGACTTTTTCTCCAATGTATCAGTAGCAATGATAGGTAGCTAGAGAAAAAGTCAGACATCAGGTAATGATAAATTCTATTTTTAAAAGGCAGAGGTATCTTGTTAGAGAAGAAAGTAGATTATTTTGTGAAAGAGTGATATCACTGAAGATGGCCAGTATCTGAATAGGCAGCCACTGGGTGGGGAGGGGGTGAAAACACTCTAGGACTTTGTCAAGGGGGTTGTGATGGGGTGAATGTTTAATAATTTAAAGCACAGAGGTTAATTTGCATCAGGTATCATCGGGAAATAAATAAATAAGTTTATTGGGAATATAGGACAAATAAGTTGAGAAAAGGAAAACAGATTCTAAGTATATTTTAGAGTCAGGTTTCAGAAGTCCTAAATGTTACACTAAGGAATTGAAATACACTGAAAAGCTGCTGATGACTTTCCAACAAGGGAATGTTCTGATCAGAGTTCTATCCTCAGAAACCATTTTTATCATTGATTATTGCACCTTACTGCACACTTGCTTGAGTTACTTTTGGCTAACAGTGATAACAAGCAGTGGAGTCAGGGATGTCCTGATAAAGATCAATATCTGTGGAGTTTTTTTTTCCATTTTAGTAGGATTTTATTAGTGTTGGTATATAGGTACTGTTATCAGTTAGCTCAGGGTATCTTTATGTCACTTTTACTCTATGTAGCTTTATGTCACTTTTTTAAAATAAAACTTAAGTTTTACTGTAATACTTATTTCTACCATGAGATTTTAAGTACCCTGAGGCCAGGAAGCTTGTTTATTTACTAAATAGCATGTACTGAAACAGACTTCAATACATGCTAGTTGGCTATTTATTGAATGAGGTGATTGAATAAACATTGGCTGTTTACTAGTAATTTGCTAAGTGGATAAAATGTAAACAAACAAAACTCAAATCATAACTCTCTGGCTCCTCTGTCTGCAGCTCTATCTGAATAGATATTCATACATTGAGCTCTTGTCACCATATCGTAAGTTTTCACACTGCTGAATGCTATTCTTGTTGTACCATCTTTTTGAAAGCTTTTAGCCCTTCCTTTCCAGGATAATATTTATATGTCCTTTCAAATATAGCTAAACATTACCTCTTCTAAAAAGGATTTTCTTCCCTCTTGTCAGGTTGGTTAGAAATTCAGCCTCTGTGCTCATTTTTTACGCTTACATAAGATTTACTATTTATACTGGATAGCACTTAATCACTCTGTTTCACAATCTCTTTCTCCACTAGACTATAAATGTCTTGAGGTCATGGACTGAGTTATTTCATTTTTGTATTTCAAGACTAATACGGTACTTCATTACTCTTTAGTCATGATTTTGTGCCAGACTCTTTGCAACCCCATGGACTGCAGAATGCCAGGCTTCCCTGTCCTTCCCCATATCCCAGAGTTTGCTCAAGCTCATGTCAGTTGAGTCGGTGGTGACATCCGACCATCTTATCCTTTGTCACTCCCTTCTTCTCCTGCCCTCAATCTTTCCCAGCATTGGGGTCTTTTCCAGTGAGTTGGCTCTTTGCTTCAGGTGGCCAAAGTATTGGAGCATCAGCTTCAGCATCAGTCTTTCCAATGAATGTTCAGTATTGATTTCCTTTAGGATTGACTGGTTTGATCTCCTTGCAGTCCAAGGGACTCTCAAGAGTTTCCTTCAGCACCACAATTTGAAATCATCAATTCTTTGGTGGTCGGCCTTCTTTATAATCCAACTCTCGCATCCATACATGACTGCTGGAAAAAGTACTTGGTCAATAGCAAATTGGTATTAATGTTTTGATGAAAGAGTGATGGGTTAAAGGTTGGGAGATTTGTGAGGAGGACATGAGAGTGCTGTATGATGGAGGCAGTTAAGACCTAAATAAGGCCTAAATAAGGTTTTTGTCTTTATGAACAGAGAAGAAAGTAAGAATTTCAGAAATATTGAAGGGTAAAAATTAATGACATGATGGCAGATGTTATGTGAAGATAAAAACAGAACCAAGTTAAAGATACAAAGTGACTGACAGTATGAAGTGACTGATTTCTTATTGAGACAGATGATGAGTCCTTTTCTGGACATAATCATTTTGAGGTGCGATTGGGGATACTGAGATTTTTGCAAGTAGTTAGTAAGAAGTCTAAATTTGAAAGCAGTCAGGAAAGGACATAAGCATTAGTACGTTAACCATTCACATAGTAATGATAGGTGAAGTCTTTGAGTGCAAGAGATTATAATAGAGAATTTAGAGGAGAGAAGGATGACTAAATCTTGAGGGGCACCTACTTATGGCCAATTTGGAAAAGCGGTACCAGAAAATAGTGTGAGAAAAAAACAAGGAAAGAACAATCTCAGGAAAGTTAAATTCTAATCGAATGAGGTTTTCTATGTTTTTCCCCAGGTTTATTGAATTGTAATTGACAAAATTATAAAATATTTAAAGATTTTATATATGTATATATTATGAAAGTATTCCCACATCTAGTTAATTATGCAGTTTTGGAATGTCAGAGAAGAGTTGCTGAAGTAGTAGTTGTTAACAGTAAAATATTCTATAGTGTGGTTGATAAGCAAGTAGTGATACAGATCTAGTCCAAAGCCAGAGGCAGAAGATTAAAAACACAAAAGGGAAGGCAAGTAAAAGGGTCCATTATGTGAGCAGCAGAGTTAAGATAAATAATTTTTTATCAGACATTTCTACTTTCACCTAAATAAAATTCAAACCCATAGAAGATGCTTATGTGGAGTGTATTGAAATGTAATGTGGAAACACATATATTTTACAAACAAATACAGTTGTCATGTATCTTTCCTGACTATCTGAGAAGACAAGGTTAGGGTAGACTCTTTTTAAATATTCTTCTTTTCAGTATTAATGATAATCACACAGCCAAACCATATTTATTTCCAGGAGTGAACCGTGTTTTATGAATGTGTTATATTTTGAGATAGAAGACTCCAGAGTTAGTCAATATGAGGAATGTCAACTATATGGCTAGTGTTTTTAATGAAACTCACATGGTGAATATTCATTGGCTTAGCCCTTTATAAGACCATGAATCATGTCTCATGCTTAAGAAAAGGTAAAAAGAGAATTAAATGTTCCCTGAAGCAGCAATCCCCAACCTTTTTGGCATAAGGAACTGGTTACATGGAAGACAAATTTTTCCATGGACTGAAAGGGAGAGAGGGATGGTTTTGGGATGATTCAAGCACACTATGTTTATTGTACACTTTATTTCTATAATTATTACATCAACTCCACCTCAGATAATCAGGCATTAGATCCCGGAGGTTGGTGACCCCTGCCCTAAAGTGTGTTCCATGTCTAATAGTTTGAATTTTACATTTGTAGCTTATATTGCCTGAGGAGGGCATTCTTTTTATATAGCTGAGTGTGAATTCTGAAGACCATCATCTTCTTTACCAGGATTGCTAGGACATGGTAGTTGCAGAGAGTGAATTGAACTAAAATACCTTATTTGTTTCCCCTAAATGTAGAATATTGTCCGAATAGCCAAAAGCATGAAAATCATTTAAATCCAAAGCCTGCAGTAGGAGTGAAATCTAAATCCAAGACCCTCTGTAATTTAATAATTAGTAATCAACTGAAAATATGTATAAATAAAACTTTGGTGTAAAAAGAAATGTTTAAAAGTGGGGCAAAATTCCTAGGTGTGAGAATTCATCCACTGCTAAAAAGTTAAAAGAACCAGGATCACCTGTATTGCAGGCAGATTCTTTCCCATCTGAACAACCAGTAAAGCCCAAAATATTTGTATGTAAAGTATGGGAAACCTTATGACCTAATATTTGACTAAATCAAGCTGATTTTTTACATTTTACCAACAAAATGTGAGCAAAATGTTTTTTTAAGTAATCATTCCTGTAGAAATGTGGACTCCACTCTGCTGAACTTTAGGATGAAAGGTAACACACTGGATAAGTCAGAGGTTTACTGTGGCTGAATTACCACTGTCTGTTGACAACTGCCTCTAATATATCTGTAGCCAAATGTGTTTGGAAGATTGAAGGGAAGCACAGTTAAGGTTGTCACACCATTTTCTTCTTGTTTATCTTCTCTCTTCCTCTTCCTTCTCTCTTCTTGTTTTTCCCTCTTCCGTTCCTCTTTCTTCTTACTAACCACTGTTTCATAATTAAAACAGGGCTTCCCAGGTAGCTCAGTGTTAAAGAATCTGCCCATCAATGCAGGAGACACAGAGGACGTGAGCTTGATCCCTGGGTTGGAAAGATCTCCTGTAGGAGGAAATGACAACCCACTCCAGTATTCTCGCCTGGAAAATTTCATGGACAGAGGAGCCTGGTGGGCTACAGATCATGGAATCGCAAAAGAGTTGTACATGACTGAGCGATTGAGTGCATGTGTGTGTGCACACACACACACACAATTAAAACAAGTCCCCATTTGTGTCAGGGCCAGCAAGTCCTCTCCACTGGGATTTGCTGAGAGCTATTATTAGGCATGGGTGCTGTAAAACTGCCCCAGGAGCCAAGGGAAAATAGATAACAAGACTACCTGTTCCTCATGAAGCTTCTCATTTACTCTTTAGAAAAATAAGCCAAAGAAGAATGGGATTCCACCATGATAGCATTTTCCTAAAGGAGTGTTTCTCAAAGTGTGGCCCAGTGCCCAACTAACTTCTTCATAATAACAGAGTGCCTTTTAATATATGTGTTAATTTTAACAAGTTTTCCAAATAACTAAATGCTTTGCATTATTATTTAATTTTATAATCCTATAAGGCAGGATTATTCCAATTTTACAATTAAGGAAATAATTATAAAGGCTATAGATGATACTCCTAAAGAAATTTCTAATGAGAATGCTTGTTTATTTTATGATATACTTTCTCCTTTCAGGCCTTTACTTTTGTAAACATAGTTTGCTACGTGAGCAACTGCAGTGATACTTTTCTTAAATGTATTGTTTTACAGGAGTGTTTAGAGGGAAAGAGTAAGGGAAGGAGTAAAAATAAAAATTTTGGCTCTCCATCTTCATTTGTGGATTTGTGGTGTGCACACTTAACCCCTTGATCATGTGTGCATGTGTGTGTGCTAAATTGCTTCAGTCATGTCCAATTCTTTGTGACCCTGTGGACCATAGCCCACCAGGCTTCTCTGTCCAAGGGATTCTCTAGGCAAGAATACTGGAGTAGGTAACCTACTCCAGTGCCCTTCTCCAGGGGATCTTTGCGATTCAGGTGTTGAACTCACATTGATTATGTCTCCTGCATTGGCAGGCGAGTTCTTTACCACTGATGACACTTGGGAAGCCACATGAGCATGTATATAGACATTTTATTTTGTTTTATAAAGAAAAGTGATAGCTAAATGTTATATCATTTGTGTCCCAGTTTTGAAGTATTACTGTATCCTGCTTATCATTAACGTGTATATTTTAACCTGACCCTTTTATACATCTATCTGACAAATGTTTATCCATATATTAACGTATTTATGGAGTTCTTAGTATATTTGGGCACTGGGTTGCCACAATTCATGAAAGCCTTATCAGCATTTTATATCACAATTAAGAAAGCCTTATGACTTCTTCTGTTATACTTACTGATATTTTTGGATCCCACTCTAAGAATATTTCAGGTCTTTCAAATGCACTGTTATTTGTGTCAGTGGCCAATTTTTTAAAAATTGTGTAGTTCTATCCAATGCCTTTAGGAGATTAGCACTGAAATTACATTATTGAAAATTAATCTAGGTTATTACTTATTGTGAAATGCATTGTATCCAACATTAAGTCTCCAAAGGTACAATGAATAGATTGTTCAACTTTATATAGTTTTTCAAACAGAAACAGCTGTAGTTTTGGAACATGATCTGCTTAATCTTATCTCTAGAATACTGTCTGTAATTTTCTGTCAGATAAACTTTCTTCAGATTAATAATATTGAGAACTATTTGTGTGTGTGTAACTTAAGGACAACGAAAGTGTTAGTTGCAGTTAGGCTGAACTCACCTTGTCGAATAAACAATTCAGTAGCTAGTATCTGAACCCTGCCTCTGATTCTAGTAAGAGTTCAGTTCAGTTCAGTCGCTCAGTCGTGTCCCACTCTTTGCGACCCCATGAACCGCAGCACGCCAGGCCTCCCTGTCCATCACCATCTCCCGGAGTTCACTCAAACTCACGTCCATCAAGTCGGTGATGCCATCCAGCCATCTCATCCTCTGTCGTCCCCTTTTCCTCCTGCCCCCAATCCCTCCCAGCATCAGAGTCTTTTCCAATGAGTCAACTCTTCGCGTGGGGTGGCCAAAGTACTGGAGTATAGACCTCAGTTTGCAGTGTTTCAAAATGGCAGCCATAGGAATGAGAAAGACCATAATCTTCCATTTTTTGCAGGCAGCACAAATCGTTAGTTTCTTAGACTTAATTCAACATACACTTATTAAATGCAAGTTGTATCCAAGTTAGTGTTTTAGGTACAGGAAATATCACAGTGACAAGACAGAAAACTGTAAATATATGAATTTCCAGTGGGAGAAGTCAGATAATAAATGTAGTGATTAGGCAAAAGACATCGTTTGTCCCATAAAGATAAGTGATATGGGCAAAATAAGGAAGTAGATAGAGATTGGGAAGTGTAGGGAGTGACTGATTTATAAATTCTTCCTGAAAAGATGACATTCGAGCAAAGACTTGAAGGAGTTAAGAGAGCAAGCTATGTGGATAATCTAGGGGGAGATCCTTGTAGTTAGAAGAGTACAAAGGGCCTGGTAGGTTTCAAGAACAGCAAGGAGGCCAGTGTGGCTGAAATGAGATGAGCAAAAGGAAGCCAGGTGGAAGTGAGTTCAGAGAGGTAAAGGGGACCTCGATGCTGGGATGTTGGAGTCTGCAGCAGGTACTTGAGATTTTACTGAGAGAAGTGAAGACTATCAAAGAGATCCCAGCAGAGCAGTGGCTTGCAATGTCTTTATAGCATAAAATTTTACTTGTATTTTCAGACTTCTCTGGAACAGTGCCAAGGTTTTAGAGGTTATGGGAGTTATCCCAGAAGTTTTCACTTCAAATAAAATAGATACATGGAATCTGCTTTCATTTCTGGACCTTTTTTTTAATTCTCCAATAGGACCTGTTCTAAGATTTAGATTTCTTGTTTCTTTTCTTTTTTTTTTTTTTCAGACCAAATAAGCAGAATTTCCAGTTTTTGGTCTTTTTTCTGGATTATGTACAGACAAAAGGTCAAGTGGAGGGTGACTCAGTGATCCTGTCATTGCTTCATAATTTAGGAATTTTCCAGGTGACCCACATATCCTGATGCTTTTAATAAAATCATATTCTATGGCCAAGATGCACCTCTGTGTATCCTCAATACTTTAAACAAAGATTTCTGAACCACTTCCCCAAAATATTGAAGAGATAAGTTTTTAGGTATAAATATCTACTAACCTGTACCAGTACCTAGTCTGAAAACAAAACAAAACAAAAATGATGCCTTCATTTTAGAAGAGTTAAAACAATTAGGTACCAAAAGAACAGGAGGTCATCGGAAATCCATTCTTGTGTGTGTGTGTGTGTGTGTGTGCGTGCATGTGTGTGTGTGTGCGTGTGCATGCTTAGTCATGTGTGGCTCTTTGCAACTCCATGCACTGTAGCCTATCAGGCTCCTTTGTCCATGAGATTTTCCAAGCAAGAATACTGGAATGGGTTGACATTTCCTACTCCAAGTTCCATTCTAGTAATATGATTTAAACTGATTAAGTGTCTAGTGTTGATTAAGACCACTTTGAAACTATTTTTTTCAAATTTCACATTCAAGTTAGACTCATTCTTTGCTTCTTTAAGGTGTATTCACTACAGTCACTAGTCTCTCTTTAAATAAAATTGTCTCACGAAATAAAAAGCATGGAAATAAACATACAAGCTTAGCTCCACCTTTTCTCATATATTGGTAAATATATTTTACCTTAAAGATTTGGCAATGTGGAAAATGTTTCAGTGTGCACACACATATAATACTGAATAATAATGGATAAGCACACTAAATTAGAATGAAAGTTACTATATTGCCAGTCTCTTTAGGTGGTTTCCAGATAGCTCTTTCATGCAGTGGAATTGTAAAACTCCAGCCCTTTGCTGCTGCTGCTGCTGCTGCTGCTAAGTCCCTTCAGTCGTGTCTGACTCTGTGCGACCCCATACACAACAGCCCACCAGGCTCCGCCGTCCCTGGGATTCTCCAGGCAAGAACGCTGGAGTGGGTTGCCATTTCCTTCTCCATTGCGTGAAAGTGAAAAGTGAAAGTGAAGTCGCTCAGTCGTGTCCGACTCTTAGCGACCCCATATACTGCAGCCCACAAGGCTCCTCTGTCCATGGGATTTTCCAGGCAAGAGTACTGGAGTGGGGTGCCATTGCCTTCTCCGCCAGCCCTTTGCAGTTAGAAGCAATTGGTCTTCAATTAAGAAAACCAGTTTAGGAGCTAAACACAGTTTGAGAGCCTAATCCGGACTTAATCCCTGCTAACTAGCTCCCAGTAAGTAGACTATGAGAATTTCACCACCAATGATAACCATATTTTTACCTGCCAGTTCTCCAGCTTTCACTGTCATTAAACTACTTGATAAAATTTTTGTGTTAGTTATGCAGCTCAGCTACGAATATGTGCCCTTTCCTGGTAACTTAGGAAATTCTTACTACTCATTCAAATATACTTTTCTTTAACCCTTTCCCTGGAATGTATCCTCCATGGATGCTTAAACGTCTTTAGAATAATGATACATTTACTTTCCCTGCTTTTCTTCATTGACCATCACTATCTTAGGTTCTGAGGGGCTTTATTCAATTTCTCATTATACTTCATACCAAGAAAGGAAGAATTCAGCTGCCAGATGGGACGTCTAGGCAAAGAGACTTTGAATGAAATAGTATATAATTTGAGTTGTAAACACCATGGATGCATTGTAGTTTAAAAGTGCTCATCATAACTGAGTTGTAGTTAAAAGGATTTGGGTAGAGGATTGGGTATTGATAGGTAACAGTTAGGGGTTTTCCAGACTCTCTTTTATGTGGCTGAATGGGAGCTACATGTAAGTCAGGTTCAGACTCTTAAATTACACCCTCCGTTTTGACCTTGTCTTCCAGACTCCAGAGTATTTTTTGAGTTCATTAGTTAAAAACTACCCAGTCATTTAAATACCAGAATACTCCATTTTTTGGAAGATTGTTTCCAGGAAAGGAAAATGATTATCAATAGAGATGTTGCAAATACTTTTATATTTTGTGCATACACACACACACACACACACACATTCCTGAGAATGGCTTTCTGTACACTGTAGCTTCATTGTATAACAACCACCTTTGGAAATTCACTAATAGTGCACAGCAAAGGCTCTGTTCTGTGGCTGGTCCTACCCACAAAACTCCCATTCAGCATTTTTTCTGTTTTCTTGAATTATTTGAACAGTTAATAGGCACATACACATGAGCACACACTCAAACATACATGCTTCTCCCACATCACAAAAACCACCCTCACATTTGGCGCACCTCTGATCCTCAGTTCAGCCGCAAGGCAGGACTTAACAGACTTGTGTCAACTCTACTAAAAAGGTATTCAAAAGTAGTCTCAAAGGTAAAATTTAAGGAACATAGTTGAGGGAAGGGAAGGGGGAAATTATATTTAAAATCATAATACAACTTTTCTGTACTAAATAGCATAAATCTCAGGAGCATCTCTTGCTAGCATTTTTCATGAATTCTCTGTTCTTTGAAAAATCCTATAGAAGTTCATTCTTTAAACATAAAGTATAGACACTTGATGGCATTAAGGTTTACTCTTGAGGTTTCTTATGGTAAATAATAGTTAAAAATATGTTATTTTGTTTTATAATATATCAGCTGTTTTATTATAAATCACCTTTCTAAGTTAAATAGTACATTTTAAAAGCTAAAATGTAGACTTAAATAGATCAATCCTAATTTAGTTAGCTGTATTATCAGCTGAATATATGAACATGTGTATCTAAAAGCCATGTAGAGGTGGTTTAGTTGCTCAGCTATGTCCAACTCCTTGCAACCCAGTGAACTGTAGCCTGCCAGGCTCCTCTGTCCATAGGATTTCCGAGGCAGGCAAGAATACTGAAGTAGGTTGCCATTTCCTTCTCCAGGGGATCTTCCCAAGATTCTTTACTGACTAAGCTATCAGGGAAGCCCTCTAAAGGACATATTTTAATGAAAAAGGCTAAATTTAAAATTGTCTTTTGCAGAAATAGCATTTTTAAATGTTCTTATTACAAAGAACGTAAAACATTTCCAGTTAGAATTAAATTTTTATTTTTCTTACGTTTATTAAATGTGAGAGACATTATCTTATTTATTGCAGGAAATGCTAAAATGAATTAGACTCAATACCTCTAAGCCTACCAGAGGAAATCAAGAATCACACTAGTATTTCATGGCAGTTTTCTTATGGCATCCCATTTAACCCAATAGTTTATAATCTACTGTCAGACAGTGATACATGTAACTGTTAGACAACAGGATTTGTGAAAAGCATTTTAGCATCAGGTATATGGTTGTATTCTTGAAAACTGTCATAGAGAGTTTGCATATAGAAATTAAGACCTTATAGTGAATTAGAACTTATAAGTCAATGGCTATAAATATATGTTTAGGTGAATAATAATCAGGTTATATTATTCACCTAAATGTATATTTTATATGTATAGGGCTTGTATTTTATTTATATATATATATATATATATATAGTGCCTATTTTATAGTCACTAAAATAAACTAATAAGAACAGTATATCAATTAAAGAGAAAGTCAAAGTCTCCCATAGTATATCTGAATATATTAAAATAGAGGGTCATTCCTTTTTCAATAGTCTTCCCCTGTGGTTTCAATGAAATGCCTTGTTAATTCATTTGATTTTGATTATTTTAAAGAAGGATTATACAGAAAGCATACTCATCTTTCTAGGTTTATTTTCAATAGCTTATTCAACAATTTAGACAGATACAGCCATCATAACCTGTGAAAGCAAGAAACTTTGGGAGTATTCTCTATTGGGAAAGTTGATATAAAACGTTACTATGGAAGTCACAGAATTTAAGAAGACACTCAGTCTGTGTCTTGCAAATGCAGAGTCAGCAAGTGCAGAAGCCTAAGAGTGAGTCCCCTCAACTTTGGCACCTCTGGGTGCCTTTCTTGACTCATCCTTTTCTGAAGGCAGAGACTAAGTTTATCTTGCCTTTTGCTATACCATGTAGTATAACACACACACATTAATGTACTAAATTCAAAATGTTGCTCCCTACAGCTGCAACATTAACTTGCTTACCCTAAACATGCATCAAGCAATTGACTAGACTCTGCAGGAAGGCAGGAACCTTTTTGAATTCTCCACCCATTCCCCATTCTTAGATCAGGAATTTGATGGCTTTCCTAAATACAGAATGGCATTAATGTGTATATAGGCATTCTGTTTGTTTTTCCTTCAGTTGGTTCTTAAATATTATTTTTTTTAAATTTTACAAGGTTGTGTTGGTTTCTTAAACCATTTGTGTGCTTAAAAGTTACTGTTTAGGATTGGATGTAACAAAATGCATACTGTACCTTCTGGGCAAATAAAAAGATTTTCAAGAGTTATTTTCTCCATAAGCTACTTTTGATTAAAATGCTGATTTTAGAAGTTTGTCCCTCACCCCGAGAGCCTAACAGAGTACATGGCACAGAATAGGCATTAAATAACTATCTGTTGAATAACTGGTGTATACTGTACCTACCAATTTTTTTTTTTACTTCAAAACTTGGAGTCACTCATGACTCATATGGATTTTATCAAGAATTCTTGCAGCAATGAAAAAGTATACAAATATGTATCTACTTATTTTCACATGAGGAGAATTTAGTTAGGGAAAGATTACTGTAATTTCAGTGGAAGTTCTAAAATCCTAGGGAAAATCTTACAAGAGGAATGTTTCAGATTTTTCCCAATTTTGCCTGTCTTTGAAATTTTTGCCTTGATAAATGGATTTGAATTTTCAAAAAAACTTAATTGACATCTCAGTGGTTTTCTTTATGACAGTTCATTTTACACATAATTTCCACACATAAAACTCTAAACTCATAAATAACAAAATATTTTAATGATTGGAAATAATTTTGTCAAGTGCTGTGGGATGATTTTATCCTATATCCTCTACTTATTTTGGGTAGACTCCCTTGTCTAGAGACACATTTGAAATAAGTAAACTTTTTTATTTTGCTATCAGTTAAACTATGGTAGCATCAATATTTCAGTTAATCCATGTACTTTGTGAAGAGCCAGATAAATTACATTTTACAAGTTACCGAGTCCCAGTATCTCCTACATACAAACTACTCTATCAATAAATGTATGGCCATCTTTATAATTCAGATCATCTTGCATTTTTTTAAACTGACTTAATTTGTAGTCTAATTCATCCAAACTTTAGGATTTGATGTACTTTCACAGAAGAAGGCAATGGCAGCCCACTCCAGTACTCTTGCCTGGAAAATCCCATGCACGGAGGAGCCTGGTAGGCTGCAGTCCATGGGGTCGCAGTCCATGCAGTCCATGGGGTCGCAGTCCACGCAGTCCATGCAGTCCATGGGGTCGCTAAGAGTCAGACACGACTGAGCAACTTGACTTTCACTTTTCACTTTCATGCATTGGAGAAGGAAATGGCAACCCACTCCAGTGTTCTTGCCTGGAGAATCCCAGGGACGGGGCAGCCTGGTGGGCTGCCGTCTATGGGGTCGCAGAGTCGGACACAACTGAAGCAGCAGCAGCAGTACTTTCACAAGAACAGAGATTGTGGATGTGGAACTTGCAATTAAGTTTCCACGCAGCTGCTAAGTCCCTTCAGTCGTGTCCAACTCTATGCGACCCCATAGATGGCAGCCCACCAGGCTTCCTCGTCCCTGGGATTCTCCAGGCAAGAACACTGGAGAGGGTTGCCATTTCCTTCTCCAATGCATGAAAGTGAAAAATAAAAGTGAAGTCTCTCAGTCGTGTCTGACTCTTAGCGACCCCATGGACTGCAGCCCACCAGGCTCCTCCATCCATGCGATTTTCCAGGCAAGAGTACTGGAGTGGGGTGCCATTGCCTTCTCCTAAAGTTTCCATAGAACATAACAATCTTTATGTGCTCAAAATAGCTGTCAGTGTCCAACTCATTAAACACTGCAGACGAAATGCTCTGAAACACAATGTCTTTCTCCAATGAAAACAACTGGAAGCTAAAGCACACTTGCATAGTTAGGCAAACTGTGTCTCAAGAATAGAACTGGAATACAAAATGATCTATTATCTATATTTGTGAGGTGGACTCTGGAACACTATTTTTTTTTTCTGTGTAGCATGCGTTCTATGGCATTGCACACCTATGGCAATAGCCACTTTGTCTTAAGAAGAGATGCCTCTGTGTAATTAATGTCTGTTGGATGGCTTGAGAAAAAGTTTGCTCTGAAATTTTGATCATCAGCAATTGGCAGACTGGTAGCAGGGCTTACTGAGATAGGGGACACTGAAAGAATTGGAAGTAGAGTTTTACCAAGTCCAAATGACAATTTTGCCTATAAGAATACAGGCAAATTTTTCTTGATTTTAAATGAATATTAATTATCATAGAACAGGTATAAGGATTAAATGAGATAGTACACATAAAAATCCTATTACTGTGCCTGGCCCTTAGTATGTACTCAATATTTGGATATTGTTCACAGAGCTTTCCTGTGTGTGTGGGTGTGCTGTGCTTATGTATTTGAATTGGCAAGACTGAAAGGGAGAGTGTAGTTGTTATGTGATAAATGTTAGAGTTGAATGTAATATCATAAAGATTGCTATTGAGCTATTTACTGTATGTATCATGTCCAGTTCTTGATAAAGTTTTTACTTTTTTAAAACAGTACTTTTCTTAAAATCTTATACCAGAGTTAGGAAATGCTTATGTATATTTGCAAATCATGATGCTGAAGATGTGATTATGAAATAATAAAACTCATATAAACATGGAAAAGAATATTTAAATGAAGAAAAATAGCATCTCGCAATTAAGTAGAACACATAAACTGGGAAAATTAAAACAAATGTTATTCAATTACATACATTTGTTTTCCAGTTTTATAGTTAGAGTGATTAACTTACTGAGCCCAACTGGTAGACACATTTTATATGAATCTATTTCTATATTTGATGTTCTTATACACAAATTAAAGATTTATCACTGGTTTATTTTACATGGTTAGTTCTCTTAAGAATGCTTGTAGAATATATCATGTGATAGTTACCATATAGTTCATTCTAAGAATGATGAAGGTTGATCTTGATAAAGCTGAAGTGTTATATTTCACTGAAAAGCACAGATTTGATTTTGAAAAGTTTGGAACATCTCAGTGGTCCTTTGTGTGTATATATATATATGTGTGTGTGTGTGTGTGTGTGTGTATTTTTAATTTTCCTCCTCATATATATCTAGTAATAGTCAGATCAAGGAGAGTTGATTTTATTTATATCCAAACAATAGTAAAAGTTATTCTGTGTTATATTACCTTTTTCTTTTATCTCCTTGCAGACCTTGAAATTGAAGTTGACACATTTGTAAATATGATTTTCTTTCCTAGGTCTTTGGAAAGTTTATTTATTTGGCAAATAAATTATCCTGAGAATTAAATGGTAACTCTGAGTATATTAGCACACTAGGAAATTAGCTTTCGGAGATCTAGGTTAGTTCTCTATGTGTTACTACTACTATGAAGGTAATTGGTTCTAACATGATAATTAAAAAATTGAGGCTCTCAGTGCATAACTTAGCTTTTGAAATAGGTTAGGTAAGAAAGCTAAAATATATACCACAAATATTAATCTTTTCTGTAACAGTTTTAACTTTGAAACAGCTAGCCAGGCAAAATCTGTACTGAAGCTAACACTTAGCTCAGGTACAGCTATTTAACCCTGATTTTGCCCCTATGACTGACTAACTGACTTGCCCCTATACACTTGATGCCTTAACTTAGAGAGTAATCTCAAAAGAAATACTGTGTTCTCTTTTAAGAACAGGCCAAAGACAGAATGAGGAGAAGGAAATGGCAACCCACTCCAGTATTCTTGCCTGGAGAATTCTATGGACAGAGCAGCCTGGTGGGGCTACAGTCCATAGGGTCCCAAAGAGTTGGACACAACTGAAGGACTAACACACACACAGGCAGAATGAGGAAAAATCACAGTAGTAGTTCACTTTATCCTTCAGATCACATTTACTAGAAAAGGTAGTTTTCACCCTATCACTACTGGTAAAAATAGGAAGAAACACATTTTTATTGAATATTGTTAGAAATAGGTATTATTACTATTGGAATTAAAATATATATTAGGGATAGGGTAAGACAGGTTTTGAAAATATTAATGTAATTTAATATTTTTATTTGAAAAAATGATCAGTTAACTTATAAAAATGAATAACCTTTGATTGCATTATAATTCAGTCATTTGTTGAATTCTCTTCCTTTCTCTCCTTTGCTTTGTGTTTTAATTTTTTCTTTCTCCCTCCCTTTCTCCCTTCTCCTTTCTTCCTCCACCCTTTTTATTCCTTCCTCTGTGTCAGAGATGATCTGTGTCATATATCATCAGATGTCAAGTAGACAGGATTTGAGAATTACTGATATAATTCCTAGGTGGGTGATAGGGAACCCCAAAAGTCCCGTTCAGTATTCTTTGTGTTGTAAATGGTTTGGGATCCAAGGAGAGATATCTGAGAAACAGACAAGGAGAATAGTCAGAAAAAGCTATCTTTTTATCTATATACCATCTCATGCCTTTAAAAGAAATACATAGACGTATGCCTTTTTTATAAAACTATATTTCTTGGACATCTTTCTTTCTTATATCAGCCATGGAGATTTATCGTTTATACTGAAGATTTTGAGAATGTTTGTACTTAAATAATGCAGTTCTCCAATCGGAGGAAAAGATACATTGACAGACCTTGGGGTAGGTTATAAATATTCTTTTTGGCCCTTAATGTATTTGTTTTTATCTTGTATGGGGATTCTCTGGACTTTCCATGTGGCTCAGTACTAAAGAATCCACCTGCCAAGCAAGAGACACAGCAAATACAAGTTTGGTCCCTGGGTCAGGAAGATCCCCTGGAGAAAGAAATGGCAACCCACTCCAGTACTGCCTGGAAAATCCCAGTGGACAGAGGAGCCTGGCAAGCTACATAGTCCATGGTGTCGCAAAGAGTTGGACAAAACAGCACACACACAATGGGGTTTCTTTAGCAAAAGAAACAGTATACAGAAGCAGTACAACTTATTGGTACTTAATTTATTTCTTTGTTTAGAATCAGTATTATTCTCTGTTTCCAGTGAATGGTACCTTGCACATATTATGTGCTTGATACATATTTACTGAGTCAGTCTAATAAGCAATAATAATTTCTTTTGACGCTCTTGTCAAGCTGCATAAAGCCCAAAATCTGTTGTTCAATTATCATCAGAAGCTCAGTTGCAAAATAAAATATTCATATCTGATTAGTGTTAGCCTAACCTTACCTAAAGTTTTCAACGTTGTATCCCTGGTTGAAGCAGAATTTCATGTTCCATTCTTAGGCCATTGTACAATTGTTTTTTTTTTTTTTTATTAAACCGTGCTTTGGCATTATATCATTAGTCTGCATTGAAGAATTTAAAAAGAAATGTTCATTAAAAATGCTATTTCAAGGATATAGTTCACTAAATCAAATCAGATATTCCATTAATGAGGACCCATGGGAAGGTTTTTCACTCAGATTTGTGCATCAGGAAAAGCTTTTTTATACCTATCCAACTGATGTGTTTTTATCTGATGGATATCATGAAACTGTAAATGGCTTCTCTTATAGGTCTGAGTGTGTAGGAGGCACTGGCAGTTGCACCAGACCTTCGGTTTGTATATGTTACTCTGTGATCTGACCCCCTCAATTGATTTTATTTCAAATCTTTCTTCTATATTTTCTTACATATTTTTATTGTTGCATTTTATTTCGTCTATAGCTATGAGATTTAATAAGCAGAGAGCATAAAAATAATGAATATTTCAGTTTTTTCAAGACATTTGCACATCTATTTTAGGTACCATCAACCCTACTTTGATTATACCTAGGATAGTATTATGGAAATACCAATATTAAATAAATATATAAGTAGCTATCCTTTTCGTTGTGTCCACATGTCAAGACAGCTTTCCTTCTTTTCACATTGTTACTCTCTCTGTTGCATCTCAGCTCCAAACAAGAGTACTTTCTCATTTTCCTACTAATTCCCCACTAATGTTGCTGAGCCATGATCATTGAACCTGGAACCATAGTATCATGAGCTTGTAGTTTTGAAATTTCATTTCCTTTACAATAATATCAGTAATATTTTTATATTTTGTAGTTTGTCTGTACTAAGCTGAAGTATCTCTGATTAATTAAAAAGCTAGCAATGTGGTTTATTTCTCAGATAATACATCTTTACACAGAATACAGTATTCTGATAATAACAACTGAATATTCCCATGTTAGCAATGCGTGTTTCTTGTAAGGAATATAATTATAATAAGTTGGTATTGATATATTTCAGATAGCAGTGTTTATCATATGTCCACACTTTGGATCAAGTGTATAATTCTGTTTAATAATAAGGTAAAGAGATTTTTAATTGTCTTCTAGTATAAAGAACATTTTGCTCTTGTCCATATAGCAAAACTGTATGGACTAGATCCCACCTCGGAGGTGGGATCTAGTCCATATAATTCTACTGACACAACATAAAATCTAAATATCAAACTACTTTGTCATTTCAGTTTCCCATTTGTGTAATGTTTAAAATCACCATGAATAATACCTCACCATGACTTTTTAGGACAAATGAGACTTTACAGTGTTGTTGCCATCTGTTCAGAACTTACGGATATAAAATGCTTTGTTTTCTTAAGAATGCAAATGCATTTTAACTCCACTGCCTTGTAAACTTACATGGCCACTATGTTCAGTTCAGTCGCTCAGTCATGTCCGACTCTTTGGGAACCCATGAATCGCAGCACGCCAGGCCTCCCTGTCCATCACCAACTCCCGGAGTTCACTCAAACTCATGTCCATTGAGTCGGTGATGCCATCAAGCCATCTCATCCTCTGTCATTCCCTTCTCCTCCTGCCCCCAATCCCTGCCAGCATCAGAGTCTTTTCCAATGAGTCAGGTCTTCGCATGAGGTGGCCAAAGTATTGGAGTTTGAGCTTTAGCATCAGTCCTTCCAAAGAACACCCAGGACTGATCTCCTTTAGAATGGACTGGTTGGATCTCCTTGCAGTCCAAGGGACTCTCAAGAGTCTTCTCCAACACCACAGTTCAAAAGCATCAATTCTTCAGCTCTCAGCTTTCTTTACAGTCCAACTGTCACATCCATACGTGACCACTGGAAAAACCATAGCCTTGACTAGACGGACCTCTGTTGGCAAAGTAATGTCTCTAATTTTTAACATGCTGTTTAGGGGTCATAACTTTCCTTCCAAGGAGTAAGCGTCTTTTAATTTCATGGCTGAAATCACCATCTGCAGTGATTTTGGAGCCCCCAAAAATAAAGTCTGACACTGTTTCCACTGTTTCCCCATCTATTTGCCATGAAGTGATGGGACCAGATGCCATGATCTTCATTATCTGAATGTTGAGCTTTAAGCCAACTTTTTCACTCTCTTCTTTTACTTCATCAAGAAGCTCTTTAGTTCTTCTTCACTTTCTGCCATAAGGGTGGTGTCATGTGCATATCTGAGGTTAATGATATTTCTCCCAGCAAACTTGATTCCAGCTTGTGCTTCTTCCAGCCCAGCATTTCTCTTGATGTACTCTGCATATAAATTAAATAAGCAGGGTGAAAATATACAGCCTTGACGTACTCCTTTTCCTATTTGGAACCAGTCTGTTGTTCCATGTTCAGTTCTAACTGTTGCTTCCTAACCTGCATACAGGTTTCTCAAGAGGCAGGTCAGGTGGTCTGGTATTTTCATCTCTTTCAGACTTTTCCATAGTTTATTGTGATCCACACAGTCAAAGGCTTTGGCATAGTCAATAAAGCAGAAATGGATGGTTTTCTGGAACTCTTTTGCTTTTTTGATGATCCAACAGATGTTGGAAATTTGATTTCTGGTTCCTCTGCCTTTTCTAAAACCAGCTTGAACATCTGGAATTTCACGGTTCATATATTGCTAAAGCCTGGCTTGGAGAATTTTGAGCATTACTTTACTAGCATGTGAGATGAGTGCAATTGTGCAGTAGTTTTAGAATTCTTTGGCATTGCCTTTCTTTGGGATTGGAATGAAACTGACCTGTTCCAGGCCTGTGGCCACTGCTGAGTTTTCCAAATTTGGTGTCATATTGAGCGCAGCACTTTCACAGCATCATCTTTCAGGATTTGAAATAGCTCAACTGGAATTCCATCACCTCCACTAGCTTTCCAAGGCCCATTTGACTTCACATTCCAGGATGTCTGGCTCTAGGTCAGTGATCACACCATCGTGATTATCTTGGTCATGAAGATCGTTTTTGTACAGTTCTTCTGTGTATTCTTGCCACCTATTCTTAATACCTTCTGATTCTGTTAGGTCCATACCATTTCTGTCCTTTATCGAGCCCATCTTTACATGAAATATTCCCTTGGTATCTCTAATTTTCTTGAAGAGATCTCTAGTCTTTCCCATTCTATTGTTTCCTCTGTTTCTTGCGTTGATTGCTGAGGAAGGCTTTCTTATCTCTCCTTGGTATTCTTTGGAACTCTGCAGTCAGATGCTTATATCTTTCCTTTTCTCCTTTGCTTTTCGCTTCTTTTCTTTTCACAGCTATTTGTAAGGCCTCCCCAGACAGCCATTTTGCTTTTTTGCATTTCTTTTCCATGGGGATGGTCTTGATCCCTGTCTCCTGTACAGTGTCACAAACCTCCATCCATAGTTCATCAGGCACTCTGTCTATCATATCTAGTCCCTTAAATCTATTTCTCACTTCCACTGTATAATCATAAGGGAGTTGAATTAGGTCAAAGCTGAATGGTCTAGTGGTTTTCCCTACTTTCTTCAATTTAAGTCTAAATTTGGCAAAAACCAAATTCATACAGAAATGCAGTTCTTGGATGCAATCTCAGAAACAACCGAATGATCTCTGTTCGTTTCCAAGGCAAACCATTCATTGTCACAGTAATCCAAGCCTATGCACCAACCAGTAACGCTGAAGAAGCTCAAGTTGAACGTTTCTATGAAGACCTACAAGACCTTTTAGAACTATCACCCAAAAATCATGTCCTTTTCATTATAAGGGACTGGAATGCAAAAGTAGGAAATCAAGAAACACCTGGGGTAACAGGCAAATTTGGCCTTGGAGTACAGAATGAAGCAGGGAAAAGGCTAATAGTGTTTTGCCAAGAGAACGCACTGGTCATAGCAAACACCCTCTTCCAACAACACAAGAGAAGACTCTACACATGGACATCACCAGATGGTCAACACCGAAACCAGATTGATTATATTCTTTGCAGCCAAAGATGGAGAAGCTCTATACAGTCAGCAAATCAAGACCAGGAGCTGACTGTGGCTCAGATCATGAACTCCTTATTGCCAAATTCAGACTTATATGGCCACTATATTAGACCCATGATATTTTTAGGAATTTAAATGTACTGTAGAGTTATATAACCTTAAACTGTCAACGCCACTTAGTTCTGCCCTATATTGATACGTGAAATCTCATGTATTAACTCAATCATTGTTTACTGCCTACGTTCTCTTAGACACTATCCTAACTTTTGGGGATACAAAGAAAATAAGAAAGTAAGATATAGTCTCTTCTCTCAAGGATCTTACTGTTTAGTTGAGAGGCAATTAAAAAAAAAAAGTGTATAAGTTATAGCATATCCTTACAGATGTTTTGGTAAGATAAAACTGGTATTCAGCAGGTTTAACATTAAAATCATTCCTTGTCATTAGTAAGATTGCTGTGTTATATCCTTAGTGGTTTAGTCATATCCAACTCTTTGTGACCCCATGGACTGTAGCCCACCAGGCTCCTCTGTCCATAGAATTCTACAGGCAATAATACTGAAGTAGGTAGCCATTCCCTTCTCCAGTGATATGCAAATCAAACTGGGACCTCAGAGAGCACTATCAAGAGGAGGATGTGCTTAAGCTGACTTCTAAAAAAATGAGTGAGCATTAGTTAGAAAAAGAGAATGATGAACCTATATAGCATCCCCATTAATTGCTTCATCATCAAGTTTTTGTGTGAACCAGTCTTTATTTAAGCAGTAAGTACTTCATGAGGCAACTGAGCTTGTCATGGGTTACTTTCAATTCTCAAAACCTTTTTCTTTTTTAAGTGGCTAGAATGACTAAAAAGCACACCTTACATACCTTCGGCCTTGTTTTATCAAACTTAAATAATTACCAAATTTGAATCTATTTTGTATTTACTGGATTTGAGTTGCTTTTAAAATATAATTATGACAGAATTGATGATGGAAAAAGGTAACCTGAAAGTTTTTCTGTATTTCCTAAAATATTATATTTATACCACAGACAATATTGATAATTCAGAATTTCAGATCACTTCCTGATCCATATGTTCAAAATCTTATGTACTTTACTATGCCATTACGTTTCAGTATCATGAATATTTACTTTATCTGTTGTTTATACTGAGATAAACCTATAGCTAGTTCATTTTTAATGAGTATCTAATTTTTTAAAAGTACAACTTAAAGGGATCTAGACATTATGTGCTTCTAGTTTATTTTCTACCCCTCCACCCCAGTACTTGGGACAGAAAAAGTTTTGTGGTTTACCAAAAGCTAGAGGTAGTTTGGCAGAGTACCCATGGGAGAAACAGTTTCCTGACCTTTTTTGTTCTGCCTTACAAGACCTACATGGACAGTAATAGTGATTCTCAAACCATGATCACAGAGAACCCTGCATTTCACTACTAAAATCAATAGTCTTTCTAAATCATAAAAGAGAAGATAAAAACATATTAATAGAAATTATTTGTTTGATTTCAAGTTGATTTTCTTTTATAATTTTCTCTTAAACTTTTGATGCTATTCTTGGCTTATCTGATATAAAACAAGTGAAAAATGGTATAGATAAATATTAATACACATTCAAAAACAGTAAAACTACCTAGCATGAAATGTACTTTGTGGATTTGTCTTTTTAAAATCATAGTTATCTTTCTACACTATTATTAGAATTTATTCTAGGAAAATAATTCCTGAACAATAGTAGTAGGAGCATAGGTTTTTACCACCAGAGAAGTAGGTGTTTAATAAATATTTATGGAATTGAAATAAATTATTTCAAAACAATATCTTATTCCATCCATGTCACCATTTTCATAGACTCTTCTTAAATTTCTTAGTTACTAATCAAGATATAAGCAATTATTATTATCATTGAAAAGAAAAATATGTGTGTTTAAAATAAAGACTTCTTATAATTAAATAACATGTTACCAAGAGAATCTGCTTTTCAGTATTTTAAGTGGAAGGATATCTTCCTGGTATGACTGGAATACCAGCTGTTGTGGGATCAACCAATGATTTCTTGAGATCATTATCCTGTTATCTACTGTAAAGATAATAGATATTTATCCCTATTACACTAAGGGAAATATCATCCTTGGGAAAAGAATTGGGTGAGTATCAGAAGAAGAATGTCGTAAAGGTTATTTTGAAATTAAAAACACTGAATTGATATCTAGAAAGATGGTACTTATGTTAAGGAAGCTAAAATAACTTATTTTCCCACTATTTTAAATTTCCTCATAGTCTGTTTATAATTCTTGCCCAAACAAGAAAAGGAAATGCCAACATAATTAGAAGAAAAAATTTTAATTTAACATCACCGTTAGAAAAAAAATCTGTAATTCTTCTATTGTTCTTTAATTTTTGAGAAGTTAAATAGATTTAGATGGACTTATTAAACTTAGGAATCATATGTTTTCTTTATATCAAAGCATTCAAGTGCATTCTGTTTATATATATATATATGTATTTTTCCCAACTGTCCATCACGTCAGTGTTTTATGAATACTTTTAAAAAATGCATAGCATTAATTCACATTATTTTCCCAGTAAGTGATTTATTCATGGATTTCTAATGAGTGAATTTTTACTTGATAAAAAACAAAACAAAAAAGTTTTCTCAGCTATGTATTTTGTTTTTGTAATTCTTTCTTAGAAAAATAATTAGATAAAAAATAACCTTTTGAAATAAACATCAAAATTTGCTAAATATTTGTAATGATTTAGACTTTCCATTGAAATGCTTTTATTTAATTTTGCAACCGCCATCCACTTTAATTTTTTCCACAAATAATTCAATGTTTAGTTTAAACACAAATGACACCAATTCATCATTTATACTAATCCTATAACAACAAACGGATGGAAATGGAATAATCATGTATTTAAGAAAGTAGATTTTAATTTACAACTTCTAACAGTGAAACATGAAATCTATGACTGTCCAAATGTCTAAATTCTTAGTAAAAGCTGTCAGGTTGGAAAACAATCACCTCATAAAATTTACTTTATATAACTTATGTTATAAATGTTTTTTAAAAATGCATATCAAAAACACTTGCTAGTTTTTATGATCTTTCCCAAAGAGGAAGTGCAGAGCTTTGATTAATGGATGACAATTTTTTTTTTCTTTTTAATGCTATGAAGAAAGCATTGCAATACTTCTACAAAACTGAAATAGTCAGTAGCCCTTCAGAGAAGTCTGTATACTCCACAAGAACATTTTTTGCTCCATGTTCCCATTTTATTTGTTTATATATTAATTGATGTGTTAATCAAATAAATTAGAGGTGTCCATAGGTTTCCATGGAACTTAAGATGTTCTCTCAGCCAGCACTTCATCTTGCCAAAGAGAAGCCTACCAGGATGTTATGTTTTATTCAAAGCTATCTAGTGACTGATGGAAGATCCAGGATAGGAACTAGGTCTTTCTACCCTCAAGCCTGTGTTTTTTCCGTTACTACTTGTTTTCTTGTTTTGGTAGGTTTTTAAAAAGATTTTGGGGGAAATTTCAGGGGTAAGTTATTCAGCAACTAATTTCTGATTGAATTAGGTTGTTTAAAAGACTAAGCTAATTAGGTCACAGAAGATTAGTTTATTTCTTACACCATTCTTCTGGGTTATTAATTCCATAGAAGGGAGAGTACCCGATGTGTTCACTGATGAATTTCCAGATGCTTGTCCATTGTTTGGTTCATAGTAGAATCTCTGTATGTTGAACGCTGAAGGCATGAACTTGAACTTCCTATTCGGAGGCTCCCATGGCAGTTGAACATTAACAGAATATCTCGCCAATTTTGTTCAGATTTAGTCTGAAGTAAAATGAAAAAAATTTATGTGCATGAGATGGTTTTTGTATGCTAGTTATTAAATCTGGGGATTAATATCTTCCTTTCTGCTTCTTACAGTGGTATTATTAGTATTAACATATAGTATTAGTATCATTTTCTGTTTTGGTAGGACAAAAGCAAAGTGTTGTAGACAGAAAATTTTCAAATTAAATTCATGTTTGGCTAAAGTGAACTTCTCTTTCATTCAGCATTTGGTCCAGTTGCTAAATTTCTAAATAGTACTAAGCTAAAACTATTTTATGTTTTTCTTAATTCTGTGTAGTAAAGCAAAATCATTTAATCATCCCCTAATCACCAACTCCCGGAGTTCACCCAAACTCATGTCCATCGAGTCGATGATACCAATAAGCCATCTCATCCTCTGTCGTCCCCTTCTCCTCCTGCCTGCAATCTCTCCCAGCATCAGAGTCTTTTCTAATGAGTCACCTCTTCACATGAGGTAGCCAAAGTACTGGAGTTTCAGCTTTAACATCATTCCTTCCAAAGAACACCCAGCACTGATCTCCTTTAGAATGGACTTGTTGGATCTCCTTGCAGGCCAAGGGACTCTCAAGAGTCTTCTCCAACAGCACAGTTCAAAAGCATCAGTTCTTCGGCGCTCAGCTTTCTTCATAGTGCAACTCTCACATCCATACATGACTACTGGAAAAACCATAGCCTTGACTAGACGGACCTTTGTTGGCAAAGTGTCTGCTTTTGAATATGCTGTCTAGGTTGGTCATAACTTTCCTTCCAAGGAGTAAGCATCTTTTAATTTCATGGCTGCAGTCACCATCTGCAGTGATTTTGGAGTGCAAAAAAATAAAGTCAGCCACTGTTTCCCCATCTATTTCCCATGAAGTGATGGGACCAGATGCCATGATCTTCATTTTCTGAATGTTGAGCTTTAAGCCAACTTTTTCACTCTCCACTTTCGCTTTCATCAAGAGGCTTTTTAATTCATCTTCATTTTCTGCCATAAGGGTGATGTCATCTGCATATCTGAGGTTATTGATATTTCTCCAGGAAATCTTGATTCCAGCTTGTACTTCTTCCAGCCCAGCATTTCTCATAATGTGCTCTGCATATAAGGCCTGGCATGCTGCAATTCATGGGGTCGCAAAGAGTTGGGGCCACAACTGAGTGACTGAACTGAACTGAACTGAACTGAATCTCCCCAAATCGGTGCATCTTACAGGATCATACAATGACTAAGGTCCTTTTCTTCATCAAGTTACTGTTTCTTATACATACAAGAACTAAGCATACCTCCTCTATCTTTTATTAATTTGACATTAAACTAACATTTAAATGTTGTTTTTTTAATGATCTATTCATTGAGTAGCAAGGTAGACTCTCATAGGACTTACAGTCTATGGGATCGAGACAGATGAGATCATTTCAGGAAATTCCCTAGTGGTCCAGTGATTAGGACTCAGCACTTTCACTGCCAAGGGCCTGGGTTCACTCCCTGGTCAGGAAACTAAGATCCCACAAGCTGCACAGCACAGCTAGGAAAAAATTTAAGGATCATTTCGGATTATATGTGCTATGAATAAAAATAAGTGTAATAAACAATGACTATGATGAGCTAATTTAGATAATGATCAGAAAAGATCTGCAAAGAAAGTGGCATTTGAACTGAGAACTATCAAGGATGACAGTGTGGTTTCTTCGTAAGGAAGATTTTCAAGATGTCTTATAGGAGAGTATTCATTAACTTCGTGATCAGATAGCTTCCAGGCTTATGAATCTGATTTTACCAGCACAGTAAGAGCAGATTCACCTCTCTGTAGTAGACTCACTTCGTCTAAACTCAGGAGGTTAACTTATTTAACCAAAATGCAAAAATACACTTTTAAAATAAGTAAATAATTACCACAACGTTCAGAATACTGAAAATCCTTATGGAAAAACTTTTCTTCTGTAGACATATAGATTCATGTGGAAAGTCAAATAATTGTCTTAAAGATATTGGTAAACATGTTATTAGAACAAGGGAGTTATATGAATTTGGTATTTATAGCTAATCTACCTACAACAGCAGGGATGTTTTTGCCAGTGAAACTGACTTATGTTGGCTATATCTTTAGGTGTCCATCCTGCTAGTGTGTCTAGACTCTGGGTCATTTTGATTGAATCTACTTTTATGCTCCTTCCTTTGGACAGCTCAGACCTTACCAGCCCCACTCCACCCACAGTTTTCTGATGCCCAGAACTTGTTCTCCTATTGACATTCTTTTTTTCAGTATGTTGATACATTCAATCATAATACCCTGTATGGTTACATTAAATACTTAAGGACTGAAGAGCCATACTTCTTTTACATATTCTAATTTTGTCCATTGTGTTTTGATTCTGTTCTTTAATCTGTTAGAGAATTCTATTTTGTACTACCAAATATATGGGGAAAGCATAAAACCTGGCATATATTCTCAGTGTTTATGTCTACCTAGTTGAAAATGACTCAGGATCAGAGCTTATATAGAAAAGTGTAACTCTCAACTTACTGAAAAATGTGCATATTTCACATTATATAAATAATAAATGATATAAATACTTGTAGCTCTACACTTCTGCTGTCAGTTCTGAGCCTTTGAAAGTCTTAGTCTCTCAGTCATATCTGATTCTTTGCAACCCCATGGACTGTAGTCCGCCAGGCTCTCCTGTCCATGGAATTTCCCAGGCAAGAATATTGATGTGGGTAGCCATTCCCTTTCCCAGGGGATCTTCCTGACCCAGGGATCGAACCCAGGTCTCCTGCATAGCAGGCAGATTCTTTACCATCTGAGGCACCTTAGGGTTCAAAACTGAAAACATGCTAGGATACCTTATGACATGCTAATGGAGGTTAAAGTTCATGTCTGTTGCATCCCTCAAATTTGCTAGAGGTAATGCCATACAAATGTCTAGGCCATGAAAAACCATATGTATTCAGTTTCACTGTCAAATCTCAGTCTTTTTAACCTAAATTCCCCTTAGTTACTTTTAACCTTAAAACATTATTTTCCGTCAGTTTAACAATCATCATGACTCATTGTTTCAGTTGAAGTTAGCCTAAATAAAAGTAGTGTCTGGATTTGGCCTTTAATTTAACTTCAGTTTTCCAAATTCTCTCAACTGTGTTGATTTAGGAAGAAAGAAAAAACATACTCTCCAAAGAAAGACTGATTGTGTTCTAAAGAACAGACAGGGAAGAACACACACACACAGAGAGAGAGAGAGAGAGAGAGGCACACAAGCGAGAAAAGAGAGGAAATAAAACACATTCAAGTATGTTTTAAGGTTTATTTTGTGTCCAGTATTTTTTGGCTGATACCTTTCTTCATTTTTGATAGTCTACTTGAATTCATCTCCCTTCTTTTCTTTTTAATCAGTTAAAGGTAATTTTTAAATTACTTTAAATTCAGGAAAATAGTGGGTAATACAATTAAACTGTTTTATATCCCCTTTTATTTTCTATTAGAAAAAGGCAGTCACAGCTGTTTTGAACAATCAGACCTTGTGTGTTTGCATGTTTTCTTTGCTTCCATGTGTTTTGGAGTTATCTGTTAGTAGCAGTTATCTGTTAGCAGTATAATAGCACATAGATTAGAAAGAGGCAGCCTTTAGCCTCATGGTTAGTTGGCCAGAGCAGAGTTGAGTTTTTTTTTTCTTTAATTTTCCAAAGCAGCAGCAGAGATTTCCACTAAACCAGAAAGGAAAGAAAAAACAGATAGTTGAGCTTCTTGTTCTTCCTTAGGTAAGAAATCTTACTGTTGGTGCCTTGCCCTGTATCCAAAACAAGGATACCGCTATCTCGATCTTCATAGGATATTTGAGCTCTAGGATGTCACCAGGGGAATGTGACTGGCAAAATCAGCTAACAGAATAAAAATGGTTAATAATCACAAAATGAGCTCTTCTATTACAAAAGAGGAGTGCCACCATTCTCGCCTGACTCTTCCTTCCCTTTCAGAAATTACTTCCTCACCCTCGGGCACCCAACCCTAAGTCTCTGCATGTTTAGGTTGAGAATAGAGGCTTTTACTTCCCTGCTATTCGCCTGGTCCTTACTGAAACACACTATCTTATCATGCTGGACTCAAGTTTTAAAACACCATTTTTCTTATTTTAAAGTCCTGTTTAAAACACTTCTGTGTCTGTATATTGTTCACTCCATCAAAACAGACTCTTACCACCTTCTCAGGGCCTCCCAAATATGATCAAGTCAATGGCTTTTTATGTTTCAAACACCTGACAATAATGCCAAGTAGAACTTCTGCACTTATTCTGTACACTTGTTTGTTCTACCTCCTGCTTTTGTTGTCTTGTTCTAATCTCTTCTGCTGATTTAAAATAAATTCTGCCTCATTTAAGAGGTTTTGACCTTAGCTCTAGTATATGTCTTTCTAAATTTTTTTATAGCATTCAAATCCAGGATCACTTGGTTAGTATTTATTTTTTCCTTGTGGTTCATATATATCAGCATTTTTAATCTTTTCCCTTGGGCTTTAAAATCCATATTAAAAAAAAAGCAGGGACCAGGTACTTAAAATCATTTTTTGAGTGTACAAAATACCCAACAAAGCACTGAATATGTAACTTACGATTTTACTTTTTTGGAGTTTTATAAATGGTGTAATCTGTAGTCTTTTAATAAGAAAACTCAAAATTCACTTTAAAAATTAAGGAAAATGAGTGTTGATTCTGTTGACACAAAGAAGTTAGGGATTAATCATATTTTAACTGAATAATGTAATTTTAGGTGTGGCTATTTAATATATAAGATATACAGTATCCAAATTTTTCCAATATAATAAATACTATCAATCTTTACTGGCAATAACAAATTTAAAAGTTTTGTCAATAGATTATAGAAAAAAACAACATTGATTTGGGGAAGGGTGCATGAATTATCATGCTATCTATTAATAGTATCTAACATTATCTTTTAAACTGGAACATGAACACACACACAAGCACACACACATACACAGAATTTTTCCCTAATTAAAACATAACATATTAGGATGTTAAATTATTTACCATTATATATACACATATATCTTGGTGGGTTGCAGTCCATGGGGTTGAAAAAAATCGGACGTGACTGAGTGACTGATGGCACATGCATGTGCATAAATAATTATATATTTGTATGTTTATGTCTATGTGTGCATATATTATATATTTGTGTATATATATGATCATATATTAAAGACACAAGGAAAACTTCTGGGAAATTTCCAAGAGCTCTATATTTGAGATCAAAAAATGCCAGAAAACTGAAATAGACCAGTATTTATTACTCATAATGTATTTTGCTTCAATCTCAGAAAAAAATAATTTCATCATAAGCACTAGAAGGAGTTTTAGCAGATAATATGACTGTATCATAGGTATGCCTTGTAAAATCACAGGTATCTTTGTACTAGTCCAAGTATTTAAAAACTCAAAATGAATTTGTTTATTTTTTAATATATGTACTAATATTTATTAAAATTAATTCTACTTGTTCAATTATTTTTGTCATTTGAATGTAGGCAAACACTAGGTAGCCAGTATCACAAGTTTTAGAAGGCTCTAAATTAGACCCTTCAGCAGAAGTAAAGTCACATGATTTCATTGGATTCAGATGATTATGTAATGAGTGTATCCCTCCTCACTGCAGTGATTACTCTTGAACTTGTTCTTGTGGCTATAGCATGAAGAGGAAAACAAATCAACATTTTTCAAAATAGCATTTATTAAGGCTTCTGTGAGGCGATAGTATTATTAAATGATAATTTTTGAAAGTTGTCATTTTATATTTGGGGCACATGAGTTAAACATTGGACTTCACTATGGAAAAGTTTTACTGTAACACTGCTGAAAGGAGTAGAGCTACACGGTGGTCATCACTTGGAATGATTTCACTAGTAGTTATTTTCTTAGGTAGAATGACTCAAAAACCCTATATTTCTTACATTAATGTAGACTGGATGCTCATCTGACCATTTTGATCTGAGATATTTTGTTCTCATTTTTCTTTTTTTTTGCAGGGGGAGTTACCCTCAGTACCCCAGTTTCAGACACCAACTTCAGGCTCTATCTGCTTTTATAAACCATTTATTTATTTTTATTAAACAAATGATTATTTAATAAATACATAATAATATATTAATTTCATAAATATCATAAATAATATTACTTGAAGCATGCAGGATCTTTAGTTGTGGCACGTGGGCTCTAGTTCCCTGACCGAGGATTGAACTCGAGGCCCCAGCATTGAGGGTGTGGAGTCTTAGCCACTGAATCACGAGGCAGGTCCTTGATAAACCATTCAGACATTTTTCTGGCCTTGAGCCTAACCACTGTCTTATGGAAAAGACCTGATACTCTCTCTGTCCCTGTCTCTGTCCATCGCCAACCACCCTCTTTCCCTCTAAATCTACAACTCAGGATAACACAGCTTCTAGTACAAGGTCACTGCACTCCAGGACCCTACGTCCAGTTTAGCTTTCCCAGCTCTTCCTTCTAAAAAAGGGGAATTTATCAATCTGATTATGCCAATTCCCTGCTTAAATTGAAAGCCTTGTTATCTCTTCCTTATGGTACTTATGCCTGTGGAGGAGGGCCTGGCAACCCACTCCAGTGTTCTTGCCTGGAGAATCGCCATGGACAGTGAAGCCTGGCAGGCTACAATCTATGGTCCATGGAGTCGCAAAGAGTTGGACACGACTGAACGACTATGCAGAAGGTATTCATGATTCTTTATGGTCTGCCTTTCTAGTTTTAGCTCTCTCCACTTTTTGATATCCATCTTATGCCCTAAACATATCACACTTCTTTTGGTTAACTGAGCATGCTGAGCTCTCGTTACCCTCCCCTTTACCAGATTGCCTCCCCTGCTTGGATGATAGTATTCTCTTCAGTCACATGAAACACTCCTCTTAGTTCTCAAAACTTAGCTCAGGTAAACTAGTTTTCCTTTGTAGACCTCCTTGCCTTAATATCCTTTCTTCCCTGAGCTGAACAGCCTCATTTTGTGACCATTCTTCCGTCACTGCTTCTAGTACAGTGATAATTTATGTTTCTAACTTATAAGCATTTTTACGATGAGGAATATATCTTTTTGTCTTTGTATCCACAGTACCTAGGAGAGTACTAGTACACAGTGGGCATAAAATGAGTATTTGTTATGTAAGTTAAGTTAGTGAACAGCAGGTATTCCTGCTCTCAGTTCCTAACTCATGTCGATTTTTTAAGAGATTATAAAAATTTGCAATATTATGCCCCCAATTTTTTTAGAGAAATGAAAGCAAATAGAAAAATTACTTACTCTCACCTATATGTGCATAGTATACAATGTGCAATTGGTCTTTTACTTGAAATTGATAAGGAGAGTTACGTTTAAACTGGGTTCAGATTCTAAGTCAGTAGGAAGGATGGAATTACACTTGGAAATACCTCGGAACTTGCCACAATGAGGACCATCCCACCATCATCATGTGGTCAGTCCACCAAACCACTGCAGCATGTTGCTGTTTCTTTGGTTGAGCCTCAAATGAAGTTGTTGACTTGAGTTTTGTATTGAATGAAAAGTTTTTGCCTTTAAACATGAAACCAATGTTTGGCAGAAGGAGATGCTCAAACTGGGAGAGGCAAACAGGAGCTGAGACCAGCTAAGGCATCAGCAGTCTCCAGTCATCTGTCATGTGTCACCTTACCCAGTGCAGTTTATTGACAGCAGTGACAAACAGTATCATCTGCCCTACCTAAACTGTTACTTTTAACTTACTGTTCTTTTATAGATGAATTAAATATTTATATAACAAGACTCCATAAGAAGGAAAAGAAAGGGAATTTTTTACTCAATTTATCTGAATAATTGTCATAGTTTTATAAATCCTTCAGAGAATATGCACAGGTAGATATGTTAAATGTACATGCAATAAGAAGTTATGTATTTATAAGTATATGTACATATATAATGCAATTTGGATACAGAAGTAGATTTATGGTTACAGGTTATATCTCTGTGACATAATGGATGCATTCAAAAAGAACCTAAATTCATTCAAAATTAGGGAAAATATAAGCACAAAATCATTTAAAGGACACAGAAATTAAATGAGTATTAGTTTTCTGTAACCTATGCTGTTCTGTACTTCTTTACTTAATGTATTTAATTAGAGATAATAAATATAGTCCTGCCTATATCTACAGTATAACTCTTTTGATGTATAGCATCTATGGGAGATAATTAAGAAACTAGGATAATGCATATTTATCATTTTATGCCTTAATTATCAGTAACTTGAAAAATGGTCTTCCCACGGGGCAATAACTTCCAAATCATACGTAAACTTGAGTCATCTTAAAGCAAAGAAGATCTCTAAGAATCTGGCAGAAATTCCTATACTCATTTATCCATTCGACAGTTACTTTCACGTGTGACTAATATATGCCAGGCTTCCATGTAGGAAACAGAAGTACATAGTGAGTGAGAGAGCTTAGTCCTCAGTTCTCCTATAGTTTATATTTTAGTGGGAAGGGAGATTGAATTATTTCCATTAGAGATAAATGCTATAAAAAATAAAGAACATTGGGTGGAAATTGACTAAGAGATAATAGGGTTATATAGATTTAGATGGCATGTAAAAAGGCCTTTCTGAATAGGTGAGAAAGAGTTAAGATGTTAATTAATAAGAGAAGCTGTCTGTTATGTGAAGTTTTTGGAGAGGATTATCCAAAAAAAAAGTAGTGAACAGATAGTTGAGCCACACATGAGTGAGACTGAACTTGACTAGTTGAAGTATAAAGATGGCCATGGTGGCTAGTGCATGGTAGGAAGAGTAGTAGAAAATGCCTCCAGAGAAATAAATGAATCACTGTGGACAGTGACTGCAGCCGTGAAATTAAAAGATGCTTGCTCCTTGGAAGAAAAGTCATGACAAACCTAGACAGCATATTAAAAAGGAAAGACATTACTTTCCCTACAGAAAGGTCCATATAAGTCAAAGCTATGGTTTTTCCAGGAGTCATGTATGAATGTGAAAGCTGGACAGTAAAAAAGGCTGAGCACCAAACAATTGATGCTTTTGAACTGTGGTATAGGAGAAGACTCTTGAGAGTCCCTTGGACTGCAAGGAGATCCATCCAGTCAATCCTAAAGAAAATCAGCCCTGAATATTCATTGGAAGGACTGATGCTGAAGCTGAAGCTCCAACTTTGGCCATCTGATGCAAAGAGCTCACTCACTGAAAAAGACCCTGATGCTGGGAAAGATTAAAGGCAGGAGTAGAAAGAGACAACATAGGACGAGATGGTTTGATGGTATCACTGACTCAATGGACATGAGTTTGAGCAAACTCTGGGAGATGGTGAAGGACAGGGAAGCCTGGAGTGCTGCAGTCCATGGGGACGTGAAGAGTTGGACATGCCTGAGCAACTGAACAACAAAAGCTTATAGAACCTTGTAGCCCCTGGTAAGAGATATGGATGTTATTCTAAGCCTCCAAGTAATCAGGGATATCCTTGAGAATTCAAAAGTCATTACCATCTGTGCTCCAAGTGGTATTGCATTGTTGTTGTTGTTGTTCAGTCACTAAATCATGTCCAACTCTTTGTGATGTCATGGACTGCAGCACACCAGGGTTCCCTGTCCTCCTCTAACTCCCTGAATTTGCTCAAACTAATGTCCATTGAGTTGGTAATGCTATCTAACCATCTCATCCCCTGTTACCCATTTCATCTCCTGCCCTCAGTCTTTCCCAGCTTTAGGATCTTTTCCAATGAAAAGACCTTTCCAGTGAAAAGGCTCTTTAGATCAGGTGGCCAAAGTATTGGAGCTTCAGCATCAGTCCTTCCAATGAATATTCAGGACCGATTTCCTTTAGGAGGGACTGGTTTGATCTCCTTGCAGTCCAAAGGACTCTCAAGAGTCTTCTCCAGAACCGCAGTTGGAAGGCATCAATTCTTAGGCACCTAGCCTTTATGGTCCAACTCTCACATCTGTACATGACCGCCAGAAAAACCATAGCTTTGACTATACGGACTTTTATCGGCAAAGTGATGTCTCTGCTTTTTAAGAGAATGTTTAGATTTGTCAAAGCTTTCAAGAAGCAAGCGTCTTTTAATTTCATGGCTTCAGTCACCATCTGCAGTGATTTTGGAGCCCAGGAAAATAAAGTCTGTTACTGTTTCCACTTTCCCCATCTATTTTCCATGAAGTGATGGGACTGGATGCCATGATCTTAGTTTTTTGAATGTTGAGTTTTAAGCCAGCTTTTTTCTCTCTCCTCTTTTACCCTCATCAAGAGGCTCTTTAGTACCTCTTTACTTTCTGCCATTAGAATGGCATGTACATGGTGATACACGGTATCATCTGCATATCTGAGGTTGTTGATATTTCTCCTGACAATCTTGATTCCAGCTTGTGCTTCATCCAGCCCAGCATTTCACATGATGTTCTCTGCATATAAGTTAAATGAGCAGGGTGACAATACACAGCCTTGATGTACACCTTTCCCAATTTGGAACAACTCCATTGTTCCATGCCTGGTTCTAATGGTTGCTTCTTGACCTGCATATAGATTTCTCAGGAGGTAGGTAGGGTGGTCTGGTATTCCTATCTTTTCAAGAATTTCCCACAGTTTCTTGTTATCCACACAGTCAAAGACTTCAGTGTAGTCAATGAAGCAGAAGTAGATGTTTTTCTGGAATTCCCTTGGAAGTTCATGGTTCATGTACTACAGAAGCCTAGCTTGAATGATTTTGAGCATAATCTTGCTAGCATGTGAAATGAACACAGTTGTACAGTAGTTTGAATATTCTTTGGTATTCACATCTTTGGAATCGGAATGAAAACTGACCTTTTCCAGTCCTGTGGTCATTGCTGAGTTTTCTCAATTTGCTGACATACTGTGTGCAACACTTTAATAGCATCATATTTTAGGATTTGAAATAACTCAACTGCAATTTCATCACCTCCGCTGGCTTTGTAGTAATGCTTCCTAAGGCCCACTTGACTTCACACTCAATTCTGTTTGCAGTGTCATTGTTAGTAGGGTTGGTGAGTCAACATGGTTACTAGATAAGAGAGCAAACCTTGAAGTATAAGTTTGAATTCCTCACTAGGTATGTGTCCTTAAGAAATGACTTAACTTTCCCAAGCTCAGTTTCCTCTGTAAAACAGACAATAATAATAGTACTTACCTCTTAAGATATTTTAAGAATTAAATGAGATAATTGCATAAACTACCTGTGTGGTACATGTTAAATACTCAGTGAATATTAAATATTTCATTGTTATGATAACCAAAATAGAGAAGAGGGAGCAATGCCTAATGTGGCTCTAAAATGGGAGATACTCTTGATACTAAGAGCATTTGTTTGATTTAAGGCTTCAAAGTTATCACTCTGTTCTTGTAATTGTTATCAATGTTATGTAAGTTCATCCTAGCTTTTACAAAAGTCGAGTCTCATAAGGTTAATTCTGGTTAGCATATGTACAAAAAGAGATAGGAAGCTGTGTTTTGCATATTTTAAAAGAGCATCACTGGGGAAAATCTTGCTATAATGTCATGTATTCAGATTATAGAGGTATCCCAGAAAATGATTTCAATAATTCAGTATTTTGCTGTATAGATTGTATAGTATTACTTTCTTCACATTTTCTGTGGTTGGCTGGTGTAATATTCCAGCAATATTTTTTTTTCTTCAGAGAAAATGACCTAAAGAATAAGTCTCATTAAAAATAGAGGACTTCTCAACACACAGTTATTCTTTTCCTTAGGGTAATATAATGTGAAGACTTTCTCATCTCCCTTTATTTCTTCTCTTTGCCATGTTGATACTATCATGGTATAATTATAATAGTAACCAAAATATTAATGATATGCCATTTTTAATTTTTGGAGAAAAGAAAGGAAATAAAAATATTATTTTTCAGTGCCAGTCTTTCACATTACTCCAAACTTTGAAACTCATTAGATAAATATTCAAGCTAATTTCATTTATGATTATAGACAAAATATTGGTAAGACTGGAATTTATTTTTTGCCCTCTTTCTTACCATTGTCCAGCTATAGGGTATCAGTTTGCTTTAGAGAATATACATTTACACACCCAAGTTCCTACTTGGAGTCATTAGTTCTAGAATTCTGCTTAAAAAAAATTTCTCCAGTTGCAGGTTTATTCACAATGGCAGTAGAAGAGGACCCAGATGATGATGGGGTTGATGAGGATGAGGCAGATGCTGATAGCAGCCATCTTCTATTAAGCACTTAATGCACTTTAGACACTGTAGTGGTGTCTCACGGTCTCTCTAGCTACTCCCTATAAGGCAAGCAGGCATGCCAACTTCACTCTTAAAAATGAGCAAACTGAAACTAATTAAATACCTTGCTCGAAACCACTTGTTAATGAAGAACAGAACCAGCAAACCTAGCTCTGACTCCAGTTTTCTTCTCCCCGTACTGCATTGGTGGTGGTGTTTAGTCCGTAAGTTGTGTCCGGCTCTTTTGCAACCCCATGCGCTGTAGCCCACCAGACTACTCTGTCCGTGGGATTTCCCAGGCAAGAATACTGGAGTGGGTTCCATTTCCTTCTCCAGGGGATTTTCCCTACCTAAGAATCGAACCTGAGTTTCCTACATTGGAGGTGGATTCTTTATCACTCATGCACTAGTAATGAAACTGATTTTTTCAGCTACCTACAAATATTAGCCTTATTCATCTTGATTGTTATTAACATCTTAATGTTTTATAATGATATTAAGGTTTTATATTGACTTTCCTGGCTGACAACTTTGTATCTCTAAAACCTGCCAACAGGTAAAAACTCACTTTTTTTTTTTTTTCCTTTTTCAGTGATCGGTACCAAGCTCTGACTTACTGAATGTCCTGGTGACAGTGAAAGAGTTACACAAAATAGTTAAATTACAGCTTACAGTTTTGATATTCTAAATAGACCCATCCTTTCTATACACATTGTCAATGGATTTGGTGATCAAATTATTTCTGGTTGCAGATAAAGGTCAAGAAATTATAAGTATTTATGCTTTTAAATATAAAATAATCAAAATAGGCATGCTTAAAACTTTTAGCTAGAATTAATAATGATTTAAAAAGGAAGCCCGTGGTAGAGTTTAGAATGTTGAATGTTCATATCACACTTATGAGTTGCAAAAATAAGATTAACCCTATTTATGAGAATCGCCTTTCTGCTACTTTAGCTTGGAAAACAGCTAAACACAGAAGATGCTCTTTAAATGAAGATTGATGTTATTATTGATAAGCCACCCAAACATGAGAATTCTTGCATATACTGATTTTCTTTAAGACATAAAAGATGGTTATGAACTCTGTCACTCACTGAGCTGCTTGAAAGTTGGTTAGTTGAACCGTAAATCACTTATAAAGATGGAAATGATGATGGGGATGGGGGATACTGAGAGCAATGATGACAAGCACCTAAAAATACCATATTGAGACACTTAGAGAAAGTAATTTAATACTTTCAATAGCCCCATATGGTAGATATGTTATATTTATATTTATTTTACTGATACTGAGGGGCAGGGGGTTAAGTAACTTTACAAGATGTTTAAGCTTATAAATGAAGGAAGAGGACCCTGGCTACAAAATCTCAGCTCTTAATACACAGTTCCACATAGATTTTTGCCAGAATTAAAATAATATATGTAAAGCATTTAAAAATTAACACCACTTAAGCTCTCAATTAATAGTTGTTAGCTATTATCATTACAATCTATGATTATATAAAAAGTTCATTGTGAGTTAGACATAAATTTCTTTCTTTAATTACAGATTTTTAAAAAATCTCTAAATAGTTGAAGATGTGAAGATTTTGCATAATATCACTAATTCTTATTTTTAACCAGTTTTGCTATTAAATACTGATGTTTTTATATAATTCAATATTTATAAATCACATATTTATAAAAGGAATCTGTATTGTTGATTTTAAAGATAAAAACCTCAATGGAGAAATAATATTACACTGTGTATTACACCAGTTTATACCAGCTTAGAGTAAAAATAGAAGGCCAAATATGGAGGCATCAAAAAAAAAAAATTGCTCACTCCTTCCTAACTACTTGTTATTCCTGCTGTTTCTTTTATTCTGTTTATTGAGTTGAAGATACTCATTCAGGAATTCCAGGTCTGTAGATATTTAGGAAAAGTACTTGAAAATTCTGTTTCTATTTTTTATTTCCATCGCAACCACTGTGTATAAAGGCAGGCATGCAAAAATGCTGGAAAAAAAATTGTAGATCTTCTTGAACTTTGAGAAAAATGTCCATTTTGGCGAAGGGGGAGGCACATGGTTGGATAAATTTATACGTGCACCTCAAATTTGGGTGCTGGTATGAACTGCCAAAGTTCAGAATTTTCACATTTTTAATATACCAAGGTGGGTTAAAACAGCCTATTAGTATAAGGAGTATTTTTGAAACTGTTGACATTTGGCTACTGTTCTTTCATCCACTGTTCTGTAGTCTTGACAGAAACTTGGTTTAGCTTGCAGAGAGAAAGTGAAAGACAGAGAAAGGTGTCTATATGAAATGCCCCAGAGAGCCGCAGAACTCCTGTATGGCAACATTTAGGCATTGAGTGTGACACGGTATTAACCTTTTTAATGGATGTGTGTAATAAAGTGACATGTAAATGGAGCACAAGGGGAGATATGACACTATATCTGGAAAAGGATAAAACAGTTGGTTGAATACTGGGCTATTATAGCAGTTTGCAAACCTTGGATAAACTCAGTCAGCGGTTGTATAATTGGTTATTCAATCCCGACCCTTGTTCACAGCTCAAAGCCAGGAACACTGAGACCTGTTGCCAATTTGAGTGAATATAGTGACTGTACTCGGCCGGGGCCTAACATTGGAGCCAGGCCTTTTCCTGTGGGCTGGTTTCCACCATGTCTGGGACTGGCTCAGTGACAGTGGGTCTTTTGTTGTGAAAGGCTGGCTGGTACTCCCCTCCTTTGCAAAATGTCTAACAGCTACACAAATATAAGAAAATAGGAAAAGAGACTTACTGTAGCTTTTCTCTTAGCAAGTTAATGTGGAGTTAGTTTTCCTTTCTTTCTTTTTCGTTCTCTTCTGTTGTTGATCCTTTTTGGGGAAAGTTTGAGTTAAGTACATAAATAAAAAGAGTGATATAAAAGCCTGCTTCTTGATAAGAATTGAACCTTGATAGTCTCTGATTAGAATATATGTGGGAAAATGTATAGTAATTTGATTCACAAAATTGGTTTCTAAATAAGATATTTTTACTTTTCCTCCTTTCTCCTATGAACGTGTAGATACTGAGAAGAGTTTTTTTAACTGACTATCTCTTTCCATGCTGAAAGACACAGCATGTTTATAAATCTGTTAATGTATTTAACTTTAGGAAATAAGCACCCCACCTTTGCTTCCCAAACACTTTGGTGAGAGGCCAACAGACTAACCATTTACTGTTTCTAGTCTAGTAAAATTTTAGAAATAAATCAGTGAAGATTTTGATTTGAGTATGTGGTACAAGGAATGCCCAGTCTTCATACAGTGCCCAATTCATAAAGGAATCTGTTACAAGCTTGTAGCATTTGCCAGTTAGGTGCTGTTTACCGATAGGGGTGACAGTTCCCAGCTGCAATCGATTATGCTTCCATTATCTCTGTTGTTTAAACATGCTTTGGAATACCAGTTCAGAGGATTTTTACAAAATGCATCTAAGTTCGAAAACAAAGCAGAGAGCATGTTAAAAACGAAAACCCAAGTACACTGGGATTGGAGAATTTTTTTCTCAGAGTATTTATCATCTCTTTGCCACCCCCCTTCACCCTCCTGTTTCCACCTCACACACCCAAGCATTTAGAAAATCACACACACAACACATAGTGTTTGATTTAATGCAGGGTTGCAATTCAATCAAGAGACTGCTGAGGTCATATAATATAAATGGCTACAGTACTTCTTGGCTCAGTTATAGCCTTGATCATTCAGAGCTTTGTTTTTGTTAATTGAGTAACCCCTGCTGGGGAGAGAGCTCCTAAATATTTTGGACAGTGTGTCACTAAAAAGAGTTTAGAGACCAGAAGGTGGTGGTCTGAGGGGGTGGGTGTTCAGAGGTGAGTTTCTGCCATGGACAAGGGAAAAGAAAAGAGGTTGTTCTGAAACCGTGACAGAACAAAGGAAAGAGAAGCAAATTGTTTTTGAATAGAAAATTAATCATTGAAAAGGGACTGGCTATTGTGAAGCAAACATAAAAATAAAGGGCACATTTAACTTGAAATATATGAGAAAAAGCACTATAGAAACTCCAGTGGTGGCCTTTAATGGAAAATACACCCGGCCATCTCATTATAAGTACATCCCTGGGAGCCAAGTGTTATGAGCATTAGTAAGAAGGTGGTATTATAAAAAAAAAAAAAATTGATTATAATCAAGCTTAATGTATTTGCAGCTTAATAAAAGTATTGTATGGAGGTAGTGAGTATCATGGCATAATACAGACCTCTAAGTATTGGATTGTTCATAAGTATTGTATTTCATAATGTTAATCTGTGGAGGCCCTTACTTCCTGATGGGAAAATAGAAACCTGTATTGGTAAAGAGAAGATCACAGAATTGTAGACCGGCCCCTATTAACCTCAGAAAATACAGTTCAACATATATCTTATCATCTTAATCTCCCCAATATTTTTCTAGTTTATAATACAATATTGTATATAACAAACAGATGTCTCCCCTAGGTCACTGTTTGTAATTTAGTAAATTGTAGGTGTCCAACTGGAGAGCCTAGAGCTGCTGGCGAAGTATGAATGCTTGAGATGCCTCATTAATTTAATGTAGGTAAGAGGCTGGTGGGCTTAAAGGATTTGGTAGCAGCCCCATAGAGAACTACCTAAATGAATTCAAATAGTGTGGAATAAACTTTTTTTTTCCCTATGATTTTTTTTTCCCCTCCATGCTGTGAAACCCTCACTGATCATTATTTTTTAGGCACTTTATGTGTCATAACAAAAACAGAAAGGCTGAAATATGTATGAAAACACGAGTTTCAATTAAACGTAAATCAAGTATTTTTTAAGGTGTTGGTTTTTAGTCTTTATACAGCTTTATTTGGCACATAACCACGTGTTTTGAGATTTGGCTTTTGGCTGCTTTATCATTTTGAGGGTGCTGCACTATAAGCTGAACAATCTGCTGAGAAGAAAAGGGAGGGAAGTAAATAAGCCAAGTTCTACATATAGAACTACGGACTAAAATGATTTGATACCTAGTGTATAATAGGAGAGCTATTAGATTATATATCCACTTTAATATACTTCATACATTTTGGAAGTATTCTTATAAACAATGTAATCCCCTAATTAAACAAAGTAATTTCTCTCTTGTTCTTTAGTAGCTGCTGCGGGACAAAGACGTGTTTTCTTGCTTTAGAAAAAGAACACTTTCTTTTATTTTTTTAATTCCACAACCATGTATTTTAAGGAGATAATGTGCCCCTGTCTAGTAATAAAGATTTATTTGGATGCTTACAAATTTATTGCAGTGACTTTAAAGTTTAGTTTATTAAATTTATTGCAATAAATTATTTGCTTTCTGCAAATAAAATTATAAGCAGCTACCACACTTGGAAGGACTTTTTTGGAATGCTTGAAATTTAAGTGAATTTCTTGATTCCTTTCATTGGAACAGTTTAATTTTTGAGGATTAGATACGCATTTCTAATTTAGCCTAATTTTAACAATGTTTTATCTGACTCATCTTCCTAGAATAGTTACTAGATTTTTCCAAATAGTTGAGGGCAGTAAAGGCTTTTTGAAACCTTCTTCAGTATTCGTCCCAGTGTTCTCTTTGGATAGAAGATCTGATGTCCAACAACAGAGACCCTGTGGGGCTTAAACATACTCTGCACCTTTTTGTGAGAACTGAGATAGCAGGTTCCTGGGGGGTTTCAATTCCCTCAGGGAAAATTCTCAGAGGTATAAACACTTTCAAATTTCTGACATGTGGAACACAGAACTTTGTGGCTTTTGAGAGACCGTTCCCAAGTTTATAAAAGCTTGCTCTCTGACCCCCAGGTCAGAAAATTGGATCGTCTGTCATTTTCCTGGATTCATCCATCCTTTTGTGATAAAATTTTGACCTATATCTTAGTTTTTAAACTACTGATGTTTCATTGTACTTCACCAAAATCTCTAGGCTGTTTTAAATCAACTTTTCAGTATTTTTTTTTCATTCTTTTAGATCAGTAACTCATTAGGAAAGCATGGGATACACGTCATAGTATGGTGGACAGTCTTTGTGCCCTTTTACCCCCCACCACCCAGTTTTTCTCCTCAAATACATTTCTAATGAAATAAATGAGTTGAAATTATATATAAATATTCTATACTAATTTGACTAAATACATGTATATGAAAGATAAAGATTCAGGTGATATGCATTTCTGTCTACCATTTATTACATATATGAGAGTTAAGTTCAATGATGGCTTCCAGATAGGTGAGCACAGGAGAAAGAGGATTGTTTTAATGGCACACTCTCTCATTTCTCCTCTTCTCTCTCTCCCTGCATATGTCATTATTCTTTCAAAAGTTTATGTGAGAATGTTCTTCTCTCAGTTATTAGATATAAGACATGACCTATAGATGTTACTGATTGGTGTTTTTAAGGATGTAGAAAGAATAAGCAGGCAAAATACTGTGGTGCTGTAGAAATCCATGTTAATTACATTCAAAGTATAGATTATATTTTCTACCATTGACACCATTTCAAGGATTTGTGACTTGTCCTGCCGTTTTTTAAAATTAGTAATAAATATTATCCCATTCATTCTTCTCTCATTTACCAAATTACTTGAACATCATTCCACCCTCTTCTTTAAGCCTACCCCACTCAGTTCTCAACCATTCCAAAGGGCTGTGCTTGTCATTTGACTGACACCACAGAAGTTCCTCTCTTTCTTTACCGCTTATATTATGTGTGTAGTACAGTATATGAAAGAATAGATATGTATTTATAACATGTAGTAATGTGGTTCGTGGTCCCTTATTAAAGATTTTTAAACAAAACTTTTCTTCACAATGCTACACTAATAATTCTTCTTAATTACCCTCTTTTTAATAAATAAAATGTATATCAGTTCCTGGTAGTTCATTATTGCATTTTACTATAAGTTTGTTTTTCCTTTGAGATGCTATATTTCTTTGATTTGTAACATAGAAAAGTGTTGGAATATATTTGAATGGTTTTAGTTAATAACATTTAAATTATCACTCAAATGACATTTTGGTGATATTAAATGATTTTTTTTACCTTTCAAAAAAGAGTTCTATAGATTATACTTTTTCTTCTTCACCTGAAAAAGTTTTCAAGTTTCTAAAGATTTAATGGAATATTTTTATACATAATTATTATACCCTGAAGAGTGTTTACTCATCAGAAAATTAACTCAGGTCCGGGAAAATTATGGACTCCTGGGACTCAGCTAAGACCTTAGAGCCAGACCTGCCAGTGGCCTGGAGTTTCACATCTTAAAGAAGCTTCCCCATGATTAAGGACTCTAGGTGGATAGGGTCTACATTTGTTTTCCTCTTGTTAGTATCCAGCATACCTGGAAAAATACCTGGTACACACTATTTGTTGAATCAACCTGCCCTGCTGTTCTTATATTCTTACCTTTTAGTTTACTGTTGCATTCCTGGCATGATTTAGTTCATATCATATTCCTAATTACAGACAAGATGACAAACTGATCCCACTTCTGGAAATTATTGCCTCATAGACTATTTTATAGCAAGTTCAATTAATTGATACACATAAAACTAGAAATGTATGGCAATGCTGCAATAGTAACATTTGGGAATAAAAATCTACCAGCACATTTATTTACTATTTATTAATATAATGATTCAAGTAAGGCATTTTTCTATTTACATTGACTGCAGTAAATTAAACAAAAGGAGAGCAACTCAGTGACTCTGTGGCATTTTGAGTCCAGGGTTTAGCATCTGATCACTATTGGTCTATACATCTAAACAGTGCGTGGTATATTATAAGAGATTGTGAGTTTCTTGAAGTTCAGAGGCCATGTCTTAGTATCACAGTGTAACAATTGTGGCTTAATGATAACTGTTAGATAAGAGGCCTCCTGCTCGAGTGTGTGTGTGTGCGTGTGTGCGCGCACGTGCATGTCTTCATGTATGTGTGAATTGTGCAAATAATGAAAATGTAAAAGTATCCATATATTTTAAAAAATAGTCTAATAACTCAGTATATCATGCCACTAAAAGCAAAGACAATAGTTTTGTGCATTCATTAATTCCGAAATTAAAAGAATATACAAACACACTGTACTTGACTAACTTTATACCCACTGCTTTTAACATTGAGAATGGCTACATTTCTGGTAATGTAAGAAAAATGAAAGCCAAACTATGCCTTTTGCTATTTTTCCAGACTTTTTAAAAATTTTTGTCTTCTTTTACTTGTTTCTTCTTAAATGAAAATGTTTTTTTTTAATACTTTTTTTTTTTTTTTTTTGCTATTCTGCATTTTGTTGGTTCACAGCAAGTCATACCTAACACACAACTTTAAGTTTCATTGCTGATTAGATTGTATCTAAGCTTGTGGAACATTAAATGTCATTTTGCAAATAAAACTATTGTATTTTCTCATCTAAAATTACTCTAAAAATGACACGATCCAAAATCCATGAAAGGTTATGAGAGACCAAATATAACAAGTTGTTGAGCCAGATGGACGACTTTGGTTGCGAAGGCTATGTGCAAATTTAGATATATAATTTTAAGCAAATCAGAGGATTTTCTTCCTTAATTTTAAAATCTGATGCTATGTATTAGAACATAAAAATATAATTTGAATTATAAGTAGCTTTTCGGCTCAACTGTTCAACTACCTGTGTATCACAGTCTCTGATTTATCATATGAATCGTGTCAGTTTTTATTGTTCATATCTTTTCAGGCATCTGGCAAGCTGAGACTGCGATTTGTTTTCACATATGTTGTGATAGAGAAGATTCAGGATGTGTAGTGGTTTAGCATCAGGCTCTATGTGCTTTAATTCTCACTTCCAGTGGTAAAACATTCTGTCATATTTTTAAAGTATTGGAATTCTTACTCTAATGTATGTTAAGTGAATTTCTATTTCTGTGCTTTTTGGATCTCCTTTATCATCTCTACCACTCACCTTCCCATTTATAAACAACAGTGACAAAATTCTTCAAATATGATCATTAATTTTTGTCTTCAACATGGTCTAGATATCTAATTGAATGGATGGTTATCCGAACACACTCTAAGAGTAGGGTAATTGCTTCATTTATAATTCAAACACATATTTAGGTAATTCTGAAAATATACCAGTAGGCATTTAGAATTTGCTTAGAACTATGCTTCTTTACTAAACTGTGATATGGTTAAGCAATCAAACGTTTCCTGTTTGTTTATAAATTTGTCTCCTGAAGTTAAGACTTTAAGTATGCCGCATTCTTATATACCGTTTACTATAATTGAGTTCTTATGGCTTGTCTGTCTTCTATTTTTCTTCTTCTATCATATATATATATATATAGAGAGAGAGAGAGAAAGAGTTGAAATGGTACTATTTCAAATAAAATAGATGGAAAAAACAGGTATATTACAGTTGGTCTCTGAGAAAGTTGGTTATTGCTGTATGAAATAGTCTTGAAAATCTTTTATGAGGAATATTTTAACTGTTATAATTGACTGTTAATTGATGCCATCATGACCACCTTCCTCCCAATTTTCTCTCGTTACCTTTGCTCTCCTGTTCTATCCCTCCTGCCTTAGTAACCCTGCTACTTCCTCCTACCTTCCACTCTTACCCCCTCTAATTGTGCCTAATGGTTAGAACTTAATTCACATTTCACCACCCACACTCTGCTGATATTATAAATTATTTGGATACAGATGGACAATATTCATTAGATGTGCACTTTACCCAAAGAGCCTGACACAGGAGTGCTGCACACTCCCATTTTTATTAAAAGTAAAAATGCTTTTCCTGTCTTGGAGGTTGGGGTGAATTGGCTATGCTGGAGAACAGGGCTACAGTGCTAATAAATAAAAATAATAACTATTACTGCTGGCTGAGTGACCCTGGGAGAAGAGAACTACAAAGCTATTTGTTGTTCCCTTTCACTTGTCAACAGCACTGGCTTAAAAGCTTGAGCCATTGTTGAGGACCTAATGGAACCTTTGGAAAGTTAGAAAGACAATGGTCAAAAAATATTTTTGTATTTCTGTGCTTTCGGGGGATAAGTTGTACATTAACCTAATGGAAGTGACAACTATTTTTGTCCTTCTTACTACTTTGTCCCTCTTTCTAGTATATCTCTTTCTTTGTCATCTTTTTTTGACATGAACCAACTGAGAAATTCATTGGAATGGCAGATAAATCAATGAAACTAATAGTAATGATCAAATTCATAAAATACATAGAACTATTGAAAAAATAAATAAAACTATAACTGTTTGATGTAGCGTTTGATCTCTGGATAGTTTTAATGATGGGTAAATTGATGCATGTGTATATGTATTTCATTTGGTTATTGATGTATTTCTCTTGAGATGTTGTATGCTAAGTTGTAGTTGTAATGTTAGTCAGCCTTTTTAAGTGTTACTGTGAACCCAGCATTGTCTTCCATGCTTTACATAAGTTATTTAATTCTTTTGACAATAGTATAAGAATAGTTATTATCCCCTTTTATAGGTGAGTAAATTGAAGCACGAAATGCTTAAATTACTTGCCAAATATCACAAAATTAGTCATAGTAAGTGATGGAGTCATGTCATATGACTTTTTTTTTCTTTTTTTACATTTTGTAACAAAACATAAGAGAGATTTTGTACATAAGGAAAAACTCTTTGAGGTTCCTTTTTGAAATGCTGCCCACAAAGTACTTATGTTATTTTTTGCTGGGGTCTAATATTTAAAACAAGAAAAAAGCAGAATGTTTTAGTCTACGCAAAGAAATGCGCTTACTTTCCAAGTGACGGAATGGATAAAACTAGGAGAGTTTCGTAAGACTGTCTCTTAAAGGATATTTTGTGTAGGAAATATAGAGTCATCTTTTGAAGAAGAAAACCAAGTTTATTGATGTATAGTAATTATATCTTATTGATTATGGTGTATTTAATCATGTGATTAAAAATGTTTTTCTAAAATGTGGTATAAAGTTATGCATAATTGAACAAGTGTTTTAATACTTTTAGCCTGTACACTGAGGAAAGTTAGGCCTGTGGGTAATGATTTAGATATTTCAATATTCAGAAAAGCTGATTGTACACTAAAATTTCAAAACTTGAGTCAGCAGGCCAAAGATTTTTTTTTTTCTCCTAACCAAGCTCTTATTAAATTTCAAGTGGAAACAAAGAAATATTTTGGCACTACTACGAGTAAAGTATTTCTAGAGCTTAATTCACTTCAGGACGATTACATATAAAAGGAGGCTTATTGAAATCCTAGTGCTTTGGAATTTCAGATGTGTTTCTATTGTGTGTTGTGGTGTGTTATTTTTTTTAACATTTCCTAGAAGAACTTGACATTTCCAGTAGCAGACTAGCTGTAGCACTTGGCTAATGGGACTGTTACAAGCCCTTCTGGTCTTCAGTGCACAGATACTTTCCAGATAATGTAGAAGTTTTTATATTACTTCCATTACATTGTTTAATATTTGGCCCCAGATGTTATCTAGACATGCAGCTATTATCAGCATAAATTGAACTCGTTCTGGTATGTGATATCCAGATTCAGCACAATCTTCCCCTCAAAAATAATCTTATCAGTAACTGAATAGCTAAATAGCAAGATACTAAATTATACATAGCTTTTTAAAGAAAAATATAGTTAGCCAAATATACTAATTGATATTTTCTTTAGTTTAATGGAGGCCATCAAGTGAAAACTTCTGAGGGGAGAGTACTGAATTAACAGTACCTGAGAAACCCATATCAGGTCAGGAAGCAGCAGTTAGAATTGGACATGGAACAACAGACTGGTTCCAAGTAGGAAAACGAGTACATCAAGGCTGTATATTGTCACCCTACTAATTTAACTTATATGCAGAGTACATCATGAGAAACGCTGGGCTGGAAGAAGCACAAGCTGGAATCAAGATTGCTGGGAGAAATAGCAATAACCTCAGATATGCAGATGACATCACCCTTATGGCAGAAAGTGAAGAGGAACTAAAAAGCCTCCTGATGAAGGTGAAAGAGGAGTGTGAAAAAGTTGGCTTAAAGCTCAGCATTCAGAAAACTAAGATCATGGCATCTGGTCCCATCACTTCATGGGAAACAGTGGAAACAGTGTCAGACTTTATTTTAGGGGGCTCCAAAATCACGGCAGATGGTGACTGCAGCCATGAACTTAAAAGACACTCACTCCTTGGAAGAAAAGTTATGACCAATCTAGATAGCATATTAAAAAGCAGAGACATTACTTTGCCAACAAAGGTCTGTCTAATCAAGCCTATGGTTTTTCCAGTGGTCATGTATGGATGTGACAGTTGGACAGTAAAGAAAGCTGAGCGCTGAAGAATTGATGCTTTTGAACTGTGGTGTTGGAGAAGACTTTTGAGAGTCCCTTGGACTGCAAGGAGATCCAACCAGTCCATCCTGAAGGAGATCAGTCCTGGATGTTCACTGGAAGGACTGATGTTGAAGCTGAAACTCCAATAGTTTGGCCACCTGATGCGAAAAGCTGAGTCATTTGAAAAGATCCTGATGCTGGGAAAGTTTGAGGCCAGGAGGAGAAGGGGACAGCAGAGGATGAGATGGTTGGATGAGTTTGAGTAGACTCGGGGAGTTGGTGATGGTCAGGGAGGCCTGGCGTGCTGTGATTCATGGGATCGCAAGAGTCCGACACGACGGAGTCAGTGAACTGACTAACTGAATACTAACAGAGGTTCACCACCCAGACCACCTATCATCTAATTATTGTCTAAAACTAGATGAGGTGAATAAAACCGGACTAATATTTCATTGTGAAAAGTTTCACTCTTTATTAAAAAGCATGTTGTGATGTTTGGTATATGGAAAAGCACACCAAACTACGAGTTGGACTTCAAGTTCTGCCTTAATTATTAATTAGATTTATGATCTTAGGCAATATTTAACCTTCATTTATATTTTCAGTCTGTAAAATGAAATGCTTGGCCTAGACTAGTTATTACCCAACTTGAGCAAAACGGTCATCTCCCAATACTAGTTTCCTTGGTCAAATATTTAAATAATACTGCATAATCCATGGGCTTCCCTGGTGGCTCCTGCCAATGCAGGAGACATGGGTTCAAACCCTGGGTCAGGAAGATCCCGTGGAAAAGGGAATAGCAACCCACTCCATTGTTCTTACCTGGGAAATCCCATGGACAGAGGAGCCTGGCAGGCTATATGGGGTCACAAAGAGTTGGACATGACGTAGGGACTAAACACAACAGCAAATGTAACCCATAACTCACTTAAAGATCCACAGTCTGTTAGCACATAAAATGATCTACATCTTATAGAAAAGAAATGTAAATTTGCTTAATATTAATTAGATTTACATGACAATGGAATGCTTATTTGTTTTAGTTTCACTTGTAGCCAAGAAATTTATGTTCCATTTATGTCCAATATATATTTTAGTAAATTACTTTTGTGGAATGTTTATCTAAATGTTATCTAAAGATCCTTCCAGGTTTAAAATGCTGAATCCATGACATGAAAATCTACATATGCTTTTACTTCTTGACTTTGAAGGAGATATTAGTATATTTTTGACTTTCAGCCCTATTGTTGTTCCTTCCAAAAGATAGCTTTCATCCCTAAATGTTCACCTATCACATGTCAGAAATAACACAGCTTAGTTGAAGCCACAAAATGAAAGTATAAACAGTGGTAGATTTGGTATGACCTAACTCCTGGGACTTTTTGAAAAATCACATATTAGCCATACATATTTTTTGCTTGTTTGATTTTTCAATGAGCTCTGCCACTGCAGCTCAAGGGAGATTAAGGGAAAAAAACCTACATAAACACAAAGCAAAAACCTGAGCTTGTGTGTAAAGCTACTGCACTGGAGCGAATGTGGTTTAATTCTTGGCACTGGGAGCTTGTTGGAGAATTACAATATGTTGGCATGAGTCTCTGGGTCTCATTGTTCCAGATGAGGGAGTCAGTCTTAAGAGTGTTTGGCACTGAAGGGAAAAAGGAGTGAGAGTTATAGGGAATGAACAGGCCTAAAGAGGCAGGATGCTGTTGTAACAATGGCTGGCACGGTTAGGGGGGCCATTCACTGCTGGGGATTGCCATAGGCATTGATGTGAAGAAGCATATGTGAGCAAAAGAGGCAAGGGTGAGAAGGGAAAGGCAAGCAAACTTACCAAATCATAACATTCTGTCCTGATGGTAGAAAAAGACAAAAGTAACCCAGTTATAGTCATCTTACTAATAATAGGTTGACTGATAAGGAGAGCTTTCAGTTCTCTCTAATTTATCTTTTAGCTTCTTTTTAATATATATTTTATTTTTTCTTTAAAATATATATACATCTTTATGCTTCACCTAAAAAAGGGGGATTCTTAAATTAAGAGGCCATGGTTTTGTATTCCATCTGTTCTACTTTCTGGCTAGGTGATGCCGGGTCTTGGTTTTCTTTCTGAGCCTTGGTTTTCTCATCTGCAAAATGGATATAATAATAATATACACCATTGACAAATTATTGTATCTGACAGCATTCTATAAGCTGAAATGCCATGCAAATAATAATAACTAATATTATCCATCATGCTTATTGTAATAAAGAACACCTAGCTTTAATGTTGACGGTAATCATGATACTCTGATGCCTGGGAGAAGTACATCTCAGGAGACTCTTTAAAGCATTTAAAATAAAACTATGATACATCTTAAGATGAAAGCAATGGCTAGTACAGAATTTAAACATTTGGAAATAACTATATGTCCAGAAACATGCCATACTCAATTGTATAAAATACAATCCTAAGTATGTATATTTTTTCAAAATCGCATTTTAGAAAATGTTTAGAAAATTGAATATTTAATAGATAACTACTCTCTCTTTGACTCCATAAGCACTGAAGCAGCCGTTACATAGCTGTGTCAGATTTTACTTTAATCATATTCACATATTAATGAATAGGTGTATTATAAATATTGAGATTTTGCCATTTGGTCTTTCACAGTTCTGATCATTTGTATTCTATGGGATCTTTACTCTTTTCAGAGAAATTCAGTCACTGGTACATGTCCATTTATTGTGATCATTATTGTGAGATCATTTCTTAACATTTCTTCATGAACTACTAGTGGAAATAAATTGGAACAGTAGCAGTTGTAGAATACCAAACATGGATTTGCTTAAAGCTCTTTGTTTTAGATTAATTCAAATACAGGGGTGAAATGGGTGAAAAGATATGCTTTAGTTCCTCCCCGAGCTAGACAGTGTCAGAGTCCTGGTGAGAACCCAGATTGCTTCACATATAGCCCAATAGTCCTTCCACTATGTGAATACATTTTCATTTCAAAGCATATATCTGCTATATGGTCATAAGTGAAAGTGAAAGTTAAATCATCATGCTGCTACTGCTGCTAAGTCGCTTCAGTCGTGTCCGACTCTGTGTGACCCCATAGACGGCCTCCTACCAGGCTCCTCTGTCCCTGGGATTCTCCAGGCAAGAACATCATCTTAGGTTCTCTTTAAATTATCTAGAACTCCAAAGTTCAAAGTCATATAGTGGCACTACATCCTGAACATAATGAAAGCTCTAAGGAATCTTGGCATTTTATCTCTTCGTGCTGCCCATAGGAACATATTACCCTGGGATATTCAATTTATCCTTTCAAATGTTTACTTCATCCATCCACTGAAGTTAATAACAAGAGTTTGTCTATCCATGACTATTTTGCAGGTAAAATGCAGTGATGTGTATGTATTGGAAGGAGCAAAGGCTTTGGGGTCCAATAAGTTGAAATTAGCTCCATATTGATCAAGTCACGATCTTTCTCAAAGCATTTGTTTCTCAGTGGTGAAACAGATGTACCAATATATAATTCAGGAGATTATTACGAGAAGCTTGAGATACCTATTGTAAAGGACATGATGCACTATTTAGCACTTAACCTCAAAATAGTAGCTATCATTATCATTTCATTGACAACAAGAGACTTAGGAATCTGTAGAGAAAACAAAACAAAACCAAACCTTAGGCCAAGACTCAGCTCTGCCCACTACATATTAGTCCTTTGGTTTTTTTTTTTTTTTTTAAAGAACTGGAAGATAGATATAATAACGTAATCTGAATCTTCAGGTGTTTGCTTTGATTAAATGAAGACAATGCTAGTAAAAGCATCTAGCATAGTTCCTGCACACAGGATGGTCAATACATGTTTATTGAATCTGCGTTTTAAAAAATATACCTCATCCAAATTCCAAGTATTATTGTCTTTATTCATCTGAAGGCACAACAACCCTGAGTTAGATATATTTCTGATCTTACATCTTTCGAATTACTTGGTCTTAAAGAAGTTATTCATTTTTCTCTAGTGTATGTTAAAAGTCAGGTACTTGGGAAAAAAAGTGGCTTTGTATGCAAGCCTTCTATCTTCATGCAAGTTAATAAAGAGGCCAGGAATGTTCTGCAGGTTTCAGAAATCTGGCGGCTGTTTCTTTAACTCTGCAACTTAGACAGAAGACTTCTGTTTCTTTATGAGCACACTACAGTGAATATTTTGTCTAGCTGCAGGGGAAAAGCTTTGTCATGGACTTTGCAGACAATAGCCTTAAAAGTAAAATGGTCTGCTTTTGGTGCTGGAGGTTCAGGGGCCTATTGTTAGTACACAATGAATTTCTATTGCTGCATTCCTGCTTTGCAAAGGTTTGTTAGCTTTTAGTGACTGACAGTACTCTATTGCAAAGACCATATTGGCTGTGCCCTGTTTACATGCTACTCAAGAATTTTTGTAGGGTGCTGGTAAAAAGAAAACAGTGGTGTTTGTTTGACCTACTCTGATAAGGTTTTAAAAATGATTTCACTCACAAAGTGTTTACTGGGAATGTAGAAACATTGAAAATCCCTGTAGAAGTGTTTTAAAGTTACTTTTAAAGCCTTAGTGAACAGAAATATTGATTACAGTAAGAAGAGATTTAATGCATTTTATTACTCAGAATTACCATTATCATCTTCAAAACAACATGGTCAACAAATAGGGATATTTTAAGAAAAAGTAGAATCTTTAGCATCCTTTTCCATTAAGTGCAGCAAAAGAAGAGGTATATTTTGTTAAAAAGGGAAAAATACAGTTCACACATTCCATGGAAATGTGCATACAGTAGTTGTGTGTGTGTGCACACACTATATATACAAGCCTTTTGAAGAAGTACTTATTCAGATATTTCAGCAGTTTATTTCCCCCAAGTTTTTGGCATGTGAAAAAGAAGGATTCATGTCACAGTTTTTCCAAGGAAAATTACACCTCACTTCATTGAAAACTCTACACAGTCTTCTTGACTCTGATAGCTGTTGTCTTTAAGATGAGGGCCTGAGAATAGTAGAAAGCATTAACCAAGGAGACGCTTTAAAAATGCATTTTATTGTGGGGAAAATTAACCCGTTTCTAATAATCTTATGGTCTCTAGGCCAGACGGTCCCTTTGATAAGTTAACATGTACTCCCTTTATGCTCTTAGTAGGGGGTAAACAAATGTCTGAACAAACACAAATACACATAAACACCAATGTGGAGAATGGCAGTGTGTGTCTTCGATCTAGATAATAAGTGTGGGTATTGTTATTTAAATGGAGCATACTGGGACACTTATCTTTTAGTACACACCATTTTCTAACTGAATGCAGTGCTAATCGTGGGATTGAAAGCCATTGTAATTGTGTACCCATCTAAATGCTGACAAGAATATACAATTACATTATTTGGAACTGAGTTTAATGTTTGGGTGTTTTATTAGCATTTATGTTTACTTATACATTAAAATTCAACACAAAAGGAGATCAAAACCATGTAACATAAAGAAACAAGGATCAAACTACAGCATAACTCTGCTCTCTAAAACCTCCGTGTCCTGTCTTAACACAGGGCATTTTAAAAGAGTATGACACAAATCTGAAATAAGCAAGTAAGTTTCCATTACGGGCATTACTCCCATCTCTAGATTTTGCAGTGTTTGTAAAGCTTCTTTTATACCAACTTATTTTTATATGTTCGCGATACTGGCAAATCTTTCCACAGTGTGCTTACCACCACACGATGTTAAACACATATTATAAAGTGGTTGTAATTGTAAACACACAGAGGGATATAATTACATGTAGCAGATTTAAGAGCTAATTCTTTGCCTTTTTTTTTACTCTGCATTTTATCAACATAATTATTTTTTGACTGCAGACTAACACCCTGAAATTGACAAGCATCCATTATAGCAGGAATTTGTTCACTAAATTGAAAAACAATGAATTGCAGGTTTATATGTACCCATTGTCATAAAGAATTAGTTAGGCTTTGTTCCACAAGAGGAAAAAGCTAATGATTTTGAAACAGCAGGTGACAAAACACATTCTTTTTTTTCCTCCCCTGTTATCAGTGTGTTGATGAAGTCATTATGAACTGGGGGCGGGGTAAGGGTGGCCTTATTTTTAGCAGATAGACTTTTAATGAACTACATTAGAAAGATAGTCATGTTGATTTGCCTACCTTTCTTTTTTTCCTTTACTCAGAAACCCCCAGTATTGAAAAGCTACTCTCAAAAGACTGGAAAGACAAGCTTCTTGCAATGGGATCAGGGAACTTTGGTGAAATAAAAGGTAATATATTTGCAATGATTTTGATCCAAAATGTACCAAAATGAGTCTGATATTTAGAAATATGAATGGTGGTAAACTACTTTTGCCCCCATGCGTTCTGTTTTTACTGTTTCTTCTCTCTCATTTGAAAGAGAATATACCAGAGTTCTTATTTTCTCTCTGTCCCTTATAATAGTATGTTGTCTTAACAGAATGACCTATATTTTTAACAGTCTTTGGTTTTCGTCATTTTTAAAAATTTTAAATGATTTACTTTATAAGTACAAACGTATCTACAGCAGGGTTAAAACTGTATATTACAAGATAATAATTTTCCACAGTCTACATATTAAAATTATGAATGTACATAATCTACATTTAAAACCAGGAATGATACAGGAAGATTTAATTCTTCATATGAAAATAAATGGAATTTAGAAAGATGGTAACAATAACCCTGTATAGGAGACAGCAAAAGAGACACTGATGTATAGAACAGTCTTATGGACTCTATGGGAGAGGGAGAGGGTGGGAACATTTGAGAGAATGACACTGAAACATGCATAATATCATGTATGAAAGGAGTCGCCAGTCCAGGTTCGATGCACGATACTGGATGCTTGGGGCTGGTGCACTGGGACGACCCAGAGGGATGGTATGGGGAGGGAGGAGGGAGGAGGGTTCAGGATGGGGAACACATGTATACCTATGGCGGATTCATTTCAATATTTGGCAAAACCAATACAATGTTGTAAAGTTTAAAAATAAAATAAAAAAGAAAATAAAGTCAAATGGTCATTTCAATTAATTTAAAAGTGTGTTTTCTACTAACATAGTAGGCAACCCATGGTTTTCTAGTGTTGCCAATAGGACACTTTTGATTCTAAGTTCTAAAGGATTAAATTTAAGAAAAAATATACTTACCAATATCAATAGATTTTGTTATGTATTACTTTGTATATTTTTGATAGAAACTGAATATATATTTAAAATATCACCAGATTTGTATTAATATACATGTAGAAATATGTGTATAAATAACTTTTTTGCATATGTCTGTTCATGCACGTGTTCTCCCAGTGAGAGGCAGTCGTCTCTCAACATTCTGCTACATCAGAGCATCTTAGAGAAAGACAAATCATAAATCAGTCTGTTCAAAAGTTTGACTTAGGTGATATCAGCCGTCTCGGATTGGAAAGCTTCCAGAAAGTGTTTGAGTATTTCACTGTTTATCCAACTATTTGGAGTTTGGCTATGGTTAGTTGTGAATGGGCGGTAAGAGAATAAATTCCTGCTAATCCACAAATTAAGTATCCATAATCTATAATGAAATGAGATTCAAGCAAATAGTAGTTAATATCCCTTACAGAGCTTGAAGACAGAGGTTAAAGAGAACAGTGAAGTTTCTTCTTTTTCTGAAGCAGCAGGTCCTTTATTTTGTGGGATTTTAACCCATTTGCACCTGCGATAGAGGACATATCCTCCAAGGTTCTTTATTCTGCTTTGACCTGGGTAGTAACTAAGAGCTGAGCCAAGAAGGCCGCCTGTTCCCAGCCTTGTGATCTCATTCCATCGGAGGACAAGCATGTTTCCCTACCTCGTTTTCCTCACAAGTCTAACTTGAAAGCAGCCAGCAGCAGTGATGATAAGCTTAGAGGAAAGAAGCTCAGCTGTCCTTTCAGGCTTGCCTGTGGGGTTAGTTCAGGAAGCTGCAGTACAGTCACAAAAGAAGTTTCTGTCTTTAATTTTGAGTTTTTTAAGCTGCACATTCAGAGCACAAATTTGGTTATTGTCCTCTGTTTCTGTTCAAAAAGCTGTTTTCTGATGCATTTTAAAAGCACCTGTAGATCTTTCTTCTGCTGGGGGGCATGGTTGTTAGCTGCTTAGATCAGGTTTGGCAGAAAACTGGAGGGGAAAGGGGGAAGCACTATGTTACTTTTCCTACTGACTGCCCATGACAGTTGCAATTACTGTCCATTGTTCATAGCTGGCGCAGAAGTGGAGAGGGTACAATAGTATGTTGCCCTCTGGGGGTAAGGGAATTTGACTTAATGGTTCTTAGAGGGTCAGACACTATGATTACGTGCTGCCCAGGAATGTGGTTTTCATGCCACCTGAGAAGAAGTTAGTCGAGAACAATGGCCTAGCTGTTTGGCAGCTATTTTTTATGAGGCAAATAAAGGTGTAAGTCTCATGTATGTGTAGACTGTTTTCTGTCAGGGTAGGGAAGGATAGGCATGACCTTTTTATAATCTGAAAATATGAACTTACTCCATTATTAGATAATTTATTAGGGATAATTTAGAGTAATGTAGTTGAGTAGAACCTTTGCTTATATTACAAAATTTACAGCCTTTACAGTATTTACTGGGTCTTCTTGTGAATTGAAACCTCTCCTCCACTTACACTGGTCAGTTTTCGCTTAACTTTTTAAAATCAATTCCAGGAAGCATGTGAGTAAGTGAATGAATGTGCCTGTACATATATGTGCGTCCATGCTTGAGCATGTAAGACCATACGTAGCCAAGTGAGGGCAGAGCACAGTTCCTAAGTGCTGCCTTTAGGTTGCTGTGAGTGAATTGCTTTCAGGGCATTTGGACAAAGACTAAACTTACAGCTTGTGTGTGTGTGTTTTAGTCGCTAAGTCATGTCCAACTCTTGCAATCCCATGGACTGTGCCTGCCAGGCTCCTCTGTCCATGGGATTCTCCAGGCAAGAATACTGGAGTGGGTTGTTGTTTCCTTCTCCAAACTTACAGCTTGGTAAAGTTCAAAGAAGCATTTCTTACTATTACTTAGTTAAAAAAGAAAAAATCATAAACTTTTAAAATAGAAGAAATAAATAGTATCTGGTTTGGATAGCTTAGCTATCAATAAAGAGTTATCATACCCACTTAAATTCAATCTCATTTCTCAAGAAACAATGTGAGTTAGGAAAGGTCACCAACTTCTAAAAGCGTAAAATTATTTTTCATGTTATATTATCTTGCCTGTTAGAATTTAGACCATTTTATCATCTGGTACTTTGGAAATGTAATTAGGCTTTAAAGTTACATTAGAAAACAATCCTCTGAAAAACATACAAAAAGGACAGTGGATTCCATTTTCCAGGACAAAAGAGTTTGACTAAAAAGCTCTACTGATAGCAGTCAATATATGTTATAAACATATTGCCTGCCTAAAGAAATTATTTTTTCTTCTCTAATCAGTCATATAGTGTAACGAGCCAGTTTGCAGAGGTTTTGGCCTTATCTATAACAGAAGCACAGAAGTAATGGTTGTCTGAAAGGTGAAGAAATATATTTTATAGCCTCATAGTTACTGAGAAGGGGAAAAAACAGTGCCTGCACTCCAGTTGGCAGCCAGGAGCGTCACACATTGTTTCAGCTAGCATGAAATTCCATTACACTGAAGGTCATTGCTTTGGCACTTCACCTGAGGACAGTATCTGGGGATCCATGGCAGCTTTGGCTAATCTAAACAGATCATTTGTTTTGCAACAAAGTCATTGCAAAATGTGTGTTTTACTGAGTTCAATTTATTTGTAGAATTATAACAAAAATATCTGCATGCAAAAATTCTCTTAAATATTTCTGTTTTGGTCAGGTTCTAAAAGCAGGGCATTGTTTGAGAGGTGTTCTGGCTAGATCACTCAGAAAAGCCTAAATCAGTCTCTTTACCTGCCTTGTTTGAAGAATTCTTTACTCGCGTTCTTTACCATTGATATCCCTGTAGACGCTTCTCACCCTGCTCAGGATACATTAATTTAGGTCAACCAACTGTTGTATATGATACTCAGGAAAATGCCAGCTGCAGTTGGTATAATGAAAAATGGCTCTTTTGGAAAACTGTACTTTTTTTTTTTTTTTTCTAAAAGATGGGACATAAAAGCAAATGCACCAAACAGCTCTAGAATGCCGATAATAAGTTCAAGGAAATTATTTAGCAATACTGTGGTCTATCAGAACTCATGAATTACAGACATGCTATGTAGTTTCAACATGTCAATTAAAGTAGACCCTCTCTTAGGTGACATAAAATTTTGAAAATTAAGAGGTATGTAGATTTAGTATATGACTTGTAAGAGACAATTCTCTTTAAATAGCATTAGAGAATTTGAAGATAAGCAGGCTTGAACCAGAATCAGGTCTTAGGTCATCTAGTAAAAGGTATCCTTGGGTTTTTGTGAATTTAAAACAAGGAAACTAAAAATCTCAGCATTTAGATACGTTAGGATTTGTACAACTTTGAAGTTGTTTTAAACCCACTCTTAAAAATCCAGTAACTATTTAAGAAACACACGTTTTGCTAATTACCTTGTGACTATTTCATTTGTGCATAAAATATATACATATATATATATTTATATATGTCTTCACATTTTTTCAGAGGGGTTGGAAATGCTGATTATTTTCTGAGGGAACTGTTGGATCTAGAATTTGTTTAACATAAGAGACAGCCATAAGGAAGGTACATAACATATATTCATTTACTTCTAAATAAAGTAAATGTTTAATGTTTTTAATCTACTAAGCTTGTTTTATAGTTCCTTGTAGTTGCTTATGAGTAATGTTTTCCGTTTTTGTAAAAACTATTTCATAAGAACTGAAGAAAGACTACTGGTATACAGAATATAAATTTTTAAAATAAGTCTGGCAGTGTATATAAAAGCAGAAAGTGACTTTATGTTTTCTGCAAATCAATTACTTGCTCTGTCTTAGAAAGCCAGAGTCCTTATGCCAGTGTATAAGCACAGCAAGTGATAGAAAGAGAACAGTCAGCCACTGGCTCTCCTTGATCTGGAAAATGATAATCCAGTTCACCAGTTAAGAAGTTTTATACACTTTTTACAGAAGGGACTTAATAAAGCATGTTTTAAGTAGATACTGTTACATAGTTAATCTGGGTTTTATTATTGAAAATAAAATATGCTCTCCTCCACATTTTCTCATTTAAAAATACATTCATTCATTTAACAAGTATTCATTTGTGTGAAGGGTGTGAAGATTCTAAAATTAAAATAATTATAAAAACATTTATTTATTTATTTTTCTTGTAGATGGGGACTCCAAAGCTTATGCCTTCCAGATCACTGGATAACAGAATTATCCTAAAGCCTTTTCCTTTTTGAAGTGAACAATTCTCTACCTAGAGAAGCATGGTACAGTTAAAAAGACGCAGTGTCTTGTTGCCCAGATTCTTTCAAGGACTTGTGGGAATCAAGCTACTCTTAGTTTGTTTCCTCATCCGCTCATTTAAAAACAGTTGCATTGATTACATGCCCATTTATATACAGGCACTTTGTTAACATCTTCCTTACAGAATTATTGTAACAAAGTCATTTTATTCCCATTTTAGGTAGGAAGAAATTGAATCTCAAAGAAAGATTAATTATCCAAAACCATATATTTAGTTATGAGAGAGTCAAGAGCTCACTTTAATTCTACCTTCAAAGCCTGTGCTGTTTACACAATGCTTGGTAGTCAGTCTCCAGTAAGCTTGGAATGGGTGATACCTAAAATCCTGTAAAACTTGAAACATATTCAGACCCACGACAGCTAGATGAATAGTGTCTCTAAGATGCACCCATCATTAGCCTACTCACATGGTGAACTGTCCTTGTACATTACCTACCTTACTAGTAGACCACAATTTGGAACCCAGTACGTATTTCACGAATGAATGACCAAACAATGCCATGTTTTGAGATAGTTATTATTGACTGTATTCCAGTCTCTACATGCAGCGAATGTAATGCCATATTTTTTAAACTGTTGTTTTACATTTTAAGTACAATATCCAAGTAAGTGGATGGATTAAATTTGGGAGAAGTTTACAAAATTACAATCTCCATTAAAAAGTAGACTTGTCTAATAAGAGATTATATAGAACTGAACTTTTTTTTTTATAAAAAATAACAATGGTACTTGTTTTCACTGCACAATGATAGTACATCAGATCAGATCAGATCAGTTGCTCAGTCGTGTCCAACTCTTTGTGACCCCATGAATCGCAGCACGCCAGGCCACCCTGTCCATCACCAACTCCCGGAGTTCACTGAGACTCACGTCCATCAAGTCAGTGATGCCATCCAGCCATCTCATCCTCTGTTGTCCCCTTCTCCTCTTGCCCCCAATCCCTCCCCGCATCAGAGTCTTTTCCAATGAGTCAACTCTTCGCATGAGGTGGCCAAAGTACTGGAGTTAACATCCCAGGAACAAAATATCCAGTCATGGGGTAACAATGGTAAAGACCATAGCTACTTTCAGGTGTTTCATTTCACTCTAACTGTAGTCACTCCTAAAACTGATAGCTTTCTATAGTACATATATTTTAAAATCCAAGCCAAAGTCCGCCATTTAAGATATTGAAACAAAGGGAATTCCCTGGTAGTTAGGACTTTGTACTTTCACTGCTGAGGATTGGGGTTCAATCCCTGATGTTAGTTAAAACTGCAAGCCGCCCAGTGCAGCCAAAAAATAAAGGTATTGAAGCAAAAAGGAACTATTTTTTCAAAGTAAGTTGCAGAAACCCAAAAGTAACTATATTTATCATATTAGCAATGATAATACCCCTTATATAATTTTAGTTGATTCCAATTTCTATGAGTATCAATATTGCAGTAAATGGTATGTAATTAAATTTTATCAAAGTTTGATTGCATTCATTGTCAGTGAAAAAGACCAATTCACAGATGTTTGTAGGTTGGATAACTTAAATATTCCTTTGAGGAATCAGAATAATGCCATTCATACCTTGTGATGTTGGGGTCTAACTTTTTACTCTTGTTGGATAAGACTGCCACTGAAAAAAGCTTTAGTAATAAATTTAGAATAACTTAAGTTAGTTTCTATTCATTATATTTTTAGTTCATTCAACAAATACTGCTATCTGTCTTGCCATGTGCTATGTTCTGGAGATGTAATGATAGCAAATGGAGTAGACAGATTTCTGCCCTTCTGGAGCTTACAGTCTAGTAGAGACTCTTTCACTAGGCAGAATTTTTAAAGGCAACACAATGAATGACTTTTAGATCCTTCAAGTGGAATACCAATTGAAAGCAGCAACATTTCTATAAAAAAATTAAATTGAGTAGAGTCCTATCCAAATTACAACAGTGGTAACGTAAGGAACACCAGCAATAAAAGAACAAAACATCCTGGCAAAGACTGACTATTGCTTTGAAACAGAGAACTAAATGTGTGGTAATGTTTCCGAGGGAAGAAACATGATATCTAATTTACTTTTAGTGTTGAAATTCTAGGACTTTCCTTTCCTGAGTGACTCTTCCTTCCTTTTATTTTTCCTTTAGTTGGATCAAAACTTCCAAAAATTTCCTGTGATTTTGATTGTTCAAGTCAAATATCTATTCTATTTTGGTAGAACAACATTTAGGAAATATCAGCTTCCAAAGATTTTTTTTCTCATTATATCAAATGTATTTGAAACCATCCTTAATTTAAATAGTTCCAATAAGGGTTTTGATCTATTTGCATAGAATTGTACATTATCAGTCAATTAAGGACTTTGTTCTTAAGTTTATTTATTTAATTCATTTAATAAAAAGTTATGGGGTGTCTTGGCTTCCCTGTTGGCTCAGATAATAAAGAATCTGTCTGCAATGCAGGAGACCCGGGTTCTATCCCTAGGTTAGGAAGATCCTCTGGAGAAAAGAATGGCAACCCACTCTGGTATTCTTGCTTGGAGAATTCCATGAACAGAAGATTCTGGCAGACTGCAGTCCATGGAGTCACAGAGAGTCGAACATGACCAAGAGACTAACTACAGTCCATGAGGTCACAGAGAATCGAACATGACCAAGCAACTAACTACAGTCCATGAGGTCACAGAGAGTTGAACATGACCAAGCGACTAATACACACACACACACACACACACGCACAAGGTGTCTACCATGTGTGAGGCACTACTCGGGGGATATTGTGTTGAACAAAACAAGGTAGTATTCTGCTATCATGGAGCTTATTCTCTACTGGGAGATTCAATAAATGAATATCAGTAACAACACAGCATATGGTGCTGACTACTAAGTACAGAATAAAGGTGGAGTCACGTGATAGAAGAGGAGGGGGTGGCTTTTTAAATTTTGGTGTTCAGGAAAAGCACTCTGGGAGAGGAGTTGGCATTTAAGTTACTATTTGGATGGATTGGAGTCAATTGGTTGATTGGTTGGTTAATTATCTCCTCCCTTTAAATGTAGTCTCTATGAAGCAGACATTCTGTCTGGCTTGAACATTGTAGGGCCCCTAGCTCCTAGAATAGTGTAAAGCATGCAGGAGGAATTCTGTGGATATATGTTGAGTGAATGAAAGAAAAAACCAAAAAGCTAGTAGTTCTTTACCAGGGGTATTTGGTAATGTCTGGAGACATTTTGAGGTGTTACAACTAGGCAGGGTGTGCTACCAGCATCTACACCGCATGCCTCCCCAGGAAGTGAAGCATCCAAACTAAAATGTGTGTGGCACTGAGATTGAGAAACTCTAGGGGAAAAGTTTACCAGAGGGAAATACTTGAAATACAGAGGCCTTAAAATGGGAACAAGTTGTATGTTGGTGTTAGGGAAACTGAAAGAAGGCAATGGGACTACAATATTTTGGCAAGAGAAAATGGGAGGAGATAATGCCAAAGAAAAGCAAGGGCCTCATCATTTAGGGCTCTGTAAGGGCAGGGAGTTTGGAATTTATTCTATGCCCAGTATATAGCTTTGAAATGGTTTTATTCTGTTGTGTGATATGAGCTGATGTGTGTGTATGCTAAGTCGCTTCAGTCGTGTCCCACTCTCTGCGCCCCATGGACTATAGCCTGCCAGGGTCCTCTGTCCATGGGATTCTCCAGGCAAGAATACTGGAGTGGGTTACCATTCCCTTCTCTAGGGAATCTTCCTGATCCAGGGATCAAACTTGGGTCTCCTGCCTTGCAGGCAGATTCTTTACTGCTAAGCCACCTGGGAGCCCGACATGATCTGGCATATCTCTCTAAATGACCGCTCTGAACTTCTGTTTGGAGAATGAGTTTTAGTAGGAGAAGTAGAAGATAGAATGTTTAGAAACTGTTGGGGGAGTCATGGCAAGAGAGGAGAGATGGTAATAGCCTGAACTGAGGGGCATTAGTGGAGATGAAAACACATGGACTGATTTTACAATATGGTCTAAGGATGAGAAGATTCCCAGTGAATCCGATGTGGAAGATGAAAGAATATAAGCAATGTTTACATGGTGATTATCTCTTCCTGAGGTTGGAATGACTGAAGCTGGTTCCCTTCCTTTATGACTTCCCTCACATTGGGTTATGGAATGTTCTGATGTGCACTTCTGCTCTGGAACCTACAGAATGAAAAGAATTGCTCTCATGATAACCATTCTATAGTCACTAGGCAGTAGAAAGAACTGAAATGTAAGATATTTTTGTCTTGAAAGCCTTCATTCTTAGGGAATCGAAGCAAGATTAGCATAAATTAAAACATACAAGAGTGCAAGTAACTGAAACATGAAAGATGAAGGGAAGTGGGATAAAGGTTCACAGAGTTTGAATTGAACAGAGACAATAAAATTAGATTTCAAGTAGAAATATTGATGTCTGTGTGACTAAGTGAAGACAGGATTTTGTTAATATTTCATATACTGAATGCCAAAATGATATTTGTTGGTACTCATTATCAAATATATATATTTCTTTATACATTGGTATTATATCAGCTATAAAAAGATAATAGTACCTTAAGCTCTTAAATTATACTTATATGTATTTACAGGAAATACATGTATTTGCCAAGTAATAATAATAATAGTAATAATATTCATTGTAGAAGATTTTATAAATGTAACAAATATGAAAAGATTAAAATGACCCATTTAATGACCCATCACCTAGGAATAAGCACTATTAATATATAGATAAACTTTCTTCCAGTCTTTTTTCCTATAAATGTAGATATGTGAATGCCTTGAAGTGTTTATACAAATGTTTCATTTCTATCCAACTTTTTCACCTAGCTTTATGTCATGAACAAGTTCGAATATTATAAAATATTCTTAAAATACTTTTTCTTCATGGGTACAAAATACTACCATCTGGATGTCCTGTAATTATTTGATGATTTGGTATTTAGATTGTTTCTAATATTTCATTTAAGAACTTTATTAATACTTCATTTTCTGTAGTTTTCTTGGGTTAGATTTTTAGAAATGAAACTGCCTCCTTGATTCTCACCCGTAAACCAAACCCTTTCTCAGACCTTTGCTCTCAGTAAATGGTTCTTGCATCTTGCCAAAAATCTAGGATGTGTCCTGAATCTCCTTATGAGTATTATAAAACATGATATGCATCACATTTCCTAGTGTATATTCTGAGAAATGTGATAGCAATTTACTCCTCTTGCTGATGGTGTATGAGGGTATACATTTTACCATCATTTGAATATTTTCATTGAAATATCTTTCTAATACGTATTTAGATTATTTAATATTAGGATTCTGATTAGAATAGTCATATTGCTATTATTCTTATAAAAATTTTCTTCTGTTTAATGGAATCCAAATATCTGGAGTATAATAAATCCTTAACAATTTATTGAGCACCTGTCCTGATTAAGACTAAGAATTGATAATAAGGAGTATATGATATGTTTCTTGCCTTCTGTTCCACTCAGAACTTCCTTTCTGGATATCTGTTCTATAGCCTATGTAAATTATATTTGAAATTTTATTTCCATTTCAAATGGGCACATGAAAATTAGAAGCTTATAGCTACTACTTCCTAAAAGCACGTGTTTTTTCATCATAAATTGATGAAGGGAAATGTAGTGAGATGGGGAATGGTGACTGAGTTATAATAGATCTTTCTATCTAACTCACATATACAGGTGGCAAATACATTATTGAGGTAGTGCTTAGTGTTTTAGGTTTGAATTGAAAACCGTAATTAAAAAGTGTGTTCTCTCGTACTGCTAGTTCTTTACCATAGGGGTCTTGTCTATCTGATGAATCTTAAAAGAACAATTAAAAGTGATATTGTTTCTATTTCAGTGAACCACTCACATTTCTGGTGTAACAAATCAGTATTTTAACCTGACTTAGAAGATTCACTGGCGTGGTTTAAATATCTCAAACGTACTGCTTATTTTAAATTATTGTGTGATTTGTTCTCCAAATCTTGGATTTAACTGTAACCTTGAGAGGCCATAATGTTAGTTTTACAGCTATGTTTCATTATTTCATGATAACATAAATTTATATTCTCAAACTTGAATATTTTTTCTGCTAGCTCTATTCTATCTTTGAAGAAAGCCTCTGAGTGGCATTTGAGAAAACTGTCTAAAACTTGATGGGTTAATAGTTGTTTTTTTTTTTTTTTTTCTTTTTAAATGTAGGATTCCTTAATTCTGATTTTTCAAAATTCTCGTTTTAAGAAAAGGAGATATCTCTGATAATGATAACTTGGTCTCTTAATAACTTAAGTTATTATGTTTTCAGGTTTTTCTCTTGACTCTTTAATTTGATTTAAAAAACTACTTAAAGCCAAGAACTGTGCTTTAAACCTCTTTTTATTTCCATCAGGCCCCAGATTAGAACATTAAGAATAATAAATGCTCAGCCAATAGTATTTCATTTGCTTGTAAAATTAAAGGGAAAAAAGCTATATAGATTGTTACTTGTCATAAATACAAAATAATCAAAATATCTGTTCATCCTGATATTCTATAATGGATAAATAGCCATCACTTTTTACTATTGAGTTACAGTTTGAAAGAAGGTAAGTATATGTTTGTTTGGGTGCCAAAACTTTTATTTGTAATATTTGTCCACATACCCTAGTCATTGTGATTGAGGAACCACTCTCTTCTCATTTCTCTGTTTTTTCACACATCTTATTGCCATCTTATTCTCAGGGACTCCCGAAAGCCTAGCTGAGAAGGAGAGGCAGCTCATGGGTATGATCAATCAGCTAACCAGTCTGCGAGAGCAGCTGCTGGCTGCCCATGATGAGCAGAAGAAACTGGCTGCGTCTCAGATTGAGAAACAACGCCAGCAAATGGAGCTGGCCAAGCAGCAGCAAGAACAGGTGAGTCAGAAGTAGAGACACAAACAGTCTAGTAAGAGCTAGAGGCACAGGCATTGTTTCGCCTGCAGCTTATAGGTCACTCTTTGAGGCAAACAGAGATCAATAAAAGCTTCTCTCCTCTCTACCTTGCATAATAAAAAGGCAGAATACCAAAGTAAACAAAAAAGTGATCTGAAAAAGCTTATCAACTATTTCAGTGGTATGCAACATGGAAATGATTATAATCAAGGTGATGGATAAGAGAGAAATACAAAAAGAACCATGGAGAGAGTCAAGAGAACATTTCTAGTCAGGGATGTTATAAAAGCTTTCATTTGACCTGTTTGGTGTGAGCTTTGAAGGCTAGGTGTAGGATTCAGCTAGTGAAGTAAATTTCAATTATGGGGCAGGAAGTTGGTTAGGAGCCTATTATAATAATCTAAATAAGACATGAGACTGTAAACAGTGTAATGACCATGGAGAACAGGTGGAAAAGAACAGGTGGAAGAATCATGTATAGTTGAATTTTTTAAGTGGGCTAAAGAGAGAGGAAAAGAGTTGAACCTAGGTGACAGGCAAAGTCCAAAGGCAAGTAGATTTGGAAAAGCAGATGGCTTTTTTATATTGAATTAGAACTGTCTTCAGGTTGCCCATCTGAAACTATGAGAGAGAATATTCAGTTCAGTTCAGTTCAGTCACTCAGTTGTGTCTGACTCTTTGTGGCCCCATGGACCGCAGCGTGCTAGGCCTCCCGGTCCATCACCAACTCCTGAGATTTACCCAAACTCATGTCCATTTAGTCGGTGATGCCATCCAACCATCTCATCCTCTGTCGTCCCCTTCTCCACCTGCCCTCAATCTTTCCCAGCATCGGGGTCTTTTCAAATGAGTCACCTCTTCACATCAGATGGCCAAAGTATTGGAGTTTCAGCTTCAACGTCAGTCCTTCCAATGAACACTCAGGACTAATCTCCTTTAGGATAGACAGGTTGGATCTCCTTGTGGTCCAAGGGACTCTCAAGAGTCTTCTCCCAACACCACCATTCAAAAGCATCAGTTCTTTGGTGCTCAGCTTTCTTTATCAATAAACAGTTTGGAAGAGAGGGCTGAGCTTAGTTTCTGTGATTATCTACATAAAGGAGAATAGTTTAAACCCCTGGAGAAGGTAAGTTTAACTTATTAAAAAAAATAGTAATCATGTGCTTCTTGTAGGCCAGGTACTAACTACTGAAGTTACTTCAATTAAACAGAAAGACAAAGCCCCTAAATTCTAGTGGAAAGAGAGACAATCAAGAGGAACAGAAAAATTAACAAAATAACTTCAGATAGTGATTGCCCACAGCAGTCTAGAAGAACACCATTGTTTTCTTATTCATAAGAAGAGCCGACTCATTGGAAAAGACCCTGATGCTGGGAAAGATTGAAGACAAGAGGAGAATGGGTCAGCAGATGAATGAGATGGTTAGAAGCATCATTGACTCAATGGACATGCATTTGGGCAAACTCTGGGAGATGGTAAAGGACAGGGAAGCCTGGCATGCTGCAGTCTATGGGGTTATGAAGAGTCAAACATGACTCGGCAACTGAACAACAGCCATCAATACTTTTAGCTATCTGAATTCAGAAAATCCTAGGAGCCTCTAAAACTGGAGCTCAGATGAAAATATTTCTTTGTACAAACTCCATATTTTGATGGGTCTGGGAGCATGCTTGTCCTCAAAAATCTGGGCAATTATTAATGAAGAGCAATGTACCTTACTTTTTCTTTTCACATCCTGGCCTATTCTCAGACATCTTCCATAGATTCTAGAATTTTTTACTTACTCTGACATTCTCCTTAGAAAGTGAAGTCGCTCAGTCATGTCCGACTCTTTACGATCCCATGGACTTTACCAGGCTTCTCTGTCCATGGGATTTTCCAGGCAAGAGTACTGGAGTGGGTTGCCATTTCCTTCTCCAGGGGATCTTCCTGACCCCGGGATCGAACCCAGGTCTCCTGCATTGCAGGCAGACGCTTTACCCTCTGAGCCACCAGGGAAATTAAGAAATCATTAGGCACTTCCAGAAATGTCTCCCTTGTATTGGAGAGGTGCCAGGTAATGATGCCTACACAGCCTGGGAGAAGATCCCTTCTGGAGGCTACAGGTCAGGTTCCTGGAACCCTTTCTGTTCTCTCAGGTCCCCTCTGGCACACCACGCTGGCTTGTAGCCTGCTGGATTCCTTTGTCCATGAGAGTTCTCCAGGAAAGAATCCTGGAGTGGGTTGCCATGCCCTCCTCCCAGGGATATTCCCAACCCAGGGATCGAACCCTGGTCTCCCACGTTGCAGGTGGATTCTTTACCATCTGAACCACAAGGGTAGCACATAAATACTGGTATGGATGGCCTATCCTTTCTCCAGAGGACCTTCCTGATCTTCAGGGAATCAAACCAGGGTCTCCTGCATTGCAGGTGGATTCTTAACCACCTGAGCTACCACTGTTGAGCCCCAATTTGATGCCAAATTCTGTCCTAGTTAATGGAATACAGAAGGAATAAAATAGACAAAAATCTCATATGTATTAAATTCTAGTTAGGAAAAGATAGACAATAAATCAGTTAAACATATGTTGAAAATGAAGCAGAGACATAGGGATGAGGGTGCCAAGCAGAGAGATAGGCTCTTTTAGAATGAGTGCTCAGGGAGGTCTCATTGACAGTATAACAGTTGAGCAGAGACTCATAGGTGGTGAGAGAGTGAGCAGTGTAGTTATCCAGAAAGATTGTTGTATGTGGAGGGAGAGTACATGCAATGGCCCAGAGGCAGAAGTATTCTTGGAAAATAAGCGTATCCTTGGTATGTTCAACAGACAGTGGAGCAGTATGGTAATAGTGAAGAGACAGAGAAGAGATGAGATTGGAGAGATACAGGGCCTTGCAGGCATTATGTGGAAACTGAGACATAGGGTTTTGAAATGATGACTAACACAACACAACGTATGTTTTAAAATGATCTGTCTTTCTACTAGGTTATAATAGGCTGCAGGGAGCAAGGGCAGAAGCAGAGAGAACAAACAGGAGGTTATCACACCAATACAGGCCAAAGCCAGCAATGACTTAGAACAGGAGGGAATGTGGAGGGCTATGAGGTAGTCAGTTTCCTGAGAAAAGTTTAAGACACTTATAAAAAGATTTAAATATCAGCTGAAATATTGATATATGGGAGGAAAAAAACCAGACTTAAAGAGGAGAGTGATGTATCATTTTCTACCTTTTCCTTTCCAACTTTTCTTCAAGAAAATAAAAAGGAATTTCTTTAACCTGTATTCTTAAGATAAAATGAAAGTACTAAAATAATTATAATTGCACCAGTGTATACAGTGGAAATAAAAAATGCATTGTGAAGCCATGAGGATCCAACTTCATTATATAAGTTCTGTACTTTCATTCATAGTAATGGACCCTGTATCTATTTTTTCCTGAATTTTTAGCTTTCTGAAACAGAGGTTAAAGAATATACCTTCATAATGAAAATGATAGTGTTCATAGCATTAGGAATAAGAATTAGAGCTCATTTGTAAGAAAGCTATAAGTTTTATGAGGTCAGAAGTTAGATTTTTGTGAGCAGGTTTCCTGCCCTATATCATATAATGAAGTGTTTAAAGTTTTCTTCTCATCTCTTCACTCATATATGCTGCATCAAATGTTCCTTCTGTATTCCTTTGCATCAGACTTTGTGTAAATGGTGAAAGGAAAATCAGCAGGGTCCCTAACATCACTGTATTTATGAATTCCTTCTGAGGAGACAGAAATCTGTTGATTAAAACAAACATGAAATATAACATCATAGAATGTATTAAGTAGGTAGAGGATGTTATAAGAAGGAATAATAGGGAGAGGGTGGGGGGATTGTGGTAATATGGCTTAGAAAACACTTAAGATGACCACATTGAGGGCCAGTTCTAGAGTTTAGTTTTGAATCTGTTGAATTTGGAGTGCTTTTGAGAATGTTTGTTAGATAAATGGGTCTAACACTTACAGCAAAGATCAGGCTAGAGAAACAAATTTGTAATCACTTGACATATGTGTGGACATATAGAAGGAAAGGAATAGAGTCTAAAATTGAGCCTACAACATTGAATGACTGAAGAGAGCCACTGATGGTCTCTGAGAAGGATCAGACTCAGAGGTAGGAGCAAAACCAGGAAAATGTGATGACAGAGAAGCCAAGGGAGAAAGTTCAGGCAAGGGAAAGCACTTGAGTATTGAATTCTGATGAAAAGTCAAGTCGTGGGGACTAGGAAACACTTCAGAATTTAACAAATTGGAAGTGACTGGTGACTTTATTAAGAATCCATTTAGTAGAAAGTGGGGCCAGAGACCAGAATTGAATGTACTGAAGACTCGGGAGTTAGGGGTTTGTGGGAGGCAAAAATGACGATATTCACCAAGACACAGAAATGTACCAACACCTCACTAAAGAATACAGCATCTTTTAATACTTGGTGCCACTCTGGACTCTGTTTCATAAACAGGAGGATGTGTGACATTATTTTCATTTTCTAAGGGCTGAAGATGTCAGAGACTGTACCTCCTTACTAGATTGCCAGAAAGAGGGATTTTGGAAACTCTAGCATTTCAAATTGGATTGGACCACTGTTGTCTTAGACTTCATTTGTTTTAGGCCTAAAGAAATGTAACTGTTCCCAAAGTCGAAATATCTTGTTTGATCCTACTTAAGGATGAATTGCTGGTCCTGTAGGGGCGTGAACACGTCTATTTTCATGAGCTTAATTGATGTCCTATCAAACTTTGTGACACAGAACACTGGGAATTTCCCCCTGGAACTGCAATACACTCTTAAATTTTCTGTGTGCCATTTCTCCACAGATCGCAAGACAACAGCAGCAGCTTCTGCAGCAACAACACAAAATCAATTTGCTTCAGCAGCAGATCCAGGTCAGAAATCATAATTTCATACGGACTTCCAATTAGGAAGTAGATTTTGTTTCTCAGATGACCTCATTGAAGTGAGCTGCAGAATTAAATCTGCTTTCAGCCCAGTCATGACATGTGGCCCCCCTGTGTCGGGAGAATCTTACTGTCACGGGAGTGGCAGAATCTTGCTTGTGTTGAGGAGTGTCAGGGATAGCAAGCTGGTGGCAATTTTTATCTTACACTGAAAGGAAACTTTTGTGGAGAAATGTTTCCTTTTCTTTATTCTTTAATGTTGAAAACAGGCATGTAAATGTTGTTAATGAGGGAGGCTCCCAGGAACCAAAGCAGAGAGGCATCGCAGGTTTTCTGTTAGCCGTGGCAGAGAGAACTTTTTCCATTAGGCTGAAGAGCCACACGAATTTCAGGTGAAAATCAGTGAAGGTAATGATTTGTGTTCAACTCAAATTTCACCCTTATACTGCCTGGAGAAACCAGGACTGACTGAGGGCTCTGTAACTTCCGTATTTTTCTTCTATGAAAATTTGCATTGACGAGAAGCAAAGCTGCTTGGGGTAGCCTCGTGCCACCACTTGCTTATGACACACACTTTGACACAATCTGTTTGCCTTTCTGAATACTCCTTTTCTGAAAGCACTTATTTCATAGAGTATTTATGAGGATTTAGTAAAATTGTGGATAGAGAACTTCAGTGTAGTTTCAAGGCATATAGTAAGTAGTCAGTATATGTTTGCTGTGACTAGGAAGAAGAAGATATATCTTACTTGACAATATCCATCTTAAAGCAGCTGTTAGATTTGCAGTTAGAATTCCATCATTCTCTTGAAGCTGTATCTTGAGAATCTAATAGATTTAAGTGTAAATATCATAGATGACAGAAGCAAACATGTCAAAATGATTTCATTTGCATGCTTCTCATATTTAGGTTTCTTTGACAAAAAAATTTATCCCATTTTTTTCTAACTGGGTCAGCTAGCCTTAGTTTCTACACTGTGGATTATATAGCCAATCATTTGTGTTCACCTGAGATTTTAATAAGCTAGTTACAGCTTTTAGTGAGACAGAGAAACAGCATCAGTGAAATATCGCAGCCAAGACTCTTTGCCTTCCTTAAGCATGAACAACAGATTTCTAATGTGATATTGTCTATCTATCCATATCTGGAGTATGGTTATTCATTCAGTGCTTTAAAACTATTTATTGGGTTTCATGTTTAAGCTTGCTGACTTGGGATATAACTTTAGTTGATGGTACCAAGTTAGCCACACTTGAAATGATTTGGTTATTGAAAACTGAAGATAATAAAATTATTATGGCAATTTCTCATTATAAATAAGATAAAATTCCATAGTGAGCGATGTGGGCCTTTACAAGTCACTTGGTTTCACTGTAATTTGATGAGGATACCAATAGTTTTGTTTTTATAATTTTTATGAGATTGAGATTGTCTTCTGTTAAATGGAATCGCAAAACCCATATTATAAATGTGTGGAAGGGTCAGTCAGCTGTATTTTCTGACCATTTAAATTGTTCGATACCTTAGTACTTTTTTGGAATTATTCCATAATTATGACCGCTGTGTTAATAGTGTGGATTTAAAACATTGTCATAATGTCAACATGTGGAAATTGGTAGATTTCTTGCTCCAGAGCTTGGAGCATTTTAATTTGTAAGTCAGAGCATTTTTTTAAATGAAGTGCCTTATACTGTTCTAGAAATGATATGACTTCATTATGATATCACATGACTGTCTTCTAGTGAGCGGGAGCCAGCTGTAATGGCTTGCTCAAGATCACGTGACTTAGAGATAGAACTAGGGTTAGCAAAGCAAAGTTTTCTGACTGTTGGTAGAAATTTTGCTGAGTATGAGGATTTTAGAAGCTTAGAATCTCTATTTGATCGAAATATTACCCTTCTGTCCTCCACTAGTTAACAGGATAGGGGAAAAAAAACAAAAAAAAACTGGTAGTCCCTAAAGGAAATAATGTCACACTGCTGGCAATTTGGGGGAAACATTAAGAGATGTAGGGTATTATATCTGTGTGTTCTCTTTCCAGTGTTAGTACAGATAAATGATACTGACAGAGTCAAAACGCATCAAGCTATTTTTTTTTTTTAAGTCTGGGAATGTTTCAGGCAAGAAATAAGTACTGAGCAAGAGTGACAGTCTGAAAGGAATCAATTTTCACAGCTTCTAGTATACTCATTAACTAAAAGAATAGTTCTAAAGTATATTTTATAAATTGTTAATTTGGAGCTGTCTTACAAACACTCAATAGTTATGAAAATCACAATATATGTAAATTAGTCTATTGAGAAATTGTTCAAACAGTTATGGGAAGCGCTGATGTAGTGGCATGTGTAGAAATAGAAGATTAAAAATATAGAAGACATCCTTTTTGTTCCCCACATAAATCCTTAACCATATTTCCTTTTAAGAAGTTTTTCTCTCCCTTTTCTCTAATTCCTCCTTTTTTTGGCAGTATAGGAGAGGGAGGTAGAAGATTAAAAATCAAACCTGTTATGATAGAAGGCAAATGAAATTTATAACAAGTGTTATTATTAAGTGAATTTTTGTCGATGAATACATAGTCAATGCTCATGTAAGAATTTGCCGTAGATTAAATTTTATTTGATATCTGAAAATACGTATGTAATATATTTTGAATTTCATCAACTTTTTTCTTAAGCATGAAGCTTTAAGACCTTGTAGAAATAAACATACCACTTACATTATTCATCCTGCTTGAATTTTTTAGATATTTTATGCAGTTGTTCCTTTCAACCTTAGAAAAAAAATACCTTTTAGTTCCTTTATTGATATAATAGTGGACTACAATGTAATTAGTCCAAAAGTAGGACAGGTTTTACAATTTTTGTTTTAACTCTAAATATATAAGACATTAACTTGCTGCACATATTAGGAAAGACATGCAGTAAATACATTAGATGGGTTAACCAGATCTGTGAGATAGATTAGATTGATAGGTAAGAGAGCAGAATGAATTTTCATACTTGATAGCTACAGTAACAGGAGGGTGATGTTTCCTAAAATTCTCCTCATTCTTTTATAATATCTCTTTAAAGTAGAGGTTAACTTAGTCATCTTTATTCCATTTGAAGTATATTTCACTCAACTTAAACATAGAGTAAGTCTGTATGTGTGTGTATGAACATTCACATATGCTAATGACCCAGATTATTTAAAATATTTCTCTTGACCTTTTAATTATATATTTTTTCAACTCAAGATGTACAAGAACAGTGGTAAGTTTTACTCCTTAGTTATTTATTGAAGAGAATACCATAAGGATTGGCAAATTAGTTTATTTCATTACTTAGGAGCAATTCTTTATGAACTGTTTTTATCTCTTTAAAAAACAACCTCAGCTCTAAAATTGCATGATCTTAATTGGGTTGAAAACTCAATCAACATTACTTCTTTATAAAGACTTTATAGAGTCATAGTCTTCAAAATTTATTCACATAACTGACTCATGAGGATTAAAGGAAGAATTAAGAAAGCTTTCTGTCATTCTTTGGAGGATCATAAATCAATTCATTCTACCAATAAAATCATGCATAATATCAAAAACATCCTATCTTCCTTTAAGAACTTGTCTCTTTATGAGATCCTTAATTTTAGGAGCACTAAGAAAGTTTAATCTTGTTTTTCTACTGTTTAACAGTGCTCTTCTTTAATATTTTTGTTTATTGTCCTTAAAAAGGAGTATTTTGTACTTTTATTTACTATGTCTAGCTAACTTTTAATGCATATTATTATATAAGATGAACTTTATAAATATTTCAGAGAAAAATATTCTTATAGGTTTTTTGAGGGTAATTTCTTTTTCTTTTGCTGTATTGGTTGTACTATAATGCCCAGCTTCAGCAATTTTATTTTTTGACTCATCTCTCTTTTTATAATAAATCAGCTTGTTTCTAATACTTGTAGGTGGTTTATGTTTCTAATTATGGTCCTAGACCAGTGGTTCGTCTTGACCTGATTCACTGTTACCAAAACCTTTTAAAGTAAATGAATGAGTGAGCTCTAGTCAGTATCCATTATGGCAATAAACTGAATGTTCCTAGAGACTTGTTTTCTTTTTGTCTTGAAGCTTTGTGTAGGACATGGTTTCTACAGCTATGGGTGTGGGGATGGGAAACAGGTCCTAGCTTTAAATTTCTTACCCTTTTCCAGTAATACTTAAAGGAATTTAAGATTCTTATTAGCATCTTAGGGGTAGGTTCAACTACATGCTCTAGTATGAAACTGACTTAAATATTTTTAAAGGTGAATTTAAAGATATTGTTACTTCCTTTCAAATGCATAATTTCATGATTACCAAATGGAAGCTCAGTGTTTAAACTTATATTTGTTGCATTCTCTCTTCTGATAAACTTCTCCAACTATTGTTCATTGTATTCTCTTGGGAGCAAAGAATTGGTATTTAATAACCTGTGTCATTATTTTTGATTCATAAAGTAAGCACGTACAAGACTAATAGTAGCTTTGGGAGACTTATTCTGTTTAGGACTAAGCAAATTTCTGTTATTAGCTGTTCAATGTGTATATTCCATTCTATGTATGAAAGAGCTTGATTCTTTGGGGGTTATAAGATTATATAACTGTATGAAATTTAAGTGTATTAAATGGTTAAACAAAAAGATAAAGAGGAAGTTCTTTGGATTTTGACATACTCAGATTCAGATTCTCCATCTTTATACCTCGTCTGCTGGGTGATCTTGGGAAAACTGCTCAATCCTTCTGAGTTTCATTATTCTGGTCTATTAAATGGGGATTATAGTACCTAAGTCACACCTAGTTAGTGTAAGGATTAAATGGCATTATCCTTGCATGCAGTGAGCACACAGTGCTAAAGGTTTTTTGCCTAAGTTTTTAGAGAGAAAAGCTTCTTTCTGTTTTTCTCATGATGGACAATTTAATGAATATTTCTAGCAAGAGCATAATTTCTAGAAAAAACAGTATAACCTACATGGCAGCAGCCACTGAAAACTGTAAGTTCTCTGTTCCAAATTTATATGATTTTTTGAACTACAACAGATTTTTAGAAAGCCTTTATTTAGACACATCTCTCATTTTGACACTTGTAAACTGAAACCAAGTAAGGTTAGAAGACTTTCCCAATGTCACATAAGTTGTTACTTGTGGAATGATGGCTGGATTCCAAGTTTCTCGAGTCTTGGTCCAGTTCATTTTTATTTTACTGATATTCTACCATGTAAGGTTTAATGGCCCAAAGTTTTTAAATGAGTTTTCTTTCCCTGGGAACTTATTCCTACAAAGTAAAAATACATCTTGACTTATATACAATTGAATGATGAAGTTGCAGTCATAGGCTCAACCAATTTGTGATAAAGGTTTCATTTTATTGGAGCCAGAGTTCTCTGAGCTCATTAAGAGTTTTGGTAATTCTCGATAAATTATTATGCAGAAGGAAATCCATTCAAATATTGTATTGAAAACATAATAATGTTAAAGGTGAAATAATAGTACCTGCCTGACCTGCTGATTTATGATTTCTTTCTCTGAGTGTGGTAAGCTGGAAGCATTTTACCCCCCCTCAACAATACCCCACACACATGCATGAGCACAAAGAGATTGCAAAGTAACCTTGTCTCTTTAGGAAACTGGAAATGCCAAGAATAAACGCTGTATAATTAAGGTAGCATTTCAACCAGAGAAGGAAATATGTTAACTCCTTGAGCTCTGAGTAATGTTTTACTCTATGAAATAAAATGTACCGCACCTGGAAGGGTATAGTTCTTGGCATTCAGATAGATTTTTTAGAGGAGAGAACCTGAGAATACAAAGTAGGAGCTTTAAGAATGATTTTCCTCTCTTCCTTGTACTGAAGGAGAACTTCCTATTGAGAAGATGAGTGTCCTGAGAGAGCAGTGATGATAACTGAAGGTCTGCCCTTTACTCAGAGGGAGCCACTTTAGAATCATTATAGCACGTGCATGTGTGCTTAGTCGCTTCAGTCGTGTCTGGCTCTGTGTGACCCCATGGACTGTAGCCTGCCAGGCTCCTCTGCCCATGGGATTCTCCAGGCCAGAATACTGCAGTGGGTTGCCATTTCCTTCTCCAGAGGATCGTCCTGGCCCAGGGGTTGAACCTGAATCTTTACAACTCCTCCATCGACAGGTGAGGTCTTTACCACTAGTGCCACCTGGGAAGGCCCTTTCAGCATTCTTTTTTTTTTTTTTAATGCATCTCATGGCCATTGCCTAATGATAGAATTTCTATAATTGATACTATTTCTTGATCTGGACAAAGCTGCCTTTGTTCATAGAGATACAGATAGATTGATATGCATATATCCCAACCCAGAAATCAAACTGGGGTCTCCTGCATTGCAGGCAGATTCTTTACCAACTGATCTATCAGGGAAGCCCGTATGTATTTTACTTTTTATTAATGTTACATGTGCCTCATGGCTAAAAGAGTACCGGAGAATAATGACAGCCCTCCAGAGCCCAGGCCTCTGTACTGTGCCCACATTTTTACTCAGAAGGCACCTCCTTACAATCTGCTTTTATTTTTAATAACTTCCTATTATTTACTTCTGTATATCAAATGAACTTTCCCTAGTGGCTCAGAGAGTAAAGAATCTGCCTGCAATGCAGGAGACCAGGGTTCGATCCCTGGGTCGGGAAGATACCCTGGAGAAAGGAATGGCTGCCTACTCCAATATTCTTGCCTGGATATTACAATGCTGTTTCTGACTTATCAACTTTACATATCATTAACTTAGAACTGGAAGGCATAGTTCTGGTATTGCAAGAACTATGCAGTACCAGAGGCTGCAAAGGCTGAAAAACCAGCAGCCTTTCCTGATCCCTTCCCTCACCCCATAATATAGTTACACATGTCATTGAAGTTCTTCTAATAGATATTTTTAAACTTTAGTTAACTTACACCTCTTTTCTCATTCAGTCAGCTATAAATAATGTCTCAGCATTTGCCTTGTTGGATGAAGATGACATCTCTCTTCTCTCACACCTAAAAGTGCTGATTTCTGTTATTTGAATGTTTACTCTAAATATATATATATAATACATATGTGTATATATGTATATACAGCTGGGCTTCCCAGGTAGCTCAGTGGTAATGAATTTGCCTGCCAATGCAGGAGACACAAGAGATGCAGTTAAATCCCTAGGTCAGGAAGATCCCCTGGAGAAGGGATTGTCAACCCACTCCAGTACTCTTTCTGGGAAATCCCATGGACAGAGGAGCCTGGTGGGCTACAGTTCATGGGGTTGCAAAAGAGTCTGACATGATTTAGTGACTAAACAACAATACGCGCACGCACGCACGCACGCACACACACACACACACACACACACACACCTATTGTGCTTTATGTGTTGTTAATCCTAAAGACTGAAATCAATGCATGATTTTTATGTTAAAGTATGAGACTACCTGTTTTTCTTCATAGTCTAATAGGATGCTCCTCATTTCATTTCTGTGTAGCTTCCAACTTTCCAATTGCCTTTTCGTTAGCCTTTCTTCCTCATGTTATTTGCCTTATCATCTCCATAATTTCTCAAGAATAAACAAGGCCTCCACAATCCAATTTTCCTTGATACCTGTTTCAAGGCAGGTTCTTTTGCTTTCATTTAAACTAGTCAGTCCTGCTGACATTCTAGGATGTCCCTTTATGGTTCTCCGAGGGGGATAAATCACTCTTTCCTATATTGTCCTCCTTGGTTTATCTCCTTCTCTTGGTCCAGAATCACATCAGATATAAATCACAGATCAGAATCACATCCAGATATAAAGTTTTTGGCATAAAAAGTTCTAAATGTACACATATGTAATAATGCTCCATTTTACCCCCCTTCTTGATTGGTAGTTTGGTGCAAGTAAAATTGTAATTGAAAGTAATTTTTCTTATATTTTAAATTCATTGATTCATCATCTGCTAGCATCTATGAGAAATACAGTGTTGATCTGATGTTTCTGTTGGTGAAGACCAATATTTTCCCTTTCTGAAAACTTTTAGTATCTTCTATTTACTGTGACATTTCATTATAAATGAAAAAATCAGATATATATTGATATTTTTCTTATTTATTTTGTAAAAACTATGAATCTTTATTCTAAAGTTATTCTTTTGGTCTTATTTTATCCCCTTTATTTTTCATTTTTTTCCTGAATCTCCTATTAGGCAGACATTGTATTTTCTGTGTTAGTAACTAGGTTTCTTATTGTTCATATTTTGTTCTCTGTTATTTGTTTTTCATTTTAGGTGATACCTACACTTTATCTCCTAAAATTTTTAATTGGATCTTTGAGAAATTGCCTTTTTAATTTCAATGAGAAACTTCTTATTTTCTGATAATTCCTTCTTCAGGTTATCCTCTTGTTTAATGGATTATTTCTCCTTGAATATCTCAGGGTATGTAAATTAGAGGGTTTAACCAAAAAATTAAGTTCTCATTTCCTTAATTTATCTTTTATCTCATTTTCACCAAGTTGCTTATCTTGATGTTACTCTTTCAGCTTGAAGTTCTGCTTGAATTAGAAAATGATTGTTATCCATCCAGATTCAAGGATGAGACAAGAAAAAGTAGACTGGGAACACTGACTTTAATGGACTGCGAACACTGACTTTAATGAGGTTATATCAAGAGGCGGGCACTGGTTTAGAGAGAACAGAAAGCTAACCACACATAACATAAATCCTGTATGTGGGTACACAAAGGTCTTTTTTCTGGGATTCCAGTGATCATGTGGACTATCTTATGTTTCCTTGGACTATTCAATTTCTGTTGGGGCGGGGGGCACTGTGGTGTAGATGGGGAGGGTGAAAGTTACTTTCAAATACAGCAAGTTCTCTATATACGAATGAGTTCTGTTCCAAGAGCATGTTTGTAAGTCCAATTTGTTTGTAAGTCCAACAAAGTTTAGTCCAGGTACCCAACTTACACAATCAGCTATGTAATACTTTACTGTAATAGGTTATAGTACTTTGCACACAAATCATATATAAAAAGCAAACATAAAAAATAAAACATTTAAAATCTGATAGTACAGTACAACAGCTGGCATACAGGGGCTGGCATCAAGTGAACAGATGAGAAGAGTTACTGACTGGAGGAGGGAAGGGAGGTGAGAGATGGTAGAGCTGAAGGATCATCAGCAATAAGAGATGGAGGGAAGCTGTAATTCCACTCAAGCCTAATGTTGATGGCACCGGTTCTGGTTCTTTGCTGGATTCAAGTCTGTGTACTCACTTGAAAAGACAATGCAGTGATGTTTGGGTAGTAGCTCTTTTTTTCTCATCATAGATGACATGGTAGCACTGAATCATATTCTGAGTGACAGCTACAACCCTTGTGTACCATTCTACGTTCACATCCTGTGCTTCAAAATCTAACAGTGCCTCATCAAAGAAAATCCCCTTGCCGCTTCCTATGTCATAATCTCTTCGACTCTTCAGTTACTTCTTCTTCCTCTCGTCTCTCCACTCTCTCACTTTTGTGCTTGGGTGCTACTTAGCAGTACCAGCTACATCATTGATGCTTTAACACGTGCTTTAGGACATCCGGGGCTTGACATAAAGATGCTGTACTAGTGTACTCTCTACAGTACCATAAAGTACACAAAAGCACAGCCACGTGAGAGTGCACGCCAGACCCCTGAAACAACTTACTTGATTGGAACATGCAAATGCACATTCTCATCTTTGAAAATTTGCGTACTGAGGGTTTGTACGCAGGGAATTTACTGTGATATTATTGTTTTCAACCCAGGCCTTAAAATCCTGTTCTCTCTCATACCCTGTGTTTCAAGTCCTAAGACATTTTGGTAATTCTAAGTAAAAGTAAGCCCCATTTTTATTTAACCTCCTCCAAGTATATACTCTATTATGTCTCATCCATTTTTCTTAATTAATGCTCTACAGTTGCTTTTCATCTTCCAAAACTTTGGTGATATTTCCTACATGTGTTTGCCTTGTATTAATTACCTTATGTGATGTAAGTTTATAAATTTACCTGTTTTATAATCTTAATGATGTCTTTAGAAAGAACAGAGATACATACATAAGGTCAGTCTATCTTGGATTATAAATCGAACATCATTTTTTTTAAATAGAAAAAAAAATTGGAACAATAACCAGTTTCTGGGAACAAACTAGTCCTTATGAAGAGGATGAATTACTACAAAAAGTTGAATCTTGAGGTTCCATAACCAAAATTCACAGTTCTAAGATTTGTAAAACGTAAAATGTATGTTTTAGTTTCTCAAGGGACATAGATATAGAGAATTTCACCATCCTTTTCCTCTTTGCTTTAAATTTATCAAAAATATGAGTTCATATTTATATATAATTTTAGATGGTGACCTTGATATTTTAAACTTTTTGATATCATTATTAAGACCTTTGTCGAAATAACAGCTATATCTTATGACTCTATTGAAGTGATGTTGACAATAGTTTTTGGAAGTTGTAATCCTGGTTTTGTCATTCATTCATCCTCATCCTGACATGGGCTCCTCACTAATGCATTTCATGGAAGGAGATTATTTTTTTCCCTCACTTATTTACATGAATCTCAATCTTGTTGTTTTCCTTTTTCTGTTAAACAGTTTCTATGCAGTTTCTTTGTTTCTTCTTTCTCCAGTCATTGCAGTATGATTTTTGAAGTGAATCCTGTTTTTCCTTAAATCCAGTATGACCATGCTGGGCATCAAGGCTGACCCAGAAAGCAGTCTGAGAGCAGCAATTCCCATGACTTTCCAGCCTTTCCCAAACATCATTACCTTCAAAAAAAGTTGAACACAGTTCTTCACTGAGACTCTGCAGTTCATATCTTATCAAAGAAGAGTTAACAAAGAAGTTAACAAAGAAGAGTCCCTCAGTGCTTAGATAAAACCTGGGAATGCAGTTATCAAATAGTGGGGCACAAAACAAAGCAAGTTATCAACAGGTTTGGAGAATATAGGTCAAAAGTCAATATGTTGGCCTAAAATGAATTTATTTTATTTCACTTTAGTTTATATAGTTAATGTCATAAATAAATACGGTAGCAAGAAGAGCTCACAGTCTTTAGAAAAAATTTCTGTCTCTATCTTTGAAGAGAGTTGACAAACAGGTGGGAAATTAGATGCCAGTGAAATTAACAGTGTTAACATAAAATGAATTAGTTTTATGAAAAATAATTATATCATGAGTCAAGTCAACCATCCCAGACATCCCTAGCACATAGTGAACTTCTTTCAGTTCTATGGTGAGTCATTGGAAGAACTGATGCTGAAGCTGAAGTTCTAATACTTTGGCTACCTGATGGAATTAGCTGACTCACTGGAAAAGACTCTGATGCTGGGAAAGATTGAAGGCAGGAAGAAAAGAGGGCGACAAAGGATGAAATGGTTGGATAGTATCACCTACTCAATGGACGTGAGTTTGAGCAAGTTCTAGGAGTTGGTGATGGGAATGGAAGCCTGGTGTGCTGCAGTCCATGGGGTCACAAAAGAGTCGAACACAACTTAGTGACATAACAACAATAACATAGAGTACTAATTTCTACTCAAAAGTTGGTAAATTTTTATGTAATTTACAGGCAATAAAAAATTGACTTTTTACTTTGTATATGTCTATTCCCTTGGCTCTTTACTGCAGAAAAGGAAGATTCAGTTCAGTTCAGTTCAGTCGCTCAGTTGTGTCCAACTCTGTGAATTTCAGCACACCAGGCCTCCCTGTCCATCACCAGCTCCCGGAGTTCACCCAAACTCATGTTCATCGAGTCGGTGATGCCATCCAACCATCTCATCCTCTATTGTCCCCTTCTCCTCCTGCCCCTAGTCCCTCCCAGCATCAGAGTCTTTTGCAGTGAGTCAACTCTTCGCATGAGGTGGCCAAAGTACTGGAGTTTCAGCTTTAGCATCAGTCCCTCCAAAGAACACCCAGGACTGATCTCCTCTAGGATGGACTGGTTGTACCTCCTTGCAGTCCAAGGGACTCTCAAAAGTCTTCTCCAACACCACAGTTCAAAAGCATCAATTCTTCAGCACTCAGCTTTCTTTACAGTCCAACTTTCACATCCATACCTGACCACTAGAAAAACCATAGCCTTGACTAGACAGACCTTTGTTGGCAAAGTAATGTCTCTGCTTTTGAATATGCTTAATTAAGTTAAATAATCTGTGAAGGAAAAGATAAATAGAACTCAGTATGACTTTATGATACCATATTGGTCCCCTGTTTTCCCTTGAAGGAGAAACGAAAGGAAAGCTGAAGTTGCTTAATTTTCATTGAATATTCTAGAAGTGCTTAATTCTTAGTTTTCATTATGCTAGACCTCACAGCAGAATTCGTTAAATTGATTACTCCCACTTTCTTGGACTACTCTTCCACTGGCCTCCAAAAGACCACCGTCTGCTTTTCTTCCCCGTTCTCAGTTTACTTTGGTAGGTTCTTTCCTATCCCTAAAAGGATAACCTGCAGCTGTTCTCTATAATCTGACTTCTTTATCTCCATTTATTTCCTAAATGATCCTTTCTAAAGTCTTTGTACACCATCGTATAGATAATACTCCAAAATTTAACTGGAGAGTCTCTGTCTCTCATCAGGACCTCAGAGTCTAATACCCAGCTGTCTGTTGAGCCTATTTAAAGGGATAACTAATATGCACCTCAAATTTCACATTTCCCAAACAGAACCTTTGATCATCTCCCCCATCTCATTCTTTCCTGATTTATCCCACTGTGGATATGATACCATTTACCTAGTTGTTGTTGCCAAAGACCTAGGAGATGTCTTGGTATCCTCTCACTCTCTTATGTCTCACAGCTAATCCATTGGAATTGGCCTTTATCCTCAAATTGAGCAACTTCTCCCATGACCAGTCTAGTATGAGTTATCATCATTTCTTATCTAAACTGTAGTAGCCTCCTAACCAAGCTGGTCGTCCTACTGACTCTGTTGAGCTGCTAAGTAGGATTTTCATGTAGCTGCTAGAGTAATCTTCTAAATTTAATTGTACTGTTTATACTTGCCCAGTTGTGTCCGACTCATTGTGACCACATGGACTGTAACCCACCAGGCTCCTCTGTCCATAGGGTTTCCCAGTTGAGAATACTGAAGTGGGTTGACATTGCCTCCTCCAGGTGATCTTCCTGACCTGGAGTTCAAGCCCACGTCTCTTGTGTCTCCTGTATTGCATGTAGATTGTTTCCTACTGAGCCATTAGGGAAATCCAATTATGCAGCAACCGTTCTCAAAATCAGGTCACTTAAAATGAATTCACTCTTCTTACCATAGTGTACTGGGCTATTCTTGATTGCACCAACCCCAAACTTTGTCCCTCATTCCTCCCACCCTAGAAACTAGTCCTTTCTGGTTGCAAGGACTATGGCAACAATGTTCTAGCATCGAAATATTTGTATTTGTCATTCTTCTGACCTGGAATGCTTTCTTCACTTCATCACTTAACTCGGATGCTTACTTCATTTAGCTCTCTCTCCCAGTGCCATCCTCCTCAGGGAAGCCATCTCTGAAAGTGAAGCAGTCCCTGCCTTCTCCAGTCAGTCTCTGATCTCTTGTCCTGCTTGCTTGTCTTTATAGCACTACCACTCCCTTCAGTTTACTTGGTTTTTGCCGTTCCATTGCTGCTACCAAATGCACCCTAGCATGGGGTTCAATGGGGTCAAAGATTTTATCTGCCTTGGTCACTACTGTATCCAAAGAACCTGTAAATGTTGTTAGCATATAATGAGAACTTAAAAATACTTCTTAGTGTATGACTATATGAATGAATAAAGTGATGGCACATTATCCAGTCCATAGTATACATAAAAATAAATTGTAAGACAGTATTTTTCTCAAGGGATTAAAGTAGATGCTATGAAAGTGAAAGTCACTCAGTCCTGTCTGACTCTTTGTGACCCCATGGACTATACAGTCCATGAAATTCTCCAGGCCAGAATACTGGAGTGGGTTTCCATTCCCTTTTCCAAGGACCTTCCCAACCCAGGTATCGAACCCAGGTCTGCCACATTTTAGGTGGATTATTTACCAACTGAGCCACCAGGGAAGCCCAAGAATACTGGAGTGGGTAGTGTATTCCTTCTCTCTCAGTGTATTCCTGATCCAGTAATTGAACCGGGGTCTCCTGCATTGCAGGTGGATTCTTTACCAGCTAGCTACCAGGGAAGCCCTTGAGAGCCATCAGTGAGAGATACCAACATTCCCTAGCACTGTATGTGATTTGTAGAATCATTTTGTACTTTGTACTATGAAGTAGTTGTTGTTTAGTCATAAGTTGTGTCTGACTCTTGCCACCCCATGGACTGTTGCCCATCAGACTCTGTCCATGGGATTTCCCAGTCAAGAATACTGGAGTGCATTGTCATTTCCTTCTCTGGGGGATCTTCCCTACCCAGGGATTTAACCTGCCTGCAGGCAGGTTCTTTATCACTGAGCCATCAAGAGCTTTAGGGAATCCCCAGGAAGCAGTAGACCATTGCTTATTAAGTGGTTGGCACTTTGTAGATGTCATTTCATATGATTATCACAAGAATCAGATATGTTATGCATGTGTGTGTGTTCACTAAGTCATGTCTTTGACTCTTTGCAATCCCATGGACTGTAGCCTGCCAGGCTCCTCTGTCCATGGGTGTTCCAGGCAAGAATACTGGAGTGGGTTGCCATTCCCTTCTCCAGTTGATCTTTCCAACCCAGGGATTGAACCCACATCTTTTGCATCTTCTGCATTGGCAGGTGGATTCTTTACCTCTAGCACCACCTGGGAAGCCCAGATAGGTTATGGCATTATCTCAGTTTTAGAGTGGAACTGAGGGGGTGTATGTCTGTGTGTGTGTATGTCTCTGAGATCCTGACAGCTGAGTTACTATGTAGACTAAAAGGTGCCTTCTTCCTCTCTCTCCTTTATAGAGTTGCAATGAGTGATTTAATTCAGATACTCCCTACCAAATAAGATTAATTAATTGATTTTTATCAAACTGAGTTAAACCTATTAAATTAGCAAATGTGGTAGTATTTTTTTAAAATAACTTGGTTTTGCTTTCTACAGTAAGCCGGGTAAGAGGAGTCCTTTATAAATGGAGTAAATAAGTACTTATGAATGGAGGAGAGATATGTTTCACATGAGCAAATATTGCGTATAGCCAAATAGAGTGACATGTTTATAAAAGATAAATACCTTGGAAACTATTTTATGTTGATGATTTTGTTATACCTAAAAATGAAATTAGGGTCAGTGAACTCATGTGAACTTTCATAGCATACACATATGTTTAACTATAATAGAGGTAAACTAATGAGCTAATTTTGATATTGTAGACATATAATTAGAGATTTCTATTATAGTATCTACATCTATACATATACATAAGTGTCTGTACATACATCTTTTTGAATCATTATTTTCCCTTCATTTCTTCTATTTAATGCCCAAATATGTATTAAAATATTTCTTCTCCCATAACCACCATCTAGTCCTGAATACATGTTTTGCTCTCTTTATCTTCTTTTTCACAACTTTGCCAGTACCTGTATCCATACCTGCTGCTTGACTGTCTGATATAGCTATTAGTTATCTTCTTTACTATTTTTTATTTTTTTCTCCCCCAAAGATCCTTTTTCTGGCTAACTTCTCTCCTGTTTCTTCTCATTACTGAATTAGGTTTTCTGTTTCTATTGAATAAATATTTGTTCACAAATAAGCCAGGTGAGTCTAAAAGATTGTTTTGCTTTAATTTTTAAAGTAACTTATTTGAATTACAACAGGGTGACTCAAGAAGGAGAGAACACAAGAAAACGTATACACAGGCTCAAATAGAGGTTGCACTGGATGTTAGTATAATATATTGTTGCAGTCTTTCATGATAGAGGGTGTGTTGTCGTGAGCACTTGTGTCAAGCCGCCAGAAAAAGAGGAGGAATGGTGTTGCCATAAGGTAAATCAAGAGATAACAATAAAATTTTTCTGTTGCCTGGTGGAGGTGTCCAGGATGTGTTTTCTTTATATCTTCATCCGCCCCTAATTGAGAATGCTTTAAAATTGAATGACTAGCAGTCAAAACGTGTTTGCTTCAAGCTGAGAAGAAAAATGCTGGTGTCTCCGCTTCCAAACTGATTGCGCTTTGTACACAACTGACAGCTACAGTCACTTTGAGTGACTGATAAGTGGGAAGCTTTGCCACTTATCAAGGAATGCAGGCTGAGAAGAAAAGACTAGAGCCGTTTAGATGCTTTGGCATGTTCAAAATAACATCTTACATCAGTCAGACTCAGAAGCACTAAGAGACATTTAAAGTGAAGTAAAGTATATAGAAATATGGTATATGAGTATGTGTATATGCAGGGAGACAAAAATTATTCAACAACAAACAGCTGCAAAGAGGTGAAAGAGAAAGCACTGTAGTTAGGGATCAATATTTGTGAATGAATCAGTGGTTAAATTATTTACACACATCTGATAAGATTTACTTTTAGTTTGAGAAACAAAAAATTCTTCACTATTGATCTCCACCATTTTCTACAGAAGCAACTGCTGCTGCTGCTAAGTCGCTTCAGTCATGTCAGACTCTGTGCGACCCCATAGACGGCAGCCCGCCAGGCTCCCCCGTCCCTGGGATTCTCCAGGCAAGAACACTGGAACAGAAGCAACTAGTTTTGACCAAAGGGATACACTTAAATAGACAGTAATTGTCTATTTAACTGAATATTTAAGTAACTGTCTATTTAACTGAGGAAGAATCCCAATTCTCATCCTCTCTTTTCTGTGTAAATAATTTTTAAATACATATTTAAAGTATTCTGCTATATCTAACATAAATAGCATGATTATATAATAAAATAGAATCAGAGCATGTTCCAATTTTAAACATAATCTTGAGACTATGCTAATGAAAGAATATACATATTCACTAGACTATAATTTCCACAAATAGGAATTTCTGAAAAGGACAATTTTTTATATTCAGTTATTAGGCTTATATCGGAGAAGGCAATGGCACCCCACTCCAGTACTCTTGCTTGGAAAATCCCATGGACGGAGGAGCCTGGTGGGCTGCAGTCCATGGGGTCGCGAAGAGTCGGACACGACTGAACGACTTCACCGTCACTTTTCACTCTCATGCACTGGAGAAAGAAATGGCAGCCTACTCCAGTGTTCTTGCCTGGAGAATCCCAGGGACGGGGGAGCCTGATGGGCTGCCGTCTATGGGGTCGCACAGAGTCGGACACGACTGAAGTGACTTAGCAGCAGCAGCAGGCTTATATATCCAGTGTGTGTATATTCTGCTGTGGATTTGCAGGGATATTCACATTTCAAATATTTTCCGTATTAATAACTCAAATATTCACATGAGTTATTCATTTTTGTATGTTCTTTGGATTCCAGATGAGAGATGCAATATACCTCAATGATTTTAACCCTTTTGCTAACACCATTCTCTCCATTTAAATAACATGTTTTAGTTTGAAAACTCATACACATGCTCATTTTTGTCAGACCAAATCCGTTCAAATTTTAGGTTTGGGGATAAAGTCACAATAACCACAACCAGGACTTCCCAGGTGGTCCAGTGGTTAAGAATCCACCTGCCAATGCAGGAGATGCAGGTTCTATCCCTGGATCAGGAAAATCCCCTGGAGAAGGAAATAGTAACCCATTCCAGTATTCTTGTCTGGGAAACCCCATGGACAGAAGAGCCTGGCAGGCTACAGTCCACGGAGTTGCAAATAGTTGGACATGACTGAGGGACTGAGCAAACGACCATAGCCATGGTTAATTTTTCACACTTCCTCACCTTGAGGCTGTGTCTTGGAAGGCTAAATTTAATGGATAGTTTCTTGATTATTTAAGGGACAACCAACTGCATGCTTCAGGGGTATAATTATAAAACCTGCAAATTATTTCACTCTTCTCAATTACTCTAGGACTGAAGACTACTAATGTTTATATCATTGTAAAAATGGGGGGTATGTTTGAAGATAATCATTTATGTAAATAGGAAGAAGAATGTGTTGGGACATTATGACCTTCAGACCAGTCTGTGAACTGCTTGCTGTAAGTCCTTACTGAGATAAGGAGCTTGCTAAACCCATTTCAGTTCAGCTGACACTTTTTCACTGCGGGTCTTCAGTTATGACTTAATCCAACTTTTTATTCTTCTGTAGATGGATAAAATATGGTCCAAAGATTATAAGGGGTTTGTCCAAGTCCCATAGCAATTAGGTATATACCTTGATCTCTTAGTCCTGGTTAATCATATTAAATAACCAAGGTCTGAAGCATTGCTGAGCCCGAAATGAGCAGCAGTCCTTACAGAGCCCATCAAATTATGTTTATTACTTTATCTGGAATTTGAAACAGATATTAAATCTTTTACTAAAGAAATTTGGAATAGAATGGTTCCATGAAAATTGTAAATGACACATCATTTAGCAGAAAACAATTAGAAAATGCTGTTCAAATTCTGATTCACTAAAGTTATCAGTTATATCACTTTGGAAGGCAAGCATGCAAAACTTTCTAACATACATTTCATTGGCTCCTGAGGGTTTCATATTTTTTTAAAAAATCATCATTTTTACAGTGAGCTAGTATCTCTGCTTGATCCATTTGAATCAAAATTTGTAACATGTATCTTCAGAGTGTATAAACTAAAGGAAGGAAAAAATTACATTCTTCTAGTGTGAAAATAATATCTGATTACGTCTCTAAGAAAAATGTTAGTTTCATAAACAGCTGAAGCTCTTTCAAAGTAAAACTGAAATATTTTAAAGCACCTCTTTGATTTCTAGATACGTTTAAAAACCTAAATTAGGAAATGAATATTTTGGCAAAAAAAAGTATTTTCCCATTATGCAATTGCTTTTTCTTTTTCTCTAAAATGATGCCCATTCCCCAGCCTCCCCATTCAGGGTATTTGATATACTTCAGTCATTTATTGAAAGCTTTATCTTTCAGTTTCCTATTGTTTTAAAAAATCCACTTTCTTTTTGTTCTGTAACAAGTGTTTCATTCATGTAAGGAAACAGGAAAGATCTTTCTCTAAAATCTTTATCCCTTGAGACACAGAGTGAAGTGTCTCTTTTGTGATTAAAAAAAAGGCTACTGCTCTTAAACGTGTTGCAAGCACAATCTTGAGGTGTACAGATACTTCCACCAACATATCATTACTTTAAACTGTCTTCTCTTTAACCTGTCTTCTACAACGTTATATCTTTGTTTTTCTTTTTTGTACTGTCTCTTACCCAATTTCTTTATTTTCATTTATTCTCATGCTTGTGACACAAACACTTTCCTAGACAACAGATGTCTCAGTGAGAATTTAAGAGAAAGAACTCAATGTAGAATAAGTACCTCTAAGATGATATTTTGTAAATATTTCCTTTAAAACTTAGTATCCCAGTAACATGAAAATGCTGATTCTTATAGTTGTGGAAGAGTTTAGATATCTTATAAATCTCACTTCTCACAGTATCACAATATATTTTATTTTTCTTATGTGATCACTGTAAGATATAATGTTAGTGCATGTAAACAAAATCCCACTTTATGTAATGTAGCAGTTAGGTTTTCATCCATCTAGTATATCTGTGCTCATCCATGTCATGCCACAATTCGAGAATCTGATGATTTTTTTTTTTTGCATACAGTCATAATCATAGAAGTAAAATAAGGGTCTCTTGCAGGAAAAAAATAAATGATGAAGTTAATCAATGGACATTCTCTGGTTATTGCTAAATTAAAAGAAATTATGATCACAGTACTTATAAAATGTAATAATGAAGTTCTCAAATACATGCTATTCCTTTACCCACTTTGCAAAGAATAGTAATTATTAATGGCTGCTAAGTCACTTCAGTCGTGTCCAACTCTGTGCGACCCCAGAGACGGCAGCCCACCAAGCTCCCCCATCCCTGGGATTCTCCAGGCAAGAACACTGGAGTGGGTTGCCATTTCGATGCTAAAATATGATAGTATTTTCACTGTTCACTCTTTATCTGATTAAATCCTCTGAACTTTATGTTTTATCTAGAATGGGAAACAGGTGTTCTGTAAACTTTTTAGTGCCATATTCCAAGCCACATAGAATTAATCTCCTTTAGCCCATTTCCTCCATCTTTATTTATTTAATGGCATTTTGTACATCCTTTTACTTTTTTCTTTTTTTTAAATCATTTGATTGACTTTCTTCATTTTGAGACTTGATCTAGGAAAATAGAAAAGAAATATGGAAAAATATTCTTGAATTAACCCTAAGTTTAATGTTTTATGAGTTTTTTTGATACAAGGACATAATACCTGGAAAATGGAGAGACAAGAAGACTTAGAAAATTCAAAATTATCTGAGTTTTCACAGTAAAAGATGAAATGATTTTATTTTGTTTGTGCAAACATATTTTGCAACTATTTCAGTTTCTTCTGTAATATAATTTTGACAGGTCCCTGAGATTATGGACCTTAAGACATTGAACCTATTTGTTCAATCTCTTCTTCTGATTATAAAGATTACAGTAGGAGGTTTGGTCTTTATCTTTAAGGGTTTTATAGCCTCAGAATGAAACTGAAATGCCTACATGAAGGAACAATTTTTGATTTTGAATGTATTTTCATGTGAGTATCCTAGAAAATTTACGGAATGTTATGTATCTCAGAATATTTACTTCAGTTCATTTTTTTTTTTACTCCAGTTACTAACTTCTAATATTAGATTAGTTCATGTTTTTTTCTGTTTGAAATCTCTGTCCCATAAAAACACATTTAATCTCTATCCCATACAAATACATCCCATAAGCACTCATTTACAGCTTGGTTCCTTTTATTGATTCCTTTGCATAAACATTAAAAAATTAAGCATCTTGAAATTGAAGTGTGTCTTTCATTTTGAAATGTTTTAAGAATACTAATGAAAAGTTCATTCAGTTTTCATCTTTTCCCTTACTAACAGCCATCCAGACCATAAAGCCATCATTATAATTTACCTGTTGAAATTGCAAAGGAAAAGCTCATCAAGGAAAGATGTGCAAAGTTAGTTGGACATCTTCCCCCAGTGCCACTGATTGTTCAGATAACTGGAAAATGGTTATGAGCTTTTACTCTTTATGATACTACTTTAACTTAACGGAGAAACAGAAAATAACCTCAGGATGTGCTGTACTTATTTCATTACTGCCTGCCCCCTTTCTCCACTTTGACCACTATTAAGTTTGTTCCATCCTGGCTGTGTTAAGCTGTACCGTATGTCAGTGGGATATCTGCCCACATCATCTGTTATAATGATCTGTTTTTGCTCATAGGGACTCACTTATTGAGGCTGTCTTTTTACAATCCTACGTACCTACCTGCTTTCCTAGGAAATATAATTCTCTCCTTATGCAGTCCTGAGCTTAATAAACATGATGATGAGAAATGCTACAGGCCTCTTTCCTTTTCAGTAGTTAATAGCTTGCTAAAAGGATAACAGGAGTAATTAAGTAAGGAAACAAATGCATGTCGTTTATGGGTAGTTACTGAGGCAAAAGGAAGAAAATAAAGTTTGAATATGGACTGAAAATTATGAAATATGGATTATATTTTAAATGTAATTTTATATTTTATATAAATATATAAATTTGTATGTATTTGAGTGGATAATGTTATCTTTTTATTTTAATTTGCATTATTTTTTCCATATATTTGTAGACTAATTGTACTTATTTTTCTATGAAATTCATATCGATACCTTTTCTTCTTTGTTGGCCAGTTGTCACATTTGTATTGATTTATTGAAGATCTTTGTATGTTATAAATAAATCTTTGTTCATTAAAAATATATATATATATAAATTTATATTTTATATAAAATTATATTTTATAATTCATGTAATGAATTAAATTTAAATATTGTATAATTCATTATAATATATGAAACCAGCACAGCTGGATTTTTTGACCTTTTAAAGTCTAGTTAGAGGTTTGTTTATATAAATATATATATATATATATATATATATATATCTTTATGGAAAGTATAAGGGACCTCACAGTACTACCAGTTAGGTAGGGATTAAATATGCCAGATATTCTGCTCAACTGTAATGAAGGTATTTTTATCTTCTTTTAAACAATGTTCATACATCACTAAAGTTTTCAGAATCCTGTAGGGAAAAGTCAATAATATAATTTTATTTACTACAAGAGTAAACTGAGACAGTAATTGTGGCTATTTCATCTTGAAGGCCAAAGTAAATTAGGGATAAGAAATGCGAACAAAAAATTGATAGAAAATCCAAAGGCCTTAAAAATCAAGGCATAGAAGTGCAGAGGGATTTCTTTGAGTGTGTGGACGATGGCCACATATTTAAGGAGGGGTGTTGGCAGAGGGAAGAAGAGAACAGATTGGAGGAAGAATGATGTCTTTTCTCTGAAATGTTATAGGATTTAGAAGCTGGAGACTTAGTTGTTTTCCAGTTGTATGACTTTGGACAAGTCATGTGATGTCATTGATTTTCAGCTTCTTCTTCTGTAGTTTGGAAATTTTAGTACCTGTCACATGATGGTTGATATGTAGTAATCAAATATCATGAAGTGAGTATGCCGTAAACTTAGTAGAGCCCTGGAGCAAATGTTTTTGTGTGGCAATTTATTTTCCCTTTTTCTGCTTCTTGTCATTGCTCTGAACTTGAAATTTGAATAATCAGCATCTCAGAAGTGTTTTTGTTTTTTCTGTGGTCCTTCCTACCCCTAGATGGATGAAGGTTTGAGAGAAAAAGCAGAATTATGAACTTACCCTTCAGTTGATCTAATTAGCTTCAATTCATTAGAATACAGAGTAGTATGTCTATATCAATATGATATCTAAACTAGTTTGTTTGATTAGAGCCCCATCTCCCAATGTTATACCTTACACCACAGTGTATTACATAAAAAATAATAAACACGTCTGCTATGGTCCAGAACAGTGGGCAGGAGAGGTGTCTGACAAAAGTATTAATTATTCCAAGGTTCTTTTTATCTTTTCCTTTATTAATAATAGTGAATGTTAGCTTTCAGTATTTTTGTTAATTTATATCTCTGAATTAACTTTATCTTTTGTCAAATTGAATTCAGGTATCAGCCTACTATCTAAATCTTTAAAGTAATTAATTTCTACATAAGCACACTAAATCATATGATTTACCAAAAGTAGGAAGTCAAAAGATACCTGGAGTAACAGGCAAATTTGGCCCTGGAGTACAAAATGATGCAGGGCAAAGACTAATAGAGTTTTGCCAAGAGAACACACTGTTCATAGCAAATACCCTCTTCCAACAACACAAGAGAAGACTTTACACATGGACATCACCAGATGGTCAATACTGATGTCAGATTGATTATATTCTTTGCAGATGAAGATGGAGAGGCTCTATACAGTCAGCAAAAACAAGACTGGGAGCTGACTGTGGCTCAGATCATGAACTCCTTATTGAAAAATTCAGACTTAAATTTAAGGAAGTAGGGAAAACCACTAGACCATTCAGGTATGACCTAAATCAGATCCCTTGTGATTATACAGTGGAAGTGACAAATAGATTCAAAGGATTAGATCTGATAGACAGAGTGCCTGAAGAACTCCTGATGGTGGTTTGTGACCTTGTATGGGGGCTGTGGTCAAAACCATGCCCAAGAAAAAGAAATGCAAAAAAGGCAAAATGGTTGTCTGAGGAGACCTTACAAATAGCTGAGAAAAGAAGAGAAGTGAAAGGCAAAGGAGAAAAGGAAAGATATATCCATCTGAATGCAGATTTCCGAAGAATAGCTAGGAGAGATAAGAAAGCCTTCCTCAGTGATCAATGCAAAGAAATAGAGGAAACCAATAGAATAGGAAAGACTAGAGATCTCTTCAAGAAAATTAGAGATATCAAGGGAATGTTTCATGCAAAGATGGGTGCACTAAAGGACAGAAACAGAATGGGCCTAACAGAAGATTTTAAGAAGAGGTGGCAAGAATACACAGAAGAACTATACAAAAAAATCTTAATGACCCAAATAACCATGATGGTGTGATCATTCACCTAGAGCCAGACATGCTGGTGTGAGAAGTGAAGTGGGTCTTAGGAAGCATCACTATGAACAAAGCTGATAGAGGTGATGGAATTCCAGCTAAGCTATTTCAAATCCTAAAAGATGATGCTGTGAAAGTGCTTCACTCAATATGCCAGCAAATTTAGAAAACTCAGCAGTGGTCACAGGACTGGTAAAGGTCAGTTTTCATTCCAATCCCAAAGAAAGGCAATGCCAAAGAATGTTCAAACTACCACACAATTGTACTCATCTCACACGCTAGCAAAGTAATGCTGAAAATTCTTCAAGCTAGGCTTCAACAGTACATGAACCAAGAACTTCCTAATGTTCAAGTTGGATTTGGAAAAAGCAGAGGAACCAGAGATCAAATTGCCCACATCCGTTGGATCATGAAAAAGCACGCAAGTTCCAGAAAAGCATCTACTTCTGCTTTATTGAGTACGCCAAAGCCTTTGACTGTGAGGATCACAACAAACTGCAGAAAATTCTTCAAGAGATGGGAATACCAGACCACCTAACCTGCCTCCTAAGAAATCTGTATGCAGGTCAAGAAGCAACAGTTAGAACTGGACATGGAACAAAGACTGGTTCCATACTGGGAAAGGAGAATGTCAAGGCTGTATATTGTCATCCTGCTTATTTAACTTATATTCAGAGGGCATCATGCAAAATGCCTGGGTGGATGAAGCACAAACAGGAATCAAGATTGCCAGGAAGAATATCAGTATCCTCAGATATGCAGGTGACAGCATATCTGAAATTGGCAGAAATTGAAGAGGAACTAAAGAGCCTCTCGATAAAAGTGAAAGATGAGAGTGAAAAAGCTGACTTAAAACTCAACATTCAAAAAACTGAGATCATGTCATCCAGTCCTATCACTTCATCGCAAATGGATGGGGAAACAATAGAAACAGTGATAGACTTTATTTTCTTGGGCTCCAAAATCACTGCAGATGGTGACTGTAGCCATGAAATTAAAAGACACTTGATCCTTGGAAGAAAAGCTATAATCAACTTCAGCAGCATGTTAAAAAAGCAGAGACATTACTGTGCCAACAAAAGTCCATCTAGTCAAAGCTATGGTTTTTCCAGTAGTCATGTATGGATGTGAGAGTTGAACCGTAAAGAAAGTTGAGCGCTGAAGAATTGATGCTTTTGAACTGTGGTTTTTTTTTTTTTTTTTTTCTAATTTTATTTTTAAACTTTACATAATTGTATTAGTTTTGCCAAATATCAAAATGAATCCGCCACAGGTATACATGTGTTCCCCATCCTGAACCCTCCTCCCTCCTCCCTCCCCATACCATCCCTCTGGGCCCTCCCAGTGCACTAGCCCCAAGCATCCAGTATCGTGCATCAAACCTGGACTGGCAACTCATTTCTTACATGATATTTTACATGTTTCAATGCCATTCTCCCAAATCTTCCCACCCTCTCCCTCTCCCGCAGAGTCCATAAGACTGTTCTATACATCAGTGTCTCTTTTGCTGTCTCGTACACCGGGTTATTGTTACCATCTTTCTAAATTCCATATATATGCGTTAGTATACTGTATTTATGTTTTTCCTTCTGGCTTACTTCACTCTGTATAATAGGCTCCAGTTTCATCCACCTCATTAGAACTGATTCAAATGTATTCTTTTTAATGGCTGAATAATACTCCATTGTGTATATGTACCACTGCTTTCTTATCCATTCATCTGCTGATGGACATCTAGGTTGCTTCCATGTCCTGGCTATTATAAACAGTGCTGCGATGAACACTGGGGTACACGTGTCTCTTTCCCTTCTGGTTTCCTCAGTGTGTATGCCCAGCAGTGGGATTGCTGGATCATAAGGCAGTTCTATTTCCAGTTTTTTAAGGAATCTCCACACTGTTCTCCATAGTGGCTGTACTAGTTTGCATTCCCACCAACAGTGTAAGAGGGTTCCCTTTTCTCCACACCCTCTCCAGCATTTATTATTTGTAGACTTTTGGATCGCAGCCATTCTAACTGGTGTGAAATGGTACCTCATAGTGGTTTTGATTTGCATTTCTCTGATAATGAGTGATGTTGAGCATCTTTTCATGTGTTTGTTAGCCATCTGTATGTCTTCTTTGGAGAAATGTCTATTTAGATCTTTGGCCCATTTTTTGATTGGGTCATTTATTTTCTGGAGTTGAGCTGTAGGAGTTGCTTGTATATTTTTGAGATTAGTTGTTTGTCAGTTGCTTCATTTGCTATTATTTTCTCCCATTCTGAAGGCTGCCTTTTCACCTTGCTAATAGTTTCCTTTGATGTGCAGAAGCTTTTAAGGTTAATTAGGTCCCATTTGTTTATTTTTGCTTTTATTTCCAATATTCTGGGAGGTGGGTCATAGAGGATCCTGCTGTGATGTATGTCGGAGAGTGTTTTGCCTATGTTCTCCTCTAGGAGTTTTATAGTTTCTGGTCTTACGTTTAGATCTTTAATCCATTTTGAGTTTATTTTTGTGTATGGTGTTAGAAAGTCGTCTAGTGGTTTTGAAGAAGACTCTTGAGAGTCCCTTGGACTGCAAGGAGATCAAACCAGTCAATCCTAAAGGAAGTCAGTCCTGAATATTCATTGGAAGGACTGATCTGAAGCTGAAACTACAATACTTTGGCCACCTGATGTGAAGAATTGACTCATGGAAAAGACCCTGATGCTGGGAAGGATTGAAGGCAGGAGGAGAAGCGGACGACAGAGGATGAGATGGTTAGATGACATCGCCAACTAAATGGACATGAGTTTGAGCAAGCTCCAGGAGTTAGTGATGGACAGGAAGCCTGACATGCCGCAGTCCATGGTGTCACAGAGCGCTGGACATGACTGAGTGACTTAACTAAACCGAACTGAATTTTAGTTTCATAGTAGGTCACAATATCTTCTGAATGTTACAGAACTTAAGTTTCCTCCCTATCTTTGGATTCAAAATTTTGTAAATGTAAAAATACTAGAATCAACTATATGAAAAATTTAAATCAGTTTTTGTTATGGAAGTATGGAAGTTTTAGCAAGTCTCTGGAGAGCAAGAAATATTTAAGCTAAGTTCAGGTTTCATAAGAGGTATCACTAAAGATGATCGCATTTGCGAGATAGATAGTGTGATTAAAGTTCCTTAATTGTTAACTATTATTGAAGACTGAACATTCCTTTGGAGAAATGACTTGCCTCCATTTAACATCACTTATCAGACTCTGTGTTAAGTAGGCACATGCCTCACCACTGATATTTCTGTATAGAATTCATTCTTTAGAAGGATCATATGGGAGCAGCTGATTGCTTCATCACAACTGGCACTTGCCTCCAGTTGTGTCCAATACCTGGCATAGCTGTATTTTAGTGGATCGCTACTAATGTTGTTATTGGTGATAAAAATTAGGTGCTTAGAGTAATAATGGAATCTCCACAGAGCAGAAGTAAGAATGTAATTTCTGTCTGACCTTTCAGTGTTACTAACCTATCATATAATATAAAATTAATGTAAGTGTAAGTTATAACCATTTTATTTCATTTTAAATATTAAGCTTCTGAATTTGTTATAGTTTACTACATTGGAAAAGAGTCAAGTTTGAGTTATAAATCACAGAAAAAATAACTTTACCAGTGCCCTCATGGGTTGCTTTAAAAAAAAATTAAAACCCTACGCTTCTCAAAGAGATAGTTATCCATTGCTAACAATTAGTAATGGATAGTTATCATTGCTAACAATTCCATAAAATTCCATATTAATTTTTGACTTACAGTTAATATGGATTTCTCCCTTCTGACATAGATACTTATTCAAAATTTTATAAATAAATATTTTTATTAAGTGAAAGAAAGTGAAATAACTCAGTTGTGTCCGACTGTTTGTGACCCCATGGACTGTAGCCTACCAGGTTCATCCCTCCATGGGATTCTCCAGGCAAGAATACTGGAGTGGGTTGCCATTTCCTTCTCCAGGGGATCTTCCCAACCCAGGGATCGAACCCAGGTCTCCTGCATTGCAGGCAGATGCTTTAACCTCTAAGCCACCAGGGAAGCCCCATTTTATTAAAATTGACACTAAAATTTCAGTGAAGCATTTTAGGAATACTTACATTGATTATCTCTTTAAAAACTTTTTAAAAATGTAAATCATTTCTTTTTTTTGCCTTTGATTTATATATACATAAAATCAACTTATCTCAAAGCTAGACATGTTTATATAGAAAATTATATACAAATGAAGCCATAGTGTTAAAAATTAATTTTAAGTATTTCTAGCTTCAGTGGTAGCTTAGGTATAAAATAAGGTGAGCAAATATATCAACCAGTGTATATTGTTATTTGAACAGGACTGGTCATAAAAAAAAAAAAGTATGTACTGTCCATCCCGAATAATTTAACATCAGAGAGAGACTAAACAGAGAGAGAGAGAGAATGTATCCCTAATGCGCTCAGTGGGATTTGAAAACCTAGTACCACAGCTTTCATGATGAGATAATACTGGTAGAGCCAATATCCTCGATATACTCCGTTTTTCTCTAGTCAGTAAGTCGTGTCTGACTCTTTTGTGATCCCACGGACTACAGCCCGCCAGGCTCCTCTGTCCATGGGGTTTCCCAGGCAAGAATACTGGAGTGGGTTGCTGTTTTCTTCTCCAGGCGCTCATTCCTTCCCAGGTATCACACTTGTGTCTCCTGCGCTACATGCAGGTTCTTTACCACTGAGTCATCTGGGAAACCCAGAGACTCTCTTGGGCTGAAATAATGATATTAAGCTCTCTATATCATCCACGACTGCAAAAAATTTCTGCATACTTCAGTACGGTATATTGGGGAAGTAAAATTTTCATTCACTAATTTTAGAACTACTGTTGTGTTAGTGTCAGAGGCCCTCTGTAAGAAATTCCCACGGACTGGGTGGTTTACAATAGAAATGTATGCTCTCTCAGGTCTGGAGGCCAGAATCTGCTGTTAAGGTATCTGCAGAGTGTTTTTCTTCGGCAGGCTCTGAGGGAGAATCTGGAGCATGCCTCTGCCCTAACTTCTGTGGGCTGCCCAGTATCCTTGGGGTTCCTTGGCTTGTAGGTGCATCAGTTCAGTCTGTGCCCCCAGCTTCCCATCCTCTTCTCCCCTATATATCTGTGTATCTCAAATATCTTTCTGAGAACACCAGCATTTGGGTTTAAGGCTCAGCCTGAATCCAGGATAAAGTAAAAGTGTTAGTTGCTCACTGACTCGTGTTTGACTCTGAGAGTCCATAAACTGTAGCCTGCCAGGAAGAGCTCTATCCATGGAATTCTCAGGATAAGAATATTGGAGTGGGTTGCCATTCTCTTCTCCAGGGCATCTTCTTGACCCAGTATTGAACCTGGGTCTCCCACATTGCATACAGATTCTATATCATCTGAACCAAGTCTAGGGCGTCCCCGGTAGCACTAGTGGTAAAGAACCCATATGTCAGTGCAGGAGACATAAGAAATGTGGGTTCGATCCCTGGGTTGGGAAGATTCTCTGGAGGAGGAAATGGCAACCCACTCCAGTATTTTTGCCTGAAGAATCCAGGACAGAAGAGCCTGGGGGGCTACAGTCCATGGGGTTAGAAAGAGTCCGACACAACTGAAGTGACTTAGCATGCGCATGGAATCAGGATGATCTCATCTCTAGGTTCTTAATTACATCTACAAAGAGCCTACTGCTGCTGCTGCTGCTAAGTAGCTTCAGTCGTGTCCGACTCTGTGCGACCCCATAGACTGCAGCCCACCAGGCTCAGCCGTCCCTGGGATTCTCCAGGCAAGAACACTGGAGTGGGTTGCTATTTCCTTCTCCAATGCATGAAAGTGAAAAGTGAAAGTGAAGTCACTCAGTCGTGCCCGACTCTTAGCGACCCCATGGACTGCAGCCCACCAGGCTCCTCCATCCATGGGATTTTCCAGGCAAGAGTACTGGAGTGGGGTGCCATTGCCTTCTCCTAGTTCCAAATAAAGCCACATTCACAAGTACCAGGGGTTAGTACTTTGACATATCTTTCTGAGGGACACAGTTTAACATACTACAGTTATTAGGATTGTTTATGCATTGTGCTATACTTGTTTTGACTATTAGACATCTTATTTCTTTGAGAAAGTGTTGAGTATTAAGAAGAATGAGTACATGACTGCCAAGAGCACAGTTAATACATAAAACTGCTTTATCATTCCAGATACCTTTGCATTTTATCTTTTGATCACACTGGATAGTTTTTTTTTTTTTTTTTTTTAAGGTGGCTGTAATTCATAAAGACAGTATTATTATGAGTGATACAGTTGATAGCACTCTGAAGTTAGCTTCGGTGGACTTTGTTTAAATCTTGGCTCTGTCACTTAGTGATTGCATGAACTTAGAAAGCTGTTTAATCTTTTTTAAGTTCCAATTTATTCATTTGTAAATTTTAGGTAATAGTAGCATGTGAGAAAGTTCATAATTAATGATGGTTATTGTAATCATATGTTTCCTCCAGGTGGACTCTGGCTGCCTGGTTTGTCCTGAGGTTACAACCAATAGACAAGTCGTATAGCTCAATTGCTGAGCATGTGGACGTAGCCTAAGGGTCATTTGTACCTAATCCACATTTGTTCAGCCGATGAAATCTGTACAAATTGCCTTCATCATTAAGAAATTTTAAAATATCAGTTCTACATATTTTTCTTTATTCAAATCATCATAGGCTAGACTCCTGACCATCTGGAAAGAGAATTATGTATTACGTTTGGGCTGTGACTCATATGATGCCAACATACTTGATAAAATCACTCAGATTTTTAACCAAAAGATGAGGATTGACTAAGTTTTCTTGAGTTAACAGTGGTGCCTGGGGTATTGGCACTGTTCTCACTTTGTTATATCACAGGAGTGGCGTGGGGAGAATTGCAAGGACTCCTCAGTCACATAGAACAGAGTTTAAGTGGTCCTTGTCACTAGTAGAGTGAGTGGAGCTATTCACTCTCTCTCCTCATGTCTAAAATACATGTGATATAGCACTAGTGTTTTGTTATAATTATTATAAACAAAGCACCAATTTAGTTAATACCCAGCTAACAGAAGGTGCTTGATAAATGGTAGCTGAAAATAAAATATTATCAGAAATGGTAGTTAAAAGAAAGTAATGGTAGTTAAAAAGAAAATGATATGATCTATGTGGTGAGGATGATGATGATGATGATGATGATGATAAGACAAAGGATTTCCAGGGAAGTGATTTGTTTTATTTCATCCTGAAGTAAGAGCCAGATGTGCCTTATTGTGTTAGGAAAATTATTTATCAATATAGTGTTTTAAAAGCCTTCCTGTTCTGCTTTCTGATTGGAGTTATTTGGGTTCCTATTAATATTTTTCTCTTTCATTTTATTGACTTATAACTAATATTGGACTGCCCTGGTGGCTCAGCTGGTAAAGAGTCCACCTGCAATGCAGGAGACCTGACCTAGGTTTGATCCCTGGGTTGGGAAGATCCCCTGGAGAAGGGAACAGCTACCCACTTCAGTATTCTGGCCTGAAGAATTCCATGAACTGTATAGTCCATGGGGTCACAAGGAGTAGGACACGACTGAGTGATTTTTACTTCCACTTTCTTCATAGCTAATATTACATCTTATATTTTTTATAATTTTATAGGCTGTATCAAATTGATCAACATATACTTTCATAAATTGAATGTGTATATAGAAATATATATAACATCGAGGACACAGATATATGCTTTTAATTTCAAATTTATTAGTAGCAGAATACATTTTTGCTTCAAAGATCTACAGCAGATGTGTGCTGATATTGTTGATTTGTTATAAATACATATTCAAATGCATAATTGTTTTCTTTGTATAGTCACACACACACACTTTGTTGCCTGTATTTTAAAGTTTGACAAATACAATAGCCAAAACAAGACACAGAAGTGTTGCTTAAATGTTAATTGATGGTGCTCAGTTTACAGTTTTATGAAGACTCTCCACCTGTATTGTGTGATGTGCATTATCTTATTAGTTAATTTTTTATTTGTCAGGTATAAGTCTTTATCAAGGAACAGAATTTTTTTAAGTGACACATGATGATATGTCATAATTTTAAAGTAAACATAACAAAATAGAAATAGACCTTCTTTGAATTTAAAGTGCCTCTTTTGTTTTTGTTTTGAGAATAGTACATTTATAAATAAGAGAAGATAGAGCTACACACTTTTTACATTTCTAACTTCAAGGATTCCATGAACTGATGAAATCTGTATTGAAAATAATGTTTTTAATATCATGATACTCTGAAAATATTTTAGGCCAAATTTTTTTTTACTACATATAAGAAATGGTTTGTCTAATCCAATAAACAACTCTTTTTTTTCTCCATGTATGAGTGTGTGTGTGTATTTGTGTGTGTGTGTGTGTGTGTGTGAAGAGGGGGGTATTTTTCACTTCTTATTCTGTAATAAAACCATTTTTTTGAGTAAGAGACTTTGTCCTTCAAAATACCATAGAAATTAATACTTTTCAGAAAAGTGGGTCTTTCTGTCAAAATTATCAAAAAAAGAGCTAAAACATTCCATTCCTTTTTAGGTTCAAACTGTTGAAATATTGGAAAGTATTCTCCAATACAAAAGTATTCTCAAAAGTATAATTTAAAATTAATTAATACTATACTAATAACAAAATAGTATTTTGATATAAAATTTCCAAAACTCATCTAATTTCCCATATTAAAGTTACATCTAAAATATTATTGTGATTCTATTAATACTATATAAACTTATACCTGTCCATACTGATTTAGTTATTTCCTTTATATAGGTCACAAACGTGCAGAAACATACTTACTATCCACAACTTCTTTTTTCTAGCTTTTTATTTTGTATTGGGGTAGAGCTGATTAATAGTGTTGTGTTAGCTTCAGGCGAACAGTGAAGGGACTCAGCCATACATATATATGTATCCATGTGTCTCTCCTAAACTCCCTTCCCATCCAGGCCCCCACAGAACATTGAACAGAATATCATGGGCTATACAGTAGTCCTTGTCAGCTATCCGTTTGTGTCCATGTCTCTCCCAAACTTCCCAGCTATCCCTACCCCTGAGCCTCCTCCCAGCAACCACAAGTCTATTGTCTAAGTCTGTGAGTCTCTTTCTGTTTTATAAGTAAGTTCATTTGTATCATTTCTTTTAACATTCCACATATAAGGAATGTCGTACAATAATGTCATCCTTCTCTGTCTGACTTATTTCACTCCATGTAACAATCTCTAGGTTTATCTGTGTGCATGTGCGCGCACCAAGTCACTTTGGTTATGTCCAACTCTTTGTGACCCCATGGACTGCAGCCCACCAGGCTCCTCTATCCATGGGATTCTCCAGGCAAGAATAATGGAATGGGTTGCCATTTCTGTCTCCTAGGTTTATCCATGTTGCTGTAAATATCATTATTTCATTCTTTTTGATGGCTGGGTAGCATTCCATTGTATGTATGTACCACTTCTTATTTATCCATTTCTATAACTTCTAAACCAGTATCATTACATTAGGAATCTTGTTTAAATTAGAGATATAGAAATGATGTCCTTATTCCCTAACTCCTATACTGTCTACATTTACTTTCACTGGAGTAGAATTAAAGTGGCTTTCTTAAGATTTTGGTCTTTCTTAGGGTACTTATTGGTACATCTGAAGTATAAGAATGCTGCTATTTGAATACTGAATTTTTCATTTTCTTTTCTGTAAAGCCTCGAGCCTGGATGCACTAGAAGATTCATCTGTAACTGAGCTTCCAGTGTGCTTGTGCTCGTGCTTAGTCATTCAGTCCTGTCTAGCTCTTTGTGACCCCATGGACTGTAGCCTGCCAGGCTTCTCTTTCCTTGGAGATTCTTCAGCCAAGAATACTGGAGTGGGTTGCTATGCCCTACTCCAGGGGATCTTCCCAGCCCAGGGATCGAACCCAGGTCTCCCTCATTGCTGGTGGATCCTTTGCTGACTGAACCACCAGGGAAGCCCAAGAATACTGGAGTGGGTACCTTATACCTTCTCCAGGGGATCTTCCTGACCCAGAAATGGAATGAGGGTCTCCAGCATTGCAGGTGGATGGATTTCTTACCAGCTGAGCTACCAGGAAAGCCCAGGCTTCCAATAGGAGTTCTGAACCCATTTTTTTTCAAATTCTTAACCTCATACTCTGTAGGAAATAGTTCTGGACAAGGAAATAATTCTTACTTAATGCAAACAGGCTTCCACTCCTATAAAATGATTTCTATGATGATGGTATATATTGAAATGGATGATGATGTATATGATAGACAAGCCATGTATTAACATTCTGTCACTGAAGCATCAGTCATGTATTATATGAAATTCTAGTCCTATAAATCTGTGGTTTCAGTTCAGTTTAGTTGCTTAGTCATGTGCGACTCTTTGCGACCCCATGAACCTCAGCACACTAGGCCTCCCTGTCCATCACCAACTCCTGGAGTTTACCCAAACTCATTTCCATTGAGTCGGTGATGCCATCCCACCATCTCATCCTCTGCCGTCCCCTTCTCCTCCTGGCCTCAATCTTTCCCAGCATCAGGGTCTTTTCAAATGACTCAGCTTTTTGCATTAGGTGGTCAAAGTATTAGAGTTTCAGCTTCAACATCAGTCCTGCCAATGAACACCCAGGACTGATCTCCTTTAGGATGGACTGGTTGGATCTCCTTGCAGTCCAAGGGACTCTCAAGAGTCTTCTCCAACATCACAGTTCAAAAGCATCAATTCTTCTGCGCTCAGCTTTCTTTATACTTGAATTCTCACATCTGTACATGACTGCTGGAAAAGCCATAGCCTTGACTAGATGGACCTTTGTTGACAAAGTAATGTCTCTGCTTTCTAATATGCTGTCTAGGTTGGGCATAACTTTCCTTCCAAAGTGTAAGCGTCTTTTAATTTTGTGGCTGTAATCACCATCTGCAGTGATTTTGGAACCCCCCAAAAATAGTCAGCCACTGTTTCCCCATCTATTTGCCGAAAGTGATGGGACAGGATGCCATGATCTTAGTTTTCTGAATGTTGAGCTTTAAGCCAACTTTTTCACTCTCCTCTTTCACTTTCATCAAGAGACTCTTTAGTTCTTCTTCACTTTCTGCCATGAGGGTGGTGTCATCTACATATCTGAGGTTATTGATATTTCTCCCGACAATCTTGATTCCAGCTTTTGCTTCTTCCAGCCCAGTGTTTCTCATGATGTACTGTGTATGTAAGTTAAATAAGCAGGATGACAATATACAGCCTTTAGGTACTCCTTTTCCTATTTGGAACAAGTCTGTTGTTCCACGTCCAGTACGAATAACTAATTATAAGAATTCTAGTCTTCTAATCACTTAATGTCAAAACTTTGAATTTATTGTTAATATGTTCCTCTTCTCACTCTGCTTTGTATAAGATTATGAGTATATTGATTTGTCTTCATGATACTCCTTGCATCTTTTCTTGTTGGTGCTTTTCTGCCTCAAATTCAAGTTCTCATGCCACTCATCATCTGCAATAACTACCTGCCTGTCCTGTTTGACTCTAGTAGCTTTACCCTCCATTGTCTTTCTGCACTACTGTTAGGTCCGTCTCACTGAAGAAAAACTCTCCTGGTTCCCATCCCTTGCTCAAAAGCCTTTGACAGCTCCCAGCTGTCTACGAGATGAAACGGGTTGTTTTTAGCCTGTCATTCAGGACCCTCTACTATATGGTGCTCCTACTTGGCTAATTTATTCTCACTTATTTCCTTTTATGAGCTTGATGATCCAGCTAACTTAACTCTTCTTCAAACTCTCTGGCTTCTATGTTTTCACTCATGTGGATTCATTTTCCTGGAATAGCATTCTCTATTCCTTGTCTCCATGTCAAGAATAATCATAAACACCAAGTCCAACGTCATACATCATCTTATCCATAAAGAGTCCCTCAGACTTCCTAGAAAAAAAGTCCCCTGAACTCCTATGTCATTTACCATTCTATTCCTCTTTTTCTGTCTTATTCCTTTGTACCTTGTGTTGCATTTATTTGAGTGATTTTTAATTTTCTCTCATGGAAAAGAGAATCTCAATAGCATTTTTCCTTGTACTTTTACAACATATATTTGATTCTCTTATGAGAATATTAATTGCTTGATAAAGACATAAATTAAAAAGAATTAAAAGTCCTCAACTTCCCCATCTATAAAAATCTGGTATAGATTATAAAAAATCTACCTCTAAAACTCAGTGGTGCTGTAATCAAGTTGAGTCTTTACAATTAGCAACATTCTCAAATTGGTTTTTAAAATCTGTATATGTGCTAATTAATTTTTAGTAAATTTCTTAGGAACAATGAAGTAGGTGCCTATTATTAAATATTTGCACAATTATGTTTTTCAAAACTCACAAAAAGAAAAATGTAACCTAAAAATGAATAAATGTTTCAGTTCAGTTCAGTCACTCAGTCATGTCCTACTCTTTGCAACCCCATGAACTGCAGCACGCCAGGCCTCCCTGTCCATCACCAACTTCCAGAGTCCACCCAAACTCATGTCCATTGAGTCGTTGATGCCATCCAACCATCTCATCCTCTGTCGTCCCCTTCTCCTCCTGCCCTCAATCTTTCCCAGCATCAGGGTCTTTATTTATTTTATATTTAGCCTTAGAAAACGTCCAAAGCTAAAAATCAGACTAAAAAATTAAATGATTATACAGATTGTGACACTTAAAAAGTTAAAATATTTGCTCATAATCATTGCTCTCAGGATATTCTACACTTACCCCTCATGTAAAAGGCCCTAACCTCCTCAGGGTACAGAGTTTCATGACACTGAGTTCTCCTTGAAGTCAGTCTAAAGCCTTGCACATTTACTCTGACTCACACTGCTGAAACCTAGACCAGTTTATTCAGGGTGGCCAGGACGAGGAGATGAACAGACAAGGTTTCTGCAATTTGCTTCAGTGTCTAGAAGTGATTAGAAGTTTAGTCCTATGTGTGGCCCCACTTTTCTTTTAATTAATTCATTCATTTTTATTTTGGGTTGCACTTGTCTTGGTTGCTGTGCGTGGTGTTTCTGTAGTTGCACCAAGTGGGGGTTACTCTCTAGTTGCAGTGCCTAGTCTTGCCATTGCAGTGGCTTCTCTTGTTTCAGGCCACAGGCTCCAGCTGTGCAGTCTTCAGCGGCTGCAGCGTGCCGGCTCCGTAGTTGGAATTCCTGGGCGCAGGCTCAGTAGTTCTGGTGCATGAGCTTAGTTGCTCGGTTGCATGTGGAATCTTTCCAGACCAGGGATCCAACCCATGTGCCCTGCATTGGCTGGCAGAGTCTTATGCACTGCACCACTGGGAAAGTCCTCAGCCACTCTTGATATCTGCTGCTGCTGCTGCTGCTAAGTTGCTTCAGTCATGGCCAACTCTGTGCGACCCCATAGACCAGGCAAGAGTACTGGAGTGGGGTGCCATTGCCTTCTCCACTTGATATCTAGTGCTCACTAAAGTTTGAGAGACCTAAAGCATTAGCATCAGTTCAGTTCAGTTGCTCAGTCGTGTCCGACTCTAAAACCCCACAAGCTGCAGCATGCCAGGCCTCCCTGTCCATCACCAACTCCTGGAGTTTATTCAAACTCCTGTCTATTGAGTCAGTGATGCCATCCAACCATCTCATCCCCTGTCATCCCCTTCTCCTCCTTCCCTCAATCTTTCCCAGCATCAGGCTCTTTTCAAATGAGTCAGTTCTTTGTATCAGTGTCCAAAGTATTGGAGTTTCAGCTTCTGCATCATTCCTTCCAATGAAAATTCAGGACTGATTGCCTTTATGATGGACTGGTTGGATTTCCTTGCAGTCCAAGGGACTCTCAAGAGTCTTCAACACCACAGTTCAAAAGCATCAATTTTTCTGTGTTTGAGCATAGAAGTAAAATAAAAGTATTGATGAGCTGTGGATGCCAAGAGAGTGAATAGGCTTTTTCATTAGGACTAAAGACAAGATTCAAATTGGTGGCAAAGGGAATAGTTCAATAGAATAAGATTTAAATCTGGTTGTTCCTATAACCCTACACTGGTTAATACTTAATTATGTATTTTATAACAGTATACATAGGAAATCTAATTTCTATTACTGACCACTTGGACAGCATAGAGAATTTTTTGAATCCATGAGCTAAGTTAAAATGTCTTAAAATAGATGATCTTGAAGCATAGATATATAGTGTGAAGTGTGATATACAACCATATCATTTGTGGATTATGTAGATATAGCCATAGAAACATCCTCTATCCTGTTCTGCAACAATTTCAAATATATTAATAATGACATTGATTAGGGCTAAAGTATCATAATACAGAAGTAAAGAGTTTATATTGACATAAAAATGCTAGTATAATGCTTTATTAAATACAAAAGCCCCCAGTTTTAATATTTTTATTATAAATTTTCTTTTTGTGTGTGTGTGTAATAAAGTTTTATTAAAGTATAAAGGAGATACAGAAAGCTTCTGACATAGGCATCAGAAGGGGGCAGAAAGAGTACCTGCTTGCTAGTGTTAACAATGAAGTTATATAATCCAAAGAATGTCTGGAGGTTGTAAAGACCTCATCAGACCTACTCCCATAATTTACATTTTAAGATAACACTGTCCTCTGGCAAGACACATCCTTGTAAAGACCAGGTCTACTCCCATAATTAACATTTTAAGATAACAGAAGGTTGAATCCAAAGACTGTCCTTAGGCAGGATACATTATTGTTATATAATCCTAAGGAATGTGGAGAAAGGAAAAAAGTTTGTCCTTTCTTCCTCCTTGAGAATTCCAGACCCCTCTCTGCTTGGGGACCCCTAGACTCCCTATCAACCTGCCTAGGAAATGACTCTCTCATTCCCCCCTTTTCTTTTAGGAGAATTATGTTGCCTAGGGAAAAGGGGCGTCGTTCTTGTTCCATAACAGCTTCCGAGCTGACAAGGGGCGTTGTCCCTAAATTGGTGAGGCAACGTATTCTCCTAATCCTCATATTGAGGATATCTGATCCAGGGGCCCCAAATAGTAGCTGGAGGAAGCTGCAGCAGTAGCAGGAGTTTGAGCAACCATTTGTAACTTAAAAGCTTTCATGCAGCTAGAAACAAATCCAGTTATACTTTCGACGAGAAATTTTAAAATACTATTTATCTGAACTTTTGTATACTGACCTCATGTGATTTAACTTAAAAGTTTAGCCCTATTTTGAATAAACATATTTTTCTTTAGTGCTAAAAACATTCAAAATAATTTGTCATTATACAGTTTAATTTTCTTTACTTGTCAAAAATTACAATATACTTCATTCCTCTGTAGTAGACTTGTGACTTTTTTTATTAGTAATAGGAGTTATGTTGTAAACTTAATTGGGCCAGGTGTTAGACATGCTTTCATTTTTAGTCCTTGCTGCCCAATTCCCCTGTAAGAATTTGTGTAACTGGGTAGAGCTTATCCAGCAATTGACTAAATATCTTCATTGTGGGATTTATGTGCATCCTAATAACATGTGGTCTTTAGTTTGAATTGTGTCTACAAATGCTGAACTTAACATTTCATACCAGAGACAGTATTGGGAAAGATCATCACGTGATCCTAATTTATACTCTCTTATCTAATATTATGGCTGACTCATATAGTTCTTTTTTCCCTCTCTGCCTTTTGTTTACTATATTCCAAATTGTTTTTAAACTGTTACACAAGGGATTATGTCCCTTGGGAATGGTCCATTACATTTTGAATATCAGTGCCATTCCAAGTTATTTCAACCATGGCATTAATCTCACTTAAAGCAATAAAAAGCAAATAGTGGTAAGAGGCAAGATGCATAAAGCATTACTTTAAACAGTTAAAAAAAAAGATGTTAAATGTTCCCTCTCTGGGAGCTCCTGCAGCTCTTGATACATTTGTGTGCAACTGAGCAGGAGGAAAGTAGCAGTGGGATTATTAGTGTGGAGAGAAGCTTACAAGGAACATGAAAAGGGGACCGCTTCACATTTGGGCTCCTTTCTTCCTGCATCCAGTTAAAAAGAGAGAATCATTTAAACGAGCTCCTGTAGAACTCCCTTTTATTGGTTTCTTTTCTTAGGTAAAGTTACCAACAGGTTCATTCATAAGGTGATCTTGAAGGTTGTTTCACTGTCACTGAGCCACAGTTAAGGTGGTTTGTAAAGGGTACCACCCAAGTATAAAGATGCCTGGTAGGAAAATAAGGCCTTTATACAAAAAGAGCAGCAGCCCATCAGATCTTTGCTTTTCAAACCAGGCAGGTTCCCCCTTACAAAGATTAATTACAGTCAGGTTGAGAAGACAGCCTTGCTCTGTGTGTGTGTGTGTGTGTGTATGTGTGTGTGTGTGTGTTTTCCCCCTCTAACATTAGAAAGATAAAGGGTGTGATTAGTGTGCACAAAGCCTCTGATCAAACCAGCTCAGAGGTTTGTGACAGGCAGTTCAAACACTTTATGGATCACTGGTGCTGACAGGTAGATCACACAGGCCTTAAACAGATGTTTAGTGAGAAGATGAATGTGTGAGATCTCAAACGTGCAGCGCTCTTTTACTTGGCCATTTTAGTCTGTGAAGTATTAGACATTGCTAAAGAAACCTACTCCTTTAAAAAGGTGCAAACGTTACTAACAAGCTTTCATTAAATCTCAACCTTTCTCTTCTCAAGATATGGTACAGCTTAGATTTGAAAGTTATCAAACTTTCTGCAGGAACTGATGGATACTACTTCATCTTATCTTATAGTTTATGAAATACTTGTTGATTAGTTTATGAGTGTTTCACCTCATAAGCTGTATTTGAGAAGTTCAGCTGGAATAGGTTAGTTGGAATAGGATACTCAAAGTAAATTATATTTGGCCAAAAATCAGAAGTATTTAGAATGTCTTTTGTGCTCTTAATACATATATAATTTTGAGATGATACTGGATGAAAAAATCCATAGTGAACATATGCCAGGGATATATATGCTTAACTGAATTTCCATAGTGAGTTGTATATCATTAGTGATCATTAGTAATACTTTACAACTATGCATAACTAGGAAACGCTGTGAAAGCTTTCATTTTCCTTCTTCGACATGAAGTTTTATGTGTGTACATATATATATTTACACACACACATGTATATGTGTACCCTAAAGATAAGTAATAATAACCTCAGTTATTTTATTTCATTACGATGACAGGGAATGTGGACCTGAGCTTTCTGTAAGTTGCAGTATATGTCTTGCTGGTAGTAACAAGTTTGCTGGGTGGCATTACAAATTTCCCTCACATTGTTATTGTAGAATAATACAAACTAGTAGAAAAGAATCTTCAACTGATCTTGGTACTTTTAATACCTTAAGGCCATGACTTGATGAGAATAGCCTTATAAATTCTTAGGAAAACACTTATATATGGTTGACATAAATAAGGGAGAACAATTGATTCTGCGTATTTAGCACTAAAAATTGCAGTTGTCATTGGCAGATGACAGTTTTTCAACTCGTTCAGTATTAAATTCAAGTTAAAATATGGCTATCAACCTTATCACCACTGATAGATTAGGAAACTGACAGAAAGATTAATGATCTTGCAGACACAGAAAATTATTGTGAAATATATTATGAAATAATATGAAATTATTATATGAAATAATATGAGATACAAAATATTAAAAAGGAGAAGATGCATGGTGAAGGAAGTAGAAGAGGAAAATATGAAGTGGACAGGGATGGATAGGTCATAATTATTTAATGGAAAGAGCCATGTAGTTCTGTCTACTCTATTTCTATCTATTACAGAACGATCTAAGACTGTCTCTTAGAAATTACACTGTATGAACTTTCTTCTCCCATTTCCCCAGTCTGTTTTTAGTTGTGTTGCCAGAATCATTGAGAATCCAAAAGTATCTTCTGCGTCTACTCAGTATTTACTGAAGATAGTATGTTAACACTCAGAGGTAATAAAAAGATGAATATGATGCAGTCCTCAATTCCTGAGGAGTTTAGATTTAGAGGCAAAATATGCTTAATAGTATTGAAACTTAAAATTCTTTTGAAATATTTCTCAAATGATACCATGGTGTGTGTGTGTGTTTCCTGTGAAAACTAAGGGGAAGTGTTTGGTATATAGCTCAGAAATTTCATATGAAAAACAACTTTGCCTATCCCCTAATTTGATCTGTCTAAATCTATGCTGAATTTCAGTCACCTTGAAGGATCCAGTTCTGTTCTGGTTGAATTCTTAGTGTCTGGGATGTCAGACAGGAAAACAGTTTTACCTCGGCTCATCCTGTTCTTCAGCATTTTCAACTCACTGCTTATTTCTTTTCTTAAAAAAATAAAGATGTAAGAGTTGTTTGTAAGCAACTTTAACAATTATTTCTTAGCCAGAGTGTGGGACTGCCTGTTTGAATGTTTCCAAGAAAGTATTGTTCTTATGTGACAACAGGTCAGAAAGACTCTGCATTAATTACACTAACATATGGTTATTAACAGATTCTAGCTCAGGGAGCAATACTTTACAATGTTATCTTCCACATAGTCAGATGTTAGCCATATTGTCAGTGCTGGCAGCTATTGTTTCACTCATTTACTTCACAGAGCTAATTACTCCCTAATAATAACTTTACCTTGGAGTTTTTCACTTGCTTGTGCCAGCAAACCTGTTCACACTACATATGCTAATTATTGGCACTTATTCATTATGTTAAGATAGCTTTAAGTTCAAGCTGTGCAGCCTGGCTTTCGGTATGGAGCCAGCTGGCTGCAAAGTTCCACCTTTTTTTACTAAAGTCATTAAAAGTTTTAATATGGGCCCATCTTGTTCTCTTTACAAGATTCAGTCTTTCAGGAATTCAAATGAATGTGCAGTTACCCGTGGACAATTACAAATTATAATAAGAAGGTCTTTGGTTCTGTGAGAAATTCTCAAAGCTTGCACTCACTGTGGCCCTTCCTGTTAGATTAGAAAAGATGAGCAAATTGTTTTACATTTAAACTATACGGTCACTTGATCAATTCGGTTATACACAAGCATACATACATGGATATACATTCACAGGTTCTCAAACACATACTCACCCTCTTTCTGGTTCATTTTCCTTCAGAATAAGTTTAATTTACTGGTGCTATTAATTTATGCACGTCTAAATGATAGAATCTGGAATTCTCCTGCTTATGTAACATCCTTTCTCACGTTTTTTTCTTATCATTTCAAGAGACTTAGGACTACTGCCAGGGCCAAAGACTGTCCTTGAACTCTATTCAGGATTCCCATTGATATCAGCAGGAGTTAATATTTAAGTGTTGTTTCAGTCAAAGTAAAATATGGTCTTCTAGTTTTAATGAACAAATAGCTTCATTTGGTTCAGATCCAAATATAATTAGTAACTAGTACCACTCAATTAAATAACCTAACTTTGATGTGTATGAATTGAAATGGATTTGACCTTTTTAGGTGGTAAATTTGGGGAGGAATCTTTTGAGACCTAGAAATGAATATATACTCAAGCATAAGCTCTCATTGAACCTAAGTTTTATTTTTAAAAGATAACTTTTAAAATATTCAACCTTCTGATCTTCACCTTAGCTACAATGAGTCTCCTTAATCTTTTATATTATTTATATTGTAAGATAGGCACCAAACACAGGAGTCCTGAACATACAGGTACTGAATAAAATCTGCTTCAGGTTTTATTAAGTACCTTGTAAAAGAGAAAATTAGGTGATACAAGTCTATTTCAACCTATAGGCAAAGGCAAGAGGCTTAGGTTATACTTTCAGCTTTGTATTCTTCTATCTTCTTTTTTTTTTTTTTCCTCCTTAATATTTTTTTTAGTTGTTCCTCAGTGATTTGCTACTAGGATACCCATGGATAGTGTTCATTTAGTCTATGAAATGCCAACTACCAAGTTCCAGAATTTTTAAGGGCTGGTGTAATTTAATGTGTGTTGAGGGTAGGGAGAGGATATTAGACAGCACATAGAGTTGAAGAGGGATAGAAAAGAGTGTAAAAATTGTTTTTCTTCCTACCAGGTGCTCCACATGAGCTGTAGTAATGACTGGAGACAGTCAGTACCAATTACTAGGATATTAGGAAAGGGGTTGCTTGTCCATACACATCCTCCCTTGCTGCTGCTGCTACTGCTAAGTCGCTTCAGTCGTGTCCGACTCTGTGCGACCCCATAGACGGCAGCCCACCAGGTTGTGCCATCATTGGGATTCTCCAGGCAAGAACACTGGAGTGGGTTGCCATTTCCTTCTCCAATACATGAAAGTGAAAAGTGAAAGTGAAGTCACTCAGTTGTGTCCAACTCTTCGCAACCCCATGGATTGCAGCCTACCAGGCTCCTCCGTCCATGGGATTTTCCAGGCAAGAGTACTGGAGTGGGGTGCCATTGCCTTCTCCGATCCACCCTTGCTAGAGACCTGAAAATGTTTTCACTGGAGTAGAACATCTATTAAATGTTTTGCTTACATTTTAAATAATGATGTGATAATATGGTTGGCTGATGAGAAAATCAAGTAGTCATGGTTGAAGTAATCAACAACTGCTAGTTCTAAATACTCAACCAAGTTGGGAAATAAAGACTTTTTAAATTTACTATTATGTTTATAAAGACTGACAACTCACTTGTCAGTTGTTTAATATGTGAGTTATGCAATCCTATGTTCATTTGGAGAGAGAGAAAGAGTTTGGAGAAGGGTGTTTGATAATGTTTGGATAATGTTAATAAAAATAACACATTTAGCTGCAACTTAGGAGAAGGATGCTTTTTATTTAAAAAAAAAAATTTTCAAGAGACTCTAAAATTCCAATTTGTTCTGTCATAGCTAAAGGCAATTTTCTGTGATTTTTTAAATTTTACTAGGTCTGTGTGAGATAGAAAACATGTGGTTGCTGTAATTCGTGTATGGGTACACACTGAGAATTACTACAGTTTCTTTTCAGAGTGGTTGAAAAGTTTGATCAAAATGAATAAAAATATACTTGCAGGGTTTAGAACTTTATCTGAAAGGTCTAAATAGGCCACCTTCACTTAATTTAAAAAATATATTTGTACAGAATGAAATTAAAGATAAAATAATGAAATAGATCATTGAAAATAGTGTATTTTAATTTTTAAACAATTAAATTCTCCATAAATTTTAAGACTGGGATATATGTTATGTTTCTACCTGAGAGTTTTGAGGTTTTGAAATTTTTATTAGCTATCAACTAATAAAAACATTCAATGATACATAAGTAGCCATAGGTGACTCAGGAAGGCCTCATTTGGGCTATATTCTAGGTAATCTAGTTTCATGCTTTTTTATTAGCTTGACATATTTTATTTTTTGTCATCTTGATTCTTCTCTACATGTTTATCATTAACCCATTCTCTACTTTAGAAAAGAGAATAGTTTGATTATTTTTTACACTCTTTCATGTTTTACATTTAAAATTACAGTTGCCACTACCAAAAGGAAGAGTGTTTTTGAATCGTTTATGACCAGGAGAGTATGCTCAGCTGTGGCTCCCCTCCACCTACTCACCCCAAATTGTGGAACTTTTATCTGTAGCTCTTTGAAGAAACAAGTGCTCAAAGGCAAAAGAACCCATTTCTGGGTAAAAATACTTTTTAATGGATCTCTGTACTTAGAGGAAGAACAGAAAAAATCTCGGGAAATTAATATAAGAAAAAAATATTTATGGTGACTTCAGAACATTAGGAGACTGCTCTCAAAACTGTCACCAAAACTGGGCTTCTTCTGGAACCAGATACCAGTACCAACATTAGGGTCAGAAGATAAGCTTTGGATCACCCGTGAGGTGGTGCAACTTAACATGAGACTCCCTCATTAAGCTTAGGTGAACTTTCACTATCATAACAACAGCAACAACAACAAAAGCATGACACTTCGGAGATAGAAATGCCACTCATGATTCTGTCCATTGTGTGTCAGCCTCGGCTTTGCTCCATGTTCCCTTCAATCCAGCATCAAGACATAAGGAGCATCTCTGGTTTGGAACAATGATAGTCTAGTAACACAGAGGAAAGGTTAAAGCAGAAAAATGCAAGAGCTCTTAAAGTTTTGCTGCGTTGCACCCATCATTTCTTCTCATGTTGTATGCGTGTGTGTGTCCTAAGTCACTTCAGTCGTGTCTGACTCTTTGCGACCCTACAGACCATAGCCTGCCAGGTTCCTCTGTCCATCCATGGGGTTCTCCAGGCAAAAATACTGGAGTGGATTACCATGCACTCCTCCAGGAGACTTTCCCAACCCAGAGACTGAACCCATGTCCTTTACATCTCCTGCACTGGCGGGCGGTTTCTTTACCACTAGCACCGCCTGGGAAGCCCCTAGTGTTGTACAGGCCAAAGCAAGTCCGATGGTCAATCCCGGTATCAGTGGTCTGAGAAGTAAAATTCTCCTGCAGGAATCCTGTAAAATAGGGCATCGGTTATTTTAAAAATAAACTCTACCACAGGGCCTTGTTCAGCTATGCCCTTGAAAACCTAACACTCAAACAAAAAACAATTACTGGAGGAGATATCTCTAAAATCTAATTTAGTTCAAACTAAAGAAACATATACTCAGATTAAAAATTGCAGAACACACAAAGCAGCAATTCAGAAAGAATTAGAGTCAACAGTAATACTGAAGTATTTAGCCCTCCCACCCCAAAGACTTCAGATATTGGAAACATCATATAGACAATATAAAATAAATATCACGAAATGCTTAGATAAATAAATACTGAAATCATAAAAAAGAAGCAGTATCAAAAGTGGTCAGAAATCAAGAGAGATATTTTTAAAATTATAATAGAAATGAAAGCTATGAAAATCAGAATTAAAAATTAAGTAAATGGACAGCTTCTGGCTTTTTCTTGCAGGGACCAGACTAATCATCTTTCCTCAAACATAAAGAAAACCAGACAAAGTCTATGAAATGAAAGTATTCAGGCATTGCACAGTGGCATTTCAGTGTTCCTTGAGAGAAAGGTGGTGAATGAGGAGAGCCCCATGAGTGTCTCAGCTTTCTGCCTGGAGAGAGAGGGCACACAAGCAGAGCCTGACAATCTTTCTGAGTTGAAGAGCTAGAAGGCAGGCTTTCAGAATACCAAGGCAGGTAAATAGACAGATGTGCCTAACCGAGCACTAGGAAGGATAGTTTTGCATAGGAGAGAAAATGAAATGCGCAAACTGATGCTCACTGTCTTGAAATCTTCAGAGGGTTTTTCTGTCAAGTCTTTACTGATTAGTGATGAGTTCTAATGTGCATAAACTACTGAAGGAACCTTTGAAAAAAATACAGCAGAAAAGGTGATCCTCAGTTGCCACATGTGGCTAATATATTTTGTGTTTTTACATGCCAGAATGAAGAAAATCCTAACACATGCAGCATTATGTGTCACTTTCAAGAATATTACCTTAGTTCAGCTTAGTCGTTCAGTCGTGTCCGACTCTTTGCGACCCCATGGACTGCAGCACGCCAGACCTCCCTGTCCATCACCAACTCCCGGAGTTTACTCAAACTTATCTCCATTGAGTCGGTGATGCCATCCAGCCATCTCATCTGCTGTTGTCCCCTTCTCCTTCCGCCTTCAATCTTTCCCAGAATCAGGGTCTTTTCAAATGAATCAGTTCATCGCATCAGGTGCCCAAAGTATTGGAGTTTCAGCTTCAACATCAGTCCTTCCAATGAATATTCAGGACTGATTTCCTTTAGGATGAACTGATTGGATCTCCTTGTAGTTCAAGGGACTCTCAAGAGTCTTCTCCAACACCACAGTTCAAAAGCATCACTTCTTTGGCACTCAGCTTTCTTTATAGTCCAACTCTCACATCCATACATGACTACTGGAAAAACCATAGCTTTGACTAGATGGACATTTGTTGGCGAAGTAATGTCTCTGCTTTCTAATAAGCTATCTAAGTCAGTCATAACTTCTCTTCCAAGGAGCAAGCATCTTTTAATTTCATGGCTGCCATCACCGTCTACAGTGATTTTGGAGCCCCCCAAAATAAAGTCTATCACTGTTTCCACTGTTTCCCCATCTATTTGCCGTGAAGTGATGGGACCAGATGCCATGATCTTAGTTTTCTGAATGTTGAGTTTTAGGCCAACTTAGGCTGACAGCTCTTCTAACCTTGACCTAAAAAAGATTTAAAGTAAAACTTGAAAGGATGAAATTGTTTCAAAGTTAATAAAGTGCGTCCCAGGATTCGGCTTCCTAGATGGCTCAGCAGTAAAGAATCCACCTACCAGTACAGGAGACACAAGTTTGATCCCTGAGTCTGGAAGATTCCCAGGAGAAGTAAATGGCAATACACTCCAGGATTTCTCCTGGGAAATCCCATGGACAGAAGAGGCTGGAGGGCTACAGTGCATGGGTTGCAAAAGAATCAGACAACACTGAGCAACCAAACAACAACAACAATAAATCCCAGAATAAACCCCCCAGATATTTAATGAGATCACCAAAAAAGGAAAAATTCAAATTATTTGTCATCTAATTCAAATTTAGCATGCATGTAAAGAAGCAACAAGATATAACATGAAATCTGGAAAGTCAATCAATAAAAATCAAACTCAAGTGGCACAGATGTTAGAATTAGTAGACAAAGATGTTGAAACAGCTATTACAGATATACTCCATATGTTCAAGAGCATGATGAGAAAATGAATGAAAGATATAAAAGAGTTTGAAATTGTACTTTCAGAGATGAAGAGTACAATATTTGAGACAAAAATAGGCTGAATGGGATTAGAAACTGCAGAAGATAGGATTAGGACACTTAAAGACATAGCAATAGAAACTATTCAGAAATAAAACAGAGGAAAGAAAAAACATTAAAAATACAGTACCAATGAGCTGAGGCATGAAATAAGTGGAAACATAAAATATTTGAAAAAGTAGTGTACCAGAAGTTTCAAAATCTGTTTCAAAAGTTATAAGCCCATATGTCAAAGAACCAGTGAACCCCAAACAAATAAACAGGATCAAATTGCTGAAAAGCGGTGATGAATAGGAAACCTCAAAAGAGCAGTCAGACATAAAGATTACATTCTATACAGAAGAAGTAAACTGTTGACAGGTTCTTCTTATGCTATATATGATGTGGTATAACACTATTTGAAATAGACTATTATAAATTTAAAAGTGAAGGTCACTCAGTCGTGTCCGACTCTTTGCTACCATTCCATGGAATTCTCCTGGCCAGAATACTGTAGTGGCTGCCTTTCCCTTCTCTGGGGTATCTTCCCCACCCAGGGATGGAACCCAGGTCTCCCACATTGCAAGCAGATTCTTTACCAGGTGAGTTACAAGGGAAGCTGAATAATACTGGAGTGGGTAGCCTATCCCTCCTCTAGTAGATCTTCTCAACCCAGGAATCGAATCGGGGTCTCCTGCATTGCAGGCAGATTCTTTACCAACTGAGCTATGAGGGAATTTAAAGGTATACTATAAATCGTGGAGCAACCACTAAAACAAAACCAAATAAAAAGTAATACTTAATAAGGCAATAACAGAGATAAAATAGAATCTTAAAAAATAATCCAAAAGAAGGGAAGGAGAAATAAAAAGGGAACAAAGAACAAATGAGATAAATAGAAAACAGTAAGACTGTAGATTTAGTCTCAATCACATCATTAATCACAGTAAGTATAAATGATCTAAGCAAACTAAGATCAGAGTTTGCTGTATTGTTTGTCTTGAAAATAAAAGTAAGACCCACTCACATATGTCTACAGGAAATTTCTTTAAATGTAAAGAATAGACTGGTTAACACATAAAGGAAAAGATATAGCATTAATACTAATTTAAAAAGAACAGAATGTCTATAATGAAGTATATTCAGAGCAAAGATATCAGGAATATTGAAATTCATTTCATAATGATAAACTGGCTAATTCATTGAAAAGACATAAAAATCCTAAATGTGTTGTGCACTTACAAACAAAGCTTCACATTCTGTGAAATGAAATGTTCATATATAAAGGAAAAAAGAATGCAAATCAAAAATTTTCATTGACTATTTCAGTAACTCTCTCCCTGTCAATATTTTGAACAAAAACACTATTTACCAATCTGACCTAACTTATATTTACAGAACACTCCACTTAACTAGAGCAATTTTTTTTAAAGTCCAGATAGAAAATTTAATAAGCATATCATATTAAGCCTCAATAAATGTAAAGGATTGAAATAATTGAAATATGTACCCTGATCACAATGGAATTAAATTAGAAATCAGTAAGCAAATAATATCTATGAAATTCCAAGTTATTAGAAAACTGTAAGAATAACATACTTCTAAGTAACCTATGAGTCAAAGAAGTTTGGAGAAGGAAATGGTAACCCACTCCAGTACTCTTGCGTGAAAAATCCCATGGACAGAGGAGCTTGAAAGACTACAGTCCACGGGGTTGCAAAGACTTGGGCACAACTTGAATCAAAGTTGACAACTTGAGTGACTTGAATCAAAGAAGATATATGAATGTATCTTCATCAATTTTTGATAAAAGTACCCAGGCGATTCAATAGGAAAAAAATAACCTTTTTAACAAATGATACAGGGACGATTGTATATCTGTATGTAGGCAAATGGATATCAACTATTTTCTCATGCAATATGCAAAAATTAACTCAAAATGGATCTGCAAACATAAGTGATAAATCCATATACTGTCTAGAAACATAGAATTAGTTACCTTGGGTTAGGTGAAGATTATTAAATAGCAACCCCCTGTAAAAAACAAAAAGATGACAAATTGGGCCTCACCAATGCTAAAATCATGTGAAGGGTTGACTCATTGGAAAGGACTCTAATGCTGGGAGGGATTGGGGTCAGGAGGAAAAGGGGATGACAGAATGAGATGGCTGGATGGCATCACCAACTTGATGGACGTGAGTTTGAGTGAACTCTGGGAGATGGTGATGGACAGGGAGGCCTGGGGTGCTGCAATTCATGGGATCACAAAGAGCTGGACATGACTGAGCCACTGAACTGAACTGAACTGAATGCTAAAACCTGCTGCTGATTTTTTAACACTATAAAAGTAATGAAAAAGCAAGCCACAGACTGATAGATTTGCAAAACACATCTGAGAGGACATGTACTCAGAATATAACAAGCTATCTTTAGATAAAACAGTAAGAAGACAAGTAATTCAATAAAGGTGACCAAATAATTGAAGAGATTCTTACCCAAAGAAGATAAAAGGATGGCAATTAAACATATACAAATATGTACATTGTTAATCATTGGGCTTCCCTGGTGGCTCAGAGGTTAAAGCATCTGCCTCCAATATGGGAGACCTGGGTTCGATCCCTGGGTCAGGAAGAGCGAGATGCAAATTAAAATCACAGTCAGAAACCTGTACACACACAGAGATGGCTAAAATTAAAATGACTGACAATACTACAGGTAGGAAAGATTGTGGAGCAACCAAACTCTCCTCAATTCATGGCTGGAATTCAAAACAGCAATGTCAATAGAATGTTTGAAGGTCAAAATGTAAGTAAAGATGTAATAGGCAAATAAAAATCTAAAGAAAGCTAAAGACCTATACTAGTATCTTAAAAAAATAGACTTTAAGCCAAAAAGCATCATTAAGAATAAAGAGAGCCGCTACATAATGATAAAAGGTTTAATTCACCAGGAACATATTACAAAACCATTCTAAACTTGAGTGAATCTTTTAAGATGTTCTCAGATTATAGGAAACAAAGCTGATAGGAGTACAGGGAGAAATTCTGAAATGAACTATTGTTGTGGAGTACTTTAGTTAACATGCCCATATCAATAATTGGAAAGTTAAGTAGATACAAAACTACTGAAGATATTGAGTCATTGGAAAGAAATGAAAACAATATTCTAACAAGAATTTTTGGACCTTGTATCTAATATTTAGAGGATAAATATTCTTATCAAACATACACATACAGTATAATTTTTAACTGGATATATATACTAAGTCTTGGGCTTCACAGGTGGCAGTAGTGGTAAAGAACGTGCCTGCCAGTGCAGGAGATGTGAGAGACACTGGTTCAGTCCCTGAGTCAGAAAGATCCCCTGGAGGAGGGCATGGCAACTCACTCCAGTATTTTTGCCTGGAGAATCCCTGACAGAGAGATTCCCTGAACAGGAGAATCCCTGGACAGAGGAGCCTGGTGGGCTACAGTCCATGGGGTTGCAGAGTCAGACATGACTGATCATGTACACATCCCTGGCAGGAGATGAAGTAGGAGGGAGATAGGCCAAGGCCACTCTACAGGTTGAGGAATTAGAGCTTTGTACTTGAGGGTAGAGAACTAGGAAGTAGTTTTAAGATGACGAGAATCGCAATTTAGGCTCAACTGTTGGCTGACGGGAATCCAGGTTTAAGGCCTATGATTAGTGGAAAAGAGATTACCCAAGCTACTAAATAAATTATAATTGGAAACTGTTGTTGTTTAGTTGCTAATTCAAGTCCTACTCTTTTCTGACCCCATGCACCATAGCCCGCCAGGCTCTTCTGTTCATAGAATTTTCCATGCAAGAATTACTGGAGTGCTTTGCCATTTCCTTCTCCAGAGGATATTCCTGACCAGGGTTCAAACCCACGACTCCAGCATTAGCAGGTGGATTCTTTACCTCTGAGTCACCAGGAAAGCCCCCAAACTTCCCAGGTGGCACAGTGGTAAAGAATCTGCCTGCCAATGCAAGAGACACAAGAGGGACGGAGGAATACAGTCTGTGAGATCACAAAGTATCAGACATCACTGAGGACTGAGTCTGCATGACAGAATAAATAAATGAATAGTAGAGGATTTCCTCAATAGATATGTACCAATTAGGCAATTTATGGGGCCATCTTTTATATAATATCATTGTCTGGCCTATGAGGCAACAAAATCATTGAATGTACAACCGAGTGAACAAAGGACTATTCATTTTAATGTATCACCCGAAAAACTGAGAGATACAACTGGACTATTTGTTAAGTCCTGTTCTGGCAAATATGTTAGCCAAAGATGAACTTATTTTGTATTCTGCACTATAAAATTATAATTCAGTCTGATGAATGAAATAGTGCGCATATGCTTCCTCCCCCAAACCAGAAAAGCGCAGGGACATGAACTAAGATCAGGGGACAAGAAAGTGTACAAAGGAGTTTATGTTTCACTTTCTAGAGGAAGTAAAGCCTGAGCTGAATATTCAAAAATAAGTAGAAATCAATCAGTGAAAGAAATTGCCAAAGTGACCCAATTTGAGATAGTGATCACATGAGTTTGAAGCAGATTCTGTAAGGAAAGTGACTAAGTTCAGTTTTATCTGTGTTGAGTTTGAGGTCCAAAGCAAAATTGTATGCATATATATGAATATCAAAAAGTGTTTCCTTTAGGCAACTTCAGTTTTAACATTGTACCTTGTGTGTGTGTTCAGTTCAGTTCAGTTCAGTCGCTCAGTCTTGTCTGACTCTTTGCGACCCCATGAATCGCAGCACGCCAGGCCTCCCTGTCCATCACCAACTCCCGGAGTTCACCCAGACTCACGTCCATCAAGTCAGTGATGCCATCCAGCCATCTCATCCTCTGTCGTCCCCTTCTCTTCCTGCCCCCAATCCCTCCCAGCATCAGTCTTTTCCAATGAGTCAACTCTTCACATGAGGTGGCCAAAGTACTGGAGTTTCAGCTTTGAAATCCCAGAGCTGATCTCCTTCAGAATGGAATGGTTGGATCTCCTTGCAGTCCAAGGGACTCTCAAGAGTCTTCTCCAGCATCACAGTTCAAAAGCATCAATTCTTCAGCGCTCAGCCTTCTTCACAGTCGAACTCTCACATTCATACATGACTACTGGAAAAATGATAGCCTTGACTAGACGGACCTTTGTTGGCAAAGTAATGTCTCTGCTTTTTAATATGCTATCTAGGTTGGTCATAACTTTTCTTCCAAGGAGTAAGCGTCTTTTAATTTCATGGCTGCAGTCACCATCTGCAGTGATTTTGGAGCCCGGAAAAATAAAGTCTGACACGGTTTCCACTGTTTCCCCATCTGTTTCCCATGAAGTGATGGGACCAGATGCCATGATCTTCGTTTTCTGAATGTTGAGCTTTAAGCCAACTTTTTCACTCTCCACTTTCACTTTCATCAAGAGGCTTTTGAGTTCCTCTTCACTTTCTGCCATAAGGGTGGTGTCATCTGCATATCTGAGGTTATTGATATTTCTCCCGGCAATCTTGATTCCAGCTTGTGTTTCTTCCAGTCCAGCGTTTCTCATGATGTACTCTGCATATAAGTTAAATAAGCAGGGTGATAATATACAGCCTTGACGTTCTCCTTTTCCTATTTGGAACCAGTCTGTTGTTCCATGTCCAGTTCTAACTATTGCTTCCTGACCTGCATACAAATTTCTCAAAAGGCAGATCAGGTGGTCTGGTATTCCCATCTCTTTCAGAATTTTCCACAGTTTATTGTGATCCACACAGTCAAAGGCTTTGGCATAGTCAATAAAGCAGAAATAGATGTTTTTCTGGAACTCTCTTGCTTTTTCCATGATCCAGCGGATGTTGGCAATTTGATCTCTGGCTCCTCTGCCTTTTCTAAAACCAGCTTGAACATCAGGAAGTTCATGGTTCACATATTGCTGAAGCCTAGCTTGGAGAATTTTGAGCATTACTTTAATAGCGTGTGAGATGAGTGCAATTGTGTGGTAGTTTGAGCATTCTTTGGCATTGCCTTTCTTTGGGATTGGAATGAAAATACCTTTTCCAGTCCTGTGGCCACTGCTGAGTTTTCCAAATTTGCTGGCATATTGACTACAGCACTTTCACAGCACCATCTTTCAGGATTTGAAATAGCTCAACTGGAATTCCATCACCTCCACTAGCTTTGTTCGTAGTGAGGCTTTCTAAGGCCCACTTGACTTCACATTCCAGGATGTCTGGCTCTAGGTCAATGATCACACCATCATGATTATCTGGGTCGTGAAGATCCCTTTTGTACAATTCTTCTATGTATTCTTGCCATCTCTTCTTAATATCTTCTGCTTCTGTTAGATCCATACCATCTCTGTCCTTTTTTGAGCCCATCTTTGCATGAAATGTTCCCTTGATATCTCTACTCTTCTTGAAGAGATCTCTAGTCTTTCCCATTCTTTTGTTTTCCTCTATTTCTTTGCATTGATCGCTGAAGAAGGCTTTCTTATCAGTTCTTGCTATTCTTTGCAGTCATGTCCAATTCCTTCTAACCCCTTTTGACTGTAGCCCGCCAGGCTCCTCTCTCCATGTTCAAGCAAGAATACTAGAGTGAGTTGCCGTTTCCTACTCCAGGGAATCATTCCAACAAGGGATCAAACCCACATCTCTTGTATCCCCTGCATTTTCAGGCAGATTCTTTACCACTGTGCTACCTGGGAAGCCCAACATTGTACCTTAAGTGTATCTTTTTTAATGAACATATCTCTCAGTAAAAGAGCTTATTTTCCTGTCTCTAGGATATACTTTTATTTTGGGGCTCCAAAATCACTGCAGATGGTGACTGCAGCCATGAAATTAAAAGACGCTTACTCCTTGGAAGGAAAGTTGTGACCAACCTAGATAGCATATTCAAAAGCAGAGACATTACTTTGCCAACAAAGGTCTGTCTAGTCAAGGCTGTGGTTTTTCCAGTGGTCACATATGGATGTGAGAGTTGGATTGTGAAGAAAACTGAGCGCCGAGGAACTGATGCTTTTGAAGTGTAGTGTTGGAGAAGACTCCTGAGAGTTCCTTGAACTCCAAGGAAATCCAACCAGTCCATCCTGAAGGAGATCAGCCTTGGGTGTTCTTTGGAGGGAATGATGCTAAAGCTTAAACTCCAGTACTTTGGCCACCTCATGCAAAGAGTTGACTCATTGGAAAAGACTCTGATGCTGGGAGGGATTGAGGGCAGGAGGAGAAGGTGAAGACAGAGGATGAGATGGCTGGATGGCATCACCAACTCGATGGAAGTGAGTTTGAGTGAACTCCGGGAGTTGGTGATGGACAGGGAGGCCTGCTGTGCTGCTATTCATGGGGTCACAAAGAGTCGGACATGACTGAGCAACTGAACTGAACTGAACTAAAGATATACTTTATCCTTTATTCCTCATTTTCATCTCATCTTTTTCTCTATGTCTCTCTTTAGCAATGCGTATTACCTTTCCTTATTCTCATCTTCTTGTGACAAAGCTCAAATGAGATATGAGGTGATATGTTTGATGTATCTTAAAGGGCCTCAATGCAAAAGTAGGAAGTCAAGAGATACCTGGAGTAACAGGCAAGTTTTACTTTGTGAACAAAGGTCTGTCTAAGCAAAGCTATGGTTTCTCCAGTAGTCATGTATGGATGTGAGATTTGGGCCATAAAGAATGCTGAGCATCAAAGAATTGATGGTTTTGAACTGTGGTGTTGGAGAAGACTCTTGAGAGTCCCTTGGACTGCAAGGAGATCCAACCAGTCCATCGTAAAGGAAATCAGTCCTGAATATTTGTTGGAAGAGCTAATGCTGAAGCTGAAACTCCAATACATTGGCCACCTTATGTGAAGAACTGACTCACTGGAAAAGATCCTGTTTCTGGGAAAGATTGAAGACAGGAGGAGAAGCGGGTGACAGAGAATGAGATTGTTGGATGGCATCACCAACTTGATGGACATGAGTTTGAGCAAGCTCCAGGAGTTGGTGATGGACAGAGAAGCCTGGCATGCTATAGTCCATGGGGTCGCAAAGAGTCGGACATGACTGAGCAACTGAACTGAACTGAACTGAAAGGGCCTCAGGATGAGTACTTATATCCTGAGTGACATGATGGGAAATGCATTAAGTTTTATCTGACAGTAAAAGCATAAAAATGGATGAAATGAGGTGGTCAGAACTCCATGGACTGAAATAGAATGCAGAATGATTTAAGTAAATTGGAGAAGTATGGTTAAAAAAAAGAAGAGAACGTTGTATGGCAGTGTTTGTACAAGGGAAAGTGAACAAGAAGTGTTTGAATGCTGGACTATGAGAACAGCACAGACCAGGCAGCAGAAAACCAAGTCCGCCAAGTTTTCCAAAACTTGGTTTTAAAAGGGTGTGTAGCAGAACAACATAAATAAGAATATACAACTTGGGTATCTGAAACATAAACTCCTTTGTACAAATTTAAAACCTGTAGGAGAATGCTGTAGCCAATCTGGTTTTAGCAGAGAAAACAGAATACTTACAGATTTGAAACGATTCAATAAATTAGATCTAAATGGCCTGGAAAAAAAATAGTGGTATTGATTTAATAATAACAAACATCTAATATAAGAAAGAGCAGTTTTAGTTTATATGGGAATGAAAACAAAAAGAAAATGAGCTTATACCACAGCTTAGATATTTTTGTCAGATCATTTTCTGAAAGAGATACTTATGAAATATTGGCGTAGATGGCAGAAGTTATAAAAAATTTTCTGATCTCTTAAAGAGAATATGCAATCATCCCTCAGTATTCCCAAGGGATTGGGTCCAGGAGCTACCATAATACCAAAAGCTGCAGAGGCTCAGATTCCATAGTCGACTATCTGTATCTACTTTTTCATATCTTTGAATTCAACTAACTGTGGATCATATTGTATTATAGTATTTATGTGAAAAATGTATGCATACGATTGGACCCAAGCAGCTCAAGTGTGTATTGTTCAAGGGTGAATTTAACTCATCCATTTAACTATTCAACAAACGTTAGTTGCACACCTCCTATTTCAGATAGTCCTTCTGCCTGTATGGTACGGATAAAACTAAGCAAGAAAAATGCAATCCCTGCCCCATAGAGTTTGCAATCTGTTTAACATATAGTATTATTTGCATGATTGTGGGTAGAGGTGTTCTTTTCTATTTAGTGATAGTTATTCACACAAAAATGGAAAATATGAGACCCATTGATGGCAATTACTTAGGTAGTATTTAGCAGAGGATCTCTTAAAATCTTGCCTACTAGAAAATGAATAAGGGGAGACAGAGGTATAGAACTTAAGTCAGTCATGAGAATCCACTGGTTACACAGACTGGTTATACCGTTGCTGTAACTTTATAGCCACTTCCATTATGCCATTAAAAATTTTTATTATTACTGTGTAGCCATATGAATCTGATGAAATTATTTTACAGTGGAAGGACAAATTACTAAGCTGTCTATAAAAACTGCTTAAGTAAAATGTTAAGATTTGCAGTGTTCCCAATACTGAGAGTATATCAAAACCACTTGATTAACTGGAGCTGTTACTTCTTGATTGTATAATGGCACAGTATAGTTGGAAACTTGTCATTAATGTTGTCATATGTCTAAAAAATAATTTTCTAAGTGCAGCCCAGTATTAGAGGTGACTAAATATCATGTTATAATTGAGATGAGAACTATATCTTTGTATTGTTGAATTAGTGATGTCAAGCCATTCTACTTCACAGCCCCAAAGGACCATACAAAAGGCATTTGCAAGCAAGATGTAAGTACAGCATCAGCATAATTGTAACCCAATGGATCTACAGAAAGAGTTTGTGTGCGTGGGCCCTAAAGGTCCAGCTGTTCTTGAAGGATTATCAGGATTTAATGGAAAGCACAGATGGAACCAATACTATTGTCTGGAGTATTCTAGGGCAGAGGCTAATATGAGAAAGGTGACCAGTGGCAGGCTGATTGTAACGAAAAACAAAACTTTTTTGTTAAGATGAGAAAAAATGTGAACCAGTGCTACCCAAAGAACATTGATTCAGAGGAAATAGTCCCCAGTGCTTCATTTTAGCCATTGTAAAGATGGTCATATGTGGTGTGCAGCTGTAAGTGGTTCTTTCTGAATTATTAGAGACTGAGCCATTATTTCCGGTGTTCAGGCAGTTTCACTGGATATGGACCATTGCAATCATATAAGCTCTCTATTGTGTGACTACTAATTTAGAGTGTTGCCATAAGCCAGCCACGGGGTTCATGGCTTCTGTGAATGAGTGAGTCATATTGAAAAACACTCTGAATATGCATTCTCAAACTTATTATTTGAATTTAGATATATTTAAAATTCTATGAATTCCTTATCAAAAATGTAATATAGTCATTGAACACGTTGTTTTCTTTTAGAATCAGTTCATCTAAAAAACTGCTATTTAAAAGTAATGCTGTCATGTCTTTTTTACACTAAGTGTAAGTGTAGCGTTTCTATGCTAATATATATATATATATATACATGCATATATATATAATTGGTTATATACATATATATGTATACACACACATGTAATGATGTTGGATATTAGTATGCATTTCAGAAACCCTGATGATTTTGATCATAAATTATTTTGCCTTAGGTTCACAAAATTCTTCCTTGAAAAAAAAAAACTGTTGTTCCTTAAGACCACACATTTGGCCTAGCTAGACACTTTTTTGAGGTTAAGTGGCATTACTATGACTAGTATCTATTTACAATATATATGAAAACCTTAACATGTCATAATGCTGTCTCATTGAACCTCAGCACAGTCATCTTTGCACATACCCAGGACCAAAGAGTAAAGTAAATCTTCAGTAACAAATTGAGTTTACAAAGGTTCATGTGTAACCTTGATGCTAAACTCATACTAGAGACCCTCTTTTTCATAAGGCTTCCTGTCCATAGAAAAGACTTTAGAAATACCCCTGGAGTTAGTTTGAATGCAAAAACACCTGGATACAGTGAACTGTTCCACTTAGTGTTATTGTCTCCTCCAGATTTCAGTAGTAAATATATCTCCTTCAAATTTTTTTCTACTCTGTAACAATAAAAAATAACTTGTAATCTTAAGGGTTACAGAAGGGAAACTCCGCTTTTTGCCACTGCCCTAGTCAAAAAACTCACTGAGCAGGTAATTACTGCAATGTTACAGAATAAAGAAAAAATATGTCATATGGTTCTCTTAAAAGAGAATTTGTATTTCTGTGAAAGCAATTGATATTTGAACCATTTCCTGGTTTTCTTTTGCATAATTAAAATCAGTTTGAGAGCCCAGTATTTGCGAAGTTTGAATGGCATTAGAGAGTCGCCAATTGGCATCACTTGGTAGTTCTACTATTTGTTTCAGTTTTGAGTTGGGGAATATTTTTGTATTCTGAGAGAAGCTGTTCTAAAATATGTCATCCATTTCACATTTTCCCTTCTTAAGCTGATATTTTTATGCAATACAAAAATAAATAAATAAAACACTTACTGGGGCTACAGGATGGTCATAATATCGAAAAATTGGCCCTTGGCCAAATTAACCAGGAAGTGGCAAAGATATAGCCAATTTTTTTTTTCATTCTGAATTTAATATCTGGCTCACTTTTCAGCATAGATTTTGCACTAAGTTGAGTTATTTTCATTCAGAAGAACCTGATACTATTTTGGCATTCTCTTTTTATAGACTATATTCTGTTCTACAAATGTTTTCTCTCTGATTATAGTTCACGTCAGTACCTGGATTAAAGAATTAGAAATTATACCAGAGACTTATACTATATTGTAAATTAATTTCATACGTAAAGGAAAGTTAATTCTGTGACAGTTATATAGAAGATATTGTGCTTAATTTTATTAACAAGCTATAAAGACACTAAATTGGAATAGGCCTGTGTATTATTACAAGTTACAGTCTATACAATGTCATAATAATTGAACACATAGTTGTATTAATTAGACATAATATTCTATACTGTATCATCTATATCATTAGACTTTGGTATTAAACTAATGATAGGGAAAGGTTAAATCAGGAGTGTAAGTCAGTGGTTTTCAAATTGTGGAGAAAGGATCACATTGGGTCCATGGAGTTCCTCCAGTGGATACCTGGGATTGGATCATAGCATTGGGGGAGATGTGGCTGGGCAGGTGTGAGTAAGTGGGAATTTCACCATTAGGTTCTAAATTGAGTTTGTATGGGGGGAAAAAGACGTTTCTGCCTTGAAAAAAAAATATTTGAAACCCATATATGTAAAGTTCTCCTTGAAGACTAACATAATTCAGGGAGTGAGTGATCTCGACTTCCGGAATCCCTTGTCAGCATATTTCACCGCTTTATTCTTATTTTTTCATACAAATATATAAACAGACACAATTATAATTTTAAAAGTTGCCAGAATTCTCAAATCTACTTTTGTCTTCACTTCTTGAAAAAGCAGTTTTCTTTGATCTCTTTTCTGATTTTCAGAGTATTTTTTTTACCATAACTTTTAACCATGAAGTTATATACTTTCTCCACCCTCTTCCTTGTCCACTTTTTAAAGTAAAAGTGAGAGAATTTTTTTTAAAAGAGAAGAAAACAAAATTTAAAAAAAAAAAAAAAAAAACTAGAGAAAAGAACACTGGAAAATAAAGAGACAGTGCTTTCAGCTATTTTCATCAACTACTACCCTTGACTACCCACTGGCCGGGTTCACCATCAACTGCTTTGTTTCTCGGTAGCTTTCAAGACCACGACTTGTGGTACAGTACCGGTCTAATGGTTGTCTGTGCTTACGAGAAATAGTCAAGGGAGATGACAGTCTCAACACACACATGTATTTACACAGGTGCATAAATTGTTGATTATCTATCTCTAAATATTTTTACAGTGTTACGCTTAGGCCTCCCTACTCTTTGGTTCTGATAAATTTAAATTAATATGAAAAAATAAAGAGAACGTTTAACAACCATGATTATGTGAATTGCCATTTTTGTTTTAAAAATTAAAGATATAGAATGAAGGTTGACATTAAACCAGTTGTACTGTTAAGAAGTCATGTAATTTAAATGATAGATGAGAGCACCCGTAGTTCAGAAGCCTTTACATCACTTTAAGCACTACGGAGTAGCTGTAAGGAAGCATTTTAAACTTACACTTTTGAATTTTCAGCTCTTCGTATCAATTATCATTGTATTAAGTGTCTTTTAAGGTACCTTTATCTATAAGCCTGTTTTTCCAGACACACAAACTCTAATGTGCTTTTAAAAATATGCAAATGTGTAATTAAAAGAACTGAACAAATAGCAAGTCCATAAAGGAAAACCTGCAGTTTGTCGTTTTCATTAGGACATGTATGTGAAAGATCCTGTAAAGAAGCACTGATCAGAACAATACTAGAAAGTTCCAGCTGATCTAGTAGCTGCCTTTATGTAAGACAATAGATCTTGTGAATATTCCTCTTTCTCTCCAGGCAGCTAGCTAGTCTGGTTAACCGAAATTGTTGAGTAATTGTTCTGTGGTTGAGAACAAAATGCTGAATTAAACTGTTCCCAGCACAATAATTGTGTGATTATAGCATTTATGTTGCTGGCCAAAGGAACAGTCATTAGGTTTGGAAGACTTACCAAAACCACAAGTACAAAAAAAAATGCAAATCACATGTAAATTGCCGTTTAATACCTATAGTGGCTTAGAAATGGAACGAAGAGTAGAGCACATTTCTAGTTAAAGAGATGATCCTGGAAATCTTGATCTTGTATTTTGTGCAATACCGAAACTAGGAAGATGTTGAAAAATATGTTTTCTATATGGTTTACACTTCTCACACTGCTTTTATTCTCAGCCATGCCTTTATTTCTCTCACATCACTCTCTCTCCTTTCTTGCACTCCCAGTTGCATCTTTCTTAACTGCATTTGTTAACTTCAATATTTTAACTCTGTTTGCCTGTCTGAAAAGTTTTTCTTTTATTTTTTCCCTACTTAAAATTATGTAGTGAAAAGAACTTATAAACCAATGGGGTGTGAGGGCTAATGCAGAGAAAGATTTAATAAGAAAGCTGTCAACGAATACATTTTGTAAAATGTCAAATAAAAACCAGTTGTTAATAAAATCGAAATGCTCTTATTTCTTTTCGTTCTGAGCTATTATGCTTTCTATTGCTGATAAATGCATGTCCTGAAACATTGGAGTTTTTCCTCCTGTCATAGCATTCTTCCAGGTGAACCATTCATGAACAGACTAAGGTGTCCTTATGATGAAGATCAGATCTTACTAAATACATGTGTAATGTTGATGTAAGCTATGTTCATTGAGTTAATAAATGAAAAACAATCTCATTGTGAGAGATGAATGACCCAATAAGAATGAATGATAGATACACAAACATTTTTCTGTATCATTATGAATTTAATTCAAAGATGTTAATAGATGATTTTACAAAAGTTTTCAGGCTTATGGTACATTTCATTTCATCTTTAAAGATATGCAATGAAATGTATTGAACAGTAACTCCACTGGCAGTGAGGACCATCACACACAAAGCAGAATAACTGCAAGGCTGAAAATTTTTTGTTATGCATCTCCTTTTTCTTCAGTTTGAAGTATGACTAACATTGAGATTATGCCAAAGTTAGAATTTAGTTTTCTTATATATTTTCATATCACATTAAAATTTTTGTAAAAGCTACCACAATAATTATTTAAAATGTCTTTATAAACAAGTTCCTATTGATACAAATATGGTTTTAGTATGCATTGAAACGTGCAATTTTTGTTTTACCTTTATCGTGCGTGTTTTTATTCTTCTGAAGTGTGTTAAGCTCAAGAGAAGTCAATTTTAAAAACAAAGATTTAGTGCTTTATCAGAGTCTATACTCAAGTTCTGAAATGGTATTTTATTTTATAAGGTCAGATCGGCATTCACTTTCTTTTCTGCTAATATCTTAACAATTTCCTTTCTAAGGTTATCTTCAAATTTGTGATAAACATGCTCATTCATACCATACATATATATATATATATTCAAACATCTGTAATATTTTAGTCCTTTTTGTTATTTCAGCAAACAAAATTTTGTACAAAGAGATTAAAATATGTGTTCAGAGTTTAGAAGTTTTGTGTGCGATGTTGACATTTTTAGAAAACATAGTGGCTTTAAATTTATTCATCTTGATTGTTTTCCCCAACAGTGCAATCTTCAAACTGTACAGGTTTTGAATTGCTAACCACTACATGATATTAGGTAACCTCTAATTCCTGCCAACCACCCACACATTAATTAGAACAGACTCAGCAATTTTAATGATCCCACTTGTCAATTGTAAAGTACATTTAGAAAATAAGGATCATATTTCAATAATCAAATTATATTTTTCATAGAGTCAACACAGAGTCAATTCACAGGTAAATACTGCAAGTCTGTTCTAAAATATACCTCATAAACCTGAAGCTAGACAAAACCACTCATTCAAAAAGAGAAATTGTTATTTTTGGAGTCCATATTTAAAAACTAACATTTTCCCCTCCATCTAAAACCAAATACTTTCATCATAATTGTGCACAGTACTAAATCTCTAAAACCTGGCTTAGTCTGTGGACACTTTTTATAAATGTCCTGTCTGTATATGTCAGGTGCAGACTTCTATATAGGTCACTGTGTTGTCCAGATTACCTATAACTTTACTAATTTTTTGTTGACTTTGGCTATTAATAATTAAGAAAGTTGTGCTAAAATGGCCCAGAGTAATGAGATTTTATTAATTTTTCTTTGCAGCCCTCCCAATTTTTGCTTTATAAAGTATGGAGATTTTTTTAAATTAGATGTCTATAACTTTAGAATGATTTTGTCTTTCTGATGAATTGAATCTATTATTGTTATTTCTGAAACTTTTATATCCACAATAATCCTTTATGTGTTAAAGTCTATTTTAATATCAAAACTGATACCTTAGACTTTTTTTATTTACCTTTTTTTTTTTTGGTAAATATTTGCCTGCTATATTTTTTTATCTTTTTTTGTCATGGTGATTTAAACTTATCTCTAGTAAACCAGGTATAGCTAGATTTTCTTAAAATTTTAATTTGTTGGTCTCTGCTTTTTAATTTATGAGCTTATTAATCACACATTTGTTGTGATTAAGCTTAAGTGCATCATCTTATCCATGCTTTCTATTTATACCCCATTTCATGTGTATTTTTTACTTTGTAATTTTTTATGTATTAATTTTAGTTTCCTCAAATTCTTTTCTCTTTATTGTTTTGGATATTATCTACTCTATTTCTATTTTTATGTGTTGCCTTTTGATTATTTATCATGCTTACTTATGGTAAGAGAGTTTAAAATTGACAAATTTTGAATTATAAAATAATTAGAATTCCTAACTGAATATTTCTATCTTGTTTTACATGTTATTGTTGCTGGATTTAGCTCCATCTGATTTTTAAAATCCAAATATTGGACATTATTTTCATTGAACAAAGTTTTTAAAACACTTACATATTTACTAATTGACTAATATTTAGAAATTTGTTGTCAAGCTAATTGTTATTTGGCTGATCTTAAGATTTCTCTGTGCCTTTGTTTTTCTGCAGTTTTATTACAGGGTTTCAAGTGATATTTTATTTTCATTTATTCTGACTGTGTATATTTCAGTTGTTGCATCTATGATCTATATTTTTAAATTCAGAAAATTTCTCAACCACTAATTTTTAGAATATTGACTGCGTCTGTTTTTCTTTTTTTTCCTGTTCTCTCCTAAAATTTTGACTTGGCATTTGTTGGACTATTTCATTCTAGCCTCCATAACACTTGTCTACTCTTTTTTATTTTCCATCGCCTGTCTCCTTGTGGACTGAAATATAGCTAGTTCCTTTAGATCCCTTTTCCAATTAATGATTTATTTTAACCACATTTGTTGAATTTTCTGTCTATCCATTCAATGAGTTTTAAATTTCATTTATTTCGTTTCTCAAAATTCTATTTAATTATTTTCAAAATCTTCCTGAACATGTTTGATCACTGTTTTGTTAGTAACTGTTATTCCATATTTTACATAAGTGAACATTTTAAGCCCTTTTTTATTCTTCACCTGAAAATCCAAATACTCAGATGCCTTTGAGTGTTTACATGTTGCTTCTGGATTCTGCCTTTATATATATTAGATTAGTCTTCATGTATTTGTTGAATTTTTTATTGTGAGTTTATACTTGGCTGAACTTAATCGTAGAAAATCAGAGTAACTAAATTGGTGATGCTTGTTTACTGGAGTAGAGTATACTGCCAAGCCTAGGAGGCAATAAAAACCAGACCACTTATTTCTTATTTTGTAACTTTGGTTTTCACTGGCCATATAGGAAGCTTGATTTGAATTCCAGACCCAACTGATATAAGATCTGTGGTTGAATAATGTAGTATATTATTATCATTAGTATTTTAAAGTAGTGGGATGTAAACTCCATGAAATAAGAGATGTTAATCTGTTTTTCTTTCACCATAGTTTTTCAAGTACTTGGGAAAATATCTTGTACTTTGTACACACTCAATAAATAGTTGTCAAATAATTATCATCATCAGTGGTTTTCCACCAAACTATTGTAGAAACATCCTAGTGTGCTTGCTTAGTTGAAATATTTTATTTTAAACTTACCTTTTACCAGTGCCGTTTCTCCTCATTGATTGTCCTGGGTTAGTAGAGAAGTCTGGAGTTCAACTTTTTAGAGACGCAAGGTTACATCATGAGTTCCAGATACTGTTACCTAGTTGCATGCTAAGTCACTTAAGTCTCGTCTGACTTTTTGTGACCACATGGACTGTAGCCCACCACGGTCCCTTGTCCATGGGATTCTCTAGTCAAGAATACTAGAGTGGTTTGCCATACCATCCTCCAGGGGATCTTCCTGACCCAGGAACAAACCCACATCTCCTGCGACTCCTATATTGCAGATGGATTCTTTACCATTGAGTCATCAAGGAAGCCCATTACCTACATTTGCCATCAAGTTAATCCTCACTCTCCACATACTTTCAACTTTTGAGTCCTTCCTTTTTCCCATGTCCAACTTCCTTGGAGGCTCTGCATCAGAAAGTATGTTGGTTGTTGTGTAACCAAGATCCACTTGTAGCAGAGATTTCTAGGGTATCTAGTATTCAATGCTGTTTTATTTATTTATATTATACATACTTATTTTAAAAAGTGTGTATTGAATTAATTATTTTAAGGCTGTGTCACTCACAGTTTTTGTCATTCAAAAATTTTTCATAGAACTTATAATTTGTATTGATCTGGTAAGATTTATAAGTATTATATTATTTATTCAAGTGAATGGAAAGCATAGTGTTTAAAAGCCTAGTTTGTATTTGGCTGCCTGAATTTGAGTTCTTTTTATTTGCTAAATGACTGACGAGACATGCCTCAGTTTCCTTATCTGTAAAATAGTGATGATGGAAGGATCTATCTCATAGAGTTTTTGTATGTTTGGATGACTGAAAAATAGAATTGTGAAAAGTCAACATAAAAAAATGCATCATGAGAGAAGCTTAGGGAACAAGAATGTGTATTAATATTATCAGTAATCTATCAAATACTTTTGGTAAAAGACTGGAAGTTGGAAGGAATTCACATAGTCAGCCCATGTTTATGGCCATTTTATTTGATAAAAAGAGAAACAAATTTAGTCACGAAATTTTCACTTTTTTTTACTTAAATAAAAATTATTTCTAATTAAGAAAGCAGTCTATCAGTTCAGTTCAGTCACTCAGTTGTGTCTGACTCTTTGCGACTGCATGGACTGCAACACCCCACGTCTCCCTGTCCATCAGCAACTCACGAAGTTTACTCAAACTCATGTCCATTGAGTAGGTGATGCCGTCCAACCATCTCATCTGCTGTCATCCCGTTCTTCTCCTGCCTTCAATCTTTCCCAGCATCAGCGTCTTTTCCAATGAGTCAGCTCTTCACATCAGGTGGCCAATATAGTAAGGTTTCAACTTCAACATGAGTCCTTCCAATGAATATTCAGGACGATTTCTTTTAGCATGGACTGGTTGGATCTCCTTGCAGTCCAAGGGACTCTCAAGAGTCTTCTCCAACACCACAGTTCAAAAGCATCAATGCTTCGGCACTCAGCTTTCTTCACAGTCCAACTCTTACATCCATAGATGACCACTGGAAAAACGATCACCTTGACTAGATGGACCTTTGTTGGCAAAGTAATATCTCTGCTCTTAAACATGCTGTCTAGGTTGGTCGTAACTTTTCTTCCAAGGAGTAAGTGTCTTTTTATTTCATGGCTGCAGGCACCATCTTCAGTGATTTTAGAGCCCAAGAAAATAACGTCTGCCACTGTTTCCACTGTTTCCTCATCTATTTGCCATGCAGTGATGGGACCGGATGACCTGATCTTTGTTTTTTGAATGTTGAGCTTTAAGCCAGCTTTTTCACTCTCCTCTTTCACCTTCATCAAGAGGCCTTTTAGTTCCTCTTCACTTTCTGCCATAAGGGTAGTGTCATCTGCATATCTGAGGTTATTGATATTTTTCCTGGCAATCTTGATTCCAGCTTGTGCTTCTTCCAGCCCAGCATTTCTCATGATGTACTCTGCATATAAGTTAAATAAACATGGTGACAATATACAGCCTTGATGTACTCCTTTTCCTATTTGGAACCAGTCTGTTGTTCCATGTCCAGTTCTAACTGTTGTTTCCTGCCCTGCATATAGGTTTCTCAAGAGGCAGGTCAGGTGGTCTGGTATTCCCATCTCTTTCAGAATTTTCCACAGTTTATTGTGATCCACACAGTCAAAAGCTTTGGCATAATCAATAAAGCAGAAATAGATGTTCTTCTGAAACTCTTGCTTTTTCAATGATCCAGCACATGTTGGCAATTTGATCTCTGATTCCTCTGCCTTTTCTAAAAAGCAGTCTATAGATTTAGCAAAATACCTATGGTATTGCACCACTCATCTCTATTTAAATGATGTCGGTATGTGTAGGCAAGTTACAGAGCTTTTTTTTCCAGAAAATTGTCTATTAAATTTGCCAAGTATTAAAATTAGCCATGCTTACATATTTTGAATGTTTTTACAATGGTATATGGGGCTTCCCCAGATGCTCAGTGCTAAAGAATCCTCCTGCCAATGCAGGAGACATAGGTTCAATCCCTAGTTCGGGAAGATCCCCCGGAGAAAGAAGTAGCAACCCGCTCTAGTATTTTTGCCTGGGAAATCCCATGTACAGAGGAGCCTGGTGGGTTACAGTCCATGGGGTCACAAACAGTCAGGCATGACTTAGCAATTAAACAACAAATTATTTAATACTCCTTCTTGACTAGATTTTAAAACTTTATAATCTCACTGTGTTCGGTAGATGGTCCATTTACAAAAGTATTCACATTTCAGCTCAAGAAATATCTACCATGCCTTTCTGGTAATTTCTCACATGTTTTATTTTCAATGAGTAATGTTCTGGTGAATGGCTTTCTACTAGAGTGTCCTAGCTACAGTAGAGTTAGACAAGCATCTGAGTACTATGTTCTAAGAACAACTGTGAGGCAACATGCATAATCACTCTAAGAACATGTATTTTTCAGTCCTAAGGAAAGGAACTATACATTAACTTGCCTATACTATGGTCACATGTGGGGAAGAGGTATGAAATGTTATTTTTGGTTTTATCTGCAGGAACATTGCCTTAATGGCCTTCCCCCAAATATATAACATTGTTCATTAGACAAACCCCCATATGCTAGCCATTCACACCAATCTAGCACCTGCTAGCTAAAAATTGAAATTACACACTAGAGAAAAAAGCAGTATAATCACATTTATTTTCTTGAACAAAATAAGAATAATGTATGGATTTTAAGAATCCAGCTATTTACCATTTACTTGAATTTTTATTCAAGAGGTTTGGGTTTAGAGGTTTTCTTTTCGTATTTTTTTTTAAGCATATGCAAGATTATATCTATAAATTTAGTTCACTATACTTTTTGTGTTTCCATGCCTTTAAGTTGCATTGCTTTAAATAGTATTGATAACTGACGTAGCAAAGAGCTCAAGTGTATTTAATGGCACACAATGTCTCACATTAGAAATTATTTTCTAATTTTTTATGTATGCATTTGTAATTTTAACATAAACAACACCTAACTGATGTTCTTGGATTACTTCAATAACATCAGAGTTCATCATTTCTCTCATTTCTTAAGGGTTAATGATGGACTCAAAATGTAATGGTTGACATTATTGACACTAAAACCAGGATCTGAGAAAGGTGACGGATTGGGTAGTAAACAGTGGCATCAATGATTTGCCACGTTTGGGGATACTACTTTGAAGAAAAATCTTGAATAGCAAATGAAAGTGAAATAGAGCCTAGGCTTCACTGTATAAAAGGAATGCTTTAATAAACTAGTTACTATTGTAAGAAGAAACTAAACTAAAACACAAGTAGACTTTTCTAATAGTTTCTTATATACTCACTTACATTGACTTATATTGAGCATCTGCGATGTGCTAGGCATTAACCTTGGTATTGTAGATATTGATACAAGTGAGCTATACCTTTCCCTTAATGCAACTTAGCCATGGAGCCAGATATGAATAATTTCAACCTAATGGGATGGTCTCACAGAGTACAGACAGCAGAAGGAAGCATTGGTGAAAACATCGCTCTTACCTTAGGTTTTTAGCATCTTCTCTTCCGTTTGCCTGGAACACATTTCTCCCCAGATAACTGAGACATTTATTGTCTCACTTCTTCCAGGTCTCTGTTTATGTCACTGTATCATTGATTCCACATTTAAACTTGTAGCCTCCTCCCCAGAATTCCTTTTCTTCTGCCTTTGCTCTAATTTTTTCATAGTATATACTTGTCTGTCTTATTTATTACAGTAATCCTAGAGCCTCTAACTGTGTAGCACAAGTGGCCACTCAATAAATGAATGAATGTATTTTGCTTGGCGAGTTTGGTTAGTCTTCATAGAGGCAGTGACACTTAAGCTGGGTTTTGAGGAAAAGTAGTTCTTAAGTCTAAGTCAGGTGGAGTTTTCAGCTGTGTGTCATGGTCTCCAGTTTGAGAACAGGTCAAGAATAAAAGGATTTTGTCTGGAAAGAAGCATAAATTCAGTGAGGAAGTATAAACTAACTTAGGCAAGACATAGAAAATATTAAAAGACTTCACAATCCAGTGTTCATTGCATAGAATAAATCCTAATGGTGTAGGACATTTAAGTAAGAAATAAACTAATACATTTCAAAGCAATTGGTAATGATTTCAGGAATCTCTGAAATAAATGTCGATATTATATACTTTTTATGAAAATCAGACTTTACAATTTATTTTTAATCCTCTGTTAGTCAAACTTCAAAGAATTTTTCTGTCAAAATAGGCAACAAAGACTCACAGTTTAAGATAGGGTCTATCAAACAGTGAATACAGGATATGAATTTCTGTGTTAATTACCTTCTGTTGTATGCCAGTCATTATGATGTCCTGTTGCATCTCTGTTTTACTGAACAATTTTCAGAGAATTAAAGTAATGCATATACACATTGAAAATTTGAAAAGCTTTTGTACAGAAAACATAAAATAAAATGTAACATAAAGGTGTAAATCAAGGTCAAATGCCACCCTTGCTATAAAAATGTTTTAAATTATAATAGAACTTTATTTTTTAGAAATAATTTAAATGTGACTCATTTTTATGCTGATAAAATATATGTGGATTTTGTCACAATGTTTCTGTAGTCATTATATAAATCAGTATTTTTATTTTAGGAAGTTATATAATTTATTCAGAAGAATTGAAGAATTTATGTCCTAGGCTTATTGTTTTGGCTAGCTGTATGATCGTGTGTAAGTTTCCAAATTACTTGTTTTTTTGTCAGTTTTGCTCATTAATTAAAATTGGAAATGACAATATCTGACATGCTGATCTCCAAGAGACTGGATAAAGTAGAAATGAACTAACACATGTAGAAGTGCTTTATACAAATACAAACATCTTTCTAATATAAGACATGAGTGTTTCAAAGCAAATTCAGTTTTACTTCTGGCAGTAGTTAAGTGATATATTTTAAGATAATATTTATTTTTTACTTTGGTTAATTTTTAATTTGAGATATAGTTCACATGCCATACAATTTACCCTTTTTGCGTGTGTAAGATTCAGTGGGTTTTAGTATACTCACAATGTTTTGTAACCATCATTACTAATTCCAGAATGTTTTCTTCACTCTAAAAAGAAACCATGTACCCATTAGCAGTCACTCCTAATTCAAGCTTCTCTATAAAGTGGTGATTTTTGAGGCATAATATTTTAAAGAACTTCTATTGAGCTGAGATTTATATGGCATGAGAAAAAACCCCACTAATAATGTATTATAGGCCATTGAGCAAAATGTCATAAATTAGAAATCAATACCTAGTGAATTTTATTAAGTTTTCTAATCATGGACTCCTGAGAAATGTAATTGAAAAAATACTATATTTCATGTTGACCATTCTATTTTGTGTTGCCTTTCATTTGTGTGTAAATGACAATTGGCATAGCAATGCGTGATGTAAAATAAGATTGTATTGGTACTGCAAAGCCTAATTCTGTCCATGTGAACAGAGAACCATGCATACTGATAGGAACCAGCCTGTTTTATTATCAAAAACCATATTAAATAATAAAACAGTTACACACATTTGAAGAAACAGAATTGCAGTATAAAGACTTCCATTTTTATCATGTAACTACTGTCAAGCTATGTAAAATATGTTGTTGTTGTTTAGTCACTAAATTGTGTGCAACTCTTATGAACCCATGGACTGTAGCCCCTAGCCTTCTCTGTCTATGAAATTTTCCAGGCAAGAATAATGGAGTGGGTTGCCACTCTCTTCTCCAGGGGATCTTCCCAACCAAAGAATCAAACCCACATCTCCTGCATTTGCAGCTGGATTCCTTATCACTGAGCCACCAAGGAAGCCCTGTAAAATATGACCTTTAAGAAACAAATGATAACCTAATCCTAAATAATACATCCTTTAAGATATTTTAATCATTGCCTTTTAAAATACTTTTATTCAGCTTAAAATTTCCCTTGGCAAATAAAATAGCCCTGTTTTTACCATACTCTCACAATTGCTTTCTTAATGAATGCTATATTTGCCACCCTTAAGTTTCTTTGATTCCCAACTTTGTGTGTGTGTGTGTGTTAATTTTATTTTATTTTTAAACTTTATAATATTGTATTGGTTTTGCCACTTTTAAAATAGATTTATTCTTTCCTGAAGTCAACAGACATACTTTGTTTAAGCATGTATTATTTGTACAGTAAGTATCATCATTTTGGTTGACATGAGTTTAATACATGAAAATGGCTCTTTATAAGAATGTAACATTTAAGTTTTGAAAATAAAGGCTTCTATTAGACAAGGAGAACATTTAAGTCAAACTTGCATAATATTAAGGGTGAAATTTCATCGCCTCTTAGTGACAGAGGTCTTAATTCTGCATCATTTGAAAGTGGTCGTATCCTAGTAACAATGCCAATAATAAACACATCATGCAAAAGTAAAAATGTAATAGTGAAATGAGCCATTGAAAGGAAGAGTCAGTGACCATATAATATTTTAGTTTCTATCATATCTAGTAGCAATCTGGTTAAAAAGAAATGACAGTTGCCCTGAAGGAAATAAAGTGGAGGTATTATTGTAGTAGTAGTTTGGAAAGAAAATTGCACTGTGTCTTGACTGGATTATTTCTCTATCCTCCCAAACTATCCCCACCTCTCAGTGGTGCTGCTTCTTGCCTTCTTTATACAAATTGAGTTTGTATCATCTAAACTCATAGGGCCCAGGGGCCCTTTCGTGACAGGGAGGAGGAGGAAAAGGGGAATTAGAAAAAGAAAATGTGACAGGCAGTTTTGAAAAGAGAAGCAATTTTCCTTGTGGGTCTGTTTCTAAATAGGAGTTCTTTAATGCACTATTTTGCTTCTGCAGAGCAGTCAGTCAGAATCAAGTGCACGCTTGTGCTGTTTTGCGGGGCTTGGCACTGACAGGTTTTACTTAGGAGGGGTAGGGATACAGGGGGATCGGATGTGGGGAAGTTAGTATTTTGGTTGTATCAGCCCTGAAGGCAGAGTTAGCACTTGCATTGGGACAAAAGTATTTGTAGTCATCAGATAACTTTGCAGTCAGCTTCAATAGCATCACTCTTTTCTTTTTTTTTTTTTTTTTTTTGGCAGCCAAGCTCTTAGTAGAACCATCTGTCTTTCTATTAGTATTTTTGAGGCCTGTTTTGAAGCCACTTTGCTTGGCAAAGTCATTTTCATCCTTGGAAACGATTTTTAAAAAAAGTTATGTGGCTTTTTGCCGAAGAAGACTACTATGTAAAAAATCCACATGGCTGTTCATTTTTGTTCTAAAGGAATATGGCTACTCGTCTTTGTCTTGAATCAAATGAAATTAGAGGTGATACAGCTCCAGTGTGACTGTTGAGAAGTGAGAGGAAGAGATTGCAATTTGAGCAGTGTTTTTATGTTCCTGTTTCACTCAATGAGATGGTCTTTAGTCTTCCTAGTAGATTAATTGGAAGATAAATTGACTCCTTTTTCTAAATTTTAGTGTAGGGTTTGTTTTTTGTTTTTTGTTTTCATTTTCTAAATACCACTTCATTGGGTAGGATAAACTTACAAATTGACTTTCTATTATATGAAGTGATAAAACACAGGCTATTAGTGGTCATTGAGGACCCTATGCCTCTTCTTGCTAATGGTGGAAAGTCAGCTTTGTCATCTTGGTTACTCCAGTTTGGGTAATTATATCCTGCCTACCTAAACCCCTCTTGTCATCTCATTTGGATATTATATTTTCCATTTTCTCAAAAACTGCTGTAGAGTATCGTTGTGTGCTTCTAAACAGCTGCTGTGCTCCCCACCAAAGGTGGCTGAATTTCAGCTGGAGGTGAGCTGATCCCTATAGACCACATGTGCTTGAATACTATAATACTCACCGGACTAAATTTTTGCAGAACATTTGAAAAGTTCCGATTTTACATTTTGTTTGTAATTGCGCTGACTTAAATCATAAAACTGCCTTTCATTTTAACATTTGTGTATGCCATTTAAACAAGTCTTCTATCACAACTTCTGTATTTTGAGCTCTCACACAAACTGCTCCTTAGTTTCATGGAATAGTCTTTATAGTTTTCTGATTCCTATAGTTTTCTCAACTTAGAAATGCCTTCCAGGCCTCTCTTCCTTTAGAAGAGAAATTTAGAAATTTAGGAATTTAGAAAATCTAAATTCCTTTAGATTTTCCTGGGTAAATCTAAAGCCCATTGCTGTTCAAAAGCAGCTTTGATTTCCTCATAACCTATCCTTGCTGAAGGCCCCCCTATCCCCCTGCCTTTCCCCCACCTGTATGCTGAAATTCATCTTCTCTGATTATCAAGCACAGTGACCAGAAACTCACAAAAGGGAAGACTGACAGCATCAAAATTCTCACTGTCTCTCCTCAGGTGCTAGCCTTTTCCTTTGCCCTTTTTAATCATCTGTGATGATCATCTTTCTTTTTCTTTTCTCACCATAATCATCCCAAACTTCCATACCTTCTCTGAACTCACTTCCTCATTCCCAGCGTCTCTCATTTTCAGGATATGATCTTTGCCTTCAACATTGAGAAAATTTCTTCCATCAGACCTGGTTTTCCTTAACTTCTCATATCCTTGCCTGTAGAACATTATCTGCTTATCCACTTGTGTGGCTCCAATCCTCAGGGCCTGGAGAAGGAGATGTTGTTCCCAGTTGAAATGAATCTCTACACCTCCACCTTGCCTTTCATCCTCCTCGGCAGCTGTGGCCCACCAAGTAACTTCTCTTTCCTACATTTCAAATTCTCAGTATCCACTTGCACCTTTCAGCTAATAAATGTGCTACTGCCTAAAACTCTGCTACTGAAGTAAAATAAAATCTCTGCATCCCTATGCAGCTGTCATCAAATGTCTCTCCTGACATCTCATCCAACCTTCTCTGAAGAATTATCTACATTTGCCATCTCCTTTTTCTTGCCTGTTGTTCAGTGTTTGGGCTTCTCTGGTGGCTCAGATGGTTAAGACTCTGCCTGCAATGTGGGAGACCCAGGTTTGATCCCTGGGTCAGGAGGATCCCCTAGAGAAGGAGCTGGAAACCCACTCCCAGTATTCTTGCCTGGAGAATCCCATGGACAGAGGAGTTTGGCAGGCTACAGTCCATGGGTCTCAAAGAGTCAGACACGACTGAAGACTAATACACACATTCAGCGCTCAACCTTTAGGAATATGCTATCTTCCATTCTAATAAATTTGATATTGTTAGATTTACCACTCTCTTCTAATTAACAATTTCAACAATATTTTGTCTCTAAAATACTCTTTCTACAGCACTTTTCACTGAGACAATCAATCTTAGTATTTTACCTCAGTCTTAGTATTTCATTGGTTTTTGTGGTACTGTACTTATGATTTTCATCATTCTTATCTTACCTCTTTGTTCTTAGACTCCTCTTCCTCAGCCCTTTGTTGAATTATTTTTGTGACCCAGATGATTTTAAGCTGTCTTCTCTTTATCCTTCAAACCCTCTTTATAGATTATTTAGTCAACTCTCATCAACAAGTGATTCCCCAAACCATAGGCTCTAAAAATGTCTTTCACTAGCTTCAGATGGGAGTATCAATCTGCTTATATCTGCTGGTATGATATCTCCAGTGGAACATTACTTTGACACCTCTAACACATATGTTCAGAACCATGTTCATATCTTTCTATGAAAGAAATCATTACCCCTAATGCTTTGTTTGTTTTTACCAGTATAAATAGTTACCTAGACTAGACACTGAGAATTATCTTTGACTCTGTCCTCTTCTCCTTTTCTTATATATATATATAGTTTCTTTTTTTCTTTTAGGTACAGAGATTTCTTACATACTCATACACGTGTAACCTCTGCATCATCAACACCTACCTAGTCTCCACTTTGCTTTGCCTTTCAAATCTCTCCTCCATATACCCACCAGGGTATCCCACCTAAACTACATCCAGCAGAGCTTACAGGGGAAACTCTGTATCTGGTTTCTTTTTCTGTTACACAGACTGATAGATGCCAACTTTCTAACACTGATTCTTCCTTATATCTTTTGCTCTTCTACACTGCTTGGTTTTTCCAAGCTATGGTTTTTCCAGTAGTCATGTATGGATGTGAGAGTTGGACTATAAAGAAACCTGAGCACCAAAGAATTGATACTTTTGAACTGTGGTGTTGGAGAAGAGTCTTAAGAGTCCCTTGGACTGCAAGGAGATCCAACCAGTCCATCTTAAAGGAAGTCAGTCCTGAATATTCATTGGAAGGACTGATGCTGAAGCTGAAACTCCAATACTTTGGCCACCTGATGGGAAGAACTGACTCATTTGAAAAGACTCTGATGCTGGGAAAGATTGAAGGCAAAAGGAGAAGGGAACAACAGAGGATAAGATGGCTGGATGGCATCACTGACTCAATAGACATGAGTTTGAGTAAACTCTGGGAGTTGGTGATGGACAGGGAGGCCTGGCATGCTACAGTCTATGGTGTCGCAAAGAGTTGGACACGACTGAGCAACTGACCTGAACTGAACTGAACTGAACACTGCTTGGTAGCTTCCCTCTCACATGATTTTTTTTTTTTAATCCCTGATAATTTGCTCATTTCTCATCTCCTCTGCTTAAAATTCATTCCTCATACTCCCACCTTTTTGCCTGGTGAACTCCTGCTTATTTGTTCAGAGTCTGTATCTCCTGGACCTATCTCCATGAAGCCTACCTTAAATTCTGGCTATGTTAGGAGTTTCTAGTTTGTACTTTCAGAGTATATCACATACAAGTCTCTGTTGTTGAACTAACACCAGTGTTTTCTAGTTAACTATCCCTTTGCCTCACCAGACTCAGGACTTCTATAGAGCAGATATTGTGTGTGAATTCATCTTTGTATTCCTAGTTACCAAAAAAGTGTGCATTCTATTACAGTTAGTAAAAATGTTGATTGAATGAATAATAAACAGACCTATGGGACTAGAAGCTAAATTAATAACCTTAAATATCTACCTGGTATATTAGTTTCATGGAACCCAATGTAAGATTTTGCAGTAGAATATTTACATAAAATCCTGGAGAAGGAAATGGCAACCCACTTCAGTATTCTTGCCTGGGAAATCCCATAGTCAGAGAAGCCTGGTTGGCTACAGTCCAAGGGGTGGCAGAGAGTCGGACCCAACTTAGTGACTGAGCATGATTTACCTAAAATATAAAATATTTCATTATTATTCATAATTGGTAAGTGTTTAGTCATTCATTTACAAGTGTGATAAAGTGATTATGGTGGATTCATTAGATTTTAGGGGTCAAGATTACATTCAGAATCTATGTGGTAGAATTATAGAAAGTGTTAAAACATAATATTCCATCTTAAAGTTTAACATATATAGGAAGTAGCCTCTAAAATTCATTATGTGTTATTCTAACGTGAATATCATGCCCCCGCTAAGAACACCAAAATTTTGTGACAAAAGTATTTTCCTAAAACTTAATTATACATGTCACATGTTTTGCAAACCTTAATTAGGAGCTTAAAGGGATTTCATCCATTAAGTAAAGGAAAATAAAGTTAACAGTGAATAGTACTTGGAAGTAGTCAAAATTGGCAAATATATAAGAATAAATTACTAAACTTATTGCATTGATTTTAGAATTTACCCAGGAAACATTGTACTGTTTTGATGTGATATGATGTGTCCTTTTCTTCCAAAGTTTGGCTAATTTTTAGCAACAGGGAGCTAAAAATTACATAAGATACAGCAATAATACAGTTGATGCTCATTATTTGCACTACTTATGTTCTATAAAGGTGACATGAACACTGAATTAGCAGATGCTGAGCAACTGCTTCTAAAGGAAACACAGACTTATGCTCTGAGGAGCCTTTGGTTGCACTATTTACATCAACTGATCAATACATGTACTTGTTTTATGTGTGTTTCTGTTTAAAGACAACTTATTAATATGTATTATTGATTCTGTGTGCATTTTAAACAGCAAAATCATCAAAATTTCTTGCTCCCTTGCACAGGTCTGTAAGTGATCACAAAAGCACTAGTACGAGTAAACTTGGGGAGGGTACAAGCAAATTTCAGTGAGTAGGCAAATTGGCAAATACAGAATCTGCCAATAAGGAGGATGAACTCTATTGAAATGTGGTTTTAGTTGCATAGATGAATTAACCACAGATCTTGGATTGTGTATGTTTTACCGTTTACTTTATTCTGAAAACAGTTTAGTACAGTGCTATGTAATCTGTCCTATAATATTCTAAAATAAACACATCATTGGGGCTATGAAATTAGGTTTATTTTTTATTTTAGTTTTTCCTTTCCCTTGTAGTTCCTTCTGTTCCCCACCCCCAGTTCTTCCCAAGTGTTGGAAAAGTGTACTAGATTATTAGGAGATGAGTTTCAATGTTAACTTTGGGATCTTGAACAATTTATTTGGCCAAACTAAGTCTCATTTATTTATCAGCACAATGACTGTATTATGCCAGATAATTTTGAAGATCTTTCTCAGTCTTGAAAGTATTATTTTACATATGTGGATCTTGGAAAATTATGGCACTAAAAAATTTTAATACTAAAGCAAAATATTTTTTTAAATTATAGTAAAATAACAGGTTTTAAAAGCCCCAAAATTTATTGTAATTTATTCTTTAAAATACTAAAATGTTTACCTGAAAGATTATTTTAAATTAAACTAGAACACTTTCTAACACCATACACAAAAATAAACTCAAAATGGATTAAAGATCTAAACATAAGACCAGAAACTATAAAACTCCTAGAGGAGAACATATGCAAAACACTCTCTGACATACATCACAGCAGGATCCTCTATGACCCACCTCCCAGAATATTGGAAATAAAAACAAAAATAAACAAATGAGATCTAATTAACCTTAAAAGCTTCTGTACATCAAAGGAAACTATTAGCAAGGTGAAAAGACAGCCTTCAGAATGGGAGAAAATAATAGCAAATGAAGCAACTGACAAACAACTAATCTCAAAAATATACAAGCAACTCCTACAGCTCAACTCCAGAAAAATAAACGACCCAATCAAAAAATGGGCCAAAGAACTAAATAGCATTTCTCCAAAGAAGACATACAGATGGCTAACAAACACATGAAAAGATGCTCAACATCACTCAGTATCAGAGAGAAATGCAAATCAAAACCACTATGAGGTACCATTTCACACCAGTCAGAATGGCTGTGATCCAAAAGTCTACAAGTAATAAATGCTGGAGAGGGTGTGGAGAAAAGGGAACCCTCTTACACTGTTGGTGGGAATGCAAACTAGTACAGCCACTATGGAGAACAGTGTGGAGATTCCTTAAAAGACTGGAAATAGAACTGCCTTATGATCCAGCAATCCCACTGCTGGGCATACACACTGAGGAAACCAGAAGGGAAAGAGACACGTGTACCCCAATGTTCATCGCAGCACTGTTTATAATAGCCAGGACATGGAAGCAACCTAGATGTCCATCAGCAGATGAATGGATAAGAAAGCAGTGGTACATATACACAATGGAGTATTACTCAGCCATTAAAAAGAATACATTTGAATCAGTTCTAATGAGGTGGATGAAACTGGAGCCTATTATGCAGAGTGAAGTAAGCCAGAAAGAAAAACACCAATACAGTATACTAACGCATATATATGGAATTTAGAAAGATGGTAACAATAACCCTGTGTACGAGACAGCAAAAGAGACAATGATGTATAGAACAGTCTTATGGACTCTGTGGGAGAGGGAGAGGGTGGCAAGATTTGGGAGAATGGCATTGAAACATGTAAAATATCATGTATGAAACGAGTTGCCAGTCCAGGTTCAATGCATGATACTGGATGCTTGGGGCTGGTGCACTGGGACGACCCAGAGGGATGGTATGGGGAGGGAGGAGGGAGGAGGGTTCAGGATGGGGAACACATGTATACCTGTGGCGGATTCATTTTGATATTTGGCAAAACTAATACAATTTTGTAAAGTTTAAAAATAAAAAAATAAAAAAAAAAAAGAAAAAACATGTAGGAGGTCACAGCATTTAAAAATAAATAAATTATTTGAGTATGAATGAATTACCTGGATAAAAACTGTCACACACACAAGTAGAGAGATTTATGTACATGCAGTAACCAATTAAACAGTATAACAAAAAAATTAACTTTTCAATAGCAATATAAATATTTTTAAAAACCTTAGAAATAAAATTACCAAGGAAAATACAATAAGTATTTGAAGAATCTAATAAATTGAAAGATATAACCTGCCATCAAGCAATTAGGTTAATGAATTCAATAAGGAATTCCATATCCTAAAATTAATATGGAAAAATAAATGTAAATAAAACCAGGAAATACTTGAGAAAGAAAATAATGATAGAATACTAATATCTGCAAAGCTGTAATAATTAAAACATTATTAGAACATGGATAGGCAAGTCTGTCTGTTCAGTACAGATGTAATATATTTCCAGTATTCCTGTATTACTTTGATATTTCTTCATGCATGCATATTCCCAAGAATCATGGATTTATCTTAATGTATGTGACCTTTTATCCATATCTTAAGAACAGGAACACAAAGCAGCTGGTTTTTCATGCTGCCATTTTTCTCCAGTGAAACTGAATTCCTTTCTGGTTGTTAAAGAACTTTGTTGTCCACAGGCCTTTTGTGGACATTTGGAGTTGGTGCGCACAGAAGAAATTACATAGATAGAATTATATAATACATTCTTCTTCTTTATTTATGAATTATTAATTCATATAATAATTAAGATGCTGCTCTAAGTTGCAATTATAAATAAGTTACAACCTCTTTCCTAAATGAGCTCGTAGGTCTTAAGGGAGACGCAAGTTATACAAGTAACTATTATTCAATACATTAAGTATTGTATTATTTATTGTAAGTATTGTAAGTATTTGTGAGATTTAAGAAGTAACAATTGTTTCTGCCTGAAAACTGGCATCATAAGAAAGAAATACTTCACAGGCAAAGGCATTATGTGGGTCTCAAAAGCCTTTGAAAAATAAGTAGAATTTTTTGCCAAGAAGAAAAGGAAAAGAGAAATTGCTAAAAACAGAGGAGAAAAATACTTTTGGGTCTCTTCAAGCGTGGAAAAGTACCATGTATGCAAGGAAGTCTTCATGATCCATTGAGACAAGAGTACAGGATATATGAAGGAGGGCAGAAAAATGGCTGAAAAGATGGAGTAGGAACACACTGTGAATAAACTTGAATAATATGTAGAAGGATTTGGTCATTATTCTCTTAGTGAAAGCAAACCATCCCAAAGCTTTTCATAAGAGGAGCATGTGAAATACAGATACAAGGCTCGTTTAGAAAGAACTCTATAAGGAATATAGTTTAATATCCTCTCAGCACCAGACCTGTAAGAGGCAGAGTCTCCCTTTCAAATACTTGTATACCTGAAGTTGACGTAGTTGCCTATAGAAGTGAAAGTTTAGTCACTCAGTCGTGTCCAACTCTTTGCGACCCCATGGACATGAAATTCTCCAGGCAAGAATGCTGGAGCGGGTAGCCATTCCCTTCTGCAGGGACTCAGGGATCGACTAAGGGATCGAACCTGGGTCTCCTGCAGAGCAGGCAGATTCTTTACCGTCAAGGCAAAACAAGAAGACCAAAAAAAAAAAAAAAAACCTGTTGACAATGACTTCAGCATTCTTTAAGACAGTACTTCTCAAACCTGGATGCACATTGGAATCATCAGGGGGACATTAAATAAGGCTGATGGCTGGGTCTCACTCCTGTTGGTTCAGTCTGGAAACAGTCTGGGCACTGAGTATTTTTCAGAGCTTGCCGGTGATTCTAAAATGCACATTCAAGTTTAAGAACTACTTCACTAAAACAAGAACCTATTGTTTCTGCAATTGTGCAAGTTATTTTCCCCAAATTTTAAGGTCTCTGAAGTTTGGATGCCTCTTCTAACCCTTGTATACATTCCATTTGAAGTTCCTTTCTTCTTATCTCTAAAGTGCTCATTAAATTTATAACCATCTTATAAATCATTTAACCAATGGTGTCTCAGAAAGACAATGTACTATATAAAATATAATGACTTATTTCCAATCAAGGAAATATGAAGGATACAGTGTAGCTGGTGATAACCCTTAACCAGTATGGCTGGTTTGTTGCTTGTTTCTTTGTTTGATTGTTATTCTGGTCTATGTCCTCTTCTTACACAGAACCAGCCCCCATGCTGTTTTTTCTTCAAATGTCTCCCATTATTCCAGGCCACTTTTTCCTGCTCAGCATGCAGTCTCTAATTTTAATTAATTGTTTTCCAGTGGTTTCTTAATAAGGTTTATCTTTTCCCCAGTATGTTCAAAAAATTTTGGCTGTAGTTGTTATAACATCTACAACCTTCAGCTCTAACCTTAAAACATTGTCTTTTTGTTTTCTGGTTGTGTTGTTCACCTTATTTCACTCTGGTGGCAGTGATAGATAGGTTTTAAAATACTTTTTGCTAAAAGAAATGCTTTCCAGTTTGGAGTCGTTTCTGAAAACTGATTTCTCATTCTTTAGTGCTCCTTTCTCTTTCTGCCTGGCTGGCTGGCTGGCTGGCTGGCTCTTTCTCTCTCTCTCCCCAGCCCCCATCCTCATCATGCCTTGTCTCTCTCTCTCTTTTTCCCTCTCTCTCTCAATGTTCCCCACTCCCCACCAACACCACCACTCACCAACCAAAATCTCAGAAATATCTCAGAGGTTTAGTATGAAAGATGAAATGAAGGAGAAACTGAGGGTAGACTTTTGAAATGAGAAATGAGAATAAGAATTGTGTGTCCTAAGAATATCAGTGTGAGAAAGGGAAATCAAGTCTGGGAGATATTTCAGAGTTGCTGTTAAGGTTAGCAACTGAATGAATTTGTTTTGCATTTTTGATTTGTGTATGTGCTTGTTTTACATTTAACTGTTATCTGCACTGTAATATAAGCTCCATGGGCATAGGATCTTGGTTGTCTTGTTCAGTACAGTGTCTGTACTACCTAGCTCATTTTCTTATACATAGTATGTGTTCATAAAATAGTTATTTTCCAAATAACTGCATTAATGTGAGGGAAAAATAGTAAAGGAGAGCAAAATGTCAGAGGTGTGATTTTTAGCATGATTATACATTCTCATTCATATGTTCATTGACAAACACTAACCAGTAACCATGTCCACCAGAGAAATCTGGTTGAAATATTTGGAAAACTATCTTAAATATTTCAGTAAATGACAACCTCTGCATTTAATAATATTGTGACATAGCTGCAGAAATTGCTGCATTAGTTTATATTTCTAGAAATTATTGTTCAATTCAAAGAAAATAGTGATTCCTTTGTATTAGATTATTGAATTATATGAATCCCACATTCTGAGAGTGACACATGAAAATTAAAGTGTGTTCAAAGATGGCAACCAAAACAGAGGTCATATGATTTGAAAGTGAAAGAGAAAGTCACTCAGTTGTGTCCGAATCTTTGCAACCCCATAGACTATACATACAGTTCAGTTCAGTCACTCAGTCGTGTCCAACTCTTTGCGACCCTATAGACTGCAGCACGCCAGGCCTCCCTGTCCATCACCAACTCCGAGAGTTTACTCAAACTCATGTTCATTGAGTCGGTGATGCCATCCAATCATCTCATCCTCTCTCGTCCCCTTCTCCTCCTGCCCTCAATCTTTCCCAGCATCACGGTCTTTTCCAGTAAGTCATTTCTTCGCATCAGGTGGCCAAAAGATTGGAGTTTCAGCTTCAACATCAGTCCTTCCAATGAACATTCAGGGCTGTTTTCCTTTAGGATTTGTTGGATCTCCTTGTAGTCCAAGGGACTCTCAAGAGTCTTCTCCAACACCACAGTTCAAAAGCATCAATTCTTCAGCACTCAGCTTTCTTTACAGTCCAACTCTCACATCCATACATGACCACTGGAAAAACCATAGCCTTGACTAGACGGACCTTTGTTGGCAAAGTAATGTCTCTGCTTTTTAACATGCTGTCTAGGTTGGTCGTAACTTTTCTTCCAAGGAGTAAGTGTCTTTTTATTTCATGGCTGCAGGCACCATCTGCAGTGATTTTGGAGCCCAAGAAAATAAAGTCAGCCACTGTTTCCACTGTTTCCCATCTATTTGCCATGAAGTGATAGGACCAGATGCCGTGATCTTAGTTTTCTGAATGTTGAGCTTTAAGCCAACTTTTTCACTCTCAAATTTTACTTTCATCAAGAGGCTTTTTAGCTCCCCTTCACTTTCTGCCATAAGGGTAGTGTCATCTGCATATCTGAGGTTATTGATATTTCTCCCAGCAATCTTGATTCCAGCTTGTGCTTCTTCCAGCCCAATGTTTCTCATGATGTACTCTGCATATAAGTTAAATAAGCATGGTGACAATATACAGCCTTAACGTTCTCCTTTTCCTATTTGGAACCAGTCTGTTGTTCCATGTCCAGTTCTAACTGTTGCTTCCTGACCTGCGTACAGATTTCTCAAGAGGCAGGTTAGGTAGTCTCGTATTCCCATCTCTTTCAGAATTTTCCACAGTTTATTGTGATCCACACAGTCAAAGGCTTTGGCATAGTCACTAAAGCAGAAATAGTTGTTTTTCTGGAACCCTCTTGCTTTTTTGATGATCCAGCAGATGTTGGCAATTTGATCTCTGTTTCCTCTGCCTTTTCTAAAACCAGCTTGAACATCTGGAAGTTCACGGTTGATGTATTGCTGTAGCCTGGCTTGGAGAATTTTGAGCATTACTTTGCTAGCGTGTGAGATGACTGCAATTGTGTGGTAGTTTGAGCATTCTTTGGCATTGCCTTTCTTAGGGATTGGAATGAAAACTGACCTTTTCCAGTCCTGTGGCCACAGCCAAGTTTTCCAAATTTACGGTGGCATATTGAGTCCATCACTTTCACAGCATCATCTTTTAGGATTTGAAATAGCTCAACTAGAATTCCATCACCTCCACTAGCTTTGTTCATAGTGATGCTTTCTAAGGCCTTCTTGACTTCACATTCCAGGATGTCTTGCTCTAGGTGAGTGATCACACCATTGTGATTATCTGGGTCATGAAGATCTTTTTTGTACAGCTCTTCTGTGTATTCTTGCCACTTCCTCTTAATATCTTCTGCTTCTATTAGATCCATATCATTTCTGTCCTTTATTGAGCCCGACTCCAGGCCAGAATACTAGAGCGGGTAGCCATTCCCTTCTCCAGGGGATCTTCCCAATCCAGGAATCAAACCCTGGTCTCCCTCATTACAGGTGGATTCTTTACCAGCTGAGCCACCAGGGAAGCCCAAGAGTACTGGAATGGGAAGCCTATACTATCTCCAGCAGATCTTCCTGACCCAGGAATCGAACCAGGGTCTCCTGCATTGCAGGTGGATTCTTTACCAGCTGAGCCACCAGGGAAGCCATATGGTTTGAGGAATGGTTCAGTTGCCTGAAAGAAGATAGATGACAAAAAAGTCTAGGACAGAGAAGGATCCAAGGAACCAAATCATAGACATAGTTTTGACCCGTCCCCATCCCATTCCATGGCCATGGCAAATCAGTTCTCTTTTGGCCCCAGTTGCCTCTTCTATTAGAGGCTTCCCAAGAGGCGCAGTGGCAAAGAGTCCTCCTGCCAATGCTAGAGGTGCAAGAGACACAAATTGGATCCCTGGGTTAGAAAGATGCTTTGGAGAAGGGAATGACAACCCATTCCAGTATTCCATGTACAGAAGAGCCTGGTGGACTACCGTCCACGGACTTGCAAATAGTCAGACGCAGTGGAGCATACATGTGCGCGTTAAGGTTCACACACACATACCACTTCTGTAAAGAATAGAGAAAGTCTTAATACTCTCTAAGCTTTCTTCCAGATCTTTTATTCAAACATTAAAAAACTCAAAATTACGCATGAACATGAGAATTATCTTCAAGTAGTGAAGAACCTATAAAATGGTACAGTTTAGTTAATTTTGTTTTAGAAGGTAGAATTAGTCCAACAGATGGGATTTATAAAAGGAGATTTTAGTTCAACCTAACTGATACTTTTAAAATCATTATATTAATGCAATAGGAAAAGACTTGTAGTGTGAAGCATCAATAGATACTTCACCACTGTCAAGGATATATGTAGGGAAATTATTCATCAGGTTAGAAAGTGAACTTGATATCACCTTCCAGGTATAGTATTTAGTATTCTGAATCTGCTGTCTAAAGCAGTCCCAAGGCAGTCTCACGTCCAGTGTTCTAGCAAACTTGTATATTGAACTGAATATTTTTTTTCCCTTTTATCATAAAATAAGGAGGGTTGGGAAGCATGGAATGTCAAGACTTCTTCTCTTTGATTCGCTCTAATACGTTCAGCAGGTTCAAGGTCAACTGCCGCCATTAATGATTCCCGTATTCCCTCCCGATCAACGGACACTGGCTGCAGCTGCCCAGCAAGGATTCCTCCTTCCTCCAGGCTTCAGCTATAAGGCTGGATGTAGTAAGTACCGTTGATTTTTCATTTGGGAGTGGGTGGAGGGCATGTCTTTAGGCAATTTAATATTCCTGCCACACCAAGAAATGAGATCAGCCGTATAGCATTTTTATTTTAAAGGGGAAATACACGGAAAATGAAGAAAAGGGTTTATGTTGATATTTAAGTGCCTAAAGTATTTCTGTGTTTCTGAAGCCAATATTTGTTTTTTATAATTTGGTTTCATAACTTTTATTTCCAGTGTATTCCTAAAATATGAGTATGATTTCCAGGTTGAATTTATTTTTACACAGGTAAAATAGGAATATCCCCGGCTTCCCTAGTAGCTCAGATGGTGAAGAATCCACCTGCAGTGTGGAAGACCTATATATGATCCCTGGGTAGGGAAGATCCCCTGTAAAAGGGAATGGCAACCCACTCCAGTATTCTTGCCTGGAAAATTCCATGGCAGAGGAGCCTGGCAGGCTTCAGTCCATGGGGTCACAAAGAGAAGACAGGAATATGCAGTTTAATAGGTTTCCATTGTGGAGAAGGCAGTGGCAACCCACTACAGTACTCTTGCCTGGAAAATCCCATGGACAGAGGAGCCTGGTAGGCTGCAGTCTACAGGGTTGCTAAGAGTCCGGCACGACTGAGCGACTTCACTTTCACTTTTCACTTTCATGCATTGGAGAAGGAAATGGCAACCCACTCCAGTGTTCTTGCCTGGAGAATCCCAGGGACAGAGGAGCCTGGTAGGAGGCCGTCTATGGGGTCACACAGAGTCGGACAGGACTGAAGCGACTTAGCAGCAGCAGCATCAGCAGGTTTCCATTGTGGTTTAAAATAAACCCAAGTTTCCTAACGTGAATTAGCTGGCCTTCTATTATCCATCTCCTCCCTATATTTACAGCCTAGTTTCTCACTGGTATTCTTTTAGCTCTTAGACCAAACCATACTCTCTTAACCTGTGAACTGAATTGTCTGGGTTCACTCTCCTTGGTGTCGTGAACCTCTTCCAACTCAGACCAGGGAAGGCTGGCCTGAACTAGTTAGATCCCTTTCTCCAGGTTCCTTTGGACCCTGTATATTTTCTTCCACTTCAATTGTAAACTGAGGGCCAGTGCACCTTCTGTTTCATTTATTGTTATAGCTAAAGTTTTAGTACAATATTCAACTATTTGTTGAATGAATTAATGAGCATTCGTTACAAACCAAAAAAAAGGCATTTTTATACTGATAGTGTATATTGAGATGACTGTTTCTATTGCTTATTAACTTTAGTCGCCTGTGTTTATGACCATTTTTTTTAACCAAAATCAAAATTCTACACTGTTTTGGAAACAATCTAATACTTTATTTTCCAAAATTCAGATACTCAAAATGCAAACTATAATCTGTAGATAAAAATAGTAACAAATTCCAAAGAGAGTCTAGGCTGCTAAGCTAAGTATCTTCCGGAACATCATTATCATGCTCAAAAAATACAGAGAAAGCAAGTATATTGAAGTATTTTCATAGATCAAAGTAGAATACCATTGAAAACAATTAGCAAAATATTATCACTTTATATGTTTATATAGAATATTTTGGAAGTTCCAGTAGATTTTGTTTCATTTATATGTTAATAAATTGTCCCATTAACATCCTGCTATGCTTCAACACTTACTGCATTTCAGAAATTTGTTGAATATTACTAGAAATCAGATATACTTCCTGCTAAATGATGTCTTGAAATTTCATATTTAACATTCATTTCTAGTTTTCACACCTTCCTTTGTACAGTATTGAAGAAGTGGGATGTAATTCTTTAAATATATAGAGCCATAAATATGAGTAGATGCACCTATGGAGTCTAGGTAAAAACGAACTGAACTGAGGAGTTTCAGAATTCAGACTTGTAAGGCACTTTGTTCTTTACAGTTTTTAACATGGCTTTTGAATATCTTTCTCTTTGGTTTCCTATGTTTTAAGATGGTGTTTTCACTCTGGATCTTTAATTTATTCATTTAATATGTTTGTCACATAATTATGTCTTTGTAGACTGATTCATCCAGAAACACCAGCTTCCTTTTTTTTAACTAAGGACTACATTTATATTCTAAATGTTTAAATTCTAAAAATCACTTAAATTTTAAGAAGAAAATTTTAAATTCTATCACTACATTAATTTCTGAATTTTTAATTGTAAAATATTTTTTGCTTCCATGTACCTAAGGAATTACTATTCACATTAAATGCATGTTGCCAATGTGTTTTTTTGTAGCTTTGGTTACTAAAGTTAAAGAAAAAATGCTTTTAAAAATCAGATTGCCTCAGATTGCACCTGCAGTACATACGTATAGACCAGTTCTGTTTTCCAAAAAGAAATGTTTTAAGCAACTGTAAAAATAAGTCTCATTTTCAGATACTTGAAGAGAAAACCTCATTGAGTGTGAACAATAGTATAACTATGGACCTGGAAAAGGTCAGGAACACCTCTCCCTCACTCCCATTTGATGAGTTGGCATAGTGAACTTGTTCAGTGTTCGTGTAATGTGGCATGGAGAAATACATCCCTTCCTAAAGTTATTGGTATATCAACCATTTGATATTTATACCTTCAGTGCTTAAAGTTATAAATGATACCACATCTTTAGTATGTTTGGAAATAAAATAGGATAAAATCTCTACAGCTGCTGGCACGCTTGAAACTACAGTCATGCCAAACTCTGAATCTAAGATGAAGCCAGTAGCAAAATAAAGTGCCACCCTTGTTGACACGCTCATGCTCTGAGTCAGTTTGAGTTGAGGAGCTAGGTGGAAGCGATAAATAGTCCAGACTATTTCCTCCATAATCATGTATCAGGAGAGGAATTGAGATAGGGAAAGAAGCAAATCTCTCCATCATCCCTCTTCAGTGGGACTTCCTATTTTATCCCCCACCCTCAAATTTTCTGTCATTTGTGACATGTCTGGCTCTCATTTGTTTTCAGTAATAGTACATAGTTTTTAATGACAGTGACACTGACTAAATCCATCTTGATTTTAGTCCCAAGCAAATATGAAAGATAAACTATTTTTAATATACTCAAATGCTTTTCATCAATCCATTCAAGAAGGTACTGATGATACATTTTTCTATTTAAACTTGATGTGTCTTGATAAATACAATTAAATAAATAAAATTTGAAACTACCCAAGAAAGTTAAAATAATATCAATGGGGAAAAAATAAAATTACAAGTTGGGTTACCTAACCATCATACATTGAGTTAGTATCTCCTATTTTCCAAAAAGAAGTTTTTCATTGAAAATAAAGGTATTTTGCCTATAATGAATATAATTGTAGAAATATGGTGTGGAATGGACACCTACAGAATATCGTTACTAGGATTTCTCTCAACTACTAGAAAGCATGTCATTAAACAATGTACAAATAAATAGCACAGCCAGAGACTTCAGAGCAAAGTGGGTAGATAGAAAAGAAGTTTTATTGAATGTTGTAGTCTACTCTTATCTATGAATATGTAGATCAGTTTGCAAATGTTGATATATCACCAGAATTTTAGTTGTTTTGGCATTTGCTCTTAGTAAAAATCAATCATGAACCCACACTTCTCCATGTATCTCTATCTAGTTATTGTTTTTCTTACTTATGTCTTAAAATGTAAAAATACTTCCAGACTTCTAAGGTAAAATAATGGTATATTATTAAATTGAGCACTTTTAATATATGCAATAACTGGAAAACAGTTGTGTAAAAACACTGCTTTAATCAATCAACTCAATTCAGAGACTATTTCATTCAGGAAAAAATAAATGATCTTTATTTTTAACTAATAAGTTCTATGAAAATTGTCAATTCAGTTGTTATATGTAAACACACCCCAGATTTTATATTATATAATCTAAGATCCCAATTTTAAATTATATTTGTGGATATTAGCTCATTTTAAGTAGAAAGCAATCATTAAAGCCCTTGGAAATTAATTTGAAAAACTAAATAATGAAGGTTCAAATTCTGAATTATAAAATAAATGTAATCTACAAATGAGTTGGTTCGAGTACACTTTGGATGGTTGAAAACTTCACAGACACAGTCCATTTGCTTCTGCTGGAAAGACTGAGTGGAATTCTGAGCTCTCAACCAAAGACTTGAACCTGTGAACTGCAAAGCTTGTATCCAGTAGATATTTTTGAAATAAAATGTGCATACCTTTTGTACCTGTAGACCTATTTTATGTTGGCAGGAAGACTTTTGTCCTGGCTCACCATAGAAAAAAATCTATGAAAATTTAAAATTATTTTGAAGATGTCTGTTGGTTTTAGCTCAACAGTTTAGACTTGAGAAAGACATTTGAGATAAGGTGATTGAAGGCCATAAGTTTGGTCAATACCAATTTCTCTGACCCCAACTTTCAGTTCTCTTTTTGTTACACACAGCTTCCTCATACCCTGTCTCGCACTCAGGTTAAGCACTGTTCCTTCAGAGCATATATTTGATAGGCAGAAATAAAAGGAAGAAGTTCTTCTCTTTTTACTAATGACTGTAGTCCTCTGCCTCTCTCCTTTCTATTTCAGTGTAAAACTTCTAGCCATGTAAATCTACGAGATGCTTTAGAAATTTTGGACAGGAAGATATTTTATGTGGAAATTTTCAAAAATCTACAGGAAGGCAAAATCCAATAGAATAGCAACTCACACACACGTGTGTGTGTGTGTGTGTGTGTGTGTGTGTGTATACACACACATATATTAGGAAATAAACAGTTGTAAATAGGTTGGCTTGATAGTTTTGGCCCAAAGTGTCAAAACGAATGTGTCACATAGCCACAGATATTGTATCTTCCCCATAGATGGGCTGTAGTGCCCAAACTGTATGCTAAAGTACCACGGTGCTGTAGCTAATTCACAGGGCACAGAGGATGTTTTAAAATTTCAAGGAAAATACAGAGGCATCTCTAAAACACTACATAAAAGGCATGAGTTGTTTGGAACTTGTTACTTAATAAAATGGAGCAGTTGGACATTTCTTTTGTCCTTAAGGTGCCATGAAAGAATTATTGAGCCATGGATGGTGCCTGAATCTAAGACATTTAGGAACATATAACCTGTTATACGGAGGAGCCTGGTGGACTGCAGTCCATGGGGTCGCTAAGAGTTGGACACGACTGAGCGACTTCACTTTCACTTTTCGCTTTCATGCATTGGAGAAGGAAATGGCAACCCACTCCAGTGTTCTTGCCTGGAGAATCCCAGGGACGGGGCAGCCTGGTGGGCTGCGGTCTATGGGGTCACACAGAGTCGGACACGACCGACATGACTTAGCAGCAGCAGAAGCAGCCTGTTACATATTCATTTTAAACATTATAACTTTTTAACTTGATAGTTATTGTTATTGACCTATCACATTACAACCACAGAATAGAATGTTGTAACAAAAGTTACGTTGCACTTACAGGGATACCTGTAATATTATACAGATAAGCAATTGATTCGCCACATCATGCTACTTTGATTGGCCTTGTGCAAGTTATTGAGCTTCAATTTCCTGACCTACAAAATGGATTAATAACACCTATTTTACCAAATTGTTATGGAGATTGAATAGGATTATATATGCAAGAGTGCCTCCCATTGTGTCTATCTCAAGTTACTTAAAAATGCTAAATACTGAGCATAATACCAGCAAAAACTGTCCCCCCCCACCAAAATAATATTATAAACCCACACCCAGCAGTTAATGACATTTCATGATCTACCTATATAGGATCAAATTCATTCTGCCACACCTGAATGGTGTTTTCTCCGACTAGGAAAGTATTATTGTTTAGAGAAAAAATATTATAGTGCTGATAGAAACATTCATCTCATAGGATACAATCTTAACCCTAACTATTTTAATTATAATCACCAAGTTTTAAACTTTTTATCATTTTCCACTCACCTATTAGAGGTAATGTTGGAAGAAATCATGTGATTTTTAAAAAATGTATTTAGTCATTGTTTTGGTTGTTTGAAACTAGAAATATATTCACATATTCACTCTGCATTTTAACACATTGATTAATTTTTCAGAAACGTGCTAAATAAAATAGCCATATAAAGTTACTGATTGAAATATTTAATTGCCTTCTGAGATTAGCTTAAATAAATGGAAGTCGATGAGCCAAGCTTAATAAACTTAAAATATGCTGTATTTACTCTTCATCAGTTTTCTGAACAGTATTTCCGCTTCCAATAAAAAAGGAAACTCTCAGTTAATTAGTTCCTCATATTCCACGATAAAATTAATGTTTAGGAGTTAAATACCATAAACTTCCTCAGGCACATTTGCTGATGTGTTCCTGTTTTTAGTTAATGTCACATGTTTCATTGTTTAATGGGGGTATCATGTGGGTTTCATTATATCTCTCTGGTGCAGAGGGTCCATGTGTCTGGCATTTTAGGAGACTGCATGCTAATTTCTGATTTAACTGTGTCAACTGTATCAGCTGACATATAGGTCATTGACAATCAGTGCTGAAACAATCACCAAATCACAAGCTAAAAACCATTGACATGGTATGCTTTTATTGAACTGACAAAATAGGAAACATGTGTTGTCAGGATCACATACTGTAGATTCTTTGTACATAAGCGGAGAGAAGATGTAATCATATCTTCAGGCTTCTGTGTGTGTTAGAATTATTGTGACCAGCTCTTCTTCTTCCCTTGCCTCCCCTCCCCAAATCTTAGAAATCAATGACACTGGGCAAACATAACTCAGTTTCAGATCAGATCAGATCAGATCAGTCGCTCAGTCGTGTCCGACTCTTTGCAACCCCATGAATCACAGCACGCCAGGCCTCCCTGTCCATCAACAACTCCCGGAGTTCACCGAGACTCACGTCCATCGAGTCAGTGATGCCATCCAGCCATCTCATCCTCTGTCGTCCCCTTCTCTTCCTGCCCCCAATCCCTCCCAGCATCAGAGTCTTTTCCAATGAGTCAACTCTTCGCATGAGGTGGCCAAAGTACTGGAGTTTCAGCTTTAGCATCATTCCTTTCAAAGAAATTCCAGGGCTGATCTCCTTCAGAATGGACTGGTTGGATCTCCTTGCAGTCCAAGGGACTCTCAAGAGTTTAAAGCTTTGTAAATATTTATTTTTGTAAAGAAGAGTTTTGTAACTAAAGAGTCAATCAGTTAAGTTCTCATGTTAGATTGGTGGCATTAAAATATGAAATGATTAAAAAGTAAAGAGAACTGAGTACAGAAATTATGTGGTGACAGCCACCTTCCAGTTCCCATGGATTAGATGTTTCTAGGTCAGTAAAATAGTTGTTTTCCTTTTTGCCAAATAATGGAGTTTACAATATTCATCACTGAGAAAAGATATATATATATATATCTTTACTGCGACAGTGTCATAACTTAGTATAGAAATGATAGCTTATTTTGTGCCTTATTGTTTACATACAGAGAGACATATTAATGTTAAGCAGTATATCTCTGTGAAGTAGTAACTGTGCTATATTAATAACCAGTATTTGGTCCAGTCTCCCCACCGCCCCTCACCACATACAGTGCTGCTGCTACTGCTAAGTCGCTTCAGTCGTGTCTGACTCTGTGCGACCCCATAGACAGCAGCCCACCAGGCTCCCCTGTCCCTGGATTCTCCAGGCAAGAACACTGGAGTGGGTTGCCATTTCCGTCTCCAATGCATGAAAGTGAAAAGAGAAAGTGAAGTCGCTCAGTCGTGTCCAACTCTTAGCAACCCCATGGACTGCAGCCTACCAGGCTCCTCCGTCCATGGGATTTTCCAGGCAAGAGTACTGGAGTGGGGTGCCATTGCCTTCTCCAACCACACACACTACCACCACCAAAACACACACATACAAGCAAACAAACAAAAAAAACACAATAGCCCTTTCTTTGATAAATTCTTCAGATTTCATTAGACTAAAACTATAATCTTTTAATCCATCTTGTTTGCTTTTTAACAGTTAAGAACATTAAGAATGCCTTCAGTTAAAATATGAACTGATTCAGCTCAGTGTTTTCTTTTTGACGTGATTCTCATTCCTGATACCAGAGTTCAGATTGGCTAGTGACACTGTGTTTCAGCCAAAAGGCCTCAAAATGTATTACCTTATGAATTTGTATCCTAGTCCTCAGAATTCCAGGTTTGTATTATAGTTGCCACAGCAAACATGGAATCTCATCTTAGTAGTAAGCTCACACTAAGGTCATCAAACTATATATGCCCAGTATAAGTGTAAGCCCAGAGGAGTAATATATTATTTTATTTGAATAAATGTAACTGTTAACAGTACTGGACAACTCTGTTGCCCAGTAAATGTGCTCTTTCACTATAGAAAGCTCCACTAGAAGGCAAACTTTAATCATAATGTTGATGGGAAAATATAGAAGCAAAAAAAGTATTTAATAAAACAGGGTAAAATAGTATCTTGTTTATAAGTCTAAGATAGAGATCTGTGTTTTCCATGAGAACTGAAGCAGTCATGCTCCTGGAACATCATGAGAATCAGATCCTGTATTAGGTTTAACTATACTATAACAAGGAGAAGGCAATGGCACCCCACTCCAGTACTCTTGCCTGGAAAATCCCGTGGACGGAGGAGCCTGGAAGGCTGCAGTTTGTGGGGTCACTAAGAGTCGGACATGACTGAGCGACTTCGCTTTCACTTTTCACTTTCATGCATTGGAGAAGGAAATGGCAACCCACTCCAGTGTTCTTGCCTGGAGAATCCCAGGGACAGAGGAGCCTGGTAGGAGGCCGTCTATGGGGTCGCACAGAGTCAGACACGACTGAAGCGACTTAGCAGCAGCAGCAGCAGCAGTATACTATAACAAGCAGAGACAATACTAGCTTAAATGTGGAAAAATAATATTTTTTACTCATGTAACAATTCAGGCATTGTTAATGTGGTAGCTCCGTGCTATCAGGTCCTTCCTTGTTCTCTTCTTTATTGAATGGCTTTCCACTAACTGTGGTTCCCATCTCATGGCCTTAGGTAACTTCTCCAGCTTCTGTGACCCAACTCCAGCCAGTGCAAAGGGCGGAAACTGGGAGAACTATACATTTTAAACAGTACTATTTCACTAATAATTTATTTTTTGCTTTAGTTTCATAGAACATATTTAAACTTTTCTTGATCCTATTTATATAGTCACCTCATAACAACCCTTCACATTTTTTCAAATATATTAAAGATAGCATTTGCTGTCTGTACAAATATCAGTATTAAACAGAAGCTAAAAGTTATTTGCCTGTGCAAATATAACAAAAAAAAAATCTTTGTTCCATACAGTAACTAAAAGTTATCTTCCTACACTCATACCTTCCTGTCTATAACCCCAATCTGCAGAGGTGATCACTGTTAAGTTTGGTACCTATTTTTCCAGAACTATATACACATATACTATATACACATATATATTATATAATATATATATTATATACTCATGCATAAATATGTATTTATTTATATGCAGGAGTGAGGATATCCGTGTATTATAATATATGCTATGTAATATATATATGTATATATACACCTCATGTGTGATATGTACTGTATAATATATGGGAAGATAAATGTTTCTGCTATATTCTACTTATAAATATAACAGAAAACCATGGCCATCTTTCTTCCATACTTTCAGACTAAATTATTCTGCATCTTGTTTCATTAAACTGAATACACTATATTTTATGTTCCCAAGCAATTAACATTTAAGTTTGTCTACAGTACTTCACAGTAGATGAATGCTACTGTGATTTTTATGTGCACATATTTGCCCCAAATGTATTAATAATAATCAGTTCCATGACTAGAATATGGTGTTTTTCTTCGATATATTTTTTTTTCCTTTTGAACATTTTTCACCTGAGAGATTATCTCTAAATTCTAATGCTCTCTGAGTGGGTTAATGGACGGTTTAAAACTTTAAAATATGAATGATCTGAGTTAAGCTATGAATAAGCATCAGTGAGACTTCTAATCTGAAATTGTTAATTGTCTCAATTAAATAAATTCTGTCAGAAGAAAAATTATGCAAGTTGTCAAAAGACGTTGGTGGTCCCAATCCCATTTCATATTATTGAGTGCCCTTGGGCAAGTCATTTTCCTCTTTGTACCTTAGCTTGTCTTCTTCAAGGTAACTCCAGTGATGTCTGCCCTACTCATTTCATAAGGAGACTGTAAACGTTAGATAGGACAAATCTATGCATTTCTAAACAAGTTAAATTATTCTATAATGTATCACTATTTTCTTCTTTGGAATAAAAGATATGACAAACCTAGTTCAGTTCAGTCACTCAGTTCAGTTCAGTTCAGTTCAGTTCAGTCGCTCAGTCGTGTCCGACTCTCTGCGACCCCATGAATCACAGCACTCCAGGCCTCCCTGTCCATCACCAACTCCCGGAGTTCACCCAGACTCACATCCATCGAGTCAGTGATGCCATCCAGCCATCTCATCCTCTGGCGTCCCCTTCTCCTCCTGCCCACAATCCCTCCCAGCATCAGAGTCTTTTCCAATGAGTCAACTCGTCGCATGAGGTGGCCAAACTAATGCTCAAAATTCTCCAAGCCAGTCTTCAGCAATATGTGAACCGTGAACTTCCTGATGTTCAAGCTGGTTTTAGAAAAGGCAAAGGAACCAGAGATCAAATTGCCAACGTCCGCTGGATCATGGAAAAAGCAAGAGAGTTCCAGAAAAACATCTATTTCTGCTTTATTGACTAGCCAAAGCCTTTGACTGTGTGGATCACAATAAACTGTGGAAAATTCTGAAAGAGATGGGAATACCAGACCACCTGATCTTCCTCTTGAGAAATTTGTATGCAGGTCAAGAAGCAATAGTTAGAACTGGACATGGAACAACAGACTGGATCCAAATAGAAAAGGAGAACGTCAAGGCTGTATATTGTCACCCTGCTTATTTAACTTATATGCAGAGTACCTCATGAGAAGTGCTGGACTGGAAGAAACACAAGCTGGAATCAAGATTGCCGGGAGAAATATCAATAACCTCAGATATGCAGATGACACCACCCTTATGGCAGAAAGTGAAGAGGAACTCAAAAGCCTCTTGATGAAAGTGAAAGTGGAGAGTGAAAAAGTTGGCTTAAAGCTCAACATTCAGAAAACGAAGATCATGGCACCTGGTCCCATCACTTCATGGGAAATAGATGGGGAAACAGTGGAAACGGTGGCTGAATTTATTTTTCTGGGCTCCAAGATCACTGCAGATGGTGACTGCAGCCATGAAATTAAAAGATGCTTACTCCTTGGAAGGAAAGTTATGACCAACCTAGATAGCATATTCAAAAGCAGACACATGACTTTGCCAACAAAGGTTCATCTAGTCAAGGCTATTGTTTTTCCTCTGGTCATGTATGGATGTGAGAGTTGGACTGTGAAGAAGGCTGAGCGCCGAAGAATTGATGGTTTTGAACTGTGGTGTTGGAGAAGACTCTTGAGAGTCCCTTGGACTGCAAGGAGATCCAACCAGTCCATTCTGAAGGAGATCAGCCCTGGGATTTCTTTGGAAGGAATGATGCTAAAGCTGAAACTCCAGTACTCAGTCGTGTCCAAGTCTTTGTGACCCCATGAACTGCAGCACGCCAGGCCTCCCTGTCCATCACCAACTCTTGGAGTTCACCCAAACCCATGTCCATTGGATCAGTGATGGCATCCAACCATCTCATCCTCTTGTCATCCCCTTCTCCTCCTGCCCTCAATATTCCCCAGCATCACAGTCTTTTCAAATGAGTCAGCTCTTTGCATCAGGTGGCCAGAGTATTGAAATGTCAGCTTCAACATCAATCCTTCCGATGAACACCCAGGACTGATCTACTTTAGGATAGACTGGTTGGATCTCCTTGCAATCCAAGAGACTTTGAAGAGTCTTCTTCAACACCGCAGTTCAAAAGCATCAATTCTTGTGTGCTCAGCTTTCTTTATAATCCAACTCTCACATTCATACATGACTACTGGAAAAACCATAGCCTTGACTAGATGGACCTTTGTTGACAAAGTAACGTCTCTGCTTTAAATATGCTGTCTAGGTTGGTCATAACTTTCCTTCCAAGAACTAAGCATCTTTTAATTTCATGGCTGTAGTCACCATCTGCAGTGATTTGGGAACCCAAGAATATAAAGTCAGCCACTATTTCCACTGTTTCCCCATCTATTTGCCATGAAGTAATGGGACCAGATGCCATGATCTTCGTCTTCTGAATGTTGAGCTTTAAGCCAACTTTTTCACTGTCCTCTTTCACTTTCATCAAGAGGCTCTTTAGTTCTTCTTCACTTTCTGCCATAAGGGTGTGTCATCTGCATATCTGAGGTTATCGATATTTGTCCCGGCAATCTTGATTCCAGCTTGTGCTTCATCCAGCCCAGCATTTCTCATGATGTACTCTGCATATAAGTTAAATAAGCAGGGTGACGATATACAGCCTTGACGTACTCCTTTACCTATTTGGAACCAGTCTATTGTTCCATGGATGTTAAAATTGGACCATAAATAAGACTGAGCATCGAAGAATTGATGCTTTTGAACTGTGGTGTTGGAGAAGACTCTTGAGAGTCCCTTAGACTGCAAGGAGATCCAACCAGTCCATCCTAAAGGAGATCAGGCCTGAATATTCATTGGAAGGACTGATGCTGAAGGTGAAGCGCCAATACTTTGGTCACCTAATGCGAAGAACTGACTCACTGGAAAAGACCCTGATGCTGGAAAAGATGGAGGAGAATGAGATGACAGAGGATGAGATGGTTGGATGGCATCATTGACTCAATGGACATGAGTTTGAGCAAGCTCTGGGAGTTGGTGATGGACAGGGAAGCCTGATGTTGTGCAGTCCATGGGTTCACAAAGTCGGACATGACTGAGTGACTGAACAACAAGAGCACAACAACAAATATCATTATTAATTATTAAATGTACCAACCCATTTTCAAAATTCAGAATTTGATATGATGAAAAGGATTTCAGGAATTTACCTACTATAGGTCACTCTACTTACATTATTGTTTTTTATTTTTTAGGGGGAGGGAAAATTTCATAACATTTCTAAATTTCCAGAGGTCTAAAATTTACCATTCTTGGTGAATTCTGTAGGCCAGGAGTTATCACAAGTATCTATTCCATAGTCTTATTATTAGAGTGATTTAGGAAGCTTTCTGTTCTTAACCTGTAGACTCTGGATACACTGCACAAGGAAGGATGTCTATCATCAAGAGTGTCAAAAAATTGAGTGCTTTTTTAAAAATGAAATACTTGCTAAACCATCATATTAAAAGTGGAAAATAAAAGAGAAATAGCATTTGAATTGGTCTTTATAGGTGTATATATATATATAACTTATTTTTATTGTTGCCTGCTGCATGCAGGCTTTCTCTAGTTGCAGAGAGTGGAAGCTCCTCTTGGTTGCAGTGTGCAGGTTTCTGATTGCAGTGCTTCTCTTGCTTTGGAGCACAGGCTTTAGGCTCAAGGGCTTCAGTAGTTGCGGCGCACAGTCTTAGTTGCTCTGAAGTATGTGGGATCCTCCTGGACCAGGGATCAAACCCATGCCCCCTGCATTGGTAGGCAAATTCTTAACCACTGGACCACCAGAGAAGTACCTTGAATTGGTCTTAAGTGGCTTGTATGGATGCCTCTCTTCCAAATCCCTGCTTTTCTAATGCTTTCATCATTTTGGATGCTTTTCTCTCTGCCATTCATTTCTTCAAAATACACAGAGGCAAAATGTAGACAGCACTGTCAAATAGATGCACATATAGAAGCAGTTCCTTAATTAATGATTCTCTTTGTACAGCTTAAAATGAGTTGCTGGGTAATACTTAAATGATGCCTTGGTTGGAATGGTGGAATACAGAAGGAAAAGGATACTTGTTTGGTTCATTGTCACCTTTGCAGGGATACTCAGATTTCTTAGATAACTAATCCAGGAATTTTCGTTGGTACTAGAATTCATTAGATTTATGGGGAATAAGGTGAGGAAAAGATGCAATAATTTTTATATGCAGAAATGTCTTCCCATTTTAAAACATGTTTCTTGAAGAGTTTATAAATTAATCTGTTACTAAACTAGCCAACTAGGTTAACTATTAAATTAATTGGGGTGAAGTTTTCTTTCACAATGCTACATTAAGAAGACAAAACAAAAGTTTATTTTTAAAAAGTCTCTTACTGAAAGAAATTTAGCTTATGACAAAGCAGTTAAGAACTAATGCTCACCTAAATATATCTTCTTTTTAAATAGTCAAGCAAGATAATTTATTAATTCTACTTTCTCAAATACAATTTATATGGAATATTTATATCCTTAACTTATTTTATGAGTTACTACAAAATATTAGCATTTTTCATAAAAGATTTCAAATATTGAAGTCATATTATCCTATTCCAGCAAGTCTAGAAGGCTTTACAGGCTTTGTGCATTTAGAAGCCCTTTCGCCTTTATTGTGCCATCGTGCTCAGTCATAGCCAACTCTTGGCAACCCCATGGACTGCAGCCCACCAGGCTCCCCTGTCTATGGAATTTTCCAGGCAAGAATACCAGAGTGAGTAGCCATTTCCTCCCCCAGGGGGTCTTCTCAACACAGGGATCAAACCCGCATCTCCTTCAGCTCCTGTGATGGCAAGCAGATTCTTTACCACTGAGCCAATGGGAAGTGAAGTGATTGGAAACAGTCACTATGATGAAGGATTTTGTTTTTATCATCTGTTTTCATACAAAACATCTTTTTAAAAAGTTGTGCTACATATACATAATGGAATATTACTCAGCCATAAAAAGGAATGCATTTGAGTCAGTTCTAATGAGGTGGATGAACCCAGAACCTATTACACAGAGTGAAATTAAGTCATAAAGAGAAAGATAAATATCATATTCTAACACATATATATGGAATCTAGAAAAATGGTACTGAAGAATTTATTTAAAGGTCAGCAGTAGAGAAATAGACATAGAGAATAGACTTATGAACATGGGGAAGTGGGAGGAGAGGGTGAGATGTGTGGGGAGAGTAACATGGAAACTTACATTACCATATGTAAAACAGATAGCCAACAGGAATTTGCTGTGTGGCTCAGGAAACTCAAACAGGGGCTCCGTATCAACCTAGGTGGGTGGAATGGGGAGGGAGATGGGAGGCAGTTTCAAAAGGGAGGGTATATATATATACCTATGGCTGATTCATGTTCAGGTTTGACAGAAAACAGCAAAATTCTATAAAACAATTATCCTGCAATAAAAAATAAATTAATTTAAAAAAAGCAAAACATCTTTTCTAGTAGATACCTTGACCATATTCAGGTACTTCAATGGTATCATAATAGTGGGTTCTTATTCATGAACAGAAATCATTTTAAGATTTAGGAAATTTATATTATTGACTTTTAATATCCAAGGGGATATGAAAATATACAAAAGAGATAAAATTATGGAATATTAGAAAAGAATGGTTTGATGTGTGAAAATATATTACAAAAGATTATTTGACTACCTCCTTTGAGTTCTTATTTCTTCATATCCTAAAACTCTAGGCCTCTTTTTCCACCTTCATTTTGTATCCTTCCTTGGTATCATTGGCCGCAGATCTAAAAAACCAATATTGCTTGTGCTAAACCCTGTACAAAACACTAATTTGTTCCTTATTTGTATAATTATTTGCTTACAAGCTATTTCTTCTGTTAAGCCTTAAGCTTTTGAGGAAGAGTTGTCATCTGTGTTTGAAATTTGTTAGTTTCTTAATTAAATAAAATATTGCTTCATATATTCAGTCCATAAACATTTTATAGCCTTAAATGGTCAAGGCACTATGCTAGAAACTGTGAATGTAAAGATTAAGTAGACATAATTCTGCCTTAGGATGCTAACAGTCTGGTTGGGGAGAGTGAGATATAAACAGATGTGGTATAATAGAGCTATACATAGAATTCTAACAAAAGTGAGTGGAAAGGGAATGAATTCAAATCTAAGCTTGGTAGAAGGTGTCAGGGAAGGCTTCTTGGGGTGGGAGTCCCTAAAGGTTGTGCCTAAAGTCAAATCCTGTAGGGCAATTAAGCAAATGAAGTTGTTGGAGTGAAAGGATACAGAAACAACATTCCTGATAGGAAAAAAAAAAAACTCAGCCTTGATAAAGGCTGGAAAACGCAAGATGAATTAGAGTATACATGGACCTTTAAGCAGTTTGGTGTTGAGACTGAGCTTTAAGGTAAGAAATGACAAGTGAATTGTTTGAGGACATAAGAGGAGACCAATTCAAGGAAGTATTTATAGACTTCTATGTTGGCTGAATGGAGAAGGAAATGGCAACCCACTCCAGTGTTCTTGCCTGGAGAATCCCAGGGACAGGGAAGCCTGGTGGGCTGCCGTCTATGGGGTCACACAGAGTCGGACACGACTGAAGCGACTTAGCAGCAGCAGCAGCAGCATGTTGGCTGAAAGTGTTAGTCACTCAGTCGTGTCCAACTCTTTGCCACCCCATGGACTGTAGCCCGCCAGTCTCCTTTGTCCATGGAATTCTCCAGGCAAGAATACTGGAGTGGGTAGCTATTCCCTTCTCCAGGGGATCTTCCTGACCCAAGGATCGAACACAGGTCTCCTGCATTGCAGGCAGATTCTTTACCGTCTGAGCCACCAGGGAAGCCCCAGGCAACTAAGGCACTTCTTTCGAGCCAGAATCAAACCAGCAACCTAGGGATGTCCACATTCATCAAGTCTATAGGCCTCCACTCTACCAGTTGAGCCATCAAAGGATCCACTATGCTGCAGGAACTGGAAAACCATTTCAGGGCTAAAAATCAGGATTGAGGTCATACTGGCATTTAACCATCAATCCATTCATTTATTGATTTCATCCATGTCAAGATATACTTTTCTTGTTTACTTTTGAACTTTTAGTCCTTAACACATAGTATGTACCTAGTAAATATTTATTACCATTTAAGTACAACTAATGAATACTTATTGTGTACCTGTAATTAGTGCCTCTGGAAGCTGAGTAGAGAATTCATTTCTTTAGCAGAATACTGAAGCCTGGGAACCTGGTTGGTAGGTTTTCCAGCAGTAAGAAATGAAAACCTAGGAATTAAAAAAACAAAGTTTGTAACTGATCAGCCATGAAGGATTAAAGGAAGGGAAAGATCAAGGATACTTCATATGTACAGCATAGGTAACTGGGTGTCACCAAAATTAATAGAAATACTGGGAGTAGAAGTGAGTCCAGCAAGAAGGGTGATTAATTAAATTTACTGTGAAGATTGAACTTCCTATGGGACAGATTGTGGGGGTCAAAGGAGTTGTCCAAAACAGTATGAGGAATATAGCCTAGAGTCATTGACTTAAAATAGTTTGTGTAAGGTCCTTGGACCAAGAGATTGGATAAGATCATTCAGATAAGGGAAATCAAATGAGAAAAGCCAAGCACCAAGGATTAGACCCAAGGAATATCAGTATTTAAGGAAGAAGTGAAGGGAGGTAGAACAGCCTATTGCAGAAATAATAAAGTCGGTGTGAACAGGTTATGAGGAAAACCAGAAAAGCACATTATAAGAAAAGTTGGAGAGTGTAGTGTAGTTTGAGAAGGAGGGAGTCATTAACAGTATCAGCTGTTACACAGCAGTGTTCATTCCAATTTGGCAAATCAAAGGTCATTATTTCCAGGAAAGTTTATGAATTGAGAATTAAATTGTAGTAGAAAGATTTAAGATTATCAATGAAGACAAGTTTCCAGCAAGTTAGATGAGAAGAAAGAAAGTAAATAAATTACTCCTTACTAAGGGATTTTGGAGTCTGGATAATTGGTTGTTTTTTAGAATAGAAGTTAACTGTGCGTATGCTTAGGGACATGGTATGAATAGATTCTTACCTTGGCATTTGAGGTGCTTCACAGACTCTAACCAACCTTCTGAATATTTCTTGATACTGTATGTCATAGGTTCAACTGCAGGCTAGTTCATAAAGACATTTTATTCATTCATTTCTCTGATCCTTATTTTTAGGCTCAACCATTGATTCATTCAGCAAATATTTATCTAATATCTACTGTGCACTAAGCACTGCAGTTTTAGACTTCTCTCAAGGCGATGGCACCCCACTCCAGTACTCTTGCCTGGAAAATCCCATGGATGGAGGAGCCTGGTGGGCTGCAGTCCATGGGGTCACTAAGAGTCAGACACAACTGAGCGACTTCACTTTCACCTTTCACTTTCATGCATTGGAGAAGGAAATGGCAACCCACTCCAGTGTTCTTGCCTGGAGAATTCTAGGGATGGTGGAGCCTGGCGGGCTGCCGTCTATGGGGTCGGACAGAGTCAGACACGACTGAAGCGACTTAGCAGCAGCAGCGGCAGCATGTTCTCTAGTTATTTTTTATTCAAAGCCCAACTCAATCAAGACCAGCCCCTCCTCTGATTCTTCCTTCAGTTATTTCAGCTCAAATAAATCCCTCTTTTCTTTGGTAGTTGCTGCCTTTCTTATTCATATAATTTTAATCTTGTGGCTTTGATTCACTTCACTTTCCATATTAATGGCTTATTTTGTAATTGAAAGGGTCATGAAGGCAAGGAGAACTGGATCTTTTATTACTTTGTAACCTGTATGCAATTTCTGACACATGCTAACTGAATGAACATTAAATGAATATATCTTTTGAAATTTTAAATATATATTTGTATTATCCTCTATAAATGTGATACTTTTCTTATCACAATAGTACTATAGTACTTACTGTCTATGAGAGCCTGAACATTTATTTTTAATTTGTAGAATGAGAACAATCATCTACCTTACTGAATTGTTCCGAAGATTAAATGAGATTTTATACACAGATCAGTAAATATATTCATTCATATATGGAGGGATTTATATGTGTATATTTATATGTATATATATGTAAAATATTTTAATGCTGCCAAAAGTCAACAAATATTAGTTGCCCACATTTCAAATCAGTGGGAGCATAATGAATAATTCATAATTGATGTTGGAACAACTGATGTTGAAACACTTTGAGTAAAAAAAGGATTTTTTACTCTAAACCACATCTGACAATAATGTATAAGCCCAAGTGCAAGATTTTTCTCCCCCCTCCCGGTATCTCTTTTCTCCCATCAAACTGGCCATCAAATGTGTCTCCCCCATCCTATATGTTCCTTCCTCTCTTTCTCTTATGATTAGTTTAGGCCATTATCATTTCCAACTTGATTTACTGCAGTAGTTTTTAACATGTCTATTTGTCTCCAGCCTCTCCCTCTTCCAATCGATTCTATCCCTTGCCACAAAATTGATCTATCTAAAACACAAATCAGACTGTGTCACTTTCCTGCTTAAAACCTTTCAGCAACTTAAGGTTGCCTTCAAAGTAAAACATAAGACTCTGCAAGATGTATTCTACCTGCTTCTTTAGCTGCAGAGCTTAACATTCCCTTTCTGCATCAGACACACTGAGACTATTAAAATACCCCTGGAAGTATAGGGGCTACACGGATAATGGCCGTTGTTAACACGGGGCTATGGATAGCATGGGGCTCCTTCCAAGCAGAAGGAAACCACACGTTCATCTGTTGGCCCAGGAAATGAAAGAAAGCAACTTCCTTTGAAAATTCTATCTCTAGTGTCCTTTTAGATTGAGGGCAAGAGGTGAAGGGGGAGACAGAGGATGAGATGGTTTCATGGTGTCACTGACTCAAAGCACGTTATTGTTGTTCAGTTGCTGAGTCATGTCCAACTCTTTGCGACCCCATGGACTGCATGCAGCACACTAGGCTTCCCTGTTCTTCACCGTCTCCTGGAGTGTGCCCAAAACTCATGTCTGTTGAGTCAGTGATGCCTTTTAACCATCTCATCTTCTGTCGTCCCCATCTCCTCTTGCCTTCAATCTTCCCCAGCCTCAGGGTCTTTTCTAATGAGTCAGCTCTTTGTATCAGGTGCAGTGGACATGAGTTTGAGCAATGTCAGGGAGAGAGTGAAGGAGAGGGAAGCCTGGTGTCCTGCAGTTCATGGGGTCACAAAGAGTCTGATACAACTTAGCGGCTGAACAACAACAAGTGTCCTTTTTAACTTCATCTTCTCTTACGCTCCTGTAGAACTCCCTCCACTGGGAAGTTAGAGTGGTGGGAGTAGGGGCTTTTAAGTATTAATCTGAGAAGATGATTAATAAGAGCAGTCCTGGTTGCACTAAGTAATGGAGGCTTATTGTGTGACTTTTCAGAAGACATGGAAAGTAGGTGGTAAAAGGATCCTGAGAGATAATTTGTGGTGAAGTGCCATTTTTTGAGATAGTTTAACAAATAACCTTCCTCAATGCTCTTTCCAGGCTAATCTACCCTACCTTCTTCTTTTCTGGAAGTTTCCAGAGTGCCTTTTGCACTGTTATACTTTTCTCATTGTATCCCTGGAATGGTTTGTTTACATGTTCATTTCTGTAACTTTTTTAGGAACTCTTCTAGGGCAGGGATTGTGTGTGTGTGTGTGTGTGTGTGTTTGCATTTGTGTATACGTTTTAATTTTTATAATGCATAGACTTTCCAGATCATTTATTTTAGTTCAGTGGATGAAAGGGTTTGTGAAGGTGACCCTGAGCAAAAGCATTCTTGCTTTTGGCAATCTTGTTATTGTTATTCAGTCATCAAGTAGTGTTCAACTTTTTTGTGACTCCACAAGACTAGTGCCTGCCAGGCTCCTCTTCCTCTGTCCATGGGATTACCCAGACAAGGATACTGAAGTGGGTTGCTGTTTCCATCTCCAAGGGATCTTCCCAATTCAGGAATCAAACCTGAGTCTCCTTCATTGGCAGGTGGATTTTTTACCACTGAGCCACCAGGGAAGCTCTTTGACAATCTTCCTCAACCTAAATAACTCTGTTGTTTTTCTTACTCTGTATATAGGAGAAAAAAAAAAAAGAGTCTCTTCAATAGTATCACTGGAAAGAATTATTTTCTAAATATTCATTACTTTTTACTACTAACATATGTAATATGATTTCTGAGGGGTTATTGGGTTATTTACTATTAGATATATCATTTATATCAATAGATACTCTAAGCTAGATTGTATTTTGGAAACTATTGATTAACATGCCTCAGTGTATTTTTCAACTTTTTGAAAAATTTTAGTTTTGAGCTAGAATTTTCCATACTTGGCTCAAAAGAAGACACAAGTTTGGAAAGGCTCAAGGAAAAACTGTTTAAATGGTTAAAAACCTAGGAAAGAGTAGAAGAAATTACTTTAGGTGAAAGTCAATTTGAATAACTTACACATGGTTAAACTTTAAAAGTCAGAATTTTCCATTATCCAGTTTTTTACTAAGTAAGTATCTCATGAAGTATTTACAAAACAAACCAGTTGTAACATTTTTAGTACAGTTTATAAAGAGATGGCATAAATAGATGACAGTTTTTACTTCTGTAAAAGATCTTTTTCTCCCCAGCAGTTTCTGAATTTCTCTTTCCCCATTAAGAACTATCCTGACCTTGTGTTGAAGTCTTATAGATTACGTGTCCACTTCAGAACACTGACACGTGCATATAATACATTTTGAATCTCCTTAATTGACTTAAATTGTTATATTGGCCTTTTTCACATTTATGGTGTTTGTATTTACTTTGTAACTGGGGCAGATTTCAATCAAACTAGTTCTTAATGTTTTCAGTCTGAAACATTGATAATAAAGTACATATGCTTCAAGTTATATATGTTAGTATGTTGAATGGAGATAGGTGCATTAATATGGTGGCTTAGACACAAACCTTTTGAAATTAGTTGATATCCTATTTCTGATCTTATGTTTATCTTGAAACGGTGTGATTACAGGTATATAAGGGTAACAGTACTCTTTTTTTCTTGCTGCCAGTTTTTTTTTATTTTACCAATTCACTTTAACATCAACTACATTGATATGAAGTTGCTTATGGCAAACATATTGTTTAGTTTGCTAAGGCTGCCATAGTAAATTAAAGCAAATTAGTTGGTTTATACAACAGAAGTTTATTTTCTGACAGTTCTGAAAGCTCAAAATGCAAGATCAAGTTATCAGCAGTATGGATTTCATTCTGAGGCCTCTTCTTCATTTGTAGATGGTTGTCTTCTCCCTCTATCCTCACACAATTGTCCTTCCTTCTGTGTTGCTTGTGTTCTCAGCTCTTTCTATAAGGACACCAATCATATTGGATTAGAGCCTACTCATATGACCTTGTTTTATCCTAATTACCTCTTAAAGGACATATCTCCAAATACAGTTACATTCTGATATACTGGAGATTAGGACTTTAACATATAAAGTTTGAGGGGACACAATTCAGCTCATAACACACACATACATTATTTAGCTTGCATGTGTATATTATGTTTACACATTAATACATGTACAATATGGCATATGAATAACATTATAGTTATGTACATATATATGCATATTCAAAAGAAAGATAGCCATATTCATTTTATTACTATATATTCATGGATGTAGAAATGAAAAATAATATTCTAATATGCATGTTCATTTTTAAATGTTACGGAATAGTGTAGATTTTAACTAATGAGTTTAAATTAGCATGCAATACTCTATTTGTTATTAAGAATTATATGCTAATAGTTGGAAAGTGCTCTAAACACCTATGTGGGTATTTGCAATCAACCCAAATTTATGAGTAATCTGTATCCCTAGGTTAGAATTCAGAGTCATCTTTAAGATCTTCTGTTACGTAACCCCTTTAATTAAACTTGGTAAACCTTCATTTCATATCCATTGCCTTTTTGTAGCCAAATATCTTCCAGTCCGGATTACGAAAAGTTTCCCAGATCCCTGCTTTCTGTCTCTTTTCCTTTTATTCTATAAGCTGTGAATTAAACTGGTTTTCTCTCCATTACTTCAGCATATCACACCCATGCTATGATACATTTCACCCTTCCTAAAACATCTCCCCCCACACCTGCAAATCTTCAAGGCCACACTCACTCTTATTTTCACCTTTTATTCTTTAAATATTGAAATCTGGATAATTCCAGATTTCCAGTTCTCCCTTAAGTCCTATAGCACTGATGGTCACCTCAAATAAGTTCTTTTCTAAGAGAGACTTATAGTAAATAGATAGAGACAAATACTGTTTGTTTTGTTGTTTTTGTCTCCCATAAAAACCAGCAGAGTTCTAGTCATGTGGTAGATGATGTAAGTGCTTATTAATTGATTTTCAACAAGTAAATTATATAAAATGAATTATCACTCTGAAGAGCACCATAGCCTCTAAACTTTTGCTGTATTACTTTTAACATTATAATCATTAAGTAATACAAGTGAATGGTACAATTTTAAGTATTTAAATAGTTTAATAGTCATAATATTTGCTGTTTGCTAGTTTAAATAAATGCAGTTGCAAATATCTAAACTTCTTTATAAAATCAGTTATAGTATCTTCTGGATTAAATATTTAAAATTCCAAATGATAAGTAAAGCCTTGTCAGATAACATCAGTTGTCCTTTTTCCTGTATCACCATTTTCTTTTCTATGTACAACTTTTCTTATTAGTATATAAGTGTAGTATCATTTTTACAAATGGATACCTTTCTAGTAAAATTTTCTTTATCACTCATCCTCCAGTACCTATTGCAAAGTACGTCACTGAAATTGTCTTGTTTTAGCACTTCTGCAGTGCATACAAATAGTCTGAAAATCTTGTTAAAATTTAAATTCTAATTCAGAAGGTTTATGCTTGCTACTTTAATAAATTCTCCCAAAGCTTAGTGGCTTAAAATAAACAATTGTTTGAACACAGCCATGTTCCAGCTGAGTCTTTCACATCCTTGCAAATCAAGGTGTTGGCCTGGACTGCAGTCATCTTTAGGCTTGACTTGGGGAGAAATCCACTTTCAAGCTCCCTCCCTTGGTTGTTGTCAGCCACCTCCTTTGCTTGCTGTTGGCTGGAAGACATCAATCCTTTGCAATGTGGTCTTCTCTATAGGACAGCTCCCAGTATAGCTACTTGCTGAGAAAAGGGGTGGTGGGTGAGCAAGCAAGACAGAGCCAGAGTTTTTTTGTAACCTAGTGTCAAAAGTAATATCACATCACTTCCGTGTATTCTGTTCGTTAGAAGGTAGTTACTAGGCCCAGTCCATAAGGGGAGGGAATTTCACAAGGACATAAATACCAGGAAGTAAGAGTCACTGGGGCTTCCATCTTAGAGGCTGCCTGCCACCTTAGATTTGGGGTACAGCCTGAAATTATGCTGGGCTTCCCCGGTGGCTCAGTGGTAAAGAATCCATTCTGTGCAGGAGTCACAGGAGACTCAGGTTCAATCCCTGTGTTGGAAAGATCCCCTGGAGGAGGGCATGGTGACCCACTCCAGTATTCTTGCCTGGAGAATCCCATAGAAGACGAGCCTGGTGCTCTACAGTCTATAAGGTTGCAAAGATTCAGACATGACTGAGCAACACAGCATGCACACGCGCATTACAATTCGGCTAACAAACTCCTCGGTGAGGCCAGTGCTGCTTTTGAGAGCTTCACTTTGAAAAGCAAGGATCTACACTTACTATATTCAATTCCTATCTTCTATTCATTCTCTACGGATCACACTCACTCCAGTTAGGCTTTCTTAACTCTTGCTCCATTGAAATTGCCCTTGTAGAGGTCTCCAATGACTTCTATATCACCAAGTCCAACATTTTAAAAAATTGATTACTCTTCCTGAAAATCTTTCTTTACTTGGCTTCTGGAACACCAAATTTACATTTCTCCTCTGTTTTTCTGTTAGTTAACTATCTTCCTAACTATAAATGTTAGGATATCCCATAATCCAATCTTTGGATCTCTTTCTTTAATCTATAGTTAACACTTGACTGGTTATAGCTTAATTCAAGATATGTGCTGACCACTTTCAAATTTCTGGCTCCTGTGTGGATTACTCCTCTAAAATCCTATTTATCAAGTTCCTCAATGAATACCTCTACTTGGAGACTGATCGGTATTTCAGGCTTGAAATGTCCAAAACAGAACGCTTTATTCTTTCCCCTTCATTTTCCTCCCACATAGGCCCAACCTGGCAGTTTTATCATCTGTGTTTGCAAATCCAACAAATAGTTCCACTTCCTAATCAACTGTCCAGTGAAAAACCTGGGAAGAATCTTTGAGTTTTTTCTAACTCTCATATGTAAACAATCATTAAGTCCTGTCAGTTTTGCTTCTTAAATACCACTTGACCTTCTCCATCATTCTTTATTCCAACATCACCACCCTAATCTGAACCATCAACATATATTATACAGAGTTCTGTATGATTTTATTATTTATGACAGCTTCGAACCTCTAGCCCAAGGGATTTTACTCAACCCATCTTTTTTCCATGTTCATGGTTTCTTTTTCCCAGTAGGACAAAATTTAGATTCTTTATATTGTTCAGTTCAGTACAGTTCAGTCGCTCAGTCATGTCGGACTCTTTGCGACCCCATGAATTGTAGCACGCCAGGCCTCCCTGTCCATCACCAACTCCCGGAATTCACTCAAACTCACGTCCATAGAGTTGGTGATGCCATCCAGCCATCTCATCCTCTGTCGTCCCCTTCTCCTCCTGCCCCCAATCCCTCCCAGCATCAGAGTTTTTCCCAATGAGTCAGCTCTTCACATGAGGTGGCCAAAGTATTGGAGTTTCAGCTTTAGCATCATTCCTTCCAAAGAACACCTAGGAATGATCTCCTTTAGAATGGACTGGTTGGATCTCCTTGCAGTCCAAGGGACTCTCAAGAGTCTTCTCCAACACCACAGTTCAAAAGCATCAATTCTTCGGCACTCAGCCTTCTTCACAGTCCACCTTTCAGATCCATACATGACCACTGGAAAAACCATAGCCTTGACTAGACAGACCTTTCTTGGCAAAATAATGTCTCTGCTATCTAGGTTGGTCATAACTTTCCTTCCCAGGAGTAAGCATCTTTTAATTTCATGGCTGCAGTCACCATCTGCAGTGATTTTGAAGCCCCCAAAAATAAAGTCGGACACTGTTTCCACTGTTTCCCCATCTATTTCCCATGAAGTGATGGGACCAGATGCCATGATCTTCGTTTTCTGAATGTTGAGCTTTAAGCCAACTTTTTCACTCTCCACTTTCACTTTCATCAAGAGGCTTTTTAGTTCTCTTCACTTTCTGCCGTAAGGGTGGTGTCATCTGCATGTCTGAGGTTATTGATATTTCTCCCGGCAATCTTGATTCCGGCTTATGCTTCTTCTAGCCCAGCGTTTCTCATGATGTACTCTGTGTATAAATTAAATAAGCAGTGTGACAATATACAGGCTTGACGTACTCCTTTTCCTATTTGGAACCAGTCTGTTCCATGTCCAGTTTAACTGTTGCTTCCTGACCTGCATACAGGTTTCTCAAGAGGCAGGTCAGGTGGTCTGGTATTCACATCTCTTTCAGAATTTTCCACAGTTTAGTGTGATCCACACAGTCAAAGGCTTTGGCGTAGTCAATAAAGCAGAAATAGATGTTTTTCTGGAACTCTCTTGCTTTTTCCATGATCCAGCGGATGTTGGCAATTTGATCTCTGGTTCCTCTGCCTTTTCTAAAACCAGCTTGAACATCTGGAGGTTCACAGTTCACGTATTGCTGAAGACTGGCTTGGAGATTTTGAGCATTACTTTACTAGCATGTGAGATGAGTGCAATTGTGCAGTAATTTGAGCATTCTTTGGCATTGGCTTTCTTTGGGACTGAAATGAAAAGTGACCTTTTCCAGTCCTGTGCCACTGCTGAGTTCTGCAAATTTGCTGGCATATTGAGTGCAGCACTTTCACAGCATCTTCCAGGATTTGAAATAGCTCAACTGGAATTCCATCACCTCCACTAGCTTTGTTCGTAGTGATGCTTTCTAAGGCCCACCTGACTTCACATCCTGGGATGTCTGGCTCTAGGTGAGTGATCACACCATCATGATTATATTGGTTGTGAAGATCTTTTTTGTACAGTTCTTCTGTGTGTATGTTTATATTGTACATAAAGTCATACACAATCAGCCCTCTCATTCCCTCTCCAGTCCCATTTATCTCTACTTCCCTCCCTGCACTCTATATTTAAGCAGTTCAAGAATTTAGCTATGATATAACATTCCCATTTGACCTTGAGTCTTAATGAAAATTATTTTCCTTCCTGAAATGCTTCCCTTCTTTGCCTGGCTTGCTTTCACTTAATTCAGGTTTCAGCTTAAACATGACTTCATCCTAGAGGATGTCTTTGACCTTTTAGACTGGGTTTGAGGTACCCACAGTACAGTCCATAGCATTATATATGTAACATTTACTTTATTTTATACTAATTGAGTTATTCTTTGTCTTTTTCTCCCATTAAGCTGTAAAACAAGATTAAGGTAAATAAATTCAGGTATTTTGAAGCCTGAAACATGTAATTTTGGGGACTGTATTTAAAAATAAAAACTATGGAAATTACATATATATATGTATGTATATGATCTACATTATGGGCTTCCCTGGTGGCTCAGTGGTAAAGAATCAGCCCACAGTCCTTGGGTAGGGAAGATCCCCTGGAGGAAGGCACAGCAGTCCTCTCTAGAATTCTTACCTGGAGAATCCCATGGACAGAGGAGCCTGGAAGGCTACAGTACATGGGGTTACAAAGAGTCAGACATGACTGAAGTGACTGAGCACGCACACATGATCTACATTATATACATACATATATATATATTTTTTTTATATATATATATATGCACAAAGTAAAGGAAAAATACTTATTTATAAAAAGGATCACAACAAAGTAAAAAATTAAGGAAGCTGACAGATATAAAAATATATGACCCTGTGAACACACTGCTAGGAGCCCTTTCCAGAACCCAAAGCTTAAGCTTCATTAAATTTCCAGTAAATACACCTCTTGACATGAGTCTTCTTCAAAGTTCCATTTCTAGTGTCAACAGCAGTGTTTAACACAAATCAGGTACTCAATAAATATTTTTGAATGAATTATTAACTGAGTTATTTGCAGTTATATTTCTATACATTTGACATACAAGTTTTTCACAAATTATAGTTCTACAAAAAGCTTTATATATTAGAAAATTGTTCTTACAGTTATTATTTTCCATTTTTGCTACAGTTGCATTTCAAATGACTAATAATGTACATATCTGTTAGCATATCACTGGGCTTTGTGCAGATATCTTTTGTACCTCTTTACTGAGTGGAAAAAATTTATTATTTGCATCAAAAAATCTTCTATAATATGTGTATATATGTATAGATGTTTGTGTATGTCTGTTTTTTATAGATCATCTGTATTAAAACTTTAATTTTTAATTGCTTAAATTTTTTAGTGTTTTAGATATTCCCATAAACAGAAAGCCTTTGGGGAAAACCACCTATATTCTTTTTCTTTTACAGTATATTTTTTAAACATTTGTCTCTGGAAATAAAGATAACTAGTACTTTACATCGGAGAAGGCTGTGGCACCCCACTCCAGTACTCTTGCCTGGAAAATCCCATGGGTGGAGGAGCCTGGTAGGCTGCAGTCCATGGGGTTGCTAGGAGTCAGACACGACTGAGCAACTTCACTTTCACTTTTTACTTTCATGCATTGGAGAAGGAAATGGCAACCCACTCGAGTGTTCTTGCCTGGAGAATCCCAGGGACGGGGAGCCTGGTGGGCTGCTGTTTATGGGGTCACACAGAGTCGGACATGACTGAAGTGACTTAGCATAGCATAGTACTTTACATAACTTTTAAAAATGCATCAGATTTTTTCTTTACAATGAGTTTGTCCGTGGAACATTATTTAAGAGGTTATTTGAATCAAGACAGTAACATAGCATTCAAAAGATAAGCTGCTTGGCCTAAATATTGAGAGTTTAGTTTGTTTAAAGTAAAATTAAGTTTAGTTAAATTCTTTTTATAATAACATTTTAAATTTGCTGAGGACTTGGTGTGCTCATATCAAGATTATCAGGTGTGATGTGTGTGTGTGTGTGTGTGTGTGCGTGCATGTGTGTTATAAAGTGCAGCCCTCTGATCAATGCGCACTTTTTCCTCCCATTTTCCTAAATACATCATGAAAAAAGGATGAGGTTTCCGCCTTAATTGCTTGTGCCTTTTATTCACATTCCTCTCTCAGCCAGAATTGTGAAAAGAGTGTTAGTAAAAAGCTGCACAATAGAGCTTTTCATTAGGCCTAGGCAAGGCACACAAAAGAAGGCTTTTGGAAAGAGTGAATGCATGAGTTTAATTTGCAGGTGGAGAGTAGATAAAAGGTGCTGACGCCTCTATTATTCTCTTACGTAGGTGACCCTTACCCTGTACAGCTGATCCCAACTACCATGGCAGCTGCTGCCGCGGCAACACCAGGCTTAGGCCCACTCCAACTGCAGGTAAGTCAGGAGACAATACACTGGAGACAAAGGTTAAGTAAATATCGAAAACAGCTATTATCCTGTTAATGCAGAATATAACTGACTACGGATATTTGCCTCACACTTTTTTGTTTTTGAATTTATGTGTACTGATTCTCAACCCAAAGTTGGTTTTTTTTAATTTTTAGTCCTGTTTTCTGTATTAAAGATAACTTGTAATTTTTTTTTTTATTGCCTGGTATGATTTAACAAAATGAGCTGTAGTTTTACTTTGATTACTGTATGTCATAATTTCATCACAGAACGGTCTTCATCAAGATAAAAAGAAGGCAAAAGCTACAAAAGATATTCAGATACTTACAGATCAAGACAGCTTAACAAAAATTACATTTAAAATTATTCAACATGCTCAGTATTTTTGAAGCACTCTGTAGATCTCTTTATTTTCTTGCTGATGCCAGCTCAGTTGGATAAGCAAGAATAAGTAGACCAAATAAGTAGATGCCTAAATGAACACAACTTTATCCCAACATCCACTTTTTTTGGCCCAGCAGAAGCTATATTCCCCTATATCCTTGAATGTCAGTGATAACTCTGTCAGATGCCCAAGTGATTTTAGAAATTTTGTCTCTGGAGTTGGAAAGAATATCAATTAAATTATATTAAAGGTATCTTTCATTAACTGTTTAAATCTTTCAGTCAGCATCCTACCACCCTTGTTTCTGTTGTTTGGGACTTTATAGTTTTACACAGTTAATGGGAATAACAAATCATCTAATAATAGGATTAATCTCCCCTTGTGAGAAGTGTTATATTTTCCTTTGCCTGAAAGACACAGTATGCTGGTAAAGTCAAGCATGAAGCCCTCATGCTTTACAAAATTAAGTTGTATTCATGAAAGTGCATTGTCATGATAGATGACCTTAGCCTATAAGGAAAATACAGTTTAAATTGTAGCATCAAAAGACAGATGCATCTGGTCGGCACAGGGAATTGTCAGAAGACGTGGTGAGTTTCTGAGAAACTGGTTGAGTCTCGCAGGAGGGGAACACAGGAGGAGCTGAGACATACTGTGTTCTACAGAGGTTAATAACAGTCATTCCTATTCTACCTTTTCTCCAAAAAAATCGGTGGTGTGAGTTTCTGTTTCTTTGAGCTGGAAATAACTTTAGGAAGTGTTGGAACCATGGGGACAATAAAAGTAACAACATTTGTTATCCTTTGAAATCTGAAAAATAACTACAGTACAGAGAAGTGGCTATAATAGGTAAAACTAAAAAGAGTAGTGGGATTAAAGGAAGAGGGAAGAATATCCAGCAATAGATTTGAATGTGGAAAATAGGAGTTTTAGAGATCTAAGCTGTCAGTTTTCAAAACAAATTAGACATTCTCATTTCCTTTCACCATTGGATCAGTGATGAGAGGGAACAAGGCAAGCTGGAGGTATTGCCTATGTTTCATTGTTATATGCCAGTAGAAACCGGCTTTGCTAGGTATCAGTCCGAACTTACTTTTCTAAAAAGAATAGTATTAGAATATTTTTACACAAATTAAGTTTTATTTCTGCCCTTATGGTATGATATCAGATTCCCTTAAAATGTAAGTATATGAAACTGTGTTTATCACAAAACAAGAAAAAAGACATCAAATATATTTGCTTTTGCTTCAACTATGGTAAAGAATCTGCCTGCCATTGCAGGAGATGCAAGAGATGCAGGTTCGATCCCTAGGTTAGGAAGATCCCCTGGAGGAGGAAATGGCAACCTACTCTAGTATTCTTGCCTGGAGAATTCCACGGACAGAGAAGCCTGGTGGTCTACAGTCTGTGGGGTCACAAAGAGTCAGACATGACTGAGCACAGCACAGGGCAGGGCAACTAAAATTTGGTCTATAAATGGGATAAAGATATTTTATGTAAGGTGGCTGTGTACACATGAAAATATATGCATTTTAGTTAGGAACTCAGTGTGGGCTTCCCTGGTGGCACTAATGGCTAAGAATCCACCTGTAAACGTAGGAGATGGAAGAGACTCAGTTAGATCTCTGTGTTGGGAAGATCACCTAGAAGAGGAAAAAGCAACCCACTCCAGTATTCTTGCCTGGAAAATTCCATGCGCAGAGGAGCCAGGCAGGCTACGGACCATGGGGTTGCAAAGAGTTGGCCATGATTGAGTGACTGAGCACATACAAACCAACACTGTGGAACAATAAGAAAGTTAATAATCCTACCTTTTCATGATAAGCCGTTAACTTCTATTAAAACACCAACACACACACACACATACATGCTTTTTGCTTGTGATTAAAAAGAAGTACTCAAATCCGAATACGTATTTCAAGCACATGTCATAGCAGAGATTCCGGCTTTTCTTTGAAGTGGACTTACTCTCACCTTTGTTCAGGTGCCTGCACCAGCCTACTTTTCTACTCCTGTTCCTAACACTATCTTCACAGATCCGTAACTTCAGCATTCCCCAGAGTTGCGAAGGAGACCTGCATACTCTTCCTTCCCTTGCATTAAAACAGCATCCAGATTCTTTTCTTCTCCACAGACCTTCCCAGACAGGGCAGGGAAAAGCCCCTACAATGTCTAGGCAGAAGTCTTCTCTTAACCCTAACCCAACGTTCACTCCAGTCTTGTGAACCTACTTCTGTGAAGCTTCATCTCAGTGGAGTATAATATATGAGCCAGTTTTAATTTTCTCCAAACTCTGCTTTTAATTATACTGATAAATCTCCATTTTTCCATCACTTAATCGTACCTGGAGCAGACTACATCACTTTTGAGTCCCTTTCAGTAACTAAGATTATCTTTCTTTTATGGAAATTCAGTCCCATGTTCTTATGCTAGGTTCTCTGGTAAGGCTTTCATACAAAGATTAACTCATTTAATTCTTATTGCAACACTTTGTTTTATGTCTTAATAACTCCATTTGACAAGAAAACTGGGTCACAGAGTCCAATATCCATGGCTTTAAAACCATTTTATATGTTTTTCCAAATACAGGAGATTTTATTTTTAAACTTTAGAGATGTTGCCCTTCTTTAGACATTTGCTTGTAACTCAGTAACTTGGTAATAAAATTATGACAATAAGGCTGATTAATTGGTACTCATACAAACCCTATATATGCATTGCAATACTGAAGGAAATAGGATTCATAATGACAGCTGTCTACTTCAGACACTGAATTTTCTATTTCATAACTCTTTACACAGATATGTGTTGATTCAAGCTTCTCTTTTTGAACATCTAGATCTAAGAAAGGACCCTATAAATATATTTCTACTCACAGTTGACACTGTTTACCTACCATTCATTTTCTTTTGAAATTATCTTTTGTGCATAATTGTTCACACTTGGAAAATAATAAGTAAAACCAATAGCCAAGACCTTTATTAAAGAAGAAATAATGTCAAGTACAGTAGTCTTAAAAGACAAGCAAAATGACATGTTTTAAATTAGACCACTATTTATTACTTAAATATCACTTCATGTTCCTGGATAAAATAAGAAAATATTTTTCATGCAGTAAGAAATACTTTGGGATTCCGTGGTGGCTCAGATGGTAAACAATCTGCTTGCAATGCAAGAGATCCAGGTTTGATCCCTGGTTTGGGAAGATATCCTGGAGAAGGAAATAGCAACCCGCCCAAGTATTCTTGCCTGGAGAATCCAATGGATAGAGGAGCCCAGTGGGCTACAGTCCATGAGGTTGCAGAGTCAGATGCTAGTGTCCAACTAACACTTTCACTTTCACGAAATACTTCACATTAAAAAATCACCTTACTATATATACATTTTAGGAGCAATTAAAATAGTCTCTGTGCATGCTTGGTCATTCGGTCATGTCCAACTCTTTGTGACTCTATGGACTGTAGTCCACCAGACTCCTCTGTCCGTGGCGATTCTCCAGGCAAGAATACTGGAGTCGGTTGCCATTTCCTTTTCCAGGATATCTTCCCAACCCAGGAATCGAACCCACGTCTCCTGCAATTTGCATTGCAGGCAAATTGTTTATCACTGAGCCACCGGGGAAGCCCCTAAAATAGTCTAAGTCTTGTCAGATTTTTATTTTTATAGAGAAATATCAGTAAGAAAAATGATAATCTGAGTTGTGTGTAAAACATACAAATTAACATGTTGTGCTCAGACACCATTTTATTTATTTCTATTGTAACAAAATATCTGTCCTTGTCTCCTCTGAGCCTTTTCATAAGATTTAAGCCTTTCCTGAGTTTCAGATCCATATGTCCAACTATTTGTTGGCAACTAAGAGGAAACATAGATATTTACACGTACAATAAACTGACTACAAAATGGACCTGACCACTTATCTTCCTTGCCCCCTGACCTGCTCATTCTTTGATCTTAGCAAATGGCTCCATTCCATCTGTTTCTCAACCCTGGAAAGCATGAGCACCATCTTTAACTTTTCTTCCTTTTTCCTCTGGACCTATATATTCATTATCTTTCTATTCATTCTACCTACTAAATACATCAATCATCTTGTTTTGGGTTTGGTTTTTTTTTTTTTTTGCATATTAACTGTCACTTTGTGAATCTTGCTACCCTCATAGCTTGCATAATAAACCCCAGTAGCCCCTGAACTGGCCTTTCAGTCCTCATCTTGCCCTCTTTAGCACACTCTCTCCTGTATACTTTTGTCAGAATGATCTTTATGATTCTAATCATGGCTTTCTCCTACTTAAATACCTTAAATTACATGGTGTTTTCAAGTTCTCTCTCCCTTCTGAATCTTTACATGTGGTATTTTCTCTTTTGGGAACCCCATCACCCACCTTTTTCTTACCAAGCCAACTCCTACTTATCCCTGAGATTGCAAATGAAAACCTCACTTTTTCAGGGAAGTCATCATTGTCTTCAGGTCTGGATTAATGTAGCTCTTGTGTATGCCTAGAGTACACTGTATTTTCCCTCTCATGGCACTTGTGCAATGTGTTCTAAATCCTACTTGTTGGCTTCTACCAGATGGCGTAATCTATGAAGTGATTGACTCACCCATCATTTGCACTTAACCATGTACTTTAAGTATTTAAGGGACTTAATAAGTATTTAAGAAACTAAAGGATGAAGAATTAATCTTAACATTACACTTAAATTATGTATCATTAACTCGCTACTCTTCTTTATAATAGTGGATTTAAGCAGAATATTAATGATTAATTTTCCATATAAATTAATATTCATCTTTGTGGAAACTCTACACGCCTAGCACCATATTTGGCACTACAGTGTTTAAAAACTGCATTTATAATAGTTCCGCTCTACACTGCCTCATTCACTGTGCTCCAGCTAAGTAGATCCTCTGCTGTCCCTTGACTTGCCAAGGTATGCTCTTACTTTAGAATTTTACATTACCTGTCCCCCTGCCTGGAAGGCTAATTCACTTCATTCAAGAATTTTCTCTAATGTCCCCTCTCCTAGTCTTGGTCTAAGTAACCTCTTGAAATCATAAAATAACCCTCCCAGAGATACCACACTTCTATTTCCTTATTCTGCTTTTTTTTCTGAAGCACCAGTCATGTTCCCAGGACGGGGGAGCCTGGTGGGCTGCTGTCTACGGGGTCGCACAGAGTCGGACATGACTGAAGCGACTTAGCAGCAGCAGTCATATTCAAACATCCTATATAACTTGCATAGTATGTTCCTTTTTTATTATTTGCCTGTTTCAAATAATGGAGGGAATGTCGTTTTGTTGTTGTTGAACAAAAATGTGTCTCAAGTGCTTGGGAAAATGCCTAGAAAGTAGGTGGTATTCAGTACATAGTAATCAAATGAAGAAACTGTCATGAGCTAATGGTCATCATCATTTTTAATAAGATAACAAAGCAGTATATGTTTAATTTCTGGAATAAATGATATTAATTTGTATACCATGGAACAATATGTTTTCTCAACCCTCATTAAAAGATTCTTAGTATATAAGAAAGCCATAGCTCTATCTCTTCTGTTCCTTCCTCCTTTTATCTTATTTATAAACATGGGCTGCTGAATAAAGAATGTGTTTTAGCATTTATTACAGTTTATATAATTCATTTATGTCATAATTTGCGAGAAAAAACAAACATTTCAACATTAGTTTATTTCTGCGTTGTTTGTTAACATGTATACAGACGTACATAAGAATATGAATTGCTAGAGGTGCGTTTGACTCAGTAGGACTCACTGTGACAACACTAAAGGGAATTATTTCCAAATGTGGAGAGATGTATTATCAAAATGCTAACTGGCCAGTTAGCAATCTCATATACTCTTTACCCCATTCTCTTTTTTCTTCCCCTACTCTTTTTTCCTTTTCCCTTCTTCTTCAAACTACTTATTTTTCTTCCAAGAGCCAAGGATGCCTTTTGATATTTGTTCTCCTAATATTGTCTTTTTTAAAGGAGGGATATTAACTTACATAGAAAACTAATCTATCTTCATTTCCACATTAAGAAGTGAGTATAATTTTTTAAGCAAAATAAACCTACATTTTGAATCTTTTAGACATTTGTGACTAGATAAAAACAGTTAAGCAAATTGTCTATAATTAATGAAACCAGATGATGGCAATAGTCCATATAACATTTATTTCTCATATTTATTGTCATTAATTTGCATTTTACTTAATGGGCATCATGAACTTTTTAATAAATAGTAAGAATTGTAGTGTAAGATCCTATTTCTGTTTCTTAAACTAGGTTTCTAAGATTGGAAATTAGAAGGAAATATTTATCCACTTATTTCTCACTTTATAAATACCATATTTGTGTTGGCCAAGATGGTTGCCACCTGTTCTACCTATAGGAAGCCAAAAATGTCGACTCCAACCAGTGATTAATAATCCTAAGCAGGGGAAAAAAAGGTTGAAATTCTTTTTGGATGTACATATTTTACTCAACTGAACAAGTAGCGTTCATTCCAGAAATTTTATTAAATTAATTTACCTTTCACTGATTTTAGTAGGCTTATTTTTAAACTGTATAATAATATTTTTGGAATAAAGACTCAAACTTACAGTTGTCATAAATGAAATCCCATAGAGCTACAGTTCCAGCAACCCCTAATATCAGTAACATGCATCCTCCAAGACACAGAAAATGATAGATGACATGTGATCAGAGGAGAGAATGAATTATATAGAATATCAACTAAAATCAGTCTTTTTTTCCTAGCTATCAAAGGTACATGGAAGTCATGGCAGAAGTGCCTTCAGTTTCTCTCTGGCCAAAAGTAGCAACAAGATAGATGTGGATGAAAAAATGAAGTTCATCTTTTTATCAGCCTCCTGCCAGTCTCTGAAGGAGGTCAATAATTATGACAGGACACAGACAAATGCTTCATATTTCCCAGAGCACTATAGTGCCTGAGCATGTCTTCATGTGTCTGACCAAAAGAAACCCCCAGAAAATCAATAAGGAAGAAATAACCATATGGAGAGGTCTAGACATGAGGCTTTTTACCTTCTTATTGAAGGAATTGCTTACAAGATTAATTCTTGTAAAGTACTCATCTTTATCTGCCTAGACGCTCTACCATTCAGTTTATTTCTCAGGTCACCATCATTTCCACACCAGGTGGAAAATGATCAACTGCTCTTCATTTCAGTCACAACCCTGGTGCGTTGTTTGCTGTTGGACTTCTGTCTGCATGAGTGAGTTTTCTTGCAGGTTAAAAGAATGAATTCCCTCCTTTCCTCTCCCTTCGACCCTGAGCCTGCAGGGCAGACAGACAGAAGCACACATATGATTAATACAGCACAGCTGCAAGTGTGAGTCATTTGCATATGTATTAATAGAGGCAAAAAAACCCCAACAACAATTAAATTATATACAGAGACATTCTGCATACTAAAGAACTTATGTAAATAGGCCTGAAAAAGTGCAGCCAACATTTCCCCTGACTTCTCCAAGCCCATATGGGCTAGAGTCAGAACCCAGCAGTGTTCAAGCATCTCCTTTAAGGAAAAACCTGGTAGGAGCTGCATCCATAGTTATTACCACCCCTAGGGTTCCCAGGAGCTGTCTGACATTTGCACAATGGAGACGGTACCGGCAGTGTCTCTTTCACACTATTCCTGTATTGCCTTGTTTCCAGCAGTTTCATGGTGTCGTCTCATTACGTGCCAACAGAAACATCAGTACACATGCGCCTTTCCACACTATCCATTTTTATTGTAATGACCAATTAAATGGTAAACTTTAAAATTGTACTTGAAGTTCTCCCATTGACTATACTTAAGTAATATAAACGATTTATCAATGCCAGGTCTCCTGGTCACAAGTTCATGCCCATTCCTCGACAGCATTCTGTGTTCTCTTAATCACAACATGGTTAGGTTACTCTAAAATGTTTCTAAGCTAGTTACCATATATAAAAGGATTTTCTAGGCTCAAGGCCAACAGTAGATGCAGTCCTAGGAACAACACCAGTTTGTTGTAATTTTGAAAGTGTACAGGTTTTTTGTTTTATCAAGAAAAACAGAAATACCCAATTGTCTAGTCTTGGTTATATATAAGAAGGAAGAGAAACTAAAATTCTTTAGATTCACAGATTGTATTTATATTAGAAATCAGGTCCTTAAACATAATTGTCAGTTTAAATTATGTTACTTTAATTTATTCAAGGAATGTCTTATGAAGACAAATTCAACCTTAGAACTAAAATTCTATATAAGTAAAAGTTATCGGTTGGATGGCATCACCAACTTGATGAACATGAGTTTGAGCAAGCTCTGTGAGTTGGTAATGGACAGGGAAGCTTGGTGTGCTGCTGTCCATGGGGTCGCAAAGAGTCGGACATGACTGAGTGAACTGACCTGAAAAGTTATTGCTTTAATAGAAATAATAAAAATCTTGAGCCTAAGGAACCCAAATGAATAGAGATGCTCCTTAAGAGAAACAAACCTGGGTTTTGGTACCAGAAAATTGTTGAACATTATCCACAAATATTATCCATTATTTGGATGATTAAATCTCAAAGCATGCAGCTGGAATATGTAAATTATATTGCATATAACAGGTTGCATATAACTTCTGCCCTATGTTTATAGGGCAGAAGTCTTCATAGTTAATTAATTATATACAGTAAAGCTTAGTCTCTTAGCAGGCAAAGAAAAACTTAGTGTCTCGGCAGGCAATAATTAGAGGAAAAATGACAGAGACTAAAGCAAAAAAATTTATTATTATATTAAGGCATTGTCTTTAGATTAATATTTTGAGTCACTGATACTTAATGAGAGGCAGTGTAACATAATGGTTAAAAGTGTGGTTAAAATGGTTAAAAACCACAGCCATCTGTGCCTTAAATCATGGTTCTGCTATTTACTGCCTCTGTGATTCTGGGCAAGTTACCTAACCTCTCCATGTTTTAGTTTTCTTGTCTGTAAACTGTGGATATAAATGATATGTTATTCTGAGGATTCAATGAGGTAATATACAGAAAGTGCTTAGGGCAATAATAGAATTAATTATAATTTATCAAATACTATGTCCTAAGTAATAATAAATGCTTGATGCTGTTAGTTGATTGGGCTCCCCAGGTGGCACAGTGGTAAAGAATCCTGAGTGCACACACGCATTATTAGTTGATTAACATTATTAGCTGATATTAAACTAATTTTTATGGCTTAAAAAAGGCAGCCTTGCAAATGAAGACTGGGCACACTTTTTAAAAATTTAATTTATTTTTGTATGCACTGAGTCTTCGTTGCTGCATGCTGTCTTTCTCTGGTTGCAGCGAGTAGGGGCTACTCTGTTTCTCATTGCAGTGGCTCCTCTTGTTGCAGAGCACAGGCTCTAGGGCACACACGCTCAGTAGTTTTGGCACTTGGGCTGAGTTATTCTGCCGCGTGTGGAATCTTCCCAGACCAGGGATCAAACCCATGTCTCCTGCATTGGCAGGTGAATTCTTAACCACTGTACCACCAGGGAAGTCCAGCATACTTTTCTTATGTAGATTTATTTTGCAGTTCAGCATCTAAAGCAAGTTAGTAAAATTGAAACACATTGTTTTATTTACAAGGAAATAATTTCTGTCCCCTGTGTGGTATAATTTTAAGGCCCATCACAAGAATCTATAGGAAGCAATGAGTTTAAATATTCAAAAAAAAAGCCGAGTAGTTACTTGGAGTATAGATCTGTGATTTGCTATTGCTCATTCTTTATCTCAATATTTATATCTATAAAATGACAATAATGCGTCCTGTCAATCCTATTTTTCCATGCATGTAATGCAAATGAATTCTGTCTATGAGCTGCCAGCAACTATTCTAAATAAATGGCTTATACAATTTAAAATAAGTTATTTACATAGATGCTTTTAATGTAATAATTTATTTTAAAATAAATGATATAAATTTTTTTCTGGTATAACTCTTCAGAGCATACACTTCTTGAAATATATTAATAGAATATTTTCTAAAACATCTATCTCTTATTCTATCCCCTCATTGTAGGGCTAAACTATTTTTCAGGGTTTCCCAGATGGCTCAGTTGTAAAGAATCCATCTGTCAATGCATGAGATATGAGTTTGATCCCTGGATCAGGAAGATACCCTGGAGAAGGCAATGGCAACCCACTCCAGTGTTCTTGCCTGGAAAGTCCCATGGATAGAGGGGCCTGGCTCTCTAGGCCATGGGTTCGCAAAGAGTCGGACATGACTGAGCAACACACACACACATACACACAAACTTTTCATTAGTTTCTTTAAGGAAATAGTTCCTACGTTTTCAAACTTGAATGTGCAAGCAAATTATTTTATAAACCCTACAGTATCCTGTAAATTTTATTTACTCAGCAAATATTTATTCTTTGGAAGTGACTAAGCTAAGCATCATACAGAATGCACAGATAAATTAGCTAAAAATTCTTGATGGATCATAGAGGAGCTTGAAATGTAAGAGAATGAATGACATGCAAAAACGGAATAGAATTTGAAGAAACTCATACAGTGTCCTGTCCTACTCCTATTTGAAATAAAATGGACCTCAAAGACCTGTAAAAACAATTGTTTCGAACTGTTCACAAGAGTCTAAGTGGCTCCAACCACCATCAAACAGTACCATTCACTTTTATTTGTTTTATAGATTGAATTCTACTGGCTGAGATTGAATAAAAGATTCTGCTGCTAAAATAGAAGTTAAAAAACCATCCTTCTATTGCAGCTCTTGAATATTATTGATGAGGTAATTTAGACTTTAAATAGTGACCTGGATAAATCAGACATTAACAGAAGTGTGCCTGGAATCCTGGCAGCTGAAAGCTAAATCTAGCTTCTTTCCGTTGTTCCATGGAATCCTTAAAAATAAATGCATACATTTATGTATATTATTTTTAAGTTGTTTTGTGTAAAAGGAGGGGAGAAAATTGATATTTTTGCATTTAGACCATTAAATTAAGGATGCATAAAACAATGGGTAGGATTTGCATATTAGAAACAATGGCAACCTTCTGAATTGCTTTCATTTTGCTGAGTTCACTGATTGTGCTCTGTGAATTAATTCTTTTGTGAAAAGCTATTGAAAGATCAAGGAATTCAGAAAACAAAACAACAGAGAAGCGTGTTGTTTCATATCTATTTTTTCATAAAAGGTTCAAAGTAACATTGTTTACATCACAAGTCTTGTTGATATTTTATTTGGTTCTTAGAAGAAAGATAGTATTCAAAAGTTGATTATATAATAATGCAGATAAGATTTTGCACTGATGAATGAAGTGTTCTGAGAGAAAGACCAAGGAGAAAAACCCTGTTACAATATTGAGCTACATTTGGTTGGCAAGGATCTTTGTAAGACTTGAAAATAGATCCCTATTCGATTCCTTCAGATAAAAAGCATAAGCCAGCCCAGCATATTTCAAATTTACTGTTTCCTGTGGAAGTTTCTCAGAATTGTTCTGCCAAACTGATGGTTTGAAAAGAAATGGGAGGAGGGAAAGGAACCCTTAATTATTCCATCTTTCTTAATCCTGACCTTTCACTTGATGCCATACCGCCTTTTTTTCCCCAGTGGCTTCTTGGATAAAGGGAAGGGGACAGGAAGAAATGGAGGAACATACACAAAGTATGTTCCCCAACGATTTAGTGCAATGAGCAGTGGGCCAGCATAATTAATACCTCCAACATGGAAATTGCAAGTGTTCTCTCTTGCTCTTGCTATTCTAGAACTTCTTCAATGTAGAATGAAAAAGGTAATCGTAATAGTTAAAATTGTAAATACTTCCTTTTTGAAATGAGGCAGAACTACTGAAAATATTGTCTCTCCATCTATAATAGTTGCTTTACGATACCAAGTTTCCCTCTGAAATTTGACTCTATTGTATTCTACTATTACCGTGCTCTATACAACTCACAGGTATGACTAGCTTTCCCCTGAAATGAGTTCTCTGGTTTTCAAGGAATCTTAAATTGTTAGAAAGAGTATAGTTAAAACATTTGATTAATGTATAGAAGATAAGCCACAACATTAAACGATAGAAAATAAGTAAAGGCCCTAACTTTTCTTCATTTTTCAGTTCAGTTCAGTTCAGTTCAGTCGCTCAGTCGTGTCTGACTCTTTGCGACCCCATGAATTGCAGCACGCCAGGCCTCCCTGTCCATCACCAACTCCCAGAGTTCACCCAGACTCTTGTCCATTGAGTCAGTGATGCCATCCAGCCATCTCATCCTCTGGGGTCCCCTTCTCCTCCTGCCCCAAATCCCTCCCAGCATCAGAGTCTTTTCCAATGAGTCAACTCTTCGCATGAGGTGGCCAAAGTACTGGAGTTTCAGCTTTAGCATCAGTCCTTCCAAAGAACACCCAGGACTGATCTCTTTTAGAATGGACTGGATGGATCTCCTTGCAGTCCAAGGGACTCTCAAGAGTTTTCTCCAACACCACAGTTCAAAAGCATCAATTCTTAGGCTCTCAGAGACCTTCTTCACAGTCCAACTTTCACATCCATACATGACTACTGGAAAAACCATAGCCTTGACTAGACGGACCTTTGTTGGCAAAGTAATGTCTCTGCTTTTGAATGTGCTATCTAGGTTGGTCATAACTTTCCTTCCAAGGAGTAAGCGTCTTTTAATTTCATGGCTGCAGTCACCATCTGCATTGATTTTGGAGCCCCCCAAAATGAAGTCTGACACTGTTTCTACTGTTTCCCCATCTATTTCCCATGAAGTGATGGGACCAGATGCCATGATCTTCGTTTTCTGAATGTTGAGCTTTAAGCCATTTTTATTCTCATCTTAATTTGATTCTTTTTACATCTGCTTTCCTTCCAGAGGAATTTTAAGTTTGCATGTTTCAGTGTCACCTTAGACACAAGCTAGCATTAAATGCAGTATAAAACCAGAAAATATATAGTTTTCATGAGTTCAATCTTTGCTCTATAACCATTCAGTAATTTGTAGGTGTAGTAGTACAGTGATCAGTTAGATGACCTGATGACTTATGTTTTTTTTTTTTTCTTTCTTTAACGCTTGTTCCTCAATTTGTTAAAAAAAAAAAAAAAAAAAAGAAAGAGAAATTTTTAAATAACTTTTAAAATACATATGTAAAATAAATCTTACAAATAAATAATATTTAAATGGTACCTATACTTTGATGAGGGCTCCCCTGGAGGCATAGATGGTAAAAAAATCTGCCTGCAATATAGGAGACCCGGGTTCAATCCCTGGGTCAGGAAGATCCCCAGAAGGAGGAAATGGCAACCCACAGACAGAGGGGCCTGGAGGGCTGTGTCCATGGGTGGCAGAGAGTTGGACATGGCTGAACAACTTTGACTACAGTATGATGGGTTATGCGCTTGAGTTTTAATGAATACCTCTTCATCTCAGTTTCTTTCCTTGTGAAATGTGATAATTTTGTTCCTTCATGATAAAGCTGTTGTGAGGATTAAAAGAGATATTACGTTCAAGATGCTTAGTAGAGCATAAACATAAGCATTTAGCCATCATTAGAGGCTCTTATCCTTGTCATTATATCCTGTATTCAGGGATTTCTCCACTGTCAGAAATGATTCCAAAAAATTCTTCCATATTTTAAGTTAGCAAGTATTTTTCTAAGATACAGCAATTATGTTCTGTACTACAGAGGTGTATGGCAAATGGAGTTATCCATCTCAATTTAAGTTGGTGTTGAATACACTGTTTGGGAGCCATGCCCTCATATCTAAAATAAGCTGAAAGTCTTTATGAAAATATCCTTAAGTATGAAAATCTTTCTTCTACATGTGCAACTACACAGAAACTGTTTCAGTTCTTCCTAAAAGTAATGTATCTCTCTATTTCTTTCCATTCCATAAGAGTTATTAGAATGTCTTTGCTTCTTTGACATCGATGATTATTTGTGAATAGAACAGACTTTTCCTTCTGAAGGAGAAGCTGTACGTTGATGGAAAGTTACAGTGTTTTGTTATAATGGGGAGAGTTTTCCAGCAAGGCTGGATGGTTAGTGCATAATAATGGCATCCAAAGCAGTTGGTATGTCTTGATCATTCTAATCTCCCAAACTGCTCCCCAAATAGGGGATTAACAAATAAGCGTTCTGCTCTCAACCTGCTTCCAGACTCAGACCACTTGAGTCTGGTCTCAAGTGATTTAACCTGGCCAACTCTCAAGTTATCTTATTTTTAATATGCTTGTGAGTGTAGCTGTTCTACCTGTATATCATGGAAGAAAGGAGGAAATGAAACAAACAAAGCACTGTGAAAGAAACTACAGTCCTGGAAATCCCCAGAAGGAGACTTTGCACCTTACAAGTGGCCTTCTCTGATTCGTGGTACACTTATTCATGTGCTGTCAAAGAAAACATGAGAGAAAGGTGCAGAGGCAACCATTGACCAGATGCATTCAAAAGAAATGCTGTAGAAAGCTGAAAGTAGTAAAGCTAGCACCAAAGGTTTTGTGATTCTATTATACCTTCATGAAAGGGGAAGGAAGATGAGCAGGTCAGTCCATGGTTAGACCACCCAATAGACAACCTAATCCCAGCCTTACACCAAGGAAGATAGGGCTGTGTGGAAATGTAACCTAAAGTGGGGTCCAGCTGCTCCCATTCAAGAAGTCAATAAAGAAACAAGGTTGGTGAAAAGGAAAGTTTATTTTATTTTGGATGCCAGTGGGAGAAGAGGGGAGAGACTCCTCTCCAAAGGCTGACTCCACCCCTCAACCCCCCTACTCTGACAATCAATGGGCTAGAGTCTTTATAGACAGACAGCGTGAATTACACGCAGAAACAGCACAGTCAGCTCTGACAGTCATCTTGAAATTGGTCATCAGTGGTCTGACTGATCAGTGTCATCTTGATTATTTTAAGTACAATTAATCTTCAGTGCCAGGGTCAGTTTGTTTCCATTTCTTGAGGCCAGTTCTCAAAATTGTGGCAACTTATGTCATGGTTACAGTCTAGTCCTCATATAGTTAACGTCTTCCACCCGATAGGGATTTCAGTATCTGTAAGACAACGCACAGGATATGGCTCAGAATATTATCTATAGTCCTTGAGAAGGAACTAAAGATCCTTAATTATGTTTAATGACTAATCTATTACTATTTGGTCTCCTTCGACTCTTTTCTGTTTGTTTCTACATGTTCTCACTTTTCTGATTAAACTTATTCTTTGGCTAAAATTTTTCCACAGACGAAAGGCAGGCTGAGGACATGGGGGACAAGGACCATACGGTCCTGCTCTATGTCAGAAATAAATAAATAAAGAACAGTTTGACATTAAAAAGCTTCATAGCGCTAATCAGAATGCTGTGTTATTTTGAATGATACAGCCAAGTGGTTTGGCACTGTAAACATTTTAATCCTTAGGAATAGTAAAGATTTTAAAATAGGAAGCTATTTTCAAAAACCTACCTCTTTTCCTCTTGGAAATCTCTCTCTCTCTTACTTTTATATCTTCCTGTTTCCCTCTCTTTCTTATCTTTTCTGCTGTATATTTTTAGTTGCCACCCCTCTGTTAGTCCTTCTCTACCTGTCTTCCCCTTTTCTCTGTCCTTCAGTTTTTTCCTCCTCTCTCTTGTTCGTCAAGATCTGAGACACCAGTTACCCTTTTATTCTCCCACAATTGTGAAAAATGGAGCTGCCATCTCCTTTAGAACTATTTGCTTGTTAGCTAAACAACTATAATAATAATCTGTTGAGTCAAGAGTTTTCATTTTGAATAGCAAATGGCAAGGATGGAGGCTATCAGAGCAAAATGTATGTGGGCTGATTTTTTCACTCTAAATGGAAGATCTCCTGGAGAAGGAAATGGCAAACCACTCCAGCATTCTTACCTGGAGAACTCCATGGGCAGAGGAGCCCAATAGGCTATAGTCCATGGGATTACAAAGAGTCGGACACTACTGAGCTGTTGGAGGCATAGTTGATAACATTCTACATGATTGTAGAAGATACTAGCCTAGAGATACCTTCATCCATAATTCATCTTTTGTTATAAAAGCCATGAACACATCAATGATGGAGGCTTCCATTTAGACGATAACACCAACTCTTCTGAGATTAGGGAAAAAATGTGGATTCTCTTGGAAAACAAAAGTATAGTGATGGAAACACAGCTCATTATTTTTATGCTAAGAAAGTACTGAACAATTGGTTTCTTAGCATCAGCTGAAATGGAAAGAATTGTTTTTCACTTTGTTTATTTAATAGTCTTCTATCAGTACTTTATAATAGTTATCTCAGATGGTGGGTGGTGACCTCTGGCTACCTGCTCTCCTGCACACTCACACCATTTATTATTCATTATTTATGCACATGTGGATATATGAAAGATAGAGATTAAGTCTAAGGGTTGTAGTGTTTTTAAAAATCTTTATAATCTATGAAAGAAAGAGTTAGTTGCTCAGTTATGTCTAACTCTTTACAACCCCATGGACTGTAGGCCACTAGGCTCCTCTGTCCGATTATTATTATTATTTCAATTAGTATTCCAGTTATTTAAATTATTATTATAACTGTTTAGCTAATAAATTGTTTAGCTAATAAACATATAGTTCCAAAGAAGATAACAGCTGCTTCTCCAGCAGATCTTCCCAACCCAGGGATCAAACTCAGGTCTCCTGCATTGAAGACAGATTCTTTACTGTCTGAGCCACCTGTTAGCAAATTCCCACTTTTCCTTGACTTTTCTCTTGGGAAGGGAGGTCAGAATTATAGGAATGCTAAGTCAAAGTTGTTGAATAAGATCATTTTTTTTCATATGTATAATCGTATCATTTATTTTTTAATTTATAAAAAACATGTAGTACATTTGACTATATTTGGGGTATACAGTTCCATGAGTTTTAGCCACTACCACTATTAGAACAAACAGTAAAAAATCTGCCTGCAGTGAGGAGACCTGAGTTCGTTCCCTGGGTGGGAAGATCCTCTGGAGAAGGGAATAGCTACCCACGAGGCGATGGCACCCCACTCCAGTACTCTTGCCTGGAAAATCCCATGGACAGAGGAGCCTGGTAGGCTGCAGTCCATGGGGTGACTAAGAGTCGGACACGACTGAGCGACTTCACTTTGACTTTTCACTTTCATGCATTGGAGAAGGCAATGGCAACCCACTCCAGTATTCTTGCCTAGTGAATCCCAGGGATGGGGGAGCCTGGTGGGCTGCCGTCTATGGGGTGACACAGAGTCGGACACAACTGAAGCGACTTAGCAGCAGCAGCAGCCAGTATTCTTGCCTGGAGAATTCCATGGACAGTGGAGCTTGGCGGGCAACAGTCAATGGGGTCACAAAGAGTCGGACACGACTAAGCAACTAATGCTTTCACTATTAGGACACAAGACAATTCTCTTACCTCTCCCCACACACGCACAATTCCTTTGGTTTCTATAACCACCTAGGAAGGGAATTCTCTCATCTCCTGCCCGGGAAATCTCAACCTGCATTGATAAGACAGCTGAAGCCGAGAAAAACCAACCTTCTTACAGTTCAACAGCTGTTTTTATACTCCATCCTTTCTAATATGGCATTCTACTCTCTCTATTGTCCTTGAATTCGACATTCTTTGTTCATACCCAAGAAAGTATACATTTGTTTTTTTTTTTTAATATTAATGTCTCATCTTATGTTGCTGCAGCAGTGACAAGTATTTAATTTCTGCTTTTCACTTTACTTTTAAAATCTTGATTGTGACTTAAATTTTTTCTAATTTTTATTCATCTTATATATATTTTTATCATAGTAAAATGTACATGGCATAAAATTTGCCATTTTAACCATTTTAATGGTACAGTTCAGTGGCATTAAGTTCACTCACATTAAACAGCCATCACCACTGCTCATCTCTGAAACTACTCCATCATCACAATCTGAAAGTCCTTACCCATTAAACAGTAACTTTCTGATTTTCCCATACCTCAAGCCCCAGGTATAACCACTATTCTACTTTTTGTCTGAATTATCTAATCAGGATACCCCATATAAGTGGAGTCCTACAAGATTTGGCCTTTTGTTTCTGGATTATTCATTTAGCACAGTGTCTTCAAGGTTCATCCATGTTGTATGCATGTGTCAGAATTTTCCTCCTTATCAAACTTGAATAATATCCTATCGTTTATATATACATTGTAATGATATTCTATATATACTGTTTATGTGTACCACCTTTTTGTTTATCAGTTCATCTGTTGGTAGGTATTTGGGCTGTTTTTACATTTTGGCTATTGTGAATAATATGAACATGGATGTGCAAATATCTGTTCTAATTCCTGCTTTCAGACTTTTTGGGTATATCCTCAAAAGTAGGATTGCTGGATAATATGGTAATACTGTGCTTAATTTTTTAAGAAATTGACATAATGTTTTCTAGAGACAATGCAGAAGGATTCCAATCTTTTCCATATCCTCACCAACATTTGTTATTTTTCTAGATAGCCATCCTCATGGGTGTGAGATGGTATCACACTGTGATTTTGGTTTGCGCTTCCCTAATGGGTAGTAATGTTGAGCATCATATCATGTACCTTATTAGCCATTTCTGTATCTTTAGATCCTTTTAATAGTACTCCTGGTAATTGATTCCTGAATAATGTTTGCTTTTTCATTTTTCTCACTTTAAGTGGGTCTTTAATTACTATTTGTTGACTGAAAGAGGGACACATGAATGAACCATTACTAACCAGAGTATTTATATCTCAATACCCACTAGATTTGCTACCTGAGTCAGGTTCCTTAACTTTGTTAAGCTACATTTTCATAATCTGTAAGTGGGGCTACTAATACCTGCCCCATTGGATCATTATGTAGATGAAATACTGTGCAAAATACTTCTGATACAGTGATATATCAACATGAAATGAAAATTTGCTAATAAAAATGTTAATTAATAAGTATCTGTTTAAGTTCTATAATACTTAAATGCTGAATGTTTCTTTGCTGTTCACATCTTAGGAGTACCCTCTTAAAAGAACATAAAATTTTTTAAAGCACAAATTTCATAGGAACTAGATCAGTATCTTTCAAGAGATGCTTGTTGACTAAATTAAAGAATGATGAATGAATGCATATGCACACACACACACATTTTTAAGCTGCATTTGATCTGTGTGGCTTTTTTCATTACTAACAGTGAATCCAAAATATTGTGTTGCCTCAAACTCTATTGGATTGTTATTTTAAAAAACCATTAAATCTCTGGTAAAGTATTGAGTTAAAGGGAAAGAGTGAAAATTGGGTTTTGTTTCTTTTTATGGGTTAAAATGATAAGCTCTGGGTGATTTTTATTTAAATTTTATGTCTGATATTTTTCCAACTCTACTGCATTAGTAACACAGTATCTCTTATCTCTATTAATAAAATAATAGTAATATTTACTAATTAAATTAATAAGGCTATAGTGCAGCATCTATAGAGGATATTGTGATTCTTTCATTATAGTTTGTAGGAAGTGTGATATACTAGAAAAGTACTGGATCAATGGTAAGTCAATTTGATGTTGATAGACTTTAATGGGTAAATCCTCCCAATTATGTAAGAGGAAACACTACTGAAAAATGTGTTTCCTATACTAAAGTATTTTCACTTTAAATCAGATTGACTTTATCTTCAATTTTTTTCCAATCATCCTTTTAATTTTCAAACTGACTGAGATCTGAGGTTGGTGTTCACATACTGATTTCAACCAAACGTCGAGGTGTAAGATCAGAAGAGGAATAAAAGATGGTCAAGATAAAAAAGAAATGTTAGATTTTTTAAAAAAAGCTAATTTGTCACTTCACTCATTGAGTATGAACTGAATAGACTTCTAACCCTTAAAATACTTTTTTCCCCTCTCTTTATTGCCTGGAATCTTAAGAGCTTTATCATTTGCAGTCATAAAATGAAAATATACACCAAACCCTCAAAGGGCAAGTATGAAATTAAATTATATTTGGGCAGCTGTAACCTTTTAAAACGATCAGATTCCAGTTAATGTATTTCTTCCTGTTCCAAGTGCTGCCATGGTGTTTGATGGTGGGAAGCAGTCCAAAGGGCATTGGGAGATAATAAATTCACTGTAAATTTCACCCCAAGGCATGTCTCGATACACCAAGGCCTCCATTTAGCAAGACTGACCTAAAACTCTTGTCACATCCAAAGGTCACTGAGGTTGGGGTTGGTGTGTCCCATCTATCTTTCCTTGATGTAAAGAATGACAGTTGAAACAGGACTGTGCTCATAAACAGTCATCTGAATATGAAAAAGAAGCTCACTTTGGAGTAGGTGGGGAAAGTAAAGAGAGAAGCATCTTTCACAGTGGGACTGGCAAATACTCTGCTTTTTGCAAAGTCAGTGAAAGGTTGACATGATCTCATCGCTTCTGTTTCACACTACTGGATTTGGTTAATTTAGAATCAGGTGTTTTTCTCTCTTGCTTTTATTTATATTTGTTTCCCAAAGCCTAGGGTGATTTTTAGTAACTATTTTTTAGATGACTGTAATATTTCCAACCTACTTTTACTTTAAAATAATACTCCTTCCCTGATTTAAAACTGTTCTTTTCAGTTAAATTAATTTACAAGATGAGCCAATGCATGTGAACAAATTAAGAGAAAAATTATTTTTAAAAAAATGAAGCTTAATATGGTACTGAAATACAGTGTTGGTTTTTTTTTTCCTCTATTGTCCACTTAATCATATCCTTTTTTATTGTGGTAGAATATGTAGAACAATAAAATTATTATTTTACTTTTCTTAAATATGCAGTTGAGTAACATTAAATTCCTTCCCAATTTGTGTAATCATCACCATTATTTCTTTCCCAAAATTTTTAGGTGTCCCAAATGGAAACTATAACTCCTGATTTCTCATTTCCCCCCTCCCCTCAGCCCCTAGTAACTTCTTTTCCACCCTCTGTCTCTATGAATTTGCCTACTCTATGTACCTCATATAACTGAATCTTACAATATGGGTCCTTTAGTGTCTGGTGGATTTCACTTAGCACACTGTTTTCAAGGCTCATCAATGGTGTAACTTGTATCTGTGAATTATTACTTTCAAGAATGACTTCATTTCTTTCAAAAACAGTACTTTTAAATGTCAGAAATCAGGAATATATAAATTATCAATTGTAATCATCATAAGTAATATATAGTGTAATATGGAGAAATAATAGACAATTTCTGGACAGATATAACAGAAGATTGAAGTCTTATAATTCTTCTTAGGGAAAAACATTATTTTTTTCATCAATACTAGGATTTCTGTTTATTGATATGTTCTAAGGGTCTGAAATAGTGTTTGGTGCATAATAGGTGCCCTATAAATAAATATTAAAAGAATCAATCAATGTAAGGCAGGAAAGTAGAAGTTATAATTGATTATTCCTCTGAACTACTTCAATGACATATGAGAAATATGTTCTGCACAATTGAAAAGGAGGTCATTTGTGATCAGAGGAGATAATGAAAGTCAAAACGCACTCTAAATGAAAGGTTTGTTTTTGTTATTTTAATTGATTTAAGAGTAATATGTGTTTTGGGTAATGCAAATATTAATAGCTAATTTTAAATATATAGTTTTTATATTTTTAAATGGTCTAGGAAAATCAAGGTTAGTGACTAAGAATCAAAGCAAAATACAAAGCTTTAAAAATAAGATTAAATTCTTAGTATAAATTATATAGGATTTCCCTGGTGGTTCAGTGGTAAAGAACCCACCTGCCAATTCAGGAGACATGGGTTTGATCCCAGGTTGAGACCATCCCCTGGAGAAGGAAATGGCAACCCACTCGAGTATTCTTGCCTGGGAAGTCCCATGGCCAGAGGAGCCTGGCAGGCTACAGTCCTTGGGGTCCTAAGAGTTGGACATGACTTAATGATTAAAGAACAATAACGACATAAATTATACAGGAAAGAGCAAGTATTAAAATAAGGATGAGACTCAGAAAGTTGAAAATTTTATATCAAAATTTATTCTATATTTTGAATCAATTTTAAATCATGTAAAAAAGCAATTAGGTAAATGTCATTTTAGTTAAAAGTGGGGTATGGGTGAATCAAAACCTTCCAGTCAATTCTTCATATTGTACACAGACTAACCTCCTGGAAATGCAAATCTAGTTACGTCATTCCTCTTCCTAAACTGTTCCAAATTCCCACCTTTCCAAACACTCCTTCCCTGACACTGGAGTTTCACTGACCTTCCGTGTACTTGTCTTTCTCTCTCCTACCACAAGGTTCTTTGGCCAGTACTTTTTTCTGCTCCATGTATGTAGTCACACCATAGCATCCTTCTGATCTCCAAGGAATCATATTTAAAGGGAAGACTTTCTTGGTCTGTCTGATCATACTATAGCTGTTTCTTAAATGTTCTCCTCTTTCCCTGTCTCTTAAATTCATTCTCCCCTATTAATTAAGTAGAAAACCAAACTGAAGCAGTGTTAATATTCACTGGCCAAGTGGAAGGAAGAGGATGAAAATGCTAGGGAAAATGTCCTCTGGGACTTCTCACTCCCTTCCCACCCTACATCTGTACCAATGTAGTTACCAGCAGAAGAGCCCCATCTCTGTCAGAAGTACTATTAGAATTGTCTTCCCCGGGCTTGTTCATCTCTTTACTCCAAAGCCTCAGAGCCAACTACTGTGTTTAAATGACCAGAAAAGAGCTTCATAAGGCACAGAGGTTAAGCATTATAGGTGCTAATAAAAAATTTGGATTTTAACCTCAGCTTACCTATGTGACTTTGGACAAACAACTTTTATTTTCTGTGTACTTTAGTGTCCTCTACAAAACAGTAATGTATTTCCTAAGGCCGTTGAGAAAGTTCAGAGAGACATGGCCTGGGCTTGGCACACTGTAAGCTTCCTATAAACTCTAGCTATTATGATTATTTTTGCTGCTGCTATTATCATTCTGTATGTAGATTTCTTTTGAAATTTAAGCTAATTCATCTTAATGTAGGTACTCAACCAACACTAATAATAATATGCAATATTTTCTTAATGTTAAAGGTTTATAATGAAGTAAATGAGGGAAAATATAAGGCGGAAATCTATAGGAAGAAGTCTTTTAATATGATAAGTGTTGTCTGTTAGTGCTAACAGGGATTTACACATATACATGCACTCCAGTATGAATTGGTGCGCTTCCCAGGCAGCATTAGTGGTAAAGAACCTGCCTGCGACATAAAAAGAAATGGGTTTGATCCCTGCCGTCAGCAGGATCCCCTCAAGGAGGGCATGGCAACCCACGCCAGTATTCTTGTCCGGAGAATCCCTTGGACAGAAGAGCCTGGCCGGCTGCAGTCCATGGGACTGCAAAGAGTCAGACCATGACTAAAGCGACTTTGCACGCACAGACACGGAGGACAAAAAAAATCTTTAGTGGTTCTGTGCTTTCTTCAGGGATAGTAGAGTTCTATCACTAGAGATTAAGGAAGTTGCTTACTGTTGAAGACTTTAACTCCTGGTCTTGAAAACTGTCTTTGACTCAGAGCTTAGGAAAAATCTTGTTACCTGTGGCTAACAGGGAGGGATATAAGTTTATCATGTGAAGTTTCATAAGTAACATCGCTACACATACGGTAAGTTTATATGATATGCAGTAGAAGAGAGAATTTTAAGGAATACTGACATCACTACTTATTTAACTTGGACAGTTAAGGAGCTTTCATTTCCCCGTTGAACATACAGAATTGTTGTGGTGATCTCTGAAATAGCATGAAGACTTCTAGCAGAGTGGATGGTACATCATAGTCACTGAGAAAATCATAGATCCTGCACTTCCTCTCCCAAATGTGCTAACTATTTGCATCCAGCAAGTATACATTCTGGAAGTGAGTCTGTTTAATATAAAAGATTATATATATATATATATACACACACACATATATATAGTCTAATTTGATATGAACTAGCACTCATTTTCTTTTTGTATTGAGTCAGAATACTCTTTTTAATGTTTTTTTTTTTTTTTTTTTTTAGAATACTCTTTTTTAAAATGTTTTGATTGCACCCCCCTCAATCTGTGGGGATAACGCAAACAGTAATTTCATAGTGATGAGCTTAGTCAAAGATAAGTGTCTGTTTTAAAAAAATCTTTCTGATAATACTCAGCTTTTCTGTATTTAATGGTGAGTTCTTGGAAACAAAAGATTTTTTTCCCCTGAGAAACATTTCTTATTGTTACTTTGAAAGGAATTTCAACAGTGTTTTTATTCCCATACAGTAAACTAATTAAGCATATGAGTATAGTCACTGATATAGAAAAGATTTGAAGAGCTATCCAGCCAGTGTCGTCCTTACCTTGCCAAATGGAGATGTATTTACTGGTTGGTGACCTCAGGAAGAGATGCAGAGTGTTCATCTTCCCACAATAATGAATGGCAAGTCTGGAGCAGCATAAAAAGGGTCAAGCGAATAGGTTATACATCATATGGGGAGGCAGATGTTGGAACATATTGTAATGGATTACTGTGCAGTACATGAAGATGGCTTGTGGAGTAGGAAAAAAAACAAGAAAGGAGTGAGAGAGAAAGAGATAAACTATCAGTTGGTGTTTTCTTGCCTGACTCTTGCGTATATATTTGGTTCTTTAAGGAACTTCTTCAATTATAAAAGTCAAAATGTTTTTCAAGCTATTCAAGACTTATTGGTGTGTAATAAAAGGAAAAAAGCCTTTTAAAATCTGTTTCATTTGAAGTGTTTCTTATTTATATGCTTCAGTATCTGCAGTGTGAGAGAGACAGCATGAAAGCATCCTACCTGTGAAAAAGGTCTTAAGATTTAAGGAAGTTCAAATGTGTTCTTTAATTTTTAGCAGGATGCCATCTTCACACCCTCTCAACTCTATATCCCTCTTTGATAGCTCCGTATTCTTTCCAGGTATCACACTGAGTGAAACCAAATTTGGGATAAAATAACAAAGCTCAATCTATGTATTTTTAGTATTTGGTGATAACAGCATTACATAGATAATATAGCTTTTGTACATGTATTCACTATAGATTTTTTTTAATAGAAAAATCACACTACAGCCAGACATAATATTTTACTTTTATTTTCTAATTTTTCAAAGACATATCACCCAGGAGTAGTGTATTTCAGGAGATGTGGATCATGATAGCAGTAGTTTCTGTCTTGGAGCCCCTGCCAGCCAGCCCCATATTTCCTCAGGCATGTTTTCCTAGTGGCTCACCTGTTTTCTGTGAAGGCAAAACATTCCTTTCCTGAGGTGGATAACAATTATTTTCCCCTGGTGGCTTGTCTTCTTCCTGTAATCCTGAACTCACCTTCGCATGTCACCTGACCACCCAGCCTTTTGAAGACTATATCCACTCAAGTTATTTCCTTGCTTAACATGCTAATGAAACTCTGATATTTCAACAGCTTCAAATCATTTATTTTTTTTAAATTATGCACCATTGATATGCTATTACTTGAGGATGAGGGGGTTGGATGGCATCACCGACTCAATGGACATGAGTTTGAGTAAGCTCCGGCAATTGGTGATGAACAGGGAAGCCTGGCATACTGCAGTCCATGTGGTCACAAAGAGTCGGACACGACTGAGTGACGGAACTGAACTAAACTGATCCTTCATTTCTACAACTCTGTACTCTCTTTCAGTTTGATACATTTCTTTCTTTTCTTCAAGTTTTGTGAGGAACTTTGTCCAAATCCTGGATCTTCCACATTCTGTAAACGTATTTAAACTTGCTTCTAGAAGTGACTGATGGACGCAGTCTGTCACTCCCATTGCCCTCTTGAGAATAACTCCTCACCTGGAATGCTAGACTGGAGGTGAAGTGAAAACTCCTCCCGAATTCCTCCAGGTGCCTTTCTTTCAGCCCCTTTCTCCCAGGGTCTGTGGTGGATCTGGTGAAGTGGCGGGAGTAATGCCTCACTCCCCAGCCCCCACCGCACTTACCTGGGTTAACCACCAAGAAAGTTGTGAGTAGGCAACTCTAGACATCTCCTCACTACCCCAAGCCTTTCACCCTCACACAGACTTGACAAACTGTCTCAGTCTTTAGAGCTGGCTGTCAACCCTAAGTATATAGTCGTCATTTTCTTCCAGCAGTCACCTAGTGCATGCCACTTCAGTCGAGTCTGACTCTTTGCAACCCCACGGGCTGTAGCCGACCAGCCTCCTCTGTTCATGCGATTCTCCAGGCAAGAATACCGGAGTGGGTTGCCAGGAAGATCTCCAGGGGATCTTCCAGACCCAGGGATTGAACCCACGTCTCTTGCATTGCTGGCAGTTTCTTTACCACTAGCACCACCTGAGAAGTCTTAGTGGTTAATAAAAGTTATCAACTTTCAGAACTCACTTTGGCATGCTAGTATTCCTTGATGGGTACAAAGAGTGCATGGTCTTATAAAATCTTTATTGCACTTCTCTACTACTACTTTTAATTTTTGAAAATTAAAAAATTATTATTGTGTAAGTATATAGATAGAAAAATCATATGAGAGGAAAATATGTTTAATTGTATTACTTTTTGTTGTCATTGTATTGTTTATCATTATGGACCTTTTGATAATAGCTATACACTGCTATTAAACTGGACATTCTCAGTCTGAAGTTGAATTCAAATTTCAAGAACCCTTATAATTGAATGATAAAAAAACCCAACTTTTTAAAAGAGCAAATGATCTGAATAAAATTTTAGAAAGAAGCCATAGAAATGACTTAATGGGCCTTCCTTGGTGGTCCAGCAGCTAAGATTCTGTGCTTCCAATGCAGGGGATTCTGATTCAGTCCATGGTAGGGAACCTAAGATCCCTCACGCCATGAGGGGCTGCCAAAAAAAAACAAAGTAAATTTTAAAGAAAGAAGATTTTTTAAAAAATTGCTAATAAGTACATGAAAAAGATGTTCAGTATCACCAGTCACTAGGGAAATGCAAATTAAAACCACAATAAGGTGCCACTTCACTTCTATTAGAATACTTGTGATCAAAGATAGTACCAAAAAATTGATGATAGCGGCCAGTTAGAATACAGAAAGGTTCAGCCATTTTAGAAAGTTTGGCAGTTTCTTGACAAAGTAAACATTAACTTACCATCTCTATATCCTTGTGCTCAGTTGTGTCTGATGCTTTGCAACCCCATGGACCGTAGCCTGCCAGGCTTCTCTGTCCAAGGGATTTCCCAAGCAAGAATACTGGAGTGGATTGCCATTTCCTACTCCAGAGGATCTTCCCAACCCAGGAATTGAACTCTCATCTCTTGCCTCTCCTGCAAAGATAGATTCTTTACCATTAGGGCTACTTGGGAAGCCTTTTAGATTCATAGAGGGACTATTCTTGATAACCTAAAATTGTAAACAAACAAAATGTCCATCAACTGGATAAGCAGATAAACAAATATGGTATATCAATGCAAATGAGTGCCATTCAGCAGTACGATGGAGCAGAATACTTATACAGCTACAACACAAAGGAATCTCAAAAACATCCTAAGTGGAAGAAGACAGATCTTTTTTTCTTCAGTCTCCTCCAGTTCTGCCCCACAATTTTACATGTTATGTTCACTTACCTGGAATATCTCTCCATTCTAACTTTCTGTTGCAACTTCCTTAAAGCCTCCTATTCAATAGGACTGTAGCTGGGTGCCACCTTATAGTGCTTTAAACAAGAATCACAGCCAAGAAATCTGTCCCGTCTAGAACAAAGCCATTTATCTTCTCTTGAGTGGAGCTGGGAGCTAGAACAGTGGGAGTGCAAGCTGTGGGCCCAGTCTTGAAACAGCAAGAATCTAAATTCACATCTGCCCTCCAGATCATATTAGTTCATGGAGGGGAAAATATGCATAACATAGAATTTGCCATTTAGCCATTTTTAAATGCATGTATCATTGGCATGAAGTACATTCACATTGTTGTGCAGCCAAAATGACCGTCCGTCTCCAGAATTTTCTCATCTTCCCAAATTCAAATTCTGTTGCTATTAAGCAGTTACATCCCTTCCACTTCCCCACTCCACCCTCAGCGCCTGGGGACCACCGGTCTTTATGTCTCTATAAAATCGACTACACTAGGTTCCTCATATAAGAGGAATCATACAATATTTGACCTTTTATCATTGGCTTATTTCACTTTGCATAGTGTCTTCTAGGTTCATTCATGTTATAGCATTTGTCAGAATTTCCATACTTTTGAAGGCTGAATGACATTCCATTCTATGCACATTACACACTTGGCTTATCCAACCCTCCCTTGATGGGCACTTGGATCTCTTCCACCCGTTGGCTAATTGTGACCAATGCTGCTGTGAGCATGGGTGTAAAAATGTCTGTTTCAGGCCCCACTTTCAGTTACCTTGAAATACATATCCAGAAGAGACTTGTTTTTGGATCATACAGTAATTGTTTCGTTCTGATGAATTACCATAGTGTTTTCCAAAAGCAGCTACACCATTTCACATTCCCAGCAGAAAGGCTCAAGGATTCCAGTTTCTCCACGTCCTCACCAATACTTGTTATTTCTTTTTTTTTTTTTTTAATGATAACTGTCCTAATGGGTTGTGAGTGATATCTCATTCTGGTATTCATTTGTACCCAGCTATTTTGAAGGTATGTTTGTTCAGGTGAGAGAATGAACCATATTTTATTAACACTTCACTAGCTTGATTTGTAAATTGTAAATTTTTGTATATGTGGCATGGATTTTCTATTTGTACTTTTGCCCTGGAATCCAGCAGATTTTAGGTCTATCATGTTTTTTGTGCAATGTGCTTGAAAAACATAAAAAAAGAGCCTATGGTATTAAAGCAAGAAGTCCATGTTTAAACTCAAGTTGCTTTGATAATTTTCTGTGAAGAAACATTATGAAAAATAATGTACAAAGCAAATTTATTCCCATCGAAACATGCTGATATGTTTTGAAAGATTTTCTTCAGTACATTAGTTTCTCTTTAAACTCCACATTTAAGTTACATTAAGAAGCTGAAATTAAGCCATAAAGATAACACTTATGGAGCCTTGAAATTGCTTTCTGAATATTTTCCTCACAAATGTTAACTCTATGTCCCTTCCCTTAAAAAAACAAACATGACTGTCAGACATACCATATCTAAATGTGAATCTCTCAGGTTAGATTTAAGCTTTAGGAATATCAATTTTTAAAATCATAATAAACCACAACACACACATTTTAAAATTTCTAATCAAAATAGTTAATACATTATATACATATTAACTTTTATTGCCAGATTTAAGTCACTGCACTTAAAAAAAAATCATGTGCCATTTCTCTACATGTTTGAGCTTCAAAATTCACTTAATAAGGCAGTTTTTAGCTCTGTGATGTTCTTTTTGAAGATTTAGGGCTATATGTGTTTGTTTATATGCAAGTTTAGAAGTTACTACTTCTAATTTCTGAGTGAGAGCTTTCTCAGTCACCAAGTAAAGGACTTCAGCTTTCAGCCTTGTTCCTGTGTAAATTCTTGTGATAGATTAAAACAACTTCATTGGTCTCATTTAATTAAATATTGAAAATATATAAAAATCATTTATAGATATAGTATGCCACTGTTTATGTATCATTGTTGGATATGAAATTTCAGTTGGAGATTAAGATTCTACTTCTAACATAATATTAAACAATTAATTTAGCAAAAACAATACTAAGTGGTTGTCCAGTGTGTTAGCACTCTTCACTCAAATCATGGAATCAGTTTTTTTTCCCCTTTTCATTTTCACAGCTGTTACTTAAACTGTCATTCAAATTACCACTACTAAGTTTTGACAACCTCTCTAACTCTTGTCTTCTCTTTATTCTATTTTAAACCATCAAATTGATTGCTCTCAAGCTTTCAGTGGCTTTCTCTTGCCTACATATTAAGTTTAAACTATTTTGCTTATATTTCAGGATTTTCTGTAAGTTGAATTTAGCCTAAACCCAGAACTTTTCGTTCTTCCCAAGGTTTGCTCTCAATCAGGTCATTGTCCTGTCTACCACCCCTGTGCTCCTATTTGCCATCCCATCATGCTGTCTGTTCCCTTTGTGACAGTCTACTCATTCCTGCTCCTGGACCTGGCTTTAAGTGGTGCACAGTCCCACCTCTCTTTTTATGCTCAGCTTAGCTACCCCTCTATAATGAAAACATATCAGAATGCACTGAGTCATTTCCTTTTTTTTTGGCATGCCTTTAACAGTGGCACACAGTTGCAGTATACTTATAGTCTCAATATTTTCTGTTTACCAGTGTTGACCTAGGGAAGAAACTATGTTTATATGTTTTCTGTATCCTCCACTGTACCTAACACAGTCCAGAGTATGTAGTAGGAGGTTGGCATGTAAATGTTGCCTAGTTTCTTGCTTGGTATAATTGTGTGCATGCTTAGTCGCTCAGTTGTGTCCAATTCTTTGCAACCCCAGGAACTGCACCCCGCCAAACTCCTCTGTCCATGGAATTTTCCAGGCAAGAATACTGGAGCAGAGTTGCCATTTCCTTGTCCAGGGGATCTTACTGATCCAGAGATCAAACCTGCATCTCCTGCATTGACAGGTGGATTCCATACCACTGAGCCACTGGGAATCCCACTTGGTATAATTAATCCATGAATAATTATGACTTGTTACTTATTGATCAAGCATTTTTTGCCATGTGTTTTTCTGAGTGTTCTGTACACATTTTGTGATGTATTTCTCACAGTAACCATGTCAGGTTAGTTTTATTTATCCCTGAATTTGCAGATTAAGAAATTGTGGTTCAGAGTGGTCACTCAAGATCACTAGTTTAGAGTTGGGATTAGAATTGTGTTTTGCCCTGGTGGCTCAGACACTAAAGAACCTGCCTGCAATGAAGGAGACCTGGATTCCATCCCTGAATCTGGAAGATCCCTTGGAGAAGGAAATGGCAACCCACTCCAGTATTCTTGACTGGAGAGTCCCATGGACAGAGGAGCTTGGCGGGCTACAGTCTATGAGGTTGCAGAGTCAGACACAACTAAGCGACTAACACTTGCCTTCCTTTTAACTCTCCCTCCAAAAGTAGAAATGGCCCTTGAAGCAGCTTAAAATGCTCAAGATACAAAGATGTAATTTTAAGGAACAATTTGAGGCAAAAGTGAGAGTTCCTTTTATGTATTGGTAGACATAGATAAACATACTTATGAGCACATGAACACCAAGACTCTAAGTAACCAGTGAATAGATTCCAACCTAATTGTACATCATTGTCTCCATTAAAAAAGAAAATCATTGTCTGGAGTAGGTGTAGGGATAGGGGAAAGGAAAGGGAATAAGAATGCAACATTTTAAGTCATATAAAAGACAGAAAATCTAATGCTCTGTGGGATCAGGGAGTTTTAGAGATCAAACCAAATCCTTAACATATTTGTTTCCAGATAAGGGTCAAGTTATTCTTCAAGGTAAAAAAGTGTTTTTCTGTCAGTCTGGTTAACTTCATGACCTGAGTATTCTCTTTAAGCTTCAGCTTTTTATGCTTAGAACCTCTCAACTTCCTTCTGATGTTAAGAACAACTTAACTGTTTTTCATAAAAGTACACTTATTATAATACTCCTTATATTTAATTCCAGGTTTTGTCTGCTATCCTTTAAAGAGAAACATGAGCCAGTTTTGTTGTTAAACATTTTTATTTATATATAATTATGTGCATGCATGCTCAGTCACTTCAGTTCAGTTCAGTTCAGTTGCTCAGTCGTGTCTGACTCTTTGCGATCCCGTGAATCGCAGCACACCAGGCCTCCATGTCCATCACCAACTCCCAGAGTTCACTCAGACTCACGTCCATCGAGTCGATTCAGTCTTGTCCAATTCTTCGGCGACTCCATGGACTGTATAGCCTGCCAGGCTCCTCTGTTCATGGAATTCTCCAGGCAAGAATACTGGAGTGAGTTGCCATTTCCTTCTCCAGGAGATATTCCCCACCCAGGGATTGAACCCTCGTCTCTTGAGGCTCCTTCACTGACAGGTGGAATCCTTACCACTGAACAACCAGGGAAGCCCATATATATAATTTTATATGTATATATTATTAGTATGTAAATGAGATATGTGGTTAAGGGCATGCTTGTTACTTCAGGAGGCTTTCAAGTCCCTGTAGATTCCGTGCACCTCCCCTCTCAACAAGATCAGCCAATGATTCTGAGATTATATACCTCCTTCACCTCAGGTGGTGCTAGTGGTAAAGAATCTGCCTGCCAGTGTAGGAAATGCTAGAGACATGAGTTCAGTCCCTAGGTTGGGACGATCTCCTAGAGTAGAAAATAACAACCCACTACCATATTCTTTCCTGAAACATCCCATGGACACAGAAGCCTGGCAGTCCATGGGGACACAGTCCATGGGGTCGCAGAGTCAGACACAACTGAGCACACACACACAGCACAATGGTACAGATACCTGTCATTATGCTCAAGTCTGCTTGAATAAATGCTATAAAATACTAACCATCTCTTGACTTTCTTGTTTTATTATCAGTCAACACACCCATCTTAATGGATAAACAAATGGATGTAAGTTTTTGAAAAGTTGAATTAAAATTAGTCTCAGCAGCATTTATTTTTTAAGTTGCCTACCCTTGATATATGCTGCTGCTGCTGCTAAGTCGCTTCAGTCGTGTCCGACTCTGTGCAACCACATAGACAGCAGCCCACCAGGCTCCCCCGTCCCTGGGATTCTCCAGGCAGGAACACTGAAGTGGGTTGCCATTTCCTTCTCCAATGCATGAAAGTGAAAAGTGAAAGTGAAGTTGCTCAGTCGTGCCTGACTCTTAGCAACCCCGTGGACTGCAGCCTACCAGGCTCCTCCATCCATGGGATTTTCCAGGCAAGAGTACTGGAGTGGGGTGCCATTGCCTTCTCCCACCCTTGATATATAACCAGGTATGAAAACCACTGTCAGTCTCTTTAAATCTACTGAAAAGTTATTTTAACTTGTGAATGGCCAAATTAGGTCCCAGCAGTATTAAAACTTCTGGTTTATTTATTTGTGCAAGCCCAATGTATATCAGATCCTGTAAGACTTGAGGCCTCTTTATATTTCTGTAATATATCATAAATTCAAGGAGCACATATATTTGACACAAATTAAAATATGTTGGAAATGGATATTTCCTATTTCCAAAGCTTGTCAAACTAAGAAAATTAGATGTTTGGGGTGGGAAGTGTAATGATCTGGGGAAAGGGGAAAGTTAATCACAATTGAGGAAACATAGTTCTGTATATCTGCCCCTTGCATAGCGAAAACCAACTGTTATAGAAAGGAGAGAATTAAGCATTGTTTCTTAATGTTAACCATACTGAATGTTAACCATAAATTAATATTAACCTTACTGAGGAGTGAGCTTATGATTTTTTCATCATCAATTATTTTATCTCTATATTTTTTAAAACGGCCAGTTTCCAGTAGTCTATTCTGATAAAAATATGTGTTTAATTGGGCTCGAGTATTTTAAAAATTTATCTTCTTTTCTACTCAGGAATTTTAAAGACAGTTTAACTCAGATAAACCTTAATTAATAAATAAAACCAAATGTTGCATTTATTTGAATGAGGGAAGAACATATAAGGTTTTTTTTTAATCCCAAGCATATACCATCTCCAAACTCAACTCATTCAAGTGTTTCAGTCATACTTATATTGTATTTTTAGTAATAGTTCTAATACTTCCTGGAAGTTTTGAATCTTTCTATAGTGATTGATGTTTAAACATTTAATCACCATTTATAAGTGATTAATGATCTATCTAATTAAATAATACAAATAGTCATTATTCTTTAAATACTCTGCAATAATTTTATAATGATCAAATTTAAATTTTGAGTAACTAATTTGTTCACAATTTTCTTTTTAGCTACAGAGGTTAAAATATCCCATGTCATTTTTGTAATTACTAAACAATCTTATATTTTTGTGTATACTAAACCAGTAATATGTGTTGTTAGCTTCTAGAAGTAATTGCCACTGTAATTTTTAAAGATAAGGATACCATTTACAGTACAGTGTGAAATTTGCAATATATATTATAGTTAGCCAGCCAGTATTTTAAAATACAGATATTTTAAATTTCAGTACACTGGGAAAATTTTAATTTGCAAAATGATATCCTGGGATATTGGTTATTTTCTTAATAGCTTCAAAACCAGTACAGGATGATGACAGAAGAAATTACTTTCTGAATTGCAGAACTTAATACATAGGTTTTTAACATAAGTGTGGGAAATGAGTCTTTTCTGATACTTTGAAAATGGTAAACTCCCAGTCATCATCAGTTCAGTTCAGTCGCTCAGTCGTGTGTGACTCTTTGCGACCCCATGGACTGCAGCACACCAGGCCTCCCTGTCCATCACCAACTCTCAGCGTTTACTCAAACTCATGTCCATTGAGTCGGTGATGCCATCCAGCCATCTCATCCTCTGTCGTCCCCTTCTCCTCCTCCCCTCAATCTTTCCCATCATCAGGGTCTTTTCAAATGAGTCAGTCATCATATTTGACATCATATCCTTTTACTTCTGAGGTAGTCTATTAAAAAGTGAAAGTTGCTCAGTCATGTCCGACTCTTTGCTGCCCCATGCTTATATAGAGTCCATGAAATTCTCTAGGCCAGAATACTGGGGTGGGTAGCCTTTCCCTTCTCCAGGGGATCTTCCCAACCCAGGGATCAAACCCAGGTCTCCCACATTGCAGGAAGATTCTTTACCAGCTGAGCCACAAGGGAAGCCCAAGAATATTGGAGTGGGTAGCCTATCCCTTCTCCAGCGGATCTTCCTAACACAGGAATTGAAGCAGGGCCTCCTTCATTGAAGGCGGATTCTTTACCAACTGAGCTATCAGGGAAGTCCAATCTATTAAAGCCTTATAAATTAAATCTTATTCTTTTTTCTGATTGGGATAAGAAATAACATAATTCCAATTCATGCAAAATAATGTGGGGGGGGTAACAGTCATTATTGATAGTATTAATATACTTCTTTGTAATTTCTCTTGTCGGGAATGTATTTTGCATTAGTTTGCATAAAAAATAAGTCATGATTTTTAAAATAATTTTAATGTCCTGTTTTTGTTTAGACCAAAGTCACTGGAAACTGTGAAAAAAATATAAATATGTTTTCATGTAAATAAATGCCAGTTTTCAGTTTTCATTATTTCATTTATAGAGAGATCCCACTTACCAGAGTCTCTGGTTTATCCTGAACAGTTTCAGTCTTTCATAAAAACCAAGATAATCCAGAGAACTATTTGACAGTACTCTTCCTTGAAAGCTTTATCTTTAGCAGCAATCTTTTTATTACAGAAGTTCTAGCTTGCATAGTAAAAGCTATCCAAGAACTCTTAAGACAAATGAGAAATTGTGCTGTATTTTATACATATATATACATACATACATATGTATGTGTGTGTGTGTGTGCATGTATACTTATTTATTGGAAGCTTCCCTGGTGGCTCAGACAGTAAAGAATTTGCCTGAAGTGCAGGAGACAGGAGACCAGTGCAGGAGATCTGGGTCAAGAGGATCCACTGGAGGAAGAAATAGCAACCCACTGCAGTATTCTTGCCTGGAGAATTCTATGGACAGAGGAGCCTGCTGGGCTACAGTCCATAGGGTCACAAAGAGTCAGACACGACTGAGTGACTAACACACGCATACTTATTTATTAATACTTATATGTGTATATATAGATACTTGCTTCTTCAATCATATTTATTTAACTTTCACAAACTGCTACTTGGAGATGAAAAGAGTGTTAATCTAAACATTTGATGTGACTCCTGAATGGAAAGCAACCTACTTGTAAGATACTACATGATATGGCTATAGTTCACAAGTAAAATTTTCCCTTATTATTAAATGGATTTGTTCAAAGAATTTTTGCTGGTTATTTAATAAGAAATATTTAGTGATGGCTTAGTCAAAGAGTATGCATTTTAGATAGTATTCCTTAAAACCCTAATCCTCAAGATTATCTCAAGTTTGTCTGTGTTTATATAGCAGGAAGTAAAGTGGCATTGTGGCAAACATCCAGTTAATTTTAATCAATGGAGGTAGACTGACCAAATAATGTTCTTCAGATAGTCTCCTTCCATTCCCTTCCAGTGGCTTTTTTGTATTTCTGCACAACTAATAATCAGAAAAAAGTTGTGACAGTTGTCCATTTCAGCAAGTCAAAGAAGAGAAGCATACAGGGTTTGAACCAATATGGATAGTAAGAACATTACTTAGTGTATGAAGCTACATTCTTTTGTAACACACCATGTAAAATTTAAAGAGGGGGAAGTTATTAACCAAATAACATGATATACAGTACCACCACTGATGTTGGTAAAGAGTAAATATGGATAACTGTTATTTGCTTTGAGTCCCTGGTTATACTAAAACTAAAATTCCTTGTGTGTGGTGTATGTCATTTCCCCCCTGAGAAGTAAGTCATGAAAGTTGAAGTGACAGTGTCTATCTTTAAATATTCCAAGGCACTAAAGAAAAATACCCATAGGAAAAATATCGCATCTTATTATAGGATTATAGGTACTTTCTGAGAGGTGCATTTATTTTATTGCTGATAGTCCTTTTATTTATTTTTTTTCTCTCTCTCTCCTGTAGCAGTTATATGCTGCCCAGCTAGCTGCAATGCAGGTATCTCCAGGAGGAAAGCTCCCAGGCGTATCCCAAGGCAACCTTGGTGCTGCTGTATCTCCTACCAGCATTCACACAGACAAGAGCACAAACAGCCCACCACCCAAAAGCAAGGTACCCCTTTGAAGAAGCTACATGTTTTGGCATTTAGAGTTTGCTTTTTGTTCAATGATATGTATTGAATACCTATTACGTACCAGTAACTGGGCTAAATGCTAGATCTTCAAAGAAACAATGGTTAGTAGAATCAGTAAGGATTGTGTCCCTATAAATCACTCACACAACATTTAGTCACTCATTTATTCGATGAACATGCATTGATAGCTGTAGTAGAAAATTGATAGCTGTAGTGATAGAAATATTTGAAAGGTAGTTGTGCTATCACCAAGAATGTTATAGTCTTATAAAATAGATACCCATACTCTATTATATAAGGTCTTAGAAGGAGTTACAGGGAAAGAATGTTATTAGGACAAAAATATTATTAATACCTTCAGTGAGGGACCTGAAAAAATTGTTCCAAAGGAGAACTGAAATAGACCTTAAATATGAGTATGATTAGAGCATAGAGAAAATGTTTTATTTAAATATCACCAACTGGTTTTGTGATATAGTATAGGTACAATTTCAGACATATTATCCAGCCAATTAGAAAGATAATGCTAGTGTTAAAAGTTAGAGTATTTAGAAATAGTTTTGTTTTTAGGGCAAAGAAACCATTTCCTGAGAGAGCCTCGAAAAGGACCAGGGGGGGTTCAAATAATTTGTTTCTTGGCTCAAAAGAAAGAAGCAGAAAAATTAATTTAAATTTCTTCATGATTTTTAATCTCTTACCTAGATGATTGTATATGAATATATTAAACTTCCTATATAAAAAAGTAAAGAGTATCCATAAAGTAATTTTCTTGGACATTGCTCAGGGAAATAATCACACATTAACAGTTAGAAAATATTCAGTAGAAAACTTGACACAGTGAATTTACCCCCCAAATAATGCTGTTTGTCTTTTGCTGAATTACCTAGAAAGTTCCTTCTGCTCTCTATTTCAAGAATTCATCTTGAAATGTCTGAAGAGTAATAGGGTTAGAGTAGTCACAACAATAGAAAAAATACACAGAGAAAAAAAATTTAGAAATTTTTGAAAGAGAAAAAAAAATCCTAGAGTATTTTAATCCTCCTCTAGTGCCCTGGCACATGCTTTTCATAGTCAGTGTATTAATCCAGAATAGAAATTGGGAAAGAGAACAGTTGGGTTGGGAAAGTGTCCTCTAGCCTCCATCTTCCCAAGCCCCCCAAGTCTGTTTTTTCATACTAATAGATAAATACGTTTGGAATAATAACTCACCCTGGACAAGGACCTTAGACATGATTCACTAGCAACATGTACAAAGATATAGAGGAAAATGATGTACTTGCTACTGTGATGTTAGGAAATATGATAAGCCTTTTAAGAGCTCTTTCAGCTGTGTAATGGACCTTCCATGTTCTGCGCTTGAGGTGTACTTGAGGCGTGGTGTGCTTTTCTATATAATCACAGCAGAACGTGTTTTTAAAACTTGGTAATAATGGTGACATTTATTAAATATAATTTAATTTTAAAGCAGTGATATTTTGGTGTCTCCAAGGAACAGTAGTTTCAAAGTATTCCATGTATAGGCTCAATTCAGTTAGTAAGTTCAGTCACTCAGTCATGTCCAATTCTTTGCTACCCCATGGACTGCAGCACACCAGGTATCCCTGTCCATCACCAATTCCTGGAGCTTACTCAAACTCATGGCCATTGAGTCAGTGATGCCATCCACCATCTCATCCTCCATCTTCCCTTTCTCCTCCTGCATTCAATCTTTCCCAGCCATGGGGCTTTTCAGATTAGTTGGTACTTTGCATCACGTGGCCACAGTATTGGAGTTTAAGCTTCAACATCAGTCCTTCCAATGAACACCCATCTAAAGGACTTATCTCCTTTAGAATGGACTGGTTGGATCTCCTTGCAGTCCAAGGGACTCTCAAGAGTCTTCTCCAACACCACAGTTCAAAAACATCAATTCTTCAGCGCTCAGCTTTCTTTATAGTCCAACTCTGACATCCATACATGACCACTGGAAAAACCATAGTTTGACTAGATGGAACTTTGTTGACAAAGTAATCTCTCTGCTTTTTAATATCCTGTGTAGGTTGATCATAATTTTTCTTCCAAGGAGCAAGCATCTTTTAATTTCATGGCTGCAGTAGCCACCTGCAGTGATTTTGGAGCCTCCAAAAATAAAGCCTGTCACTGTTTCCACTGTTTCCCCATTTATTTGCCATGAAGTGATGGGACCAGATGCCATGATCTTAGTTTTCTAAATGCTGAGCTTTAAGCCAACTCTTTGACTCTCCTCGTTCACTTTCCTCAAGAATCTCTTTAGTTCTTCTTAACTTTCTGCCATGCGGGTGGTGTCATCTGCATATCTGAGGTTATTGATACTTCTCCTTGCAGTCTTGATTCCAGCTTGTGCTTCATCCAGCCCAGTATTTCTCATAATGTACTCTACATATAGGTTAAATAAGCAGGGTGAAATATGTAGCCTTGATGTACTCCTTTCCTGATTTGGTACCAGTCTGTTGTTCCATGTCCAGTTCTAAATATTGCTTTTGACATGCATACAGTTTTCTCAGGAGGCAGGTCAGGTAGTCTGGTATTCCCATCTCTTGAAGAATTTTCCACAGTCTGTTGTGATCCACACAGTCAAAGGCTTTGTTATAGCCAATAAAGCAGAAATAGATGTTTTTCTGGAACTCTCTTGCTTTTTTGATGATCCATCGGATGTTGGCAATTTGATCTCTGGTTCCCCTGCCTTTTCTAAATCCAGCTTGATCATCTGGAAGTTCACGTTCACATACTGTTGAAGCCTCTCCTGGAGAATTTTGAGCATTGCTTTGCTAGTGTGTGAGATGAGTGCAATTGTGCAGTAGTTTGAGCATTCTTTGGCATTGCCTTTCTTTGGAATTAGAGTGAAAACAACCTTTTCCAGTCCCGTGGCCACTGCTGAGTTTTCCAAATTTGCTGGCATATTGAGTGTAGCACTTTCACAGCGTCATCTTTTAGGATTTGAAATAGCTCAACTGGAATTCTATCACCTCCACTAGCTTTGTTTGTAGTGATGCTTCCTAAGGGCTACCTGACTTCACATTCCAGGATGTCTGGCTTTAGGTGAGTGATCACACCATTGTGATCATCTGGGTCATGAACATCTTTTTTGTATAGTTCTGTGTATTCTTGCCACCTCTTCTTAATATATTCTGCTTCTATTAGCTCCATACCATTTCTGTCCTTTATTGTGCCCATCTTTGCATGACATGTTACCTTGGTATCTCTAATTTTCTTGAAAAGATCTCTAGTCTTTCCCATTCTATTGTTTTCCTCTATTTTTTTGCCCTGATCACTGAGAACGGCTTTCTTCTCTCCTTGCTATTCTTTATAACTCTGCATTCAAATGGGTATATCTTTCCTTTTCTCTTTTGCCTTTTGCCTCTATTCTTTTCTCAGCGATTTGTAAGGCCTCCTCAGACAACCATTTTGCCTTTTTGCATTTCTTTTTCTTGGGCATGGTCTTGATTCCTGCCTCCTGTTCAATGTAACGAACCTCTGTCCATAGTTCTTCAGGCACTCTGTCTATCAGATCTAACCTCCTAAAATCTATTTGTTACGTCCACTGTACGGGATTTGATTTAGGTCACACCATAATGGTCTAGTGGTTTTCCCTGCTTTCTAAATTTAAGTCTGAATTTGGCAATAAGGAGTTCATGATCTGAGCCACAGTCAGCTCCCAGTCTTGTTTTTGCTGACTCCATAGAGCTTCTCCGTCTTTGGCTTCAAAGAATATAATCAACAGAAAATTGGATTAAAGATTTACTGAGCACCAAAGAACTGATAGGGCTTCCCTGGTGGCTCAGAGGTTAAAGCGTTTGCCTGTAATGCGGGAGACCTGGGTTCGATCCCTGGGTTGGGAAGATCCCTTAGAGAAGGAAATGGCAAACCCCTCCATTATTCTTGCCTGGAGATTCCCATGGACAGAGGAGCCTGGTGGGCTACAATCCATGGGGTTGCAAAGAGTCGGAAAGTGACTTAACTTTCTCTAACATTCAACTTTCAAAGAATTGATGCTTTTGAACTGTGGTGTTGGAGAAAACTCTTGAGAGTCCCTTGGACCACAAGGAGAGCCAATCAGTCCATCCTAAAGGAGATCAGTCCTTGGGTATTCATTGGAAGGACTGATGTTGAAGCTGAAACTCCAGTACTTCGGCCACTTGATGCGAAGAGCTGACTCATTTGAAAAGACCCTGATGCTGGGAAAAATTGACAGCAGGAAGAGAAGGGGATGACAGAGGATGAGATAGTTGGATGGCATCACCGACTCAATCGACATGAGTTTGGGTAGGCTCCGAGAGTTGGTGATGGACAGGGAGTCTTGGAGTGCTGCAGTTCATGGGGTCACAAAGAGTCAGACAAGACTGAGCAACTAAATTGAACTGAACTGAACTGAGCATGGCCCAGCCCATCAGAACAAGACCCATCTTCCCCCTCAGTCAGTGTCTCCCATCTGGAAGCTTCCATAAGCCTCTTATCCTTCTCCATCAGAGGGCAAACAGAATGAAAACCACAAACACAGAAAACTAACCCATCTGATCACATGGACCACAGCCTTGTCTAACTCAGTGAAACTATGAGTCATGCCACATAGGACTACCCAAGACAGATGGGTCATGGTGGAGAGTTCTGACAAAACATGGTCTACTGGAGAAGGGAATGGCAAACCACTTCAGTATTCTTGACTTGAGAACCCTATGAACAGTATGAAAAGGCAAAATTATAGGACACTGAAAGATGAACTCCCCAGGTCTGTAGGTACCCAATATGCTATTGGAGATCAGTGGAGAAATAACTCCAGAAAGAATGAAGAGACGGAGCCAAAGCAAAAACAATACCCAGTTGTGGATGTGACTGGTGTTGGAAGTAAAGTCCAATGCTGTAAAGAGCAATATTGCATAGGAACCTGGAATGTTAGGTCCATGAATCAAGGCAAATTGGAAGTGGTCAAACAGGAGATGGCAAGACTGAACATCGACATTTTAGGAATCAGTGAACTAAAATGGACTGATAAGGGTGAATTTAACTCAGATGACCATTATATCTACTACAGTGGGCAAGAATCCCTTAGAAGAAATGGAGTAGCCATCATAGTCAACAAAGGAGTCTAAAATGCCGTACTTGGATGCAATCTCAAAAATGACAGAATGATCTCTGTTTGTTTCCAAGAGAAACCATTCAATGTCACAGTAATCCAAGTCTATGCCCCAGCTAGTAATGCTGAAAAAGCTGAAGTTGAATGGTTCTATGAAAACTTATAAGACCTTCTAGAACTAACACACAAAAAAAAGACGTCCTTTTCATTATAGGGGACTAGAATACAAAAGTAGGAAGTCAGGAGATACCTGGAGTAACAGGCAAATTTGGCCTTGGAGTACAAAATGAATCACGGCAAAGGCTAATAGAGTTTTGCCAAGAGAATGCACTGGTCATAGTAAACACCCTCTTCAACAACACAAGAGAAGACTCTACATATGGACACGCTAACACTGAGAAAAATATGTAGCTGTGGCAGCATAGTCATTGTCACACACAAATAACTCTCTAAAGTATTATTCTAGATTTTTCCCCTATGATTTATTAATGTGATTTCACATCATTGTTCATAATGATGTTTTACATTAGGGCATTTCATTTTATGACTTTAGAGTACACAGTTCACTTGTAAAGAACTGATGGGTTTTTCTTGGCCACTAGATGACTTTTTACCATTGATACTGAGTGTTGTGTGCTCATTCGTTTCCAACTCTTTGCGACCCTATGGACTGTAGCCCACCAAATATCTTCTTCCCAAATCCCTAAATAGAATAATCATGAAGTTTTTGATGTCAATCATCCTTATTCGTTTATGCATCTATTTATTTATTCATTCATTCATGCATGCATTCAAAGATTTATTGCGCACTTGCTGTGACCCTTCCTTAGGTAAACCATGGCAAATATAAAAGTGACGTAAAGCTTGCCAAGATGAAGACACTGTTTTATGAGATATATGGTTTCAGATATTCATAGAACTCCACAGATTGGATGTGAAGATTGATTTTTCCAGTAATGTTAGAATTCCACCATATTGTACGGTTTTAAGTACCTCCCTTTATTTAGTGTTACCGAAAAAATGGATTGTGTTTCTATAGCTATGATTATATACTGTTTAAAAAATATATTCATACTTTATCACTAAATTTCACTTCTGGAAAATTAGCCTTCATGAATTTTCTATCATATAAAGTTTAAGAAAGCAGTTGAAGTTGTATTTCTTACCACTTGCAATTATTTTAAAGTACATAAAAATTTTAACCCAGGAAAAAGTGCCTCTTTTTAAATAACAACCACAATATAATAAAAATATGTCTGTTCTTTGCTCAGTTTCCTCTAGTACACTGTTTACATCCATTCTTATTGTCAGAAAATATGTCTTAAATGTGCTTGTGTAAAGTTTAGTGGGTTAAAAATTGCCAGAGCAATAAATATTGCTATTGTCATTTTAATGAAGAACATGACTTAAAAAAAACAAGCAACAATAAATAAAGAGGATGCATTTCAATACATGAATTCCGTTTCTTAGAGACTGGAATTGACATTTATACATAGCATAATAAACATTTTGCCTTCACAGAGCCATTTCACTTTAATATAACAGTTATCATTTATTACTATATATAAATATATTTTGAAACAATCAATCCTGAGTGTCCGGAGGGCATTTTCTGTGTGTTTTATTGGTGGATTTTCACATGTATCTTATTGTAAAATTGAATTATTTTACTAAATAGCTTTGTGTTATCTGCCTTCCTACCTGGCATAAAGCAAACATAAAGCTTTTATTGTTTGGAACAACAGAATCATAAGCCACATCCAGATGATGATGTAAGGAAAAGGGTCTTATTGGCAGCTGTCAAAAATCAACCACGTGCTATGGGTTTGCTTGCCTGCCCTTCTTCCTAGGTGTGCCTTTGACTCACAACTCCGGAGAAGGACACAAACAAAACTTATTTGCAATTTGCAAAAAAAATGGAAGGGGGGAATCAAAAGGAAGGGGCTCCAAAAGACTGTAAAATTGTGCAGCATGAGTCCTCTGATGCATGCTGTTTTCAATCTGCTGTGTGCCAGTTGGAGGCTTGGGGAGTGTATGTGCGCGCGAGAAAGGATAATGCTGAGAAATGATAGAGTGGCTGTGACCTCCAAGCTCAGCCTGGAAATCCAAGACATTGATTTCACTTAGCATTCCTGCTGAGAAATCTGGCGGAGTTCAGTTGTAATAAAAGAACAAGATTCTGTTCTAATGGTAATGGCGTATGACAGACATATCACTTTGTCTGTCCTCAGCACCAGAGAGAGGAGAATTGGAGAGAGGTCACCTGACCTTCCTGGGGTGTTGTATGAGCGCTGCGCTAAGCTTTGAACTGCCGCCTAGGAACGTAATTATTTATAATATTAAATGATAAAGAAACCTTTAGAGGACTCACAGTGACCCTTTAGAAACTGCGAGCAAGAAGTGTATCCCATAAATGTGAAAACACGAAAAGAAATCTGCTCTCTTCAAATACCGCATTGGAAAACTTGGATAGCATTGCTGGTTGAGCTATATGTCTTTAAACTTACTATTTGGAACTGTCATTGCTTCACGTTTCCTTATTATTTTATGCCTTGATTTTATTATTCACAAAGATGAGATTTTTTTTTTCATAATGTATTTTGCCAAATATTGAAAAGTTAAGGTCTTCGGCAGGTTTTTAAAATTTCTCAGATGTTACATAACATCTTTCTTAATACATTTGTCTCTTTAGCACTAATTTTTTTCTTTCTGGATCCTATTCCAAGACTAATTTTTTATATTTAGTTCTTCAGAGATATCCTCTTAGCTCATGTGTATCCTCCTAGCTGAGTTTATAGCTAAATATTGGTTTAAAAAAACAACTTTGAAAGTATGAGCTTGTATATATGAGAAATCCAGTTTAAAGAAAATTTTAGAAATAATCCTCTTTCTCATATTCAGGAAAATTATTTAGTCATAGTATTGTTTAACATTATTGGTCCTTGAATCTCATAGGCAGCATTGCTGCTCTAAATCTGCTTATCTTCCTCAACAAATATTTAAATTGATTTGTTTATAGTTTAGCGTTCTGCCACAGAATAGGTAAAATTTATTCAGTGACTTTCATTTTTGTCATGTATTTTGTGCCACGTATTTCTTCGTTTTAACGGTTTTCTGCATTGTTTGCTACAGTTTATTAAGAAACCTAGATAGCCTTTCTTTTGTGATAGTAATCGATCTCTTGATAATATTTGTTTGGTAAAAATAAATTATTTCTTTTAAAAATAGCAGAATCAATACCAGCCTTAAAATAGTTACCAAAGGAGGAAAAGTATTTTTAATTGGTTTCACATGCAGCTCACACAATTGTTGGTAATGAATAAGCGTGTAATTTCCACGTTAGCAAGAAGTCCTCATATGTTATAGATGTGCTACCGTCTGAACTTCACATTCTAAATGTTTTGCTATTGCAGAAGTAGCCAGCTCTTGGGAAGATTTTAAGTGCAACTTGTAAATATTATGAAATGTCTCTTGGTGCTTGATGAAAACTTACATGTTGCCTGCAGCTAACCAAGAGTAGTTAGTTTGAAAAGCTGATGACAAGAGAGAATTCCTGGGTGCTTTTCTTTTAACCTTGCTCTGACCTTAGTCATACCCCTGGTCACAGTTGTGTCCCTGTCAATGACAAGAGCTCATAGATTGTCCAATCAATTTTTTTTTGTTCTTTTCAAATACTTCTGGCAGTGATGTTCCCATTTGCTCAGCAGTAGCACCTGGGAGTCATGTGAGGGAGAAGAAATATTTTTCCAACAACCAGAAAAAACCCTAGCCAGCTGACCAGACACAATCAGATCCTTGCAGGGGCAATATCCTTATACAGGATGCTTCAAATTCTGAAGAAGTAGTACCACATTTTTATCTTATCTTCTTTCACAGACACCAAAATGAAGATCTATTCTGATTTGGTAGGCGGGTGCTTATGTTAGTAATGTCAGGAGGGCCATGACTCCTCTTAGAGCACTTAGTTTTTGCTGTAATGGTACCAATCACATAATTTCATGCTATCAAGTAAGCATTTTATCCGTACACACTGATCTACAGGGTAGAATTTTGTAGTAGTTTCATATTATGAGTCACAAACTGTGGTACACATACACACAAGATTACTTAGCAGTATATGCTGGGAGTATGAGAAATCAGAGGATGGTCATGATTCATCTTCTTTGAAAATTCTAATAGAGGATTTGGAAATGAAGTTCATTTTGCTAATTTTGAGTCAGTGTTTTATGACGCCAGTTAGGGGAAAGGTGACTGCAAAACTGCACATCCAGTCCAACCACATGTAAGTCAAACCACCACCACACTAATGACGAAAACACTATTTTTAATATTTGACAAAAACATCCTTTCAAGATAAAGCAAAAGACATCAAACAATTTCATAGCTTTGAAATCTACCAGGAAGTACTGAGGCCTCCACAGTAGTATTTCCATTGTGAAAACTCTAGAAAGCAATGCTCAGTATAATCATAACTTCAGTTAATATTTTCACATTTTATCTGGACATGAAGACTTTTTAGTAGTAGTAGCTGCCAAAGATATAATTTCCAATATGTGAAAAATCATAGAATACTGCCATTTGACTTGCTCTTTTCAGGTCAAGATCTCAAATAATCATTACTCACTATGCAGGGCTAGAACTGGCTTCCAAATACGGTTATTTCTAAGTAACCCACAGCACTTAAATAGCACTAATCAAAGAGGCGCTCCCATTTATCTATATGCATGCTCAGTCATTTCAGTCATGTCTGACTTTTTGCAACCCTATGGATTGTAGCCCGCCAGGCTCCTCTGTTCATGGGATTCTCCAGGCAAGAATACTGGAGTGGGTTGCCATGCCCTCCTCCAGGGGATCGTCCCAACCCAGGGATCGAACCTGGCTCTCTTGTATTGCAGGCGGATTCTTTTCTGCTGAGCCACTGTGGAAGCCCAGTTATCTATATATGTAAGATCAAATATAAAACCACTGATCCCTCCTGAAACTGTTAGACCTGGTACTTTTGTAGATTTCATTTCTCTTAAAACTTCAGAACAGAACTGGAATGTTAGCCTCAGCTAATTATAACCACATTTAAATTGGCCATTTTCTATTCTTATGCTTTAAACACTGTCTGGCATATCAATTAAATGCTAGAATCTCTCTAACACCTTGCTCCATACAGCTGCTTTGTGCTTTGTTGGATAGTTATTGAACACTTGCTCCTTCCCCCATATCTCAGTATCTATGAAATAGCAATTTTGTGAGCCTTTGAGATGTGCTATGGATGTGTCACACTCAAGAGGTGAGTTCATTTGAGAGGAATCACTCCATAGAGTTAAACTATAAATGTGGCCCATTATCATTATTATCATCACTTCCTGGGTGGGACATATTTATAGTGGGTCTAACATAGTCACCCTGTCATTTTAAATAAAATAGTTTTCTTTTGTGGCCCCTTGTTGCTAAACTGAAATATGTTAAATGAAGTGTTATCAGCAGAACCCCTGTGATCAGCCTCCTCCTTTCCTTTTCATCTGTATTCATTTGACAGGAATCTCAAACAGCTAGGTACTTAAACAGAGGCTGTTCTGAGCGCTGTGGTATTAAACGTCCAAGTAGGTCATTTGGTGATATATTCTTATGACTCAAAAGCGGGGGAGGTGGGGGCAGTCACATCTGTAACATAGAATTATAAAACAAAGAGACAGACTAGTTATAATGCTGACATTTTTTTAAAGGCAAAATATACTGAGGGATTTAGGTAATGTCCTTTGAATTCAACTGGCCTGGCCTGTGTTCCCCAGTATACTGATTCTGTTTTGACAGGAACCTGTCTGGAACAGCAGCCGGCTCTGATGAGCCACGTCAAGGCTTTTCAGTAAGGCAAAGCACGGGAGAGGCAAGAGGATGTTGAGCATGTGTAGACATAGGAAGATCCACAGAATCACAGTTTTTAAGTGGAAGTTGCCCTCTAAAATAGATCCAAGCCCGTGCAGATTCATCATCCAAAAAGCTAAAGGTTGAAAGCATTTTAATGTTAGAAGCAGGCAGTCAAAACCTAAATATGCAGGGAAGACAAACAGAACAATGTGAAAGGATGTCCCTGTAATGAGTGGTATCTAGTAGAACGTCAGTAAACATCAGCACGTCAGACTGAGACGGTGAAAGTGCCACTTCTGTAGTTACCTTTCCTTTTAGGGAATCATTTATAATTTGGGCTTCCTAAAACATTCTTCAAATCAGTTAAAATCCTTTCTTTTCTACCCTAAACTATTGATCAGTACTTCATTTGAGCTCTTGATTATTGACCCCCTTTCACCCCTTTAGCCTGACCTGTCCTCTAAATGTTTGAATAAAGAATTGAGAAGTGAAGCTGTGGAGGACTACCATAAACCTCAGATTTGATTCATTTGCAATCCTTCTACTTACTCATTCTTTCCTATTGGTAAAATAGGAAGAATTTTAGTGGTCTGTTTAACACAGATGCCCCAAAGTAGGGATCTGTTTTCTACGTGTCAACAAATATTTAGTCTTATTTAGATTGATGGAAAATAGAGTATATACATATCTGTTTGTTAAATTTTACCAATAGATTTTTCTCTAGAGAGAATAAAACATTCTATTAACATTTTTGAATATTATAAAATAGATCATAGAAAGAAAACAATACAGTAATTAAACAGATGTAATGTAGAAGTCAACAAAATAAAGAGATATAACCTTCTAAACTGAAGGCAGACAAGTTCAAAACCCAAAGTATGCAAAATTGTCTTTATTTAACAAAGGGCATCCGATGTTTTATTTATAGAATTAGGGAAGCTTAAGTAAGAAGGAAGTTCAGAAAGTATCCAGTCCAGCATACAATAACTCAGTCTCAGGTTACTTTCCCTCTGCCTAGTCTGCTACTGTGACAGAGGGAGTCCACCACTGCAGAAGGTGGCGTTACTTTATTCAGGGTAACTCTTAATGGCAAAATATTCTTATTGAAGTAGAACTTTAATCAGCTTTCCAGGATTTCAAATTATGTTTTCACTGAATGACAATTGTATTTGTTAATAAAGTAATAGAAAACCCAATCCAAGCTGGATTAAGCAAAAAGGAAATGTATTCACATTAAAAAAAAAAAAAAAGTTATTCTGACTTTAGGTATGGTTTAATTAGGAGCCCAAACACTTGAAAATGTTTTCTAGCCATTCAGTTCAGTTCCATCACTCAGTCATGTCCGACTTTTTGCGACCCTGTGAATCGCAGCACGCCAGGTGTCCCTGTCCATCACCAGCTCCCGGAGTCCACCCAAACTCATGTGCGTCGAGTCAGTGATGCCATCCAGGCATCTCATCCTCTGTCGTCATTATCTCTGTTCTTTTCTCATTCTTCAAAGTTCTGTCCCCTTTTAGTGTTCTCTGGCAACGCACTCCAGTATTCTTACCTGGAGAATCCCGTGGACAGAGGAGCCTGGTGGGCTGCTGTGCATAGGGTCACGCAGAGTTGGACACGACTGAAGCGACTTAGCAGCAGGAGCAGCACCTATGCTTACGTCTATCACTGACTGATTCAGCAAATATTAGTTTCTGCCTGTCGTGTGCCAAGTTCAGTTCAAGGCAGAACTACAGCTACTACAGCTATGAACAGGACAGTTTGTCTTCTTAAGATTTTTCAGTTGACTGGCAAGTGATAAGCTGTGAGCAATTAAACAGAGAATTTCATATACTCATAAGTGCTATGAAGAAAATAAAACATGGTTAAAAAGTGCCAAGGACAGCAAGGTAATCTCCTTGAGACAGAGCTTATGGGGAAGTCTTCTCTGAGACCTAAATCATGAGAAGGAGAGTACCTACAAAGGTCTGGGGGGAAAGATATTCCAAACAAGAGGAATAGCAATTGCAGGGACCCTAATATATGAGTGAGGTTGACAAATTCATGGTTTAGAAAATAGGCTGGGGTAGTTCCCAAGGGGCACCAGTGGTAAACGATCCACCTGCCAATGCAGGAGATTCAGGAGATGCAGGTTCAGTCCTTGGGTTGGGAAGATCCCCTGGAGAAGGAAATGGCAACCCACTCCAGTATTCTTGCCTGGAGAATCCCATGGACAGAGGAGCCTAGCGGGCTATAGTCCATACGATGGTAAAGAGTCAGACACGACCAAGCAACTAACACCTTCACTTTTCACTTTCTTTTTCATACTAGTGCTCAGTAGAGTTTTAGAATTATAATTTTACTTACTGTCTTTTGAATAGGTTAACAAGTCACATAAGAAAGCAGACCCTAATTTCTAATCAGATTTTTACTTTTGACATTTGCTTTTTAAATTTTGACTTTTACCCCAAACTTTATAACCCAGTGTGGTTTCAGTGATCTGCCATGTGCAACAGACTTTGAGCTCTCTTTTAAAAAAGTCAGAGAAAAATGTGCTACAGTTTTAAAACAATTACAACAGGGTAGTTTTAAAATTAGGAATAGCATTGTTTTCATCATTGAAATAAACTTGCAGTCTCCTGATTGAGGATGAGTTTGATTTTTGAGAGGACAGCATTCTTTCAAAATCTTTCTCTTTCTCTCTCTCTCTCTCTCTCTCTATATATATATATATATATACACCTTTCTTCCTTCCTTCCTCCTCCCTCCTCCTTCTCCCTTTCTCCAGCTATAAGCTTTATAAAAGTCACAATTTTTGTCATATAAACATGCAGTGCCACCCACTTAAAAACAACTTTCATAAAGTTTATGTAAAACTTCTATAAATAATGTGATTATTTTCTTGTTAAAAATCATTAAATGACCTATTTAAGCATGATGCACTTAAAATCCTATGTTGTACTTATACTGAGTTTACATACAAAGTTCTAATGTATCTATTTTATTGTATTATATTCAATAAACTAAGGTTCCTTTTTAATTATACTTTTCACATTTTCTCAGGCACATACAATATGGTGGTGGAACTTAAGGAGAAATAGGGACTATTTTAATCCAAAATATAAGAAATTATAAAATAGTGGATTTCTCCATCATCATTCTTATAGTTTCTTATTTCTTCTAATAATCAACTAAAGAACACCAGTCATTCTTAAGTATAGTTTTTTGAATAAAGACCAGAAGAAATGTATAACTTGACTAGTATTAAGCATGGGAAAAAAATACCTTCTTCAGATGCACAGTGAGTAGTATAATTCACACTGACTATGAATTATTGTCTAGAGTCTGCTTAATATAATCAAAGGAGTTTGCAACCACATAGTCCTTATCTCCGTATCTTTGTGTGGGACACAGGGAATACAGAATAGGATTCAAAATATAAAACAACTTTCTTTTTCTTTTGAAATGGGGAATCATCTTTTAATTATCTTATTTTACCTAAAAATATATTTGAAATTTTTTATATAGTGAAATTAGACTTCTGCTCATAAAAATTTTAATCATAAATATTACATTTGAAAAGTACATTATTAATGGCTCAGAATATTGAACATTCCTAAGAACTTGTTTAACAGAATGCTACTTGGAAAGCAGCATGCCTAAAAATGCAAGTGAAATATGAAAAGCTGGCAATTTTCCTTAACCTGAATCATGTCCTAGTGTGTCCTCAGGTTCTCATGGGAAGAATGTACCCCTTTCCTAGTCCTGGATATCCTTGTAGATAATTAGATGCTTCTTAAAATTCTACCTCCACCTCCCCTCACCCCAGCCCGCATGTGCTTCAGGACTTAGAATTGCAATGTCCCACAACTTTCAGCTCTTGTACTTCCACTGTAGACTAGATGAAAACATTGGGTTGACTTTTTTAGAACCCAGACATTCATCCTTTATGATTTGGGGTTTTCAAAAGAATAAGGATTATATCTCTAAATTTCGAGAAAATAAAGATCAGAATTCTCATTTTAGATTTTATTTTACCAAGTAATATAAAAGGAAAAAAATGTATACTTAAATTTTAAAAAATACATGTTCCCCAAAATTGTTTATGGATAACAGAAAAGACTGAAAACCTTACATTTTCATAAAACCACAAAATATTTTTATTAAAGCTCTTTTAGAGTTGTTTGCAAGACTAATTATCAATGAGATTCTGTATGAGACTTTCATTTAAATTGAATCTCTCAATAGCCAAAAAGTCTTGTTTTTTCTATTTTAGTGTATAATCTGAGCTGTTATGGTTTGTTGTACAATTTTGATGACTTTTGGCAGTGTAGAGATTTGGTAAATAGGAAAAAAAGAAATGGAGACTAAAAATAGAAAGGATGAAATACTGCAAGAAAAAAATTTGTCTTGTGGTATTTCCAGTAATACTTAACATAAGGAAAAAAATTTGTTTTGTGAAGTATGTACAAAAGCATTATGACAGCAGTAGGAATGTCTTTAAATAGGTACAGATTTTTATTTTCTGTACTTCCCCATGCAACTCTTTTGAGGATCAGAGTTTCATTTTAAGTCTGCAGGAGCTCAACAGTCAGGTCAACCCTATATAAATACAGGGCAGGACAAAAATTTTGGGTCAAACGATGGAATTTTTAGTGCCAGTTTTCATGCAAATAGTGCTATCATTTATCTAAAAAATGATAGTTCTCATTCAATTTTAAGAGAACCTCTGGGTAATTTTTGTTTGATTTGATTTTGCTTGTCTTTTTCTATTAGCATACATATGAATTGCAGCGAGCCCAAATTCTGATCTGTTATACCTGAGACTATAATTCACAAACTTGCAACAAACTAAGTGAAGGAAATATAAATTCCAAAAGATTAATTGTTTTAGAAACACTCTTTACCCATTGAGTTTTAAGTGATTGATCCATAATGTAGACTCAATAAATGTTTACTAGATTAAATGTTTATAATGTAACCCAATCTTAATATGAATTGAAACCTTAGTTATCACTATTTGTGATATAGTATTCACTATATGTCAGTTTTTGCAATTAAAAGTATTAGTATGTTATCTAAGATAATATATCTGTGTTAGTTTTTTTTTTTAAATTTAGTTACATATTCTGTAGCTATTGTCATTTTGGGCTATTTTGGGCTTTTGTTATAACCAAGTTATTTTCTAGAATTCTAGACATATAAAATAAAACATTAAGAAATTTAATGAGACAAAAATATTAACTTTTTAAAAAATGTTCTTTCAAAATATATTTAAATCCTGGTTTTAAAAACAAGATCCACTTAGAATGCATAGATAGTAAAATATGGTTTATCCTAGATGAAATATCTTCTAGTGGGAAAATAGGAATAAGAATATGTTCCTTTGGAAAGAGACATACTCCAAGCAATAGACTTGATGTTTCTCTTGAAATAATGCTATATATTTGTTCACTGGTTTATATGATTTTTTAAAAACTTGTGTAATGACTGTGTTATTAATAGAGGTTTCTCGAGTCACTTTTAGAAGCTGTCAAACAACATTATTGAGGATTTTTCGATAAACAGCTTTTTAGCACCTTTAACATATTGGCGCATGCGTGTTAATTCGCTTCAGTCGTGTCCGACTCTTTGCAACCCTAAGGACTGCAGCCCACCAGGCTCCTCTGCCCATGGGGTTCCCCAGGCAAGAATACTGGAGTAGGTTGCCATGCCCTCCTCCAAGGGATATTCTCGACCCAGGAATCGAACCTGTGTCTCCTCTATATCCTGCAGTGGCAGCAGGTTCTTTTCCACTAGTGCCACCTGGGAAGCCCATACTATACAGGACACTTGTAGAATAAAAAAGAATGATACATAACACTATACAGTGTGATGGGAGAGACAGCAAATGAATTAACAATTAAAATACCATGAAGTAATGATCCAAGAATAATATGGAGGAAAGGAAGAAAGTTCCCAATACAGTCGAGGTGAAAAATAAAAGGGTTCCAGAAGGTATGTCATTTAGAAGATTTTTAAAGGAAAATGAGATAACCTCTGCCAGGACATATAGGTATGAAAGAGTAGAGTATGGAATTTCATCTGAATTTTAAAGAAATAAATAACTAACTGTAACATATCTCTAGTTTGGAGTGAACTTAAGAAGAATAAAAATGTGAAGATAAAAATGTCTAAAAGTGTAAGTCTGACCACCTTGCCATGGCTTTCTGTAATCTAGCCCCATTCACCTCACTAGCCTAAATTATTCCACTTTTCTCCTAATCTCAGCAGTCTGCGCCCCAAATGGAATCATTTCCTCATGTATCATGTTATTTTACCTCTTTCTGCCTGTGTTTGTGCCATTCTACCTCTCTGAAATTCTTGTGCCCTCTTCATTCCATTTGCCCTCATTTCACTTTTCCCTCTTGCCTTGCACCAACTCATAAGCTGTATCTCAGTTATCACCTCTACATAGGATTGGCTATTCCATCATACTGACCACACTGCATAGACATATACTCTTGGTATAGTATCCCAGCATCCTGCACAAGAGACATGGGTTTGATCCCTGAGTCAGAAAGATCCCCTGGAGTAGGAAATGGCAACCTGCTCCAGTATTCTTGCCTGAAAATTTATAAGGACAGAGGAGCCTGGTGGGCTACGGTCCATGGGGTCACAAAAGAGTCAGACACGACTGAGTGACTGAGCATACATTCTTATAACATTTGATTACACTTATTTCCCTTGTGTGACTCTGAGTCACTTGACGACAGGGAGCTTATTGTATTCATCCTTAGCACCTGGTGTAACACTTGACATATAATCATTGTTCTAGTACTATTAAAAGAGTAAACAAGCAAACAAGCAAATTATCTGTGGAAGTAAGCTATTGTGTTAAAAAATATGTCTGAATTTTGGACTCCTTAGACAGAAGCACCAAAGATCCATGACTTGAGAATAATCTCAGTGCAGCATTGAGCAGAATACTACTGTACCTAAAATAGTAAACTAATGCTGTTGTACTATGTAGAAAGAACATATGTACAGAAAGGTTATGGAACCTAAAAGTAAGGTTTGTTATTGTTTATCCTGTCAGACTTTCACACTGGATTCAGGAAATATGAGGGCTCTGATCATTTGAGAGATAGCATATGTAATGAAACTTATAAAATTTACCAGTCCTTGCAGTAGTCTTGAGTGAAGTATAGTCATCCCCTGGTATTCATAGGGGTTTGGTTCCAGGACTGCTTTGGACACCAAAATTCTAGGATGTTCGAATCCTCTATGTAAAATGGTATGGTACAGTTGGCTTTCTGTATCAGCTGTATTTGATTGAGTCTGTGGATGTGAAACTCATGGACATAGATTATAATTATACTCACTACTTCTTTTGCCCTGATTCTGATAGTGAAATTTTGATTTTTTTGAAGAATCCTAAAGTTAGAAAAAGAATATCTTAAAGAGCTCAGCAATATTCTGTCAGATCTAAATTAAAGAATTAATTAGTATTCTGCTTTATACATTAGTTTCATGAATTTGTTTACTCTGAGCTCATCTTCAAGTGAATGGCCTCCCTTGTGTGTGTTGATGAATGAAGTGTGTGCTGAAATGCAAGGAATAGGCTTATACTAATACAGGCTACTTGTGTTATACTGTTTAACTGACAGTTTAAGTTTGGGGAGGGAATTATTTTTTATTCTCTCTTATTTTTACAATATTATCTTTCTCTGCTTCTCTTTTAGGCCAATCTACTCAAGTATGGCAGAGAAATATTTTATCTATATACACACTTGCTTATATTATATTTAAGTATTATTGATGTTATATATGTTATATATAATATATATGTATATATTCCATTCTTTACTGAAATAACCAGAAATGTAGGTTCACTTTATTTGGCAATCTAATGACCCAAAGCAACATTCAAAATAAAGTTAAATCTAGGTAAATGCCCTTTCTCCTTAGTTCAGTTGAAAAGATATCATTGAAACTCTTATGTAATGATATCATTCCAGTTGCTATATAAAAATTTTCAAACCATCCAGACTGTGGGATGTATTATTCTTTTAATGTTATGGGTTGGGAAAAATTAAGCATAAGGCATTACAGCTGAGTTTCACTACACATTAATTATTTTAATTGACAATTTCTTAAATGAATATCTGATAAATCAGTCTTGCAATTCCTTATGCTTTATGGCATGCTTAACTCAATACAGACACTTTAGAATCACTATGCTGTGAGAGCTTAATATAAATTTAAGATCATTATAATTAAAATCAGACTCAAACCGCATGCTCAATTCTAAGTCTTTTCATCTCTTTTGAATTTTCTTTGGAAGATACCTTGAATTTAATATTATAACAAGAATAGGCAGAATATATAATCAAGCCAAGCATCTTCAATACGTTGAGAAAAAATGGTTCGTCTCCAGGGTGGAACATTAAAAACTGGCCTTAACTGCCATTCTGTATAAATACTCCTCATCCCTTAGAATTTTTTAAAGACATCAGTTTCCTCCTGGTCACTGCCATGAAGACAAAGAAAGCCTTAATGATTCTATTGAGGTTATCATTAAAATAAAAGAAGATTTGGAGATATCAGCTATAAATCACTATAAAATGGCCTGTGGGTAACCCTTGACATAACTCACTTGAAATAAACCTGGGATGGAGTCATAGCCTTTGGTCAAGCCAGTAGGTGAGCTAAAGGTCTTTTCCAAACTGTGCTTCATTTCTTGCAATGTTAGTTCCTCTCTAAATGAATGGAGAGCATTTGGATATATACATAAATTGACATATGTTTTATGTTGAAACAAGTCCACTTAAATAACAGTGTTGAGGATGTTTATGCATTTATTTGAAATATTTACTCTTTTGTAAAAAGAATGTAATTTAGTTATATGATTACTTATAGCTATTTTATTAAAATATTTCAAGATTTGATATTATAAACTTTTTGCAAGAACCCAGATTAATATTACCTAAATTGAGCTCATAATGGCCCCTATAATAATGTGGTATAAGAATTTCTTCAGAATTATGAAGAAATTGCAAGATTTCAGTTATTAGTCTGATTCTTCAAAGAAGTTATTGTTAACAACTTTTTCCCCATTGGCATTTAGCTGATAAAGATGAAACTCTGAAAACTTGCCTAAACTTACAGGCCAGTAACTTGGATTTGAGTCCCAAGTTTAATAAAGTTATGGCTGTTGGCAAATCTTTGAATAACTCTAACTTCAATTTCTTTGTCTGTGAAGTAAGATTGATAATGTCTCACACTCTTGCTGGGAGACTTGAAATAAGACAAAATATATGAGGATGTTTTTGTAACATAAAGTTTAGATGTCAGGGTGTAAATTGAATATTAGAAAAGCATGTTTAAAAATGAACAGATATAAAAGTATTCAACTTATTTTTAAAATGTATTAGTATTTGGATTACTAAACTTACTAAACTTTTATATGTTTTGTAATATTTAACTGATTCTCCTTAAATATATATGTAATAATAGTGTAAAGAATTATTAGCATTTATTTCTCTTTTGAACACTCTCTCTCTTGATGACAAAATTGCATTATAAAGTCAGCATTTCTTTTGGAGTGAGAAGTTCTCAGGAAAAACTTGCATAATTTTGGTATTCCATTGGCATGTACTATGCCTTTTTTTTTATTCACTCTCTAATGGATTAATTATGAGAAAAGGAAAAAATACTTTGTCAATAACAATTGGAAAGTAATTGCTTTGGATGAATATCTCAAAGAAGGGAAAATAATTATTTCCAGTAAAAAGTCATCTAATCCACAATAGCAAATTTTATAGTACTTAATGTTCTAAAGGCTCATACCCTTGACACCTTTTTGTATTTTCAGACTCTTCAGAAAAAGGTGGCAGAATCAACAGAATAAGAAAACTGTAACCTTCTGAAAAGTTCTGAAAATTTCCTTTAAACATCTGACATCCAAAATCTACATCCCAGTCCTAGACTAGTGAATCAATCACATTGTGACAAAGTTTAAATAAAATGCAAACTTTTTTCAGAATTTTCATGACACTCTTTTAGATTAATCACAATCGTATTTCTTTATGTGGACGCATGTGATGGGTCCACTCTCATGAAGGTTGTTGTTTTTTGTTTTTTTTTTTTTAGCAAATATATTGGGAAAGTTTTTTGGAGATTTGTGACAATCTGAAAAAATTTGCAGATGAACTGCATAGCCTAGAAATATAGAAAAAATAAGAAAAGCTAGGTATGTCATTGAATGCATAAAAATATGTGTATAACATGCAAATATGTATTAATCATTTTTGTATGTTACTTGTAAGGCTTCCAGTCAACCTTAGGCTATTAGCGCTTAAGTTTTGGAAGAGTTGAAGGTCATACTTAGATTTTTGATTGTGCAAGGGGGTCACTGCCCCAGACTTCTAAGTTGTTCCAGAGTTAACTAATTGTATTAACATTTTCTAGAAACTTACAAGGGTTTCCCTGTAGCTCAAATTGTAAAGAATCTGCTGCAATGCAGGAGACCTGGGTTTGATCCCTGGGTCAGGAAGATCCTCTGGAGAAAGGAATGGCAATCCATTCCCTCCAGAGAAGGGAAAGGCAACTTATATAGCCTTGAACTGTTGTGTCATTCATTGTCTATATATTACTTCACCAAATGGAATATAAATTCCTTCTCCCCCATGACTAGCACCATAGGGGATACTGTTTAAAAAAGATGCTTGTGGGACAAATTAAAGACTAAACCTATCACATGACAAAAAAAAGTGAGACCAGGGCAAATGGGACAACTCTTCTAAATCTATATTGAGAAAGGAAGATCGCTAGTATTACTCTCATGGGTGAAATTAGTCTGGGTTAAAACAAATGGAAGTGAGAGAAATGAGTTTTGCATTTATGTTTTCTTTTTACTTATCTTTGGACTTTGGACCCCTTGTATTCAATGACTGCCCCTTTGTTATCTGTCTGCACTGAATGAAGTGAAAAGAGTTGTGGATTGGATGTACTGATCTAGTAAAGTTTCAAGTCCAGTTAACAGGAAACCTGTCACTAAGGAGTTCCTAACAGTGATTCTATTAGCTGACTTCTCTGGGTAGAAACCAGTGGCTCCCAGAGATGTCAAGGCTTCAACCCTAAGGGGGAATGCAAGAAGAAAAGGCAGAAATGTTCTGAAGACTGGGGAAAATCTCTGCAGTGAAGAATTCATTTGAAAAGATTCGAATGTTGAGGGATACCTCATGGTGATATATATGCTCCTATTTTCTTATTCACTAGTCAAAATGATGTTCGCAATGCATGTAGATATACAGAATTATTGAAACTCTTTATGAAAAAAAAAACAATAGAAAGAAACAGAATTTAATGAGTCACTGAGTAATCTTAACTGTCCATTTTAATTAATTTTTATTAATTAGTACTTCCCTATTCAAGCTATATGTGGGTAATAAAAGACAATGTACTCATGCCTACCCGCAAGAAAGTTGTTCTGTAATCCATAAAGCTAATCCATAAAGATCCCTTTAAAGTCTAAAGTCTCCTTAAACTACTTAAAATCTGATTATTTTGCCATCAACACATCAGGAAAACAACTAACAATAAAATGAAACACAGTGGTATGATTGTTATAGTCACTAATAACAAGGTGTTACCTGAGTCTTCCCTAACCTTTGTCTCCTTCATCTTCAAATCTATCTCACACACACACACACACACACACTCATACACACAGAAACCCACCCCTGTGCATGTCCATCTCCAAGATTCTGAGCCTTAGACAATTTGACCTTCTTCCAAGTCTCCCCAGAATACACTGATATGCTGATTAACTGTATTAAACATGAAGTGGTCAGTCATAGTGGGGTCTCCAGACTGCTGGGGATTTGAGCCCATTAGAACCTATACATGCATGTGGGGGAACTAGAAATGACATCTTTGATCTAATTAGCTAGAGTTCTTATTAAATGTCTTATGTATGATTGTGCCTTCTATTTCTTCTCCCTTTTTCTCCTGGGTTGGCTGTTTAAAGATGATCTATCTGTTTATAACCAGACCAAACTTCTTCCAGGATCTAGAAAAATCTCAGTCCTTAGATATTTTTCAGTACCTAGATTGAATGCCTAGATATTTTTAAAGGAGTTTTTTAGCCCTCTGAGGATCCTTCTAAGTATTTCATTTTGTTTTATTCAAGATCGACGCATTCTTTTCTCATTTTTGTGAGTGTTTCCCCCTCTGAATAATAGGCCTCTATGTGATTATTTACTGCTCCTTCTCCAGTGGCTCAGTGGTGAAGATTTCACCTGCAGTGCGGGAGAGACAGGAGACGTAGGTTCTATCCCTGAGTCAGGAAAATCCCCTGGATAAGAAAATGGCAACTCACTCCAGTATTCTTGCCTAGAAAATCCATGGACAGAGGAGCCTGGCGGGCTAGAGTCCATAGGGTTTCAAAGAGTCAGACACAACTAAACACACACACACACACACACACACATGTGACGTCAGTGGGCCAAAGAGTCTATACTCATTTGTATTGGTGTTGTTTATATTGTTCTGCTCTACTTTTTATATTAATTCCTTCTGTAGATTCAGGTGGAGAGGTTTGGTTTTGTAATACAAGTATAGGTTTAAAGTACCATTCCCAAGATAGAGGTGGTAGAATTTGATCAGCTATGGCTTCCATTCCCTTAATTTTAATGTGTGAGTCTGAATTGCTCTGAGAGTTCTGCTATTTTGTGTGTGAATCCATGCCATCATTTGATAACTTTGCAGTTCTTCACTTTTTTATGCATCTCCAAGTAGAACTTACAGAAATGTAACAGTGACAAATGCTCTCTAGTTATTAGTTTAAGGGCTGGTTAGGTGGTGTCAGGAAAACATTTAATTCTTCCTTTTCATGGCATGGTCAACTCTTTAATTTCTCTAAGAGCATTTTTAAAAGCTTTTGGAGATTTATATTTAGAGGTTAATAAGAGAGGAGCTGGTATGCTTATTAACATCAACTCATTGCTCTGTGCTGTCTTTTAGACTCTTGGTAGAAGAACTGTTAATCATTTTTTAAAAATAATAGCAATCAACCTGATGTAATAAACACCAAGGGATGAACTAGAGATTATTATTAGGAACTTGAAGCTGTGTAGGGACACAAGGTTAACCAGAGTTGAATCTGAAACACCATACATTTTATACTCTTTCATATTATAACTGTTCTCATCAAATATTGTTGTTGACACTTGTATTCCTCCTGTTGCTCTTCTTTTCAAATAGTTCAAAAAATTTACTCTATGGTATTTCTGTGAGTGGGCTTTCATTTAGTATAGTGAGCTAAAGATTTTCCCATATGACATTCTTCTAAGTAATGTACAGAAACTGTTTCTACAGTTTATTTTTAGAATGTTTTGAAACTAAAAAGTAGCAGTCAGAAAGTTAATTTAAAATAAAATTTAGGTAATCCAAAATTAAAATGATGATCATTGGATCATTGAAAAAGCAAGAGAGTTCCAGAAAAACATCTACTTCTGCTTTATTGACTATAACAAAGCCTTTGACTGTGTGGATCACAATAAACTGTGGAAAATTCTGAAAGAGATGGAAATACCAGACCACCTGACCTGCCTCTTGAGAAATCTATATGCAGGTCAGGAAGCAATAGTTAGAACTGGACATGGAACAACAGACTGGTTCCAAGTCGGAAAAGGGGTACATCAAAGCTGCATATTGTCACTCTGCTTATTTAACTTATGTGCAGAATACATCATGAGAAATGCTGGGCTGGATGAAGCACAAGCTGGAATCAAAGTTGCCAGGAGAAATATCAATAACCTCAGATATGCAGATGACACCACCCTCATGGCAGAAAGCAAAGAACTGAAAAGCCTCTTGATGAAAGTGAAAGAAGAGAGTGAAAAAGTTGGCTTAAAACTCAACATTCAGAAAACTAAGATCATGGCATCTGGTCCCATCACTTCATGGCAAATAGATGGGGAACAATGGAAACAGTGACAGACTTTATTTTGGGGGCTCCAAAATCACTGCAGATGGTGACTGCAGCCATGAAATAAAAGACGCTTGCTCCTTGGAAGAAACCTATGACCAACCTAGACAGCATATAAAAAACAGAGACATTAATTTGCCAACGAAGGTCCATCTAGTCAAAGCTGTGGATTTTCTAGTAGTCATGTATAGATGTGAGAGGTGGACTATAAAGAAAGCTTAGCACCAAAAAATTGATGGTTTTCAACTGTGGTGTTGGGGGAGACTCTTGAGAGTCCCTTGGTCTGCAAGGAGATCCAACCAGTCTATCCTAAAGGAAATCAATCCTGAATATTCATTGGAAGGACTGATGCTGAAGCTGAAACTCCGATACTTTGGCCACCTGATGCAAAGAACTGACTCACTGGAAAAGACCCTGATGCTGAAAAAGATTGAAGGCAGAAACAGAAGGGGATGACAGAGGATGAGATGGTTGAATGGCATCACTGACTCAATGGACATGAGTTTGAGTAAACTCTGGGAGTTGGTGATGGACAGGGAGGCCTGGTGTGCTGCAGTCCATGGGGTCACAAAGAGTTGGACACGACTGAGCCACTGAACTGACTGAACTGAAAAAAATCTCAAAAGCTAAGTTATAAATGTTAAGGAGAAGGGAGAGGAAATACTAAAAAAGAAGGAAAGAAAAAGGAGAAAAGAATGACGTCTAGTTCTTAAAATACGTAAATGAAACTGAGGAAGATTCATGAGATATAATTGCATATTATTGTTGAAGAATCAGAAACAAGTATTTTTCCAAGAGTCAAAATGTGAAAGTGAAAGTGAAGTCGCTCAGTCATGTCTGACTCTTTGCGACCCCATGGACTGTAGCCTACCAGGCTCCTTCCTCCATGGGATTCTCCAGGCAAGAGTACTGGAGTGGGTTGCCATTTCCTTCTCCAGGGGATCTTCCCAACCCAGGGATTGAACCCTGGTCTCCTGCATTCCAGGCAGACGCTTTAACCTCTGAGCCACCAGGGAATGAGGTCTAGGTAAAAAATGCTTTGGAATCATATTAGAACTTAACGTATATTAGCTACAACTTTCTCTTACAGAGGATGGATTTGATATCACTACCTCACAAAATATCCCCAAATTTAGTGACTTTAGACAATAGACACTTACCTCAGATGATTTCTATTGGTCATGAATTTGAGGGTAGCTCACTTGGTTCGATCTAGCTAAGAGTCTCATGTGATTGTAGCCAAGGTGTCAACTGAGGTTAGTCATTTGAAACCTTGTCTGGTACTAGTATATACTAGTACCAGATATCCACTGGGGTTACAGTCACTTGAAAACTTGACCTCTCCTGGTTATGTCCACTTCCGAAGTGGCTCACTCACATGCCTGACATATAAGTACTGGTTATTGGTGGGAGGCCTCAGTTCCTTGCCAGGTGGGTCTCTCCATTGGTTAAGTGTCCTCAAGACATGACACTGGCTTCCACCTAAGGGTGATTTTGTCCCTGAAGACTCGTTTGACAGTGTATGAAGATATTTTTGGTCACACTGCAACTTTGGTTGAGGCACTAGAAACATCTTCTGGTAGAGGCCAAGCATACTGCTAACCATTCTGCAATATACAGTCATTCACAACAAAGAAGTAGTCAAAAATCAATAGTGCTGAAGTTGAGAAACTCTGTCCCAAAGCAAGCAATCAAGAAGGAGGAAGGTTGAAGCTGTGATGTCTTTTATGACCTAGCCTCAAGACTCAAACTGTCATTTCTGCAATATCCTGTTGGTTATGTAGATCAGTCCTCTTCACTGTGGGAGGGGAATACATAGGAGCATAAATACCAGGAGGCAAGAATTTTGGGGGGCCATCTTGGATGCTTTCTCCTCAGAAGGAAAGCTATGACAAACCTGGACAGTGTATTAAAAAGCAGAGCCATCACTTTGCAGATAAAGATCCATATAGTCAAAGCTATACTTTTTCCAGTGGTCTTGTACGGATATGACAGTTGGACCATAAAGAAGGCTGAGTACCAAAGAATTGATGCTTCTGAATTTTGGTGTTAGAGAAGACTCTTGAGAGTCCCTTGGACTGCTAGGAGATCAAACCAGTCAATCCTAAAGGAAATCTTTGTGACCCCATGGACTATAGCCTACAAGGCTCCTCTATCCATGGAATTTTCCAGGCAAGAGTACTGGAGTGGATTGCCGTTTCCTTCTCCATAAAGGAAATCAAGCCTGAATATTCACTGGAAGGACTGATGCTGAAGCTGAAGCATCAATACTTTGGCCACCTGATGCAAAGAACAGTCTCTTTGAAAAAAAACACTGATGCTGGGAAAGATAGAAAGCAAGAGGAGAAGGGAATGGCAGAGGATGAAATGGTTAGATATCATCACCAACTCAGTGGACATGAATTTGAGCAAACTCCGGGAGATAGTAGAGGACAGGGGACCCTGGCGTGCTACCATCCATGAGGTCACAAAGAGTTGGACACAAACTTAGTGACTGCACAACAAGAACATCTTGGAGGCTAGCTACCACAGAAAAACTGTGTGTGAAAAAAAAAATGGCATCTTTTTGGTTTAGGAAGGTCAAAGAAGTTTTTTAATTAGAAAAAGTATGTGAAATATTACTAATATTCCAGAAGCCACCATCTTTCCTCTCTGTTTTCAAATGTATGTATAGGTGTATTGTGGGGTATAATTTACACTTTTGAGGCTTTAAATCAATAAGTCAGAAAACAAGGAAAATAAATCTATTAAAGTATTTTCAGGGAAAGAACAGAGGGCTTTTTAAACAACAAATAAGATGATGAATATGATTTGAATACCTTTCAATTAATTAAGGGCCAACAGTGTAAATGTAAACGCAATGTGTAATTACCACATTGAAGCAAATGTCCCCCAACTACACTGCTAGCATCCACTTTTAAAAGAAGCAGGTGTACATTAAGCAAAAGTGTAAAATGGCAAAATGAGGAAGCCAAATGAGAAGCCAGAACGTATTACCCTCAGCTAAATAACTTAAGACTTGAATTTAAATGGCAATAAAGTCTAATGATAGCATTAACACAGCAAAAGCATACCTATCAGAGAATTCGTGGAGCGCTCTCTCTCCTGCTAACAAGGCGTCTTGCAGTCTGGAAGTGCAATAGCAAGGGTGTGTTCAGGAAAAGGGCTTAAGAAGTAAGGTACTCTCTAAGATGATAGCCTTGACTTTTAGGTACCAGGACGTTACTAGTTAAATTTGGCATTGGGGTGGCCACCTGATTAGGATTCCTGATTCTTCACATGCTAAGAAAATAATTTTAAGATTGTTAAAATTAATTTTATATTACATTACTTTAGTTGACTCTCTTCTTGCACATAAATGTAAACCTTTTCTCATCTAAATTCTCCATGAAGGAAAAAGGAGGGAAACACCAGTCTTTTTGGAAATATATTTGTTTTGTTTTCGTCTCTAGTGTTTACTGCTTTTTTTCTGCTACACTGTAGGGAGAAAATGCCTTACGTGGGCTTAAAAGGTGAAAGAGGGCTCTTACAGTGAATAATAAAAATAGAAGAAGAAAAAGATGAAGTAAACACAAGCTAAGGAAGAGAGGTGCGGCCACAGCACGCATTATGCATTTCAGTCTGTCATGTAGCTTCCATGCTTATTTTAATGTGATTATTTCATCAGAGAGGATAATAGCAGCATCATGATTAATTTTGCAATATGTTTCATGAATGCTTCTGTTCCTCCCCGTATGTTAGTATCGCTACTTCCTTCACGTGAGTGTTGATGATAGATACGGGAACGATTTTCAAATTGTGCACAGCAAGTAGTCTGATACTATATATATACATATGTGTGTGTGTATATATATATATATATATAAAAAAAATCTTTGCATGGCTGTTAGAGAATCAAAGTATATTTATAAATGAAAGTGCTAGTCACTTAGTCATGCCTGATTTTTTGCAGCTCCATGGACTGTAGCCCACCAGGCTCCTCTGTCCATGGAATTCTCCAGGCAAAAATACTGGAGTGGGTAGCCATTCCCTTCTCCAGGGGATCTTCCCAACCCAGGGACCGAACCACATCTCCTACATTGCAGGCAGATTCTTTAGGGTCTGAGAAACAAGGGAAGCCCCATTTATACAACATATTAAATCCATTGACAAACTGTCCTTAAAGAATTCATTTTAAATAAGACATAGTTCCACATACCTCTATACCTAGGGCTTGAATAAAAAGTCAGCACACCTCTTTACATCTTTATTACTGGACACACAAAGCAAAAGCCTCAAAGCCACACGCCTAGATGTCAAGTGATGTGCATTTTTTAATGCCCAACATAAAATACCCATTGTTAAATAGTTGAAGTCCATGAATGAATGGATGGATGATTAGGTAAGTGTATATGATCTTGTTCTTTGTCATCAGAGTGCTATACATTTGTTAACTACCAAATAAATGTTTGATTTTCAATAACTACTTTAGATAAATATTTAAGGAAGTGAAATTTGGAGACAATCCCAGGGATGGGGGAGCCTGGTAGGCTGCCGTCTATGGGGTCGCACAGAGTCGGACACGACGAAGCGACTTAGCAGCAGCAGCAGCAGTGATACGACATGAATTACATCATCAACTAGATAATGAGAAGAGAAAGTAAATAAAGATGAAATTTTTATTCTGGAGAATAGAATCAAATGCACATCCCATTAATGGTGCATCTTGTGGTCCAGGTTCCCACATGTTGGTAGAGATCTGTGTTGTGAAGGACAACAGTGCAAATAGGAAGAAGGAGTAGACTTCTTTAGGACACTGGTATCCCTGTTCTCTAGTTCTCTATTAAAATTCCTTAGCAAAAGCATGAAGGAAGGCTTAGGAGTGTGGAGAGAGAAATAACCCTCCAGGATTCTGGAGAATGACTTTTCTTTGATAAATTGTTTGATTTCTGTAACGAATTTGGTCTTTGCACATTACAGAATTATGAGTATTATGCAGTTGTAATATAGCAACATGTCTTTTTCTACAATAGACTTTTTAAAAGCACTTTACAATTTTATTTGTTCGTTTATTTTGCCCATGCTGAGTCTTCATCACTGTGTGGGCTTTTCTGTAGTTGCAGTGAGCAGAGGCTACTCTGCTTGGGTGCACAGGCTTCTCATTGTGGCGGCTTCTCTTGTTGCAGAGTGTGTGCTCTAGGGCATGTGGGCTTCTGTAGTTGCAGCACGCCAGCTCCGTAGTTGTACCGCATGGGCTCCAGAGAACACGCACAATATCTCTAGTGCACAGGCTTAGTTGCTCCATAGCGTATGGGATTTTCCTGGATCAGGGATTGAACCCTTGTCTCCTGTATTGGCAGGTGGATTTTTTACCTCTGAGCCACAAGAGAAGACCCTAGAATAAACTTAAGATTTGAAAACCAAATGAATATATATTACCTTTATATAGTTATTTTACAGTGTGTGTTAAGTTTCTAAGGAAATGGTTGCTGCATTAATGATCATAATTGATATTTCTTCAGTGCATCTAAGGCAATATATTTGTGTTAAGTTCTTTTCTTTATCTAATTTATAATTTATAGGTATGGGAGCTTTTCATTGGCTGGGATACAAATTCATTAGAATCTCTGCAATATCTCTAGTACTGTAACCACAAGCTGATGTTAAGTGAAATGTTTGCTTTCAGACAACTCATAAGAGCTGTAAGTGGGCCATTCCTGAACTACATGTTTTTTGGATTGTCCTTGTTTTGCATTCTATCCTAGACAACTAAGATTTAATAATTCCTTATTCAGGGAATTTATAGTCATGAATAGGTTCCTAAAACTTGTATTTGGATGTACAAAACAGTATTATCTTGCACATTATTGTATGAATTGTTATATTTTCTGCCATATTATACATGAACACTTGGTATTTTTCACAAAGAATAGACTAATGTAACAAGTCTTTAGTATTACTGAGGGAAAGTTTTGGTGCTATATGGTGTAGTGAACAGAGAAGCATTTAAAAAATCACCAAAACAAGTTAACAACTTGTGCTTCAACTTTTAAACTATATATATATAAAGTCCCAAATGTGTGTGTTAGTTCATTTTATTGCATGTATACTGAACTTTATGTGGTTTATTATGTGATAGAATTATATGGTTTAGGGCTGAATTCCAGAAATTATATTTCATCAGCATCTCTTTAAGTTTAAATTTGTCATGTAAATGAAAAGGGTATTGTATGTTGAGTCCAAAAACCTGGGTTTCATTAGACCTTCCTGAGCCTTCATTTCCTTTCTGAACTTACTAATCACTTCACAGTATTAAAGATTAAATAAATGATTTGAAATATTTATAGTGAATTGCATAACTATGTAGAATATTACCTTTAGTTAGTTAAAACGTGCTTACCTTAGCTACACATTTAAAAGCTTAAATGCTTGCCTTATAATTTCATGTAAAAGTTTAGAGCTATTCAACAGCAATATAGCTAATAGTTCTTCTTAACTATTACTTTGTGTATAAATGATAAAAGTATGAAATATGCTAAACTTTAAATATGCCAAAACTTTCAGCTGGCAACCACATTCAACAGTTGGACAAGTATTAATAATTAAAAGGAACTTGCTTTCCTCCTTGCGTGATGGTTTACTTTCATATAAATGCCATCTTTTCCAGTGCTTTCCTAACCTTCAAAATAACATTATTTCATATATAAACTAATTATTTATAATATAAACATGTTTTATTTGTTAAGAATAGTGGCTAATCATGCTATGTTTTCATGTTTCTCCTAAATGATAAGATATCACAAATGAAAAACAACATAGAAAAGCCTTACTTTTGGCATTTATGGTGCATATTTGTAATTGTGTGAATGCACATCGTAAATAGTCCACCTCCATTTTATAGTTGTGGTTTTAAAATTTTCATCTAGTCAAATAAAAAATAATAGAAAATGGAAAACTACTGTAATTTTTGTATTCTTCATGCATAATGGGCATTTGGTATAATAGCTCAGTAGTAAATTATTAAAAGAACCAAGTTGGGAAATAATATCATACAATGGGTCAAAAATTATTTATATAGTTACCAGTATAAGGATCAGGCTTGTGGATTCTTATATATCATTAGCCTGGTCATACAATGAAGGAGAAGGAGAGGCAATTTTGAATGATGTATCTATCAACTTTGGAGCCGTCAACCTCTATTATGTCCTTGGGGCTTTGCACTTTTTGGCTTTCAGACATCTGAGCTGCCTTGAATGCAGGAAAATATTAAGATTCCAGCAGGTCACTTGCTGTCATCAGTGCTTTTGGTAGTTTTTTTAGTATGAGCTTATAACACTTCTTATTGCTTAAAGCTAAGTATATGACATTTCACCCCATCAGCACCCACGTCTGCATCATCTTCATGAACACCACTTCTCCCCAGCATACACATTCAGACTTGATTTCTCTTGTGCTCATAGATCTCTGTTGCCCCTCTGAGAATATGCTCCTTTCTTTGTGAACAATCAAGTGAAACAGCCACCTTTAATTTCTCCAAGTATCCCCTCAAGGGCTTCCCTTGTGGCTCAGCTGGTAAAGAATTTGCCTGCAATGCAGGAGACCTGGGTTCGATCCCTGGGTTGGGAAGACCCCCTGAAGAAGGGGAACGCTACCCACTGCAGTATTCTGGCCTGGAGAATTCTATGGACTGTATAGTTCATGGGGTCGCAAAGAGTTGGACACAGCTGAGTGACTTTCACTTTCATCCCTTCAAAACTTTTGCAAGAGCTGTGGGGTGATGCTGTCAAAAGAGGTTTCAGTCTACCATGACAAAAGCCAGTAGTTTCAAAGCAGGTACAACTTTTATAAGGGGAAAAGTGCCTTCAGTGTTTACAGTTGCGTAACTGAAGCCACATCTTTTTATGTCTCCTGCCTTGACAGGTGGGTTCTTTACAATGGGCACCACCTGGAAAGCCCAAGTAAATAGTTGATAAAACTCTGGTATGACAGGATTTTTAGGTTGAAAAACAGAGAGAAAATCTGAATTCTAATCCATAATGACCCATGGAATCTCAGCATCATTTAGTTTGTTATGCATATACATCTTTTCATTTCATATTGTTAGCTCACAATATGTTCTGATAACATTTTAAAGATTTGAGATACCACTATGTATTTTTAATGTTATGCCCTTATATTGAGGAAGGTTTTTGGAGACTTTAGAAGCCTCATAAATAAAATTTTTAAATAATCTCCCTTTAACTATGTAAGGTTCAGTTCGGTTCAGTTCAGTCGCTCAGTCATGTCTGACTCTTTGAGACCCGATGAATCACAGCACGCCAGGCCTCCCTGTCCATCACCAACTCCCAGAGTTCACCCAAACTCATGTCCATCGAGTTGGTGATGCCATTCAGTCATCTCATCCTCTGTCGTCCCCTTCTCTTCCTGCCCCCAATCCCTCCCAGCATCAGGGTAGTTTCCAATGAGTCAACTCTTCGCATGAGGTGGCCCAAGTATTGGAGTTTCAGCTTCAACATCAGTCCTTCCAATGAACACCCAGGACTGATCTCCTTTAGGATGGACTGGTTGGATCTCCTTGCAGTCCAAGAGACTCTCTAGAGTCTTCTCCAGCACCTCAGTTCAAAAACATCAATTCTTTGGCACTCAGCTTTCTTCGCAGTCGAACTCTTACATCCATACATGACCACTGGAAAAACCATAGTCTTGACTAGACGGACCTTTGTTGGCAAAGTAATATCTCTGCTTTTCAATATACTATCTAGGTTGGTCATAAGTTTCCTCCCAAGGAGTACGCATCTTTTAATTTCATAGCAATCATCATCTGCAGTGATTTTGGAGCCCCCAAAAATAAAGTCTGACACTGTTTCCACTGTCTCCCCATCTATTTCCCATGAAGTGATGGGACCAGATGCCATGATCTTCGTTTTCTGAATGTTGAGCTCTAAGCCAACTTTTTCACTCTCAAATGGTTGTGTGCATCAGAATCACTTGGGAATGCTTGTTAAAACATAGGTTGCTGGCACCTATCTCCAGAGTTTCTAGAATAGAGAATCTGTCTTTCTAGCAAGTTCCCAGGTGGTACTGATGGTACTAGTTCAGAGATCACATTTTGAGAAGTTTTCATCCACACTGGAGTATAGGGGGGAAAGGCACAGTATTCTGGGGATCTGCCATAAGGATTATGACTGACTCACTCAGTAAATGTTGAAAGATCTGGGAATGATTTTTGCCCTGTAGTTTTTAAAATATTTTGCTCAAAATTATATATTGAACCAGTCATGGAATTATTATACTTCCTTCCAAGATTCTATAAATTCATATAAATAGGATATTATGGTCAATAATTTTTTATGCATCTATCATGATCCTAGATTGCCACTTGAATTATCTCATGGATTTTCAAATAACTTTTATTTTCTCTGAAAAAGAAAGCAGAATTGAAAAAAAAGTTCAGGTATGATTTTCCCTAGCCTGTTCGAGTTTCTTAAGTGAAGCTAACCGTGGAATCGAATAACAGTAAATTGCTTTTAAAATATAAACTTGAAATATCATATCATGCCATTTTTGTAAAGTGATTTATTTCAGTGTTTTGGGTAAATAGATACATATCAAATTTTGTACGCATTAATTAATATGTTTCCATGTCACCAGATCACACCCTTTGATTCTAAATTGTTCTACTTTCAACAAGTTATCCTGTTACTGGTAGATATTTTATGTTCTTGACTCATGGGGATGAAACTTAGTGGCAACCAAATTTTTGTTCTACAATAATACATAGGTAAAATTGGAGATTATATAAATAGTAAAATACAAATGACACCATACTGCAATTTTAGAGCACAAAAAAGGAATAACTTTCTTACTTTGCAATGAAAGAATAGTAATATAATGTTAAGGTAATCTGATTCTTTTATATTGTGATGGACATTTTAGTGATAATTATACCCATAAATTTTATATTTGAACTTACAAAAAAGCTGACATAGAAAGGTATAAAATAGAATGTTTTATAGAATAAAATGTAAACTATGTACCCTTGACCTCTTCAAGCAGAGAACATGGAAGTCACCATACATGCCGAGCTGGCCACATGCTGGTCTTCATACCACCATGTAATACACTGTAAGGAAAATATGGGTTTTTAAAAATGTAATGCTAAATGTTTAGAACAGTATTGCATATAAATAAATGATATATGTTAATATAATGCTAATTATGTGTATTTTCATTTTTAGATCAAACCCTAAAGTGTTTCTGTGAAACCTAGGAAAAGGGATTTTTTTTTAAGAAAGAAAGTTTTCTTCTTTTTTTGTGTTTAATTTGGAGAACAGTTCTAATCAGAGGTACACACCATTTAACTCCTCCATCATGGAGGCTCTAGGTACACTGACTAAGCACCAGGATCCAAAGATGGCTGGGACTCAACGCCTATTCTTTGCAGGTTGAAAAAAAATCTACATTATAGTTTTATGCAAATTATGCACTGTCACTCAATAAAAGTGAATAGTACAAATAATATCTTTGTTAATATTTTTTACAGGTGGCATCAGTTACACACTCTGGATAGTTGAGTGTACGTGAACTTTCTCTTATACAAAAGGTTTTTCATAATATGTAGTTGAAAGTGCCATTGTTGACAGCTAACCAAACACTGTAATGTTCAAACCGAATGCTAAGATCACGGATTGTTAGAGTATTTGATGGAAAATGACAGGCATTATACCTATGTTTTTCTAGACATTTTTAATCAGACTTTCCTTATCACAGCTCATGTTCTGATGATCATTTCAGGATGAAGTGGCACAGCCACTGAACCTATCAGCTAAACCCAAGACCTCTGATGGCAAATCACCCACATCACCCACCTCTCCCCATATGCCAGCTCTGAGAATAAACAGTGGGGCAGGCCCCCTCAAAGCCTCTGTCCCAGCATCATTAGCTAGTCCTTCAGCCAGAGTTAGCACAATAGGTAAGTCCTGTTTCTTTTGTTCTTGTTGATTTTCTGTTTATGACAATTGAATGAAAGCATCTTTTAATGGCAGATCATGCATAGCCTCTACATGGCTTTAGTTCCAGAGGAGAATTTCAATATGATGAACTTCACAGGTCTGTTTTAAACATTAAATTGAAATGTATAACTGAATTGCAAGTGCTAATGCCCCCCTGAAAATCTAATTGAATTGGTTATGTTTGTTGATATGACTGATGATCTTAAGTTTATGAAAAAGAGACCTAACTGGCTAATCACAGAGACCCTTGGTTCCAGGTTGTTGTTAGGTGACTTGCCTTTTCAGTGACTGAAATTTATTTCCATTTGTGTGATGTGTATGAAGTATATATAATGATGAAGTACATCGTGCCTGGATCATAGTCAGCCATCAGGATGTCAAGTTTTTGTTTTTGTGTTTTTTTTTCAGTTCCATATTTCTTGAGATTTACTTCACTACACCAAAATATTATAAAAAGTTGGTCACTTCATTTCTACATGATTGTCATTTCAGTAAACAAACACTGGAAAATGCTTCTATAAGCTTTTAAAAATTCCAGTAGTTTTTATTTTAGTAACACATAAATTAGACTGTAAAAACTTATTTAAACCCCACATTTATTAATGTTTACTATTTGCATGCAGTTATGTGGAGTCTATCACAGATCAGCCCTCAACGAGCCAGGGTCCAGTTAAGGTGGGGGGAGTTATCTGTCTTATAGTTTAAATCAACTGTTGCAAGTTCTATTCTAGCACCCAGATAACAATCGTATAGTCAAAAAGATGAAAGTATTAGATTCTATTTGGGAAGGATCAAGAATAGACTAATTCAAATGGAGCCTTAAAAAAGATGTATCCCTAGGTATTTTATGCTATAAGATAGAACCCAGAGTAAAATATCATATTTTTGAGAAATACACTGATTTTACTGGAATAGAGAATGAGTGTGTAGTGGAAATTGATCAGAGTTAAAACTGAAAGGGGCGGATGGAGTCTGATGGGATGCTATCCTAAGAAATTTTTTACTTTTTCTTCAGACAGCAATTTGATCAGAATTTTAAGAAGAGTATTGACAGCAAAGATTAGAATCAGGAAAGTCACTGTTTTAGTGGAGGACAAGAGTAAGTTACGCAAGCTAGAAATAAACAACGATAAAGCAAAGGAAAGAATAAGTTGAAGAGATATCTTTAAAGACTAATTGATGTAACTTATCCACAGTAAAATGAATCTGGTGATGTTCAAGTTAGAGACAGAGAAGTCTGGGGTTTTTAATTACAATCTAGAAAGGATAGTGCTTCCCCACTCCCTGAACTGTGAAAGAGAGGACCAGAGCAACGTAGGTTGGGATAAGACAAAAATAAGTGTTGAATTTGAAACTTCAGGCGTCAACTTTAGGTACAGAGGTTCAGGAGGATGTTCTTAATTAGTAAATCTGGTATGTGAAAGGGGTGCTAGAATTTTAGATATGGAAAATATTCCTTAACGAGGTTCTGGAAGCCATCAGAGCAAATAAGTTCACCAGAGAGTGTGTATGGTAAGAAAGGATGTGGGGTAAAAAGTCAGAGGCATTATACGCTGTGTATAGTTATCTCTTGTTGTTGTCTAGTCACTACATTGTGTGTGACTCTTTCGTGACCCCATGGACTGTAGCCATGCAGGCTTGTCTGTCCATGGGATTTTCCAGGCAAGCATACTGGAGTGGGTTACCATTATCTTCTCAGGGGATCTTCCCTACCCAGGGATCAAACTCACATCCCCTGCTTGGCAGGCAGATTCTATGCCACTGAGCCACCTGGGAAGCCCATAATTATCTCTTAGTGTGTAACAAACCAACTTAAATTTCACCAGCTTAAAAACAACCAACATTCATGACCTCGTAGCTTCTAATGGTCAGGATATGGAAACAGCTTAGCTGCTAGTTCTACCTTAGGGTCTTTCTTATGGTTCCAGTCAAGATGGAAGCCAGGGACCTGGACTTTATTGGGGATACAGGATCCTTTTCCAAGATGACTTACTCACGTGGCTGTTGGCTGGAGACCTCAGTACTTTGCCATGTGGGTGTTTCTATAGAGCTGTTCATAGAATGACAACTAACTTTCTCCAGAGTGAGTGATCCAGGAAGGAGAGCAAAGAGAAAGCCACGGTGCCTTTTATGATCTGGTCTCCAAAGTCACTCAGTCTGTTCTGCTTTATTCTTTTCATTATAACAAAATCACTAAGTTCAGCCCAATTCTGAGAAAGGGGAATTAGGCCCCAACTCTAATCAGTATCAAAGTCTATCTTCAGACGTATTTCTAAAGTACCACACTTTTTTTGTTTTTTTGGCTTCCTTCATAGCTCAGTCAGTGAAGAATCTGCCTGTAATGCAGGAGACCTGGGTTTGATCCCTGGGTTAGGAAGATCCTCTGGAGAAGGAAACAGCAACCCACTCCGGTATTCTTGCCGGGAGAATCCCATGGACAGAGGAGCCTGGCAGGCTACAGTCCATGGGGTTGCAAGAGTTGGACATAACTTAGCAACTAAACAACCACCACACTTTTTTTTAAGAGGGAAACTGATAAAGAACAAGTGAGCATCTTAGAATAAAGATGATGAGAAAGCAGTGACCTGCTTGTCTAGGACAAATTGAAATTTGAAAAAGGAGGGGGTTATTTGATGGTGTCACATTCTATAGAAGAATTAAAGAACATGAAGAAGAAAAGCCTTTGTTTACCTGGAACTCATGGACAGGTAAACTATAACAGAGAGGCTTTGTAGAATGGTTTAGGAGACTTCCAGTTACAAAGATTCAAAGCACATGAAGACAGAAAGTGCATTGGCTACATGAATCAGTCTTTTTGTAAGCTTGGTGTTGAGAGGTGATTATATTTTAAGAAGACTAAGTAGAGACAGGTCTTAGAATAGGAAATTATATGTCTTTATATATAAACAAAGATGAATTTGAGACATTTTTAGATATAAAGACTCCATGGGTGATAACAGATCAAGAAGAAACGAGACAGCATTAGCTTTGGAAAGAAGAAATGCCCCTTTTTTCTCGAAGACTGAGGAAATGAGGGGAGAAAAGGGGTAAAGTTACAAGGAAATCGTGAGATGGACAGAAAGAAAGCTGAAGGAGTATATTTCCAGTGCTTCCATCTCCACAATGTTCTCTTCCAGATTATTTGCCAAGAGCAAGTTGGTCAGGGCCAGTGGGGCGGCCGTAGAAGGGAAACAAAGAAAATGGAGGTTTTCAGAATTTGAAAATGGTTTGGGGCGCATGTGTTCTTTTTATCATTATGCACCATTCTGTTATGATCTCTCAGTTACTCTGCTCAACATCCAAAGTAGACACCAAGATAAGATTTGCTTTCATGTCCAAAGCATGTAAAAGGAAAAATATTTTGTTTGGCAAAAAGGATTCACTTCCATAATAGACATGAAAGCTCATAAATATGACACTGTTGGTGTATGAGATACTTTTGTAATAGCCCCAGAACTGGAATCTTTAAGGGAATAACTGATATATTTGCATTTTTTGTCATGTGAGGAGTTTTTATTTCAGCATTCTGAGGATTAAGTATGACAAAATATTTTAGAAAGGCAAGAATGTACTTAATGACATTTATCATCTGACTTTTTCCACTACTGAAACTTGTATTTTCTTTTCCTGAGAAGGCCCTTCACCACATACACATCCCTCACATTTTCTGAGGATTCGATGCCACTACAATTTACTTTTCTCTTTTCAACAAATGCAGATGTTGAAAGCTGAAACTATAATGAGTAATAATGTAGTGGGATAAAAGCTGTGAGCATTAATGGTGTTGTAAAGGTCAACCCTGAAAGAAAAATTAATGTGTTATGCCCTTAATAAGCCAGGGAAAACTGTGGATCGAAAGATAACTTAAGTTATCATTAATGACATGGGGCTCTTTGCTATATATCTATTAGCTACAAATAAAGAGTGTGAGTTTTTGAGGTTGGTGAGCAGTATTACACTGCATTCTATAAGAATACTTTTGTATGATATGCAAATGATAGGCAGCACCATTGAAAGCTCCTTAAAAAGCATGAATACTTCAGAAGAATGATGGATAATTTTAGAATCTTTTGGCCAGATGTTATCTTTCCTTTACTGCCCTTTCCAACCTTTGCTGTGTATAACTTTCAACTTTTATCAAAGCATTTTAGTTTGTTTTCTCACTGTTTATTTTAAAATTATACACCTTTAACTAGGGCTTCCTGGTGGCTCAGTGCCAGTGCAGGAGATGTGGGTTCGATCCCTGGGTCAGGAAGATCCTCTGGGGAAGGGAATGGCAACCCTCTCCTGTATTCTTGCCTGGAGAATCCCATAGACAGAGGAGCCTGGGGTCTGTATTCCATGGGGTCGCAAAAGAGTCAGACACAACAGAGCGACTAAACAACAGCAACAAATATCCCTGTCATCTAGTCAGAAATTGTTATTTTCCAGGTAAGGAACCGCAGCTGAAAGAGGCTAAGCGTTTACCCAGGGATTCTGAGTAAGTCCCTATCACAGTGAGGGCAGTCCTGTGGTTCTGTAGTTCTTACCACTACTGGAATTGTAAGGAAACAGATGCATGTGCCCACCTGGTAACTTACTCAAACCTCACAGCCAGTGGAGGTGGAGACCTTACAGTCATGGTCTCTGGGTTGCATGCTGTCTTTTTTCGTTGTTACCTGTTGGCAGCCTCTCTGCCTCAGATGTTCTTCTCAGTCTTCTATTTATCCTTTCCCTCATTCATCCCATAAATGGGTATTGAATATTGTCTCTGTGCCATACATTTTGCTGAGTATGGAGGATAAGCAGATGAAAGTCTCAAACTAAGGATTTAGATATCTAGAGTCTTTGTTCCATCATGTCTTCGGAAGATATTGGAACATATTATTCTTGCCTTTCATTCCTCAGAGGCATTAACGCATGAAATGTAAAACTTTACTGACCGAATATAGGAGACGCACGTTGATTCAGTAAAATGAAGGGCAATATTTTCAAGTCCAGTAATGTGATATTTATCTCTACAGCTTGCTAATTTAAAATACAATTATGTGAATAAGCATCTTACCTGTAAATTTCATTAGTTTACATTTTTAATGAGAAAAAGCTTCTGTGAAGGTAGGTTATTGAACAAGAAACTGTAATCATTTATTAGAAAGCCACTAGATTATCAAGAAGTTAAGGATATTATTCAGCATCTAACAATTAATATTTCCATAGCACTTTACAGTTTAATTTCACATTTATTATCTAATTCTCACAAATTTTAATAGATGAAGAAATGGCTGCGTATCAGGGTACCAAAAATTTGATGTTGATAAGTGACCTCAGAAAACAGAAAAAACAATATTTTTTGAATATTACTTGAAACACATGTTCCCATACTTTTACTACAGCCAATAAGTTCTATGTAAAATAATTAAATGCAGTAAATAAGAATTTGTATTACCCTGATAGTACACTTTAAAGCCATGAATTTTAAGAAACCTGTGTCATGTGGTTTAGGCTCCCATTTATATGATGAAGCAGATCATCAATGAACTTGGAATTACAAAGGAAGATACTTTCAACTTGGAAATATGCATTTATTCCTTCAACAGACTCTACCATGGGCCAAAGGAATAAAAGGCTGAAAGGAAAAAAAAATTGCCCTCAAATAACTCATAGATTCGCATGAAAGACAAACTTACAAAAACAAGAGACAACGTGACAGTAAAAGCATCTCCAAGCTTTTGCAGGAGCCTGGAGATGAGAAGTACTGAGGTTGCCAAGGAGCATGTCTGGGGTATGTCAGGAAAATTCTTAAGAAGGCTTGACATTTGAGTAAATTCCCAAACACACCAGAAAACGCCTATTTCAGTTTAAGAGGAAAGCTCGGGAGACAGAGGAGGGGGTGAAGAGGAAGGCTTGTCCTTGGAACAGGAAATAGTTCCGTGCAGCTTAAGCACAGAGCTCTTGAGAAACCAGCAGGAAATGACGTGGGAAGGATAAGCAGGGTTGATATCATGAGACTATTAGGCCATTTTAAAGTGTTTGGAATTTATCCCAGAATGATGCTTTTGGGGGAACATTAAAGAGTTTCTTGTTCCAGGATATTTGGAATATGATACTGTTGTTATCTCTGGAAGATTCACAGTCGCATTAATGTATTCAAGATTTGGGGAATACATGCCACAGAGAAACCTTTTAAACTTTAATTTAGTATTTCCCTTACTCTTTTGAACATGGAATTATTTTTTTCACAGACTATTCAGATCGTCAACTTAAGAAATGCTGAAGCTCTGCAGTAGGAAAGTGAAAGTGAAAGTTGCTCAGTCATGTCCAATTCTTTGCAACCCCATGGGCTGTAGCCCACCAGGCTCCTCTATCTGTGGGGATTCTCCAGGCCAGGATACTGGAGTGGGTAGCCTTTCCCTTCAACAGCGTATCTTCCCAACCCAGGGATCAAACCCAGGTCTCCCACACTGCCGGTGGATTCTTTACCATCTGAGTCACCAGGGAAGCCCAGGAATACTAGAGTGGGTAGCCTGTCCCTTCTCCAGCAGATCTTTCCAACCCAAGAATTGAACTGGGGTCTCCTGCATTGCAGGCAGATTCTTTAACAGCTGAGCTACCAGGAAAGCAAGAGTTGAGTTTTTAATTGGGTAAAGTGAAGTGATTCAAATTTCCTTTTTTGGAAGATATTGGAATGCTTCAGCTGGAAGCAGAGTAGGAGAGAGATTCAAGGGGTGTATGCTTAAAGAGGGAAACCAGTTAAGAGGTGAAAACATTAGCCCAAGTGAAATAAGAGGTGGCTTCAGCGAAAGGAGGAGCCAGTGGGGATGGAGAAAAAGCATATTTGAGAGCTGAGGAGGAGGCATAACCCCAGACACTGGTTGTCTTGTGTTTTGTACATATGAATTGAAGGAGGTATCTTAGATGGCTCCCAAGTGACTGGATGTGCAACTGGAAAGGGACATGGAATGTAGGAAGAACAGAGTGAGGTGGTGGAAAGATGATGAATTCCATGCTAGACATGCTGCATGGGACAGTCCAGTAGAGAAGCTTGGCAGACAGACCTGTATGGCTGGAAATCAGGAAGGGTTTGAGACAGGCAGTAGATACTCTACAGTCTTTAGGATCATCCCTTGAGTCTTAGGAGCTTCCTTAAGTCTAATTGCCATATATTGGTTTGAAAGGCTGTCACGAAAAATTACCATAAACTGGGTCTCACTATTTGGAAGCTAGAAGGAAATCCAGAGTCAGGGAATCAGTAGGCTTAGTTCCTCGGGAGGCATGGAGAGAAAATCTGTTCCACTCCTCTCCCAGCTCTAGGGCTCCAAAACCACTGCAGGTGGTGACTGCAGCCATGAAATTAAAAGATGCTCGCTCCTTGGAAGAAAAACTACGACAAACCTAGACAACATATTAAAAGCAGAGACATTAATTTGCCAACAAAGGTCCATCTAGTCAAAGTTATGTATTTTTCCAGTAGTCATGTATGGATGTAAGAGTTGGACCATGAAGAATGCTGAGCACCAAAGAATTTGATGCTTTTGAACTTGTGTTGGAGAAGACTCTTGAGAGTCCCTTGGACTGCAAGGAGATCAAACCAGTCAATCCTAAAGGAAATCAGTCCTGAATATTCATTGGAAGGACTGATGCTGAAGCTGAAGCTCCAATACTTTGGCCACCTGATGTGAAGAGCTGACTCATTGGAAAAGACCCTAACATTGGGAAAGATTGAAGGCAGGAGGAGAAGGGGTCGACAGAGGACAAGATGGTTGGATGGCATCACTGATTCAATGGACATGAGTTTGAGCAAACTCTGGGAAATGGTGAAGGACAGGGAAGCCTGGCATGCTGCAGTCCATAGGGTCGCAAAGAGTCAAACACCACTGAGCAACTGAACAACAACCCAGCTCCTAGAGGCTTCAACAGTCCTTGGCGTTCCTTGACTTATAGATACATAGCTCCAGTGTCTGCCTCCATGCTCCTGTAACCTCCTTCCCTGAGACTGTATGTCAAATCTTTCCCTCCTTTCTCTTAGAAGAACACAAATCATTGAATTTAAGGCCCATCATAAATCCAGCGTGATCTCACTTCAGGATCCTTAATTTACACGTCTGCAGAGACTCAATTTCCAGATAAGGATGCCATTCACCAATACTAGGGGTTAGGACACAGACTAGCTTTTTGAGAGACACAATTCAACCCATTACAAGTAGTTTGCTGTTTTTCCTTCTACCTTTTAACAGGCTCTTCCCTTGTGGAACAGCCATTCATTCACTCTTTCTGTTTAGATTTTATCCCCTCTAGATTGGACTTTCCAGTTAGTCCTTTCCTTTGGCCCCTTAAAATATATAATGTATGTGTATACACTCAGTCATGTCCAACTCTTTGTGAACCCATGGACTGTAGCACGCCAGGATCCTCTCTCCATGGAATTCTCCAGGCAAGAATACTGGAGTGGGTAGCCATTTACTCCTCCAGGGGATCTTCCTAACCCAGGGATCGAACCCGGGTGTCCTGTATTGCAGGAGGATTCGTTACTGCTAAGCCACTAGGGAAGCCCCCAAAATATATAATAGGTACCTTTTTAATTTTGAGAATTTTGTTGGTGGTTATGGTTAAGAAGGAACTCCAAGGTATGAAAAATCAAACTGTTGTAAGTGTAACACAGTCACAGACTCTCACACCTTTCTTACATTAATGATTCCTAACCTGCATTTCCCAAATATCATTTGAGGTGCTAACTGGAAGCCATATTGGTCTTTGCCGTCCCATTTGCCTCATAAGAAGCTTACCAAACCTCTCCTAAACACTTACCCTTCCGTCTGATCCTGTCTTGAGATGCGCTTACTGCTCAAGTATATAATTAAGGCAGAATAAAATGTATCAAGTGATCATTCAGGGTCTTTTGAACTCTAATGGGTGACTCCATATCTCCCTGAACCTCGGTATCAACAACAAAGGATATCCCCTCAAAAGATTTTATCATAGTGGTCAAAGCTGTGCAACAGGACTGCTAAGGATGAGCATATAGGGAAAAATGAGAGAGGAAAAAAATACAAGAACATTTTTTTACTGCCTCCTCAGGTGTACCAAATGTTATCTACTCCTTCACGTGGTATGTCATTTGATTCCTCCGTTAGCCTTATGTTCATTTTACAGTTGAGAGAAATGGAAACTCAGTGAAATTAAATGTTATAATTTGGCAAATATCACACTTCCTAAGAAGTAGAAACCTGGATCCATGTGAATCCAATGCCCAAGTTTTAGCTGTTTCACTATGCCATTCTGTAACTAAACTGACAGTTACTGAGTAACTTTCATGGGCCATTTATTTATGCTAATAGACCATATTAACTCATTTAATCTTCACAAAGCCATATTATCTAGTGAGGTCATTCCATTTAACCAGTAAGGCCATTGAGATTTAGAGAGGTAAAACAATGTGTACACTTTGTATGTAGCAAGTGAATAGTAAGGTTCAGTTTTATCCAACTCCAAAGCACAAATTATTTTCTGGTGATTGAAATCCTGGACCAAATTTAAGGAGCAGATGAAGAAAGATCTCAGTCAAGGATATGAGGATGGAGTAATTGAGATGAGGATCCAGTGCTGTGATGAGAAACAGGGAAGGAAAGAGTTTCAGTAACAAGGGGATTGCCAGTGCTGTTTCTGCCATGAATGGAAGGTGTCCCTTGGGTTTGGCATCTGAAAGAGCAAGGGCAGCGGAAACAAGAGTATAGTGAGATTGCAGAGGGAGGTAGGAATGAGAGAATATGCTATGAATCTTGAGAAATTTGGTTTGGAGGGTAAGGAAACAGGATTGGAAAGAGAGGGCAACACAAAGTTGAGAGAATTTATTTGCTTGTTCAGAAGGAGAGCCTTGGGTACTTGCAAGTGGAGCTGGTAGCAATAGTAGTCAAAGTGGACGATGGAAATGTGAAAGAGAATAACCAGTAGAGAGGTATAGAAATCTAGAGTGTGAGTTTAGGGGATTTTCCTTGATTTTTCATTGAAACAGAAAGAGGCAGTGGGTACAGTTGGTGATAGATTTGAAGCTGGCCTGGGATAGGAGTCTGGGTGGGGCATGAAGGTGAGAGTTCAGCCTTGTTGGTCTTCCAGAGTTAGAGATGAGGTCTTTTACTGAGAGAAGAAACCAGCAAGACTGGGAAGTAGGTGACTGTGGTGAGAACAAAAGATAAAGAATCAGCAAACAATCCTATTATGATTCAACTCTGTAATATATAAACAGCTTTTTGGTTTAACACAGCAGATACACATTAGAATTTCATGTAGCATTTTAACTAAAGCTCAAGTCTCTGAAAGCAAGAATATTGCTTTTAAAGTGATCACCTACCTGCACACCCATGCACACCTCACACTGGAAATAGCCATTGCAGAACATATGTATGTTTATCAGTTATGCACCCCCAAAATAATTTTCATCCTTTCTGCATATATATTAATAATTTCTCCTGTACAGTGTTATCTTGGCAGTACCTGAAAAGCATAAAGAATTCATACTTTGACTCAGTTCCATGTCCCAAACCATTTCCAATACATTTGTGCTCTGGAGAAGCTAAGTAGATTACAAAAATGCATGGTACCCTGGTACCAGGCCATACATAAACAAAAGTAAAGTGTTAGTTGCTCAGTCGCATCTGACTCTCTGTGACCCAATGAACTGTAGCCCACTAGGCTCTTCTATCTGTGAAATTCTCCAGGCTAGAATTCTGGAGTGAGTTGCCATTCCCTTTCCATGGGGATCTTTGCAACCCAGAGATTGATCTCAGGTCTCCAGCATTGCAGGCAGATTCTTTACCATCTGAGCCAGGGTTTAGAGGATAGGGAAATCAGGCTGACCTTCTTAAGATCTTTTGCTAAATGAACATATTCCAAAAACATCCCCGTCACATAAGAGCAGCTTTTCATTCTTGAGTAGTGTTTGTGAACACAATGAGTTAAGAGATAATATTTAAGTATCAAGTCAGGATGCTGAGGATGCTAGAAGGTTAAAAATGACCATAAGTTAAGGTACATGTTAACCCTAAAGGTTAATCTGACCTAGATCTAACTAGTTGTTTTTTATTCATATTGTATTTGTAATGAGCAAGGATGTGTTGTTTTTTTGAATACGTTCCAATGAATTGAGCTCAGAAAAGCAAAATAGATAGTATCTCAAGGCTCCCCTTTCTGTTGCCTGCCCTGGAACTTCTCTTTCTGCCTCAAGATCAGAGGACAATGCTCAGTCTGTACATAATAAAGGGGAAAAGACATGCCACATTTAGAAGCACAGCACCAAAGCGCTGTGCTAATCTGACATCAGCTTCTTCAATAGAAATGTTTAAGCAGCACGAAAGTATTCTAGGTTTTTTTGGCAATCAGCAGATCAGATAGAAGAGTCTAGTAATATAACGAGGATGTGTAATCTGACATGATTAGACAAGGCTCTTTAGTACCAGAACATTCATAATTGAGACAAAGAAAGAGTATTAATAACACTTTCCTAACACGGCAGTTAGCCATTTTATATTTCCTTTCTTTAATCTTAGTGTTTTTCAACAAATCAGGGGATTTAATAGCGTGTTTTGGCAGATTAGAGGATTTATGGCCCAGATGTTTTTTGTTCTAAAAATGGATTAGGGTGTAAAGTTTGCTGGAATCCATGGAACATGTTGAGGCAAGCCGGTCATTTTATGTGTGATTAGTGCCTGCCTTCTGTCTCACAGTCCCTCCATCTGTCACAATTCACCAATGGATCTGGTTAGATTTAGCCTCATGTCACAAACAAGTCCCTTTTCTGGGCAATTTCATATTATAGATTCAGTTTATGCCATTTTATGCCCTAGTTAAAAGATAGGGACAGTGAAAGATGATATATTAGCTCTCCTTTCAATATTTGCAAAATGATCCCTTTCCCTCACTATTCTCCCCTAAAATCATGCAGATTATCAGCATAGTGTGCATCAAATTAAATGACCAGTGTTAAAATTAAAATTAAAATTAGCCTTTCTCCTTACACCTGTTATTCTTTAAAAGACATAGCTTGGCTTTTTTTTTTTTTTTTTTTTTTACTATGGATTGTGGAGTTGCAGACATAAGTTGGTCATTTGACCATCCTATTAAGAGTGTGAATTAAGTGTGATTATAGTTACCCAGTAGCCACCATTTCTTATCCAACAATTACAGGTGCTCAGTTACATTTTGTGCTTGAGATTTCGCCTCTTCACCACCGCAAGTCTGTATCTGTCACAAGCCACTGCCATCTATGGTTTACTTCACCATGGATGGATGCAAGGGGGAGAATGCTCTTCTTCCAGAGTCGGTTAATAGTGATTTGTTCCTTCTGTATATGACAAACCTAATAGCGTCATCAGTTCAGTTCAGTCTCTCAGTCGTGTCCGACTCTGCGACCCCACGAATCGCAGCACGCCAGGCCTCCCTGTCCATCACCATCTTCCGGAGTTGACACAAACCCACGTCCGTCGAGTCGGTGATGCCATCCAGCCATCTCATCCTCTGTCTTCCCCTTTTCCTCCTGCCCCCAATCCCTCCCAGCATCAGAGTCTTTTCCAATGAGTCAACTCTTCACATGAGGTGGTCATACTCAAACTCTAAATTGACATTTCTAATACTATGAGAGTATCAGTAAATAACAGTGATAATTATCAATACTTGTATTCTCTGGTAACATTCAAATGATCCTCAAAGGGGAAAAAAAAATTAAAGATAGGTTGTATTTTTGCACTACAAGATACTCAGGTGACTAAAAAAGTTTATTTAAAGATTATGTTTTAAACATCTTTTCAAACATGTGGAACCAGCTGTATTTCACTTAAATATTACGTTTTGGTAACAGATGTTTGGCACCATGTTGATGTAATTATGTGAATCAGTCATCATCAATTATTCATTCATTCATTCATCTCAGACTGATTCCACTGAAAAAATTAGTATATGCCAGACACTAGCCACTCCCAAAAAAGAAGTGATTTTTATGGTGGAAGGTTAACCCATCTATATGTTTGTGCAAAACATATCCTTCATTCTGTTACATCTTCAGGTTATTTAAATGACCATGATGCTGTCACCAAGGCAATCCAAGAAGCTCGGCAGATGAAGGAGCAGCTCCGGCGGGAACAGCAGGTGCTTGACGGGAAGGTGGCTGTTGTGAATAGTCTAGGTCTCAATAACTGCCGGACAGAAAAGGTGAGTTCCTAAAATAATGGTTGGCTTTCCAAAAATACTTAAATTGCTTGAATATCTTCTTTATCTTTTTCTTTTCTCACCATCCTCAGAATGACTGTTCTCCCTCCCTCTTTCCCTTGATCGGTTCAGAATTCTTCATGCCCATCGTAATCAAAACCATCTGGAAATGAGAAGGGTTATAATTCTCTTCTATCCATCTGAACCTTATTGACAATTACTATCCCCTCTTCTGCCATCACTTTGTATTGAAATAGAGTGGCATTTGAAATATCTGGGTCTAAGTGAAAGTTTTGCTTTACAGAGATGCTCAACTTGTATTTGGGGATGAGCTGGATTTGAAAATGCTGAATCTTCTTTAATCAGCGTAAGCTTGGATGATACCCGTGCTCGAGGTCTAAGTATCTAAGAGCCTGAGCTTATCGTAACATGTTTCTAGCACGAAGCACTGTCACGTTGTAAGTGACTGCACAATTGGAAATTTTCACTTGATTGTAAAACAAAGTTTTTTCTTTAAAATGGGAACAGTATTAATATACCTATTATTATACTTAAGCCCAGTGAAACTTCTGAATTTATCTGTGCTATAATAATTTCAAACTATTTTGCCTAAGCTACATTGTATTTAATTCAGAAAAAAATAATATGTTACTATAGAAGGTTTGAAGTGATTATACTTCCTTTGGTCATATTTGGTATTTTTAATTCAAATTTTAAAGTGTCATTGAATCCCCTTTTTCTCAAAATCCAGTAGCTAAATACAGTATATAAGAGAAAAAATAATCAGCTACTTAGTAATAACTCAAGGAAGCTTATGAGTCAAACAGCATCATCCAGAATGGACAGGCTGCTCATTTGGATAACTTTCCGGTTTCCCAGGTTTTCTATGGAATTTTACGTATAATCTCTAAGTGAAAGTGAAAATGTCATTCAGTCATGTCCAACTCTTTGCCACCCCTTGGACTGTAGCCCTCCAGGCTCCTCTGTCCATGGGATTCTCTAGGCAAGAATGCTGGGGTGGGTTGCCATTCCCTTCTCCAGGGGATCTTCCCAATCCGGGATATAGAAGCTAGCAATTTGCATAGTGAATGAAGGTGTGATCCTGCCCCAAGTGTACTTTATCTGGGCTACAGTAATTTCAAACTATTTTGTCTAAGCTACATTGTGTTTTATTCAGCAAACGTAATATGTTATATTACTATAGAATGCTTGAAGTTATGTACTTCTGTACTTCTGACCTGACCATGGGTCAGAAAGATGGAGACATGATTTCAGTTCTGTTGTTCCTAGAGGGGAGAGCCAAGCATGGTCAAGTGTTCCTCCCTGGCAGTCTCACATCCTAAGAAGAGCAACAATGGTGCAGTTCGAAGAACACAAAAATTTTCTAACTCTAAGCACCAGAAGGGAAGGGGGAAAACGAAGTGACAACTCAAAGAAGGAATGATGGCAAGCATAAAGGAATTTATATTCAAATACTTAAACATTCTTGAAAGGATGCTTGAACAGAAATTCCTTTTCTCTGCACCCCATGTAGAAATGAGTTTAACACTCAGCCAGATGCTAATGCAAAGTGACTCAAGCTATTCCTCGCAAGCATAGCTAAATTGCCGTTATTTGTTAAGCGCATTGAATTCAGCTGTGGATACAGCAGTTGGTTGCATTCAGCCAGCATCTGTACCCTTTTTTTTTTTTTTTAATCCTCCAAAGCAGAGACAACTCTACCTATCTCCCCCCTCTCCTCCCCTGCGCTGGCTGGGAATTGTCAAGTGACAACCGACCAAATCCTTTTGGACAGGAAGCCTTCATCCAGAGTTCTATATACTTGCAAAACAGGCCTTGTGGTTGGATCAGGGAACCCATTAAAAGCACTTTGATGGTATGGAAATTCATCTTCATGAAGCTCCTAGGCCCCTAAGCAGCATGCTGTTTAGCTGTGGTTACAGATCAGTCATTCACATCGGAGGGCAATAATTGTGCTGACGGCTTGTAAGGCAATAGAAGTACATAAAATAATCCTGGGCCTTCCACCATGGCACTGTGAGTTAATCTTCTCTAATACAGATCAGCTGTTGTTCTAACACATGACTTCATGCCGGCTCCAGTGACTCTGCTCAGCCTTTTGATTAAGTAACAGGAGTGGAACCATCTGCATTCATTTTATTCCATAGTGTTCATTGTTCGGGACCTTATTTCCACTTCATCTTCTACTTCCACAATCAGACTTTGTTTTATTTCTCTGGTCAGCATCTCCTATTTGAGCTGCATGAGTGAGTTGCCTCTGTTGAAAACGACTCCTTTCAATTTTCCTTTCTCTTTTACAGAATTATAGTAACTTAAAAAAAAATATTCTATAAGTAATACCTGCCAGAATCTGTTGGCCAATTAAGATATCTTCATCCTCAAGAAGTTTATGCTCCTGAATCTCTTCACCATGCCCTATCAATGCAATAGAGTTACATCTTCAACTATGATCTTATATTTTTATGGATTTTTAAGTGAAAATCTAAAAAAATGAAATTGCATCATGTAACTGTAAAATATGAAAATATAAAAATCCATTATTGCAGTAGTCTGGCAAACACTTGTAATGTGTAAGTAAACCTTTTCAGCTGGAGAATTCAAATTAGTTCATCCCTTGACACTTGAGACTGAAGCTCTCTTAGAAGCAGGAATTACTGTGGTTGCCTTTTCCTGTTGAACTGGCTTAGCTGACATTTGTACAAAATTAATGATCAATCTATGTCTTGCAACTCATGGGAATGAAATAATGTCAAATTTATATCTTTTAATTAGTCATTATTCAACATTAGGACCCATACGTATCAGGGACAGTGCTGCTGTGTACTTGTATTGAGAACAAGGAAATATGTTCTCTGCCTATTACAGAGCTTACAGTTTAGATCAAATTATGATTTTGATTGTTAATCACGGTGTATTTATGTGGGTAAATTCCTACAGGAACTGAATTACGACCCCGTGTTGCTGAGCATATCAAATCACTTATATACCTGACTCAACAGAAGTGGCTGCTTGTTTTTCCACATGAAGCAGCATCACTAGACATACGGTGTCATCATTTTTTAATACCTACCTTTTTAGTAGATTGTTATAATCGTCCAACTTTATCCATGGCCAAAGTATATAGTTAGATCAGTAGTTGGCTTGAAATTTTGCCTCACAGATCCTAACAAAAGGAATAAAGGCAATAAATATATATATATATATAAATAAATTCCTCTTCCCCTCCTAAAAGGATGACATTTTTTCTCTAGCAATCCTTCCAACTTCCTAAATCCTGAAAGTATGTGACATAAATGTAAGAAGTGGGGAAGAAGGAGAGAGAAAGATAGAAGGAGCTGGCATGACCCAAGATCCAGATAATTGGAAACCTATAACAGAGATCTGTTTTCTAGGGTACACAAGTCTTATACACTTTAACTTTTCTTCACATTTCAAATGACCAACATGCTTGTCTTAACTAGAATGTCTTAATTCTGAAAAGCTGTAATTGGGCAGTGAAAACAATTAGAGGTGTGAAGAGAGGGACAAATGTTTTCCAGTCATATGTACCAAAACACATAATGAAAGTCGTTTGTACTGAAACACATTTTAATTGAAGACTTCTAAGAGATTTTTCATTTCTTTACTTTTCTTGGAAGTGTTTCAACATACCCAAGATCTGTGTATGTCAGGTTTCTTGGAAACTCTGGGACACAATGTTATTTATAATTGTCATCTCTGGTTAATTATAGCTTGATTGTATATTCAAATAATGTTATCTTTTAGCACTCAGCTCGGTTACAGATTAGTGTGATGGATGAATAAGTCATCTTCTCAGGTAGGAAGACTCAGAAGACCCTCATATATATACATTTGTTTTATAAAAACCACCTACTTGCATTTTTTTTTTATTACCTTTATTTTTATTTTATTTATTTATTTTTTATTTATAAAAGAAAATCCATCCTGAACCCTCCTCCCTCCTCCCTCCCCATACCATCCCTCTGGGTCGTCCCAGTGCACCAGTCCCAAGCATCCAGCATCGTGCATTGAACCTGGACTGGCATCTCGTTTCATACATGACATTTCACATGTTTCAATGCCATTCTCCCAAATCTTGCCATTTTTAACACCCAAATGGCACAGCTTTGACCAGCTTCATATTCAGGTTCTGACCTTGATTTGAAGGTGCCCTTGTCTGTGTGTACTCAGTCACTTAGACACGTCTGACTCTTGGCAGCCCTGTGGACTATTGCCCACCAGGCTCCTCTGTCCATGGGATTTTCCAGGCAAGAATACTGGAGTGGGGCTACCATTTCCTACTCCAGGGGGTATTCCTGACCTGACCCAAGGATTGAACCTGTATCTCCTGCATTGGGAGGTAGGTTCTTTACCACTGAGCCCTCTGGCATGCACCGAAATGTGGAACACACTAGAGCTTTCTTTTATCACTTCCCTCACTCCCATTGTAGTTGTCCTAGAAAGATGATGGCCTGTGCTGTAACATCTGTTAGAAGAGCTTTTCGTGACAAGTATCAGGATATCTAACTATCGTAGCTTCAGCAAATAACGCTTAGTTTGGAGCACATAATGAAGTTCAGGAGTAAGAGATTGGTAGCTTTAGTTCATCAGCTCAATAATGTCAGGGTTGAAATCCTGATTATCTAGGTTGTTCCCTTAGCATTAAGTTCCCTTAACGGAGTGACTCCGGTGGCTCAGAGGTTAAAGCGTCTGCCTGGAATGCAGAAGACCCGGGTTCGATCCCTGAGTCAGGAAGATCCCCTGGAGAAGGAAATGGCAACCCACTCCAGTACTCTTGCTTGGAGAATCCCATGGGGGAGGAGCCTGGTGGGCTACAGTCCATGGGGTCACAAAGAGTCGTACATGACTGAGCAGCTTCACTCACTCACTCACTCAATCCCTTAGCATCACAAAATTTTGATGCATCTACAACTATCCCTTGAAGACATGCAGACTCAGAAGTTTTCTCTTCACTAAAGCTCCTTCTTCATTCACATAGGGATATTTCACTTCACCCTTCATGCTGACTTCTGTAAATGTCTCATTTGGGGAGACCTGGGTTATTTGCACATTACTGGTCAAGGAAGAGAGATCACAAATTATTTTCCAGGACTGAATTAGAGACCTTATCTTATCCTTCCTGAAATCAAAGGATATCTTTTTTTTTTTTTTTTTTTAAAAAGGCTGACTGCCACATATAGCACCTCATTTGGGTGTGTCTGGAGTCATGGAAGCTTGATTAGCCTACTCTCTTCTATGAGTGGACCTTGAGAGCTTGTTTGGAGGTTCTAGCAGGGAAGAACAGCTTCTCGTGTGTCCCTGACTGAGTAAGCACCCTCCCCTATTGTGGAAGGTCATCTTCTTCCACCAAGTGTGCAGCTCCAGGAGGGATGCACATGGAGCCCTGAGGCAGGAAAGGGAATATCTATTTAGCCAGCCAGATCACCCAGTCAACCCTGAAGACCAGTGGGGTGACAGAGGTCACAGCCAGATCACCCTCACACTTAAGGGATATCTTAAGATCAAAGATTATATTGGTGGGGACCAAAAGCAAGACTAGAGTGGCTTTGTTGTTGTTGTTCAGTCGCTAAGCCATATCCCACTCTTTGCAACCTCAGGGACTACAGTCAGGCTAGGCTTCCCTGTCCTTCACCCACTCCCTGAGTTTGCTCACACTCATATTCATTGAGTTAGTGGTGCTATCTAACCATCTCACACTCTGCTGCCCCTTTTTCCTTTTGCCTTCATTCTTCCCCAGCCAAAAAGTTGGCTCTTCACATCAGGTGGCCAAAATATTGGAGCTTCAGCTTCGATATCAGCCCTTCCAATGAATATTCAGGCTTGATTTCCTTAGGATTGACTGGTTTGAACTCCTTGCTGTCCAGGAAACCCTCAGGAGTCTTCTCCAGCACCACAATTCAGAAGCATCAATTCTTTAGCACTCAGCCTTCATTATGGTCCAACTCTCACATCCATATATGACTACAGGAAAAACCATTGCTTTAACTATATGGCCCTTTGTCGGCAAAGAGACGTCTCTGCTTTTTAATGCGCTATCTAGGTTTGTCATAGATTTCCTTCCAAGGAGCAGGCATCTCTTACTATTGGGTAGGAAAATGCCATTGTCAGCCACAGCTACATTATAGAAATGATAATTGAGGTTCTCAAATATTTTCATCATAAAGCTGGTTTGTTTTGGTTACATTTGAGGTCATCTATCTACCTGCCTTTGCTTTTCTCTGTTACATGCCCAGGGCCTTATACCTTGTCTGTGTTTTCAGAAGGAATTAAATTTCATACGGGCATGCATTCAAGAAAACATTGCTTGGAGCCAGGTTAAGTCAGTGAGTGTATATTCATTCACATAGTTTCTACATATTATGGCCAACTTCTGTATTACTTCTTATATATAAAATAGATGTCATTCACAAAAATAAACATACAAATATGTCTTAAGGTAGAGAATTTATGCATCAAACATTAATTGCCTGAAGTGTGTGTGAAATCTAAACACCAGCACATGCTATGCATTAATCAATAATTGCAAGTGAGAATATCTGGAAAAGTGTCTTACTTTTCCTTCTGCGATTCAGTGAAAATTCTTGGCAGATTTCTACAGAATAAGATGAAAATTTGGTGAAAAACGTGTATATTTTATAATGATTTACTCAATAATGAAATCAGTTTCTCTATTTGGTGTCAGTCACATTCATAAGAAGCCTTTCCACATACGACATGGATGGACTTGTAAACAAAAGTTAATGCTTTTTACTCTGGCACTTTGAAGCTCTTCCGTTACAACCTCCTCTTTTCCGCCATTGTCAACCCTATTCTTTCCCTTTAACAGAGTGCCGAACACGAAATGACAGTGACCAATGTTGACTTAATGTGGATGTTTAATAATGAAAAAAAAAGTGTGTCAGTCCCAGCATTAGTTACAAATGGCAGTAAGTGTATCAGATGGCAGCCCTGTAATAATTTTACATCCATCATTCTTTCCTGATGCTTCGCTAGCCAGCTGATGGATGGGGCCAACAGTGTTAACTCTTCAGAAACTGACACAGTGTATCTAGTTGAGCATTATCTAACACATGCTCCTGCTCTTAGATAAGGAGAAGGCATGTGAGGAATTGTGAACTACAGGTTTGCTTTGAAAAAGAGTATGGAGGAACTCGCGCCTTTGTATTCAGTGGCAGGCATTACAATTAATTAATGATTTATGGATGGCTTTTGGAGATGTTGCCTTTAGCTAAAATGAATTAGAGAAGTCAAATTAGAGCTAGACATTCCAGTGGTAAGAGGAAAAACTCCTCTTACCACTGAATGAAGGAGGAAGGAGGAAGCCATGTTAGGGAAATCGTTCAGGAGGGAATGAGATAGATCATTCCAACAGTGGGACAAAATAGGAGGTTTTTCTTGGGGTGTGCATGGGTGTTTGTCAAGATGTCCCTTGACTTTTCAAACCTTCTGATTAGAATTTACTTAGGAACAAATTAAAATAATACAAATGATTAAGATTTTGTCTTTATAAAAATAAGAGTATATATTATTTTTATTTCTACATGTAATTATTTATTTGGTAACTTTAATTAAAAGCTACATGAAATCTGAAATTGAATATTTGCCTTTTTATTATTGGATTCTCTCTAAATATGTATGTAAAATGGATAGAGAACTGCTTTCTAGGCAACTGATTATTAGGAAATCTAGACCAGCTTTTTATATGCAAGTTGGCATTTGATCCTTAGGTTTTCTTTTCTTTTGTTTTTCTTTCATAAAACCTTCTTAATTCTGAGTGTCTTAGCTAGGGAACACTTCTTATGGGACAGGAGGGGAGAGGAAAACCCCTTGGTGAATATTATCAGCACAGAGCAGCCAGTTTTCACAGACCATGACAAAAAGGCAAATAGGTATTATGTCATCACCCATCCATCACTCTATATGTCAGCCTTTCAATAATTCCAATCGACATTCTCGACAGGCTGATGCAAGTTAAAGGGGCTGTTTGTTTCTAGAAATTGAGTATAGGCTGTCTATAGCCTTTTGTTCCAGATGGTTTTCTTCTGTGTCTTTTCATTTCTTTCTTTTTCTTTCTTTTCTTTTTGGGGGTATTTAATTGAAATACATGCCGAGTTTGCAGACTGCAAAGATCAGAGCTGTTTTCGTCCAGCAGTGGTAACTATGCATTAAACATTTTGATTTGTTTGAGCTTGAAGTTTAGTCCTTTTTTGCCATTTGCTTCATGGAGTTTGTGTATATTTACAGCCTCTGCATTTAATGGCCACATGCCTTATTTTCACAGATGGCCAGTGGAAGACTTTTTCTTTCTCTTAGTATAGCCTGCTTTCAGCTTTGCTACATTTGTCACAGTGCCACTACTTGCAGCTAGCAAGTGCCCACGCTTGGTGGGGAGCAATTATGGTGTGAGTTTTTAAGGAGCTTTTTAAAGGTTTTTTTTTTTTTTCTCCAGTAAACTTTTTATGGTTTAATTTTCAAGCCTAGAAAAGCTGTGCATGTTTTCAAACAGAGAGTCTTGTGTTCTTTACATCATTCTGGTAGAGGGGTTAGTGCAGGATGGTCCAATAAAAAGAGACACACGGGGCATGCCAAATTGGGCTTTCAGATAGACACCCACAGGCCTCTCTGATGATTGAAATTGTCTATTCATTTAAGGATATGAGGATAGGCTCACGATAGGATTCCTGAAAAAAGCACATTTGAAAACACTCTGTGGAGATAATCTAGATATTTTTAAAGTACATTTCCATGTTGCACAGATAAAAGACCAGAAGAAGAATAAACAATCATTATGCCAAGATGACGGGTTGTAAATTTACATGTATGTAACCACATTTCTGATTTTTTTCAAATTTTCTAAGTAAAATAAGAATCACTTTTGTTGTTGGACCAGAAATGTTATTTTTAAAAACCTTGTCTACTAAGAATGGCCTTTCCTTCCCTTCTCCCTTTCTCCCTTTCTTAGCTTCAAGATTAAATAGTTGTCTTTAAGACAGTTCAACATTAGGCACTGAACTAATCAAAGAACCATTTGTTTTTTAGTTATTCTCATACTTAGTAGATATATTGTGTTTTCTTGTTGTTTATTTCAAATAACATTAACAATATGGATTTAAAATTATGAGGAAAATATTCTGAGTTTAGCATTTATTTCAGAGGGTCCCATTGAGTCTTTCCACTTGCACCTTTTCTTTTACAAATGAAAAAGACTTGTTTATGAGGATACAAGTAATAAAGGAGTAATAATGGCTACTGATATATTTAGTTTGCATCTTACCTTTTTCCAATTGCTTTCACATTAAATTTCAGTTTAGTACCATAGTATAAACAGAACAACAGTATTCATATCTTTGTTTTAAAAATTAAAAAAAAAAACGAGATGTGAGATTATTATAGAAGTTCAAGTGGTAGATCAGTTTTTAAACCAAGGTCCTCTGGTTTAAATTTCAGTCTCTTTTCTAATGGACCGTGCTGAAGACATACAAGAAAGTAAGCCAGTTCCTGTTTGATTGGCTTGTACCCTAATGTTGGCCATGTATATTATTTAGTACATTTTTGAGGATTTATCACACCAAAAAATCCTTTTAGCAACCAGCATCTCCATAGCTTCTGTCTGTATCTTTTCTTCATTTCTTTGTTTTTCCTGTTTCTGTTCCTTTTCTAGGTCTCCCTTTTTTCACTACATACCAGCCCCCTTCTTTTGAGGATGAGCCAGAAAACAGAAAGAATATGTTCAATCTTATTTATTTTGCTTCTCATACCAGCGCTCATAAAACATGTAAAGTTTTGGCTGTTCATTAAAATGAGATTTTAAATATCTATTCTACTGTTAAGTTTTTCTCTAAAACTACCATGGATAATTGAAAAGTGAACTATAACCCTGTTATGCTTGTTTCTATTTGTCAGACCCGGTATTTCGGAACCAAACCATTTCTCTTTAAAATAGTCTAATTATATTTATTTAACTGAAGTAACTACTGGCTACTGAGGCTACATTCATAAGAAGGCAGACAGTTTTACAACTTTATTCTATGAAATGGAAAAATGAAAAAGTTCTATACGATTCTGTAGCTCAGTAACTGAGTTACCCATTGTTTATAGAACAATTAACATCAGACCTCATTCCAGCTTTGTGTTTACATCTATGCAGCCCTCCCACCTACCGGACATCCTGTGTAGGTTGTGAATTCTATTTTCCTTTGTTGGCCTCTTATTTTTCTCACATTAACCCTTCAGATCTGACTTGATGTGCATAGTATCTGTATCTACCGTGGTTTGAAATAAACACTTTTTTTTAGACTTTGGCTGACTTCTGACACCTGAAACCCAGGTCTTAGATTTTTCCTCTCCTTCCTTCTCCTTTCCACATGTACAAACCATAATCACCCCTGGGACATGTAAGCAAGGACCAGTATTTTACCATGATATTATTCATATATACCCTCTTTGTGAATTATATGTTTCTTACGGATTCCTTTGAGTTTGCTTTTCTGTGCGTTACACCTCCACACTCAGTGAGTTCTTCCTCTACATGGCAGTAATGTTGAATTTGGACAGAAGACTGTGTCCTTCACCATGTACCTAAGTATGTAAATCTGAGTATTGTTGGACAGTCCTTTCACAAAATTTATTTCAGTAATCATATCTTTTTTAGCTTTTGTTTCATAATTTGAAGTATCTTCCTTGAATTTAAGAAAACGACTATAGCATTCTCAACTATAAATGGAGTGCCTTTACATTTTGAAACTAATTAACAGCTTCTGAGGAAATTATCATCATGGATAGAGAAACATGTATATCTTTATATATTTGTCAAAATATTTTAGTTTTGTTTGAGCAATTCCAGTCAAGTGGAACATAGAACTGAAAGAAAGTGAAAAGGGCCTTTAATGCAACCTATTATCTGATGTTGAATTGCCAGGCAGGCAGTCATATGGCCAATATTTGAAAACCTCCAGGGAGGTGAAGATTTCTGCATCCTAAGACAGCCCACTTAAGGAATAGACATCTTTTTTAATATAACTCTTTCTTCAGTGGTTCATACACTTTCACTTGGTAACTTACAACCATTGGTCAGTATTCTGTTGCTTTATATGGCCAAATCCCGTCTCTTTTCCACAAACAACAGGTCTTGGTTCTTCATAAACCTGGAGTTTCTTAAGATATGTAAAGACAGAGATTGTTGATCTCCTCTTCAACTGTCTCTTTTAAGGCCCTATGCACTTTCTCCATGTAGACAACAAATATATTGATAGGAACATAACCCAAAGCTGAGCTAAATTCCAAAAGACTATGGCCATGAGCTTCCCTAGTCTGTTTTCCAATTTTTGTAGAAAAAGAAATTAGACCATTATAACATACTTTTTCTTAGTAAATTTGTATTAGCTTCTTGTCACCACCTCCTCTACGAAGGGCCCTGAACGAATCTATAACAATCAGCTCTGTCTTTTCCAGAACATTCATTAAGTGCTCAGGTCATTGTTCTTCAGTTTTTCTCTTTATTCATGAAAATCAGAATTAGTTCTTTATATTCCATTTTCTAATATTTCTCCCACTTTACAATCAGTTCTTTAAAAATTATAAATAGGGATTCATCAATTTTACCCACAAGTCATTTTTCTGTCTTGGAAATGTATTAATTCAGATTAAGATTTGCATTCATAGAAGCTGTGTATTTCCTTCAAAACAATTCCATCTACCTTCAGCTTCATAATACTTCTTAAGAAAACTTGGTCTGCCAATACAATTCACTTTGATCAGATTTCCTGATGAAACTAAGTTTCTATGAAATTCAGCAAGGATTATACTTTAAGGGACATATCATGAAGCTGGCTTCCAAAGTTCACAAAATGAAATTAGATTGTGGAAACAAAATTTGGGTTCTAATTTATTATTTTCTTCACAATAGGAATCTCTGAATTTGGAAGGGAAAAAATCAGGATTCGATAAGGCATTTTTTTGAGATGACTAAACCAAAAGATATTTATAGACCTTTCCTATCCCTTAGTTCATATATCCATATGATTCTCTGATTGAGAAAATGAATGGAAAAATACTCCTAAGGAATACCAAAGTGTCAGAGTACCAAAGTTTCTGCGAAATTCACATTTGACCAGAATAAAATAAGTGAAAAATTTCTTCAGATTGCATTTTTGTTGGTGTTGGATGAAAGTGTGTGTGTGTGCGCATGTGTGTTTGTACATTATTTGTTGTAAAGCTTTTACAACAAAGCTTTCTCTTCCATTTGTGCGGCTATATCACATGGGTGGATGCTTTTTTTTTTTTAGAAAATGGCAATCTCAGTAAACAAGGGTGAGACTGAGAGATGGAGGGTTGTCTTAGGCACGTTCATTGTTTCTTTATATTCTACTTAAGCCGATGAAAAAAAGTTTCCAACTGATAAATCGTTATGACATTATAAATAATCTTTCATCTTCTTTGGTGGTCTCGGAGGTTCACATAATTGAAGGGTTAAAAACCTTTTTTGTTTCTTTCTTCTTCCCGTGCCATTAGTATAGAAGGAGATCATAAAAAAGGGCAGCCAGAAGGGGTTTAACTGTTACTGAGTCAACATTTGACAGTCACACTCTATTCTGTCATTTCATGCATGTGCTTTTTATGACTTTTATAGCTTTGTGGGCTTTATTTCAGGGATGTTCATTATGATAGCTGATCCACAGCCCAGCTCTTTGTGTTTGTTTGTGTGATGGTAAGCACAGCTCATCACTTATAAATCCCAATTTCAAGGAGTCATAGAGGAAGCATCTACTCACGTACTGTTTAGGCTTAGGACACTAAGGAAGTATATCTACTTCCTGTAAAGCACAATTTGTGTGGGTTTCTTTTGTTTTGTTTTGACTGCTCCATGAAATATCAACACGGATGTGCATTTGAGCCTTTACAAACACAGTGAATTTTTAGTTGTTTTCTGTGTAAGTTGAAGAAATGGAATAGGAGTACTTTTCAATTTAAATAATACTAGTCTTATATCATGCCTGAGTAATAAATGGAAAATAAAAAAGATTAAATATATTGTCAGGGATGATGCACAGGAGGAGAAGAAAAACCCCAACAACTTTTAGAGTTGTTACAAGCATCTCCATTTTAATGCATATTTGTCCACTATGGTCATGGACAATAAAGGATCATAATCATAGCAGGATACTTAATATGCATATTGAAATAACTATTCCTGTAATTCTTATATTCTAGGAAGAATATTTTTCTTTTCCATTTCTCTCATTTACTTTTTCTGTAATGTTAAAAGTGTATCTTCTTCATTTTTTAAACTTAATAAGTATCTATCATATATTAAAACCCCATTTTACAAATTAGGACCCTGAAACTCAGGGAGGTTAATTGTCTTAAGTAATGGCTAATGTATATGACAGAGTTTAGTTATCTCATGTTCCTGATCCCTAAGTCATTATTTTCTATATAGGTTATTGTCTGTATTTTTAAATATGTCCTTTAACCGTTGATCTTTAGCCTTTTGCCATTTGGAATATTGTTGGCCTAAAAAGCACTGATCTTTAATGACCACTTCTAATCAACTAATTACCCACATCTCTTTAGCTATTTCTTGGCTCTCCTTGTTGATTCCCACCATAGCCTGGTGTCATGGACAAACAGTACATGATCTGTTTTCCATTATTCAAGTTATTGGATAAGCCACAGAACCTGAGACCAGCTGCCAGTTTCCTAAGAGAATATTAACACATTAATAATGGTTCTTTGAATATTTAGTTTTAGAGTTATTCATCTGACCCCAAGAAACTATATTGTCTAAAACTTTCTTTTCTTCTGTAGATTAGATACAGTTCACTTGAATGTTTGTTCAAGTCAACATAGGATCAGAAAATTTTTTCTAGTAAAAACAGACTTTACCTAAAGTTTCTCCTTGATCTTAGTAAACTCACAAAGTTGTATAAGATTTGATTAGCCAGAGAGGACTCATCTTTCCAAAGGAACTCTAATTGTTATCCAATAGGAAGTTTTTATCCATGAAAGAAAGCGTATGGGTCATCTTGTTTGGTCATTATTTGCAAATCCTCAGGACTGTTTCATGTTGACTTCTTTGTAGTCATTAATCTGTTTACACCCTGTATTCTGATGTTCCTCAGGGCTGTTCAGAATTTTGGCCAGTATTGCTTTAAATTTGTTTTTTCTTATTGTTGTTGTTCGCTTTATTTCTAATAGGAAAAAAGTTAAAGAGAGAAGATGAATGAATCTTGTAAGTTTCAGGGCAGTCTTTGAATAGCATTGAGAGGGCAGTTTAAAGAATAAGTGCTGTACTGATTTGTGTTCCAGAACGCTGCTCTTAAGAGTTGGGGTAGGTAGGGGTATTTTTTGTACAAATTCTTGACTAATGTGCTCTTTATCAGCCAGTGGAATTAAGAGTATAATTGATAAAATTGTCACCTCTACATATCAATGTATTTTTCTATTTTCACAAAAGCATTTTCTTTGCTATTTCTTATTTTCAGCAACTTCCCACTTACCAGCTCTCTACCTGATATATACTGCCATCATTTTGATTCAGCTGCCTCTATTTCAGAGCAGTTCAGTCTTTCAGTCAGTCATGTCCAAACTCTTTGCAACCCATGAACTGCAGCATGCCAGGTTTCCCTGTCCATCACCCACTCCCAGAGCTTGCTCAAACTCATGTCCATCAAGTCAGTGATGCCATCCAACTGCCTCATCCTCTGCCATCTTCTTATCCTCCTGCCTTTAATCTTGCCCAACACCAGGGTCTTTTCCAGTGAGTCACCTCTTTGCATCAAGTGGCCAAAGTATTGGAGTATCAGCTTTAACATCAGTCCTTCCAGTGAATATTCAGGGCTGATTTCCTTTAGGATTGAATGGATGGATCTCCTTGCAGTCCAGGGGACTCTCAAGAGTCTTCTCCAACACCACAGTTCAAAAGTATCAACTCTTCGGCACTCACTTTTTTTATAGTCCAACTCTCACAACCACACACGACTACTGGAAAAACCATAGCTTTGACTACAGAGACCTTTGTGGGCAAAGTAATATCTCTGCTTTTTAATATGCTGTCTAGGTTGGTCATAGCTTTTCTTCGAGGAAGCAAGCATCTTTTAATTTCATGGCTGCAGTCACCATCAGCAGTGGTTTTGGAGCCCAAGAAAATAAAGTCTGTCACTGTTTCCATTGTTTCCCCATCTATTTGCCATGAAGTGATGGGACAGGATGCCATGATGTTCGTTTTTTGAATGTTGAGTTTTAAGCCAGCTTTTTCACTCTCCTCTTTCACTTTCATTAAGAGGTTCTTTGGTTCTTCTTTGCTTTCTGCCGTAAGTGTGGTGACATCTGTGTATCTGAGATTATTGATATTTCTCCCAGCAATCTTGCTTCCAGCTTGTGCTTTATCCAGCCCAACATTTTGCAAAATGTACTCTGCATATGAACAGCATGAAAAGGCAAAAAGATATGACACTGAAATATGAAGTCCGATGCTATAAAGCACAATATTGCATGAATCAAGACAAATTGGAGGTGGTCAAACAGGAGATGGCAACAGTGAACATCAACATTTAGGAATCAGTGAATTAAAATGGACTGAAATGGGCCAATTTAACTCAGATGACCATTATATCTACTCCTGTGGGCAAGAATCCCATAGAAGAAATGGGGTACCCTCATAGTCAACAAAAGAGTCCAAAATGCAGCTCTTGGCTGTAGTCTCAAAAACAAAAGAAGGACCTCTGTTCGTTTCCAAGTCAAACCTTTCAATATCACAGTAATCCAAGGCTATGCTCTGACCAGTAATGCTGAAGAAGCTGAAGTTGAATGGTTCTATAAAGACCAACAAGAACTTCTAGAACTAACACCAAAAAAAGATGTCCTTTTCTTTATAGGGGACTGGAATGCAAAAATAGGAAGTCAAGAGATACCTGGAGTAACAAGCAAGTTTGGCCTTCGAGTACAAAATGAAGCAGGGCAAGGGCTAATAGAGTTTTGCCAAGAGAATGCACTGGAGTAGCAAACTCTCTACCAACAACAGAAGAGAAGACTCTACACATGGACATCACCAGATGGTCAATACCAAAATCAGACTGATTGTATTCTTGCAGCCAAAGATGGAGAAGCTCTATAGGGTCAGCCAAAACAAGACTGGGAGCTGACTGTGGCCCAGATAGTGAACTCCTTATTGCCAAATTCAGGCCTAAATTGAACTAGGGAAAACTGCTAGACCACTGAGGTATGACCTAATCAAATCCCTTATGATTATACAGTAGAAGAGACAAATAGATTCAAGGGATTAGATCTGATAGACAGAGTGCCTAAAGAACTATGGATGGAAGTTCTTGACATTGTACAGGAGGCAGTGATCAAGAACACCCTCAAGAAAAAGAAATGCATAAGGGCAAAATGGTTGTCTCAGGAGGCCTTAGAGATAGCTGAGAAAAGAAGAGAAATGAAAGGCAAAGGAGAAAAGCAAAGGTATACCCATTTGAATCCAGAGTTCCAAAGAATAAAAAGGAGAGATAAGAAAACCTTCCTCAGTGATCAATGCAAAGAAATAGAGGAAAACAATAGAATGGGAAAGACTAGAGATCTCTTCAAAAAAATTAGAGATACCAAGGGAATATTTCGTGCAAAGATGGGCACAGTGAAGGACAGAAATGGTATGGACCTAACAGAAGCAGAAGATATTAAGAATAGGTGGCAAGAATTTACAGAAGAGCTATACAAAAAATATCTTCATGACCCAGATAACCACGATGGTGTAATCACCCACCTAGAGCCAGACATCCTGAATTGCAAAGTCAAGTGGGCCTTAGGAAGCTTCACTAAGCTAGTGGAGGTGATGGAATTCTACTTGAGCTATTTCAAATCCTAAAAGATGATGCCATAAAAGTGCTGCACTGGATATGCCAGCAAATTTGGAAAATGCAGCAGTGGCTGCAAAACTGGAAATGGTCAGTTTTCATTCCAATCCCAAAGAAAGGCAATACCAAAGAATGTTCAAACTACCGCACAATTGCACTCATCTCACACGCTAACCAAGTAATGCTCACAATTCTACAAGCCAGGCTTCAATAGTACATGAACCATGAACTTCCAGATGTTCAAGCTGGATTTAGAAAAGGCAGAGGAACCAGAGATCAAATTGCCAACATCCATTGGATCATCAAAAAAACAAAAGAGTTCCAGAAAAATATCTACTTCTGCTTTAAGGCTATGCCATAGCCTTTGACTATGTGGATCACAAAAAACTGTGGAAAATTCTATGGGAATACCAGACCACCCTACCTACCTCCTGAGAAAACTGTGTGCAGGTCAAGAAGCAACACTTAGAACTGGATATGGAACAAAGATTGGTTCCAAATTGGGAAACGATTATGTCAAGGCTGTATATTGTCACCCTGCTTATTTAACTTACATGCAGAGTACATAATGTGAAATGCCAGGCTGGATGAAGCACAAGCTGGACTCAAGATGGCCAGGAAGAATATCAATAATCTCAGATACACAGATGACACTACCCTTATGGCAGAAAGCAAAGAAGAACTAAAGAGCCTTTTGATGAAAGTGAAAGAGGAAAGTGAAAAAGCTGGCTTAAAATTCAACATTCAAAAAACGAACGTCATGGCATCCTGTCCCATCACTTCAAATAGATGGGGAAACAATGAAAACAGTGACACTTGACTTTCTTGGGCTCCAAAACCACTACTGATGGTGACTTTAGCCATGAAAGAAAAAGATGCTTGCTCCTGGAAGAAAAGCTATGACCAACCTAGACAGCATATTAAAAAACAGAGATGTTACTTTGCCGACAAAGGTCCATCTAGTCAAGGCTACGGTTTTTCCAGTAGTCACACATATGGATGTGAGAGTTGTACTTTAAAGAAAGCTGAGTGCTGTAGAATTGATGCTTTTGAACTGTGGTGTTGGAGAAGATTCCTGAGAGTCCCTTGGACTGCAAGGAGATTCATCCAGTCCATCCCAAAGGAGATCAGCCCTGAATTTTCATTGGAAGGACTGATGTTGAAGCTGAAACTCCAATACTTTGGCCACCTGATGCGAAGAACTGACTCATGGAAAAGGCCCTGATGCTGCGAAAGATTGACGGCAGGAGGAAAGGGGATGACAGAGGATGAGATGGTTGGATGGCATCACTGACTTGATGGACATGAGTTTGAGCAAGCTCCAGGAGTGACTGATGGACCGGCAAGCCTGGTGTGCTGCAGTTAAGGGATGTAAAGAGTCGGACATGACTGAGCAACTGAACTGAACCCTGCATGTAAGTTAAATAAGCAGAGTGACAATATACAGCTTTAATGTACTCCTTTCCCAATTTGGAAGTAGTCTGTTGTTCCGTATTCGGTTCTAACTGTTGCTTCTTTTTTTTTTTAATTAAATGTATTTATTAAAAATAAATTTTTATTAAAATTTATTTATTTTAATTGGAGGTTAATTACTTTACAATATTGTATTGGTTTTGCCATACATCAGCATGAATCCGCCACGGGTGTACACGTGGTACGGGAAGGGATGTGGGAGGGGGCTTCAGGATGGGGAGCACGTGTAACTGTTGCTTCTTGACCTGCATACAGATTTCTCAGGAGGCAGGTAAGGTGGTCTGGTATTCTCATGTCTTCAAAAATTTAGAATGGATTAATTTCATTATGATAACTTTGGGAATCACCTTTATCAGTAATATTCACACATTTGAAAAGGAACTCTTTAACCCAAGTTTCAGAATCAAATGGTTGAGTTTTAGTCATGACAGTGCAGGTGGTGTCTTTGGGAAGAGGATGGCCAGGGATGTATGGGATTAGACGAAATGGAATGAAAAGAATCTTCCCAGTGTACCAGCATCTGTGCTTTATATCATTTGGTGGATTCTCCTACTATATTCCTGAGTAGATTGAATTTAAAGTTTTAAAGACTATTCTTATATCCAGGTCATTCTTTTGACAATACAATACATTACCTGGAATCTTGTTTACACATAGATACCTGTATACAGAAGAACTAAATATAAACTTTTACAGCAGGATCAATTTTTGTCTGGAATTGTTTAGCTAATTATTTACTACATAACCACTGTATTATACATATTATATATATATGTATATATATACACACACACATATATATACACATACACATAAATATATATACATACCATATATTTATCATGTAGCCATTCATGTGTTTTATGATATACCCCCTTACCTTAATTTTTCTGTCTTCTGAATTTATTGTCAGTGAGAGTTTTTAAATTGTGGCAGTGTTACCATTTTGATTTACATGCTATTAAAGATAATCACGATGGTGTAATCACTGACCTAAAGCCAGACATCCTGGAATGTGAAGTCAGGTGGACCTTAGAAAGCATCACTACGAACAAAGCTAGTGGAGGTGATAGAATTCCAGTTGAGCTATTCCAAATCCTGAAAGATGATGCTGTGAAAGTGCTGCACTCAATATGCCAGCAAATTTGGAAAACTCAGCAGTGGCCACAGGACTGGAAAAGGTCCGTTTTCATTCCAGTCCCAAAGAAAGGCAATGCCAAAGAATGCTCAAACTACCACACAATTGCACTCATCTCACACGCTAGTAAAGTAATGCTCAAAATTCTCCAAGCCAGGCTTCAGCAATATGTGAACCGTGAACTTCTGATGTTCAAGCTGCTTTTAGAAAAGGCAGAGGAACCAGAGATCAAATTGCCAACATCCGCTGGATCATTGAAAAAGTAAGAGAGTTCCAGAAAAACATCTATTTCTGCTTTATTGACTATGCCAAAGCCTTTGACTGTGTGGATCACAATAAACTGTGGAAGATTCGGAAAGAGATGGGAATACCAGACCACCTAATCTGCCTCTTGAGAAATTTGTGTGCAGGTCAGGAAGCAACAGTTAGAACTGGACATGGAACAACAGACTGGTTCCAAATAGGAAAAGGAGTACATCAAGGCTTTATATGATCACCCTGCTTATTTAACTTATATGCAGAGTACATCATGAGAAACGCTGGACTGGAAGAAACACAAGCTGGAAACAAGATTGCTGGGAAAAATATCAATAACCTCGGATATGCAGATGACACCACCCTTATGGCAGAAAGTGAAGAGGAACTAAAAAGCCTCTAGATGAAGGTGAAAGTGGAGAGTGAAAAACGTTGGCTTAAAGCTCAACATTCAGAAAACGAAGGTCATGGCATCCGCTCCCATTACTTCATGGGAAATAGATGGGGAAACAGTGTCAGACTTTATTTTTCTGGGCTCCAGAATCACTGCAGATGGTGACTGCAGCCATGAAATTAAAAGACGCTTACTCCTTGGAAGGAAAGTTATGACCAACCTAGATAGCATATTCAAAAGCAGAGCCATTATTTTGCCAACAAAGGTTCATCTAGTCAAGGCTATGGTTTTCCCTGTGGTCATGTATGGATGTGAGAGTTGGACTGTGAAGAAGGCTGAGTGCCGAAGAATTGATGCTTTTGAACTGTGGTGTTGGAGAACACTCTTGAGAGTCTCTTGGACTGCAAGGAGATCCAACCAGTCCATTCTGAAGGAGATCAGCCCTGGGATTTCTTTGGAGGGAATGATGCTAAAGCTGAAACTTCAGTACTTTGGCCACCTCATGCGAAGAGTTGGCTCATTGGAAAAGACTCTGATGTTGGGAGGGATTTGGGACAAGAGGAGAAGGGGACGACAGAGGATGAGATGGCTGGATGGCTTCACTGACTTGATGGACATGAGTCTGAGTGAACTCCAGGAGTTGGTGATGGACAGGGAGGCCTGGCGTGCTGCGATTCATGGGGTCGCAAAGAGTTGGACACGACTGAGCAACGACTGAGTATGATCTGATCTGGTCTGATCTGAAAGGTCAGTTTCCATTCCAATCCCAAAGAAAGGCAATGCCAAAGAATGCTCAAACTACCGCACAGTTGCGCTCATCTCACACGCTAGTAAAGTAATGCTCAAAATTCTCCAAGCCAGGCTTCAACAATACATGAACTGTGAACTTCCAGATGTTCAAGCTGGTCTTATAAAAAGCAGAGGAACCAGGGATCAAATTGCCAATATCCACTGGATCATCAAAAAAGCAAGAGAGTTCCAGAAAAACATCTATTTCTGCTTTATTGACTATGCCAAAGCCTTTGACTGTGTGGGTCACAATAAACTGTGGAAAATTCTGAAGGAGATGGGAATACCAGACCACCTAATCTGCCCCTTGAGAAACCTGTATGCAGGTCAGGAAGCAACAGTTAGAACTGGACACAGAACAACAGACTGGTTCCAAATAGGAAAAGGAGTACGTCAAGGCTATATATTGTCACCCTGCTTATTTAACTTATACACAGAGTACATCATGAGAAACACTGGGCTGGAAGAAGCACAAGCTGGAATCAAGATTGCCAGGAGAAATATCAATAACCTCAGATATGCAGATGACACCACCCTTATGGCAGAAAGTGAAGAGGAACTAAAAAGCCTCCTGATGAAAGAGGAAAGTGAAAACAGTTGGCTAAAGCTCAACATTCAGAAAACGAAGATCATGGCATCTGGTCCCATCACTTCATGGCAAATAGATGGGGAAACAGTGGAAACAGTGTCAGACTTTATGTTTTTTGGGCTCCAAAATCACTACAGATGTTGACTGCAGCCAAGAAATTAAAAGACACTTACTCCTTGGAAGGAAAGTTATGACCAACCTAGATAGCATATTCAAAAGCAGAGCCATCACTTTGCCAACACAGGTCCATCTAGTCAAGGCTATAGTTTTTCCAGTGGTCATGTGTGGACGTGAGAGGTGGACTGTGAAGAAAGTTGAGTGCCGAAGAATTGATGCTTTTGAACTGTGGTGTTGGAGAGGACCTTTGAGAGTCCCTTGGACTGCAAGAAGGTCCAACCAGTCCATCCTAAAGGATATCAGCCCTGGGTGTTCATTGGAAGGACTGATGGTACAGCTGAAACTCCAATACTTTGGCCACCTCATGTGAAAAATTAACTCATTGGAAGAGACCCTGATGCTGGGAGGGATTGGGGGCAGAGGAGAAGGGGACGACAGAGGATGAAATGGCTGGATGGCATCACCGACTCAATGGACATGAGTTTCAGTGAACTCCGGGAGTTGGTGATGGACAGGGAGGCCTGGCGTGCTGTGATTCATGGGGTTGCAAAGAGTCGGACACGACTGAGTGACTGAACTGAACTGAACTGATAAGGTGTTTTAGTTAAAGGTACACCACATCTTCGTCAATTCCTCTAGTCACCTCTCATTTTCCCTATTAACGTGTCTGAGAATTAGCTTAAATGACTATGCAAAAGCTCACAAAAAAGTACAACTTACTGTGTTTACTTGCACTGTCTCCTACTGACATCCTGTTAAGTATCATAAATTCCATTTTGGGGTAACTAATTGAATCATTTTATTATACTCTGTGCTTTAGAGGTAGATGATTCAGTCCAGTCACTCAGTTGTGTCAGACTCTTTGTGACCCGATGAACTGCAGCACGATAGGCCTCCCTGTCCATCACCAACTCCCGGAGTTCACTCAAACTCACGTCCATCGAGTCAGTGATGCCATCCAGCCATCTCATCCTCTGTCATCCCCTTCTCCTCCTGCCCCCAATCCCTCCCAGCATCAGAGTCTTTCCCAATGAGTCAACTCTTCGCATCAGGTGGCCAAAGTACTGGAGTTTCAGCTTTAGCATCATTCCTTCCAAAGAAATCCCAGGGCTGATCTCCTTTAGAATGGACTGGTTGGATCTCCTTGCAGTCCAAGGGACTCTCAAAGAGTCTTCTCCAACACCACAGTTCAAAAGCATCAATTCATCGGCGCTCATCTCTCTTCACAGTCCAACTCTCACATCCATACATGACTAGTGGAAAAACCTTAGCCTTGAGTAGACGGACCTTTGTTGGCAAAGTAATGTCTCTGCTTTTTAATATGCTAGAGGTTACTGATTGTAAAAACACTTGTGACTTTCTAGCTTGTCCTTTACTAATTTTAGTAAATTAGTCTTTTATCTTGGCCTTTCCTAATTTCCTCCTTAGTTAGATGGTGCAAGATCCATACAGCTGAATGCCAAATCTTCAGAGTCATTTAACATTTCATTCTCTCTTTTTTTTTTTTACTCTGAGTGCGTCATTTTGCTGTTTGTTCTTGAAAGACTTTACTTCAAAATGAAGGCAATGTGCTACATATGTAGCATTATTGCCCATACACTTTTAAATCAAAACCTGAGAGGCAATCCATGCCCAGTATATTCCTCAAAGATAGTAAAGTCTTCATTGACCCAGAGACTCTAATATCACGTTGATGGAATGTGGTTTGTTCTTTTTTCTTTTTTAATGTAACTGTCTTCTATTTTAGCAGCTACATTTACTATAAAGATAGCCTGTTAAGCTGGTGTCCTTGGTGCTCCTGGGCTTGGCTGAATATATACAGCAGACTCTCAGCAAAAAAAATTCAGAACATACAAAGCAGCTGAAAGTACCGTTTTCATCCCCAAAATAAATTGGGCAAGGCTGTATGTTTTTAAATATATAATTTATTTCAATGTCAGTAGTATATAATCTTATAGAACTAAAATTGATATAAACTCTTTTGTTTCCAGTTCCCCTATTGTATTTTATATCAATCGAAAATTTAAAATATTTTGTCTATTAAATCATTTATCCAGCTTTGATGAACAGAGACATGGATTCCAAAGCCACTAAATTAAGAGAATTTTTCATCTAGTATAGTTGTACTACTGTCAGAGATTTTGTAGAGATAAAGTACATACTGTATGAAGAATTTCAATATCCTGTTGGTTCTTGATAGAAACATTCGTTGGGTCCCTTCCCTGTAATAATTACCTTAAATAGTTGATTATTTTCTGTGAACATTTTATTGTGTCATTTTATAGCTGTTCTGCAGTAAATGTGATTCATTTGTGTAATTCATGACTGTGTTCCTGAGAAAATGAAGTGCATAATTAAAAAGAAACCTGGGCAAATTTTATGAAATCCAATAGGTGCTTTTCTGAAAGCTGTTCTGGAACCATATCACCCTCAGATCAATGATGGAGAGTGCTAGAGAAAGTTGTAAACCTTTTATTGTATGCTTTTCTGTGCTTAAAATCACCCAATTACTTAACTTAGAAATAGTTTAAAAATCTCATGTGGTTTAGATTAAGCATTATATTTTTCTTGAAAATAATTTACTTTGTGATGCCATGTTCTCATGAATTCAAATCAAGCACTGCATGCTTTCAAATGACTTGATGTCTTTGCAGATCTAATTTTGGTATATTTGTTATCTCAAATAATTCGCCAACTCAATATTTTGGCTTAGCAATCCAAATCAAATTGTGGTCCAAGTAGCAGGCACTCACATCGAATGTACAGAGACTTGACAAGCAATTAGCAATGAATATTTAAACGTCTTCATTACCCTTACATGAGAGATGCAGATGGCATTTAGGGAGATGGCAACCAGAGGACACTACTGTGAATTACGTTTCTATCCTTTGGTCACCTGACTATTGGAAGACTTTCTCTGGGCCCCATGCCACTTCTATACTTCTACTGTCTGGCTAAAAATAAAGTAGGCATTCCAAATGCTGTAAAAACAGGTTGCTTCCATGAAATTTCTATGCACATTTTGTGATTTGGGAAGGTTGTCTCCAAGGATCCCAGCATACATCCTTGCGGCTTAGCAGACCCAAATGCCAAGACTGTATAAGGGGATTCTGCGAATCAGAGTTCCTTCAAAATTCCTACTGATCATTGGCTTCGGTTACCTCAGTATAACGTGCTAAATGTGCAAAGGTGAATAAATCAACGTCTCATCCCTTCCTGAAGCAAATGTACCCAAAGGGGGGGAAAAATAACTTTTAGAGTTGTTACAAACATGGCCCATATATGGCCCAAAGGAAAAAAAAAGTCTTTGAATAATTATAATTTCCAGACTGAGATCTCATTATAAATTTCTTTTTTAAGGAAAAAACAACACTGGAGAGTCTGACTCAGCAACTGGCAGTCAAACAGAATGAAGAAGGAAAATTTAGCCATGCCATGATGGATTTCAATATGAGTGGAGATTCTGATGGTTTGTGAAAGTTTTCATATCTATTCCAGTAGTGTGCAGAAGTATCTGTTTAATGCCAATTAAAACTACTAAAAATTATACCAGACAGCCACCTCATACCTGATCATTACAGTAAGAGTTCACATGTTCTCCCCAGCACACTCTGTGAGATAACATCTATTACAGATAAAGAGATTGGCCCTTAGGAATTTGTAGTCGTTTTTTCCAAGACCACAGAACTGTAAGTGCCAAAGGGCAGGTCTAGGGTTCAAGATGGCGTGATTCTAAAGCACATGCTGTCAATCATTTCCCCTCTCACTTCCATATTTCTTATACCTGAATCAAACTTTTCAGAAATCTGTTATCCCTAAGCTCATTTTAGAGTTTTCATTTGTCAAACCCTGACCAGAATACAGAGCTCAGAGGACATTTTCAGGATAGTTTCTTGCATTTGGGATCCTTTCCCTCTTAATGCTATCTACCATACAGTCAAGCGTCCTGCCTACACTCTGTAGCCCATCTTGAATTCAAACTGTGCAGCCTCACACTTCCCAAATGTTCCTCGAGCCTTCTGTTGTCTGTATCATCTCTGAATGTTCTAAACATCCACAGGAACAACTAAATAAATTGATGCTCTAATTCTAATAGCACAGCAAAGAGAGAAGAGTGCTTTCCCTCTTACGCTTAGCACCGACTGGGAACCTCTCTCCCAGATCAGGTGGCATACATGCATTTTAAGAGCATGGTCCTCAACTTGGTTACTACAGCAGAAGACCCCTGTATATAGAAAAGACTGCCCCAGTTCCAACCAGTGAGAAGCCAAGGGACTAGCCAAGCTTGAGCATTTGACCAATAATTCTGTTGAGGCCAAATTTGAATGAATTGGATATCTAAAAAATGTCTGTGTTTTTCTAGCCTGTTGGATCCAAACATTTCCTTCCATCTTCTACTCTGCTTAGCTAAGATAATCCTGATCTAAGTACTTGCAAAGAACTTATTTAGCTTTGATGAAGTCACATAATGTTCATTTTAAGGCTTATCTTGCTGTAAGGTGTAAGAACAAGAAAAGGAGGATGTGCAGATGATCATTTGCTAGCTACAAACCCATTTTAGAAAGATGTCACCGTATATTAGCACTCATTTTTGTCAGTAAAACACTTACTGGTAATAACACATTTCATAAATTTTAAGTTGTATTAGCATGATAAAATATACCCATGGTACTCAGCATTAAAACATCAAAATGTTTGTTGCTGTTATGTGTTAAATTCAGTCATGCTTGTATGCAAAATATTTTCCAATCTTCATCAGACCAAAGAGTATATTATGAAAGAGAAATAATGGGAAACTCCAAATATGCTGTGTTTTCTGTTTGCTTCAGGTCTTCGAGGTCTTCAAGTCTGGGTCATTTTGGTTAATTCCTATTCCTTCAGATTAAGACAGGGAAAGGAGTATGAAGGAAGAAAAAAAGCAAAATCAGTACTTTTGTTGATTATACAAATTCTCAAAAGCCCCAAAATATTTGAAATTTTTACACGCTACCAGAATATATCTCTTTCATATTTTATAATGATAACCCTGGAAAACTTGGTGCCAGAGTTCTACATTTTGCTGCTGCTTGCTTTCTTTGCCTAAATTCAAGTATCTCAGGAAGCAGTTTAAACTGCTGAAGCCATTCTACAAAATTGGATAAAGCCTAGAGGACTGACCAAGCTCCTCAAGGTTCCCGTGTCCCTCCTGGTTGTGTTTCATCCTGAGTCTCCCTGATTGAAATGTACTTACCAGTGGAGCTCTTTGCATAAATTAGATGTTGGGGGAAAATTCAGGAAAATGAACATATTATCTTTTTCACCTTATATATGTAACTGTAGACTTCCTAAGAAACCATTGTAATGTACCTATTCATTTGTTCTTTTCCCACCATTTTTATACATCTTTTGAGAAGCAGACTAACATTGCTGCATTAGCATATTTCATGCATTTATTAACACATAATTTCAAACACATTACAGGAGATATCTGTATTGTATTTTAACCTCAAATATCTATTTAGCAGTGTTTTTATTTATATAGCCTCAGAGGAAGAAAAAGGACATGAGTAGGCTATGTTCTGACAGTCTTCAGGTGAGAGATACTTCGTTACCTATAGTCACCCGTTCTGCTGAATAGATTGGTGTCAATTTTGTGAGCTTTTCAACGTAATATTTCTACACTACCAGCATGCCTGTTGACCTAACCCAACTATCTTCTTTGCAGTTTGCATCAAATATTTTTCTTGTGATGGTTTCTTGTATGGTCTTGAAAGTGAACAGTGAACAGTCCTCTGAAAGAAAGGAAAAATATATTAGAAATGAATTTAAAAATACAAATATATTTGGCACCACAAGGCTTATCACAGAAACTTCATAAACAAGCATCAGACTCAAGAACTGGAAGTACCATTATCAGATGTGCTTTTAATTTTCAGATATTTTAATAGACTGTAGAACAGTAATGCAAGGAAGGGATTGCCAAAAGTTTTAACACTAACGTGAAGCAATGTCCCTGTTTTTAGGAAGTGCTGGAGTCTCAGAATCAAGAATTTATAGAGAATCCAGGGGGCGTGGTAGCAATGAGCCCCACATAAAGCGTCCAATGAATGCCTTCATGGTGTGGGCTAAAGATGAACGAAGGAAAATCCTTCAAGCCTTTCCTGACATGCACAACTCCAACATCAGCAAGATACTGGGTAAGAAGAGTGTTAAGGGTTCAGTGATGTGTGAAATACAGGTACAGTTTTGTTCTCGGCATTTGCTGAAAGAGATTGGGTTTGGAAGCTAAGCAGCTCATGTTTTCTACATATCTAAAAAAGAGGTACCCTTATTGAGCCTTTTCTTCTGACTATGAAGCATTCCACATTCATCAAGAAATAATGCCCAAATTCTGTGTGTTTCTATACTAGTTATTGCAATATTTTCTCTTCTTTAAAAATCTAAAAAATATTTATACTAAGACTAAGGGAAAAGGTTCTTTTCATACAAGACTCTCAGTATTGGTATTGATATTATTTTCCTTTGTAAACACCATAGAATTCATCATGTCATGGGGGCAGGAGTGGAGGAGGAAATGATGTCTGTTTTAATACTATAATTGAAAATCAGTTTAGGTTGTCAGGACACAATTTGTTGGGTGTGCATTATTTAGTTTTTACTTTTGGTAACCTTACATGTATTTTCAGTATCATTTAAAAAGGGACTTCATTTTGATGTTTGGCAAAACCAATACAATATTGTAAAGTTTAAAAATAAAGTAAAATTTTTTAAAAAAAGGGACTTTTCCTGCTATTGCAACTTTTGTCTTAACAGATGACAAAATACATACATAGACACTGAAGCACACAGCAAAACTGGGTGAGAGCAAAGAGTACTGATTATAATGAGACCTATTATAATGAGATTATGTGATCATAATGAGACCTTAAACACCAGTTTAAGTCTCAGAAAGAAGGATAGGAAGATTGCATTTCTTTGGTGCAGTTCTCTCGACATCATCGTCATCTTCACCACCTTTATCTTTAAGAGCATAGTGTCTAGGTGTAGGTTCTGGACAACCTAAGCAAATTTTTATTATTATTTGAATTCTAAGAGCTAAATAATCAAAAATAGAAAAGGAGCACTGTATCAGCACATTTTGCCTGTGACAAATAAGTAACAAAATTTGTCAAAGTTATTAAAGCTTTGTTAAAATCCATATGCACTTGGAATTACATGCAGCTCAGGCAGTGTGCCTTTTGATTCTTTACATTAAGGAGTCGATCATCTGAAAGTAGTTACTAAACATGTAATGTGTTTTTATGATCCCATATTTTCCAACAATGGTAATAGATGCTTCCCAGTCTATAGTGTACATTTGTAATGAAGCAAAAAGAAACAAAAATCATTTACTGCTTAAACTTGTGTCTCAGTTTTTATCAAAATGATTTTGAGATATTTAGATGAAGCTTATCTCAAAATATATGAACATGTGAAGCTTTATGTGTACATAAATATGAATATTTATACATAAATATGTATCCATCTATAATAAAAAACTGGAACTGAACAAAAGGAAATGGACATGTTTCTGTACCTCTACTATCTCTCATCTATTTTTCTTTTTATGACTATATATTCTACCTTCCATATGAATTTTTCATTAAAAAAATACCATATCTGTTTCATTTGGAAAAACTCTATAAAACAATAAAATACTTTATGTAAGCTTATCTCATATTTTAATATATCAGTTATAATCACATTAGAAATTCCCAAATTTCAAAAAAAAAACTAAAAACTAAAACTGTTTAACCTGTCTGTATATCATTCAATTTATGTACCTGAATACTAAAAAAATAATAATGACTGATTAAAACGTTACTCCAGATATAATAGAAATATCAGTTTGGATAACATGAAATAATTTAGGAAATAGAGAAAAAGCCTTCATGGGAAAGAGATGTCTGGCTAAAAGAATTCCTTTCTGATTTGAAGGAGAGAATATTAGAATGACTATATGATCATATAAGTATATGATCATATCATAATAGGCTGCATAAAAAAGAATGCTGCCTAATTTAATTAAGGTTTTTCAATGAAATTGTGCTGATTAAATATATAGCAGAAAAAAATCCACTAAGGTCTTGGGCTTCAATATTTAGTCATAGCTTCAAACAAATAAATGATCTTCAAATATCCACAAGATCATTCTGAATGGCTCATTTCATATAAAAGTACAAAGAAAGCTTGATGTTTTCCTTTTTACTGATTGTTTTGGATAACAGCCTCCGACAGCATGCCGCTAATTCATTCTGCTTAAAACAGGCGCTTGAGCTGGGTTGACATTTTACGTAGTCTCTGGGGATCCTAGTTGACATTTTAAAGGGCTTCTAAGCATTTTATAATACCCTAAAATCTGGTTTTAATAAGCCATTCTGCTGAAATTGTTAACATAAGGAATCACCTTTTACTGTTTGGCACTAGATCAGGAATGGGGGACATCTTTTTCTGATTAGATATACAGTAGTTGGAGGAAAATGTGCAAATTCATTACAGACCCCGTGGAGATGACACTGTTGCTCAGCTCAAACCCATCATTTTTTATTGTATTGCCAGGTTTAGAAAGGGAAAGAGCACTTTTAAGATTGATTTTTTTTTTTCATTTTGAACATCAGAAATTTTTGGTTGAATCTTCCTATATGTACTTGATTCTTTTTTCATTGTCAAACGCTAGTCTTTTGAAAACAACAGGTGACTGACTTCTTGTACATGGTCAGAGTGAGAAGCCAGCCACACCCAAATCAAGACGTTTTCATCTTCTGAAGGTAGCCAAAATGCTGCCCTCCCACTTTCATCTGGTGTGTTTAGGGGGTTGCATTACTGTTACAAACAATGGTGGCTGTACCTGCAAAGCCGTTGAAACCAAAACCAAACTTGTCATTTGATTAACTTCATTCAGAAGCTACTCTTAAAAAATGGAAACTGCATTTGCCACCACACTGAACCACTGTACTGATGAGTCATAAAATAGAGTAGTTAGCTTAAGCATTAACTGGGTCAAAATGCTCCTTTAATTCTTAATTTTGAAAAGACATGTAATAGTGAGATGGCCCTATTTTTTTTTAACTTAGTTTAGAATTCAGTGATACTTTCAGAGAATTTATATTATCTAATATCAAATATTTTGATTCCAGTTCATACAGAGTTAGAAACCAACTTATTTGAGAATTTATGCATCTTTTACTATCCTTTTCCTGTGCGTGTTAGCCAGAACAGTGTTAAGTTCCTCTACTCCCGATTCCCACTGCAAGATCTTGACCATTTCATTCTTCCTCCCTAGGCTACTCTTCTCTTTCTATCCCTATAGGAGTCATTTTTGCAGCAGTGCCTTCCTGACCTATAGAATCCTGATCCCATCTCCTTATGATATGTTCTCATAGCTTCCTGTACTTTCCAGAATTGTAACTGAAATTATACATTTGGCAATTACATATTTAATCTGTTTCTCCTTAGCTGGAATATAAGCTCTAAGAAAATAGGTAGCATGGTGACTCATCACAGCATATAGTTAATACAGTGTCATGCATATAGTAGGAAATCTTAAAAATAGCTCTTACCTTCCAAGGCATATTACTATGAGGCATAAACATTCCCTTTCCTTAGAGAAAGTTTCTTTTTTGATCTAATAGAACATTTGAACTTAGGGAAGAATCTTTGGCAGTTCCTATCATGAGAATGCTAGTTCTTTTGTTCTACTGGTGATATTTTAAGTCAACTATTCCTTGAGCCACTGTTCGATTTCTCTTGTTATTCAGTAAGTTATTCTGGTAAGTTCACTTTTCCACGCCCTGTTCTGAGGTTAAAAATTCTGGTATACATACTTACAAGACAATCCACAAGAAGATTTGATCCAGTTCAATAGTATTATAGCTTTATTTGTGTTTATATTTGCCCTAAGAACAGCATGATTTCCAAGTGCCTCTAGGAACTAATATTAGATAATAAAGAGTGTGAAATGTACCTACAAATGCTATGACCTGAGCAGCTGACTAAATGTTGGACACTGCATTTAAACACAAATTTAAAAGAAATAGAAAAATAAATAAACAGTTCAAACCGTTATTTGAACTTTAACCTGAGTTCCTGTTGTAAATATAATGAAATAATATTGGCTATCTAGGTTGGAAAAAATTTATTTACAAATCTTTGTAATATTTACATGGATATACCCACCCAGGCACATCTGTTCCAATAGGAAATAATTCCAAGGGAAGAGAAGTCCCTTTCTCCGCATTTCTTTAATAAATGTAACAGCCCAACAGTTAGAACTGGACATGGAACAACCGACTGGTTCCAAATAGGAAAAGGAGTACGTCAAGGCTGTATATTGTCACCCTGCTTGTTTAACTTATATGCAGAGTATATCATGAGAAACACTGGGATGGAAGAAGCACAAGCTAGAATCAAGATTGCCGAGAGAAATATCAATCACCTCAGATATACAGATGACACCACTCTTATGGCAGAAAGTGAAGAGGAACTCAAAAGCCTCTTGATGAAGGTGAAAGAGGAGAGTGAAAAAGTTGGCTTAAAGCTCAACATTCAGAAAACTAAGATCATCACATCCGGTCCCATCACTTCATGGGAAATAGATGGGGAAACAGTGGGAACAGTGTCAAACTTAATTTTTTAGGGCTCCAAACTCACTGCAGATGGTGATTGCAGCCATGAAATTAAAAGATGCTTACTCCTTGGAAGGAAAATTATGACCAACCTAGACAGCATATTCAAAAGCAGAGCCATTATTTTGCCAACAAAGGTCTGTCTAGTCAAGGCTATGGTTTTTCTAGTGGTCATGTATGGATGTGAGAGTTGGACTGTGAAGAGAGATGAGTGCCGAAGAATTGATGCTTTTGAACTGTGGTGTTGGAGAAGACTCTTGAGAGTCCCTTGGACTGCAAGGAGATCCAACCAGTCCATTATGAGGGAGATCAGCCCTGGGATTTCTTTGGAAGGAATGATGCTAATGCTGAAACTCCAGTACTTTGGCCACCTCATGCGAAGAGTTGACTCATTAGAAAAGGGATGCTGGGAGGGATTGGGGGCAGGAGGAGAAGGGGATGACAGAGGATGAGATGGCTGGATGGCATCACCGACTCGATGGATGTGAGTTTGAGTGAACTCCGGGAGTTGGTGATGGACAGGGAGGCCTGGCATGCTGCGATTCATAGGGTTGCAAAGAGTCGAACACGACTGAGAGTCTGAACTGAACTGAACAGCCCATATTGAGGAATTCTCGACATTTGTAGGAAAGAACAGTTCATTAGTGAGCTATTTGTATTTGAGATGTGTTATGGTTGAATGATGGTGATGGACAGGCAGGCCTGGCGTGCTGCGATTCATGGGGTTGCAGAGTCGGAAACAACTGAGCGACTGAACTGAACTGAACTGATGGTTGAATGATGAATTCATTCGCAAGGTTTAAGAAGTTGCTTAGATGGCTTTGCAAGGCAGGTAAAGGCAGCAGTACCAGTACATATTAGGCCAATTCCTGATATTATTTTCTTTGTGCATTTGGGTAGAGTTTTGGGCTTCCCTGGTGGCAATAGTGGTAAAGAATCTGCCTACCAATGCAGGAGACACAAGAGACACGGGTTAAATCCCAGATCAGGCAGATCCCCTGAAGGCAGGCATGGCAGCCCAAGGTATTCTTGTCTGGAGAATCCCATGGTTAGAGAAGCCTGGCAGACTACAGTTCATAGAGTCACAAACAGTTGTACACAACTGAAGTGATTTAGCACACACACACGAACTGATTACTTGCAGATAAACATCCACAAATAAACATTACTACTACTATTTCTGTTACTACTACACATAGCCATACTGATAGAAGCAAAACTTTAAATCACATCTGTATTATGAAAAAGCATAAACCATTTTTAATTAAGCTTCAGACCTCAAAAATCAGTCGTTTTTCGCAATCTTCGTTGAATCCAAACCAAAATTAAAAGTGAAAGGAAAGGGAAAACCAATTTGGACTAACATTACTAATACATTATCACAGGAAGTGACAATTTCATATATTATTGAAAATAATTTTTTAAGAGAAAAATATTACTGTAAGTTTTGCTTTCTGGCTTAAAAATATTTGATAGATCCTATGTAGTAGGTAGATATAAGTATGTAAAGACACATGTTGTACCACACTTTTGATTTCTGTCAAACCTGAGTCAGTAATCTTCAATTTAATAGTTGTGTGAGCTTTGGTAAGTTACTTCATCCATTTGAACTTCAATTTTTTTCATCTTTGGAAATGGGTATAAATGCTGTCTGCTAGTGAGATTGTGGTGAAAGGTAAAAATGAAAAAACTTATGTAAAGTTTTTAGCAAGGTATCTAATGCACAGTTGTTAACCCAGGGCATGTTCACTAATTATTTCTTATAATTAAAATTTTAATAAAATGAATTTTTAACTGTAATCAAGTTAGCATACTTAAACATTTGGGGGAGAATAAGCAGTACATGTAATACATGTTAGAAGGACTTCCCAGGTGGCTTAGTGGTAAAGAATCCACCTGCCAATGCAAGAGACTCCAGTTCAATCACTGGGTCAGGAAGATTCCCTGGAGAAGGAAATGGCAGCCCACTCCAGTCTTCTTGCCTAGGAAATCCCATGGACAAAGGAGCCTGGTCTTTGTAGCCTGGCTACAGTCTATGAGGTCACAAAGGAGTCAGACAGGACTTTGCAGCTAAACAACAACATGTTAGAAAACTTTGTAGTAAGTAATAAACTCCCACATAAAAATATTCAATAGCTAGACAGTTATCTTCAGATTCAAAATACATAATGAGTCTTTGCCTAACTTTTCAGTTCATAGTTGAATTACATCATGGTCTAATGTAGAAATGAAAGATATCGCCATTAAATCTACTGTGAGCTTTTAAGTATATTAGGTACAAGTTTGACTAAGTTGTTAATCCAAGGCAAAAAAAAAATATATTGCTAAGTGTCTGTATTTGAGTACACAGTTTCCTTGGCACAGACACCAACAGCTCAGTCAAAGCTCACTAATCCTAACCTTTTTATATATTTCTGGGATATGGCCAACATTTTTACTTTAGATTTTCATATTCTCAATTATACTGTTAGGATCCTCAGCCACTGTGCAAATGGGAACTTTAACCTTTTTTTCCCATAGGATCTCGCTGGAAAGCTATGACAAACCTAGAGAAACAGCCATACTACGAGGAGCAAGCCCGTCTCAGCAAGCAGCACCTGGAGAAGTACCCTGACTACAAGTACAAGCCCAGGCCGAAGCGCACCTGCCTGGTGGATGGCAAAAAGCTGCGCATTGGGGAATACAAGGCAATCATGCGAAACCGGCGGCAGGAAATGCGGCAGTACTTCAATGTTGGGTAAGGAGCTTCCGGTCCGGTCCTTTTCCCATAGGGAACCCTTCCGGTTACTCTTAACGGGTTGGAAAGTGTATTTGTTTAGCTACAAAGCAGCATTTTGAGAAAGAACCTGGCACGGTATATTTTGTGTGACTAAGCTGTCCCCTTATAATATCAAGGAAGAATGTTGCAAGTGAGTTCACTCCAGGCTCCTAGAACAATGGCTCTGACCAGAGCTTTGTTTAAAGGCTGGTTTGAAAATAAAATGAGAGTAAAGAATTTTGAAGCTTCCTATTAAAAATGTAGAAGTCTTACTGGTTTTCTTTTTTCTTTTTCTTGCTGCTTTTCATTACTTCCAAGGCCTCACCTTGTAGATTCCTTAGCAACTAACAATTGAGATAATATGGTATAAAAATGAAAGAAAGACTTGTTTCTGAATATAGAGAGGTCTCTGGGCTCTCAAGGCACATACCTGGCCTTAGAAAAAAGATCACATAAAGGGATTCTGTTTAGGGCACAACAAGGTTGTGAGTGGATAAGTTTCCTTCTGAATTAAGGATGCCTCCCTCAGTATGGGGCTTCCCAGGTATCTCAATGGTAAAGAATCTGCCTGCAATGCAGGAAACGCAAGAGATGGAGGTTCCATCCCTGATTTGGGAAGGTCCCCTGGAGTAGGCAGTGGCAGCCCACTCCAGTATTCTTGCCTGGAAATTCTCATGGACAGAAGAGCCTGGCAGGCTACAGTCCTATGGGGTCGCAAAAGAATGGGACACAACTGAGCACCCTCTCAGTATATCTTACCCTGCTCCCTATGGCAAGGCCGAAAACCACACTGCATTGCAGAATTTTCTCAAAAAACACAGAAATAAAGTTTTCATATTTGGAACAGTAATAAAGATCCTGTGAGCTCTGAAAATGGCAAAAAGATACTTTAAAAAAAAAAAAAGCTTTTCAAGTGTGTCCTATACCCTCCATTCCCATGAATGTGTCTGCTTGATCAGTCCAGAAGGTCTGTGATTTATATCTCAGTGCCTGACTCTTCTCCATGTGGAGCTCAAAACCCAGCCTTCCTTGGGGAAAAAGTAAACATGAATGAATGAAAGAAGACATAAATGAACATCATCTGTTAAATCCTTCTTACTGGAACCAGTTACAGGATCTATGGATCCCAATGTAATATGAAAATGCAAAGTGAAAGTGAAGTCGCCTGACTCTTTGTGACCCCATGGCCTGTAGGCTACCAGGCTTCTCGGTCCATGGGATTTTCCAGGCAAGAATACTGGAGTGGGTTACCGTTTCCTTCTCCAGGAGATCTTCCCGACCCAGGGATTGAACCCGAGTCTCCCACATTGTAGGCAGACGCCTTACCGTCTGAGCCACTAGGGAAGTCCCCCAGGTCCTTGGTAAAAAGTTTTTTAAGGAATTTCAAGATAGTGACGACAGAATTCTAAACCTAGTGTGGGATTTTTGTAAGCCCCGGATACTGTACAGCTGCAGAGGTGGTGCACCCACGAGGCCAGCCTTCTACTCCCACTGATGATCTCCCCGTTTCAGGGATGAAGTGGACCATGTGCTAGTGTTCACTTCTAGTGGGTTCTGAGCAATAAATTTTTATGTTAAGAGCTCAAATACTTCAGGATTTTTCCATTAAAATTGCATTATCTTTAGGTTTAATCTTTTAAAAATTGTTTCAACATGTTACAGTGAAGGATAAATTAACTTTGTGTCAAGGACTTGAGTTCTGTTTATTAATCGATTTCTAAACCTCAGTTTCTTTCCAGAAGTTAAAAATGTAACAGTCATTTTAAGAATCAAATGGGCAACATGTAAAATTGCCTTGTAATCTATAAAGCATTATATAAAAGTAAGGTACTTAGACCAAGGTAGGATACCATTTTCAAATGTCAGGCAGTAGGGTGAAAATTAAGACCTTCGATTTGGTCAAGCCAAGCAAATTCATTATAGAATAAGGCCTGCATCCAACCCTCCACTCACCTAGGGTCTCTTTTTGGGAATTCCTCTCTGACAGGCAACAAGCACAGATCCCCATCGCCACGGCTGGCGTCGTGTACCCGGGAGCCATCGCCATGGCTGGGATGCCCTCCCCTCACCTGCCCTCGGAGCACTCCAGCGTGTCCAGCAGCCCGGAGCCCGGCATGCCTGTTATCCAGAGCACGTATGGTGTGAAAGGAGAGGAGCCACACATCAAAGAGGAGATCCAGGCTGAGGACATCAACGGAGAAATTTATGACGAGTACGACGAGGAAGAGGATGATCCGGATGTAGATTATGGGAGTGACAGTGAAAACCATATTGCCGGACAAGCCAACTGATAAGGGTCAAAAGATTGTTGTGACCTTAGGACTTAAAGAAGCCCTAGCTGGTTCATCCTTACCAGTGGCCAAGCACATTAACTTTCTCATACACTGACTGTTACTTTAACTGTTAGTCTTAACTAGTTGGGACATCAGCTGACTAATAGACCTCAGCCTCAAAAGGCTTGGAAAGGAAATAAAAATACAACAAGCAGACAACAATATCAACAACAAGAGATTGAAATAAGCTATGGGTAAAATAATGCCAGTAATTCAGCTGCTACATCCAAGCACTGAAGTCTTACCCGTCAACTTTTTTTTTTAATAAACTTTATGGCTGTTTGTTCTACAATGTTCTAGAAATTCTCACTCAGGTACACAGTGCCAACAAGTGGCTTGTGAATGTGTTTTGTTGTTTTGTGCTACAATTTTTAAAAGAAATAAGTTTTGTTTTGTTTTTCGGGGTTTCTGGGTTTTTTCCTTTTCTTTTCTTTCCTTTGGTTTTTTGTTTTTGTTTTGTTTTGTTTTGGTAATGCACCTGACAGAAAAAAAAAAAAAAAGAAAGATGACTTTCTCTTTCATTCTCTCCACCTTCTCCATCTCTATACTTTAAAGATGGAAGTCTGTGCATGGGGGGGAAGAGGGAAAAAGAGCCTGTTTTTAACTTCCTTGGTATCCACCACAAAATAAGCAATCATTTTCTTTAGAGGACTTTCCTTATCGTTGCACACCACACTACATCTTTGAGTAAGTGCCAAATTTGTGCTCAAGTGTTGATCCAGTTGATTTTTTTCCCTTTCCTTTTTCCTGTTCCTTCTTAAATTAGGACAGTGTTATATCTTAGACAATCCCTTGAAAAACCTGAAATACCAGCAGCTGGTGAGATTTGACTTTTTTTTTTTTTAATGGAAACTGTAGGTGCTGTTCTCAGGTGAAAAGAGAGAGAGAGACATAAGAAATTTAGAGAAAAAAATATTTTCTAATCTTGGATTTTTGTGTGTATGTATGTGTGTGATTATGGTACTAATAGGAATAATGTTGGATCATTGTGAGTTAAACCCACATCTGGGGATGAAATCCCACATCCTTCTAAATGACTGGTCTGGAAGCATCCTTGACCTTGACTTTGCACTTCAAATGACAACTTAACCAATATAGGGCTCAGAAATTATATTTTTAAATTTCTAATATGATTATTATTGGATGGATCAGGTGGCCCTGTATAGTAGAGGGGTGCGTGTGTAATGTGGAAGCCAAATTCTCCCAGATGTTCCACTAACATTTGCTACTTAACAATTTCTGTTTGTTTTTCCTGTTGGTAACTTCGAGCAAAACAGTCGTTTCCTTTGAATATATTTGCCCATTGTCTAGAAATATAGGATTAGCTTATTTCTTCAACATTCCATCCTTTCCTGATCAAGAAATGGAACTGATGATTTTATAAGGTATTCTTAATCCCTCCATGAAATGAGATGGAGGCCATTTGCATTTCAGAATTGTGGGCCAGGTACATTTCATGCCATAAAAAGCAGGATTTGTTCAGAAGTCATTGCAACGCTTGCCACTGCTCTACTCTTGCTGTAAGATGTATCCACTGAAGTCCAGTTTCTGATTCCAGCAGCGTGTGTGCACAGAGCAACACTGATGGTGAAAGGACTGCCTGGTTAGACTCTGCTAGCCAAGTGCCAAGGCAGTTGTAGGGCTCATTCAAATAAATAGGAAATCATCTAAAGTGAATCAGCGCTGCTCATGCTGAAGCATTAGACAGTAAATACTCCAACCAGTATATTGGATGTGCTATGGTTTTCACTCCAGTCATCATTTTCCTGTCCCACCCTCCCCAAACCTGACCCTTAAGTTTGATTTTTACATATAAATAAGAAAAAAAAACCCTTTTTATTTTTCTCTCTCTCGAAAGACTTGCTCTGGGGTTTTGCTTGGAGGAGCTAATCATACCCTGCATGTCAGAGACTTTGTTTTGTTTGTTTTTCTGTTTGTTTTTGATGACTGTATTTTCATTTGAACTGCCTCTTTTTGCTAGTGTTGTAATGATGATGATGATGATAAAATAATAATAATAATAGTAATAATAATAATAATGGTCAGCTGTTCCCAGATTAGTAAGTTATGTATAATTTATTTCTCCCTTTCTATTTTATTCTCCTCTGATTTGGAAGTGCAGTCAATAAGTCGTTAGATATTTAAAACTAATTTCCATCTCCAACGTGTGTGTGTATATGTAAACATATATATATATATATGCATACATCGTGTGTGTATGTGTGTGTATGTATATATATATACATACACACACATGCACACATATTCACTCACACTGTTTCGTTTCTCCTTCCATAAGTTTTCTCCTTGTTAAAAATTTGGCCCCAACAAACGTCAAGTTCTGGTGTTTTAATACAAGTGAATTACTAAGAGGGTCGTGTTCAATCTTAATTAACTTATGCTCTCATCACTCATTTTATTTAATTGCCACAGTCATCTAGAGCCAATTTTTTTTGTTTTTGTTTGTTTTGTTTTGTTTTTAAGCACTCTGGATAAAAAAAAATACACACTTGTTTTTATATCGTTATTATGTACAATGTGAAAACAGATTTTTAAAAATTTGTTGTCTTTGTTAACAAATTCTTTCTGACTCATGTGCGTTCACCTCTCACTTTTGCTGGATACTTATTTCCCACCATGTTATAAAGATGCTTCGTTTTCATTTCATGACTTTGGACTACAAGAATACTTTGTTTTAGCTCCAGGTAGATGCCTCTGAGGGCGTTCATGACCAACACCAGTTCTAACACACTTACCAGTGAATTGACAAAACACTTTTGTTTAGTCTTTTTTTGTTTGTTTTTTTATCTTGTTTTATTTGAAGAGGAAAATCAAATTGTTAATGGTGACCTTTAACAGCTGAAATTCAAGCGTTGATTTTAATGTTACCTAGTTAGGTTTATGTCAGAGAGATGAAAATGTGCATGGGTTGAAACAAAGAGCAAGTTCAAAGCTTTGCATTCTGTTCTCTTGTTTTGATGTCCAATTCACTGAGGGTCACAATTGTTTTGCCTTAACTTCCCCCACCCCCCCCAAAAAAAAAACAAAAAAATCATATTAGTGTTTAAAATGCTTTGAAGTCATTTGATAAAGGTGCTATGAATGGCAAAGTATTGGGTTAGCACATTGCCTTTGGGGCATTTGATTGGTTTATAAGTTTTGTAAAAGATCCTAAAACCTGTATTCTTTTTCTGTGCCCCTTAATGACCAAAAAAGACAAGGGCAAGGAAATGAGAGTAAGATCAAACTCAAATGAACATAAAGTTTCCCTTCTCTTTCATTCCCTACCTACCTACCTGTTCACTTTTTGCATACCACCCCCATCCCCGTCTCTCTCTCTCTCTCATACACACACACACACACACGCACACACCAGCACACACGCTCACCCCAGTACTGAGGGATAATCTTGCCAGAATTCTGTTTTTGTTTTTGTTTATGGCTGTTGTAATCAATTTTTCTAAAAATACTCATATTTTAATATGAATCTAGGAGAGCATCACTGGAGAAAATAGGTTACAGTTACTCATATATAAGATACTAAGAATTTGGCCAATAACTACAATTGAATAAAACACAAGACTATTCTTCAGTCCGCTTATACCTAAATTAGTTGTCAATTCTAACGTTCATTTGGCATATGCAGTTAAGAGTTAACCATGTATAAAATCCCTCCCAAAGAGCGTAATCATTATTGCAACCAAATCCTCTTTATAAGAAACAAATATAAAAGAGTTTCTTTGATGAAATCATTCCATAGATTTGATTTTGACATAGACGTTTTACCTTCATTCATTTAAAGAAAATTATCTTTAAATATTTTATGGTCCAACTTCAGATATTTTCTTAATCCAGAAGATGTTATTGTTCCCAGAAGAAATGTCTTATATCACATTGAAAACATCAAAAATCATTACGTTTTCATTTGTTCTAAAGGGTAAATTATTTGAATTGTAATAAACAACTGTATATTTACAAACAGGTTTATAAAATATTTGTCTATCAAGTTAATAGTAAAATAAAAATTATAGGGTCTGCAAGGACAAATATGAAGCCCACTTAAAGTGGTTCAGAGATCTCTTTCATCTTATAGGGCATAGGTTTTTGTTTAGACAGGCTTTTACAGTATTTAATTTTAATGTTTCCTGTAACTATCGGTTCCCCAGGTTGAAGATGTTAGGTTTTCTACTGACTGGTTCCTGTCCTCCCCAGTGTTTGTCACTGGCTCACTAGAACAGTATTTATACAGCTCCACTGGCTCTAAAGCTCTTAGTCCTTCTAACATTTTGGATTTTATGAGTAAAAATGGGAAAAAGTAGAAAAGAGACAATCAAATGCCTGGAGCTTAAAACAAAGTATGTGCAACCTACCATCTCACTTGAAATTTAATAAAATAAATAATTATGTAAATATAACATAGAGTTATAGATTTATATTTTGTTCATAACACATAGTGTAATATAAGTTGTATATTTTCTTGTTTTTGGTTTTATGTTATCATTCATGCCACAATAAAAATAAAACAGGAGTTTATGTACTCTTAAAAAAAAAAAGATGTGGGTTGCCACCAACCTGTTTTTTTTTTTTTTGGTTTGTTTTTTGTTTTTATTTTTTGTTTTTGCATTCTCTTTTTTCAGTATTACTGCCATGCAAGGCACCAATAAAAACAGCAATGTGTTCTTTACCTATTATACTGTCTTTCTTTTCACAATTCTTGTTATGGTGGTTTAATTATTAGTTTTCTTATGAAAAAACTAAAGTATGAAAAATAATTTTGCTTTCACTATAAATAACCCCACTTCCAAAACTGACTTTGAACTGAGAATTAAGGGTTTAAATCTTAGAGGTGAGCATTTAAGGAAGCCTCTTCATAAGTATCTCATCAGAAAGCTTCACTATAATGTCAAAAGTTATCCTTTTGTATATAACTGAGTCTAATAGGCTTGAAAATCCTGCAGCCCAAAGCACCCTAAATACGTTTTTCCTAAGTTTGACACCATCACTGGGGCAGGCTTTCTATGCTTTAGAATTAAATTTCATTCCATTGTTGATATAGAAATTCTAAATTTCAGATTACAAAATTAGTAAGATTTATAAATTCACTTTATGGTATCTAATTTAGAATAATGGATATTTCTACATTGTTTAACATTCTGACTTTAATTTCTGGATTCTGCCTTCAACTTTGTAAGCAAATGTTACAACAAGAAGGCTCATTTTCTTCCAGTGGCCAATTTTGCTCGTCTCTTCCACCATAAAATGTTTTTCTATGTGTAATCATTTGCCATAAGGCTTTTGATTGGTTGGTTGTTCACTTGGTTGGTTTTTATATAAGTATCAAGACACTGGGTCAGATAACATCTGGTTCAAATGAATATGAAACAAATACGTTCTACAGACACTTTGCCCATTGAGTCCCTTCACAGAAGGAGTTTACAACGTCTGCTCCGTGGGCTACCTGCTTTAGAATTAACTGTTTAAAAATGTAGATTCTTAGGTGGGCCTCCAGATGTCAAGAATCAGAATATCTAGGAATAGGGCTAAAGCTGTTGCTATTAACCAGCTCCAAATAATTACTCTGCATGCCCTGGTTAAAACAGCCAAGAGGTGGGTCTGTTTTCCTCTTTTATCTACCTATTGTACATGTCAAATTCTGCAAATGGTATGGCCTACCGCAGTTTAACCTTAGGCCTCTATAAAAACCTCTATGAAGCTGAGGGTCAGTGATTAGGCAAGAGTTGGAGATTGGAAACAGCTCAGTCTGTCCCTTCATAGGTTGTTTTTGAGGGCATTTGATCTATCAGAACATGTCCACATGTTATCCTTGTTTCTCTGTGTCTCCTTTTGTTCATCATAGCAAAGCAGTAGGCTTCAAAGACTCCATGCCTGTGGAACACTGAAAATACAACAGAAACACATGTTTCCATTAATACCCACTTCATATTTGCCAAAACATTGAGGTACTTTTGGAAGAAAAATATCCAGTGTAGTAGTGGAGAAACAATCATCCCGTGTAGTGTTTTTATTTAGGTCACCTATAGCTCTAGTCATCAGTCTCATCCTGTTTCTTCAGGAAATCGCATCATCAGGGTTTGTTAAGTACCTGTGGATGGGGAAATCTTGTCTGCTTATGAAACCTTGACTCACCCAAGGTGCCAAGTCCCACCTTTGGTTTCTCTCCTACCAAATAAAGTTCACTTTGTTTTGTCCTGTCACACTATTTTAGAAACATTCTTTTCTTGAACTTTATGTTTTTTAATTTCTTATGGAATATTTAGGACTAGCAGCATGCAATAATAGATGGTTTTCTTATTGCCAATGCCTTGAACAACCAAAAAAAATTCTGGCAATAGTGAAAAGAAAACCATTCTTTTTTTATTTCCTCAATTTTGACAATTTTAGAAGTTGGTGTTTGAGGAAGTTGACATGTGTGTTTTTTAAAAAATCAAGATACTGTCATTCTTACCAAATTTTAAAGTTCAGAAGTCATTCATACTTGTAACTTGACATCATCACTGAAACCTCAATTATAACAATGCAGGTGAAGGTAAGCATGAATTAGTTCAATATCTAAGTTAAAGAATATTTATGAAAAAATTCTAATTTATTTTTCTTGAGTTTCTAAAGCAACCTAAAAACTAGCTGAGAAGACCTGTTTTATAAGTAAGCATTGTAATTAGTATGTAAAGCATATGCAATAGTATTGCTAAAAGTTCTTAAAAATAGTTATGTTTTATTAAACAGGCTTAACATCTGTCCTACAATTTATTTTGTTCTACCAATTTGCTTAGCAAACTATTTTTACCACCAGGAATGAACCAGTTCAGCTCTGATCACAGTATTTCATCATTTTGCAATGAGTCCAGTCCATATGCGTGAGATTTTACTCTCCCTATTATTACCATTTTCTAAATATACAAGTGAATATGGTATGGAATGGTACTTTGTTGGTATTCGCAATATAACCAAGAGGATGAAAATTGTTTTATCATTAATGTCTCTACTGATTCCATTTTTAAAGGAAAAATAACTAATGAAAACAATTGTAGGAATCCAATAGACCTAAGTAAGCACCATCATTTTGTACATTGCCTGTTCAATTTAGTACTAAATTTCAGAGTCTGGAAAGCAATCCTAATTACACACAAACTGTAAAATATATTTGAAATAAAGTCTTGTTTATAAAATCACTGCTGTAATAACTTTTCTTAATAAATCCATGTGGTCCTGGTAGGAAGTTGGAGAGGCCATAGAAAATGTTTAGTTAGGTACTTATATGGAAGATTGGCTTTTTTCAACTTGTTCTAATATTGGCCTTCAGTAAGCATTCATTTTGCCTTCTATTTCAAATCTACAGTTGACAAGAGTACAAATTTGTAGATTATGGTTGCATGAACTTAAGTTTGTTCAGGACTACAGTCATTATTAGTGGGCCTCAAATAATTGTACAACTTGTCTTTCTTATTTGGAAATGATCTTCAAGCATCATCATCTGCTACTAGGTTAACATGCAGAAGAGGAATTAATCTGCTTTCTTATGGGCAGGACTTATTTGACCAGAAAAATTAAATTGCCAGTGGTATAACAGCACAAATCTTAACCATAGATATTGAAGAGAGAATTTTAGATTCTCCTCATTAAAGAGTTATTCATTTCTCTGAAGCCCACTGATTTTATAAGCTTTGATATTATAACTCATTACATCACATATCTTAGACTCTTGCTTATAAAACCCTCTAGTATAGTGTTATCTTTGTCTTCTATTATTAAAATAAAAACTTTATAAGGTCACTTAATTTTTCAGATACTTCAAGATTCCCCCAAAGTTTATGTTGGCAAACTATGATAAAGTTTTATAAATTTTATGTTTTTCATGTGTTTTAAACACACAATGCTTGAGTTTGCAACTTGAAAAAATATTTAGACACTTTTATGAATACAAAATACAAGTCAAGTAAAATGATAAAAATCATAGGAGGTGGTATGGTTTGTCTTTCCTTGTCTTAATGATTCAGTATTTGGCAAATATTAATGATGCTAACCTGGTTCTTCTGGCAATAAAAAGCCAAATTCTCGTCAAAGTTGATGAGTCACTGCTCCCTAGCGCATCATGTGACTTTACATAAATGCACAGGCTCTTTCACCCACTTTCAAAATTTGGAGTGGCTTACAATAAATACACAAGTACAAAAAAATGCCAGCATAGTTAGCACATAGCAAAATAAAGAGAAAATAAGTAAAGGGTAAGAAAGAAAAAGAAATCACACATATGTCCATACATCACAGAAACACACACACATATCCCTTTTTCTTACACTTTACCTTTTGTCTCTTTACAAAAGAGTGTGTGTGTGTGTGTGTGTGTGTGTACACTGAGGATGACAACTCTAATCACTAAACAAAGAACAGCTCTTATTTTTGTAGCAGCCACAGCAAGGAAACTACATGGATTAGAGAATTCTCATTGCTTAATTGAAGGAAGCATGCAAGTTTATCATGAGGAATAAACCTTCATTCCCTAAATTCTCAGATGGATTTCACACTTAAGGGATAAGGAACAATGCAAAGAGTCACTTTTATGTAAGCAGATTTACAAAAGCTGTAGATTTGCTTCATATATGCTTACTCTGTTAGTCCTTAAGCAGAGTTTCATAAAGACAATTTGCAGGGGGTCAGAGAGAAAGATAGTATACATATGAATAGATAACTGGATATACGGATTAAGCAAGGATTTACAAAGGATAAACCTGGAATAATTGTGATTGTGATGAATATTTATCATGTCCCACAGACTAGCTTTTTCAACTATCAGATGTTTTAAATTGGCTTTTAATTATGCTGTGTTCAGTATTATGATAGTTCTATGCAAGATATAAAGCAAATAAGACTAGCATACATTTTAAGCAATAAAACAGGATACGAATATGATTAATGAACCAAACTGTAAGTGACATGGGATTTCAAATCAGAACAGGAATCATTTTAATATTTACTGAGACTTCAGTTTCTAAATAAATGTAGTAAGTGGTGAATGGCCAACATCTCCCTGGAAAAACTAGAAAAAGCTGGAAAAATACCCCCAAAATTATATTTTAGGGCATTGGAAAGCTATGGAAGAAATGACGGCTAGATGAACCATAATTTCAGAAAAGCAAAAATTCATCCAAGATGAAGCTGATGATTGCTAGCCATTTCTATTTGGAGAAAGCATCAAATTCTAGGTTCTGCTATAAAAGATTTGGCAACTTAGAGTTAAAGAGATACTAGCAAAGTAGTTGTGTGGCTCTAAAGTGCCTGAGTGGAAACTTGAAAGTGAAAGAAAGTGAAATTGTTAGTCGCCTGGTTGTGTCTGACTCTGCGACCCTGGACTGTAGCCCGCCAGGCTACTCATTCCATGGGATTATACAGGCCCTCAAATATAAGCCTGGTTTAATTAATAGCATATTTGCTGAGTTCTGGGTCTGTGTGGGATGTTGGAGATTTATGGCAAGATTCCAAAAGAAAGACTGAAATCTGTATCATTTAGTCCTTTGGAAATAAAGACCAGCCGTAAATATGGGACATGACACAAGCGTACAGCTAATCTCCCTCTCAAGACACTTGCCATATTTTATCTTCAAGGGGTAACATCCTGGACAGTTGTGCTGGGAACCTGGTAAGAGCAGACCTGAATCCCCTGTAGTTTTTCATGGTTGAGGAGACAAATATCCACCATGCTCACAAGAAAAGCTTTGGAAAATTACACTCTGAAACAAAATACAGGTACCCTGAGTACTACTAAAACTGCCAAGCAACCTTGACACAGATAAATCTCTGGTAAAGGTAAAATGATCAGTTCACCCATCTGTCTAGGACAAGAATATGAAATTCGACTCTAGTGGAAGATTAAACCATACAGGTTCTTTTAATTTAAAAGATAAGAGGAAAAAACTAAGCACATGGAAAGGGAAAAATTGATAAAGGAAAAAGAAACACTAGATGTAGGTCTACAGATGATACTGATATTGAAGTTAGCAAAGGCTTTAATATAACTACAACTAATAAATTTAACAAAATAGATGAAAAGACACAAAATAGATGAGATCTACAAATAATAATCAGATACAGAAGAGCACAGAATTAATGAAAACAAAATGTTTAATAAAATATATAAAGTTATCAAAAGTAATTAAATAGATAATCACTAAGAACTATTCACATAAAAGATACTGCACCGATTTAAGAAGCTCAGTTAATCCAAGCAGGATAAATTTAAAAAAAAAAAAAAAGCACACATATAATTTTCTAATGAAACCATTGAAAACTAAAAGCAATTTTTTTAAAACAGCCAGAGGAAAGAACACATCTTTGTCCAAAAAGCTGGGCCGCTGACTTCGCAACAGAAAAAAACTATGGAATCTAGAAACAATGAAACTGCATTTTAATAGTGCTACCAGCAGAACTTGCCAAAATAGAGTTCTACATACCATAATGAAGTTGAAATAAAGTTACTTAGAAGCAAGCTAAATCTTGGAGGACCCATCACCAATGGCTCTGACTACAAGAAATATTAAAGGCAAGTCTTTAAGCTGAAGGAAAATGATACTACACAGGAAAAAAATGGAACTACAGGTGTAAATAATACTGGAAATGATAAAATATGTGTGATATATAAAGAGTTGGGTGTGTAGAAAATGTTTTGTTAAATTTTTACTACACATAGAAGTAAGTGCATAACAATAATAATGGAAAAGGGAAGGGAATAAATGAATTACTCAAGTAGATGATCATTTTTATAAAAATTATATCGTGTTTTTCAATGTAATACTTAAAGGTCATGTAGGAATTGTTTGTGTAGGAACATTATTATAACATTTTGGGGGGAAAACTTCAATTTTCAATTTCACTCCTTGGTTTTATACTTAGTGCTATAGTCGCTATATTAGTTTACTAGGGCTGCCATAACAAAAAACCACAGATTGAGAGGCTTAAACTTTATTTTCTCACAATTCTGGAGGCTAGAGAACTGAGTGAGATGAAGTTGTTGGCAGGCGGGTTTCTTCCAAAGTCTCCTTCCTTGGCTTCAGAAGGCCACAATCTCCTTATATCCTCCTCTTGTATCTTTGTTCTAATCTCCTTATAAAGGCACTGGTCAGATTGGGTTAGAACCCTCCCTAAAGACCTCATTTTAATTACTTCCTTAAAGGCTTTGCTGATATCAAGCAGGACCCTCCTCAGTTCAGTTCAGTTCATTTCACTCACTCAGTCCTGTCCAACTTTTTGCAACCCAATGAATCATAGCACGCCAGGCCTCCCTGTCCATCACCAACTCCCGGAGTGCACTCAAACTCAGGTCCATGGAGTCAGTGATGCCATCCAGCCATCTTATCCTCTGTCGTCCCCTTCTACTCCTGCCCCCAATCTCTCCCAGCATGAGACTCTTTTCCAATGACTCAACTCTTCGCATGAGGTGGCCAAAATACTAGAGTTTCAGCTTTAGCATCGTTCCTTGCAAAGAACACCCAGGACTGATCTCCTTTAGGATGGACTGGTTGGATCTCCTTGCAGTCCAAGGGACTCTCAAGAGTCTTCTCCAACACCACAGTTCAAAAGCATCAAATCTTCGGCGCTCAGCTTTCTTCAGAGTCCAACTCTCACATCCATACATGACCACAGGAAAAACCATAGCCTTGAGAAGATGGATCTTTGGTGACAAAGTAGTCTCTGGTTTTTAATATGCTATCTAAGTTGGTCAACAAGTGGTGCTGGGAAATCTGGTCAATCACTTGTAAAAGAATGAAACTAGAACACTTTCTAACACCATATACAAAAATAAACTCAAAATGGATTAAAGATCTAAACATAAGACCAGAAACTATAAAACTCCTAGAGGAGAACATAGGCAAAACACTCTCTGACATACATCACAGCAGGATCCTCTATGACCCACCTCCCAGAATATCGGAAATAAAAGCAAAAATAAACAAATGGGACCTAATTAACCTTAAAAGTTTCTGCACGTCAAAGGAAACTATCAGCAAGGTGAAAAGACAGCCTTCAGAATGGGAGAAAATAATAGCAAATGAAGCAACTGACAAACAGCTAATCTCAAAAATATACAAGCAACTCCTACAGCTCAACTCCAGAAAAATAAATGACCCAATCAAAAAATGGGCCAAAGAACTAAATAGACATTTCTCCAAAGAAGACATACAGATGGCTAACAAACACATGAAAAGATGCTCAACATCACTCATTATCAGAGAAATGCAAATCAAGACCACTATGCGGTACCATTTCACACCAGTCAGAATGGCTGCGATCCAAAAGTCTACAAATAATAAATGTTGGAGAGGGTGTGGAGAAAAGGGAACCCTCTTACACTGTTGGTGGGAATGCAAACTAGTACAGCCACTATGGAGAACAGTGTGGAGATTCCTTAAAAAACTGGAAATAGAACTGCCTTATGATACAACAATCCCACTGCCGGGCATACACACTGAAGAAACCAGAAGGGAAAGAGACACGTGTACCCCAATGTTCATTGCAGCACTGTTTATAATAGCCAGGACATGGAAGCAACCTAGATGTCCATCAGCAGATGAATGGATAAGAAAGCTGTGGTACATATACACAATGGAGTATTACTCAGCCATTAAAAAGAATTCATTTGAATCAGTTCTAATGAGGTGGATGAAACTGGAGCCTATTATACAGAGTGAAGTAAGCCAGAAAGAAAAACACCAATACAGTATACTAACGCATATATATGGAATTTAGAAAGATGATAACAATAACCCTGTGTACGAGACAGCAAAAGAGACACTGATGTATGGAACAGTCTTATGGACTCTGTGGGAGAGGGAGAGGGTGGGAAGATTTGGGAGAATGGCATTGAAACATGTAAAATATCATGTATGAAACGAGATGCCATTCCAGGTTTGATACACGATACTTGATGCATGGGGCTAGTGCACTGGGACGACCCAGAGGGATGGTATGGGGAGGGAGGAGGGAGGAGGGTACAGGATGGGGAGCACATGTATACCTGTGATGGATTCATTTTGATATTTGGCAAAACTAATACAATTATGTAAAGTTTAAAAATAAAATAAAATAAAATAAAACTTTCCTTCCAAGGAGTAAGTGTCTTTTAATTTCATGGCTGTAGTCACCATCTGCAGTGATTTTGGAGCCCAAAAAAGTAAAGTCTGACACTGTTTCCACTGTTTCCCCATCTATTTGCTGTGATGTGATGGGACCAGATGCCATGATCTTCGTTTTCTGAATGTTGAGATTTAAGCCAACTTTTTCACTCTCATCTTTTACTTTTATCAAAAGGCTTTTTAGTTCCTCTTCACTTTCTGCCATAAGGGTGGTATCATCTGCATTTCTGAGGTGATTGATATTTCTCCCGGCAATCTTGATTCCAGCTTGTGCTTCTTCCAGCCCAGCGTTTCTCATGATGTACTCTGCATATAAGTTAAATAAACAGGGTGACAATATACAGCCTTGATGTACTCCTTTTCCCATTTGGAACCAGTCTGTTGTTCCATGCCCAGTCCTAACTGTTGCTTCCTAACCTGCATACAGATTTCTCAAGAGGCAGGTCAGGTGGTCTGGCAGGTCAGAGGGTCTGGTATTCCCATCTCTTGAAGAATTTTCCACAGTTTATTGTGATCCACACAGTCAAAGGCTTTGGCATAGTCAATGAAGCAGAAATAGATGTTTTTTCTGGAACTCTCTTGCTTTTTGATGATCCAGTGGATGTTGGCAATTTGATCTCTGGTTCCTCTGCCTTTTCTAAAACCAGCTTGAACATCTGGAAGTTCAGCTTTCACGTATTGCTGAAGCCTGGCTTGGAGAATTTTGAGCATTACTTTACTAGCGTGAGATGAGTGCAATTGTGTAGTAGTTTGAGGATTGTTTGGCATTGCCTTTCTTAGGGATCAGAATGAAAACTGCCCTTTTCCAGTCCTGTGGCCACTGCTGAGTTTTGCAAATTTGGTGTCATATTGAGTGCAGCACTTTCATAGCATCATGTTTTAGGATTTGAAATAGCTCAACTGGAATTCCATCACCTCCACTAGCTTTATTCATAGTGATGCTTTCTAAGGCCCACTTGACTTCCCTTGCCAGGATGTCTGGCTCTAGGTGAGTGATCACACCATCGTGATTATCTGGGTCGTGAAGATCTTTTTTGTACAGTTCTTCTGTGCATTCTGGCCACCTCTTCTTAATATCTACTGCTTCTGTTAGGTCTATAACATTTCTGTCCTTTATCGAGCCCATCTTTGCATGAAATGTTCCCTTGGTATCTCTAATTTTCTTGAAGAGATCTCTAGTCTTCCCCATTCTGTTGTTTTCCTCTATTTCTTTGCATTGATTGCTGAGGAAGGCTTTCTTATCTCTCCTTGCTATTCTTTGGAACTCTGCAGTCAGATGCTTATATCTTTCCTTTTCTCCTTTGCTTTTCACTTCTCTTCTTTTCACAGCTATTTGTAAGGCTTCCTCAGACAGCCATATTGCTTTTTTGCATTTCTTTTCCATGGGGACGGTCTTGATCCCTGTCTCCTGTACAATGTCACGAACCTCTGTCCATAGTTCATCAGGCACTCAGTCTATCAGATCTAGTCCCTTGAATCTATTTCTCATTTCCACTGTATAATCATAAGGGAGTTGATTTAAGTCATACGTGAATGGTCTAGTGGTTTTCCTTACTTCCTTCAATTTAATTCTGAATTTAGCAATAAGGAGTTCATGATCTGAGCCACGGTCAGCTCCCAGTCTTTTTTGCTGACTGTATAGAGCTTCTCCATCTTTGGCTGCAAAGAATATAATCAATCTGATTTTGGTGTTAACCATCTGGTGATGTCCATGTGTAGAGTCTTCTCTTGTGTTGTTGGAAGAGAGTGTTTGCTATGACCAGTGCTTTCTCTTGGCAAAACTCTATTAGACTTTGCCCTGCTTCATTCTGTACTCCAAGGCCAAATTTGCCTGTTATTCCAGGTTTTCTTGACTTCCTACTTTTGCATTCCAGTCCCCTATAATGAAAAGGACATCTTATTTGGATGTTAGGTCTTAAAGGTCTTGTAGGTCTTCATGGAACCGTTCAACTTCAGCTTCTTCAGCATTACTGGTTGGGGCATAGGCTTGGATTACCGTGATATTGAATGGTTTGTCTTAGGAACGAACAGAGATCATTCTGTCATTTTTGAGATTGCATCCAAGTACTGCATTTTGAATTCTTTTGTTGACTATGATGGCTACTCCATTTCTTCAAAGGGATTCCTGCCCACAGTAGTAGATATAATGATCATCTGAGTTAAATTCACCCTTCCTGTTGACCCTCTTAGGCAGGGGGAAATTTTTTCTTCAGCCTTCAAGACCTTCCCTGAATTCCAAAGAGCAGATTTAAACAGTTGCTAATCAGGGAAGGGAAGACTTGCAGAGATAAGGGAGGATCAGCCAAGAAACAATGGTAGAGCCTTGGGGCAGGGTCCTGGTTCCACCTCAAGGGACAAACCCTTTTTAAGAACTAAAACCCAGTAAATGGAAACTACAGGCATACTCTATACCAGAGAAGACCACCTGAGGCCAGACTAAAGAAACCAGAGAAGCTCATCAAGATTACCTGAGTTGAGATTAAAGGAGGGCAGGCCCTGCACACACACTAATCTTTTGAGCAACCCCACCCTTGAACCATTGCCATAAAATTCACCACCAAACTCCTCAAGGTGAGAGACATAGATTTGGAGGGCAAGAGAACTGTACAAAAAAGATCTTCAGGACCCAGATAATCACGATGGTGTGATCACTCACCCAGAGCCAGACACCCTGGAATGTGAAGTCAAGTGGGCCTTATGAAGCGTCACTATGAACAAAGCTAGTGTAGGTGATGGAATTCCAGTTGAGCTATTTCAAATCTGAAAAGATGGTGCTGTGAAAGTGCTGCACTCAATATGACACCAAATTTGCAAAACTCAGCAGTGGCCACAGGACTGGAAAAGGTCAGTTTTCATTCTGATCCCTAAGAAAGGCAATGCCAAACAACCCTCAAACTACTGCACAATTGCACTCATCTCACACGCTAGTAAAGTAATGCTCAAAATTCTCCAAGCCAGGCTTTAGCAATATATGAACCGTGAAATTCCAGATGTTCAAGCTGGTTTTAGAAAAGGCAGAGGAACCAGAGATCAAATTGCCAACATCCACTGGATCATCAAACAAGCAAGAGAGTTCCAGAAAAAAAACATCTATTTCTGCTTCACTGACTATGCCAAAGCCTTTGACTGTGTGGATCACAAGAAACGGTGGAAAATTCTGAAAGAGATGGGAATACCAGACCACCTGACCTGCTTCTTGAGAAATCTGTATGCAGGTTAGGAATCAACAGTTAGGACTGGACATGGAACAACAGACTGGTTCCAAATGGGAAAAGGAGTACATCAAGGCTGTATATTGTCACCCTGTTTATTTAACTTATATGCAGAGTACATCATGAGAAACGTTGGGCTGGAAGGAGCACACGCTGGAATCAAGATTGCCGGGAGAAATATCAATAACCTCAGAAATGCAGATGACACCTCCCTTATGGCAGAAAGTGAAGAGGAACTAAAGAGCCTCTTAATGAAAGTGAAAGGGGAGAGTGAAAAAGTTGGCTTAAAGCTGAACATTCAAAAAACTAAAATCATGGCATCTGGTCCCATCATTTCATGGCAAATAGATGGGGAAACAGTGGAAACAGTGTCAGACTTTACTCTTTTGGGCTCCAAAATCACTGCAGATGGTGATTGCAGCATTGAAATTAAAAGATGCTTACTTCTTGGAAGAAAAGTTATGACCAACCTAGACAGCATATTAAAAAGCAGAGACTTTGCCAACAAACGTCTGTCTAGTCAAGACTATGGTTTTTCCAGTAGTCATATATGGATGTGTGAGTTGGATTATAAAGAACTGATGGTTTTCAACTGTGGTGTTGGAGAAGCCTCTTGAGTGTCGCTTGGACTGCAAGGAGACCCAGTGAGTCCATCCTAAAGGAGATCAGTCCTGAGTGTTCATTGGAAGGACTGATGCTGAAGCTGAAACTCCAGTACTTTGGCCACCTGATGGGAAGAATTGAATCATTTGAAAAGACTCTGATGCTGGGAAACATTGAAGGCAAGAGGAGAAGGGGATGACAAGGATGAGATGGTTGGATGGCATCACCAACTCAATGGAGATGAGTTTGAGTAAACTCCGGGAGCTGGTAATGGACAGGGAGGCCTGATGTGCTGTAGTCTATGGGGTTAAGAAGAGTCAGACATGACTGAACTGAACTGAACTGTCCACTGTATCCCCGTTTGCCTGGCATACCAATACAGTTATTATTTTCTGAGATTTGCTTCTGAACCAGGGTACAGTGAGACTGAGTTTTGGCTTCATTGCCACCAAATAGAGTCACATTTTGAGGTTCTAGGGAATTAGGACTTCAACATATGAATTAAGAGGGGACACATTTTAATCCACAGCAGTTGCCTCAAGAGGATTGTAAACAATAAACTATCATTTCAGCTAATCCTCTTTGAATCAAAACCTGAATGATTTCTCTGGTTAAACCAGGACTGTTTCCTGTAGAGATTCCACTGGTATTTTTTCCCTCCTCTTCCTTTTCTTTCCCTTCCCTTTCCTTCCCTTCACAATTGTTTTGCTTTCTATAGATAAGAAGAACATATTGCTCTAATCATTCATTCATTCACTTATTTAATACTGACTGCCTTTCAGTTAATAGGCAAAGCATCAAGAATAAAAGTTTTTAGTTTGGTAGGAAAAAGGAAACACATAGAACAATGGGTGTGAACTGTCAGCCTGTCCTCTGAAATTCTTCCATAGATTTTTTTGGACGGCACATGTTTTCTTTTAAACCAAATTAGAATGCATTTAAGTTGGGCCTGCACTCTCCACTGGGCAACTATATCATTGCCCATCATTTTACCTGGCTGCTTCACACATTTAACAAAACTGCCCTCCACCAAAAGTATTTGTTACCAAATATGGATTAAGCACTATTTTATGTATGTGTATAAATTATGAGAGAACAAAGGGGAAAGATTATTGATTACAACTAGAATGTTAAGGGAATATTTCTCAGAAATGAATCTTGAGCCCTAAAGAGTAATTTTAATGAGTAGAGAAGGAGAACATGATGTTCCCCTAAAAGGAAACAATGTAAACAAATAGGTGAGATTCTGAAAGCCTGTGGCATTTTTAACAAAGTGACCTCCTCATACATACAGTGTGGAAGAAACTATCAGATCAGGCTGGGGAGAGAAATCAGAATCTGACCAACAAAGTCCTTGCAAAATCATTTTTAAAAACCATATAATTCATAGTATCTTATTTCATTATTATTTTCATTATTATCCTAACTAACAATCTCAAGCTGCTTTCACTTCAGTTCAGTTCAGTTCAGTCGCTCAGTCGTGTCTGACTCTTTGCGACCCCGTGAATCGCAGCACGCCAGGCCTCCCTGTCCATCACCAAATCCCGGAGTTCACTCAGACTCACGTCCGTCGAGTCAGTGACGCCATCCAGCCATATCATCCTCTGTCGTCCCCTTCTCCTCCTGCCCCCAATCCCTCCCAGCATCAGAGTCTTTTCCAGTGAGTCAACTCTTCGCATGAGGTGGCCAAAGTACTGGAGTTTCAGCTTTAGCATCATTCCTTCCAAAGAACACCCAGGACTGATCTCCTTCAGAATGGACTGGTTGGATCTCCTTGCAGTCCAAGGGACTCTCAAGAGTCTTCTCCAACACCACAGTTCAAAAGCATCAAATCTTCAGTGCTCAGCTTTCTTCACAATCCAACTCTCACATCCATACATGACCACTGGAAAAACCATAGCCTTGACTAGATGGACCTTTGTTGGCAAAGTAATGTCTCTGCTTTTGAATATGCTATCTAGGTTGGTCATAACTTTCCTACCAAGGAGTAAGTGTCTTTTAATTTCATGGCTGCAATCACTATCTGCAGTGATTCAAGCTGCTTTATTGATATGCAATTCACATATCCCTCAGTCCATCCATTTAAAGGGTACAACTTAATGTTTGTTTGTTTGTTTTACAGTATTCACTGTGTTGGTAAGCCATCTTCACAGTCAATTTTAGAGCATTTTTATCACCCCCAAAAGAAACTGTCCCCATTGACAGCCACTCTCCTATTCTCCCAGTCCCTCAGCCCTTGCAGCCATCCAGGCATAAGTATTTTTAAGCAACAGAGTCATATGGTCATGCCATTGGTTTCACTTAAGGATGAGAGACTGGTTAGGAGGCTGAGAAGAGGGAATTCCCTGGTGGCCCAGTGGTTAGGACTCCACACTTTCACTGTTGCAAGTCCAGATTGCATCCTTGGCTGGGAAACTAAGATCCCACAAGCCATACAGTGCAGCCAGGGGAAAAAAAAAGAGATTGAAGAGATAGTCCAGATGAGCAGTAATGAGTAGAACTATAGCAGATTTGCAGCTCATGAAACACAAGCAACTTAAAAAGAAAGGTCTTGTTAGGTGAATGCTCCCTTTCACAACTTCAAATCCATGATTTGAAGTTGATAAGGTAAGGACTCAGCTAAAAGGAAAACCCATCACATAACCTTTCATCAACTCTGAGACTCTATCCACTATAAAATACATCATTAATTTATAAATCACTAAGAAAGTGAAAGTGCCAATTAATCTAAGATACGATTTTTTTCATGGGAGCTTCCCAGGTGGTGCTAATGGTAAAGGACCTGCCTGCTAATGCAGAAGACAAGATACACAGGTTTGATCCTTGAGTTGGGAAGATCCCCTGAAGGAGGTGTGGCAACTCATTCCAGTATTCTTGCCTAGAAAATCCCATCAACATAGGAGCCTAGCAGCTACAGTCCATGGGGTTGCACACAGTCAGACAGTACTGAAGCGATTTAGCACACACACACATGGATTGCATGGAGCATACTGATTTTCAGATCAGATCAGATCAGTCGCTCAGTCGTGTCCGACTCTTTACAACCCCATGAATCACAGCACGCCAGGCCTCCCTGTCCATCACCAACTACCGGAGTTCACTGAGACTCATGTCCATTGAATCAGTGATGCCATCCAGCCATCTCATCCTCTGTCATCCCTCCCAGCATCAGAGTCTTTTCCAATGAGTCAACTCTTCACATGAGGTGGCCAAAGTACTGGAGTTTCAGCTTTAGCATCATTTCTTCCAAAGAAATCCCAGAGCTGATCTCCTTCAGAATGGACTGGTTGGATCTCCTTGCAGTCCAAGGGACTCTCAAGAGTCTTCCTAACACCACAGTTCAAAAGCATCAATTCTTCGGCCTTCAGCCTTCTTCACAGTCCAACTCTCACATCCATACATGATGACAGGAAAAACCATAGCCTTGACTAGACGAACCTTTGTTGGCAAAGTAATGGCTCTGCTTTTGAAAATGCTATCTAGGTTGGTCATAACTTTCCTTCCAAGGAGTAAGCGTCTTTTAATTTCATGGCTGCAGTCACCATCTGCAGTGATTTTGGAGCCCAGAAAAATAAAGTCTGACACTGTTTCCACTGTTTCCCCATCTATTTCCCATGAAGTGATGGGACCAGATGTCATGGTCTTAGTTTTCTGAATGTTGAGTTTTAAGCCAACTTTTTCACTCTCCACTTTCACTTTCATCAAGAGGCTTTTTAGTTCCTCTTCACTTTCTGAAATAAGGGTGGTATCATCTCCATATCTAAGGTTATTGATATTTCTCCCAGCAATCTTGATTCCAGCTTATGTTTCTTCCAGTCCAGCATTTCTCATGATGTACTCTGCATATAAGTTAAATAAACAAGGTGACAATATACAGCCTTGATGAACTCCTTTTCCTATTTGGAACCAGTCTGTTGTTCCATGTCCAGTTTAACAGTTGCTTCCTGACCTGCACACAAATTTCTCAAGAGGCAGATCAGGTGGTCTGGTATTCCCATCTCTTTCAGAATTTTCCACAGTTTCTTGTGATCCACACAGTCAAAGGCTTTGGCATAGTCAATAAAGCAGAAATAGATGTTTTTCTGGAACTCTCTTGCTTGTTTGATGATCCAGTGGATGTTGGCAATTTGATCTCTGGTTCCTCTGCCTTTTCTAAAACCAGCTTGCACATCAGGAAGTTCACAGTTCACATATTGCTGAAGCCTGCCTTGGAGAATTTTGAGCATTACTTTACTAGCGTGAGATGAGTGCAATTGTGCAATAGTTTTAGCATTCTTTGGCATTGCCTTTCTTTGGGATTGGAATGAAAACTGACCTTTTCCAGTCCTGTGGCCACTGCTGAGTTTTCCAAATTTGCTGGCATATTGAGTGCAGCACTTTCACAGCATCATCTTTCAGGATTTGGAATAGCTCAACTGGAATTCTATCACCTCCACTAGCTTTGTTCGTAGTGATGCTTTCTAAGGCTCACTTGACTTCACATTTCAGGATGTCTGGCTCTAGGTCAATGATCACACCATCGTGATTATCTGGGTCATGAAGATCTTTTTTGTACAGTTCTTCTGTGTATTCTTGCCACCTCTTCTTAATAGCTTCTGCTTCTGTTAGGTCCATTCCATTTCTGTCCTTTATCGAGCCCATCTTTGCATGAAATATTCCCTTGGTATCTCTGATTTTCTTGAAGAGATCCCTAGTCTTTCCCATTCTGTTGTTTTCCTCTCTTTACATTGATCGCTGAAGAAGGCTTTCTGATCTCTTCTTGCTGTTCTTTGGAACTCTGCATTCAGATGTTTATATCTTTCTTTTTTTCCTTTGCTTTTCACTTCTCTTCTTTTCACAGCTAATTGTAAGGCCTCCCCAGACAGCCATTTTGCTTTTTTGCATTTCTTTTCCATGGGGATGGTCTTGATCCCTGTCTCCTGTACAATGTCACGAACCTCATTCCATATTTCATCAGGCACTCTATCTATCAGATCTAGGCCCTTAAATCTATTTCTCACTTCCACTGTATAATCATAAGGGATTTTATTTAGGTCATAACTGAATGGTCTAGTGGTTTTCCCTACTTCAATTTAAGTCTGAATTTGGTAATACTGATTTTAGAGACATTAAAAATATGGAGAAAAATGTGCATCTTGGAATCCTTCATGAAATATAATATAGAATTTTATTCATAGCAATTAATTACGGTTCATTCTTTTTTAAATAATATATTTATTTTGCAAGTTGTATTTCATGAAGTATTTTAAGTTCCAAAAGCAACTTATTCCATTTACTTAATGCGAGTGGGTATTCATAGAAAAGAAAACTTTCTCAAAGAGTTACTTTTGCTGATCAACTGGTGATCTGTGAAAACTTAGAGGGGTGGGATGGAGTGGGAACAGTGGGAGAGAGGTTCAGGAGGGAGGGAATACATGTATACTTATGGCTGATTTACATTATTATATGGCAGAAATCAAGGCAACATTGTGAAGCAATTATCCTCCAACTAAAAAAAAAAAGTCTTATGTTCAGTAAATCATGCCTGTTGTCTTTTTCCAGGGGCTTCCTACCCTGTCTGGTTATAAATCTTCAGAAAAAAGGAAATTACCCAAGTGACCATTGGCATTTCTGTCCTCCTCTTCCTTCTATTCCTGTACTGCTTCTAGTTTTGTCTGCTCCTGGTTTCTCTGTCCATATTTTCCTGTTAATACTTACTTGTTTTTACCTTTTTCCTTGTATCTTGTAGCTTCTGCTGCTTCCCCACATTTCCTTTGAGTGTTTTACTCATCAATTGGACTATTCCTTTGAGCTTCTTCTCTTCTATCTCTCCTCCCCCAAATAGTAGGGGTATGACCGGGAAGACAGGACATTGGGAGCTTCCAGCAGTCTCTTGACTTAGATCATGACACCAGGAGGTCTGAGTTCACACTAGTGTAATCTGCTAAAAACCTAACTAGGTCTATTGAACATGACAAGAATACCTCAGTTCAGACAACCATCCTATTGTGGGGCACACTCACTTTCATTTCTGGGTAGTCATGCACAAAGCTTTCTTTTTCATTTCTTCCCAACAAATATCTACCAAGTGTGTAAATGTGTGTTTAAGACTAGCTTGTTGTTGTTCAGTCACTCAGTCATGTCTAACTCTGCAACCCCATGAACTGCAACATGCCAGGCTTCCCTGTCCTTTACTATCTCCCAGAGTTTGCTCAAACTCTGTCCATTAAGTCTGTGATGCCATCCAACCATCTCATCCTCTGTTGCCCCCTTCTCCTCCTGCCCTCAATCTTTCCCAGCATCAGGGTCTTTTCCAATGAGTCAGCTCTTTGCATCAGGTGGCCAAAGTATTGGAGCTTCAGCTTCAGCTTCAGCATTAGTCCTTCCAGTGAATACTCAGGGTTTATTTCCTCTAGGATTGACTTATTTGATACCTTAAGACCAGCTGCCCGGGCTCTATTCCAGTTGTGGGTCTTCCTTGTGAAACTTGGACCTGGTTGATGATTCAGTCGGAGGTAGAGGCTCCTCATGTTACCAAAAACTATATTTGCCTTTCAATGGGTTTTGAACCAAGAGATATCAAATAAGCCAAAGATAGAGAGAAGAGAGGATGTATTACTTGCAGCAAATGAGAACACCAACTATCTTTCCCAATGCAATGTCTCCCCAAACAGCAAAACTGGGGAAGATTTAAGCTCAGGGTATATGCATATTCATGAGGAGGCTTGAGCAGAGGAGAATTCAGCATAGAATTGAGGCAAAGGTCGACAGAGTCCAAGCTTTAATTGATTGAAGTCAGAATGGTCAACATCATCAATCCACCCTCTACATGGGTGAGGGCCTTAGCTGCTGCAGAACTCAAAGACTGTATCAAATGGTTGCTGTTTTTGTTCAGTCACTAAGTCATGTCTGACTCTGTGACCCCATGGACTTCCCTGTCTTTCACTCTCTCCCAGAGTTTGCGCAAACTCAAGTCCATTGAGTCTGTGATGTCATCCAACCATCTCATCCTCTGTCGCCTTCTTCTCCTCATGCCATTAATCTTTCCCAGCATCAGGGTCTTGTTGTGTATATATTCTTGAGGAGGAACAAGGACTGTGCTTTACTGATGAAGTATTGTTTATTTATTTTTTTAATATTCATTTATTTGGCTGCACAGGGTCTTAGTTGTGCAATGGGGTATCTTTAGTTGCTGTATGTGTGATCTAGTTCTGACCAGAGATCAAACTCTGGCTCCTGGCATTGGGAGCAAGGAGTCTTAGCCGCTGGACCGAAAGGGAAGTCCTGAATTATTGTTTCTTGACTGTTTTTCCTTTGATCCTGAATTCCCTTGCTCTCTGAAAATCACTGATTACTAAGACCTGGTCAAGCACAAGCACTGTGATGTGACTTGGGTCAAAAAATGGCTTCTCTTATGTTACAAAAGCTATGCCTAGTTCTCTTACCCCAGGGACCCCCTATGTGCTTACAATGACCCTTTCTGATATTAGTCTCTCCTTACTAAATCAGGATTTCTTTTTAATTTGACAACATAAACCCTGATATGGAATGTAATTCCTTTTCCTTCATTTTGCAGTATGAAGTGTTGATGCCTACAGTAGGTTTTCCTGAAAATTGAAGAAGACTAAGAGGATTCAACTTGCAGCCACACAACTGAATTCAAATGCCAGTGATGCTTCTCCACTGCCCTTGGATCCTGACAATTTGGAGCTCCAGCTTGAATGCTTTGCTTTCTTGATTCTCCTCTCATTCTCCCACACCCTAATCCCTTTGCATTTCTTATTCTGAATCAAGTTATTTATTTTGCTTTTACATTTCATTCATACCCTCTAGGATTCCCACACCCATGTCCTTGCAAATTTTTTGAGGACAGAAGAAGAAAACCAGTTCTTTCCTAAAACAAAAATGTTTAACTGGAGATGGACACTACTGTGACCACACGGTAGAACGGTTTATGCACAAGGGGCCATCTAGGCACAAGGGAGACGCCTGCACCGTGTGCTTCTGGGCCTGCTCTGCAACTAACCAGCTTTATGATCCTACTCAAGTCACTTAATTTCTCTGGAACCTTTATATTTTTTCCATGATGTGAAAGAATAAGGAATTAATGGCTTCAAATATTCCTTTCAATTCCAAGATTCCATAAATCATTTAATCTAAACAAAATGATGGTTCAAAAAGGAAAGAAATGTCTTGAATAAAAATGGTCTTGAAAAGAAGTAGGCACAGGAATGAGAGAAATGTTTACAGGGGGCTCACAGACAAGGAGGTGTGGGTATGAGCAGAGTATGTAGTGGAAAGAGCATGAGTTTGGAGGAGATAATGGTTTGGATTTAACTGATCTCCTTAAGCTTCAATTCTAATAGAAAATGGTAAACCAACTTTTTTTTTTTTTTTTGTAAGAATTCCAAAAAATTGGTAAGGTGAGAGTATTTTATATCATTTAATGAGGTTTTTGCCATGGTTCTCTCCTTAAATGTCTTCTGTGAATGTCTTCTTTTCTAATATTCCTTATTTATAGTAGAATTTATGACTCTTATTGTATGTCTCCCTGTGAGCTGCATATACTTTTAAAATATTATTTAAACTATAATATTATATTTATTATTTTGCAACTCTCTTTTGCTAATTAGACTGTGAATTTCTTGAGGGAAGGGAGGGTATCTTTTCTGATTCTGTATTCTCAGTGCCTACGATGGTTGGTACATGACACTTGACAATAAATTTTGCAAAATAAATAAGGCAATAAAATAATGGATGGATGGATCATAGACAATGGGGGCTTTGCTAATGGGTCTTGTGCATAATTCCTTACCAATGAATTTTCTATTCATATCTTCAAAAGCAAAACATTTAAAATTACTCAGAGAATGAACTTAAAATAAGTAAATGATCTTAATGACATACTGGGATTGTTACTAAATTTTGAAGAATGACACCCATTGACACTTAATAACTTGTTCCTGAGGTTGGTCAAACTGTAACTCAGCCTTCAGGCATCAAACCTGTTAGTGTCTCACAGCTGTTTTTATTAAATGCATCAACCTACCTAATCTAAGTAAATAATTCATTATATATCCTTTACTCTTTCCTCCTAATTTTGGAAGCATCCTCTAGTTGTTAACTTCCTGAAAAACCAACCTGAGCAAGTAAAATGTAATTTGAATCATTTTAGCAATAACACGCACACACACACAACCTGCTCTCAGAAACCGTGCCTTTTACATTATTCTGTAATGTACATATTTTATTACTTAAAGCAGAACAACAAAAAAAAAGAAGCAGATTGGAATTGCTACTCTTCCTGAATTTCTCTGTTGAATACATTTCAGTCTCGTAAGTTTTCAGTTTCAGAAAGTATTTTTCTGGCTTTCTCTTTCATCAGACAGCAGGGCAACTTGTGAATGAGTTGATTTTGAGAGGAAGTTTGTGAATCTTTAGACCTTAATTAATGTTCAGCCTCTGTTAGTTTCCAAATTCCACCTGAAAGGAACACTGAGGAGACGAAGTGGAAGTGATTTTGATTCTCAAAGGTTCTTTTGTCTCTTTCCTGGTAGGAAGTGAAGTTCTATGTAGGAGGTGGGTAGTGCCATCGTAACCTACTTTATTCTGCCTGAATAAGGAGGGTCAATGTATTCTCCTATCAGGGAGGAGGAAATTGCATAGACAACTTCTGGAATGACAATAAAGACGTCCTTGACAGCATGTTGAAAACAGTGGTAAAACTTTCTTTTTTCCCCATAGGGAAAAAAAAGAATCAGTATTGAAATGACAAGTAAGGTAGATGATGGACAAAATGCATTATTCTTGAAGTGTCTCCCAGTTTTTTCTGAAAGAACTATTACATTTCAAAGACAGAATTCAAATGATTTTAATAATAACGTATCAGCTTATCAATAAGACAGTGGAGCTGTTCTTTGAAGCCATGTTTTAAAGATCTCTAATATTAGCTTTGTCTCTAAGCATTCACTGCCATAAAAACAACTGAGAAAAAAAAAAAAAAAAACCTCTTACTTCATGTTCATATAGGAATTTTTAAATAGAGTTTCCAGTTGGTGGACTTTAACTTCAAGAATAATAAATATGGGAGTTTTCAAAATGTTAATGACTATCCTCTTGAAGACAGAGGATGACAGAAGCAACAGAGGATGAGACGGTTGGATGGCATCCTCAACTCAGTGGACATGAGTTTAAGCAAACTCCCGGAGATAGTGAAGGAAAGGGAAACCTGGCATTGAGTCCATGGGGTTGCAAAGAGTTGTACACGACTTAGCAACTGAGCAACAACAATAAATCCTCTTGAAGAGTTTAACCAAACTGAAACTACCTTCATCTGAGCCAGTAATCTTTGGGGCAGCTTAGCAATTCTTTTTTATAATTTGTGGTAACTGCAAATTGCCACAGTGACAGTACAATTGGGCTGGTCTTGATTTTGACTAGCGTGGTTCCACCTGATAAGTTACCATTCTTGTTCTACTATATCAGATAGATATATTGGACTAACCCAAAACAGAGATTCACAATACAAAAGAATATCAAATTAAGGTATCATGATCTTACATTAATAATTTCATAATCCAAAAGGAACAATATGGATGAGCATCTTTTGATAAAAAAGTATTTCTCTTTGGTTTTAACAGCAATGTGTTGAAAATGTGGGAAGTATAAAACAGGAAAAAATTTAAGAAATAGTCACTTTGAAGTTTTTACATCTGGAGACCTACCTCTACACATGACACTTAACAAAATTGAGACTACAAGTTTTCCTCCACTTTTGGTGGCACTTTGTCCTGAATAAACCGACAGTAAGTTGAAAATATCCTGTCAAAATGCATAATATGTGAACCTAATATACATCATAGCTTAGCCTAGACTACCCTAAACATATTCAGAACACTTACATCAGTCAACAGTTAGGCAAAACCATCTAACACAAGCCTATTTTATTAAAAAAAAGTGTTGAATATCTCATGTAATTTATTGAATATTGTATTAAAAGTGGAAAGCAGAATAGATGTAAGTGAATCCCTTGTTTATCCTTGTGATCACATGGATGCCTAGCATCATGAAAGAGGAGAGAATATGGTACCATGTATCACAAGACCTGGAAAAGGTCAGAATTCAAAATTAAAAGAACAGTTTCTACTGAATGTGCATTGATTTCACATCTTCATAAGGTCAGAAAATCATAAATCAAAGTCCAGATTGTCAGTTGAGATCATCTATACAATGATTGTGACATTTATATCCTTTATTGTTTACAATCTCAACGTGCTAATTAAACATGTAGATGATTTTGAAATTTTGTTTTATAAATAACATTCTTGTGAGCATTTATATATATAAATCTTTGTTGGTAGTTTTTTTTTTTTTTTTTTTCATTATAGATAAAAGTAAGTCAGAATGTTTGAAATGTTTCTGGCTGAATTTCTTTCCAGAAAATGTACCATACCCACTTTGAGGCAATTGTATCTCTGTTCCAAATCTCTGTTTGACTCAAAAAAGATTTCTCTTGTTTTGAAAGTAAGAAGCCTAGAATCTTTATGGACGTAGTAAATGACCTCCATTTATGATAAAGGACTCTTTTTCACACACAATTTCAACATCACGAGTCAAATAAAACCCCTCACTTGTGCTTGGGAAATCCTTAAAGGTAGAAATAGCATAAAAATGATGAAGAGCTGAGTATTCAAATACTAGGATTGGATGCCCAGCCTTACTACTAGCTGTATGTATGTGATCTAAGGGTGTTCAGTTTAGTCTTTACTCCTGTAAAAAGATGTTATCGGACTAGACGATCTTTCAAAATTTTCTCCTAGTTGCAAAAAAAAAAATTTTAAGAATCACCTTCTTTAGGAGTAATGTATGCATGCACAGGTTCTCAGTCCCTTCAGCCATGTCTGATTCTTTGCAACCCCATGGACTTAGTCCACCAGGCTTCTCTGTCCATGGGGATTCTTCAGGTAAGAATATTGGAGTGGGTTGCCAAGCCCTCCTCCAGGGGCCCTTCCTGACTGAGGGGTTGAACCCATGTCTCTAATGGCTCCTGCATTGGTGGATGGGTTCTTTAAACACTAGTGCCACCTGGGAAGCCCTTAGAAAGAAAGAAAGTTAAGTCGCTCAGGCGTATCCGACTCTTTGCGACCCCATAGACTGTAGCCTACCAGGCTCCTCTGTCCATGGGATTTTCCAGGCAATAGTCCTGGAGTGGATTGCCATTTCCTTCTCCAGGGGATCTTCCCAACCCAGGGCTCGAACCCAGGTCTCCTGCATTGTAGACAGATGCTTTACTGTCTGAGCCATGGTAAAGGAAGCCCTTAGGAGTAACATATATACTACTATATATAAAACAGATAAACAGCAAGGACCTACTGTATAGCACAGGGAACTGTATTCATTATTTTGTCATAACATATGTGGGAAAATAGTCTGAAAAAGAATTTTTTAAAAAGTCATCTTTTTTATTTTTATATTTTTTTTAATTTTATTTTATTTTTAAACTTTACAATATTGTATTGGTTTTGCCAAGTATCGAAATGGATCCACCACAGGTATACATGTGTTCCCCATCCTGAACCCTCCTCCCTTCTCCCTCCCCATACCATCCCTCTGGGTCGTCCCAGTGCACCAGCCCCAAACATTCAGTATCGTACATCGAACCTGGACTGGCGACTCGTTCCATATATGATATTATACGTATTTCAATGCCATTCTCCCAAATCATCCCACCCTCTCTCTCTCCCACAGAGTCCAAAAGACTGTTCTATACATCAGTGTCTCTTTGGCTGTCTCATATACAGGGTTATTGTTACCATCTTTCTAAATTCCATATATATGCGTTAGTATACTGTATTGGTGTCACCTCAATCAGTATCAAATTCTCCTGGGACTTCAATGGTAGCCCAGTGGTTAAGACTTTGCCTTCCAATGCAAGTAAAGTGGCCCTGATCGGGGAGATTAGATCCCACATGCCTTGTGGCCAAAATAAAATAAAATATAAAATGGAAACAGCATTGTAACAAATTCAATAAAACTTAAAAAAATGGTTTTTAAAAAAATCAAATTCTCCCTCTTCTCTTCTCCAGTGGCAACTTGTTGTCTGTCCAAACACCTTGATCAACACATACACTGGGGAAAGACAACTTCGAATTAATAATTTATGTGAATTTTAAACTATTTAATAAATATTATCATCATTTTGCCCTCAATTTTTCCGAGCATCAGGGTCTTTTCCAATGAGTTGGCTCTTCCCATAAGTTGGTCAAAGTATTGGAGCTTCAGCATCAGCCCTTCCAATGAATATTCAGGGTTGATTTCCTTTAGGATTGACTGGTTTCATCTCCTTGCTGTCCAAGGGACTCTCAAAAGTCTTCTCCAGCACCACACTTTGAAAGCATCAATTCTTTGGTGCTCAGCCTTCTTTATGGTTCAACTCTCACATCCGTACATGACTACTGGAAAAACCATAGCTTTGACTAGATGAACATTTGTCAACAAAGTGATGTCTCTGCTTTTTAATACGCTGTTTAGGTTCATCATAGCTTTCTTTCAAAGCATAAAGCATCCTTTAATTTCATGGCTGCAGTCACCATCTGCAGTGATTTGGAGCCCAAGAAAATAAAGCCTTTCACCTTTTCTCCAGCTGTTTGCCATGAAGCGATGGGACTGGATGCCATGATCTTAGCTTTTTGAATGTTGAGTTTTAAGTCAGTTTTTTTACTCTATTTCACCCTCATCAAAAGGCTCTTTAGTTCCTCTTAGATTTCTGCCATTAGAATGGTATCATCTACATATCTGAGGTTGTTGATATTTCTCCAGGCAATTTTGATTCCAGTTTGTAATTCATCCAACCCTGCATTTCTTATGATAAAATCTGCATATAAGTTAAATAAGCACCTCATCATTTTTATAAAATTTACTTAGCTGTTTTGAATGTGTTGTTGGTGTTCAGTCGCCAAGTTGTGTCTGACTCTTTGTGACCCTATGGACTGCAGCACGCCAGGCTTCCGTGTTCTATCACCGTCTCTTGGAGTTTGCACAAGTCCATTGAATCAGTGATGCCATCCAACCATCTCATCCTCTGTTGCCCTCTTCTCCTTCTGCCTTCAATCTTTCCCAGCATCAGGATCTTTTCCAATGAGTCAACTGTTTGCAACAAGTGGCCAAAGTATTGAATACAGAACACAGTTTTAGGGAATCTTGTAGATGTTTAAGAATTATTAGACTATTAAGTTTCTACTTCATGTTATAGTGAGAAATTAAAAATAATCACTATTATTTTAATTAAAACCTTACACAGATTACAATGACTACTATTAAAAAAGACAAGAGATAGCAAGTGCTGTTAAAGATGTGGAGAAAAGAGAGCCCTGTACACTGGTGGTGGGTAGGTGAATTCATGCAGCCACTGTGCAGAACAGTTTGGGGGGTCCTCAAGTCATTCAAAATGGAGCTATCATATGATCCCACACCCCACTTTTGAGTGTATATACAAAATTATTGAAATCAAGATCTTGAAGAAATATCTGTACTTTTATGTTCATTGCAGCATGGTTCATAATTTCTGAGTAATGGAAGCAACTGTTGATGTTCATTGACACATGAATAGAACATTAGAATGTATATATGTGTACTTTTAAAGGCTGTGTTTGTGGCAGTATTGCTACAAGTCACTAGATAACCATCCGTTGTTTAGAGGCTAAGTTGTGCCCATCTCTTTGAGACCCCATGGACTGTAACCCTCCAGGCTCTTCTGTCCATGAGATTTCCCAGTCAAGAATACTGGAGTGGGTTGCCATTTTTTTAACAAGGACAAAATTGATCCATAGGGTAAGGTCCATTAATGGGCTGGAGAAGCCCTTATCAACCCACTAATTCATCCATTATGGAAGAAGAGCCTAACTTTCCTCAGTTTCTCAGACAACTCCAAAACCCAAGCAGATAATTTATACTGTTATACATTATTAAGAATGATTGATTTTTCATTACATTTGAATGCAATGATATTTAAATTTTTATTGAAACATAGTTGACTTAGAATATTGTGTTAGTTTCTGGTTTATACCAAAGTGATTCATTTGTATATATAATGTGTATATGTAAATTGTATGTGTATGTATATGTGTGTGTATATATTTATATATATATTATTTTTCAGAATCTATTCCATTACAGGTTATTATAAGTTGTTGAATTTCATTCCCTGGGCCATACATAGATATACACAGCTCCTTGTTTTATATTTGGAGAAGGCAATGGCACCCCACTCCAGTACTTTTGCCTGGAAAATCCCATGGACGGAGGAGCCTGGTAGGCTGCAGTCCACAGGGTCGCTAAGAGTCTGACACGACTGAGCGACTTCACTTTCACTTTTCACTTTCATGCATTAGAGAAGGAAATGGCAACCCACTCCAGTGTTCTTGTCTGGAGAATCCCAGGGACAGGGAAGCCTGGTGGGCTGCCATCTATGGGGTCGCACAGAGTCAGACACGACTGAAGCGACTTAGCAGCAGCAGCAGCAGCAGTGAGTATCTGTCAATCCTAATTTATCTCTCCCTGACCTCTATCCCTTTTGGTAACCGTAAATTTGTTTCCTATGTCTGGAAGTTCATTTTTGTTTTGTAAGTAAATTCATTTGTATCATTTCCTAGATTCTACATATAAGTGATGGAGAAGGCAATGGCACCCCACTCCAGTACTCTTGCCTGGAAAATCCCATGGAGGGAGGAGCCTGGTAGGCTGTAGTCCATGGGGTCGCTAAGAGTCGGACACGACTGAGCGACTTCCCTTTCACTTTTCATTTTCATGCATTGGAGAAGGAAATGGCAACCCACTCCAGTGTTCTTGCCTGGAGAATCCCAGGGACGGGGGAGCCTGTTGGGCTGCCGTCTATGGGGTCGCACAGAGTCGGACATGACTGAAGTGACTTAGCAGCGCATATAAGTGAATTCCTATAATATTTGTCTTTCTCTAACTTAATATGATAATTTCTAGGTTGTTTGCAATGATATTTAATAATTATCAGAGAAATTGGAGTCAAGCCACTCCCATAGAGCACAACACAGAATGAGAAACTAGCTGATAGTGGCGTTTTCTTCAAGAAATAGTAATTAATGATTACACTAGAAAATGCTTTCAGTAAAATGGACACAGGAGCTCCAGGAAAGATTCCTACCAAACTAGTTTGTTTGAGTGGTTCCAGTTTTACAGTTAAGAAATCACCACCTCAGGATACACACTACTTTCTTTCTTTTAACATATTTTAGCCTGATGCATGAATACAAGTTAAATCACTCTGAAAATCTTCGGGTCTGCAGCTCTAGGTATTTGAAAATATTCAAAAGAAGATTTCACAACTTTTAAAGGGCATTATGGTCATTTTTGCTAAATAAAAATGAGTCCTCAAGAAAATACTATTTTGGGGTGACAAAGTGATAATGAAAGAAATGTGCTTAAAATGGACAACAAATATGCTTTCAAACTGAAAAGATTAAATAAAGATATGCCTGTGGATGTGATTGAAACTGGAGAAGTGCTGAAATTCAGAGCTGTGCACAGAACATCTAAACTGGAATAGCTTTAGTGATGCCTGCCAGGAAAATCAAACTTCATTTAAAAATTGTTCTTAGAATTTCTTCATGTCAGTGACATTCTGTGTGTGAGGGCTCCGTTAGCATACAATCTAACAGAAGCTGTGTACAGCTGATTGGAGAAAGAATACCATGATTTACTCTGGTATTTTAAAATGTGCTATCCTTCCCTTGTGTTCTGAATATTTCTGTTCATGGAAATGTGATTTTTTTAACAGGAGCATTTTTTTTATGACATTTTAGATCTCAGCCACTCAACTTGCCTTACTAAGCCCAAGCAAAGGGCTTTTCAAAGAATAAAGTGAAAGGAAAGTGTAGCTCTGGAGTCATGTGACTGGAAGTGGTTTCTAACCTTGACATTTTTCTTTGACAATGAAAGGAAAGAATCAATGAGTCACAATTACTTCCTGAACATGAAGGCAAAAGGAATGAAGGGGGAAAAGTGTCTGTGTGTGGGATTTCACATCCAGCTTGCAGTTTCCTTAATGGTATAGATTTTTATTAGTACTTTTATCATGGTTTTAAGTCTGCACTTACTTTTTATAGTTAGTTTTTTTTTCCCTTATTAGATCAAGTGATGAATTTCACAGAATTTGATCAGTTCTTGGATAATCCTGAATAAGGCGTCTCTCTCTCTTTTTTTGGTAATGTGTTAGTGAATGTTCATTTCCTTACAAAAACCTCAAGAGGTTTTTATGGTGATCTCATTGACCTGTTTTCACACACTCCAAGAGATGAACAATGGGAAAAAAATAACAAGAAAAATTTATGCTATTAGTTGAAATATTACTGAGAAACCAAAAACTCAAAGGTTGTTCATTTATACATTTGTAAGAAATTAAAACTGAACCCTATCCATCCAGGTCAGTGTTCTGCTAAGAGTTTGTTTGAAATAATCTAGTATTACTATCATGAATGTACCACAACTTATTACCTCCCTCAACATGAATAACGTCCCTATAGATAAAATATTTAAGTTTTAGCAGTACAGTAAAGTTACTCATAAAATTGTGGGAGACAATGTGCACAATGTGTGGAGGGGAGAATTTTTTAACCAAGATGGTATACTAGAAACCGTCAGAGAAAAAATAAATATTTTAATATTTAAAGATGTAAAATTTTTATAGGAAAAAAATACCACAAATGCCATAAAGACAAAATTATTTGGAAAAGATATTTGTGATTTAGAGATTAATAAGGGCCTCCTGGGTGCCTCAGTGATAAAGAATCTGCCTGCCAAAACAGGAGACACACGAGATGCTGGTTCCATTCCTGGATTGGGAAGATCTCCTGGAGAAGGAAATGGCAACCCGCTCCAGTAGTCTTGCCTGGAGAATTGCATGGACAGAGAAGCCTGGTGGGTTGCATTCCATGGGTTGCAAAGAGCTGGACATGACTGAGCGACTGAGCATGCACACAGAGGTTAATAACTCTAACAAAGCTCTTACACATTGATGAGAAAGCTCAATTACAAATTGGGCAAAGCAAATGAAGTAGCAATTCACAGAGAAGTAAATCCAAGTGGCCTGCACACATTTGAAAAGATGTTCCAATTTACTTGTTGTCGGAAAAAAATGCAAATTAAATGTTTAAAATAGATCCCTTTATAATCATCATAGTGTCAAAGCTAAAAAGATCTGTAACACCTATACTCAGCCAGGAAGAAATGTGAAGTTAGACTTTTTGAAAAGCAAACTACTGTTATTTGGTGAAACACACACAGAGACACACATTTATTGATGGATAATGCTCGCTATTCTCCAATATCAATTTTTCTCTTTCCTAGGCATGTAGTTAGATTATACCCTTCACCACTCTCCCTCCACAATCTCACTTGATTGAACTCTGGCCAATGGCTGAGCAGTACTAGTAGGTTGTCTGGTCTCTCCTTTTTTTGTAAGAACACTAATCCCATCCAGGAAGCCCCACCCCCACATCTAAATGTAATTACCTCCAGGAATCTGTGTGTGCTTGTATGCTCAGTCACTAAGTCCTGTCAACCCCATGGACTGTAGCCCATCAAGGTCCTCTGTCCATGGGATTCTCCAGGCAAGAATACTGGAGTGGGTTGCTGTGCCCTCCTCCAGGGGATCTTCCTGACCAAACTGACTGATCAAACCCCCGTCTCTGATGTCTCCTGCATTGACAGCCAGATTCTTTACAACTGAGTCACTCAAGGCTATGCTTCTAAATACCCTTGCTTGATAAATTAGGAATTGGACATAGGAATGTTGGGGATGGATCCATAACAGGATCATGAGTTGGGGAGCCAGGAAGAGGGCAAGCCTGAGTCATACTATCCACTCTACAGAAACGGGTACTCCTGTTGACCTAGCAATCCTCTCTTGGGAATCTAAAGAATTGAAAGCACCAGTGTGTATGGAAATATGTACAAGGATAATTATTGCAGAATTGTTCACAGTTAGTAGAGTTAAAAAAAAAAAAAAACTAGGAACAAAGAGAATGACTGTGGATAGGGATATAATTGAAAAAATATGGTAAATTCATACTTTGGAATATCAAGTGGTCCTTAAAATGAAGAGCATCACACTACTTGACCTGAAAGGACTTCCAAGAACTTTTATTGAAGAAGAGCAAGATATGAAAAGTGTACCTATTCTCATGCTATTTTGGTAAACCAGTATGTGTGTGCATGTGCTCGGTCATTCCAACACTTTGTGACCCCATGGACTGCCAGGCTCCTCTGTCTATGGAGTTTTCCCAGCAAGAATACTGGAGTGGGTTGCCATTTCCTACTCCAGGGGATCTTTCTAAACCAAGGATTGAAACTCCATCTCTTACATCCCTTGCATTGGCAGGTGGATTCTTTACTCCTGCGCCACCTGGCCACTTGGAAAACTAATCAAAAGCCTAAAAATCACACATATATGTTTATGTTTGTATAGACAAATATATGTATTCACTTAATTGTGTAAGCATGGAATTATAGGTCTCTATATATACTAAACTGTAAGATGGTTTCCCTGTGTCAGTGTTTGTGGGAGGTTCTGGTAATATTAAAATAAGAGAGAAATTATAAAGAGAACATACTAAAAAGCATACATAGAGTATGCATTATATCATAGTATGTATGCATTTATGTAAAGTTATAATCGATGGATTTCATATATGAAATAAATTGATTACAAAGTTGGGACTATATATATATTTGAAAAATATTTCTATGCTGCCTGAGATCCCCTTCCTGTCTCCCTCATTAGACCTCTATTTTTAGTAAAAGAGATTTGTATATGAAACTATTTCTTGGCATTAGAATATTATTTCTTTAATCACTGATTTATTCAAATTACCCTTTGCTGTTGTTCAGTCACTCAGTAATGTCTGACTCCTTGAGAACCCGTAGACTACAGCACACCAGGCTTCCCTGACCATCACCAACTCCCAGAGTTTGCTCAAACTCATGTTCATCAATTCCAGGATACCATCCAACCATCTCACCCTCTGTCATCCCCTTTTCCTCCTGCCTTCTGTTTTTCCCACCATCAGAATCTTTTGGCATCTGGTGGTCAAAGTATTGAAGCTTCAGCTTCAGCATCAGCCTTCCAATGAATATTTAGGGTTGATTTCCTTTAGGATTGACCGGTTTTATCTCCTCACAGTCCAAGGGACTCTTCTGCAACACCACAGTTCAAAGCATCACTTATTCGGTGCTCAGCCTTCTTTATAGTCCAGCTCGTCCATCTGTACATGACTACTGGAAAAACCATAGCTTTGTCTCTATGGACCTTTGTCAGCAGAGTAATGTCTCTGCTTTTCAATACACTGTCTAGGCTCATCATACCTTTTCTTCCAAGGAGCAAGCGTCTTTTCATTTCAAGGCTACAGTCACCATCTGCAGTGATTTTGGAGCCCAGAAAATAAGTCCTGTCAGTTTCCATTTTTTCTGCTACTAATTGCCATGAAGTGATGGGACCGGACGCCATGATATTTGTTTTTTGAATGTTGAATTGTAAGCCAGGTTTTTCACTATCCTCTTTCACTTTCATCAGGAGGCTCGTTAGTTCTTCTTTGCTTTCTGCCATAAGAGTGTTGTCATCTGCATATCTGAGGTTGTCGACATTTATCCTGGCAATCTTGATTCCAGCTTGTGATTCATCCAGCCCAGCATTTCCCATAAAGTACTCTGCATATAAGTTAAATAAGCAGGGTGACAATATACAGCCTCAATGTACTCCTTTCCTAATTTTGAACCAGTCTGTTGTTCTATGTCTGGTTCTAACTGTTGCTTCTTGACCTGCATACAGGTTTCTCGGGAGGCAGGAAAGGTGGTCTGGTATTCCTAGCTCTTCAAGAATTTTCCACAGTTTTTTTGTGATCTACACTGTCAAAGGCTTTGGCATAGTCAGTGAAGCAGAAGTAGATGTTTTTTCTGGAATTCTCTTGCTCTTTCTATGACCCTACGGATGTTGGCGATTTGATCTCTGGTTCCTCTGCCTTTTTAAAATCCAGCTTGCACATCTGGAAGTTTTTGGTTCATGTACTGTTGAAGCCTAGCATGGAAGATTTTGAGCATGACCTTGCTAGCATTTGAAATGGGTGCAATTGTGAGGTACTTTAAATATTCTTTGGCTTTACCCTTGTTCGGTATTGGTATGAAAACTGAACTTTTCCAGTCCTGTGACCACTGCTGAGTTTTCCAAATTACCCTTATGCAAACATAAATGAGAAGAACTAGTAGAAAAAGTAATACCAATACACAAGTAGTACATTACAAAGAGTTTTATACACTTCCCGTGTTCTCAGCTGAAGGAGTTAAGTGAGAATATTTGACATTAGTTTTGTGAAAGATATTCTTCATCTCAAAAGAAACCTGACTAAGTAAGCATTTGCCAAGAACAGGTGCAATTCTGCCATATACAAATTATCCACCAAGAGAAAGAGCTAAGGACTTAAATGGGAATGATTTTTTTTTTTTTGGTTTGGCTTGGCTTGTTTCATTTGGGCACATGCCCAGACAGTGTGGGTCAAAGGTTTAATGAACTTCTGATGCAACTTTGGTTGAATGGATTACTTGGGACACTGAAGTGTCCTTCGGTTTTTGTTTTTGTTTTGTGTTTTTAAATCAGCAACTGCTGCACAGTTAAACAAGTTTCCTTTAACAAATGAGAGGGAAGGTGACCTTGTTAACCCCAGACTTCACAGGGAACACCAAAAGCCCAAAAGCAGTATAACAGTGAGATGAGACCAAAGTATGAACAGAAACTAAGGATGGTGGCTCATTTGTCACCAGTGGCCTAGTTAATGTTTTCCTTTCTATTAAATCTTGTAAACCATTAAAGCTAGAACTAAACCACATGCCTGTCCTAATCCTTTTTATTTTTCACCTTGATTCTCTCTTCCAAAACTTATAGGGTTGTCTCAGTCAATACAGACTACTATATCAAAAATATCGTAGACTGGGTGGCTTAAATAATAAACATTTAGTTCTCACTGTTCTGGAGTATAGGAAGTCTAAGATCAAGGTATTTTCAGATTCATTGTCTGGTGAAGATCTGCTTCCAGATTTGCAGGCAACTATCTTCTCATTGTATGCTCACATGACTTAGAGGGTGAGCTTCAAAATCTTCCTCTTTTTATGAAGACAGCTTCTGGCTCAGATGGTTAAGAATCTGCCTGCAATGTGAGAAACCCAGGTTAGATCCCTGGGTCAGGAAGATCCCGTGGAGAAGGAAATGGCAACCCACTCCAGTATTCTTGTCTGAAAAATCCCATGGATGGAGGAGACTGGTGGGCTACAGTCCATGGGGTTGCAAAAAGCCAGATAGTACTGAGTGATTTTCAATCCTATGATGGGGGCTCCACCCACACGACCTCATCTAAACATAATTACCTCCCAAAGGCCCCACCGCCTAATATCATACCATTGGAAGTTAGAGTTTCAACATATGAATCTGGGGAGGAAGAGTGGGGACACAAACATGCAGTTCATAACAAGGGCTATGTTTGGTTTGGCTCTTTTAATATTGTTTGGGAATTTGATTTTGCAGAAAAATTTCTACCCTTTTTATTATTTTTTTTTAACCACAAGTAAATAAAGTGTTGAAATTAATTTGACTACTGATCCTTTTGAGGTTGAAGATGTGATTATTAACCAGTCTTCTATGGTGAAACCAGATGAATGTTTGAAATCTATTTATTTTTTAAAATGTATAGATCATAATACCTATCCTTCAGAGATGCTGTAAGCTTGTAAATTATTCAGTAATGTGCCTGCCCCATTATTGGTGATTACAGGTTCCAAATTGGGAAAGGACTATGTCAAGGCTGTATATGGTCACCCTGCTCATTTAACTTACACACAGAGGACATCATGCAAAATACTGGGCTGGATGAAACACAAGCTGGAAGCAAGATTGCTGGGAGAAATATCAATAACCTCAGATATGCAGATGACACCACCCTTATGGCAGAAAGTGAAGAAGAACTAAAGAGCCTCTTGATGAAAGTGAAAGAGGAGAGTGAAAAAGTTGGCTTAAAGCTCAACATTCAGAAAACTAAGATCATGGCATCTGGTCCCACCCCTTCATGGCAAATAGATGGGAAAACAGTGGAAACAGTGTCAGACTTTATTTTTCGGGCTCCAAAATCACTGCAGATGGTGAGTACAGCCATGAAATTAAAAGATGGAAGAAAAGCTTGGAAGAAAAGCTATGACCAACCTAGACAACATATAAAAAGCAGATACATTACTTTGCTAACAAAGGTCTGTCTAGTCAAAGCTATGGTTTTTCCAGTAGTCATGTATGGATATGAGAGTTGGAGTATAAAGAAAGCTGAGTGCCAAAGAATGATGCTTTTGAACTGTGGTATTGGAGAAGACTCTTGAGAGTCCCTTGGACTGCAAGGAGATCCAACCAGTCCACCCTAAAGGAGATCAGTCCTGAGTGTTCTTTGAAAGGACTTATGTTGAAGCTGAAACTCTTATATTTTGGCCACCTGATGGGAAGGGTTGACTCTTTGGAAAAGACTCTGATGCTGGGAAAGATTGAAGGCAGGAGGAGAAGGACGACAGAGGATGAGATGGTTGGATGGCATCACTGACTCCACGGACCTGAGTTTGAGTGCACTCCGGGAGTTGGTGATGGACAGGGAAGCCTGACATGTTGCAGTCCATGGTTTCTCAAAGAGTCGGACATGACTGAGTGACCAAACTGAACTGGTAAGTATTAGTGGAATGCCATTTGTACCTCTGCAATCTTGGTCAAGTTTCTTCTTAAGTCTTAATGTTCTCATATATGAAAGAATTTATGTTCTCATAAATTCTTTCTTAATAAATCATTGTGAGGAATCTGTTAAGATATATGAAAATACAAGTAATTTTGCATCTCAACAATTAAGGATGGTAAAAAGAACATTCTGGTAATGCGTCATCTCATTTTTTTTTCCACTTTAGCTATCAGAATCTTGAGTGAAATTTATCACTTGTCAGTAAAAAAAAATGTGTTCTTCATTTTAGCATGTACTTTATGACTCATTTCTGGCTTAACATTCCCATCCCTCTTTTTTCCCTTCAATCATTACACTTTTCATTTCCACTATCATATGAATTATGTATATCCTTGAAAAACATTTAAAATTATTCCTGGGTAAACAAACCTGTATACCTACTTTCTCAATTACCACATTAGTCATAGACAGATACACTTAGGTCTAGATATTACCCATCCTCTAATTATATTTTTCAAAATATGTTTGGCAAGTTGTTAATATCTCTCACCTAAAAATAAAGCTCCAAATTTTCAAAAGCTGGTAAAATATCTGATTAAACAGAATCAGTTTCTTAACTATGAGCCTTTATGTGTCACCATGAATGATGTATACTATACTCTGGAATGATGTACTCTGGGACACAGAGTACAGCATTTCTCAAAATTAGTTTTGGTAACTCAGAATTAAATAGAAAAATAAAAAATAAAACAACACAGGGATTAGTTGAGAGCAATTAACCTACACAGGTTACTTATTCTTTTCAAAGAATGCTATGAGGATGAGCACTGGATCACTGTGTTTTGGGTTTTGACAGAATGTAAAGCAGTCACACTCTGCTTCTGAAACAAAGTTCTGCACAGGGAAAGCACCTATGTCAAGCCATCACCTTTTCCTCATCAAATTACATGCTAGATTTTGAAGTCACCAAAAGGATGGATAAAATAAGAAAGCAGACAATAATAAGTCTTTTAAGGATATGGAAAACTTATATTGCTGGTAGAAAGATAAAACTGTGCAGCCTCTTTGGAAAATAGCTTGGTATTTCTTCAAAAATTAAACACAGAATTAACAAACATGCCAACAATTCTACTCCTAGATACATACTCCAAGAAAATGTATGTCCCCACTAGACCTTATATGCAAATATTGATCGCAGATTTCTTATCCAAAAAAGTGGAAAAACACAAATTTTCATTAACTGATGATTATATAAACAAATATGGTATAGCTATACAATGGAATGTTATTCAACCATAAAAAGTACTTACACATGCTACAACATGGGGACACCTTAAACACATGCTAAGTGAAGGACGTCAGTCACCAATGATCACATATTGTGGTCACAATTGTGTCACTTACTGGAAAGGTCTAGATTAGGCAAATTTACAGAAAGAAAAATTAGATTAATGGTTACCAGTACCTGCTGAAAAGGGGAATGGGGAATGCTAATGGGTACAGGGTTTGTTTTGGGATCATGAAAATGTTCTGAATTTAGGTGATGGTGATGGTTTCACAACTCTTAGAACTGAGTGAAACAAATGATAAATTATATACTTTAAAACAGTAATTTTTAAATTGTGCTAAACGTGCATAAAGTGTTTACCATCCGAGCACTGTACGTTCATAGTCAATACTTCAACGTTACTGTCCAGCGGTCACTGAAACGTTCTTCATCTTGCAAAACGGAAACTCTATATCCATTAAACAATAATCTCTCATTCTTCCTCTCTTTAGAAGCTACAATGCTACTTTATGAATTTGACTACTTTATAGGTCCTCATATAAGTAGAATCATGCAATACTTGTCCTTTTGTGACTGGTTAGTCACTTAATGTCTTCAAGGTTGAATTTTATGATATATGGATTGTACTTACTGTTATTAAAAACATATGTGTAAGATATATATATATAATTAGAGATTCTTAATTCTAATTATATATATATTATTATTATATATATAATCTATAATTCTAATTATATATATTATTCTATATATATTTTAATTATATATATATTATTCTTATATATTCTATAATTCTAATTATATATTCTAGTTCTAATTATATATATAATTCTATATATATATTAGATAGATATAGATATATATTAGATAGATCTAATATATATATATATTAGATATATATATCAGAGGAGGCAATGGCACCCCACTCCAGTACTCATGCCTGGAAAATCCCATGGATGGAGGAGCCTGGTAGGCTGCAGTCCATGGGGTCACTAAGAGTCAGACATGACTGAGCGACTTCACTTTCACTTTTCACTTTCACACACTGGAGAAGGAAATGGCAACCCACTCCAGTGTTCTTGCCTGGAGAATCCCAGGGATGGGGGAGCTTGGTGGGCTGCCGTCTATGGGGTCGCACAGAGTCGGATACGACTGAAGCAACTTAGCAGCAGCAGCAGCAGATATATATATCTCTAATATATTCTAATTCTAATTATACATTTATAATTAGAGACCTTAGCTTTTTGCTAAGCTCTTCGTTCCTCTATAATTAGAGATCTTAGCTATATTATTTTGCTATGATATATAATATTATATTATATATAATATATATATATTATATATATATAATTAGAAATTCAGAAAAAGAAGTGACAAGAAAGGAGCAGAATTATAACCCTTAAGGATAAAAAAAGGTACAACTGACAGATTCAAAAAGCTAAGATAACCCAGTCCAAGATAAACAGACAAAAAAACCTACCTAACCCCATTGGAGTAAACTTCTGAAGACCAAAGATGGGAACAAAATCTAAGTAGCCATTGGGGAAAAGACACATTACCTTCAAAGTAGCAACAAGACTGATAACTGACTTTTCAATGGAAATAATAACCAACGAGGATACTTTAACTGGAATGGCACTTTAAGTGCAGAGAGAAAAGCTCTTGAGTATCTTTTTAAAAATGAAAGTAAAGAGATTTCCCCGAATTAAAAGAAATGAGGACAATCTCAGAGATCTCCAGGACAATATTAAACGCTACAACATTCGAATCATAGGGGTTCCAGAAGAAGAAGACAAAAAGAAAGACCATGAGAAAATACTTGAGGAGATAATAGTTGAAAACTTCCCTAAAATGGGGAAGGAAATAATCACCCAAGTCCAAGAAACCCAGAGAGTCCCAAACAGGATAAACCCAAGGAGAAACACCCCAAGACACATATTAATCAAATTAACAAAGATCAAACACAAAGAACAAATATTAAAAGCAGCAAGGGAAAAACAACAAATAACACACAAGGAATTCCCATAAGGATAACAGCTGATCTTTCAATAGAAACTCTTCAAGCCAGGAGGGAATGGCAAGACATACTTAAAATGATGAAAGAAAATAACCTACAGCCCAGATTATTGTACCCAGCAAGGATCTCATTCAAGTATGAAGGAGAAATCAAAAGCTTTTCAGACAAGCAAAAGCTGAGAGAATTCTGCACCACCAAACCAGCTCTCCAACAAATACTAAAGGATATTCTCTAGACAGGAAACACAAAAATGGTGTATAAACTCGAACCCAAAACAATAAAGTAAATGGCAACGGGATCATATTTATTAGTAATTACCTTAAACGTAAATGGGTTGAATGCCCCAACCAAAAGACAAAGACTGGCTGAATGGATACAAAAACAAGACCCTACATATGTTGTCTACAAGAGACCCACCTCAAAACAGGGGACACATACAGACTGAAAGTGAAGGGCTGGAAAAAGATTTTCCATGCAAATTGGGACCAAAAGAAAGCAGGAGTCACAATACTCATATCAGATAAATTAGACTTTAAAACAAAGGCTGTGAAAAGAGACAAAGAAGGTCACTACATAATGATCAAAGGATCAATCCAAGAAGAAGATATAACAATTATAAATATATATCCACCCAACATGGGAGCACCGCAGAATGTAAGACAAATCCTAACAAGTATGAAAGGAGAAATTAACAATAACACAATAATAGTGGGAGACTTTAATACCCCACTCATACTTATGGATAGATCAACTAAACAGAAAATTAACAAGGAAAAAAAAAAAAAAACATGTATCTATAAAGTTCACTAAAGCAAAGCACAGTAAAATAAAGTATGGCAATAAAAGGCGTTAAATTTATCAAATAAAAAAAAAAAAAGTGCTGAAAAATTAAAAAAAAAAAAAAAAAAAAAAGGTTTCCCTCAAAGTCCAGTGGTTAAGAATCTGCCTGACAATGCAAGAGACATGGGTTCAGTCCCTGATCCAGGAAGATCCCACATGCTGTAGAGGAACCAAGCCCAAGCACCACAACTACTGAGCTTGTGCCCTAGAGCCCATGGTCTGCAACGAGAAGCCACAGCAATGAGAAGCCCATGCACCACAGCTAGAGAGTACTCCCTGTTCTCCGCAACTAGAGAAGGCCTTCACCCAGCAAGGAAGACCTGGCAAAGCCAAAATAAATGAATAAACAATTTTTGAAAAATTAAAGACATTTTCAGACAAACAAAACAAAATTTTCAATAGCATGCCTATACTAAAACACACTAAAAAAAAAAAAATTAGAATCCACAGAAAGAATAAAAATGATCCTGGATACATTGTATTGCAAAAGGGGATGAATGAACACTAGAAGCGATAAATATGTGAGTAACTAAAGTTAATATTGATTGTTCAAAACAACAATAATAATGTTTTGTGATATTTTAAATGTATGCACAGCAAAATGCAAGAGAATAATGATGCAGAACATAGGAGAGGAAGAACAGACTAAAAAGTCATAAATTTCAGGTAGTAAATTAGTAAAAGTAATAATCTGTATTACAACTACATGGCTACATGCTGTAATCTCTAGGTAACCAGGGAAAGTGAAGCGAAAGTGAAATCGCTCAGTCGTGTCCAACTCTTTGCAACCCCATGGACTGTAGCCTACCATGCTCCTCTGTGGGATTTTCCAGGCAGGAGTACCAGAGTGGGTTGCCATTTCCTTCTCCAGAGGATCTTCCCAATCCAGGGATTGAACCCAGGTCTCCCACATTATAGGCAGACGCTTTACCATCTGAGCCACCAGGGAAGTCAACCTGGAAAAAGAAAATATAAATAATAATAAACAGATAACTAACCATAATGTATAACTAGCAAATTAATAGATGGAAATAAAGATTATAAGATTTCTGTTAATTAATCCAAAGGGAGAGGAAATAATATATAGGGATGAACCATAAATGTAGCTTAAAAGTAGTAAGATGGTAGACAAAAACCTAACGATGTAAGTAGGGAATTACATTAAATGTAAGTAGCATGTTTGCATCAAGCAAGATAGAGAATATTAGAGAATATCTGATATTGAATGATATTAGAAAAAAAGGTGCTCTCAGAATTTCAGACTACCAAGGGAAATTGGAGCAATTAGAGAGACTCTAAGGGGAGTGGAGATATTGGGACTCAAAGTCCATGGGGTGGCAGGGAGTCACCTGAATGGCAACAAAAGGTAATTTGAGGGACTGGTGTGTATCAGTACTCATAAATGATCAATTCCTTAATTTGTGCCAGGATTCACAAATAAGAAGGCTCATATTTATCCAAAAGTATCAGGTCTCAAATCAACACCAAAAAGTAATGTGTGGCAAGGGTCTTATCTGTCTTACTTATGGTCAATTATATAAATGATTTTTCTTTGGTACTTTTATTGTATTATTGATCACTCTTTCTAATACTTAATATTATGAAATGTCAATATCAAGTAAACATAGTTTTCACAAGTCATTTCTGTATATGTGTATATATATATTTATTATATATTACATATAACTTACAATAAATATGCTTGCAAGTATATATTATCGTATATAATAAAAGTATAAGTAGGTAAGTAAGTATGTTTTAGTTGCTCAACAATACCCTACTCTTTGCGATCCATGGACTGCAGTCCACCAGGCTCCTCTGTCCATGAGATTTTCCAGGCAAGGATATTGAACTGGGTTGACATTTCCTTCTCCAGGGGATCTTTCCAACCCAGGGATTGAACCTAGGTCTCCTGCATTGCAGGCAGATTCTTTACTGACTGAGCTACAAGGGAAGCTCAAATAAAAGTATAGCTTGTTAAAATATTACATACATTAATGTGTATGCTATATATTATATAGACTGTATTGAATATACAGACAAACCTCATTCTATTGCACTTCATTTTATTGCACTTTGCACATATAGTGACTTTTTACAAAAGAAAGCATATGGTAACCCTACATTGAGCCAGACTATTGGCGCCATTTTTCTAAGACCATTTGCACAGTTCATGTCTTTGTGTTCAGTTCAGTTCAGTTCAGTCCCTCAGTCGTGTCCAACTCTTTGTGACCCCATGAATCGCAGCACGTCAGGCCTCCCTGTCCATCACCAACTCCTGGAGTTCACTCAGACTCACGTCCGTCGACTCAATGGTGCCATCCAGCCATCTCATCCTCTGTCGTCCACTTCTCCTCTTGCCCCCAATCCCTCCCAGCATCAGAGTCTTTTCCAATGAGTCAACTCTTCGCCTGAGGTGGACGAAGTACTGGAGTTTCAGCTTTAGCATCATTCCTTCCAAAGAACACCCAGGATTAAGCTCCTTTAGAATGAACTGATTGGATCTCCTTGCAGTCCAAGGGACTCTCAAGAGTCTTGTCCAACACCACAGTTCAAAAGCATCAATTCTTCGGCGCTCAGCCTTCTTCACAGTCCAACTCTCACATCCATACATGACTACTGGAAAAACCATAGCCTTGACTAGACGGACCTTTGTTGGCAAAGTAATGTCTCTGCTTTTGAATATGCTATCTAGGTTGGTCATACTTTCCTTCCAAGGAGTAATTGTCTTTTAATTTCATGGCTGCAATCACCATCTGCCGTGATTTTGGAGCCCCAAAAAATAAAGTCTGACACTGTTTCCACTGTTAAACTGTGGAAAATTCTGAAAGAGATGGGAATACCAGACCACTTGACCTGCCTCTTCAGAAACCTATATGCAGGTCAGGAAGCAACAGTTAGAACTGGACATAAAACAACAGACTGGTTCCAAATAGGAAAAGGAGTACATCAAGGCTGTATATTGTCACCCTGCTTGTTTAACTTATATGCAGAGTACATCATGAGAAACGCTGGGCTGGAAGAAGCACAAGCTGGAATCAAGATTGCTGGGAGAAATATCAATCACCTCAGACGTGCAGATGACACCACCCTATTGCACAAAGTGAAGAGGAACTAAAAAGCCTCTTGATGAAAGTGAAAGAGGAGAGTGAAAAAGTTGGCTTAAAGCTCAACATTTAGAAAACTAAGATCATGGCATCTGGTCCCATCACTTCATGGGAAATAGATGGGGAAACAGTAGAAACAGTGTCTTTGTGTTACATTTTTGTAAATCTTATAATATTTCAAACCCGTCACCAGCAAAAAGATTAAGACTCACTGAAGGTTCAGATGATGGTAGCATTTTGTGATTATAAAAATTTTTTAATTAAGATATATACTTTTTAAACATATAATGCTACTTTTTATTTAATAGACAATAGTATAGTATAAAATAATTTTTGTGTGCACTGAAAACCCCCCAAAATTCATGAGAATCATTTTATTGAGATATGTACTTTTTCGTGGTGGTCTGATGCTAAACCTGCAGTATAAATAAAGTTTGCCTTTAATATCATATATTAGAATATATATGTATTATATTAATATATAACATATATTATATATTATAGTATATCATATCTATTCTATATAATATTATATGATATCTATTTTCTTAGGAGATGCCACAGATTCAATTCCTGGGTTGGGAAGATCCCTTGGAGGATGGCATGGCAACCCACTCCAGTATTCTTGCCTTGGAGAATCCCATGGACAGAGGAGCCTGGCAGGCTACAATCCATAGGGTAACATACAATCAGACATGACTGAAGCAACTGAGCATGAGCACATTATATGTATTTATATATGGGGAGAAATAAAATATTTTTATAATATATTGATTCATAATAGCAATAAACTACCTTTTTAATATTACTTGTTTTCTCTTTTTATAACAATTTTATAGAGATATAATTTATAAACCATAAAATCCACCCCTTTAAAGTGTACAAATCAGTGATTTTTCATTTAGTCACAGAATTGTGTAAATAATATCACTATCTAATTTTTGAACATGATCATCCCACCCAAAAGGAACTTATGCCCATTATCAGAATCTTTTTTCTTTTTAAAGAAAACCTCTGAAAGTTTTAGTATAACCACATCATAAAAAATGATTTACTTTTTATTGACACAGTACTTACTGTGATTTTAAAATATGTAGAGTATGATGAAACACACAGAATAACTTATGGTTTGGGAGAATTCATAAGAATCCACAGGAATTCTGATTTCTCTTTCTCACATCCTGAAGATTCATGTCTGTCGGGAATTTGGACATCCTATCCTTGAATAAAGAGGTGGAGCAGAGCTTCCAGTTGACCCATGATGAACAGACACCATGAGTAAGGGGAAAACTTTCTGTTGAACCGTTAAGATTTGTGGTTGCTTGTTATCCAGTTTAACTAAGCCCTCCTGATCACTGTGATCATAAACCATGGTTTATGGTTTATGGCTTTATAAAACATAAAAACAATAGCTCAACTAACAAGAATGAAGGGAGGATAGGAAGTGGGAGGCAATTTTCACAAGCTGAGAAAGGAAGAGATAGAATTTGTTTAAAGATGAAATTGTAGTTGACAATACTGCTGCTAATTTTTAAGTTTTTCATCATTATTAAAAAAAAAAACTCTATCAGCTAATGATTTTTCATAGTAAGCAACAGGAACAAATGCTATTAACGCTTAAGGAAAAAAGGTTAATAGAAAGGTAGTAGCACAGGTCACAAAATCAAAGAGGAAATAAAAACTGGCATCAGAAGGCCAGTAATTAGAAAAGCTTTGGGGAACTAGATAGCTAGATTAATGAACAATTTCTTGGGAGCTCTGCCCTCATTGAATCAGCTTTTAGTATTTCTTACCTCAATATTACTCCATTTATGATTCAAAAATCTGGGAAAATACAGTGATTTCCATCTGCAAAATAAGCATTTATCTCTTTGCCAAGATTTGTTAGGGTATCTTGATTGATTATCCTACTAAGAGTGGATACACCGGGGCTAGACTGTTCTGCAGTTTACAACATTAACAAAAGGAAGAGATTAAAGAGTAAAAGTTTACAGTTCTAACAAGAAAATTCTTTAGTAAGCAAATGCTTCATGGAAAAAAAATTCAACAGACGGATGGATAAAGAAAACACGCTTCATTTATACAATGGAACATTATTCAGTCATAAAAAGGAGTAAAATTGAGTCATCTGTTGAGACATGTACGGACCTAAAGACTCTCATACAGAATGAAGTAAGTCACAAAGAGAAAAAAAATCATATTTAGTAATGCATACGTGTAGAATCTAGAAAAATAATATAATGAACTTATTTACCAAGCAGAAATTTGAAGCACAGATGTAGAGAACAAATGTGTGGATACCAAATGGGAAGCAAGGGGGAGTGGGATGGATTGGGAGATTGGGATTGACAAATATTTAGTTCAGTTCAGTTCAGTTCAGTTCAGTCGCTCAGTCGTGTCCAACTCTTTGTGACCCCATGATTGCAGCACGCCAGACATCCCTGTCCATCACCAACTCCCGGAGTTCACTCAGACTCACGTCCATCGAGTCAGTGATGCAATCCAGCCATCTCATCCTCTGTCGTCCACTTCTCCTCCTGCCCCCAATCCCTCCCAGCATCAGTCTTTTCCAATGAGTCAACTCTTCACATGAGGTGGCCAAAGTACTGGAGTTTCAGCTTTAGCATCATTCCTTCCAAAGAAATCCCAGGGCTGATCTCCCTCAGAATGGACTGGTTGGATCTCTTTGCAGTCCAAGGGACTCTCAAGAGTCTTCTCCAACACCACAGTTCAAAAGCATCAATTCTTCGGCGCTCAGCCTTCTTCGCAGTCCAACTCTCACATCCATACATGACCACTGGAAAAACCATAGCCTTGACTAGACAGACCTTTGTTGGAAAAGTAATGTCTCTGATTTTGAATATGCTATCTAGGTTGGTGATACTTTCCTTCCAAGAAGTAAGCGTCTTTTAATTTCATGGCTGCAGTCACCATCTGCAGTGATTTTGGAGCCCAGAAAAATAAAGTCTGACACTGTTTCCACTGTTTCCCCATCTATTTGACATGAAGTGATGGGACCGGATGTCATAATCTTAGTTTTCTGAATGTTGAGCTTTAAGCGAACTTTTTCACTCTCCTCTTTCACTTTCATCAAGAGGCTTTTGAGTTCCTCTTCACTTTCTGCCATAAGGGTGGTGTCATCTGTATATCTGAGATTATTGATATTTCTCCCGACAATCTTGATTCCAGCTTGTGTTTCTTGCAGTCCAGCATTTCTCATGATGTACTCTGCATATAAGTTAAATAAGCAGGGTGACAATATACAGCCTTGATGTACTCCTTTTCCTATTTGGAACCAGTCTGTTGTTCCATGTCCAGTTCCAACTGTTGTTTCCTGACCTGCATACAGATTTTTCAAGAGGCAGGTCAGGTGGTCTGGTATTCCCATCTCTTTCAGAATTTTCCACAGTTTATTGTGACCCACACAGTCAAAGGCTTTGGCATAGTCAATAAAGCAGAAATAGATGTATTTCTGGAACTCTCTTGCTTTTTCCATGATCCAGCAGATGTTGGCAATTTGATCTCTGGTTTCCCTGCCTTTTCTAAAACCAGCTTGAACATGTGGAAGTTCTCGGTTCACGTATTGCTGAAGCCTGGCTTGGAGAATTTTGAGCATTACTTTACTAGCATGTGAGATGAGTGCAATTGTGCAGTAGTTTGAGCATTCTTTGGCATTGCCTTTCTTTGGGATTGGAATGAAAACTGCCCTTTTGCAGTCCTGTGGCCACTGCTGAGCTTTCCAAATTTGATGTCATATTGAATGCAGCACTTTCACAGCATCGTCTTTCAGGATTTGAAATAGCTCAACTGGAATTCCATCACCTTCACTAGCTTTGTTTGTAGTGATGCTTTCTAAGGCCCACTTGACTTCACATTCCAGGATGTCTGGCTCTAGGTCAGTGATCACACCATTGTGATTATCTGGGTCGTGAAGATCTTTTTTGTACAGTTCTTCTGTGTATTCTTGCCACCTCTTCTTAATATCTTCTGCTTCTGTTAGGTCCATTCCATTTCTGTCCTTTATCGAGCCCATCTTTGCATGAAATGTTCCCTTGGTATCTCTAATTTTCTTGAAGAGATCTCTAGTCTTTCCCATTCTGTTGTTTTCCTCTATTTCATTGCATTGATCACTGAGGAAGGCTTTCTGATCTCTTCTTGCTATTCTTTGGAACTCTGCATTCAGATGCTTATATCTTTCCTTTTCTCCTTTGCTTTTCGCTTCTCTTCTTTTCACAGCTAATTCTAAGGCCTCCCCAGACAGCCATTTTGCTTTTTTGCATTTCTTTTCCATGGGGATGGTCTTTTTTTTTTTTTAAACTTTAAAATGTTGTATTAGTTTTCCAAATATCGAAATGAATCCGCCACAGGTATACATCCCTGTCTCCTGTAGAAGGGAATGGCAAACCACTTCAGTATTCTTGCCTTGAGAACCCCATGAACAGTATGAAAAGGCAAAATGATTGGATACTGAAATAGGAACTCCCCAGATCAGTAGATGCCCAGTATGCTACTGGAGATCAGTGGAGAAATAACTCCAGAAAGAATGAAGGGACGGAGCCAAAGCAAAAACAATACCCAGATGTGGATGCGACTGGTGATAGAAGCAAGGTCCGATGCTGTAAAGAGCAATATTGCATAGGAACCTGGGAAGTCAGGTCCATGAATCAAGGCAAATTGGAAGTGGTCAAACAAGAGATGGCAAGAGTGAATGTTGACATTCTAGGAATTAGCGAACTAAAGTGGACTGGAATGGGTGAATTTAACTCAGATGACCATTATATCTACTACTGCAGGTAGGAATCCCTCAAAAGAAATGGAGTAGCCATCATGGTCAACAAAAGAGTCAGAAATGCAGTACTTGGATGTAATCTCAAAAACGACAGAATGATTTCTGTTCGTTTCCAAGGCAAACCATTCAATATCACAGTAATCCAAGTCTATGCCCCAACCAGTAATGCTGAAGAAGCTGAAGTTGAATGGTTCTATGAAGACCTACAAGACCTTTTAGAACTAACACCCAAAAAAGATGTCCTTTGCATTATAGGGGATGGAATGCAAAAGTAGGAAGTCAAGAAACACCTGGAGTAACACGCAAATTTGGCCTTGGAATACAGAATGAAGCAGAGCAAAGACTAATAGAGTTTTGCCAAGAAAATGCACTCGTCATAACAAACACCCTCTTCCAACAACACAAGAGAAGACTCTACACATGGACATCACCAGATGGTCAACACCAAAATCAGATTGATTATATTCTTTGCAGCCAAAAATGGAGCAGCTCTATACAGTCAACAAAAACAAGACCAGGAGCTGACTGTGGCTCAGATCATGAACTCCTTATTACCAAATTCAAACTTAAATTTAAGAAAGTAGGGAAAACCACTACACCATTCAGGTATGACCTAAATGAAATCCCTTATGATTATACAGTGGAAGTGAGAAATAGATGTAAGGGCCTATATCTGATAGATAGAGTGCCTGATGAACTATGGAATGAGGTTCGTGACATTAAACAGATAACTAATAAGAACAGACTGTATAGCACAGGGATCTCCACTCAATGCTCTGTGACCTAAATGGGGAGGAAATCCAATGAAGAAGGGACATATGTATCAGTTCAGTTCATTCAGTTCAGTTCAGTTCAGTTGCTCAGTCGTGTTGGACTCTTTCCGACCCCATGAATTGCAGCATGTCAGTCCTCCCTGTCCATCACGAACTCCAGGGTTCACTCAAACTCATGTCCATCGAGTCGGTGAGGCCATCCTGCCATCTCATCCTCTGTCATCCCCTTCTCCTTCTGCCCCCAATCCTTCCCAGCATCAGGGTCTTTTCCAATGAGTCAACTCTTCGCATGAGGTGGCCAAAGTACTGGAGTTTCAGCTTTAGCATCATTCCTTCCAAAGAAATCCCAGGGCTGATCTCCTTCAGAATGGACTGGTTGGATCTCCTTGTACTCCAAGGGACTCTCAAGAGTCTTCTCCAACACCACAGTTCAAAAGCATCAATTCTTCAGTGCTCAGCTTTCTTCACAGTCCAACTTTCACATCCATACATGACCACAGGAAAAACCATCGCCTTGACTAGACGGACCTTTGTTGAAAAAGTAATGTCTCTGCTTTTGAATATGCTATCTAGGTTGGTCATAATTTTCCTTCCAAGTAGTAAGTGTCTTTTAATTTCATGGCTGCAGTCACCATCTGCAGTGATTTGGGAGCCCAGAAAAATAAAGTCTGACACTGTTTCCACTGTTTCCCCATCTATTTCCCATGAAGTGATGGGACCAGATGCCGTGATCTTCGTTTTCTGAATGTTGAGCTTTAAGCCAACTTTTTCACTCTCCACTTTCACTTTCATTAAGAGGCTTTTGAGTTCCTCTTCACTTTCTGCCATAAGGGTGGTGTCATTTGCATATTTGAGATTATTGATATTTCTCCCGGCAATCTTGATTCCAGCTTGTGCTTCTTCCAGTCCAGCATTTCTCATGATGTACTCTGCATATAAGTTAAATAAGCAGGGTGACAATATACAGGCTTGATGTACTCCTTTTCCTATTTCGAACTAGTCTGTTGTTCCATGTCCAGTTCCAACTGTTTATTCCTGACCTGCGTATAGGTTTCTCAAGAGGCAGGTCAGGTGGTCTGATATTCCCATCTCTTGAAGAATCTTCCACAGTGTATTGTGATCCATACAGTCAAAGGCTTTGACATAGTCAATAAAGCAGAAATAGATGTACTTCTGGAACTCTCTTGCTTTTTCCATGATCCAGTGGATGTTGACAATTTGATCTCTGGTTCCCCTGCCTTTTCTAAAACCAGCTTGAATATCTGGAAGTTCACGGTTCATGTATTGCTGAAGCCTGGCTTGGAGAATTTTGAGCATTACTTTAATAGCGTGAGATGAGTGCAACTGTGCAATAGTTTCAGCATTCTTTGTCATTGCCTTTCTTTGGGATTGGAATGAAAACTGCCCTTTTGCAGTCCTGTGGCCACTGCTGAGTTTTCCAAATTTGCTGGCATATTGAGTGCAGCACTTTCACAGCATCATCTTTCAGGATCTGGAATAGCTCAACTGGAATTCTATCACCTCCACTAGCTTTGTTCGTAGTGATGCTTTCTAAGGCTCACTTGACTTCACATTTCAGGATGTCTGGCTCTAGGTCAATGATCACACCATCGTGATTATCTGGGTCATGAAGATCTTTTTTTGTATAGTTCTCCTGTGTATTCTTTCCACCTCTTCTTAATATCTTCTGCTTCTGTTAGGTCCATACCATTTCTGTCCTTCATTGAGCCCATCTTTGCATGAAATGTTCCATTGGTATCTTTAATTTTCTTGAAGAGATCTAGTCTTCCCCATTCTGTTGTTTTCCTCTGTTTCATTGCACTGATCGCTGAGGAAGGCTTTCTTATCTCTTCTTGCTATTCTTTGGAACTCTGCATTCAGATGCTCTTATCTTTCCTTTTCTCCTCTGCTTTTCACTTCTCTTCTTTTCACAGCTATTTGTAAGGCCTCCTCAGACAGCCATATTGCTTCTTTGCATTTCTTTTCCATGGCGATGGTCTTGATCCCTGTCTCCTGTACAATGTCACGTATTTAATTTACTTTGCTGTATGACAGAAACTAACAAAAAAATGTAAAGCAACTATACCCCAATTGGAAAAGAATCTCTGTTCAGCAAATCTTTCACTTTCATTTCAATTAATTTTCTTGAAGAAATAGTTTTAAGGCAAATGTTTATGCATAGTATGGTCTCGATTTTTAAATGTATGTATAGTGGAGAAATCTATACTCTTTGTGGGTGATCAGGATCAATACCCATAGTGATAAATTGTGTTGGTAGTATGTATCTTGATGTGATGTGATGTGATGAAAATAATACTTTAAGTCTATGATCATTCTCCCCAAAACCCTTGGCCCTAGTTAAATCAGGAGAAAAGCAGACAAATTTCAATAAAGGGATATGCTACAAAATACCTGTACAGAATTTCGCAAAACCATCAAGGTCATTAAAACAAAGAAAGTCTGAGAAACTGTCACAGCTAAGAAGATCAAAAGGAGATCAGACACCTAAAATGTAGTTTCCTGGATGGGATCCTAAAACAGAAAAAAAAAGGGGGGGGGCATTAGGAAAAAAGACTTAAGGGAATGTGAATAAAGTTAATAGACTATTTTTCTGTAAATATATAAAAAATTCTAAACCTTAAAGCTTATTTTTAAAAGATACTTATTTCAATCACTCTATCATTTTATCTATATTTAGCCATTTAGGATGTCTGAAAATAAGTTCACCAACCTACTCTATACTGAAAATACTCACATAATTATTTTTAGCTCATATTCTTCCTTGACCTATGCACACACACAAATATACACATTATATATTCATGCATGTGTGTGTATGTTGCCAGACAAATATCTTGATCAGGACATGCTTCAGATCTCAACATATCTCTTGGTAAGTAATAAGTTAATGATGCTATGCCAATGTGCTTAGGAGCATACTTTCAATGGCATATTATAATTTATTTAATAAGTATCTGTGAAAAAGTGAAAGTGTTATTTGTTCAGTCATGTCCGACTCTTTGTGACCCCATGGACTGTAGCCCACCAGGATCCTCTGACCATGGGGTTCTCCAGGCAAGCATACTGGAGTGGGCTGCCATTCCCTTCCTCAAGGGATTTTCCCAATCCAAGGATTGAACTCAGGTGTCCTGCATTACAGGCAGATTTTTCATCAGATTTTTCCTGAGCCACCAGGAAAGCCTAATAAATGTTTACAGGGTGGCTTGTACATATCACTCTTGTAGATACTGCAGACTTACCTGTGAAGAAGACATACACATGTGTTGATATAAAAGTTTGCAATCTATTGAGGGAAGCAGACATGAACAAATATTAACACTGTCAGCTGTGAAAGAAACCAAAATTTGTTCTCAACTGTATCTTACATCTAACTTCTTTGCAGTTCTTACCACATATCTCACTTAGGCAGTCATGTATTTATCATTTCAGGTACACTGTGCACATGAAAATGTTTGTGGAAATATCTGTTTCCTTCTTTATTCATTTCATTTGTTGAATAATTAAATGCAGGAGAGGACTGCACTCGTGGCTGTGTCATGTGTATGACACTGTGGGCTAAATGGTCAAGTCAAAAGCATACAGTGAGTTTTGATTCATTTGATTCTAACTTTTGGCATAATTTTAACTCATTATGTCTCAGTAAAAAAGATCTTCATGACCCAGATCATCACGATGGTGTGATCACCAACATAGAGCCAAATATCCTGGAATGTGTAGTCAAGTGGGCCTTAGGAAGCATCACTACGAACAAAGCTAGTGGAGGTGATGGAATTCCAGTTGAGCTATTTTAATTCCTAAAAGATGATGCTGTGAAAGTGCTGCACTCAATATGCCAGCAAATTTGGAAAACTCAGCAGTGGTCACAGGAATGGAAAAGGTCAGTTTGCATTCCAATCCCAAAGAAAAGCAATGCCAAAGAATGTTCAAACTACTGCACAATTGCACTCATCTCACACACTAGTTAAGTAATGCTCAAAATTCTCCAAGCCAGGCTTCAACAGTACCTGGACCATAAACTTCCAGATGTTCAAGCTGGATTTAGAAAAGGCAGAGGAACTAGAGATCAAATTGCCAACATCCACTGGATCATTGAAAAAGCAAGAAAGTCCAGAAAAATATTTACTTCCGCCTTATTGACTATGCCAAAGCCTTTGACTGTGTGGATCACAATAAACTGTGGAAAATTCTGAAAGAGATGGGAATACCAGACCACCTGACCTGCTTCTTGAGAAACCTGTATGCAGGTCAGGAAGCAACAGTTAGAACTGGACATGAAACAACAGACTGGTTCCAAATAGGGGAAGGAGTACATCAAGGCTGTATATTGTCACCCTGCTTATTTAATTTATATGCAGAGTACATCATGAGAAACGCTGGACTGGATGAAGCACAGCTGGAATCATGATTGTTGGGGGAAATATCAATAACCTCAGATATACAGATGATACCACCCTTATGGCAGAAAGTGAAGAAGAACTAAAGAGCCTCTTGATGAAAGTAAAAGAGGAGAGTGATAATGTTGGCTTAAAACTCAACATTCAGAAAACGAAGATCATGGCATCTGGTCCCATCACTTCATGGAAAATAGATGGGGAAACAATGGAAACAGTGTCAGACTTTTTTCCGGGGGCTCCAAAATCACTGCAGATGGTGATTGCAGCCATGAAATTAAAAGACGCTTGCTCCTTGGAAGAAAAGTTATGACCAACCTGGATAGCATATTAAAAAGCAGAGACATTACTTTACCCACAAAAGTCCATCCAGTCAAACCTACGGTTTTTCCAGTGGTCATGTATGGATGTGAGAGTTGGACCATAAAGAAAGCTGAGTTCCGAAGAACTGATGGTTTTGAATTGTGGTGTTGCAGAAGACTCTTGAGAGTCCCTTGGACTTCAAGGAGATCCAACCAGTTCATCCTAAAGAAATCAGTCCTGAATGTTCATTGGAAGGACTGATGCTAAAGCTGCAACCCCAGTACTTTGGCCACCTGATTAGAAGAACTGACTTTTGAAAAGACCCTGATGCTGGGAAAGATTGAAGGCAGGAGAAGGCGACAACAGAGGACATGATGGCTGGATGGCATCACCGACTCCATGGACATGAGTTTGAGTAAACTCTGGGAGTTGGTGATGGACAGGGAGGCCTGGCATGCTGTGGTCCATGGGCTTGCAAAGAATCGGACATGACTGAACGACTGAACTGAATTGATGACTCAGTAACTACTTATGACAACTATGGGGACAACCATCCCCGTTTGCCAAAGACTTTCCTCCACTTAGTTTCAAAAGTCCCATATCCTTGAAAAATCTCAGTCTTGGACAAACCTGGATGGTAGGTCAATCTAGAAAATTATGGAGCATATTTATATCTTTTTCATTAAAAATATCCTTAATAATGAAGTGATTCAGTGGATTTGATCAATACTCATCCTGGAGTAGGAAATGGCAACTCACTCCACAATTCTTGTCTGGGAAATCCCAAGGATAGAGGAAACTGGCAGGCTACAGTCCATGGGGTTGCAAAGAGTCAGACACAGCTTAGCAACTGAGCATACACACATCATTTACCATGTGCATCTCACTGCAGACCTTACTTTGTTAACCCTCACAGTAGCCCTATGATGAAAGTAAGCACAGATTATTAAGACATGGAACTGGATTTCAGTCCCAGGATCGTCCAAAGCTAAGATTAAGTTCTTGGCCACAATGTTTAAATGCAGTGAAACAGTACATCATGTTACTTTTTTCCCAGCTCTCAGAAACTTCCAGATCTACCCCCAAATCAACTACACTTTTTAGGTGCTCCTTCCTTTTAAAAAATACTAGACTTTGTAAATGCAGATCTGCCTTGAGAAATTAGCTTTCTCAGAACAAGTGTGTGAAGCTTCTTCACTTTAGTTGTACTGAAAGTTAATCAATTTGGAGAAAATCTGACCATTGCCTTCTTGGAGGGATTGTTTGTTTGTTTGTGTAGCTTACAATTTGCTTGCCTCTGTGGAATAATTCTGGCTGGAGTCACTTTCTCCAAACATCTGATTTAAACATTTATAGTCCCTCAGATTCCATGGGCTTGGGTTAGCTTTTCCAGACAGGTTAGCAATTTCGAGTTTGGCAAGCACTTTGGCTTTTCAGTCTGTTTTGAGTGAAAATCAATTTACACTCTTTGCAAACATGTGACAGCATAAATCAGGCAATTGAGTTCACTCTTAAAACACAATAGGGGCTTGTTTCATTTTGCCGAGGAGATGGACAGAACACTTTCTACAAGTTTCAAACATATCCCTTGTCATAGCACGGCAACTTGACAAGCATACTGTTCCACAATTCTTAATTCAATAGATGATAAAAACAGAAGTGAGAGGGGTTAGATTATTTGTCAAGGTTAGCAAACAGGAAGGCAGGAATAAAGGCAGGCTCAGAACTCACAGGTTCTAAAACCACTGACCATTCTGGGCTGTTTAATGCCTTTTTGGAGTACCCCTGATACTTGATGCTCACATTTGGCAGCATCCATTGTCCTAACAACAGACTGGTTCCAAATAGGAAAAGGAGTACGTCAAGGCTGTATATTGTCACCCTGCTTATTTAACTTCTATGCAGAGTACATCATGAGAAACGCTGGGCTGGAAGAGGCACAAGCTGGAATCAAGATTGCCAGGAGAAATATCAATAACCTCAGATATGCAGATGACACCACCCTTATGGCAGAAAGTGAAGAGGAACTAAAAAGCCTCTTGATGAAAGTGAGAGATGAGAGTGAAAAAGTTGGCTTAAAGCTCAACATTCAGAAAATGAAGATCACGGCATCTGGTCCCATCACTTCATGGGAAATAGATGGGGAAACAGTGGAAACAGTGTCAGACTTTATTTTTTTGGTCTCCCAAATCACTGCAGATGGTGACTGCAGCCATGAAATTAAAAGACACTTACTCCTTGGAAGAAAAGTTAATGCCAACTTAGATAGCATATTGAAAAGCAGAGACATTACTTTGCCAACAAAGGTCCATCTAGTCAAGGCTATGGTTTTTCCAGTGGTCATGTATGGATGCAAGAGTTGGACTGTGAAGAAAGCTGAGCATCAAAAGAATTGATGCTTGTGAAGTGTGCTGTTGGAGAAGACTCTTGAGAGTCCCTTGGACTACAAGGAGATCCAACCAGTACATTCTAAAGGAGATCAGCCCTGGATGTTCTTTGGAAGGAATCATGCTAAAGCTGAAACTCCAGTACTTTGGCCACCTCATGCGAAGAGTTGACTCAATGGAAAGGACTCTGATGCTGGGAGGGATTAGGGGCAGGAGGAGAAGGGGACGGCAGAGGATGAGATAGCTGGATGGCATCACTGACTCGATGGACTTGAGTCTGAGTGAACTCCGGGAGTTGGTGATGGACAGGGAGGCCTGGCGTGCTGTGATTCATGTGGTCTCAAAGAGTGGACACGACTGAGTGACTGAACTGAACTGAAATGATTTTCCTAACTATGTGTCCCAATGGCTTAAGAGATAAAGATCTGCTTGCAATTCAGGAGATGCAGGAGACACAGGTTTGATCCCTGGGTGGAGGAGATCTCCTGGAGAAGGAAATGGCAACCTACTTCAGTATTCTTGCCTGGAAAACCCCATGGACAGAGGAGCCTGATGGGCTATGGTCCATAGTGTCGAAAAGCGTTGAACATGACTGAGCACACACACACACACACACACATATACATGCAGATTGTCCTAACTAACCTATTCATAAAGTCTTCCCATTCAGATATCTTTTAATTAAAGATGGTCTAAAGAAAGTGGAGCTTTCAATCAAAACTCCAAAACAGTTGGGTGCTATAAAACTACTTTAAAATGGGATAAAGTGGAAAATAAATGAGCTGGTTACAATTACACTACTTAGGTTTTAAAAGGCAAGTAATTCTAGTGATTAAGAAACTATTGATGTAATGTGGTTTTAAAAAAAAGCATAGAGCAAAACGGAGCTGAAATTGAGATTGGATCACTTTTCACATCTGTCCTGGGAACATTAGTAGGAGTATTTTTTTGTTGGGGGGGGATAAGATGAATAAGTTTTATTTATTTTTTAAATTTATTTATTTTAATTGGAGGCTAATTACTTTACAATATTGTAGTGGTTTTTGCCATACATTGACATGAATCAGCCATGGGTTTACATGTGTTCCTCATCCTAAATCCCCCTCCCAGCTCCCTCCTCATCCCATCTCTCTGGGTCATCCCAGTGCACCAGCCCTTAGCACCCTGTCTCATGCATTGAACCTGGACTGGCAATCTGTTTCACATATGATAATATACAGGTTTCAATGCTATTCTCTCAGATCATCCCACCCTCGCATTCTCCCATAGAGTCCAAAAGACTGTTGAGCATATTTTGCTGTTCAGTTCAGTTCAGTTCAGTCGCTCAGTCGTGTCCGACTCTTTGCGACCCCATGAGTTGCAGCACACCAGGCCTCCCTGTCCATCACCATCTCCCGGAGTTCACTCAAACTCAGGTCTATTGAGTCGGTGATGCCATCCAGCCATCTTATCCTGTGTCATCCCCTTGTCCTCCTGCCTGCAACGCCTCCCAGCATCAGAGTCTTTTCCAATGAGTCAGCTCTTTGCATTAGGTGGCCAAAGTACTGGAGTTTCAGCTTCAGCATCATTCCATACAAAGAAATCCCAGGGCTGATCTCCTTTAGAATGGACTGGTGTAAAAAACTAGAAATCACTAAAAATCTAATTTTTTTGTGCTCTCCAATTTTATTTGCAAATTCTTTGTTATCTCTTTGCTCAATATATACATTCTGAAATATTCTCCTATTAGCTTCTCAATACTTTGGAAAGAGATTATTTTCACTTTTCCCCTCAGTTTCTTAGCCTAGTTTTATCAAAGTAGGTCTTGTCTTTTTTCACAACCGTAGACTACATTTCTGGTAGATTTTAATGATTTACTCCAACCCCAAACCTTGGGAAAATCCTGTACGTTTTGTGTTTTATTTTTTCTTTCTGCTTTGTGTTTCAAACTGTCAGAATGCTCAGGATGCAGGATTGTGATATGAGTTTTTCTTTGGGGAAAACTACTTAAAATTTGAGCTAAAGGAGAGAGCCACTTTGTCCACAAACAGGGTCTTCAGCTGAATGTGGACATGTCCATATCTTAACTGATACTGCATCACTGTGACCAAAATGAAAATCATTGACCAAAAGAGAGTAAATCTAATGTTTAGGACTACTCCAGTGACGGGCTGGTGCTGACTTTCCTGCTAGTCCAAATTGTTTTGAGAAACTGGCCGAATTCATCACAAAAAAAATCAATCATTGTGTGGCAGATATGTTGTGGTGACCCCTAATAATTTAGTAGAAATCAAATACATTTACCTATTTATTTTTAATTTTTTCAATTTTGTTATACAATTTTAAAGGCTACTTTCCATTTACAGTTATTACAAAATATTGACCATATTCCCCCTGTTAAAGGACACATCCTTGAGCCTATCTGACACCCAAGAGGTTGTCCTACCTACCCCACCTCGATATTGCTCCTCCCTCCCCCTCCCCCGTAATCAGTGGTTTGTTCTCTGTAGTTGTGGAGTCTGCTTCTTTTTCTATTTCAGGTGTGTTTTTTTTTTTTTTTTTGCATTTTTTTAGATTCCACATATAAGTGATATCATACAGCATTTGCCTTTCTCTATCTGACTTATTTCACCAGCATAATGCCCTCCAAGTCCATCCATGGTGCTGCAGTGGCAAAATTTCATTATTTCTTATGACTGAGTAGTAATCCATTGTTTGTGTGTATATATATATAGGCTTCCCTAGTGGCTCAGATCAGAGAAGGCAATGGCACCCCACTCCAGTACTCTTGCCTGGAAAATCCCATGGACGGAGGAGCCTGGTGGGCTACAGTCCATGGGGTCGCTAAGAGTCAGACACGACTGAGCGACTTCACTTTCACTTTTCAGTTTCATGCATTGGAGAAGGAAACGGCAACCCACTCCAGTGTTCTTGCCTGGAGAATCCCAGGGACGGGGGAGCCTGGTGGGCTGCCATCTGTGGGGTTGCACAGAGTTGGACACAACTGAAGTGACTTAGCAACAGCAGCAGCAGCAGTGGCTCAGATGGTAAAGAATCTGCCTGCAATGCAGGAAACCTGGGTTCCACCCTGGTTTAGGAAGATCCCCTGGAGGAGGGCATGGCAACCCACTTAAGTATTGCCTGGAGAATCCCCATGGCCAGAGGAGCCTGGTGGGCTATAGTCCATGGGGTTGCAAAGAGTCAGACACGACTGAGCGACTAAGCACAGCATCTTTATATATAATCTTTATCCACTTATCTGTCAATGGATATTTAGGTTGCTTCCATATCCTGGCAATTGTAAATAATCCTTCTGTAAACACTGGGCTGCATGGATCTTTCTGAATTAGTGTTTTTGTTTTTATTTTGGATATACACCCTGGAGGGGAACTCTTAAGTCATAAGGCAGCATTTTAAATTAATATCAGGAGCCTATTGACAGAAGAAACTTCATAAAGTACAACAGCATTTAGTTTAGGACAGTGTTTTACTTCCAAACCTCAGACACATTCAGACACTGGTCTATTTGCATATTCATCTCCACCACCACACCCGGATTCTAGTCACTGAGACTTAGTGGAATGAACTCCAAAGCATACAGGTGCTTTTGTAATTTAATCCACGAGTAAACCTTGAATGAGATGGTTGGGAACAGTTTAAAAATATCTCCATGTGTTTTCTAAACCTAGGGTTCCATGGTAGTGGTCATAGGTGAAGTTTATGTCAGCCCTGAAACTTTTGAAAACCATTTCTGTATTTTAAGGTAGCTTTTTGCATTGTAATTCTGTCTTCTCCAAGTTCAAGGCTAGGACTTCACCTTTCTGACCCCTTTGCAGGTGAGACACAGACATACAATCTAGGTCCCAACAATAAGATGGAACCAAAATGATGACTTCCCTATAGCAGAGAGAACCCTGAGGAATAAGGCCTGTGCAGTGTTCATTTTGCTGACCTGTGTAGAAATATATAAGGACGTCCCAGGTGGTTCTAGTGGTAGAAAAACCCCCTGCCAGTGCAGGAGACATTAGAGACACGGAGTCTATCCCTGGGTTGGGAAGATCCCCTGGAGAAGAGCATGGCAACCCATTCCAATAGTTTTACCCAGAGAATCCCATGGACAGAGGAGCCTGGCTGGCTACAGTCCGTAGGGTCGCAAAGAGTCAGACATGACTGAGTGACTTAGCACGCATGTAGAAGAAGATGGCATAGGAGCACAGGACATTGAGCTACCAGATGCAGCAGGGACAGAGGTCCTAGATTAACTTTCCAAGTATCTATGCTCATCTTCCCAGGGAACAGGTACCCTATGTCAGTGGAAGTGGTATTATGCCTGCACTCGTTCCAGTGGTATATTTGGATTTTCTTCCTGATGTAGAGCTTCTGAGTCTAATTTATTGGACCTTAGGCAGATTATGTGAACTCTAGAGTATGACTTAACAAATTTGTTTAGTGTTTAAGCTAGCTGGAATAGATTCCGTTGTTTGCAGTTAAGAACATTTACCAATGTAGAAGAGTTTCCCAGGTGGCTCAGTGGTAAAGAATCCACCTTCCAATGCAGGAGGCACAGAAGATGTGGATTTGAACCCTGGGTCAGGAAGACCCCCTGGAGGAGGAAATGACACCCCACTCCAGTGTTCTTGCCTGGAGACTCCCAGGGACAGAGAAGCCTTGTAGTCCATGGAGTCGCAAAGAGTCTTTCACGACTGAGCACACACACATGCACCAATGCAGAAATTGGGATCAGAAGTGATTGTAAACAATAAAACTTCAAGGAAATAGGAGTCTGTGGATTTACTGTTAGGTTGCATTGGTTTTGCAAACAAAAAACAAGAATAATTCACTTGTTAACAGTGAACGGAGCTGTGGCAGCTCACCATGAAATGTGGCAAAACAATTGAAAAAACTATTCCTGTAGTCACCTGGAATGATGTGTACAGGGAGGGAAAAGGACCATTCCCTACAACACTATCAAAGCCAGGAGGCATGCTGAGGCTTCAGAGTTGGAAGAGTCTTCAAACTGCACTAGAGAATAGAAGGAAAGAGAATGACTATCTCAGACTACTAAACTCCAGGCTCAAGATGTGATCAGACCAAGAGAATGCTCCAAAATCTTTTGACTAATCCATTGGGAAAAGATTATCTTCTAACATTGTTTCTCTTGATATCATAAAGATACTGACCACTAATGATATCATAAATAAACTCATTGATGTTCATAATATTCTCACTCTCAGCTACAACCTTGCAGTAGGAATTATTTTTAAGATACATGTCTGCCTCAGTCTAACAAGAACTAAAAAAGTTTACAAAATTAGACTTTGTTTCAAGATTGCTGTCTTCTTTCCTTTTTTCTTAAAGTCTATTTTTGCAGAAGGTAGACATGCCAAGTTATTTCTTCATTGGCATAAAACTTAATAATATAACAAGAGAAGAAAGCTTTTAATTAAATAGGTGTCTGCTTTGGTGGTGCTTCCCAGGTGACAGAGTGGTAAAGAATCTACCTGCAATGTTAGAGACACAAGAGACATGGGTTTGATCCCTGAGTTGGGAAGATTTCCTACACTAGAAAGTGGTAACCCATTCCAGTATTCTTGCCTGAAAACTCTCATGGACAGAGAAGCCTGGTGAGCTACAGTCCTTGGGGACATAAAGAGTCAGACTCGAGTGAGCAACCAACCACACACACACACACACACACACACCCATTGCTCTGGTAAGTGCCAAATGGTCAAACTGTCTCCTTTTAAAGAAAATACTGGTATGACCTGTTAGTCTCAATTGACAATATGGACTAATTATTGACTTTTTTTTCTACACAGCTTTTTTTTGACTCTTCAAATGAATATTTTTAAAGCCCTAAATGGTTTCTTACTTTTGTGTTTCTGCTTTGTGTCTTTACTTTTAAGGGGGAATGTTTTTACCCTTAATGAAATAACAGAGTCACTTATTAGTGTTTAGGAGGAAGAATGCCAAAAAGTGGCAATGATCTATTCATCTGAACCTGAAGCCTTATGGAGCTCTCAAGTTTCTATACTATTTATAAAATAGTCTACATGATGTAATTTTACATTCTATTTATATCATTATTCTTTATACAACATAAACATAGAGCTCTGTGATGTTATTACATGTCATAAATGTCATCATAAATTGTCTTTACACATCATAAATATCTTAGTTTGTGACATTATTACACCTTCGGGTGTCTCTTTCCATATTTATGGTAATTACATCAAAGTATTTACTATAATTATGTCATTTGATGATATTACAGTAATTACTTCAAAAAATGATAGCCCATGACTAATGAATTAAAATAGCATGGAAATTCACATTAAAAATGACATTAAAATAATGCTAAGGATCTGAGATAACCCACAAGAGCAAGAACATTCATTACTGAGTTTTTAACCTCCAAACTTGGCTCTACAAGCTTTTCTCTTGTTGAAAATTTTATCTTTATTGAGGACTGGGAAATACTTTGTAATGGTGTGGTAACCATCAAGACATTTAAAAAAAAATTGAAACCTAATTCTAACATTACTTTCAGCAAGTTGTTAAAGTCAAAATATAACTTAAAAAAATAACTTACTAACAATCACAGAAGATAATTCAAATCCTCCTCGATCTCTATTCCATTCAGGCCCTCTCAGTCTATTATTTATAGTACATAAAAACAGGCCTATAAAATGCGATTTTTATATGTATATATTCTACGTAACAGGATGGGTGCATATTCACTGATGAGGGATTTGTTTTCGAGCTGGAATTTATATTCATATATCACAAAACATAGAACTAGGAAAACAGAGATGTCATTACGTACACTCTCTGCCTCCAGATAGCTTACCTACTAACTTAACAATGGTTGAAAAATGCCTCTCAGTTTTGAGCAGTCTTCATGGAAAAAGACCCTCCCAGCATCCCAGGAAAGCCTTTTCTGAGGTTACCTTTGTTGTCAAGAACACATTTCCATCTACAGTATGTTTGCTGCATACGAACGAATTCTGGTTCTGAGAGTACATTTGTGGGTCCAATTTGTTCCTAAATTTTGGCTGGCCTGGTGGCTCAGACAGTAAAGAATCTGCCTGCAGTGCAGGAGACCCAGGCTCAATCCCTGTGTTGGTAAGATCCCCTGGAGAAGGGAATAGCTACCCACTTCAGCATTCTTGCCTGGAGAATCCATGGACAGAGGAGCCTGGTGGGCTAGAGTCCATGGAGTCGCAAAGGATTGGGCACTACTAAGCAACTAACACTTTTCAGTTTTCAACAAAGTTAGCCTAGGTACCCAACTAACACAATAGGCTATATACTACTGAACTGTAATAGGTCTATATAAATATATAATAATACTTTTCACACAAATAATACATAAAAACAAACACAAAGAATAAAGAAAACATTTTTAATCTTACAGTACTTTGAATAGTACAGTAGTACAGTCCCACAGCTGACACTTAAGGGCTGGCACTGAGTGAACAGGCAAGAAGAGTTACTGACTGGTGGAGGGTGAGGAGGTGGGAGATAGTAGAGCTGAAGGACCATCGGCAATAGGAGGCAAAGGGCCAGCTGCACTTTCACTCCTGCCCGAGGTTGATGGAAAGTGTAAGCCATCTTCTTCATTCAAAGATAATTGAAGAACAGTGGTCAGGTAAGAAAATGAGGAGCAGTATTCTGATGGATTAGCCAATGAAGAATGCTTTTAAAAGCTGCAAGCTTATTAAAATTTGCAAACCTATGTTTGCTACTCTTTCCTGACCCTATCTTATATATTATCTAAGTGTGTGTGCTTAGTCGCTCAGTTGTGTCCTTATGAAATGTAGCCAGCTGGGCTCCTCTGTCCTTGGGATTTTCCAGGCAAGAATAATGGAGTGGGTAGCCATTCCCTTCTCCAAGGGATCTTCCTGACCCAGGGATCGAACCTGGGTCTCCTGCAATGCAGACAGATTCTTTACCAGGGATAAATGGGAGAAGGAAAACGTGGTAAGTGTAAGCTGAGCCTGACTGGAAGAGGGTTAACCTACAGAGTATTACAGTAAGTTCCCTACATACAAACCCTCAAGTTTCTACTTATAAAGATGTTTGTAAACTTATATAGATAATATATAGGATAGAAAGTGGCAGGAAAGAAAGGTGAACATAGATTTGCCAACTTTAATAAGCTTGCAGTTTTTAAACAGATATGACTGAGAAAGTGACAGCAGAACAAAACTTAAATAATAAGGGAGCCACCGGTGTGTTTGGAGGGAGAACATGCAGGTAGAGAAAAGCTGTAAAAAGGACTTGAGGCAGCCGCCTGCTGTTGCGTTGGAAGGTCAAGGAATCCTGTATGCTATGGGAACAAGGAAGGGAATCAGGAATAGGAGATTGGTCAGTAAGGCGGAGATAGGATTTGCTTTTGGACCTATGAAGTATGAGCTCCTCATTGGCCATCTAAGTAGATATGCAAAATAGTTATTCAAGCCCAGATATGCAAATTTGTGATTCACCAGCATAAAGATGCTATTTAAGGCCAAGACATGGGATGAGGTTGTTTAGGGAGTAGCACAGATGGAATGGAGAGGAGGGATAAGGCCAATGCCCTGGGGAAGGTCGACGGTATTGCTTAGAAAGAACAGGTGGAGCCAGCAAAGATGACTGAAGAAGATTGGCCAGGTTAAAAATATGAGAAGCAATATTTTGATGGATAATTCAGTGAAGAGTGTGTTTAAACAGAGAGAAACTGATGGAGAGTGTCAAATATTTCAGAAAGGCAAGTGCAATGACGATTAAGGTGATCATTAGACACAGTACTAAAATGGAACATTCCCACTCTCTCCCTAGACATCCGCATGCTAATTATCCATCCTTTGCATCCCAATTCAAGGTTCTGCTAAAGAAAAATAATAGTGGGTGTAAAAGGCTTTATATTTCACAAAGCCTTTATATATAAGTCACCTCATTGCATTCTCATAGCAAATTTGCATACAGCAGACAATGAAACCGAAATGTAGAAAGGTTTAAATGACTCATGAAGCCTCAAATCCAAGTCTTTAAACCTAAATTCTTCCAATATAGACACTTCAAAACATGTTTCATTAAAGTTTCTCCTACTCTCCCAATCTTATTGCTCTCTCTCAGATTTCCAAGGTCAGAGATTCTCAAAGTGTGGACCAGTGACCCTGGGGTCCCCACATCCTACAGAGGACCAGTGATGAAATAAAAACTATTTTCATAATCAAATTGTTGACCTTTGTCTCTGTCTTTTCAGGATTATAATGTGGAATTTTCCAGAGGCTTCTTGGCATGTGGAATCTCAACAGAACGAATGCATAAGCAGACATGAGAATCCAGCTGACCTCTATAGAACCAGAAATTAAAGAGATTTGAAAAAAATGTCAAACAGTGTAACTCTTCTTACTTAGTTTTTGTTTTGATAAATGTAGTTTTATTTCCTCAAAATAAATATTACTGTTAGCATGAAATTAATTTTTCCTGTAAATTTAAATCTAAATGAATGAATTCTTTAAAATCTTGCTTTTAGTTTTAATATGGCAAATAGCAGCAAATTGGCTTACATTTAAAGAAAATCCTTTTGGGTCCCTAATAATTTTGATAACCGCTATTTATAGCACTTGAGTCCCATGCCTATCCACTTTGTGTTCTTTTATATAGTAGTGGTTATTTATTTTGGTTTCCTTTAGATTATCTTTATTTATCCTTCCTCAATAATAGTCCTTCATATTGGACTTCATATTTTATTTTTATTTTTGGTGTCCTTGAGAATATTTCTACATGAGGGTGGTAAGCAATTTCTAAATAATGCTTAATGGTTTTTCATAGATTGGTGGATTTCTTAAATATGTTTTCTAGTTAATTTGTTTTTTCTTTAAAAAGCACTTTTGGTTGTAACTTCACTTGAAGATAACTTGAAGAGAGCTTCTTATCTTAGGACTTCAATTATGTAACAAACATTTATTGAGAAATGCTGTACAGAAGGATCCAAGGAAAAAATTGAGGTAGATGAGACATTGTTTTCTCTTTCTGGGCATTTATAATCCAGTAGGAAAGAGAAGACAGGGTATCTCACCATAAGGCACAGTATATTTTTGATTCGACCCATGTACCATGTGCGTGTGCATACTAAGTCACTTCTAAGTCCAACTCTGTGACCCCATGAACTGCAGCCTTCCAGGCTCCTCTGTCCATGTGATTTTCAGGCAAGAATACTGGAGTGGGTAGTCATGCCCTTCTCCAGAGGATCTTCCTGACCCAGGGATTGAGCCCACATCTCTCATGCCTCCTGCATTGGCAGGTGGGTTTTTTTACCACATGCCACCTGAGAAGACCATGTACCATGTACCTAGGTAATTGTGCAACTATTTCCCTCTGAAATTCTGTTTTTCAAAAACTTGATATTTCGTTTATTTTAATTTCCCTATTATCCCTACAAATATGGTGTCTTCAAACTGTTAGGTAGCTAGCTAGAGATGAGAGGTGAGGGATGGTGGAGGTAGAGACTCAGGACCTGTGAACTACCTTAGCCCTCCCAGACAAGGAGGGGCTGACATACAACTTGCAGTCAGTTTATCCCAAGAAGCAGGAAGCCAAAGGGAATGGGAAATTCCCTAAGGCATGCAGGCACAGTTTGAGCCAAGTGCTAATCGGAGCTAATGCTCTACTTCATTATATCATCACTGTAATATAATTTACATGTGGTTTCACCCTGCCCCCATGGGCTTAGCTTAGGGAACTTTGGAAAACAACACAGAACTTTGGGGGAAAGCATGCAGTATAAGTTCAGTTCAGTTTTGTTCAGTCACTCAGTCACGTCCAACTCTTTGTGACCCCATGGACTGCAACACTCCAGGCTTCCCTGTCCATCAGCAACTCCCGGAGTGTGCGCTCAAACTCATATCCATTGAGTCTGTGGTGCCATCCAACCATCTCATCCTCTGTTGTCCCCTTCTCCTCCTGCCTTCAATCTTACCCAGCATCAGGGTCTTTTCCAATGAATCAGTTCTTCGCATCTGGTGGCCAAAGTATTGGAATTTCAGCTTCAGCAACAGTCCTTCCAATGAATATTCAGGACTGATTTCCTTTAGGATGGACTGGTTGGATCTCCTTGCAGTTCAAGGGACTCTCAAGAATCTTCTCCAACACCACAGTTCAAAATCATCATTCTTCAGTACTCAGCTTTCTTTATAGTCCGACTCTCACATCCGTACGTGACTACTGGAAAAACCATAGCTTTGTCACTATGGACATTTGTCAGCAGAGTAATGTCTCTGCTTTTCAATACACTGTCTAGGTTCATCATAGCTTTTCTTCCAAGGAGCATCTTTTAATTTCATGGCTGCAGTCACCATCTGCAGTGATTTTGGAGCTCAAATAATAAAGTCTCTTACTGTTTCCATTTTCCCCATCTATTTGCCATGAAGTGATGGTACCAGATGCCATGATTCAGAAAAATGAATCATTTTTTCATTCTTCTCTTTCACTTTCAACATGAGGCTGTTTAGTTTTTCTTTGCTTTCTGCCATAAGGGTGGTGTCATCTGCATATCTGAGGTTATTGGTATTTCTCCCAGCAATCTTGATCCAGTTTGTGCTTCATCCAGCCAGAGTTTCTCATGATGTACTCTACATTTAAGTTAAATAAGCAGGGTGACACTATATAGCCTTGACATACTCCTTTCCCGATTTGGAACCAATCTAGTGTTCTGTGTTCCAGCAGTGGCATCAGGAATGGAAAAGGTCAGTTTTCATTCAAATCGTGAAGAAGTTCAGTTCAGTTCACTTTTGTTGCTCAGACTCTTTGTGACTCCATGAGTCGCAGCACACCAGGCCTCCCTGTCTATCACTAACTCCAGGACTTTACTCAAACTCATGTCCATCGAGTCAGTGATGCCATCCAGGCATCTCATCCTCTGTCGTCCCCTTTTCCTCCTGCCCCCAATCCCTCCCAGCATCAGAGTCTTTCCCAATGAGTCAACTCTTTGCACGAGGTGGCCAAAGTATTGGAGTTTAAGCTTGAGCATCAGTCCTTCCAATGAACACCCAGAACTGATCTCCTTTATAATGGACTGGTTGGAACTCCTTGCAGTCCAAGACTCTCAAGAGTCTTCTCCAACACCACAGTTCAAAAGCATCAGTTCTTCAGCTCTCAGCTTTGTTCACAGTCCAACTCTCACATCCATATATGACCACTGGAAAAACCATAGCCTTGACTAGATGGACCTGTGTTGGCAAAGGGATGTCTCTGTTTTTTAATATGTTTATCTAGGTTGGTCATAACTTTCCTTCCAGGAGTAAGTGTCTTTTAATTTCATGGCTGCAGTCACCATCTGCAGTGACTTGGGAGCCCCCCAAAATAAAGTCTGACACTGTTTCCTCATTTATTTGCCATGAAGTAATGGGACCAGATGCCATGATCTTAGTTTTCTGAATGTTGAGCTTTAAGCCAACTTTATCACTCCCCTCTTTCACTTTCATCAAGAGGCTTTTGAGTTCCTCTTCACTTTCTGCCATAAGGGTGGTGTCATCTGCATATCTGAGGTGATTGATATTTCTCCTGGCAATCTTGATTCCAGCTTGTGCTTCTTCCAGCCCAGTGTTTCTCATGATGTACTCTGCATACAAGTTAAATAAGCAGGGTGACATTTCCCGATTTGGAACCAGTCTGTTGTTCCATGCCCAGTTCTAACTATTGCTTCCTGACCTGCATACAGATTTCTCAAGAGGCAGGTCAGGTGGTCTGGTATTCCCATCTCTTTCAGAAATTTCCACAGTTTATTGTAATCCACACAGTCAAAGGGTTTGGCATACTCAATGAAGCAGAAATAGATGTTTTTCTGGAACTCTCTTGCTTTTTCCATGATCCAGCAGATGTTGGCAATTTGATCTCTGATTCCTCTGCCTTTTCTAAACTAGCTTGAACATCTGGAAGTTCTCGGTTCACGTATTGCTGAAGCCTGGCTTGGAGAATTTTGAGCATTACTTTACTAGCGTGTGAGATGAGTGCAATTGTGTGGTAGTTTGAGCATTCTTTGGCATTGCCTTTCTTTGGGATTGGAATGAAAACTGACCTTTTCCAGTCCTGTGGCCACTGCTGAGTTTTCCAAATTTGCTGGCATATTGACTACAGCACTGTCACAGCATCATCTTTCAGGATTTGAAGTAGCTCAACTGGAATCCCATCACCTTCACTAGCTTTGTTCAGTGACACTTTCTAAGGCCCACTTGACTTCCCTTGCCAGGATGTCTGACTCTAGGTGAGTGATCACCATCGTGATTATCTGGGTCATGAAGATCTTTTTTGTACAGTTCTTCTGTGTATTCTTTCCACCTCTTCTTAATACCTTCTGATTCTGTTAGGTCCATACCATTTCTGTCCTTTTTCGAGCCCATTTTTGCATGAAATGTTCCCTTGGTATCTCTAATTTTCTTGAAGAGATCTCTAGTCTTTCCCATTCTATTGTTTTCCTCTATTTCTTTGCATTGATCACTGAAGAAGGCTTTCCTATCTCTCCTTGCTATTCTTTGGAACTCTGCATTCAGATGTTTATATCTTTCCTTTTCTCCTTCGCTTTTCACTTCTCTTCTTTTCTCAGCTATTTGTAAGGCCTCCTCAGACAGCCATTTTGATTTTTTGCATTTCTTTTCCATGGGGATGGTCTTGATCCCTATCTCCTGTACAATGTCATGAACCTCTTTCCATAGTTCATCAGGCACTCTTATCTATCAGATCTAGTCCCTTAAATCTATTTCTCATTTCCACTGTATAATCATAAGGGATTTGATTTAGGTCATACCTGAATGGTGTTGTGGTTTTCCCTACTTTCTTCAATTTAAGTTTGAATTTGGCAATAAGGAGTTCATGATCTGAGCCACAGTCAGCTCCTGGTCTTGTTTTTGCTGACTATATAGAGCTTCTCTATCTTTGGCTGCAAAGAATATAATCAGTCTGATTTCTGGTGATGCCTGGTGTAGATGTCTGGACATCTGGTAATGTCCATGTGTAGAGTCTTCTCTTTTGTTGTTGGAAGAGTGTGTTTGCTATGACCAGTGCGTTCTCTTGGCAAAACTCTATTGGCCTTTGCCCTGCTTCATTCTGTACTCCAAGGCCAAATTTGCCTGTTACTCCAGGTGTTTCTTGACTTCCCACTTTTGCATTCCATTCCCTTATAATGAAAAGGATATCTTTTTTGGGTGTTAGGTCTTAAAGGTCTTGTAGGTCTTCATAGAACCGTTCAACTTCAGCTTCTTCAGCATTACTGGTTGGAGCATAGGCTTGGATTACCATGATATTGAATGGTTTGTGATAGTGAATGGTTTGTCTTGGAAACGAACAGAGATCATTCTGTCATTTTTGAGATTGCATCCAAGTACTGCATTTCAGACTCTTTTGTTGACCATAATGGCTACTACATTTCTTCTAAGGGATTCCTTACCACAGTAGTAGATATAATGGTCATCTGAGTTAAATTCACCCATTCCAGTCCATTTTAGTTCACTGATTCCTAGAATGTCAACATTCACTCTTGCCATCTCATGTTTGACCACTTCCAATTTGCCTTGATTCATGGACCTGCCATTCCGCTGTCCTATGCAATATTGCTCTTTACAGCATTGGACTTTACTCCCAACACTAGTCACATCCACAACTGGGTATTGTTTTTGCTTCAGCTCCATCTCTTCCTTCTTTCTGGAGTTATTTCTCCACTGATCTCCAGTAGCATATTGGGCACCTACTGACCTGGGGAGTTCCTCTTTCAGTATCCTATCATTTTGCCTTTTCATACTGTTCATGGGGTTCTCAAGGGAAGAATACTGAAGTGGTTTGCTATTCCCTTCTCCAGTGGACCACATTCTGTCAGACCTCTCCACCATGACCCATCCTTCTTGGGTGCCCCCACACGGCATGGATTAGTTTCATTGAGTTAGACAGGCTGTGATCCTTGTGATCAGATTGGCTAGTTTTCTGTGATCACAGTTTGAGTGTGTCTGCCCTCTGATGCCCTCTCGCAACATCCACTGTCTTACTTGGGTTTCTCTTACCTTGGACGTGGGGTATCTCTTCACAGCTGTTCCAGCAAAGTGTAGCTGCTGCTCCTTACCTTGGACGAGGGCTATCTCTTCACTGGCGCCCTTTCTGGCCTTGAACATGGAGTAGCTCCTCTCGGCCCTCCTGTGCCCGCTCAGCCGCCACTCCTTGGAGGTGGGGTTGCTCCTCTCATCCAATCCCGAAAAAGGCAATGCCAAAGAACGTTCAAACTCCTGCACAATTGCATTCATCTCACAGACTAGAAAAGTAATGCTCAAAATTCTACAGGCCAGGCTTCAACAGTATGTGAACTGTGAACTCCCAGACATTCAAGCTGGATTTAGAAAAGGCAGAGGAACCAGGGATCAAATTGCCAACATCCACTGGATCATCGAAAAAGCAAGAGAGTTCCAAAAAATCATCTACTTCTGCTTTATTGACTATGGCAAAGCCTTTGACTGTGTGGATCACAACAAACTGTCAAAAATTCTTCAAGAGATGGGAATACCAGACCATCCTACCTGCCTCCTGAGAACTCTGTATGCAGGTCAAGAAGCAACAGTTAGAAACGGACATGGAACAACAGACTGGTTTCAAATTGGGAAAGGTGTACATCAAAGCTGTATATTGCACAGTATAATCCATCCCTCAAATACTGAAACCTTGTCACCTGTTCTAAACCCAACCCCTATCCTTAGATTCAAAGCCCTTATAAACGCACTTCCCCTGTATAGCTAGACTGCTTTTACTCCCCAGAGATTAGCCCACTCTCCCCACGACAATATATGTATGCTTGAAAAAACTTGTTTTGAGCTTAAACCTGAAGTGTTAGTCTGCAATTCTTTGCTTATTATCACATGGACCAAGGTTGCTGGTCTTTATCCTTACCTCCTTGCTTCAAAGACTGACATAACTCTAGCCAACCTGGTAACAAGGCCAGCATTTCAGACTGAGACTTCATCAAGACTTCTAACATCATCTAACTGAGAAAGGATTGTCTGCCAGACTGGTCAGTCAGTTACACAATTGTATCTGGCTCTTTGTGACCCCATGGACCATAGCCCGCCAGGCTCCTCTGTATACAGGATTTCCCAGGCAAGAATACTGGAGTGGGTAGCCATTCTATTCTCCAGACTATCTCCCCCAACCAGGGATTGAACCCAGGTTTCCTGTGGTACAGGCAGAGTCTTTACCATTTGAACCACCAGGCCCTGTATAATTTGTCAAGAAAGATATTTTCTGTTATGGTCCCACTTGATGTGTGCATTAAGTGTCATGGAGTCCTCATATTTGGACTATGTGTGGAAAAGAAAGTGCCTAATAAGGGGGAATTTGATACTTTGTCTACCATATTCTTTCTGCACAATTCATACCAAGATCCTATGCAATTTGCCACATGGATTTATATACAGGATGTGAGTTCAAAGATTATAAAGTTATCATTAAAATAACACTTGATTCACCAACTAATTAGCTGAAACAGATTAGTTGGATAATCATGACTGTAAGTTAATAATTACTGTAAGTAAGATTAGTTGGATAATCATGACTGTAAGTAAGTTAATATTTTTCTCTTCCCATTTTTGGGAGAAAGAAAAAAATACAGAAATTCAATCACATATTAAAGTGAACAAAAAAGCTCATGTATAAAGACGGTCTAGTTCTTCCTATCATCCAAATAAAGATTCACTATTATGATCTTTTGTTATGTTATTGAGATAGCTACTTATCTATATGGAAAAATTAGTAAGACTTGAAAGTGAAGTGAAAGTGTTAATTGCTCAATTGTGTCCAGTTCTTTGCAAACACATGGACTGTAGTCCGCCCGGCTCCTTTGTCCATGAAATTCTCCAGGCAAGAATATACTGGAGTGGGTTGCCATGCCATTCTCCAGGGATCTTCCTGACCCAGGGGTCAAACCTGGATCTCCTGCATTGCAGGCAGATTCTTTACCTTCTGAGCCACCAGGAAAGCCCAGTAAAGACTTGAAACTAAAGCAAAAATCAAAACAAAATCAAAACAACAACAACAACAAAATACACCTTATCAGGAAATTTATTTCATCTCAACAAAACACTCTATCCTTTGCTATAATTTTAGTGTCCTGTTATTATATATTATTATGTGACTGCTGTGAGTGAAACAATCATTATAATAGCATTTTCTAGTTTGGAGTTAACAAAACAGGAAAAAAATGCAACAAATTTTTATTATTCTTGTTTCTGCCTCTCTCAAATGAAGGAAAAAATTGAGAAAGTTTTGCAAAAACATGATTTGGTTCAGTATCTAAGTGTTTAATTTTGGCCATGTTATCCAAAATTTTTACCTTAATGCTGCTCCATGGCTTCAAGTCTGTTTCTGCATTAATGCTGCATTTGTAACCATATCTTGGTAGGAGTGTTAGCTTGAAGGGATTAGAAGTAAGATATGGAATCTGGTCTCCTTAGGTCATTTGTTTGTATCCAGCTGAAGTCAGCAGTGGCTAAAATTCATTACCATCTGGCAGTTTTTCCATGGCCTCTGTGACAGAACCTGCGGTTCTAGCCTAGTACATACTAGACAGATGTCCGGGTCATAAAAATCACAACGATTCTTGGCATTGTGTCACCCCCTTGTTGACAGTACCATCACACAGGCGAGAGATCGAAGTGGAATAAAGAATGAGCTGTCTTCATCCCATCCAGTGGTCCATTGGCAAACAGATACTCAGACCTTATGTATTCTGTGTGGGGGAATAATGCTCTTGGCTATAGTCAAAGGGAATGGAAATAATGCTAATGGATACAGCATCTCAGAGCACAACATGATCAGGTATTCTGATTTATCTCCTTGCACCAGTACAAAATTAGATAAACTGGTTAAGCTTTCAAATATTTCCTTTTCAATGGCAAGTGATGTTTCATGTACTTATGTTGTCTTAAGGCTTCCCAGTTATTGGATGAAGTGTGGATAGGTGTGGAAAAAGAAAGTGCCTAATAAGGGAATTTGATACTTTGTCTACCATATTCTTTCTGCACAATTCATACCAAGATCCTATGCAATTTGCCACATGGATTTATATACAGGATGTGAGTTCAAAGATTATAAAGTTATCATTAAAATAACACTTGATTCACCAACTAATTAGCTGAAACAGATTAGTTGGATAATCATGACTGTAAGTTAATAATTACTGTAAGTAAGATTAGTTGGATAATCATGACTGTAAGTAAGTTAATATTTTTCTCTTCCCATTTTTGGGAGAAAGAAAAAAATACAGAAATTCAATCACATATTAAAGTGAACAAAAAAGCTCATGTATAAAGACGGTCTAGTTCTTCCTATCATCCAAATAAAGATTCACTATTATGATCTTTTGTTATGTTATTGAGATAGCTACTTATCTATATGGAAAAATTAGTAAGACTTGAAAGTGAAGTGAAAGTGTTAATTGCTCAATTGTGTCCAGTTCTTTGCAAACACATGGACTGTAGTCCGCCCGGCTCCTTTGTCCATGAAATTCTCCAGGCAAGAATATACTGGAGTGGGTTGCCATGCCATTCTCCAGGGATCTTCCTGACCCAGGGTCAAACCTGGATCTCCTGCATTGCAGGCAGATTCTTTACCTTCTGAGCCACCAGGAAAGCCCAGTAAAGACTTGAAACTAAAGCAAAAATCAAAACAAAATCAAAACAACAACAACAACAAAATACACCTTATCAGGAAATTTATTTCATCTCAACAAAACACTCTATCCTTTGCTATAATTTTAGTGTCCTGTTATTATATATTATTATGTGACTGCTGTGAGTGAAACAATCATTATAATAGCATTTTCTAGTTTGGAGTTAACAAAACAGGAAAAAATGCAACAAATTTTTATTATTCTTGTTTCTGCCTCTCTCAAATGAAGGAAAAAATTGAGAAAGTTTTGCAAAAACATGATTTGTTCAGTATCTAAGTGTTTAATTTTGGCCATGTTATCCAAAATTTTTACCTTAATGCTGCTCCATGGCTTCAAGTCTGTTTCTGCATTAATGCTGCATTTGTAACCATATCTTGGTAGGAGTGTTAGCTTGAAGGGATTAAGAAGATATATGGAATCTGGTCTCCTTAGGTCATTTGTTTGTATCCAGCTGAAGTCAGCAGTGGCTAAAATTCATTACCATCTGGCAGTTTTTCCATGGCCTCTGTGACAGAACCTGCGGTTCTAGCCTAGTACATACTAGACAGATGTCCGGGTCATAAAAATCACAACGATTCTTGGCATTGTGTCACCCCCTTGTTGACAGTACCATCACACAGGCGAGATCATGGAATAAAGAATGAGCTGTCTTCATCCCATCCAGTGGTCCATTGGCAAACAGATACTCAGACCTTATGTATTCTGTGTGGGGGAATAATGCTCTTGGCTATAGTCAAAGGGAATGGAAATAATGCTAATGGATACAGCATCTCAGAGCACAACATGATCAGGTATTCTGATTTATCTCCTTGCACCAGTACAAAATTAGATAAACTGGTTAAGCTTTCAAATATTTCCTTTTCAATGGCAAGTGATGTTTCATGTACTTATGTTGTCTTAAGGCTTCCCAGTTATTGGATGAAGTGTGGATAGCGAGGTACATCTGTAAACTTGAGCGAGCCATACACATTGAATGTCTTTACAAGTCAGTACTGTAAGCCCCCCTTACCTACACATTCCATATCCAAGGAGTCAACCAAGGAAGCTCAGACTGTGTTGTTGTTATTCAGTTGCTAAATTGTGTCCGACTCTCTGTGACCCTGTGGACTGCAGCACGCCAGGCTCCTCTGTTCACCATCTCCCAGAGTTTGCTCAAATTCACGTACGTTGAGTCGGAGATGTTCTAATGGTCTCATCCTCTGCCATCTCCTTCTTTTGCCTTCAGTCTTTCCCAGCATCAGGGTCTTTTCCAATGAATTGGCTTTTTTTTTTTGTTTAACTTTACAATATTGTATTGGTTTTGCCATATATCAACATGAATCTGCCACAGGTATACAAGTGTTCCCCATCCTGAACCCTCCTCCTTCCTCCCTCCTCGTACCATCTGGTGGCCAAAATATAGGAGCTACAGTTTCAGCATCAGTCCCTCCAGTGAGTTTTGGGGGTTGATTTCCTTTAGCAGTGACTGCAGTCCAAGGGCCTCTCAAGAGTCTTCTATAGCACCAGAATTCGAAAGCATCAATACTTCAACTCTAAGACTTCTTTATGGTACAACTCACATCCATATATGACTGCTCAAAAAATCTTAGCTTTCACTATTTGGACTTTTGTCAGCTAAGTGATGTCTCTGCTTTTTAATATGCTGTCTAGGTTTGTCATAGATTTCCTTCCAAGGAGCAAGAATCTTTTAATTTCATGGCTGCAGTCACCAGCCACACTGATTTTGGTGCTCAAGAAAACAAATCGACCACTGTTTCCATTTTTCCCCATCTATTTGCCATGAAGTGATGGGCCCAGATGCCTCGATCTTCGTTTTTTTTTTGAATGTTGAATTTTAGGCCAACTTCTTCCCTCTCCTCTTTCACCTTCATCAAGAGGCACTTTAGTTCCTCTTCCTTTCTGCTATTAAGGCATTAGTTATCTATTTTATATGTATTAGTGTATGTATGTATTTATATGTATATGTCAATTCCAATCTCCTAATTCATCCCACCCCTTTCTTCTCCCCTTGACATCCAAGGTTGTTCTCTACGTCTGTATCTGTTTTTCAAATAAGTTTATGTGTATAATTTTTTCTAGATTCCACATATTAGCAATATTGTACAATAATTTTCTCTTTCTGACTAACTTCACACTGTGTGACAATCTCTAAGTCTATGCATGTCCCTGAAAATGGCATTATGTCATTCTTCTTTTTATGGCTACTAGCACCTCTTCTTGGTAAGACTATTCTTTTCAATTTAATCATCTTGATACCTTTATAAAAATTGCATGAGTGATAAGTTACTTCAGTCATCTTTGATTCTATGTGACCCTATGAACTGAGAGCCCTCCAGGCTGCTCTGTTCATAGGATTCTCCAGGTGGGAATACTGAAATGGGTTGCCATGCCCTCCTCCAGAGAATCATCCTGACCCTGGGATTGAACCCAACTCTACTGTGGCTCCTGCCTTGCAGGCAGATTCTTTACCACCGAGCCACCAGCGAGTTGACAGTAAGTATAAAGATTTATATCTGGACTATCAATTCTGCTCTATTGATCTGTGTTCATCCTTATGCCAATATCATACTGTCTTGATTCCTGTAGCTTTGTATTCGGAGAAGGCAATGGCACCCCACTCCAGTACTTTTGCCTGGAAGATCCCATGGACCGAGAAGCCTGGTAGGCTGCAATCCATGGTGTCGCTAGAGTCGGCCACGACTGAGCGACTTTACTTTCACTTTTCACTTTCATGCATTGGAGAAGGAAATGACAACCCACTCCAGTGTTCTTGCCCGGAGAATCCCAGGGATGGGGAAGCCTGGTGGGCTGCTGTCTATGGGGTCGCACAGAGTCAGACACAACTGAAGCGACTTAGCAGCAGCAGCAGCAGAAGCAGCAGCTTTGTATTAAATTTTAAAATTGGGAAGTTTGAGTCCTTCTATTTTCTTTATATTTCAAGATAGTTTTAATTTTGGTCCTTTGAATAGCAGCATAAAATTTAAGATCAGTTTGTTATTTTTTGCAGAGAATTGAGATAGAAAGGAGAAGGCAATGGCAATCCACTCCAGTACTCTCGCCTGGAAAATCCCATGGATGGAGGAACCTGGTAGGCTGCAGTCCCTGGGGTCGCTAAGAGTCAGACGTGACTGAGCGACTTCACTTTCACTTTTCACTTTCACACACTGGAGAAGGAAATGGCAACCCACTCCAGTGTTCTTGCCTGGAGAATCCCAGGGACAGGGGAGCCTGGTGGGCTTCCGTCTATGGGGTCGCACAGAGTTGGACACGACTAAAGTGATTTAGCAGCAGCAGCAGAGATAGAAAACCATGACAGGAGGCTACAGTGGTAAAGAATCCACCTCCTAATGCAGGAGACATAAAAGACCCAGGTTGGATCCCTGGGTCTTGGAAGAGCCCCTGGAGGAGGAAATGGCAACCCACTCCAGTATACTTTGCTGGAGAATCCCATGGACAGAAGAACCTGATTGGTTATGGTCCCTAGGGTCACAAAGTGTTGAAGAGCACTGAAATGACTTAGCACACATGTATGAAAGAAAAAAAGAAAAAATTGAGACAAATAAGAGGATCTGTATTTGGGATTCATGTTACTCACACTATCTGTAGACATGGTTGATATACACAAGTGAAAGAAGAGTGAGTTGTCACCTTTCTGTTGATGCTTTTCATTGAGATGAGACTATTCCAATTGAAGTAGTAATTGATAAATTTGTCTAATTCTCAAGGTTATCAGTTTTATCATCAGTTCAGTAAAGTCGCTCAGTTCTGTCTGACTCTTTGAGACCCTATGGATTGCAGCACATCAGGCTTCCTTGCCCATCACCAACTCCCAGAGCTTTCTCAAACATATGCCCATCAAGTCAGTGATGCCATCCAACCATCTCATCCTCTATTGTCCCCTTCTCCCCCTGCCTTCAATCATTCCCAGCATCAGGGTCTTTTCCAGTGAGTCAGTTCTTCTCATCTAGTGGCCAAAGTATTGGAGTTTCAGCTTCAGCATCAATCCTTCCAATGAATATTAAGGACTGATATCCTTTAGGATGGACTCATTGGATTTCCTTGCAGTCCAAGGGACTCTCAAGAGTCTTCTCCAACACCACAGTTCAAAAGCATCAATTCTTCAGCGCTCAGCTTTCTTCACAGTCCAAGTCACACATCCATATGTGACTACTGGAAAAACCATAGCTTTGACTAGATGGACCTTTGTTGGCAAAGTAATGTCTCTGCTTTTTAATATGCTGTCTAGGTTGGTCATAGCTTTTCTTCCAAGTAGGAAGCATCTTTTAATTTCATGGCTGTAGTCACCATCTGCAGTGATTCTGGAGCCCAAGAATATAAAGTCTGTTACTGTTTCCATTGTTCCCTTATCTATTTTCCATGATGTGATAGGACCAGATGCCATGATCTTTGTCTTTTGAATGTTGAGTTTTAAGCCAACTTTTTCACTCTCCTCTTTCACTTTCATCAAGCGGCTCTTTAGTTCCTCTTCGCTTTCTGCCATAAGGGTGGTGTCATCTGCATATCTGAGGTTACTGAGTTTTATCATAGGACATAATTTACATAAGGTATGCAAAATCACAAGCAGTACAAGAGATAAAATAATTTAAAGTGGTAATACCACATGTCAGAATAAAACTATTTCTTGTGGGCCTTAACAACATTCCTAGTATGAGTAATTAGAAAGACATGGAATCAGACCTGTCTACCATATATGAGACCAGCTATTTAAAGCACTCTTATGTAATCTTTTATTGCATTGTATTCAGTGACATAATTAGAAGGCAAACAACTTGTTTTTAAAAAATCATAAGTAGATGCATTTTGTATCCAGAAGTTTTGACAGCTGTTACTACAGCTTGCCTGTGATTTTTCCTTTCAATTTCTAATTTGTTGTACAATCTCCATCCTTGATTTAGGTTTGTAAACAGCATATCTGTCTTTCATCTTGAATCCACAATGCCTAATCCAGTGCTCTGTGAAAGCAGGTGATCAATAAATGCTCCTTGAATAAGTGAATGAGACTTAAGGCATTCCTATTAAGATATGTGAGTGGTTGAGTGCCATAAATTTCATTTGAACTAGCTAAGGTAAAATGAACAGCTAAGTATAACCTAGGTTAACTAAGGAAGAGGATCATAGCTTCACTCATTCTCAGCTCTCTTGCTATACATTTCAGAGTCAGAGGATGAAATGGCAAGGGATGAGTGGCAAGAATGACATAGAACAGTTACTCTGCATTCAGTCAAATGTTTTCTATTGCAGATATTAGCAGTTGTCATTCCTTCCTTATTTCAATTTCCTGACTGTAATAAGGCTACAAAATGTGCAATCTTGCCATTCAGATGAGGCTGAGTTTCTCTATTCATATAATCACAACCCAAGTTATCATGAATTAAGTCATATGCCATTCAAAAATGTGATGTTCACATTTATGAAAGAATTAATATGTGCAGTTACTTTGCCTTTAACAAATTATTATTAGGCAGGGTATGAAATGCATTGGGAAGAAATACTTAACAGATGATGCTGTGACAATGTGCTATTAAGCATGTTACTGTAATGTCAATATTATTAAACCTATGTACCCGGCTAATCCATGAATATAAATTACTTTTGTATCAGCCACACTTTATTATTTATTATTTATTAGGATCAGTGTAATAGCTATGACTATTCCATGGAGGCAAACTAAGGGCATGTCTCCATCAAAACTGGAGCCTAGAGAACCATTGCATCCAGATCTTATCTAACGGTGCATCCCTTAGGCACTATTTCTCCAGACTCTTTTGTTGAATCAGATGTGACTAAAAGATGTGATTGTTTTTCAGTGCCAATCAAGATAGCCATGATAACTATTGCCATAATTTGTTAAGTCATACCAGCTACCTGGCACTGTAGCCAAGTATTTCCATATATTGCTGTAAATTATCTCCCAGTTTCTGTAAGGTATTATCCCCAAATGCAGGAGGAAAAACTATGACTAACAGAGAGTAGAAAGTACCCAGTCTAAAGAGACATAGCTTCAGTGCAGAATCTTGGGTCCAAACTCAGTTGTCTTTGTTACCGATCGCAGATTTTTAGATAGGACTGAGTTATGGAATAAGCCATGGACATATGGAATAATTGGAAAATTTGGAAAATCTGGAATAACTCATTTGAGTTCACTGCCAGCTGATGGTACTGTTTTTCCCCCCTTAGCTTCTCTCTTTGCAAAACAGAGATGGTACTTTATTATAAAAATCGTTGTGTGCCATAAGTGTAAAATTATTTTAAAAGGTTTCCCACAAAATCACTGCTATTTCTAAAGTACAATTGGACATTTGGTTTTATTATCCCCATTAGAAAAGTCTAGTGTAATGCACAAGATTATGTCCTTACTTTCAGCCCTTCTTCTACCCAGTCTAATGTATAGTTTTGAGATTTCAGGATCATTCTTCGTATAGGCTGTCTTCTATTTCCCAGTATGAGTTTTATCAGTAATTTTCCCCTCTTTTAGGTCTTTTGGATAATTAAATAAATATGTATATGTGTTCACATAAAACTTTCCTCTTGTTTTCATGCCCTTCAAATTCTGAGGGAAGGTAGACAGCATGTCGTTAGAGGACAGAGAGCATTTGTTGAGATGAGGGAGAAAAGGCCCCAGTGTCTGCGGCTCCATTTGTCTTCTGTATTCTGCTAAATACAAACAACAGACATTGCAACTCAAACTGACCTTTCCTCAGAAGTGTGCCTAGAGCCTGTTATACACAGTGAAGTAAGTCAGAGAGACAAAAACAAATACCATGTATTAGCACGTATATATGGAATCTAGAAAAAGGATACTGATGAACCTATTTGCAGAGCAGGAATAGAGACACAGACATAGGGAACAGACTTGTGGACACAGTGGGAGAAGAAAAGGGTGAAAGGAATTAAGATAGTAGTGTTGAAACATATATAGTATTGTATGTAAAATAGACAGCTAGTGGGAAGTTTCTGTATAACACAGGGAGATCAGCCTGGTGCTCTGTGACAACCCAGAGGGGTGGGATGGGGTGGGGATAGGAGGGAGGTTTAAGAGGGAGGGCACATATGTATATTTAGAGCTGATTCTTGTTGTATGGCAGAAACCGACACAATCCTGTAAAATAATTATCCTCCAATTAGAAATAGATTTAAAAAATACACCATCTAGGGAATTCTACTCAATGCTCTGCAGTGACCTAAATGGGAAGGAAATCTAAAAAAGAGCAATATATGTGTGTATACATATATATATATATATATATATATATATATATAAGTGACTTACTTTACTGTACAGTTGAAACTAACACAACACTGTAAAGCAACTATACTCCAATAAAATTTTTTTTAAAAATTCCTTCTTCCTGACAGTACTTCATCTAACACTCATTAGCAGTTACATGTATCCCAAACTCCAGCAGAGTCCTTTAATATTTAGATTCATTTTTACAGCTCCCAAGAACAAGATGCAAGCTGTAAGTTTCTTGGAAAGGATGTCAAGTCAAGACCTGGCCATTTCTCTCTTCTTTCTCATGGAAATCTGTGTTTTTCTCATGATTCTGCTCAAAAATGAAACTGGGGAATGAACTCGTGACACTATGGCATAGATGACTAAAATCTACTATATTCTCTTGCCCTGTCTCCTCCTTCAATTTCAATTTGTTTTATTTTTATAGCCCAGCTCTTTACTTATTTGAAGGTAAAAACCAGAGGATAGAACCTATGTCTTGATCTGGGAAGGTTCATAAAAGCTCCATAGAGGAGGTGACAATTAGAACTGAATTTTTCATTTGAAGGTGTGTGTTTGCTTTATCTATAGGATGAACAGACAAGCGAGTACCTTTGGCTGTACTTTTGGAGTGGTGCAAAAGGAGAATCTCCTTTGCTTAATTCTAATTAACCACATTGTCTTTGGTTGCTATTTAATCTCTAAGTTGTGTCTGATTCTTTTGTGACCCTGTGGACTGTAGCCCACCAGGCTTCTCTGTCCATGGGATTTTCTAAGTAAGAATACTAGAGTGGGTTGCCATTTCCTTCTCCAGGGAATCTTCCTGATCCAGGGATCAAACCTACATCTCTAGCATTGATAGGCATGTTCTGTACGACTGAGCCACCAGGGAAGCCCCAGTTAAGCAGATTATGGTTGCTTAATAGCAGTTGCTAAAACACAGTTTCTGTTTCACAGTTATCATTCATTTAGATTAGGTCCTTATTAGGGTGTGTTATGTATTTTTGTTAAGAAGAAAAAAATTCTTGTAGAATGTTAATATCCCTCTTCCAGGGTTAAAAATTCAATCAGATTTTAATGGATCCCAAAGTAACCTCAATCTTGAGAGTCCCTTGGACTGCAAGGAGATCCAACCAGTCCATTCTAAAGGACATCAGTCCTTGGTGTTCTTTGGAAGGACTGATGCTAAAGCTGAAACTCCAGTACTTTGGCCACCTCATGCAAAGAGCTGACTCATTGGAAAAGACTCTGATGCTGGGAGGGATTGGGGGCAGGAGGAGAAGGGGACGACAGAGGATGAGATGGCTGGATGGCATCACCAACTCGATGGACATGAGTTTGAGTGAACTCCAGGAGTTGGTGATGGACAGGGAGACCTGGCGTGCTGCAATTCATGGGGTCACAAAGAGTCGGACATGACTGAGTGACTGAACTGAACTGAAGGCATCATCATTGTCAAGATTTTAATATCCTTAATTCCTGAGCTGAATGTTTATCACTTTCAGCAGTGAAAAAAATAGTGTTAAAATGAATAGGATCAAATAGTTGGATATGAATTTATATTTATTTGAAATATGCATAATTTTAAGAATTTGATTTTTTTTTAATTACGTAATCTCTATTACAAAGATGAAGGGCTTCCCAGGTGGTGCTAGTGTTAAAGAACATGCCTGCCAATGCAGGAGACATAAGAGATACAGGTTCAATCCTTGGGTTGGGAAGATCCCCTGTAGGAGGGCATGGTAACACACTCCAGTATTCTTGTCTGGAGAATCACATGGTTAGAGGAGCCTGGTGGGCTATATAGTCCATGGGATTGCAGACTTGGACACAATTGAAGTGATTTAGCACACACACACAAAGATTGAAAACTTGGTTTTGTAGACATTCATACAACATTTATTTAACATTAACTCATTTGGCAAAAACTCACTGAATCGTCTACTCCGTATCAGTTACTTCATGTACTGTACTAGGTGCTAGGAAAGAGGAAATTCATAAGACCCAGTTTCACTGAAATGTGCTTTGGTTATAAACTGATGCTCTTCTGCAATTTCAACCTGTTATTTTTTTCTTTCAGTTCAGTTCAGTCACTCAGTCGTGTCTGACTCTTAGCAGCCCCATGGACTGCAGCATGCCAGGCCTCCCATTCCATCACCAACTCCCGAAGTTTACTCAAACTCATGTCCATTGAGTCAGTGATGCTATCCAACCATCTCATCCTCTATCATCCCCTTTTCTTCCTGCCTTCAATCTTTCCCAGCAACAGGGTCTTTCCAAATGAGTCAGGTCTTCATATCAGGTGGCCTAAATACAAGAGTTTCAGCTTCAACATCAGTCCTTCCAATGAACACTCAGGACTGATCTCATTTAGGATGGACTGGTTGGATCTCCTTAGTCTAAGGGACTCTCAAGAGTCTTATCTAACACCACAGTTCAAAAGAATCAATTGTTCAGTGCTCAGCTTTCTTTATAGTCCAACTCTCACATTCATATATGACTACTTGAAAAGCCATAGCCTTGACTAAATGGACCTTTGTTGACAAAGTAATGTCTCTGTTTTTTAATATGCTGTCTAGGTTGATCATAACTGTCCTTCCAAGGAGTAGATCAGATCAGATCAGATCAGTCGCTCAGTCGTGTCCGACTCTTTGCGATCCCATGAATCGCAGCATGCTAGGTCTCCCTGTCCAGCACCAACTCCCGGAGTTCACTCAGACTCACGTCCATCGAGTCAGTGATGCAATCCAGCCATCTCATCCTCTGTCGTCCCCTTCTCCTCTTGCCCCCAATGCCTCCCAGCATCAGAGTCTTTTCCAATGAGTCAACTCTTCCCATGAGGTGGCCAAAGTACTGGAGTTTCAGCTTTAGCGTCATTCCTTCCAAAGAAATCCCAGGGCTGATCTCCTTCAGAATGGACTGGTTGGATCTCCTTGCAGTCCAAGGGACTCTCAAGAGTCTTCTCCAACACCACAGTTCAAAAGCATCAATTCTTTGGCACTCAGCCTTCTTCACAGTCCAACTCTCACATCCATACATGACCACAGGAAAAACCATAGCCTTGACTAGATGGACCTTTCTTGGCAAAGTAATGTCTCTGCTTTTGAATATGGTATCTATGTTGGCCATAACTTTCCTTCCAAGGAGTAAACATCTTTTCATTTCATGGCTGCAGTCACCATCTGCAGTGATTTTGGAGCCCAGAAAAATAAAGTCTGACACTGTTTCCACTGTTTCCCCATCTATTTCCCATGAAGTGATGGGACCAGATGCCATGGTCTTAGTTTTCTGAATGTTGAGCTTTAAGCCAACTTTTTCACTCTCCACTTTCACTTTCATCAAGAGGCTTTTGAGTTCCTCTTCACTTTCTGCCATAAGGGTGGTGTCATCTGCATATCTGAGGTGATTGATATTTCTCCCGGCAATCTTGATTCCAGCTTGTGTCTCTTCCAGTCCAGTGTTTCTCATGATGTACTCTGCATATAAGTTAAATAAGCAGGGTGACAATATACAGCCTTGACGTACTCCTTTTCCTATTTGGAACCAGTCTGTTGTTCCATGTCCAGTTCTAACTGTTGCTTCCTGACCTGCATACAAATTTCTCAAGAGGCAGGTCAGGTGGTCTGGTATTCACATCTCTTTCAGGATTTCCCACAGTTTATTGTGATCCACACAGTCAAAGGCTTTGGCATAGTCAATAAAGCAGAAATAGATGCTTTTCTAGAACTCTCTTGCTTTTTCCACAATCCAGCGGATGTTGGCAATTTGATCTCTGGTTCCTCTGCCTTTTCTAAAAACCAGCTTGAACATCAGAAAGTTCATGGTTCACATATTGCTGAAGGCTGGCTTGGAGAATTTTGAGCATTACTTTACTAGCGTGTGAGATGAGTGCAATTGTGCGGTAGTTTGAGTCTTTTAATTTCATGGCTGCAGTCACCATCTGCAGTGATCTTGGAGCCCCAAAAAGTAAAGTCTGACACTGTTTCCACTGTTTCTCCATCTATTTGCCATGAAGTGATGGGACTGGATTGCATGATCTTTGTTTTCTGAATGTTGAGATTTAAGCCAACTTTTTCACTCTCCTCTTTCGCTTTCATCAAGAAGCTCTTTAGTTTTTATTCACTTTCTGGAGTCACTATCTGGAGACTCCGTCCAGGGTCACTGTCTGGGAGTCTCTGGCGAAGGTGTGGGTCAGTAGTGGCCTGCTGCAGGGTTGGGGGCATGGACTGTACAGCAGTACATGCATGGGATCTTTTGAAAGAGGTTGCCATTATTTTCATAACCTCCACCATAGTTTGGCCCCAGGTAAATAGCAGGGAAGAAACACAGCCCCAGCCATCAACAGAAAATTGGATTAAAGACTTACTGAGCATGGCCCCGCCCATCAGAACAAGACCCAGTTTCCCCCTCAGTCAGTCTGTCCCATCAGAAAGCTTTCATAAACCTCTTATCCTTCTCCATCAGAGGGCAGATGACTGAAAACCACAATCACAGAATTTTTTTCTTAACTTAGATTTAATGGCCTTTTAAGGGCATATGAAATTTTCAAATAATATTATTTAATGCCATCTAGGATTTTAAAATTTTAAAAGATGTCACATCAAAGCACCTAGTACTTTGTCTTATGTACCATAAGCACTTGACACAAAAATATTTTTATTATGCTGCTACTCCTACTTCTATTACTGCAAATACTACTACTGTATTAAAGCTGCAGGTCTAATGCTGCAATTTCTTGCATCCTGGTGCAGAAGAATTAAAATCTTATGAGAATATTGGCATCCAAGATAATGCCAAAGTAAAGAGTTTGCAGCTATGATTTGTGCTACCAATTTTGCTACAAGTTTAAATAGGATCTTGAAATTCCTTGGGTAATTTGGTGCAAAATTTTCTCAGCCAAACTAAATAAAATTTGTATCTTGAATATGGTTTTGACCAACAGATTAATAGAAATTGGTCAATTTAATTAACATGGTTATATCTCTTGCTTGAGCAGACACAGTCTTTCTTACTCAAGCCAAATTGCAAATTTGAGGTTTTATTGAATCGCACTTATTCCTCCTGTTGATCCCTTTATTACTGAGTAAACTCGATTAAGTAAAGGCCAGCCAACTAAAAAGCAACTTTTTTTCTTTCATATACTCCATTTCCTCTGTGCTCTGTTAAATCTTTTCTCACCACTTGAAATATTTTGTGTTGATCCCAAATCCTTCCTCATTATTTTCAATTTGAACTAGTTATTTCATCTTCTAGTTCTAGTAAAATGTATGCTACACTACATGCTAAGTCAGTTCAGTCGTGTTTGACTCTTTGCAACCCTGTGGACTGTAGCCTGTCAGGCTCCCCCATCCATGAGATTTTCCAGGCAATATACTGGAGTGGGCTTTCATGCCCTCCTCCAGGGGATCTTCCTGGTACAGTTCAATCTAATATTTAAATATTAAATCTCTCATCCAATTGAAACATTTCTTTTTCTCCTACAGTTCATAAAATCTTATTATTTTCCCCATCTTCTTCCTCTGTTCACTGTGGTCTCAGGGCTCCTTTTAAGGGAGGAATCGAAGAGGGGACAGAGGCAAAGGATACAAGCATGTAGCTTGACTGGTAAATGTTCAATCTGACATGGGAAAAGCTATCCAGATGTTGATCTTTTCTCTGAAGAGCTCCTTAGAGATTCCCCAGTGGGAACTCTGGCTTTAGTTTCCTGATTACTTTCCCTATACCTCCCGCACAATCCTTGGGTTCCCAAGTCTACTTTTCTGTGTTTAAAACTTACATAGAGTTTCAAGAGAATTCAAGGTCAGGCTCCTTCATCATCAGTGTACATATGTGACCCCAAGAGACAAACCTTTACGCTGTCATTGGTATGAATATGGTACATTCTTTTTGATATTCCAACAAAGATTCAGCCAGCCTTTTATAGTTAGACTACTTTTCAGACATGAGTCAGATACTGGTTCCTGAATCTCTCACATTTGAGAAGACACTGGAATGGGTCCCAATAAGGTTCTCTTGACATCCTCTCCTTCCCCATCCCTGTGTGCTTTCAAGGTGAGTAATGACTAAGACTTGCCTGATATATTGTGAGTCATCTCTTAGGATGATCTAACACATATTTATTATTGTGAAGGGATATTAATATTCTTTATTCTCAGATTTGGGGACCTCAGCCAAAATGGAGACTACAGGAATTTTTCCTATTAACATCAGGATATACAGAGTAACTTATGTTATTTTTCCCTTTAAAAAAAATGATTTTATTAACTTTTTATTGGAGGATAATTGCCTTACAATGTTATATTAGTTTCTGCTGTACAATGAAGTGAATCAGCTATATGAATACATATATTCCTTCTCTCTAAAGCCTCCCTCTCACATCTTCCCCCATCCCACCCCTTCTACGTTATCACAGAACACCAAGCTAAGCTCCTTGTATGACACAAAAGATTCCCACTAGCTATTTATCTTCTATAGTAGTGCACATACATCAATCCTACTCTCCCAGTTTGTCCCAGCTTCCCTTTCCCCCCGTGCCCACTTTTCTGTTCTCTATGTTTGCTTCTATGTTCTTGTCCTATAAACAGGTTCATCTGTACCATTTAAATGTCCTCTTGAAGAGAGGGATCATGTCTTATTATACAAGGTTATAGTTATTACAGAAAAGATCATGGTTCTTTGGATATAATATATTTTAATTTTATATTTATTGACTGATTCTATGGTTAGGAGTAGTTTTCCCACTTCCATATTCTTCCTGTGTGTGCGTGCTTAGTCGCTCAGTCATGTCCCACTCTTTGGAACCCCATGGACTGTAGCCTGCCAGGCTCCTCCATCCACGGGATTCTCCAGGCAAGAATACTGGGCGTGGGTTGCCATGCCTGCCTCCAAGGGATTTTCCCAACCCAGGGATTGAACCCAGGTCTCCCATAGTGCAGGCAGACTCTTTACCGTCTAACCACCAAGGAAGCCCATATTCTTCCTAAATACAGCCAAAAATCTCTTCATTACTAAATTTAGCCTGGTTCCTGGGAGGAATGAAATGGTATCTTCAAAGGTTTTAACAAGAGAGAGGTGACTGAAGGACCCGATTACAGTAGTGATGCAGGGTTAAGGAAGCGTGAAAGGTAAAGCCACAGTGGAGGAGTCACTGCCACCCTGAAGTCTGAGGGAGAGGGAGCAGGAAGGATGTTCCCGAAGCATCATGGAAACTGGGGTTGTGGAGGAAAAGTGGTCTGATGGGACCACAGGGGACCACAGTTGCTGTCAGACCAGTGCCAAGGCAGGAAGAAAGCATGGGTTTGGGCTCAGGGGATAAATACCCAATCTTCATCCTTTCCTATCCTGCTGGCTCCAGTGGTTGCCTGCCATTGGCTGAATCCAACTGGTAGCCAGATGGCAAGGGGATCTGAGCAGTGCTGCTCTAGAGGTCACCCCTGACAGACAGAGATCAGGGCAGAAAAATACAGAGAATGGATCATGGAAGGAGGAGGGTGGCAGAGAACAAGAGCATGTTACTGTGGTTGAAAAAAATCACACTAGTATATATAAGACTTTAGAAAGGATATTATGTATATGTATTTCTTTCATATATATGAGAATATTATGTAACATAAACTATATAAAATAAAACATATTTTATTTATATTTTTTTATTTTTATATGTTTATATATTATATATTTATATATTTATTTTATATTATTTATATTTATATTATTATTTATATATTTATATTTAGATATATTTATTATACATGTATATTTTTGTTTATTGTATTTATAAATAATTAAATATATTATTATAATCATATACTATATTGTTATACTATTATATGGGGCTTCCCAGGTGTGTGAGTGTGTGCTAAGTCACTTCAGTTGTTCAACTCTGTGCAACCCTATGGACTGCAGTCTGCCAGGCTTCTCTGTCCATGGGATTCTTCAAGCAAAAATAATGGAGTGGATTGCTGTGACCTCCTTTAGGGGATCTTCCTGACCCAGGGATAGAATCCATGTCTCTTAAGTCTACCTGCACTGGCAGGCAGGTTCTTTACCAATAGTGCTCCCTGGGAAGCCCAAAGTGGCCCAGTGGTAAAAAAAATCCGTCTACCAAAGCAGGAGACATAAGAGACGTGGGTTCGATCCCTGGGTTGGGAAGATCCCCTGGAATAAGAAATGGGAACCAACTGTAGTATTCTTGCCTGGAAAATTCCATGGGCAGAGGAGCCTGAGTGGGTGACAGTCTATGGGGTCTCAGAGAGTTGAATAGTTTAGCTATAATATTATTATTTATGTACTATATTATATATGTATTCTGTAAAGAACCTGAAATATACCCCAAATAAGTATTTAACTATATACAATATCATATATAATATACATATATATATATATTTAAATTATTGTTTTTCGTTGTACTTCACATTCATTTCAGAGTAAACACATTTTGAGGGCATAACTTGAAATCTAAACCTATCTTGATTTTTGTTTGTTTATTTATATGCTGCTTGCTCCAAAAACAGTTTGGATGATTCGCACAGGTATATTATATATATAACATAGTGAGATGAAATCAAATAATGAAAAGAAAAATAAACGGATAAATGTGTAAAGAATTGAAGTTAATTTGCAAAATGTTTGTAAAGTGAAAGCCGCTCAGCCGTTTCTGACTCTTGGTGACCCCATGGACTATTAGCTGGTAAAGAATCTGCCTGCAATGTGGGAAACCTGGGTTCAATTTCTGGATTGGGAAGATCCCCCGGAGAAAGGAAAGACTACCCACTCCAGTATTCTAGCCTGGAGAATTCCATGGATTGTATAGTCCATGGGTCACAAAGAGTCGGACACGAATGAGCCACTTTCACTCACTCACTCACATACTGTAGGCCATAAATTTGGTTTAAAATTTTCTTATGGTCAATTACAAAAATGTTTCTCTCATATAGTATTTATTGAGTCCCTATGATGTTTTGGGGGCTTCCCTGATAGCTCAGTTGGTAAAGAATCTGCCTGCAATGCTGCTGCTGCTGCTAGGTCACTTCAGTCGTGTCCGACTCTGTGCGACCCCATAGACAGCAGCCCATCAGGCTCCACTGTCCCTGGGATTCTCCAGGCAAGAACACTGGAGTGGGTTGCCATTTCCTTCTCCAATGCAGGAGACCCCAGTTGGATTCCTGGGTGGGGAAGATCCTCTGGAGAAGGGATAAGTTACCTACTCTGGTATTCTTGGGCTTCCCTTCTGGCTCAGCTGGTAAAGAATCCTCCTGCAATGCAGGAGACCTGAGTTCGATCCCTGGGTTGGGAAGATCCCCTGGAGAAGGGAAAGGCTACTCACTCCAGTATTCTGGCCTGCAGAATTCCATGGACTGTATAGTCCATGGAGTCACAAAGAGTCGGACACGACTGGGTGACTTTCACTTGTTTTTTTAGGTGCTGGTGATACTGCAGTGAGCACAAAAACAAATTGGAAGGTAAAAATGTAAAAAGAAAAACATTTAAGATAAATTCAGGTTGACACAAATGTTATGAAGAAAATAAAGTAGGGTAATGAGGTAGGGCCTGGGGTAACTTTAAATACTGTAATGAGAGAGAAAAACCTCTTGAGGATCATTAATACTTATACTGAAATTTCAATGATAAAATAATCATGGTCAAGGAAGGTGGGAGCAGAGAATGGACTCTGAAAATATCTGACCCAGCTAAATTTTTTAAAATTAATTAATTAATTAATTTTTGGTCGCTCTGGGTCTTCATTGATGTGAACAGGCTTTCCCAGTTGCCACAAGCAGGGGTACTGTTTTGTTGCAGTAGGTGGGCTTCTCATTTTGGTGGCTTCTCCCATTGTTGAGCTTGCCTGGTGGCTCAGACAGTAAAGAATCTGCCTGCAATGCAAGAGACCAGGGTTTGCTCCCTGGGTCTGGAAGATTCCTGGAGAAGGGATAGGCTACCCACTCCAGTATTCTAAACTGGAGAATTCCATAGACTGTATAGACCATGGGGTCGCAAAGAGTTGAACACAACCGAGTGACTTTCACTTTCACTTTCGTTCTGTATATATATATATATGTTGTTTGTGACCTTGAATATATTTCCTCTTAGGAATAAAGCAGTATTTGGTAGTTAAATTTAGCTGGTTTGGGTATACAGAATATACAGAATATTTGGTATATTTGGTATACAAATACACAGAATATTTGGGTGTGAAAACTTCCTGCTTAGCTATAGCTGGAATATCCAATGGTGTTCTTCATTGCACATGCTGCTTCTTTTTCATTGTTGTTTTAGATGTTTTAATCTTTATCTTTCAACTCTGATGTGTTTGACAAAACTTTATTTAATAGTTACCATGGATCAGGGGCGGCGGCCAAGAGGAGCAACCCCACGTCCAAGGGGAAGTGGCTATGGGGGTGCAGGAGGGCTGAGAGGAGCTACTCCATGTTCAAGGTCAGGAGGAGTGACTCGTCCAAAGTAAGCAGCAGCAGCTGCACTTTGCTGGAGCAGGTGTGAAGAGATACCCCACGTCCAAGGTAAGAGAAACCCAAGTAAGATGGTAGGTGTTGCGAGAGGGTATCAGAGGGCAGACACACTCAAACAATGATCACACAAAACTAGCCAATCTGATCACAAGGATCACAGCCTGTCTAACTCAGTAAAACTAAGCCATGCCGTGATAGGCCACCCAAGATGGGCGGGTCATGGTGGAGAGGTCTGACAGAATGTGGTCCACTGGAGAAGGGAATGGCAAACCACTTCAGTATTCTTCCCTTGAGAACCCCATGAACAGTATGAAAAGGCAAAATGATAGGATACTGAAAGAGGAACTCCCCAGGTCAGTAGGTGCCCAATATGCTACTGGAGATCAGTGGAGAAATAACTCCAGAAAGAAGGAAGGGATGGAGCTGAAGCAAAAACAACACCCAGCTGTGGGTGTGACTGGTGACAGAAAGAAGGTCTGATGCTGTAAAGAGCAATATTGCACAGGAACCTGGAATGTCAGGTCCATGAGTCAAGGCAAATTGGAAGTGGTCAAACAGGAGATGGCAAGAGTGAATGTCGACATTCTAGGAATCAGTGAACTCAAATGGACTGGAATGGGTGAATTTAACTCAGATGACCGTTATATCTACTACTGTGGGCAGGAACCCCTTAGAAGAAATGGACTAGCCATCATGGTCAACAAAAGAGTTCAAAATGCAGTACTTGGATGCAAACTAAAAAACAACAGAATGATCACTGTTCGTTTCCAAGACAAACCATTAAATATCATGGTAATCCAAGCCTATGCTCCAACCAGTAACGCTGAAGAAGCTGAAGGGGAAAGGTTCTGTGAAGACCTACAAGACCTTTAAGACCTAACACCCAAAAAAGATGTCCTTTGCATTATAGGGGACTGGAATGCAAAAGTAGGAAGTCAAGAAACACCTGGAGTAACAGGCAAATTTGGCCTTGGAATACGGAATGAAGCAGGGCAAAGGCTAATAGAGTTTTGCCAAGAGAACGCACTGGTCATAGCAAATACCCTCTTCCAACAACACAAGAGAAGACTCTACACATGGACATCACCAGATGATCAACACCGAAATTAGACTGATTATATTCTTTGCAGCCAAAGATAGAGAAGCTCTTTACAGTCAGCGAAAACAAGACCAGGAGTTGACTGTGGCTCAGATCATGAACTCCTTATTGCCAAATTCAAACTTAAATTGAATAAAGTGGGGAAAACCACTAGACCATTCATGTATGACCTAAATCAAATCCCTTATGATTATACAGTGGAAGTGAGAAATAGATTTAAGGGACTAGATCTGATAGACAGAGTGCCTGATGAACTATGGAAAGAGGTTCATGACATTGTACAGGAGACAGGGATCAAGACCATTCCCATGGAAAAGAAATGCAAAAAAGCGAGATGGCTATCTGAGGAGGTCTTACAAATAGCTCTGAAAAGAAGAGAAGCAAAAAGCAAAGGAGAAAAGGAAAGATATAAGCATCTGACTGCAGAATTCCAAAGAATAGCAAGGAGGGATAAGAAAGCCTTCCTCAGTGATCAATGCAAAGAAATAGAGGAAAACAACAGAATGGGAAAGACTAGAGATCTCTTCAAGAAAATCAGAGATACTAAGGGAATATTTCTTGCAAATATGGGCTCGATAAAGGACAGAAATGCTATGCACCTAACAGAAGCAGAAGCTATTAAGAAGAGGTGGCAAGAAGTACACAGAAGAACTGTACAAAAAAGATCTTCATGACCCTGATAATCACGATGGTGTGGTCACTCACCTAGAGCCAGACATCCTGGAATGTGAAGTCAAGTGGGCCTTAGAAAGCATCACTATGAACAAAGCTAGTGGAGGTGATGGAATTCCAGTTGAGCTACTTCAAATCCTTGTGTGCTGCACTCAATATACCAGCAAATTTGGAAAACTCAGCATTGCCACAGGACTGGAAAAGGTTAGTTTTCATTCCAATCCCAAAGAAAGGCAATGCCAAAGAATGCTCAAACTACCACACAATTGCACTCATCTCACATGCTAGTAAAGTAATGCTCAAAATTCTCCAAGCCAGGCTTCAGCAATACATGAACTGTGAACTTCCAGATGTTCAAGCTGGTTTTAGAAAAGGCAGAGGAACCAGAGATCAAATTGCCAACATCTGCTGGATCCTGGAAAAAGCAAGAGAGTTCCAGAAAAACATCTATTTCTGCTTTATTGACTATGCCAAAGCCTTTGACTGTGTGGATCACAATAAACTGTGGGAAATCCTGAAAGAGATGTGAATACCAGACCACCTGACCTGCCTCTTGAGAAATTTGTATGCAGGTCAGGAAGCAACAGTTAGAACTGGACATGGAACAACAGACTGGTTCCAAATAGGAAAAGGAACACGTCAAGGCTGTATATTGTCACCCTGTTTATTTAACTTATATGCAGAGTACATCATGAGAAACACTGGGCTGGAAGAAGCACAAGCTGGAATCAAGATTGCCAGGAGAAATATCAGTAACCTTAGATATGCAGATGATATCACCCTTATGGCAGAAAGTGAAGAGGAACTAAAAAGCCTCCTGATGAAACTGAAAGAGGAGAGTGAAATGTTGGCTTAAAGCCCAACATTTAGAAAATGAAGACCATGGCATCTGGTCCCATCACTTCATGGGAAATAGATGGGGAAACAGTGTCAGACTTTATTTTTGGGGGGCTCCAAAATCACTGAAGATGGTGACTGCAGCCATGAAATTAAAAGACGCTTACTCCTTGGAAGGAAAGTTATGACCAACCTAGATAGCGTATTGAAAAGCAGAGACATTACTTTACAAATAATGGTCCATCTTGTCAAGACTATGGTTTTTCCAGTGGTCATGTATGGATGTGAAAGTTGGACTGTGAAGAAAGCTGAGCACCGAAGAATTGATGCTTTTGAACTGTGGTGTTGGAGAAGACTCTTGAGAGTCCCTTGGACAGCAAGGAGATCCAACCAGTCCATTCTAAAGGAGATCAGCCCTGGGATTTCTTTGGAAGGACTGATGCTGAAACTCCAATACTTTGGCCACCTCATGCGAAGAATTGACTCATTGGAAAAGACCCTGATGCTGGGAAGGTTTAAGGGCAGGAGGAGAAGGGGATGACAGAGGATGAGATGGCTGGATGGCATTACCAACTCGTTGGACATGAGTTTGCGTGAACTCCGGGAGTTGGTGATGGACAGGGAGGCCTGGCATGCTGTGATTCATGGGGTCGAAAATAGCTGGACACGACTGAGCGACTGAACTGACTGATGTTTCCAAGGGGGCTTCCCTGGTGGATCTAATGGCAAAGAATCTGCCTGCCACATGGAAGATATAAATTCATTCTCTAGATTGGCAAGATCCCCTGAATAAAGGAATGGCTACTCACTCCACTATTCTTGTCTGAAGAATTCCATGGACAGAGAAGCCTGGCAGGTTACAGTTTATGGGGTCACTAAGAGTTAGACATTACTGAGCAACTAACACACCGTTTGTCCAAATGTATGCTTGGTGTCATCATAATTAGTCTGCTAGGGTTACCATAGTAGAAGGCTGTGGACTGAGTGGCTTAAACAGTAAAAATTTATTTGTCACAGTTCTGGAAATTGTAAATACAAGATCAAGGTGCCAACAGGTTTGGTTTGGGTGAGACCCCTCTTTTTAGCTTACAGGTAGCCTCTCACTGTGTTTTCCGTATGGCCTTTTCTCTGTGCATGCATAGAGAGATTTCTTCTTATAAGGACAACAATCCTATTGGATTAGGACCCTATCCTTATGAACTCCTGTGTACTTAGTCACTAAATCATGTCGGATTCTTTGTGACCCCATGGACTACAGCCTGCCAAGCTACTCTGCCCATGGGATTTTCCAGGCAAGAATACTAGAGTGGATTGCCATTCCCTCCTCCAGGGGGTCTTCCTGACCCAGGAATCAAACCTGTGTCTCCTGCATCTCCTGCATTGGCAGGTAGATTCTTTACCACTGAATCACCTAGCAAGCCATCTTATAATATGATCTCATATAAATTTTATTACCTTAAAAGATCTATCTCCAGTACTCACATAGAGGGTTAATGCTTTAACATATGGGTTTTGGGAAGGCACAATTCAATCCATAACAATAACAAAGAACTTATACATAAGGACTTCAAATAGTTTTGAACAAAATCTATCAGGTACCTGGTTAAGTGATACAAAGAAAATATTCTAAAAGAAAGATTAAAGAAGGCTCAAGTTGTTTTAAAAGAGAAAAAGCAGTATGACCTGAAAGTTTATGGATGTCCTGTTCTGGAAATACTGAATCTGAAGATTTGAGTTTGTTGAATGAATAAAAGTAAATATCAAAACAGTTTGCATGTCTAATATTCATGCACCTTGTTCCTATGCCAAATCCAAAATTATGACTTTGTGAGTTTGGCAATGCCTAGCTCATGATGAGTGTCCCTGGTTGCCTAGTCATTTGCTGTTTCATGGTAATGTTCTTAGGGCTTTCCAGATGGAGCGAGTGTTAAAAATCTGCCTGCCAATGCAGGAGACACTGTACACTCAGGTTCGATCCCTTGGTCCAGAAGTTCCCCTAGAGATGGAATGGCTACCTATCCCAGTGTTCTTGCCTGGAAAATCCCATGGAGAGAGGAACCTGGTAGACTATAGTTCGGGGAGTCATAGTCAGGTAAACCTGAGCACATACAGGGTGGTGGGGAGGTAATATTCTTAGTGTTTACAGCACCCAGTAGAGTCCAGAAGATGCTCTCTGAATGGTTTATAATTCTCTGCTGCAGTGGGCATTACCTTGCTAGAGGATGGGTTTAGGAATCTGCTGGGTCTACTCTGGGATGGATCTGAGCCAAAATTCCATTTATCATTGGATCTCCATAATTCCCCACTCTGCTGGGCTGGTGGACTACAGTGGGATTTGGAATCTCAAGGACTCACCATCAGTTCTGATCCAGTGGCAGTAATTCTTGAAATGTTTAGGCATTTCTTCCTTTTATCCCAGTTCATAGTTGCCCAGGTAAATGACCATAGGTCTCTTTGGGCTAGGTTGAGAGGAATGTTTGCATAAAAGTTTTTGGCAATGTAGCAGGGTCCGTTCTCAAGGAGATATGGCCTTCCATCCATCCACTCTGTAGACTGAGTCTAGCTGGGAATAGAGTTAGGGACTGTGACTCATTTTCTTTTCATTTAGGGATCAGGTAAGACTTCAGTAGAATGCCCATTTACACTATACATGATGGGTCCAGTACCAGCACCACCATGATCCATGGGCCACTGGCAAAGATCTCTGCACAACAAACCATTCTGATGATTACTCTGGGCCTGCTGCACATTACAGTGATTATCCACACCTTGTGACTAACAACTTAGTATTCCACTTGACCTCTACATTTTCAGGATTCCCTCATTCTAGCTGAAATCAGGCGCTCTTTTTAATGGTAGCATTTCCCACTGTCACTCCCGAATTTCAGGTAATCAAGCATCTTTCATCTCCAGTTGTGTACTTCTCAAGACCTTGGTGAAGAGGGAGTTCTCTGGATCCTCCAGAGGAAATAGATAAGAGGATAGGCAAGCAGATCACACATTAAAATTTCACTCCAGCCCCTCCCTAGCCCTTGGGGTCAGCAAACATTTTCATTAAAGAGACAGTAAGTAACATTTTCAGTTTTGTGGATAATATGGTCCTCATCAAGACCACTCAGCTCTGTTCTGGTACAAAAGTAGCTGTAGACAATATATGAAGTAATAAGCATGGCTGTGTTCCAAACTTTAATTACAAAAACATTTTGCAGACTGTATGTGGCCCATGGGCCATTGTTTGATGATCATTTTCTACAGTATGTCAAAGAAGTTCTGGCATCTTGACTCTATTTACTGCAAGGCTATGTTAGATCCAGTTTTCGGTCAATCACTCAGGCAAACTGATAGAGTCATTACCATACCCCTTGAATTACAGATCTCTGGTGGATGTTTTTATATCAGTCAGTGTAATCAGTTTTTAAGGAACCTCCACACTGTTCTCTGTAGTGGCTGTATCAGGTTACATTCCCACCAACAGCACAAGAGTGTTCCCTTTCCTACAGGCCCTCTCCAGCATTTATTGTTTGTAGATTTTTTGATGACAGACATTCTGACCAGTGTGAGGTGATACCTCATGGTAATTTTGATGTGCATTTCTCTAATACTTAGTGGTGTTGAGCATCTTCATGTATTTGGTGGCCGTTTGTGTGTCTTCTTTGGAGAAATGTCTGTTTAGGTCTTCTGCCCATTTTTCAATTGGGTTGTTTGGGTTTTTGAAGATGAGCTGCATGAGCTATTTGTATATGTTTGTATATATAATTATATCCATATGAAAGTGAAAAGTGAAAGTGTTAACTGTCTAACTCTTGCAATCCCATGGACTGTAGTCTATCAGGCTTTCCTGTCTAAGGAATTCTCCAGGCAAGCATATTGGAGTGGTAGCCATTCCCTTCTCCAGGGAATCTTCCCCACGCAGGTTGAACCTTGCTGTCCTGCATTGCAGGCAGATTCTTTACCATCTGAGCCACCAGGGAAGCCCATATATATGTACCTTCACACACATATTCCCTAGAATAACTGGCACAATCTTAAAATTCTTTTAGTGTGTGTAATAATTCCTCCTGGTCACACTTTGTACCTGTTAAGATCTGAGACTAGAAACAATGAGAAGTAGGTGTGAGTCACTGGGTGGTCAACTGATCCCTTGCAAGACCACTTGTATACTACAAATTCTTATGAGAAGTCACTACAAATTTCTCAAGAAAGAGAAAATTAAATTCACATGGTGGATTAAGTGTTGCTTTCAATCAGGAAGAGAGAATCAGAGGAATTTGTGAGTTTCAGTTTCATTGAAAACTGCCCAATGTCTCCATCCCAATTTTTAGGGTCTAGATTTTTTCCTCTAATCAGTTCTCTTACTTATCACAAGAAATGGCAAGATTGTATATTAAATTTACATAGTAATCCTGGTACTCCAACATCAGATTTTAGATCTGTATTTTTTTTTTTTTATAAATTTTGACCTTGTGGCTCTAAGAAAAAAGCCCACCTTTTCATCAGTTCATAGTTTATTTTTAACTTCTTTTCTTGATCTTGAGTAGTGTCATCATTTATTTTTTCTCCAGTTTTCTAGCATAATTAGAATCAGCCCATCCATTCCCAGTCATGACACACCACCTGACTTACCTCTAATGTGTTACTGCAGCAGACACTTTGTCGTCCAAACTCTTGACTTCAGCTGGTTCCTGACTTTAGTGTACGGGTGATGCAAGTAGCTATATTGTTATGATGAGTCATGGGGTGCTGGGGTCTCATTTCTACTGTCCTGGGGCCATTACTGCTTAAAATCTGATCAAACTATCAAATCTAATTCCAGATTCCTCTCTATAAGGTTTTCCTTCCTGAAAATCACTTCTGATATAAAAAAATTGCTTATTTATGAATTTTAAAGAAAGAGGCACCTTAGATGTTACAGGAATAAAGTATAGGAATTAGGGGTTGGCTTTGGAAGTTCCCTGGGCTTCCCCGGTGGTTCAGATGGTAAAGAATCTGCTGACAATGCAGGAGACATGGGTTCAATCCCTTGGTTGGAAAGATCCGGTGGAGAATAGAATGGCTACCCACTCCAGTATTCTTGCCTAGAGAATTCCATGGACAGAGGAGCCTGGCAGGCTACAGTCCATAGGGTTGCAAAACGTCGGATACGACTGAGAGACTGAACAACAACAACAAAGTCACACAGCTGGGAACTGGAGAGAGGATATGAAAACCAAGGTAGCAAAAGTCTAAAATACCTAAACTGTGCAGACACTAGTTGATACTGGTTATCACAGGGCCATGAAATGCCAAATGATTTCTATTCTTTTTTTTTGAGAGCTAACATTTTAGTTTATTTAAGATTTTTTTCCCCCATACCCAATAGAATCTTTTTTTTGGGGGGGGGAGTGGAATTTTTTTATTGTTTTGTTTTTATTTTTATTTTTTTTTACTTTACAATATTGTATTGGTTTTGCCATATATCAACATGCATCCACCACGGGTGTACACGTGTTCGCCATGCCAAGTGATTTCTATTCTCTTTTGTGTAGTTCATTATACTTTGTAACATTCCATCACTAAACATGAACTGCATTTGTACAAATGACTCTTAAAATTATTTTTTTTAAAGATGTTCTCATGTTGAGATTAAGAAGTTTGGCTCTAGGTCTTGGCTCTTGTTCTATATGCTTCTGTGGTCTTTTTGCCTTGACCAGACATCATACCTATAGCATAACACTGCAGATGCTTTATTGTGCATTCTTTTTACAAATTAACCCTCTCTATCAAAAAGGCCCCTGAGAGCAAATATTCTATCATGGCTATCTTTGTATCTGCAGTACCCTCTGACAGTCCTTGACAGTGGTGCTTAGTAAAGAATAATGGAATGAGTTATCTTGGGGTTTCTTAACCTTCATAAGAATCATTTATTTAATTATCTGTAGTGTGACAGTGTAGATTCATATAATATCTAAGATATAGATCTACAACCTCTTATCTGAAGTTCTGAAATCTATAAAGCTATGGAAACAGAAAGTTGTGTTTATAACTCACTTGGCAGTAACATCTGACCCGAGCCGAACTCATTTGGCTGCAAAACTCATCTGAAGTGACACAAGGCTACTTATAATCTTTATTTATCATACTTAAAATAAATAGCACTACATTTCTCTGCAGAAAGAGTCATGTATTTTGGGTTGCTGCCCCAGACTCCCTCAGGAATCTTACCACAACATTTGTGAATTCCCTTATGCATGGGTCTCTTTTGGCTAAGTGAACATGACCTGGGGCAGCAACCCAAAATACATGACTCTGTGAAGTTATTCATGTTAGCTGATCTACAGGAAGCCTGTGAAATTTAGCTAACCCAGCCCCGCTTGCCATATCTAAGCTGCCCCTACAGCTCCATGTCTAGTCTGGCCCTGAAAGCAGCCCCACATGACTCTGCCTGGTAATTTGGAGCTATCAGTAACAGAGTTCTTCCTTTCATCGATATGACCCTCAGTCTGCAAGTCTGCTATGTCCCACCATCAAAAGAGTCTTTAAATTGTAAAGTATGAAGACAGAGCTTCCATCCTTGTTTCCTACCATAGGCAGGCAGGTGCATGGTGCCGCCAGGGAGTTGTTCTCTCCTCCTTCCCTTCTCTTTCTCACCGTGTCTTCCACAAACAAACTTGGCCACGTGGTTCCAGGATTCATATACAGGGAGGAATGTGTGAGAGAAAAATGGGTGAGATGGCAGAGCTGTTCAGGCCAGTGGTGCTTGAACTGTCTTCACCTGAAGTCTTCTGGTGCATTTTTAAAATATAACCAAATCTGAGACCCTAATCTGGACCAATTAAATGAGAATCTCTGGGATGGGACCAGTGCTTCAGGATTTTTTACAAGTTCCACTAGGTGATTCTAATGTGCAGTCAGATTTTGTGAACTGTGGATTTAAACTTTGATTCAAAAGCCCGTTCATGTAGCTAAATGTTAGTTGAGTCTGGCTTCCTCGGTTCAAAACCTCAGAGGGCTAATTGACAGGGCAGAGTTCACACATACCTCATTCACTGGCTTTGTCCCACTGTAATGCCATTGGGCTTCCTTGGTGGCTCAGATGGTAAAGAACCTGCCTGCATCGTGGGAGACCTGGGTTCGATCCCTGGGTTGGGAATATACCCTGCAGGAGGGCATGGCAACTCACTCCAGTATTCTCGCCTGGAGAATCCCCATGGACAGAGCAGCCTGCTGGGCTACAGTCCATGGAGTCACAAAGAGTCAGACACGACTGAGCGACTAAGCACAGCACAATGCAATTGAAACCTTACCTGGACACTCAGCACCTTCCAACTATAATAATTCTATCAAGACAATAGTAGATAATCACCTTGTCGTTTTCCTTAATTGATTCCTTTATGAACTCATTTTAAAAGTGTAAGATGTGAACGTGTTAGTCTCTTAGTCATCTTCAACTCTTTGGGATCACAAGAACTGTAAGCCACCAGACTTGATTATCCATGGGATTCTCCAGTCAAGAATATTGGAGTGGGTAGCCATTCCCTTCTCCAGGAGTTCCTCCTGACTCAGGTATCGAACCAAGGTCTCCTGCATCACAAGCAGATTCTTTACCATCTGAGCCACCAGGGAAGCCACACATAAAAGCATGAAGCATAGTTTCAACTTTGTGTCATTTTTCCTTCTTGTTTGAAAAATAAAAAGAACAGGGCAAAGCTGAATTTTACAAATGTACTGATAGAATACACCCTATTCCAAATTCAGGTTTTATTACTCTTGCTTTTTAAATATTGAGGTTACTAGTAGATGTAAATTGTAGCATTCTTCAGTTATTTGAGGTGAGATTTTACTAATGTGCCCCAACAGATTTCTTTAACTACATATGCTTCCAATCAGATAACTTCCAGTCACTTGTCTACTTGGCAATTTTAGTGGATCTGGAATTGTCCTTTGTAGTCTTTCCTGTTGTTAACTGACATTGTTTTGTGTGAAGATGGTTGTAGTGGGTTGTATAAAAGACCCCGATTCAAGGATCTTCCTATACTCATGCTATGTGCCATCTGACTTATCATGTTTATCTGTGGCAGTGAGGGTTTGCCTGTTCTGAGACTGAGCTTTAAGAGGAATATTTCTACTTGTTCTCTTATACTGTCTGCCATTGCCATGAGGGTAGCCTCCTCCAGTTAGCTGCTGCCCTGTCATTATGGGTCCAAGAATAAACACACATTAAGTAGGTCTAAGCACACATCCATAGAAGGGGCTGAATCTAACTTGAAGATGAGGAATCCAACTGAGCCCAGCCAAGAGCAGCTAACTCCCCATACATCCACAAGTGTTCTGTTTAAATAAATGCTTTTATAACAGTGTGTTTATTTATTATGCAGTCCTACTGTGGCAATAGCTAGCTAATACAGCTGTAAACGCATGAAGATTTTGTAGAACTCGTGATTTTATAGAACTCAAAGTTTGATTATTTTCACTACACATAAAATGATTTAAATACATTTACTAATACAAATATTGCAGAATATTATCTGGCTTATAATATTTTGCAAATTTAAGTTTTTTCTTGAGGTCAGTTCTTTAGAGTGAAAATCTTAGCTGCAGTTGTTTACAATAATTTTATCTTTAGATTGAATGACACCAATATCCATTTGGTATCACAAGGTTTCAAATTAAAAGTATGTCCTTTTTTTAAAAGCATATTTTTCTTTTTTAGACCTGAAGTTTTTACATCATTGACATTTTCTAATACATTGGATCAATATGATGATTGGATTGTGTCGATAGAATTCGCAGTGTTTTTACTGATTCAATCAGTATAAAGCAATGATAACTTTTACTTTAGGTAATCAGGCCCATCATTTAAAAGCTACCCTTTCATTTTTTCCTATTCATTGATTTATTCAATGGGTAGGAGGCTGTATATTGTCACCCTACTTATTTAACTTCTATGCAGAGTACATCATGAAAATTTCCAGGCTGTATGAATCACAAGCTGAAATCAAAATTGCTGGGAGAAATTATCTACAATATCGGATGTGTAGATGATACCACTCTAATGGCATAAGGTGTAGAGGAACTAAAGAGCCTCTTGATGAAGGTGAAAGAGGAAAGTGAAAAAGTTGGCTTGAAATTCAACATTCAGAAAATTAAGATCATGGCATCTGGTCCCATCACTTCATGGCAACTAGAAAGGAAAAAAGTGGAAGCAGTAACAGATTTCATTTTCTTGGGCTCTAAAATCACTGTGGACAGTGACTTCAGCCATGAATAATTAAAAGATGCTTTCTCCTAGGAAGGAAAGCTATAACGAACCTAGACAGCGTATTAAAAGGCAGAGACATCACTTTGCTGATAAAGGCACATATAGTCAAAGCTATGTTTTTCCAGTAGTCATGTATGGATATGAGAGTGGGACCATAAAGAAGGCTGAACACCAAAGAATTGAGGCTTTTGAACTGTGGTGCTAGAAAAGACTCTTGAGAGTCCCTTGGACAGCAAGAAGATCAAACCAGTCAATCCTAAAGAATATCAACCTTGAATATTCACTGGGAGGACTGGTGCTGAAGCTGAAATTCTAACACTCTGGCCTCCTGATGCAAACAGTTGACTCATTGGAAAAGACTCTGATGCTGGGAAAGAAGGCAAAAAGAGAAGGGGGAGGCAGAGAGTGAGATGGCTAGATAGTATCCCAGATTCAGTGGATATGAATTTGAACAAATGCCAGGAGATAGGGAGATAGTGGTTTTCCCTGATGGCTCAGCAGTTAAAGAATCTGCCTGCAGTGCAGGAGACATAGTAGACTAGGATTCACTTCCTGGGTTGGGAAGATCTTCTGAAAAAGGAAATGGCAACCCACTCCAGTATTCTTGTCTGAAAAATCCCATGGACAGAGGAGCCTGACAGGCTCTGTCCACGGGGTCGCAAAGAGTCAGACATGACAGCGACTAGACAACAACAAGGGGAGAGTGATCACCTCATGTGATTAAGACATCTTAGATTCAGTGCAGTTGATGGTGAGTAGGTTAGTCTGATTTTACAAGGGAGTTGTACAACATTGTACTAGAAACTAGGAGTGTGAAATGATTGTTTCTACAAAGTATACTTAAGTCTCATATCTTGAAAGTCAAATAAATAATTTTAGTTCTTGAGTTAAAATACTGAGGAGTACTTCACTTCCTGATTCTTCCTTCTCTAAATAGATTAAGGATTACATAAAAGTCAAGGTATGCTCATTGGTCCTCCTTCCAGGGAGATTTCACCTGACTGACTCTTTATCAGTTTCTCTTTAGTATAATTGTTTTCTGAAATTTCTCTTTCTCCCTTCTGTGCCCCCATTTCCTCCCTTCCTTCTTTTGTTACCCCATTCCCTATCATTTGCTACCAACATTCACTCTCTTTCCACCTTCCTTTCTTTCTCCCTTCCCTTCTTTCCATCTTCATTCTTTTGACTGATCAAAATAAAAAATCCAAGACAAAGAGCCTTAATCCCCTTCATTCTTTAATAAGGAAAGCAAAACAAAGCTTTTTAGACTAAAACTATTTTAAAACTATCTCATGGAATTCTTATAAAAATTAGGACATGAATCCTTGTCCTTCTTTGAATTCAAATCATGGTGCCTATGTTGTGCTCAATTTGTTTCATGCCCAAGAAGTCCCTCATGCTCATGCTTAATGAGCAGTCGTGTCCAATTCTTTGCTACCCCACAGACTGTAGCCCATCGGGCTCCTCTGTCCATGGGATTCTCCAGGCAAGAAAACTGGAGTGGATAGCCATTCTCTTCTCCAAGGGATCTTCCCAACTCAGGGATTGAACCCAGGTCTCTCTCCTGCCTTGCAGGCAGACTCTTTACCACTGAGCCACCTTTGATCAATAAAGTGTGTGTTTAGAATGAAGCACTGATTTATAATGGAAATAAACGTTATGAAGAAGAGGAGAATAACCCTACTGGATATTTTTAATGAAAGATTGTTATGATTATGAACTTCAATTTGGCTTTCCTAAATATGCAAAAAAAAACTCTCTTCAACAAGAATGGCTCAGATTTATTGATCACTTCTGCTGTGCCAGTCGCTTACAAACATACAAAAATTGATTACTTACTCTCATTTAATCACAGAGAAACCTATGAAAGAGAAAATCTAGGTATCTTGCTAAATTACACAGTCAGGAAGTGGTGGAGATGGGATCAATCCTATGTCTTCATGACTCTGGAGTCTGAATCTTAAAGTTCCATTCCAAAACTGCTTAGACCTCTAAAACTGAAAATTAGCAGAGAGATTCAACTCAAATCAAAAGAATTTCTAGTAAAATCATCCAACTACCAGCACATATCCATACATAAAGCAACTTAATATTTTTAACAGAGGAAAGATCAAAAAGGTTTATCAGAAAACATCATGAGTTACACCCAAAATATTTGAGAAAAAACTTTTTCATCTCATATTTTACAGGTAGCTTAAACATTAAGTAGGAAAGGGATGGTACATAGTCATTTTTCAAAACTGCTACAGAAAATATGTTCTATAATAATTAGAGAAAATAGAGAAAGAGCCATTCAAGTAGGACCGATGAAGAAAAGGAAGGTATGAGGTGGTGGTGGAGGGGTGGTGGTGGGTACCTCAGCTTGGGGCAAGTGAAACAGGCAAAGTTATTGCTGTTGAAGACAGCATTGGTAGTATAATGTATGTAGTGTGTGGGAGCCAGATAAGAATGAGATATCAGTACATCAAGCCATCAGTCCTCAATGGACACTGTGTAATAATCATACATAACACCTGTCTAACCTTTACTACATGCCATGCATGCTAAGTAACTTCAGTCATGTCTGACTCTGTGACCCTATGGACTGTAACCTGCCAGGCTCCTCTGTGCATGGGATTCTCCAGGCAAGAATACTGCAGTGTGCTGCCATTTCCTTCTCCAGGGGATCTTCCCAACCCAGGCATAGAACCCTCATCTCTTATGTCTCCTGCATTGGCAGGTGGGTTCTTTACCACTAGCACCACCTGGGAAGCCCTATTTATTAATTTGGCTGAGCCAGGCAGGCTTAAGTTATGGCATATGGAATCTAGTTTCCTGACCAGGTATCGAACCCAGACCTCCTGCACTGGGAGCCCGGAACCTTAACCACTGGACCACCAGGGAAGTCCCAGTCACTTTTTAAAAACTTTTAATTTTAGATTGGAGTATTTTTGATTAACAATGTTGTAATAGTTTCAGATGTACAGCAAAGTGATTTAGTTATATACATACATGTATCTTTTTTTTTTTTTTTCCAATTCAGGTTGTTACATAATATTGCAGTTTCCTGTGCTAAACAGTAGATACCCGTCACCAGCTGAAACCACTTATCTCAGATTGGGACTTGAACCTATGGTCTTTTAACTGAAATCACACCCTGGGTCTCAGTACTTAATGAAGCTCAGGTTATGTATGTCTAATCACAGAGAGTTCCGTGGCGGACAAAGTGATAGGTAGGAAGTGGATTTATAGCATTTAGAGAGAAATACACTCCACAGACAAAGAGATATTGCTTATATGTGGAGTTTGAAAAGAAATGATAAAAACAGAAACACATTCACAGACATAGAACAAACATGGTTACTGAGGGGAGGGAATGGGAGAAGAGAGAGCAGGGAGTTGGGGACTGACATGTACACACGGCTATATTTAAAATGGATCGCTAACAAGGGCTAGTCACTTTTATGAATCCTTGTTATTCTAAGTATGGTTCATAAACCAACACCTTAAATGTTTCCAGAGCTTGTTAGAACTTTAGAATTTCTGTCCCCATCCTAGATTTACTGAAACAGAATTAATATTTTTAGAAGTTTCTCAGGTGATTCACACACACACACATTCATTTACAGTTTGAGAAGCTTTACTTGGGCAATCCTCATTGCAAAGATGAGGTAAAGATATCATTATTATCCCCATTTTAGATATGAGAGAACTGAGGCATAGAGAAGATGAATAAGTTAAGTTAACTAAGAGTCTGCAGTTAATGTCAGAGAGATTTAAACCCATGGAGCCAGAGCTCTTGCCCTTAACAAGTACATTATTCCATTTCCTTGATCAGCTCACAATGGGCCCAAGAAACTGGAAAGCAATTGCCAGTTGGGTTTGCCCAAATAGCATTCACATTTCTTCTTTTGATTCAGAATTTAGGGAAAATTTCAGAGCTCCGCTGAGAATAGAGGAAGCTGAGTCTGAAATGAGAACTAAATTTTGGCTATTATCCTGGACATTTAAAAAGAAATTAATATGCATGTGATTGTAAAAAATCAATAGTAGATGCATGCTTGCTCAGTCACTTTAGTCATGTCTGACTCTTTGTGACCCTATGGACTGTAGCCCACCAGGCTCGCCTGTCCATGGGATTCTCCAGACAAAAATAGTGGAGTGGGTTGCTATGCCCTCTTCCAGGGTATCTTCCTGACCCAGGGATAGAATAGGCATCTCTTGAGTCTCTAGCATTGCCACACAGATTCTTTACCACTGGGAAGCCCAATAAATGATCCATTTCTATTAATTTCTCCATTCTACTAAGTGCGAATGCAGCTAAAGCACTCAGTCTCTCCAGGTATACATTTGGCATTGCTCTCTGGGCCTCTGTGCTTCCCAAATCAGCTTGTACAGAGATGACCTCATTTTTCTTATGAAAATCAAATTTTCTATCCCAGAGAACCTCAGTCTCTCCATCTGTTGCTGCTGCTGCTAAGTCGCATCCGACCCTGTGCGACCCCATGGACAGCAGCCTCCACCCACCAGGCTCCGCCGTCCCTGGGATTCTCCAGGCAAGAACAATGGAGTGGGTTGCCATTTCCTTTTCCAGTGCATGAAAGTGAAAAGTGAAAGTGAAGTTGCTCAGTTGTGTCCGACTCTTTGAGACCCCATGGACTGCAGCCTACCAGGCTCCTCCGTCCATGGGATTTTCCAGGCAAGGGTACTGGAATGGGTTGCCATTGCCTTGTCTGTCTCCATTTGTAACTGCTCACAATTCAAATGAGTTCTGTGTCCAAGTTTTTAATTACACTAAATTGAAGCTGTGCTGTGCTTAGTTGCTCAGTAGTGTCCAACTCTTTGCAACCCCGTGGAGTGCAGCCTGCCAGGCTCCTCTGTCCATGGGATTCTCTAGGCAAGAATACTGGAGTGGACTTATATTGTGAGTATACTCTGGAAAAGTTCTATTTCTACTCCCCTCCTGTTCCCATGCACACCCCTCATCACCACACCCCCCACCACCACACTGGTTTTGGGTCTTTCCTTTGGGTGGTACCACTATGTTCTTATCCAGCATTCTCTAAAGACTTTCTGGTTTGCTTGCTGCAGTCATAGTGGAGTCATATAGTGGAGTCATATCCTAATTCTGGATCTTGGATAATAAGACATTTGCATGTTGAAATATAACTGAAGAAGATCTTAAAGATGATAAAGAATCTTGGAGCAAGTGATAATTTCTGGGCTTTCACATATTACCCATCTTGGTTTCTTGCAACCCTCAGGAACTTAAAGTCAACCATTTGCTTGCTGTCATGCATACTGCCTATGTTCCAAGTGACTCTAAAAAACAATGAGACAGTGATACTTTGTACAATGTATGTGCATGCGTGTGTGCTAAATCGCTTCAGTAGTGTCCGACTCTTTGTGACCCCATGGGTTGTAGCCCACTAGGCTCCTCTGCCCGTGGGATTCTCCAGGCAAAGATATTGGAGTGGGTTGACATTTCTTCCTCCAACAAAGTATGTGGACAGTAATAAAATTGTCAGTCTATTAAAGCCTATTTTACTATTGATCCTGAAGATCATCTTGTAAGCCTAGATTTAAGAGGAATGAAAATCTACCAAAAAATAATTAAATGAAAATGGTATGATTTTAGTAGGCATTATATGAACCTTTAAATATGTAATTTAAGGACAATCAGCAAAATGTTTTCGTAAGCAAGTTCTTTTCAACATTGTAAAATAAGGCATTGGCAAATTAACAGCAATATCTTCATTCTACTGTGGGTATGAACCTCATATTTAAGTTCTTAAAAAAGAAATAAGATCTCTTTTATTTTTTAAAGCTTCTTTGTTAAAAGTATTTTAATTTACTTACTTATTTGGCTGTGCCAGGTCTTAGTTGAGGCATGTGGGGCTTTTAGTACAGGCATGTGTTCTCTTAGTTGCAGTATGTGGGACCTAGTTCCCTGACTAGAGATGGAACCCAGGTCCCCTGCATTGGGAGCACAGACTCTTAGCCACTGGACCACCAGGCAAGACCCAAGACTTTTTTTTTTTTTGAGTGTTATAGAATAAAGCTGAAGTTCTCAAGAGTTATATTTGGAGGTACTAAGAAAATCTTTCCTGGTGGCTCAGATGGTAAAGTGTCTGCCTACAATGCCTACCATGTGGGAGACCTGGGTTCAACCCCTGGGTCGGGAAGATCTCCTGGAGAAGGAAATGGCAACCCACTCCAGTATTCTTGCCTGGAAAATCCCACGGATGGTGGAACCTGGTAGGCTACAGTCCATGGGGTTGCAAAGAGTTGGACAAGACTGAGCGACTTCACTTTATCACTTTACTTTAGGAAACATTACGTATGTAAAATGAAAGAGAAAAAGACTAGAGGCAAAATCTAATTATATTGGAGTCCATAGAAGTGTGCAGAAGCTGAGGGAGACAGGTCTAGATTTTAATTGTTAACAAAGTTACTTTTAAAAAGTTTTATTTTATTATTTATTTATTTGGCTGCATCAGGTCTTAGCTGCATCATGTGGGATATTCCCTGTGGCATGCTGGCTCAGTAGCTGGGTTGCACAGACTTCCTGGCTCTGTGGTTTTGGATCTTAGTTCCCCAACCAGAGATCGAACCAGCATCCCCTGCATTGCAAGGTGAATTCTTAACCACTGGACAACCTGGGAAGTCCCAGCAAGTTTACTTTTATTTGTTCCTTTTTATGTGATCTGAGATCAATTCTCTGTTCTGCTGTGTACCTCAAGAGGCTGATAATATCCTCTGTCCATGGGATTTCTCTGGCAAGAATACCAGAGTGTGTTGCCACGCCCTCCTCTAGGGGATCTTCCTGACCCAGGTATGGAACCCGGTCTCCCGCATCGCAGGCAGATTCTTTACTATTTGAACCACTAGTAAAGCCCATAATCTAGCTTAGAGTCTGGTGGGAGGTTGGCGGACAGGAAAAAGGATGCCAGAGGATCACTTCCTCTTCCTGCGCCAGGCTCACTAAAGTGGTGACAGCCCTTCCCATGTCTCTCCGGACAGCCCTTTCCAGTGAGATTGCTTATGTTCTGCTCCTGAGTTCCGATAATGCCGAGGCTTCCTTTCTAAGGTAGCAACTTCCTTCTGTTGCCAGTCTTAGAGGTGTCTCTCTATGCCCTGGTTGGCTTCTTAGGATTTCTGACTCGGTTCAGTAGTTCTTTGTAACAAATTCATTTTACTGAGTTACTGAAGGTCAGCTCTGTTTTCCCAATGAGACCTTATGTATACCAAAGCTGTTAGAATCCTCATTTCTTCCTCTAGGAAATAAATTCAGCAATACCTTTCTAATGACCATAGACAGTGTATAGAACAGGAGTTGGCAAATTTCCAGACATAGGCAGGCCACTGCAGGTTTTTATAAAGAAAATATTAAATTGGAGGATAATAACTTCACAGTGTTGTGTTAGTTTCTGCTGTACAACAGCGTGAATCAGCTATTTGTATACTGCATCCCCTCCCTCCTGTCCCCCTCCCACCACCCTCTCATCCTACTCTCCTGTGTTGTCACAGAGCACCAGGCTCAGCTCCCTGTGACATGGTAGCTTCCCACTAACTATCTAGTTTGTACATGGTAAAGAAACTGCCTGCAATGCAAGAGATGCAGGAGACTCAGGTTCAGTCCCTAGGTTGGAAAGATCCCCTGGAGAGGGAAACGGCAACCCACCACAGTATTCTTGCCTGGAGAATCCCATGGACAGAGAAGCCTGGTAAGCTACAGTCCATGAGGTCGCAGAGAGTTGGAAGCAAATGAAAGACTGAGCAGCAGCAGCAGCATATATATATGTCAATCCTAATCTTCCAATTTGTCCCACCCTCTCCTTCCCTACTGTGTCCCGAAGTACATTTTCTACATCTGTGACTGCATTCCTGCACTGCAAAGATTCATCAGCACCATTTTTCTAGATTTCATGTATGTGCGTTAATATACAATACGTATTTTTCTCTTTCCTGACTTACTTCACTCTGTATGAAAAATTGTATGTTCATCTACATCCTAATGTTGCTTTTATGATACAATGGCAGTGTTGAGTAGTAGCTACAGAGACCATATAACTTGCACTGCCTATTTACTATTTGGCCCTTTTCAGAAGAATTTTGCCGACCCCTGACATATAGCATACTGCCTGTCTTACAGTAGATGTTACATAATTGGTAGCTTTTAATTTCCTCCTCTATCATACAGTGATGTTTCTAATTACACAGTTCCAGTTATGAGGCTACATAGGGAATTATCCTGAAGGTGGCATTAAATAATCCCTGTAAACTAAAATTGGTAAGGCACATTAGAATTTATCCAGGTCTTTCCTACTATTTTCAATTGATTCCTGTGGTCTATTTTCATACTCAGAATCTTTGACAGATCCAACACAAAACACAGAAGAGTAGCTTAACATGGGTGATCCATGCAATTTTTTAAAAAAGCTTACATTATCCAGGTCACATCCAACTGCATATTGAAGTGGTGAAGTTAAACAAATAAATACTTTTCAAGTCCTCACTTGCTTAGATGATGCAGTACTCATAGACTATATGAAATAGTAATAACTACAGTGAGTAAAAAAAAAAATCAGTGAAAGAAAAATTGCTTAATCTGCTCTCATTTATAAAGCAAATATGATGTCTATCTTTGAAAGACTTGGCAGGTTAATTAAGAAGTCTGTTAATGATTGTGCTAGGAACACTGACTTATTTTTAATTTAGCTTGACGTTCCTTGACATACAGATGTAACTTATGTTTGTGTGAGAAATTTAGAATCAGGTATGTGAGAAATTTGTTACACGCTTTGCACATAACTTTTGCCCAAAAGTTATGCATGTTTCAAAATTGAAAGACATCAGGCAGATCAGATCAGTCGCTCAGTCGTGTCCGACTCTTTACGACCCCATGAATCGCAGCATGCCAGGCCTCCCTGTCCAGCACCAACTCCCAGAGTTCACTCAGACTCACGACCATCGAGTCAGTGATGCCATCCAGCCATCTCATCCTCTGTCATCCCCTTCTCCTCCTGCCCCCAAACCCTCCCAGCATCAGAGTCTTTTCCAATGAGTCAACTCTTCGCATGAGGTGGCCAAAGTACTGGAGTTTCAGCTTTAGCATCATTCCTTCCAAAGAAATCCCAGGGCTGATCTCCTTCAGAATGGACTGGTTGGATCTCCTTGCAATCCAAGGGACTCTCAAGAGTCTTCTCCAACACCACAATTCAAAAGCATCAATTCTTCGGCACTCAGCCTTCTTCACAGTCCAACTCTTACATCCATACATGACCACAGGAAAAACCATAGCCTTGACTAGACGGACCTTTGTTGGCAAAGTAATGGCTCTGCTTTTGAATATGCTATCTAGGTTGGTCATAACTTTCCCTCCAAGGAGTAAGCGTCTTTTAATTTCATGGCTGTAGTCACCATCTGCAGTGATTTTGGAGCCCATAAAAAATAAAGTCTGACACTGTTTCTACTGTTTCCCCGTCTATTTCCCATGAAGTGATGGGACCGGATGCCATGATATTCGTTTTCTGAATGTTGAGCTTTAAGCCAACTTTTTCACTCTCCACTTTCACTTTCATCAAGAGGCTTTTTAGTTCCTCTTCACTTTCTGTCATAAGGGTGGTGTCATCTGCATATCTGAGGTTATTGATATTTCTCCCAGCAATCTTGATTCCAGCTTGTGTTTCTTCCAGTCCAGCGTTTCTCATGATGTACTCTACATATAAGTTAAATAAACAGGGTGACAATATACAGCCTTGACGTGCTCCTTTTCCTATTTGGAACCAGTCTGTTGTTCCATGTCCAGTTCTAACTGTTGCTTCCTGACCTGCATATAGGTTTCTCAAGAGGCAGGTCAGATGGTCTGGTATTCCCATCTCTTTCAGAATTTTCCACAGTTTATTGTGATCCACACAGTCAAAGGCTTTGGCATAGTCAATAAAACAGAAATAGATGTTTTTCTGGAACTCTCTTGCTTTTTCCATGATCCAGCGGATGTTGGCAATTTGATCTCTGGTTCTTCTAAGACGTACATATATTCAAGTAATAGCATAAGGATGTTCTTGAAAATGCATGGAAATTTTGCCCCAAAACTGTAAAATTTATTTTCTTTAATTATAAAATAAGAATCATTATATGATCTTTTATGAGGATCACATGAGTAGAAAGGTGTAAGATGTTTAACTTAGTCCCCAGAACATAGTAATCACTCAAAAAATTCTTATTTCCTTCTCCATTTCTTCAGGACACAAATTTTAGCCAGTTGAGTCTCATTTAAAGAATACTTATCTTGTTCTAATTGATTTATATTATACATTGCTTTCCAAATATAAAAGAACTACTGTTTCTCAGAATATCTGATTGATGGAAATCCAAATATCAAAGTGTAAGACGATGAGTTGGCATTATGACAAAACAGGAATCTAATCAAGGTTTTTGCCTACTTATTTGTCATAGCGTTTTTTAAATAAAGAGTAACATAAAAGATGTAATTTCAGTAAACCATTAAGTTTTGTTTCATTTTGCAAGGAATAAAATAAAGAATGGATATTTTGCATTCACGCTGTACTAACCATTATTAGGGAAACACCATTGTTCTAGTATATTAAGGAAGCTAAAGAGAATTATTTAATCAGTCTTAATTCATTTAACTATAATTAATGTCATTAAATATGTTTCCTAAAAAGAAGTTTATTTGTCATAGACAAGTTTTGGTTATTGTTAGCACTTACACACCGTAGAGATGATGAAATTGCTGAAATATTTTCTTAAATCTCAGCACATGAATACCACTCAAAAATGATGTCAGAGAAATGAAATGGTCTTATCAGCTCAGTGGATGATTTCAGATCATTCCAAATATTGCATGCTGAATCAAGTGGTTTTAAAGGCACGCTTGTGTGTGAAAAAATCCTTACCGTATAGACAAGCTAGGAAATCAATACTATGAACATCTAAAACTTAGAAAAACATTTAAGAATTTTCAATTCACATTTATGAGAAAATGTTGAAGCTAATCAACAACTTTACAGACCTATTCAAAATACATTCAATTCCTGTTACTTATTGTGATCAAAGGAGCCCCAGGTTTGGTCAAAACGAACAACTGGGCAGATGAATGTTTTTTTGTTTTAGCAACGGAAGCATCAGCAGGCTGATTAAGACAATGAAATCAAGCTTATATTAGTATGGCAATCATATTTTAGGAAATATGATTTTTTGAAATATTTTTGGAAAATTACTAGGTCATTTAAAAACCTAATATTCTGAGTATTGTGGTCTAGACCTTATTTCAGAAAATTAATTAAAACATGCCTGAATTTGTAAAATCCAATAACCTAACAACCAGAGCTTTTCAGCTGGAAGATCATATTTGGAATTTCTAAGTTCTGATCACAATGAATATCAAATGAATGAAGTGAAAAGAAAGGCAGTATATTTAAAAGCCTCAGTGCTATGGGGAAAAAAAAAATTCATGTTACTTAGTACAATTATTTCATATTGTCAATTTAAAAGCCATATGCACTCTGTAACAATGTTTTTGAGTTCATCTGATCCAACACTGAACTTCTGCACTCCAACCTCTTAATATTTTGTTTTACTCTTAGACCCAGATTTTATGTAAAAGATGCTTCACTATTTTAGTTATCTAAAGACCAGCCTTAAGATGAAATTCATTGAAGAGCCATGCTCTGGAATCTATTTCAATAAGCTTGAAAAATTGGCATGATTGTAAATCAATTTTGTACTTCTACTTCTCAAATGAGAAGGAATTGCACTTCCCAGAGAGAGGTATAGAAATGCTGTTCATCATAATTAGGAGCGTATAACAAGAAATGTGAGACTTAAACATATTTACCGCAAAATGTAAATATTGCAACAAAGTGGGTTGGGCACCTGTCTCTCATCTGCATTTCCCTAGAACCAGGTCCAGTACACAGGTAAACACAGGTGTAGGTCTTTTCAAACTTGCAGCATGTGACACTAAAATTGTATGCTAAGTCATCTTCTAATAGCCACTTCAGTTAACAGCTGTATGAACCTCAAAAATGAACTAGAACGCAATCACTTTTGACAGTAGTTGAAGAAGTTTGTATATACACACATACCAGCATATATGTAAAATAAAAATATATACCTGGAGAGAAAACCTTTTTAGAAAATGATGGTAATAGAGATATGGAAGTTGATAAACCAAAATGGAATAGAGGGATGGTAAGGAATCCGTGGAAAAGAAATCATTTCTAGATAATGATTAAAAGAAAAAACATGAAAAACAGAAGCGTAAAGCGGCTTCATAACTTTGTTTACTCACTCAGAAAGGATGCCTGCCTAAAATGAAGATACCTCTTTATTAGCTAACAGAGAGTGAACTTTATGCTATCAGGGACTTTGTTTATGACACTCTTCCCATGATTCTGTGCAGTGTATCAAAACACTAGCAGTGAGTCACAGTCTTTCAGAGGAGGCTGGATTCCAAGATTCTTGGTGCACACACAACTTCCAGAATTAGCTTTCCATGGAGTCCATTGCCTCTGCATGCATTTGTACATGTATGCTCAGTAGTATCCAACTCTTTGCAACCCCATGGACTGTAGCATGTCAGGCTCCTCTGTCCACAGGATTCTCCAGGCAGTACTGAAGTGGGGTGCCATTTCCTCCTCCAGGGTATCTTCCTGACCCAGGGATCGAACCCATGTGTCTTGTGTCTCCTGTATTGGCAGGCAGATTCTTTGTCACTGCACCCCCTGGGAAGCCTCCCATTGCCTATGAGAATGCTTAATGACTTGAAAAGCCACCATGAGTTACCATTTGTGCTTTCCCAAAAGAGGCTTCTAATTGACTTCCTGATACCTAATTTACTGGTAACTGAGGACATGCTAGAAAAATCAAGGATAGTCTAACTTTTTAATACTGGTCACTGCACATAGGGCTTCCCAGATGGTGCTAGTGGTAAAGAACCTGCCTGCTGATACAGGAAACATAAGAGATGCCAGTTGGATCTCTGGGTGGGGAGGATCCCCTGGAGGATGGCATGGCTATAGTCCACGGGGTCACAAAGAGTCAGACATGACTGAAGCAACTTAGCACCACACGCAGCACACTGAAGATAAGGGGGATACAAATTTGGGGATGACTGATGCAGAAATTCCACAGTGAACACTGAGAGATGGAAACAGAACTTGGTACATCTTTTTACATGGTAGGTGGCATTTAAATAAATAACTACAGTTTATGGCAAAAATGGGAAGGCTTTGGAAGAAAGAGGTGTTGAGAGATGCAGGTGAAAATTCCAAAAGTATGTTCAAAATGAACCAGTATTACTTGAGTCTACAGCCTCCCAGGCTAGTCTCCTATCCTAACCTAACACAGTGTTCACACATCCTTTATGCTAGGTAACAAAAGGTGGCAATTTTAATGGACTGGGGCTTCCTGTGACCACTGGCAGGTAGAGGGTAGAAAGATACTGTGTTCTAAGAATGTTGCATATTTACAAGTATCCCAAGACATATCAGCCCATGAATTTTATAATAAAGTAAAATTCAAACCTCAAAGGATAGAAATTCTAGTACCATCAATATTTATGGTGCTAAATAACAGCATTTCCTACATTATCACTTAACTGAAGTCACTCAGTCTTCCACCCAGAAGTGGGAATAACTTTGTTCCCTATACACCAGAGAAGTACTACTTATAACCCCAAGACTAATAAATATTCTCCATCAAAATATCTCCTTTTGACCCAACCAGCTGCCTTGTTGTCAGGGGGCCTAGTGACAGTCCTCGTGCTCATGCTAAGTCACTTCAGTCATGTATGACTTTTTGCAACCTATGGACTGTAGCCTTCCAGGCTCCTCTGTCCATGGGATTCTCCAGGCAAGAAGGAAGGGGTTGCCATTTCCTTCTCTGGGGATGTTGCTGACCCAGGGATAGAACCCACCTCTCCCAGGTCTCCTGCATTGGCAGGTGGGTTCTCTACCACTAGCACCACCTGAGAAACCCCGTGACAGTCCTAGAGAAGGTCAGAAACTGGGCACTTACAGCCTTCTCTGGGTATTGCTCACACATCAAGCTCTTCCTTGAGAATCCATTTGTTAGGTAGTTAGAATAGGAAAAAAGAGTTCAAAATGGTGGTGGCTAAAAGACAAAGAAGGGGAAAGCCCATGAAAATAGAACAAAGGAAGGTCCGAGGACCAGAGTGAGGACCTCAGGTAAAACAAACAGCCCTCCTGGCTAGCCCAATTTTCATAGGACAGGCTCAGGGGAGGAGAAAAAACATAAAAAAAGGAGCCAAGATTGAGTGAGGGGCTTCTCTTCTCTTGGCGTCTTTTGGGTCAGCCTACCCTCATGCCTCAAGAATGTAGTTTCCCTTACTTTCTAAACGAAACTGAGCTGTAACACAGGGTTGTAACACTGGTCCATTGTCCGTTGCCTCAAATTTTTGCAGTGGCAAGACAGAACAGAAGACATTACATGCTCCCTGGACATTGATGGTACTGTTTCTTGGATTTAACCTGACTGAAACAACCTTGGGTCGGCCCCTGCAAGGCAGAAGCCAAGTACAGCAGAAGCCCAATTCGGCAAAAGCTCCCATGGTGGAAGCTGAACTTGAAGAAAACCCAGCGCAGCATAAATGACAAGAAGCCCAGCATGCTGGAAACCAGGACAGCAAAAGCAAACTTGGCAGAATGCTCATGTGGCTTAGTCTCAGATTCCAGAAGAGCTCCAGTTAAGGTAGGAGGTCCTCACTCCTATGGTTGGAAGGACATATGGCTAACAAAATCTTAATTCCTTTACAGTCTCTCGTTTCTTGGTTCCCTGACCCCCTGCAAACAGGCAAGCAGCAGTGAGCGCAATTGAGGGACTCTGGAAGGGGCTACTCCTCAGTGTGTCCCAAAGGCTCCACTGTCTACTGGGCCAATATTTTGGCCACCTGATGTGGCCAATATTTTGGCCACCTGACGTGAAGAGCTGACTCATTTGAAAAGACCCTGATGTTGGGAAAGATGGAAGGCAGGAGGAAAAGGGGATGACAGAGGATAAGATGGTGAGATGGCATCACCAACTCAATGGACATGAGTTTGGGTAAACTCTGGGAGTTGGTGATGGATAGGGAGGCCTGGCGTGCTGTGGTTCACGGGGTCACAGAGTTGGACACAGCTAAGCAACTGAACTGAACTGAACTGAAAGCTCAGGCTCTTGATGGCTCATTGCAAAAAATTCACTAAGAGACACAGATATAGGTAAGAGGTGGGTTTGTTCAGATTTAGAGAGAAGCACACTCCACAGGGTGTAAGCCATTGCAGAGGAGAGTGCAGGGGCCATGGAATGCGGTATGGCTAGTTTTCCTGGACTGGGTGATTTCATATGCTAATGAGTGGGAAGATCATTCCAACAATTGGGTACCCACTCCTGGGTCTTTTGAGAGTGCCTTCAGTTCAGTTCAGTTCAGTCCCTCAGTCCTGTCTGACTCTTTGCCACCCCATGAACTGCAACATGCCAGGCCTCCCTGTCCATCACCAAATCCCAGAGTTCACCCAAACTCATGTCTATTGAGTCAGTGATGCCATCCAACCATCGCACCCTCTGTAGTCCCCTTCTCCTCCTGCCTTCAATTTTTCCCAGCATCAAGGTCTTTTCAAATGAGTTAGCTCTTCCCATCAGGTGGCCAAAGTACTGGAGTTTCAGCTTCAACATCAGTCCTTCCAATGAACACCCAGGACTGATCTCCTTTAGGATGGACTGGTTTGATCTCCTTGCAGTTCAAGGGACCCTCAAGAGTCTTTCCCAACACCATAGTTTAAAAGCATCAATTCTTCGGTGCTCAGCTTTCTTTATAGTCCAACTCTCACATCCATACATGACCACTGGAAAAACCACAGCCTTGACTAGACAGACCTTTGTTGACAAAGTAATGTCTCTGCTTTTGAATATGCTGTCTAGTTTGGTCATAACTTTCCTTCCAAGGAGTAAGTGTCTTTTAATTTCATGGCTGCAATCACCATCTGCAGTGACATTGAAGCCCAAAAAAATAAAGTCAGCTACTGTTTCCACTGTTTCCCCATCTATTTGCCATGAAGTGATAGGACAGGATGCCATGATCTTAGTTTTCTGAGTGTTGAGCTTTAAGCGAACTTTTTCACTCTCCTCTCTCACTTTCATCAAGAGGCTCTTTAGTTTTTCACTTTCTGAAGATAATAAGAAGAGATGGCAAGAATACACAGAAGAATGTACAAAGAAGATCTTCACGACTCAGATAATCACAATGGAGTGATCACTCACCTAGAGCCAGACATCCTGGAATGTGAAGTCAAGTGGCCCTTAGGAAGCATCACTACGAACAAAGCTAATGGAGGTTATGGAATTCAAGTTGAGCTACTTCAAATCCTGAAAGATGATGCTGTAGTGGCCACAGGACTGGAAAAGGTCAGTTTTCATTCCAATCCCAAAGAAAGTCAATGTCAAAGAATGCTCAAACTACTGCACAGTTGCACTCATCTCACACGCTAGTAAAGTAATGCTCAAAATTCTCCAAGCCAGGCCTCAGCAATATGTGAACCATGAACTTCCAGATGTTCAAGCTGGTTTTAGAAAAGGCAGAGGAACCAGAGATAAAATTGCCAACATCTGCTGGATCATCAAAAAAGCCAGAGCATTCCAGAAAAACATCTATTTCTGCTTTATTGACTATGCCAAAGCCTTTGACTGTGTGGATCACAAGAAACTGTGGAAAATTCTGAAAGAGATGGGAATACCAGACCATCTGACCTGCCTCTTGAGAAATTTGTATGCAGGTCAGGAAGCAACAGTTAGAACTGCACATGGAACAATAGACTGGTTCCAAATAGGAAAAGGAATACGTCAAGGCTGTATATTGTCACCCTGCTTATTTAACTTCTATGCAGAGTACATCATGAGAAACGCTGGGCTGGAAGAAACACAAGCTGGAATCAAGATTGCCAGGAGAAATATCAATAACCTCAGATATGCAGATGACACCACCCTTATGGCAGAAAGTGAAGAAGAACTAAAGAGCATCTTGATAAAAGTGAAAAAGGAGAGTGACAGTGGCTTGGATGTGTCATTGACCTTGCAGATTGAGGATCAAGGTTTAGTTGAATTTGACTTGTCATCTTGGACCCATTTTATTTTAATCAGTTTATGTTTTGCCCTCGGGCTATGTCATTCTTTCAAAGTTGTGCCCTGCCCCCTTCCCTCCTATTTCATGCTCTTCTCCTGATCCCAGTCCAGAGCACAATTCCTATACAATCTTCTGGAGGGACTCAATATGACAGCAAATATGGAAAACTCAGCAGTGGCCACAGGACTGGAAAAGGTCAGTTTTCATTCCAATCCCAAAGAAAGGCAATGCCAAAGAATGCTCAAATTACTACTAGAAAATGCTGGCCTTTGGAAGGGAAATACTGTGCAATATCCAATCTCTCTAGATACTTGGGCCTTCATCTTCCATGTTTCCTACAACTTGTGCAACAACAGCCTCTCTCAGTGAACCTGCTAGGGCGGGTGACCGACACACAATGCCTGCTAGAAGTTCATCTATTGGTGGCATCCCTTCAAGGGCAATTGGGCTTCCAGGGATAATGTTTGCTATTTTGGGAGTTAGCCCTGAAGGCTGTTTGGGCCCAAACCCTTACCACCCTTCTCCCAAAGTTAAAAACATACCCCTGGATCAAATCTCCACTCCCGTTTCATGAAACATCTGATCTGTTGCCTCTTATCAATTTATTCTTAAGCCACTATCTAACCCCTACAACCAGGCAACATCACTCTACCTCGATTATTATTAAAATACTCTAATGCCCCTAATAGACAAGATAATCCACTCCTTTGTCATTACTTCTGCTATTACCTAAAGTGGGTCTATGACAATGAAATGTTTACCATTGGAAACACCCTAAACTGCTCTTATGGAGGACTAGGGGAGGAAATCAGTGAGTGACATACATTCCCTCAGAGCAATATGAGGATAAGGCTTATGGCTGTTTCGCCAGGTTCCCAGTCTCAGGGCACTGGATTGCTTTACATCATGCTATCTATTCCCATCTGCAGTGGACAGACCAGCAATGAGTTAAGATTGGTGGTGGTGGTTTAGTCAGTCGTGTCTGATTGTTGCGAACCCATGGACTGTAGCCCACCAGGCTCCCCTGTCCATGGGATTTTCCAGGCAAGAATACTGGAGTAGATTGCCATTTCCTTATCCAGGTGATCTTCCCAACCTAGGAATTGAACCCAGGTCTCCTGCACTGCAGGCAGATTCTTTACTGACTGAGCTATGAGGGAAGCCCAAGTTAAGATTCAGTTCAGTTCAGTTCAGTTCAGTCGCTCAGTTGTGTCCGACTCTTTGCGACCCCATGAATCACAGCATGCCAGGCCTCCTTCTCCATCACCAACTCCTGGAGTTCACTAAACCCATATCCATCGAGTCAGTGATGCCATCCAGCCATCTCATCCTCTGTCGTCCCCTTTTCCTCCTGCCCCCAATCCCTCCCAGCATCAAAGTCTTTTCCAATGAATCAACTCTTTGCATCAGGTGGCCAAAGTACTGGAGCTTCAGCTTTAGTATCATTCCTTCCAAAGAATACCCAGGGCTGATCTCCTTTAGGATGGACTGGTTGGATCTCCTTGCAGTCCAAGGGACTCTCAAGAGTCTTCTCCAACACCACAGTTCAAAAGCATCAATTCTTTGGCACTCAGCTTTCTTCACAGTCCAACTCTCACATCCATACATGACCACAGGAAAAACCATAGCATTGACTAGATGGACCTTTGTTGGCAAAGTAATGTCTCTGATTTTCAATATGCTATCTAGGTTGGTCATAACTTTCCTTCCAAGGAGTAAGCGTCTTTTAATTTCATGGTGACAGTCACCATCTGCAGTGATTTTGGAGCCCCAAAAAACAAAGTCTGACACTGTTTCCACTGTTTCCCCATCTATTTCCCATGAAGTGATGGGACCAGATGCCATGATCTTCCTTTTCTGAATGTTGAGCTTTAAGCCAACTTTTTCACTCTCCTCTTTCACTTTCATCAAGAGGCTTTTGAGTTCCTCTTCACTTTCTGCCATTACAACCCCTTAATCCAACCAGCACTGGTCATGCTGGAGACCTTTGGGACACCCAACTCCAGCCTGGGGATCCCAGGAGATCAACCTGCCTTGACCTGCCTAGGGATCTGGTCCCGAGGAGGTTGCCATGCCTCAGCCTGCTCAGGGGATCCGCCAGTTCAGGGATCCCAGGAGGTCAACATGTCTTGACCTGCCCAGGGACCCAATTCTCAGGAGGCCGACCTGCCTCAACCTGCCTGGGGATTCCATCTCCAGGAGGCTGTCATCCCTCAGCCTGCCTGGGGACCTGCACCCTGATCCAGGGACGCCTGGCTCTTAAGTTGCAACAGTACGGGGTAGGTAAGTCTTTAAAAAGACTCACCCCTAAGGAAACCCACCCATGGAAATAGAAGGAAGTCTATTAGTTGTGGGACTGTGCTCGGTCTCAGCAGTAACTCAGGAGTCCATCGAGAACCCCATTGCCTTTCTGGAAAGTCTAAAAGAAGCCCTCCAAAAGTGTACCAATCTGGACTTATACTCTTATGAGGGACAGATGATTTTTAAAGGACAAATTCCTGTCCCAATGTGCATCAGGATAAAGTTACAACAGCTACAGCAGCAGGACTTTGCTGCTTCTTTAGATGAGACGGTCCAGAGAGCCACCAATACCTTTTATAACAGAGAATGGGAGAGGGAGGCCAAGGTGCAGGAAAGAGAGAAAAGGAAAGAGACAAGGCATGCCCAGATGTTGGTCGTCCTCCAGGGAAACCCTATGGCAGATCCCGAGTCTTTAAAGGATAAGGCATGAAGCAAATGTCTAATCTGTAGATAGGAGGAACATTGGGCCAAACCATGACAAATCTCCTAAAATGGCTTGCTACAAATGCCATCAATTGGGACATTGGGTGGCACTCTGCCCTAGGGACCCAAGAGCCTCAAGGTCAAGTGCCAAGCCTTCTCTCATGATGGTTCAACAGGATTGAACAGGGTGGCCACTCCAGCCAGCCCACCTGTCACAGATAACCATCATGGGACTGGAGCCAAGGGTGCAAATGGATGTGGCAGGTAGGTCCAAGAATTTCCTGGTTGACACAGGGGCTACCTACTCTGTCCTGACCTCCTATCCCAGAGCTTTCTCCTCCCAAATCTGTACTATTTGGGGTGCTACAGAAAAAACAATTACAAAAATATTCACCCGAGCACTTCTTTGTTGCTGGGATGGACAAATATTTTCCCACCAGTTTCTGGTGGTCCCTGGGTGTTCTACTCCCTTATTGGGAAGAGATCTTTCCCTGCCTTTGAAATCTTGCAGCTATTTCAGTCCTGATAGAAGATGCTTTAAAACTCTCTCTTAGGGACAAAGTAAAAATCCAGGCCTGACTATATCCCCGTGTGAGGTTCTTAACCCTGCCACCCTCCTGCATATCCTTGAGGGCTCTCTCCCCTTTCACTCTTGCCTAGAAACCTTGGACCACTGGACAAAACCACGAGAGGGATTGCCAGAAGATCCTCTGATCCTGAGGAAATCTGGTACACTGATGGAAGCAGCTTTGTCTTACATGGAAAAAGAAGAGCTGGATATGCAGTAGTTTCCAATTTTGAGACCATAGAGTCTAAACCCTTGCTACCAGGTACTTCAGCCCAATTAGCTGAGCTCATAGCCCTGACTCGAGCTTTAGAGCTGGGAAAAGGAAAAAGAGTAGCCATTTACATTGACTCCAAGTACGCGTTTATGGTGCGACATGCACATGCTGCTATTTGGAAAGGAGGAGGCCACTTGGCCACCCGAGGGTCCCCAATCAAATATGGTGATCAAATCCATAGGCTCTTGGAGGCAGTTCATCTGCTCGCTGAGGTTTCAGTCTCCCACTGTAAAGGGCACCAAAATGGGAGCACGGAAGTGGCATGAGGGAACAAAGCAGCCAATCAGGCAGCTAAGAAAGCAGCATTACAGAACAACGGCCTAATAGGGATTGCCACCTTAGTTCCACAGACAAATTTGCCAGAAACTCCATATACTAAAGGTGAGACTCTTAAAGCTAAGAGTGAAGGCTTTCAAGAAGATCATTCATATGGGGTGGTTCCACAAGGAGGGACTCCTTTTTCTGCCTGGGAACCTCCAGTGGAAGTTGATTAACTCCTATCATGCCACCATTCATTTAGGGGAAAAGGCCCTCCAAAGATTACTAGAAAGGTCCTTCAGAGGAACAGGCCTCCAAATGACTATAAGGCAAGTGGTTTTCTCTTGTCCCATTTGCCAATTAAACAACCTCCAAGGAGCTTGAAGACCCCAGCTGGCCCAGCCTGTCCAATGACGTGGGACCTACCCAGTAGAGGACTGGCAGGTGGACTTCACCCAGATGCCAGTTTCTCTAGGGTATAAATACCTATTAGTCATGATAGATAAATCCACAGGATTGATTGAAGGCTTTCCCATCCAGATTGAGAAGGCTGAGGAGGTGGTAAAAAAAAAAAAAAAAAAAAACTGCTCCTTGAAATCATTCTGAGACTTGGTCTGCCCAGGTCATTACAAAGTGACAATGGGACATCATTTACTTCTAAGGTCACCAAGGGTCTCTAAAGCATTGGGCATTACTTATCATCTCCATTGTGCCTGGAGGCCTCAGTCTTCAGGAAAAGTAGAAAGAGCCAACCAATTCTTAAAATCAGTGATAAAAAAGATAACCCAGGAGACCTCCCTGGGATGGAAGGAGGCTTTACCAACAGCTATCCTCTGTATGTATTGCCCCTAAGAAACAGGTTGGTCTTAGTCCTTATGAGATGCTATATGGAAGACCTTTTGTTTATGTCAATGACCTCTTACTAGATCCAGAGACTCAGGCCCTCTGGTCTTATACGCATGGCCGTTGGGCAGTTCCAACAGGATATACGCTTGTGGGGTGTTAACCAGGACCCAAAAGATTCTAAAGAGCCACCACTATATCCTCCAGGGACTCAAGTCCTAATTAAAGTCTGGAAAGATGGGTCCCCAAAGGCTCAACTCCAGCCCACATGGAAGGGCCCTACCCTGTAATACTATCTACCCCAACAGCAGTCAGGGTTCCAGAACATGAGTCCTGGATTCACTACTCACAAGTCAAGCCATGGAAGAAAACAGAAGAGGACACTCAATCCACTTGTGAGCCCCTGGGAGATCTCAGATGCCAATTCAGAACTGCAAATGAGTGCCATTCTAATGAACACCACCAAAATTAAATCTTTGGGATAAGATTTCTCAGGATAGCTCTAAAGAGCCAACACAGCTTGGCAGGGGTTGCACTCCAAAACAAACAAGGGATAGATCTCCTGACCCTTGAACAAGGAGGGACTAGAGCCATCTTAAATGAGATGTGTTATTTCTGGTAAATACCTCCAGCTAAGTTAAAGTCTCACACTCCTCAAGAAAAACATTCAGACCCTATAGGATCTCAAAGAACAAGCTGGGGAGTTCTCAGGGTGGCTACAATCTCTTTTTGGGGGATCCTCCTGGCGATGGGAAATTTGGAGTTGGCTAATGCCCTTAGTAGTCCCTGTCATCACCATATTGATGCTGCTTATGATTGCTCCATGTATTATTAACTGTCTAACCTGTTTTTTTTCTGCCCAGGTCAACAAGCTACAACATGCAGTGCCAGTTGAATGAGGATATATAAAACTACAGCCGACCACAGAAAATATCACTCACCCTTAGATGGACACCCCTATAAGGACTCTGAGGCTTGAGACTAGCAAGAGGGGGAGGCCCAAGTCCCCTCACCATCCCAGCAGGAAGTAGCCAGAGAGACCTCGACATCCCATAGAATTGGGCCTCCCATCTCTTGAGAGGGAAATGTTAGGTAGTTAGAATAGGAAAAGGGAGTTCAAAATGGCGATGGCTAAAAGACAAAGAAGGGAAAAGCCCATGAAAATAGAACAAAGGAAGGTCCAAGGACCAGAGTGAGGACCTCAGGTAAAACAAACAGCCCTCCTTGCTAGCCCAATTTACATAGGGCAGGCTCAGGGGGAGGAGAAAAAAACATATAAAAAGAGGAGCCAAAATTGAGCGAGGGGCTTCTTTTCTCTTCGCGTCTTTTGGGTCAGCCTGCCCTCGTGCCTTGAGGATGTATTTTCCCTTACTTTCTAAATGAAACTGAGCTGTGACACGGGGTTGTATAACCCTGGTCTGTCTAAGGGCTATAGCACTGTTAACACTGGCTGTAACACTGAAGTCTGTCTCTTCAAATTTTGGCTGTGGCGAGACAGAATCAAGGAAATTACACACACCCCTCTGACACACTGGTCTCATAAAAGCCTACTGAAAAAAAAGTCAATTAGTACATCCTATCACTCATCAGACATATACAGCTATGCTAGAATCCTCTTAGCTCCTGATTTGATGTATTTTACTGTAATGTAATAAATGAATGATTAGTGGCCCTTTTGGACTTCCACTCCCTCATTCCCTCCATGACTTCCTCCAACTTCTGTTTTTATTTCTATGTAAATTACTAAAATGAACTGTTCTTATGTTTTAGGTCCCTCCCATCCCCTGCCCCCAGTCCAAAGCCAAATTTAATAGTCCCGCACTTGCACACTTTGTCACCCTGAAGTCTGTTTCCTATCGAAACAATGTGGTGGCAGTTTTTGACTCAACAAAATGGGTAGTGTTTCATAAAATAACTTTTTAATGAGAGGTAGAGATCTGGATACTCATCATTCCTCCATTTATGAGGGGTGCTATGACCTTTGGAAATTTACTCGATTTTCCCCCGATATGATTTTATAAAATACAAATTGTGATAGACATTATTTCATGATGTCATAGCAATATCTATCTATGTTTATCAAATCTGTTAAAATACTTTAACTAATTTAAATAATTTAAATTTTTCCACTTAAAAGATTAATTTTCAAATTACAGACTTCTCAATTATCCCAATGGTTTCACCTTTAAAAAATTGACTTTATCTCTTTGAAACTACAGATTTTATTTTGCTTTCCCTAAGTATGTCAAAGTTAGCTTGTGAACAGATAAGTCTTATGAGCTCCAGGGACTATAATCAAAAAACAAAACATTTGCAGTAGGTTGGTATTGAAACCTGCTGTTCTCTTTCCCAGTTTTTCCAATTTAGTTCGAATGTTCAACTGTTTAGCAGGCTCAGATAACTTAATCAATGAAGCTCTTATTTTTGGCATTCTCACATTCCAAATTAAAATTACATTATATTTTTTTTGGGAAAACCCCCCACCAGTACCATCTGTGAATTGAATGGTGTCATTACATCAAAGTACTGCAATTAGAACAATAGGGTAAAATTAATGCCAATGTTAAGTACAGATGTGCCAGATATGATGGGTAGTTGATACACAATTCAAATTGACAACCACGTGCAATGTGGAAAGTATCCAGGCATAACCTCAGATCCAGTTGGCCAATGGATGTCATGATTGCCTCACAGAGAACATATTTAAAAGAGATTTATTTGGCAGTAAGAAAGAGTTAGTTTCAAAAGACTATAGTCTATCCTGGGTTACTCATGCAAAATGTTCATTATCTCAGGGTAAAAATGGGCCCACAGAAGATAATCCAAAGGGAACATAACATTCCATAGCCAAAGAAAAAAATTCCCATTTTTTTTCATGAATATAACATTTGGTATTTGCATTACATGGCAGATTATATTGCATTATTAGTCTAATGGTGATTCATTTTCATTTTTTAAACTGTGACGAGCTATTAGCTTTTGCAGGCAATAGGGTTATCTTAGTATAGGTTAATAGGATAATACATTTTATTATTTAGGTTTATCATCTGCAAACTCAGATTTTTAAAATGTATAATCATGGTTTAGAATTTCTTTCAGTTTAGTATGTTCTAATGTTGGGTATGAATATTAATGCTAAAATGACGGTTTGACTTACACAATCATAAGATGTTTAATCTCTGTCATTATATGTTGATGTGTTTGACAAAATGTGATATTAAAAGAAGAGATGTAAGTTGTTGAAGGTGTCAGAGTATTGATGGGTCAGTGGGCTGTCTTGATCAGCTCTTAACTACAAATGGTAAATAGTATTTTTTTTTTTAATTTTATAATTTTCTACTGGATCCAGAAATTTTTAGCAACAAATTTAAAACATTTTTTTGTGTGTGTGAATAGGCATAATTAACCTATAAGCCTCATAGCAGCAGCCTTCATTTAAAACAAATAAATTTCAAAAATTAGACAATATTTATAAAGCAGGGATGGCAGTTGACAGGTCAACAATTATATGGAGATATTGACTAATGTGTTTCTGTTCACAGAGGCTATCTCGAACTGAGGTCAGGGTGATATTTTTCTATAGAACAAAAAATTGCAGTCCAAGAATAATGGCATATCAATGTTCTTTTCTGAAATACCACATTTCCACATTCTTTTCCTTCATTATTGCTCAATTTTCTCAGTCTTAAATAAAGTTTAGAACGGAAAAGGGAACATAAAATAATGTAAACAAAGGAAACCAAGAGGCATATATTCTCATCTTTTCACCACTCATTGTTACTAATCCCAAACTTTATCAAAAGTTGCTTTGTAATTACTAGCAGAATACATTATAGCCTATATTACTTAATATTTCCCCAATCAAATACCGGAGAAGGAAATGGCAACCCTCTCCAGTACTCTTGCCTGGAAAATCCCATGGACAGAGGAGCCTGGTAGGCTGCAGTCCATGGGGTCGCTAGAGTCGGACATGACTGAGCAACTTCAATTTCACTTTTCACTTTCATACATTGGAAAAAGAAATGGCAACCCACTCCAGTGTTCTTGCCTGGAGAACCCCAGGGACGGCAGAGCCTGCTGGGCTGCCATCTATGGGGTCGCACAGAGTCGGACACGACTGAAGCGACTTAGCAGCAGCAGCAGCAGTCAAATACAGTTTTCTAAATAACAAAAATAGGTTCATTTTTAATAACTTAGAATAATAGATACTTGTTGAGGACATAGTATATACAAGGAGTTGTAGATAAACAATGTTGACTAAAACTGCTCTCAGTATGTTTATCGTCTTATAAGAGGTCCCAAATAACTGCAGGCAAAGCAAAAATGAAAGAAATCGCTTAAGAGAGGTAAAGAGCTTTAATGAGGGAAAATTTGCTTTAGGTTAGAGTCATCAGGACCCTACACAGTAGAGGAGACAGTATTGGCTGAATAGATGGAGAACCCCTGGTAAATGAAATAGAATGATCAAATCAAGAAAAAAGTTAGAAATCAAGAATCATTTGTTTATTCAACAAGGTGAGACATGGAAGTGGTGTGGATTAAAATGGCGGAGGTAAGATTCTGACTCAGGAAAGACTGAAGGAGGCTGAGAAAAGGCTGGTTATTAAGATGTGAGGCGGGAGAACTGAGGAAAAGTTAAGACTGACTGCAATTACAGTTGAGTGCAGTTGAAGCACAGGAAGAAAAGATTATGCTAGAAAGAAAAGACCAGAAGTAAGATTTGTATAAACTTTGTAGGTCCCTGAATACCTGGACTAATCCTGTTATAGCTTCAGTCAAAAAAGATATTCACAGCTCAGGTTACTGGGAAGAACTCAGTAGAGATGACCTTAAAGACAACCAGAACCATGAACACAAACAATGTCAGGAAAATATTATTCTCTGCCTCCTCTCTTTGACTCTTTTTAGGCTTTCTTCTCTAGAACAACTTATCCATTTAGAAGGAAGTTTTAAGCTTACAGCCTTGCAGTACTGGTATCAAGGAGGTTTATTTAGCTTATATGTGAACAGTTTAGGGAAAGACAATGAGTGGTAATATAACTATACCTGGGTCATTTACTGCAAACCACTGTGAATCATATATTCATCCCTCTGGTCAATGGGCAGCCCACATTCCTCTACAGAAGCACCCACCTAGTATAAATGAGTATTTTCCAGAAGAATGGGGCAGGGGAAGGGGAAGACAAAATATTAATTCTTAAAGCTAAGTGAGACTTCAGTTGATATACAAGTGCATTATATATGCATTATTTAACTTATATGCAGAGTACATCATGAGAAACGCTGGGCTGGAAGAAACACAAGCTGGAATCAAGATTTCTGGGAGAAATATCAATAACCTCAGATATGCAGATGACACCACCCTTATGGCAGAAAGTGAAGAGGAACTCAAAAGCCTCTTGATGAAGGTGAAAGTGGAGAGTGAAAAAGTTGGCTTAAAGCTCAACATTCAGAAAAGGAAGATCATGACATCCAGTCCCATCACTTCATGGGAAATAGATGGGGAAACAGTGGAAACAGTGTCAGACTTTATTTTTGGGGGCTCCAAAATCACTGAAGATGGTGATTGCAGCCATGAAATTAAAAGACGCTTACTCCTTGGAAGGAAAGTTATGACCAACCTAGATAGCATATTCAAAAGCAGAGACATTACTTTGCCAACAAAGGTCCGTCTAGTCAAGGCTATGGTTTTTCCTGTGGTCATGTATGGGAGAGTTGGACTATGAAGAAGGCTGAGTGCCAAAGAATTGATGCTTTTGACCTGTGGTGTTGGAGAAGACTCTTGAGAGTCCCTTGGACTGCAAGGAGATACAACCAGTCCATTCTGAAGGTGATCAGCCCTGGGATTTCTTTGGAAGGAATGATGCTAAAGCTGAAACTCCAGTACTTTGACCACCTCATGTGAAGAGTTGACTCATTGGAAAAGACTCTGATGTTGGGAGGGATTGGGGGCAGGAGGAAAAGGGAACAACAGAGGATGAGATGGCTGGATGGCATCACTGACTCGATGGACGTGAGTCTGAGTGAACTCCGGGTGTTGGTGCTGGACAGGGAGGCCTGGTGTGCTTCGATTCATGGGGTCGTAAAGAGTCGGATACGACTGAGCGACTGAGCTGAACTGAACTGATATATATATTATGCATTGTTGTTCAGTCACTAAATCATGTCCAACTCTTTATGACCCCATGGATTGAAGCAAACCAGCCTTCCCTGTCCTTCACTATCTCCCTAAATTTGCTCAAATTCATGTCCATTGAGTTGGTGGTGCTATGTAACCATCTCATCCTCTGCTGCCATCTTCTCCTTTTGCCTTCGATCTTTCCCAGCATCTGGGTCTTTTCCAATGAGCCAGCTCTTTGCATCAGGTGGCCAAAGTATTGGAGCTTCAGCTTCAGCATCAGTCCTTCCAATGTATACTCAGGGTTGATTTCCTTTAGGGTTACTGGTTTGATTTCGTTGCTGCCTAAGGGACTCTCAAGAGTCTTCTCCAGGACCACAGTTCAAAAGCATCAATTCTTTGGCACTCAGCCTTTTTTATGGTCCAATGGTCACATCTGTACATGACTACCGGAAAAACTATAGCTTTGACTATATGGACCTTTGTTAGAAAAGTGATATCTTTGATTTTTAATGCATTGTCTAGGTTTGTCATAGTTTTCCTTCCAAGGAGCAAGTGTCTTAATTTCATGGCTGCTGTTGCCCTCTGTCTACAAGCCTTTTATTGTCTTTGCTCCTTCCATCTAAAGATAATCCCTGAAATAGATCACAATATTGCTTATTCACTTGAAGAAACTGCTCTAGCAAGTCTCTTTACTTTCTCTTCCATCATCAATTTTGTCCTGTCTATGACAGCTTTCCCATCAGCATTATTCTTCAATCTTATAAACAAAACTTCCTCTTGACCCCGTATTCCCCATGAGCTACTGCCTTTTTATTCTGTTCCCTTTAAAGACAAAATTTCTTAAAACAATGATCTTTCCTCTAACTTCAATTTCTCAGATTTTATTCTCTCTTAAGCCCACTCCACTCAGATTTCTGTCCTTCACCAATGTAATACTTAATGGTTTCACCAATGATCTTCATAATGACAAATTCATTGAACAATTCTTAGACCTCATCTTATTTGACCACATGGTAATATTTCGTATGTCATTTTCTCTTTCTTACTACTTTTGCTTTGTTTTTCAAGGCATGTTGAATTTTCAACTTAGAATATTTTGTCAGTCTCCTTTGATAGCTCCTGCTTATTGTCAGTTACTTATTTGGGGGAGCCCAGTGGCTCCAACCTTGATCCTCTTTTTCGTCTCTACTTAACTTTACTCCCTTGATGATCTCGTCAAGTCTCATGGCTTTAAACTCCTCTGCCAGCATTAAAATTTACATTTTTAGCTATTATCTATTCCCTGAATTCTAGACCCATGTGTCACACTGCCTACTCAACATCTCTATGTAGATGCCCAGGATGTATTAAATTAACATGTACTTAAACTATTTAGTCTTCCATCCCCAAACCTACTTACCCACTGTTATGGGCTCATTTGTGCCCCTGCCCCCACACCCTCAACTCCAATTCACATGTAGAAGACTTAATTTCTGATACTTCTGAATGTGACTGTATTTGGAGATAGGACTTTTAAGACATTGTTGTTCAGTTGCTCAGTCATATCTGACTCTTTGTGACCCCATGGACTGTAGCACACCAGGCTTCCTGTACTTCACCATCTCCCAGACCTTGCTCAAACTCAAGTCCATTGACTTGGTGATGCTATCCAACCATCTCATCCTCTGTCACCCTCTTCTTCTGCTTTCAATCTTTCCCAGTATCAGGGTTCTTTCTAAGGAATCAGCTCCTTGCATCAGGTGGCCAAAATATTGGAGCTTCAGCTTCAGTGTCAGTCCTTCCAATGAATCTTCAGGACTGATTTATTTTATAATTTACTGGTTTCATCTTGCAGTCCAAGGGACTCTCAAGAGTCTTCTCCAACACCACAGTTCAAAAGCATTAATTCTTTGGTGCTCCACTTTCTTTATGGTCCAACTCTCACATCCATACATGACTATTGGAAAAACTAGCTTTGACTAGATAGACCTTTGCTGGCAAAGTAATGTCTCTGTTTTTTAATATGCTGTCTAGGTTTGTCATAGTTTTTCTCCCAAGGATCTAATGTCTTTTAAATTCTGGGCTGCAGTCACCATCTGCAGTGATTTTGTGGCCCAAGAAAATAAAGTCTGCCACTGTTGATAATTAAGGTAAAATGAAGTCCTTTGGGTGGACCCTAATCCAATGTAACTGATGTCCTTATAAGAAGAGATTAGGACACACAGAGAAACACCAGACATGTGTGCAAAGAAGGATCATGTGAACACATAGAAAGAATGCAACCATCTGCAAGCCAAGGAGAGATGCTTCAGAAGAAACCAAACTGGGACACCCACATTCAGATGGCCAGCCACCAGAACTGTGAGAATATAATCTTCTGCTGTTTAAATTCAGTCTCCTAAGTCAGTTCATTCTAACTATTCTTTTTGCCTATGTCAAACACTTTGGAGTTTTCCTAGATACTTTTTTTCTTTCACATTCTATGTTCCGTCCATCCAGAAATCCTGTTGTGTCTAAATTCAGAGCAGAACCTCTACTTCTCAGTAGCTCTTATATGACCTCCTTGGTTCAGACCATCATCCTCTCTTGACTTGATTACTGTTATGACCTTTTAACTGGTTATCTCACTTATATCCTCATCCCCTTGCAGTCTATTCTTCATACCTCAGGGGACTGGTACTTTAAAAAGTAAGTCCAATAAACATGAAATTGGAAGTGGTGCAGGGGAAATTATGATGAAGGTAGTAAAAAGGCACAAACTTCCATTTATAAGAGAAATAAGTACTACAGAGTGCATGAATGCTCAGTTGTGTCCAATTCTTTGCAACTCCATGGACTGTCGAATGCCAGGCTCCTCTCTCCATGGGATTTCCCAGGCAAGAATACTGGAGTGGGTTGCCTTCTCCTTCTCATGGGGATCTTCCTGACTGAGGGATCGAACCTGTGTCTTCTACACTTCCTGCAGGTTCTTTTACCATTGACCCACCTGGGAAGCCCCTCCCCCTCAAATAAGTTCTATAAAGATAACTAACACTGCTGTGTGGTACATGTGAAAGCTGTTAAGAGAGTAAACCCTAAAAGTTGTCATTGAAAGAAAAAAAAATTTTTTTATTTCTTTAATATTATACCTGGATGATGGGTATTCACTAAATTTATGATAGTAATCATTCCAAAATGTACATAAGTCAAATTATTACATATCTTAAAAACATACACAGTGTTATATGTCAATCATATCTCAACTGGAAGAAAAAAATGTCAATTCTCTGCTCAAAGTCTTGTATTGACATTAGGTCCCCATTTTTACTCAGAGCAGAAGTCAAAACCTTTACCCTTGCCATCAAGCCCCAGAATATTGGTAACCACCACCTTTTACACTTCTGACCTCATTTTCTGCTGCGTTTCCTTTTACTCAGTCTGTTCCTACACAGGTGGCATTTTTGCCAATCCATGAACACTCTAGGCATGTGCTAGCCTTAGGGCTTTGCACGACATGTTGTACTATCTAAAATGCTCTTCTTTCAAAATATTTTATCCTCCCTCATTTTCTTTAAGTCTTTGCTCAAATGCTGCCTCAGTGAGACCTCCTACCTTACATTATTCTCTCACCCTACATTATTCCTCCTGTCACATGTAGTACCAGTCTACCTTATATTGCTGTTTGTTTTCCTCTATTGCACTATGTAGTTTTTTACTCACAATATTTTAAAATTTGTTTTTTATATTCCTCCTCTAGAACAGCTCTGGTGGCTCAGATGGAAAAGAATCTGCCTGCGATGCAGGAAACCAGGGTTCGATCCCAGGGACAGGAAGATCCCATGGAGAAGAGACTGGCAACCCACTCCAGTATTCTTGCCTGGAGAATTCCATGGACAGTAGAGCCTGGCAGGCTAATGTCTACGGCATCGCTAAGAGTCAGACACGACTGAGTGAATAACACTTCCACTTTCTAGAACACAAGCTCCACCAAAGCCACAATTTTTCATCTCTTTTGTTCAGCAATTGCCCTGAAAAATGCCTGTCACAGTTGCTCAGTTGTGTCCACTCTTTGCGTCCCCACGGACTGCAGCGTGCCAGGCATCCCTGTCTATCACCAACTTCTGGAGCTTACTCAAACTCATGGCCATCGTGTCAGTGATGCCATCCAACCATCTCATCATCTGTTGTCCCCTTCTCCTGCCTTCAATCTTTCCAGCATCAGGGTCTTTTCAGATGAGTCAGTTCTTTGCATCAGGTGGCCAAAGTAATGGAGTTTCAGCTTCAGCATCAGTCCTTCCAATGAATATTCAGGACTGATTTCCTTTAGGATGGATGGATTTGATCTCCTTGTGATCTAAGGAACACTCAAGAGTCTTCTCCAACACCACAGTTCAAAACCATCAATTCTTCAGCATTCAGCTTTCTTTATAATCCAACTCTCACAACCATACATGACTATTGGAAAACCATACCTTTGACTAGATAGACCTTTGTTGGTAAAGTAATGCTGTCTAGAAAAATATGCTATCTAGTTTGATCATAGCTTTTATCCCAAGGAGCAAGCGTCTTTTAATTTCATGGCTGCAGTCACCATCTGCAGGGACTTTGGAGCCCCCCAAAAATAAAGTCTGTCACTGTTTCCATTGTTTCCCTATCTATTTGCTTTGAAGTGATGGGACCAGATGCCATGATCTTAGTTTTCTGAATGTTGCGTTTTAAGCCAACTTTTTCACTCTCCTCTTTCACTTTCATCAAGAGGCTCTTTAGTTCTTCACTTTCTGCCATACAGGTGGTGTCATCTGCATATCTGAAGTTATTAATATTTCTCCCAGCAATCTTGATTTCAGTTTGTGATTCTTCCAGCCTGGCATTTCTCATGATGTACTCTGCTTATAAGTTAAATAAGCAGGGTGATAGTATATAGCCTTGACATACTCCTTTCCCGATTTGAGGCCAGTCTGTTGTTCCATATCCATTTCTAATTGTTGCTTCTTGACCTGCAGATAGATTTCTCAGGAGGCAGGTCAGGTGGTCTGGTATTCCATCTCTTGAAATTTTTTCCATAGTTTGTTGTGAGCCACACAATCAAATGCTTTGGCATAGTCAATAAAGCAGAAGTAGATATTTTTCTGGAATTCTATTCCTTTTTCAATGATCCAACAGATGTTGTCAATTTGATCTCGGGTTCCTTTACCTTTTTTAAATCCAGCTTGAACATCTGGAAGTTCATGGTTCAGGTACTGTTGAAAGCTGACTTAGAGAATTTTGAGCATTACTTTGCTAGGGTGTGAGATGAGTGCAATTGTGTGTAGTTTGAACATTCTTTGGCATTGCCTTTCTTTGGGATTGGAATGAAAACTGACCTTTTCCAGTCCTGTGGCCACTGCTGAGTTTTCCAAATTTACTGGCATATTGAGTGCAGCACTTTCACAACATCATCTTTTTGGATTTGAAATAGCTCAATTGGAATTCCATCACCTCCACTTGCTTTGTATATAGTGATGCTTTGTAAGGCCGACTTGACTTCACATTCTAGGATGTCTGGCTCTAGGTCAGTGATCACACCATCTTGATTATCTGGGTTATGAAGATCTTGTTTAGTTCTTCTGTGTGTTCTTGTCCTCTTCTTAATATCTTCTGCTTCTGTTAGGTCTATTCCATTTCTGTCCTTTATTGTGCCCATCTTTGTATGAAATTTTCCCTTGGTATCTCTAATTTCACATAGTAGGTGATTAATATATTTATATCTTGTAGACTAAATTAGTGAATTGAATATAAGATATAAACATGTTAATTAAACAACACCAAGCTTGAGACATAAAACATTGTTAACACTTTGAAGCCCTCCATGTACTCTTTACACTCACTTTCCTCTCCACTTCCAGGACATGAACACAAGCAGAGTTTTGTACTGATCATTTCCTCGAACATCTTCATAGTATACTACTACATATGTAGACATGTCTATATAAGATGCATCCTTTATTTTACATGCATTTTAAATTGAAAACATGTATCTTACTTCCTCTTTTGCTCAATATTGTATGTTTCGTCTATGTTGATATTAGTGGTGGAGTTTATTCATATTTTTAATACTGTATTTTTCTACTAAATGAATTCATTACAATTTTTAAAAGTCTTAGATATTTGACTTATTTTTTGTGTTTGTACATATCTGTTGGTACATGTATGCAATAAGAATTTTTCTAGATTATTTCATAAGGAATGGGATTGGCTGGTCCAAGATTTTCCTGTAAGCTATAAGACAGATTCATTAAACTTTTATCTTTTCATTTAGAGAATAGTATTGAGAGATCTGCCTTTTTCTGGTTTGAAGTTTAGTTTTCCTGCCATATATGGACCAAGGGTTTACATCCTGATATTGACAAATAACCTCATTCCTGTTTCCCATTCTGTTACCTGATCAGATTCATTTTCTCTTCATTTTAGTTGAGCTTATTTTCCTTTAAATCTAGCAATGCATTATCAATGTTGTTTATTGACTTTTATCCAGGATTTCTACATGTTTTAAATAGAGTGTTTTTTCAGGATACCTTGTCTGCCATATTGTAAGAAGCAGCAGGAAGCTTAAACTTTCATACTTAATTTAAAAACTGTCACATATTGGTACATTTGGTGGTGTTATTTAGGATATAGTAAATGTTATATAATAACAACTGTGTTTTGGAATATTAACTTGACAATAGCAGCTGGCATCAAGGAGCTATTGATAATGAAAGGTGACTTTTTATATCTAATACTATAGTAGAAATTATCAGATCATCTGAGTAAAAGAAGGATGTTTTATTAAATGGTGTTGTGACAGACAGCCATTTGTATAAAGATAAAATTGGATTTATGCCTCACACTATACACAAAAATAAACTCTGAATGCATAGGAGATCTAAATATAAAATATTAAAACCATATAAGCTTTTCTGCTATATTTTCTAGTAGGTGAATTTCTTTAGAACCTGATGAGAGAGAAAAAGCTCTCTAACTATGACTCAAAATCCAGTTATTCTGTAATTAAATATTGGTAAATTTAAATATATAAAAATATTTTTTTGAATGGCAAAAATCATCATAGGCAAATTCAGAAGACAAATTGGTAAAAACATTTGTAATGTGTGTCACAAATTGAAGGCTAATATTTCTAATATATAATGAGCTCTTTACAAATTGAGAAAATGGAAAATTTTTTAAAAATGATATAAATTTGGGCTTCCCTGGTGGCTCAGATGATAAAAAATTGCCCGCAATGCACGAGACCTAGATTCGATCCCTGGGTTGGGGAGATCCCCTGGAGAATGGCAGCCCACTCCAATATTCTTGCCTGGAGAATTCCATGGACAGAGGAACCTGGTGGGCTACAGTTCATGGGGTCACAAAGAGTCGGACACGACTGAGTGACTAACACTTTCAAACACAAGAATGATTTTCAATTTTACTCACAATAAGAGAAATTCAAATGAAAGCCATTAAGATGCAAGTTTTACATGTTACTTTAGCAAAAATTCAAAAGTTTAGCTTATACTCTGTTGTTGAGTTTATGAAAAAATAGATACTCCAGTATATTACTGGTAGAAATGCCTACAGAACAAAATCCCATAATATCTACTATCTAATAAAACTACATTTGCACTTACTTTTGTCCAGCAAACCTTAGATATTCAGCTAGATACTAATGTATCTCCTATTAATGGAGATGAAAAATATGCAAGATATTCAGTGCACTACTATAGCAACACTGCTGTTCATTGTTCAGTAGACAAGTCTTGTCTGACTCTTCAAGACCTCAAGGTCTTGAAGCACACCAGACTTCCCTATCCCTCATCATTTCCCTGGAGTTTGTACAAGTTCATGTCCATTGAGTAGGTAGCCGCATTGCCTTATATTTAATAGCAAATTTTCAGAAACAGTCCTGTATATGAGAGACTAACTTCTCCTGTGTTTCTTTTTCAGTTTCACATTGCTACTGCCATCCTCACACTCCTGCCACCCCATGTGGTGTTTTCTTCCCCAACACCAAGTAAATCTGAGACACTAGTTGGGTGGCCTAAAATTTAACTCAATTCTGACACTTGTCTTGACAGCTCCCATAGGTTGAAGGCTCAGCCTCTTGAGAGTCCCTCCTACCAACTTCAGAGGCCAATCACTAGTCCAGGTTGTTACCCGTGATTCTGATTATGAGCTATAAATTGGAGGATCCCAAGATCCTTTTGGCAGGTTCCATTACTTTGCCAGAGCCAGAGCTAACAGAACTCAGGACAATAGCTTACTTACTGTTTAGTGTCAGTTGCTCAGTCATGTCCAACTCTTTGTGACTCCATGGACAATACCCCAAAAGGCTCCTCTGTCCATGGTATTCTCCAGGCAAGAATACTGGAGTGGGTAGCCATTCCTTTCTCCAAGGGATCTTCCTGAACCACCAGTTTATTATAAAAGGATGTGATAAGGACAGACAAACATTCAGATGGAAGAGATACACAGAGAAAGTTATATTGGAAAGGGTATGAAAGCTCCATGCCCCCCCGCCCCTGAGGTGCATCTCTCTCCCAGGAAATCCATGTACTCACCAACTTGAAGCTCTCTAACCACCACACATTTGGGGGCTTTTTATGGAGGTTTCTTCAGGCCACCTTATTGATCATTAACTCCATTTCTAGCTTCTACCCTCTCCCTGGAGAATGATAGATGGAGCTGAAAAGTCCAAGCTTCTATCATGCCTTGGTCTTTCTGGTGACCAGCACCTATCCAAGAACCCACAAAATTCACCTAATTAGAACAAAAGACACTGCTACCATTCAGGACATTCCAAGGGATTTAGGAACTGTATGTCAGGAACCAGGGTCTAAGACCAGATGTTACAGCAAAATATGTTTCTAGTCCTTGTATCACTGAGGGGAACATAAGAGCTTTAGTAGCTCTGCACCAGGAACCAGGTATAGAGACCAATATATATTTTCTATTACCTCACAAACCCAAATTCCCATACACAGGACATTGGTTGCATAAATATGGTACATCTGCCTAATGATATAGAATAAGAAAAATCTCTAGAATTGATATGTAGTGATTTCCAGGATCTGTATTTCAAATTAGAAAATCAACATGTGAAATAATATTTCAGTATGTGAGAGCTGGACCATAAAGAAAGCTGAGTGCTGAAGAATTGATGCTTTGGAATTGTGGTGCTGGAGGTATTTTGAGAATCCCTTGGACTGCAAGGAGATCAAACCAGTCAATCCTAAAGGAAATCAACCCCGAATATCCATTGGGAGGACTGATGCTGAAGCTGAAACTCCAATACTTTGGCCACCTGATGAGAAGAGCCAACTCATTGGAAAAGACTCTGATTCTGGGAAAGATTGAAGGCAGGAGAAGAAGAGGACAACAGAGGGTGAGATGGCTGGATGGCATCACCGATCCAATGGACATGAGTTTGAACAAGCACTAGCAGATGGTGAAGGACAGGGAAGCCTGGCGTGCTGCAGTCTATGTAGTTGCAAAGAGTTGGGGACAGCTGACCTACTGAAGAAAATGGGCAAAACCACTAGACCATTCAGGTATGAGCTAAATCAAATCCCTTATGACTATACAGTAGAAATGAGAAATAGATTTAAGGGACTAGATCTGACAGAGTGCCTGATGAACTATGGATGGAGGTTCATGACATTGTACAGGAGACAGGAATCAAGAGCATTCCCAAGAAAAAGAAATGCAAAAAAGCAAAATGACTGTCTGAGGAGGCCTTACAAATGGCTGTGAAAAGAAGAGAAGTGAAAAGCAAAGGAGAAGAGGAAAGATATAAGCATCTGAATACAGAGTTCCAAAGAATAGCAAAGAGAGGTAAGAAAGCCTTCCTCAGCGATCATTGCAAAGAAATAGAGGAAAACAATAGAATGGGAAAGACTAGAGATCTCTTCGAGAAAATCAGAGATACCAAGGGAATATTTCATGCAAAGATGGGCACAATAAAGGACAGAAATGGTATGGACCTAACAGAAGCAGAAGATATTAAGAAGAGGTGGCAAGAATACACAGAAGAACTGTACAAAAAAGATCTTCATGACCAAGATAATCACGATGGTGTGATCCCTCACACTCATCTAGGGCCAGACATCCTGGAATGTGAAGTCAGGTGGGCCTTAGAAAGTATCATTATGAACAAAGCTAGTGGAGGTGATGAAATTCCAGTTGAGCTATTTTAAATCCAAAAAGATGATGCTGTGAAAGTGCTGCACTCAATATGCCAGTAAATTTGGAAAGCTCATCAGTGGCCACGGGACTGGAAAAGGTCAGTTTTCATTCCAATCCCAAAGAAAGGCAATGCCAAAGAATGCTCAAACTACCGCACAATTGCACTAATCTCACACACTAGTAAAATAATGCTCAAAATTCTCCAAGGCAGGCTTCAGCAATATGTGAACTGTGAACTTCCAGATGTTCAAGCTGGTTTTAGAAAAGGCAGAGGAACCAGAGAACAAATTGCCAACATCCGTTGGATCATCGAAAAAGCAAGAGAGTTTCAGAAAAACATCTATTTCTGCTTTATTCACTGTGCCAAAGCCTTTGACTGTGTGGATTACAATAAACTGTGGGAAATTCTGAAAGAGATGGGAATACCACACCACCTGACCTGCCTCTTGAGAAACCTATATGCAGGTCAAGAAGCAACAGTTAGAACTGAACATGGAACAGACTGGTTTCAAATAGGAAAAGGAGTTTGTCAAGGCTGTATATTGTCACCTGCTTATTTAACTTATATGCAGAGTACATCATGAGAAACTCTGGGCTGGAAGAAGCACAAGCTGGAATCAAGATTGCTGGGAGAAATATCAATAACCTCAGATATACAGATGGCACCACCCTTATGGCAGAAAGTGAAGAAGAACTAAAGAGCCTCTTGATGAAGGTGAAAGAGGAGAGTGAAAAAGTTGGCTTAAAGCTCAACATTCAGAAAACTAAGATCATGGCATCTGGTCCCATCACTTCATGGGAAATAGATGGGGAAAACATGGAAACAGTGTCAGACTTTATTTTTTTGGGCTCCAAAATCACTGCAGATGGTGATTGCAGCCATGAAATTAGAAGACGCTTACTCCTTGGAAGGAAAGTTATGACCAATGTAGACAGCATATTCAAAAGCAGAGACATTACTTTGTCAACAAAGGTCCATCTAGTCAAGGCGATGGTTTTTCCAGTGGTCATGTATGGATGTGAGAGTTGGACTATAAAGAAAGCTGAGCACTGAAGAACTGATGCTTTTGAATTGTGGTGTTGGAGAAGACTCTTGAGAGTCCCTTGGTCTGCAAGGAGATCCAACCAGTCCATCCTAAAGGAGATCGGTCCTGAATCTTCATTGGAAGGACTAATGCTGAAGCTGAAACTCCAATACTGTGGCCACCTGATGCAAATAGCTGACTCCTTTGAGAAGACCATGATTCTGGGAAAGATTGCGGGCAGGAGGAGAAGGGTACAACAGAGGATGAGATGGTTTGATGGCATCACTGACTCAATGAACATGTGTTTGGGTAGACACTGGCAGTTGGTGATGGATAGGGAGGCCTGGAGTGCTGCGGTTCATGGAGTCTCAAAGAGTTGGACACGACTGAGCGACTGAACTGAACTGAACTGAACTGAGCTACTGAACAACAATAATGCTTCCTATTATGTGAAAAAGAAAGGGAAATAAGATTGTGTTTTTGCATTGTGTGTACATAATGCTTCTCATTACATAAAAGAAACATGAGAAGACAGTAAAGACAAAATGAAAACTAAGGAAACTGATTATCCACAAGGATTAGATGAGGCAGAGGAGGGAGCATTACTCTTCTGGGATTACTGTTTTATATCATTCTCCCATTTGAAAGTATATTAATTCTGTACAGATTTAAAAGTTTAAATCAACCAGGAGATTTCAAATCTTCTAATAATGAATACAAACAGGAACAAATGAACCTAACTATATATAAAGTAGACAAAGGTTAACAGGGTGGAGATAAACAAAAAATTTACCCAAGCAATTTTTGAACAAAGTGTTTTGATATCTTCATATTGAGACACAAAGAACTACTCCACCAAACCCTTGAACTTTACTTAGTAAAGTTTGAAAGTGTTAGTCACTGGGTCATGTCCTATTTTTTGCAAGCCCATGGACTTTAACCCACCAGGCTCCTCTGTCCATGGAATTTTCCTGGCAAGAACACTGGAGTGAATTGCCATTTCCTTCTTCAGGGGATCTTCCCAACCCAGGGATTGAACCTGGGTCTCCTGAATTGCAGGCACATTCTTTACTCTCTGAGCCACCAGGGAAGACACTTACTTAGTAGGATAGTTGTGATTAGTGGTTACGGTGTAACAATTTTGAAATCAATTTTTGTGAGTTGTGGGATTCAGAAAGTGAGTGCATGCATGTGCGTGCTCAGTTGTGTTCAGCTCTTTGTCACCCCATGGACTGCAGCCCACCAGGCTCCCCTGTCCATGGAGTTTTCCAGGCAAGAATACTGGAGTGGGTTGCCACTTCCTTCTCCAGGGGAACTTCCTGAACCAGGGATTGAACGTTCATCTCTTGTGTCTCCAACGAGTAAATACATTAAAATTGTTAGCAACCAGGGTTCTCACTGCTGGTGAAAAGAGAAAGTAATGAGAAACTGGTGAATGCAAGGAAGAGTTCTGTTTTCTAGTGCTGAATTTGGAATTATGGTTAATAACATGAACCTACAGCATACATTCATGATACGTATCATATGTTTATGTCTCATGATCTATATGTAACTCATGGTGTATGTGTATGTATGTGTGCAACTCACTATATACATTTTTTAGTTTTGGCAGCAATGATTCTCTGCAGCAGTGAACTCATTTAGCACCCGACTCTTGGTTTCTAAATGCCCTTCCTCACTGAAAAGAAGAAGGGCACCTTATAGAAATGATTAGTTACAGAGCTAAGTAAAAGAAAGGACAAATAATGCTAAGATAATGCCATGAACAGAGGAGCCTGGCAGGCTACAGTCCATAGGGTCACACAGAGTCGGATATGATTGAAGTGATTTAACATGTGCGTACACACACACACACACACACACAAAGGAAATGAACCCTAAATATTCATTGAAAGGACTGATGTTGGCATTGAAACATGTATAATATTATATGTGAAACAAATCGCCAGTCCAGGTTCGATGCATGATACAGGATGCTCAGGGCTGGTGCACTGGGATGACCCAGAAGGATGGTATGGGGAGGGAGGTAGAAGGGGGGTTCAGGATGGGGAACACGTGTATACCCGTGGCAGATTCATGTTGATGTATGGCAAAACCAATATAATATTGTAAAGTAATTAGCCTCTAATTAAAATAAATAAATTTATATTAGAAAATAAAAATAAATAAACACACCCATTTAAAGTTAAAAAAAAAAAAGTTGAAACTCCAATACTTTGGCCACATGATGCGAAGAGTCGACTCATTGGGAAAGACCCTGATGCTGGGAAAGATTGAAGGCAAAAGGAGAAGGAGGCAGCAGAGTATGGGATATTAGATAACATCACCGACTCAACTGACATGAGTTTGAGCAAACCTCGGAGATAGTGAAGGACAGGGAAGCCCAGTGTGCTACAGTCCATGGGGTCACAAAGAGTCGGGCACAACTTAGCCACTGAACAACAACAACAACATATTAAAGGACGTAGGGGCCAGCTTGATGAGATTCCCACTGGCCAAATCTGGGTTGGTTTGAGTAGCAAAACGAATTAAGTTGGTACTAGATTATCACACACTGAATTTGTAAAAAAAAAAAAAAAAAAAAACTAATAAATGCGAGAAAGAGGGGGAAATATGATTGGAAAAAAATTATGATATAAAGTCAACCAATACTTGTTGGAATAACAGATTTGAGAAATCACTATTTAAAAACATAGAATAACTGACTTGAGGAGAAATCACCAGTGAATGCTGAAAAAATGGGAGGATGGTTTTGGAGGAACAGGATATTTTTAAACAGTCTCAAGTTTTTTCAGCTATAATTTATTAATTACAAAAGTGAAAAATATACCTTTATGGTAGAAAAATTTGATGGGTGCCTATTGATCAGATTTAATATCAACAATAATGGGACAAAGTGACCAGTTGTGACTTCTGTGGGGAAGCTTGAGAGGCACAATATAGATCATGTAGAATTTCTTCCCCAAATACATAGCCTAAATCTAATCATGAACAGTCAGATAAACCCAAATTGTGTGACATTTTATAGAAAGTCACTGTCATAAAAGAGAAAGAGAGGAAACAATGCTTGTGAAAGAACTACTGGTATATGTAGAAATTCAGACCTGTCTTAAGACAGATGAGTAATTCAGTCTTGGATAAATTTTAATTATTATTATTTTGGCTGTAGCACTCTACTTGCAGGATTGAGGTTTCCTGACCAGAGATTGAACCTGGGGCCGCAGCGGTGAAAGCACCAAGCCCTAACCGCTGGACCCCCAGGAAACTCCCAGACAAAGTTTACTTTAAATGGACTCAGCTTTTCAGAAACTGTAATGAAAGTTTGCATTCAAATCCTCAAGTTATTTACTTATGAAAGCTTTAGCTTTCTTATCTATAAAATGGGCATAATAATAGTACTGATCCTACAAGTGCTGTAAGAATTACTGCTGCTAAGTCGCTTCAGTCGTGTCCGACTCTGTGCGACCCCATAGATGGAAGCCCACCAGGCTCCCCCGTCCCTGGGATTCTCCAGGCAAGAACACTGGAGTGGGTTGCCATTTCCTTCTCCAATAATGCATGAAAGTGAAAAGTGAAAGTGAAGTCGCTCAGTCGTGTCTGACTCTTAGCGACCCCATGGACTGCAGCCTACCAGGCTCCTCCGTCCATGGGATTTTCCAGGCAAGAGTACTGGAGTGGGGTGCCATTGCCTTCTCTGCTGTAAGGATTAGATGAGTGAAAAATATCTAAGAAAAATAGCAATGGCATAGTGTATGTATTCAACAAGTCATATCATTAAATAATAAAATAATTTATTGTCCAAATTAGAATACTTTTGAGAGTGAAAGAGAGCAACATGAATAATTAGGTCAGGATAGCAGATGTGAATAAGTGCTCTTCTAGGTAAACCAGAATGTGTGGTATACTGGTCAGGGTCCCCCATTGGAGACCTATATATATATATATATAGAGAGAGAGAGAGAGAGAGAGGTTCATTATAGGAATTGGATCATGCAACTAAAGAGGCCAAGAAGTCCCATATTCTGCTGCCTACAGGCTAAGGAACCAGGAAAGTTGGTGGTGTGATTTAGTAACTCCAAAGACCCAAGAACCAGGGAGCCAATGGGATAAGTCTCAATCTTAGTCCAAAGGTTCAAGAATTAAGGCATCAATGGCATATGTTCCCATCTGAGTCAGATGGTCTGGGAACCAGGAGCACTATAGTATGGGGGAAGAAAAAGATGGATGTCCCAACTCAAACAGAGAGTGAATTTGCCCTTTCTCTGTCTTTTGTTCTATTCAGATCCTCAACAGACTGGATGATGCCCATTCACATCAGTGAGGGTGATCTTCTTTACTCAGTCTACAGATTCAAAATTCTAATCTCTTCTGGACGCATACTCACAGACACACCTTAAGATCATGTTTTAAGAGTTACCTGGGCATCCTTTAGCTTAGTCAAATTGACATATAAAATGAACCACCACATCTGGCCACCTCAGCCATCATTACTATGCTCCTCAAAGCAATTATTCTGTCTAATTAATGACAACTTATGATTTTATTTAATCTTGTTGAATATATAGGAAATATATACTGTCCTTTTGTTTTGGATAGAAAAACTGAGTAACAGAAGTTTTGATTGATTTCCCACAGTCACATGTCCAGAAAAGGCTTAACTGGAATTGAGAGACTGTCTCTGATTTCAAGATCCCTACTCTTCACAAATATTCTATATATTCATCCCACTCACTCATAATATTTTTATTTTTCAGCCATGCTGCGCAGCTTGTGGGATCTTAGTTCCCTGACCAGGTATGGAAACTGGACCCTTGGCAGTTAAATCAAAGCGTCTTAACCATTGGACTGCCAGGGAATTCCCAATCCATAATCTTTCATCATACTGATGCATGAAGTCATTGATGGCTTCTGCACTTCAGACCATCTACTTTTTCTAGCCTTAAGACTTATTCTTGGTGTACAAGAATATGTGTGTTTTTCATAAATATTTAATCTTTGCTTCCTTCCATCCACAGTACCTGATGTCTAGTAACTAGTCTGCTGCTGCTGCTGCTAAGTCGCTTCAGTCGTGTCCGACTCTGTGCGACCCCATAGACGGAAGCCCACCAGGCTCCCCCGTCCCTGGGATTCTCCTAGGCAAGAACACTGGAGTGGGTTGCCATTTCCTTCTCCAATGCCTGAAAGTGAAAAGTGAAAGGGAAGTTGCTCAGTTGTGTCCGACTCTTAGCGACCCCATGGACTGCAGCCTACCAGGCTCTGCCATCCATGGGATTTTCCAGGCAAGAGAACTAGAGTGGGGTGCCATTGCCTTCTCCAGTAACTAGTCTAGTAAATAATAATACCTGATTTAGCACAAGAATTATATGTCGTGGTCTTTTTCAAAACCACTATTTTAAGGAGGCAGTGTAACATAGGGGCTCTTGGTCAGACAACCTGGAGGAAAGTCTTCATTACACATTTATTGCCCATCTGACACCATCTCAGTCCTTAAGTAAGCATGTGTTCAGATTTGAGGAGATAAGGGAAGATGGCCAGCTTAACGAGGGTCAAGTTCAGGGTTTAGCACTCTCATCAATCAAACCACCATTATTTCTGAATATACCTACTTAGTGGAGCAAACTGCAAGTCTTCACAGAAATTCTAGAAACTCTCCTGCTCTTCCCCTTAAGGTTTAGGTTGTCCATAACCAAATGCCTTCTTTGCATTATTGTTCCCTTTCTCTCCTTTCTTCATCGATCTCTTTAGAAACCTATTTTTAAAAGTCCATTTGTACTTCTGCACCCTATTTCCTCCCACCAGATCTCTCATACTCTGTCATGCGTGCTTCCACTCTGAATAACCCATCAAATACTGAAATAATGGGTGGTTTAGCTAATATCTTATAATGCAGGACCCATTAGTGCAATACAAAATAATATTATGAGATTTTATTAGCTCATACTAGTAAACACAGATTGCATTAAAAGCTGTTCCTGTTTTATTTTTGAAATGCTTGGATAGGATAGACTAATATAAAATATCCAGATTATGCTGTTCTGAAACTATAAAGTTGAGTTCCCCACTGAGCAGGTTATGTTAAATCTTTTCCTGTTTCTTTATTCTTATGAGGGATAAGGAGGTGGTGACTACAGGGTTTCTCTTTGTTCACCTTGCCTGCTGCAGAGGAAAGAGTTTAAGAGCACTTCCCAGGAAACTATTTCTGACCTCCCGTCCCTTGCTTTCCACCAAATACCAGTAACAACATCAAATGCCACTTCTTAACATTAAAAATGAGATATTATCTAACATTAGAGTCTACATAGCACAAGGTAAAGGGGCTTTTTGGCAGATAGCCAGGTAATTAGCTCGGTGCAGACCAAACAAGACCGTTCGATGCCTCATTGGAAAGTCTGGGCTATGCTTCTAAAGTCTCTCATCCTTGCTGTAGGAAAACTTGTCAAAGGATGAATTTCATATTTTCACTTTAAGTATTCCTCTTTTGAATTTTTATCGCCCCCTACAACTATACCAGCTCTTTCATTTAACAAAGCCATTATCACACCAAGGTGAAGGCTATATAGGTTTAAAAAACCTCACTCAAAATAATAATGCCAATCTATGTTTTCCTATGCTAATAATTTTGGGAATAAGAGTAGAGTGACACCAAATGACCATTTCTGAAGTCTAATGGGCAATATGCTTCTATTAAGCAAGGAAGAGCCTCGTGCATTGGTAACAGAATCCAGCTTGGTAAATCTAACTGAAATATTACAATTTTTACTTTGTGAAGTGATGGATTTGTAATGTCTGTAACCAGAGTATGGAATATTTCAAAGGTTTGTTTGCTTAAACTATCATGCTTAAGTAATACCCATAAATTATAGATCACAGAAAAACATTTGAACCAGTAGCTGGCTACTTTTTGAGCATAGCCAGAATTATTTTTATCAGAAGCATTAATTAATCAATAGAGTAGAAAGGAATCACCTACTGATAATACACAAGCCATACACAAAATTCTCTAGTGGGTGTCTCCTCCATTCTGACATCCATTTAGCTTGTCCTTTTGCTGTGCTAACCCTTTGGAACTACTGCCTTACCTCTCTCTTTAGTAATAAATTTCCCAGAAAAATTATTATAGTTATTGCCTCTATATTGAGTGCGTGTGTGCTCAGTCGTAGCTGACTCTTTGTGACCCCAGGGACTGCAGGCAGCTAGGCTTCACTGTCCATGGGATTTCCCAGGCAAATTACTGGAGTGGTTAGCAATTTCCTTCTCCAGAGGATCTTCCCAACCCAGGGATCAAACTCACATCTCCTGCATTGGTAGATGGATTCTTTACCACTGAACTACCTGGGAAGCCATTCATTAGCCACAATTCATCTTTAACTATTTTTGACTAACTCTGTTTCCCCTTTGAACTACTTTCTTCTCCCTTTTGCTTTGCTTTTTCTGGCATAGAAAACTTGTTTCTCTTCTGTCCCCTCTGTGTATCTTCCTCTTTTCCACATTGTGATTTTACAGTAACTTCTCACTCTTTCATTGGGAAAAACTAAATTTGAGTATGAGTATAAGAAAACCAATCCCTATCATCTTTTGGAAAGTTACATCACACGATCAAATACCCCTCGGACTAGCATACTTTTTGTGTCTATATTGTTTAAGCTAAACAGAATAAAGATAATCCAAAAGATTGGAAAAGACTATTGAGCAATTCAGTCTGAAAACCCCTTTATATTCAAATAGAAAAAGTTGTATTATATTTCTACAATATGCATGAAGCTTTATAAGCATAGCCCCAACTTTTCCTAAAATAAGAGTAAGCAGTGGAAAGTAAGAGACCACCTGCACAGTTTAAAAGGGCATGAAGAGGCATAAAAATAATCATTGATGTTGTTTAGTCACTAAGTTGTGCAGGACTCTTTTGCTACCCTATGGACTGTAGACCATTAGGCTCCTCTGTCAATGGAATTTCCCAGCTAAGAATACTGGAGTTGGGTTGCCAATTTCTTCTCCAGGGCTTTTTTCCAATGCAGGGATCGAACTCGCACCTCCTGCTTGGCAGGCATATTCTTTACCACTGAGCCACCAGGGAAGCCCCAATCATTGATATACACACCATTGATTTAATAATGTGAAATGAAAGTCCTGATTTTTTAAAAAAAATGACATCCTTGGTGGCAATCATTGGGTAGCTTTTGGTGTAATCATAGACTACCGGGCTTGCGAGAGCATGGGTTTGATCCAAGGTGTTTCTTATGTTCCTGCGAACGTCAATATTCCATTGAAAGTAAATTGTAACTTTTTTTCTCCTAAATTCTATCTGTGCAAGGATTTCCCTGCTGGCTCAAATAAAGAATCTCCCTTCAATGCAGGAGGGCCATGTCTACCTCCTCCAGTATTCTTGCCTGGAGAATCCCATGAACAGAGGACCCTGTTGGGCTCAGTCCATGGGGTCGCAAAGAGTTGGACATGACTGAGTGACTAACACTTTCAATTTTTCACGTGAATGTAAGCAGCTTTTGGAAGGAGAAAGTTTTCTTCAGGAAAGAGTTGTCTGTAGGAGGCATCCCTTTGTCTTCTCACTAACCTTAGGGACTCCTCCCATGCGCTACTCAACTCTAGCCAAAGCACACCTTTCAAATCTTTTGATCGCACAATATCTTGCCTAACCTGCTGATACTTTCTGTAGATAAAAGAAGTAGAAATGAAGAATAAGTGATGAACAGCTGATCTCTTCCCTAGCTTCCCCTTCAGTAATCTCTCAAACAAACTGTGTGGATAAGATAGCATCTAAAGAAAGATCATAAGGAGTTGATAAACCTACACACAGAGGAGGATGGTGATGGCTCTGACCTCCCACCCCAATGATGAGCTGAGACTGTTGTTGTTCACTTGCCAAATCATGTCCAACTCTTTGTGACCTCATAGACTGCAACATGCCAAGCTTCTCTGTTCCGCACTGTCTCCCATATTTTCCCCAAGTTCATGTCCACTGAATCGGTGATGCCATCAAACCATCTCATTTTCTGTTGCCCCTTTCTCCTCCTGCCCTCAATCTTTCCCAGCATCAGGGTCTTTTGCAGTGAGTCAGCTGTTTGCATCAGGCGGCCAAAGGATTGTATCTTCAGCTTCAGCATCAGTCCTTCCAGTGAATATTCAGTATTGTTTTCCTTTAGGACTGACAGATTTGATCTCCTTGCAGTCCAAGGGACTCTCAAGAGCCTTCTCCAGCACCACAGTTCTAAAGCATCAATTCTTCAGCGCTTTGCTTTGTTTATAGTCCAACTCTCACATCCTGAGGTTACTTCTCTGTTTCTCTTTAAAAGCTTCCATGACTGAGCAGAGTTTTTGGAGGTAGTTTCTAGAGGATGTGAGTCCACCACCTCTCCAGATTGCTGGCATTCTGATTAAAGTCACCCTTTCTTTATGCCAACATCTGTCCATATTGATTTTGTAAGCAGTGACTAGTGGGATCTGATTCGATAACATGAATAACTGGGGGAGGAAACTTTAGGTTTTATGACACTTTTACTTATCTACATGTTTCACCATTGTTTAAAATTATTTTGAAAACCTTGTATGTATTTTTTTGTTAGAAGAGGAAAAAAACCTAAGAAAGGGGTTGGATATAACAATTGACTGAGGATTGACATGTTCCTAAAAAATATTTCAGTTGAAATTTGCTGATCTTACTGCTCAGTGATCATGCCTTCCCACAGAACCATATTTTAATAGCTAATAACTGACCCCTCTTGGGGTGCTCATACCCCCAGGGGTATAAATGACAAGCTTACACTTTGCTGCAGTTGATCACATTGCCCCAAACTGTGTTTCATTTTATGGGATCATGCAAACCTGTGTGAGTGGAATGCTTTTGATTCTACAGCCTGTGGATTGGGACAGTCAACCCCCAATCAGGCAATTTAAGAAAACATAGTCATTCCTCATCTTGAAATCTTTCATCTACAGGTTTTTAGAAACACATGAGATAATTTTTTTTTCCTTGCTGGAACTTTAATCATAAATGGACAATCTTTTTTTTTTTTTGAGAAGGCAGTTAGAGCATAGTACTTGCTAAAGCTCCTTGAATCTTTTTTTAAAAAAATATTCTTTCCTAAATTTATTTATTTTTGGCCACTCTGTCCATAGCATATGGAACCTTAGTTCCCCAACCAGGGGTCAGACCCATATCCCCTGCAATGGAAGCACAGAGTCTTTAATTCCTGGGCTGTCAGAGAAGTCACAAGCCCCTTCAGTCTTGAACAGCTAAGTGGACACAAAAAGTTACATCTCTATGGGAAAAAGCTTTTGTTCAGCAATGAGCCATAGACAATAGAATTACGTCTTCCTTTCTTTTTTTTTTTCTATAATATTTTCTTTGAACTGTTCACTTATAATTTTAATTGAAGCCATTCTCTCTCAGAGCTGAGGTTGTTGCAAATGAATCAGAGCAGCTTAACTTGTCAAAACATTTAGAGATCTGGATGAAATAATTAAAAATTGCATGGAAGATTAGTACATGAGCAAATGCCAAACAATGTCACAGAGAGATATTATGATCAAGAAGTAGGCAAAATAAAGGCCTGATGTGTCAACAAAATCCTGTCATTGATGCTATGATTCCAGAAAAGGAAAATGCTGTATGGACACAAAAAGACGACATTATCATGAGAATTTATGTCAGACCAAGAATTGTTAATGTAAGCCATAGAAAGTTATTGGCAGAATATTAATTGCCTAAGGATATGGGAATTTAACAGGGTAGGGATTTTATGACTTATCTGCACTTAATCTTTTCCCTGATGAATATGACTGACTTCTCTCTTTCTCCAACCCTGAGCTCTGCCCCTTAAGGTGAAAAAATAAAGGGTAATGATATTTGGCATATAAACTGGCCCTTCATGTAGGCCATGATATGGACAATTTCATCCCACTGTTCTTAAAGAAGTCACATGTCAACTCCACAAAGTATCCAGGGCATCAGCAAAAGGAATTAACTCTCAAATTTATTTCTAATTTATAAATGTCTTCCCAGTTAATGACTCTACTCCTCAGATTTGTTGCAGTTTTTCAGTCACTAAGTCATGTCTGACTCTTTGAGACTCTATGGATTGCAGCATGTCAAGCTTCCCTGTCCAAATTTATGTCCATTGAGTCAATGATGCCATCCAGCCGTCTCATCCTCTGTCGCCCACTTCTCCTCCTGCCCTCAATCCTTCCCAGCATCAAGGTCTTTCCATCCACTGGAGAAGGGAATGGCAAACCACTTCAGCGTTCTTGCCTTGAGAACCCCCTAAACAGTATGAAAAGGCTCCTTATATTGGCCCTCATTTAATCTCATTCTGCCCAATAATAGAAATAATCAACAGCTATCTCTGCTATTAACATTTTAAATTCTTTTACTCAAATTAAAAAATAAACCAAAACTCAAAAACATACGAAGCAACTAAGACTAGAAAGCTCATGAAGACAATTCTATAGCACCGTGAATCCTTGTATCTCAGGAAGATAAACCAGCTACAGACAGTTCAAAGTGATTCAGTCAAAATAAATCTTGAATCTCAAGACAGCAAACAGATACATCATTTTGACCTTGAGGTTTTCTTTAGTTATATTTTTCAATTACTATCACAGTTGCAGAACTGAGAATGAAGGCAAAGATCCTGATCCTTTAAACTTCTTGCATTGCCTTAATCTTAGTTATCTATAAGAGATTATTGAAAATTAATCCCCCCTATTCAAGATTCAGATATTTTTCATTGCTACTATCTGGAAAGGATGCTTTTGAAGTAGAAACATAGGCTAAGAGGTCTGCTTTCAGTTAAGATTAGAATGTCAACCTCTGAACTCTCTCTAAAATACATTCCTTGAAATAATGATCCAACTTCCTCATAAAAATACAATGATACTTTGAAATACATATTCTATACCCTAACTTGGCATAATGACCCCCATGTATACAGGGGATTGCAAATTTTTCAGGCAACCAACATTTCACCTAAAAAATGTCAAACTATTTATGGATAATTTCAGCTAACATAAAGAAACAATAAATTATGTAGTGAACAACTTTGTGAACATTAGGCTTGACACCTGACCTAGGGGTGTAGTACTTGAAAGCCCTCTGCAATGTCGTTCAATGCTATCCCTCCAAGAAAACCACAATTCTGAATTTTGCATTATCAGAATATCACTTATATTATTTTGTCTCTGTTAATCCTAAATAATGAATGAAGTAGTTTTGCATGATTTAAATGTGTATATAAATGGTCTCATACTGCATATACTCTATTGTACATTTTAGTCACTTGATTTTTTACTGTTTATATTTTCCAATATTTGATCTCCACAATGTATTTAATCAGTCTACGCATGGTGGATTTGAATTCTTGCTAGATTTTTTTGCTGTTTCATACAGTACTGCATTCTTGTACATGCTTTCTGGTGTGCATGTGTAAGAGTTTCTTTAATATATAAAATCAACAGTGACATTCTGTGCCATTCTCAATTTGACTTACAAATATTGAATTGTTTCCAAAATTGCACTAATTTGTATTTCTACCAACAGGATATAGATGTTTCAGATGCTTCAAATATTTACCAAAGCTTTCCTTTATCAGAATTTTTATTTTTTGGTTTATTTGGTAGGTGGGAAATGTTTTCTTGTTGTTATTTTAAATTGTATTTCTAAGATTAGTCATATGGTTAAGTATTTTTCATGTTTTCATTTTGGTTTGTCAAGTATAGTTTACAATATAGTAAAATACATTCTCTTCAGGTTTCTTATGATTTTAATGGTGATTTGGGTTTTCTCATTTATAATATCATGGTCTTTTCCCCTTTTGAGTTGTCCTATTCCCTATGGAGTTATCTATATTTTTCTTTAAGTTTTATAGGTGTTCTTCTTAAATTTGGAAAATTTTAGTAGTCTACCTTAAAGAAGGTCTCCTCTAAGTTCTTATAAAGTTTTTAGCTTTGTCTTTCACATTTAATTCTGCTCAGTTTGGAATTGGTGAGTGTATATGGTGTGAGGTACGGACTCCTTGAGGTTCTTTTCCATTGTGAATAGACAGCTAGCCAGAAATGTATATTGAAAATACCATTCTTCCTCAACAAGTCTATAGTGTCATATTAAAATTGTTTATAATTATCTGGTTCTGTTTTCCAGCTCTGTGTTGTTTCTTGGTGACCTTAATCTCCATTCCAATACCACACTGACTTTACTGTTTATTACTTCAAAATAAGCTTTGGTATATGAAAAGGAAAGAGTACATCTGACTCTTAAGGAGTGCCACCAAAAATATTGTTGGGATTTTGATGGACTTGCAATGAATCTATATCTCCTTTCATCTTTTAAAATATTTTTCAGCAAAATTTAGAAATATTTTCATGAAGATTATTCTGATATAACACAGTACATCAATCTAAAACTTACGTTCTTAAGAACAACAAAAATCTTGCTCTTATTGCTAATGGTCAGGGTTTTAGCCTGACCCCAGGAGGGTTGGGGAAGGGAGGATTTGAGCAGATGGGAGATAGAAATAGCCCTGTACCTTTCTTCATCATATCTCAATGTGGTCCCTCTGCATGTGGCCTCTGCATGTGGTGCCTCCACAAGGGCCAGTTGGTGGAACACCTCACAGCAAAGTGATTGAGATCAAACAGTATTCTAAGAGATGGAAAGTGGAAGTGTCCATTCCTTTAAGACCTATATTTGGAGAAAGGCACAGTGTCATTTCCACTTGATTCTATTGGTCAAACAGTTACAAAAATCAGATTCATGGAGACATTTATAAATCCCACTGCACCATGGGAGAACTATCAAAGAATACTGAGACTTTTTAAAACTATACAACTTTTGTGCAATTGATTATGAGGAATGTTCTATTTTTAATGCTATTGCAAATGGTGTTTCTTTTCAGGATTACATTTTCTAGTGGTTAGTTGCTGATCAATAGAAATATGAATTAATTTTTTATCTGACAATGTTGGTAAACTCTCTATGAATTATCCTCATGTATCTTTTGATATTTTTAGATTTTTATGTACAAACTCATATGATCTCTATATAACAACAGTTTTATTTCTGTTTTTTTAACATGTTTTCTTTTTTTTTTTTGTACTATTCTTGCCTTATTACACTGCCTAGACCTCTAGCACAGTGTTAACAGAATTGAGAAAAGAATTCCTAAGTTCAAAAGAATAATTTCATCTTTTTGCAATAAATTGTGATGTTTGCTACATGTTTTTGTAGACATTCTTTTCCACACAGATTAAAGAATTATTTATTATTTTTAGTTTACTAAGATTAAAAAAATAACACAATAGGTGTTGAATTATATTTAATTTTTCTTTGCATCTTTTGAGATGATCATGATTTTCTCCTTTAATATAGTGAATTTTTAATGTTAAATCACTTTTGCATTCCCAGGATATGACCAGTTTGGTCATGAGATAATACTTTTTATACATTGCTCTATTATATTTGCTAATATATTTTAACACTTTTCCTCTTAATTATATGACAGTCAGAGCCATATTTTTTTTTCATATTGTCTTAGTCTGGATTTGTTATCAAGGTTATGTTAGGTTTCTCAGATGAGATGGGGATTAATTATGCTTTTCTCCTATAATGCAGTGTAATTTACAGTGTAGATTAGAATAATTTGCTCCTTGGCCATTTGGTAGATCTCATCCTTACAAAAAATCTAGGCCTGCTATTTTTCTCTTTTGTGGGAAAATATTTTATTTTGATTTATTTGATTTTACATTTATAAGATTATTCAGGCTTTTCTATCTTGAAATCATTTTGATACATTGCTTTCTTTTTTTCCTTCCTTCTCTCCTTTTCTTTCTTGCTGCTAAGTCACTTCAGTCGTGTCCGATTCTGTGCGACCCCATAGACGGCAGCCCACCAGGCTCCCCCGTCCCTGGGATTCTCCAGGCAAGAAAACTGGAGTGGGTTGCCATTTCCTTCTCCAATGCATGAAACTGAAAAGTGAAAGTGAAGTCACTCAGTCATGTCTGACTCTCTAGCGATCCCATGGACTTCAGCCCACCAGGCTCCTCTGTCCATGGGATTTTCCAGGCAAGAGTACTGGAGTGGGGTGCCATTGCCTTCTCTGCCTTTTCTTTCTTACCTGATGCTAAAAACAGATGAATGAACAAAAACAAAATTTCTTGATTCCTCTTAAATAATTACTAAGCTTTTAAAATTTTTCAAATCACCTTAAACTTTCTTTTGAACAGCATGTTAATTCTAAAAACAAAGTTATTTCAGGAAAACTCTATTTGTGATCACTATTAGTTCCTTTTAAATTTTATTCCTCTCTTTCCCTTCTCCCTCCACTTTCTATTCCTGCCTCTTTTTCTCTGTTTTCCTTTTTTCTCTCCTTTCCTCTATTTCACAAATAACTATTGAGAACTATGTCCCAGGAGGGTTTCCCAGGTGGCCGAGAGATAAAGAATCTGCCTCCCAATGGAGGAGACCCAAGAGATGTGAGTTCAGTCCCTGGGCTGGGAAGATCCTTTGGAGGAGGAAATGACAACCCACTCCAGTATTCTTGTCTGGAAAATCCCAGGGATGGAGGAGACTGGTGGACTACAGTCCATGGGGTCTCAAAGAGTAGGACACAACTGAACACATAAAACTATCCAGAAGGGTAAATATTTTTCTTCCCTTATTACACCCAAGAGTGTTATATCATTATTACCTATAACATCTTTTCCCTCATTGAGCGAGTACTGTGATTAACTCATCTTTTGATAAGTCTATTCATTTCACTTCAATTAAAGTGATATTTTAAAAACATAATTCTGTTTAGATAACTCCCCTCCCTACAACCCTGTCTCCTTATTCAGTAATGAAACCCAAACTCCCACTATAGCCCACAAAGTAGTATAGGGCCCCTGACTATCAATATCATCTCTGCTGTTGACTCCTCCCTCCCAAGATCACTATACTCCCATCCACCTGGTCATTTTTTCTAGTCCTTAATTCTAAACTAGAACTCCCCCTCACCCTGTCCAGAAAACACAGTTGTACCAATTGCTCCTTGAATGCTCATCCCCACATCTCCATACTGCTTCCTTACTCTTGTCACTCAGATCTACTTAAGAGTCATCTTAAGAGTTCTTTCTTGACCATCCCATATTACATAACCTTCTAGTTATCATATCACATCTCCCAATTTTATTTTCATCTTAGTCTTTATCACTGCCTGGTAATTTTTAGTTTAATTATTTATTACTTGTCTCTCTTCCCACCTTCACCCACCAGAGTATAAACTCCATGAATGATTGTATCTTGTTAAATGCCAATTTCCTTTATCTTGAAAATCACCTGATCAAAATTGTATCTGCAATATAAAAGTGATTAAAAGTGAAAGAATATGTTATTAATTACAAAAGCTTATTTTTACTCAATGCCTACTATGTGCAAGATATTTTGCTAATCACTTTATATAGATTATCTTAATTATTCCTCAGGGCTTTCCTGGATCCAGCTTCTAACTCCTGCTTACCTCTTCAGCCTCAACTCTTGTAACCTTTCCCTCCTTTATGCCCCTCCACCTCCCCTCAGTCCGCCTCTATTTGCCATTTTCAGTCACACTAGATTCACCTTAGTTCCTAAATCTGCAACGATTCTTTTCCCTTAGTGCCTTTGGACTACCTTTTGGAAATGGATCTCTGTCCTTATTTGCTGAACACACTCCCACTTGTCCTTGGAGTTTAAACTTAGACATCCCCATCACTCTATCAGTTATTAAACTTGGTGCTAGGAGAAGGCAATGGCACCCCACTCCAGTACTCTTGCCTGGAAAATCCCATGGATGGAGGAGCCTGGTAGGCTGCAGTCCATGGGGTTGCTAGAGTTGGACACGACTGAGCAACTTCACTTTCACTTTTCACTTTCATGCATTGGAGAAGGAAATGGCAACCCACTCCAGTGTTCTTGCCTGGAGAATCCCAGGATGGGGAAGCCTGTGGGCTGCCATCTATGGGGTCGCACAGAGTCAGACACGACTGAAGCAACTTAGCAGCAGCAGCAGCAGCAGGTTCCAAGAAATGGGTAGACAATGACATGCAAAACTGGTGAGGTCCTAGTGCTTCAAATCTAATGGAAGAAACAACAGAAAAAATATCTCCCAAATAGAAATGAAACTTCAAATTCAAGATCTGGTCTCAAGGAAAGATAAAGAGTGCCTGCCAGAATCTGACATGCACCACACACATTAGAAAAGTTTCTCAGAGAAAGTCATTGCTTTACCAGAAGTCCTTCCCCAGTCCCTCAAAAGCTAGGTGGGTTCTGTAAGTTCTTTTTTTTTTTTCCATGCTGACCTCATACTTTTTTTTTTTAACTACAATTTTATTTTATTTTTAAACTTTACAAAATTGCATTAGTTTTGCCAAATATCAAAATGAATCCGCCACAGGTATACATGTGTTCCCCATCCTGAACCCTCCTCCCTCCTCCCTCCCCATACCATCCCTCTGGGTCGTCCCAGTGCACTAGCCCCAAGCATCCAGTATCGTGCATCGAACCTGGACTGGCAACTCTTTTCATACATGATATTTTACATGTTTCAATGCCATTCTCCCAAATCTTCCCAGCCTCTCCCTCTCCCACAGAGTCCATAAGACTGTTCTATACATCAGTGTCTCTTTTGCTGTTTCGTACACAGGGTTATTGTAAGTTCTTGTAACACACAATACTTAGCACCATCATAAGCTTATTATGGTTTTTAAGTTGTCTATTTGTTTGGGCAACTAGATACAATGTATTCTTTACAATTATTTTTAACAGGGACCATTTTAAAAGATTTTATTAGATTTGTTACAATATTACTTCTACTTTATGTCTTTTTGGTTTTTGGCCCCAAGTCATGTGGGATCTTAGCTCCCCAAGCAGGGCTCAAACACACAACCCCTGAAATGGAAGATGAAGTCTTAGCCATCGGAACATTAAGGAAGTCCCAACATATTCTTCATCATTGTATTGCAACAATTATCACAGATCCTATTCCACAGTAGGTAGGTACCCAAGAAATGTGTGCTGAGAAATGTATTGAAGGTTCATAACATAGCAAGAATAAAACTAGTATTTCTAGAATAAATGATTGAACACAGTATGTTATATAGACAGGCTTGAAGATTCATTCACATAAACTGGACACTTTAATGCAATCTACTGAATACACCAGTTTTTCTTAGTGGCCATGTCACACTGTAATGATAACATCATGACTAGGAAAAAATCATATAACCATCCTGTGCTACCAATCCCAGAATTTATAGTAACTGACATATATTTATGAATAAACTCGTCTCCCAGTTCCAGAGCATAAGTCGAATTATAGGACATGCTGAACTTCACTTAAAATTTCTTAGATTTTCCTATTTTGCACATCAACTTTTATATTGTTTAAAATTTTTTTTCTTTATGCTTAATTTGCTTCTTCATTTGGATGTTGCTAATGGGTTGTTATTGACTAGTGTCTCCAGTTCAGCTCATTGCACACTGGGCAGTATTCATAAAATGCTCCTTATATGCCAGCTGAAATTGGTAGTGGTTTGAAGGCAGAGAGCCAAATTCATCAAAAGGATAATAGCTAAATATATTTTGTTTTGTTTTCTGAATTTTAATGACTGAATGGAAGACTTATTCATTATTTATCTATTTTTGAATTTTATCAAATAGTTCTAGTGGTAATTACCCTATCTCTGTATTTATAGAAAAGTGGCACATTATCAAGATAATAGCCTGATTCCATATTTATGAAGTATCTGTTAAAATTATAAATATAGATACATGGAACTATGTGATTAATGCCAAAGAAAGCCACTTATAGGTTAAAAATGGGGGAAAAACAACTAGCTAGCACCTTGGTGAAATTAGTATTCTGTATTTGAGTTCCATGTGGAAAAATTTATTATTCTCCTTTAAAATGCAATTTATTTTAAAGGGAAATGTTCACTTACCTTATTAATCAATAATATAAAAGTTTTAAAATAGGTATTTTATTATACTCTACATTGAAGATTAAATAACACACGGCCTCATTTTTTTTCTTTTGGCATAAAAAAACTCTACATTAAACTGTGGGTGTGGATGTCAGTGACTTCATATATCTAAACTTTTAGTTATCATATTTCTGAAAACTCATATTGATATTTATCCCTTTAGAGAGAAACACCAAGAGAAAAACCATTTTATTAAGATGGAGTTTGAAAATAAAAAGAAATGAAGGCAAATCAACTTTTAAAGGATAGTTTGGAAATAGGAAATAAAGAATATTAAATTTTTAAGGCATCTGAATTTTGTGTATTGATTAACGTTGTATTAAATTATTACTTTAAATTTGTAAATATTTGTAAATTGGAAATTAAGAAATTTATATTTACATTTTTGATTGAAATTTGACAGACTTGAGTAACTTGAGACTCTCTCAACTCTATTTTTCTTCTAAATATAGATCATATGCATATACAAGTGTGTACGGGTTGTGATTTCCAAAGATTAATAGTAGAATGAATTGGTAGTGGGCTGATTCTTCTCCCCAGGTGAATGGAATTGCACTTCACTTCAACTCCCGGAGTTTGCCACATAGGCGTCGTAGATAAGGCAGACTGGGCTTCCATCAGATTTAATGGCCTGAACTCCTGACAATAATTTTCCCTTTTCAGAGATCATCCTGGGAAGACATGGTACTGTTGTTCACAAGTTATCACAATGAATCCTTGCAATTTGACGTCTTCTAAACACAGGGCTTCAAAAATTCAACAAAAGGAATAAATTGGAAAGAATAAACTTCACTATTAAATAAATTTGGAAGTTTTTATAACTGTATTCTCAGAGCAGCTTATAAGTATACAATAACCATAAATCCAACTTCTCTGGTGGCTCAGCAGTAAATAATTCACCTGCCAGTGCATGAGACATGGGCTCAATCCTGATTAGGGAAGATCCCCTGAAGAAGGAAATAGCAACCCACTCCAGTGTTCTTGCCTGGGAAATCCTATAGACAGAGTAGCCTGGTGGGCTACAGTCCGTGGGGCCACGAAAGAGTCAGACATGATTTAAAGACTAAACCACCACCACATGGTGCAAAGAATAGTTTTCTTTCCAAAACCGCTGGAGAGTAATTTGTTGACCTAAGTCTCATTTCTTTTAAATACGTTAGTATGTTATTTCCCCAAAATCAGGGCACTCTCCTAAATAAACACAATATAACCATCAAATGAGGAAGTTAACACTGATGGATCAGTTCAGTCAGTCAGTTCAGTCGCTCAGTCGTGTCCAACTCTTTGTGACCCCATGAATAGCAGCATGCCAGGCCTCTTTGTCCATCACCATCTCCCGGAGTTCTCTCTGACTCATGTCCATCGATTCAGTGATGCCATCCAGCCATCTCATCCTCCGTCATTCCCTTCTCCTCCTGCCCCCAAGCCCTCCCAGCATCAGAGTATTTTTCAATGAGTCAACTCTTAGCATGAGGTGGCCAAAGTACTGGAGTTTCAGCTTTAGCATCATTCCTTCCAAAGAAATCCCCAGGGCTGATCTCCTTCAGAAAGGACTGGTTGGATCTCCTTGCAGTCCAAGGGACTCTCAAGAGTCTTCTCCAACACCACAGTTCAAAAGCATCAATTCTTTGGCACTCTGCTTTCTTCACAGTCCAACTCTCACATCCATACATGACTACTGGAAAAACCATAGCCTTGACTAGACAGACCTTTGTTGGCAAAGTAATGTCTCTGCTTTTCAGTATGCTATCTAGGTTGGTCATAACTTTTCTTCCAAGGAGTAAGTGTCTTTTAATTTCATGGCTGCAATTGACCATCTGCAGTGATTTTGAAGCCCCAAAAAATAAAGTCTGACACTGTTTCCACTGTTTCCCCATCTATTTCCCATGAAGTGATGGGACCAGATGCCATGATCTTCGTTTTCTGAATGTTGAGCTTTAAGCCAACTTTTTCACTCTCCTCTTTCACTTTCATCAAGAGGACTTTTAGTTCCTCTTCACTTTCTGCCATAAGGGTAGTGTCATCTGCATATCTGAGGTTATTCATATTTCTCCCGGCAATCTTCATTCCAGCTTGTGCTTCTTCCAGCCCAGCGTTTCTCATGATGTACTCTGCATATTAGTTAAATAAACAGGGTGACAATATATAGCCTTGACGTACTCCTTTTCCTATTTGGAACCAGTCTGTTGTTCCATGTCCAGTTCTAACTGTTGCTTCCTGACCTGCATACAGATTTCTCAAGAGGCAGGTCAGGTGGTCTGGTATTCCCATCTCTTTCAGAATTTTCCACAGTTTATTGTGATCCACACAGTCAAAGGTGTTGGCATAGTCAATAAAACAGAAATAGATGTTTTTCTGGAACTCTGTTGCTTTTTTGATGATCCAGCAGATGTTGGCAATTTTGTCTCTGGTTCCTCTGCCTTTTCTAAAACCAGCTTGAACATCTGGAAGTTCACGGTTCACATATGCTGAAGCCTGGCTTGGAGAATTTTGAGCATTACTTTACTAGTGTGTGAGATGAGTGCAATTGTGTGGTAGTTTGAGCATTCTTTGGCATTGCCTTTCTTTAGGATTGGAATGAAAACTGACCTTTTCCAGTCCTGTGGCCACTGCTGAGTTTTCCAAATTTACTGGCATATTGAGTGCAGCACTTTCACAGCATCATCTTTCAGGATTTGAAATAGCTCAACTGGAATTCCATCACCTCCACTAGCTTTGTTCGTAGTGATGCTTTCTAAGGCCCACTTGAGTTCACATTCCAGGATGTCTGGCTCTAGGTGAATGATCACACAATCGTGATTATCTTGGTCATGAAGATCTTTTTTGTACAGTTCTTCTGTGTATTCTTGCCACCTCTTCTTAATATCTTCTGCTTCTGTTAGGTCCATACCATTTCTGTCCTTCATTGAGCCCATCTTTGCATGAAATGTTCCCTTGGTATCTCTAATTTTCTTGAAGAGATCTCTAGTCTTTCCCATTCCGTTGTTTTCCTCTATTTCTTTGCATTGATCGCTGAGGAAGGCTTTCTTATCTTTTCTTGCTATTCTTTGGAACTCTGCATTCAGATGCTTTTATCTTTCCTTTTCTCCTTTGCTTTTTGCTTCTCTTCTTTTCACAGCTATTTGTAAGGCCTCCCCAGACAGCCATTTTGCTTTTTTGCATTTCTTTTCCATGGGGATGGTCTTGATCCCTGTCTCCTGTACAATGTCACAAACCTCAGTCCATAGTTCATCAGGCACTCTGTCTATCAGATCTAGTCCCTTAAATCTATCTATCACTTCCACTGTATAATCATAAGGGATCTGATTTAGGTCATACCTGAATGGTCTAGGGGTTTTCCCTACTTTCTTTAATTTAAGTCTGAATTTGGCAATAAGGAGTTCATGATCTGAGCCACAGTCAGCTCCTGGTCTTGTTTTTGTTGACTGTATAGAGCTTCTCCGTCTTTGGCTGCAAAGAATATAATCAATCTGATTTCGGTGTTGACCATCTGGTGATGTCCATGTGTAAAGTCTTCTCTTGTGTTTTTGGAAGAGGGTGTTTGCTATGACCAGTGCATTCACTTGGCAAAACTCTATTAATCTTTGCCTTGCTTCATTCCGTATTCCAAGGCCAAATTTGCCTGTTACTCCAGGTGTTTCTTGACTTCCTACTTTTGCTTTCCAGTCCCCTATAATGAAAAGGACATCTTTTTGGAGTGTTAGTTCTAAAAGGTCTTGTAGGTATTCATAGAACCATTCAACTTCAGCTTCTTCAGCATTACTGGTTGGAGCATAGATTTGGATTACTGTGATATTGAATGGTTTGCCTTGGAAACGAACAGAGATCATTCTGTCGTTTTTGAGATTGCATCCAAGTACTGCATTTTGGACTCTTTTGTTGACCATGATGGCTACTCCATTTCTTCTGAGGGATTCCTGCCTGTAATAATAGATATAATGGTCATCTGAGTTAAATTCACCCATTCCAGTCCATTTTAGTTTGCTGATTCCTAGAATGTCGATGTTCACTCTTGCCATCTCTTGTTTGACCACTTCCAATTTGCCTTGATTCATGGACCTGACATTCCAGGCTTCTATGCAATATTGCTCTTTACAGCATCGGACCTTGCTTCTATCACCAGTCACATCCACAACTGAGTATTGTTTTTGCTTTGGCTCCATCCCTTCATTCTTTCTGGAGTTATTTCTCCACTGATCTCCAGTAGCATATTGGGCACCTACTGACCTGAGGAGTTCCTCTTTCAGTATCCTATCATTTTGCCTTTTCATACTGTCTATGGGGTTCTCAAGGCAAGAATACTGAAGTGGTTTGCCATTCCTTTCTCCAGTGATGCATTGCTGCCATTTAATCCACATCTCTCAAGATTTGCCAGTCATCCCAATAACATTATTTATGACTAAGGATTCAATCCAAAATTTCGAGTTGCATTTATTGGTCATGTGTCTACAGTTCCTTCATTCTGAAACAGTTCCTTAGTCTTAATTTTAATTCACTGGATACTTTTGAAGATAAAGGCCAGCTTGAATATCTCTTTACTGAGCTTATCTGATGTCCCTCATGATTAGAAATGTATTAAGTATTTTTGACAGGATAAAGCACAAAAAACTGATTCTATGTTTTTATTGCATCTTTATCAAATAGCACATGATTTCTATGTGTTCATTACTGATGTTTCATTTGGATCACTTGCTTAAGGTGATGTCTGCCCAGGTTTCCTCATTTTAAAGTTACCTGTTCCTTTTCTACTTATTAAGTACTTAATAAGTACTTTTGTAGCTAGGAACTTTGAAGGTATGAAAATTGCTCATTTTTCATCAAACTTTATTCATTTATATAATTTCAATTTATTCACTCATTTATACCTGTTGGACTCATGATTTCCAATTTTATTAAATGATTTGCAATCAGTTGCAAGCATTATTTATTCTGATGACAAGTTGTCCCAGATCTGATCAACAGCAGCCCCTTCACTGTGCTCCATGTCCTTTGGACTGGTCTCCATCCTTCTGTGGGAACTTCATTGATTTCTGGCACAAAACATTTCAGACTTCTTATATTCCTTTTACTACAGCTCTGGAATAAACCATTTCTCCAAAGATCCTCGATCCTCTTAGTGGAGAATGGAATTTAGAAACCAAGGTCAGGGATGAAGTGTGTTTTCCATGATTGAGTTGTACTGCTCCCAGGTCCCCTCAGCACACAAAGCTAGAAAATACCTGCAAGTATATGTTTGTGGGTGTACATACACTTACCTACCTATCCATCTTTCTATCTATCCGCTTATTATCTCTATCCACCTATCTCCCCATCCTATATATTCACACAGATACTTCCAATTATAATCCCAAACTACAAGATTTATCTTAGTATCTCACTTTCAATATTTGTAACACTTTTTTTCAACCATTAGAAACCTAATTCCCTTGTAATTTACAAATGTATTTCTTTGGTCAAGTCCCTGTAGGTAACCAATGTCCCCTCTCTGCTGCTAGTCCTTCTCCAGTATGCATGCCTTTCTCACCCTGGGTCAGGCCAGGGTGTCCGGATACTGTCCTCACCCTACTTGGTCTCTGAAATATTGTGCTGGGCCACTCCCAGGCTTAGATGTCTTCTTCATGTTGAGTTAGTCCATTCTCCACTGCATGGAAGCCCTCTTCACCTTATTTGAGCTCCAACATTCCACTTGGGGCTATGATGACCGATCACACATTTCTATTAACCCAGATCATCTACCCGGTTCTGACATACTTAGTGGCTTTAGGGTTGACCAGTTTAAGAAGGAAATAAAATAGGGACAGATATAATGAAGAATTTTAAAATGCAGACACCCACCACCTTGTATTACATAAACTTCAACATTATTCCAAATGTATTCAAATAAATAGGGCTTATTTGAGCCTGAAGAAAAGAGTGTGGAGGAAGGCATTCTTTTCAATGTGAGTAAAGTCACCAAATGGTCTTTGTAAAATGTTTGGCTTTTAAATACTCCCATAGTCCCTCCAAGAATGAAGTAGAAGTCCTGTTATTAAACCTTTCCCACTTTGTATGAGAAAGGCATAGCTATAGCCTCAGGGGTGCCCTCAATTACTCAAAAGTATTCTTTTCTAGATTGTTATCTTTGCCTGTAGAAAGATAGCCTGGTTCAGCAGCTAAACTTTTAAAAATGCTTGTGGTTTTACTGGTGTTTTTTTACTTATATATTTGAGAAGAAGCTTCTGGCAGACAGATGCTTATATCGTTTCCTTGTCTCTACCTCTGGCTAGCTGTGTGAACTTTCATGGTTTAATCTTTCCATTGCTCAGTTTACTTACTCATAAAATGGGGGTGATCATATCCACCCCGGAGAATTAAATGAGGTAATGCGTGCAAATTATTTAATGCCTTAAGAATAAGGAACAAATAATGTTATTTATGGGCTTCCCTGGTGGCTCAGATGGTAAAGAATCTTCCTGCAATGTAGGAGTCCTGGGTTTGATCCCGGGGTCGGAAAGATCCCCTGGAGAAGGGAATGCAACCCACTTCAGAATTCTTGCCTGGAGAATCCCAAGGACAGAGGAGCCTGACGGGCTTACAGTCCATTGAGTCTCACAGAGTTAGACATGACTGAACTACTAACACACTTAATATCATTTATCAATATTAATATGGTATTTGTCACAATTCATGTATTGATTAATCAATTTTTACCCTCTTATCAAGCAAGAACTAAGCCTTCTCTATTTGAACAAGATTTGACATATCTTAAAATATCTCATGATCATTCTATCACTGAACTGGAGCTACTCAGTTGGTTTCAAGGACGGGGGTGTTTATTAGATGCACATTACACCCAAGAGTTTAGAAAAAGCAGTGAAGAACCCTGCTCCCAATTAGAATAGAGATTCAGAAAAGCATTTAGATACATTCTATATCAAAGACTCACACTGGCCCTAGAGATTTTACCCAAGGAGGATACCATCAGCTCACTTTAGCCCACATCAGGGGTTCACCACTTCTTGGAAGGGTGTGTTCACACAAGGCAGTTCAATATCAGCTGATACTCAGCTCTTAGGTAAAGTAAGTGACCTAAGAATTTAATTTGCACGTGGACACATCAGTTGTGGCATATTTAATTTCACATAGGCTAAAAGCAACTTTAAAATTGCTCATGTTCTCACTACTTTCTTTTACAACATACCCACTCAGTGGGCAAGCTGTAATAGTTGTACCCTAGAGAAACTTTAAAAAATTTTATTTACATAAAGTATGGAACAATTCATTACAGGAAAAGAAATCCACTTTTAACACAAAGTCCATCTTCTGCCCATATGGTTTTCCTTTTCTTTGAGTTTGAGGATTCCACCCACCAGTAGTCTTAGGAAAAAGGAAAGTGTGTATGTCATTTGTTACTTACTTTCTCTGAGACATGTGAAAGTTACAGGGTAAATTTAGATAGCCATTTTGCCTACCTTGCAGTCTGTAAGCAAAGTTGATTATGAGCAGTTCCACTGAAGCACAGCATGCTCCTTGAGAAGAGAAGGGGTTGTCTTTGGCTTTCAGAGATCCTAGACACCACTTTGAGGCCAAGAACAAAATTGAGAAATAATATAGATTGCAATTCACATGTTGTCCGCTCTCTTCTCAAGTTCCTGACCTTGGCTGACAAGGATAATACATTGGGGAATTGAAATAAATACCTGTAATAACAGTATTATTATTTAGAAACGTTTTCAAACTATATCAAATATAGTCTCTAATAACAGAAACAAGAAAAAAATAAAAAAACTCTATTGAACAAAATAAAGAAGTGTGCATTCATCAGGCTTCCCAGGCGGCACTAGTGGTAAAGAACCCACCTGCCAATGCTTGAGACGTGAGTAAATGTGAATTAGACCCCTGGGTCTGGAAGATCCCCTGGAGCAGGGCGTGGCAACCCACTCCAGTATTCTTGCCTGGAGAATCCCAGGGACAGAGCAGCCTGGTGGGCTGCTGTCTGTGGGGTCCCACAGAGTCGGACACGACTGACGCGACTTAGCAGCAGCAGCAGCAGGAGTGTGTATTAATCACCTTCAAGTACTTGAGGCAATTGCTCCATTTTATAATACCTAGAGTTTAAGGCAACCCACTCCAGTGTTCTTGCCTGGACAATCCCAGGGACGGCGGAGCCTGGTGGGCTGCTGTCTATGGGGTCGCACAGAGTCAGACACGACTGAAGCGACTTGGCAGCAGAGTTTAAGGCACCATGCTCAGGACCACCCCCACCAGATTTTCTCTGCAGTCGCCATATTGTCCTGGAGAACCTTCACTCCCTTAGGCTATCTCTATGATTTGTACTGATATCTGGGTCCACATCTTCTTTTGAACAACATTTCCTTTTTCCAATCATTCTTTGGCATCCCTAACTTCAGAAGAGAAAATCACAGAAATGTATTTTTTATCCATTCATTCATTCATACATCTATTTAACAAATAGTCCTTAAGCATCTACTCTGTCAGGTCATGTGCAAAGTGTTAAGTATACGATCACTGACTGTCTGCATCATCTCCATTGTCACGGAGTTTTTAAGTGTGCTTGTGTTAAGTGTGTGCTAAATCACTTCAGTCATGTTTGACTCTTGGCAACCCTATGGGCTATAGCCCACCAGGCCGTTGCCACATCCTCCTCCAAGGAATCTTCTCGATGCAGGGATTGAACCAGAATCTCTTTTGTCTCCTGCATTGGCAGGTGGATTCTTTACCACCAGCACCGTGTGGGAAGCCCCCCAAGCTCACCCCTACCCCCATAGCGCCCCCAGAGAAGGTTATAAATAATAAATAGGTTTAGCCTAAATGCCCCCAGGTAGCATCAGCCTGTGAGCAAAAGTGCTATTGTATTAGCATTAAATAAATAATTGTCTCTGCAGACCCATTCTCCATTCTTATCAGCTCTGCTCTCTGCCCTTGAGGCTGACCTGGGTGGAATAAGTCCAGTTTCTCTGGACTCTGCCTTCTGCTTCTCCTATACCCGTGCCTTTGTAAAAACTGCCTCTGTAAATAAATCCTCCCTGCCCTCTCCTATTGAGTATGCCATCTGTTTCCTGTTGGGACTTTGATGATCGCACAAAGTTACCCTTTTCTATTTCTGGGGCTTACAAGGGTCAATGTCAAAAGCATTCAAGAACATACTCATGCCTTTGGGGCTACTGTTCTCCTAACAGGCTCCCTTTGCAATTGTTAGTGTCCCCGCGTATTTAGAATATCCGCTTTCTCCTATAGGTGTCCCTCCATTTCTGTAACATCATTCAAAAGGTATTTGAGTACCTACCTCTGGCATCTAGGATATAATAGAGAATTGAGGCAGGTAAGATCCCTTGCCCTTTGGAGTTTACCATAGAGGAGGAGATAGAAACCTTAATCAAGCGTAAAATATTCTCTATTGTAAAAGCTACACACGATGGGTACCTGGCTCTGAGACAATGTATTACAGGGGAATTTGCCATAGTTAAGGTGGTGAGAGAAGATTCTTTTAGTAAAGTGATAGCTGAGCTGACTTATGAAGAACATACATATTAGTGGGGCACACAGTGGGTAAGTTTTTTCAAACTGATAGAACATGACATATAAAGTTTGGTGGAAATATAGACCATGATGTCCTCATGAAACTGAATGGCAGCCAGGGTACCAGGCTCACAGAGGGTTGTTGTGGTTTAGTTGCTAAGTCATGTCCGACTCTTTTGCAATCCCATGAACTATAGCCTGCCAGGCTCCTCTGTCCATGGGATGTTCCAGACAAGAGTACTGGAGTGGGTTGCCATTTCTTTCTCCAGGGGATATTCCTCACCCAGGATGTAACCCATGTCTCCTGCATGGCAGGTGGATTCTTTATCACTAAGCCACCTGGGAAGCCCCATCACACAAAGGGTAGGGGAGACATAACACAAGACTCAGCTAGTGAGGTATACAGAGGCAAGTGCAGTTGGAATCTAGACCCATAAATTAAGGCATCTAAAGTCACAGTAAGGAGCTTTGTTCTCCCAAGTTTGTCGTAAATCCTGACAGAGGTGGGGTTATGCCAGTTTGTATTTTTAAAGCTCTCTCTGAGTGTTGGATAAAGAATAAACTTGAGGGCTGAAGAAATGACAGGGGATATCCATTAGCAGATAACAGAGGTCCAGGCAAGAGATGATAATAGCTTGAAGTAATAGCAGTGGAGATGGAGGAAATTTGACAAATTTGATAGATGTTTAGGAAGCAAAGTCAGCAAAAGCTTGGTGATGGACTGGTTCTGGGAGATGGGGAGAAGAAGATGCTGATCTCTGGGGTTGATGGGTTTACCAGACACTGAGCTAAGGAACGCTGGGAGGAGCTTAGATGTTGATGGGATTTTAAAAGATTCCATTTTAGCCAGGTTGAGTTGGAGGTGAGTTTTGGAATCCAAGGGGCTTCCCTGATGGCTCATATGGCAAAGAATCCTCCTGCAATGCAGGAGACCCAGCTTTGATCCCTGATTCAGGAAGATTTCCTGGAGAAGGAAATGGCAGCCCACTCCAGTATTCTATCCTGGAGAATCCCATGGACAGAGGAGCCTGGCAGGCTGCAGTCCAGGGGGTCACAAAGAGTCAACCAAGACTGAGTGACTAACACTTTCACTTTATTTTTTTTAATTTTTATTTTATTTTTTAACTTTACAATATTGTGTTAGTTTTGCCATACATCAACGTGAATCCGCCACAGGTATATACTTTCACTTTAGAATGCAAGGGAAGGTGTAGAGTGTGTTGCCAGTTATACAGTACATACAGGGTGGCTGTTATACAGCCATTGTAGCCTCATCTTTGTTAGAGCATTACTCCTTTGAGGACATACTCTATGATTTTCTCAGTCATGAGGGAGTGATCTCATAACTTTTCAAACAGTTGAAACTGTAGTTCTTGGCGACAAATAGAATCAGCTTGCCCCAAAGGGAACTGTCAACAATTGTACACGTGAAGGATGGGTGACACACGTTTCCCTCCTCTGGGCTCTCCGTTCCAGCATTAGCTCAATTCATCTCTCATCCTGGATCCCAGGGAACAGAGCCTCCTGTTACTCCAAAGGTAATGTTTCCTCTGTCTCTGGAACTTACTTCCATCATTATTAATCCTTCAATGGCTTTTCAGTGCACTTCCAATAAAACCCACACTCTTTGTGGTTTGGCTCTGCCTGCCCCCTCAGCCGCTCTCCACATTCTAGTCCTCTTGCTCACTCATTTTTCAGCTGTGTTGACCTTTTTCCGAGTCTTTTCACAAGCTCCTTCCCATTTTGAGACCTTCGTGCTTTATTTTTCTCACTCTTTTCCTGGCTACCCATCCTTTGGATTCCAGCCTAAATGTCACATGCTCAGGGATTTCTTCCTTGCCTTTTCCCCCATTTAAATTAGCTCTTTCATCCCTTTCTTAGGGATGGCACAGTGGTAAAGAACCACCTGTCAATGCAAGAGATGTGAGTTTGATCCCTGGATCTGGAAACCCCCTGGAGTAGGAAAAGGCAACCCTCTCCAGCATTCTTGCTTGGAAAATCCCCTGGACAAAGGAGCCAGGCACGCTACAGTCCATTTGGGTTGCAAAGAGTCAGACACGACTGAGCACACACATCCCTTCCTTATTCTCTTTCTTGTTCTTTGTTCTTCTCTATCAAAGCATATATTACAGACAATAATTGTATTACATTTGTGTGTCTAGTGTCTCTGTCCCAGAGTAAAGTACAATTTGCAATATCAGGAACTATGTTTAATATGTTTTTCAACATTAAACCATCAATAACACCATGCTTATTCAACAAATGAATGAATGAAAGAAGTGCTTTCCCTGTGATAGGCACAAATCTAGGCAGAAAGGTATATGAGATATGACCTCCATGCTTGGTGTCCAGTGGGGAGAGAGAACTTCAGTATGGTGTTTGCGCTGGTAGATATCCACATGGGATGGTCCTGATGCCTGTAGCAGCTGTATACCAACTCTCTCTGTGACTATTGGGGAAAGGCTCCCAGAAAGGCAACTCAACATTTAATTTGGATTTTTAAAGACAAGCAGGAGGTCACTGAGAGGAGAAGGGGAGGAAGGGCATACAGACCAGACAGACAGTGTAGAGACTGTGTAGAGGTTGAGAGATGTGAAAGAACATGATGCTTTCTGGGAAACACCGAAATATCTGTGATGAGGTAGACAGGAAGGGATAGAGAGATGATTGGTGAGGAGTGATGGAAGGGATGGGAAAGCCTGTGCTGTGTGGTTTAGACTTCATCCAACAGGGAATGGCAAATCATTGGAGATTTCTAAGCCAGGAAATAATTGGGTCAGGTTTGTGTATCAGTAAGATTACTTTGGCAACAGACATGTATGTGTGTGCGTGTGTGTGTTTGATGCCTGGAAGTGGGCTAGGAATTGGTACCCCACATGGAAGACAAAACCACAAACACAGATGCAGTGGCTGTGAAGAAAGACAGTGGAGGATGGATTTTGAGGGATCTGGAGGAAGAAATACCATTAAATTTGGACTGTACAGTCTCTGACGTCATTTTCAGTCCTGAAATTCTAGGACCAATGTATTAACTCCTATTTGGGTCTCAGAATGTGGGTGAAATATATTCTTAAAATGTTTCTGTCTTTCCAAAATTAAACACAAAAAACTTACATCGCTTAGCCAAAAACACAACTTAACTATGCATTATACAAAAGTATAGTTTTCCTGGGATGCAGTCAGACTGAGAAAAGTGCTCTGATTGGGTCACCTTGAATAGAGCAGCAAAGTGGATGAGTTGTGTAGACCTCAGACTAAAATATCCTAATAAGCTTTTCCTGCTCTGTCCTCATGACATGGCCTTAGATGAATACACCGTAAGTTAGGAAAAGGCCCACCCTTAATTTGGGCCCACATTTAATTTGAGAGGAATTGATACTAGTATTTCCATGCATGCTAAGTCGCTCAGTTGTGTCTGACTCTTTGTGACCCTGTAGTTGTAGCCTGCTAGGCTCCTCTGTTCATGGGATTCTCCAGGCAAGAATACTGGAGAGGGTTGCTATCCCCTCCTTCAGGGGATCTTCCAAACCCAGGAATTGAGCCCATGTTTCTTAGGTCACCCGCATTGGCAGGCGGATTCTTTACCACCAGTGCCACCCAGGAAGCCAATATTTCCATATTCCTCCTTTTTTCATGGTCACCAATGTATGTGTTTTTGACATATCATTTATTAGGACTTTAATAGCAATAAATAAACAAATGCTGATGTAGCAGAACTATGAATTGCCAGAAGGCTAGGATGGAGTAATGGGTAATATAAACCAAGGGCTAGTTGGTATTAAGCCTGGATGAAACAGAACCACAGAAAGGACAGATATAAGGAATACTAATTGAATTAACCAATCTTTGAGTGAGATGAGCATACATGAATTTGCAGAAACTGTTTAGACCAGTGTTTATTAGGTCTGTGTAAATTCCTTTCCTAATTAACACCGAAGACGGAAGAAATTCCTTCCCAGTCCCAAGGGATGATCCCTTTGGGAAACTGTCAAGCAGTGGCCAGAAGACAAGAAGGGGGAGAGTGTGACCTGCCAAACTATAACTATTCAGTGGCTTCAAAGAAAATTTCCATGTCTTTGCCAATGTGGTATTTTTCTTTTTGCAGTGAAAATTAGTGGAAAAAATATCCAAAGCCATAACAAGTCATTTGAAAAACTTGAGGGAAAGGGATTATTCACATGCTTTAAATAGTAATTTGTTGATTTATTTCACTTTCAAAAGAAGAAACAGTTCCATGAATAGTTTTCCTTATTTCCAGAAGAGTCTTTATATATACTTCAAGTGTCTCAAGGACCTTATCTTGCACCCCCAACACAAACATCATATTAAAAATAGTTTCAAAACTATTTAGTTACTTCAAGTTTGTAGCACATGATCCTCAGACGAACATTTCTCATTTCTATGCAGAGATTTTTAGCTAAAATAGATACAAAATAACAGATTAATCCCATTACCGAGATTCTGACCTCAGAATGATGGCCTCCTGGACAAGTTTAACCTGTGCCATATGTCCAGTCCCTCCAGCTAATTAATTATTAGCTATTCATTGATAGCAATTTCTACACTTAATTCAAGTGCCAGCTCCCCTGGGTTGAGCCGTTTAATATAAAGATCTTAGTCTTCCTCATCCACAAAACAGAATTTATATTATAGCTTCCACACAATTTGTTTTGTAAAGAGTTAACTAAAAATAAAAATTATTTTTATTTTGTTTTTCAATGTGTGTGTGTGTATGTACGTTAGTGTGTGTGTGAGTGTGTGTGATAATAGCACTGCCAATTATTTTTAAGATGGCTAACTTGCCCTTTCCCTAAGCCGTCCTCCTAGAGGTAAATTACTACTGAAAAATTTGCTAATTTACAAAGTGTCACACGAACAATTCAAGGGTACATACTGTACTTTCAAAACACTTTCACGTCTTTGTAATCACTAAGTTCAGATCTTCATCTATTGAGGGAGCCAAAGGTCATTTTTCCTAGTACAGCACCACAGTTAAGGCTTCTCCACTCGCTAGTTCTATGTATCCTAACAGGTTGTAACCTCACTGTCTTAGTTGCCTTCTCTGAAAAATGGGAATAATCACAGTACTGTTATCATAGCATTGCTATGACTCACTGACTGGTAGATGTTGTTAACAAGAAGTTTCAAGAGTGATTTCCAGATTTCTAACAAGGATAACTGGGAGTATAGAGCTCCATCATTTGAAATATGATCTCCAGGGCAAGGGGATGATATAAAAGGAAAGTCACAATTAAGGTGTATTCAGTTTGAGCTGCCTGCCAATTCTGTGGACACGAGGAATGTTCAGTACGGCTTTGAAAATAAGGCTAAGATTATGTTGGATTTTGAAGTCCATTTTCCTGAAATATACTGTGCTGAAAAAATGGCTCAGGGAACTTTGTTCTATTAAAGGTACACTTGAATCTAGTACAACCTCTTCATTTGACAGTTGAGGAAACAATTCTTTAGGTCACACTACTTATAATAAAGTAGCGTGTTATGTTGGTGGTACCTCATGAACCACAGCTCCTGACAGTCACATGCTTGTGCAATCTCTGCCCAGTGAATCTATGATTCCTCCTAATGAATGGAATTTGGCAAAAGGTGATGGAATTCCAGTTGAGTTATTTAAAATCCTAAAAGATGATGTTGTTAAAGTGCTGCACTCAGTACTTTCTCTCTCTCTCTCTCTTTTTGTTTTTGGTGGGCCTTATTAAAGTATGGGCTTAAATTTTTTTTTTTTTTTACTTGACAGACAAACTACACAAAAAGGATCTTAATGACCCAGACAACCATAATGGTGTGGTCAGTCACTAGAGCCTGACATCCTGGAGTCAAGTCAAGTGAGACTTAGGAATTATCACTACAAGCAAGGTTAGTGAAGGTGATAGAATTTCAGCTGAGCTTCTTAAAATCTGAAAAGATGATGTTGTTAAAGTGTTGCACTCAATATGGCAACAAATTTGGAAAACTCAGCAGTGGTCACAGGACTGGAAAAGGTTAGTTTTTATTCCAATCCCAAAGAAGTGCAATGCCAAAGAATGAACAAACTACTGTACAGTTTTGCTCATTTTGCATGCTTATGAGGTTATGCTCAAAATCTTTCAAGCTAGGCTTCAGCAATACATAAATAGAGAATCTCCATATGTATAAACTGAGTTTAAAAAAGACAGAGGAACCAGAGGTCAAATTTCCAACATTCACTGGATCATAGAGAAAGCAAGGAAATTCCAGAAAAAAATTCTGTTTCATTGATTACGCTATAGCCTTTTACTGTATGGATCACAACAAACTGTGGAAAATTCTTAAAGAGATGGGAATACCAGACCACTTTACCTGTCTCCTGAGAAACTTGTATGCAGGCCAAGAAGCAACAATTAGAATCTTACTTGGAACAACTGGCTGGTTTAAAATTGGCAAAGGGATATGACAAGGCTGTATATTAGCACCTTATTTATTTAACTTGTATGCAGAGTATATCATGTGAAATCCTGGGCTGGTGGAATCTCAAGCTGGAATTAAGGTTGCTGGGAGAAATATCAACAATCTCAGATATGCAGATGACTAAAGAGTATCTTGCCTGGAAAATCCCATGGGCGGAGGAGCCTGGTAGGCTGCAGTCCATGGGGACAAGAAGAGTCACACAACTGAGCGACTTCAGTTTAACTTTTCACTTTCATGCATTGGAGAAGGAAATGGCGACCCACTCCAGTGTTCTTGCCTGGAGAATCCAAGGGATGGGGGAGCCTGGTGGGCTGTCGTCTATGGGGTTGCACAGAGTCGGACACGACTGAAGCGACTTAGCAGCAGCAGCAAAGAGCCTCTTCATGAGGGTGAACAAGGAGAGTGAAAAAGTTGGCTTAAAACTCAACATACATAAAACAAAGATCATGGCATCTGGTCCCATCGCTTCATGGCAAATATTTTTATTTTCTTGGGCTCCAAAATCACTGCAGACATGAGTGCAGCCAAGAAATTAAGACACTTGTTCCTTGGAAAGAAAGCTATGACAAACCTAGACGGCGTATTAAAAAGCAGACATCACTTTACCAATAAAGGTCCATATAGACAAAGCTATGATATTTTTCAGTAGTCATCTATGGATGTGAGTTGGACCATAAAGAAGGCTGAACACTGAAGAACCGATGCTTTCAAATTGTGGCTCTGGAGAAGACTCTTGAGATTTACTTGGACTGCGAGGAGTTCAAACCAGTCAACCCTAAAGGAAATAGACCCTGAATATTCATTGGAAATGCTGATGCTGAATCTGAAGCTCCAATATTTCACCCACCTGATGTAGAGAGTTAACTCATTGGAAAAGACCCACTTGCTGGGAAAAACTGAAGGTAAAAGGAGAAGGAGGAGGCAGAGGATGAGATGATTAGCTAGCACCACTAACTCAATGGACATGAATCTAAAACTCTGGGAGACAGTGAAGGACAGGGATAAGCCGGATACGACTTAGCAACTAAACAGCAACAACAATAGTTAATTTACAACATTGTGTTAGTTTCAGGTGTACAAGAAAGTGATTCGATTACACATACACATATGTCTATTCTTTTTCAATTCTTTTCCCATTTAGGTTATTACAGAATACTGAGCAGAATTCCCTGTACAATACAGTAGGTCCTTGTTGGTTTTCTGTTTTAACACAGGGCAATACTCTGAGGTGTAAAGCTTGAGATGACTTGGGTGCTTCTGTTTTTGTGCTGTTGGAATCCGTACGTTCCACTGAGAAGTCTGGCTTTTCTGTAGGAGCAGTGACAAGGAGAGGGTGATGACCTAAGATGGAGGAGAAAGTCCAGCTGACCCAGTGTCTTTACGCCAGGTGACCTCTTCTTCTTGCCTGGCCCCAGCTGAATGCAGCTTTGGCTGATCACTCTCAAGACTCAAGACTGGGTTTGGCTGAGTCCAGCCAACACACAGAATCATAAGAGAGAGACTTTTTTTAGCTTCTAAATTGTAGGGTGATGTGTTATGTATCAATAGAAAATCAGAACAACCGCAGAACCAGGACAAGAATCTAGGTCTTCCGAGTTCCAAAACTAAGGTCATCTAGGGCAAGAAATTCTTACTATGAGATTTTCCTCTTAACTTTCCAAAAAACTTAATAAAGAATGCAGGGTGAATAACTCTATTATCCAGTTTGCTCAAGTGCAAAATGTATATAATAATTAACTTCTTGATTAAAACATACTATATATCCTGAGATGAATGAGTTACCTGTTATTTAACTATGAGATAGATTTATCTTGCCATTATTCCTTTTGTCCATCCATCCATCTACCCCTTATCCATCTATTATGAATTAATCTATATCAAAGAACTAGACTACAATTCTATATCAAACATCTGTTTTACTCTATGACTTTCTGAGCTACCAGAAAATACAGCAGAGGTTGAATAAAAAAGCCAAAATTTGGTCTTTCTTGTCACCTCAGTTTTAAGTGTTTATAATTCTGATTAGAGGAATACCAGTGGATACAGCTTTTACTTTGACTGTCAAATGTCTCAAACTGTTATTGAATTTTAATTCTTTGTGAAATGTGGTTGATTGAGAAAAATCATCAGAATTCAATAGTCACAATCTTCCAAAAAAAACCTGCTTTCCAAATAAGTGCATATCTGGCATGCATCTTTAAAAGGAAGGAAATCACTTTCTCCTTTTTATTTTATTTTTTAGCATGCAGTCCAATAGTTTGTGGGTTCAATATTAGATATTACTTTTGAACAACAGGAATCCTATTCATTTCTATATTAGAATTATATTTGTTTGGAAACTGCTCAGAAGTCAGTCTGACAGCTTGACAAGGCTTGTTGCCATGGAAAACGTTTGTGATGTTATATAAATATATTCCCAGGTCATGAGTTGCCATGTATTTTTTGGACATTGATGCTAAGAGGAAAATGACTGAACATTTTTTTTAGAAAGGAAGAATAACATAGTAAACAAACAATAATAACAAGTAATAAATACGTGTATCCAATAAACTGAGGTTCTGTTTTTTTAAGAATTAGACTTATGTTCTCACAGCCATTTTAGTTATAAAAGTTCGTTTATGGCCAAGGCTCCCCCCCCTTAAAATATTCTTATTACCAGTCATTTTGCAATATTAATAGCCCCACTATTAATAGACTAAGAGACAAGGGAGCCATTATTTTTGCTCTCTATCTGTTATTCCATTAAGTAAGACTGCCAACCTGTGACTGCTAGCAGCTCTATAACGAACCGTGTGCTCAAGCCACGGGGTATATCCTAAGCAAAGTTGTCCTCACATGTTGTTTTTGGTGCCTATTACGACTAGACAGGAAAAAAAAGTACAACAACAAGATGCGAGGAGGGAGCACTCCATTCAGGTTAGGATTTAAAATAGTCGTTTTCTTTGGAATTGATGGGAGGTGAAAAGGGGTTGGGGAAATGATGTGGAAAGTCATGGGTGAATGTCTCTGTCATTTGTCCTCTTATGACTGCTGCCCTTTGTGAGAGCTCCAGTGGTACCTACAATGTGACACACACGAGCCTGTTATCCATCCTGGCTTTCTCTAACACACGATCATTTATTCAACCAGTAATGAGACCTGCCAGATTCTTACGCTTGGGCAAACACTCGTTGCCTTAGGAGTCAGCGTTAGCTGTGTGTGGGGATTCTGCCTTCCCTGTTGTCTGTGGCCTCTGCCGCTGTTTACCCCTTGAATCAATAAAGCAAGCTACAATTGCTACTGCCTTACGCTCAGACGGTAAAGCGTCTGCCTACAATGCGGGAGACTGGGTTCGATCCCTGGGTCGGGAAGTTCCCCTGGAGAAGTAAATGGCTACCCACTCCAGTATTCTTGCCTGGAAAATCCCATGGACGGAGGAGCCCGGTAGGCTACAGTCCGTGGGGTCGCAAAGAGTCGGACACTACTGAGCGACTTCACTTCACTTCACTTCACTTTAGGCCACAGTGGAGAGGGTGGGTGGCTCTCTGATCTGAAAGTGTGTCATCTTGTGTGCGTGTTGCATCTTTTCTTGTATGCTCAGTTGCTAGATGTGTCCGACTTTTTGCGACCCTATGGACTGTAGCCCACCAGGTTCCTCTGTCAGGAGGATTCTCCAAGCAAGACTACTGGAGTGGGTTGTCATGCCTTCCTCCAGGGGATCTTCTCCACCCAAGATTCAACCAACATCTCTGCCGTCTCCTGCTTTGCAGGCTGAGTCTTCACTGCTGAGCCACTGGGTTAGCCATGAATACAAATGTAGATTTCTACCAGAGTCCATATGCCTTGGTGGATGGTAATCTATTGTGAGTTATACCACTAATGTTTTAAAAGTCCCCATTTTTGAGAAGTATTTACTTTTTTAAAATGAATTTATGGAAATTCAGTTTGTTCTATGATAATATCACTCCTGTTCACTTGAGACTAATGGAATGGAATGCAGGTATCTATGATCCTGAATGTTGGGCCTCCTACTGAGACTGTGCCACACAAAGCAACATCATCGCATTGTATAGCAGGGCTTCCCACGTAGCGCTAGTGGTAAAGAATCCACCTGGCAATGCAGGAGATGAATGAGACCTGGGTCAGAAAGATCCCCTGGAGGAGGAAATGATAACCCACTCCACTCTTCTTGCCGGGAAAATTCCATGGACAGAGGAGCCTAAGATTGTGTCACACAAAGCAACATCATTCCCTTTGATAAAAAGAAAAATAAAAGTCGAGGGCAGATTGGTGGATAAAAGATAATCAGACATTTATTTGATTTTTATTTTTGCAGATTGCTTTGGGCTTCCCTCGTGGCTCAGCTGGTAAAGAATCCGCCTGCAAAGAGTCGGACACGACTGAGCAACTTTCACTTCACTTTACAAACTACCATATCCTTTGGTTCTCTCTTCAACCCTGCAAGGTGTATAGGCAATTGATATTTAACTATTTTACAGTGAGGAAATGGAGACTGAGAGCTTTAGGGATTTGCTCAAGCCCCGCATTTTGTAGGCAACAAGAGCTGTGCTTTTCGCTAAATAGTGTCAAGTTGCTAACAACTTATACAGGACTTACTAGGCACAGAACTGGCATCAGTGTGTTTTCTCCATACTAAGCTGAGAACACTTTTTCATTAACAAGTCCTTAAGTTAGGATGGAGACAGGGGAGGAATGCGTGGGTGCAGATGAACTTCTCCGGGGCTCCTCCAGCCTCTCTCACCCACTGCAGGGGATGTTCTCTTTGGGAAAGATGCCCTGTTGTTTGTCCCTCTACATGCTTGGAGCTTTCTTTGCTCTGGAAATTGAAGGCACAGAAATAGGAGGACTCTGATGTCATCCAAACTAAGGAAAGCAACTCATTTTATTTTTAAACACTGCACCTCTGACTATTTTTGCTGTCATTTATCCAGGTAACTCTGTCTGCAGGAAAATGAAGGAAAAGTAACATTTGCTTAAATGATCTCCATTCTCTAGTTTTTTTGTAGCTACAAACATAGCTCATGAGGAGATTAAAAAAATATAGGCCCACGTGTACCAGGAAAATATGAGGAAAAGTTTTTAATTTTTCTAATTTATTTAATGCTAATAGTCTTAATTTTTAAATAAAAAATTTGAACTTTATAAATTAAAAAAAAATTGACCTTCATTAAAAACAAATGCAGTTGTTTTGTACTTTTGGATTGCCTCAAGCATCCTCGTAATCTTTGTGCATAAGAATCAGTAAAATTATAATAAAATCTGGTTATCACCTGATTAAACATGTTGAAGTATTTGATGTCATATGGTACTGTTCTTAAAATATTCAGTTTATTTTTCTTCTTTTACTTGAAAAATAAATGAAACCTATAGTCATTGATTACGCATATTGTATTCCAAGCATTTTCAAATAAATAATTGTATTTATTATAGAGAGCAATAGTACTGTTTACAAGTAACCTGGTTTTTGGTGAGAATATAATTTGGTGCAGCCACTATAGAAAGCACAATGGACAGAGTGATTTTTCTTTTCCTATAAAAATCCTGAAGGAACAGAAATATGGCCTCCAGAAGCCTGAGTCTTTCAATGACTACCAGAAAGAATCACTGCTTTTTGGTGATCCTTTGTTACTGTAGCCTAGCCTAGCCTAGCCTGACTGATAGAGCATTTGACAGATGAGGAAACGAAGACTAGGAGAAAGGAAGTGATTCACTCAAATTGCCATAACAAAGTTAAACATCAACTTTTCTGGTTCTTCTGTTCCAGATTTGCAACCTTAGTTCAGGATCAAATATGTTCTCCAAGAACCTCTGAATTAAACAACACCTGATTTAACTCATATGTATTAGATGTGACCACTGAATTGAAAAACAAGGACAGTGGTATTGGATATTTAAATGAACAAAGATTACATCTAATAACAAGACATTTTATGGATGAACAAAACTAGTGTGGTTTTTAAAATATCTAGAAAATTAAACTCTCCGAGCCACTTAAAGTTTCTAGCTTTTCTATTCAGACAATCGGTAGGTGATTCCCAAATAGCTACTTCCACCTACTTATTATAAGAGATTGAGAAGAGGAATATCAGCCAAGAAGACAGTTCCTAGAATACTCTGACTAGATGAGACTTCTAACATAATTATAAGAAGCTTAGAAAATTCACTTGCCATTTACATTAATACCCATGGATCCTTGTCATCTGAACATGCTGATCTACGTTCAAGTGAAAATGCACTTTGCAAACAGGCTTTTGGTTGAAATATATTTTTGCAATATATTGGCTTGGCAGCCCAATTTCTTCTTTTTATTAAAAAGAGATTTTTGAATAATGAATTGAATATCTTGGCCACTTCAAAGTCACACAAATTTCACACTCAGTTTTCATTCTGTGTTCTCTCTTACTGCTGATATTTTAATATCCCTTGTTTAACTACTTTTTATGTCATTTATTTTTTGTATTTTTGGCAACCTATGTCCCATTTCCTTTAAGCTTTAAGCAATGCCAATTACTTTATTTCTTTACCCGATGTTTTGCTCATTTCCTCTCTAAGCTAATCTTTCAGGATTTATGAGAGATATATATTTCTTATTCAAAATAGTCTTTAGGAGCAATAGTACTCATACTCCACAGGAAACAGGAAACATTTTTAAAAATAATTTTCATTCTACTTTAACTGTCAAAGTGGTCTTTCACAACTCACTTAAGCCTTCAATCCTTTAGTTTCCCCATCTATAAATATGAATAACTGCCATCTTTTTCATTTTAAACTCAGAGAATATTTTAAGAAAATGAAGTTGTGTTTCTAAAACTTTTCAGTCTTGTAGAAAGAACTAGATATATTTAAAATACGTGAAGAAAACCTGTATACATTTGTGACAATAGAATTTTAAAAACAATCATACTATAATCTTTGGCATGAGCTAATCGCTGAGCATCGGACACGACTGAGTGACTTCCCTTTCACTTTTCACTTTCATGCATTGGAGAAGGAAATGGCAACCCACTCCAGTATTCTTGCCTGGAGAATCCTGGGGACGGGGGAGCCTGGTGGGCTGCCATCTATGGGGTCACACAGAGTCAGACACAACTGAAGCGACTTAGCAGCAGCAGCAGCAGCATGTTCAAAGCACAACAGAATTGGAATATCCAAATATCAAAGTAAGTAACAAGTTGATTTCCTGCAAGACTTAAACTTGTATTATTTTAGATATCAATGTCTGATGAGTGGGATGGGGGTGGGAGGGAGGATCAAAAAGGAGAGAACATATTTGTAAATACAGCTGATTCACGTTATTGTGCAGCAGAAATGAACACAACATTGTCAAGCGATTATACCCCCCAAATTTTTTCTAAATGTCTGATAAAACAAAATATTTCAAATAATCAGGAAAAAATAGGACTTGATTACCTGAATTAAGTATCAAATTACTTGCCATTTCTGGAAGTGTTCTTGGTATTAAAATAGCTAATTGGTAAAAATAGCTAACAGTTTGACAGTGCTTACTGTATTTCCATTCCTATGTGGGTGTATATTACTTTATCTCATTTATGGTCATTCTCTCACAACCAAATGAACTATATGTTTTTCTTACGTTCCCCATTTTATATACTCAGAAGGAGCTATAAGAAGTAATCAATTGGTTCAAGGTTACAAAGATAGTAATCAGCAGTGCTCAGATTCGAAGATAAGAAGTTTAATTCCTGAGCCATATTTTAACCACTATCATATAACCTTTTGTGATTATCAATTTATTTTAGAGAACTTATAGTAAGATTGCAGATTAATAGGAAAAATGAGGAAGCAATACCTTATTTTAAGTAATCCACCTTACAAGAGGATTCCCTACCCCAGAAGCTTTGTCAATAACATCTTTCCAGAGTAGAGGGTCGTGGAGGTATCTGCATGGGGTCAGAGAGAAACAAATGACTAGAATGTTGGGAGCTTTATGAACCACATCAAATGGTGCATATTTGTTTACGACTCAATAGAGTGTCTTAGTTTCATAGAGAGAAGATTAGTAGGAACATTACAACTGAGTTAAAACATTTTAGAAGCTGTAAGTGATAAAGAAAGGAGGCTGACTCTGGTTTGATCTAAAGACCTAAATAAAAGCACTTCAATAAAAGTTAAAATATGAAGACAGATTTGGAGTTAATTTGTTGTTATTGTTCAGTTTCAAAGTGGTGTCTGACTCTCTGTGACCCCATGGACTGCAGCATGCCAGGCTCCCCTGTCCTCCACTAACTCCCAGAGTTTGCTCAGATCCATGTCCATTGAGTTGATGATGCCATTCAACCATCTCATCCTCTGTTTCCCCCTTCTCCTTCTGCCCTCAATCTTTCCCAGCATCAGGGTCTTTTCCAATGAGCCACGAACCAACATTCTGTGAACATTCTACCCTGCATAGCTTCTCCGGAGTGTAGTTCACAAACAGAGCAACAGATGAAAGCCTATATCACAAGTCCTTTTGATTTATTTTCAATGACACTGAACATACATTTTTAGTGTGCATCTGAAGTTGTTGTTGGGCGGGGGCTCTTAAAATGGTAAGAAAAACACTCGCAGTGAGAAAAAGCCAGAATTCTTGAAATCTGTCGGAGAGATGTCCACAGATCCTTAGTACTCCTAGCATCCTTAGCATGCTTAGGTACTTAATCATGTGTCACACTTTCTGATTAAAGAAGTAACACTATTTGGAATGTTCTTAATTACAAGAGATGAGGAAGGTTGCCCATTTGTTTAAAATAAGAAAGCCCACATCAAGATTATATCAGATTTACTGAAATAAACAGGCATAAAATTGCTTACATAGACCATTTCCGCACCACCGCCCCCCGCCCCCCCCACCCCCCCACCGCCAAAATCATCTAATCACCTAGAAGTTGAAAGTGCTTAAACTGGAAATCCATGCAGTAAGAGGTTCTGTGTTTGTTGCTGAATTCTTGATACTTGCACCTAGCAGGTCCTCAATAAATAAATAGCCCTTGAGTGAAGCACGGTAAATGCAATAGGTAATTGTTCTCAGGAACTTTATAAACATGATGTTCAGGAGTGAATTGAAATTATTTAAGTTATAGAACTTTTGGAAATATTTTAAATCTTTCCTGATGCTTTATGCTTGGACTCTAGAGGCTTGAATTCAGAATTTAAGAAAATTGGAGATAAATGGTCCAGATAGTTCTGGTTAAAACAGTGAAGCAGCTCGTCTATTCTAAAGAAAGAGCCTTTTGTAGTTAGACCTGAGCTTAGTTGTGTTTCCAGAAAGCCCTACTTTCATAAAAAGAGGTTTGTATCCACTGCAACTTAAACAGGAGATGGCAATGCTAGGGAGCAGAATTCTCGATTTAACATCTTTCTTAAAAATTAAGAACACCGAACCAGACAGCCTGCAGGATACCACTGAGAAAATTTTCATTATGTTTAAACAATTGAGCATCAATGCTAATAACTAATTCCTGCTGGGTTCAACAAAAATGAAACCATTCATTCACACTGGAATATGGCCTTCACATGAAACGTTCGAAGTTGTATTAATGTGTTGCAGATGATGTTGTCAAGAAAGGGTTCTGACCCTAGAAACACTACTGAACAACTTGGGAGTTGGTTATCCTGCATTTATTCTCTTCCTTTCCTGGAACACTTGATGTGTTCCTAGCCACTGAATAAGGTATGTACAACAATAGAATCAAACCAAGTGCAATAAAGGGAACTGGAAAGCTGCAGTTTGTGGCATAACTGCTAATGGTGTGACTGACCTAAAGTCAGAAAAAAAATTTTTTTTAAGTTTTTTTTTTTGTGATGTGGACCATTTTTAAAGTCTTTTTTGAACTTGTTACAATATTGTTTCTGTTTTTTATGTTTGGGTTTTTTGTTGTTGTTGGTTTTTTTTTTTTTTTTTTTGACACAAGGCATGTGGGATCTTAGTTCCCAACCAGGGATCAAACCCACAACCTCTGCATTGGAAGGTGAAGTCTTAACCATTGGATGGCCAGGGAAGTCCCAGAAAAGTTCTTTTCCCGTGATATTCTCTCCTCCATCAGACTTTCTGAACAAATTATATTTTAGAAAATGACACATTATATGTTTCATTCATTTGAAAGCAGAATAACTGTATATGAGCATGTTCTTTAATTCATATTATTCCTGCTTTGGATGTTATGAATAAGACAGTGCTGAACTCCCCTCTCTGAGCATTAAGTACTGTCATGTACGTCCTCAGGTTGTTTGCAAACCTTCCCACAGTTATGTGTTGAACTAAAGGGTAAAAAAATAAAAATTTAGGTGACATGACTAGATTTGTTTAGACCCCTGATCGCTTACCTCCCATATTATGAAAAGGATAGAATATCCTTATGAACCCTCAAAGCACCCCATTCCATTTCTTTGAAGATTAATCAGTCAACAACTAATTATCGAATTATCTACCAAACATATAGAGGCACAGCACTATGCCAAATCTAGGCAGGCCATGCCAAGTTAACTACCTTTGTTTGTTTTAAAATTAACCCCAGTCTTCTAATAAGGTAATTTTGTAGAATACATAAACCCAAATCAGTGATCAATTTTCCAGCATGTGAATTTGAAAGCTTTCATTGAAAATGTTCTAAATAATTTGAATCTCTTTCTTCCTAGCCATAACAGTAAAGCTGAAAGTAAGCACTTATACAACCTGGCCAAATATTTAGATAAAGAATGAGTTCGTAACCAGCAATATCTTAAAATGTCTTTGAGTTATTCTATATGCTACTTAAATAGTTAAACTGTCAGCCTGGGATTTTGTATATATTCCTCATTAGGTTGTCTCCAAGACCCCAGGGTAGGTATATCTGAATTTTAAAATTTTGTATTTTTCCATGGTTTATATACCCCATAAAATGCCTTGAGAACTTTATGAGGGATGTTACATTAATATGTGTTATTATAAATATGATTTAAATATCTAAAGCATTACAGAGTGATTACTGTTCAATAAGGCAGCACGCATAAAAGGGTTATCTCCACACTGTGCTTAGGTTTCTACAATATAATATAATGAATTGTTCAATATAGTTTGCATGCTATTTGTCTCTGTTTCTTCCTGGGCTCGAGGGAAGCTGATGTGCAATCCTCTAACAAGACGATCATAAATTGCAGAACAATAAACAGCCCTTGAGATTTTTAGATAGTATGTGGTTAGCATGCAATCCATCTTGGGAAACTTGATTTAATACCTCCAAGGAACGTCTCTGACAATGCTCAACATTGTTTTAAACTGCTGCTAAATCAATTAGTGCATTGGAGAATCCTAATGTCTTTGCCTCTTTCCTAGCCCATCCCGAGAACTTTGGCTGGTTATTTTGCAAAGCAAAAGATTTAGGGGGCCAGTGCATGGATGCACTCGGGTTCCCCTGGAAAACATTAGAAGTAATCCTGCATGAAAGGAAGGATCAGCCAGTCTCCCTAAATCATCAAGATCAATGAGGGCGTTGTCTTCAAAACATTTCAATTTTTCTGAATTACCCTTCTTGTGACCAAAGAAGGATGAATTTCGATAAAAGGTAACTATGATTCTAAAGTCAAGACTGTAAGTCTAAGTACCCCTCCCCCTCCAAAATGAACATGTAGTTGCTCTAATTTATACCTTTCCTTTGGTGTATATATCTTGTAGCTATGTATATTCAAATTATATTGGGGAATCTCAAGACATTTATAGATATTATCTAATCCTCATACATCTATTAACTCATAAAGTGAAAACAAACATTAAAAACTACCAAAACACAAAACCCTCCCAGGGGAAAAAGAGATAATGTCAACAATTTCTTAGTTCATGATAGATCATTCAATTCTTTTTTCTATGCACTAAATGTAATAATTAAAGTAACAATTGCTTTGCAAGGAGGAAGATCATAACCTCCCCTTAAATTTTATGGTACTCCCTCTTTTTCTTAAATAGTGTCCTTTTATTTTTCTACATTAATTTATTGAAAATGATTCTTGGGCAATTACTCATCTTTATTTCCACCTTTTGTTAGGGTGCAATACACTTGACTTTTCAGTATCTCCCAGACCCAGCTGGTTCCTGTTGCCGGCAGGGAGAAATCACAGATTGTGCCGAGGGGAGAGCCTCAGCTGTACCCCTAAGCCATACATCCAGAGCAACTTCCCTCCACTTATGCAAGGAGGGCTAATTGACTGGATTAATGAACAAAGAGAAATAAAGCAATTAATCAGCCCAGCTAAAAGAAACTTCTCTTTTTTCCTTTAACAGAGCTAAGTACCTGTTTAACCTGATTTAAAAAAAAAAAAGCAGCAGTCTGTTCTGGTGATGTGTAAACACATCAACGCTTTCCTTTAAAAAAAAAAAATTGGTGTATCTATTTTTGGCTGTGCTGGGTCTTTGTTATTGTGTGGACTTCTCTCTAGTTGGGGTGTGCGGGCTTATTTTGGTGGCTTCTCTTGTAGGAGCATAGGCGTTCGGGCTTCAGTAATTGTGGCCCATGGGCTCAGCAGTTGCAGCTCCTGGACTCGAGCACAGGCTCAATACTTGAGTGCACGGGCTTAGTTGCCCTGCAGCATGTGGGATCTTCCCAGATCAGGGATCAAAGCTGTGTTTCTTGCATTGGCAGTGGATTCTTTACCACTGAGCCAGCAGGGAAGCAAACCCTCAATGTTTTCTCAAGTCCAAGGGTAGTTTCCTCTGACAAACTGATAATTTTAACATTTTTTTGGTCTCTGTCCTATCCTTTAAAGATACATATGATTTCTGGAAGCCATCTAAACTTCATGTTAAGTGAAGTCTCTCAGTCGTGTCTGACTCTTTGCGACCCCATGACTGTAGCCCATCAGGCTCCTCTGTCCATGGGATTCTCCAGGCAAGAGTACTAGAGTGGGTTGCCGTTTCCTTCTCCAGGGGATCAACTCCCATACATAATAGGAACCCTTACCATATTTTATCCCCTAGCTAATCAAAAGCCAAAAGGTAAAAGCTTTTTTTCTCCCCTCTTCAAATAACTGAGTGAGTATTTAATTAGCCTGATTCATTATTTAGAGCCCGGATGAAGCTCATTTTTATAATCCATAAGAACTATGGACATTGTTATGCTTCACGTTATTTATAATGTTATATCTAGACAAAGTAAGAAATAATTGAATGATTTATAAATTACATCTCTTGCTTCATTCTATTGCTCTTTTTGAGGGTTGTTACTATTGTTACAGTAAGTTACAATATAACTGACAATAATTATTCCTGTGTTTTAAAAATTTATCAGTTCCCATATGTGTATTTGTTTGATCTCACTACAAGGCTATAATGCAGTTTGGCAGATTATCCTCGTTTTATGTAAGTAAAAATGGGGGCATAAAGTGGAAAAGCAGCCAAAGGGACAGGGAAAAGCCAAGGCCAAAGTCAGGCAATTTAAATATTTTAATAACTTTTGTAGTGTTTTGATTGGAAGAGAGGCTTAGAATTAAAACTGAGAGAATGTTTTGGTATTAGGTGTCTTTTAAAAATTATCCAAGAGTTCATTCTCACACTTTCTCTCTTTGTCCTCTGAGGTATCAATGAAACTTTACTACCTACGGGTGCTTGCCAAATGCAGCTGTATTTCGTTTAGTAGTTGTTAATAAAAGAAGAGATTCTGATCACAGGATTGGCTTCAATAAATCCTATTCCTGTGTTATCTTTCATGGAACCTAAATAACATCTTCCTCGTAGTCAAACCTTTCAATGATTTCAAAACCGAACAGGACTTGCCACACAGCAGGGGCTCCATAGTTGGCCCCTGTTTCATTGATTGTTATAGAAACCACTCTTGTTCAAAACATGAACTCCCAAGATATAAGGGGGAAAAAATGACATGGTAGAGCTTCTTTCTTGTCATTTCCTTTCTGCCGTGATCCTATTCAAGAGTCTTTTCTACAATTTTCTCCTTTCACCTCATTCAGATGTATCTCTGTAGTACTGTCTGACCACATTTTTAAGTAATCAGAGGCTCATGGCTCAGTGTGTGGGTTATTCTGGCCCACTGTTATTATTATTTCCTGAAGCTTTTGGATGCCCTAGGACCATTTCTTTTCTTGTTAGTGTCTTTATCAGAAAGTGAAAACAAAAAAGCATTTAACTGAAATTGGTTTGGCTTGTGAATTCCTCTTTCCGTAGAGCCTTCCTAAAAAGAAAGATATATTCTCTTCCTTGGAATAATCCAAACTCTATATACCATCAACATGGATAGTTAATAGTTTTCTTTTTATAAGCATACCTTCAAAAATGCTTTCTAGCAACTCATTTCAATTGTTATTCAACAAATACTTCTTGGTCATTTTGTTGAATTAGTTGTTGTACATAAAAATTTAAAAAGTGGAGACAATACAAAATGCTCTAATGCAAATCATTGTATTATTGTAAAAGATATACCAATTAAATGCTATATATTATATTAATTAATGCCAAAGAGGGCAGAGAAAATTAATTCTCTGGGAGAATCTAGGAAGGCTTTATAGAGAGGTGGCTTTTGAGCTTGGTGCTGAATGATGGGGGATTTCCCTGGTGGCTCAGATGGTAAAGAATCTCCATGATCTAGGAGATCTGAGTTTGATCCCTGGGTCAGGATGATACCCTGGAGAAGGGAAAGGCTACGCACTCCAGTAATCTTGCCTGGAGAATTCCATGGACAGAGGAGTGTGGTGGGCTATAGTCCATGGGGTCACAAAGAGTCAGACACGATTGAGTTGAATGATTCCTAGATTGTAGACTTGAATATAAAGCTAAGACTTTGATTTTGTTCTATAAAAGAAAGGAGGCACCAGTAATTTTTAAAGCCAGAAAATATCAGGATTCCACACTTACTTAATAACATTTGTTAGTCTCTAATTGCTTTCTAGTCTTAAATTTCCTCTGGCCATTTGATATTTTTTATCTTTTCTTTAGATTATCTTTTGTTATCCTATGATAGAACATTTCTGGCTCTTTGACTTATCTTAGGTAAAAACTGGAACTTGAAGTCAGAGTAAGCTGATGGTGCTTTTAAAAACAATGTCATCAAAAGCATTTGAAATTAGTCCCATTTACTTTAGATGGTTTTTAAAAATGCATCTTAACAAACAATGTGAAGGTAACAGATATATTAAATGTCAGAGTCCTAGTCATCTTCATCAACCCCACACAGAGACCCTTTACCAATTCAAACACCTTTCTCAGATGCTTGCAAATGCTTCTCAATATAAATTACTATATTAATTATTTTATTCTTACCTCCAATTTTTCTTAATATAGATTAGCTTCCAAATACCATGCCAGAAGTTAAGGATAGGAGGATAGGAAGTGTATAACCTATATACAATGATCATAATTTTTTATTGAAGTATAGCTGATTTACAATGTTGTGCCTATCTCTGCTGTATAGCAAAGTGACTCAGTTATATAGATATATACATTCTTTTTTAAATATTCCTTTCCTTTATGATTTATCACAAGATATTGAATATAGTTCCCTGTGCTATACATTAGGAACTTGTTTTTCCATTCTAAATGGAAATAGTTTCCATCTACCAACCTCAGACTCCTAGTTTATCCCTTTTCCTCGCTTTTTCTCTTCTCTATGTCTGTGAGTTTGCTTCTGTTTTGCAAATAAGTTCATCTGTGCCATAGTTTAGATTGCACATATAAGTGATATTGTATGTATTTGTCTTTCTCTTGCTGACTTACTTCACTTATACGATAAACTCCAGCTGCATCTGTGTTGGTTAAATGACATTCTTCAGTTCAGTTCAGTCACTCAGTTCTGTCTAATTCTTTGTGACCCCATCCACTGCAGCACACCAGGCCTCCCTGTCCATCACCAAATCCTGGAGTTTGCTCAGACTCAAGTCCATTGAAACAGGGATGCCATCCAACCATCTCATCATCTGTCATCTCCTTCTCTTGCCTTCAATCTTTCTCAGCATCAGGATCTTTTCAAATGAGTCAGTTCTTCGCATCAGATGGCCAAAGTATTCAGCATCAGTCCTCCCAATGAATATTCAGGACTGATTTCCCTTAGGATTGACGGGTTGGATCTCCTTGCAGTCCGAGGGACTCTCAAGAGTCTTCTCTAACACCACAATTCAAAACCATCAGTTGTTTGGCGCTCAGCTTTCTTTATAGTCCAACTCTCACATCCATACATAACTACTGAAAAAACCATAGCCTTGACTAGACAGACCTTTGTTGGCAAAATAATGACTCTGCTTTTTAATGTTGTCTAGGTTGGTCATAACTTTTCTTCCAAGGAGCAAGTGTCTTTTAATTTCATGGCTGCAGTCACCATCTGCAGTGATTTTGCAGCCCCCCAAAATAAAATCAGTCACTGTTTCCACTGTTTCCCCATCTATCTGCCATGAAGTGATGGGACCAGATACCATTATCTCAGTTTTCTGAATGTTGAACTTTAAGCCAACTTTTTCACTTTCTTCTTTCACTTTCATTAAGAAACTCTTTAGTTCCTCTTCACTTTCTGCCGTAAGTGTGGTGTCATCTGCATATCTGAGATTATTGATTTTTCTCCTGGCAATCTTGATTCCAGCTTGTGCTTAATCCAGCCCAGTGTTTCTCATGATGTACTCTGCATTTAAGTTAAATAAGCAGGGTGACAATATACAGCCTTGACGTACTCCCTTTCCTATTTGGAGCCAGTCTGTTGTTCCATGTCCAGTTCTAACTGTTGCTTCCTGACCTGCAAACAGATTTCCCAAGAGGCAGGTCAGGTGGTCTGGTATTCCCATCTCTTGAAGATTTTTCCACAGTTTGTGGTGATCTATACAGTTAAAGGCTTTGGCATAGTCAATAAGCAGAAGTAAATGTATTTCTGGAACTCTCTTGCTTTTTCAATGATCCAGTGGATGTTGGCAATTTGATCTCTGGTTCCTCTGCCTTTTCTAAATCCAGCTTGAACATCTGGAAGTTCACGGTTCAAGTACTGTTGAAGCCTATCTTGGAGATTTTTGAGCATTACTTTGAGAGCGTGTGAGATGAGTGCAATTGTGTGGTAGTTTGAGTATTCTTTGGCATTGCCTTTCTTTGGGATTGGAATGAAAACTGACCTTTTCCAGTCCTGTGACCACTGCTGAGTTTTCCAAATTTGATGTCATATTGAGTGCAGCACTTTCACAGCATCATCTTTTCAGATTTGAAATAACTCAACTGGAATTCCATCACCTCCACTAGCTTTGTTCGTAGAGATGCTTCCTAAGGCCCACTTGACTTCGCATTCCAGGATGTCTGGCTCCAGGTGAGTGATCACACCATCATGATTATCTGGGTCATGAAGATCTTTATTGTATAGCTCTTCTGTGTATTCTTGCCACCTCTTCTTAATATCTTCTGCTTCTGTTAGGTCCATACCATTTCTGTCCTTTATTGTGCCCATCTTTGCATGAAATGTTCCCTTGGTATCTCTAATTTTCTTGAAGAGATCTCTAGTCTTTCCCATTTTATTGTTTTCCTCTATTTCTTTGCACTGATCACTGAGGAAGGCTTTCTTATCTCTCCTTGCTCTTCATTGGAACTCTGCATTCAAATGGGTATATCTTTCTTTTTCTCCTTTGCTTTTCAATTCTCTTCTTTTCACAGCTATTTGTAAGACCTCCTCAGAGAGCCATTTTGCTTTTCTGCATTTCTTTTTCTTGGGGATGATCTTGATCCCTGTCTCCTGTACAATGTCACAAACCTCTGTCCGTAGATCTTCAGGCTCTCTATCAGATCTAATCTCTTCAATCTATTTCTCATTTCCACTGCATAATTGTAAGGATTTGATTTAGGTCATACCTGAATGGTCTAGTGGTTTTCCCTACTTTCTTCAATTTAAGTCTGAATTTGGCAATAAGGAGTTTATGATCTGAGCCACAGTCATCTCCCAGTCTTGTTATTGCTGACTGTGTAGAGCTTCTCCATCTTTGGCTGCAAAGAAAATAATCAATCTGATTTCAGTACTGACCGTTTGGTGGTGTCCATGTGTAAAGTCTTCTCTTGTGTTGTTGGAAGAGGGTATTTGTTATGACCAGTGTGTTCTCTTGCCAAAACTCTATTAGCCTTTGCCCTGCTTCATTCTCTACTCCAAGGCCAAATTTGCCTGTTAATCCAGGTGTTTCTTGACTTGCTACTTTTGCATTCCAGTCCCCTATAATGAGAATAACATCTTTCTTGTGTGTTAGTTCTAGAAGGTCTTGTAGGTCTTCATAGAACCATTCAACTTCAGCTTCTTCAGCATTAATGGTTGGGGCATAGACTTGGATTACTGTGATCTAGAATGGTTTGCCTTGGAAATGAACACAGATCATTCTGTTGTTTTTGAGATTGCATTCAAGTACTGCATTTCAGACTCTTTTGTTGACTGCGATGACTACTCCATTTCTTCTAAGGGATTCTTGCCCACAGTAGTAGATATAGTGGTCATCTGAGTTAAGTTCACCCATTTCGGTCCATTTTAGTTCGCTGATTCACTCTTGCCATCTCCTGTTTGGCCACTTCCAATCTGCCTTGATTCATGGACCTAACATTCCAGGTTCCTATGCAATATTGCTCTTTACAGCACCAGACTTTGCTTCTATCACCAGTCACATCCACAGCTAGGTGTTGTTTTTGTTTCGGCTCTGTCTCTTCATTCTTTCTGGAGTTATTTCCCCACTGATTTTTAGTAGCATATTGGGTATCTACTGACCTGGGGAGTTCATCTTTCAGTGTCCTATCTTTTTGCTTTTTCATACTGTTCATGGGGTTCTCAAGGCAAGAATACTGAAGTGTTTTGCCATTCCCTTCTCCAGTGGACTATGTTTTGTCAAACCCTCCACCATGACCCGTTTGTCTTGGGTGGTCCCACACAGCATGACTCATAGTTTAGTTGAGTTAGACAAGGCTGTGGTCCATGTAGTCAGTTTGGTTAGTTTCCTGTGATTGTGGTTTTCAGTCTGTCTGCCTTCTGTTGGAGATGGATAAGAGGCTTATGGAAGCTTCCTGTTGGGAGAGACTGACTGAGGGAGACTTGTCCTAATGGGCCGTGCTCAGTAAATCTTTAATCCAATTTTCTGTTGATGGGTGGAGCTATGTTCCCTCCCTGTTATTTACTTGGGCCCAAACTATGGTGGAGGTAATCAAGATAATGGAGATCTCCTTCAAAAGGTCCCATGCATGCCTTGCTACATTCAGTGCGCCCAACCCTGCAGCAGGCCACTGCCGACCCACACCTCTGCTGGAGGCTCCTGGACACTCCCGGGCAAGTCTGGGTCAGTCTCTTGTGGGGTCACTGTTCCTTTCTCCTGGTTCCTGGTGTGCACTAGGTTCTGTTTGCGCCCTCCAAGGGTCTATTTCCCCTGTCCTATGTAAGTTCTGGCAGTTCTATGGTGGGGTTAATGTTGACCTCCTCCAAGAGGCCTTATGCCACACCCAAGTCTGCGGCACCCAGAGCCCCTGCCCCTGTGGCAGTCCACTGCTGACCTACACATCCACAGGAGACACTCAAACACAGTTCTGTCTCTCTTTGGGTCTCTGGGTCCTGGTGTGCACAAGGTTTTTTTGAGCCCTCTGAGCACCTCTGGCAGGAATGGGGTTTGATTCTAACCATGAATTCGCCCCTCCGACCATCTTGCTGGGGCTTCTCCTTTGTCCTTTGGATGTGGGGTATCTCCTCAAAGTTGCTCCAGTGCCACGCAGCCACTGCTCCAGTGCCGACATTATTTCATTCTTTTACGTGGCTGACTAGTATTCCATTGTATATATGTGCCACATTTTCTTTATCATTCATCTGTCAGTGGACATTAAGTTGTTTTCATGTCTTGGCTATTGTGCATAGTGCTGCTATGAACACACAGGTGCATGTATCTTTTTGATTTACAGTTTTGCTTGACGGTATGCCCAGGAGTAGGATTGCTGGATCATATGGTAATTCTACCTTTAGTTTTCTGGAGGAACATCCACACTATTTTCCATAATGGCTGCACCAACTTACTTTCCCACAAACAGCGTAGGAGGATTCTCTTTTCTCCACACCCTCTTCTGCATTTGTTATCGGTAGACTTTTTCATGACAGTTGTTCTGACAGGTGTGAGGTGGTACCTCATTGTAGTTTTGCCTTGCATTTCTCATAATTAGTGATGTTGGTCATCTTTTCACATTCCTACTGGCCATCTGTACATTTTCTTTGGAGAAATGTCTATTAAAGTCTTCTGCCCATTTTTCTGATTGGGTTGCTTGTTTTTTTTTATTGTTAAGTTGTCAGGGATCATAATTTTTAATTTATATTTTTTCTGAAGTGAAAATACTTGAAGGCAAGTAACATGGCTTATACATCTGTATACCCCAATAGCAAAGAGCACTAACAAGTCACCTAACTTCTCTTGATCCCGTGTTGATTTTCCAGAGGGTTATTTTGAGAATTAAATGAGTTATTGTATCTAAAACTCATCCTGAATGCTCACATATTATACAGGCATACTTCATTTTATTGTGCTTTAATGTTTTATTGCACTTTGCAGATACAGTGTATTTGACAAATTGAAGGTTTGTGGCACCCCTGCACTGAGCAAATCTATCAGTGCTTTTTTTTTTTTCAAAAGTATTTGTTCACTTTATGTCTCTGTGTCACATTGTGGTAATTTTCTCAATATTTCAAACTTTTTCATTTTTATTATATTTGTCATGATGATCTGTGGTCAATTATCTTTGATGTTACTGCTATGACTCACTGAAGGGTCAGATGATGACCAGCACTACTTAGCAATGAAGTATTTTTAAATTAAGGTGTAGGTACACGGCTTTTTTAAAGACATAATGGTGTTGCACAATTGATAGACTAAACATAGTATAAATTTAACTTTTATATGTACTGGGAAACTGAGAAAAAACATGTGTGACTTGCTTTATATTGCTGTGGATCTGAAACAGAACCCATATCTTGGAAGTGTACCTGTATTTATGGCTCAGAGTAGCTGTCCTATTCGAATTCAGTAAATGATTGACTCATTTAATTGGGACTTCTCTCCTTTGCACATTCCAGATTGAGAATCAACTTCTTGCTTACCAAACAAACCTGTTTAGTCGAAGTCAACTTACTAGTATCCCATTTCATTGACACTGAGATGCAGGTATGTTAACTTGGTTTCAAAGTAGTTCTATTGCCTTCATGAAATTGTACTTTGTGACTTTATCTCCATAGGTCACTTCTAAACTCCAGCAAGGAAATAATGATGGGTAACACTACAGTAAAAGTGATTGTCTTTCTGTGGCTTCCCTGGTGGCTCAGATAGTAAAGAATTGGCCCGCAATGCGGGAGACCTGGGTTTGATCCCTGGGGTGGGAAGATCCCCTGAAGAAGGAAATGGCAACCCACTCCAGTACTCTTGCTTAAAAAATCCCATGGAGGGAAGAACCTGGTAGGCTACAGTCGATGGGGTCGCAAAGAGTTGGACACGACTGAGTGACTTCACTTTCACTTTTCATCTTCTTTTCTTAGAATCGTGCTTGCAGCAGGAATCTGATGCCATATGGAGGTACGCTTCCTTACCATCAGGATATGGACCTGTGGTGGTGTACAGAACTCCCTTTTCCTTATTAAAGGTATACAAAAGTCTAAAAATAAATCTTCTGTTCTTTCATTCTTCACTTTTTAGCAAACCTCTGGGAACAACTGCCACCCAGGCAGTTCCAGGGAGGAAAGCAAAGCTGAAGTGTTCAGAGGGTAAAGCGGGGAGGCAGGTACTCTTGCTATGGGATTGGAATTAAAGCCAGGTGGGAGGCCCAGAACTCATTAGTAAACTATTGACCATCATGATTACATTATGTTAGTTTTGGAGGCTCTTCCTCCCCTAAACTCTAAGAAGGAAGAGACAGTTGGTGAGTCAACTGGGCTGTTGCTGTTGTAAAAGGACTTGCCATTACAGCAAAAGCAATAGGTGGGAAGTGGTGAGAATGGGCATTCTTGCTTGTCCTCAGGGCCTAGCATCTGTGCAAAAGCTGTGACTCCTTGAAAGAGTGGTCCTCCTTATTGTTCTGATTTTATTATTTTATTTATTTATTTTTAATTTTTGACTGTGCTGGGTCTTCATTGCTACACAGACTTTCTCTAGCAGCAGTGAGCAAGGGTGACTTTTTAGTTGCGGTGTGTGGCCTTCTTGTTGCTGTGGCTTCTCTGGTTGCAGAGCACAGGCTCATTCGTTGTAGTACCTGGGCTCTAGGGCACAGCTCAGTAGTTGTGGCTCATGGGTTTAGTTGCTCTGTGGTATGTGGGATCTTCCTGGACCCGGAGTCAAACCTGTATTTCCTGCATTGGCAGGCGGATTCTTTATCACTACGCCACTGAAACTTTAACCCCCAAAAGCCCTCACTTGTTTTGCCATTATCCCAAAACCTCCGTGATACTTATCTTCTTTCTGTAATAGGCAGGTCATCTGGGAAGAACATCAGATAAAACCACTTCAAACCACTCAGATTTTAAATCCAGTTGAATTATCAGTTTAGTTTTGTCTTCTAATAGAACTCTAAGGGATTTAGACATGAAGTGGGAAATTTTCAAAGGGGTAGCTCTCTTTGAGGAAGATAAGAGCAAAATCTGCATCAGGAGACTGGCCAGGAAAAGTACTCAGATAGTACTAGTACTCTAACAATACTAAGAAGGAAGTTTGCACACAGGAAGTGATGAAGGTACAAGAGACCAACTTCACTACTTCAGCAAAGTGACCAAGGCTTCCTCTATTCTCTTTCCTTCCTCCCTGGTGGAACTGTATCATTTTGGGACTATGATCTAAAGCATTAAATCAGCAGCAAATTAATTGTGGGCTTCTTAATTTTAAGAGATGACTCATATCTTTATTCCTACCCAAGATAAAAGATGAATTCCAAAACAGTAATACTGGATATCTAACTCTTAGGATAATAGCCAATTAAGAATATCTTTTGCTTTTCCCATTGTTTTGTTCCATATGATTTAGAGAATATTCTAGAAAAAAGACAATTCTATCTTCAACTTAAACCCACAGATTCTTGAAATTCTCAGTACTGTTTTATTCATTTTCTCTATTTTGAATCCTCAGAAATCTTGATTTATTTGTCACTAAAAAAAAAAATCAAAATATTCTGTAAGTGGTGAGATTTTATTAAGGAAAATTCTGCCTCCATTTGCATTGATAAAAGCAAATGTTATTCCAGAAGAAAATCATAACTGAACTTTGAAAGATATAAAACTTACTATCTTTTTGGACCAAGTATTATCAAAAGAAGAAGTGAGCTGTAGGCTGGCTTGAGAGTAATATTTATATCTGAGCCTGGATTTACAGAGAAGAGTCTACAGATACTGGAAATTAAATAAAATAATTTATCTGCATATAATTAGTCTGAATATTCTATTTGCTAGAGTTTCAGAATGTTTTTTCCACAGTTTTTCCTGTAGAAATCCATACAGTCATGATCTCAAGAAATATAGATTGATAGACATAGATATAATTTCCCCTATATTTACCTTTTATTTCTAAAATGTCTATTGCTTGATCTGATGTAACTGGTATTGGGAAAAGGCTGAGTTCCTTGGACAGATGTGGAGTATTTTTTAATGTTTTGTTAGGTTTGAAATATTTCTGTATTTTCACTCTTTCTTTCAGACTGTTTGATCTTTCAACGGTATCAAACGTCTTGCTAGGTTTAAAATTTTAGAAAGCACTTTTTCCTCTTCCATTTTTAAACTAACATGAATCCATTTATTCAAGGGAATTTTATTGAACACAGAAGTTGAAAAGAATACTTATAAAACAGCATTATGAAATAAGATCAGGGACATTAAATTGTTAACTTTATTGATTGACTATGCAAAGCATTCTAAACTCACTCAGAGAGAAGCACTGAGGGGCTAAGTTCATTGCAGGGCAGTTAAACAGAAATTTCATGCAATGTGAACCCAGCTTTCAACACAGAATGGAAGGGCTTCAGGAATCATACACTGCAGATTGTGCTAGTGTATAAAAGACATAAATATATACATCTGCAGAGATAACAAATAAGCAAAGCTTTTAAATTATCTTGCTAGATCATTTAGTATTTCATGTTTCAAATCTCAAGAAAGAATTACAACACTCACAAACATAAAATACAGATATATATAACCACACTTTATGGACTCCTGCATGAAGATATATTGTGATATATTCTATTAATTATCAAAATGATTGTTCAGTTTCCTGGTTTGTAGGAATGAAGTTGATAAATTTACAAAACGTAAGAAGCCCTCCCCAAATCAGACACATAGAAAACAATCAACATGCCAAGCTATTTCTGTTAATTCATGGGTGCATACACCAAGGAGGGATAACAAAAAATTAATTCTAGGCACCAAGGATTCTAACAACATGGGATAAAGGACATAGAAATATAACAAGATTCTCTGTCTTGATAAGAAATGAAGTATTACTGCAAAGACAAGGACTATCCAAGAAAGAATGAGAAAACCCGTGCAAGTGTTAAACTGAGACCTCAACTCACGGATGAGGTGAAAACTATGCATTCCCACCATAAACATCCCATTATAAAACATTCGTTTGCTCTTTTCTTCTAACTTATACCTAGCCCTTGCGTATTTTCGTATGTTTTTCCTCTCCCTGTAGCTTTTCTCACTTTATATATGGTGGGGGGAGGGGTTGCACTCTCCTCTCTCCCCACTCCCTTTTGGTTACATGTGGTATCTGCAGATGCAGCCCACACAGTTCTCTCTATGAACATCCACTGATAGACAGGTGCAGAGATTGATCACAGCTCCGTAACAGTGCTGGAAATGGCCGCCAGTTGTGAAGAAGAATAACAGCTGGCAGCCATTCTGATTGGTGCTGGCACCGAGGCTTTCTTATGAGATCCAAATGCCTTGAGAACCAAATGTTCCTGGGATACAGGCTTTCTGCAGCCAACAAAGCTTAGGTCAAAAAGCTAATTGGCTACTTGAAACTTTACTTAGATATCTTCAAGAGAAACAAAAAGGGTTGTTTCTGTTCGCTCACGTATGCATGGACTAAGGAGCGATGGCTAAACAGATAGATGAGAAAAAGCCAAATGCTTCTTTGAAAGAGCTTTTCTTTCAAGGTAAGACAAGGAAAGGTTTTGAAATAACAATGCGAAATACATTTTCTATAGAAACCAAACTGTTATTTCGTACATTCACCATGTAATTGTGTCTTTGGTGATATAAAATCTTCTCCATTGTAAGTGTTCAGAGCTGAACGGGTCTAGAAAGAGAAAGAAAGAAAAGAGAAAGAAAGAGAAGAGAAGAAATAATGAATGAAAGATCCTTTTCAGGAGAGAGTTTGATGAGATTCAAATAAAAATCACAATTCCATACCAATAAAACGCTATGTCCTAAACCTTCCCTAACATAGCCTATGTGAAACATTGCTGTTCTCTCTCTCTTTGTCCCTCACTCAAATACCAGGGCCACTGTAGGGCATGACACAGAGAGTGAAACAGTCCTATGGTATTCTGATTAGACTCTAACAAAGGTATTTTGCAAAATGCTTTTTCACTAGTGGACAGTTCAATAAAAGAGGGAACTGGGAGATCAGAACCTCCTGGACACTGTCATTAATGAACATCCAGTTCACACTGACCTCTGCACAGTGCTGTGTTGGACACCACAGAGAGCAGTACACAGACACGCTCCCCGCTGCTCTTTCAAGTTTACAATTGAGAACAGATGACAATGGGCTGACACAACTCATAACACTGTAAGATCGTGTACTGAAATTAAAGCATGGAGCAAACAGAAAGGAAAAATTGAGTTGTAATGTACAACATATTGTGTGTCTGTGTGCGTGTGTATGTGCTCAGCTGTGTCCGACTTTGTGACCCCAAGGAGTGTAGCCTGCTAGGTTCCTCCGTCCATGGAATTTTCCAGGCAAGAATACTGGCGTGGGTTGCCATTTTCTCCTCTGGAGGATCTTCCCGACCCAGAGATCAGATCTGCGTCTCCTGTCTCCTGTATCCTGCATCGGCAGGCAGATTCTTTACCACTGAGCCATCAGGGTAGCCCATACAACAGATTAGGATATGAAAAAAAAATCACTGTTATATCATTCACTGGGAAAGATCTTCATTATTAGTTAAGGAGAAAAAGTCTTATCACAGAGCTGGAGCTTGAATAACTCTTTACGTAAAGAAATCAAATGAAGCACTTGGCAAACTGGGGGGAATATAGTGCACCTGCTGTGGGGATCCTAGGCTGACAAGGTCAAGCACTGTGTAAAGGCAGGGAACTGACTGACACTGGCCAAGCGGAGGGCATGGACTGAAGCCCAGGGTGAGAAAAGAGACTGTAGCTAGATGCCACCTGATACAAAATTAAAGCTCAATCTTGTTTGTATGTTTCAGAATTTTATTATATCATAACATGAATGAATGCACCTATGAAAAAGCGAAAGTTTTAGTTGCTTAATCACTTTCTGACTCTTTGTGACCCCATGGACAGTAGCCTGCCAGGCTCCTCTGTCCGTGGGATTTCCCAGGCAAGAATACTGGAGTGGGTAGCCAGTCCCTTCTCTAGGGGATTTTCCCAACCTGGGTCTCCTGCATTGGAGGTAGATTCTTTACCATCTGAGCCACCAAGGGAAGCCCCTCCAGTGATCTTGCCTGGAGGATTCCATGGACAGAGCAATGCACCTATTGCATGAGAGTGTCTCCTGCCTTGAAGTAGCTAGCTGTCTGGTGCCCACTTGCCATTCTGCCTCAGGGTGGCATAGGAAAAAGAGAAAAGTTGGGGGAGAGAGAGATGTTGAGTGAGAACAAAGAATACAGAAAGCACAGAGGAAAGAACACTCAAAGATTTGTTTTCTTTTCCACTTTTATTACTATAGAGTTAGTGGCGGTTTCTGTGTCTAAGTGTAGAATGTATCTCTTGAACTCATTTCTCTCTCTCTCTCTTTTTTTTTTTTTTTTGCAGAATTACCTTATTTGAACTAATATAAATTTTTATTTTCTAAAGGAGATCCTTTTTCCCAAGTAATGTGATCTTCCCCAGGTAAAATCATGAATGTTATCCAGCCCATTTGAAGCTAGTTTGATTTGACCAGCAAAGCATCACTCTTGAATAAAGAAAACCCAAATGCATAATTATGGGAAGTTTTTGCATTATTAATATTGCCCTGAGCTTTTTCATAGTCCAGTGTCACTCTTTTGTAAAAGTTTAAGATTTCAAACCATGAGAGTCTATGGACGTTGAGATGGTCTAGACAAGAACAATCAAAGTAAGGTTAAAGGAACTCTGAAGAAAGGGTACAGAACTGGCATTGTTTCACTCAGGAAAGAGAAACTGAAATGCACCTGCAAAGAACAACCTTATGTAATTGACAAAACATGTTAATTTGTATGTGTAAACACTTCAGTTGGACAAAAGGGAGAACTCTTAAAGAAGGAATGCAGAATTGAGATTTTGGAGTTGTAACAATGGTGGTCCTTAAGACTGGGATGGACACAATTGGCCAACGCAGAAATTCACCTGTCTGCGGACATCGTGGGCTTAATTCAGACCATCTTCCAAACCTATTATTTGATGTTACTTCCTGCCTAATGCATATGTAAGATGATATGAAAAGATGAGGTACTGCTGTAAATCTTTATTAGTAAGCTCACATTCTTTGTTAGAAAGAACCAGGAAGGTTAATGCCATCTCCTTTTGACTCAAATCTGAAACTGATTTCTCATCTTCCCACCACAAATTCAGATTTGCTTTCTTTTCATCAGAATTGTCTTGAGAAAATTCAAGGATAATAAAGAACTGTGTATCTGGTTCACTACTCATATCTTTTCTCATTATTGTGCTTCTTTCACTCGGTTAGTAGAGTTTTTTTATCAATATAAACAGTACCTTTTTTTTAAGATTTCCATTTTCATAGTGTCATTACTGACACTGACAGCTGCCTAACAGTCATGTGAAATATATAATTGCCTAAGGAAGAACATTCCATGACCGACTCTTTCTCTTTTATATTAAAAAGAAGTTAGACAGGCTTGCTAAGCCCCAGGCTTCAGAATTTTATGTCAGTTCAGGAATTCTTTTTATTTTCCAGATATTGTATTCATATATTTTTCTACATATATCAAATGATTTTCTCTGAAATAAGTTCAGTATTAATAATACAGGTCTTTCCTGCTTTGTCCCAGGGATTGCCATTTTACAATTGTTCTGGATCTTTCTCTACAGCCCCTCTGCCAGGTCCAAAAAAACAGAAAAAATTCACATCCTTAATTAATATGTCCTCAGTAAGAATATAATCCTTTCCATAAATTTCAAATATTATCTAATCTGCTTTCTAAATTTTGAGTTTGAATTTAATGTTGGCTTTAATTTTTTTTAAAATTGAGATATAGTTGCTTTATAATTTTGTGTTAGTTTCTGCTGTACAACAAAGTGAATCAGCCATTCCTGGCGTGCATGCTTGTCAAGTCCAACTCTTTCAGACATGGATTATAGCCCGCCACATTCCTCTGCCCATGGGATTCTCCAGGCAAGAATACTGGAGTTGGGTTGCCATTTCCTTCTCCAGAGGATCTTCCCAACCGAGAGACTGAACCGATACCTCCTGCAAATCCAACATTGACAGGCGAGTTCTTTACCACTAGCACCACCTGGGAAGCCCTCAAATCAGCCATATGTATACATATATCCCCTCCATCTAATTTTTTTTTTAAGATGAATTGCAGCACGTATATATTTTTTTCCTGATGGTGCCTTATTTTTTCACTGTTTGCTAGAAAGGACCATCCTTCAAGGCACACCCCCAACTGCATTAACATTCCTCCACTTGCCCTCTCTCTACCCCTTTTACCTTAATCAAAAACTCTCATTTGGGACTAAAAAGGAAATACCTGAACTTTTTATGAAGTTTTTATCTTTACTTTTCTTCTTTCAAGGACACATCACTCTGATTCTTTTAACATTTTCTAATTGCTCATTTTAACAGCCTTGATCATTTTTGTTATGATCTTTTGGATCCTCTCCAAGTAATCCATAAGTATGACCTTCCTTTTTCTTTGCAAACTGGTCGGGAAATGATGATATTATATCATGGCAGAGAGTGATTCCCCAAGGAATAAAATCTACAGGAGAGTTAGAGAATTGAGGGCTGAGAAATTAATACAGGCTGTGCAATTTATGTTAGACTGCATCTCGGTCCTAGACTTTAGGCTACTGTCATTTTAAGTTACTTCCTTTATGCCTTTGTTCATTTTCCCCTAGCCTCAGCCAACTTCAAGTAAAAACGAGAGAGACAGGAGTATTTCCTTGTCTCTTTCTTATCAGCCTCCAAATACTACAGATCTTTAAGGCGTTACTTTGTACCTTCACCATTTATTTTGGGGGTCCTAGGAAGATGTCTCATGTAGTCTCACAAACAAATTCCCATGGCTATTCTTCATTTGCTCCACTAACTACCACCAATAATACCTGTGTGCATTTTCATTCCTGCCGAAGCTTGTCCCTGTTATCAAGAGAAATGAGGCCACTTCAAAATACAGAAGCCACTGCTCTGTTCAGATTTTTATGCAGGCACTGTTCAGGGGTCCCCTGATGTGGCCATGCCACTGTCACCACAGTTAGCAACACTACTTTACTGGAGCATGTGGTGGCTCAGAATTTCTCTTGAAGAGGTGTCCAGGCACCACGATTGGAAAGGAGAGGGAGCTTGGCAAAATTTGTTCTGAGGCTTTGTTTGTATTACTTATTCAAAATTGGGTTTTGTTGCTTATACCTTTAGAGGAGAAGGCATGGATGGATATGAGCTAACTCAGTAGCTTTTATCAGAGAGTCTCAGGATTAATTCAGAGCTGCAGTCAACTCCAGGGGACCATTTTCAGGGTTTGAGATTAGCTCCCAACACTGAATCCTTGCTCAGGGCTCTCTGCAAACATTCACTCCTCAAAACTCACTGTTAGGCTTCCCAGGTGGTCCAGAGGGTCCTCCTGTCAATTCAAGGGACACAGTTTGTCTCCCTGTTCCAGGGAGACTCCACATGACACGGAGCAACTAAGTCTACGCACCACAACTACTGCAACTGCTCTGGAGCCCAGGAGCCACACCAGCGAAGCCCACGCACCCTAGAGCTCGTGCTCAACAGTGAGCGGTCTGTGCATGGCAACGAAGCATAGCCCTCGCTTTCCACAACTAGAGAAAGCCCACGGGCAGCAACAAAGACCCAGTGCAGCCAAAAATAAATAAATAAAAATAAATCTGAAAAAAACAACAACAAAAACCCTCACTCTATTCCTATAAACTCAAGATGGGAAAGAAGATGGAGACGCAGAAATTGCAGTGGCATCCATGGTGGCAAATTCCTCTTGGAAGTGACCTCTGGCTTGTCTCCCTAGGGGCACCTTAGGAGGAGATGTTTTTTCTGCTCCTATTGTCTTTATTTTCGTATGGAATCCAAAGGTTGGTGAGGAGTCCAAGGAGATGACATAGTGGCAGCACCTGATTTGAAGAGAAATTTTGCTTTTCCAGACATTTCTGTCCAACTGGAGAGGCAGCATGACAAACCCCTCGAGTATCTGGGTCTGTCAAGAACCCTGGAAAGAATGGAGGGCACATGTAATGATAAGAGGAGAGCGCAGTGGTCTTTTCCCCACAAAGATGTTGTCAGCCAAAGGGGAACACTGTGACTCAGTGGGTGGAAAACAAGGAGGAATTATCTAAAGGGGTTCTGAGTGCCAAAAAACAAACTTTTGCTTTTTTAAATATTTTACTCAATTTATTTATTCCCCATCTTTTTGTTGGTAATTTTATTTTCTTTTATTATTGCTATCTATTTTGACTTAATGTGTATCCTTTTAAGTTCTTGTTTTAAGATTTTATAGTTTGGGACTTCCCTGGTGGTCTAGTGGTTAAGAATCCTCCTTGTAACACAGGGGATGTGGATTCCATCCCTAGTCCAGGAAGATTCCACATGCTATGGACCCACTAAGCCCGAGCATCACAACTACTGAGCCCATATGCCCTAGAGCCCGTGCTCCACAAGAGAAGCCAGCACAGTGAGAAGCCTGCACACAGCAACAAAGAGTAGCCCCCGTTCTTTGCAACTAGAGAAAGCCCACGTGCAGCAAGGAAGCCCCACCACAGCCAAAAATGAATAACTAAATACATCTAAAAAATAGAACGATTTTATAGTCCGATTTTTCTCTGGAAGAGAATTTTACGCTTTTACATTTTGGCTATTTTCTTTGTTTGTTTTCTCCCTCTACTTTTTAAAACATTAGCTACTTTCCTATTTTTACTTTCTTCCATAAGTTATCTTTGTTTCATTTGGCGGGGGGGATCAACTTTATTTCATTATCTTTATTTAATTATTTGTTTAACTGAGTTTATTCCTTTCTCATAGCTACTTCTCTTCTCTTTGAAAATTGTTTTTAAATCTTCTTTCTAGAAGTCAGGAGGGAGGCACAGTCATGGCGGCAGAGAAAATCACCAAAAACGGGGAGGCCTTGAAAACAGCAGCACTTCTGTGCTCCCTTAATACTTCCCAAATCCCTTTTTAATGTCGAATCTGCTAAAACTTTAACTTGAGTGACTCAGGAGACCACCAAGTTTCAAATTTCCTCCCAGGATAATGCTAATATTACCTGCACTTAGAGCACGTTAGAACTGCCCTAATCGCAGTGTTTTCTCAGTTCCCTTATGAAGGGAAACATTATTTAAAATCCGCAGGCTCTGCCATATATGACTGCAGACACCGGGCAGAGGTCCAGGTCAGAGCTGGGCGAAGTCACTCAAAGCAGGGAGGTAAGAGATTTCTTTCAGGCAAGGAACATTAACAAAATATCCCTAGTTTGACTGCAACAAAGGCTTAGGCTGTCTTTGCGTTTTCACTAAGATGCTCAGAAAGGTGACGCTGGAGAGGCTGCTTGATGAGTTTATGAAGGAGTTACGAAGGGTCAACCAAAGCTAACATGCATTTTACTCTTTTGGCTACTATGGACTATAGAGGAAGAAGAGAGCATCGTTCCTTCCAGAAGAAGGGATCTATTCAATACACGGTTTTGTTGTAAAGGTCTGAATGTTGAAAACAAAAACACATAAACACTTAAGTAACTCCAGATTAATTTAACTTTAAGAAAGAAGGAGGGGGAGTTGGGAGAAGTGGAAATGCCTTGATCAGGAGCAATCGTGGATACTCTGCCTCAGAGAATGGCAAGGGTTGAAGGGGTCTTTAGAGGTGGTGATTTATATAATCATCTTCCTAGCACTAGACTTTACTTTGCCTTGCTCTGTTGTCCTGACTCTTTGATGGGACATGAAGTGCTTGGTAAAAATAGCCTTCAATGCTGAAACTCTGAAAGCAGTAACAACTGGTCACTCATATCTGTGTTCAAAATCCAAGAGTTACCAGGAAGCCATTTTCCTAGGCATGGATTTATATAACTTGCTGGGTTGTATTTAAAAGATTATCTTGATTTCTCTTCATGGCTTAACTCTTCATTAGGACTTACTAAATTTAATGGTGCTCATCCCTCCTTAAGTCGCTTAATTTCCTCTTATTTGAGAGAGAAAATTATTCCCTTAGTGGTACTGACGGCATTCCTCCCCACATTTAATTCTGCATGGGGATATTGTCCTAAATCTTTTTCCTACTGAAGACCTATATTCCTAGGCTTTCCCCTATCAATATCCAACTCCTTTCTCTCCAGAAGAAAAAAAAAAATGTGTTTGAAGGTATTAAAGCATTAACTTTACCAACAAAAATTGAAGGCAAGCTAAAGTTTAGTGCTAGAAGGATGATTGTATAAATCATGGAACAATAGCAGCTATGGAATATTATATATCTAAGTTACAATAATAAACCATGTAATGAAAGGAATATTATTATTGGGGTAAAAATAAACATGTCAAATTTCATACTGTTTACAGAAAACTCATTAACTTAACACTAAACCTCCCTATTTGGGGACTAAAAAGCACATTTATAAACCACTTCTGGATTAAAAAGAAAACTTAAATAGAAATGATAAACATTTACAACTACATGACCATGAAATCACATAAATCAAACTTCTTAATAAATTAGAATATTAAAAAGAAATAAGTGTTCAGCTCAAGAAACTGTCAGAAGGAAAGTAAGTAAAATAAATCCAAATAAAATGGAAGGAAGTAAATATAAAACAGAAACAATGAAATATAATACTACAACCAATGGAAATAATCAGCAAATCCAAAAGATCATTCTTTAAAAGGACTACAGAGTAGACAAGACCCTGGAAAATTAATCAAGAGAGAAAAAAAAAAAAAAAAATAAGAAAGAGGAAATAACTGCAGAGGAGTAAAGATAACGATAACCCTGTATGCAAGACAACAAAAGAGACACAGATGTATAGAACAGTCTTTTGGACTCTGTGGGAGAGGGAGAGGCTGGGATGTTCTGGAAGAATGGCATTGAAACATGTGTAATATCATATATGAAACTAATCGCCAGTCCAGGTTCAATGCATGATACAGGATGCTCGGGGCTGGTGCACTGGGATGACCCAGAGGGATGGTATGGGGAGGGAGGGGGGTTCAGGATGGGGAACATGTGTACACCCGTGGCGGATGCATGTTGATGTATGGCAAAACCAATACAATATTGTAAAGTAATTAGCCTCCAATTAAAATAAATAAATTTATATTAAAAAATAATTAAAGAAGAGGAGAAAAAAAATAGAATTCAAGAAAAGCAAAGCTACAGTGATGGAGAACATCAGTGACTGCCAGGATTTGGTGGTTAAGGGAGGGTGCAGCTACAAAAGGGCAGTATGAGAGACTGTCTTAGGGCAATGAAACTATTTTGTATCCAAATTGTTGTTCATACATTAATGCACAAGTGTTTAAACTTATAAAACTGTACCCCTCTAAAACTAAATTTTACTGTATGTTAATTTCTAAAGGAGATCAGCCCTGGGTGTTCTTTGGAAGGAATGATGCTAAAGCTGAAACTCCAGTACTTTGGCCACCTCATGCGAAGAGTTGACTCATTGGAAAAGACTCTGATGCTGGGAGGAATTGGGGGCAGGAGGAGAAGGGGATGACAGAGGATGAGATGGCTGGATGGCATCACTGACTCGATGGACATGAGTCTGAGTGAACTCCGGGAGTTGGTGATGGACAGGGAGGCCTGGCCTGCTGCGATTCATGGGGTTGCAAAGAGTTGGACACGACTGAGTGACTGAACTGAACTGAACCAAAAAAGAAATTAAATAGATGGAGACAAACACTAAAAAAGAGGAAAAAAAAAGATCCATAAGAGACTATTGCAAATAAATTTACTTAATGAAAATTTAGACTAGCTAAAATGAAAATTTTTAAAAATTAGGGGGTTTTAAATCAATTTAAAGTTTTGGATGGACCAGTTATGGTAAGAGAAACTAAAAGGTGATAAAGATGTCCTTCTACAAAAGACATCAGACAAAGATAATTTTATGGGAGAGATCTACTAAACCCTTAAGGAACAGATCCCTCCTATCTCTAATAATTTGTTTTGCAATATGAATTATGATGGAAAATTATACAACTGACTTTTTGAAGTTGGTAATTTTTTATACAAAACCAGGCAAAAACTAGAAAAGATCAACTGGTGGATAATTTCATTGTAGAGGTAGGTACAAAATTACATTTGTTAAATTAATACAGCAGTCCTTCTCAAAAACAATGCCTCATGACCAAATTTGGTCATCCCTGGGATGCAAAGGTAGTTCATAAGAAAACCTAGCAGTCTAAAACATTGTAATTCATTGTTTTAAACAAATCTGGGGTTTAAAAAAAGAAATTGTATTGAGATATAAAATTTGAGCTGACGTTGAAAATTTCCCACAATCATCCTGGAGCAAAAACTAAGGTGAACTTCCATTATCTAGAGCCAAAAGAGAATTTTCTGGGGCTTGCACTTTGCTGACGCGAAGATCCAGTAGGTGGGAGGGTGTTGACTCTGCCATGTAAGAATCTACCAGTGGTAACAGTAGCGAATTTTACTTTAACTATGGGACAAGTTAAGACAACAAATGGTAGTGAATTTTACTTTAACCACGGGAGTCCTAAGACAACATACAGCTTAAAGCGGTACAAGCTACTTGACGTGCCTCTTTTCTCAAGCGTTCAGCGGGTCTTATTTACTTTCTCCCTGTTGTCTGAGTATAGATTATGGCAAGTTGTAAGATGAAAGCTTCTTCTCTAAGGCCAGAGAGGGGCCATTAGCGGAGGACAGCGGAGCCCAGCAGAGCACTCTACCCATGAAGACCAGAGACGGTGGCCACATGGTACCATTGAGACAAAAAGCCTCGAGTGATGTAAACCAAGGGCTACAGTTTGGGGTTGATGATTATAACAAATCTATCAGTGGGGAATTGTATCACACTCAATTTATGTATTAAAAGCATAGAGAATCTCATTCTTTAGCCATAGTCTGAAAAGTCCAGGAGGTATGAATTTCTCATTTCCTCCTAAATTGTAGTATATTCTAAGGTCTTTTATTTTCTAGAATGTCTTCTTTTTTCCCACTTGTATTTTTTCCAGTTTCACTTAGTGGAAATCTAATATGATATCTACCATTTATGTGGGTTTCCCTGTTGACTCAGCGGTAAGGAATCCACCTGTGATGCAGGAGATGCAGGTTTGACCCCTGAATCAGGAAGACTCCCTGGAGGAGGAAATGGCAGCCCACTCCAATATTCTTGCCTGGAAAATCCCGTGGACAGGGATTAAGTTGTGTCAGACACAACTTAGCAACTAAACAACAAAAACAATCCTTGCAGATTCAGACTGTAAATAATAATTTATTATTGCATTTAATTCTCACATTGTAGTTAGATATTATTTTCTACTATTACAGCTGAGGACACTGAAATTTAGATAAAGAGACTTGCCAACATGAGTAGAAGAGCCAAGATTTGAACCATTATTTACCTGGATCTGAAATCTGTGTCCTTACTCACTAAACTGTATTGCCTGTTCTCTATTCTTTTGATTAAAAACAAAAAATTCAAACAATAGCTTCCTCATTCATGTCTATTTCCAGCTCTCCTTAGCAATGTTTGGTTATGCTGCTGTGCAGTGTTAAGTAGAATCAGTTGTGTCTGACTCTTTGCAACCCTCCGGACTGTAGCACGCCAGACACCCTTTATCCATGGGATTCTCTAGGCAAGAATACTGGAGTGGGTTGCCATGCCCTCCTCCAGAGCATCTTCCTGACCCCGGGATCCAACCCACGTCTCTTATATCTCTGGTATTGGCAGGTGGGTTCTTTACCACTAGCGCCACCTGGGAAGCCCTGTTTGGTTATAATCAGACTTTAAAATGATTGTCTATAGCAGGGCTGTGAAACAGGCATAATTTTAATGAACAGTTATCTGTTGGATCAGTCAACGTTTGGTGCAGGAAAAAGAAAAGACTGTATATTGAGAAGGAAGAGATTAATAGAGAATGGGGGATTTTCAAAGTTATTGGAAAAGTTGGGAAAATAGTCTGTAGGGTTGTTTGAGGCAACTCCTGGAAATCATGAGTTGAAATCACACACTCCCTTGCTGCCTGTCAGTGCCCAGAATGTCCCTGCTACTGCTGCAAGGATTGTAAATACAATACTTCTCACAACCCAGACAGCGAGAGAATGGACACTGGTAGCCTGGTGCAGACATTTCTTTCCACTCTGTGTGCCTGCCAAAACCACCAAGAGGGACAAGGAAAAATTGCCCCCTCTTCTCTCTGCCTTGTGAGCCACTCCTGAGTACACCTAACAGACAGGACTTCATTTCCATCTGGAATCCTCACAGCTAAAGTGTCTAGAATATATTTTTAGCTTTCTCCACTTTCCAAATAGAACAGGAATAATAGAACCCATACTCCCCACCACGCTGGATGAATCCTGAAATTGAGGACCTTCCAAATGTCTGTTGGGCCCATGAATATTTTTCTCCTGTGAATTGAATGTTCACACCCATTGTTGATTTTCCTTTTCAGCTGGTTGCCTTTTTCTTATGATTTATAGACATTTATTTATTAACTTATTCTGAACACTAACCATCATTGGTTGTAGGCACTACAGATATCGTTTTTCAGTCTAGGTTTTTTTGGTCATAAAACAAACTTTTATTGTAATGTCATCAAATTCATCAACAATCTTTATGATTCGTGCTTCTTGTTCATTTTTCAAAAGTTATTCTCTAACCCGAGGTCATAAGCCACGTCTGTACGTTTTCTTCTAAGTGTTTTAAGTTTTACTCTGCACATTTAGGTTTCTATCTATCTGAAATGTATTTCTGAGAACTGTAAGAGAGAGAAGTGTGATTTTTATGCTATATAATTACAAATAACTGCACAGTTTCACCATTTATTATTTCATCATTTACTGATACATAATCAAAAACTCTCAAGATTTCTGTTCCCCTTTACACTTGGGACTCTTCCCCAGCTCCTTAATTTCATCAAATTATCTTTTTGTCCATTTCCACTGCAATACCACAGTTTAAATTACCAGAATTTTATCATATATTTTTATGACTCAAAGTTAGTACTAGGTTCTTATACTTTTTCTTTTAAGTCACTGGCTCTTCTCGACCCTTTACCATCCCACAAAGATTTTAGAATCAGTGCATTTCCATGAAAAGAAGTTGGGGTCTTTTTGGACTTGTATGATATTTACAGATTAACTTGGAGGTAATGTACTCTCTGGAGATGGTGAAGGACAGGGAAGCATGGTGTGCTGCAGTCCATGGAGTCACAAAAAGTTGGACCTGACGAAGCAAGTGAACAATAACGTACAATCAATGTTCAAATACTGAGTATTCACATCCTCATCCTTGATCCACTTTATTTGGGTGGATCTTCTTTGATCTCTTTCAATACGTTTTCTAAATGTCTTCATAAAGTCCTTGCATGTATTTTGTTATACGTATTAATAGGTAAATTACTGCTTTTTATGAGTGGAAACATCTTATTAGTTTTTATTTTTGGTTGTTAATGATGTATAGAAACACCATTAATCCTACAGCCTAAACTTGAATTTGTTCTTACAGATTCATTTGGATTCTTTTCTTCTAACTAATCATACTGTCTGAGAATACTGTCAATTTTGTTTCCCCTTTTCAGTCCTTACACCTCCTATTTCTTGTACATGTGCTAAGAAGTCCAGTACAACGTTGAATACGAATGCGCTTGGAGTGAGGGACACGTGGATTAAGGGCCAGCTGGTTCTCACCAGGGGTGCTAATCTGTAAGGGGCGCTAAAACTTCAGTGGAATAAATCAAATATACGGTGCCAAAAAACTCAGGTTTCCACAAGCGATTCCTTATATTATTGGCAAAATGAATATTGGGTCTGCTCCCACTGAAGCGGCAATGCCCTGAATGGAAATTTATAAAAAAAAAAAACCACCCCTTGCCAGCCAGCTCTGAAGCTAGCTCGTAGACAGTCACCTGAACTTGGAGTCACCAACAGCTAAAGTTCTGAAACAAAATAATGATTGTATAGTGCTATTTACTGGGAACAAGTGATTTTCCTTATTATCTAAATTTTTATCACTTTATTGTGATGCTTCCCAGACACACCTGGCTCAAAACAGACTAAAAAAAAAACAGGAAAACCAAAAAAATGTAGAATGTTAACCTAACCTTAAAAATTAGAAACACTTTGCCTTTTTTACTTCAGTCATTGGAAACAAATTAGTAAGCACATTTATATACGAATATCATATTTATTAACAGAAAATTGGTGTCTCTCCAGCTTCACTAAGTCAATTTGAATGAAAATTACTTAAAGATTATTTTCAAAGGGCACCAAATTATTTGCTTGTTCAATTTAGGTTCTGAGTGAGGGCCTGACAATTGTCCTGTGAAAAAATGCTCTACTTCTTTGAGAATGTTCTGCTTATCTAAATTTATCACTTTCCAGATAGCAGAAATTATCAGAAAGTTAAGCATAACTGTGTGCACAGATACACATGTGTGTTAAGTCACTTCAGTCATGTCCAACTCTTTGCAACCCCATGGACTGTAGCCCACCAGGCTCCTTTCTCCATGCGATTCTCCAGGCAAGAATACAGGATGGGTTGCCATGTGCTCCTCCAGGGGATCTTCCCAACCCAGGTATCGAACCTGCATTTCTTATGTCTCCTGCATCGGCAGGCAGGTTCTTTACCACTAGTGCCGCCTGGGAATCCCCCACCACACACACAGAAATACATTCAAATATTTAAATTTAGAACAGAGGTTATGGACATTTTTCCATCTGCCTTTTGGGGAGAAAGGCCCCTTGATATACATTTGACATATCCTTGATTTTCTTTCCTCCTTTAATTCACAGCCAAACATTTATATTATCTTGGTCTTTGTTTTGGGGCAGTTATTTGAATCTAGACCAACATCTCAAAATTCAGTCCTGCCACTCACTCATTTCATTTTTGCTTCAAGTTTTTCTTTTTCCATTTTTCTATCTCCATGTCATACTTTCTTCTGATCTTTGTTAATTGTTCTGTTTTGTTTCATTTTTCCCCTCTGTCACTCACTTTACAGCAGATCAGAAACTCTGTAACAGTGAGGAGAGAGATTCCAACCAAGATGTGTGTGGGTCATGGGATCTGGGGGAGGGGTAGAGATTTGAAGAACAAAGAGAAGACTTAGTCAAGGATAAACAAAACTTGTGTAGATCGGCTACCAAGTAGGTCTGAGATATATGTAATAGGTTTCAAATTTAGAACAAGCTACCGTGCAAGTTGCCAAGTAATAAATATACTTTTTCAATTATAGACACAAGAAAGGTTTAAAATACACGCACAGTGTGTTTATTAAAGATGAAAGTAAAGTAATAACAATTAGAATAAGTATGAATTTGATGAGAACTAAACAAATAGCAGAGGAAATTCCTAGTTAAGCATAATGTATACATAGAACCATTTTATTCCTAAGAGAGCAAATATTTATCATCTGAGTCCACTTATAAGTTTATTTGAATACCTGACACAGGCCCCGTACCTCCCGTGATGTTTAGAAATAGATATTTGTTCTGAGGACCTGCCTGGAAGATTCCCAGCTGTTGTTGAATATTCACGCCACAAGTGATCACTTTCAAATGGTCCTGCCTTTCTCCATCGGAATCATCTCAAGGATGGAGACAGAACAGAAGTGCTACCAACTGTATTGCCTTTCCACAGAAGCCTGCTTTCTAGGGGAGAGATGCAGACGTATAAACAAGCCAACAGTACAGTTACAGGGCGTGAGAGTAAAACTAAAGAATGCAGTGGATGGTGAACCTATTTGTTGGGCAGGAATGGAGGCACAGATGTAGAGAAGAGTCTTGTGGAACCAGAAGGGGGAGGACAGGGTGGGACGAACTGAAACAGTAGCATTGACCGACATACACTACCATGTGTAAAGCAGATGGCTAATGGGATGCTGTTACATAACACAGGGAGCTCAGCTTGGTGCTCTGTGATGACCTAAAGCGGTGGAATGGGACTGGGTGGGAGGGAGGTGATATATGTATACTTATGACTGATTTGCTTTGTTGTATGGCAGAAACCAAAACAACATTGTAAAGTAATTATCCTCCAATTAAAAAAAATACTTTCCTTTAACTTAGAAAAAAATGTAGACCATTATATAAAAGAAGAAAATAGTATTAAATTTAAAACTATTAACAATAGAAATCATCATTCAAAACAAAATTTTACTTTTGAAAATTTACTTAATTAAAATTTGTTTATACCTATGTTTAAAATAAAATTTTAATCATCCTTCAAACAGAAAAATACAGTAGAGCATGAATGAATGAGGGGGCAGTCCCACTGGAGAAGGAGGAAGGTCAGGAAGAGTTTCTAGGGGAGGGAATCACCCAGGACAGAGGTCTGGGAGGCTGGGAGGCTGCAAAATCCCATGAGACGTTGTGCTATTTTGAACACTAAGGATTGTGGACTGTGGGCTGCACACTAGGAGATGAGTGTAGACAGTGGGTTCATGGAAGATCCTTATGACTTCATAGAGAATATGGAATTTTTCTGAGTGAGATGGGGAAGATGGAGGATGGTGAAGGGAGGAGTCAGGAGGCTAAGATTCTAGTACTGACTGTCATCATTGAACTGGATCATGGTAGATAAATTACCTAATAATATGGTGGATGTCAGTTTCACATGTATGAGAAGACAGGGGGCAGAAAGAAGGTATGTGTGGAGTCCTTAACTCTTTTGATCTAGGCATTGATAAGAGCTATCATTTCTGAGTGCTTATGAGAGACACTTCATTTGCTTTGTCTCATGTAATAGTTGCAACAACTCTGTGATAAATATGACTACCCCCATTTACTAGCAAGAGTCTGAGTTACAATAACACATCCAATAAGAATCTAGATTTGAACCTATCTGTGTTTTTCTAAAGCCAATGAGGTTTTAACAGGATATTTTTGGCACTTCTATTCTAAAAAAAATTAATAAAAATTTTAATATTTTAATAAAAACATTATTAAAACATTATTACAATTATTTTAGATTTTAATTAAAAATTTAGTAAAATCAGATGTAACACAGATCTTATTTGAAAGATGGTGGCCAGTTTCTATCTTCTATTAAGACAGAGTAAAAAGAAATGTGTTTCAAAAGCAGTACATCAATTGGTTCCATTTAAGGGTAAAGAGCATTTATAGATAGTAGAGGCTGTTAGCCATAGTTGTGTTATGGGCATGTTTTCTCTAGAGTTTTTGATTGGTGAGAGTTTTGCCTGTCTGAATTATTTAAAGTATTGTTCTTGCCAGATGTAAGCAGTTGAACAGGAGAGGTACTTATGATTCTTTTATTTTTTTAATATTTAATTTATTTATTTATTTTTTAAATTTTATTTTATTTTTAAACTTTACATAATTGTATTAGTTTTGCCAAATATCTTATGATTCTTTTAGATTCATGGTTTAATTGAGAAACCTCACCTAATAACAAAATCTGCATTTTCTGTTTCTCCTGCATTGAGGGCAGATTCTTCATCCACTGAACCCCCTGGGAAGCTGCCCCCCACCACTTTAAGGAATAGAAATTGTTTACCATAAGTAAGTCAGACAGAGAAAGACAAATACATGATATTGCTTATACATGGAATCTTAAAAAAAAATGGTTCAAATGAACTTATTTACAAACAGAAATAAAATCAGATGTAGAAAGCAAACTTATGGTAACCAAAGGGAAGGAGGAGGGGGGCATAAACTGGGAGATTGGTATTGACATATGTGTATGGGGTTCTCAGTCACTCAGTTGTGTCTGATTCTTTGCAGCCCCATGGCACACTACTATATAGAAAATAGATAACTGTTAATAATAAGAACCTACTCTATAGCACAGGGAACTCTACTCAATACTCTGTAATGATGTAAATGGGAAAAAAACTAAGAAAAGCATGTATACATATATGTACATGTATTATTGATTTACTTTGCTGTACAGCAGAAACTAATACACATTGTAAATCAACTATACTCCATTAAAACTTAATTAAAAATTTTTTACCATATTGTTAAGTTATCATAATATAACAGATAATATAGAAAATGTTTTATGAAGATGGAAGATGGAGAGGATAGATGTTTTAAATTACTTTAAGAAAATCTTTCTCATTTATTGTGACCAAATTGTCTATGTGTGTGTATATATATATATGTATATATATATATATATGTATGTATATATGTATACATCTTATCTAGAAGAAAAAAAGACCTGTGAAAATTCAAACTTACGATATTCATGAATTAATAAGTAACAATTCAGTGTTTCTGAACTTTTAAAAATATTTGTCCCTGTAGATACAATTGAGAATTCTATACACACAACCTCCCAGTGTTCTAAGAGTGTTTCCTTCATGAGAGACTCTTAATATCTCCTAAATGTACCTCCTGGTCAGAAAGATACTGATAAACTTTATTCTCTATAGTTTCTCTTACAAGAAAAGTGTTTTTCCTCTTTTAATATAAGAGGACTTACATTAAATTATGGAGGACTTCCCTGGTGGCTCAGACGGTAAAGCGTCTGCCTACAATGCGGGAAACCCGGGTTCAGTTCCTGGGTCAGGAGGATCCCCTGGAGAAGGAAATGGCAACCCACTCCAGTACTCTTGCCTGGAAAATCCCATGGACAGAGGATCCTGGTAGGCTACAGTCCATGGGGTCGCAAAGAGTTGGACACGACTGAGCGACTTCACTTTCACTTATAACATATCATGCATTTTATAAAAGTATACCTTATCAGTCTACCTGTTCTAAAAATTCCAATTTGCCTCTACAGTCTAAACACTTTCTGAATCACAAATTTGAATGTATACTTGAGTGATTTTGCATAATCTCAGCCCACTATTCCAGGGAGCTGGGTGAAGACAGGAAGAAAAACTTAAAACTGAAATATGAAAAGGCATTCCCAAATAACTAGACATGAAGTTTTCTCTGAAATTGTGAAATGCTCCACAATAATGCAGTTGGCAATTAATTTTTTAGCTGCCTTAAGAGAAATTCACTTGTCTTCAGCCTCAATGGTTTCTCCTCTTTGATTATTCGGACATACATCTAAATAACTTTACCAGATTTCATTTGAAATATACTTGTCTTTTTCAGGCACATTAATTAAAGAACAGTTGAAATTCTAAGAGAAATGTCTTCATCTTTATGATGACCTTCTACCATGTTGCTCAGCTGATATTCAGATGCATCTATTGCCCTTGAAAACTGTCCTTGAGGAAACAATATATCACAAATGAATGCAAAATACGAGATTCCCCATTATTGTAAAAATCAAATTACTTAATGTCTAGTTAACCCCTTAGATACTGTTACACATTGTGTGTGCTAAGTTGCTTCAATTGTGTCCAACTCTTTGAGATGCTATGGACTGTAGCCCACCAGGCTCCTCTGTCCATGGAATTTCCCAGGCGAGAATACTGGATCATGTTGCCATTTCTTTCTCCAGTGGATCGTCTTAACCCAGGGATCAAACCTGCATTTCTTACGTCTCCTGCATTGCTAGGTGGTTTCTTTATCATTAGAGCCACCTGGGAAGCCCACGCACTTGTAAATAATCATAAATGAAAAAGAGGAATGATTATGTTTAAAATTTGATCATTGAATTTACTAGTAATTTGGTTGATTCCATTTTCCCCATGCCCTAGTGTCAACTGCCCAAAATCTCACACACTGGTGATTGGTAAAGCATAGAAAACCCTAATAAAAAATGTTAGTGAAGTTATTAAGCTATTACTATTCCCACTGTTCTCTCTTCTCCTCGCTTCTGCATTTCTTTCCTCTACCCACCAAATAGGAACATTGTCTGCAAATGGCCTAATTGTTCTGCACAGCTTTATAATACCATTAAGATACATTCAAAGCCAACAGAAATAGCAAAGTCCACAGAAAAGTCCATTATTTACAATGCACATGTACTAGAAACTGAAATTATGATAAATACAATTAAAAAACTATTGAATTTTAAACCCATTCAGGGTTTAAAAAAAATCACTTTGATGAATCAACAAAGTGATGAAATTTACTGTTCCCTTGTTTATACTATCTTCCTGTTACTCTCTGATAGTTCATATCTATTTCTTTATGTGTAGGTGCCTATCAAATTAATATCTGCAGGTAAGAACTTGGAATCTTCACTTGGATGTTAAAGGGATCTCTACGCCAATATTTTTGACAGACTGAGATATAATTCATATATTACATAACTTATCCACTTTCAGAGTATAATTCATTATTTGTTTGTTTGTTTGTAAGTTCACATAGTAGTGCAACAACTGGCATGATTCAATTTTATTTTCTTCTCCAATCCCAAAAGCAGTCACTTGCCACCCAACCCCAGCTCTCAGTTCAGTTCAGTTCAGTAGCTCAGTTGTGTCCGACTCTTTGCGACCCCATGAACTGCAGCACGCCAGGCCTCCCTGTCCATCACCAACTCCCGGAGTTCACTCAGACTCACGTCCATCAAGTCAGTGATGCCATCCAGCCATCTCATCCTCTGTTGTCCCCTTCTCCTCCTGCCCCCAATCCCTCCCAGCATCAGAGTCTTTTCCAATGAGTCAACTCTTTGCATAAGGTGGCCAAAGTACTGGAGTTTCAGCTTAAGCATCATTCCTTCCAAAGAAATCCCAGGGCTGATCTACTTCAGAATGGACTGGTTGGACCTCCTTGCAGTCCAAGGGACTCTCAAGAGTATTCTCCAATACCACAGTTCAAAAGTATCAATTCTTTGGTGCTCAGCTTTCTTCACAGTCCAACTCTCATATCCATACATGACCACTGGGAAAACCATAGCCTTGACTAGACGGACCTTTGTTGGCAAAGTAATATCTCTGCTTTTGAATATGCTATCTAGGTTGGTCATAACTTTTCTTCTAAGGAGTAAGTGCCTTTTAATTTCATGGCTGCAGTCACCATCCGCAGTGATTTTGGAGCCCCAAAAAAGTACCCCAGCCCTAGGCAACAATTAATCTAAGTCCTATCTCTATATAGATATTCCTATTCTGTATATCTCATATAAATGGAATAATACAATATATGGTCCTTTATGACTGGCTTCATTCACTTAAGATAACATTTTTAAGGTTCATCCATGTTGTATTCTTGATGCTGGGAAAGATTGAAGTAGGAGGAGAAGGGGATGGCAGAGGATAAGATGGTTGGATGGCATCACAAACTCAATGGACATGAATTTGAGCAAGCTCTGAGAGTTGGTGATGAACAGGGAAGCCTGGTGTGCTGCAGTCCATGGGGTCACAAAGGGTCAGACACCGCTGGGTGACTGAACTGAACTGATAGCTGAATAGTATTCCATTCTAAAGGTATAGGTTGTTTCCATCTTTTGTCTATTATGAATACTGCTGCAATGGATGTGAGGTGGTGATTTCTCATTGTGGTTTTAGTTTGCATTTTTCTAATGACTAATGTGTTGACCATCCTTTTGTGTGTTTACTGGCCATTTCATATCTCTTCTTGGAGATAATATCAATTCAAATTCTTAGTTGATGTTTTGTTCTAAAATATACTGTAATAGAGGACTTCCTGGTGGTCCAGGGGTTAAGAATCCACCTTCCAGTGCAGAGGATATAGGTTCCATCCCTGCGGTGGGACAACTAAGCCCACATGCTACAGCTAGAAAGGCCTGCATGCCACAATGAAGACCCAGTGCAGCCATAAAAAATAATGTAGTAATAAAAATTTTGAGGTAACACCCACAGAACAGGAGATAGTGGTCACTATAAAGATAGCTTATCACTCATAGTTCTCAAGAGAAGGCATCTTAAGCTGCAGGAGGTGGGGGCGGGTGGGGGAGGCGCATGGGGAAGCACCAGTGTCAGTAGAGTCAGAGATGAGATAGTAAGGGACTGTGGGCAAGAGCCTTTATTCCTCAGAAAGGAACAGATGAGGTAGGGCAAGCAAGTTTAGGACTGGCTAGATTGCATAATTTCAGCAGTCTTTGCGGCACAAGGACTGTCTCTAGTTGTCTGGTGCATGCTTAAGTCATGTCCAAATTTGTGTGACCTTATGGACTGTAGCGGAGAAGGCATTGGCACCCCACTCCAGTACTCTTGCCTGGAAAACCCCATGGGCGGAGGAGCCTGGTAGGCTGCAGTCTATGGGGTCACTAAGAGTCGGACACGACTGAGCGACTTCACTTTCACTTTTCACTTTCATGCATTGGAGAAGGAAATGGCAACCCACTCCAGTGTTCTTGCCTGGAGAATCCCAGGAATGGGGGAGCCTGGTGGGCTGCCGTCTATGGGGTCACACAGAGTCGGACACGACTGAAGCGACTTAGCAGCAGCAGCAGCATGGACTGTAGCCTGCCAGGCTCCTCTGTCCATAGGGATTCTCCAGGCAAGAATATTGGAGTGGGTTGCCATTTTCTTCTCCAGGGGATCTTCCTGATCCTGGGATTGAACTGGCATCTCCTGCAGCTTCTGCATTGGCAGGTGGATTCTTTAGCACTGAGCCACCTGTGAAGCCCTCGTGTTTGAAACTGGTTCACATCAAAGAGATTTCTTTGTCTTTTGTCATTGTGCTGCTTTTCCTTTATTTTTGTATGCCTTCCAGTCTTTTTGTTGAAACTTTAACATCATATTTAGAATAGCAGAGGCTGATATTTTATGGCTGGAATTAGGCATGCCTTTTCTTGTTCTAGGTTTCCCTGATGGCTCAGTGGGTAAAGAACCCTCCTGCAATGTAGGAGACACAGGAGATGCGGGTTCAATCCCTGGGTCAGGGAGATCCCCTAGAATAGGAAATGGCTACCCCCTCCAATATTCTTGCCTAAGAAATCCCATGGAAAGAGGAGCCTTGGTGGGCTACAGTCCTCGGGGTCACAGAGTCAGACACTGCTGAGTGACTAAGAACTTTATTGTTCTAGGCTGTTAGTGTGAGATTTAGATTCTGTTTTTCCAGAGTTGAATAGGATTTGGTATTTGTTACTACTATGGTTATTATAAGTACACCACTAACTTCAAATTCCTCTATAATTATTTTGTATTTAAAATGGGAGCTGTTTTGCAGAATGTTTTCCTCAATATCTGTTCCAATCTTAGTTGAAATCTCTCCTTAATTCTATCACTCAGAGTGGCTCTCTCTATGTGCTTCTGTTTCTCTTAAACCATATACTGCTGCTATTTGTTCTTCTAAACCTATTAGTCTGGTAGTAGAAGGAAGTATGGGCTTCTCTGGTGGCTCAGCAGTAAAGAATCCGCCTATAATTCGGGAGTCTCAGGAGGCATAGATTCAATCCCTGGGAAGGTCCCCTGGAGGACGGCACAGCAACCCACTCCAGTGTTCTTGCCTGGGAAATCCCATGGACAGAGGACCCTGGCAGGCTGGAGTCCATAGGGTTGCAAAGAGTTGGACACGACTGAAGTGACTCAGCATGGCAGGAGGAAGTATGGAGCTTTTCTCTGTGATGAAGCCTCAGTCTTAGGAAGCGCTGTGTCCACAGACAGGTTATGTGGCCTTCTCTATATCCCTGCCCTTCTTCCACATTTACTTACTGGCACAGTACATATTCCTGCCACTAACCCAGGAGGAGAGGATTTTTTTTTTTTCTATTGCCCTCCACCAGCTGCAATGACTTATTTGTAAAGCTTATGAATAGTCAGCTTGTATTTTTAGAGCATATTTCTACAAGTCATAAATAGTTCATTTTAACTAGAAGTCCATTATAATCACATATCTGGTCTCTCATATTTCCACCAAGAATAAAAATACAACATAGTCAATTCAACAACAAAGTAAACTCATAGTTTGAATGAGTCTTTAACAGTGGCCTAAGGGAGAGTATTGTTTGTTGTTTTCCTTAACAGTTTAAGAACTTTATTCAATAAAGAAGATGTTGTTGTTTAATCACTAAGTCATGTCCAACTCTTTTGTGACCCCATGGACTGTAGCCTTCCAGGTTCCTCTGTTCATGGGATTCCCCAGGCAAGAATATTGGAGCAGGTTGCCATTTCCTTCTCCAGGAGATCATCCCCAATCAGGGACTGAACCCATTTCCTGCTTGGCTGATGGATTCTTTACCACTGAGCCACCAGGGAAGCCAATGAAGAAATTAACTGCTGTTTCCATCTTCCCACAGCACTATAGTAATGTTTCCTCTAGGCTCTTTTTCTTCCCAAATACCTGCACTCCTAGGAGTTCTTTCCTTGTGTTAGCCCATAGTCAGCCTTTACCAATTTCTTAAAAATTTCTAGCTGGATCATTTTTACCACTGTGGAATTCTGCAGATTCTGCTTCAGATAAGGTAGCATTAGCTGCTGCTGCTAAGTCGCTTCAGTCGTGTCCGACTCTGTGTGACCCCATAGACGGCAGCCCACCAGGCTCCCCCGTCCTGGGATTCTCCAGGCAAGAACACTGGAGTGGGTTGCCATTTCCTCCTCCAATGCATGAAAGTGAAAAGTGAAAATGAAGTCACTCAGTCGTGTCCGACTCTTCACGACCCCATGGACTGCAGCCTACCAGGCTCCTCCATCCATGGGATTTTCCAGGCAAGAGTACTGGAGTGGGGTGCCATCACCTTCTCTAAAGGTAGCATTAGCTACCTTACACTTAAATAGTGTTAGCTCCATCACATCAAATAAGGTAGTGTGGCATTACTTGTTGTCTTTGGATTTCAGGTTAGTTTCTTATTCTGTGATCTTTGCTCTATAAGTAGTTCAAGAAAAGATGTCAGTTTGAATTTGAAGATTGTCCAGTGCTTTCATTTTTGTACAATGGGCATAGTTTTCTTTCCATTTTTCTCCATCCTAAGCAGAAAAGGGTAATCTACAGTGTGTGAAATAATTTAACATTGCAGGGTGGAGAATAAATATGGCATGACCAGACAACAGATGCAAGAAAACCAGGGAGTAGGTCTTTAGTAATTCAAAGGTAAGTGGGTGATTGCTTAGACTAAGGTAGTGATGGTGGAGGTAGAAATAAACTAACTTACTCAAGAGATGAGCAAGAAGTAAAATTAACATGTTTGATTACACATTGGATAATGTAGAGAAGGAAGATGAAGACAGTTGTCCAAAATGAAGCCTCATTTCTGATCTTTAGGATAATGAGTCACTTCCCCAGTGTCCAGTGGTTAAGAATCTGCTTTCCAATGCAGGGAACATGGGTTTGAACCTTGGTCAGGAGAACTAAGTTCCCACAAGCTGTGGGGCAACTAAGCTAGCTCACCACAAGTGTTGAGCCCACACACCACGACTAGAGAGAAACCTGCGTACCGCAATGAAGAGCCTGACCACTGCAATGAAAGATTTCACATGCTGAAAGGAAGATTCCATGTGCCACAACTAAGACCCCACACAGTCAAATAAATAAATAACTTAAAAAAAAAAAACAACTAAATGCAACATGGTACCCTGGATTGAATATTGGAATAGAAGGAGGGCGTTAATGGAAAAAAAACAGATGAGATAATGAAAAGACAGGGAACATTAGAAGAGGATAATTTTCTGGGGGCACTATTAGTCTGATTTTGTACATCTGGAATTTCAGTTGCCTTTAAATCAGTTGGAGGCCTTGAGTGGACTGTAGTATACAACTATGTAGAATTCAGAAGAGCTATCTACAGAATTAAAATTGTAAACCATTTTCCTGTAGGACATAAAAAAATCCATGGTTCCTTGAAGTCACAGATACAGTATAAAATGAGACGAAAAGAAGGCTTAGAATAGAGATTGAAGGAACCCCTTTAAGAAACACTCTACTTGTTCTATGACTATGCTCCAGTCATAGTAACCCTCTTAGTTCACAGACTGCAGTGTGTTCTTGCTCACTCCAAGCCTTTGTGCATGTTTTCTCTGTAAGGATTGTTGTTCTTAATTTCCATCAACTTCCCTTTCTCATACCCAAACAGTTTTGCTAACTTCTATAGGGCCTCAAGATTCATTTAAAACTGTCATTTACTAGAATGCCTTTCCCCACTTTTTGCAAATCAGTTTGTTCCATCCCATAATAGTTTAGGTCTCCATTACATGCTTCTACCCTGGTCTTCTTTATGACATTTTCACCTTAATTTCTTTTTTTTTTAAGAATATTTATTTATTTCATTTCTTTGGCTGCATTAGGTCTTAGTAGCTGCGGCATGCAGGATCTTCATTGCATCGTATGGGACCTTCCTTTGTGATGCACAGACTCTGTAGTTGTGGGCTTAGTTGCTCCTTGGCATGTGGAATCTTAGTTCCCTGCATTGCAAAGCGAATTCTTAACCGCTGGACCACCAGGGAAATCCCATCACCTTAATTTCTTAATCAGCATCTATCTCCTACCAGACTGAAAGCTTTATGATTGAATGTATTTATTTATTATCACCCTTTTGCACCAATAATTGTGTTACTCAGACCAGAGTTTATTCCATAATTAGCATTCAATAAATATTTGAACAAATGAGTTTTTGTATGGCTAGTAACTGTTTATTGATCACCTGAAGTTGAGGACTAGGGCTCATCTGAAATTGATAAAATAATACTGAATAATTCCTGAAATATTGTAGAGGAAAATGAGATAACATCCTTTTTAAAATAAAAGAATCTTTTATTTTGTACTGGGGACTCAATGGACATGAATTTCAGCAAACTCTGGGAGATGGTGAAGGACAGGGAAGCCTGCTGTGCTGCAGTCCATGGGGTCACAAAGAGTCAGACATGACTTAGTGACTGAACAAGAACATAGCCGATTAACAAACAATGTTGTCACAGTTTGAAGAGAACAGCCAAGGGACTCAGCCGTACATATATATGTATCCATTCTCTCCCAAAGGGTTTTTGAATGGCCCTTTACACACTGCTGTATTTAAAGTGGATAACCAACAAGGACCTACTGTATATAGTACATGGAACCCTGATCAGTGTTATGTGGCAGCCTGGATGGGAGGGGAGTTTGAGAGAGATCTTAATCATTAGTCTTGAATGCACTGAAATGGGAAAGAAGAGCTGAAAGTTGGGCGATAGAGAGGATAACATGGATAGTATACATTATTTTTTATGATCTGCTTAGGTAAAAACCAGAATTTGGATCGTGAGGAAGCTAGTGAGTGAAGTCGCTCAGTCGTGTCCGACTCTTTGCCACCCGGGGACTGTAGCTCACCAAGCTCCTCCATCCGTGGGATTCTCCAGGCAAGAATACTGGAGTGGGTTGAGGAAGTTAGGTGTGAATTAAAAATAAAGTCCTTCTCATGATTCATCTCTCTGTCTCTTCTTAATACTTCTTTGCTCAAATCTTTCTTATTAAAAGTGTCCATATCCTGGAGAAGAAGAAAGCAATCTAGAGAGACTTGGATATATTACCTATACTCTTCTCATTAGTTGAATCTAATTATTTTAGTCATAATCAGTGCTTCTGTTTGGAGCCAGGAATTATTAGATGTATTCCTGTCAATACTTGCTGTTAATCTGGTGTCACATCCCATCCTCTTTGCTAATAAGTTAACAGAGAAGAGTGTACAGAACTAAATGCATAAGGTCTAACAAGGTGTGTAATTATTGTACAATAACCTTAATTCAGGAAGCAAAAAAAAAAAAAGAGATTTGAACAAAGGGCAAGATGCTTGGAAATCTTTGCTGTGCAGTTATTATAACTGAACTGTGCAGCAGTTATATCACTTTTGTGAGATTTTAAAAAATTATAACATAAATTGTTAACAAAGGAAGAAAAACATTGGGAGGAATTGTAAAGAAAATGCCAATTTATGAAATAAGTTTTACTATTTTTAACTTCATTGCAGTTAATGTTGCAGTAGATGATAATTTCCTTGCCTGTTGGAGACTCGTTTTTAAAAACTGTCTTCCAAAATTAGGTGAAATGTTATAACAGAACTTACTTTTCTTGAGCAAAGAGCTGAAATGATGGTTTATGAAAAGTGCTTATTAAACAAAATAGGAATACAAAGTTGAAAATTTCAAGCTCTTAGAGACACGAGCATTCAAACTTTTCAGAGCAGAAACTGAACAGTTCATAAGGCTGTCAGTAAGGAATATAAAGAACCCCAAATTAAACTAAATATGACTTTATAGCTTAATATCTATATTTAACTGCATGTAGGTGGTTCAGTAGGAGAGGCAGTCTATTGGTGCTAGAGTATCTTTAGGCTAATATTGTCTTTTTGCTACCCAAAAAGAATATTATTCCAACCATGGTCCTTTCAGCAGTTGCTTCAGATTCAAATCTTTTAGAGGAATGGGGAAAGGCTTTACTAAATGAATAATGAAAATTTCTTTAACTGCTAATGCTCTAAGATGAGGACTTTGTCTTATGCAACTCTCCATTCCCTTAATCTTAAGGAAATGCTATAGAAATTATAAGATCTCAAAAAATAGTTCTTCAGTCAACTAAATGTACTGAGATAAAATTAATTAGATAATATAGCTTTTTATTGAGGTAATGATATAATTGTACAATATTCTATGTTTCAGGTGTACAGCATTGTAATTCACAATTTTAAAGGTTATATTCCATTTACAGTTATTATAAAATATTGGCTCTATTCCTTGTGCTGTACAATATATCCTTGTATCTTATTTATATCATACATAATAGTTGAACCATAAAGAAGGCTGAGCACAGAAGAACTGATGCTTTCAAATTGTGATGCTGGAGAAGACTCTTGACAGTCTGAAAGGAGATCAAACCAGTCTGTCCTAAAGGAAATCAACCCTGAATATTCACTGGAGATCACCTGATACTGAAGCTGGAGCTCCAGTAGTTTGGCCATCTAATGTGATGACCTGACTCATTGAAAAAGACACTAATGTTGGGAAAGAATGAAGACAAAAGGAGAAGACAGTGGCAGAGAATGAGACGGTGAAATAGTATCACCGACTCAATGGGCATGAATTTGAGCAAACTCCAGGAGATAGTGGAGGATAGCCAAGGTCACTTTTATAAAACTTAACCAGAATTAAGCTTGATTTGTATAAGCCTTCTTCTGGCTGGGTTCCCTTCTGGAAGAAGTATCAACCAGGCTAGCCTGGGATTAATGTTAGGAAAAGGAAAGATGAGTCATCCTCAATAATATTCAAAATGGAAGTCCAAATTTTTAAAATAAATATGTGTGATCCCTAATCATTTTCATTCTGAAAATCACCTGGAAGCAGGTGAAAAATGATTATCACTTTCTAGGGACTATTGCATTCAGTGACCAAATTGTGCTCCTAAGGCATATGGCCTAGGGAAAGGGGAGCTAGGGGAGGCAGTTTTTGTGATAAAAGGTGCATCATTGTCAGATGGTAAATAGTCTGAAAAGGCAAAGACATAACATACATTTGTTTCAAGGGCTACCATGAATTCAGCTGCTCAGTAGCTCAGAAAGTGTCAACATTGGTGAACCAGTCCCAGGCATTTTGGAGAAGCTCTGATCATCAAGGCCTCCATTGAGCCAGGAGTTTAACTTCCTGTCAAGGAGTAAGGGATAAAGTTTCGTCCAGAAGAATAGCTGCGACTTTTGTATGTATAACTGAGTGATGCCACTGGGGCCAGACAGGGTACATCCTTGAATGTATAATTCCCAATTGATAAATAATGCTTTTTGATCGTTCCCACTACTAGTCTCTGAGTCAAAATTAAACCACTTAAAATGAAATGTCAAATCAGAGTTCCATAACACCTCCGTGGACCAGGCATTAAGTTTTGACAAAGAGCTCAGGAGCAAGCTAGTAGCTGATTCCCTACAGGTATGTACCTGGCAGCATGTCAAGGAGGACACAAGTTTAAAACCCCAAAGGCTACTCCGAGGTGGAGGCTGCCTCCCTTTGCCAGAAGCTCCAGTTGTCAAAAACATCAGTTTTAGAGACTCATACCACCCCCAGTACCCAATATGCCCAATTATGGTGCTGGACCTCCTTTTTGGTGATGAGGAACCAAAGACACAGCAGTTGTTCTTTCACTGCTGGATGGACTGAGCGTTGTAAATCCATCCTTTCAGTCCTGAGAAGACTTACTTGGCAAAGATGAGTCTTCTCAGGATTGATTGGCTACTCCTGGTGGCAGAAATATGATAACTCATCAGGGCTTATCTGGGCTATTGAGACTGAAATTTCTGACTTAACAAACAAAAAGACATTACCTCTATAATGAAAACTTTGAATATCAGAGGGGAGAATAACACTCCTATTCAATCAGGAAGCCCCTCTGGTGGTAAGTAGCACTAGCACTTTACCTGCAACTCTTCCTAAGTTTCAATAGGCTCCTTTGGTACTTATACGACAAGGAAGTACACGTGTATAACACACCAACTTGTAGAAGCAGCAAAAACAATACACCAGGTCTCATTAGCCTTTCTCTTCCATCTGATCCCTGCCCCCAAACCTATCAGTGAGATCCAGACACCCCTTCTCCTCTAGGTTTGTGCAGGATGGAGACTATGGTCTCACACCTAACAGAACCATAGGAGACAGAATCCTTCCCTTTCCAGTATTCCCCAGCATACTGAGAAAATAGCTGAGGTTGGGGACTAGTGTGAGCAACGGAACAGGGTTGGAGAGAAAGAGAGCCTTCATGATCACGAGAAAGGCACATTTGTTTTTGGTGCCAGTCAACAAGGCACTTCCGGTTTTGAGTGACTGTATCATGATTCAGCCAAAAGAACTTCTAAAGCTTTTACATCCAAAGCTCTCTGTTAGATTTAGAGCCTGCTTGACTCCTTCTCTTCCTGCCTGGAAGAAAGGGAACAACAACACACATACACCACTGAGGCAGCTTGTTTCTACCTTACTTCCTGGCACTCAGCCTCTCTGAAACCTAAGATAGGAAGAGTCCCCGACTCTCCCTTCTCACCCACTACTCGAGAGAGAGCATTTGCTACTGGATCCTGAGAAGGCTCCTCAGACCCCCTAACCCAGTCCACAAAGAGACATTGTTCTTTCCTCTTCCAGAAAACATTGCATGTCTCTGTCAGCATCTCATCCTTGTCACCAAAACTCATAAACTTGGAAGGGTCTGAGATCTTACTCTTCGGACAAGCTAACAAGTTAGCCTTCTACAGTTTCTTCACTGCTAGCAGAAGATACACAGTCCCTGGGTTAGAGGCAAAGGACTTTACCACTCATGGCAGAGTGAAAAAGACAAAGCTTCGTGTGTGCATTGGGTCTTTGTCCCTAAAGTTCCACAGGGCCCAAGTGTATGCTAAACACAGTATTTGTGCTTGTGTCGTAACTGAGGAACCATGCACTTAGGAAACCCTAGTGTTTTAAAGAGGCTGTTAGCAGAACTGCCCAATCTTCATACTGAAGGAACACCTAATCTCTATTTTCTCAGGCTGTTTCCTATGCAAACATCCACCAAAAGAGAGTCCAGAACATTGACCTGAAAATGAGATGTGCAGAGAGCCATAGAGAACTGTCTTCCAAAACCGTTTCACCTGATGCTCCATGGTTAAGAAGCACTCTCTCTCAGAGATCAGTAGCTAGTCAAACCACTACCTACTTTTCAAAAGGAGAAAAAATATCTCACAAAGATGAAATGGTTTCATCTCAAAACCCAGAAGAATTCTGCTGTGATTACTGTACATGGGCTTATTACAAGCCCCATATAACCTGCCTTAGATCTTGTGGTAGGCAGAATAATCCTCCTCCCCGCTAAGAAAGATCAGTATACCCTAATCTCTGCATGCATGCATGCTCAGTTGCTTTGGTGGTGTCTGACTCTCTATGACCCCATGGACTGTAGCCCATGAGGCTCCTCTGTCCATGGGACTCTCCAGGCAAGAATACTGGAGTGGGTTGCCATATCCTTTTCCAGGGGATCTTCCTGACTCAGGGATCAAACCCGGATCTCCTGCATTTCAGGCAGATTCTTTTAGTGTTGAACCACCAGGGAAGCTCTCCTAATCCCTGGAATCTGTAAATTTTTTTTTTTAGATTCATTATTTTTTAATCTCATATTTGAATTATATCCAGTATTCATTGACTCGTGTCCTTCTCTCAAAGCACTAGTTGCTTTTCAATACATTTTATTTTTTTTTTTAAACTTTACACTATTGTATTGGTTTTGCCAAATATCGAAATGAATCCGCCACAGGTATACATGTGTTCCCCATCCTGAACCTTCCTCCCTGCTCCCTCCCCATACCATCCCTCTGGGTCGTCCCAGTGCACCAGCCCCAAGCATCGAACCTGGACTGGCGACTCATTCCATATATGATATTATACGTATTTCAATGCCATTCTCCCAAATCATCCCACCCTCTTCCTCTCCCACAGAGTCCGAAAGACTGTTCTATACATCTGTATCTCTTTTGCTGTCTCATATACAGGGTTATTGTTACCATCTTTCTAAATTACATATATATGCGTTAATATACTGTATTGGTGTTTTTCTTTCTGGCTTACTTCACTCTGTATAATAGGCTCCAGTTTCATCCACCTCATTAGAACTGATTCGAATGTATTCTTTTTAATGGCTGAGTAATACTCCATTGTGTATATGTACCACAGCTTTCTTATCCATTCATCTGCTGATGGACATCTAAGAATCTGTAAATATTTACCTTACAGGGTGAGGGGAATTAAGGTTGCTCAGACTTATAAAAGCATCATCCAAATCTCTGCCTTCTTCACATGAAGTTCTCCCAATGTGTATCCAATTTACCTTTATTTTAAAGGACATAAGCCATATCTGATTAGTGAAAGTGTTAGTTGCTAAGTCATGTCTGACTCTTTGCAACCCCATGAACTGTAGCCCACTAGGCTCTTCTGTCCATGGAATTCTCCAGGCAATAATACTGGAGTGGGTAGCCATTTACTTTTCCATGGTATCCTCCTGACCTAGGGATTGAACACTGGTCTCCAGCATTGCAGGCAGATTCTTTACTGTCTGAGCCACCAGGGTCCACCTATTCTAGTATGACTTCATCTTAACTTATATCTACAATGAGCTTATTTTCAAATAGGTTACATTCTGAGATACTGGGAGCTAGAACTCCAATATATACATTTGGAGGGGATATAATTTAATTCATTATAGTATTCTCAGCTATCTTCACTAGTGACAACTTTGTGTAAAACTAGGGATTTAATATTATTAATTGTCAATCCAATATCATTTTCTCCCACTAAAGAATGTAGGTTTGTCAGATTGTCAGGTAATAATGTCTAATATAATAATATACATGAAATGTTTAATGAAAGCAATTACTGAAGCATTTATGTAGTTAAACATCATTTAATTGTCTTCCCACAAAACGGCAGTTTAACCAGAAAAGTTCAAATTATTATCAATGAAAGAATCTCTGTAATTCAAGGAGCTTTAGTATTTATTATTATCAGACTAAGTCAAACAATACTGTTTAATTTTTGTATTACAATATCAGTACATGTTTTTCATGGGCTCTGATTAATAGTGAAAAATAATACATGTATAATGTATTGAGTACCATTTTTAAGTGGCTTTGTAAGCATCTTTGCTTTAAGATTGGTATGGAAGAGAGTTTGGCCTTGTGTTTAAAATAAAAGAAGCCCTTGCAATAATTGTTCTGGGGAAGCTTGTAGAAGATGTAGTATCCATTTAATTTTATTTAATTTTCTTTCTCACTTTTCTTTTGCCCTGGTCATGTTTTAAAAACCCGTTGAGAAAGTACTGTGCAAAATACAACATGGTACTAGGTGCTAGAAATGAAAGCCCTACTATTAAGGACCTCACAGTTCAGGAAGGGGAACTACAACCATAGGTTAATAATGGTAATATAATATGGTATTTCTGCTCCTGATCAAGATGAAGTAACAGGAATCTAGCCTCCTGCTGAAACAATTCAAAAAAGGACAAAATCAATGACTCTTAAGGCATGGAACACCAGACAACAAAGGACAGTGATTCCTAAGATATGAGAAACTAATCTTTGTTGCTGTACCCAGTCGTGTTCCACTCTTTGTGACTACATAGACTGTAGCCTGCTAGGCTCCTCTCTCCATGGGATTTTCCAAGCGAGAATACTATAGCAGGTAGCCATTTCCTACACCAGGGGATCTTCCCAACCCAGGGATCGAATCTGGGTCTTCTGTATTGGAGGCAGATTCTTTACCATCTGAGCCACCAAGGAAGCTGACTACTCAGATTAGTCAGAAGTGGGCCCAAAGTAGCCACAGACTAAAAGCTGCTCTTTTCTAGTTTAACAAAATTTAAAACCAAGAGCCAAAAGTGTCAAACTCCTTTCAAGTAACTGAAATGTCTCTCAGAACAAAGCCACACAAAAATATCCATACCTCACAAGGTTACAGTTATAGTGTCTGGCACCCAATCAAATATTATCAGGCATACAAAGAAGCTGGTAAGTATGACCTATATGAGAAAAATAATATGATGTGAGCTGTAATATTGGGGGTATACATAAGCAATGATGGAGTACAGAGGAAAGGAAATCGGACTCTGCTTGGTCAGTATGCCTGAGACAGTTATTTAAGGAAGGCTTCCTGGAAGAGGAGAGAGCCGATGTGACAATTAATGAATAAGTAGGTGTTAGCCAGCTGAAGGTAAAAGACGTTTGCGACACAGACCACAAGCTGTACCATACACAGAGACATGAAATTACAGATTCTCTACGGCTAAACAACATACAACTGGTTCAGTGTGGCTGAAGACGGGGAGAGGCAAGAGAAGACCTGGAGTCAGAACTTGAAGTGGCTCCTGTTAGGCAAATGTTTTCTGTCAAGGTCCAGAGAGTAAATATTTTAGATTTTACAGACCACATGCAGCTCGATGCACACTCTGTGTGTGTGTGTGTGTGTGTGTCCCCCTTGGACCAGAGATTGCAGGCCCCCCCTCCCATAGGTGATGGGGATGACTGAGAGCTTTTCAAAAGGAAAAGACCTGTTAGGTATGCATTTTAGGATCATTTAGCCAAATGTGGGGAGGATGCATTAGGCAGGAGATGGTAGAGAACTATTGTGCTAGCCTTATTGAGAGAAAAAGGGGTGGGGTGGGGGCTGGTTTCACATTTCTGAAACACTGAACAGAGGTGTTTAATATAGGGTTGTATCCTAGACTAGGGGATTATCAGCATACATTGGATTGGCCAAAAAGTTTGTTCAGGTTTTCCTCTAGCATCCTATGGAAAAATCCGAATGAAATTTTGGTTAACCCAGTATCTCAGTTAAACCTGGGGTGTAGATAAGATCATGGAGGGAGAACAAGGTGAGGGAGAAGAGTGTTGCTTGAAAGACTAATATGTACTCAGTGGTAAGGAATCTGCAGTGGTAAAGAGTCTGCCTGCCAATGCAGAAGACTTGGGTTAGATCCCTGATCTGGGAGGATCCCCTGGAGAAGGAAATGGCAATCCACTCCAGTATTCTTGCCGAGGAAATCTCATGGACAGAGAGGCCTGGCGGGCTACTGTCCATGGGGTCACAAAAGAGTCAGACATGACTTAGGGACTCGACAACAGTATGTATAGACACATTTACTTGTAGAGCATCCATCCTTAGTATAACCCTGTATAGCAGATTTCATGACCCTGTTTTACAGATGGAGAACCCAAAGCTCAAGGGGCTGTGCAGCTTATCCAGGACAGACTTGAAATGTAAAACCAGTCCATTGGGTCTGAAAGCTCTTTCTCTATTCTCAGTGGATACTCCTCTCAATTTCCTTATGATCTGGAGCTGATGGCCTTCCATTGCCACTGAGGCCTGTGTCCATAGCACTCACCTCCTCACTTTGCCTTCAGCCATTTGCTAGTGGTCCAGAGACACAAGACCTTGCCAAGCTGCTCACAAAGGAAACAGTCCCTGTGTTGCTGCCCAGAGCCTATTCTGCCACCATTTCCAAAGGGTACAACATCCTTCTTGGCAATCTATTTTGCCTCCAAGTCCTTGAATTTCAACCAACCCCATTGCCCTGCTACAAATCCTTCCAAACTTAAAAATTCATACAGTTCATATGCACAGAACTCACAGGATCCTTGAGACACTCTACTGTAGTGAGGAATTTCTAAAAGTCAGTCCTAGCACTGCAACTGTTCACAAAGAGAAACTGGCCAATATTCATAATTCTACAAACATATGGTAAGGCAGAGCATATTTTAAATATCAAGAACATTTACTTGAGACCTTCCCAAATGGTTTCAAAATTTTATTTGGGGTTTGGACACGGATCAAAACCTGTATTTACCTGAGAGATCATGGCCTGCCTAAACCTTTGAGGTGCACACATTTTCCCTTAAATATACAAGTTAATTAGATTAATTAAGTTTTGCACCAGTTTTGCACTGAAACTGGGAACGGCTTTGATAGATAGACAGTACTTCACTAAAGTAACTCTAACATACTTCTCTTAACACAAGTTTCATTTTTATTTGTTCAGCACGAAAAACAAACACTAAACATATGGAAGGATAACAGGGGGTGCTGAAAACTGAAAAATATTTTATGTAGGTTTAATTTTGGTTACATAGGACTTAATGTTTTGAAGGATTTAGTGCAGATTTTTCTCCAATCCTAGGGAATTTGCTGATATGAGAAAAATAGAATTGTGTTTGTTCTTGAATAAATACAAGCTTTGGGAGAAAGGCAGCACTGTAGATCCATTTTACTAACAGGAATCTGAAAGAAACAGAGGAGGGCATAGTTCACAGATTTATTGCAACACTGTAAGCAAACTTGACTCCCAATTTTTTTTTTCCTAATATTTTCCAGATATGTTCTAAAACTAGAAGTTGAATAGAAATACTAAAGAGAGATGATTTAGGAATTAAGATTGACTCTGTAAGAATCTTTAGTAGCATGAATCATGAAACAGTGAAATTATATAAATGCGATATAAATATAATTTTTAGTTTAACAACAAAACATTTGCAATGCCATAGATTGCTTTCAAGGACTTAGTGCTAATTTTCTGAATTCCAACCTTCTCTCCATCCCTATTTTGCCCGTACGTCCTACCTGACTTCTTTCTTATAACCCCATTGTTTCCACTGACTTGTCCTTCCCTGTTCAAAGTATCTAAAATTCAACTTTTCACAGGAAATTTACTTTGATTACAGGGCAAGTGGGGATATACAGAGATGGGAAAATGAAAATGACCTCTTTTTTTTTCCCAGCAGAGTCATAAACATCTGACTGTTCTTTGTCATTGTATTCAAATAAAATGAATTGTAAAGCCTCCCAAGACAAACACCTTATTATGCCTTGTTACATCTCTTCATACTTTTCTAGGAATGTGGCTTATGGATAAGTATTTCTATGATTTTAAATTCATGGACAAATTTATTCCTTTTCATTAAAGGATTCAAAAGAGAGAGATGTTTTCTTCTGTATGAAATTAAATTTGTTACATGTGGATACATATATATATATTTAGACTATTATTTTTCTGTGTTTAAATGTAGCATTTTAAATATTCATTTCTAATGGCAAACATAATAGCATATTTTGTCTTTAGAACAGTATTGTTTCTGTGAAACATGAGATCTCTTGAAGATTTATAAGCTTTGAGAAATATGAATACAATAAAAGAGGCCAATGTCACTGACATATCGTGAACACCCACCACTTGTTTTTTAAATAGTAAATGCAAAACACATTCTAATTAGTAGCTATAATCCTGTTACTTGAAAGATTTATCATGTTGACTTTACTGCAAGTGTACCACCTTATAGATCAGAAATTTCTAGTGAAGTGAAGATTTGCTCTACAAATAAAAGAAGATATGGCTGCATATAAATCTGGGTGTGTGCATAATTGAAAGAGCTATAGAAACGAAAATGGGGAGGGAACCAGCGATTCCTGGAATTGATGCCCATTGAATCTCTGCCCATTTCTAAAAAAGAACCTTGAAAAAAACAGATTCTGGCAAAATATTGGTTTCCATTACTTTTCATTTTCTCTTGCCAGGATCAGAACCAGATGTTCTGTAATATAGCAAAGTCTGTTCTATTGGCATTTTTGGTCATATTAACTTCAGGAACTACTGGAAATTTTATGTGAGAAGATTCACAGGTGATTAGCATCCAAATTTCCTGAGACTTCAGGGGTTTTGACAGGGTTGGAGAAGCGATGGCATACAGTGAAAGTGTCCAAATATCCTATGTTCTCTTCTTGATGTGCTCATATTCATAATGAAATACATATGCTCATATAACTTATCTTACAACATATGGTACAATATAATTGAAGAAAGTCTATGCAATTATTTCACCCCTCCAAAAAAAGAAAACAGTTCTACATTATTAATAAAAATAAATCAGGGCTTTGGTGTGTGCTAGAGATACAGATTTCAAATATAGCCTCCACAAATGTCCTACAAGTTTGAGTGGAAATAAGAATGGAACATTGTACAACCAGGTCGCCGTTTAGGTGTCATTTCCTCTTTTTTCCCCCAACTCTTATATCTAAAGTAAATGATTTCAAAACTGACAACACACACATTTGGAACTTGAATTATGTGGGTGATCATAATTAAAATTGGATCCATTGCTTTCATTCTCTGCAAATTTTGTCGTCTCAGTTAATGTTGGGGATGTCTCTTAAAAGGCAATAGCATATTTAAAAGTACTCCCCTGCCCCCAAAACACACACATATTCTATTTGAAGAGCTGATCAAAGTGCTCTCATTTAATAGCATTTCTAGGCTATCCTGGCAATTTCTACCGTAGACCACCCCTGGAGGCTCTCTCTTGATGTTCTAGCAAACTGACACAGCATTGATTATTGGATATGCTTATAATTTAAATTTTATAATAGATATTATTTAAGGAAGTGAAAGAAAGCATGTATATTAGTAAAGAGAAACAAAAAATTAGATAATAATTTTCAACTGGATATGCTTATAATTTAAATTTTATAATAGATATTATTTAAGGAAGTGAAAGTTTCAACTGGATATGCTTATAATTTAAATTTTATAATAGATATTATTTAAGGAAGTGAAAGAAAGCATGTATATTAGTAAAGAGAAACAGAAAAAATTAGATAATAATATTTTACTTTAGTGAAATTACCTTTCTGAAGAGGCTCCCAATTTTTCATTCTGTTAGCTACCCCTATGGTGTTGTAGAGATGAAGATGATGAGACAGTAAGTCTTCTATAAGAGAGGGAGAAGTCTTACATTTAGGTCTTTAAACCATTTTGAGTTTATTTTTCTATATGGTGTTAGGGAAGGTTCTAATTTCATTCTTTTACATGTAAGTGTTCAGTTTTCCTGCATCAGTGGCACAGTGGTAAAGAAACTTCTGGCCAATACAGGAGAAATAAGAGGCTCAGATTCGATCCCTGGGTCAGGAAGGTCCCCTAGAGTAGGAAATGGCAATCCATTCCAGTATTCTTGCCTGGAAAATTCCATGGACAGAGGGGCCTGATGGGCTATGGTCCATTGGTCACAAAGAGTTGGATATGATTGAGCATACGCACATCCTGTCCGGTTTTCCCAACACCACTTATGGAAGAGATTGTCTTGTCTGTGTTTCTCCATTGTATATTCTTGCTTCTTTTGTCATAGATGAATTGACCGGAAGGGTGGGGGTTTATCTGGGGGATCTCTATTCTGTTTCATTGATCTATGTTTCTGTTTTAGTGTCAGTGCCGTACTGTTTTGATTATTGAAACTTTGTGGTGGTGATGGTTTGTTTAGTCACTAAGTCATGCCTGACTCTTGCAACCCCATGGACTGTAGCCCGCCAGGCTCTTCTGTCCATGAGATTTTCCAGGCAAGGATACTGGAGTGGATTGCCATTTCCTTCTCCAGGGGATCTTCCTGACCCAGGAATCAAACCAGGGTCTCCTGCATTACAGGCCGATTCTTTAAACTTTGTAGTCTAGTCTGAAGTCAGTGAGCATGATTCTTCCAGTTCTGTTTTTCTTTCTCAAGATTGTTTTGGTAGTATGGGGGTCTTTTGTGTTTCCATACAAATTTTAAAATTATTTGTTCCATTAAAAATACCTTTGGTATTTTGATAGGGATAGCACTGAATCTGCAGATTTCTTTTTGGTAGTACGGTCATTTTTAAAATAATATTAATTCTTCCAATCCAAGAACATGGTATATCTTCCCATCTGTTTGTGTCATCTTTAATTTCTTTCATCAGTGTTTCATAGTTTTATGAATACAGGTATTTTACCTCCTTAGGTGGGTTTATTTCTAGATATTTTACTCTTTTTGTTGTGATAATAAATGAGATTGCTTCCTTAATTTCTCTTTTTGATAGTTTGTTAGTGTCTAGAAGTGCAGCAGATTTCTAGACATTAATTTTATATCCCACAACTTTATCAAATTCATTGATAAGCTCTAGTAATTTTCTGATGGCATCTTTAGAATTTTCTATACATAGTATTATGTCATTTGCAAACAGTGACAGTTAAACTCCTAGAGGAAAACTTAGGGAGCGCACTCTAACATAAATCATAGCAATATTTTTTGGATCTATCTCTAAAAGCAAAGGAAATAAAAGCAAAATTAAACAAAAGGGACCTAATTAAACCTAAATAAAAGCTTTTGCACATCAAAGGAAACCATCAACAAAGCAAAAGACAACCTACTGAATAGGAGAAAATATTTGCAAATATGGCCAATAAGGGGTTAATACCCCAAATATAGAAATAGCTCATACAATTTAACATAAAAAAAAATCCAATTAAAAACTGAGCAGGAGAATTGAATAGCCACTTTTCCAAAGAAGAAATGCAGATGGCCAACAGGCCCATGAAAAGATGTGCAACATTGCTAATCATCAGGGAAATGCAAATCAAAACCACAATGAGATAGCACCTCACACCTGTCAGAATCTATTGTCAAAAAGAACGCAAATAATGAATGTTGGCAAGGATGTGGAGGAAAGGGAACTCTCATACACTGTTGTTGGGAATGTAAATTGGTGCAGCCACTGTGGAAAACAGACTGGAGGTTTCTCAAAAAACTAAAAATAGGACTGCCATATGACCCAGCATTCTACTCCTGAGTGTGTGTTAGTTGCTCAGTCACGCCTGACTCTTTGTGACCCCATGGACTGTAGCCCACCAGGCCCCTCTGTCCATGGGATTTCCCAGGCAAGAATAATGGAGTGGGTAGCCTTTCCATTTGCCAGGGGATCTTCCTGACTCAGGGATTGAACCTGGGTCTCCTGCATTGCAGGCAGATTCTTTACCATCTGAGCCACCAGGGAAACCCTTCCTCCTGGATATATATATGAAACAAAATGGAAACACTAATTTGAAAAGATACATGCACCAAATATTCATAATTGCATTGTTTATAATTGCCAAGACATGGAAGCAACCTATATATGTGTGTGTGTGTGTGTGTGTGTGTCTATTTACACAATGGAATACTACTACTCAGTCTATGGAAGACTGAAATTTTGCCATTTTCACCAACATGAATGAACTTGAAAAATATTATACTAAGTGAAGTCAGACAGCAAAAGACAGACAGTGTATGATATCACTTATATGTGGAATCTAAAAATACAACAAACTAGTGAGTATAACAAAAAAGAAGTGACTCACAGATATACAGAACAAACAAGTGCTTACCAGTGGGGAGAGGGAGGGAGAAAGGGACATTATAGAGGAATGGGACCAAGAGGTACTAACAACTGTCAACAAAATAGACTATTGATATAAGGATATATTGTACAACACAGGGAATAGAGCCAATATTTTATGATAACCATAAATGGAGTATAGCCTTTAAAAGTTGTAAATCATTGTATTGTATACCTGTAACATAGTATCATACATCAACTATACTTCAATCAAAAAAAGTGGGAGGGGAAGGGGATCACTAAAGTGTCAAACTTTTCAACTCCACCCCATTCCACACCCAAAGAACGTTTTATGGATGAGCTTCCAGCGTCATGTTTCATTCCCTATTGGAAGAATGAGGATCGGAAAAGGTTTCAATGGAACTTGGAAGGCTATGACTGGATATTCAGAGAGTCCCTAATGACAAGGCTGGAAGGTTGAGCTGGAGTTCTGACATTTCCCCCAATTCCCTATAGTAGAGCTTCTATGACCGGATCAATGTGAAATTTTAGGCAAGACTGCTCCCAAACATATTAAACTCATAATCTATCAAAAGACACAGCAATGCAAATTTTCTTTGAATAGAATTTTCCTTAATATTTACCAGCAAACATTATCTTCAGTTCAGTTCAGCCACTCAATCGTGTCTCTTTGTGACCCTAAGGACTGCAGCAGGCCAGGCTTCCCTGTCCATTATCAGCTCCCAGAGCTTGCTCAAACTCATGTTCATCGAGTTGGTGATGCCATCCAACCATCTCATCCTCTGTTGTTCCCTTCTTCTCATGCCTTCAATCTTTCCCAGCATCAGGGTCTTTTCCAATGAGTCAGTTCTTTGCATCAGGTGTCCAAAGTATTGGAGCTTCAGTTTCAGCATCAGTCCTTCCAAAATTTAGGACTGATTTCCTTTAGGATTGACTGGTCTGATCTACTCGCAGCCCAAGGAACTCTCAAGATTCTTCTCCAACACCACAGTTCAAAAGCATCAGTTCTTTGGTGCTCAGCTTTCTTTATGGTCCAACTCTCACATCTGTACATGACTACTGGAAAAACCATAGCTTTGACTAGATGGACTTTTGTCGACAAAGCAATGTCTCTGCTTTTTTAATATACTGTCTAGATTGGTCATAGATTTTCTTCCAAGGGGCAAGTGTCTTGTAATTTCATGGCTGCAGTCACCATCTACAGTGATTTTGGAGTCCAAGAAAATAAAGTCTGTCACGGTTTCCACTGTTTCCCCATTATTTGCCATGAAGGGACCAGATGCCATGATCTTATCCAGGAATTAGTTGATAATTCACTAAAAGACAGAGAGAAACATACCTATGTGAGGACCTTCCTAGGGGGCTTGATTGTTAAAATTGTAGGGTATAGGATAAATTGAATGGAAAAGAGAGCTGATGAGGTAGAAGGTGAGGTGTTAATGTCTAGTCTCTACCTGTTTCATAATTTTTCCTTAAATTGGCTTTGACAATGAGACTCAAAATTAAATTCAGACATGTCATAGCTTGCCAATGCTGTGAATAATGCTTTGTTTTTCTCCATTCACACTGCCTAGGGATGGATTACAAGGGTATATTACTATTCTAATTTCTAAAATGGTAAATTACCTTTGGAAAGAAGCAGAGTCCCTTCCAGAAGGTAGGTTTTGGAATCTCTGGAAGCATCATGAGATATTTTTTCTTAAAAGGCTGGCAAAGTGCCCATTGCCTGAGGAAAGATTTTGTTACCATATTTGCCAGAGTATAAAATATAATTATACCCTCTGAACCAATATGCTTCCAGCTGCTCCCAAATATCTAATCAGCATTGATCTCAATTACTCTCCCACCTTCCCTGATAAAAGAGAGTGTCAGACTTTGACACCAAGGAAATTGTAGGTGGCCTTCTTGACTATCTGACAGTCCCCTGGGGTGGTGAAAGACAGTGTAAATAGACACAAACTGGAGGAGAGTAGAGAGCAGTACTTAAATGCATTACAATAGGAATGTATTATAGTCAACAGATAGGATGATCAGAAAATTCATCTGATCTGAAAGTTTAAAAGAAAGCAGCCCATTCTCCTTAGTAGTGAAGGCTGTGAAAGAAAGAAAGTGGTGATTCTGGTTCAGAAGGATGGCAAATAGTGTAATAAATTATGCCCTCATCCTGGTTGGGCATCCTGGGAGTCAGTTAGGTTTAGGATTCAAAGAGTTGAGAACTCACTGTTGCAACCTAAGAGCTGCCCAAGCTGACTCAAGTGATTGTTAATTACCCTCCCTCCCTGTAGAACTACAGCAGAAGTGTGAGCTGTGAGAGCTGAGAGCATCATCACTGTGTGGACTGGTTGTTGTTGTGTTTAGTAGCTAAGTCATGTCCGGCTCCTTTGTGACTCCATTGACTGTAGCCAGCCAGGCTCTTCTGTCCACAGGATTTTCCAGGCAAGAATTCCAGAGTAGGTTGCCATTTCCTTCTGCAGGGGATCTTCCTGACCAAGGGATCGAACCCATATCTTCTGCATTGGCAGGTGGATTCTTTACCATTGAGCCACCTGGGAAGCCCCAGGTGAACTGCTATCACCTGTCACATGTGATACCACATGGTAGCACAAAGCCAGAACAGACTGGGACACTTCAATGTTCTCCCTGCTGGGCAGCGTCTAAGCCCTGAGGTTAACAAAGGATCTGTTGGGAGAAAGCAGCAGATATTTTCTGGCTGATATGACTGACACATGGGGTTTGCTATTGGAGTTTATGCTGATAGTCTTCATTAGAGACACTCTCATCTCTCAGATTATAAAAGCAAAAACTTAGATACGAGAAGGATAGTCGGAACTAAAGTTGCACAGAAATTTAGCCCCATGACAGGAAGTAGAATCCAATCACAATATCTCATCCAGGGTTCTATTCATTACACTAGACAACATTTTGGTGGGGGGAGACTTTTGTTTTTATTTTTTATTGAAGTCGAGCTGATTTACAACATCTTGGGTGTACAGCAAAGTGAATATTCAAAACGTAAACTTATTCAGATTCTTTTCCATTATAGGTTATAACAAGATATTGAAAACAGTTCCCTGTCCTATACTGTATGTCCTTGTTATTTATCTTATATACAATAGTGTGTATATGTTAATCTCAAATTTCCAATTTATTCCTCCCTTTATCTGTCCCCTTTGGTAACCATAAGTTTAGATTTTTCTGAAGTTCAACAACTTTGACATTGCTCTTTGAGGATTTCTGACTTCATTCATTTATCATTCATTTTTTTCACTTGCTCAATAAATAACTATCAAACAACTGTTATGTATCAAAGTGAAAGTGAAAGCTGCTCAGTCATGTCCGACTCCTTGAGACCCCCTGCACTGTAGCCGGTCAGGCTCCTCTCTCCATGGAATTCTCCAGGCCAGAATCCTGGAGTGGGTAGCCACTCCCTTCTCCAGGGGATCTTCCCAATTCAGGGACTGAACACAGGTATCCACATTGCAGGAGGATTCTTCACTGTCTGAGCCACTAGGGAAGCACATTACATACCAAATGCTCTCCTAAATTCCAGGAATACAGAAGGGAAAAATACACATTGTCTACCTTTGTACAGCTTTTTTTTTTTTTTTTTTTTATTTGCACACTCATGTTCAGAGAAATAAAAGCCATGTTGAAAGTCATGACAAACAGAACATCTCAAAACTAAAAATCATGCTCAACAACTGGACATGATCAGTTAATTCCATCTTCTGAACACTGATCAAACACTCCACCCTCATATATCAGTAAGCTTGTAATGATCATTGGACAAGAGATCATTTGTGGACTAACGAGAGTCAGGTAAGGGGTCATTGCAATCAAAGCTTGGTTTCCATACTCAAAAGTCTTCTGTGTTCTCTGGTATTTTTTCTGTAAGAGTGGCATCATCTCTTCACCTGAGTGACACAATCGGCCTCCTCAGTGTTTTCTCTTCCTCTTTTCTCTTAAAACTTCATTCCCTTCAGAAAAGGATATACATTGATAGTGAGAGTTTTTAAAAAAATTATTGGTGTATAGTTGCTTTACAATGTGTTATTTTTGGCTGTACAGCAAAGTCAATCAGCCATATACATATATACAACCTCTCTTTTTTGGATTTCCTTCCCATTTAGGTCATCATAATTCCAGAAGATACATGCCCCCCCAATCTTTATTGCAGCACTATTTACAATAGCCAGGACATGTAAGCAACTTAAATGTCCATCAACAGAGGAATGGATAAAGATGTGGAACACATATACAATGGAATATTACTCAGCCTTAAAAAGGAATTAAATTGTGCTATTTTCAGAGATGTGGATGGACCCAGAGACTGTGATAGACAGTGAAGTAAGTCAGAAAGAGAAAAAAAATATTGTACATTAATGTATATATGTGTAATCTAGAAAAAATGGTACAGATGAACCTATTTACAAAGCAGAAATAGAGACATAGACTAGAGAACAAATATATGGACACCAATATGGGAAAAGGGGAGAGGGGAGGAATTGGGAGAATGGAATTGATATATATACACTACTATGCATAGTGTGAGTTTCAAGGGCCTTTACTCAGGTGTTTTCGCAGAAATCAGAGCATTAGGATTAATAAATCCCTAGTCAAATTTAGAGGCTTCTCCGGTGGCTCAGTGGCAAAGAATCTGCCTGCCAAAGAAGGAGACATGGGTTTGATTCCTGGGTCAGGAAGATCCACTGGAGATGGAAATGCAACCCCTTCCAGTACTCTTACTGGGAAATATTCCATGGGCAAAGGAGCTTGGTGGGCTATAGTCCATGGGGTTGCAAAAATGTCAGACACTATTTGGTGAATAAACAGCAACAACAGCAGAATCGAAACCCAACTAGCATTCAAGCTATGAGGTCACACATGGATCAGCAAGGGGTGGAGCACAGGGAAATATTTCAGCAGAATTTGATCTTCTAGGTTCTGAGTCTGAGGTCACAATCATTGATGCCGCTTTGGATACTATTTGAATGCTTTGTATTACATTGATATTACGCTGTGAAATGTAAACTTACATTCAGAAGCTGGAGATATTTTAAGGTATTATTTTTTATCATTTTTGCTATTACTTATTAGCAAACCATTAGGTCATACTTGTTCAGATGTTTAGAAATTGTCAACAATATAGTCATTGTTTTAAACTAGATATGATTTAATATAGCTCAAGTACCTAATTCATAGCCACTATTTTTCTAAAACCATAAGAAATGAACTTGTTTAATTGATCTTAGCTTTAATCCTACATGCAGATCCTCACAAGTTCCAACGTTAAAAAAGCTATAGAGACAAGAGACAACAGAAGAAGGAAAATTCACAGATAATAATACCAAAGAGAGACAAACATATGCCATAATCCTGGAAAAATTCTACCAAGGGTAAGGCAGATGAAGTTTGATTTAGGAAAAGCTATAACATGCTTCGCCATTGAGTGGATATTGCCTGAAAAAAAAAATGTTTAAGATACAGTGTGTGTGTATGTGTGTGTTTGCTATGTCACTCGGTCGTGTCTGACTCTTTGAGACCCCATGGACTGTAGCCTGCCAGGCTCCTCTGTCCATGGGGATTCTCCAGGCAAAAAATACTAGAATGGGTGGCCATTTCCTCCTCCAGGGGATCTTCCTGACACAGGGATCAAACCCAGGTCTCCTGCATTGCAGGCAGATTCTTTACCAGCTGAGCTGCCAGGGAAGGCCCAAGATATACTGTATTGCTCATCAACTCGAGACATACAGCCTGTACAAGCCACGTCTGTTCACAAGGTGCTGCTTTGGGAAAATTTGAAGACTGTTCCTGCCTTTGTTTCTTCAATTCCAGCTATCTACATCCACCCAGATTTAGCAAATTACAAAAGCCAAAAGAGCAGTAAATTAATGACGTGCTTGCTTTGCAGTGTGAGAGGGAGAGTTTTTAGGAGTCAAGAGCACTAGGTCAAATAGAGATTTGAAAAGAGTCCCTGACTAAGTAGTGTAGCATTTCATGTGGTCTACTAGTTATTAAAGAATATATTAATGTCTGCAAAAATTAGAGTTAGGTGCTGTGAAACTTGAATTCCAGCTAAGAAAAATAATAGGAGAAAATTATGTCTCGGCTTCAGATAACTGACACCCACATTCATTAGTAAATATTAGGTCTGGAAATATCTTGCCTCTTTTGAGTAAAATCACAGTAAGTAAATCAAAGAAATCTCTAAAAATAAGATTATTTAAGAATTCAGAAAAAAGTTTTCAGGAAACAAATTGGCACAGTCAGTAAAATTTAACAAGATATGGCCATTATAATGCTATTTCCCTGTTCAAAGTGCTAGTTGCTCAGTCATGTCTGACTCTGCTATTTCATGGACTGCAACCTGCCAAGCTCCTCTGTCCATGGTATTTCCCAGGCAAGAATACTGGAGTGGGTTACCATTTCTTTCTTCAGGGGATCTTCCCGACCCAAGGATCGAACCCTGGTCTCCCGCATAGCGGAGAGATTCTTTACCAACTGAACCACTAGGGAAGTCCAATTTCCCTGTTAAGGGACAAATTTTAAAATGAAAAGTCAATAGGATGGACTATAAATGATATAAAGATGAACACTTTCAGGAAACAAATATGCAACAAGAAGTAGTAAAGTACAGAACTGACAAAGAAGCAAATTTTATCAGTCATTTGGTGTACAGACATATAAATTATCTTACAGCTTAGAGAAAAAAAAAAAGACTTTATGAACAAGGACTAAAGCCAGAGGGATGGGTTGGTGGGATATGGGAGGGTGGTTCAAGAGGGAGGGGATATATAAATACGTGTGTGTCTGTATATACATGTATAATATATATATACACACACACACATATATAATATATTTATGGCTGATTTATGTTGTATGACAGAAACAAATCAACACAATATTGTAAAGCCATTATACAATTAACTAAAATTAAATTTTAAATATATGTAAACAATGTTAAAAAAAAAAACAGGTACTGAAAAAATGAGAGAACTAGACAACAGAGAATAAAATTTGTAATGCACCTGAAGAAAAAGTGAGAGCCTTTTGTCACAATCAAAGACACAACTGGAGAAAATATTCTGACCTAAAAAAGATTCATGTTAGCAAATGTATAGGAAATTCCCTCATTTTTTTATGTTAAATTACTGGGAGAAAGGCATGTCATTAAACATTTTGAGAAAAAATATTTAAAATATGAGGCATATGAACATCTCCTCAAGTATTGTGACTAAATCACAATGTTATATAACTTTCCTACACAATATTAATAAAAGGTAATATAGCTAAATATACAGAAATCTGAGGAAAAACCTTTGTAGACTAAGATGCCAGAAAAATTTTCTTTCATATGTGAAATATATTTTATATGTAAAATATATTCTCAAATATTCAAGAACATGGAACATACCCTGCCTTCTATATAATTGGCAATCCAAGACAGAAAAAACAGACATAAGGTCAGATAAAAAAATGTGAAATGTAAGCATATGCAATAAGTAATGAAACCAGTTAAATTTTATTTTAAATAATTATTTTATACAATTCATAATTTCTTAAAAATAAAAGATCTCAAACTCTCAGACTTGGAGAGAGAGTACTGATATAAATTGATATAACCATTTGTAGGATTGTTTTGAAATATATTTCAATATATATGAAAATATTCATACCCACTTCTAAGGCTAAATCCTAAGGAAATGATGAAACATTTTTTCCAATTATATCTTATCATAGTGTCATAAGATGAATTTAATCCTAGCCATTAAAACTACTTACTAGCAGATGACTTAATATTAAATAAAAAGGGATATAATGTGATCAATGTGTAATGTTAAATTTTGTAGATTATATGAGCTTTACTTTAGTTATATAATTACTTGCATATTCATTAATTGAAAAATATTTATGGAGTGCCTGTGCCTACTGTCAAGTAGACTATGATCTAGACACTGAAGATAACAGCAACAAACAAAAGTGAAAAGTTAAAGTGTTAGTTCAGTCTATCTGACTTTTTGCAACCCCATGGACTATAGCCCACCAGGCTCCTCTGTCCATGGAATTCTCCAGGCAAGAATACTTGAGTGGGTAGCCATCCCCTTCTCCAGAGGATCTTCCCGGCCCAGGGACTGAACCCAGGTCTCCTTCATTGCAGGCAGATTCTTTACCATCTGAGGCACCAGGGAAGCCCCATAATGGAGCTTAAGTTCAATTTAATATAATACATAATGGTAGATATAATATAGTACATAATACATACAATAAATATTAAGTCATTTCTGCATGGTGGGATTATGGATGGTTTTAAAAAATATTTTTTATTTTAATTCTCTCCCAATACCATTTATTATTTTTATACAAAAATTTCATTTTAAAATGACTTCTGTATCAAATGTTTTATTAAAAATGGACTTCAACAGAACTTTTTAATGTTAACATAGAATTAAACTTTTTTAAATTGTTGGACATACCTGTATTCGTGATCCAAAATTAAAATCAGAGGCATTAATTCTGGTTATCTAATTAAAATTCCCAAAAAGACCATTTCTCTAGTCCACTATTTCTAGAAATATCCCCCTTATGTACTCTAGTAGAATTTATAGGCCTGTCAAGTATTTCCCAGGCACTTTTGATGCCCTAATTCCAGTTATTTATTTTAAATAAATTAATTTTGTTTGTACTGCATCCCTTTCCTCCTGCATTAAGTTTCTGTCTGACACTAGTGGAAACAAATTTCAAAACAACACAACAAAGGTTTTCCTCACAGCTGCTTCAACCAGATGGTAGATTTAAGCTTCTGGAAACATATTAGGAAAGCCTATTCCCATATAAAGTCTATCTCAAGCTTAGGCATCCCTAAGGCCCTTGCAAAACTCAGAGAGGACTGATAAATTGGAGGTGTTTTTCTGTACAGTAATTTCTATCTTTATGCTATTCAACTGCCATGAACTCATAGGCTATCTCTGGCTCACTCACCATTGTATACATGCTTATATAACACTGTGACTAAAACACATATACTAGGTAATGCTGTTTATGCTGTTGTTTATTCACTAAGTCGTGTCCAACTATTTTGTGAATCCCACGAACTATAGCCCACCAGGCTCCTCAGCCCATGGGAGTTCCCAGGCAAGAACACTGGAATGGGTTGCCATGGCCTTCTCTAGGGGATCTTACTGATCCAGGGATTGAACATGCATCTCCTGCTTTGGCAGGCTGACTTTTTATCACTGAGCTACCAGGGAAGCCCAATTCTGTTTATATCCCTTCCTATATTCGGACTCCTTATATTTCAAGATGCCATTTCAGAGAACCATTATAATCTATGGTAATCCTTTTCCCCAAGAAAGTGATCTTTTTGAAGAACAATAGGAAGATAAAGCAACAGAAAAAGCCAATTACTTGATTGTAGGGTGACACTTTTATCATCATATTGGGGTAGTGACCACTGCAAACTTTTCTTGTTTATAAGTACATTAGTTTGTACTCCTGAGTTGGCAATTTACCGTATGGAGACCAGAGGGGAGGGGACTGGGGGGAGGAAAGAAATAGGTGAGGGAGATTAGGAGGTACCATCTCCCAAGTGCAAAATAAATGAGTCAGGAGTGTGAAATGTGTAGTGTGGGGAATATAGTCATAATTATCTAATATCTTTGTGTGGTGGCATATCATAAATAGACTTATTATGAAATGTACAGAAATATTAAATCACTATGTTGGGTAAGAGGAGCTAACATACTGTTGTAGGTCAATGACACTTCAAAAACAAACTCATAGAAAATGAGATCAGATTTGTGGTTACCAGAGGTCGGGCATGTGTCCATCCCCCTAGTGGACAAAGATAGTCAAAATGTACAAACTTCTAGGTATAACAAAGATAAGTGATGGAGGTGTAATGTACAACATGATATATGTAATTGACACTGTTGTATGTTATATATGAAAGCTGTTAAGAGGGTAACAACTGATGCGTCTGAGTCTGATGTGAAGAGTGAGTGAGTGAAGTCGCTCAGTCGTGTCCGACTCTTTGCGACCCCATGGATTGTAGCCTATCAGGCTCCTCCATCCATGGGATTTTCCAGGCAAGAATGCTGGAGTGGATTGCCATTTCCTTCTCCAGGGATTCTTCCCAACCCAGGAATTGAACCCGGGTCTCCCGCATTACAGGCAGACGCTTTACCGTCTGAGCTACCAGGGAAGCCCACCCGATGTGAAGAGCCGACTTATTGGAAAAGAGCTTGATGCTGGAAAAGAGTGAAGGCAAAAGGAGAAGAGGGTGGCAGAGGAAGAGATGGTTAGATAGCATCACTGACTCCATGGACATCAACTTGAGCAAACTCCAGGAGATAGTGAAGGACAGGGAAGCCTGGTGTGCTGCAGTCTGAGGGGTTGCAAAGTCAGACAGGACTTAGCTAATAAATAACAACAACAAGAGAGTAAATCCTAAGAGTTCTCATCACAGGGAAAAATATTTTTTCTATTTCTTTCTTTCTTTTTTTACTTATATGACATGATAGATGTTCACTAATTGCCTGGAGAAATGTCAATAACCTCAGATATGCAGATGACACCACCCTTATGGCAGAAAGTGAAAAACTAAAGAGCCCCTTGATGAAAGTTAAAGAAGAGAGTGAAAAAGTTGGCTTAAAGTTCAACATTCAGAAAACTAAGATCATGGCATCTGGTCCCATCACTTCATGGGAAATGGATGGGGAAACAGTGGAAACAGTGGCAGACTTTATTTTTTGGGGCTCCAAAATCACTGCAAATGGTGATTGCAGCCATGAAATTAAAAGACGCTTACTCCTTGGAAGGAAAGTTATGACCAACCTAGACAGCATATTCAAAATCAGAGACATTACTTTGCCAACAAAGGTCCGTCTAGTCAATGCTATGGTTTTTCCTGTGGTCATGTATGGACGTGAGAGTTGGACTGTGAAGAAAGCTGAGTGCCAAAGAATTGATGCTTTTGAACTGTGGTGTTGGAGAAGACTCTTGAGAGTCCCTTGGACTGCAAGGAGATCCAACCAGTCCATCCTAAAGGAGATCAGTCCTGGGTGTTCATTGGAAGGACTGATGTTACAGCTGAAACTCCAATACTTTGGCCACCTGATCAGAAGAGTTGACTCATTGGAAAAGACTCTGATGCTGAGAGGGATTAGGTGCAGGAGGAGAATGGGCTGACAGAGGATGAGATGGCTGGATGGCATCACCGACTCGATGGAAATGAGTTTGAGTGAACTCCGGGATTTGGTGATGGACAGGGAGGCCTGGCGTGCTGCGATTCATGGGGTCACAAAGAGTCGGACACGACTGAGTGACTGGACTGAACTGAACTGAAATATCATTTCACAATGTATGTAAGTCAAATGATCATGTTATATACCTTAAACTTATTCAGTGCAGTATGTCAATTTGCACCTCATTAAAGGTGAGAGGAAAAAAATATCATTTGTCTCTCATCTTACCAGTTCATAAGGGAAGTATAATCATAATGGTCCTTTATGATTATACAGTGGAAGTGACAAGTAGATTTATGGGATTAGATCTAATTGATAGAGTGCCTGAAGAACTATGGAAGGAGGTCCATGGCATTGTACAGGAGGCAGTGATCAAGAACTTTCCCAAGAAAAAGAAATACAAAAGGGCAAGATGGTTGTCTGAGGAGGTCTTACAAATAACTGAGAAAAGAAGAAAAGCTAAAAGCAAAGGAGAAAAGGAAAGATATACTCTGCATTGAATGCAGAGTTCCAAATAATAGCAAGGGGAGATAAGAAAACCTTCCTAATAGAGGAAAACAATAGAATGGGAAGACTAAAAATATCTTCAAGAAAATTAGAGATACCACGGGAACATTTCATGCAAAGATAGGCACAAGAAAGGATAGAAATGTTACGGATCTAACAGAAGCAGAAGATATTAAGAAAAGGTGGCAAGAATACACAAAAGAACTGTACAAAGATCTTCATGACCCAGATAACCACGATGGTGTGATCACTCACCTAGAGCCAGACATCCTGGAATGCAAAGTCAAGTGAGCCTTAGGAACCATCACTACAAACAAAGCTAGTGGAGGTGATGGAATTCCAGTTGAGCTATTTCAAATCCTAAAAGATGATGCTGTGAAAGTGCTGTAGTCAATATACCAGCAAATTTGGAAAACTCAGCAGTGGCCACAGGACTGGAAAAGGTCAGTTTTCATTCCAATCCCAAAGAAAGGCAATGCCGAAGAATGCTCAAACTACCGCACAATTGCACTCATCTCACACACTAGCAAATTAATGCCCAAAATTCTCCAAGCCAGGCTTCAACAGTATGTGAACCATGAAATTCCAGATGTTCAAGCTGGATTTACAAAAGGCAGAAGAACCAGAGATCAAATTGCCAACATCCATTGGATTATCAAAAAAGCAAGAGAGTTCCAGAAAAACATCTATTTCTGCTTTGCTGACTATAGCAAAGCCTTTAACTGTGTGGATCACAATAAACTGTGGAAAATTCTTCAAGAGATGGGACTACCAGACCACCTGACTTGCCTCCTGAGAAATCAGTATGCAGGTCAAGAAGCAACAGTTAGAACTGGACATGGAACAACAGAGGAGTACATCAGAGGAGATGTACATAAGGAAAGGAGTACATCAAGGCTGTATATTGTCACCCTGCTTATTTGATTTATATGCAGAGTACATCATGCAAAATCCTGGACTGGATGAAGCACAAATTGGAATCAAGTTTGTCAGGAGAAATATCAATAACCTCAGATATGCAGATGACACCACCCTTATGGCAGAAAGCAAAGAAGAACTAAAGAGCCTCTTGATGAAAGTGAAAGAGGAGAGTGAAAAAGTATGTTTAAAACTCAACATTCAGAAAACTAAGATCATAGCATCTGGTCCCATCACTTCATGGCCAAATAGATGGGGAAACAATGGAAGTAGTGAGAGACTTTATTTTTGGGGGGGCTCCAAAATCACTGCAGATGGTGATTGCAGCCATGAAATTAAAAATGCTTGCTCCTTGGAAGAAAAGCTATGACCAACCTAGACAGTTCATTAAAAAGCAGAGACATAATTTGCTGACAAAGGTCCGTCTAGTCAAAGCTATGGTTTTTCCACCATTCATGTATGGATGTGAGAGTTGGACTATAAAGAAAGCTGAGCACCAAATAATTGATGCTTTTGAACTGTCATGTTGGAGAAGACTCTTGAGAGTCCCTTGGACTGCAAGGAGATCCAACCAGTCCATCCTAATGGAAATCAGTCCTGAATATTCATTGGAAGGACTGATGCTGAAGCTGAAATTCCAATCCTTTGACCACCTCATGTGAAGAACTGACTCATTGGAAAAGACCCTGATGTTGGTAAAGATTGAAGGCAAGTGGAGAAGGGGACGACAGAGGATGAGATGGTTGGATGGCATCACCGACTCTATGGACATGAGTTTGAGCAAGCTCAGGATTTGGTGATGGACAGGGAAGCCTGCTGTGCTATAGTCCATCGGAATACAAAGAGTCAGACATGACTGAGTGATTGAACTGAAATTATTGGTTCATATATTTTTAAAAAATCCACCACTATCTCCCATCTTTAAAAAAAAAAAAAAAAAAGCCCTCTTGACCCCACATCTCCTAACAGCTATTTCTCCATTTTCACTTCCTTTTCTTAGGCAGTAAAATGTCTTGAATGTATAGTCTACCCAAGTTGGTTCCAATTCATCCCCCATTTTCCCTTATTTAGCACATGTAAATTTGGCTTCTGTCCCCCAAATTCCACCCACTGTTTTTCAAGTCATCATGTATTCTTTTACTTAAGTCAAAATCCAGAGTTTTCCCTATTCCTTCCTTCTCCTCATTCTCCTTATCCCATTTTTCAGGAAGTGCCATTGACTTTACATACAAAACCATGTCAAATCTGGATAATACACTCTCTCACCAGAATTATCATCCTAAGTCCTAATATTACTGCATGTCTTTCTTACTGTAATGAAAAGATTCTCAGCTGATGTCTTTTCTTCTACTCATTTCCTCTACATTCTTTTCTGACAGACAACTCATAGTAATTTGTATTACATAAAATTTGTATTATTTAATTCCTTATATAAAATCCTCTTGCTATGGCCTACAAAGTTCTATAAAAACTGGCCTAGCATTTTCTTCTCTGTTGCATCTTTTATCATGAACTCACTCTCCCCTTCTCATCTATATTAGTCCTCATTCCATCATTATCTTCTATAGATCTCCTATTTATTTCCTTCACAGCATCTATTTCATTTTCTGCTCTTCATCTCCTTCCCTCCACTCTGCTCACCCGAATTGTATTTTAGAGTCCCTTGCACATAACATGTATATAGCGATTTTTGCTGAATGACTGAATGATAAATCTGGCAGCATAATAATACAACTACAAATACTATACAAGAGCTTTGAAGACATAAAGGAGGAGATCAGAACTGTTAAGCATCCACTCCATGTTAGGAAAAATATTAGACATTGTCCATATACCATTTTATTTAATTTTATCCTTACACCTATCTTCTGAGTTACGGACTATTATCCCATTTTCAGATGAAACCGAGGCTCAGATGAGAGTGTTTTCTTGTTCAATATCATATAATAAGTGGCCAAACCCAGAACTAACTACAAAGTCTGTGCTCTTTAACTACGTCAAAGACTATGTAGGTCTTCAGTTGTACTTTGCAAATTAGTTATTATTTCCTGCATATCATACAAACACTTATAATATATTTACTATACAAAATATTTATGCATATTATACATTCCCCAAAATTATAAACACCTTCTCAGTAAGATGACACTTACTCATCTTTTAAATTTTGTTGTTCCTAGCACATTGCGTGGCAAACAGAACATATTCATAACATTGTATGATCTTAAGTGAATTGAAGGCTGAATTTTCCCACTAACCTTTAGTACAAAGTGTTTACCCTATTTTTTAGTCTGGTATTTGCCTGAGGATAATGTTCTTGTTAAGAAACTGACCAAGTACAAAGGGTTGATGTATTTTACTGTTGTATTTATTGCATTTCTCAGCACTGGAGATTATCTAAGAGAAGTAATTTGAAAAATTCACTTCAAAAGGAACTCCACACTTGGATATGCTTCACAGAATAAAAAGTAATATAAGAATTTGATCTCTAATGACATGAAGAAAACCAAGAAGTTACTGGCTGTATAGTAGGTAGCGTCTAGTAAGAAACAAAGTACCTATTCTGGAACTGGTTGTTAAAAAACAGAAAAGTATTTTTTTTTGAATGTTAGAAATCTGTTGTTGATGTCTGCCTTCTACTACCATAACACCAAAGTGTTAACTGTACCTGGTGATTTAGAGTGTGTGTGTGTGCTCAGCTGTGTTTGACTCTCTTCGATCCCATGGATGTTAGCCTACCAGGCTCCTCTTTCCATGGAATTTTCCAGGCTAGATTGAACCTGCATCTCCTGTGAATGCCCCATAGGTTCCTCGTTGGAACCCTGATGACATAATCATATTGTGAGAGTAATACAAGGAGAGTGTGCATGATGGATGAGCCAGGAAGAATTTAGAGCATAGAAGTTCATTTTTGAGACTTTCATTTATAGTTATATAATTTTAAAGTTATTGAAAAGGCTTTTTGCAAGAGTTTAAACTTGAAATCTAGCATGGCATCAGGAGAATTGGAATGTACTATATGAAAGTTAACCCTCTGAATTTCAAATTTCCTAACCAATTACAACTATGACTCACAGGAATACTGTTGGGTTACAGTATCTATTTGAAGAAATCATTTTTGGGGCTTCCCAGGTGGTGGTAGTGGTAAAGAACCAGCCTGCCAATGCAAGGAGACTTGCAAGAGACTTGGGTTTGATCCCTGGGCTGTAAAGATCCCCTGGAATAGGAAATGGCAACCCACTCCAGTATTCTTGCCTGGGAAATCCCATGGACAGAGGGGCCTGGAGCATCAAATACAACTGAGCACAGCACACACATACACTTCAAGAATATGAAATGTATAAAAATACAATAAAATTAAGGAAGTCAGACTGAATGATTTATACCTTTGAAAAACTGGAACTAAATGAATTATCTGGCTAAGCATTATGAATTCATTCTTCATTCAAACATTTTTAACAGATATTTTTCCTGGATGAACATCTTACCTCTACTCAGTCATTTCCTTCTCCAGGGGCTCTTCCTGACTCAGGGATTGAACCCAGGTCTCCTGCATTTCAGGCAGACTCTTTACTGTCTGAGCCATCAGTGAAGCCACTTAACCTCAAAAAAACAAACAAACAAACCAATTACTTACCATCATTTTCAGTATTATAACAATAGGGATAACAGCAAGTAAAAGCTCTTTAGCTTTATGTAATTTATAATTTTTACCATGTCACTAAACTGTTTAGTTCAGGTGACTTTTACTGGTAGCAAGACTTTCTCAATGACGGAAGCAGATGTTGATTCACTTTCTGATACAAGCTCCTTCATCTGGTTATGATAACTCCAAAATGTTTCCCTGTCATTTTTGTTCCACAGAACAGATAGGTTCCATATGTTCTGCTCCATAGAACATATTCCTACACCCAATTTGAACTCTAAACCACATTTGTTGATAATGCAATCTTTCATAATAGTAGACAGTTCAAAGATTGTTCTTTATCTCCATAGAGCTGAAAAAATTCTTCCTTCATAATGTCATCATATTCAAATTGCTCATATACTAAAAAAAGAGTATGCTCATGTAAGACAATATAAATAAGTGTAAGTGTTCGTCCATCAGTCATGTCTGACTCTTTCAACCCCATGAACTGGAGCTCACCAGGCTCTTCTGCCTGTGGAATTCTCCAGGCAAGAAAGGCAAGAATACTGGAGTGGGTTGCCATTCCCTTCTCCAGAGGATCTTCCCAACCAAGGGATCGAAACCTGGTATTCTGCATTGCAGGCAGATTCTTTACCATCTGAGCCAGCAGGGAAGCTCAGACAATATATTTGCATTCATTAAGCTGTAATAAAAATAAAAAAAACTTTGCTCGTATTATTTGTTATATGACTTGGTATTCCACCTCATAAGCTAATTCCTGAATATCCATAGACATTGTATCATAGGAAAGTGATACTTCAGCTATCTTCTATGCTATAGATTTGCCGGACAGTTCAGAGAAAATCTATTTAATGCAGGCCTTCACTAATGTCTCGACAGTTGTCTGTGATTTTTTTTTACTATTTTGTAATCTAAAGTTCTTTACAAGATGCTCCACACACACTATGATATAGTGATGTCTGTTTCTTTTGGCTTTTCAAATCAATAGCTTTCCTTTGAAATAGTTTTTTTTTTTTTTTTAATTTTGAATTTACTTCTTCATGTCTTTTTAAAATGTAAATACTGCTTATCTCACAATAGTTCCATTGTTTCAATGGCTAGTGTATCTCTGCAAGTAACACACCAGTGTTTCATGTTTTGGTGTCAATTAAGGCTACAAAATTGAACTCAGCACATGACTCATACTTCCAAGTAAAATTAATATGAACTCTTTTGGTCTTCATGTATTTGAAATCACTTTCATATTCAGCATCTGGTTTATCATTAATAATACATTAAAAAATTTAGAACTCTTCAATGAGGCTTGTTTGGCATTTGCAAATTGGGGTTGAAATATTATAAATTATACTTTCTTAATGTAGTAAATAATGTGCATGTTTGCTCAGTTGTGTCCAACTCTTTGTAACCCCATGGATGGTAGCCCACCAGGATCCTCTGTTCATGAGATTTTCCAGGCAAGAATACTGGAGTGGGTTGCCATTTCCTCCTCCAGTGGATCTTCCTGACCCAGGGATTGAATAAGCATCTCCTGTGTCTCCTACATTGGCAGGCAGATTCTCTACCATTGAACCACATGGGAAGCCCACAGTAAATAATGCTAAATTATACATTAAAAAAGAGTTCAGGCTATAAAAGAAAGTGATTGCTAAAATAGCAAGTTACAAGAATAAATAAATGTTTTTTTCTAAATAATTTTACATATCAAAGCTACAATTATAAAACTAACCTTGATGGTGTTAGTGTTGTAATGTGATATCACAGTGAATATCCAATTTGTCTTATTCCACCTGGGATGAACCCCATGAGTTCAAAATTACGCAGCCTGGTCTTTGTCCTATGGCGTGAAACCAGCCCACCAGTCAGGTGCTTGAATGTCAACACAATGACATTCTATGAATTTCTATGAAATTTTCCAAGCACTCTAAATTTCTCTATTATCACAGACTGATAAAAAATAGTTTCCAAATCTGTTCTACAACTCTAGTTAGGGCCTATCTTTAGGCTGTGTGATTGAGGGAAAACTATTGAGGATATAGAAACAGATAGGACTGTTTTATTTCAGGTTTCTCTTAAGTTTCCTTATATGTTTCATAAATTTACCTCCCTAGGGTAAAGTAGAGGTGGTGTTATTGTCTCAATGCAGTTTTATTTTCCTAATAGTTCCATATATGTCTTCTACATAACTAATCTTTTATTTTGGTGCTGATTTGTGTTTTATCATTTTTTTGTTTTATTCGCTGTGTAATTTGAGAAGCTGTATCAGGGCTACTAGGGCTTCCCTTGTGGCTCAGCTGGTAAAGAATCCGCCTGCAATGCAGGAGACCCGGGTTCAATCGCTGGGTTGGGAAGATCCCCTGGAGAAGGGAATAGCTATCCATTTCAGTATTCTGGTCTGGAGAATTCCATGGACTGTATAGTCGATGGAGTCGCAAAGAGTCAGACACGACTGAGAGACTTTCACTTTCAATATCAGGTGCTACTAGCAAAATGTCCTGTTAAACAAAAAGTATTTAGCATATTCTTTTTACTGTCCTCAGGGGTTAAAAAAAAATCGTGAAACTTTGAGAAAGGATTTGATCTTTGGAAGGAGCCAAAATCACTTTAGAGGTGTCCCTGGCGGCTCAGCAATGTAGAATTTGCTTGCAATGCAGAAGATGCAGGAGACGCAGTTTCAATCCCTAGGTCAGGAAGATCCCCTGGTGGAGGAAATGGCAACCCACTCCAGTATTCTTGCCTGGAGAATTCCATGGACAGAGGAGCCTGGCAGGCTACAGCGGTCTACAGTCCATGGGGTTGCAAAGAGTCAGTCACAAAAGAGCAACTAACACTTTCACTTTGATTTTATAAATCCCACTATTTCTAAAAGGAGTTATTGTTACATTACTATTGATAGCAATATAGTGTTTTGCACAATTGCTATGTTTAATATTAATTCTGGCTTGCTCATCTCTTCTTAAATTTTCTTTAGAGTACCTATGTCTCAGATGGCAAAGCATCTGCTTACAATGCGGGAGACCTGGGTTCGACCCTGGGTCAGGAGCATCCCCTGGAGAAGGAAATGGCAACCCACTCCAGTACTCTTGCCTGGAAAATCCCATGGACAGAGGATCCTGGAAGGCAACAGTCCATGGGGTCGCAAAGTGTCGGACACAACTGAGTGACTTAACTTTCACTTTCTTTCACTTTAGCGAACCTTCCTATATTTTGGAAAATGATGTCTTAGTTATGGGTTTCTGGGTCAAACATCCAGGCCACCATGGAAATGAATAACTCAGAAGATTAATGTACTTTTCCACTCAAGAGTTCTTTTACAAAAATGAAAACAAATATTTTATTAATAGTTAAGCTTAGCATTAACTATTTTTGCACTCCCCCTCCATACACAAATATAAAGTACAATTCAGTGCTGTTCTTTCTAACATTTCATTGCTATTTCAACTTACGAATCACCATGGTGTTTAACTCTAGCCAAACTTATAATGTTAATTTTAATCTATCTGAATTTCTTCCTAATACTGTTCTGTAGCACACAGATGGGCCTGGATTCCTGGTGAATGGAGAAGTGTAACATGATAACCTGATAGAAGGAGCCCTGTATCTTCTTTAGGACATCTGGGTTTCTAGGCCCTGTGCTTTCTCTGTGTGTGCTGTGCTCAGTCACGTCTGACTCTCGGCAACCCCGTGGACTATAGCCCACCAGGCTCCTCTGTTCTTGGGATTTTCCCAGGCAAGAATACTGGAGTGAGTTGTCATTTCCTTCTCTAGGGATCTTCCTGACCCAGGGATCGAATCCCGTCTCTTGCATTGGCAGGCAGATCCTCTACCACTAGCACCGCTTTTCTAACTCGCTTAACAACTTGATTATATCTGATTAATCTCCCTATACCCTTGGTTTCTTCAAATGAAATGTCCTCTCAAATTCTGATGTTCTGTGAATCAAGCAAGAGGACCTTCGAGGTCCTCTCCATTTCTAGTATTCAAAAATCCTGCTTTTGTTTTCATTTTCTGTGGAAAACTTCTCCCTCTGAAGAATAAATTCCCTTTTTCCTATCCATGTGCAAAAATCAGGCAGTTTAGCATAGAGTATCTTCATATGTATCTTTTTAAATAATGTGCTTTTATTCTTCATCTCATTACCTTTTCACATTTGCTTTTTGCATAAAATTTTCTTTAAGTGCCTATTCTTCCATTAGGCATTTGGTTTATACCAGTGACTGTCAATTGTAATCATACCTTAAAAATATATGGAGAATTTTCTGAAAAACTGGTGCCTTGGCCTTATTCAATGACCATTATTTGACTAGAGGTCAGAGCTGGACATGAGAATATTTAAGGCTGTATACTGCTGCTGCTAAGTCCCTTCAGTCGTGTAAGCGACTCTGTGCGACCCAGTAGACAGCAGCCCACCAGGCTCCCCCGTCCTGGGATTCTCCAGGCAAGAACACTGGAGTGGGTTGCCATTTCCTTCTCCAATGCATGAAAGTGAAAAGTGAAAGTGAAGTCACTCAGTCGTGTCCGACTCTTAGCAACCCCATGGACTGCAGCCTACCAGGCTCCTCGGTCCATGGGATTTTCCAGACAAGAGTACTGGAATGGGGTGCCACCACCTTCTCCGTTAAGGCTCTATAGGTGATTCTAATTCTAACCAAGACTGAAAACTGCACACTAAACATGTTGTTCTCCTTAGAAATCCATAGGCTTACTTATCACGTGCTTGCTAGATATATATTATTTTTCTAAAGGTCTTAGTTAAAAGTACAGAGTTTAAGCCATAGGTTCAAAAAACATGTTTAAAGAGAAATCAGACATTTGAAACATTTGAGCCATGGTATAGTCCCACAGAAGATATTAAGAAGAGATGGCAAGAATACACAGAAGAACTGTACAAAAAAGATCTTCAGGACCCAGATAATCACGATGGGAATACCAGACCACCTGATCTGCCTCTTGAGAAATTTGTATGCAGGTCAGGAAGCAACAGTTAGAACTGGACATGGAACAACAGACTGGTTCCAAATAGGAAAAGGAGTTCGTCAAAGCTGTATATTGTCACCCTGTTTATTTAACTTATATGCAGAGTACATCATGAGAAACGCTGGACTGCAAGAAACACAAGCTGGAATCAAGATTGCCAGGAGAAATATCAATAACCTCAGATATGCAGATGACACCACCCTTACGGCAGAAAGTGAAGAGGAACTCAAAAGCCTCTTGATGAAAGTGAAAGTGGAGAGTGAAAAAGTTGGCTTAAAGTTCAACATTCAGAAAACGAAGATCATGGCATCCGGTCCCACCACTTCATGGGAAATAGATGGGGAAACAGTGGAAACAGTGTCAGACTTTATTCTGGGGGGGCTCCAAAATCACTGCAGACGGTGACTGCAGCCATGAAATTAAAAGACGCTTACTCCTTGGAAGGAGAGTTATGACCAACCTAGATAGCATATTCAAAAGCAGAGACATTACTTTGCCAACAAAGGTTCGTCTAGTCAAGGCTATGGTTTTTCCTGTGGTCATGTATGGATTTGAGAGTTGGACTGTGAAGAAGGCTGAGCGCCGAAGAATTGATGCTTTTAAACTGTGGTGTTGGAGAAGACTCTTGAGAGTCCCTTGGACTGCAAGGAGATCCAACCAGTCCATTCTGAAGGAGATCAGCCCTGGGATTTCTTTGGAAGGAATGATGCTAAAGCTGAAACTCCAGTACTTTGGCCACCTCATGCAAAGAGTTGACTCATTGGAAAAGACTCTGATGCTGGGAGGGATTGGGGGCAGGAGGAGAAGGGGACGACAGAGGATGAGATGGCTGGATGGCATCACTGACTTGATGGACGTGAGTCTGAGTGAACTCTGGGAGTTGGTGATGGACAGGGAGGCCTGGCGTGCTGCAATTCATGGGGTCACAAAGAGTTGGACACGACTGAGCGACTGATCTGATCTGATCTGATCTGATAGTCCCACAAAAAGCCACCATGATAAATATGTGAGTATTAAAGAAAGGAATTATCAAAATTGTCTTTGGATAAGTAGAAGTCATATGTTTACTGGGTATAGGATAGAATAACTCAAGGATTAGGAAAAACCAATCAGAAGTAAAAACCTAATGACAGAAAACAATCATGTTTATATCAGTGCTCTAAGGTCTTTTCAATTTTCTAAGCAGTTATTTCTTATAATGCTCAGGAAGCTCTTGATGATGGCAATCATTAAAATGCCATCTCTTTTTCTGACGTATCTTAACATAAACATGTGCATATTATCAAATAAAAAGCAAGACTTTCTTTGATGGCATTCAGAGAAAGTACAATGCATCAATCTTTGACGTAATCTAAACCAAGGTATCACTTTTGAAGTGGCTATGGAAAACATGATAATTCTTAACAGCCTAAGTGGTTAAGAATCTGGTGGACAGAGAGTGAGATACTCAGGTCCTAAACTAAGCATGTCTCTTAGGATTAGAATCCTTAGTTGACCTGTTTCTTACTTTTTTTTTTTTTCTTGTGAAATTAATGGTTTATTTTAGTCAGGAGATATGAAAGCATACACACACATTCTACGCTGGAAACAAAATCAAGCACAACAGCCGAATGACATAAAATTGCATGGTAGGAGTATGGAGCATACTACCTACCTATGATTTTGCATACTGTTTATTTAAGGAGTTTCCCTAGTGCTCAGCAGTGAAGAATCTGCCAGCAATGCGGGAGACACAAGAGACATGTGTTCAATCCCTGGGCCAGGAAGATCCACTGGAGGAGGAAATGGCAACCACTCCAGTATTCTTGCCGGGAAAATCCCGTGGACAGAGGAGCCTGGCAGGGGTCCATGGAATACCATACAGTCCATGGGGTTGCAAAGAGCTGGACATGAATGAGCACTTACTTAAGGAGCATATGAATGAAATGCCTCTGCTAAGTAACTTACTACCTCTGATGCTCAGGTCAGAGTCAAGGCCACATCCTTATGAATACTCATACACTTCTCTCCTTGAATATTGAGTCTTTCTGGTTACTTCTAGTTAAAAGATTTCTTTTTTTCTAGCTAAATCTTCATGGAATAAGAATGCAACAAAGCATTTTCTTTTAGAATGTTTCTGCTTTCCTCTTGGAAAAGAAGAAGCTTGGGGTTCTGTTTCTTACTTTTAATTAACTTAAAGAGAAACTCAAGAATATAACTTTTCAATGCTTTGGCATCTTGTGAATTGCCTTTAAAACAAGATACTTTTTTTTTCCTTTTTAAAATAAGTTAAAAAATTCTTACCTATATACATATATATATATATATATATATATATATATATACACACACACACACACATACATTTTCCTTTCAGCTAAAGATCTAAAGGGCCACTAACTATTCAGCCAGATGGCCTCTTCATGTTGGAAAATCTAGATATTCTTTGGAAAGTTTGGTTGGAGTGTCATTTGTCCTTCGAGGGAGCACCATTGTGGAAAACACGGCAGTGCTAAGTGAGCGTGACTATAAATTCAGATCAATATGTGACGGTGATAGAAAATGCAGAGCATACCTAATCCAGCTAACTATGCCCCTGACAAATGCAGTGTGAGCACTGTGTCATTGGTGCCTTTCCTTTCTTTATTTGCATTATCCATCAGGACAGCCCATGAGGGAATGCCTGGGAACCGTGGAGCTCTCTGTAATAAGCCCCAGCACTAATGAGGCATAACAAATTTAGCAAGTATCATGTATAATCTTGATCTTTCATTGACACTATTACCCATATAGATTACGCGTTGCCATTTGTTATCCGCCTAATGCAGATGAAACGGGAGGGTGGAGCTGAGTTACTCCTTCCGTAGTTAAAACAATTTTTAACGAATTGTCATCCTGCGAGACAAAAACTCAATAGTTCTGGCCTCTGTTTTTGCTGCTGCTGCCTCTCAGCAGGGCTGGCTGGCTGTTTTTGCAGAAGGTCAGCCAGATTTTGTCTTTCTCACAGTTTCGGTTTCCTCCTGGGAGTGAGGGTCTAATATATTTCTGTAACACACCGACTGAACCCAAGATAAACAAGTGCCCAGAGAAACATGGCCTTAGTATATGCCTCTCTTTAGCTCAACAATGTAGAAATCAGATGTCTGCAGTGATCCTTGTCTGTAGGAATTGTTGAGCCAGAGCCAAAAGGAGGAAGTTGTGATGAGGCCATGTGTCAAAGATGAGACTTTGGAGTTAAAACTAATAATAATAATTTATAAAGAATCTCTGAATATTATGATTTCACAGAACTTTAAAAAAAAAACCTTGATTCATTGTCCCTCAAATGACCCCCTGGGATGAACCAAAAGTTAGCTCCATTTTACAGATGAATGCGTTTTCTAAACAGAGAAGTCTTTGTAGGAAAAGAAGGGAAATTTTGTACACTGTGATGTTTAGCTCTGAAACTTTATGTGAAAGGGGAAATAATCATAAGTATCTCTTCCAATGAATTACGCTTGAAAACATTTTAAGGCAGTAGTCCCCAGCCTTTTTGGCACGAGGGACTGGTTTCGTGGAAGACAATTTTTCCACAGATGGTGGTGGGGGGTTGCTTTTTGGATGAATCAAGTGCATTACATTTATTGTATAATTTATTTCCATTATTTCTATTATTATTACATCAGCTCCACCTCATATCATGGGCATTAGATCCCAGAGGTTGAGGACTCCTACTTTAAGGGGTCATGAAAAGGTACAAGTTCCCTTCTTTTTCTTTCTTTTTAAAATTCTTATTAAAGTCTCTGGAATGAATTTTACATTTCTCTCCACTAAGTTCTCAGCAAAAAGAAATCTGCACTGGCTAATGTGTTTTATCTGTATTCACACTCAGGACACAATTATAGCCTATATCTTCAGTCCTTCCAAATTCTAAACTTTTAAAATCAAAAAAGGAAAATAGATATTTTAGTTCATCACAAATGAGTCTTACCTGATAATATTAAATTAAGGAAACTAAAAGGGGTTAAACTAGGAAAGATACCAAAGGGAAGAAATGGAGAGTAGCAGTCACATTACAATTATATAGTCACATTATAATTAAATACTTATGAAGTTTCCCTTAATGGGCAGTGGCCATATGCCCAGAAGCCTTGTTACCTTCCACCTATCAAGTACTGAACTGGTCCAATGAAATTTATTATTCAAGAGTCCCAGGTGTTTAGGGTTGGGTAGGAGGAAGAAAAGACAGGGCAGAAGTTTGTAGACATACTGTCACCTACTTCCCAGTTTTACCTGGTACCAGTTGATGCTTTTGAACCATGGTGCTGGATAAGACTCTTTAGAGTCCCTTGGACAGCAAGGAGATCAAACCAGCCAATCCTAAAGGAAATCAACCCTCAATATTCACTCGAAGGACTGGTGCTGAAGCTCCAATACTTTGGCCGCCTGATGTGAAGAGCCATTTCACTGGAAAAGACTCTGATGCAGAAAGATTTAGGGCAGGAGGAGGAGAAAGGGGCAACAGAGGATAAGATGGTTGGACGGCATCACTGACTCAATGAACATGAGTTTGAGCAAACTCAGGGAGACAGTGAAAGACAGGGAAGCCTGGCGTGCTGCAGTTCATGGGGTCTCAGGGAGTCGAATACAACTTGGTGACTCAACAACAAAAAGTTCTAGGTTCACAGGATAAAATTTTCACTTTCATTGTGTTTCTGGGTATGCATAATGTCTGTATATTTCTTTCCTTCTTAGTACACTCGATGCTACTTTATCACTTATGTCTTACTTATAGCCTCTATATTTATTTACACTTATAAAAATTTGTGTGCAGTGGCACTTGGAATTGCAAGCCTGATGTTATTCTGGCCTAATGGTAGAGAGAAATAGCAAAGTATGTTGAAAAATAGTATTCATTAATGGTCTTTATTTTGAGATTAAGTTAATTTTAACTTGCTATGATACTGTAATGCAAATTTTCAATGATTTTAATGATCTTTAAGATAAGGCAATTTGTCAAGGACAGCTTCATATAGTATATAAAGTCAACTGGAGTGTGATGCTGAAAGGTGCTCTCAAGTTTCAGCGTTAGATGTTTAGGATAGTTTGAGTGTAAGCTTAAACTTGTTCTTAAATGGTATCAAGTTTAGTTTTAGTACAAAACATAAATAAAGGAAGAAAACTTCAATACTGTCTTTAGTGTTTTGAAATAAGTTGGCTGGCTGGAATTACTTCTTTATTAAGCTGTGTTTAATATACAATATTATATTAGTTTCAGGTGTACAATGTTATGATTTGATATTTTTATACATTATGAAATAATCGCCACAATAACTCCATACAGTCTGTCACTGTACAAAGTTATTTTAGTATTACTGACTTATATTCCTTATGTGTACATTACAGCTCCATGACTTATTTAATAGGTGGGATATTTGTGCCCCTTAATCTCCATTATGTATTTTATCCACTCCCCTGCCCTCCCTCCCCTTTGGCAGCCACCAGTTTGTTTTCTGTAACTGTGACTCTGTTTCTGTTTTATGTTGTTTGCTTGCTTTGTTTCTTAGATTTCACGTATGGGTGAAATGATATGGTATCTGTCTTTTAATATATTGAATAAAGGGTTGATATCCAAAATACATAAAGAAGCCAGATAACTCAAAATTTTTTAAAAATAAAATAGTCAGAGGACCTGAATAGACACTTTTCCAGAGAAGACACACAGATGGCCAACAGGCACATGAAAACGTGCTCAACATCACTAATTATCAGAGAAATGAAAACCAAGACTACAGTGATAAACTTGCACCTTTTATGACTGAGTAATATTCCATTGTATATATGTACCACATTTTCTTCATCCATTTTATATATATATATATATATATATGTATATTGTATTACTTAGTCATAATAAATAATGAAATTTTGCCATTTGAGACAACACAGATAGACCCTGAGGGCTTCCCTTGTAGCTCAGCTGGTAAAGAATCTGCCTGCAATGCAGGGGACCCTGGTTTGACTCCTGGGTCAGGAAGATCCCCTGGATAAGGGATAGGCTCCATAATCTTTGGTTTCCCTGGTAGCTCAGAAAGTAAAGAATTTGCCTGAAATGCAGGAGACCTGGGTTCGATCCCTGGGTTGGGAAGATTCCCTGGAGGAGGGCATGGCAACCCACTCCAGTATTCTTGCCTGTAGAATCCCATGTATAGAGGAACCTGGCAGGTTACAGTCCATGGGGTCGCAAACAGTCAGACACAACTGAAGAGACTAAGCATGGCACAGCACAGATGCACCTCGAACATATCATACTAAGAGTAATAAGTCAGAGAAAGACAAATAATGTACAAATGGAATTACTTTTGCGGAAACAAAGATTCAAGTGGTATGTAATTGCAGCTGCCTCCCAAGAAATAGCACCCACAGGTGCAAGACTCAGTATCCTTCACTCAATAAACTGGAAGTAAATGTTGATGCCTACTATATGCAAAGGTCTGGAAGCGGGTATAGTGAATTCAGAGAGTAAGATGAATTGTATTAGCGTCTAATGACAGAGGCTGGCATGGGTAGTTATTTTAAAAGTAAGTTTGAGAAAATAATGTGAGTGTTAGCTAAAAAAACAAAACAAAACAACTCACACTCTGTTTTTCTTTTTCCTGGACTGCAGTATTTTATGTGACCGTGGTAGTTTGTTAAGAAGCACTTCTGCACATGTGTATATTTCTAGGGACAAAGCAGACTAACTTAAAAGAGTAAACAAACATAAGCACAAATTTCGAAAGTCTCAAGCATTTAAGGCTAACCTTTGTTTAAGGTTTATCATCTAATTCCTATTTGCTTTTATGTGTCTATTAAGTGCTGTTCCATTGAATATTTTATCACTGAGACATGTTGGATAGAATAATTTGCCTGCTAGCTAAGAATAGACAAATTGGAAGATCTAATTGTTTGCTTTTGTATTAACAAAACATTTTTGCCTTTTGACTGAGAAATATGCTTACTCCACTAATTTGATCATGATATAAGCTTTTAGTTTCAATATTTTTATATTTATGTATACTTATTTAGGATTTAAGAAAGGAAATTAACCAAAACTCAGCTAAAGTTGTTTCGATAAGCAAAAATTCTTTTAGAATTTAATACATCAAATGTTTATCAAAATTCTATTGTCTTAATTAGAATCAATAACTTTCCACATTTTTATGAATGAATGTAACTTTTTATGGAACAAAAAGCCATAGGAATTGAAATATAGCAGCCTGCTCTAATTGGAGTTACTAATTCTTTCTAAATGGAAGTATTATTTTTTTAAAAAATGGTCTACCTTCTGAAAAAAAAATAATCTCTTAAAGATGTATGGCTAATGTATTCTTATTTGGAACAAATTAAACAGAAGTAACACTAAAAATTATTTCAGTCAATCAAATCAGTTGCTCAGTCATTTCTGACTTTTTGCGATCCCATAGACTGCAGCACTCCAGGCCTTCCTGTCCATCACCAACTCCCGGAGTCTACTCAAACTCATCTCCATTGAGTTGGTGATGCCATCCAATCATCTCATCCTCTGTCATCCCCTTCTCCTCTCTCCTTCAGTCTTTTCCAGTGTCAGGGTCTTTTCAAATGAGTCAGTTCTTCACATCAGGTGGCCCGAGTATTGGAGTTTCAGCATCAGTCCTTCCAATGAATATTCAGAACTGGTTTCCTTTAGAATGGACTAGTTAGATTTCCTTGCTGTTCAAGAGACTCTCAAGAGTCTTCTCCAACACCATGGTTCAAAAGCATCAATTCTTCGGCACTCAGCTTTCTTTATAGTCCAACTCTAACATCTATACATGACTACTGGAAAAACCATAGATTTGACTGGATGGATCCTTGTTGGCAAAGTAATGACTCTGCTTTTCAATAAGCTGTCTAGGTTGGTCATAACTTTTCTTCCAAGGAGTAAGCATTTATAATTTCATGGCTGCAGTCACCATCTGCAGTGATTCTGGAGCCCCCAAAATAAAATCTCTCACTGTTTCCATTGTTTCCCCATCTATTTGCCAGAAAGTGATAGGACCAGATCTTAGTGTTTTGAATGTTGAGTTTTAAGCCAACTTTTTCACTCTCCTTTTTCACTTTCATTAAGAGACTCTTTAGTTCTTCTTCACTTTCTGCCATAAGGGTGGTGTCATCTGCATATCTGAGGTTATTCATATTTCTCCCGGAAGTTTTGATTCCAGCTTGTGCTTCATCAAGTCCAGCATTTTGCATGATGTACTCTGCATATAAGTTAAATAAGCAGGGTGATAATATACAGCCTTGATGTACTCCTTTCCTTATTTGGAACCAGTCTGTTGTTCCATGTCCAGTTCTAACTGTTGCTTCCTGACCTGCATACAGATTTCTCAGGAGGCAGGTCAGGTGGTCTGGTATTCCCATCTCTTGAAGAATTTTCCAGTTTGTGGTGATCCACACAGTCAAAGGCTTTGGCATAGTCAATAAAGCAGAAATAGATGTTTTTCTGGAACTCTCTTGCTTTTTCCATGATCCAGCGGATGTTGGCAATTTGATCTCTGGTTCCTCTGCCTTTTCTAAAACCAGCTTGAACATCTGGAAGTTCACGGTTCACGTGTTGCTGAAGCCTGGCTTGGAGAATTTTGAGCATTACTTTACTAGCGTGTGAGATGAGTGCAATTGTGTGGTAATTTGAGCATTCTTTGGCATTGCCTTTCTTTGGGATTGGAATGAAAACTGACCTTTTCCATTCCTGTGGCCATTGCTGAGTTTTCCAAATTTGCTGGCATATTGAGTGCAGCACTTTCACTGCATCATCTTCTAGGATTTGAAATAGCCTAACTGGAATTCCATTACCTCCACTAGCTTTGTTCGTAGTGATGCTTCCTAAGGCCCACTGACTTCTCATTCCAGGATGTCTGCCTCTAGGTGAGTGATCACACCATCATGATTATCTGGGTCATGAATATCTTTTTTGTATAGTTCTAATGTGTAACAGGCAATTCTCAGGTTTTAAAGATGGAAAAGCATCTCACTTGACATCAGAAATATTGGAATCGAGGAGATTCTCTAAGTAATTCTGTGATTTGAAATGGCCCTATAGCTGGCCTAATAGTCTGTTAGATTCAGTATTGGTTAGAAATTACTTCAGACAATTCTAAATGCATTGCAAAAATCTGTCTCCCTTGTAGTCATTCTTTACAGTTAGTTTTGTGCCTTCAGAAAGCAGTTTAAACTTTTCAGGATTTTCTCATGAAATTCTGATTCAAAACCCACACAGATCCCTATAGGAAAATGTAAAGTGATCCATAATACCTCAGTAGAACAAGCAAGTTAAGAAATGATCTTAAAAATATATCAATTAAATAAATGTACTTGAAAATGCAGAGCGTAAAGAACACAGTTATAAGACTCTTAAGTAATATGCTTTACCTGTCTGTTCCTGTTTCCTCATCTACAAAATGGAAATAACAGTGGTACTTACCTCATTAAGTTATTGTTCACAATAGAGTTTATGCATGTAAAGTCTACAACAATTGTCTTTATCTACAAATTGGACATATCTCCAATGCAGATATGATGAAAAGTGTGTATATTTCTAATTGATCTTAACTGCTTATTCATAGTAGGGTCCATAATGTCTTTCCAGGATAATTTAGAAAAACTAAGATAACTCTCTGGAGCTGCCAAATTCCCACCATAGTGGTCCCATTAACTGAGTGTGAGGGATTTATGCCTTCAGTACTCTATTTCTCATTGTCTGAGAAGAGCAATGACTTCTGATTACTCTGCTCTTGCCTGAACCCTGTGTGAGATGGGAAACATTTGTTGTTGTTTAGTCACTAAGTCATGTCTAACTCTTTTGTGACCCTATAGACTATAGGGTCTATAGTCTTTGCAACTTATGGACTGTAGCCTGCCAGCCTCTGTCCATGAGATTTCCCCTGCAAGAATACTGGAATGGGTTGCCATTTTCTACTCCAAGGAATCTTCCTGACCCAGGGATCGAACCCGTGTCTCCTGCATTGGCAGGTGTGTTCTTTACCACTGAGCCACCTGGGAAGCATTAACAGGTTGAAAAATTGGCTCTTTAGAACAACACCCCCCATCCTTCAATTTTCTGCTGTTTCCAACATAAATATCTGTGTGCATATATATATATGTAGCGGGGGAGGGGGGTGGGGGGAACGGCTTCCCTGGTGGCTCAGCTATACAGAATCCACCTTCAGTGCCATAACAGCAGGAGATGCGGGTTCGATTTCTGGGTCGGGAGGATCCTCTGGAGGAGGGCGTGGCAATGCTCTCCAGTATTCTTGCCTGGAGAATTCCATGGACAGAGGGCCTGGCGGGCTACAGTCCATAAGTTGCAAAGAGTCGAACACGATTGAAGCTACTCAGCACGCATGCACCCATATGTGTGTGTGTGATTTGCTGTCAGTCATTACAGGACTTCTGAACCTCTCCATGTGAAGTTTGTGATGTCCTTGTCTTCAGCTCATGCACATTAACTAGGCACAAGAGACTCCAGATTGTAATTATGCAATGGTTTCTTCATGTTCCATTAACACCAAGCAGTACATGTTTATATTTAAACAATACATAATTAAAATAAACACCAAGCACCATTACAAGTCAAAAGAATACAAAAAGTCAAGTACATCTGGAGGTCGAGAGTTTCCATGGATCATTTTATCCCTTTACTGGGACCAATTCAATTTAGTATAAACACCTTTGAAAACGTAACTTCTTTATTGTATTTTAACCAGCAGCAAAGGTCAAAATTCCTGCCAGGGTGGGAGTGGGATGGAGAATGATATTAAAGCAAACAGGGACTTCCCTGGCTGTCCAGTGGTTATGACTCCTCACAATTACTGTAGAGGGTGCGGGTTCTTTCACTGGTCAGGGAACTAAGATCCCATAAGCCACACAGCATGGCCAAAAAAAAAAAGGAAAAAATAAAATAAAAATAAAATAGCATGGAAGCATATACACTACAGTATGTAAAATGGATAGCCAATGGAAATTTGCTACATGACTCAGGGTTCTCACACTGGGTTTCTGCAACAACCTAGAGGAGAGAGAAAGGGTGGGTGGTGGGAGGGAGGTTCAAGGGAGAGGGGACATATGTACAGTTCAGTTCAGTCGCTCAGTCGTGTCCGACTCTTTGTGACCCCATGAATTGCAGCACGCCAGGCCTCCCTGTCCATCACCAACTCCCAGAGTTCACTCAGACTCACGTCCATTGAGTCAGTGATGCCATCCAGCCATCTCATCCTCTGTCGTCCCCTTCTCCTCCTGCCCCCAATCCATCCCAGCATCAGGGTCTTTTCCAATGAGTCAACTCTTTGCATGAGGTGGCCAAAGTACTGGAGTTTCAGCTTTAGCATCATTCCTTCCAAAGAAATCCCAGGGCTGATCTCCTTCAGAATGGACTTGTTGGATCCCCTTGCACACCTATGGCTAATTCATGTTGATGTATGGCAGAAGTCAAACCAATATTGTAAAGCAATTATCCTTCAATTGAAAATAAATTTTAAAAATCTAAAAAAAATTTTTTTTAAGTTTCCACCATATTGTTTAAAAAATAAACAAAAGTACTTCTGGAAAATACCATGGACATATTTGATTTAAATCCTCATGATATGTGTGTGGTTGTTGAAAAGACTCCATTTTATAAAGTCATTGTTGTATCAGGTTTTGAATGGAAAGATATTATTCATGAAAATATATTCATAGCAAAGAAACAGCTGTGTGTCCTCAGTGTAAGAATCACTCTGAGGTCTCATATGCCTCAATGCAGCTCTGTCTGGGTCTGGCCAGTCTCTCATTCTCTCCCTGGCTGCAGCCACTCATGAGCAAACACTTCTGCAGGGCCATTAGACTCACCTGGGTGTTTTTGCTCCATAGTGACTCTGACTCAGCCAGACCTTCTAGATTCCTGGCCTTGGTTCATTTGACCTTGAGAACCTACTTGCTGAAATTCCTTTCTTGAGTAACTCTCTGGCTTCTAGACCCTCAACTTGCCCCAACTCTCCCCCCGTGGCAAAGTCCCTGACATCCAGTCAGGTTTCCAGGCCTTGACCTCTGTTTAATTAACAGCCTGTATGGCTCTGCCTTAAACTCCTTCTTGACTCCATCAGATTTCTCCAAAGATGTTTAAATCTAGTGTTCAAGTTGGAAAGTGTATAGTCACTCAGTTGTCTGACTCTGTGACACCATGGACTGTAGCCTGCCAGGCTCCTCTGTCCATGGTATTTCCCAGGCAATAATACTGGAGTGGGTTGTCATTCCCTTCTCCAGGGGATCTTCCTGATCCAGGGATCAAACCCTGGTGTCCTGCATTGCAGGTGGATTCTTTACCAGTGAGCCATCTGGAAAGCCCAAATTGGAAAGAACAGGTCAAAACACATTGATGCAAGTGATTGGTGTCAGTGGATGACCAGCTGGTCAGGGACCAGGCACCTTCCAGGATGTCTTTGCCTGAGGTTCCAGGGGGGCCAGAAAACATGTGTCACTTATCATGTGAAGTCACACATCTATGCTCATTTATATCTATTGTTGTTTAGTCACTAAGTCATGTCATGTCTGACTCTTGTGACCCCATGGACTATAGTCTGCTAGGCTCCTCTGTCCATGTGATTTCCCAGGCAAGAACACTGGACTGGATTGCCATTTCCTTCCATAGAGAATCTTCATGACCCAGGGATTGAACCCACATCTCCTGTATTGGCAGGCGGTTCTTTACCACTGAGCCACCAGGGAAACTCCATTTATATCTGTAGTTCTGCCTTTTTCTCATTCTTTGTTGCTTTTCTTTCTCTGTTTTGTTTTTTTTTTTTTTTTCTCATTTTGGTTAATTACTTGTTTATCTCTCCTATCAGTCTTTTCAAATAACCTGTTTTAGTTTTCACTTTGCTGTTTTTTTCTAAATGATTAATTTTGTTATTGATTAATTTTATTTTCCTATACCTCTTCATTATTTAGCAACAAAGAACACAGACTTTGCAGCCAGACTGCTCAGGTCATAACCCTGGCTCAACTGAATAATAGGTTGTAAACCTTGGATGAATTATTTGGTCCCTCATAATTCTGTTGCATCACCTAAAAAATTGGAACAATGACAAAATTACCTCACTCATTTTGTGTTTACACTCATCACTCCTTTAGAGTGAAGGTAATTACTAGGCCCACCATCTGAATCCGTTATTTGATGTTATCATAAAAGCATATATATTACTTTATCACAGATCTGTTTTATAGATATGTCAATAATCATAATTCAACATCATTGTTATTTATATGACTTTATAATGTATGCATGTATAACAGTTATTTCGAGAGAGGCTTCAGCAGTCTGTCTGAGAGTTCAATGATAAACCAAGGTTAGAAGTACTGCCTTCCAGAATGGCAGAGAAGGAGGTTGGGAGGAACGCAGACCCTTGAATTAGCCCATAGTGCCCCTCAGTCACACTCTCTTCTCTGCAGTGTTACATGAGACAAATGTTTACCCCTTTTGGGACCACTGTATTTTGGAGTATAGCATTAAAGCCTGTGTTGGAACTAACACTCTGAATCTAAAAGTTTACCAGCATGCAAATATCTTATTTTCCCTGAGAATGAATGCTGTTTGGACTGAATGTATTATTCTCAAGTTACATTCCTTCTTCCCCACCAGTGAGTTTGCAGACATTATTCTACCACCTTCTAACATGCAGTATTTCAGATGAGAAGTACAATGCCAGTCTAATACTTCTTCTCTTTTGCAAGATGTCTTTAGTTTGTCTAGAAGTTTGTTAATGATTTTCCTTTAGTGTCGGAATTCTAAAAATTTTACAGTTGAATGCAGTTTCTTAACAATCCCTTCTGAAAAACAAAGAGCTTTTCTGCAAATATATGTTTTATCTGCTTTAAATTTCTTTTATCATTTTTAATCATCATTCTGTTTCTTTCCTTTTTAGAGTTTAACCATTTTCATATTAGATTTCCTGAATCTATTTACCTTAGTTTTTTTCTCTAATGATTTTTAACTCTTTCTACATTTACTCTGTAGTTGAGACAGATTTTGCATCTTTTAAAGTCTCAAAACTGACCATTGTCTATTTCAATTTACAAACCTCCTAAGCTTAAATAATCATATTATCTTTTTCTTTGGGAACTCCTCTTTTTTTTTCTGTGCTTAATATATTGAAGTAAAAGATGAAAAACATGCATGATAGGTGACACATTTCAGCAGAAAGATACAAACTGTATAAAATCGACAAAAATGATAGAAACGAAAACATGGTATTAGAGATGAAATATTTCCTCTATAAGTAGGACAGAAGACTGGACACAAAGAGAAAAAAGCAGTGAACTGAAATTTAGATTAAATGATATTATGTAAATTGAAATAAAGTGAGGAAAAATTTTGAAAAGGAAAATAAACTGGGGCATCCAAGATCTGTGAAAAAGTATAAAGTAGTTTAATAGGCATCTAATTGGAGTACTGATATAGAAGAGTCAATGATGCATAAAAAACAGGTGAAGAGATAATGGCCCAAATTTCCCAAATTAATGAAAGACAATGAATCACAGATCCAAGAATCCTGGAGAACTGAAAGAAGGAAAAATGCAAGGGAAAATACACACATACATATTCCAATCAAAATGATGCACCCAACACGGGAGCCCCGTAATATGTAAGACAAATGTTAACAAGTATGAAAGGAGAAATTAACAATAACACAATAATAGTGGGAGACTTTAATACCCCACTCACACCTATGGATAGATCAACTAAACAGAAAATTAACAAGGAAACACAAACTTTAAACGATACAATAGACCAGTTAGACCTAATTGATATCTATAGGACATTTCATCCCAAAACAATGAATTTCACCTTTTTCTCAAGTGCACATGGAACCTTCTCCAGGATAGATCACATCCTGGGCCATAAATCTAGCCTTGGTAAATTCAAAAAAATAGAAATCATTCCAAGCATCTTTTCTGACCACAATGCAGTAAGATTAGATCTCAATTACAGGAGAAAAACTATTAAAAATTCCAACATATGGAGGCTGAACAACACGCTGCTGAATAACCAACAAATCACAGAAGAAATCAAAAAAGAAATCAAAATTTGCATAGAAACGAATGAAAATGAAAACACAACAACCCAAAACCTGTGGGACACGGTAAAAGCAGTCCTAAGGGGAAAGTTCATAGCAATACAGGCATACCTAAAGAAACAAGAAAAAAGTCAAATAAATAACCTAACTCTACACCTAAAGCAACTAGAAAAGGAAGAAATGAAGAACCCCAGGGTTAGTAGAAGGAAAGAAATCTTAAAAATTAGAGCAGAAATAAATGCAAAAGAAACAAAAGAGACCATAGCAAAAATCAACAAAGCCAAAAGCTGGTTCTTTGAAAGGATAAATACAATTGACAAACCATTAGCCAGACTCATCAAGAAACAAAGGGAGAAAAATCAAATCAATAAAATTAGAAATGAAAATGGAGAGATCACAACAGACAACACAGAAATACAAAGGATCATAAGAGACTACTATCAATAATTATATGCCAATAAAATGGACAACGTGGAAGAAGTGGACAAATTCTTAGAAAAGTACAACTTTCCAAAACTCGACCAGGAAGAAATAGAAAATCTTAACAGACCCATCACAAGCACGGAAATTGAAACTGTAATCAAAAATCTTCCAGCAAACAAAAGCCCAGGTCCTCACGGCTTCACAGCTGAATTCTACCAAAAATTTAGAGAAGAGCTAACACCTATCCTGCTCAACTTTTCCAGAAAATTGCAGAGGAAGGTAAACTTCCAAACTCATTCTATCAGGCCACCATCACCCTAATACCAAAACCTGACAAAGATCCCACAAAAAAAGAAAACTATAGGCCAATATCACTGATGAACATAGATGCAAAAATCCTTAACAAAATTCTAGCAATCAGAATCCAACAACACATTAAAAAGATCATACACCATGACCAAGTGGGCTTTATCCCAGGGATGCAAGGATTCTTCAATATCCGCAAATCAATCAATGTAATACACCACATTAACAAATTGAAAAATAAAAACCATATGATTATCTCAATAGATGCAGAGAAAGCCTTTGACAAAATTCAACATCCATTTATGATAAGAACTCTCCAGAAAGCAGGAATAGAAGGGACATACCTCAATATAATAAAAGCTATATATGACAAACCCACAGCAAACATTATCTGCCGGGGACCAGCCCCAGCTGATCCAGGGTATTCGAAGGAGAGACGGCGTAGGCGAAGATCAGGAAACAATTGCTTAATTAAATGTTAATTAAGGATATAAAGAGTAATAGAATGAGGATAGCTCAGTAAAATTCAGTGAAGAAAAGAGGCTGAAATAAGGATAGCTCAGTGAGGAAATTCAGTGGAGAAAAGAGGCTGAATAATTCAGCCAGAAGGTAAGAGAAAGAACGACATGGGGAGATCAAGTTTCGTGAACAAGGCCCGCACTTTATTTTCCAAAGTAGTTTTTATACCTTAAGTTATGCATAGAGGATAATGGGGGAAGGGGTAGAGTCTTGAAGCAAGCCAGGCTTTCTTCCTGCAAGCTCATCATATGCAAAAGCTTAGGTGATTTGCATCATCTTCTGGCCCGGAGGCCTGTTAACATTTTAAGACCTTTTTTTCAGAAAACTTATTTTTTTCTCTAAAGGTGATTGGTCAGGAGCCACCCTCCAAAAGCATTAGATAAAGTTGCATTCCTACAGAGCAAAGGTGTGGTGGGCTATAACAAGAAAAAGAATTAACTCAAGGGTCCCAGTTACAAACATTAAAGCTACTACTTACACCAATTATATTAATCAATACACTGCCAGGGACACAGCAGGTAAGGGATATGGAAACTTAGCAGCAAACTTTGGCCCAACAAGTGAAAATCCCTTCACCAATACAACTTCTAATCAATCTTTTAACTACTCAAAAGAATCTGTGTTTAGACAGTTTAGAACATCTCCTGCCTCTCACAGTTGGGAGGCTCTGAACAATCACATGTGGCCGGAAAAACCTATTCAGGCAGGCTAGAGGATTTCCAAAGGAGTTTGTAGGTTAAACACTGTCACACCCAGGAATTATTAACTGGAGCTGTAAGCTAACTCTTTTCTCAGAGAGGTAGTGGGGGACAGCCCCCCGTAAAGTCAGAGGTGTAGGTGAAAGCACAAAGCAGAAAGTAGGCAGACTCTGGTTTTGGGGGTATATGCTCGAGAATTTCCAGGGGGACTCCTGAGGCTCGATCCCGCCTTTGCGTGTGCCGAGCCTCCTTCCTCATGACCTTTGTCATGGGCGGAGTTCCTCACTGGCTCCCAGCAGTGATAGAATTCCAGTTGACCTATTCCAGATCCTGAAAGATGATGCTGTGGAAAGTGCTGCACTCAATATGCAGTATGCACTCAATATGCAATATGCTGGCTCCCGGCAATTATCCTCAATGGTGAAAAATTGAAAGCATTTCCTCTAAAGTCAGGAACAAGACAAGGGTGCCCACTTTCACCATTACTATTCAACATAGTTTTGGAAGTTTTGGCCACAGCAATCAGAGCAGAAAAAGAAATAAAAGGAATACAAAGTGGAAAAGAAGAAGTAAAACTCTCACTATTTGCAGATGACATGATCCTCTACATAGAAAACCCTAAAGACGGTACCAGAAAATTACTAGAACTAATCAATGATTATAGTAAAGTTGCAGGATATAAAATCAACACACAGAAATCCCTTGCATTCCTATACACTAATAATGAGAAAACAGAAAGAGAAATTAAGGAAACAATTCCATTCACCATTGCAATCGAAAGAATAAAATACTTAGGAATATATCTACCTAAAGAAACTAAAGACCTATATATAGAAAACTATAAAACACTGGTGAAAGAAATCAAAGAGGACACTAATAGATGGAGAAATATACCATGTTCATGGATTGGAAGAATCAATATAGTGAAAATGTGTATACTACCCAAAGCAATTTATAGATTCAATGCAATCCCTATCAAGCTACCAACGGTATTCTTCACAGAGCTAGAACAAATAATTTCACAATTTGTATGGAAATACAAAAAACCTCGAATAGCCAAAGCGATCTTGAGAAAGAAGAATGGAACTGGAAGAATCAACCTACCTGACTTCAGGCTCTACTACAAAGCCACAGTTATCAAGACAGTATGGTACTGGCACAAAGACAGAAATATAGATCAATGGAACAAAATAGAAAGCCCAGAGATAAATCCATGCACATATGGACACCTTATCTTTGACAAAGGAGGCAAGAATATACAATGGATTAAAGACAATCTCTTTAACAAGTGGTGCTGGGAAATCTGGTCAAACACTTGTAAAAGAATGAAACTAGAACACTTTCTAACACCATACACAAAAATAAACTCAAAATGGATTAAAGATCTAAACGTAAGACCAGAAACTATAAAACTCCTAGAGGAGAACATAGGCAAAACACTCTCTGACATACATCACAGCAGGATCCTCTATGACCCACCTCGCAGAATATTGGAAATAAAAGCAAAAATATACAAATGGGACCTAATTAAACTTAAAAGCTTCTGCACAACAAAGGAAACTATTAGCAAGGTGAAAAGGCAGCCTTCAGAATGGGAGAGAATAATAGCAAATGAAGCAACTGACAAACAACTAATCTCAAAAATATACAAGCAACTCCTACAGCTCAACTCCAGAAAAATAAATGACCCAATCAAAAAATGGGCCAAAGAACTAAATAGACAGTTCTCCAAAGAAGACATACAGATGGCTAACAAACACATGAAAAGATGCTCAACATCACTCATTATCAGAGAAATGCAAATCAAAACCACTATGAGGTACCATTTCACGCCAGTCAGAATGGCTGCGATCCAAAAGTCTACAAGCAATAAATGCTGGAGAGGGTGTGGAGAAAAGGGAACCCTCTTACACTGTTGGTGGGAATGCAAACTAGTACAGCCACTATGGAGAACAGTGTGGAGATTCCTTAAAAGACTGGAAATAGAACTGTCTTATGATCCAGCAATCCCACTGCCGGGCATACACACTGAGGAAACCAGAAGGGAAAGAGACACGTGTACCCCAATGTTCATCGCAGCACTGTTTATAATAGCCAGGACATGGAAGCAACCTAGATGTCCATCAGCAGATGAATGGATAAGAAAGCTGTGGTACATATACACAATGGAGTATTACTCAGCCGTTAAAAAAGAATACATTTGAATCAGTTCTAATGAGGTGGATGAAACTGGAGCCTATTATACAGAGTGAAGTAAGCCAGAAAGAAAAACACCAATGCAGTATACTAATGCATATATATGGAATTTAGAAAGATGGTAACAATAACCCAGTGTACGAGACAACAGAAGAGACACTGATGTATAGAACAGTCTTATGGACTCTGTGGGAGAGGGAGAGGGTGGGAAGATTTGGGAGAATGGCATTGAAACATGTATATGTATGAAACGAGTTGCCAGTCCAGGTTTGATGCACGATACTGGACGCTTGGGGCTGGTGCACTGGGATGACCCAGAGGGATGGTATGGGGAGGGAGGAGGGTTCAGGATGGGGAACATATGTATACCTGTGACGGATTCATTTCAATATTTGGCAAAACTAATACAATATTGTAAAGTTTAAAAATAAAATAAAATTAAAAAAAATTTAAAGACAAGGAAACTCTTAAAGACAACAAATGAAAAGAAGTGTTACTTTGAGGGAAACAATCATAAATTGCAATTGAATTTACTTGGAAAGACATCAAAGTGAGAAGACAGTTGAATGAGTGCTCTAAATGGCTGGAACACACACACACACACACTATAAACTAAAATAAAAAATGGTATGTCACCTAGAATTCTATTCTTTAAAATATTCTTCAGTAAAGAAAAAAAATACATTTCAAACAGATCAAAGCTGGCAGAATTTACCTCCAGCAAACCTACACTAAAACAAATTAAGAAGATTTATATCTGGAAATGACATAATATCCGTTAGGAACTTGATTCTAAAGAATGGAATGTACAAATTTAGAAGGAGTTGATAAGCCAGTAAATATAAAATATCTTTTGAGAGGCAAGATCAAGAGGGTAAATTAGGATGCTGAACTCAGGTATCTATATAAACACATCAAAAAATATTTCTACACGTGGAACAATTCTCACTGAAAACAAACTGGAGTCTGGCACAAAGACTCTTCTACAACCAAGGCTGTAAAGAAAGAGCCACAAGAATCTGGGTAGGAAAGGAAGAGAAGAGAGCAGGTGGTGACCCCTCCCCCTAGAGAAGGGGGACATAGAAGAGGAGTGGGATACCACAGGCTCAGACACTCTCCTTGGGGAGTAAGTGGTTCAGACCATATATTAGGCAATAGGGGTCCCACCCTGGCAAGAGGAGTTTGAAAACCTACCGGACTTACAGGAGGGCTATAACAAATCTAGACCCCACTTGTGAAGAGCATGCATAAGCTGAACTACTCGCAGGAGCAAGAAGAAGCAGACAGAACTGCCCAGGGCTCAGTCTGGTTTCGTGCAGCTGCTCCAGCACATGCCCTTACCCCCATCAGGTGCCAGTTCTGGCCCCTCCAGCTCTGGTGTAGCTCCCTGTGAAGATGAAGACTGCTGTTGTGGAGGAGAGAGCAGTTCAGGGGATGGAGCTGGCTTTGACCCTGCCCTGTATCTGAAGGAGGTGAGGGTGGCCATTGCTGGCACTGGTGAAGCTGGTGGATAGAAAACTGTGTTGAGCTCTGATGGGTATGCTGGGACTGTCCCAGAGTGGTCTCTGACTCACACTGGGTGTGCGTTCCAGCTCCACGTGCTTCAGTACTACACCCCTATTGGGCAAATGTGGCTTTTCTGGGAGAGAGGAGACCACATACTTAGAAGGAACCAAACCAGCTCAGAACTGACCTTGGGGCTTCTGCTCTAGAGCACTGGGATCCTAGCCTGCCTGCAACAGGGGGACGTTGGCCATTGAGCATTGGAGAAGCTCCAGCTCACACATGGCTCTATTTCTAACCCCTTCATTTCCAGCCCTACCTTCTCCCCACACTGCCAGGACATCCTGAGAGATGTGAGCCATGATCAATTCACATTCAGCTCTGCCACTGAAGCCACTGGGGACACGCAGACTGCACAGGAACATTCCAACATAAGAATATCTCTTCAAGATTGGGATAAGTAACGGTTTCACCTAATTTCATAGAGACAGAGAAAGTTAAACAAAATCCAAAGGAATTTGATTCAAACAAAAGAACAATAAAAAATCAGCTAATGAAATAGAGATAGAAATAAGAAAGATAAAAGCATATTAAACACAAAGTTATAAAGATTTAGAAGATAGTACCAATTAGAACAGAAGTCAAGGAAGTATAAAATAGAAGTAATAGAAAAATTCAGATAAACCAGATTTAAAAAAAAATCTCTAGCTATATGATCAGGAAAAGAAAGATAACAGAATTTAAAAATAGGGACATCACTATAGGATCTATAGACACTACAAGATAATGAGGAAACATTATGAATAATATTATGCCTTTAGGTTAAAGCTCAGTGGTAAAGAACCCACCTGCCAATGCAGAAGACATGGGTTCAATTATTGAGTCAAGAAGATGCCCTGGAGAAGGAAAAAGCAACCCACTCCAGTGTTCTTGTCTGGGAAATCCCATGGACAGAGGAGCCTGGTCGGCTACAGTCCCTGGGGTCACAAACGATCTGGACATGACTTAGCAGCTAAACAAGTTAGACAACTTAGGGTAGACCATTTGAAAGACACAAATATCAAAGCTCACTCAAGAAGAATTAGATCACCTAAACAGTTGTATACTTATTGAATTTTTAATTATAAATCCCACAAAAAATAACTACAGGTTCATATGGCTAAACTGGTAAATTCTACTTAAAGATTAAGAAATAAGTAAAACAAATTGTATACAAACTATTGCAAAAAGAGAGAAGCAAGGACCACTTTCCTGAAGATTTTATGATGCTGGGATTATCCTGATAAACTAACCAGGAATAAAGAATCACAAGAGAAGGAAACCATAGAACAATATCCTTTATTGACATAGACATAAAAGTCAGTGGCACAATTTTATATAATTGAATGCAGCAATATATTGGGTTGGCCAAAAAGTTTGTTTGGGTTTTTCAGCACATCTTATAGAAAAACAAGAATGAAATTTTTGACCAGTGCAATATATTAAAGGATAATATAATATGATCATGTTGGGTTTATTTCCAGAATGCAAGGTTGGTTCAACATCTGGAAATAATTCAATGTGATTCATTTATTAGCAAACTAAAAAACAGAAACAAAAACAAAAAAAAATACACAATTATTTCAATAGATGCAGAAAAAGCATTACACAAAATACAGCATCCGTTCATTTAGAAATTCTCAGCATACTAGAATAGAAGGGAACTTCCTTGATGTGATAAGGGGCATCTAAGGAAAACCAGCTATCATGATACTTAATTAGAGAGGATTGCACATTATCCCTTTATGGTTGAAAAAAGGAAAGCAAAATCATTTTCCATCTGGAGTGGAGGAAAATGAGAAAAAAATGCTATTTTTGAACCCAGTAAGTCCTGGCACGATTATGTTATATTTAACAGTTAATTTTTAAACTCAATTCTCTCATCTCTCATTCTCTAATAGGCAGTTAGAAGAAACTAGGAGGCACCTTCACCATTCTGCACGGAAATCCCTTTAACTAAATCATCCAGTTTATCAGAAAACTGCAAGCAAAAATGCTACAATTTCTGTAACTACATAAAAACCTTTCTTTTCCTTCGGTTTCCCATAACCTTATCCTCACTTTCCTTTAACTCTCCACCCACAGCCTCCTCAAAACCCTTCTAACAAGTGCCCACAGTCCAGTCCCAAAACCAATGCCACATGGTTCAGACTTTGTTACAGCAGCACCCCAGTTTCAAGTACAACCATCTTTTTAGTTATCTACTGCTCTGGAACAAAGTATCCCAAAGTCAGTGGTGTAAAATAGCAGTTTTTCACCAGTCTCACTATCCTCATCATTTCATGGTTTGGGGTTGACTAAACTCTGCCAGGTAGGTCTTACTAGGGTCACACATGTGACTGATATCAGATGATAGTTTAGCTGGAGTCATCTGAGACCTCCTCAGCCACACAATGGGTTGTTGATGATCGCTGTGAGGTGGGACCTCAGTGGGGACTGTTGATAAACTACATATGGCCTCTCCACGTCACCTGACATTCGCAGCATAGAGGATTGTTGCTAAGGACAAGAGATCTAAGAGGAAGTCAGAAAGAAGCTTCAGAAGTAACGCTATATTACTCCCTTCACATTCTACTGCTTAGAAGCAAGTCTCTAAAGCTACTCATATTCAAGGGGAGAAGAATAATGCTCCACCATTTGATAAAAGGGTCTTCCCTGGTGGTTCAAATAGTAAAGAATTTGTCGGCAATACAGGAGACCTGGGTTGAGTCCCTGGGTTGGGAAGATTCCCTGGAGAAGGAAATGGCACCCACTCCAGTATTCTTTCCTGAGAAATCCTATGGACAAAGGAGCCTGGTGGGTTACAGTCCATGGGGTCACAAAGAGTCAGACATGACTGAGCACGTACACACATACACACACACACACACACACACAGAGAGAAACTCTCCTATACTCCTTTTATCAAAGTGAAAGAAACGTTAGTCATTCAGTTGAGTCCAACTCTTTGTAACCCCCTGGACTATACCTCCGTCAATGGAATTCGTCAATGGAGTTCAATAGACTCAAGTATCTAACCCGCAACTCTTGCGTCTCCACCACTGGCAGGCAGATTCTTTACCTTTAGCTCCCCTGGGAAGTCCCATGGGAGACTTTGAAGACACTTTTTAAAATGATCACTCAGTAGCATCAATTATTTGGGTACAAACTGAAAAACAGTACTGAGACTATTAACACCAAGCACACACTCCTCCAAATTCCTAGGGCATTCCACTGCATCTACTGTGACAAACCTGGTATCCCCAAAGCACTAAGAATGGCATGACAGTGGAGAGGAGCTACAAGGACTTCCTCATGGCTCTCGTTCCTATCCCAGCTTCAGTATAAGCCTTCGAGTACTGTCAGTCTCCTTACAACTCTCCTCTTTCAACTCTCTGTGTGGACCTTCTTAACTACTTTTTCCTCTTTACACCTCCCCAGGCTCTCCGCACCAAAGCGCCCATCGTGCTGTAGTCCCTGTGATCCCTTTAGTCCTCGGATATAAGAAACAGAAACATACCCCACACCAAAGTTTTACATCATGTTTGCCTTCTTTCTGGTCAGTTTCTGATCCTAAGTATTTTATTTCCCAAGATCCAGGCTGAGCTTTGAGCCCTGACTGTAGGGATCATGTCCTTGTCTTCAGTTTCATTTCTTGCCAATTTTCCTGCCCGCCAGCCCCAATTGTTTTAAAGACAAAAGCTTCCACCTGAGCCCCAAACTTCATAGCTGGATGTTTGCTACAGCCAACACGCCCTTGTCCTACATTCTGCCCATCCGCCAGGGAGACATCGATGGCTCACCTCAGGACATCTTCTATGCCAGCCACCTGTCTGCCTGGAGCTCCAGCTTCTACCTGTTGGCAAAACCCCTAGACAGCAGGTACTGCCATCTCTTTGGTTTTCCCAGCTGCTAGGCCCTTCTCCAAAAGACTATTAATTCTCCAGGTTGTGTCCTCCTCCGCTATAACTAGTTCCTAGTCTGGAAACGTGTGTGTGCTCAGTTACTCAGTCATGTCTGACTCTTTGTAACCCCAAGGACTGTAGCCCACCAGGCTCCTCTGTCCATGGGATTCTCCAGGTATGAAAACTGGCACGGGTTGCCATTTCCTTCTCCAGAGGGTCTTGACCAAGGGATCGAAACTGCGTCGCATTTGCTGGCAGATTCTTTACCATCCAGCCACCTGGGAATTCTAATCCTGACTCATGCCAAAGAGCAACTGATTTTCTCTCTGGCTGCCACTGCCTTCTCTTCTCTCCTATATCCCCACCCAGGGAGATTTATGGAAACAATTAGAAATAAAAATTCATCATGCTAAGATCAGCCCCATTTTTCTACTTCAGTTTAAAATGAACATGGACTCAAATTCTCTCACCTTCTCTATTGCTTCATCTCTAGGAAAACTGCCTGCTCCAACCTTTCCTGATGGGTTCCTAGGCTTTTTCCCCTTTGGCTTTCTCTTGGCTTCCAAGACTGCAAACGCCATGCCTATGGCCTGCTGCCCTGGATTTCACATTCCTGGCACCTTCACAATTCAGCAGTCATCTGGCTCTCAACACTCAGGCTACACGTTGTACCCTTGCTCAGCTTTCTGGGCCCTGCCTAACCAGCCCTACTAGCTGCCACCCACATTTGGTTAGGTTTTCTTATTACATCCAGAGAAGTGGAAGCTTCTTCAACGTAAACCTTTATTTCTGCCACTTGTATTAATATATACTTTAGATTTTTCAATGCATAACCAACACTAGAAGGAGAGGATGGAACGATTTGAGAGAATAGAATTGAAACGTATATAATACCATATGTAAAACAGATGACCAGGGTGAGTTTGACGCATGAAGCAGGGCACTCAAAGCTGGTGCTCTGGGACAACCCAGAGAGGTAGGGTGGGGAGAGAGGTGGGAAGGGGGGGCGTTCAGGTTGAGGGGCACACATGTATACCTATGGCCAATTCATGTCGATGTATGGCAAAAACCATCACAATATTGTAAAGTAATTATCCTCCAATTAAAATACATACATAAATTAAAAAAAAGAACTTTTCTAAGTTTACCCTGACCTCCACTCCACTTAATGAAAGATGGAGAATTTGATTCTACATTTGTGATGTGTTTTCTTTTTTCTTCTCTAAGACTGCTCAAAACTGGCATGAATTTTTGATGGGAAGAATAATGTGGTTAGCATGTTTATAAATTAACAGTCAAGGAGGTGTACAAACCCAAAATTATTCCCACAGGAAGCAAGTTGCTGGCTCTGACATTCTTTCTCTTTCTTAGCTTGCCAGAAGCAGATGTTGACAGTTCTCTCATTTGGGGAATATATCCAGAAGGATGAATATTACCCTTGAGAAACACAATATACTGTACATAACTTCATATAAGCAAAGACGTCGTTTATTTAAGCTTAGAGAAAGTACACACTGACAACCTGGGCATGGAAAAGAAAGCCATGAAGCAATCAAAAAGCTAGGCCCGCCCTCAACTTCATGGAAGTTTCTAAACTAGTTGAAAGGGGTGCTTGATAGCGTTAGAGGGCTGCAGATGGAATCAGACCTAAGAGACCAAAGTCTTCTCCACACAATGCCAGAATTCTCTGAAAAGTGAAAACTATCACCTTCCAGCTGGCAGTTTTGCCCACATTTCACAAAGACATTCAATTTCTTTTAACACATAAAAAACTATAATTAACCTGTTTTCACTTAAAGCAAAGGGTATTTATAAGGAGCTGCTCATATACCAAACACCATACATGCTAATATGTTTGCATGTATGCATAAAAATTGCATATGACAGTTCCTGTTCCCAAAGACTTCAAAATATAAATTGTTAGATTCTGAAAAGTAAAAAGTCTGGTGGGAAAAAAGAAAACTAACTTATTTGTCTCAGAGTGCCCAGAAAAATCTAGCCTACATTTTAAGTGTTAGGCATTCTCAGCATACATATTTTTTCTTTTTTTAATGAAGCATGCCTGATTTTGCTCGGGTTCAAAACTGACATGCAACTCACAGAAGTGTGTCTGCCCTGTGGCATGAATGGATCCATAGACTGGGAAAGAAATGGAATAGCTCAGAGATTCCAGTAGATGAGGAAAATATTGAAGCCACCAGAGCCCAGTGGTGTGTGGCAATCAGAGATGGATGACTCCTTTTGAACAGAAATGTCACGCTGACCTGGTAGAGAAGATGGCAGGAGGCAAACCCTGCAAGTAAGATCTGGCAGCTGCTATCAAAAGAACAGAGTCAATGTATAATCAAGGTGACCCGAAACCGCCAATCACATACCACTGTCTTCAGGGGCACAAGGCTCCAGCACTTTCTAATATGCAGCAGTCCCGTCTGCTCATCAGGCAGGAAACACTGATGCATCTGGGGTTTATAGAATTTTCCCACAGCCAGTTCAGGGACACTGAGCTGCAGACTTTGATGAGTGTGGACAGAGTCTTACCTGGTATTTGGTTTCAACATTAAATGGTCATTAAAATATGTATCATATTCTAATGATACTTATTGAAGTTTCGAGGTCCTCTTAGGACCAGAAGTTTTGACAACTTTATTGGTTTACAGTGAATTGAGACTGATTTAAGAATAGAACCTACCTAATATTTTTAGTTTGGTGATGACTCAGTTCGGGATCAGTGCTGTTGGCCATGCTTGTCAAAATATCTGAGAAACGGAAGCTTATTTTATAAAATAATAGATATGATTTGACCCAAAATTTCTATTTCTGTGTATCTGCTGTGAGGATGTAATCATAATGCAGCAGAAATTTACATTAAAAAAGTTTGTGAAAAAATTAAATCAATGATTACATTACAAAAAAGTAAATGGTTCTATATATTAGAAACATTTGTAATGAAGTGTAAGAAAATGTTTAAAAATTGAACTTGATTGTCAGGAAAATGTTCCTCAAATTTAATGTTAAATGATAAAAGCAGACTATAAAACATTCATTCAACAAACATTTGTTGAGTGCTGACCTTGTAACGAGCATTGTTATAAGTCTAGAGGTATTATTGTGTATATGTGTTTGCAAGCTCACACAGTTGTGACTGACTCTCTGCGAGCCCACAGACTGTAGCCTGCCAGGTTCCTCTGTCCATAGAATTTTTCAGGCAAGAACACTGGAGTGGGTTGTCATTTCCTCCTCCAGGGGATCCCTTCCACCCAGGGATGGAACCCGGGTCCCCTGCGTCTCCTGCCCTGGTAGGTGGATTCTTTACCACTGCTCTACCTGGGAAGCTTGGGAAGCCCAGAGGTATTTTTAGGAACCAAAAAAAGAAAAAAAAATCTCTTCTTTGGTGGGCTAATACATTCTGGTGTATCTTATAATGTCCTTTCAACTATGTAAACAAACAGCTATGCAAAGAAAAGAAGCAAGCATAGAAAAGACAGCAGAAGAGAAACGTGGTGGATACCACCACACCCGTATTCCTAGGATTTCTCTGTGCACAGTGTCTCCCATGTGCTTACACTCCCAAAGTCAGCCTCTGCATCTCTGTTGAAATGCTTCTGTCTGGCTTGCTATAGAGACTGATTTGCCAGAGGTACCTGGAATATACCAGTCACCAGGGGAAGCCATTAACCACTCACTGAAGGAAGCGTGGTGTAGTCCCTGCATCTCCCTTGCTCTGGTTGGACCATCTCACTCTAATGGATCAAGCCAGAACTACCCTCCGCACGACCTTGTTGCTATCATACTTTTACTGCTGAAGAGTCAAACGAAGGCTGACATTTGAACAGAGAAGGAAGGCTAATAATAATAAGCAGAGCTTACGTTCACTGAGTGCTTCTTATGGTTCAGATTTTAACTTGAATTATCGTAATTTTCACAGCAACACGGAATGAGAAGTACTATTATGACAGGTGAATATAAGGCTGTGGGCATTTTCTTTTTCTTCCTTATACTTCCATGTCTGTTCCAATGTTCCACCTTGATATGTATTAATTTTACAAGCATCTAGGATATGAGCACCCATTTTCTGGCACACTGGCACTAAAAGATGGAGCAATAGCACACTCCTGGAAACTACAGAACACTATTGCTCGTGTATGTGTGTGTGTGTGTTAGTCACTCAGTTGTGTCTGACTCTGCAGCCCCATGGACTACAGCCCACCAGGCTCCTCTGTCCAAGGAATACTCCAGGCAAGAAGTGGAATATTCTTGAGTTGTTGTTCAGTTGTTCAGTCATGTCCAACTCTGCGACCCCATAGACTGCAGCATGTCAGGCTTTCTTGTCCTTCACCATCTCCTGGAGTTTGCTCAAACTCACATCCATTGAGTCAGTGATGCCATCCAACCATCTCATCCTCTGTCATTCCCTTCTCCTCATGCCTTCAATCATTCCCAGTATCAGGGTATTTTCTAACGAGTCTTTTCTAATGACTCTGATGCTCTTCACATCAGGTGGCCAGAGTATTGGAGCTTCAGCTTCAGCATCAGTCCTTGCAATGACTATTCAGGACTTATTTCTTTTGGAATTGACTGGTTTGATAGGCTTGCAGTCCAAGGAACTCTCAAGAGTCTTCTCCAACACCACAGTTCAAAAGCATCAATTCTTCAGTGCTCAGCCTGCTCTATGGTCCAACTCTCACATCCATACATGACTACTGGAAAAACCATAGCTTTGACTAGACAGACCTTTGTCAGCAAAGTAATGTCATTGCTTTTTAATATGCTTTCTAAGTTTGTCATAGCTTTTCTTCCAAGGAGCAAGCGTCTTTTAATTTCACTGCTGCAGTCACCATCGCAGTGATTTTGGAGCCCAAGAAAATAAAGTCTGTCACTATTTTCATTGTTTCCCGAACTATTTGCCATGGAGTGATGGGACCAGATGCCATGATCTTCATTTTCAGAATTTTGTGTTTTAAACCAGCTTTTTCACTCTCCTCTTTCACTTTCATCAAGAGGCTCTTTAGTTCCTCTTTGCTTTCTGCCATAAGGGTGGTGTCATCTGCATATCTGAGGTTATATTGGGTAGCCATTCCCTTCTCCAGGGGATCTTCCCATACCAGGGATCAAACCCAGGTCTCCTGCATTACAGGTGGATTCTTTACTGTCTGTGCCACCAGGGAAGCCCTATCGCTCTTATGTGAAAGTGAAAGTGAAGTCACTCAGTCATGTTCAACTCTTTGTGACCCTGTGGACTGTAGCCCACGAGGCTCCTCCATCCTTGGGATTCTCCAGGCAAGAATACTGGAGCGGGTTGCCATTTCCTTCTGCAGGGGATCTTCCTGACCCAGGGATCAAACCCAGGTCTCCTGCATTGCAGGCAGAAGCTTTAACCTCTGAGAATGCAATTCTTTATCAGGAAGGAAAGTTATGACAAACCTAGATAGCATATTAAAAAGCAGAGACATTACTTTTCCAACAAAGGTCTGTCTAGTCAAGGCTATGGTTTTTCCTGTGGTCATGTATGGATGTGAGAGTTGGACTGTGAAGAGAGCGGAGCGCCGAAGAATTGATGCTTTTGAACTGTGGTGTTGGAGAAGACTCTTGAGAGTCCCTTGGACTGCAAGGTGGTCCAACAAGTCCATTCTAAAGGAGATCAGCCCTGGGTGTTCATTAGGACTGATGCTGAAGCTGAAACTCCAATACTTTGGCCACCTGATGCGAAGAGTTGACTCATTGGAAAAGACCCTGATGCTGAGACGGATTGGGGGCAGGAGGAGAAGGGGATGACAGAGGATGAGATGGCTGGATGGCATCACTGACTCTATGGACATGAGTTTGAGTAAATGCCAGGAGTTGGTGATGGACAGGGAGGCCTGGCGTGCTGTGATTCATGGGGAAGCAGAGTCGGACATGACTGAGCAACGGAACTGAAATGAACTGAACTGAAGGATGTCTCTGAATCTTTATCAATTAAGCCCTTTATGAAAGTGAACAAAAAATTATGTAGTAGAGTGGATTTCTGCTATTGCCCTGAAACTTGCTTCATTATCTTTGAATTTTTGCTCAGTCTAACTTACTTTAAATGTTCAGAGCCACATGTATTTTAAAATATTATCCTTTTATTTATTCTTTCAATTTAATTGGAACACTATAAAGTGTTCCAATTTTATTATTTAAGTTAAAGATTACTAATTCTGGCTTTAAGGTTATACTTACATTTAGTTTAAAAATTTTTATAAGATAATGACATTTTTAAGTTTCTGACCCAACCTCCATTTCTCAAAGGTCTTCATATGGCACTCTCTAAGCATAATCAGCATTGCTCTTTACCCCTTCCATAAGACCAAAGGGATAAAGGTCCATAACTGAAGTTGAACCACACACATTACTATGTACAATTTTTCTGTGCTGACTTTAGAAACCAGCCAAATAGGAAAGTGGTTCTCTACATTATTTCATAGTAGAAGTAGTTATCTTAGACCAGAGCAACTCTCCTGTTAGTGCCATAATTCAAATGAATAGAAATTCCTAAAGATCTATGTTACTTGGATTTTGGACATGTGGGATTAGGTCTAACTATGTATCTTAGACCAAAGGAAAATGTAAAGATTAAAGACTAAAATTTAAAGACTTAGATAAATCTAAGGAAGTTTTAAGCTGACTAGCCAAAATGACAGCAGGGATGTGTCTAAACTTCAGATGCCCTCTGACCTGAAGTGAAGTCTTTAACAGAATCCAGCATTCCTAAGAGTAATGTTTTCTGGCGTTGAGCACTTAATACTTTTAACATTAAGATAAGAGAGAGATAACAGAAGATTGTTTATATCTTAGTTAAATTTTGAAGGAAACAATAAAAAAACAACAGAACAGCAACAGAGAAAGTGGTTCTTGGCACATGGAAAGGCAGTGGCATAGGATGTGAAGAACCGGAAGTAATCTTTTTCAAGCCAGAGCAAAAGGTACTTGTGAGAAAGTAGGAAAATAGAAAATAAAAGTACTTACTGGGGAAGTAGAAAAATGGAATATGAAAGAACATAGGAAGGGAATATATACTCATTATGCCAGAATGAAATTTTGGTAGAGTGTTATTAATCAAAATAAGTTTTTGATATTTTATATTTAGCTTATAGATAGAGATTTTAGGAAATTATCAAGATAACTTACCTGGACTTCAGGAAAAGCCTGGGCTAAGATACGACTGAAAGAGAATGGGTACCCTGGACCACAGCGGAGGTGATGTCCTATAATAAGGGATTCAGATTAAAGCCTTTTATTCCAAAGGTAGACACTCCTTGTGCTTGACACTATAACTTAGTTATTTTATTGAGATTGTAAAATGATTTTACAGGTCATCTAGGAGAAGTGAGTTTTCAGGGTGTTGTCTTAGGAGCTAAAAATAAAATTAGATTAGCAGTAATTAGTGAAGTGGGTGTAATTTCATACCTTTGACTGTAATCATTTCCCAAAGGGGTTTTCTCTTGATTTCACTTTCCAGTGTGTTATATCCTTTGTTGAAAGAAAATACCCCCTACAAGGGCAGTTCTAAGGAAAGTACAGTAAATATGAACTAATGTAATGATGGGCTGCATAGAATGCTCTGTTTTCATGAGATAAACCACTAAAAATACTCCTTGCGGCAACAATGTGAAAGTAGTAATATTGTAGTTCAAAACAATTCCAAGCTATTATTTTATTTTGCAAGATGTTGTTGGCAGAATCTAGTCTCAATAATTACTTTTTTAAGAAGAGAGAAAAAACAATTTAATACACTCCAATGCCGACTCTAAAAATATCAGAGAACCAAGTATACAGGGATCAGACTATTAATAGCTTGAAACACTGTCAGTTGGTGGGATGGGACACACTTTTTTTTAGATTGTGAGCCAAAATCTAAATTTTACTGCAGAGATATGTACTTTGAATCTGTAGCACACTTAAAGGTGAGAAAAGGCTGTAAGTGATTAAAACTTATTTCACAACACCCTGTAAGAGACATTTAATTGTTTCAAGAGATGCAGAAATTCTCAAATGTGATTGACTCAATTATAATTAATTTAAAGTGAAATGTATCAAATAGCACTTTTATAAAATTGGTAAGAATCATATGCAAACTAAATTATGATTTACTGTCACAATTCCAAAAATCTAGGAATTCTTTAAGCGTTAGCATCAATTTAACTAAATGTAGTAGGAAATGATTTACTGAAAATGGGGTCCAGCTGCTTGCCTTTCTAAAGCCAATACTAGAAAGGCAAGGTTGATGGGAAGGAAAGTTGTTTTATTTTGGAGGTTGGCTACTGGGGGTAGGGGAAGGTGGACTCGTGTCCAAAGGTCAACTCTCCCCTTGACAAACAGTGGGCAATAGGCAGAGGGAGGGGGCTACAGGTCCTTTCCAACCATTATCTTGATATTGGTCATGCTGTGGTCTGCTCAGTGCTATCTTGATTGTTTTAAGTACAGGTAGTCTTTAGTTCCCAGAGAAGGCAATGGCACCCTGCTCCAGTACTCATCCCTGGAAAATCCCATGGATGGAGGAGCCTGGAAGGCTGCAGTCCATGGGGTTGCTGAGGGTTGGACACGACTTCACTTTCACTTTCACTTTTCACTCTCATGCATTGGAGAAGGAAATGGCAACCCGCTCCAGTGTTCTTGCCTGGAGAATCCCACGGACAGCAGAGCCTGGTGGGCTGCCGTCTATGGGATCACACAGAGTTGGACATGACTGAAGTGACTTAGCAGCAGTAGCATCAGTCTTTAGTTCCAGGGTCAGTTTGCTTCCATTTCTTTGAGGCCAATCCTTGGAACAGTGGCAGCTTATGTTATGGTTACAATCTGGCCATCATGTACTTAACTTCCTCCTGGTGGGAGTTTCAGTATCTATATGACAGCTCACAGGATATGGCTCAGAATAGTATCTATAGCCCTTGAAGAAAAACTAAACAACTTAACTTGACTTTATTTAATGACTAAACTATTATCATGTCTCGTTTAACTGTTTTCCTTGGTTTACACATTTTCTCACTTCTCAGATTAAACTTATTCTTTGGCTAACATTTTTCTACAGACAAAAGGCAAATAGAGGACATTGGGTGGTGGGGAGGACCATGAGGTCTTGTTCCATTTCAGTGGTACAAAAGTGCAGCAAACAGCATTTCATCCTGAGAAAGTCACCTTTTAGCTGCTGTGTATACTGGTTTGGCTGTCGTCTTCTATTAGTTTACTCAGACCCATGCTCTGAGTAACTATTTCACCAGTGGCCATTTCCCTGTCTTGGTCTTTCATTAGAAAATAGTAAGATTCCAAACATCATGACTCCAACCTTATGAGTAGGACAGTTGGAAGGTATTTATTTGTATCTGTGAAGAGAAGGCAGGTGATTTCATAGAAAAGTAGGCAAATACTGGTGTTAGCACCAGAAAGAGAAGACAGTTGGAAATCTGTCCATGGATGATTTGGGAAAGGTACTGAAGTATATCCCCTTCATGGATCACAGCCTTGTCACGGCAAAGGGCTTGCATAACTCAATGAAGCAATGAGCCACACCATGCAGGGCCACTCAAGAAGGACAGGTCATAGCGAAGAGTTCTGACAAAATGCTACACTGGAGGAGGAAATGGCAAACCACTCTGATATTCTTGCCATGAGAACACACTATCACAAATGGACAGTATTAAAAAGCGAAAAGATATGACACTGGAACATGAGCACCCCCAGGTCGGAAGGTATACAATATGCTACTGGGGAAGAGGAGAGGGCAATTACCAATAACTCCAGAAATAATGAAGCAGCTGGGCCAAAGCAGAAACAACGTTCAGCTGTGGATGTATCTGGTGGTGAAAGTAAAGTATGAGATAGTTAGATAGTATCATCGACTCTATGGACATGAATGTGAGCAAACTCCAGGGGAGCCTGACGTGCTACAGTCCATAGGATTACAAAGAGTTGGAGATGACTTAGTGACTGAACAACAACAAAAATTGAAGTATATAATAACTCAGCAAGCAACTAAACAGCAACAACCATACTAACCATACTAATGTAAAATATTCAATAATTGGAGAAACTGTGTATTGGGGGAAGGTGTAACATGGGAATGCTCAATTTTTATGTGATATAAAATTCTTTAAAATAGTCTTAAAAAAAATAAATGATAGTCCTATAGCAACTGCGAATAAACGTGTTCATTTCCCTTAAATTACAAAGTATATATTTTATTTTTCCTTTCTATTGAGATATAGCTTACATACAATCCAGTATATAAATCTTAATTGTACACCCCAACGAATTTTTTACATATATGTATATCCACTACCAAATTCAGATATGGAATATATCTAGCTTCTTATCAGACATTCACATCTGTTCAGTTCAGTCGCTCAGTCATGTCCGACTCTTTGCAACCCCATGAATCGCAGCATGCCAGGCCTCCCTGTCCATCACCAACTCCCGGAGTTCATTCAGACTCACATCCATTGAGTCAGTGATGCCATCCAGCCATCTCATCCTCTGTCATCCCCTTCTCCTCCTGCCCCCAATCCCCCCCAGCATCAGAGTCTTTTCCAATGAGTCAACTCTTTGCATGAGGTGGCCAAAGTACTGGAGTTTCAGCTTTAGCATCATTCCTTCCAAAGAAATCCCAGGGCTGATCTCCTTCAGAATGGACTGGTTGGATCTCCTTGCAGTCCAAGGGACTCACAAGATTCTTCTCCAACACCAGAGTTCAAAAGCATCAATTCTTTGGTGCTCAGCCTTCTTCATAGTCCAACTCTCATATCCATACATGACCATTGGAAAACCCCATTACTCTGACACTTGCCACTCTCATAAGAGTCTCAATTATTTTACATTTCTGCCAATACTTCATATTGTCAGTTTTAATGTTTTAATATCAGCCCTTCTGATTGAAGTGTAGAGATACGATATTGTGATTTTGGTCTATGTTCCTCTGGTGGCTAATAAAGTTGAACACCTTTTCACATGTTTAATGCCTATTTGAATGTCTTCTTTTTTGCAAAGTTACTGTAAATATCCTTTGCCAATTTTTTTAAATGGGAAAAATTTTTTAAATCACTGGGCATAAAAAAGGCGGTATCATATTTTTGTTAAAATTATGAGTTTCTCTTCATCAAACAGTAGCATCAAGACAGCAAAAAGGCAAAACAGAGGGGAGGAGAGGAAATTTTTATATTCAAAATTTCAAACTGATTAGAGTTAACCATTTCTTCATTTTTCATGCACCGTGAAGACAGGGACAGTATGTGATGCTTTCCCAGTGCTACATAGGGAGCTTGGCATAGAATAAGGTGATGAATGAATATCTGTGAATGAATGCATGATGGCCTGAGTGAATGAATGGAGTAGTCCTTTCCCATTTAAAGATATAATGATTGTGAACATCTGATACACAGTGTTTTCTAAGGCTAAAAGGAAGCTCAGTATCAGCAGGAACAGGGACCTGGAATATTCTCAAGCAATACCAACTTGAGAGATGGCCCGAATGGTGACTAGTCCTGAGAATGGAAGCACAAATTTCAGCTGAGTGCTGTTAGGCCACTCCAGTCGCCTTTTATTGGTGCCCTGGGTCAGAGTACATATCCAGCCAAAGTTGTGCCCTCTGCCTTGTGACAGGGGTGTTCCAGGGGCTTCCTGGCCTCCTAGAAAGAGAATAATGCCAGAGTCTGAATCCCGACACACTGTCACAAATGAACCACAAGTAAGTGATTTCCCATTTTTGGTTTCAGTTTCCCCAGGTGTAAAATAAAAGGGATCGCTATGGGCTCTCTAGACCTTACTTGCTCTGACATTCTGTCATTGGAGAGTCCACAGAAAACAGCTTTTATGGGAGAAACAGTACTAGACACCCTGGAGGTCAAGATGACCTAAGCAGTGTACTCTGCTCAAGTCCCAGAAGGCTCAGAGTACCTTTATACTTGATCCAAAAGCCAGTCTTTTAAGTTGTCCCAGCACCTAACTACTCTCTTCTGTAGGCTGAGATTAAAAATCTTCCAGAACTCTTTGCAAAGGGAGCCCAAACCCAAAACAACAATGCTCCTTGGATACAAGTAACATTTTCTTCTAGAAATAGAAAATGTCCTCTAGCTTAGTTATAATTTCTGCAATCTGTTCTGCCAATTTTTTTTTTTTTTTGTTTGTATAACTGCTATTCAGAGTTCTTTTGGCAAAAAGGAAAATCTAGCTTATTTCTAATAGCCTGATAATTTTCATGGGATGTCCCATTTAAGAACAGATGAAAAAGTCACCATTGGAGTCTTATTATAGAGAAGTTAATGCTGGGTATTTACTATTAAAAAATGATCTATTTGAAGAGTAGATGTTTCTTTTTGAAAGGAAAATATTGAAAGATTTCACCCTGGTATAAACATTATTTTCTCCTTTTTCAGTTGGAAAAAGAAATATTTTCAGCTTAAAGAGCAGTTATCCTAGAAAACATTATGTGTAATAGAGCGTGCTAATTATTTTGCCTTTTTAAAAAGTAGCTTCTCTAATACCAATCACCAAATTAGTAGTAGAAGAGATCCAATGGTCTGCATAATAAACCAATCTGGGCTCCCTGAAAGAAGACAGGAAAGAAAGATATATGAATGATAAGCCAGTAACCAATCAAAAGTGAGGTACCAACATCGTAGCCAATGAAGAAAACATTTATGTAACTGATCTAAAGTATGACTGACAGCAGACATTATGCGAGGGAAGGAGGGGAGTTGATACCTGGTCCTTAAAATGAAAAAAACACAAAACCAAAAAAAACAGTAATAAATGTGTTACGTTCTGTTGACATTCTTAAAAACAAAAAAATAAACAAAACCTTCACGTTTGTATAAGCCACATGGAAACAATGTCACTGTCAAACAAACATATCTTGCAATATCATCCTCAAATCTGATAATGATATGCTAAGTCACTTCAGTCGTGTCCGACTCTGTGCGACCCCATAGACGGCAGCCCACCAGGCTCCCCTGTCCCTGGGATTCTTCAGGCAAGAACACTGGAGTGGGTTGCTATTTCCTTCTCCAATGCATGAAAGTGAAAAGTGAAAGTGAAGTCGATCAGTCGTCTCCGACTCTTAGCGACCCCATGGATTGCAGCCTACCAGGCTCCTCCGTCCATGGGATTTTCCAAGCAAGAGTACTGGAGTGGGGTGCCATCCCCTTCTCCAAAATCTGATAATGGTAATAATAATGATAATATTGGCCAGGAACTGAACCAAACACCTTTTAATACATTACCTATAATTCTCAACTACTCTATAAGCTAAGTACCATATCATCACTATTTCATAGATGATGATAACAAGACACAGAGGGGTTAAGATATTTGCTCAAGATCAACAAGGAATAAAATTCTAGATACAAACACAGACGGTCCAGCTCTTAACCACTCCTTCTGTACAACTTCTAGAGAGATGCTGATACACCCTATGGTATATTTAAAATGGCTACAAATTATTCACTGCTGTTCAAATTGAGAGGCAAAGTCTAATCCAGTCTCTGTCCTCTAAATGGAAATGGGCCTTAGTGACTTTCTTGTTCTTAGAATTCTGTACTTCTGAGGCTACTTCACAGGTGGCACCAAGCTTCCTCCTGTGCCTTTTGGAGTGCTCATTCTCCAGATTCTCCCCCTCAAAATCCAGCTGCCATACCCTGCGAAGCCGAAGCAACATGGAGTAGCCATGAGAAAGTGCTCTAACAATGTCCCCAGTTAAGCTGCCAGATGACAGCCAGTGTCAACCACCAGGCATTTGCGTGATCCATCTAGACATCTTGGTCCTGCCTTTAGATAACTGCCATCTCAGTTGCAATCACATGAGAGATTCCCAAGCAAGAACCATCCAACTGAGCTAACAACTCACAGAACCATGAACAGATTGGTTCTACAGGGTATTTGGGTAGTTTGTTACAAAGCAAAAGATAAAAGAAAGAGCATCTCCAATCAACACACCATTTACAAATTGACTTTTTGAAACTCAGAACATATCTATCAGTAGTTAGAATGTTAAAAAGTTGTAAAGTTCCTAGAGCAATTCACAAAAGTCTGTTTAACCCACAGTGTAGCTTAAATTTGCAATTAAAATAGTAACGATATTGCTTTAAGACTAGTAATAATAGATTTAAAATATGAGGAAAAATGAAGAAGTTTTTTTTTTTTTTTTTTTAATTACCTTAAAACCTTTGTGCTTAAGGGAAAGAAGATTAAGTTGTGAGAAAGAGATGATACCATTTCGGATCTTCTGGTAGGAATTTTCTGGTATCTTTCAAGATCTCTATCAACTGATAGCATCTAACCTTCATTAAACCTAATTTCTGTGCTAAAAAAAACAGGTCTTCCCTAAATCTTATGTCAGCCATAATTAGGGGTACAAAACAGAATTGTGTAGCAAAAACAAGAGCAACAAAAGGAAATTTTTTTCAACTACTCAATAACAAAGATAGACATGACAGAAGAGTGAGGCTAAAAACAATATGATGGACATTTGCAGTTTTTGTCACATAGCATCCATTTACCTTTTCCCAGGAAAGAAAAGGCACTAAGAGGCTTTACTGCAGTTTGCATGCTCAGTTGTGTCCGACTCTTTGCGACTCTATGGGATTTTCTGGGCAAGAACACTGGAGCAGGTTGCCATTTCCTCCTCCAAGGATTCCCATTCTCTCCTCCATAGACTGTCATTTCCTCCTCCAGGAATCTTCCCAACCCAGGGATCGAACCTACACCTCCTGTGTCTCCTGCAATGCTGGCAGATTCTTTGCTGCTGAGCCACCAGGGAAGCCAAACTAAGATCATGAGTGATAGTTGCTTAGTCATGTCAACTCTTTGCAACCCATGGACTGTAGCCCACCAGGCTTCTCTGGCCATGGGACTCTTCAGGCAAGAATACTGGAGTGGGTTGCCATTCCCTTCTCCAGGGGATCTTCCTGACCCAGGGATCTAACCTGGGCCTCCCACATTGCAGCAGATTCTTTACCATCTGAGCCACCAGGGAGGCCTAAATCTGTCACTAAATGTCTTTTTCACTCATATTCCTCATATGACGACCACACTCATTCCCCTGCAAAGGGAAGCAATCACTGCATTCAGTTTAGGACCTCCTGGTGATCACAAGTGACCCCCATCAAGCCTCAATTTGCCTGACTACCCTGGTCTATTGACCTGTAAATTTAAAAGACAAGGAATCCAGTTTCTCCTCTTCCACACAGACTCAGTTTACAAAAGGTGGAAATGGATGCTGAAAAGCAACAGTAACTCCCATTCAGAGACTGAAAGAGTGAGAAGCATTTTTTAAATCTTCTGGAACACACTTTTAAAGGTCCCTGACCTAAAAGCGGGGACATTTCTCTGAATAGACCTTAATTCTGTCCTCTGGGAAGAAGGCGCATGTCAGTTTTTCTTCTGTAGCCTCTGGATCCACATTTCACAAAGTTGTCCCTTGTTTATGCAATTTCTTGGTGGGGTCTAAAGTGGATGTTGAGGGGTGTAGTGGTGTGGAGCCAAGAAAGAGGGTTGTGCCAGCATCTCCTCAGAAAATAGATGACATGTTTAACATAACTTAAGGGGGATTTACTTTAAAAAAAAGGACTATTAACAGAGGTATGAGAAGGGGACAGAGAAGGAATAATGCAGTCATCCAAGGTTTAATAGGCAGCTTCCAAGGGCATTCAGCAGTAAAGAATCCGCCTGCCAGTACAGGAGACACAGGAGATGTGGGTTCAATCCCTGGGTCGGGAAAATCCCCTGGAGGAGGCATGGCAACACACTCCAATATTCTTGCCTGGACAATCTCATGGACAGAGGAGCCTGGTGAGCTACAGTCCATAGGGTTGCAAAGAGTTGGACGTGACTGAAAGAACTGAGCATGCCTACAAGGTTTAGGAAGCTCCATGGAGCTCCTCAGACCACTAGGCTTGGTAGTAAGAGAGGAGTGAACAATTGTCAGAATCCAGGAAAAGAGTCTTGTAGGGAAAGTCTTAGAGTCTTTCTGAAAGGAAGTTCTCTTTGTAGTCTCCTGCTGCAGAGAACTTACTCCCTGCCTGTCCCCTTCTGTTTATTTCTTCCTCTTGCTTCGTTCACGCTACTGTGTCCTAAGAAGGCATGTGAAAACCAGGTAAGAGGCATGTTATATGATGATGAAGTGCAAGAGTCAGTGGAAAAAGGAAAATTCTATTTTTAATTATGAAAATTTTTGTAGATTAAACTAGAACAAGGAATGTATCAGTCTCAGTTCAGTCTCAGTTCAGTCACTCAGTCATGTCTGACTCTTCGTGACCCCATGGACCACAGCACGCCAGGCCTCCCTGTCCATCACCAGCTCCCGGAGTTCACTCAAACTCATGTCCATCGAGTTGGTGATGCCATCCAACCAGCTCATCCTCTGTCGTCCCCTTCTCCTCCTGCCCTCAATCTTTCCCAGGATCAGGGTCTTTCCAATGAGTCAGTTCTTCATATCAGGTGGCCAAAGTATTGGAGTTTCAGCTTCAGCATCAGTCTTTCCAATGAACACTCAGGACTGATCTCCTTTAGGATGGAATGGTTGGATCTCCTTCCAGTCGAGCGGACTCTCAAGAGTCTGCTCCAACACCATAGTTAAAAAGCATCAATTCTTCAGTGCTCAAGTTTCTTTACAGTCCAACTCTCACATCCATACATGACCACTGGAAAAACCATAGCCTTGACAAGATGGACCTTTGTTGGCAAAGTAATATCTCTGCTTTTTAATGTGCTATCTAAGTAGGTCATAACTTTCCTTCCAAGGAGTAAGTGTCTTTTAATTTCATGGCTTTAGTCACCATCTGCAGTGATTTTGGACCCCCCCCAAAAATAAAGTCTGACACTGTTTCCACTGTTTCCCCATTTATTTGTCATGAAGTGATGGGACCAGATGCCATGATCTTAGTTTTCTGAATGTTGAGCTTTAAGCCAACTTTTTCACTCTCCTTTTTCACTTTCATCAAGAGGCTCTTTAGTTCTTCTTCACTTTCTGTCGTAAGGGTGGTGTCATCTGCATATCTGAGGTTATTGATATTTCTCCTGGAAATCTTGATTCCAGTTTGTGTTTCATACAGCCCAGCATTTCTTATGGTGTACTCTGCATAGAAGTTAAATAAGCAGGGTGACAATATACAGCCTTGGCGTACTCCTTTTCCTATTTGGAACCAGTCTGTTGTTCCATGTCCAGTTCTAACTGTTGCTTCCTGACCTGCATACAGATTTCTCGGGATGCAGGTCAGATGGTCTGGTATTCCCATCTCTTTCAGAATTTTCCAGAGTTTTTGTGATCCACACAGTCAAAGGCTTTGGCATACTCAGTAAAGCAGAAATAGATGATTTTTGCCAACGGCCAAAAGACACATGAAAATATGCTCAGCATCACTGATCATTAGAGAAACCACAAATCAAATCAAATCAAATCAAATGCAAATCAAATCAAATCAAATGCAAATCAAAACCACAGTTGTGATACTACCTCACATCTTTCAGAATGGCTATCATCACAAAGATAGGAAATAATAAATGTTGGCAAGAATGTGGAGAAAAAGGAATGCTCATGTACTGTTGGTGGACTTGTAAATTGGTGCAGCAACTATGGGAAACAGTATGGAGTTTACTCAAAAAATTGAAAATAGAACTGTCATATGGTCCAGCAATTTCATTTCTGGGTATTTAGAAAACATAAACACTGATTTGAACAACATATGCACTCTAATGGGTTGCCCTGATAGCTCAGCTGGTAAAGAATCTGCCTGCAATGCAGGAGACCCTGGTTAAATTCCTGGGTTGGGAAGATTCCCTGGAGAAGGAATAGGCTACAACTCCAGTATTCTTGGGCTTACCTGGTGGTTCAGATAAGGTAAATTACTTGAGAGGAATGCCCTTTTCTCTCAAGTGACCTTTACTGAGTGATTCTCAGTAAAGAATCCACTTGCAATGCAGGAGACCTGGGTTTGATCCCTGGATTGGGAAGATCCCCTGGAGGAGGGCATGGCAACCCACTCCAGTATTCTTGCCTGGAGAATTCCCATGGACAGACGAGCCTGGCAGCCTACAGTCAATGGTGTCACAAAGAGTCAGACATGACTGAGCGACTAAGCAGTATATAATGGAATATTACTCAGCCATAAAAAATGAAATTTTGCCATTTGTGACAACATGGATAAAACTAAAGAGGATTATGTTAAGCAAAGTAAGTCAGATAAAGACAAATGTTAAGCAAAGTAAGTCAGATAAAGGCAAATAGCATATAATCTCATTTGTATGTGGAATCTGAAAAAAAAAAAAAAAACAATACAACCAATTAAACAAAACCAAACCAAACAGACTCATGTATTCAGAGAACAAATGAGTAGTTTCCAGAAGGGAGCAGCAACAAGGACTGTGGAGGAAATAGGTGAAGGGGATTAAGAGATACAAATCTCCAGTTACAGAATAAATAAGTCATGGGGATGTGATATACAGCCTAAGGAATATGAGCAATAATATTTTTATAACTTTGTGTAGGGACAGATGGTTACTAGACTTATTGTGGAAATCATTTTTTAATGTATGCAAATGTCAAATCACTATATAGTATACCTGAAACTAATATCATATTGTATATCAACTATATTTTAATTGAAAAAAATTTAAATAAAATTAAAATGTCACCCTCATTCTTCCTTTAAAAAAAAGAATGGATAAATATAGAATATAAAGAAATATGGGTTAAAATAGAAAAAAAATCATAATATTCTAGAATTGACTGTGCTAAGAAAATATGGTATGAACCTAAGTGGTCAAAAGGAGAAGCTGAGAGCTTATAGACAAGGTGTCTTTTGGGACATGTTGAATGAACCACCAAGTAATTGTTTTAATCATGCATCTCTTTTGTTAACTACACACAGCTCAGATCACACCTAACCTCTCACAAAAAGGCACAGATTATGATTCATCTACTTCCAATTAGCATATTTATTTCTGCTAACTGAAACACTTATGACACCCTGTGAAAAGGAAATTCTTGAAAATCTTTGCACATAGCAAGTCTGTCCACTTGGAAACACATTTGTGTACTTTACAATTTTGTACAATTTTCAACTTAAAGTGCTTTACACGTATAATTTCAATTAATCTTCCCAACACTATAATGTGTTAGTATTATTTCCATTTATAATAAAAGGAAAGTGAGGCTAGAGTAGTTAAATTACCTGCTCAAGGTTTGGGAGAAAGGGTTATAAACCCAGGCCTCTCATTCACTTTTACTCCATGATATGGAATGCCACTTGTAAGCAGTATACACTTCAGTCTCATTGTCCAGAATTCAGAACATCTCATAAGATGCAGACATGCTCCTAGAATCAGGATATCAGGCTGCTCTGGACCACACTAATAACACAGAAATTTGCTCACATTTGCCCGTCTTAATTCTTACCTTTGTGGATGCTACTACTCATGCTTCCTGGTTTCCCCAAGCAAAGACACAAATCATAGTGTTCCACACATACGGTATTCTTTCAGTAAATGTCTATTAAATTGAACTTATAATTCCCATAGGGAATGGTCACACAGGATAGCATTTTTGGAAGGAACATCTTATCCCCCATGTCTTAATCACTGAACTCTGCTAAAAAATTTTTATATTCATTTATTGAACAAAGAAGAGTTCAAAATTCTAGCTTTATATCTGAAAACATATTCTCCAAAATCTGATTCAAATGTTTCAACTTTTAATTTTCACTACGTCCAAGAATGTCTTCTACCCTAATCAAATGTCCTCTAGTCCAACCATATACCTCCTTGACTCCAGGACGTTGCTTAGTCCATGCCTCCTGCAGGAATGACTTCCTTTCTAATTCTACCGAAGTGCCGTGATTGTTTGCTATCTTTGTATCAGTCAGAGTTCAGCCTAGGAAATAAAACTACCCCAGGTATTTCAGGGGAGGAAGATTGTTGGAAGGGCTGAAAGGTCAGGAGGCTGCCAAAGGTCACTTGTCTTAATTGTAATTCAGCATTATGAAAGCTGCTACTACAATAGCTTTTTAAACTCGCCAAGATGATGACCACCCATTCACGTGCAAAGTCCAGCCGCCACAAAACTCGAAGCTCTTGAAGCTTGTTTGGCAGCAGCAAGAATACAAGGTCTTTCCCATTTCTGGCATCCAAATCTCACAAGAGCACCCAATTTGGAAGACCCTAATGTGAACCCACAATCCTATGTGCAAAGGAGTCTGGTAATGCATTTTTAGCCTTCCTATCTCACCAAATATAATGAGGGCAACATGGAGATAAGGATGATCTATCTAAAGCATCTATTACATTGCTTTTATTGTGGATTTTTTAAAATTTTATTTTATTTTTAAACTTTACAATATTGTATTAGTTTTGCCAAATATCAAAATGAATCCGCCACAGGTATACATGTGTTCCCCATCCTGAACCCTCCTCCCTCCCCATACCATCCCTCTGGGTCATCCCAGTGCACTAGCCCCAAGCATCCAGTATCGTGCATCAAACCTGGACTGGCAACTAGTTTCATACATGATATTATACATGTTTCAATGCCATTCTCCCAATTCTCCCCACCCTCTCCCTCTCCCACAGAGTCCATAAGACTGTTCTATACATCAGTGTCTCTTTTGCTGTCTTGTACACTGAGTTATTGTTACCATCTTTCTTAATTCCATATATATGCGTTAGTATACTGTATTGGTGTTTTTCTTTCTGGCTTACTTCACTTTGTATAATAGGCTCCAGTTTCATCCACCTCATTAGAACTGATTCAAATGTATTCTTTTTAATGGCTGAGTAATACTCCATTGTGTATATGTACCACAGCTTTCTTATCCATTCATCTGCTGATGGACACCTAGGTTGCTTCCATGTCCTGGCTATTATAAACAGTGCTGCGATGAACATTGGGGTACACGTGTCTCTTTCCCTTCTGGTTTCCTCAGTGTGTATGCCCGGCAGTGGGATTGCTGGATCATAAGGCAGTTCTATTTCCAGTCTTTTAAGGAATCTCCACACTGTTCTCCATAGTGGCTGTACTAGTTTGCATTCCCACCAACAGTGTAAGAGGGTTCCCTTTTCTCCACACCCTCTCCAGCATTTATTGCTTGTAGACTTTTGGATCGCAGCCATTCTGACTGGCGTGAAATGGTACCTCATTGTGGTTTTGATTTGCATTTCTCTGATAATGAGTGATGTTGAGCATCTTTTCATGTGTTTGTTAGCCATCTGTATGTCTTCTTTGGAGAAATGTCTATTTAGTTCTTTGGCCCATTTTTTGATTGGGTCATTTATTTTTCTGGAGTTGAGCTGTAGGAGTTGCTTGTATATTTTTGAGATTAGTTGTTTGTCAGTTGCTTCATTTGCTATTATTCTCTCCCATTCTGAAGGCTATAGTGAAAATGAGTATACTACCCAAAGCAATTTATAGATGCAATGCAATCCCTATCAAGCTACCAATGGTATTCTTCATAGAGCTAGAACAAATAATTTCACAATTTGTATGGAAATACAAAAAACCTCGAATAGCCAAAGCGATCTTGAGAAAGAAGAATGGAACTGGAGGAATCAACCTACCTGACTTCAGGCTCTACTATAAAGCCACAGTTATCAAGACAGTATGGTACTGGCACAAAGACAGAAATATAGATCAATGGAACAAAATAGAAAGCCCAGAGATAAATCCACGCACATATGGACACCTTATCTTTGACAAAGGAGGCAAGAATATACAATGGATTAAAGACAATCTCTTTAACAAGTGGTGCTGGGAAATCTGGTCAAACACTTGTAAAAGAATGAAACTAGAACACTTTCTAACACCATACACAAAAATAAACTCAAAATGGATTAAAGATCTAAACGTAAGACCAGAAACTATAAAACTCCTAGAGGAGAACATAGGCAAAACACTCTCTGACATACATCACAGCAGGATCCTCTATGACCCACCTCCCAGAATATTGGAAATAAAAGCAAAAATAAACAAATGGGACCTAATTAAACTTAAAAGCTTCTGCATATCAAAGGAAACTTTATTGTGGATTAACATGGTTTTGATCTATATGTTGTTACATATCCTATCCTTTTACTTATAAGACTGTAAGTTTCCTGAGACCAAATACCTTTTTATATCATTATTTTGTCTAATGAGCATTGGTATAGTACTTGCCATGTGTTCCAGGTGCTCAGCAAATATTTGCTCATGTATTTCCAGTAAGAGCCCTAAGCGGAGAAGGCAATGGCACCCCATTCCAGTACTCTTGCCTGGAAAATCCAATGGACGGAGGAGCCTGGTAGGTTGTAGTACATGGGGTCGCTAAGAGTCGGGCACGACAGAGCAACTTCACTTTCACTTTCATGCATTGGAGAAAGAAATGGCACCCCACTCCAATGTTCTTGCCTGGAGAATCCCAGGGACGGGGGAGCCTGGTGGGCTGCCGTCTATGGGGTCGCACAGAGTCGGACACGACTGAAGCGACTTAGCAGAAGAGCCCTAAGAGGTAAGTACTACTATTAGCTCCACATTATTTTTGAGAAAGCTGAGGTATGAAGACGTTAAATCACTCACTCAAGGCCACACAGTTAGAAAGCAGAGTGATTAGGATTTGATTAAAAGCAATTTGTCTCGAGTCCATCTTATCCTTGGTGTTTTATTCCCTACAGCGAATAATAGAAGAGACCAAAGAGAATTGAATGACTGTGTGTTAGTCTTGGACCTAAGAGCAGGCCATTCTACAGAGACAGCATAACAAATACTTTGATGAAATCAATGGATGAATGACAAAATTTGCAGATTATTTATGCACCAGTCAATTTCAGAGAGCATCTGACTTTGATTTTTTAAATTTAAAAATATTTTAAATAACGAAAGTAATATATTCTAAATTGAGAAAATATTCAAAAGATATAGAAATTTATAGTTTGAGGATTTTCCCCACCATAGCCCACACCCTAGAAGTAATTAGTTTGCCTAGCCAGTCTCTAGCTTTCAGACCTTTTCATGGAATTATGCCACACACACATTACTTTTCCCTTACAATGGAATGGAATCATATTATACATATGATATTGAAAACTGGCTGGAATCCACTTGATTACATATGACTTCTGTCTATTTTAACATATGTTCTTTCTAAGGGCAATATAGTATTCCATTCTATGTGATACTTTACATGTGATTTCTCACTTTGTATCATTACTTATAATTTGCAAAGCATCTTGATGTTTATCACCTCATGTCCAAAAAAGATTTGGTTAAACATATTTGTACTCATTTTAATAAAGAAATCAAGAATCATTTTTCACATTAGCACTCTCCATTAGTATGACCTAAGAACACATAAGAAGGTTACTAGTATGGTCTGAATTTGTTGGTATTTTAAAATATATCCATGAGTGACCAAATGGAAAGAAGGATTTGGTGTGTTTCTACATCTGCTGTGATCTCAGTGAGTTCCTGAGCATTGGTAAGAAGTAGATTGCGTTAGCCAACGTTTGACCAGGGGTCTAAACCTTCCCCGGTAATTTCATCTGAGCTATGACACTTTGCCAGTTTCATAGGAAACTCCTTGACGGCTGAGAGGGAGCTGAAAAGCCAAATCAGTGTTGGTTGGAAGTAAGTCTACTTTGTAGGGCAGCCATATGGGGAAGGGGGAATGTTATTTTAACACCTCTCCTACTCAGTGCTCCAGTAGAATGCCCAAGATCCCTGCCTCTTTTTGGGCTATTTAACCAGTAATTGTATTCTGCACTAAGAAGACACATCTCCTGTAGAAAAGAGCAGTCCTTGAGTTGCTGCAAAGTACAGGGGTGTCAGCTGAGTACCATTGGACTCTCTTTAAACACCTTGGCATTCAATTTCAAACCATCCAACATGGCTTGAAGTTTACACTGTTACACCATCAGAACGGGCTGTTAGGCCGTGCTGTGCTCAGTTGTGTCCGACTCTGTGATCCCATGGACTATAGCCTGCCAGGCTCCTCTGTTCATGGAATTTTCCAGCCAAGAATACTGGAGAAGGTTGCCTTTGCCTTCTCTAGGGGATCTTCCCCACCCAGAGATCGAACCCATGTCTCTCGCGTCTTCTGAATTGGCGGGCAGGTTCTTTACCACTGTGCCACCTAGGAAGCCCATCTGAGTGGGAAAAGGCCCTAAAATGTTTCTGTCATAATTTTAAAACATTGGTCCAATAGAAAGCATTCGTGATATACCACTCTGGCCAAATTATGGGTCAGCCAAGATGTAATCTATTTTATTTTTATTTTTGGCTGTGCTGGGTCTATCTCTAGTTGGGCAAGCATGGGCTACTCTTCCTTGCTGTGTGGGATCTCTCCTTGGGGTGGCTTCTCTAGTTGCAGAGCATGGGCTCTCTAGCTACGCCACTGAGGCAGAGTTGCTCTGAGGCATGTGGAATCTTCCCGGACCAGGAATCTAACCCATGTCCCCTGCATTGGCAGGCAGATTCTTAACCATTGGACCACCAGGGAAGTCCCCAGACATGCTTTTACACCAGTTTTTCTGGATATTTAATTTCCATTAAGAAAAACAGAGTTTGAACTAATAGCATAAAATTCAGCATAGATATTTACCGAAGAATTTAAAGGGAAACAGAAAAGTCAATATAGCCAAGGATAGTCACAAGATATTCTAGACTTCACAGCAGGAGGAAGGGCAAGGTGACAGAAGCCGAGGGTCATCAAAAGGCTGGGAGGAAAAGGAGACGAACTATGACAGCAGCTGTGACTATGACTTTACAATCCCCAAGATTGTGTGTGTATGTGTGTGTGCGCACACGTGCGTGCAGGTGAATGTCTGTGTTTTATATCTCTGTTGGAAAGAGGAAAATCGTGAGTGAAATTTCGACTTTCACTCTTTCTAGTAACATTGCACATCTCAGGTTGCTAGGACTTGAATTGTTTCACTTTGACTAAATGGGTAGAAGGGAAACCTGCCTGAAGAATATTGTATTACACACAGCGGTGGGGATGGCCAGGGCAGAAAGGTAAGGAGGGTGATAGATGGTAAAGTGTGGGTGGCACTCTGCCAGCTCACAATAAGCATCAGGCAACCTCTATAGCATCACGGAGTGGTCTCTGATTTAGCAAAAGCAACATAAAGATATTCAGTGTTGTAAAAGTAGCACTTTATTTAACCTTCCTGTACAAACTTTAGAAGCATTAATCTATCACAGTAGGCTCTATCTTGTACATGTAAATGGATGAGATTCTGTAATCAAATCCTAAATGTGTATTTGTAGCAAGATGGCTTTTCAGCACAATGTATCAAGGGATGCAACAGAGGGAGTGGGGAGACAGTTAACGGGAGATCACCGTGCCTGGCCAGCCCTTTCGCTCCCTAATGGCATTTCCCAGGACTGCACTGATTTCTGAATTTACAGGTTTATTTACCAGATGGCACAACTTTATTGGGACCCCACAAGGCCTCTCCTATTCTATAACCTGCAATGGAGACTCATTTAAGAGAGAGAACCCTCGCATGGATGTGATTCCAGGAACATTCTAATTTCTTTTCAATACCAGATCCAATTACCTGTTGCAGGTCTGTGTTCAAAGTATCTGAAGTCTGAGAACAGTCCGAAAGAGCAGATGCTTTGTGAATCTTAGACTGAAAAGGGCAGACAGCAGCCTCAAGTCTTGGGATTTGGGCTCAGTGCAGGTCCCACACAGATTGTTCTGGAGAAAAAGGAGGCATGTGGACATGCTGCCAGGCCCACCAGATATTCGCCAGCAAGTCTGGAGTTTGGGATTTTTGGAGCCTGAAATTGTAGCCACCAGAAACAAATTCTTCTTGACCCAAAACAAAAATCTGAGATTGTTTTTGAATAAAGTGTTCATTTTCAGGGGTTTCCTTGGTGGCTCAGTAGTAAAAGAATCTGCCTGCCAATGCAGGAGACTTGGGTTTGATCCCTGGAAGATCCCCTGGAGAAGGGAATGACATCCCATTCCAGTGTCTCGCCTGGTAAATTCCATGGACAGAGAAGCCTGGCAGGCTACAGTCCATGGGGTCACAAAAGACTTGGACATGACTTAGCCACTAGACAACAACAGTATAGTCATGGGTGGAGGCAGAGGAGGAAATGATTTGGATTTGACTTCAGATCAGCACAAGGAGGCATTCAATGATATTAAAATGAATAATATCAGCACATTTTTCTCCTTCAAAAATCTTTGCAAGATTTGCATACGTGTTTATTGTGCAAAACATATGCATCTTGCCTGGAATATATTTCATTGTGTAGCATATGGTTCCTTTCAACGAAGGATCTGAAACGACTTTAACAGAAAGAACTCCTCCTATCATTCACTCCCAGAGAGTAAGGTGCTGTTTAAGAGGCAATAACTCTATCCCAAGGGCTCCACTTAGGCCCTTGTAACTGCCTTGTAAGTTGCACGCCCATCAGTTTTTCTCCCGACACTCTCTCTCGGCAGGCTGGGCTGGGCTTAACTGCCCTGGGCAACCCAGGCCCTGCAATTCCATAATAGAAAGCAGGAGTGTCTCCTCCTCACCGTCTAGATGTGAGATTCCTGGAGGGAAATACAGAGAAATTATAACGTAGGGCAGTGCTGTCCAAAATAACTATCATATGAGCCAAAAATGCAAGCCACATATATAATCTTGAATTTATTCTAGTCACTACATTTAAAAAGTACAAACAGGAGAAATTAATTTTCTATATTTGCTGCAATCTTCTATGTTAAATATATTGTCATTTCCACATGTCATTGATATGAATGTTTTTAATGAGATATTTCACATACTTCTGGGGGTGCTGTATCTTCTAAATCCAGCTTGTATTTTATTCTCATGGCACATCTCCATTGGAATTAACTACATTTCAAGTACTTAGTAGCCATATGTGACTAGTGGCTACCACTCTGCGTAGGACAGTTCTAGAGAGGATGCTAGGGTGAGCCAGAGAACTCTATGCAAGTGAATTTTATTCTCTAGGAGAACAGGCTAGATAACGATGGTGGTTGTGGTGCAGGCATGCCAAGTCAACCCCATGGACTATAGCCCACAAGGCTCCCCTGTCCATGGCATTCTCTAGCTGAGATACTGGAGTCGGGTACCATTTCCTTTTCCAGGGGAGCTTCCTGACCCAGGGATCGAACCCTAATCTCTTATGTCTCCTGCATTGGTGGGCGGGTTCTTTACCACTGGTGCTACCTGTGAAGCCTGATGGTGGTGATAACGCTAATGGCTTGTACTTACTATCACTGTGTTACCTTTTTACTACTACTATTATACTTGTTTATTTAATTTTAAATTTTTATCGGAATATAGTTGCTTTACAATGTTGTATTAGTTTCTACTATACAGCAAAGTGAATCGGCTCTGTGTATACATATATCTCCCCTCTTTTGGATTTTTTTCCTGTATATGTCACACAGAGCAATGAGTAGTGTTCTCTGTGCTATATAGTAGGTTCTCATTAGTTATGTATATTATATTCAAAAGCAGAGACATTACTTTGTCAACAAAGGTCCGTCTAGTCAAGGCTATGGTTTTTCCTGTGGTCATGTATGGATGCGAAAGTTGGACTGTGAAGAAGGCTGAGAGCTGAAGAATTGATGCTTTTGAACTGTGGTGTTGGAGAATACTCTTGAGAGTCCCTTGGACTGCAAGGAGATCCAACCCATCCATTCTGAAGGAGATCAGCCCTGGGATTTCATTGGAAGGACTGATGCTAAAGCTGAAACTCCAGTACTTTGGCCACCTCATGCGAAGAGTTGACTCATTGGAAAAGACTCTGATGCTGGGAGGGATTGGGGTCAGGAGGAGAAGGGGACGACAGAGGATGAGATGGCTGGATGGCATCACTGACTCGATGGACGTGAGTCTGAGTGAATTCTGGGAGTTGGTGATGGGGTTGCAACTCCATGATGCGGTTCATGGGGTGATGCAGTTCATGGAGTCGCAAAGAGTTGGACACGACTGAGTGACTGAACTGAACTGATGAATCCCAATCTCCCAATTCATCCCATCCCTTCTTTCCTCCTTGGGCATCCATACATTTGTTCTCTACATCTGTGTCTCTATTTCTGCTTTGTAAATAAGATTGTCTATACCAATTTTTTCAGATTCCACATATATGCATTAATATATGATATTTGCTTTTCTCTTTCCGACTTACTTCACTCTGTATAATAATCTCAAGGTCCATCCACATCTCTATTATTTTGTAATTTACTTATTAACTACTATTACTATTAAGGGCTGTTTTCATTGTTTTACCTGTACTTATCAATTCTCAGAAGATCCCTATAAAGTACATAATATTATGATTCCCTTTTAGAGATGAAGAGACTGAAAGAGTACAGAAGAACCTAGTGGATGAAGGCCAGGAGCATGGGATGGTGACAGGTTAATGGGGGACCGTCCAAACTAGGTGGATGGCTGTGCATTTTCAAGCATGCTTTGTGTTGAATCAAGGAGAAGGTTTAGTCTGTCACATCAGCTCTGCCCTGCTAAATGACCTCTGAGCCACCACAAAAATAATGCAATTCTCTGGGCACCTAATTTACTGTCAGAAAAGGTAAGTTGAGAGAGAAAGTGAAGGTGACAAGGGCGGAGAACAAGTTTACACAAATGAAAAGAAAAGTACATTTGGAGAGATTCTTCCAACCTTCATCTCGAATGTAAATATTCTGGGCCAATCTGTGTATGGGTCACTGGAAGGCAATTTTCTTGCGTAGTTCTGGATGTGTTATGTTCCAGGAGTTATGACCCTAGAGACCTTGGCCTGTGTTCACTTCCAGGCTATTCATGTCTAAGAAAATAAAGATTCCCCCAAACAAATAATGCATAAACTCAAAATGGCCCCATGTATTGAAGAAGGTGGAATCATTGCCACCTAACAATTCTAAGACAGTGTAGCAGAACATATTTAAGACCCAGCTGGCACTAGTGGTAAAGAACCTGCCTGCCAATACAGGAGGCATAAGAGAAATCAGGAAGATCCCCTGGAAGAGGGCACGGCAACCCACTCTGATATTCTTGCCTAGAGAATCCCATGGACAGAGAAGCCTGGCAGGCTATAGTCCATAGCGTCGCAAAGAGTCGGACACAACTGAAGTGACTTAGCATGCAGCACACAAGACTCATAAGGTGGAGAGAAGAGGAAATTGGGGGAAATTTGGGGGGACAGGAGCTACGTCGGGGACCAGGCAAGGCAAGAGTTAACACAGAAGAAATTCAAAGAGGGTTGAGGAGAGGTCCCAGAGGGAAAGTGGGAGAGGCATCTCAGAGATGTAAGTCCTACTTATTCATCTTATAAATTGTGCTGACAGCACACCAGCCCATTTTAACTGAGCCACGGGAACACACATCCAGGCAAAAAACTGAGTCATTTGGCATTAACAACGTGTTCACACGCCAAAACATGCCCTGACCCACATCACTCTTTTGTACACCAAATGTAATATATACTCACTCTAAGAAATGATGAGAAGCAGTAAAAGTTTTTCCTCCTTCTTTCCATGGCAGCACTCTCACTCCACACCCAGCATTCTGTGCAATTTACACTGGGAAAGACTGGAAAGGTCATGTGACATCAGCTCAGCCCACACACTGGAATGGAAATCTGTTGGCAACCACAGCCCCTCAGACCTGAAAAATTAGTTGAGATGGGAACACTGACCTGTGAGAATGTGGGGGTTGGGGGGGCGGTTGCCATGCCATTTAGGAACATGAGATGAGTATCCCAAAGCACACATTTTTGAACGTATATTTGAAATTCAGTAGAGAAGAAGGGAAACAGGTAGAACGGAGGAAAGGGAAAGACCGTCTACCAATTTTCAAGATGTGACTCTTAGCGCCTTTTTTTTCTCCCCAGAAAGCGCGGTATGTTGATAACAATCATGACGACTCGGAGGCCTTCCGGTATTTTGGAGAACATTTCACAGAGCAAACTTTAGTCATGTAAAATGGGTAAACATGATGTGAAATGTATTAACACATTTGGTGAATTCTGCAAATATATTTTTACACAATTAGCTTAATTATTTAGCTACATATTAAACCTTGCTTGCCTCAAGCAATTTAACATGAAATGTAATTTCACATATTATCACAAGAAAAACACATTTATAGAAAATCTGTGTCTCTCCTTTCATAATAACACTTCAACCCATCATTATTTGGGATATAAATAGATAGTTTATATTTCAAGGATGATGAGCACTGTCCTTCCAGAAAGAAAATCTCGTGATCCAGTGGCCCCCAAATCCTGCTCTGTTCAGTCGTTGTACTGAAATAGATCCTCGTAGGACACCATCAGTGATACTGCAACAATATACAAAGCAAGGTGCCCCCACTACATTCTGAACAGGAAAGATTTGTTGCAATTTATTCAGAGGGACTTTAAAAGTAAAGAGAGTGACTAATTCCGAAAGAGTCACAGAGTCAGGACTTCCCTGATGGTCCAGTGGCTAAGATTTCACACTCGCAATGCCGGGGACCAGGGTTCGGTCCCTGGTGAGGGCACTAGATTCCTCCTGCTGCAACCAAGACCCAGTGCAACCAAATGATTTTTTTTTAAGTCACAAAGGATGATGGTAGTTGTGCATATTCTCATGCTTGCAAGGTAAAAGTACTTATGTCAACTTTGAAAATTCTACTTAATAGTCAACAGCTTTGTTGTCCCATTAACATTTTCAATTGCATTACTTCCTGAGAGGGCTAATAATTTTGGAAAATCCCTTATATCAGTCAACTGTGCAACAGGAAAAAGGAAGCATTAATGATCTGAGTACTTTGTATTTATATGGTGATTGAAGTGAAGTGAAGTGAAAGTCGCTCAGTTGTGTCCAACTCTTTGCGACTCCATGGACTGAGTCCATGGAATTCTCCAGGCCAGAATACTGGAGTGGGTATTTCCCTTCCCTTCCTTTTCCCTTCTCCAGGGGATCTTCCCAACGCAGGGGTTGAACCCAAGGCTTCCGAATTGCAGGCAGATTCTTTACCAGCTGAGCCACAAGATTTTTAAAGAGCTTCCACATACATTATTTTCTTATGAAGTTAACTTGGCAATCTACATAATGTTTAGTATTGGCCATTTTACTTTTGAAGAAACTGCATTATATGAAGGGAGAAAGTAAATCTCAGAGAGAAGTTACATGCTAGAGTCACTGGAACTGTGACCACACAGACAGAAGTATTTTTATCAAATATACGTCTTTGGCATTTTACTATGAGCAAGGAATAGCATTTTGAAGTGATAGGGAAAATATGATACATACGCATATATATGTGTGTGTGTGTATATATATATATATATATATATATATATATATATATATACGCTTCCCGATGGCTTAGCAGGTAAAGAATCCACCTGCAATGCAGGAGACACAGGAATCACAGGTTCAGTCCCTGGGTCGGGAAGATCCCCTGGAGTAGGGCGTGGGAACCCACTCCAGTCTTCTTGCCTGGAGAGTCCCATGGACTTAGGAGCCTGGCTGGCTACAGTCCATAGGGTTGCTAAGAATCAGACACAACTGAGCAACTATGCAAACACACGTGTGTGTCTATACACACGCACACACACACACACACGTCTTCCAAAAATTGTCTTTTTAATTTCCAGGTATGTAGACTTGATCTCAAGAACAATTGTTTTTACTCTGTTCTGTAAAACAGAGGTAGCAATAGGAGGAAGGAGGTCCTTTGTGGCCTAGTGGTTAGGACTCCAGGCTTTTACTGCTGTGGCTTGAATTCAATCCCCGTTCAGGGAACTGAGATCCTGCAAGCCACGTGGTATGGCAAAAATAAGGAAAGAAAAGGAATGTTTGGAAATTCCCTGCACAAGGGGAGGGATGGGCAGAGAAGAACAGAACAGTAGCATTCCAGGCTGAGAACACTGGGTACCTCAATGGTACCCAGCTCACCTTGAAAGATTTTCTTTAGAGGCAGAAACCAGTCACACAGGAAGAAAGACTTCATTTTGTGTTGGCAAGAATACTGGAGTGGGTTGCCATAGGGGATCTTCCTGATCCAGGAATTGAAACCATATCTCCTGTGTCTACTGCATTACTTTACCTGCTGAACCATCCATCAGGAAAGCCAATATATATGTGTGTGTGTGTGTGTGTGTGTGTATCATATATTCCTTGTCACTTCCAAATGCTTGGCTCCTTTTGTGTTGCTTTTCACATAGAGCTAAACCAAGGCAGATGAGAAATGCTTCTAGAGCTAGTCTGGGAACATAGCAGGCGACCACTCAAGAAGTCAAAGGCAGGACTCTATTGGGGAGACGCGGAAAGAGACTCTGGTCTGCCAAGACACAGAGATGCACCTCATGGCCTGCTGTGCGCACAGCTCAGGTTGGCGTTAATGTCAGTTTAAATACTTTTCTACTCGACAGCCAAGCCTTGAGCAAGGGCTCCAGCTACCAGTCTGACAGATAGCTGACATCTCAGTTAGAAAAGCTTCTGTTCAGGGAGGATACAGAGGTAGAAGAAGGAGGAAGCCATCGACCTCATACACCCAGAAAAGGCCAGCCTGGTGCTCTTGGGAGGACATGAGACAAAGCTGAGCTTTGACCTTTCCCTTTTTAACATGCTCCTTCTCTGCACACCTAAGGGCACCTGACTGAATTCTCTTTAACAGTGAAGCCCAATTTTATTTTTTTGTAACTTTCCTCATAACATATTATTTTAAGTATTTTATTATTGGTTGTTTTTTGATTGCTTGCTTTGGTTTCTTTTGTTTTTTTTGTTGTTGTTGTTGTTGCTGTTTAAATTTTGTTTTTATTTTGTATAGCCAATTAATAATGCTGTGATAGTTTCAGGTGGACAGCAAAAGGACTCAGCCACACATATTCATGTATCCATTCTCCCCCCAACTCTGCTCCCATCCAGGCTGCCACATAACATTCAGCGGAATTCCCTGTGCTCTACAGTAGGTCCTTGTTCGTTATCCATTTTAAATATAGTGTATGTGCATGTTGATCCCAAACTCCTTAACTATTCCTTCCCTCCATTCTTCCGTCTTGGTGACCATAAGCCAATTTTAAATCATGTTTATCTGAAGGAGAACATTGATAATATTCTCAAGTAGTTAAATTCTCAAGTGAAGATTCATATCAGCCGCCTATAAAAAATGTCTGTGTTTGCCTATTTAAGGTTTTGTCTTTTTCTGTCACAGCTCCTCATGTAAAAAATTTAGTGATAGAGGGACAAGTTGAAATGATATGTTAGGTAGCAGGGCCTTTTGTAAGATTCACAACATCTAAATGATTGCCAAGTTTGCTATTTTACCTACTCAGTCTATCACGCAGTTGCCCATTCTCTCCAATTCTACAGGCATTAAGCTGAGGTCCGTGTTGCCCCTCAGCTAGGCTGTAGCATTCACCCTCCATATGCTGTAACCCACGGGCCTCATTTCAGCTCAAAAGTCCTCTTACTTCCAAGGTGGGAACTTTTCAATAGGTTCTCACTGATTTTAAAATAAATTCTAAAATATTGAATATGGCTCAAAAGGCCCTACATGAGGGATGAAAAGGATGACAGGCATGGAAGGTCATCCTACTTATGTTACCCTGAGGTTTGAAAAGGCTCAAGGCTTCCCTGGTGGCTCAGAGGTTAAAGCATGTGCCAGCAATGCAGGAGAACTGAGTTCGATCCCTGGGTTGAGAAGATCCCCTGGAGAAGGAAATGGCAAGCCATTCTAGTATTCTTGCCTGGAGAATCCCATGGACGGAGAAGCCTGGTGGGCTACAGTCCACGGGGTCGCAAGGAGTCGTACACGACTGAGTGACTTCACTTTCATTTTCACTTTTTCTGGACAACTTGCCTGTGGCCTAATCAACCAGTGGAGATTTATCTCTGGGTTCAAAACAAAGTGTTTGACAAACAGCTATTTAGTGTTAGCAACACTCATTTCCAAAACTGATGACCTGGAGGGGTGGGATGGGGGGGAATAGGAGGAAGCCTCATGTGGGAGGGGATATATGTATACATATAGTTGATTCACTTTGTCGTACAGCAGAAACTAACACAACATTGTAAAGCAAGTATACTCCAATTAAAAAAACATTAAAAATAAAACTGAAGATGGGGAAAGTGGGAGGAGCTAAAGATATGGTTAAAATGAAATGGATTAGCATTTGTCGATGTCACATGCCTCCATAAAATTTAGCTTTTTGATGAAAGACGTTTTCTAAAAACTCATTTGGATCTGGTGACCTCCTTCTGAAGACCCTCTATTAGTCCTTATGTAACATTCAAGGCCTTACATATTCTGCATGTTCAGACATTTCATTTTGTCCTCAAAATGCACCCTGCCCTTTCACAGCTTTATATCTTTATATGCGCATTTAGGGGACTATGGAAAACCATGTTCCCCATTTCGTTTTCTACCCCCTTCATCACTTTAAGACCGGATTCCAATGTTACCTTCTTGTGAACACTTCTCTGAAGCTCTTTCACAGAGTTGAACTCTCCCAGCAATGAGTTAATAGCTCTGCCCCAGGATCAACCGTGCAGTATCATCATTATCATTATTTTATATCATATAATTATCATTATATATCATGTCATTGTGTATATATATCATATCATTATATGTTTCTCCCTAGATTGTAAGCTGCATGAAGACAGGATCATCATATCAGCTAGCTCAGCATCTCTCCCTCAAATCTGTAGGCCAGTTCTAACATCTAATGTGTGTCATAAACTCTCAGGAAATGCTCTTTTATCTGCTTTTCTTTTGGATATTGTTAGAGGAGAAAGTATAAATTACTAGGAGATATACATATATATTTCTTACATTTTAATTGTTATCTTGAATGATTAAAGTATAAAGTCTTAATAATAGATATTACTTATAAATGACTTATTGTTTTTCAAGAAGATGCTATTACTTCACTCAATGTGCTGTTTCTGAGGGTGTCCCAAATCCTTGAATGGCAAGAGGAGGCAAAGGGCAAAGTGCTTCTGGGAACCACTCACAGCTATAAAAATGGTGCATCTGCCATCTAGTGGTGATGATGTGTAAATGCACCTTGGCTTGATTAAAGAAATCTGGAGGGCCCGTCTAGGGTGGAGGCTCAGATGGTAAAGAATCTGCCTGCAACGCAGGAGACCCGGGTTCAGTCCTTGGGTCGTGAAGATCCCCTGGAGGAGGATATGTCTACCCACTCCAGTATTCTTGCCTGGAGAATTCCATGGACAGAGGAACCTCGTGGGCTACAGTCCATGAAAGTGTTCTTTGCTCAGTCGTGTCTGACTGCGATCCCACCTACTGAAGCCTGCCAGGTTCTTCTGTCCATGGGGATTCTCCGGGCAAGAATACTGGAGTGGATTGCCATTTCCTTCTCCAGGGGATCTTCCCAAACCACGGATCAGGGGTCTTTTTTGAATTATGGTGTTTTAAGGGTAGCTGGGTTCGATCCCTGGGTTGGAAAAATCCCCTGGAGAAGGGAAAGGCTACCCACTCCAGTATTCTGGCCTGGAGAATTCCATGGACTATACAGTCCATGGGGTTGCAAAGAGTTGGACACTACTGAGCGATTTTCACTTTCACTTTTTAATGGATATATGCCCACTACTGGGATTGCTGGGTCACATGCTAGTTCTATTTTTTAGCTTTATAAGGAACCTCCATACTGTTCTCCATAGTGGCTACACCAGTTTACATTCCAACCAAGAGTCCAGGAGAGTTTCCTAGATGAATCGCATAGGGATAGGTGGGAGGGAGTTCCAAGAGAGGGGATATATGTATACAGATAGCTGTTTCACTTTATTGTGCAGCAGCAACTGATACAACATTCACAAGTGAAGCAACTATACCCCACTTAAAAAAAAAAATATGTGTGAAGATCCTATTCTGTAGTCCCTAACCTCAAGGACCTTGCAAAATGATATGTACAAATTCAATTAATTATACAAATTAAATTAATACAGGAGATAATTTCACTTTGTGCTAAGTGGCAGGGAAGGAAATAAAGAGCTGATGGGTGGAGAGAAACAGTGCTAGGTAGCACCAGTATTGCTGGGCAGTTAAGCTGAAACCCTAATGAGTAAAGGGCAGAGAAGGGGGAAATTTACCATTAGTAGGAACTTTGGTCGAGCTCCTTTCAGACTTATGTCCATGGACTACTGTCACTGCAATCCTGCCTCTAATCTCCTTCCTACCTTCACATTTTCCCATCTATCCTCATATCTCTTGAAATTTACTACAGTCTATCAGTACATATCCTTGTCTAGACTTATGCATCCCTGAGCCTGATGTTTGAGCATCATGTAAACAGTTTCCATTTAAACTCTTTAAAGTTATATGTTCAAAATTCTCCCTATTTCTACTGCCTTAGTGTAGTAGAGTGAATAAAAGAGAAGTAGTGGGCAGATTTTTGTAGTGAGAGAAACAAAGTGGAAAAGGGGTAAACATATCTGAAAGAAATGACTGTGGACAGACAATGGGTTTGATTGTAGAAGGTGCAAGGCAGATAAGAGGTTTATGATCACAATGTTGGCAAGTAAAATGCTTCTCAAGAGAAAGAATTTCAAGTGATAACTCGTTGTTCTCTTACCACATGGATGATTTTGAATTACTTACATTTTGTGACATCAGATGAGAATTAAACTCTTAAATATTTTGCTGCCCACAGAAATCATTTCTTTATCACAGAAGTGACAAGTGTGTGGGTTGTTCTTTGGTGAGGTACAGAGAGCGTCAATTACCATCCGTTCATTGAGGATATGTTATGTGAAGGAGAATTCAAAGGGGCTCCATAAAAGCAGAATTTTCTTATTCAATCATTTTGTGTTCTGTATATTCACATCCTGTCTCCTCACTTTCTTAATCCCTTCCGTGATACACAAACACACTTAAGAAGAATGACCAAAAAAAAAAACACCTCATTTTTCTTTATTCCTCTTCTGCTAGTGGAGCCAGAAAATCCTTCACAGAAGAGACAAGCTAGATTGTATTCAACCTCACACACCACCAACACAGTCGTCAGGCATGGAGCGTGTTCATTACAGAGACGGAAGAGGAAGCAAAGTGAACACAGCTGGATTTTGAGATCCCAGGTTGAGTCTGCAAGGCTGTTAGAAATAGCATCGTTTCATTTATACACTGAGAAAATTTGACCTGGAAGTCATTGAGGGGGAAGATGGAAGCCCCATGATGTCACTCTTATTGAGTGACTCTTCTATTTCTGAGTTTTGGTTGAACACAAGCAACGGGCAGTATAAGCAGAGTGAGGATTGATATTTATAGATACACAATTACCTAATGTTTGGAGTTTTGTAACAGATATGTTTCTTTCAGATAATTCATAACCCTGATGTATTTTTCAACATAATTAACTCCATACTTAAAAAATTGAATATTCTTTCCTTGTCATTACCATCACCCAAAGCCACTCTTTTTTTTTTTTTCCTAGAAAACCAACATAGCTAAACAAAGCTCGCTAAGAAAGAAATGCAATTCATAGTTATAGTAAGAGCAGTAAAAGAATTCTTTTGTTTGTCTTTTATGGATCTTTGGTAGAGGTCTGAATTTTTATTGTGTTTGTTTTTAAATGTCATATTTAGAATTATTTTGTTTGAGCTCTTCAACACGTGGACATTTCTGTTCCAGACATTATCGAAATGCAAGCCAAAGTGTTCCATATGCTCCCTTTGTACTTAATCGCTTAATCACACCATTCTCCTGAAGGAAAGAAGATCACTTCCTTCATTCTTTATTGTCCTTTTAATTAATCAGTTTTCTTTTTGGAGGACATGAAATTGATGTTTGAGATTAGTTTCCTGAAGAAAAAATGACTATAATATCTGCATGTCTTTCCATCATGCACACATCCTTTCTCCCTCCCATCACATAATGTCTTACACAGCCAGCGTCTATCCATCTGGCAATGTCACAAAACACACATGTTCCCTCCTGGACACTTAGATCAAAGCAGAGTGTCTCTGGATTGTTTCTTAAATGTCTCAAGAATCCATTTGATGATGCAGACTTTTCATCTCATTTAACTTTCAATTTTCTGCAATGGAAACATTCTGGGAGAAATACTCTAAAATATTCATGCTTGGACTTCCCTCTTGTTCTAGTGGTTAAGACTGTGCTCCCAATTCAGGAGGCGTGGGTTCAATCTGTGGTAGGGGAACTAAGATCCTACATGCCGCAGGGCACGGTCAAGAACAAACAAACAAACAAATAAAACATCTGTGCTTATTTCTCATACAACAAGCCCATGAGCTGAATCTTGAGCTACTGTATCTAATTCAGTCATTTTTTTTAATCAAAAGTAAAAGTTTATAAATTTTAAAATTTTATTAAAAGCTATACTCAACATTTTCAATAAGCTATTAGGAAAAAGAATCTGAAAAAGTATATATATATATATATATATATACACATACATATATATATGTTTAGTTGCTAAGTTGTGTCCGACTCTTTTGCAGCTTCATGGACCTAGCCCACTGGGCTCCTCTGTCCGTGGGATTTTCCAGGCATGAATACCTGAGTGGGTTGCCATTTCCTTCTTGAAGGCATCTTTCCAACTCAGGATCGAATCCATGTCTCGCATTGGCAGGTGGATTCTTTACAATTAAGCCACCAGGGAAATATATATATATATATATGTATATATCTCTGAATCACTGCACTTGTATACCTGAAACTAACACAATATTGTAAATTAACTATACATCAATTTTTACAAGAATATTTAACATGTTACCAATCTTCTGACACATTCTATTACTTTTTTTCTCACTGAGCTCTTGTTTTTGTGTGAATTGTTATGAACCTTAATTAAGACATTCAAATTCTCCACAATCATCCTCTTTTGTCCCTGGAATAGAAGAGCGATCTCTTGGCACTTCCCCCACACTGTCCTTTAAAATATTTAAAGGCAAAAAACTCACATGCTCAGCTTATGCAATGCTCTGTATCTTTGCTGAGTCACAAGATAAAGGACCAAATCTTTATATACTGTAAACTAACACAACATCTGGCAGGTCCACATGTGTCAATGGTCTGTTTTAGAAGTTTGAAATGAAGATGCCTTTGTCATTTTAAAATACTCAGCCACACATTGCCAAAATATTAAGGAAATTTTAAAAAGACTCAGAGAAGAAATATACTGTATATATCTGTTCCTTCTGGTTGCAATCAGACCTAGCCAGCTTGTTCTGTCCATGTGGTTTTATTGTCTGGGGCCAATTGGTTTCTTGCCCTGGGAGTGCCTGGCTGGTTTGCTCTTTGTTTCTCTCTCTCTCTCTTTCTCCTGTGTCTCTCAGTCAAGCCCACCAGGGTCCTGCCCCCAAGTATCTGGTTAGCTCACCAGTTCTGAATGAATGGAGTCTGTGTCCCAAGCCACCACCAAATGATGCTGCAACCCAAAAGTTCAGGGGAATGCACTTCTTATGTGAGAACTCTGGGGCTGCCCAGGGGGCGTTAGTGGTAAAAGTGCCTTCCAATGCAGGAGATAAGAGATGCAGGTTCGATCTCTGGGTGGGGAAGATCCCCTGGAGAAGGGCATGGCAACCCACTCCAGTGTTCTTGCCTGAAGAATCCCATGGACAGAAGAGCCTGGAGGGCTACAGTTCATAGAGTCGCAAAGAGTCAGGCATGACTGAAGTAACTTGGCACGCACACACGTGTGAACTCTGAGCCGTGGGTCGGGAGATGGAGAGCTAGGTAAGTACGGTGTGTCCTTTACTCAGTGCATGAGCTGCTCTGAAGTTTTTTCATAGTCTGTCCAGAGAGGTAGCATGTGTCCTACTGAGCAGAGTTTCTAGGTCTTAGCAGCTCTTCACAAAGCCCACGTTGAGCAGTAAAGTACCACATTGCATTGCTTCCTGTCTTTTTCTGCCTCCTGTCCTCTTTATCACTCTTTTCCTTGGGTTTGCACCTCTAAATAAAGCATCAGCACTTAATTTTTGCTTCGAGTTCTGCTTTCTCAAGAGCTCAGGCAAAGGCAAACACAATAAAAACAAAAGGCTTATTTCTCTTTTTCAGTGTGAGACTCTATGAAAATTACTGCTGAACATTAGCCTCACTGTTAGACTCTCCAATGGCACATTTATCATATATCCATGAATTTCAGAGTCTGACTTAAGACTCTAGCTGATATGAGATAACATCATTTATTTAATTCCTGACTTCATTGAATACTCATATTTGGAATGTTAAAACATCTATGCTTTTGTTCATGGTTTTAACAAATTATTTGTTTGAAATATTTATTTTTAAGCCAATATCACCAGGGAAATGTTAGCTTGATAGTGGAGAATGTTGGCAGACTCACGTGATCAAGCTGAACATCATCAACATTGAATAATCGAAGATCCTGTGCCTCCTAATATAGAGAAGAACAGCTCGAGAAGAACAGCTCATCACTAGTGTATCATGATAGACTACAATATTGGTAGTATTCCTGACCAAAATACGGTATATAAATCTAACCGTGAAAACAACAAACAAGCCCAAATGGAAGCATATGTTCTAAAAACTAACCGAACTCACTTCTTCAAAAATACAAGGTCAGGAAAGGTTAGATGGGCTTCCCTCTAATCTTTCCTGGTCATCTAGTGGTTAAGATTCCATGCTCCCAATGCAGGGGGCCTGGGTTCGATCCCTGGGCAGGGAACTACAATTCGCATACTGTAAACTAAAAGCCTGCGTGCCACAACCAAAGATCTTCCAAGGTGCAACAAAGACCCAGCACAGCCAAATGAAAACAAAACAAAAAATTAAAACTGACAGCTTGAAGCCACAGTAAAATATCATGAGAGGGTGGGATGAGTTGAGAGAGTAGCACTGAAACTTGTATATTACCATATGTAAAGTAGCTAGTGGGAAGTTGCTGCATAACAGGGAGCTCAGCCAGGTGCTCCCTGACAACCTAGAGGGAGGACCGGGGGGTGGGGGAGGGAGGTTCAACAGGGAGGAGATATGCTTATGACTGACTCACATTGTCGTATGGCAGAAGCCAACACAACATTGTAAAGCAATTATCACCCGCCTAAAAATAAATTTTAAGAAAGGATAAGAAAGGCTGAGGAGCTTAACGAAGCTGAAATGACATAACAAATGAATGCAGTTCATCCTCCATGATCGGACTCTGGAGAAGAGGAAATAACTCTAAAGGATGATATTGGAACAACGGATGAAATTTCAGTGTCATCTGTGGGTTCTGTAATATAATTGTATCAACGTTAAATGATACCTAGATAATACCTGAAATGGCAACCCACTCCAGTGTTCTTGCCTGGAGAATCCCAGGGATGGGGGAGCCTGGTGGGCTGCCGTCTATGGGGTCGCACAGAGTCAGACACAACTGAAGCGACTTGGCAGCAGCAGATAATACCTGAGGGGAGAAATTTTTGGTAGAGCAGTTCTCAGCAGAGGCAAAGGGTTGAAAAAGATTATTAGGGTGTATGTGTGCATGCGTGCACATCTTTTTTTACTTAGTGTAATACCAACTATTCAATAAACAAACCTAACATTTCTAGCTGATGGGCAGCTTCCCTCCACGTGATGATTCAGGCAGCCCCTCCTTTCCATCTTATGGCTGCACTATACTTTAGCATTCCACAGCCCTCTATATTCAGCAGAGGGGAAAAGAGAGGATAAAGCATAATTACTCATCAAGTCTTCAGCCTGCTACCCATCACTCCCATTCACATTGCATCGGGAATAATTAGCATGCGGCCACACCTCGAAACAAGTGGGGCTGAGAAATATGGTGACTGGATGGGCAGCTGCCTCCTCCCATGACACAACTCTATGGGAAGTGGAGCACAGCTGTGTTTGTCAATGGGGTAGCAGAGGGGAAAGGATTTCCAGGACTGTGTAATTTGCAATAAACTAATGGCTATTTATTGAACACTTACTAAGTGTCAAACATAACGCTATGGGTTTTACATGTCATTCGCTCAAAATTCATATGAAGTAAGAATTCTTGTCCCCATTCTAAAGATAAAAAGCCAGAAGCTTCCTGAAGTAAAAAGCAACTTGTCCAAGAGCACATAACTGGTTGATAGTATTTTGAGGTTGGCACTGTACTCAATCTCCTGTGGTGATTACACGCATAAAATATTGGATGGAGAGTCTGATTCTAATCTTGGCTCTGACTTTTTTGTTCCATGACCTTTGGCAAGTTACTTCATCCTTTTAAGCTGCAGTTTTCCCATCTATAAATGGGAATAATGCTGATGTCAGAGTTATTTTTTTAGAGTAAGAAATAATGCTTATAAAATTCAGATCTTGTTATTTCATTAAGGACAGAGATTTCTCTGGGCCGACCCTCCCTGAATCCCAGTTTCACTACCTATTAGAGTTGGGAGTCTCCATCTTTCCCACTGTCAGCTTCCTTACCTGTCAAAATCAAAGGATGGCTGTTAATTGGCTTAATGTATAAAGTGATTTAGCTCAGTTTATGCTACATACTAAGCATTTCATAAATATTTGCTTCCTATTTCTGCAGTAACCAAGAATTTAGTAGCTTAAAAGAATACATATATATGTTGTCTTACAATTTAGTGATCAGGGCTCCAAAATCAGTGTCATTTGGCTTAGGCTGAGATGTCATCATTCCTTCTGGAGGTCTCCAGTTTCTGGGGTGTGCATGCTCAGTTGTGTTTGACTCTTTGTAACCCCATGGACTGTAGCCCGGCAGTCTCCTCTGTTCATGGGATTCTCCAGGCAAGAATACTGCAGTGAGTTGCCATTCCCTTCTCCAGCGGATCTTCCTGACCCAGGGATCAAACCCAGGTCTCCTGCGTCGCATGCAGATTCTTCACCGTCTGAACCACCTTAGCCTGTGCTCTTTCATTCCATCCTCAAAGCCATCAATGTACTTCTTGTTTCTCTGACTACTTCCTCTGTCCTTACATCTACTGTCTCTGTCTCTGCCCCTCCTTCCTCCTTCTTATAAGAACCACTGTGATTCCATTAGGTCCTCCTAGATTATCCAGCCAAGTCTTCTCATCTCAAATCCCTTAACTGAATCACATCTGTGAAGTTCCTTTTGCCATATAAGGTAACATATTCACAGGCTCTGAGGTTTAGGATGTGAATATCTTTGGGGACCATTATTCAACCTGCCACATTGTTGGCAGTAATATTTGTATAGTCAGAAGTTATTCCAAATTAAATGAGATGATGCATATATGTGACCAGTATGATGCCTGGTATTCAGTAAGAACTTGGTAAGTCTTAGATCCTCCATCTTTCAAAAGATCCTTCAAACTTCTGATACTTAAAAGAGAGCATCTTGGTTTCCCAAATAAAATAAGAATCAGTGAAATTACCCAGCCAGTTCAATTCAAGGGAATAAAAGCTAATAAAAAGCATGCAAATAAGCAATTGACATGTCTGAGTTGGTGTAAAAATTCTGGAGAAATTTGCGACTGTTGTTTTGACTTGATTTTTTTTGGGGGGGGGGTCAGAAATCTGAATATTTTAGGCTTCATCTGTTTTGTGATGAAGACCTGAATCAAGTCTCCTTTCTGTCCACGTGGTAAAGAATCCACTTGTCAAGCAGAAGATATGGGTTTGATCCCTGGGTTGGGAAGATGTCTTGGAGAAGGAAATGGCAACCCACTCCAATATTCTTGCCTGGAGAATTCCATGGACAGAGGAGCCTGGTGGGCTACAGTCTATGGAGTTGCAAAGAGTTGGACACAACTTAGAGAATAAGCAACAACAGTGGTCTCCATAACTTTTCTTCTTGTGACACGAGCCTGATGTAAGTTATTGGGAGCCCATGGGCCTTGACAGGCCTTAGGGAGGGCTCATCTTTTGGCTTCCAATGGGAGAAGTCATTAAAGACATAGCGGGACTAGACATTTTTAGAAATTTCCATGTACATGTGAAAATCCTAGCTTAAAAATTTTTTTCTTCCTTTTTTTTAAAAAACGTCAAATTGCCTGAACCTATAGATGATGTGACTTTCAGTTAGTTTAAGGTTTATCTTATGACATTAGAAACATGAGAACATGTGCTATCTGGCCTGGGGAGGAAAGCCGCACCCCTACATTCTAATCACTTATTTCACCAATCCGAAGGAAATCTCTTAAGGCTTTAAAAGGTTGGGTTAACAACACTGAAAATATTTTTATTTTTCACACTCCTCTGCTTTTCTTGGTTCCATCTGGGACCAGAAGCCAGCACACTGAAATACCAGGAGTAAGGCGGTCCTCAAACATTTCCAGACTGACAAGAGGCAGGAAATAGCAGAAAGCTCAGAAGGGCAGACTTTCTTTTTTGCTTACAAGATTTCCAGGCTAATTTAATATGTCAACAAGTTTGTATGGGTATTACTCGATGTGACTTGGGAATACCCAATACTAGTTAGGGTTTTTGTGTTCCTCCAAATGAATATTCATCTTCACTGTCATTGTGTTATTAATTGTTAATATAAATGATATCATTTTTATTTATGTAACAACTTTCTTGTCAGAATTCCAACATCTTTAAATAACAAGACTCGGGTAATTATTTACTCTCAAAAAGTCTTAGCTGATCAGAGTTGAGATGGAAAGTCATGATTTTTTAAAAGACAAGCATGATGTGGGTTTCAGTTCACTGACAAATGCAGCTACATCTTTCTTTAGTTACATGCATAAATGCAAGAAAAAGTGGGAGGAATACCAATTGTTTAAGAAAACCAAAATGATTTAGCAAAGAATGTATGAAAAATTCTCAATATTTTCTGCACATGAGTAAACTCACCAACTCAAAATTCTCCAAATATGGCTTCAGAGTGTTTTGGAGGAGACAGGGCCAACTCTCATGAGTCAACAAAATAAAAATACCTTGAGGGAATGATTTAATAATTACTTCCCATTCCTGGTTGTAATAGAATAGGATTAATTTGTTGTTCTTTTTTTGTTTAATCTACAAGACATTGTGAAATTGGGCTTTGTTTGATGCTTGAACCTTTTCGTATACTTGTATGGAAAAACACAACAGACTCTAGGGAAAGGAATAATTTGCTGCAGCAGATCTTTGTCATAAGGGACTTATTTACAGATTATGCAGATCAATGAGACCAAGCTTTCACACTTTCCCCAAAGCAGTTCAGAAACACAGCACAGATAATTCATACCAAGCATGCATTCATGAGAGATTTGTTCAACCTGGGTCCTTCTAGATCATTAACATGATGAAGACAGGACTCCTGTCTGTAATGCATCTCATATAACATCTCCAGTAAGTTCTAGTCACCGTTTAACATGTATGGAGCAGTCAGGCCTGGATACCAGAAGCTGGGCTCCATTAAACTAGAATAGAACCATGTCTTCCTCACCGTTTTTGCTGAAATGATTAATGTATTGATATATTGTCATCAAACATTTTTTTTAGCTTTCTACTGGGTACCTTAGATGAGACTAAGCTTTATTCGGGAATCTCTGTCTTTAGGGAGCTTACAAGTGTCACGAGAAAATGCTGACAATGAGTGAGTTAACATACAGGAAATTAGAAATATGGAAAAGTATTGAAAAAAAAAAAAGAATATGGGGTGGGAGAGGAGGATTCAGGAAAAACCTATTTCTTTGCATAGCAATTAATATGGAATCAGGATTCATTAAAAGACCAAAGAAGAGCTTTCCAAGGGAACCTATGTTTCTACCCGTGTTATAGGATGGTCTGTGATCTGGCTAGATCAGCCATTGGCTTATCCTTTAGAAAAACAGCTAAAGTGTGTCATAGATTTTCTAACCTGAAGCCATTTGGCTTCTCCAAGAACATTTTTGAGCTCAGTCTGTAGCTAACTCTCTTTCCTACCTACCTACCCCTCCCCTGCTAATAACCACAACTCGAGGAAAAGTCCAGTCAAGTGTTCTACCCAGCGTTAAGTGTCTTCCCCATTGTCACAACAGTATGGCCTCCCAAGTCTACACTTCTGTGGTACCATCTTTTCCATCTTTGTCTCCTCACAATTTCAGAAGGTATAGGTGGCTTTTTCCTAAAAATGAAAATCAATCAAAAATGAACAAGTCTGAAAAGTTGAAGGGTCATAAAGTCCTCAAACCCTGTTCCCATCAGTTTATCCTATGCACCATGTTCTCAGTTCTTGGATGGTTTGATTTTCTTTTCCTTGATCTCTGGGTAAGCAGGGTCGAAACAGTAGGATAGTGGAAAAGGGGGACCTCTAGGAAAAATGGGACTGCTCCTTAAAGTCATAAGTAGATGGGGGCCACATGTGGGACAAAGAAAAGCTAAGGATGAACTTGTATTTATATCACGTGAAAGATATACTTTCATTTATATTAGATGAAATTAGATGTTGAACTTCTAGCTATCTTCCTAAGGCATATTTGTTTATAAACTTGTTTCAGCTACTTAGGCTAGGATTTCAGCATTGGGAATCACTTCATATAATTCTAGAATTTAATTTTTAATAATGTTAAACCAAGAATTAAAATAAACATTAGCAATCCACTTTGAATTTTTTACCTGCCGTTTTACTTATAATACAATCAATTGAATTAGGATTGACATACAATATTAGGGAACCACCTGCCCTGTTTAGACAGGGGAAATAAGCAATTTTAACTTAATTATAGTACATCCCTAAAAAGTTGGCATCAAAGAAGGAGAGAGAAACATCTTTAAGAAACTGTGCTTGTCCGGTTTTCTGATTGCAGTCAAGTTCTCTTTTTACTGACCACACCCCAGAACCATGAAAATGTGACTCAAAAGAGAGTAGCCAAGCTAGTTAGTGACCTCACCCTTTCACAAGTGCTGGCTGAATTCTTTCCCTTGTATATAGTTCCTTTGTGAAAAAACATTTATAGGGGTGTCTGTTAAAGGCTTAGAATTAAGCAGCTGTTTCTGCCTTTTTGCAGAACTCATAAATACCTATGCACTTTTGATATATCAGTTTTAGGTCCTGAATTTTTGGTACCAGGACTTTATCAATATGAAAGGTATACATTTGGGGGGTGGTTCTATCATTCTATAAGCTTAGGAAAATGATGCAGAATCTTACCCTTCACAGTCATCATTGCCTGAAAGACAACAGATGTACATTCTGACCTTAAGTTCCATTCCTCTTCTTGCTATGGAGGTTTGTTATCTTTAGCTTTGTTTTGGGTACAGATAGTTATTAAGTCTGTGTCAATAAAGGTAAAACATTCTTTTTTTATTTGATAAACCTGTGCGCTCAGTATTAGGGATACTGAGATAAATAATGAGTGGGCCTTGCTCATAAGATACCCTTGACTAGTGGGAAGGGGGACAAGGAAACTCAGATGCTGAGTCAAATGGGGAAATGGAGGATGCCAGACTACATAGTCCTTGGCCAGTGTCCCAGTGGATGACTAGGGGTTCAAAGGGAAGAACATTCCATGCGGAAGAAACAGTGTTGCAAACAAATGGAGGCATGAAAGAACATGGCGTATTAAAGGAAATGAAAGATGAGGTCTTTATGGGGAAATAGTTAGAGATGAGCAGACAGGTCACAGGATCTGCACTTCAGAGATAAGGAGCTTGGATGTTTCTTGAAGCCACTAGAGAATCATAGAAGGACTTTAGGCAAGAGGGCAGCATATTGTAGTTACATATCTAATTTAGAAAGCTGTCCCCATTGGCAAGGTTGGGGCAGATCAAGTGGAAACAAAGATTCTTTGGGCACATATTGTCCTAGGGTTGGAGAGAAGTGAACATTTAAGTCAATGTGGGCTGAGGCAAAGGGGATGGAAGGGGGCTGTGGCACTGGAAGGAGCGGGTGGCCGGCTGAAAGCAGAGTGGAGGGAGTCGGAGAATCTAGGGTACCTCCCAGAAGCTTTTGAGTTGCCTTGGATGCAGACGAGCATGGAGCAATTTGTCAGTGGGTACAGTCTGCATTAGGGCCAAAGTGGATAATTAGAGCAATGCCTGAACTGCTCTTTGCCAGCTTACAGTAATAGCTACCAGGTGGTGTGGGCTGGCTATGTGCCAGGCATTGGTCTTAGTATGTTCCCGGTGTACAGCATAAGGATGGAGAGCACTGAATCAGGATCCAGACTGCCTGAATTTGAATCTTACCATTGCCTCTAACTGATTGTGTGACCTTAGGCAAGTGACTTAATTTATACCTGTTTCCTCATCCATAAAGTGGGGATGATAATAATAAAACCGACCTCATAATGTGGTTGTAAGGATTAAATAATTCAAGTAATTCCCTCAGATGAGTGATGGACATGTGGAAAAAAATGTCACTGGATGTTACTGTTATCACATGCATTAATTCAAACCAACTTATAAAATCTATAGAGATATATAATATTATCTCCAATCCCCAGGGGGAAATTGAGACACAGAGATATGGTAAAGCTAGGAATCCAACCAAGCAGTAAGACTCAGAAGTCTTTACGCTCTAACTCCTTCACCATAGGCCTGTGTGCCATGTCTTGGGAGCAAAATACAAGGGTATTAATCGTAAGGGACTGTTCAAGTAGCAGAAGGTAGAGGGCACAGTGGTGCAAAGAACATGGCCCCATCCCATCATTCACCATTGTATTCAAAGCAAATTTGAATTTGATACTCTCCTAGAAGCCAAAATAGTGGAATCACCACACTGACTTCATGACAAGCCTTCAATACCTCTTCAGAGGTGGCTTACCTCAACCTGCTTTTAAACTATTCAGTGAGGCCTGCTTTGCCACATGTTGTGCTAAGACTGCTCAGAAAAAGAAATGTCTGTCCCACCACTGGTGAAAATTACCTTGTCTTATGGGGAAACAATAGGATGAGAAAGACTAGAGATCTCTCCAAGAAAATTAGAGATACCAAGGGAACATTTCATGCAAAGATGGGCACAATAAAGGACAGAACTGGTATGGATGAAACAGAAGCAAAAGATATTAAGAAGAGGTGGCAAGAATACACAGAAGAACTATACAAAAAATATCTTCATGACCCAGATAAACACAATGATGTGATCACTAACCTAGAGCCAGACATCCTGGAGTGTGAAGTCAAGTGGACCTTAAGAAGCATCACTACAAACAAACTAGTGGAGGTGATGGAATTCCAGTTGAGCTATTTCAAATCCTAAAAGATGATGCTGTGAAAGTGCTGCACTCAATATGCCAGCAAATTTGGAAAACTCAGCAGTGGCCACAGGCCACTGGAAAAGGCCAGTTTTCATTCCAGTCCCTAAGAAAGGCAATGCCAAAGAATGTTCAAACTGCCGCACGATTGCACTCATCTCACATACCAGTAAAGTAATGCTCAAAATTCTCCAAGACAGGTTTCAACAGTACCTGAACTATGAACTTTCAGATGTTCAAGCTGGTTTTAGAAAAGGCAGAGGAACCAGAGACCAAATTGCCAACATCTGCTGGATCATCGAAAAAGCAAGAGAGTTCCAGAAAAACATCTGCTTCTGCTTTAATGAGTATGCCAAAGCCTTTGACAGTGTGGATCACAAAAAACTGTGGAAAATTCTGAAATAGATGGGAATACCAGACCAACTGACCTGCCTTCTGAGAAATATGTATGCTGATCAAGAAGAGACAGTTAGATCTAGACATGGAACAACAGACTGGTTCCAAATAGGAAAAGGAGTACGTCAAGGCTGTATACTGTCACCCTGCTTATTTAACTTATATGCAAAGTACATCATGTGAATGCTGGGCTGGGTGAAGCACAAGCTGGACTCAAGAGTGCTGGGAGAAGTATCAATAACGTCAGATATGAGGATGACCCCACCCTTATGGCAGAAAGTAAAGAAGAACTAAAGAGCCTCTAGACGAAAGTGAAAAAGGAGAGTGAAAAAGCTGGCTTAACGCGCAACATTCAGAAAACTAAGATCATGGCATCTGGTCCCATCACTTCATGGCAAATAGATGGGGAAACAATGGAAACAGTGAGAGACTTTATTTTGGGGGGCTCCAAAATCACTGTAGACGGTGACTGCAGCCATGAAATTAAAAGATGCTTGCTTCTTGGAAGAAAAGCTATAATCAACCTAGACAGCACATTAAAAAGCAGAGACATTACTTTTCCCACAAAGGTGCATCTAGTCAAAGCTAGGGTTTTTCCAGTAGTCATGTGTGGATGTGAGAGTTACACTATAAAGAAAGCTGAGCACCGAAGAATTGATGCTTTTGAACTGAGGTATTGGAGAAGACTCTTGAGAGTCCCTTGGACTGCAAGGAGATCCAACCAGTCCATCATAAAGGAAATCAGTCCTGAATATTCACTGGAAAGACTGATGCTGAAGCTGAAACTCCAATACTTTGGCCACCTGAAGTGAAGAACTCACTCATTGGAAAAGACCCTGATGCTGGAAAAGATGAAAGGCAGGAGGAGAAGGGGACGACAGATGGTTGGATAGCAACATCGACTCGATGGACATGAGTTTGGGCAAGCTCTGGGAGTTGGTGATGGTCAGGGAACCCTGGCATGCTGCAGTTCATGTGGTTGCAAAGAGTCGGACATGACTGAGTAACTGAACTGAACTGATTCCACTTTTAGGGCTTCCCAGGTGGCGCTATTGGTAAAGAACCTGCCTGACAATGCAGGAGACAGAAGAGATGCAGGTTCCATCTCTGGGTTGGGGAGATCCCCTGGAGGAGGGCATGGCAACCCACTCTAGTATTCTTGTCTGGAGAATCCCAGGGACAGAGGAACCTGGTGGGCTACAGTCCATGAGGTCACAAAGAGTTGGACACGGCTGAAGTGACATGGCACACACCCATTCCACTTTCAGTGCTATCCTTTCTGTCTAAATAAGCTATAAACTTTGTAAATTGGAGATTTTAAACTTTATTTTTATGGAAAGAGGCAGTTTAGTGGTAAAGAGTTTTAGCTTGGGAATCAGAAAGCTTTGTTTGGGTCTGCCAAAGAATTTAGTAAATAAAAATGCTGGATGCTCTGTTAAATGTGAATTTCAGATAAGTAATACATATATATTTTTAGTATATTAGTATGTTTGATCTATTTTCTGGGCTACACTTAGGCTAATGAAATGTATCCATTGTTTATCTGAAGTTCAAATTTAACTGGCCATATTGTAATTTATCTGGCAACTCTGTGTAGGGCTTACCTTCTCAGTGTCTCCATTCTCTCACCTACAACAAAGGGATATTAATAGATAGTGACCAAGATTGATATTTGCTATAAAAATTAAATGAGATAGTATGTGTTAAGCACAAAGGAAATGCTCCATGTGCATTGACTGTTGTTATTGTTTTCCTGGGTGATGGTAGGCTTGCAATGTATCCGGGAATTTCTCAGTACTCATTCAATAACAGGACTTCCCTGGTCGTCCAGTGATTGAGGCTCCACACTTCCACTTCAGGGGGCATGGAGTTGATCCCTGGTCAGTAAACAAAGATCCCACATGCTGTGTTGGGCAGCCAGAAAAATAATAAATACATTAAAATAAAAAGCTTTAGAATTGAGTATGGATGATGGCCCAGACAAGTTACCTTTGTACATCTCAAAAATGTAAATACAAATCCAACTTCATTTTTCTGTGTTTTTTTCCAGAAGAACTGGGTAAGTAGCTCTTATTTCCAAATGTAATTTTCATATTTTCTCCTAACTCTTCTGACCATAAACTACCTGCTAAGGTAACTTTATAAGGAAGGAGAAGTTCCAGCACTTCTTTATCATTAAAAATAAAGTGGAAGTAAGATGAGGTAGTGCTCATTAATCTTCCCCTATTTCCTTGGGGAAATTTGGTAAAAACAGATTCTATAAAGTCAGCCAGCCATCTTTGAAGACTATTTGCCCTGGGCCAATTATATAATACACAAGACATATCCCCAATAATTAACTAATGAATTGGCTTCTTTGGAAATTATCAGAAGTGTCAAGAATTGAGGAATATTTAGATTGCCTCCATAAGTCCTGCTGAAGAAACATCTGGTTCTTTTTTCTTCAATCAACGTGCACCCTGAAGGGTCCCCAAATCAAAAATGATTATATTTCATGTCATTTATGTGCCTTACGGTTTGACAAATTTAACTTGTAAGAATAAGTGATTCCGTGTTCAATTTACGTTGATCCCATTTTCATCCAAGCATCCAAAGAGAGAGAACCATCATAGATTGATAAAAGCTGCTGATTGATCTATTGATTTCCAGACCTTAAATCTCCTAGGGAAGTCTTTGTAAAGTTCGTGTTCATAAAATTCTTGTTCTGCCACAAAAGCTCCCAGTGGATTGTGTTTCTCAACTACAAGGAAAATCATCAGGGACAAACCCAGAAAATGTTTCTTTAGTATACACTAGGCAGGAGGGCCTTCCAAATTCTGTCTCAATCTGGTTTCTTCAAAGGTTTATTTTTATTTCATTTTTGAAAACTTTTAATTTGAAGAGGGGGGAAAAAGCCCTTTAAAGCATAACAACCCGCAGTGATGCAAGTGCCTTTCTGTCTCATATATAATCATGTCTGTTTGGACGTGCTGGGTGTCATGTCCAGGGCTATGGTGCCACATTGAGAACAATATTGAACTAAATAGTTTTGACAGAACAGCCAGACCTTTTCTTGGTGTTCCTGCTATATTGCATATCTGCTTCTTTGTACACAACGGGGTGAGCGAGTGATGGAAAGCCGAGAGTTCAATTGTGGTTAGAGTCCGAAAAGAGCCATCAATGGAAACTCTTTACTGATTTGTGCTAACGCCTGGGGGACAGAGTACAGATGACTGTATTTTCCAGGTTACCAGGTATAAGAAAAAGCAAAATCATTTTTCTAAAATGCGTACTCTAGTGCAATAAATGCCGTGGGTTTTATGCATGCAGATTAATGTCAGCCTGTGTGGGCTGGGCTGAAAGGATTTTGTTATTTGTTAATCTCAGTTCCTCCCTCCATTGCTTTATGGAGCTGATTTATGGGTGTTGGATCGGATGGATGAACTCGAGGTGCATCTCTCTCTAGGCAGAGTATGGTGTGTGTTTATTGACTACGAACTCATCTTTCCAATCATATAATTTACTGAGATGGTTCACTGAGATTTTAAATCAGTAATATTAAGTGTTTATGCTACCCTCCTAGACTCTCACTCCTATCCCTGGGGCGAGCTCAGCTCAGTTCTGTGTATACCAGAGAGACATAAGAGGCTTTGTTTTCAAAAAGACCTGAATTGACCCAAAGAAAGGAGAGACTCAGAGTGGAGAGACAGAATCTACTGAATCAGTAGATATTTTCCCAGGAGACTCAAAAGGAGAATGAGTTCTGTGGTCTTCATGAGTGATAGGAGACCTGTATTAGACTTCCAAGCAGCACTGAGATAGATGACAAACCTCTCCTGGGACAACGGTGGTGGCTAATGGGACCTCACCTCAGGGCAATGTTCTTTCGAGTCTCACTAAAGGATCATCGTGGCCATAATTGCACAAAGGAAAGGACCTGCTTACTTCGTCTTGGCCATGTAGGCTTGTTCAATGACCACATGGCATTACTCAATTACTACAATGCACTGAAAACCGAACCTCATTTAACCAAAAGTAACGATTATTTTCCCTCAAGTGTCATTTTGACCATCATTTTTTTCAGAAGTTTTACCATCCCTACGACATCTGGAAAAACTCTTCATCTTGGATTTGAGGTCTTTGAAGCAAGTAGACTGACTTAAAACTTGTAAATTAAGCATCGCAATTTGGCAACTCATGGCTAAATTCAACTAGTAGATCTATTTTGTTTAATTAGCATGGTGGTGGTGGTTTTGTCATTAAGTCGTGTCCAACTCGTTGCAACCCCCTTGGATTGTTACCCTCCAGACTCCTCTGTCCAGGGGTTTTTCAGGCAAGAATACTGGAGAAGGTTGCCACTTCCTTCTCCAGGGGATCTTCCCGACCCAGGGATCCAATCCATGTCTCCTGCACTGCAGGTGATTCTTTACCAACTGAGCCACCAGGGAAGCCCTTAATTAGCATGGTGTTATTCAAATTTGAGAAGCATTTAAATTTTAATCAGAGTATTTCTTACAAAAATCTGGATCTCTGATTTCTTAAAAAAAAAAACAAAAAACAGATATCCTGATGTCATTAGGCCCATATCCCCACTGTATCTAACTCTCAGAGTTGGATGCTGAATGAGATTGAAGTAGTTAGTTCCAACTAACTACAATTTTGTCTGCTCTCTTGTCTCCCTTCCTGGGTTTACTTCCTTTGTTTGCATTTGTTACATGGTCTTTGGAGGCATACTTGTTTTTAACTTCTTTGAACTGAATAAAAATGAATGGGTTAACTGGAATCAAGGGTGAAGTTCAAGGACCCAAGCATGAAAAATCCAACTCAAGCAAGAATCATGATAAGTTCAATTTCATTTACTAATTGGAGCTAGAACCATGGTGATCAGGATCTTAAGTGGAGGAGGTACAGTCTATGAATATTGTATTAATATATTGGTCTATTGCTAGGTAATGAATTACCCCGACATTGAGTGACTTGAATCCACAGCAATCCATTTCCATCTCTCATGGTTTCTATGAGTTGAGAACATAATTGTGGCTTGACTGGTCAGTTCCGGCTTTGGTTTCTCATGAGGTGGTAGTCATATGGCAGCAGTGGGAGGGGTCCTCACAAAGGCTTCTTCACCTATGGGACTGAAGCCTGAGGGCATCCTCACAGCTGGAAAAGCTGGGGCTCCTCAGACGTGGGTTTCTACTGTTATGTGATCTCTCTACCCTGTCTCCCCAACATAGCCATCAGGGGTCCAAGGTCAAGTGTCTCAACCGAGAGAACCAGGTGGTGGTCATGTCCCTTCTATGACAGCCTCAGATATTCCATAATCTCATGTCTGCCTCACTATCAGGGTTGGAGTAGTCACAAGCCCCCAGCCATATGTGAGGGAAGGGAACCACACTGGTGAGGGGCATCATTCACATTTAAATAGAGCAGGTGGGATGGGGGGATGGGTGATATCCACCTTTCGAAAATGCTATTTGCCACAAACTAAAACATAAAGTAAGATCAGGAACTCAGAAAATCTGAATGATTAAAGCAAATAAGGTTAGGGTTGACATATATACACTACCATGTGTAAAACAGATAGCCAGTGGGTACCTGCTGTATACCACAGGGAGCTCAGCTCTGTGCTCTGTGATGAGCCAGAGGCATGGGATGGGAAGTGGGTGGGAGGGAGGGAGGTTCAAGAGGGATATATATTTACATATAGCTGATTAACCTCACTGTATAGCAGAAACTAACACAAAATTGTAAATCAATTATATTCCATTTTTTTAAGCAAAAAACAAATAAAAAGAAATAGGAAAGGCCTATAAATACTTGCTAGCCTATGCCAGTTTGTTTTTTTTTTTCCACCAGTGTATGTTGCATGCATGCCAAGTCAATTCAGTTGTATCCAACTCTGTGACCCTATGGACCACAGCCCACCAGGCTCCTCTGTCCCTGGGATTCTCCAGGCAAGAATACTTGGATGGGTTGCCATGCCCTCCTCCAGGGGATCTTCCCAATCCAGGGATAGAACCTGGGTCTCCCACATTGCAGGAAGATTCTTTACCATCTGAGCCACCAGGGCCTATAGCCCAAAGATGAATTCAGGCATGCCCAGGCTGCTTGACACCACTGGGCTCTGAAACTGCCTTGCAGCCCCACCCTGGACAGTATCATTTGCTGTGATCCAGTTCTTCACTACAACTAAACACACTATCTCACTGTCTTCTGCACACAACTAGACCCTCAGTCACTTCCTGGCTCCTCTGATCTAGACTGCTCATTCCTCCTTCATTCATTCTGGGCCCCTTTCTGTCTTTAGAGTTCAGGATCAGACAAGATTGGGATGTTCAGGCTAGTATGGAGGTTGACATCCATAATTCAAAAAGACATATGCAATGTTCATCACAGCACTATTTGTGATAGCTAGGACATGGAAGTAACCTAAATGTCCATTGACAGAGGAATGGATAAATAAAATGTGGTACAAATACACAGAGGGATATTACTCAGCCATAAAATAGAACAAAATAATGCCATTTGTAGCCAAACGGATGGACTTGGAATTTGTCATCCTGAGTAAAGTAAGTCAGACAGGGAAAGACAAATACCATAGGATATCTCTGCATGTGGAACCTTAAAAAAGGGTACAAACGAACTTATTTACAAAGCAGAGTTACAAATGTAGGAAACAAACTTTTGCTTACCAGGAAGAAGGGTGGGGGTATAAATTGGGAGACTGGGATTGGCATCTACACATTACTATATACAAAATGTGAAAACTAATAAAATCCTATTGTGTAGCATAGGGAACTCTGCTCAGTACTCTAGAATGAGTTATAGGGGAAAAGAATCTAAAAAAGAGTGGATATATGGATATGCATAGCTGATTTTATTTGCTGTACGGAGAAACTAATGCAAGATTGTAAATCAACTTAATTCCAATAAACATTATTCTAAAAAATAAAAAAATCTCATGTTTCATAGGTAATAAGTCCATCTATTAAAAGAAAGCACACAAAACAAAACAGACCAATAAAAAGAGAATTCAGGGCCAAATTCTCCTCCAGGTGAGCTTTAAGCTTGTATGCAGTGGTGCACTAGGACACTCCCTTTAAGAACCACAGCCGCCCAGTGTCCAGATTACTCGACATGGTAACCAATCCTTTACCATTTATATATCTTTTTGAAAATATGAGTGGGTTTAAAAATATTATTCCCCTTTGTCTCCATTTGAATAGAATATCTGACATGTAAGAAACCTCCCTTATTTTCATTTTGCAGATGGGGAGATAGATGCTGAGATAGAGGGGAGGATGGCTGAGGAGCCTGCCCAGGCTTACAGAGCTGCAACTTGACAGAAAAAGGCCACAGCCTACACCTTCTGCCTTGTGGTTTGGAGCTCAAAATTTTTGCTACTCAGGGGTCAAAATCAATGGACAGTCCATAGGCCTAAACAAGCCTGGCCCATAGACATGTCTTGGTTGGTCAGCTCACAGACCTGGGTTTTATTTTTAGGACTTTAGGTGGGGCACATACTTTACAGTTCTCTGTAGACTCCAATAATCTCTCCCACCAAGTCACTCACATAGCTCATTACCTGCTTGGCTTTGGAAGGTGTTTGATTTTCTACCCCCCTTCTCCACTAAGACTTTGTATGCTTCCTAAAGGGAAGACTTTTAGTCAATAATAACGGGTGACACTCGGGGACCTTTTGTGTGCTTTCAACTATTTGATACTCACAGCTCCCCAGTTGTTATCCCCATTTTATAGATGGGAAAACTGAGACACAGAGAGTTTAAGTAATTTGTCCACCTTCTCAGTTCAGTTCACTTCAGTTCAATCACTCAGTCATGTCCAACTCTTTGTGACCCCATGAATCGCAGGACACTAGGCCTCCCTGTCCATCACCAACTCCCAGAGTTCACTCAAACTCACATCCATCGAGTCGGTGATGCCATCCAGCCATCTCATCCTCTGGGGTCCCCTTCTCCTCCTGCCCTCAATCCCTCCCAGCATTAGAGTCTTTTTCAATGAGTCAACTCTTCTCATGAGGTGGCCGAAGTATTGGAGTTTCAGCTTCAGCATCAGTCCTTCCAATGAACACCCAGGACTGATTTCCTTTAGAATGGACCGGTTGGATCACCTTGAAGTCCAAGGGACTCTCAAGAGTCTTCTCCAACACTACAGTTCAAAAGCATCAATTCTTTGGCGCTCAGCCTTCTTCACAGTCCAACTCTCACATCCATGCATGACCACTGGAAAAACCATAGCCTTGACTAGACGTACTTTTGTTGGCAAAATACTGTCTCTGCTTTTCAATATGTTATCTAGGTTGGTCATTACTTTCCTTCCAAGGAGTAAGCATCTTTTAATTTCATGGCTGCAGTCACAATCTGCAGTGATTTTGGAGCCCAAAAAACACACAGTAAAGACTGTCAGCTGAAATTTGAACCCAAGCACCTTGACAGCAGAGCTCATAATCTCAACTATTCTGCTGAAGAGAAGAAAGTCTAAATAGATGATGTGAAAGTAAAAGTGAAAGTCACTTAGTCCTCTCCGACTCTGTGACCCCATGGACTATGTGGTCCATGGAATTCTCCAGGCCAGAATACTGGAGTGGGTAGCCTTTCCCTTCTCCAGGGGATCTTCCCAACCCAGGGATTGAACCCAGGTCTCCCTCATTGCAGGTGGATTCTTTTTCAGCTGAGCCACAAGGGAAGCAAGAATACTGGAGGGGGTAGCCTTTCCCTTCTCCAGCACATCTTCCCGATCCAGGAATTGAACTGGGGTCTCCTGCATTGCAGGTGGATTCTTTACCAACTGAGCTATCAGGGAAGCCCCAAATAGACAAAGGGCCACCATCATAAATTTAGATGGATCTAATCAACAATAAAAAAAAAGTGTTTGCTGTGGACCATTTTTAAAGTCTTTATTGAATTTGTTACAATATTGCTTTGGGTTTCTGGCCCTGAGGCATGTGGGATATTAGCTCCCTGACCAGGGGTCAAACTTATTGGAACACAAAGTCTTAACACTGGACCACCAGGAAAGTCCCAACATTATTTTAAAGTAGTCATTATAGTTTCAGATTTGTAAAATCTATCTGTAGGTCGATATTTGAAAGAATCAGGTGATAGGGCATTAATGTCTTAATGTGGCTTATCTGCTAAGTGAGATAATGTCCACGTCTCATGCAAGGTAAATTTCACTACCTCAAACATGCCTACCATCTGGCTTTGATTTTCCAGGCTAAATATCAAATTCTAAGCATTTTAGCTAAATCACCGGCTAAATCTTTATTTTAGTCTCAAAATACTTTTATGGCTAGTGTAAAGATGAATGGAATTTGAAAGTGGCCATTAAGATTACTACTGCATGATGGAAACTAAAATCTACTATATAAATCTAAATCCCTCCAATAAATTTTAAAAAAAGATTTACTGCTCAAAAATAAAAATATAAATCACTCTCATTTTCTAAATCATTGCTGTTGATGATGATCCCAGCGTGGTGAGAGATCACTATATTATTCTGGATATAGTATGACATCTAAATTTTCCAAGTAGTCTCAACTGCCCAGGGAATTTACTACTTCATGTTCTTGCCAAGATAGAAGGTATTTCTGCATGATTCCTGTAGCTGAACATTATTGATGCTCTAAATGTGTGGGACATTTAATATGTGTGGCTAGTCCAGCAGGATGTTATTGACATGAATTATGATTTTTACACCAAACCATTCAAGAGACCCAATTAGAAAATTGATCACTTTTGAACAACCTGTCTCCTTAATCCCACTGATTGACAGAAAAGTTTTGGCAGCAGGAGCAATTCACAATAGGGTCAGATAGTGATGAGCCTGGAAGACCGAACTAAAGTGTCTAAACCCTTACAGAGAACAGAGGGCCATCCAAAAGTTTTCTTTTTTATTTTGGAACAAAGCGAATGACCTGATCAAAGAAGTGTTTGGAGAAGGTTAACTCAGCAGCAGTGTGTAGAACATTCTCCATCATGTGATGACAAGAAAATGGGTGTGTGGACAGAAAACAGTGAATTAACTCATGTCAGGCTCTGAGAACAAACCAAGTTCAACAGCTATCAATCCAGACCAACTTCCAGGTCCGTTATCCTGGATGCTTGGATCGCTTTCAAGTCATAGCTTTAAAACTCTGGATCAGAAGGGCTGTACAGACTGTATTTGAAGGTCTGGGGGAAGAGAAAGGAGGAAGGGAACCTGAGAAACCATGATGCAGTGAGAAGAACACCTCGTGTGTCATAGCAATGGACCAGAAGAGGACCAGAGAGCCGCAGTAAGTCTAACTCCATGGAAGACCTTGTCATGGGGCCTGGGATTATTTCTGACTTCCTGTTATTTCCCTGAGCTGCTTTATTCATTTCCAGATTATTTTTTTCTTGTGCCTTCTACAGCAGATGTTGAGCCATCCAGACAGTTTGGATGCTTTATACACTGATACAGTCTAAGGAGGGCTTCCCTGATGGCTCAGACGGTAAAGAATCCACCTACAATGCAGGAGACCCAGTTTAATCCCTGAGTCAGGAAGATCCCCTGGAAAATGGCATGGGAACCCACCAGTATTCTTACCTGGAGAGAGTAGCCTGGCAGACTACAGTCCACAGGGTTGCAGAGTCAGATACGACTGAGTGACTAATACACACACACACACACACACACACACAGTCTAAAGAAGTTTCTACTCTACGCAGTGCTGAATGGATAGGCAAGCATTTCTCAAATAATGTGTTATCTGTATCTTAAGATATGAGAGTAGCTATCTACTAATGCCAATGAAAAATAGCTGACAAATCATTCTTATTCAAAATATTTTTCTAGCCAATTTGAATGATATAATGTCTTATTATTGTATTGTTTCAGGAAATCCACCAAAATTGGGAACGGCTCTCACATGACAAGTTCCTGATTTGGGTGCTTATATTCTGGCATGGAGCCAATTTTGTTTTAAATCAGGAATGAAGATAGTCTTGTCATTGAGGCAGCCTAGCCGTAATTTCTACTGTGCCCCAGTTCTGCACAGCCTGTCCAGAGGCGTGAATCAATCGGCCAGAAAATAAACAGGATGGGCAGCTGAGAGACTTCTGAGCTAATGCTCATCTTAGAAGGAAATGAGTCTCACTCACTTCATGTTTTTTTTTTCTTTGAAATTCCTCTTATTTATTCATTCAGCAAATAGCCATTCAGAATCTATGCTATGCCCACATTGCAGTAAATGTTTGGGATGCACAGGCAAAATAAAAATTGCAAGAGAAAAAAAAAGATTGTAAGGTACCTGTCTTGTGGGACTTTCTGTACAGAGAGAAAAGCAGATATTAAACAAATAAACAACCAACTGATATAGAATTAGAAATTATAATCAGTGCTATAAAGGAAAAGAAACAGAATGGATAGGAGAGAGACATCATGGTACACCTACTTGAGATAAATTGATCAGGGGAAAATATCTCTGAAGAAGTGATGCTACACCACAAAGATTAACAGGCACTAGTCATGTAAAGAGGTTTGCAGGAAAGAGCATCTCCAGCCTAGGACACAGGTGGTGCAAAGGCCCTGGGAGGGGAGAGATGCTGGTAAGTGCAAGAAATAAGTGACAGAGCCCTTTTCTTCCTTTCCATTTATCTCTCTCTCTTTCCTCATCTTTCATTATTTCTATTTTTCTTGTATTACCTCACTTTTTGTTGTTGTTGTTACTACTATTTCTCCATACATTATCCCATACACACAAACACAGTTTCAGATAATTAGGGCCAGAATCCCAATGTGTATTTACTACTTACAAGTTACTCAACACTTCTGGAAGGTCACCTGTGTGATCTGTGACTTTAAGTATCACTGCAGTAAAGCCCCCTAATTTTACCAGTTCCAGAACCTTAGAGGAAAAGCCATAAACCCATAGACAGGATCTACTGACATATCTGGTGAACAGAAGGCTTTGATAGAAGCCACACTGCAAAGAAAAGTAGAGCTTCTGAAAGAAAACTAGCAAAAGAGAAGAGGGATGAACTGGTCCTCTGAATGTAGAACCTTAATGCTAGGAAGAAATTGTGGTTTAGTGTAAAGTATAAGACGGAATGAGAACTTGCTCTAAACCAGGCATCTTATTCAAAATATTTTTGAACAAAGTGCCTCTTTGTCCTGGGAGGACAGGGCTGGCTTTAGAGACTGCTAGTTATTTTAACAAGTATCAATCGTCTCCTTCTGCCCTAGTGAAACCTCAGTTTTGCTTGGAGTGGTACTGCACCCAGCTAAAAGGCTAAATATCTCAGCCTCTTTAGCAATTAGGTGTGGTCATGTGACTAAATTCTGGCCACGTGATAGTATTGTATGGGCCTACCAGAAAAACTCCTTAAAGAGAGCTGACTCAGCCAGGAGTACTGCCTTTTTGACTCCTTCCCTCATTTTTCTTCTTTCTGGCTAGAAAGTGGCCATGATAACTGGAGCTCCAGCAGCTCTATTAGGTCATGAGGTAACCTTGTAATGAAAACCATGTATTAAGAGAAGAGCAGGAAGAAGCAGCTTTAAGGCCTGATGATAACAGAACTTCTATTACTAACCCTGAACTACTCACCTGGACCTTTATGTTATATGAACAAGAAATACACTTCAATGTTATGAAAGTAGTGTTTTGTCTTGTGATTTCTTCTGTTTTAGGCATAAAGGATAATTTCTAAAAATGCACAACCAAATCTAATCTTAATTCAGGGTTGCATGTTTGATTCAGTTATCTATTATGGACAACCATAATTTATTATTTCCCATGATTCAGTGGGTCAGGATTTAGGTAGAGCAGGACACACCTGGGCCTTGTCCTGGTTCCATGTGATGCTGGCAAGAGTCACCCGTGCAGTTGCATTCATCACTGGGCAAGTCTGGGATATCCAAGATAGCCACTCAGTCTCCAGGGTCTCTTTCCATGTAGCCTCTAGGCATTCAGGAGTTTGGCTTGGACTTCTAGAATGCCAGCACAGTCTTAAGTAGAAGGAAGAGAGAGATAGGGCTCTTATACTTGTTCTTAAAAGTCCCAATATAGGTTCCCTGGTGACTCAGTGGTAAAGAATCCTCCTGCCAAAGCAGGAGATACAGTTTCAATCCCTGGTCTGGGAAGAGGCCACATGCCATGGAGCAACTAAGCCCCTGTGCCACAACTATTGAGCCTGTGCTCTAGAGCCAGGGAGCCGTAATTATGGGAGCCTGTGTGCCCTAGAGTCCATGCTCTGCAATGAGAAGCCACTGCAATGAAAAGCTTGTGCACCCATGCACCACAACGAGAGAGTAGCCCCGGCTCTCTACAGCAAGAGAAAGACCTGCACAGCAATAAAGACCCAGTACTGTCAAAAATAAATACATACAAATTATTTTTACAAAGTCTCAGAATATCAGTTCTGGCACATTCTATGATCCAAACCAGTTGCCCAACCCATACTCAAGAAGAGGGAAATCAAGTCACCAGTTCATGTGAGAAGAAGCATGCATAAATTAGAATGGCAATAGTTGGCCGCTGTGTCAAGGGCCACTTTTCTAGTTAAAATAAAATAACGAGGTTTCTCCAGTCATTTGAGCCCCTCTGCTACAAAACTGCCTACTGAGAATTAGGTGGAGAAACTGAAAACATATCCTGAGGATATTATAAGGCTGGTGATGGAGGATACGGCAGAGCAGTTCTGGGGGAGATGAAAGGCAGGTCACCACACCAGCAGGGTGGCCCAGGCTGCTGCAAGTGATATCAATATGGATCAAGGTACGGCAGAAGATACTAAGAGCAACAGCTAGAGCAGATCTATTTCAGAGTCACAGGGACTGGTTCAAATTATATATGAGAACTTCTTCTCCCTCTCCCCTAATCTCCTACCTCCCTTTCCTAGCTTGCAGCACTGACCCCTGAAAAATCTTAAGGGTTTATTTCCTCAATTTAGAAGATGGGTCAATGGATTACAGGTACTTTAACTGGTATACTTTTACTGTCACGTTAAAGTGACAGTCCTAGGATACATAAATTGGTGATGTCTGAGGCACATTAAGTTGCTCAAAGGCATGAAAATGAAAGTGTTAGTTGCTCAGTCCTGTCTCACTCTTTGCAATTCCACAGACTGTAGCCTGCCAGGCTTCTGTGTTAGTAGAATTCTCCAAGCAAGAATACTGCAATGGGTTGCCATTCCCTTCTCCAGGAGATCTTTCCAACCCAGGGACTGAACCCATGTCTCCTGCATTGTAGACAGATTCTTTACCATCTGAGCCACCAGGGAAGCCCATGGTATAATATTTGCACATTTTTCTTTTTAATTTAAGTATAAGTTACTTGCCAACAAAGGTCCATTGAGTCAAGGCTATGGTTTTTCCAGTAGTCATGTATAGATGTGAGAGTTGGACTATAAAGAAAGCTGAGCACTGAAGATTTGATGCTTTTGAACTATGGTGTTGGAGAAGACTCTTGAGAGTCCCTTAAACTGCAATGAGATACAACCAGTCAATCTTAAAGGAAATCAGTCCTGAATATTCATTGGAAGGACTGATGTTGAAGTGGAAACTCCAATACTTTGGCCACCTGGTGCGAAGAGCTGACTCATTTGAAAAGACCCTGATGCTGGGAAAGATTGAAGGCGGGAGGAGAAGGGGAAGACAGAGGATGAGATGGTTGGATGGCATCACTGACTCAATGGAGATGAATCTGAGTAAACTCCAGGAGTTGGTGATGGACAGGGAGGCCTGGCATGCTGCAGTTCATGGGGTTGCAAAGAGTCAAACATGACTGAGTGACTGAACTGATAAGTTCATTTATATATTTTTTCCTATATACACATACACATAGGAAAAAGTCTGAAAAGGTATATACAAAATTTTAATACTTACTAGGTTATAAAATTATGAGGAAAGCTATTCTTTTCTTGATCTTATGTATTTTTTTTACTTTTCTAAAATAACATGTATTATTTGCCTAACTTTAAGTGTATTTTTAGTAAAGATATGAAATTATTTTGTGTTTCCCTGAGGGAAAAAAATGAGGTGACTTCTCACTTATAAGTGGCCTTTAACTGACCATTTTTACAGCAAGCTGGCCATAATCGTTGCTAGGAAAAGTCTCCACACTTGCCTTAGATTGGCTCAGTATAATAGTTACACTCAGCACAAGGATTCACAATCTTGTTGTATACATTTGAGGTGTTTCAATGCCAAAGATTAAAGAAATTTCAAAGTAACCACCAGAAGGTTGAATTATTGAAATGCTAATGAAGACATGCCCTCAGAGAAAATTGCAGGGAGTCTTCACAGTTTTTAAGGCTTCACGTGAAAGACCTTTGCAGAATAAACATGGTATTCAATTTCTGTTTCTCCAAAAGAGTGTTGGAATTTGAAGTGGTGCTCCCAGAGAGCATTTAAAGCACTAGTTAGATCACTAATTAGGATAATCTCTATTTGAAAATCCACCTGATCCAGGTGTCCAAAATGAAAAGCTTTGTTTAATTTCAAAACAATTGAATCTGAACCATTAGTCTATAAATTTATAAAATGCAAAATGTTGACTGAAATGTTGAACGGCCTGAATAGGTGGAGTAACATACTGCTAGGAAGTGTTCCACTGTATTTACGTAAAAACTGGCATTTCTACAAATTTCAAATGATAGCACTTTTTAAAATGGCACCGAAGAATTGATGCTTTTGAACTGTGGTGTTGGAGAAGACTCTTGAGAGTCCCTTGGACTGCCAGGAGTTCCAACCAGTCCATTCTGAAGGAGATCAGCCCTGGGATTTCTTTGGAAGGAATGATGCTAAAGCTGAAACTCCAGTACTTTGGCCACCTCATGCGGAGAGTTGACTCATTGGAAAAGACTCTGATGCTGGGAGGGATTGAGGGCAGGAGGAGAAGGGGACGACAGAGGATGAGATGGCTGGATGGCATAACTGACTTGATGGACGAGTCTGAGTGAACTCTGGGAGTTGGTGATGGACAGGGAGGCCTGGCGTGCTGCGATTCATGGGGTCGAAAAGAGTCAGACGTGACTGAGCAACTGATCTGATCTGATCTGATACATCTCTAAAATGTCCTTGTGATACAGAAAATTATATGTTTCCTTCTTTAAAAGAAAAAAAAGCCAGTAGAGAATAACCAGACATTAATGCCTATATGACTGTAAAGCTATCTTTAGAAATATTTTGAATATGATATATATGAATATGAATGTGTGTGAAATAGATGAGAGACTAAAATGAATAGATAAATAGGTAAATACCAAGACAGATAAATAGATGATCAGTTCAGTTCAGTCACTCAGTTGTGTCCGACACTTTGCAACCCCTTGAACTGCAGCACTCCAGGCCTCCCTGTCCATCACCAACTCCAGGACTTTACTCAAACTCATGTCCATCGAGTCAGTGATGCCATCCAGCCATCTCATCCTTTGTCGTCCCCTTTTCCTCTTGCCTCCAATCCCTCTCAGCATCAGAGTCTCTTCCAATGAGTCAACTCTTCGCATTAGGTGGCCAAAGTATTGGAGTTTCAGCTTTAGCATCAGTCCTTCCAATGAACACCCAGGGCTGATCTCCTTCAGAATGGACTGGTTGGATCTCCTTGCAGTCCAAGGGACTCTCAAGAGTCTTCTCCAACATGATAGTTCAAAAGCATCAATTCTTAGGCGCTCAGCTTTCTTCACAGTCCAACTCTCACATCCATATATGACCACTGGAAAAGCCATAGCCTTGACTAAACAGACCTTTGTTGGCAAAGTAATGTCTCTGCTTTTTAATATGCTATCTAGGTTGGTCATAAGTTTCTTTCCAAGGATAAAGCATCTTTTAATTTCATGGCTGCAATCACCATCTGCAGTGATTTTGGAGCCCAAAAAAATAAAGTCTGGCAAGGCTTCCACTGTTTTCCTCTCTATTTCCCATGAAGTGATGGGACCAGATGCCATGATCTTAGCTTTGTGAATGTTGAGCTTTAAGCCAACCTTTTTACTCTCCTCTTTCACTTTCATCAAGAGGCTCTTTAGTTCTTCTTCACTTTCTGCCATAAGGGTGGTGTCATCTGCATATCTGAGGTTATTGATATTTCCCCCGGCAATCTTGATTCCAGCCCAATGTTTCTCATGATGTACTCTGCATACAAGTTAAATAAGCAGGGTGACAATATATAGCTTTGATATATTCCTTTTCCTATTTGGAATCAGTCTGTTGTTCCATATCCAGTTCTAACTGTTGCTTCCTGACATACATATAGGTTTCTCAACAAGCAGATCAGGTGGTCTTGTTTCCCATCTCTTTCAGAATTTTCCACAGTTTATTGTGATCCACACAGAAAAAGGCTTTGACATAGTCAATAAAGCAGAAATAGATGTTTTTCTGGAACTCTCTTGCTTTTTCGATGATCCAGTGGATGTTGGCAATTTGATTTCTGGTTCCTCTGCCTTTTCTAAAACCAGCTTGAACATCTTTAAGTTCACGGCTCACATATTGCTGAAGCCCGGCTTGGAGAATTTTGAGCATTACTTTATTAGCGTGTGAGATGAGTGCAATTGTGCAGTAGTTTGAGAATTCTTTGCATTGCCTTTTTTTTCAATTGGAATGAAAACTGACCTTTTCCAGTCCTGTGGCCACTCTTGAGTTTTCCAAATTGGCTGGCATATTGAGTGCAGCACTTTCAAAGCATCATCTTTCAGGATTGAAATAGCTTAACTGGAATTCCATCACCTCCACTAGCTTTGTTCATAGTGATGCTTTCTAAGGCCCACTTAACTTCACATTCCAGGATATCTGGCTCTAGGTGAGTGATCACACCATCATGATTATCTGGGTCATGAAGCTCTTTTTTGTACAGTTCTTCTGTGTATTCTTGCCACCTCTTCTTAATATCTTCTGCTTCTGTTAGGTCCATACCATTTCTGTCCTTTATTGAACCCATCTTTGCATGAAATGTTCCCTTGGTATCTCTAATTTTCTTGAAGAGATCTTTAGTCTTTCCCATTCTGTTGTTTTCCTCTATTTCTTTTCATTGATCACTGAGGAAGGCTTTCTTATGTCTTCTTGCTATTCTTTGGAACTCTGCATTCAGATAGTTATATCTTTCCTTTTCTCCTTTGCTTTTCACTTCTCTTCACTTCTCTTCTTTCACAGCTATTTGTAAGGCCTCCCCAGACAGCCATTTTGCTTTTTTACATTTCTTTTCCATGGGGATGGTCTTGATCCCTGTCTCCTGTACAATGTCACGAACCTTAGTCCATAGTTCATCAGGCACTCTATCTATCAGATGGGCGGGTCATGGTGGAGAAGTCTGACAGAATGTGGTCCACTGGAGAAGGGAATGGCAAACCACTTCAGTATTCTTGCCTTGAGAACCCCATGAACAGTATCAAAAGGCAAAATGATAGGATACTGAAAGAGGAACTCCCCAGGTCAGTAGGTGCCCAATATGTTACTGGAGATCAGTGGAGAAATAACTCCAGAAAGAAGGAAGGGATGGAGCCAAAGCAAAAACAATACCCAGTTGTGGATGTGACTGGTGATAGAAGCAAGGTCCAATGCTATAAAGAGCAATATTGCAGAGGAACCTGGAATGTCAGGTCCATGAATCAAGGCAAATTGGAAGTGGTCAAACAGGAAATGGCAAGAGTGAACGTCGACATTCTAGGAATCAGCGAACTAAAATGGACTGGAATGGGTGAATTTAACTCAGATGACCATTATATTTACTACTGTGGGCAGGAATCCCTTAGAAGAAATGGAGTAGCCATCATGATCAACAAAAGAGTCCAAAATGCAGTACTTGGATGCAATCTCAAAAATGACAGAATGATCTCTGTTCGTTTCCAAGGCAAACCATTCAATATCACAGTAATCCAAGTCTATGCCCCAACCAGTAATGCTGAAGAAGCTGAAGTTGAACGGTTCTATCAAGACCTACAAGACCTTTTAGAACTAACACCCAAAAAAGATGTCCTTTTCATTATAGGGGACTGGAATGCAAAAATAGGAAGTCAAGAAACACCTGGAGTAACAGGAAAATTTGGCCTTGTGATACGGAATGAAGCAGGGCAAAGACTAATAGAGTTTTGCCAAGAAAATGCACTGGTCATAGCAAACACCCTCTTCCAACAACACAAGAGAAGACTCTACACGTGGACATCACCACATGGTCAACACCGAAATCAGATTGATTATATTCTTTGCAGCCAAAGATGGAGAAGCTATATAGTCAACAAAAACAAGACCAGGAGCTGACTGTGGCTCAGATCATGAACTCCTTATTGCCAAATTCAGACTGAAATTGAAGAAAGTAGGGAAAACCACTAGACCATTCAGGTATGACCTAAATGTCTATAGTCTAATGAAAAACACATTTATCAAGCCAAGAATTCTACCCCTAATCATAAGCAACATGCCTCCTCATAGATGAAGAATTATATAGACTTTTTATGTTCTCTTATTAGCTTGACCTCTAAAATTATTTGATACATGATATAACAATCAGATAAAATTCAACCTTTTGTGTTGCTCCAGGAACACCGGAAAACAAAGATCAAATACCTTGACCAAAACTGCTGGTGGTTTTTTATGTATGATTAAATTATTTTTAAAAATCATTGTGTTTAAGAATGTGAACATGACAATCTAATTTCCATGTAGTGTGCTTGGGCTTTTATATGGCATAAAATACCCAAACACTAGAAGCTATATAGGCTGCAACAAATTCTACATTGGCAAATTCTTGAAACATTTGAAAGGAAAAAGTCAGAAATTATGATTAAATGAGAATTCTATGTATTCCCTGGATGGGTGGGTAGGGGGGGAATGGCAAGTACAGATGCAATGCCAAGGTCTCCTTATAGTTTGCTGTGTGTTTGCTTAGTTTAATGACCATGCCTGTAAAACTGTTGGTGCAGCAGCCTGTCACATGGTGCTGAGCTCATATTTCCTCAAACTTTTAGACCAAGAGCAATTTCAGGTTGAACTTAAGGAACACTGACTTCTTAACAAGATTTGTTACCCAACACTAACATGGAAAATTCATTACACGTCTTGCCAAATGAACAGTTTCCATGATTTTGTTCCTAGTTCTAGCATGGTTAGATTATTGTGATAAATAAGCAGCCATTAAAGAGAAACTGACAATGTAATATGTGTTTAAAAAATAAAAACTCTGTTGATAAGATTCCTTGACTTAAATATAATAGATCGATATACATTTTCAGGGCAAAGTTTAACGGCAGCATGACTATTGACGTGATAACAGTTGTCCTTCAACAGCTTGATAGTTTGAGTTTGTCTCTTTGTTTGTTTGTTTTTATTTGTCTGTGCCGGGTCTTAGTTGCAGCAGTGGCATCTATTAATAATTTCCCAACCAGGGATTGAACCCAGATCCCCTGCATGGGGAGCGTGGAGTCTTAGCCAGTGGACAACCAGGGAGAGTCATGATAGTTTGAGTGTTAAGACAATTTTGTCATCTCAGCCTACAGAGAACATGAATCAATAAGATTCCAAATCTTATCTAAAGACTCATGCAAACCAAATGCCTGAGGAATTTCTGCAGCTCTGCACTGACTGACTTATTCATCCATTCATTAAGCAAAAAATGTAGAGTTATCAGCTAGCAGAGACTATGGTGAGCCCAGTGAAGGGTACCATGTTACAGAAAACACACCTCTGCTCTAAAGCTGCTCCCAATGAAGGCAGGCAATAATGTACTAAGTATGGTGATAGTTATATTGATGCTGACAGCCAGAGCAGAGAGCAACCTAAACTTGCCTGGAGGAGTTGGGAATGGCTTCAGAGTAGCAAGGTTTGAAATGGGTTCTGCTGGATGAGTAGGAGTTCTAGAAAAAAGGTTGTAAGAGGGGCATTCTAGGTGGAGAGAGCAGCAAGAGCTTGGAAATTTAAAAAAGAACTGAATGTGGAAAACTAGTTAACAAAGTGTACCAAAGAATGCTCAAACTACTGCACAATTGCACTCATCTCATACACTAGTAAAGTAATGCTCAAAATTCTCCAAGCTGGGCTTCAGCAATACATTAACCATGAACTTCCAGATGTTCAAGCTGGTCTTAGAAAAGGCAAAGGATCCAGAGATCAAATTGCCAACATCCGCTGGATCATCAAAAAAGCAAGAGAGTGCCAGAAAAACGTCTATTTCTGCTTTATTGACTATGCCAAAGCCTTTGACTGTGTGGGTCACAATAAATTGTGGAAATTCTGAAAGAGATGGGAATACCAAACCACCTGACCTCCCTCCAGGAAGCAACAGTTAGAACTGGACATGGAACAAGACACTGGTTCCAAATAGGAAAAGGAGTATGTCAAGGCTGTATATTGTCATCCTGCTTATTTAATTTATATGCAGAGTACATCATGAGAAACGCTGGGCTGGAAGAAGCACAAGCTGAAATCAAGATTTCCGGGAGAAATATCAATAACCTCAGATATGCAGATGATACCACCCTTATGGCAGAAAGTGAAGAAGAACTAAAGAGCCTCTTGATGAAAGTAAAATAGGAGAGTGAAAAAGTTGGCTTAAAGCTCAACATTCAGAAAACGAAGATCATGGCATCTGGTCCCATCACTTCATGGCAAATAGATGGGGAAACAGTGTTGGACTTTATTTTTGGGGCTCCAAAATCACTGCAGATGGTGATTGTAGCCATGAAATTAAAAGACGCTTAATCCTTGGAAGGAAAGTTATGACCAACCTAAATAGCATATTAAAAAGCAGAGACATTACTTTGCCAACAAAGGTCCATCTAGTCAAGGCTATGATTTTTCCAGTAGTCATGTATGGATGTGAGAGTTGGACTACAAAGAAAGCTGAGCGCCGAAGAATTGATGCTTTTGAACTGTGGTTTTGAAGAAGACTCTTGAGAGTCCCCTGGACTGCAAGGAGATCCAACCACTCCATCCTAAAGGAGATCAGTCCTGAATGTTCATTGGAAGGACTGATGTTGAAACTGAAACTCCAATACTTTGGTCACCTGATGTGAAGTGCTGACTCATTTGAAAAGACCCCAGTGCTGGAAAAGATTGAAGGCAGGAAGAGAAGGGGATGACAGGATGAGATGGTTGGATGGCATCACTGAGTCAATGGAGATGAGTTTGAGTAAACTCCGGGAATTGATGATGGACAGGGAGGCCTGGTGTGCTGTAGTCCATGGAGTTGTGAATAGTCAGACATGACTGAGCGACTGAACTAACTGAACCTAAGATGAAAAGGAAAGACATGAAATTAGCAAAATACTACTTCCATTTTTTTTTGGAACCAGTTAGTTTAGGTAATTTAAAAGATGATAGTAAAAGAAAAATTTGAGTCAGTACTATTGAGGTGGATGAACCTAGATTCTATTATACAGAGTGAAGAAAGTGAGAAAGACAAATATCACACATTAAGGCATATATATGGAATCTAGAAAGATGGTATCAGTGACCCTACTGGTAGGGCAGCAAAGGAGACACAGGCATAAAGAACAGACTCTTGGACTCAGTGAGGGAAGGAGAGGGTGGGATGATTTGAGAGAATGGCACTGAAACATACACATTACCAGATGTAAAATAGATAACCAGTGAGAGTTTGATATATGACGCAGGGCACCCAAAGCTGGTACTCTGCGACAACCTGGAGGGATGGGCTGGGGAGGGAGGTTGGAGGGGGATTTAGGATGGAGGGGACACATGTATGCCTATTGCTGATTCATACAGGTGTATGGCAAAAGCCATCACAAATATTATCAAGTAATTATCCTTCAGTTAAAATAAATAAATAGAGCTTTAAAAAGTGGTTTGTGTTTCACTGTAAAGGCTGTTGTATACAGCAGTTTTTCACTCCCTGTGTAGTAGGTAGATGAGTTACAGAAGTTTGGAGACACTGGTCTCTTAAGCTCTCTTTGGATCAGCCAGCAAAATACGGGTGGTCAGAGATACCATACCCATCACCTCTGGCCGAGAGCAGACTCTTTCGTTTGTCAAAGTGCCCTCCAAAAATACCGCCATCTTCTCTACTGACAGGGGGCAGAAAAGGTTCTGAATCACTGGCACACCAAGCTAAAGACTATGCCTTCTAGACAGTAGAGAGCCCCTGAAAATGTTATTCAGGGAAGTGGAGGCAGCAGGAGACATTAGAGATGGGAAGCCAACCTCAGAGGCTGTTACAATAGCCAAGAGAATGGAGGGTAAAGACTTCAGCTATTTCTCAACCGGGTCACTGTTGAGCACCCTGTGTCATTCTACTGAACAGAAGTCATGCTCTGTGTGGCAAGGACTTATCTTAGACTCGCAGGGACCCTGGGATATCAGAGCAAAAAAATATTTTTGTAAAGAGGCTTTCTGTTGGGAATACAAGAGAATATTCAGGTCTAGCAATAAGGCTTTGGGGGTTTCCCAGGTGGCGCTAGTGGTAAAGAACCAGCCTGCCAGTGCAGGAGACATAGGAGACATGGGTTTGATCCCTGGGTTGGGAAGACCCCCTGGAGGAGGGCATGGAAACCCACTCCAGTATTCTTGCCTGGAGAATCCCATGCACAGAGGAGTCTGGCAGGCTGCAGTTGATAGGGTTGCAAAGAATTGTACATGACTGAAGCAATTTAGCATGCACACACACACAATCAGCTTTGGCTCACAAAATCACTACCTTGAGCAAAAAGGGTGAGGCCAACGTGCTGCTCAAACTTCTGGGGTGAAGACATGATCCAAAAAGTTGTTTCCAATGAACTAAAAACCCAGTGGGCATATTGGCTCAGCCTGTGACCCAACCGATTGTCCATGAGAAGAAACTGTTTTGGTAGAGACCAGAATATAAACTCCAAGACCATAGGAATTTGGTCTATATGGGTCACTGGTCTTCACTGCTTACATTAGCGCCTGAAACTTTTAGGCATTTAATAGATATTTGTTGAATAAAAGTATGATACCATTATGTTGAGTATTGACATGCATGCTAAATCAGTTTAGTAATGTCTGATTCTTTGTGACCCCATGGACGGGAACCCACCAGGCTCCTCTGTCCATGGGATTCTCCAGGCAAGAATACTGGAGTGGGTTTCCATGCCCTCCTCCAGGGGATCTTCCTGACCCAGGGATTGAGCCCATGTCTCTTCTGTCCCCTGCAATGTCAGGCAGATTCTTTACCACTAGTGCCACCATATAAACAGTAACCACTCATTTTTTCTATAGCAGAGATTTTAGACTTGAAAGATTTATATGTGTGGAGACATAGAGAGACAGAGAGAGACATAAAGAGAGATTGCTTTAATTTGTTTAGGCTAAAACACCTAAGGCATGAGATGAACAATGGAACTTCAATTCCACTTCCACTGCTCAGCACTGATGGTAGTGGCTGCATCTGAAAAAGTGACTGGGAATAAAAACAACAGCTAAGGAGTGACTAAGTGACAGGAATGATGAAGCCCAGGAGGCCCAGCACCAGCAGGGCTTTTGGCAGCGGTCGAGCTCCACAACACATTTTCAGGGTAGATTCTGAGCTGTGGGTGTCCCCACGTTGGGAACGTGCATGGAGTTGGGGAGGGAGAAGGTAGAAACCCAGGAATAATGGTGTAATAGTGGGGTGATGGACTAGAGAAAATTGTTAGTATCCTTCATACTCATGGGTATGATCAGAAACTGCTGGCATGGTTCAGGGAAACAAGCATTACACATGCATTCATAAGAATCTGAATCTGCTATACTCCAGCTGTACCAACACAGAGCCAGTGAAACGGACCATAGTATGGAAAATATAGTGTGTGATTTACTTCTGTCAACTTGTAAAGCTGAGACAGATTTCTGCAGCTGCAATGGGCAAGGGATCCAATGAGCTCATTAATATGTCAATTGCCTATCATGTGCATGGGGTATTTCTAGGTCCACAACTCTCTCCACAGTTCTCAAGTCCAGAATCTTCTGGAAATCCAAAATTTTAATTTTTTATCCATTTGGTGATTGAAGTGATGTAAGGCTACTTTCAAGGTTTGTCTCATTTACTGTGAACATCCACACCTTTGGTTGCTGAAATTTAACTATTGAGTCCTGCTCCAAATGCTGTTTGGAGGTATTGCTTAATGAATGGTGCATGCACCAAATAACCTTTCTGAAATCCTGAGCTTTCTGTATTCTGAAACCTATATTGCCTCAAAGGCTTGCAATAGTGAGACAAAGAAGTAACGACACTGAATACTCCTTTCTAAAAAAATAGAAAAAAATAGAAGCACATAGCCTGTAGCAATTGTGAGATCTAAATAGACACACGTCCAGGGACAGGGACTATTCCCTGATTAAGGTCTCTTTCTTCTCCTTTGAAGTATGCTCAGTTGCTAAGTTGTATCTGACTTTTGTGACTCCATGGATTGTAGCCCACCAGGCCCCTCTGTCCATGGGATTTCCCAGATAAGAATACTGGAGTGGGTTGCCATTTCCTCCTCCACTCTCTAATCCGTTTTGTTCTTACCCTCTGGACTGCTTGCTTAGTCCTCTGAGAGGTCTTTCTTTTTCCATAAGAAATAGCCCAGTTTTGTATTTGAATAGTTCTCTCAGTCAGCTTTACACCTGTAGGAAGTTGAGGCCTCAGAGGCTTCTGAAATCATCTCTGTCCCTTTAATTCTGAATCAATACAACTCTTAAAAATCTTTGTAAGATTTCTATGCATCAGACTATAATTTCCTCTATTAGACAAAAACCAGGCTCCTTATTATCAAAACTGTGTTGTGTTCAGTTGCTTCAGTCAAGTCTGACTCTTTGCCACCCTATGGACTGTAGCCCACCAGGCTCCTATGTCCACGGGATTCTCCAGGCAATAATACTGGATGGGTTGCCCAGCCCCTGCTCCAGAGATCTTCCTGACCGAGAGATAGAACCTGCATTTTTTGTGTCTCCAGCATTGCAGGCAGCTTCTTTACCAATTGAACTAGCTTCTTTCTAATTTCAGAGATGTGTCAAATTTGGGTGACATGTCTGAATTCACAGAAGAACTTTTGTTTAAGTGAGAGGTCTACCAGACACCACATTAAATCATTCTGAGGTTTTATGAAAGGGTCTTCCAGTCACACCCTTCATTTGATTTTGCTCCCATAGCCTCATTTTGTTGAAAATAACCTGATATTAATTTTTAAACACATTCTAATTTTGACAGTGTTTTCCAACCCAGCGCATCTTGGGACTTCTATATTTTCTCTAAGTTCTATTACAAACTGAAAGGTTCTTTCTTTAGTTAATCTCTCTCTTCCTGCATTTTATTATACACAGCTATAAAAAGCCAACTCATACTTGTAACATTCTGCCTGGAAATCTCCTAGCCGGATCCACCAGTTTATGGGAAAAAATTTCTGTCTTCCAAGTGTAGCAGGCAACATTTGCCAGTTGTTTGGCTACTATATAACAAGGATGTTTCGTTTTCCTCCATTCTCCAATAACAATTTCCCTTAATCTCCCAGCCTCTTTAGACACCAATCATTTTCTCTCAGCCTCTGTGGACACCAGTCTCCCCATTACCAAAGCCAATGACACCTGTCTTAGATTTTTCTTATGATAACACTCCATTTCTATGTACTAACTTCTGTTTTAGTTAACTATTTTGTATTTAGCCATCCTAAAACCTAGTGACTTCAACAACAATGACTTCTTGCTTTCTGTATAGTTCTGTGGGTTGACTGGGATGTTCGTCTAATGGTTTCATGTGTTTATTCATGCTGGAGAGTTGTCTGAGCTGAGAGGTTCAAAACAGCCCCCCTCTTGGGTCTAATGATCGGTATTGACTATTGCTGGGGAGTCTTCACTCTCTTTTATGTGGTCTCTCATCTTCTAGTAGACTACACCAGCTTTCCTAAATACTGATATCAAGGCATCATTCCTGGAGGGCAAGGGAAGAATCTTTAAGACACAGTGAAGCCCAAGCTTTGGAATTTGTATGATGTCATTACTTCCATATTCTGTTGGTCAAGGGGCCAGTACCTGTTGAAGGAGGCTGAGAAACAGATCTGTCTCTGGATGAGAAGAAGGCAAAGTCACAGTGCAGGGGGATATGCACACTGAAATGGGGGATGTTTGTGGCCATTGAGCAGTGTATTAGACTAGAATCTGTTTGAATGAATGAATGAATGCTTAATTTTTATTTGGGGAATGACCATGGCCTTAGTCCCAGATCTCTACTTCTTGACTCCAACTCCAAATGCAAGGCAGTGTGTTAAGGCTGGGCTCTGAAATAAGACTTGTAATATGAGATTTTTTTGAGTGCCTATTCTCTGATTGTTTGACTTTCTTAATCCTTGTCAACAACGGCGTCTCTTTTTTTTTTTTTTTTACCATTGGTGACTATTTTGTTTATTAATATGTGTTCAGTCACTCAGTTGTGTCCAAATCTTTGAGACCCTGTGGACAGCAGCATACAAGACTTCGCTGTCCATAACCAACTCCTAGAGCTTGCTCAAACTCATGTCCATCCAATCGGTGATGCCATCCAACATCTCAACCTCTGTTGTCCCCTTCTCCTCCTGCCTTCAACCTTTCTCAGCATCAGAATCTTTTCCAGTGAGTCAGTTCTTCACATCAGGTGACCAAAGTATGGTGTATGTGTATAGAATGGAGCATGGGACTGTTTATTCAGAATCCACTTTTATCTATTTCATTATTACACTATTTTAAAGATTTGATTCAAGAGACACATAAGACACTTCTTACTGTGGCAGAGAAAGCAAACATTCTGTGGAATGGCAACACATCCAACCTGGCACAGAGCAGGTTTTTGTAATTCTCTAAAACCTGAGTAAAACACTCATTCAGCTTGGACAAGAAGAGGGGGGAGAGGATTAAGTAAGAACAGAACCATTTCTGATTATTTACTGATCAAAACAATGGGGTCTTGAATATTCTATCTCTGCTGTTCCCTATGTCACATTCTAGATTAATGTAGAGGAACAGATAAATCTGGTTTAGAATCTAGGCTTTACCATTTATTCATTATGTGACCTTGAGCAGTATTTAAATAATTTGACATATCTGCTTCATCAGATTTGTAAGATAAAATTGCACGTTGAATTATAGGAACATAGTAGTACATTAGTGAATGTCTGTTTTCTTTCTTTCTTTATGTCACTAGATTCCAAAGGACATCTAATACAAGATTAGGGCTATAGATTTATAAGCAAAAGTGAGCTGTTGATAATCTGTAAGCTAGGAAATTAAAAAAATAAAAAGGTCTGGGAAATAAAATTCTCAGCTACACATGGTTTCTGTATTATTTTCTTCTATGTTGTTCTGCATTGTATATATTATTTTAGAGATTGTGAAGAAGTATATCAGTATAATCTCCATCTGGTAATAGATTATCCAATTAAACCCTAAAGATACATTTAAGATACTAGAACATTAGGACACTGAACATAATTAGAAAGTTGTGATACTTGATATTCATTGATTTTATAAGAGCTAAGAAATAGTTACCAAGGGAAAACCCAAAACTGTGTAAGGCCTTCCTGCTGCTGCTGCTGCTAAGTCGCTTCAGTCGTGTCTGACTCTGTGTGACCCCATAGACGGCAGCCCACCAGGCTCCCCATCCCTGGGATTCTCCAGCCAAGAACACTGGAGTGGGTTGCCATTTCCTTCTCCAAGGCATGAAAGTGAAAAGTGAAAGTGAAGTCGCTCAATCGTGTCCGACTCTTAGCGACCCCATGGACTGCAGCCTACCAGGCTCCTCCTTCCATGGGATTTTCCAGGCAAGAGACTTTCCTACACATAAGTATTTTAAAATTTTTGCTTTGTTTTTATTTTGAAATGCACAGTACAGAAGGAACTATTAGTCTTATCTGTATTTTATGTCTCTGATCCAGCTTTCCCTTCACATACCATGTAAAATTTGAGGCTTAGAATAGCATTACTAGAAATAAAACAGAGACTAAATAGGACACCCATTCATAATAAGAATAAAATAATAAATCTTGGTTGCTGATGGATTGTAAAGATTGATGGCAAGGGAAAGGTCAATTATCTCACTACAATCTTACAGTGACATACTTGAGAAAATTCTATAAAATGAAAAGTGATGAATTATGACCCTGGCACATCTAGAATTCTATAGATAAGATATTCAGTTTTACTTTCTGCAAGGGATTTCATCCATGCAAAGTTTTTCAGTTTGGTCCCCAGTTTGAGCTGAATATGTTCAGTCAAATATTAGTGCCCTCACTTAAGTTAATATTACCAAAATGTTTTTCTTCTTTTACACATTTTTTGAGTCCAGGAAACGTTTCCACTGTGTTTTTAATGCCCCAGAACTTCTAGCCCCCTGAGACCTGAAGGTAATGAAGTAGATACAAATGAAACATGTCTGTGGTGATCATACTTTTCTTCCAAAACCCCATAGAGATTCAAACAGTTTAAAAACCAGTAGACTAAGACAGTAAACTAAGCAGAAACACATCTTTTCTCCTGTGATGTAGGTTTAACTCCAGTATAGGAATTCAAGGAAGACACTGTCAACTGGTCTTCAAACTTTTACTACAAGTTTTCTTTTATTAAAAGAGCAGATGAGTTTCTTAAAAAGTCATGGAGTCATAGTGTCTAAACCCTACAGAGGTGCTTATACATCTGGACATGTATGGAAACTGGGAAGCTGTACGGAACTGGAATAAAAGTACACGTGAACTGAAGCCATATACCATACACACACACACATTTATCTGGGAGATGACAAATTCCTATGCTGTCTATCTTCAAAAAAACAAAAAAAAACCTGATCATTATTCCATTCTTCAGATAGTACATCTCAAAATGTATGTTTGGGGATGCAGGTGGTATCCTGAGGCATATCAGAAATAATTCAAGTAGCACAGACAAATTTCTTCTCTGGCAGGAAGCTTTGCTTGGATTCCAACAGTAACTCAGCAATAAGAATCCAGTATAAGAGTTATTAACTGGGCCACAAAAAACCTCCTCCAGTAATTGCTACCTCTTCTTCCTCTGTGCCTTGAATAGAAGAGTATGAGAAGGCCCTGTTCTTTGTGATTTGAGGCAATCAATATGCATATTACCTTTTTAACTGTGAATTTAAAACACTATTAAACATCATCTTCCTAAAGCTTTATTTCCAGTAATGTTAGCACTTTTTAATTGATCTTATAAAACTCAACAAAAGCTATTACATGCTTGTTTAAAAAAAAAAAAAAAGAAGAAAATCCTCTAGTGAGCATGTAATAGTGAGTTCTAGAAAGCCAGATAATTTCTTTGCTTAATAATAGTTTTCTTTCCTCTTGGCTGCAGATTCTCATAACTAGCACCATGCCAAACATTCGAAGATTGGATTATGGCCTGTCGTACTTGATTATTTTTGTCAGCATGCTGACCCGGGGTGCCCTTTTCTTGTGTTGTTCCTTCTGTTTCCATTTTTCATGTCATCCAGCTTTTCATCTTGTCAATCAGCTTTTGACTTCCTGATTAAAGTGTCTGTCACAGGAGCAGCCTGGTCTCCAGTCAGTTGTTTAATTTGTTCCTCATGGCATCCAATTGAGTTATTCATCTGGCCCAGCTGTTCCCAAGTGCTTCCAGCATCACTTTTTCATGTGTTTGGGTTTAACCTCTATATCTATGTACAACAGTGTGAATTGTTCCATTCATACTGTTGACTGTGGATTGCTTTGCCTTCCTAATGCCTTGACGCTATGAGGCTGGCTGCTATGCTGTGGCCAAACCAATGGAGAGAGGCAGTATTTCAACCTGATGTTATGGTAACGACTACAACTAAACAGACTAGTTTTCAAGAATTACAGCAGGCCCCCCTTTTTAACAATTAGGACGATGTAATGGAAACTCTGGGCTATTCGGATTCAGACCCACCCAAAAATAACGTTGATGGTGCTTGGCAGAGGAAAGGAAATCTCAGTCTGCCAATATTGTGGATATTGCTGTGAATGCTCCAGGACCTATTTGTTGCGTTAGATGACACGAGATACTCTCTTGGCCTGAATTGGTGAAGATACCCAACTGGAAAAATGAAATTAAGTAAATCTGCTGAGTCTGCAAATGAAAGCTTGTCTTCTAGTGGTAAGACGATTTATATCATGCAACATTCAAGAAGCCACATAATGCAACAGGAAACTGGAGGGAAAGAAAACTAGGGTACATTTCCCCCACTCTCCCTTTTAGCAACTCAAACCTAATCAATTCAAAATTTCAGGAGATTGTTCATGAGTGAGCCATTCCTTCCTGCTATTCCTATCATGTTTCTCCTGCACCCCCTACAAACTTGAAATGGTAATTCCATTATAACCATCATGAAAATAACCAGAGACTGTGTGCCTAGGACTTGAAAGAATGTAGAACGACTTTAATAAGAATCAGGCAGAAGGTTAACACAGCTTCACAACCTACCTCCCAGTTTGGTTTGATTTCATGGAAATATTTAAAAGGAATTCAGTTGCTTCTCCTATAAGAATATGCATTCATTTCCTTAGGCTAGTAATAGAGGCTATAGTGAAATGATGCAGAAATCCTGAACAGAATAAAACGTTAGTAGCATGATATATGGGCAAGGATATTGCCAATTAAGCTTAGGAAACAAAATCATTTTTCTGACTATGGGTTTTTACAGAGTATTTTGAATTTTATCTGAGAGGTATTATACTTACATTAACTCATATTATTAATGAATATTGCAACTTATTTAAAAAGTTTTTATATACTTCATTTTTAATTAGAAAAACTATTATCAAGCAAATATGACTTCAAATGGTAAAAATAAAATGTTTAGGGCTCATACATCATGGAGAAAATATACTTTGAAAGGTATATTTCTGGTTTTATTCCAGACAAATAAACTCCAGAGGTTTTCCAGTGGAGGTTACCATAATGTATTGCTCAGGAAAATAGTTTTTTTTCAATCTCTACCATGAAAGGTTTTCCTTGTTGTCTTAGGCAGATTCATTTTTCCAGTTTTTCCAAACAAGTGTCTGAAGGAATATTTCCCCCATGCGTCTTTCTCACTATTATGCCCAGGAAAGTGAATCTAGAGAATTGGTACTCAATATTCATTGCATCCATCTTCTAGTCTGTCTTACTGTGCTGTAGAGGCTACGAAGTTAAACATCACATTTGCTAGACTCCCTTGCAGCTAGGGCTCTAGATATGCTTTAGATCTGTCCGATCAGATATACTTGTGAAATATATGGAAAGGGGAAGTGAAGCAAAGACCACTACTTTACCACTACTATTGACCGTGTTGGGAAGCACAGCCCAGGAAGCACCGAGTTTTGCTGTAGAAATGCTAGCAGATGTCACTGGGGTAAAGTGGCAAGGTAAGGAATGGTCACTGTTTCTTGAGGAGATACTGAATAAGCACAGCACAACTATGAAGCCAATAGTTGTAAATGTAGCATATTAACCTGAATCCCACGTGGAAAGTGTGCCCTTGGAGCTTATAGTACAGGTGGCTTCCTGCTTCTCCATCTTTCTGATTGTGAATTTCCTGGTGGGTTTTGTTCTTGTTGTTATTTACTCACTCAGTCATGTCCAACTCTTTTGTTACCCCATGGACTGCAGCCCACCAGGTGCCTCTGTCCATGGGATTTCTCAGGTAAGAATACTAGAGTGGGCTGCCATTTCCTTCTCCAGGGAATCTTCTTGACCCTGGGATTAAACCAGCATCTTCAGCATTTGCAAGTGGATTTGTTACCACTGTGCCACCTGGAAAGGTCCCCTGGTGGGCTAGTTCTATGTTTTTCTAGGAGATATTTCTGGAGTTCTAACTATTAGACTGCTCTTCTTCTTCCAATGGATTGCAAGCTCATTATTCCCAATAGCAAATCCATTTCTAATTTAATGAGCCATTTTTAACTGCAAATTCATCCTGATTGGTATAGTTTATCTTTTAACTTTTTCAAAAACCCCTTGCTTTACACACAGTATCACAGTACAAACAGCAGATGCTTTGAAGTCCTATGCATGATTATTGGTTACTCTACTTCAGATAAATTTATGAACTTATCTAACATCCGCTGGATCATGGAAAAAGCAAGAGAGTTCTAGAAAAACATCTATTTCTGCCTTATTGACTATGCCAAAGCCTTTGACTGTGTGGATCACAATAAACAATGGAAAATTCTGAAAGGGATGGGAAACAAGACCACCTGACTTGCCTCTTGAGAAACCTGTATGCAGGTCAGGAAGCAACAGTTAGAACTGGACATGGAAAAACAGATTGGTCCCAAATAGGAAAAGGAGTATATCAAGGCTGTATATTGTCACCCTGCTTATTTAACTTATATGCAGAGTACATCAGGAGAAATGCTGGGCTGGAAGAAGCACAAGCTGGAATCAAGATTGCCGGGGGAAATATCAATAACCTCAGATATGCAGATGACACCACCCTTATGGCAGAAAGTGAAGAAGAACTAAAGAGCCTCTTGATGAAAATGAAAGAGTAGAGTGAAAAAGTTGGCTTAAAGCTCAACATTCAGAAAACTAAGATCACGGCATCTGGCCCCATCACTTCATGGGAAATAGATGGGGAAACAGTGGAAACAGTGTTGGACTTTATTTTTTGGGGCTCTAAAATCACTGCAGATGGTGATTGCAGCCATGAAATTAAAAGACGCTTACTCCTTGGAAGGAAAGTTATGACCAACCTAGATAGCATATTCAAAAGCAGAGACATTACTTTGCCAACAAAGGTCCAACTAGTCAAGGCTATGGTTTTTCCTGTGGTCATGTATGGATGTGAGAGTTGGACTGCGAAGAAAGCTGAGTGCCGAAGAATTGATGTTTTTGAACTGTGGTGTTGGAGAAGACTCTTGAGAGTCCCTTGGACTGCAAGGAGATCCAATCAGTCCATTCTAAAGGAGATCAGTCCTGGGTATTCTTTGGAAGGAATGATGCTAAAGCTGAAACTTGAATACTTTGGCCACCTCATGGGAAGAGTTGACTCATTGGAAAAGACTCTGATGCTGGGAGGGATTAGGGGCAGGAGGAGAAGCAGACGACAGAGGATGAGATGGCTGGGTGGCATCACTGACTTGATGGACATGAGTTTGAGTGAACTCTTGGTGTTGGTGATAGACAGGGAGGCCTAGCATGCTGCGATCCATGGGGTCACAAAGAGTCGGACACAACTGAGCAACTGAACTGAACTGAACTGAAACTTCAATTCCCTCATCTCACCAGAATAATACCTAAATGCATAGTGGATGTAAAGATAAATGAGATAATAAATCTTAAGAGTCTCAAACATGGATGCAAACATTCAATAAATGTCAGTACTCTTCTTCAGTGTTTAAACTGGAACAGTCCATTTCCAACACAGTATTTTTTCCATTAAGGTAATCAAAGATCACATTTAGTGAGGAAAACAAAAGCTATAGGACAATATTGTTATGTTTCTGTAAAAGCACATCCCTATGTCAATCTGGATCGAGTGAGTCAACTACTTTTCAATACCAGTACTGAGGCTTACACAGGGAACTAGATCCACTGAGACTTCCAGGTTGCTATATTTAACTCTTTGGAAAATAAAATAAATTTTATATATATTCCATGGAAGCAAAGAGCACCAGGTGCTACATATGTACATGCTTGCTTATTGCCATGAAAAATGAAGCAACCAACTAATCCAAGAAGACTGTTTCAAGGATGATAGCATAATTTTTACCCTACTTCCTTACCTAAGCCTAGGAACATGTCTCATTTGTTATTGTTGCTCAGTTGCTAAGTTGTGTCTGACTCTTTGTGACCCCATGGACTGCAGCACACCCAGCTTCCCTGTCCTTCACTATCTCCCAGAGTTTGCACAAACTCATGTGCACTGAGTTGGTGATGTCATTCAACCATCTCATCCTCTGTTGCCCCCTTTTCCTCTTGCCCTCAGTAAGTAACACAGTAACACAGCACTCTCATTCTTTTAGACAAAATAACTTTGGGTTATCACCAGACAGTTTCTTTGAAAAAAGAGTCCATCCAGCTACATGAAGCATGAAGGCATTTCAGAATCCTTCTTGATCTTTCTATAAGATTTAGGCATTTTACTATATCACATATTATTAGCCTAAAAAGTGCATATCCTTTTAGGAACAATGAAACAAAATAGAAAGATTCACTCAGACAAAAGAAAGACATGTACCCAGATGCTGAAGTAAAAATGGACCTGAAATTCAGTGGCTGCATGTTAGAAGATACTGTGGTGGTCTGGAAATAGCCTCTACTATCTAGAGGCTTGAGTTTAAAACTCAGTAAATGTCACAAGAAGAGAGGAATCTTTGAGCATATTTGACTAAGAAGGTAGAAATGAGAACCCTCCGAGGCAGAACCATCAATGGCTCCATTCTCTGGAACGAGCTGCTAGAAACACACACATTGAGCCAGGGAAATGGCAGGAAATTCTGCCATTGCCTGGGAATCTGAGTCAAAAAGAAAAAAAAATCTGCTAGGAAAGTGAGAGGCTTGATTTTACATGTTTTATGGGATACAAGAATGATCAAACCAATAAATTTGTAGAAAAAATTGATATCAGTCAACTTGCATCAGTATGTGCTAAGTTGCTTCAGTCGTGTCTGATTCTTTGTGACCCTGTGGACTGTAGCCAAACAGGCTCTTCTGTCCATGGGATTTTCCAGGCAAGAATACTGGAGTGGGTTGCCATTTCCTTCTCTAGGGGATCTTCCCCACCCAGGGATCAAACCTGCATCTCTTAAGTCTCCTGCCCTGGAAGGCAGGTTCTTTACCACTAGCACCACCTAGGAAGCCTAATCAGCACATTCAAACTCAAAGCCCTTTTGGGGAAAAACAACTAAAGCTTATTTAGTACTCTCTCTGTCATACACACACGCACACACACACACACACACAAACAGCCTGGTTCTAATGACTTCACAATGAAACATTTTTAAAAGCACAGAAGGAAATAATACTTCATTAGCAAGATTAAATACACATAATCCCCAAATTTGAAACTGCAGAATCTGAAAAATCTATATATGTTTAAAATTACAGCAAAAGAAATAGAAACCACGTGGCAAGAATAAGACACTATCAAGACATGTTTTAAAAGAACCAATGGCATAAAATTTAATATCAAAGTGAAAATGTTAGTTGCTCAGTCCTGTCCAACTCTTCATGACCCCATGGACTATAGCCTGCCAGGCTCCCCTGTCCTTGGGATTTCCCAGGCAGGAATACTGGAGTGGGTCATCATTTCCTTCTCCAGGAGATCTTCCTGACCCAGGCATTGAAACTACGTCTCCTCTATCTCATGCATTGGCAGACAGATCCTTTACTACTGTGCCACCTAGGAAGCCTGAAATTATGTTCTAATTATCCACAGTGAAAACTTGCTTATTGTTTGCTTTCTCTTCTCTGTTTCCCAATTCCTCTACTGTCTTTCTGGGAACACCTCAAAATAAACTAATAGTACTTGAAACCCTGTCTCAGGGTCTTCTGAAGAATCCCAAACTCAGCAATAAGTTTGATTTAGCATCATGTTATCAACATGATGGCCCAGCTTGATATCCTATGTAATATTAAAATAATCAAAGTTCCTTAGAACTATATTGTGAATGAGCATTTTAGTTTATACAGTACTTAGTCAAGACTATGAAAATGTATTGATGTCTCTCCCAGGAGAATGGAAACTACTTTAATCCTTTTTTTTTTTTTTTTGATGTGTAACTGACATAAAACATATTAGTTTCAAGCATACATAACTATTTAACATTTGTATATTTTGCAAAATGATCACCAAAGTAAGTCTAGTTAGCAGACTTTATGTCATTATACAGACTCACAAAAAATTAATTTTTCTGTTGTTAATCCTTCTTCTTGATGAGCATTAAAAACTACCCATTCACTGGATCCATAGCCCCATATAACATTTTGGAGGCAGGGTAATAAATTCTAGTAAAAATAAAGCTACCCTTCACTAAATATATGGTAGTATATTCCAACCAATTCATTTTTTTTTTTTTTGGCAGGAGCTATTCTGATAAATAACAAAATCATGGACATTACCCTCTCAGTCTTCTAGAAGTCATCAAACTCTACCATTCCACCCAGAATGGGACATTGCTTCCAATTTATAATCTTGACTAGGAGTAGTGAGGACAGACTTGAGAGCTTCCACTTGGTCTTTCCCACCATGATGACTGTTAACCCACGAGCCATGGAATACTGGGAGGATTTGGATATATATATATATATATATGCATGATACTATATATACCCAGTATATTATATACAGGTGTTATTGGGACACATGATATATGTAACAATAGAGCTGACAGAGAGCTTAGGTAATAAGAGAAATCCTGGCCCCTTGCTAGTCCAGTGGGTCCATGGACACATGCTATGCTCGTTTCTCTAGTGTCCCTAGAAAACTATCGGATGTCCATGGACCCACTGGACTAGCATAGTGCCAGGATTCCATTTATTACCTAACCTCCGTATCAACACTATTCTTCATCAACATCATGATGACATTTTGGGTTGTCAGGTCAGACATGTAATTTTCCATTACAATGGCCGCTGTCAGCTGCTCGCTAATCAGCTTTTTAGATTTTTGATTTTTGGCTTATATAAATGAAGCCATCCCCTCATTTTGCTATCTAGCTTATCACCAGGAACAACAAGATACACTAGCCATTGCCAACACATCCCAGAGGATCTAAAGATGTCGGTTGCCTCTTTAGCTTTGCTGCCTGGTACAGTAATTATACCCACTTGCCTCTAACAATTAAGTGTCAGCACCTGGCTTTTCAGTTACAGACTGCTGTCAGCCCCTCTGAAATTGGGAGTGGCATTCTAGAGCAGCAGCATCTGCTAGTACGAACTCTGGCTTACAGAAGACAGTCACCGCAAAGCTTGTCAACAAGGCTTGTGTCATTGTAACAGCAGAGCAGGAATCCTGGGTGCTCATGGGGAACTTTCTGCTCTGTGGGAGTCCTCTGAAAGAATAGGTAGAAAACATCTTAGTAATGTCCTGCTGCTGCTGCTGCTAAGTCGCTTCAGTCGTGTCCGACTCTGTGCAACCCCATAGACGGTAGCCCAGCAGGCTCCTCCATCCCTGGGATTCTCCAGGCAAGAATACTTGAGTGCGTTTCCATTTCCTTCTCCAATGCATGCATGCATGCTAAATCGCTTCAGTCATGGCCAAGTCTATGCGACCCTAGGGACAGCAGCCCACCAGGGTCCTCTGTCCACAGGATTCTCCAGGCAAGAATACTGGAGTGGGTTGCCACTTCCTTTTCCATAGTAATGTCCTATCAAGCAGCAAAGAAGCTTAATTATTTTCTACCAGTTTCCATTGGTGGAAATTTACTCCTGGGGATGTCAATTCGTCAGCACCCTTAGCCTGTTCAGCACACATTTTCTTCAGGACCAGAAAAAGCCCCCAGACAGATAAATGCTGAAGCTTGAAGGAGGAAGCCTCTAGTGTGTGCAAAGCTACAGGACTGTGCTGAGGGGTGAGAGGATAAAGGTCCCAAAGTTTCTGCTACTTTTGTCACAGAGAAATTCAACTACATGAGCCAACCATAACTGCACAGAACGGCGTCTATGTTATCAATGTTTGCAATATTGAAAAAATGGAAATAGGCTAATTATTCATCTCTGGGGAAGTACTGGAGAATAGATAAATGAATGGTTTACTTATTAATAAAACGCAGCCATTAACATAAATGAACTAGCTTTACTTGTACCAGTAGAGACAAATCAAACAACATAATATTGAGCAAGAATAACTTGCAAAATTCACACAGAGTAAATTTATAATAGTAAATCAGTATCAAATGATGATGTATTATTTATAGGTATCTGCATATGTAATACAATTACAAAAAATGTGCATGGAATGAAACATATAAATTTCAGGATACTGGGTATTTCTGAAAAGAAATGAATAGAACCAGACTGAAAGTTAAGCTATTTTGTAACACATATCTTAAAATAACTTAAAATAATAGTCTAAGCAAATGTATACAAATGTTGACAATTATTAAATTTCATGGTAATGGGTATGTTATATTTGTCTGAAAAGTTTCATTAAAAATTATATTTAATTTTAAATTAAATTCATTTAAAAATAAAAATGTAAATTTTAATTAAAAAGGTAATAATTACTTAAAACAAATGGTGGATCAGAGGTAACCTTAAGATGGTAACTCCCAGTTCTTGCTGCTCATCAGACTCATCTGAAGAGGTTTTTTTTAAAAATATATACCTGGATCCCATCTTCCAAAAATCATTCTTAGTAGATCTGGAGAATTGTCCCAGAATCTTAATAAAAGTTTCTTGAGTACTTTTGATCTTTATTCAGCTTTGGGAGCTACTGACTTCAGATACTTTCTTTCTCTAGGAAATCTAATTTATATCCTACTTTTCTCTTCTATGATTAGAAGTTAAGCAATTCACTTGTAAACATTTTCACTAAGTTATAGCATGGTCGTATGCCCTTTATTTTCATTAAAATAGTAAAGAAAGCTTTGATATTTGCTTTAAAATCATTGATGAGTATGTTGTCAATTGTGTTAATATTGTTGTTGCAATCTCGTTTATAAACCATGTCTTATGAGAGATGATGTTTATACTTTAGTCCAAGAAAAAGAATCTGTCTTTTTGAATGAGTAATTGGTATTTTTCCTTTTATTAGTTAACAATTATTATGTAAGTAACCATGAAGAAAATTCTGGTCTGCTTTAAAAAAACTCTGAAGGAAATTTAATACTTTAAAAAATGCATTATCTCTGTTTTAATAGGTTTAATGTAGGTAGTTTTTACTGAAGTCCAGTTGATTTACAATACTGTATTAGTATCAAGCACACTGTATAGTAACACACTGTATAGTTGTGTCTTTTAATGAAAGTCACTTCAAATGCTTTGTAAAACTAGGTTTGGTATAAATAGTTGATAATGATGATGATAATGATAATGACAGCTACCATTTTGGGGCTTTTACTATGTGACTTCACAAACTTAATTTTTTTAATTAATCCTCAGTTCAACCCATTAAGGAAGAAATTATTGCCATTTATAAAAAGCAAGTTAAATAATAGCTTTCCTTCACTGATGAGTAAAATCAAAATTACAGAGAAAAAGGAGAACCTGAGAATGTACATAATAATTTCCCTATGAATCTACCCAGCAACTAGCCGCTAGTCTATAGCCACTATTGCTTGCGTGCTTAGTCATGTCTGACTATCAGTGACCCCATAGACTATAGCTCACCAGGCTCCTCTGTTCATGGAATTTTCCAGGCAAGAATCCTAGAGCTGGTTGCCATTTCCTTCTCCAGGGGATCTACTTGACCCAGGGACTGAACCCATGTCTCTTATGTCTCCTGCATTGGTAGGTGAGTTCTTTACCATGTGAGCCACCAGGGAAGCCATGTAGCCACTCCAGTGTATAGTTTTTAATTGTTTCAACTCTCAGTTTAAGCTCTTTAAATATAAGTGATAGGTAACAGTATCAAAGATTCCTTCTGGTTTAATATGGCTTTAAGTCATGACATTTGTAATGTTGTCTTTGACTGTATGATATAGTGGCTGAGATGGAAGGGAACTAATTTCCCATTTATTCTTTTCCCCAGAAGGAATCAAGGGTGTGTGCAGAATAGATTTCTAGGTACTTTGCCATCAGAGAGAGAATAAACATAAAGATAATCTTTAGCCTTCAAACAAATGAACATTTCCATTCAGTGTACTTCCTTCACTTCTGCTCCACCCTGTCTTAGTCTTCAAATAATGTAGAAATGGGTTGTGATTAATAATAATAATATTATATTATTATATTTGTAGGCAAAAAGCATTGCATGCTGCTGTTGCTGCTGCTAAGTCACTTCAGTCGTGTCCGACTCTGTGCGACCCCATAGACGGCAGCCCACCAGGCTCCCCCGTCCCTGGGATTCTCCAGGCAAGAACACTGGAGTGGGTTGTCATTTCTTCTCCAATGCATGAAAGTGAAAAGTGAAAGTGAAGTCAGTCATTCAGGTCCGACTCTTAGCGACCGCATGGACTGCAGCCTACCAGGCTTCTCCATCCATAGGATTTTCCAGGCAAGAGTACAGGAGTGGGGTGCCACTGCCTTCTCCGAGGCAAAAAGCATTACATAATAAAACATAATTAACACAGTGGGTGTCAAGCTGGACATAAACCCAAAAGGTCAGAATCTAGTCCAAAATATTATTATTCCCTATGGCCCAAATATTTGTTAATTGAAATAATTACAATAACATTCACTTCTTGGATGTTTTTGTATGACTGTGTCATAAAGGTTTCTCACCCCTTTTAGTTTGCCTTGTTTATACTAATGGACAGAAAAACAGCAGGTTGCATTAGAGGATATTTAAGATACCCTCTTGTTCTACTTGTTGATGAATTCATGTCATAAAACCATTATGTCTTGAAGAGCAAATTTATTTCAGGGTGTGTCAGAATAGAACTGAAGCAGGCCTGAAGGCTTAGATCTGCAAATGCTGAGTGGTGGTACCATTCTGATTTACCCAGATTTGTAGAAAGTACCCAAAAAGTTGCTGAGACTGTCTTTATTTATGTCTTGTTGTGATTAGACAGGAGTATAACTAGAGTCTCCAGAATATTTGAAAGGGCAAGGAAGTTATCGATGTTCCTGGAAGATCAGAAAATAGGAGTTTCCCAAAGAGTCTGACAGTGTCTTCTCTAAATTGGGTGGCATATGAGGCACCAGGGAAGTCTAAGCAAAGGTGGCAGAGGCTTGTCCATCTGCTCTGGGGTGCTTCTGCATTCCTTGTACCATACAGCCCTCTGTGTGAGAAAGTTGTATCACCTAACCTACCTTAAAGCAACTTTGCCCTCTGCTTTGTCTGTTGGTGGCTTTGTATCAATCATCTTACCACCATTCTTAAACAACCTTTCATGAGGTTACCAAGAAACCAGACATAAGCTCCAGTATGATCAAACTCACTCATCTAAATGCATTTAGGAAAAGTCCTACCAGCAAACGAATGATTGTAAAAACACATTTAGATCATGGTATGTTGTGACAGGGAAGACATAGAAACCATCCTTATTCCTCTTTTTTTTTTCTTTCAGATGGATCAAAACAGTACAACCAAACCCTAGAGAAGTTCCTTGGCTTTCTTATTTATCACTGCCATGAAAAGGGTCCATTTCCCCCCTTTCATTCACATATCACACAATTACCAAATATTATGGAGTGCGTCAGATCAGATCAGTCGCTCAGTCATGTCCGACTCTTTTCGACCCCATGAATCGCAGCACACCAGGCCTCCCTGTCCATCACCAACTCCCAGAGTTCACTCAGACTCACGTCCATCGAGTCAGTGATGCCATCCAGCCATCTCATCCTCTGTCGTCCCCTTCTCCTCCTGCCCCCAATCCCTCCCAGCATCAGGGTCTTTTCCAATGAATCAACTCTTCGAATGAGGTGGCCAAAGTACTGGAGTTTCAGCTTTAGCATCATTCCTTTCAAAGAAATCCCAGGGCTGATCTCCTTCAGAATGGACTGGTTGGATCTCCTTGCAGTCCAAGGTACTCTCAGGAGTCTTCCTGTATGTCAAACTCCATGGGCTGTCAGATTCATACCGTACCCTCTGCATGAAATATCCTTCAACGTTCTTCTTTCTTGGGTTAATTCTTCCTCAGCTTTTAATTACCATCTGAAACTCCCTCCCTGTGCCATGTGCTTAGTCGCTCGGTTATGTATGACTCTTCGCGACCCATGGACTGTAATCCACCAGGCTCCTCTGTTCATGGGGATTCTCCAGGCAATAATACTGGAGTGGGTTGCTATGCCTTGCTCCAGGTGATTTTCCCAACCCAGGGATTGAACCAGGTCTCCTGCATTGCAGGCAGAATCTTTACCATCTGAGCCACCAGGGAAGCCCTGGAACACTGGAGTGGGTTGTTCACTTAGTCATGTCTAACTCTGTGCGACCCCATGGACTGTAGCAGGCCAGACTCCCCTGTGCTTCACCATCTCCTGGAGCTTGCTCAAATTCATGTCCTTGAGTCAGTGATACCACCCAACCATCTTGTCCTCCATCGTCCCCTTCAATCTTTCCCAGCATTAGGGTCTTTTCCAGTGACTCAGATCTTTGCATCAGGTGGCCAAAATATTGGAGCTTCAGCTTCAGCATCAGTCCTTTTAATGAATATTCAGGATTAATTTCTTTTAGGATTGACTGATTTGATCTCCTTGCAGTCCAAGGGACTCTCAAGAGTCTTCTCCAGTCTACTAAGTTCAAAAACATTAGTTTTCCGGTACTTAGCTTTCTTTTTGGTCCAACTCTCACATCCATACATGACTACTAGAAAAACCACTTAGACCGAACTGTCTAGGTTGGTCATAGCTTTTCTTCCAAGGAGCAAGCGTTTTTTAATTTCATGGCTGTGCTCACCATCTGCAGTGATTTTGGAGCCCAAGAATGTCTGTTACTGTTTCCACTGTTTCCTCATCTATTTGAGATGAAATGATGGGACTGGGTGCCATGATCTTCGTTTGTGAACATTGAGTTTTAAGCCAGCCTTTTCACTCTCCTCTTTCACATTTATCAAGAGGCTCTTCAGTTCCTCTTCACTTTCTGCCTCAAGAGTGGTGTCATCTGCATATTTGAGATTGTTGATATTTCTCCCAGCAATCTTGATTCCAGCTTGTGCTTCGTTCAGCCTGGCATTTCACATGATGTACTCTGCATATAAGTTAAATAGGGTGACAATATATAACGTTGACAAACTCCTTTCCCAATTTGGAACCAGTCCATTGGTCCCTATTTGGTTCTAATTGTTGCTTCTTGACCTTTACAGGTTTTGCAGGAAGCAGGTGAGGTGGTCTAGTATTCCCAGCTCTTGAAGAATTTTCCAGAGTTTGTTGTGATACACACCGTCAAAAGCTTCAGCATGGCTAATCTTGCTTTTTTGATGATCCAACAGATCTTGGCAATTTGAACCCTTGTTCCTCTGCCTTTTCTAAGTCCAGCTTGAACATCTGGAAGTTCTTGATTCACATACTGTTGAAGCCTGGCTTGGAGAATTTTGAACATTAGTTTGCTAGCGTGTGAGATGAGTGCAATTGTGTGGTAGTTTGAACATTCTTTGGCATTGCCTCTCTTTGGGATTGGAATGAAAACTGACCTTTTCCAGTCCTGTGGCCACTGTTGAGTTTTCCAAATTTGCTGGCTTACTGAGTGCAGCACTTTCACAGCATCATCTTTTAGGATGTGAAATAGCTCAACTGGAATTCCATCACCTCCACTAGCTTCGTTCATAGTGATACTTCCTAAGGCCCACTTGACTTCACACTCCAGGATGTCTGGCTCTAGTTGTGTGATCATACCGTTGTGGTTTTCTGGGTCATTAAGATCTTTTTTGTATATTTCTGTGTATTCTTACCACTTCTTTATATCTTCTACTTCTGTTAGGTCCATATTATTTCTGTCCTTTATTGTGCCCATCTTTGCATGAAACATTCCCTTGGAATCTCTAATTTTCTTGAAGATATCTCTAGTCTTTCCCATTCTATTGTCTACCTCTATTTCTTTGCATTGTTCACTTAGGAAGGCTTTCTTATTTCTCCTCGCTATTTTTTGAAACTGCATGCAAACAGGTATATCGTTCCTTTTCTCCTTTGCCTTTCACTTCTCTTCTTTTCTCAGCTATTTGTAAGGCCTCCTCAGACAGCCATTTTGCCATTTTGCCTTTCTTTTTCTTCAGGATGGTTTTGATCACTGCCTCCTGTATAATGTCATGAACCTCTGTTCACAGTTCTTCAGGCACCCTATCAAATCTAATCCCTTGAATCTATTTGTCACTTCCACTGTATAGTTGTAAGGGATTTGATTTAGGTCATACGTAAATAGCCAGTGGTTTTCCTTACTTTCTTCAATTTAAGTCTTAAATTTGCAATAACGAATTAACGATCTGAGCCACTGTCAACTCCTGGTCTTTTGCTGACTTATAGAGCTTTTCCATCTTTGACTGCAAAGAATGTAATCAATCTTATTTCAGTATTGGCCACCAGGTGATGTCCATGTGTAGAGTTTTCTCTTGTGTTGTTGGAAGAGGTTATTTGCTATGACCAATGCATTCTCTTGGCAAAACTCTATTAGCCTTTGCTCTGTTTCATTCTATACTCCAAGGCCAAACTTGCCTGTTACTCCAGATATCTCTTGACTTCCTACTTTTGCATTCCAGTCCTCTATGATGAAAGGACATCATTTTGGGGTGTTGTAGGTCTTCATAGAACCATTCAGCTTCAGCTTCTTCTGCATTAGTGGTTGGGACATAGACTTTGATTACTGTGATATTGAACGGTTTGCCTTGGAAATGAACAGAGATCATTCTGTCATTTTTGAGATTGCACCCAAATACTGCATTTTGGATTGTTTTGTTGATTATGAGGGCTATTCCATTTCTTTTAAGGTATTTTGCTCACAGTAGTAAAAATAATGGTCATCTGAATTAAATTCACCCATTTCTGTCCATTTTAGTTCACTGATTCCTAAAATGTTGATGTTCACTCTTGCCATCTCCTGTTTGACCACTTCCAATTTACCTTGATTCAGGGGCCTAACATTCCAGGTTCCTATGCAATATTGTTCTTTACAGCATCAGACTTCACTTTCACCACCAGACACATTCACAACTGGGCCTTGTTTCCACTTTGGCTCAACCTCTTCATTCCTTCTGGAGCTATATCTTCACTCTCCTCCAGTAGCATATTGGGCACCTACCGACCTGGGAGTTCATCTTTCAGTGTCCTATCTTTTTGCCTTTTCATACTGTTCATGGGGTTCTCAAGGCAAGAATGTTGAAGTGGTATGCCATTCCCTTCTCCAGTGGACCACATTTTGTCAGAACTCTCCACTATGACCTGCCCATTTTGGTTGGCCCTATGCAGCATGGCTCATAATTTCACTTAGAAAAATTGTGATCCATATGATCAGTTTGGTTAGTTTTTCTGTGATTGTGGTTTTCTTCCTAACCTACAGATCGAACCCAGGTCTCCCTCAATGTAGACAGATTCTTGACCGATTGAGCCACCAGGGAAGTCCAAGAATACTGGAGTGGATAGCCTATCCCTTCTCCAGGGGATCTTCCCGACCCAGAAATCAACCTGGGGTCTCCTGTACTGCAGGCAGATTCTTTACCAGCTTAGCTACCAGGGATGCCCCCTACACTGTGAGGGCTTCCTAGACTCCTTTAGGAAGTCAGGCTTCACCTCCACTGTGTTATGGGAGCATCACTTCATAGTCTTAGTACAAACCTCATTACATCTGTTGTTCTTATTAGTCTGTAAATTGTAAGAGAGCAAGAAGCCTTCTTCTTAACATTTGTCTTTAAACTGAGTGTGACTTTACTGAGAACATAGCTCAATATTATTTTTAATTCAAGAAATAAGTAAATATATGAATATATGAAAGTTAGGTGATATTTTCTGAACATCGGACTTACACAAAACCACCTATTTTTAGTTCTGGTCTCGTCTTCATACAGTTAAGTCATACCACTATTTCTCCTTCTGTGAAATATCATAATGCTTTAAAACTTAAAAGTTTGGAATTTCTCGAAGTGTCCTTTTGTTGCTATTAGATCCATTGCCACCTTGCCATTGACTCTGTAGCCTTGGTACAAGTGAATGTTGGAGCCAGTGATTTAGGACAGCAGATGATAACTATAGAGTTTACATGCGGCCATAAAACTTATTGGGCTTCCCTTGTGGCTCAGCTGGTAAAGAATCTGACTGCAATGCAGAAGACCTGGGTTCAATCCCTGGGTTGGGAAGATCCCCTGGAAAAGGGATAGACTACCCACTCCAGTATTCTTGGGCTTCCCTTGTGGCTCAGCTGGTAAAGAATCCGCCTGCAATGAAGGAGACCTGGTTCGATTCCTGGGTCAGGAAAATCCACTGGAGAAGGGAAACTCTATCCACTCCAGTATTCTGGCCTGGAGAATTCTATGGACTGTATAGTCCATGGGGTTGCAAAGAGTTGTAAATGATGTTTATGAAAAGTTTGTAAACTCAAAAAGTAGTGCTATCTATTGTTTACATATATATCTATTGTAAACATATAAAGACTGGAGAGGAAGGATATTCATTAAATTAATGAAGATGACTACTTTTGCATAAAAATAGAAAAGGGGAACTGAGATTGAAAAAGAGAACAAAGTGTGTTTTATAATTTCCATATAAAATATAAGTTGCTCCATAAAGTATAAATCTAAGACATAAATTGGAAAACATCATTTATTATTCTGGGGGAATGGAGTATGTTTTTATTATAATTTCTATATAAACTATAAATTGTTCTATAAAGTATAAATCTGAGGCATAATTTGAAAACATTAACTGCTTATTAACACAAATGAACATCTGTAATGTTATTCTCTTAAATGCTCTACTTTTTTAAAACAGACAATCAAAGAAAACCAAAAGTCAATGGGAAGGACCCAGTTGAGAGTGAGACATTAAATCAACAGAAGTGAGAAAGACTAAATGAAGAGTTTCTTAAAAGCATGTGGAAAATTTCTTAAAATAGATGTGGAAAAAGTAGATGAGGGAGAATTTTTAACCTTAGAAGAAAGGATATCAGGAGCTAATGGGGTATGTTTGGGTAGGATATTTGTTTGGCTTTAGAATGATGAGGGAGTTCTTCCATGCTAGGGAGTGGCAAGATACAATTTTGCCACTACTGAGTGACCTGAATTAGTGATTTGGGCCAAAGGAGGGAATAGCCAAATTATGGTAGAAGAGAAGCTCATGGAAATGGGAAAACCAAGGGTTAAAGAGGCTACTGGTTCACAGGAGCCATTCACCCAGCCATCTAAGTCACTGGTTGAAGACAGAGCTTGTTTTCTCTCTGATTATGAAGATTACAGCTCCTTTTTGTCTCTATCTCTAATTAATCTGCCATCCTTGACACATTTTCTGTGTTTCATATTTATTTTAAGAGAAAGTGTTTGGTTCCATCAGTCATCATTCAGTTTGAGGTCCCTTGTTTGGCTTCTCAGAGTCATCCCTGGTCTAGATCACTGGCCAGGCTTTGTCTCTGAGCTAGTCCTGGCCTCATTTGTACAGTTTAGATTTTAGAGAATATGAAGGACTATGCAAGGTTCTCAGAAGAAATCTGAGCAGGAAGTGAATGCAGTAACCATTGTACATGTGTGTGAGTGAAATTATATCACATGCCATTTCTTCATATATACTTATGTGTACACATCTTAATTCAACCAAGGAAAGTCCATGAACTTCTTCCCAAAGCTATTCACCAGTATCTTTTTGCTGGAAAATCCAGGGAAAGGAGAAGGAGCAGGGTACTCTGAGCCTGCAAGGCATAGGAATTACCGGTCAGCAAGCGCACAAAGCAAGCACACCTTCCTTTCAGAGAAGTCCAGGATCCAGGAACTGTGGGAGCATTGAAGAGCAAAGGGGTAGGGCCTGGTAGAACAAGAGAAGCTATGTGTGGTTGGCCAGAGCTGTGGTTAGATGCCCAGTGGCACTTATTCCAGGCATGGAAGCGCCTCCTATATGCATGACTGATTTAACTAATTTAAAAAGTTATTTCTTATTTTTGCACCTTGAAGACCAGGAAAAAGGGTACCAATGAAGTCCAAAATAAATGAATAAAATCAATCTATTTTTTGTTGGAAAATGAGAGTGAACTATACAGTAAACCCTTGCAATATTTCCATCTGCTAGGTAGATGACTCCAGAATGGTTTTACATTTATAATTACAGAGGGAATGTGTGAAAGACCTTTATTCCTTTTTTTCCCTTCTCTTAAAAAAATGGTGAATGGGGCCTTTAATACTCAATCTTAAATGACTGCTGTATATTTTGGCGTGGTGTCAAAGTGTTAACAGAACTGGTACTATGGTCTCCTAAAGAGGAAAAACAAATAGTTTAACACTGAGGTATTTTGAAGCAGGTGCTCAGGACAATTAAAGAACTTTGTGGCTTTTGAAGGCACTCTTCCAAGAACTAGAAATCTGAAAACTGAATACCACACTGTCACTTTGATAAAATATCTGGTTTTCCCTTCTATTGGGGAAAGAAATCAGAACTCAAAAAGCACAGAGTAAAATGGTGTTTATTAAGGTGTAATGTACAGGACACTGCTTGAAAGTTGCCAGTGACCCAAGGAAAAAATATTATATTCATCAGTTATTTAGATCCAACCACAAAACACCAACAGTTTGGTTATTCTTAAACTCTTGATTTAAATAATTGTCACCATGATATGAACAAAAATGTATAAAAATTGCAATTTAAGATAGAGAGGGCTATGACTGAAACTGATATTTTGTAATATAAAGCAAAGGGAAACTATATGTAAGAGAACAAATAACGAATTACCCATAGGATTAAAGGAAAATAGGAGAAGAAAAAGAGAATGAAAGAGAAATGAGAGGGTGGGGGACAAAATCCAAGTGCAAGAAAGTGAAAAAAAAAATCACTTGGACTGTTAAACAAAACTCGAGTTCTAGACCTGGATATTTTAAACAGGAAGGACTATTACTAGCAATAAACAGTGATGTCAAGTAGCACTGAGACATTAGGGAACTAACTCCATGTTTTTGAACATCAATCAGTTTTATCATCCATAAGAGGAAAATATAATCTCTGCTCTGTATAACTTACATGATCTTAGCGAGTCTCAAATGAGGCAATGGTTTTTAAAGCATCATAAAAATTATCTAGTGGATATTTTTGTGAAGGTTCAACCTAAAATCCTATAAAGGGAAGCAAATAGTCTAGAGCAACATATCAGTAAATTCCTGGTAGCCTATGACCTAAGGAAAAGAAAAGAATAACAGCCAAGCAAACAATCCCCAGTTCCCTCTGTGGGAAAGATCAGAGGTGAGATTCATTCTGAGAAAAAGGGATGTGATGACCTCAGGTACTTCCTTATGAATTTAGAAGAGGACACTGTTGTGCTACGTATCCATACCAGCTGAAAAGCCCTACTCTGGCCTAAGCCAGTCTTGGTCCTATGGGTACACACATTGTCCTTAGTTGGATAGATAATTGTGCAAATCTTTTATATCCCCTGCCATATAGATAAAGACTTAAAACAGGTTATTTAACCCCAATGGGCTTTCAGTAACTATGACCATTATAGGATTTTTAAGAAGTTTTAGATTAGAAATTTCCTTATCTATATACTACTGCCTAAACCTGAGGGCAGATACTGAATTCAATACAAAAATTCATCTGGAAATTGGAGTTTAAATGTATTTACCCAGACATACACTTTATTTTTTATTACTCTTCAGTTCCTAAGACGCTTTCTCAAGATCCATTTCATTTTGTATCTTATTCTCAATGTTTCAATGAGTTATTTGCATACTTGTCTTCATTTTTCATATAATTATATTATTAACATTTATAAGTTTAACTTTTCTTTGTGAAATGCAAAGAAGCTAATAGGTTTTGTGTAATTCATCTTCTCCAACCCCACTGAACTAAAGGATCAGAAAGTACCATGGTTCCCATTTCACCAGTAGTCCATCTATATCTGTTTCATAGGCTGGTTGCTGCTGCTACTGCTAAGTCACTTCAGTCGTGTCCGACTCTGTGTGACCCCATAGACAGCAGCCCACCAGGCTCCGCCATCCCTGGGATTCTCCAGGCAAGAACACAGGAGTGGGTTGCCATTTCCTTCTCCAATGCATGAAAGTGAAAAGTGAAAGTGAAGTTGCTCAGTCGTGCCCAACTCATAGCGACCCCATGGACTGCAGCCCACCAGGTTCCTCAGTCCATGGGATTTTCCAGGCAAGAGTACTGGAGTGGGGTGCCATTGCCTTCTCCACATAGGCTGGTTAAGTCTTCATTTTCTCAGGGTCTTATTTCCCAGGTCTAGTGGTTCTTAACCCTTGCCTCACTTAAGAATCACCTGGTGAGCATTTGAAAAATAGCCATGCCCATGCCCTTGTTGTTGATCAGTTGCTAAATCATGTCTGACTCTTTGCGACCCCATGGACTGCAACATACCAGGCTTCCCTGTCCTTCACTATCACCTAGAGTTTGCTCAGATTCATGTTCACTGAGCCGATGATGCCCACCAACCATCTAATCCCCTGCCTCCCTTTTCTTCTTTTGCCTTCAATCTTTCCCAGCAGATCATGCCTTGCATCAAGCCAATTAAATGGGGGCAGGGGGAGAGCTGAGCATCAATGTTATTTCTAATCTCCTTCAGTGATTCTGAAGCATAGCCAAGGCTCAGAACCACTGCTCTAAATCTATGTCTTTCAAACTTTAATGTGAGCAGAAATCATAAGAGGATATTGCAGAAATACAGATTCTGATCTTGTAGGTATGGATGGCTCCTTATTCTGCATTTCTAATAACCCCCCAGTGATGCAAATGCATCAAAACCCAGAACAGGAACTTCCCTGATGGTCCAGTGGTTAAGATTCCACACTCCCAATTCAGGGAACCTGAGTATGATCCTTAATCAGGGAGGTAAATGCCCCAACTAAGAGTTCACATGCTGCAACTAAAGATCCTGCCGGCTGCAACTAAAAAAAAAAAAGAGAGAGAGAGAGATTCCATATTCCCAACTAAGACCTGGTGGAGCCAAATAAATAGATAAATAAATAAATATTTTAAAAAAACAAACAAAAATCCCAGAACCTGAAAAATATTTGAGTGATGATTTTCTCAATTCTTCCAAGGAGAGTAAAACACAGGATCATCCTAAATGCATAAGAGGCAAGTTACTTCATCACATACAATGGACTCCTTAGGATATTGGGCCAGAATTCTTACAAAATTTGAGTTGAAAAAGTCTGCTTCATCTGTGAGTGGAAATTGAAATATAAGATCAGTTCAGTTCAGTTCATTCGCTCAGACGTGTCCAACTCTTTGCAACCCCATGAACTGCAGCATGCCAGGCCTCCCTGTCCATCACAAATTCCTGGAGTTTACTCAGACTCATGTCCATTGAGTCAGTGATACCATCTAACCATCTCATCCTCTATCGTCCTCTGTTCTCCTCCTGCCTTCAATCTTTCCAGACATCAGGGTCTTTTCAAATGAGTCAGCTGTTTGGATCAGGTGGCCAAAGTGTTGGAGTTTCCGCTTCGACATCAGTCCTTCCAATGAACACCCAGGACTGATCTCCTTTAGGATGGACTGGTTGGATCTCCTTGTAGTCCAAGGGTCTCTCAAGAGTCTTCTCCAACACCACAGTTCAAAAGCATAAATTCTTCAGTGCTCAGCTTTCTTTATAGTACAACTCTCACATTCATACATGACTACCAGAAAAACTATAGCCTTGAAGATCACACAATACTTTTTATACCTTGATGGCACATCTTAGTCATTTCCAGCTTTATGATCACCACTAATTAATTGGTTAGCCTGAACCTTTCTAGATTCACAGGGCATCAATACCTTCTTCATCCGCTTCCACACTGCAAACTACCATTGATTCAAATTCTATTTACATCTCAAGTCCCTAAAGTTTGGCCTCTGTCCTGTGACTTTACTGAAATCATGCCCTCTAAGATCAACAACTCCTTTGATTGAAAACAATGAACTCTCTTTTAACTCCATCTTATTTGACTTCTTTTTCATACTATGGACTCCCTCACCTTTAAAAGAATGTTATTCCCAGCTTTTTGCTACTGAAATTCACTCCTACCTCTCAGCTCACTTTTTCTCCTCTTTCTTTCCTCTGTCTATTTCTTAAATACTGACCATCCTTGAGCTATTACCCCTGTCTTCTCCCTCTACTCAGTCTTACTGAGGTATCTTGCCTAATCATATTGCTTCCATCAATATGGTTGTTGTTGTTCTTTTGTCACTAAGTCATGTCCGACTCTGTGACCCCATGAACTGTAGCCCACCAAGCTCCTCTGTCCATTGGACTTACCAGGCAAGAATACTGAAGTAGGTTGCCATTTGCTCCTCCAGGGGATCTTCTAGACTCAGGGATCTTCTGTGTAGGCGAGGATTATTTACCACAGAGCCACATGGGAAGCTGGTGACTTCAAAACCTGTTGAGTTCAGTTCAGTCGCTCAGTCTTGTCTGACTCTTTACCCCATGGACTGTAGCACTCCAGGCCTCCCTGTCCATCACCAACTCTTGGAGTTTATCTAAACTCATGTCCATTGAGTCAGTGATGCCATCCAATCATCTCATCCTCTGTCATCCCCTTCTCCTCCCACCTTCAATCTTTCCCAGCATCAGGATCTGTTCAAATGAGTCAGCTCTTCGCATAGGTGGCCAAAGTATTGGAGTTTCCACTTCAACATCAGTCCTTCCAATGAACATTCAGGACTGATCTCCTTTAGGATGGACTGGTTGGATCTCCTTGCAGGCCAAGGGACTCTCAAGAGTCTTCTCCAACACCACAGTTCAAAACCATCAATTCTTCGGCATTCAGCTTTCTTTATAGTCCAACTTTCACATCCATACATGACTACTGGAAAAACCATAGCCTTGACTAGATGGACTTTTGTTAGCAAAGTAATGTCTCTGCTTCTTCATATGCTGTCTAGGTTGGTCATTGTTTTTCTGCCAAGGAACAAGGGTCTTTTAATTTCATGGCTGCAGTCACCATCTGCAGTGATTTTGGAGACCAAAATATAAAGTCTGTCACTGTTTCCACTGTTTCCCCACCTATTTGCCATGAAGTCATGGGACGAGATGCCATGATGTTAGTTTTCTGAATGTTGAGCTTTAAGCCTACTTTTTCACTCTCCTCTTTCAGTTTCATCAAGAGGCTCTTTAGTTCTTCCTCACTTTCTGCCTTAAGAGTGGTGTCATCTGCATATTTGAGGTTATTGATATTTCTCCCGGCAATCTTGATTCCAGCTTTTGCTTCATCCAGACCAGCATTTCTAATGATGTACTCTGCATATAAGTTAAATAAGCAAGGTGACAATATACAGCCTTGATGTACTCCTTTTCCTATTTGGAACCAGTCTGCTGTTCCATATTCAGTTCTAACTGTTGCTTCCTGACCTGCATACAAATTTCTCAAGAGGCAGATCAGGTGGTCTGATAGTCCCATCTCTTGAAGAATTTTCCATAGTTTATCATGATCCACACAGTCAAAGGCCTTGGCATAGTCAGTAAAGCAGTAGGTGTTTTTCTGGAACTCTCTTGGTTTTTCAATGATCCAACAGATGTTGGCAATTTGATCTCTGGTTCCTCTGCCTTTTCTAAAACCAGCTTGAACATTTGGAATTTCATGGTTCACATATTGCTGAAGGCTGGCTTGGAGAATTTTGAGCATTACTTTACTAGCGTGTGAGATGAGTGCAATTGTGTGGTAGTTTGAGCATTCTATGGCATTGCCTTTCTTTGGGATTGGAATGAAAGCTGATCTTTTCCAGTCCTGCGGACACTGCTGAGTTTTCCAAATTTGCTGACATATTGATGTAGCACTTTCACAGCACCATCTTTTAGGACATTAAATAGCTCAACTGGAATTCCATCACCTCCACTAGCTTTGTCCATAGTGATGCTTCCTAAGGCCCACTTGACTTCACATTCCAGGATGTCTGGCTCTACATGAGTGATCACACCATCGTGATTATCTGGGTCGTGAAGATCTTTCTTGTACAGTTTTTCTGTGTATTCTTCAAATCTGTGGTGACCCAAATCCACATCTCCAGACCAGAGTAATTTCTAGACTGAAACTTCTATTGCCCATTTTCCCCTTAGGGAAGTAACATCTCATAAATTTTCCTAAATCCAAGTTCTGCCCCTCAGTTTCCCACGTTCAAAAACATTATATCAGGATCTGCCTCCTTATAACAAATGTTATCAAACCAATGTATTAAAACTTTAGGCAAAGTTATTTAATAAATTTCAACTCTAGTATTCCCATTGATGTGAACAGGATGTGCTCTCCCTATAGAAAAACCTACATGGAATGTCAAATTATAACCAAATGTTTGCTGAGTAAATGTGGAATCAGTGCGGTGCAGTTGTTAGGTAATTCAAATGTATAATAGAATAAGGCTAAGATCCAATACTTCATTTATTCTACAAATATTGAACACAGAAACTGAAGCTTTGCTCTGGATTGTAGTTCTTAGTTTTTCATTTGATATCCCTAACTTACCCAGAAAGCAGTTTCCTGACTGCTGCTGATGTTCATAACATTTCTTTTTTCTTTTTTTCCAACATTGATCAACACATCTACCTCCACCTCCACTCGTACTGTCTGCTAACTGATGTCTTCATTGTTTTAATAGTGTCATTGATGTCTTCATGTTTTTAATCTGCTCTCCACGTATTCCAGCCTCAATGGTCTGGAAAAGTCATCCCTAATATTTAAAATAACAGCACTTCTTCACTGTATGTACTTATTACTTACTATATATTTTAAATCTCAGAGGGGAATTTTAGTTTAAATTTCCAGGGTTCCTCACCCTCACCACCCAAGTTATCACCAACAGATACCATCATTCACCTATTTCAAAATTCTGGTATCATTGTGACTCCTTTTCCTGTTTCATTTCTCCAAACACTTAAAGATACAACTACAGGAACTTAGTTACCCCTTATCTTTCCTCACTAGGATCACTGCTGTAGCAGGTATCTGACCCCTGACCCTTGGAGTATGAAAATTCTCCTAATGCTCCTCTACAATGCTCCCCAAACCTTAGGAAGTAGAAACTTCTATTGTTGAAAATGTCACCCCAGACCACAGAACAGTTAAGTCTGAAGCCCTGGATCTAACATGGTGGTTTTCAACTGGGGGATATTTCCACCAAGAGGACACTTGGCAATGTCTGGAGATATTTTTGGCTATTGTAGCTTGGGAGATGATGTTACTGGCCTCAAGTGGTTAGATGCCAAGAATGATGTCAAACACCCTAAAATGCACAAGATGGACCCCACATCAAAGACTCTTCTGGCCTAAAGTGTCAGTAGTGCTGAGGTTGGGAAAGTCTGACTAACAGCATCCTAAGCAGAATGAGGCATGGCCACTGTACTCATGCTTTTTGGTGTTTAGTTGAAAGCCATGTTCAACTCTTTGCAACCCTATGGACTATAGCCAGTCAGTCTCCTCTGTCCATGGGGTTTCCCAGGCAAGAATACTGGAGTGGGTACTCATGCTACTTACTGCTATCTTCATAAATACACACTGCCCTCCAAGCCACTCTCTACCACATGCTATCTGCTCCTACTGTTCAGAAATTCATTTCTCAGTCCTCTTCTTCCACTCTGCCTCAAACACCTCTCCCTGTGCTTATGAAATGGTGCTCATAGTCTGGATACTTCTTGTATCCTCAGCCTCTTCTCAGAGCATCCTTTCAACTCCTTATCTGAATCCTTAAGTAGTTCCTGAGGAAGCTGTGTCTCCTATTAATCTTTCAGTTTGTTTATTATCTACACTTTATAAAAGTTAAGATTGGGAAGTAAAAATGTTATCCTCCTCTAATCTCACATTTGGTATCCTTTATGCCACCTACCTCCATACCATTTCACCTCCACAATCTGGTTTAGAGTTCTGATCCCCCACCTCCTTTATTCTCACCTTATTTGTCTATATGCTTTCTTCTGGCCTTTGTTTTTGTCATGTATAGTTCTTTTTTTTAAATTTTATTTTATTTAACTTTACAATATTGTATTGGTTTTGCCATATATCAAAATGAATCTGCCACAGGTATACATGTGTTCCCCATCCTGAACCCTCCTCCCTCCTCCCTCCCCATACCATCCCACTGGGTCATCCCAGTGCACCAGCCCCAAGCATCCAGTATCATGCATCAAACCTGGACTGGCGACTCGTTTCATATATGATATTATACATATTTCAATGCCATTCTCCCAAATCATCCCACCCTCTCCCTCTCCCACAGAGTCCAAAAGACTGTTCTATACATCAGTGTCTCTTTTGCTGTCTCGTATACAGGGTTATTGTTACCATCTTTCTAAATTCCATATATATGTGCTAGTATACTATATTGGTGTTTTTCTTTCTGGCTTACTTCACTCTGTATAATAGGCTCCAGTTTCATCCACCTCATTAGAACTGATTCAAATGTGTTCTTTTTAATGGCTGAGTAATACTCCATTGTGTATATGTACCACAGCTTTCTTATCCATTCATCTGCTGATCTATGACCCACCTCCCAGAATACTGGAAATAAAAGCAAAAATAAACAAGTGGAACCTAATTAAACTTAAAAGCTTCTGCACAGCAAAGGAAAACTATAAGCAAGGTGAAAAGACAGCCTTCAGAATAGGAGAAAATAATAGCAAATGAAGCAACAGACAAACAACTAATCTCAAAAATATACAAGCAACTCCTACAGCTCAATTCCAGAAAAATAAACGACCCAATCAGAAAATGGGCCAAAGAACTAAACAGACATTTCTCCAAAGAAGACATACAGATGGCTAACAAACACATGAAAAGATGCTCAACATCACTCATTATCAGAGAAATGCAAATCAAAACCACTATGAGGTACCATTTCACACCAGTCAGAATGGCTGAGATCCAAAAGTCTATAAGCAATAAATGCTAGAGAGGGTGTGGAGAAAAGGGAACCCTCTTACACTGTTGGTGGGAATGAAAACTAGTACAGCCACTATGGAGAACAGTGTGGAGATTCCTTAAAAAACTGGAAATAGAACTGCCTTATGATCCAGCAATCCCACTGCTGGGCATACACACTGAGGAAACCAGAAGGGAAAGAGACACGTGTACCCCAATGTTCATCGCAGCACTGTTTATAATAGCCAGGACATGGAAGAAACCTAGATGTCATGTATAGTTCTCCTGGTCATTCCCCTTTATTCATTGAAGATCCTGTCTCCTGGATCACTATTTTTGGTAACTTAAGCACTCTTGTGAACACACCCCAAATTCTGGTCTCTCAGTTCCTGCACTTTTCATGTCCAATCACATTCTCCTCCTGCCCCACAGTCACACCACCTCATGCCTTTTCTGCTCCTCTCCCAATAACCATTCTGGTCACTTTTAAGGACTCAGTTCATTAGTTAGCTTCTCAAGGAAGTCTGGGAAGTATTGTCAGATCCCCTGCCAAGAGTTAGGTGTGTGTCTAGTGCTCTGTCTTAACATCCAGTGCAAATCTTTATCTTTGCATTTAGAAAGCTTTTTAATGATTTCTTATTTATGTGTCTGTCTCTCTCAGTTGATTGCAGCCTCCATCAGAGGACCACGTGTCTAATTTGCCTTTGAACTCGCAGTAACTAACATAGCACATGGCATATAGTTGTTGACATGGCTTTCTCCACTCTCCAGTATGCTCTCAGTTGTCCTTAGAAGTTAAAACAGGAAGAACAGTCAAAATACCAGGATACTCCAGTTTATAAACAGCAGTAAGAATATAAATGCCACTGACCAGTCCTGGAGGATGTCCATGCAGTGACATTAACTGCTTGCACAGCATCCAGGCCAGTCAGAGATTCAACAGACTTGCATATTCCTTCTTTGTCATAGTCCTAATCCTGGTTGGCTTTCTTCCAAGTTTAGCAAATGATGTTCCTGTGCTCAAAACTATGTAAGATCTAAATGTTCTCTTCTCATATGTTAATACCAGTTTGTATGAATTTGGACTCTTTTGTCATTGTTCTCCTTGTAGGTTTCATTTTGGTTTTCAGACAAGGTTCGTGTTTCTCTGCATAGGCCTACAGATTTCTTTAAAACTCTTAGGATTCCACTTATATTTTATTATATTCTCTATAAATAGCAGGCACTTAATAAATGTTAACTCCTGAAAGGATTTCAGTTTTGAGAAACTCCCAGTGAGCAGCCTGATAGGCTGCAGCCCATGGGGTCGCTGAGAGTCAGACAGGACTGAGTGACTTCACTTTCACTTTTCACTTTCCTGTATTGGAGAAGGAAATGGCAACCCACTCCAGTGTTCTTACCTGGAGAATCCCAGGGATGGTAGAGCCTGGTGGGCTGCCGTCTATGGGGTCGCACAGAGTCGGACACAACTGAAGCAACTTAGCAGCAGCAGCAGATGAATTCCCAACCTAGACAAAAAGTGCCAATAAGCATGTGCTCTCAAATCAATGACTCAATATTACTAATAAAATTGGGTTTCCTTTTTCTTTCCCTTTCTAGATGTAAAAAAACTCAATGAAGATAGGATTCCATCTTATATTTTTGGTTCTCTCATCTTCTAATATATTCAAAGAGTGGACACTCAGTATTTGTTGGATGCATAAAATAGTGAATGAGCACTACTACATTTAAAACAGATAACCCACAAGGACCTACTGTATAACACAGGGAACTTGACTCAGTGTTCTGTGATAACCTAAATGGGAAAAGAATTTGAAAAAAGAATAGATATATGTATAACTGAATCACTTTTCTGTACACCTGAAGCTAACACAATATTATAAATTAACTATAGTCCAAAATAAAATGAAAATTTTAAAAATAGTGAATGCAAGTGAGGAGTGTTCTTCTTCACACAATTATTTTATGCAATACTGAAGGAAGCCATCTACTATACAAACATACAGTAGTTAACAGACATACTTACATGTTTATATTCTGTAATATTATACCAATGGAAATTCTTGTGAAATAAGATCTCTCACTCAATGGGAAAACACTACCACTTAGAAAACCGAAAGAGAATTATTTCCTCTGTGTCTAGGTACAAAAATGTGGAACTATTACAAAACAATCATTAGATACTAATAATTTTTAAAGGAATTAATTATATGTAAACAATTTCAAATAAAAATTTTAAATATCTGGTCAGATGCCTTAAAAAGATGTTTTTATCCATTTATTTATGTTGTCAAGGCACAAACTGGGATTGGCTCACACAGATCAATGCCTTTAGAACAATTTGTGATCTAGATTTCTTAGTTAAAATCTAGGTGTTCCACAACAAGAAAAACCACTGCAAGAAGCCTGCACGCTGTAACTAGACTAGCCTCCTCTTATCACAAGGAGTGAAAGCCCAAGTGTAGCAACGAAGACCCAGTGCAGCCAAAAATAAATAACTAAATAAATATTTTAAAACACATACACACAAGAGTTTTTAAAATGTCCACTGTAAAGTATTTTACATTTCTTTAGACTTGTCTGTTTTTTACCACAGTACTTAAAATTGATTGCACTGACTTGCTACATAGCTGTAAGACAACTGTCACGTATCTTCGTTTCTAACATAACTATTTAAAATGAAGACTGATGCATATATACACACTAAGACAAAGTGTTTACAAATTGATTCTTTGGAATGATGATATATATAACCATTAAATTTCTATGATTAGAAACTCCCTATTGAATTTTCACTTCAGATCATTTTAATAATATTTTATACCATGATAAAATTAAAAGTTCTCTCTTTACTAGGTTTAAATCCTTAATTTACTCATTCCTTCAATGTCAGTACAAGATTTTTTTAAATTATGCAAAATATTTTTTTAAAAACTAAAATATTTTTTTAAATATCTCAATTTTACTTCTACAGTTAGGGCTTGCTCCACCATAGCCAATTTTTTGAACTATCTTCTTCATTACAACCAATTTGTAACTCCACTACTTCCTTCCTATTGCATTTATTGAGGAAAAATGCCAATAACATTCATTATTTTATTTAAAAAGTATTTATTTGCCTGGGAGCTTCCCTGGTGCCTCAGATGGTAAAGAATCCGCCTCCTATGTGAGAGACTGGGGTTCAATCCCTGGGTCGAGAAGATCCTCTGGAGAAGGGAATGGCAACCCACTCCAATATGCCTGCCTGGAAAACCCCGTGAACAGAGGAGCCTGGTGAACTACAGCCCATGGGGTCACAAAGAGTCGGACACGACTGAGCGACTAACACCACTACTATTTAGTTTCCTACTAGGTACCCTTGAGTTTTAGACTGTGGAGATGCAACGAATAAGAAAAACAAAACTAAACAAATTGCCCATTTGGAGTGTGTATTTTCATGAAAATGTTCAGGAAAGAAATAAGCCAATGACAAAATATAGCAAAAAGTTATAAAAGTGCCAAGAGGGAAGACAGAGCAGGGCAAAGGATAGAAAGTGTTGATGATGGCGTATCTGAGGAAGTACAGTTTGGTCAAATACTGGAGTGATGTGCAAAAATCTTGGGGGAAATGCTTCAGCAGAGGGAATCACAGCACAGAGTCCTGAAGCAAGAGTGTGTTTTATTTCTTCCAGGTGGAGCAAGAAACTTGTGTTTGGAAAAATGTGATGGGGGAGAGTAGGGTGGAAAATGGTAAGCGATAAGATCAAAGCAACTAGAGAAGAAATTATGAGGGACCTGATGGGTCACTGTGATAAGGACTTTGAATTTCATTCTAAGTGGAAGAAGAAGTCATTGGAAGATAGAATAAAAGAGTGGCATAATATGATTTTTTAAAATATTTATCTATTTGACAGCATTGGGTCTTAGCTGGGGCTTGTGAGCTTAGTTGCCTGTGGCACATAGGATCTTAGTTCCCTGACCAAGGATTGAACCCATGTCCTCTGCATTGGAATGTAGATTCTTAACCACTGGACCATCAGGGAAGTCCCTGATTTTGGTTTTAAATTATTCATTCTGGCTGCTGTTTAAAGATTGGAATACTTGGGGGTGGGGTGGGGAGGTAAGAGGAAAGAAAGCAAGGATACTTCATGGAAGATCACTACATTTGTCTGGAGAGAACAATTGCATCTTGGCTTAAGGTGGGAGAGGTATAAATGGTAACAGGTGATCTAGTTCCAAATACATTTTTAAAGGAAACTTTCAACTGGACACATTACGATGTTATTTACTGAGAATGGAAACACTGATGGTGGTGGTGGTTTAGTCACTAAGTTGTGTCTGACTCTAATATCATGGCATCTGGTCCCATCACTTCATGTCAAATAGATGGGAAAACAATGGAAACAGTGTCAGACTTTATTTTTGGTGGCTCCAAAATCACTGCAGATGGTGATTGCAGCCATGAAATTAAAAGACTCTTGTTCCTTGGAAGAAAAACAATGGCCAACCTAGACAGCATATTAAAAAGTAGACATTACTTTGCCAATAAAGGTCCTTCTAGTCAAGTCTATGGTTTTTCCAGTAGTCATGTATGGATGTGAGAGTTGGACTATAACAAAAGCTGAGTGCCAAAGAAATGATGATTTTGAACTGTGGTGTTGGAGAAGACTCTTGAGAGTGCCTTGGACTGCAAGGAGATCCAACCAGTCCATCCTAAAGGAAATCAGTCCTGAATGTTCATTGGAAGGACTGATCAGATCAGATCAGTCGCTCAGTTGCGTCTGACTCTTTGCGACCCCATAAATCGCAGGACGCCAGGCCTCCCTGTCTACCACCAACTCCCGGAGTTCACTCAGACTCACATCCATTGAGTCAGTGATGCCATCCAGCCATCTCATCCTCTGTTGTCCCCTTCTCCTTTTGCCCCCAATCCCTCCCAGCATCAGAGTCTTTTCCAATGAGTCAACTCCTAGCATGAGGTGGCCAAAGAACTGGAGTTTCAGCTTTAGCATCATTCCTTCCAAAGAAATCCCAGGGCTGATCTCCTTCAGAATGGACTGGTTGGATCTCCTTGCAGTCCAAGGGACTCACAAGAGTCTTCTCCAACACCACAGTTCAAAAGCATCAATTCTTCGGTGCTCAGCCTTCTTCACAGTCCAACTCACACATCCATACATGACCACAGGAAAAACCATAGCCTTGACTAGACAAACCTTTGTTGGCAAAGTAATGTCTCTGCTTTTGAATATGCTGTCTAGGTTGGTCATAACTTTCCTTCCAGGGAGTAAACGTCTTTTAATTTCATGGCTGCAACCACCATCCGCAGTGATTTTGGAGCCCAGAAAAATAAAGTCTGATGCTGTTTCCACTGTTTCCCCATCTATTTCCCATGAAATGATGGGACCAGATGCCATGATCTTCGTTTTCTGAATGTTGAGCTTTAAGCCAACATTTTCACTCTCCACTTTCACTTTCATCAAGAGGCTTTTTAGTTTCTCTTCACTTTCTGCCATAAGGGTGGTGTCATCTGCATAACTGAGGTTATTGATATTTCTCCCAGCAATCTTGATTCCAGCTTGTGTTTCTTCCAATCCAGCATTTCTCATGATGTATTCTGCATATAAGTTAAATAAACAGGGTGACAATATACAGCCTTGAACTACTCCTTTTCCTATTTGGAACCAGTCTGTTGTTCCATGTCCAGTTCTAACTGTTGCTTCCTGACCTGCATACAGATTTCTTAAGAGGCAGGTCAGGTGGTCTGGTATTCCCATCTCTTTCAGAATTTTCCACAGTTTCTTGTGATCCACACAGTCAAAGGCTTTGGCATAGTCAATAAAGCAGAAATAGATGTTTTTCTGGAACTCTCTTGCTTTTTCCATGATCCAGCGAATGTTGGCAATTTGATCTCTGGTTCCCCTGCCTTTTCTAAAACCAGCTTGAACACCAGGAACCCCTGTTCCTGTTCACGGTTCACATATTGCTGAAGCCTGGCTTGGAGAATTTTGAGCATTACTTTACTAGCGTGGGAGATGAGTGCAATTGTGCAGTAGTTTGAGCATTCTTTGGCATTGCCTTTCTTTGGGATTGGAATGAAAACTGACCTTTTCCAGTCCTGTGGCCACTGCTGAGTTTTCCAAATTTGCTGGCATATTGAGTGCAGCACTTTCACAGCATCATCTTTCAGGATTTGGACTGATGCTGAAGCTGAAACTCCAGTACTTTGGCTATCTGATGTGAAGAACTGACTCATTGGAAAAGACCCTGATGCTGGGAAAGATTGAAGGCAGCAGGAGAAGGAGACTTCACATGATGAGATGGTTAGATGGCATCACCGACTCAATGGACATGATTTTGAACAAGCTCTGGGTGTTGGTGATGGACAGGTAAGCCTGGCATGCTGCAGTCCATGGGGTCACAAAGAGTCAGACAGGACTGAGCAAACTGAATTGAACATCCCACTTTTGAAAAAAGTTTGCATCTATTTGCCTTTGCTCCTTCCTTAAACATTTCATAGAATTCACAAGTAAGTAGTCCTACTAGGCATTCCACCAGATGGCCAAAGTATTGGAGTTTCAGCTTCAGCATCAGTCTTTCCAGTGAATATTCAGGACTGATTTTCTTTAGGATTGACTGGTTGGATCTCCTTGCAGTCCAAGGGACTCTCAAGAGTCTTTTCCAATAGCACAGTTCAAAAGCATCAATTCTTTACTCAGGGAATAATCCCTGAGCAACCCACTCCAATATTCTCGTCTGGGAAATCCCATGGACAGAGGAGCCTGGTGGGCTACAGTCCATGGGATCACAAAGAGTTGGACACAACTGAAACGACTTAGCAGGCACCCGTGCAGTTTAACATCGGTAGAACTAAAATAAATGATAATAGTTTATATAAGTCAGAATAAAAGTAAATTAAAATATTTTTAAGATTTTGCATTATCTGGGATGAAGTACCAAATAACAATAAATTCCAAGAAGAAAATGATGTACTGTGTAACATGGTGGCCATGGAAAAACAGTAAGAGAGTATAACTTCCAAACTAGATTGAGAAGGGAGGGATGGAATAATAAAAGTAGACAATCATTCCAAGATCTAGCAAACAAGGAGAGTGAGAAAAGTAAAAACAGAAAAACTGGGACATGAGAAAGGAAACCATCAGTACTTAAATTAAATGTAAATAAATTGAATGTTTCAATTAAAAGGCAAAGTTTTCACACCAAATTATTAAAATGCAGTTCTAAAGAAACATGTACAAAATATAAATGTATAGGAGGAAACAGAAAACATGTACATTTCTATCACTGTTGGCAAAGTGAATCAGAAGGAAGATTCCAGGCCTAGTAGGATCACTTACTTCTGAATTCTACCAAATGTTTAAGGAAAGAGCAAAGTCAAATACACGCAAACTTTTTTCAATGGACAGGAAAAGTGAGAAGGCTTCCAATTTGTTTTATGAGACCAATCTAAACTTTATATCAAAGTCTAATGGGATAATTGTAAGAAAGGAAAATTGCAGTTCAATTTCTCTAATGAACATAAATGAAGCAATTCTAAACAAAATACTAGCAGAGTAAAGAGAAAAATAAAACTCAACAAAGGATTTTTTCCAGGAAAGAAAATATGGCTTTGTTTTTATTCACTATATTAGCAAAATAAAGGAAGTGCAATACCCATTCATGGAAAAACTCTTGCAAAGAAAGAATAAAAAACAATCTTTCTTAACCATATAAAAATACCTACCAAAAGCTTGAAGTAAATGATGTATTGATATTTGATAAAAGCTTTCCCTTGAGACTGGACAATCCATTACTATCTCTCTCTCTTTAGTCAATAAGTTGTGTTCAACTCTTGTGAACCCATGGATTGTAGCCTGCCAGGCTCCTCTGGGATTCTCCATGGCAAGAATACTAGAGTGGGTTGCCATTTCCTTCTCCAGGGGATCTTTCTGACCCAGGACCTGAACCTGGGTCTCCTACTTGCAGGTAGATTCTTTACCAACTGAGCTATGAGGGAAGCCCAATTCATTATGATAGAAAACTAAAATTTCCCACTGAAATTAGAACATGATAAGGACATTTACTTATCACCCTTTCTAGTCATCATTTCTGATGATTATAAACTATATAGTAATATATGAAAAGCCATATGGAAAGATTACAATGGAGGAAAAATTGTTTTATTATTTTTCACATGAAATTATTTAATACACACAAAATTCAACTGAATCTATAAATAAATATTTTAAAATAACCTATAACCTTAATAAGATTGCTAGGTTGGATGTAGTTAGAAGAAAATGTTTTAAAAAATACCATTACTTTATTGTAAAATAAAGTTCACAAAGTAAAATGTGTAGGAATAGACCTAATAAAAGATGTTCAAAATTCTTATGCAGAAATATATAAAACACTATTGAGAGAAATTAAAGAAATTATAAATAAATATTTATGAACTTGAAGATTTGATGGGTCTGTATCTTTGATACAATTATAATAAAAAACTCAAAATGTATGTGTATATATGTAATTTGACAAGTTGATTCTTACATGTATGTCAATTAAAAGAACCAAGATTAATTAAACATGACTACAACTGTGTGGATCACAATAAACTGTGGAAAATTCTGAAAAAGATGGGAATACCAGACCACCTGACCTGCCTCTTGAGCAACCTGTATGCAGGTCAGGAAGCAACAGTTAGAACTGGACATGGAATAACAGACTGGTTCCCAATAGGAAAAGGAGTACTTCAAGGCTGTATATTGCTACCCTGCTTATTTAACTTATATGCAGAGTACATCATGAGAAATGCTGGGCTGGAGGAAGCACAAACTGGAATCAAGAATGCAGGAGAAATATCAATAACCTCAGATATGCAGATGACACCACCCTTATGGCAGAAATTGAAGAGGAACTAAAGTGCCTCTTGATGAAAGTGAAAGAGGAAAGTGGAAAAAGTTGGCTTAAAGCTCAACATTCAGAAAACTGAGATAATGGTATCTGGTTCCATCACTTCATGGCAGATAGATGGGGAAACAGTGGAAACAGTGTCAGACTTTATTTTTCTGGGCTCCAAAATCACTGCAGATGGTGGTTGCAGCCATGAAATTAAAAGACGCTTACTCCTTGGAAGGAAAGTTATGACCAACCTAGATAGCATATTCAAAAGCAGAGACATTACTTTGCCAACAAAGGTTTGTCTAATCAAGGCTATGGTTTTTCCTGTGGTCATGTAAGGATGTGAGAGTTGGACTGTGAAGAAAGCTGAGTGCCGAAGAATTGATGCTTTGAACTGTGGTGTTGGAGAAGACTCTTGAGAGTCCCTTGGACTGCAAGGAGACCCAACCAGTCCATTCTGAAGGAGATCAGTCCTGGGTGTTCATTGGAAGGACTGATGCTGAAGCTGAAACTCCAATACTTTGGCCACCTCATGTGAAGAGTTGACTCATTGGAAAAGACCCTGATGCTGGGAGGGATTGTGGATAGGAGAAGGGGACAACAGAGGATGAGATGGTTGGATGGCGTCACCAACTTGATGGACACGAGTTTATATGTCAATTTAAAGTTACAGTTATTCAGACAATAGGATATTAGGGCAAGAATGGATAGATCCATGGTATGGATTACAGACCTGGCATGTATGAATGACTGATTTATGGAAATGATAAAACAGAGCTGAGCAGTGGAAGAAACATATAGAAATGTGCCTGAAACAATAGGCTAGCCAATAGACAACAAATACCGTCAACTCCTCCTCAAGTTATGTGCAAAAATGAAACCCAGAAGCACTATAGATGAAATATGAAATATGAAAGGACATCAAGAATGTGTTTTGATAATAATACAGAGAACCATCATTATCCTTTACTGCAGTAAAATATTCCTAAAAAAATACTAACTATAAAAAAAGGATTGTTAAATTAGATCACAGTATGAGTACAACTTTTAGTCACAAAAAGACACAAATAAAAAATGAAAAAGCAAATCACAGAATGAAAGTTATTTACAACACATATAACTTACAACAGGTTTGGGTCTAGAATATGTGAAGAATTTCAACAAATCAATAGGAAGATATCAAAGGAAAGTGGGCAAAAAGCTTGAGCAGTGCTTCACAGAAAAGGGATATCAAAATGGTTATAAAAGTGTGAAAGGAGGGTCATTAGTAGTCAGGAAAATAAAAATTAAAACCAAAATAAAGCATACAACAAGCCAAAGTGGTTCATATTAAACATACTGACAATGCTATCAAAAATTTATAGCAATAAGAACATTCATTCATTGCTGGTGGGAGTGTAAATTGGTGTGAAAACTTTGGAAAAAGTTTAGTATTATATCAGTTGTCAGGCCTAGCAATATTATGTATCAAACAACCAAAGAAATCTCAATGAGACATACCAAAAACACATTTCCATGGTAACTGGGTTCAGCTGATCTAGACTGGTCTCTCCACTGGGTTGTGATAGGCAAAGATTAGGTCTCTTCAGCAAATTAGGAATCAGTTGGCCTGGGCTGGGTTTGGTGGAACTATTCATCTGGGTGGGCTCTGGTTCTATTGAATCTCCTCTTTCTGGAGTGTTATCTTTCCTACTGGAATTTATCCTTGTTCAGTGAGATATGTAGGGAAGATTTAAGTCTGACTACACTGTAAATGAATATAAATTTGAGTTGGCTGATTACAGTTGTTTGAAGAAATTGATGTCTCTGTTCTTTATAGCTATTAAAAATATTTGAGAGATTTTCAGAAAAGTCACAAAAAGGAGTGAAAATTAATCATTCTCATTTCTGTGAAAGAATGTTTAGCAAGCTTGGCCCTCTCCCCTCTCCTCTGAAAGAGGAATAAATAAATACTACATCCTCTTTCCTTCCCAGTTCCTTCCCTCCTCCCTACCCTTTATGAACCTCCAAGACTGCTTCCTGGTTTTCTAAAAGTGTTTTTCACACATTTTATCCCCTGCCCTAAGCTATTGCTCTTATCCATTTCATTGCAATTACCAAAATTTATAACTACAGCAACAGTTTTTCAGAGCTCATTTTCTTTGAGATCCTTTTCTCAAGTCTTCCTAGGAAAGATGAAAAAAAGTGGGAGGAAGGTGAGAGCTTGTTGATAAGCCTTATTCTTATTCTGTCCATGAAGTCTGAGGTGTTAATCTTGTCTTTTCTTTTAATCTAGGTAATGATAATGGGTTGTTTTTCAATATTGTTGCAGCTTCATTAATATGTATGTTTTCTGCTGTAATTTCTTTTCGTTCAAGCAGTACTTTGAAGCTAACTTTACAAGCTTCTCTCCTGCTTCAGGCTTAACTTTGACTTTCTTTTTCTACTTTCATATGTTTTTCACTGGACCCCCGTGCTATGTGTTTTATATCTCAGTGCAGCTCCTGGTTTTTCTGTTTACTGATCTAGCAGTATTCTACCACTTATTTTGTGTTTTATGGTTGGTCACTATCTCATCAATTTCATGTTATGAAAACTATGTACTGGAGTTTCACAATAGTAATTCTCCATTATGTATTTACTTTATTCAACTAAGATAAGTGCTTATCCTATGGCAGGCACTGTCCTAAAACTATTCTACATACCACTTTCATGACCTGGTGCTCCCACCTCACACGAATTAAAAATTTGGGGATATGGACACTAAAATACTGATATGCACCTTTACTGGGTGGCCAGCACCCAAGCTCAGCCTGCACCCTCATAGGCCCTATAAGGCTCCCCTCAAAGGTTCATATAAGTCGAAGCTATGTTTTTTCTAGTAGTCATGTACAGATGTAAGAGTTGGACCATAAAGAAGGCTGAGAGCCAAAGGATTCATACTTTGAAATTGTGGGGTGCTGGAGAAGACTTTTGAGAGTTCCTTGGACAGCAAGAAGATCAAACCAGTCAATCCTAAAGGAATTCAACCCTGAATATTCATTGGAAGGACTGATGTTGAGGCTCTAATACTTTGGCCACCTGATGTGAAGAGCCGACTCATTGGAAAAGACCCTGATGCTGGAAAATATTGCGGGCAAAAAGAGAAGGATGCCACAGAGGATGAGACGGTTAGATAGCATCACTGATTCAGTGACATGAATCTGAGCAAACTCTGGGAGATTGTGAAGGACAGTGAAGCCTGGTATGTTGCAGCCCATGGGGTCACAAAGAATCAGACATGACTTAGCAAGTCAACAACAACAACATAGTCAAAAAAGTCCCCACTGTCAGACCTTTAGTAGTAGCATGGCAAGGTTCTCTCTCTTTGAACACTGTCTACAGTTCACTCAGCTGGGATCTCGGCCCTATATTCCCTTTAGTGTAATGCTGAGAACATTCATGTATCATTCAGTCAAGCATCCACCTTTAAGTTTTCTTGATAAAGCTTACATTGAGCTTGCAGCACACATGAGAGATGTTTGCATTCACCTACAACTCTACAACATGGAACAGAACAAAAAAGTCCCTGCCTTCACAGAACTTCAGTGGGTTAGAGATATGCAAATAGAGATCACATTTATTTTAGGCCCTCAGATAGCATTTTGGTTATGAATTTTTGCCTGGTAGACTCCATTAGTTTGGATACTTTTGGCTATTTCAGTCCTGGTCCCTTGAACAACTGGATCTGTTTCATAGTCAGAGATGACACCTTCTGACAGGTCATCCACCTCGTGCATTCATAGGCACTGGAAGAAGGAAGTTAAGAAAGTAAATAGGTTAGCCTCAACTCACAAAACCTGTGAAGAGCAAAATACCCTCAGACAGTAATAGTCAGTACCTGGACTTCTCCAGTGGTCCAGTTAAGATACCCTCTTCCAAAGCAAGGGGTGTGAACTTGATCACTGGTCTGGGAATGACTTCCCACATGTTGCAGGATGCAGTCAAAGATTTTTAAATATAAATAAAACTTATCTTAAAAAAGTAGTACCATCATTTCCCTATTTGAGAAGCAGCAGCTAGTATCTGACTCATTGTTTCAGTGCAATTTCCTTTTCTTTCCTATTTAATTTATAGGAATGATAAATGAAAGGCGGCAAAAGGGCTTGTAAAACTTCATTACATATAAACTGATAACAATTTTTATTATAAGACTATAATTTTCCAATATAATTTCCTAACTAAATAATAAGCACAGGATGGATGAGATTAATCATAAGTAAAAATTTTATTAAGAAGAACTAAGGTATTCATTCATTCATTCACTCATTAAATACACATTTTGAGATGGATCAAGTGTATAAGCCAAAATTTTAAGCATTGGGATAGTGTAGAGTGAAGAAATGGTTGTGAGGTGGGGGAGAATTAAAAAATCAATAAGACATAGTTCCTAAATAGGGAGTTCATAGCTCAGTTTGAGGTGCAGAGAAGTGTAATGAGTCCTGTAATAGGATATGCATTCCAGGTCTAGGACACCCTCCATTGATTTTGGTCCTCTCTGGTTAATAGGATAAATACAGTAACAACAAAGATCAATATAGCTTATAAATTTTTAAGGTAAACTGACTGCCAGATATTCATTGAAGCATGAACATCTGCAGCTCTAAGTGGTAAGCTTTGAAGACATTTACAACAGAGCCCATTCTAGACTATGATGGCTCTGCCAGTCTACTCCCTGTTGATTGGTCCAGCTCTCATCATAATAACAATCTGTAATCCATGAAACAGTCCCTTGGCATCTTGTGTTCTCAGCACCAAATGATCAGTAAGGACAAACTGTGTTGTCCTGCCACTAGCCATAAGACATGTTATGTTAAACAACTTCATGACCTTCTAATATCCTTTCTCCACCATGAAGGGTAAGGCCACCCAAAGAATACATTTATAAACTTGCAGAGCAAGCAGGGAGAATATGAAGAATCCCAGCTTCAATTATCTATCTACCTACACATCAATCATTAAAATAATTTGTTAGGCATTCTAAGGTAAAAACAGAACACAGGATGTTTAAGTATAGATCTAAGCACAGGTAAATAAATAAATAATGCTTAAAATTATTACTCATTTTAGAAAATACATAAGGGAACATAAGAAAGGAATATGAGAGAGAGAGAAAAGTCCACCTAACAAGAAATTGGATGCAGAATTACTATGAAGCTAATTAAGTTTCAGCTTTAAGACCTCTTGTTTGCATTGAATACTCCAGGGCCTTGAGAGGGACCTAGAAATGGGTCACTTCATCCTATGTAGAATTTGCAAAGTTATGATCTTGTTTTTTTAGCTGCAATTGGTTAAGATTGCTCTCTTTTTAATTTCAACCAGATCCTTCACACACACACACACACACACACACACACACACATATATGGTTGGAATAAACCATATGTTATATATATTGTTGAAATAAACCATATGTATATATATGGTTAGAATATATATATATATATATATATATATATATATATATATATATACACACACACACCCAGGGAAGATCCCCTGGAGAAGGGAAAGGCTACCCACTCTAGCATTCTGGCCTGGAGAATTCCATGGACTGTATAGTCCCTGGGGTCACAAAAATGTTGGACACGACTGAGCAACTTGAGTGACTGGAGTGGTTTCAGAAATTTGGGAGCTCCGACTAAGAGAAAGTTGAGTTGGTGATGGTAGATTATATTTGTATGATTCCCAAGCACTTCCATGTATAAACAAGTCCCTGCTAACCATCCTGTTGCAGAATGGTCAAGGAATACTCTCGATCACACAGACAGCATTATTCATCCAATACTGTGGATGAAGATGTTGCAGAATTTGCAAGCAAATTAATCTCGTTGGAGAAAATGATGCCTCAACAATGCTTGAAGACATTGATCACTGTGGTACTTTGTAGCCATTATATTTTCTTTTGGGTTCTCTCATAGTGTAATAATTTTAAACATACATGCCAAATTTGAACTTTTCTTACATTCTTAACCAAAAATAGAGTCTGCCCATGATAAGGTCATTCAAGCTTTGCCACAACGGGTAAAATGACATTTTAGGAGCTCTAAAATATACAGAAGATCTGAAAGAGAATTCCAAATACTAAGTAATTTGTGAAGTGTTTAATAGTTTCTAAAGCTTGAATACAATGTTTTAACTGCTGTTTAATTTAAAAAGGCATCTTGCAACATTTCAGTAAGATACATGAGAAGTATAGACTCCTGATTTGATTGTATATATAATCTGTTTCTGAGTTGAGAGAAAGTTCAGAAAAAATTAATGGCCTATGACATAAAATGGATAGAGATGGGTATTAAAATCAAAAGAAATTTCTCTTGAAGTTAATTTAAAATGAAGGGTTAATTAAAAAATGAAGGGTCAAATTTTAACACAAAAGTTTCAAAACATTTCCAGGGTACTAACTTCATAAGAAAAAGATAAATATTAAACATAAGTAATAACTAGATCCTTGGATGTATGCTAGTCTAGTTAATGGAGTGGTGTGAATCATGTGAACACATTAGAAAAAGACTGAAATTTTTTGCTGCTTTGCTAGGAAATTCTGGAATAAAGTTATCATACATTTTATAATGCGTCCAATAAACAAAAATACCAAAAACAAGCTGGTAAATAAACACTTTCAGTTCCGAGTGCTTGAGATCAATTACTGTTCAAGAATGGGATGAGTTTGAGCAGACTCCAGGAGATAGTGAAGGACAGGGAAGCCTCCCATGCTGCAATTCATGGGGTCATGAAGAGTTGGATACAACTTAGTGAATGGACAACAACAACTGATCAAGAAACCCTGAAACCTTATTGCTAACACGGGGAGAAAGCTGATAAGAGATTTTGAAATATTACCTCAAACTTTAAAATGTATAAGAGAATTCCAAGGGACTTCCCTGATGGTACAGTGGTTAGGATTTTGCCTTACAGTACAGGAAATGTAGGTTCAATCCCTGGTCAGGGAACTAGGATCCCACATGCCTTGTGGCCAAAAAAACAAACAAAAAAATAAATAAATAAACAATGTTATAACAAATTCAATAAAGACTTTTAAAAAATGGTATGTATCAAAAAATCTTTAAAAAAAGAGATAATACCAAATACTGGTTCTGAAGCTGAAATAGCTTTCCTAGATTTTCAATAAAACAAATAACATTTTAAAATTTAAGGAAATGGCAACCCACTCCGGTGTTCTTGCCTGGAGAATCCCAGGGATGGCGAAGCCTTGCGGGCTGCTGTCTATGGGGTCGCACAGAGTTGGACACGACTGAAGCGACTTAGCAGCAGCACAGCAGCACACTAATAGAGAGATGTGAGACAGACCTATTATCCAAGGAAGTTAGTGCACTAACCCACAACCTAAGGCTGGCCTGTTCAGCAGGTTTCCTACAGTGGCTACCGTGGATCAGGCACCATCTAGATACTCAGCCCCATTATACTCCTGTTCTGTGTTCACCAGGGAAGCCATTTTATTATCCAAATTTGGTATTCCAAATTTTCATGTGAGGAAGACATTGTGCTGACCCACTTACAAGGGAACTTCAAATTCACAGTTCACACTTAATAAATTGCCATCCTGATTTATCATTCTTTTTTGAATTTACTTAACATGAGAAAGTGAAAGAAATTCAGTTTCTTCTTTGTCTGGTTGTTCATGATGTGGATTTCACACCCAGATTCCCTGGATTAGAATCCTAGCTTCCACATTCATTAGCTGTGTGACCTTAGGTAAATTTCTTATCTGTCTTTTCCTTAATTTACTCATGTATGTAACAGAAGATAGTAGTACTTACAATCTTGAAATATTTGGAGAAAATGAGTTAACATATATAAAGTGCTTAGGAATACCTAGTTTAGTGGATTGGAAAAGCCTTAGCTGTTCTGATTATTACCCTTGATTCATCCATAAAGACACAGGACATAGAATCAGACTGCTTAGGTTTGTTTTACAGCACAAGCTGGAATCAAGATTGCTGGGAGAAATATCAATAACCTCAGAAATGCAGATGATACCACCCTTATGGCAGAAAGTGAAGAGGAACTAAAGAGCCTCTTGATGAAAGTGAAAGAGGAAAGTGAAAAAGTTGGCTTAAAGCTCAACATTCAGAAAACTAAGATCATGGTATCTGGTCCCACCACTTCATGGCAAATAGATGGAGAAACAGTAGAAACAGTGGCTGACTTTATTTTCTTGGGCCTCAAAATCACTGCAGATGTTGACTGCAGCCATGAAATAAAAAGACACTCCTAGGTTGGTCAACCTAGACAGCATGTTAAAAAGCAGAGACATTACTTTGCCAACAAAGGTCCTTCTAGTCAAGGCTATGGTTTTTCCAGTGTTCATGTATGGATGTGAGAGTTGGTCTGTGAATAAAGCTGAGTGCTGAAGAATTGATGCTTTTGAACTGTAGTGTTGGAGAAGACTCTTGAGAGTCCCTTGGACTGCAAGGAGATCCAACCAGTCCATCCTAAAGGAGATCAGTCCTGGGTGTTCATTGGAAGGAATGATGCTGAAGCTGAAACTCCAATGTTTTGGCCACCTCATGTGAAGAGTTGACTCATTGGAAAATACCTGATTCTGGGAGGGATTGGGGGCAGAAGGAGAAGGGGACAGCAGAGGATGAGATGGCTGGATGGCATCACCGACTCGATGGACATGAGTTTGGGTAAACTCTAGGAGTTGGTGATAGACAGGGAGGCCTGGCGTACTGCAATTCATGGGGTTGCAAAGAGTCGGACACAACTGAGCAACAGAAATGAACTGAACTGAAGTTTGAGCAAGGATTATATAGTCTTTCCATGTCTTGGTTCCCTTAGCTATAAATGGATTTAACCATTGTTTGGTGATAAGGTAATATGAAGTCTAAGAAGTGCCTGGCCCATAGTAATCACCAGGTTCAGTTCAGTTCACTCCAGTTGGTCAGTTGTGTCTGACTCTTTGTGATCCCATGGACTGCAGCATGCCAGACTTACCTGTCCATCACCAATTCCTGGACCTTGCTCAAACTCATGTCAATCCAGTTGGTATTGATACACAACCATCTCATCATCTGTCATCCCCTTCTCCTCCTGTCTTCAAACTTTCCCAGCATCAGGGTCTTTTCAAATAAGTCAGTTTTTTGCATCAGATGGAGTTTCAGCATCAGCATCAGTCCTTCCAATGAATATTCAGGACTGATTTCCTTTAGGCTTGACTGGTTTGATCTCCTTGAAGTCCAAGGGACTCTCAAGAGTCTTCTCCAACACCAAAAGCATCAGTTCAAAAGCATCAGTTCTTCTGCACTCAGCTTTCTTTATAGTCCAACTCTCACATCCATATGTGAGTACTGGAAAAACTATAGCTTTGACTAGACAGGCCTTTATTGGTCAAGTAATGTCTCTGCTTTTTAATATGCTGTCTATTTTGGTCATAGCTTTTCTTCAAAGGAGCACGTGTATTTTAATTCCATGGCTGCAGTCACCATCTGCAGTGATTTTGGAGCCCCCAAAAATAAAGTCTCTCACTGTTTCCATTATTTTCTCATCCATTTGACATGAAGTGATGGATATGCAGATGACACCACACTTATGGCAGAAAGTGAAGAAGAACTAAAGAGCTTCTTGATGAAAGTGAAAGAGGAGAGTGAAAAAGTTGGCTTAAAGCTCAACATTCAGAAAACGAAGATCATGGCATCCGGTCCCATCACTTCATGGCAAATAGATGGGGAAACAGTGGAAAAAGTGTCAGACTTTATTTTTGGGGGCTCCAAAATCACTGCAGATGGTGATTGCAGCCATGAAATTAAAAGATGCTTACTCCTTGGAAGGAAAGTTATGACCAACCTAGATAGCATATTCAAAAGCAGAGGCTATGGTTTTTCCATTGGTCATGTATGGATGTGAGAGTTGGACTGTGAATAAAGCTGAGCACCGAAGAATTGATGCTTTTGAACTGTGGTGTTAGAGAAAACTCTTGAGAGTCCCTTGGACTGCAAGGAGATCCAACCAGTCCATCCTAAAGGAGATCAGTCCTGGGTGTTCATTGGAAGGACTGATGCTAAAGCTGAAACTCCAATACTTTGGCCACCTCATGCAAAGAGTTGACTCACTGGAAAAGACCTTGATGCTGGGAGGGATTATGGGCAGGAGAAGGGGACGACAGAGGATGAGATGGCTGGATAGCATCACTGACTGGATGGATGTGAGTTTGAGTGAACTCCAGGAGATGGTGATGGACAGGGAGGCCTGGCGTGCTGCGATTCATGGGGTCTTAAAGAGTCAGACACGACTGAGCGAATGAACTGAACTGAACTGAACTGAACTGATGGGACCAGATGCCCTGATCTTCGTTTTCTGAATGTTGAGTTTTAAGCCAACTTTTTCACTCTCTTCTTTCACTTTCATCAAGAGGCTCTTTAGTTCCTCCTCACTTTCTGCCATAAGGGTGGTGGCATCTGAGTATCTGAGGTTATTAATATTTCTCCCGGCAATCTTGATTCCAGCTTGTGCCTCATCCAGCCTGGCATTTCGCATCATGTACTCAGCACTAGGTACTGTCATGTTATTAAACATACATCTGTTTAATATGCACAAATTGCACCTACAATGAGGCTTAACTATAACCCCTGCCCTGAAGGAAGAGATCATGTCCACAGAGAGATACGTGTGTTAACAATAGCTTGAAATAAATGTTCTGACTACAAAAGAAAGAATTGGGTCATTTGATGACTGAGGAGTAAATACAGTGAAAAATAAAATGAAGCAAAGTGTTTAATTTTGAAATTGTACCTTAATAGCCCCTCAAAGTATTTATTCAGTGTATTATCTAAGACAAATCAGAAACCAAAGGAATAAATTGCAAATCTTATTTTTTTAGTCATTTATTAAACTGAATCACACCAAATTTACAGGAGTGGAATCTACATCTAAGGCAACTAAGAATGCCGAGATTAAAGCAAGTTTGGCAAATGTCTGTATATAAAATTAGGAGTTGCCCAGAAGTGGAATCAGCTCTAAAATTCTGTGTCTCTTATGCTCAGCACTTCTCTCCACCCGTGAACACAGAGTTTCCCCACCTGCTAGTGAGGACCTGATGATACTTATGCTCCTTACACACCTCACAGGGCTGTTGCAAGGGCTAAGTAAGATAATGGACATACCTATACTCTAAACGTTTTTTGGCATGTTATATGTGAAAAGGCATATTATCATTTATATGAGAGTATATCATCACTCAGAAAATTATGTAAAAAGTTGAAATTCCTCAAACAGTGCATTGCCAGGGTTGGGGGTGGCTGCTCATTACATTTGAGTTAGTTATTACCTAAAACCAGTTTGTGAGAGTAATTTCTTCTGCCTTAAAGGTCACATTAAACCAACTTTTAAGAGATTTTATTCACTGCCAGCACTGAGTTGTGACGATACTTGAAAGAAAGGAATTTCCCCACACAGGCTAAATTATTTTCTGTAAATTGTACTGAGGTAAATTTAAAATTTCTTTCAACCACACATTATTATTTTAATATTGTATATAATTAAAATTAGAATTTCATGCAATATATAATTATATATAATCATGTAATATAATGTATACAATATATTATGTATAATATATATATACTATATATAGTATATATACACAATAATTCTAATTATTCCCATTGTATATGGCTAGTCTAATTGTAGCATACAGAACCCCCCACACGCACACACATAGTACTACTCATCAACCACTAGGATAAAATACTATTTATACAAGAACAGTTTTTACAAAAGCACCTCTTCATTCTGTTCATTTTTATTGCATCCATTGAGATCATTTGAATCTTATACATATCTGTATATGTCCCTCTATTTTTATGAAATCTGAATATTAAAAGGTGGCATAACTGAAAATAGTGTTTCCAGAACATCTTTTCTTTATTTGTACATTATTACTATTGTCCTTATTTCTGCCTTTTATTAATGAATTATTTCATATCATGTTTGTTTCACATTTTCCCAGTAATATCAAACTTGCTGTTGAGCAGTTTACATAGTAACTAATCTGGTAACAGTAGAATAGATTTGCTTACCTTTTTATTATAATTTCCACAATATGGATAATAAATTGTTTAGCACTGAATGTATGTTTATTAGGATTAATAAGGATACACTGTTAAATGAATATTGTTATTATTAAATAGTTTCTATGTTATTATTAAATAGTTAAACAGTTTCTACCTGTTCCACAATTATTTTTTTGCTTTGTAAAAGTTGAGTTTAAGTTTAATTCTACTAATTTATTAGGAAGACAATAATTCTCTCTGGCATCTTATTTTCCTTATTTATCATTTATCCCATGATAAAATTTGCAGACAGCAATTTGAAAAACTGTACTGATCTTGCCAAATACAGGAAATATATATTACAACTGTGGTGTTAACAATTTAAGTACTTTTAAACTATCTGTAGGAACTTTAATAAAATTACAATTTATTAAATGTCTAATACTTTCCTACACTATATTAGACACGGTTTATCAATTCTTTCAACAACCCTATGGAGTAAATCCTCTTATCCCAGTTTCACATGTAAGTCATGGAGACTGAAAATTTGAGCTAGGTAATTATGAGTATTATTAATGTCACTCTTTACAGTTGAGGAAATGAAGGATTCAGAAAGTTTAGTGATTTTACCCAGTACAGTGTCGATAGTCCACACCAGCTCTAATTTCACAGGACTCCTGGTCAACTATGCTCTGGTAGGGGTACTAAGATTTTATCCCTCAGTTAGCAACCGTTCATGAACTTCTGTACCTAGAATTCCTAGTACTCTGATTTTCTTTTCAGAAGAATTGCATTTATTGAGTTCATGGCAAAAATACTTATGTTGCAACAGAAGTATACTCGGACAGGAAAAAGAAAATACACACATACTGTATGTGCATGTGTGTGAGTATATATATAGATATAGATAAATCTGATCTCAAATCCACATCACATAAAAAAAAATTCAACTCTTATCCATTCCTCTGCCTCACTTATTCTGCTATTGATTCCTTCTAGGGTATTGTTCATCTCTGTTTGTTTGTTCTTTAGTTCTTCTAGGTCTTTGGTAAACGTTTCTTGCATCTCATAGCACTGGATCTGTCAAGTTTCAAGTATTTCTGGGAGATGCCTATGGAGACGTCCCTTTGGAAATCTACACATTTAGGCCAGCCATTAAGGGATCCTATCCATTCCTTCGCTTTGCTATTCCCTTTTGTTTCCCAGGGTTCATTGTTTGGTTCCATGAAGGGTCATCAGAAGCAACAAACAAGTGGCATATTTAGAGCTGAATTCAGTTATGAAAATTACTGTTGTTCCCTGGATCCCACAACTTTATCCTTTCTTCCTTGGAAAAGTAGGATTAACTATACTAACTTATGATTATAAAGATTAATTTTTAAAAATTAATAAATTCTTTTTAAAATGCCACAAAAGTTTAAAAAAAATCTTCAACTCCTTAAACTTTGTGTCATTATTGACATATAGCCTGACATATAGCAGTGCTAATCTGTCTTTTTAAAGATGAATAAACAAATCAACGAGGGAAAAAAAATCAACTTTGCTTGTAACCAAAGCAAAGGTTGAAGGATCTTCCTGGATTTTTGAGATTAGCCCTGATCCATATTCCCACATCATTGTATCACTAGAAAAACTCAGTTAAAAATATAGATACAAGAAAGATGAGGTTATGATATTAATTAGACTACAGATGTTCAGTGGATAGAAGTCTGTTTTTATGGAATGGATACTGATGTAAAGTCTAGTTGTGTTGCCGTCTATCTACTAATTAGCTCTCCCAAGACCATTGGAGGTAGCATAAAGAAATCTACTCTGTTACTGCCTACGTTGACTAACATGAAGCTTACTCAAAAGGTTAATAAAAAGGTTAATAGAGTGGTTAATAAAGTCTTTCATCTTCAAGTCAGGATAAAACATATAGTATTAATTTTTTCTAAACTTTTTGAAGCATTACTATCATAGGTACACTTACATATGGGTGGAAAAATAGAATTTAACAGTAAAAATAGTTTTTTAAGAAACACTAAATTCATACATTATATGTGGCTATTCTAAATGTAGTTTAATTAAATATTTAAATGCCATTGAAATAATAAATTGCCTTCTTTTTAAAATATGGCTTTTTAATTGAAAGAAAAATGTACAAAGACATTGAAATATTTTATTAATGGCCATCCAATTTCATTGGAAGTTTAGAGCCTTAGTTCTTATTTCTAACTTTCCTCAGCTCAGGAAGATGTAGATTTTCTTGGCAACAGTTGCTGTGTAAAATATTCTGAGATAGAATTTTTTATCATAATTAATAATAGATGAAAATTTCTGAGTTTTTGATGTTCTAAACTCTATGCTGTTTGATTTACGGTGTCTTTATAGTTGTTTTTCTGGTAATGCTCAGCCTCTTCCTGTTGGAATAAGGGTTAGTCATTTTTTTTTTTTCCTAGATGGGTCTGATTTATTTTTCCTTTTCTCCATATCTTCATGTTTTACTTTATGTAACTTACTAAAAAACCAATTCTGTTGTAATGAGATTAGACTACAAGTTTTCTAAGTTTCAGGTGGAATTTTTAGCACATCCCTCTAAAGTTTCCAAAGTACTCCTACTGTCTGCATCCTTGTAATGGAAACACTTCATGGGGGCATCACAACTTTTAAAACTTAGTTCCAAAACAGACAGCAGCTCTTGTGGCAATTATCAGAGCTAATATATAAGTCTTATTCATTATGAAAAGTTCAGTACAAGCGCTTGCACGGTATTATCACTATATCATTCTCATTAATTTTTTTTTTTTTAGTTCTTTGGGGTCATTTAAAATGAAAAGCTGTCACATAGTTTCAATTCATGAAATGCAGACAGGAATTTTTCAAAAAATGCTTTCCATAGAGAGCATCAGAGAGAATGTAATCCCTAGAATGTCTTCTGTTTTTTCCTGTGGTATTTCTCTCTTTTTTGAAATATAGGTTCTTGAGTAGGTTGCAACAATATAAGTTTCTATCATGGACTCCAGCTCTATTGTCTTCTCCCTTGCTAGTATCTGCCCCCTGACTACTAATTTGCACCTCAGCAAATGAAATGGCTTTACTGTTTTGAGGTTCAATCATCAATTTGCATCTACAAAGGCATGCAATGTTTGTCAGATTTATTGTTGAGCTTCACTGCATTTCTGTGTACAGGGCTAACACTCTCTGCCTATACCATATAGGGCTATAGTTAAAGCAGAGCTAGCTTGTTTTCAGCCATCTACATTTTTTTTTTCCACTGAGCCATCTACATCTTAATTTACAGCACTGAAAATTTTGTTAAATATTTTGGTAAAATGATTATGAGTCATAACTAAGTGTAGTTATTCTAATGAAATCCTGCATGACTGACCACTTCTATTTTTCATCATTATAGCTCAGTAAATGGTCACTTATTTTTCTTTTGATAACCTCAGGCAATAGCATGCTTTTGCAAATTTGGCCTTGTAAAAACAATGTGTGGGTGGCCTATGATTACTACTATATAGTCAGGCAATTCTCAGTAATTCTTTTTCAAGAATTAGAAAAATGTTTACTGAAAAAAATAGATTCTTTGCAAAACAGCTGCATTTCTAAATATTTGCCAGGAAATAAAAAATTATGCCCACTGTAAAGTGAGGCATTTCCATTCTCAAGATAATCCTCCTCCAAGACTGAACTGGCAAAGCACACACTACAGTTCCTGATACAAACTGTACTTTTTTGTTGCCTGTCTAAGAATAGCTACTTCATATTAGCATTTTCAAACTAAACCCTTTCAGGGAAAGCTGCATCAGTCTTGAAAATCAGAGTTACACAGTTAAAGGCCATAAAGAGAGAAAATGCCCTGAAACATCCTAGTTTAAAAAAAAATAGGACTTTCAGTAGTAGTATAGTGCAGAAAAATCAGATTAAAAAAACTAAAATTAATTTTAAGGAAAGAATGGACCCAGGCACTTCCCTGGCAGCTCAGTGGTAAAGAATCTGCCTGCCAATGCAGGATACATGGGTTTGATCCCAGGTCCGGGATGATTCCACATTTGGCAGAGCAACTAAGCCTAAGAACCACAACTGCTTGAGCCTGTTCTCTGGAGCCCAGGAGCCACAACCACGGAGTCCATGCTGCAGCTACTGAAGCCTGTGAGCCCTAGAGTCCGTAGTCCACAAGAGAGGTCACCACACTGAGAAGCCTGCACATCGCAGCTAGAGACTGGTTCCTACCCTAGAGAAAGTCCGCTCAGCAACAAATACCCAGCACAGCGCCCCTCCTCCCCCAACCAAAAAAAAAAAAGAACGGGCCCAACCCTAGTTAAAATTCTATCCATCCAGTAAAATCTCTCTTCACCTCTTTTTTAGTACAACTTTGAATGCAATCAAACAACTAGAAGTGGTAGGGAAGAAATTTCAAAAAAGGGAAGGAAAGAAACCCACCATGTCCCCGACTGCAGTTTTCCTTGCCTGGAACAAGAAGAGTGGGAAGAAAAACATTTAAGCTGGATAAAAGATGGAAGTGTTCACTGGAAGAACTATTTTAATTATTGAAATGGACTTTTATGACTAAATGGGGACAGAGAAGCTACTGGAGCTGCCCAAAAATTTGAACAAAAGTTGAGGGGGGAAAAGCCTAGAGCATGTAGTCTGAAAGCAGTGTAGGATTGAAAAAAAAATTTTTTTTCCTGTTTGCCTCCTGTACATGCAAAGTTTATCAATAATGGGTTTAGATCACACTGCCCCGTTCTAGTCTTGTTCTGCCCCTGCAGATGGGCCTTCACATGTTATTCATCCTCTTTTATTTTGAATCTTTTCTGTGATTTTGCATTTCCTCCCCACTTTACCTTGAAACTAGATCATGAGCCTCTTGCAAGCTTTTGTACCTCACTCTGCACAGCATCTTCCCTAAGTTTTCATCAAGGACTAGGCTAAGAAGGAATGGTGGCTGCACAGTCACTGCTGCATATGTCTTACCATCTATTATTTTTAATACTTTTTATTTTATATTGGAGTATAATTGAAGATGGTGACTGCAGCCATGAAATTAAAAGACATTTGCTCCTTGGAAGAAAAGTTATGAACAACCTAGACAGTAGATTTGTCTAGTCAAGCTATGGTTTTTCCAGTAGTCATGTATGGATGTGAGAGTTGGACTGTAAAGAAAGCTGAGTGCCAAAGAATTGATGCTTTTGAACTGTGGTGTTGGAGAAGATTCTTGAGAGTCCCTTGGACTGCAAGGAGATCCAACCAGTCCTTCCTAAAGGAAATCAGCCTCGAATATTCATTGGAAGGACTGAGGCCGAAGCTGAAGCTCCAATACTTTGGCCACCTGATGTGAAGAACTGACTCATTGGAAAATACCCTGATGCTGGAAAAGATTGAAGGCAAGAGGAGAAGGGGATGACAGAGGATGAGGTGGTTGGATGGCATCACCAACTCAATAGACATGAGTTTGAGCAAGCTCCGGGAGTTGGTGATAGACAGGTAAGCCTGGTGTGCTGCAGTCCGTGGGGTCACAAAGAGTCAAACACAACTGAATGACTGAATTGAACTGAACTGAACAATTGATGAACAATGTGAGGGTTTCTTTGGTGGTCCAGTGGTTAAGAATACACCTGCCAAAGCAGGGAACATGGGTTCCATCCCTGATCCCAGAAGATCCCACATGTCTTGAGGCTACTAAGTCTGTATGCCACAACTACAGAAAGCCTGTGTGCTCTAGAGCCCATGCTCCACAATGAGAGAAGCCACTGCAATGAGAAGCACATGTACTGCAACTAGAGAGTAGCCCCTTTTTGCCACAAATAGAGAAACCCCTTGTGCAACAACAAAGACCCAGTGGAGTCAATAATTAATTAATTACAAAAAAAATGTTGTGCTAGTTTCAGGTGTATAGCAAAGTGATTCAGTTATAAATATACATATATCTATTCTTTTTCAAATTCTTTCCTCATTTAGGTTATTACAGAATATTGAGTAGATTTCCCTGTGCTATATAGTAGGTCCTTGATGATCTGTTTTATATATGCTGCTGCTAAGTTGCTTCAGTCGTGTCTGACTCTGTGTGACCCCATAAATAGCAGCCCACCAGGCTCCCCCATCCCTGGGATTCTCCAGGCAAGAGTACTGGAGTGGGTTGCCATTTCCTTCTCCAATGCATGAAAGTGAAAAGTGAAAGTGAAATTGCTCAGTCGTGTCCGACTCTTAGTGACCCCATGGACTGCAGCCTACCAGGCTCCTCCATCCATGGGATTTTCTAGGCAAGAGTACTGGAGTGGGTTGTGTGTATATGTTAATCTCAAACTCCTAATTTATCCATCCCTTCAACCTTTTCCTTTGGTAAGCATAAATTTATTTTCTAAGTCTGTGAATTTGTTTCTGTTTTGTAAATAAGTTTATTTGTATCATTTTTTTAGATTCCAGATATAAATGATATCGTATGTCCCATCATGTATTTTCCTTCTTATAGAAAGCGACCCTCTTCCTGTCCTTAAAACCATGGCCCAGAGATTCTCCGTGGTAAATCTTATTAAAAGTTTCTGAAAACCAGGTAGTAACAAAGGAACCTACCTGGTTGCTTTTCTCCTTAACTTTGGTGGCTGAAATTGCTCAAGAGAATATTTTATATTATTAAGTAAATACACAATAATGTCAACAAGGGACTTCCCTGGTGGTCCAGTGTGGGGAGCGAGCTCCGCCCGTGGCAAAGGTCATGAGGAAGGAGGCTTGGCATACGCAAAGGCGGGATCAAGCCTCAGGAGTCTCCCTGGAAATTCTCGAGCAATCTACCCCCAAAACCAGAGTCTGCCTACTTTCTGCTTTGTGCTTTCACCTACACCTCAGACTTTACGGGGGGCTGTCCCCCACTACCTCTCTGAAAAAAGAGTTAGCTTACAGCTCCAGTTAATAATTCCTGGGTGTGACAGTGTTTCAACCTACAAACTCCCTTGGAAGTCCTCTAGCCTGCCTGAATAGGTTTTTCCGGCCACATGTGATTGCTCAGAGCCTCCAAACTGTGAGAGGCATGAGATGTTCTAAACTGTCTAAATACAGATTCCTTTGAGCAGTTAAAAGATTGATTAGAAATTGTATTGGTGAAGGGATTCTCACTTGTTGGGCCAATGTTTGCTGCTAAGTCTCCATATCCCTTACCTGCTGTGTCCCTGGCAGTGTATTGATTAATATAATTGGTGTAAATAGTAGCTTTAATGTTTGTAACCTGGGACCCTTGAATTAATTCTTTTTCTTGTTATAGCCCACCACACCTTTGCTCTGTAGGAATGCAACTTTATCTAATGCTTTTTGGAGGCTGGCGCCTGACTTTAGAATAATCACCTTTAGAGGAAAAGGCCTCCGGGCCAGAAGATGATGCAAATCACCTAAACTTTTGCATATGATAAGTTTGCAGGAAGAAAGCCTGGCTTGCTGCTTGACTCTACCCCTTCCCCCATTATCCTCTATGCATAACTTAAGGTATAAAAACTACTTTGGAAAATAAAGTGCGGGGACTTGTTCACCGAAACTTGGTCTCCCCATGTCGTTCTTTCTCTTACCTTCTGGCTGAATTATTCAGCCTCTTTTCTCCACTGAATTTCTTCACTGAGCTATCCTCATTCTATTACTCTTTATATCCTTAATTAACGTTTAATTAAGCAGTTGTTTCCTGATCCTCGCCGACGCCGTCCCCGCTTCGAATTCCCTGGATCCACCGGGGCTGGTCCCGGCAGTCCAGTAGCTAAGTGTCCATGCTCCCAATGCTGGGGGCCCAGGTTCTACCTCTGGTCAGGGAATTAGATCCTACATGTAGCAACTAAGAGTTTGCACGCCACAGCTAAAAGATCCTGCATGCTGCAATGAAGATCGAAGGCCCAGCATGCCACAACTAAGAGCCAGCACAGCCAAATAAATAAATAATCATATTTTAAAAAATAATGCCAACAGCTATTAGTTACTCAGTATATTCACCCGCCAGCAATCACACTAAGTGCTTTCCATAGATTATCTCATTTAGTCCTGAGACCAAGGCTTTGTAGTGGATGTAAGTTTTCACTCATTTCACGGATGAGGCTCAAAGAGGTCTGATCAAATCAGATCAGATCAGATCAGTCACTCAGTTGTGTCCGACTCTTTGCGACCCCATGAATCACAGCACGCCAGGCCCCCCTGTCCATCACCAACTCCCGGAGTTCACTGACACGTCCATCGAGTCAGTGATGCCATCCAGCCATCTCATCCTCTGTCGTCCCCTTCTCCTCTTGCCCGCAATCCCTCCCAGCATCAGAATCTTTTCCAATGACTCAACACTTCGCATGAGGTGGCCAAAGTACTGGAGTTTCAGCTTTAGCATCATTCCTTCCAAAGAAATCCCAGGGCTGATCTCCTTCAGAATGGACTGGTTGGATCTCCTTGCAGTCCAAAGGACTCTCAAGAGTCTTCTCCAACACCACAGTTCAAAAGCATCAATTCTTCGGCGCTCAGCCTTCTTCACAGTCCAACTCTCACATCCGTACATGACCACAGGAAAAACCATAGCCTTGACTAGACGAACCTTTGTTGGCAAAGTAATGTCTCTGCTTTTGAATATGCTATCTAGGTTGGTCATAACTTTCCTTCCAAGGAGTAAGCGTCTTAATTTCATGGCTGCAGTCACCATCTGTAGTGATTTTGGAGCCCAGAAAAATAAAGTCTGACACTGTTTCCACTGTTTCCCCATCTTTTTCCCATGAAGTGATGGGACCGGATGCCATTTTCTGAATGTTGAGCTTTAAGCCAACTTTTTCACTCTCTACTTTCACTTCCATCAAGAGGCTTTTTAGTTCCTCTTCACTTTCTGCCATAAGGGTGGTATCATCTGCATATCTGAGGTTATTGATATTTCTCCCGGCAATCTTGATTCCAGCTTGTGTTTCTTCCAGTCCAGCGTTTCTCATGATGTACTCTGCATATAAGTTAAATAAACAGGGTGACAATACACAGCCTTGACGAACTCCTTTTCCTATTTGGAACCAGTCTGTTGTTCCATGTCCAATTCTAACTATTGCTTCCTGACCTGCATACAAATTTCTCAAGAGGCAGATCAGGTGGTCTGGTATTCCCATCTCTTGAAGAATTTTCCACAGTTTCTTGTGATCCACACAGTCAAAGGCTTTGGCATAGCCAGTAAAGCAGAAATAGATGCTTTTCCAGTGAATGTTGGCAATTTGATCTCTGGTTCCTCTGCCTTTTCTAAATCCAGCTTGAACATCAGGAAGTTCACGGTTCACATATTGCTGAAGCCTGGCTTGGAGAATTTTGAGCATTACTTCACTAGCGTGTGAGATGAGTGCAATTGTGTAGTAGTTTGAGCATTCTTTGGCATTGCCTTTCTTTGGGATTGGAATGCAAACTGCCCTTTTCCAGTCCTGTGGCCACTGCTGAGTTTTCCAAATTTGCTGGCATATTGAGTGCAGCACTTTCACTGCATTGTCTTTCAGGATTTGAAATAGCTCAACTGGAAGTCCATCACCTCCACTGGCTTTGTTCATAGTGATGCTTTCTAAGGCCCACTTGACTTCACATTCCAGGATGTCTGGCTCTAGGTCAGTGATCACACCATCATGATTATCTTGGTCGTGAAGATCTTTTTTGTACAGTTCTTCTGTGTATTCTTGCCATCTCTTCTTAATATCTTCTGCTTCTGTTAGGTCCATACCATTTCTGTCCTTTATCGAGCCCATCTTTGCATGAAATGTTCTGATCTCTGATTAGTTACTGAGTATATTCACCTGCCACTAATCACACTAAGTGCTTTCCATAGATTATTTCATTTAGTCCTGAGACCAAGGCTTTGTAGTGGATGTAAGTTTCCACTCATTTCAAGGATGAGGCTCAAAGAGGTCTGGAGACATACCAAAGGCCAAACATCCAGAAAAATGACAAAGATGTGAGTTGGGGTTCAAAGGCTGAGCGCTTAACCACTGCTGCTACTGTTGCTGCTAAGTTGCTTCAGTCGTGTCCAACTCCGTGGGACCCCATAGATGGCCGCCCACCAGGCTCCCCCGTCCTTGGGATTCTCCAGGCAAGAACACTGGAGTGGGTTGCCATTTCCTTCTCCAATGGATGAAAGTGAAAAGTGAAAGTGAAGTCACTCGGTCGTGTCCGACTCTTCGTGACCCCATGGACTGCAGCCTTCCAGGTTCCTCCATCCATGGATTTTCCAGGAAAGAGTACTGGAGTGGGGTGCCATTGCCTTCTCTATTAAAGAGAGCAGAGCTTGGTAAAAACAGAAATAAAGTTCATGTTTTCTACCATGAATCAGAGGTTTGTGCTGAAACCCAGGAAAACAAGTTTTCTGACACTGTGGGCCTGGTGTCCTCAGCCCATGAGAAGAATGTAGTCTAAAGTTCAGAAAAATCTTCCAGGTGTAAAGGACAGTTTGAGGCCACTTGTATGAACAAAAACAGAATCAATAGAATAGACTCTATATTTCCCTGTTTTACTGGGGATTTCATTTACTTTGTAGCATCTATATGGAAAGAATTCTTACCTTTATTTAATCAATGAGGAAACAGAAACAGAAGTATTAATAGACCCAGCAAAATACAACCTCAGGATCTCAGCTACTGAGTTCCTAATGTCTGGCATTTTAGAGCACTGGGCAAGAAATCATCACCTCTTGGTGTGACCTAATTTATTAAAACACATGCAAAATTAAATGGTTAGCCAATTTAACTAAGCAAGAGAGATACCCTGTGACCTATAGAATACTGCAAAGGCTTACTTAAACACATTCTCTATTCAGGTATTTAAGATTTATTTGCTCACCTCTACAGTGAGCAAGGCACTGTTCAGGGGAGATAAACAGAGGATACAGAAAAAGCCTTGTAGCAAAACTTTATAGAGGATGCTCTGACCTGCTTCATTTTGATTCAGTCTACTATTCACACAGCATCACTATACTTTTGAATTTATTAAGAGTTTATATAGACACACTGTTCAGTCAGGGAATGTATATATAGCATGATGTAGACAGAAACTGACTCTGCCCTCAAGGGGCTTTCAATGTAGGATAATTTAGGTTATATACCTGTTCCCTCTCTAGTTTATTATTAAAAACAAAATTATTAATTTGGGTAAATTAGTTTTCTTACTCATAACTCATGTTTTGCCACCAGATACCTGCAAAACAGCTTTAACATAATCTACCATTATTGAGTATGTTGTTGTTGTTTAGCCACTAAGTCATGCCCAACTGTTTCACGACCCTATGGACTGTAGCCTGCCAGCCTCCTCTGTCTATGGGATTTCCCAGGCAAGAATACTGGAGTGGGTTGCCATTTCCTTCTCCAGGGGATCTTCCCAATGCAGGGATTGAACCCATGTCTCCTACATTGGCAGGTGGATTCTTTACCTCTGAGCCACCAGGGAAGCCCCATTATTGAATACTGTATTGAACATAAAGAATAAAAATATTTAAAGCCAACATAGCATATTTATACTTAGAACATAAATTTGGAACAACATTCTATTATTGAGTGTAGAACGCTATCCCAAATTTATGTTCTAAGCATAAATGTGCATTTCTGGTTTTAAATATTTTTATTGTCTCCTATACAGTATTTCCAAGTAAACTTTTAAAATATGTCTGACTTTGAGTGAAACTGTGTATGCATTTGAATTACTTAAAAATATTGAAATAAAACTACAGTCCCTTGATTCTTATAATATGATGTTTCTAAATCTGAAGATTTCTTTAGTGTAACATTTAAACCTATGAACTTCCTTGCTCTTAGTTTCTTTTTATGAGAAATTGGCAGAAGTTGAAAATGAATGTATAAAGAATATTTAAATCTGAATTTCTGATAACTGGCTGTATTTTAAATTTAATGGATGCAGCAGTTAGAAGCACAAATTGGTCAATTAAAAAAGTGAATATTCTTTGAAGTTCCTTTGTAAAAGAAAAGAGCCACTATTTCTGGAGAGTTTAACCTGAAGTTATCTTTATCAAAGGCCAAAGACTTACTTCATAACACCTAGTATTTATTGTTCCCTCTAATGTCTTAAAAATACATCCTGAAGAAAGGAAGTATGTCAGGAGTGCGGGAAGGGACAGAAAACTTGGCACAAAAAGACTGCACAGCTCACTGGAACAGCTTTGAGGAACATGTGGGCTGCAGAGAGGGAGGTGACTTATGGTCGTTGTTTTGTATATAAAGACAGCATGAGAGAAAGGTGACAGGAATTGAGGTGATACCAAGCAAGTGTCAAAAAGACTCAATGTCTTTTCTGTCTGGAATAGGGCCCCCCAAAGTCAAGAATTCTTTACTTTCAGCTGCATGCTCTGAATAGAGAGCGCATCAGTATTTGGGAATTCATTCAGTTAATGTCAGCATCTGAAATAGAGGCAAGTAAGAATCAACATCAAATGAATAAATTTGACCATCTGCAGAAGTAACTCATCTTGAATACATTGCTGATGAGAATAAAGAAACCCCCATTTCCAGTTGTTAATGTTCTGGGGTATCAGTCATAACTTATCCAGGTGACCATGTCAGAAAGACATGACTAAAATATTATGAAAGACAACTCAGCATAACAATTATATGACACTTTTGGCATGAATGAACACTGCTTTGGAGGACAAATTGATCGGTTGATACTGAGAGTTTTTCTCCGGGTTTGTAAGGGAAAGGGAGTTCTGGACATTTACTTGCTCAATTCTGGTTCTTCAAACAGAAATCTTCTAGAAATGGGAAAAATAATTCCAAGTAGATTTCTCTCCTCACCATACCAATGCCAGTTCTCTTGTTCTTGTTACCAATGAACTCCATCTTGCCGAATCAACTGTAAGTCTTAACCTCATTTGTGTTCTCATCCATATTCAACTTCCTCCCTCTGAGGCCTTCTCTATTCTAATACTATGACGCAGTCCTCTCCAGGTTTCTTTCCAACTCACTGTCTAATTTTCTTTTCCTTTGCTGATTCTTTTATTTCGTACTCTCTGAATATCAGGATTCCCTGAGGCTTGATACTTGGCACTCTTTTTTTTTAAAATATCAGTTCAGTTCCGTTCAGTTCAGTCGCTCAGTTGTGTCCGACTCTTTGTGATCCATGAACCGCAGCACACCAAGCCTCCCTGTCCATCACCAACTCCTGGAGTTTACTCAAATTCATGTCCATTGAGTTGGTGATTCCATCCAATGATCTCATCCTCTGGTGTCCCCTTCCCCTCCTGCCTTCAATCTTTCCCAGCATCAGGGTCTTTCCAGGTGATCTCATTCAGACCCATGGTATTAAATATCATTTATACTCTGATGATACTTTAGCCCTGAGTTAAAGCTTTATATATCCATTTGTCTATTTATCATTCCTGCTGAGATGGGTAATACATATCTCAAAGTAAATGTGACTGATAAACTTTTCATGCTTCAGTCTGCTCCTTCTCAGCAAATGGAGTCCTTATTTGTTGAGGTGATCAAGTCATAAACTATGGAGTATCTTTGATTTTTTTTTTCCTTCCTGTCTGATACAGGTACTGTCTGTTAATCTAATTCTAAAGCATACTTTTAATCTGTTATTTCCCTCAACTCAAAAAATTGCCTAGTTTTGAACTTGAACTGTGTCCAAGTTCTCTATAATATCTAGATCTCTAGATATGTCATATCTTCTAAGTTGTCTTTTCTGACCTTCCAGTTTGAAGTAGTGTTTTCCCCATCTGATTTTCTCTTATCACATTACAATGTTTTATTGTCTGTGCAATACTTAGCACAACCTGCTCTTTCCCAGCTGGAACCATGGAGGGTGCAGAAGAGAAGAAAAAGAAGGTTCCTGCTGTGCCAGAAACCCTTAAGAAAAAGCGGAAGAATTTCGCAGAGCTTAAGATCAAGCGACTGAGAAAGAAGTTTGCCCAAAAGATGCTTCGAAAGGCAAGGAGGAAGCTTATCTATGAAAAAGCTAAGCATTACCACAAGGAATACAGGCAGATGTACAGAACTGAAATTCGAATGGCTAGGATGGCACGAAAAGCCGGTAACTTCTATGTACCCGCGGAACCCAAATTGGCGTTTGTCATCAGGATCAGAGGTATCAATGGTGTGAGCCCAAAGGTTCGAAAGGTGCTGCAGCTCCTTCGCCTCCGGCAGATCTTCAACGGCACCTTTGTGAAGCTCAACAAGGCATCAATTAACATGCTGAGAATTGTGGAGCCATACATTGCATGGGGGTACCCAAATCTGAAGTCTGTAAATGAATTGATTTACAAGCGTGGTTACGGCAAAATCAACAAAAAGCGAATTGCCCTGACAGACAACGCATTGATTGCTCGATCTCTTGGGAAATATGGAATCATCTGCATGGAGGATCTGATTCATGAGATCTATACCGTTGGAAAACGTTTCAAAGAAGCAAACAACTTCCTGTGGCCCTTTAAATTGTCTTCTCCACGAGGTGGAATGAAGAAAAAGACCACCCATTTTGTAGAAGGTGGAGATGCTGGCAACAGGGAAGACCAGATCAACAGGCTTATTAGAAGGATGAACTAAGGTATCTACCAGGATTATTATTGTAATCTGGTTAATAAACAATCGAAACAAATTGAAAAAAAAAAAAATACTTAGCACAACCTGAAATCATCTTGTTCATTGATTTAACCATTTATTTTCCATCTCCTCTATCATTTGCTCCAGAAAAGTAAGCAAGGTCCTTTTCTGCCTTGTATACTGCTGTATCTCTACCTCCTGGAATAGAACCTGAGATATAGCAGAAAACCATAGTAAATCTTAAGTTACTTAACCATTGGGAATTATATTTGTTTATATTAAAATATATATTAAATGTATTAAATGTATGATATACAAATATATATTTACTTTGTGTATTTGTTACTCTTTTTAAAACACATATTTATATATTTAAACTTAATATCTCTGATGTAGAGTGAGGATAGTATACTTTATAAATTCTGTATATACAAAGAGCATACATTTGTGTATCATATATTTAATACATAATAGTATATAACGTCGGAGAAGGCAATGGCAACCCACTCCAGTACTCTTGCCTGGAAAATCCCATGGATGGAGGAGCCTGGTAGGCTGCAGTCCATGGGGTCGCTAAGAGTCAGACACGACTGAGTGACTTCACTTTCACTTTTCACTTTCCTGCATTGGAGAAGGAAATGGCAACCCACTCCAGTGTTCTTGCCTGGAGAATCCCAGGGACGGCGGAGCCTGGTGGGCTGCCGTCCATGGGGTCGCACAGAGTCGGACACGACTGAAGAGACTTAGCAGCAGCAGCAGCAGCAGTACATAACATAAATATAGTAATATATATCTACATTGTGACTCAGCTGGTAAAGAATCTGCCTGCAATGCGGGAGACCTGGGTTTGATCCCTGAGTTGGGAAGATCCCGTGGAGAAGGGAAAGGCTATCCACTCCAGTATTCTAGCCTGGAGAATTTCATGGATTGTATAGTTCATGGGGTCGCAAAGAGTCGGACACGACTGAGTGACTTTCACTTCACATATATACATACATATATATCTATGAAAGTGTTAGTTGCTCAGTCATGTTTGACTCTTTGTGATCCCATGGACTATAGCCCACTAGGCTTTTCTGTCCCTGAAATTCTCCAGGCAAGAATACTGGAGTGGGGTACCATTCCCTCCTCCAAGGGTTCTCCTGTTCCAGGGGATCGAACCCGCATCTCCTGCATTGCAAGCAGATTCTTTAGCATCTGAGCCAAGGAAGCCCATATATGTGTATGTATGTGTGTGTGTGTGTGTGTGTGTGTGTGTGTGTGTGTGTGTGTATACTATCCTTGTACAACCCTAGAGGGGTTTATATGTATATAGGTTTATATGTATTATTGTATTATTATGTATTATATGTTATATATATTATATATATATAATTATTATTATATTGTATTATATATGTATTATATGTATTATTAAGTTTATATGTATAATCCATTTTTAAAATAATAATTATATTGTATTATATATGTATTATATGTATTATTAAGTTTATATGTATAATCCATTTTTAAAAGAATACCAAAATCAGAGTAGTTAGGAATTTTTAAGTTTGTGAATTCAGTTGAGATTTAAACTCATGATTTAAAAAAAGAATTATTATTCTACTATGTCCTCCAAGAAGATTAAACAAATCTAGACATTTTATTTTTGGTTTAATAGCTTTGTGAAAGTTGATCTGTGCAGCTCAGTTCTCAGAGTCTCATAATCTCTTGAGTGTTTAAATAATTGTGCATTTCTGAACCTGCAAAGTTGAGTCTAGATTCTAGAGGCTTTCTGACACCTAGAAACCAGCTTTCCAGGAGGCCTGATCTCAACAGTCAGCCAGGCTTTCACAAGTAAGTTCACAAAATCTCATTGACTTTATCTCTAATTCCTTTGTTATAGCCCAGAAATCACAATAAATTTAGTCTGGACAACACAGATCCATATGAAGAGGTGAGAGATCCTCTAAAACCTCAATAAAAAAGTTTAACATTTTTTCAGCAAAGAACATCAATCTGCCCTATTAGTGGTCCCGCAAGAGATGGTAAAGACACAGAGATGGATATATCTTCATTCTTGAGTTGCTTTATTTTTTAGTAAGTGTCTGAATCGGCTCACAGGGGAGGGGAAATAATTTTCAAAGGCCCTACCTTGTTGCAATGCCAGATTATTTGAGAGCTGCAGGTTCTCAGCAATTTTTGAGAAGAAAAAGTAATACTAACATGTTGAACTCCTTGCAACCAATAAGCCCTTTATTGAAATATATATTTTATAATACCTAATAGAGTGGCATGCATGGAATGCCTAATTAGTGCTTAGGAAGATAGTAAAGGAATGAGTTGGTATATTTAACTTATAACCTCATATTTTATTTGAAGAACTGGGCCAGATAAAATTACTGATGGCTTGAATAAAGGAGAGAAAGAGGAAATAGAATGGAAAACCCCATAGCCAAAAATGTGGGATATGAGGCAAAGAGTGATGAAAGTCATTGGTAGCTATTAAAAGAGAATATTGAATGACAGAAGCTCAAGCACTTTCAAAATGAATTCATAAGCTTCGATCTGGGATTCTCACACCCAAACCATATACACACTTTAAAATTAAAATGGCTGTTGTGTGAAAATGATGTTTACAATGTTTCAGTTCAGTTCAGTTGCTCATTCGTGTCCTACTCTTTGCAACCCCATGAATTGCAGCACGCCAGGCCTCCCTGTCCATCACCAACTCCCAGAGTTCACCCAAACTCATGTCCATTGAGTCAGTGATGCCATCCAGCCATCTCATCCTCTGTCGTCCGCTTCTCCTCCGGCCCACAATCCCTCCCAGCATTAGGGTCTTTTCCAATGAGTCAACTTTTCGCATGAGGTGGCCAAAGTATTGGAGTTTCAGCTTCAGCATCAGTCCTTACAATGAATATTCAGGACTGATTTGCTTTAGGATGGACTGGTTGGATCTCCTTGCAGTCCAAGGGACTCTCAAGAGTCTTCTCCAGCACCACAGTTCAAAACCATCAATTCCTCAGCACTCAGCTTTCTTCACAGTCCAACTCTAACATCCATACATGACCACTGGAAAAACCACAGCCTTGACTAGATGGACCTTAGTTGGCAAAGTAGTGTCTCTGCTTTTGAATACGATATCAAGGTTGGTTATAACTTTCCTGCCAGGAGTAAGCATCTTTTAATTTCATGGCTGCAATTACCATCTGCAGTGATTTTCGAGCCCCCCAAAATAAAGTCTGACACTGTTTCCACTGTTTCCCCATCTATTTCCCATGAAGTGATGGGATCAGATGGCATGATCTTAGTTTTCTAATGTTGAGCTTTAAGCCAACATTTTCACTCTCTTCTTTCACTTTCATCAAGAGGCTCTTTAGTTCTTCTTTACTTTCTGCCATAAGGGTGGTATCATCTGCATATCTGAGGTTATTGATATTTCACCCAGCAATCTTGATTCTACCTTGTGCTTCTTCCAGCCCAGCGTTTCTCATGATGTACTCTGCATATAAGTTAAATAAGCAGGGTGACAGTATACAGACTTGACGTACTCCTTTTCCTATTTGGAACCAGTCTGTTGTTCCATGTCCAGTTCTAACTGTTGCTTCCTGATCTGCATACAGATTTCTCAAGAGGCAGGTCAGGTGGTCTGGTATTCCCATCTCTTTAGAATTTTCCACAGTTTATTGTGATCCACACAGTCAAAGGCTTTGGCATAGTCAATAAAGCACAAATAGATATTTTTCTGGAACTCTCTTGCTTTGTCGATGATCCAGTGGATGTTGCCAATTTATCTCTGGTTCCTCTGCCTTTTCTAAAACCAGCTTGAACATCAGGAAGTTCACGGTTCACATATTGCTGAAGCCTGGCTTGGAGAATTTTGAACATTACTTTACTAGCATGTGAGATGAGTGCAATTGTGCAGTAGTTTTAGAATTCTTTGGCATTGCCTTTCTTTGGGATTGGAATGAAAACTGACCTTTTCCAGTCCTGTGGCCACTGCTGAGTTTTCCAAATTTGCTGGCATATTGAGTGCAGCACTTTCACAGCATCATCTTCTAGGATTTGAAATAGCTCAACTGGAATTCCATCACCTCCACTAGCTTTGTTCATAGTGATGCTTTCTAAGGCCCACTTGACTTCACATTCCAGGATGTCTGGCTCTAGGTGAGTGATCATACCATCGTGATTGTCTGGGTCGTGAAGCTCTTTTTTGTACAGTTCTTCTGTGTATTCTTGCCACCTCTTCTTAATATCTTCGGCTTCTGTTAGGCCCATACCATTTCTGTCCTTTATTGAGCCCATCTTTGCATGAAATGTTCCCTTAGTATCTCTAATTTTCTTGAAGAGATCTCTAGACTTTCCCATTCTGTTGTTTTCCTCTATTTCTTTGCATTGATCGCTGAAGAAGGCTTTCTTATCTGTCCTTGCTATTCTTTGGAACTCTGCATTCAGATCCTTACATCTTTCCTTTTCTCCTCTGCTTTTCACTTCTCTTCTTTTTTCCTAGCTATTTGTAAGGCATCCTCAGACAGCCATTTCACTTTTCTGCACTTCTTTTACATGGGGATGGTCTTGATCCCTGTCTCCTGTACAATGTCATGAACCTCCATCCATAGTTCATCAGGCATTCTATCAGATCTAGTCCCTTAAATCTATTTTTCACTTCCACTGTATAATCATAAGTGATTTGATTTAGGTCATACCTGAATGGTCTAGTGGTTTTCCCCTACTTTCTTCAATTTAAGACTGAATTTGGCAATACGGAGTTAATGATCTGAGCCACAGTCAGCTCCCGGTCTTGTTTTTGCTGACTGTATAGAGTGTCACCATCTTTGGCTGCAAAGAATATAATCAATCTGATTTCGGTGTTGACCATCTGGTGATGTCCATGTGTAGAGTCTTCTCTTGTGTTGTTGAAAGAGAGTGTTTGCTATGAGCAGTGCGTTCTCTTGGCAGAACTCTATTAGCCTTTGCCCTGCTTCATTCCGTACTCCAAGGCCAAATTTGCCTGTTATTCCAGGTGCTTCTTGACTTCCTACTTTTGCATTCCAGTCCCCTATAATGAAAAGGACATCTTTTTTGGGTGTTAGTTCTAAAAGGTCTTGTAGGTCTTCATAGAACTGTTCAACTTCAGCTTCTTCAGCATTACTGGTTGGGGCATAGGCTTGGATTACCGTGATATTGAATGGTTTGCCTTGGAAATGAACAGAGATCATTCTGTCGTTTTTGAGATTGCATCCAAGTACTGCATTTCGGACTCTTTTGTTGACCATGATGGCTACTCCATTTCTTCTATGGGATTCCTGCCCACAGTAGTAGATAAAATGGTCATCTGAGTTAAATTCACCCATTCCAGTAGTCCATTTTAGTTCACTGATTCCTAGAATGTAGACATTCACTCTTGCCATCTCCTATTTGACCACTTCCAATTTGTCTTGATTCATGGACCTAACATTCCAGGTTCCTATGCAATATTGCTCTTTACAGTATCAGACCTTACTTCTATCACCAGTCACATCCACAACTGGGTATTTTTTATGCTTGGCTCCATCTCTTCATTCTTTCTGGAGTTATTTCTCCACTGATCTCCAGTAGCATATTGGGCACTTACGGACCTGGGGAATTCCTCTTTCAGTATCCTAACATTTTACCTTTTCATACTGTTCAATGTTTAGTTATGGATTTTAAAGGACACTGTTATTAAGCTATTGTGTGCATGTGTACTAAATCACTTCAGTCGTGTCCAACTCTTAGCAACCTGTGTCCTGTAGCCCGCCAGGCTCCTCTGTCCATGGGATTCTCCAGAGAAGAATACCGTAGTGGGTTGCCATGTCTCCTCCAGGAGGTCTTCCTGCCCCAGGGATCGAACTCGAGTCCCTTATGTCTCCTGCGTTGGTAGGCGGGTGCTTTACCACTAGCACCACCTGGGAAGCTCTTACTAAGCTATTATAATAAGGCATATTTCTTCATAAAAATCATAACAAAAGTATGTGCAGGTGGAAAAAACTTGCTATTACTTAGAGGAAACTGAATTTTAGTAATATAATAACCAATTCCAATAATAATAAATGTTACATGCTATTACAAATTTTAACTTAAATGATCTGACTTATATTATTAAATCTGTTATAAATATGTAAAGTGATAAATTATAAGTGCTTTAAAAGTAAAATTTTAATATGTATACAATGGTATTCTCATGTTGTAATCCATTTGTATATTGAATTTTTTTTGCCAAGCCCAATCATTGAGCTCAACATTAAGAGAAATGTAGGCATGTCTAGTACTATTTTAATTGCACTGTTAATCTATTTTCATGATTAAATCGTGACTTTTCCTTATGCTAGTCACTAAATTAGCTTTTACAAGGCACTAAATGATGACACAGAGAACTGTGGCAGAGTTTCTAGATAACACTTCATGAGTGGGGAGATTATTAAATGCTATTGACTCCTGTTAACAAAATGCAACTGCAATTTACATTGTATTTTTAAAAAGCACAATCTAGTCATGTCTAAAATTTCAAGGCAATTGGTGTCGTAGCCCCTTCTTTCTTTAGCGCTGATGTAAGGATCTTGAGGTACGGGTTAATCTGGGGTTTCCCTGGTGCCTCAGTTGGTAAAGAATCTCCCTGCAGTGTAGAAGACCTGGGTTTGATTCCTGAGTTGTGGAGATCCCTTGGAGAAGGGAATGGCTACCCACTCTAGTATTCTTGCCTGGAGAATTCGATGGACAGAGGAGCCTAGAAAATTATGGTGTATGGGGTCACAAAGAGTCAGACATGACTGAGTGAGGAATTAATTTAAACAGATTCTTAATGTTTGGTTATGTGAAAATGCTATGCAAAATATACAACGTACCACCTTGACAAGACCCCCTTGATGAATGAACTACTTCCTCTTTGGTTGTAAATATTTTTTGAAGAATATAAGATCTATGATTTTAATGAACTGATGAGGATAAAGACACAATCAAAATATCTTGTGTATGTCCAATTGAACTTCATTCTTCTTTAAATTTCATTGGCTAGGAGAACAGATGAGAGAGGAGAGTATCTCATCAGTCAGAAGACAGGACTTATATAGTGCCCTTCATGCAGGATGATCACAGGGCCCTTAAGTTTAAGGCATCTCACTTTCTTGACTACAACAGAAGGGAGGTAGAATAAAACAAATTAGTCTAAGACTCAAAAATGCCAAGGGCCCTATTGAAGATAAAAAACTAATAGGGTATGAGCTTAAACCCCCAAGTGTGTGCATGTGTCTCAGAGAGTGGTAGTGTAAAAAGAAATTAGCAGCACATGCTGCTCTAGCAAGACCATACAGAGTTTTCTTAATTCATAAAACCTGACTTTCAAGGAAATTTCATACAAAACTAAGCAGCTTTAAAAGTGGAGCTCAGATGGAAAGACAACAGGATTACTTTGACACAAACATTACTCACCAAAGTAGTTCATGTTATGTTTTGATGCTATATTGGTGGGGTACGGATAAAAGGAGAAAAACATACCTTCTATATATAAGAATTTTATGAATGCATGCTGCTGCTAAGTCACATCAGTTGTGTCCGACTCTGTGCCACCCCATAGATGGCAGCCCACCAGGCTCCCATCCTGGGATTCTCCAGGCAAGAACACTGGAGTGGGTTGCCATTTCCTTCTCCAGCACATGAAAGTGAAAAGTGAAAGTGAAGTCGCTCAGTCGTGTCCGACTCTTCGCGACCCCATGGACTGTAGCCCACCAGGCTCCTCCTTCCATGGGATTTTCCAGGCAAGAGTACTGGAGTGGGTTGCCATTGCCTTCTCGATTATAAATGCATGTGGAGGGGTAATTAGAGAGGAAGTTTATTTTTAGTAGTAATATCAAGTGAAAACTTAACGATTATATGCATTTTTGCATCCTCCATTATGTTCTCTATTACAATTTCATTAAGTATAAGTCACTTTTTTTCTTTTTAAAAAATGCACTGTATTAAAGGTATCTGGATGACTCCATAGATACACAATTGAAATGACTAACAGTGGTAGTTCCCGAAACTATATTCACAAGCAGTGTGAAAGAATTTCAGTCTAAAATAGAACTTGGTGTTCAGTCCCTAAGTCGTGTCCAACTCTTTGTGACCCCATCGACTGCAGCATGCCAGGCTTCCCTGTCCTTCACCATCTCTCAGAGTTTGCTCAAACTTTTGTCCATCATGTTGATGATGTCATCCAACCATGTTCTGTCGCCTCCTTCTCGTCCTGCCCTCAGTCTTTCCCAGCATCAGGGTCTTTTCCAATGAGTAAGCTCTTCGCATCAGGTGGCCAAATTATTGGAGCTTCAGCTTCAGCCCCAGTCCTTTGAAAAGATATTCAGGGTTGATTTCCTTTAGGATTTACTGGTTTGATCCCCCTGCTGTCCAAGGGACTCTCAGGAGTCTTCTCCAGCACCACAATTTGAAAGCATGAATTCTTTCCTGCTTAGCCTTCTTTATGGTTCAACCCTCACATTCGTACATGACTACTACAAAAACCATAGCTTTGACTATGCAGACCTTATCAGCTAAGTGATGTCTTTGTTTTTTAATATGCTGTCCAGGTTTGTCATAGATTTTCTTCCAAGAACAAAATGGCTTTTAATTTCATGGTGGCAGTCACTGTCCTTGGTGATTTAGGAGCCCACGAAAACAAAATCAGTCACTGTTTCCAATTTTCCCCATCTAGTTGCATGAAATGATGGGACTGGATGCCATGATCTTAGAATTTGAATGTTAAGCCAGCTTTTTCACTCTCCTGTTTCACTCTCATCAAGAGGCTCTTTAGTTCTTCTTCACTTTCTGTCATAAGGGTGATGTCATCTGTATTTCTGAGGTTATTGATATTTTCCCCAATATCATCCAGCCTGTGATTCATCCAGCCTGGCATTTTGCATGATGTACTCTGCATGTAAGTTAAATAAGCAGGGTGACAATATACAGTCTGGATGTACTCCTTCCCCAATTTGGAACCAGTCTGTTGTTCCATGTCCCATTCTCACTGTTGTTTCTTGTCCTGCATACAGGTTTTCCAAGAGATAGATAAGGTGGTCTGATATTCCCATCTCCTGAAGAATTTTCCACAGTTTGTTGTGATCCACACAGTCAAAGGCTTTAGCATAGTCAATAAAGCAGAAGTAGATGTTTTTCTGGAATTTCCTTGCTTTTTCTATGATCCAATGGATGTTGGCAACTTGATCTGTTGTTCCTCTGCCTTTTCTAAATCCAGCTTTTACATCTGGAAGTTCTAAGTTCACATACTTTGAAACTTAGCTTGAAGGATTTTGAACATTACCTTGCTAGCATGTGAAATGAGCACAATTGCACAGTAGTTTGAACATTCTTTAGCACTGCCTTTCTTTGGGATTGGAATGAAAACTGACCTTTTCCAGTCGTGTGGCCACTGCTGAGTTTTCCAAATTTGCTGACATACTGAGTGCAACATTTTAACAGCATCATCTTTTAGGATTTAAAATAGCTTGGCTGGAATTTCATCACCTCCACTAGCTTTGCTCATAGTAATGCTTCCTAAGGCCCAGTTGACTTCCTATGTCAACTTGACTTCCTATTCCAGGATGTCTGGCTCTCACTGAGTGACTACATCATTCTAGCTATTTGGGTCATTAAGACCTTTTTTGTATAGTTCTTTTGTGTATTTTTGCCACCTCTTCTTAATCTCTTTTGCTTCCGTTAGGTGCTTGCCATTTCTGTGTTTATTGTGCCCATCTTTGCATGAAATGTTCCCTTGGTATTCCCAGTTTTCTTAAAGAGATCTTTAGTCTTTCCCATTCCATTGTTTTCCTCTGTTTCTTCACATTATTTACTTAAGAGAGATTTGTTATCTCTCCTTGCTAAAAGTTACAAAATGGAGACTTTCCAATGAGTGTGTCTTCAGGAAGACAAACTTTAAATACTGAGAGACTGACATATTAAAAAAAAACAAAACCTGATTAACAGAAAACTGTCAGGATTTTCTCAGGTGATAGGAGGTTGATCAGAGGTTGTCTCATATCAACCTTGGGAAGTTTAGCCAGAAGGATGAGTGGAAGATGACTGAGTCAGACTCAGGTGGTCTGAAAGTGGGCTGAACTGAACTTTGTGTTACTAGATTGATGTTGTCTGCTCAGAAAGTTTTCAAGGCTGGTCTTGCTTTCTCTTCGTTTTAACTGGCTCTAACTGGACTCTTGTCCCTTCACATTCCCTACCCATAAATACAAACTACTCCAAACTCTCAATGGACTCTCCTGTACCTTGCTACAGTTTTCTCTGTTCCCACATTGCAATTCCCATGCTTTGCCCCCACCAAAACAACAACAACAACAACAAAAACTCATCTTTTTGAGCTTGCCTCAGTTTACCTCTTTATTTAGGTCAACATTTATGGTGTCAGAAGTGGGATTCAAAGACCTTCAACAACTCCCAAGCCAGTGAACAAACAGGTGCTTGTATTTACAGAGCCCACTGAGCTCACTGTTTTCCTATCAACCCTGAAGTTCAGAGGTAAGTCTCAGATTTTGAGCTCCCTCCCTTTTGGTTGAACTCTCCGACTTTATTTGGGACCTATTTAAAGGCTCCATCCTTTTTGGTCCATATTTGGTTGTTTTCTTTTTGATAACACACTAGAATTTCAATATAATTCCTTTGGAATTCTTGACAGCAAAAAAATAATGATGAGGAGGATGCAGATGATATTGGGGGCACAGTTGAGTACTTAAACACCACTAGGCTATCTAGAGATTTTTCTTTTGCTCTCAAGAAAACCTCTGAGAAATGGGATTGCAGTCATCTAAATGTTCTAAGGGTAGCCCTCCTTCAGGGACCCAAGCCAATTTTATGTCACAGTCTCTCCAAATTCATTTTTCTCTAGATTAAATTAAAAGACTGGAGCAAGAGAACTATTTTAACTGGTACCTAGAGGCTTCCAAACATATTCAGCTTTCTAAAATTGACGACTTTACAAATAGTATCTCTAAGTTAACTGAAGCAAATAAACAACTAAAAGGAGACGTAAAACAAAAATCATCTGAAGCTTCTTTGTTGGCAGCACCAACTGAGGTTTCCCCTAAGTTCCTTTTCTATCTGAACTCCCCTAATTCTCTAGTGCTAAACTCTCACCAAAGTTGCCTTGAACACACAGACACATACACAAAAGGAAATAAAAGAAAAAATTCTTGATTTGAACTTCAAAATCCACTCAGACCCTTTCCAATTTTCCTTCAGACATTTGCAGTTACTGTAAAATATTGGCATTGGATATAAAATTGTCTTGCACTTAAGAAAGAGAAGGAAAAAATGTAAATGATAATTACTCTAGACTTCTGATCATATGGGCTTCCCTGGTTGCTCAGAGGGTAAAGAATCTGCCTGCAATGCAGGAGACCTGGGTTCAGTCCCTGGGTTGGGAAGATCCCTTGGAGAAGGGAATGGCTACCTACTCCAGTACTCTTGCCTGGAAAATTCTATGAACAGAAGAGCCTGGTGGGCTACAGTCCATAGGGGTCACAAAGAGTCGGACATGACTGAGTGACTACCACTTCCACTTTTTCTCATAATAGACAAATATACCCACAAATTCCCCACCCTCCAAAAGAGAATACCCTTTCATTCTTTCTCTGTCCTTCAGAGTTGAATCTTACTATGTCTTGGAAATGTAAACACCTGCTGCTGCTGCTGCTGCTAGATTGCATGAACTTGAAAAATGTTTGGGTTAGTTTCTATGTTTATAAGAGTATCATATTCATACAAACGCTTAATTTTCTTTAAGTCAATTAAATAGAGCACACTATAATTTTGGCCAGGAAACTTCTCTAGAGGTCTGTATTTTGGTAAACACCTGGGAGATAACCAAAATATTGTGCACAGAGACTAAAAGGAAAGAAAAGCAAAAAAGAATCTTTTAACATACAGACCTCTAGAGAAGTTTCCTTGCCAAAATTATAGTGTGCTCTATTTAATTGACTTAAAGAAAATTAAGCATTTGTATAAATATGATACTCTTATAAACATAGAAACTAACCCAAACATTTTTCAAGTTCACACAATCTAGGATAATCTTTGATAAATAAATCTAGTTTAAGTTTGTTGGTTTAATTAATTCAGATATATCTTTAGAGGTATCAACATTTAGTATAATACTTTTATTCTATCTAAGCTTACTGAAAATCAAATAAACTCAACCAATTTCTACAAAATTTCTCAGCAAGAAAAATAACTTAAGATGATGGTTAGCTGTTTAATGCCTACTTCCAAGCATAATTATTAAAAACTAAGTATTTTAAATACATGATCACAGTTTCTACTAAGTTAAAGTAAATAATGGATGTTTATTGAATATCTAGCTCACTTCCAAATAAGATAATGTACATTAATGAGACATTGATTGCTAAACATAAGTTTATCTCCTCTGGCTTTTTAATTTTTTACAGTGACAAAAGGTATTTGGATAAATTAATAAATATGTGTTGTGGAACATTTTAAAAAATTTTACTATGAGGAAGAAGAGCTGAGATTAGAGAAGGACATGTGTTGTCTGCTACCACTCTGCTAGCTTCAGGGCAGGCAGGGAAGGTGGGAAAGAAGGATAATAAATTGGAGACCTTGGCATGCTGTTTTGCAAAGGTATGAGGGCACAAAATGCCACAGATTAAGATCCATGCACTTGTGATAAAGTTTAATTAGGATGCTAGGAGATGAAATCTCTGGGAAAATAATGAGAATGAAAAGGAGCATGTTATGGTAACTGAAAATGACTTTATATGATAAGTATCATATATGGTGCCAGTAAGAGGAATGGAGCTGCATTTTTATTGAGGGAAAAGAAAGTAGCTTTCTCCTAAAGTAAAATGATTCTTCCAAAATAAAAGAAAAAAAATGGACAAAATTTGATTAGCTATCAGTTCAGTTCAATCGCTCAGTCGTGTCCAACTCTTTGCAACCCCATGAATCACAGCACGCCAGGCCTCCCTGTCCATCACCAACTCCCGGAGTTCACCCAGACTCACATCCATTGAGTCAGTGATGCCATCCAGCCATCTCATCCTCTGTCATCCCCTTCTCCTCCTGCTCCCAATCCTTCCCAGCATCAGAGTCTTTTCCAATGAGTCAACTCTTCACATGAGGTGGCCAAAGTACTGGAGTTTCAGCTTTAGCATCATTCCTTCCAAAGAAATCCCAGGGCTGATCTCCTTCAGAATGGACTGGTTGGATCTTGCAGAACAAGGGACTCTCAAAAGTCTTCTCCGACACCACAGTTCAAAAGCATCAATTCTTCGGTGCTCAGCTTTCTTCACAGTCCAACTCTCACATCCATACACGACCACAGGAAAAACCATAGACTTGACTAGACGAACCTTTGTTGGCAAAGTAATGTCTCTGCTTTTGAATATGCTATCTAGGTTGGTCATAACTTTCCTTCCAAGGAGTAAGCATCTTTTAATTTCATGGCTGTAGTCACCATCTTCAGTGATTTTGGAGCACAAAAAAATACAGTCTGACACTATTTCCACTGTTTCCCCATCTATTTCCCATGAAGTGATGGGACCGGATGCCATGATCTTCGTTTTCTGAATGTCGAGCTTTAAGCCAACTCTTTCACTCTCCACTTTCACTTTCATCAAGAGGCTTTTTAGCTCTTCTTCACTTTCTGCCATAAGGGTGGTGTCATCTGCCTATCTGAGGTTATTGAAATTTCTCCCAGCAATCTTGATTCCAGCTTGTGCTTCTTCCAGCCCAGCATTTCTCATGATGTACTCTCCATAGAAGTTAAATAAGCAGGGTGACGATATACAGCCTTGACGTACTCCTTTTCCTATTTGGAACCAGTCTGTTGTTCCATGTCCAGTTCTAACTGTTGCTTCTTGACTGCATACAAATTTCTCAAGAGGCAGGTCAGGTGGTCTGGTATTCCCATCTCTTTAGAATTTTCCACAGTTTATTGTGATCCACAAGTCAAAGGCTTTGGCATAGTCAGTAAAGCAGAAATAGATGTTTTTCTGCAACTCTCTTGCTTTTTCCATGATCCAGCGGATGTTGGCAATTCAATCTCTGGTTCCTCTGCCTTTTCTAAACCAGCTTGAACATCAGGAAGTTCACAGTTCACATATTGCTGAAGCCTGGCTTGAGAATTCTGAGCATTACTTTACTAGCATGTGAGATGAGTGCAATTGTGTGGTAGTTTGAGCATTCTTTGGCATTGCCTTTCTTTGGGATTGGAATGAAAACTGACCTTTTCCAGTCCTGTGGCCACTGCTGAGTTTTCCAAATTTGCTGGCATATTAAGTGCAGCACTTTCACAGCATCATCTTTCAGGATCTGGAATAGCTCAACTGGAATTCCACCACCTCCACTAGCTTTGTTCATAGTGATGCTTTCTAAGGCCCACATGACTTCACATTGCAGGATGTCTGGCTCTAGGTGAGTGATCATACCATCGTGATTATCTGGGTCGTGAAGATCTTTTTTGTACAGTTTTCTGTGTATTCTTGCCACCTCTTCTTCATATCTTCTGCTTCTGTTAGGTCCATACCATTTCTATCATTTATCGAGCCCATCTTTGCATGAAATGTTCCCTTGGTATCTCTAATTTTCTTGAAGAGATCTCTATTTGCATTGATCGCTGAAGAAGGCTTTCTTATCTCTCCTTGCTATTCTTTGGAACTCTGCATTCAGATCCTTATATCTTTCCTTTTCTCCTTTGCTTTTTGCTTCTCTTCTTTTCCTAGCTATTTGTAAGGCCTCCTCAGACAGCAATTTTTCTTATCTGCATTTCTGTTCCATGGGGATGGTCTTGATCCCTGTCTCCTGTACAATGTCACGAACCTCATTCCATAGTTCATCAGGCACTCTATCTATCAGATCTAGGCCCTTAAATCTATTTCTCACTTCCACTGTATAATCATAAGGGATTTGATTTAGGTCATACCTGAATGGTCTAGTGGTTTTCCCTACTTTCTTCAATTTCAGTCTGAATTTGGCAATAAGGAGTTCATGGTCTGAGCCACAGTCAGCTCCTGGTCTTGTTTTTGCTGACTGTATAGAGCTTCTCCATCTTTGGCTGCAAAGAATATAATCAATCTGATTTCGTGTTGACCATCTGGTGATGTCCATGTATAGAGTCTTCTCTTGTGTTGTTGGAAGAGGGTGTTTGTTATGACCAGTGCATTTTCTTGGCAAAACTCTATTAGTCTTTTCCCTGCTTCATTCCTTATTCCAAGGCCAAATTTTCCTGTTACTCCAGGTGTTGCTTGACTTCCTACTTTTGCATTCCAGTCCCCTATAATTAAAAGGACATCTTCTTGGGGTGTTAGTTCTAAAAGGTCTTGTAGATCTTCATAGAACCGTTCAACTTCAGCTTCTTCAGCGTTACTGGTTGGGGCATAGACTTGGAATACTGTGATATTGAATGGTTTGCCTTGGAAATGAACAGAGATCATTCTGTCCTTTTTGAGATTGCATCCAAGTACTGCATTTCAGACTCTTTTGTTGATCATGATGGCTACTCCATTTCTTCTGAGGAATTCCTGCCCACAATAGTAGATATAATGGTCATCTGCATTAAATTTACCCATTCCAGTCCGTTTCAGTTCGCTGATTCCTAGAATGTCTACATTCATTCTTGCCCTCTCTTGTTTGACCACTTCCAATTTGCCTTGATTCATGGACCTGACATTCCAGGTTCCTATGCAATATTGCTCTTCACAGCATCGGACCTTGCTTCTATCACCAGTCACATCCACAGCTAGGTATTGTTTTTGCTTTGGCTCCATCTCTTCCTTCTTTCTGGAGTTATTTCTCCACTGATCTCCAGTAGCATATTGGCACCTACTGACCTGGGGAGTTCCTCTTTCAGTATCTTATCATTTTACCTTTTCATACTGTTCATGGGGTTCTCAAGGCAAGAATACTGAAGTGGTTTGCCATTCCCTTCTCCAGTGGACCACATTCTGTCAGATCTCTCCACTATGACCCGCCTGTCTTGGGTTGCCCCACGGGCATGGCTTAGTTTCATTGAGTTAGACAAGGTTGTGGTCCTAGTGTGATTAGATTGACTAGTTTTCTGTGATTATGCTTTCTGTGTGTCTGCCCTCTGATGCCCTCTTTGCAACACCTACTGTCTTACTTGGGTTTCTCTTACCCTGGGCGTGGGTATCTCTTCACGGCTGCTCCAGCAAGCGCAGCTGCTGCTGTTCCTTACCTTGGACGAGGGGTATCTCCTCACCACCACCCTTCCTGACCTTCAACGTGGGATAGCTCCTCTAGGCTCTCCTGCGCCCGTGCAGCCACGGCTCCTTGGACATGGGGTTGGTCCTCCCAGCTATAGCTATAGCTATAAATAGCTATAGTAAAATTTAAATAGATATAGTAAGTGGAAAAGGAATCTTGAGAAAGGAGTTGTATATATGGTTAAACTGATTAAGATTGGAATGGATTTTTAATTTTTTAAAAAAGGAATAATTTTAACATCAAAAGTACATTGCTGCAAAAATTAGAATTGGTTTTCTCTTCTTAAAAGGGTAAATTTTTTAGCTTATTGACCTTCTCTTAATAAGTAGCTGTAAACAGAACTTTTTCTTTACCTTTATTGTAAACTGCCTAGGGAAAAAAAACTTCTGTGCTTTGTATTTATCAGGTCTTAATTATTTAAGTAAATCAAGTTTTCTCAATATTAAGAGCTAAATTTTGCTCAGATCTTTGTAACCTTCTATATTTGCCTTTGAACTCTTATATTGTCACTTGAGTTAATTGGTAATTCTCTCCACATAGAAAGGGGAATAATACACTAATTAGGTGTATTTGGTATGAACAAGGTAAGAATTTCTAAAACTCTGATGTTAAAACTGATTAATTCATAAAACTCTAACAAAAAGATGAAGCAAAAACAAAAATAATATAAAACTGAAAAAAATTGACAAAGATGGCTATAATTTTTAGGACTTCATTTAAAACACTGCTAGTTCTTTGATGTTTTCCAGATATTAAAGAAAAAAAAAAACTTTTCTCCTTTCTTTTAACTATCTACAACTTATAGCAATTTTGTGAAGTGTATCTTTTAAACAAAGGTAAAAGCATTTATTCTTTTTATCCCAACTTGATCCTCCAGAATTCAGAAACTCTTATTAGTCTTATTTTTTTCATGACAAGATATGTATTTGCATAAGTTCAATAGGAACCAGTTCACCCTGTAAAAGGTCGCAATTGGACAAGTCTTTGTCTTGGCTTCTTAGGCTAAAAAACATTAAAAGTCTAAGATTCCTTAGGAAAGTTTCAGCAAAGCAAATTTAAAAGAGCTTATATTTTTGTTGCACTTATGTAAATGATCAGGCTGTTTATTAAAACTAGATTTGATATATAATTAACTTAGTCTTATGGTGGATATATTTGATAAAACTGGGGATAATTATAGAAAAAAATTGTTTCAATAATGCACCTCTATGGATATCAGATTCTAGTATTTTTATTTGTCTTTGAACTTCATTTTCTGCCTATAATTAGACAGAGTCCTGAACTCTAATTTCCTCCAAAATGTGACTAGAATGCTCCAAACTAACATTTACAATTTTTCCATCTTTTTGACTTTAGCTCACTATGGAAATGAAACTGCTCTTGTCCAAGGCCATACAAGCTAAAGCTAGACAACTTGATACAGTTGGCTTTTGTATCTGTGGATTCCATGTCTACAGATTCAACCAACTATATGTTCAAAATATTAAAAAAAAAAATCCCCAAAAGTTTAAAAACACATAACTTGAATTCGCTGTGTGCCAAGAAGTATTTATATAGCATTTACATTTTATTCACAACTATTTACATTACACTTAGGTATTATAAGTAATCCAGATATGATTTAAAATATGCAGGATGATACTCTCAAAGTCTTCTCCAACACCACAGTTCAAAAGCATCAATTCTTGGTGCTCAGCTTTCTTCACAGTCAACTCTCACATCCATACGACCACAGGAAAAACCATAGCCTTGACTAGACGGACCTTTGTTGGCAAAGTAATGTCTCTGCTTTGAATATGCTATCTAGGTTGGTCATAACTTTCCTTCCAAGGAGTAAGCATCTTTTAATTTCATGGCTGTAGTCACCATCTTCAGTGATTTTGGAGCACAAAAAATACAGTCTGACACTATTTCCACTGTTTCCCCATCTATTTCCCATGAAGTGATGGGACGGATGCCATGATCTTCGTTTTCTGAATGTCGAGCTTAAGCCAACTCTTTCACTCTCCACTTTCACTTTCATCAAGAGGCTTTTTAGCTCTTCTTCACTTTCTGCCATAAGGGTGGTGTCATCTGCCTATCTGAGGTTATTGAAATTTCTCCCAGCAATCTTGATTCCAGCTTGTGCTTCTTCCAGCCCAGCATTTCTCATGATGTACTCTCCATAGAAGTTAAATAAGCAGGGTGACGATATACAGCCTTGACGTACTCCTTTTCCTATTTGGAACCAGTCTGTTGTTCCATGTCCAGTTCTAACTGTTGCTTCTTGACTGCATACAAATTTCTCAAGAGGCAGGTCAGGTGGTCTGGTATTCCCATCTCTTTAGAATTTTCCACAGTTTATTGTGATCCACAAGTCAAAGGCTTTGGCATAGTCAGTAAAGCAGAAATAGATGTTTTTCTGCAACTCTCTTGCTTTTTCCATGATCCAGCGGATGTTGGCAATTCAATCTCTGGTTCCTCTGCCTTTTCTAAAACCAGCTTGAACATCAGGAAGTTCACAGTTCACATATTGCTGAAGCCTGGCTTGGAGAATTCTGAGCATTACTTTACTAGCATGTGAGATGAGTGCAATTGTGTGGTAGTTTGAGCATTCTTTGGCATTGCCTTTCTTTGGGATTGGAATGAAAACTGACCTTTTCCAGTCCTGTGGCCACTGCTGAGTTTTCCAAATTTGCTGGCATATTAAGTGCAGCACTTTCACAGCATCATCTTTCAGGATCTGGAATAGCTCAACTGGAATTCCACCACCTCCACTAGCTTTGTTCATAGTGATGCTTTCTAAGGCCCACATGACTTCACATTGCAGGATGTCTGGCTCTAGGTGAGTGATCATACCATCGTGATTATCTGGGTCAGGAAGATCTTTTTGTACAGTTTTCTGTGTATTCTTGCCACCTCTTCTTCATATCTTCTGCTTCTGTTAGGTCCATACCATTTCTATCATTTATCGAGCCCATCTTTGCATGAAATGTTCCCTTGGTATCTCTAATTTTCTTGAAGAGATCTCTATTTGCATTGATCGCTGAAGAAGGCTTTCTTATCTCTCCTTGCTATTCTTTGGAACTCTGCATTCAGATCCTTATATCTTTCCTTTTCTCCTTTGCTTTTTGCTTCTCTTCTTTTCCTAGCTATTTGTAAGGCCTCCTCAGACAGCAATTTTTCTTATCTGCATTTCTGTTCCATGGGGATGGTCTTGATCCCTGTCTCCTGTACAATGTCACGAACCTCATTCCATAGTTCATCAGGCACTCTATCTATCAGATCTAGGCCCTTAAATCTATTTCTCACTTCCACTGTATAATCATAAGGGATTTGATTTAGGTCATACCTGAATGGTCTAGTGGTTTTCCCTACTTTCTTCAATTTCAGTCTGAATTTGGCAATAAGGAGTTCATGGTCTGAGCCACAGTCAGCTCCTGGTCTTGTTTTTGCTGACTGTATAGAGCTTCTCCATCTTTGGCTGCAAAGAATATAATCAATCTGATTTCGGTGTTGACCATCTGGTGATGTCCATGTATAGAGTCTTCTCTTGTGTTGTTGGAAGAGGGTGTTTGTTATGACCAGTGCATTTTCTTGGCAAAACTCTATTAGTCTTTTCCCTGCTTCATTCCTTATTCCAAGGCCAAATTTTCCTGTTACTCCAGGTGTTGCTTGACTTCCTACTTTTGCATTCCAGTCCCCTATAATTAAAAGGACATCTTCTTGGGGTGTTAGTTCTAAAAGGTCTTGTAGATCTTCATAGAACCGTTCAACTTCAGCTTCTTCAGCGTTACTGGTTGGGGCATAGACTTGGAATACTGTGATATTGAATGGTTTGCCTTGAAATGAACAGAGATCATTCTGTCCTTTTGAGATTGCATCCAAGTACTGCATTTCAGACTCTTTTGTTGATCATGATGGCTACTCCATTTCTTCTGAGGAATTCCTGCCCACAATAGTAGATATAATGGTCATCTGCATTAAATTTACCCATTCCAGTCCGTTTCAGTTCGCTGATTCCTAGAATGTCTACATTCATTCTTGCCCTCTCTTGTTTGACCACTTCCAATTTGCCTTGATTCATGGACCTGACATTCCAGGTTCCTATGCAATATTGCTCTTCACAGCATCGGACCTTGCTTCTATCACCAGTCACATCCACAGCTAGGTATTGTTTTGCTTTGGCTCCATCTCTTCCTTCTTTCTGGAGTTATTTCTCCACTGATCTCCAGTAGCATATTGGCACCTACTGACCTGGGGAGTTCCTCTTTCAGTATCTTATCATTTTACCTTTTCATACTGTTCATGGGGTTCTCAAGGCAAGAATACTGAAGTGGTTTGCCATTCCCTTCTCCAGTGGACCACATTCTGTCAGATCTCTCCACTATGACCCGCCTGTCTTGGGTTGCCCCACGGGCATGGCTTAGTTTCATTGAGTTAGACAAGGTTGTGGTCCTAGTGTGATTAGATTGACTAGTTTTCTGTGATTATGCTTTCTGTGTGTCTGCCCTCTGATGCCCTCTTGCAACACCTACTGTCTTACTTGGGTTTCTCTTACCCTGGGCGTGGGGTATCTCTTCACGGCTGCTCCAGCAAAGCGCAGCTGCTGTTCCTTACCTTGGACGAGGGGTATCTCCTCACCACCACCCTTCCTGACCTTCAACGTGGGATAGCTCCTCTAGGCTCTCCTGCGCCCGTGCAGCCACGGCTCCTTGGACATGGGGTTGGTCCTCCCAGCTATAGCTATAGCTATAAATAGCTATAGTAAAATTTAAATAGATATAGTAAGTGGAAAAGGAATCTTGAGAAAGGAGTTGTATATATGGTTAAACTGATTAAGATTGGAATGGATTTTTAATTTTTTAAAAAAGGAATAATTTTAACATCAAAAGTACATTGCTGCAAAAATTAGAATTGGTTTTCTCTTCTTAAAAGGGTAAATTTTTTAGCTTATTGACCTTCTCTTAATAAGTAGCTGTAAACAGAACTTTTTCTTTACCTTTATTGTAAACTGCCTAGGGAAAAAAAACTTCTGTGCTTTGTATTTATCAGGTCTTAATTATTTAAGTAAATCAAGTTTTCTCAATATTAAGAGCTAAATTTTGCTCAGATCTTTGTAACCTTCTATATTTGCCTTTGAACTCTTATATTGTCACTTGAGTTAATTGGTAATTCTCTCTCCACATAGAAAGGGGAATAATACACTAATTAGGTGTATTTGGTATGAACAAGGTAAGAATTTCTAAAACTCTGATGTTAAAACTGATTAATTCATAAAACTCCTAACAAAAGATGAAGCAAAACAAAAATAATATAAAACTGAAAAAATTGACAAAGATGGCTATAATTTTTAGGACTTCATTTAAAACACTGCTAGTTCTTTGATGTTTTCCAGATATTAAAGAAAAAAAAAAAAACTTTTCTCCTTTCTTTTTAACTATCTACAACTTATAGCAATTTTGTGAAGTGTATCTTTTAAACAAAGGTAAAAGCATTTATTCTTTTTATCCCAACTTGATCCTCCAGAATTCAGAAACTCTTATTAGTCTTATTTTTCATGACAAGATATGTATTTGCATAAGTTCAATAGGAACCAGTTCACCCTGTAAAAGGTCGCAATTGGACAAGTCTTTGTCTTGGCTTCTTAGGCTAAAAAACATTAAAAGTCTAAGATTCCTTAGGAAAGTTTCAGCAAAGCAAATTTAAAAGAGCTTATATTTTTGTTGCACTTATGTAAATGATCAGGCTGTTTATTAAAACTAGATTTGATATATAATTAACTTAGTCTTATGGTGGATATATTTGATAAAACTGGGGATAATTATAGAAAAAATTGTTTCAATAATGCACCTCTATGGATATCAGATTCTAGTATTTTTATTTGTCTTTGAACTTCATTTTCTGCCTATAATTAGACAGAGTCCTGAACTCTAATTTCTCCAAAAATGTGACTAGAATGCTCCAAACTAACATTTACAATTTTTCCATCTTTTTGACTTTAGCTCACTATGGAAATGAAACTGCTCTTGTCCAAGGCCATACAAGCTAAAGCTAGACAACTTGATACAGTTGGCTTTTGTATCTGTGGATTCCATGTCTACAGATTCAACCAACTATATGTTCAAAATATTAAAAAAAAAAATCCCCAAAAGTTTAAAAACACATAACTTGAATTCGCTGTGTGCCAAGAAGTATTTATATAGCATTTACATTTTATTCACAACTATTTACATTACACTTAGGTATTATAAGTAATCCAGATATGATTTAAAATATGCAGGATGATGTGCATAGGTGATCAGTTCAGTTCAGTTCAGTGGCTCAGTCATGTCCAACTCTTTGCGACCCTGTGGACCACAGCACGCCAGGCCTCCATGTCCATCACCAACTCCCAGAGCTTACTCAAATTCATGTCTATTGAATCAGTGATGCCATCCAACCATCTCATCCTCTGTCATCCCCTTCTCCTCCCGCCTTCAGTCTTTCCCAACATCAGGGTCTTTTCAAATGAATCAGTTCGTCACATGAGGTGGCCAAAGTATTGGAGTTTCAGCTTCAGCATCAGTCCTACCAGTGAACATTCAGGACTGATTTCCTTTAGGATAGACTGGTTGGATCTCCTTGCAGTCCAAGGGATTCTCAAGAATCTTCTCCAACACCACAGTTCAAAGGCAAGAATTCTTTGGCGCTCAGCTTTCTTTATAGTCCAACTCTCACATTCCTACATGACTATTGGAAAAATCATAGCCTTGACTGGACAGACATTTGTTGGCAAGGTAATGTCTCCGCTTTTTCATATGCTATCTAGGTTGGTCCATTCTGAAGGAGATCAGCCCTGGGATTTCTTTGGAAGGAATGATGCTAAAGCTGAAACTCCAGTACTTTGGCCACCTCACGTGAAGAGTTGACTCATTGGAAAAGACTCTGATGCTGGGAGGCATTGGGGGCAGGAGGAGAAGGGGACGACAAAGGATGAGATGGCTGGATGGCATCACTGACTCGATGGACGTGAGTCTGAGTGAACTCCGGGAGTTGGTGAGGGACAGGGAGGCCTGGCGTGCTGCAATTCATGGGGTCGAAAGAGTCGGACACGACTGAGCGACTGATCTGATCTAGGTTGGTCATAATTTTTATTCCAAGGAGTAAACGTCTTTTAATTTCATGGCTGCAATCACCATCTGCAGTGATTTTGAAGCCCCCAAAAATAAAGTTAGCCACTGTTTCCCCATCTATTCACCATGAAGTGATGGGACCAGATGCCATGATCTTAGTTTTCTGAATGTTGAGCTTTAAGCCAACTCTTTCACTCTCCTCTTTCACTTTCATCAAGAGGCTCTTTAATTATTCTTCGTTTTCTGCCATAAGGGTGGTGTCATCTGCCTATCTGAGGTTGTTGATATTTCTCCCGGCAATCTTGATTCCAGCTTGTGTTTCTTCCAGCCCAGCGTTTCTCATGATGTACTCTCCATATAAGTTAAATAAGTAGGGTGACAGTATACAGCCTTGATGTACTCCTTTCCCTATTTGGAACCAGTCTGTTGTTCCATATCCAGTTCTAACTGTTGCTTCTTGACCTGCATACAGATTTCTCAGGAGGCAGGTCAGGTGATCTGGTATGCCCATCTCTTTCAGAATTTTCCACAGTTTATTGTGATCCACACAGTCAAAGGCTTTGGCATAGTCAATAAAGCAGAAATAGATGTTTTTCTGGAACTCTCTTGCTTTTTCCATGATCCAGCAGATGTTGGCAATTTGATCTCTGGTTCCTTTGCCTTTTCTAAAACCAGCTTGAACATCTGGAAGTTCACAGTTCACGTACTGTTGAAGCCTGGCTTGAAAAATTTTGAGCATTACTTTACTAGCGTGTGAGATGAGTGCAATTGTGTGGCAGTTTGAGCATTCTTTGGCATTGCCTTTCTTTGGGATTGGAATGAAAACTGACCTTTTCCAGCATAGGTTATATCTGCACAGGTTATATGCAAATACTAATCCATTTTATGTAAGGGACTTAAGCATGGATGGAATTTTGTATTTGAGGGTGTGCTGGAACCAATCCCTCATGGATACTGAGGAACAACTGTATATTCTTCAGAGAAATCACCATAACAGCTAATGTGTGGACAATCTTTCTGCTTGTTGATATGTGACCATGAGAAAGATCATCAGAGACATTCACACTGCAATCCAGGAAACTCTTGTTAGATTGCTATTGCTTGTCCTCATTCCATCTGAGGATGCTTAGAACCGAATATCTAAAAATTTTCTCAGTTGGCTGCTCTCCAAAACTCAGAAACTAAATTTATAATTTATTGGACCTGTTCACCTTTGTTTTTCTTTTGTTTCTATAGAAATGCCTTCTTAAATGTATATATACTAAACTATCTACCTGAGCAGGACATAACTGAGATTCTTCATTTTTCAATCTGCTTGTTTTTCTAGTAAACTAGGGCTTCCCGCATAGCTAAGTCAGTAAAGCATCTACCTGCAGTGTGGGAGATCTGGGTTCAATTCCTAGGTCAGGAAGTTATCCTGGAGAGGGAAATGGCAACCTATTTCAGTATCCTTGCCTGGAGAATCTCATGGACAGAGGAGCCTGGTGGACTACAGGTCATGGGGTCGCAAGAGTCAGTGAAATTTCATATAATTTCCCTTTTCCATGGGATAAGACACCTGAAGATTGTCTTCCTCAGCTTCCTGGGAAAAAAATACCTGAGGATGATACTGCTCAACTTTATGAGAAAAAAAAAAATAAGACACCTGAGGACAACCCTCTTCAGTTTTGTAGGGCATACAACTCATCTATAACGAACTATACCTACTCCCCCAAATAATAAGGAATAAGACCTACGTGACGTGATCAACTATGCTTTCTGCAAAAGATCTTAATCAGAAGAGGGAAATGTGAAAAAATCAAACTGAAATAGAACTGGAGGGTACAAAATGGAGAATCCCACACATGTGCCTACAGGAAGATGAAACTTAGAGATTTAAGAAACTGATTTCCTGAAAATGTGTGACTTACAGAACACTGATAGTGTCAGAATTTTCTCCAGTGATAGGGAGTTGATCAGAGCTGTCTCATAACAACATTGGGAAGTTTTGCCAGAATCATGAATGAAAGATAAGCCAGGTTAAGCTGGCATCCCAGAATGGCCTGAACTGAGCTTTGCTTGTGTTACTGGACTGCCTGCTTGGGAAGTTTTCAAGGTTGGGCTCTGTTTGTTGTTTAACTAATTGTGACTGGACTCTTCCCTCTATACATTCCCAGCCTATAAATACAACCTACCCCAAACCTTCAACAGATTCACATATAGCTTGCTTGTCTTGAATTGGAATTCCTCACTTATCCCAAAATATACTTATTTTTGTGAGTTTGTCTCAGTTTCTCTCTTGGGTCAACAACAGCAAACCATATTATGATGAACATATCACAATGTAGCCCTCTCAGTTCAGTTCAGTTCAGTCGCCCAGTTGTGTCTGACTCTTTGCAACCCCATGAATCGCAGCACTGCAGGCCTCCCTGTCCATCACCATCTCCTGGAGTTCACTCAAACTCATGTCCATCGAGTCAGTGAGGCCATCTAACCATCTCATCCTCTGTCATCCCCTTCTCCTCCTGCCCCCAATCCCTCCCAGCATCAGAGTCTTTTCCAATGAGTCAACTCTTCGCATGAGGTGGCCAAAGTACTGGAGTTTCAGCTTTAGCATCAGTCCTTCCAATGAACACCCAGGACTGATCTCCTTTAGAATGGACTGGTTGGATCTCCTTGCAGTCCAAGGGACTCTCAAGAGTCTTCTCCAACACCACAGTTCAAAAGCATCAATTCCTCAGCTCTCAGCTTTCTTCACAGTCCAACTCTCTCATCCATACATGACCACAGGAAAAACCATAGCCTTGACTAGACAAACCTTTGTTGGCAAAGTAATGTCTCTGCTTTTGAATATGCTATCTAGGTTGGTCATAACTTTCCTTCCAAGGAGTAAGCGTCTTTTAATTTCATGGCTGCAATCACCATCTGCAGTGATTTTGGAGCCGCAAAAAATAAAGTCTGACACTGTTTCCACTGTTTCCTCATTTAGTGGTCAAGAAGAGCTACCCCACATCCGAGGTCAGGGGCAGCGGCCGAAAGGAGCTACCCCACATCCAAGGAGCAGTGGCTGCGCGGGCACAGGAGGGCTGAGAGGAGCTACTCCACATTCAAGGTCAGGAGAGGTGGCCATGAGGAGATGTAGCCGTCTAAAGGCCCTCATATGAAAGAAAAGAGGCTAGGTCCTTATTATTTATATGTGTTTCATTTTTTATTCACTGAATAAAATATGAAAAAATAAAATAAATATACAGTTCAGATTTTCTTACAACTAATGGTTCAAAATTTCATATTTTACAGAGTAAGAAATCAAAAGAGGCATTTGGGGGTCTGTTTAGTTAGTAAGAGAACCAGATGGATGTAACCTAAAAGCCTTATGATGTAGATCATTTCAACAAAGAAATGGTCAGTATAAATTTATCAGTCTTTTCCATGCATCTACTGTTATAAAATTGCTACTATCATCATTCTACACCCAAGCCCCTGGCCAAGACTGACCCAGTGGAAACATTCATGATAGAATGATGTAGTCTGGGTGGCTCCCCCAGAACTCCTAGACAATTTTCCTACTGAGAAAATATTCCCCTAAATTGTAGGTTTGAGATTCTCACAATGATCATCGGTGACCAAAAAGTGTTCCATTTCACCATTTATGGGAGTAGTTCATCTCTTAATTGTGTCGGCAGGTTATGTAGACTCCCAGCAATTGCAGTAGATTTACCAGTGTACTATTGTAAGTTGGTGAAATCAACACCTATAAAAATTGTTCTTAATAGCAATAGTAATGGCTAAGATTTATCAAACATTTAAAATTACGTTCAGTTCAGTCACTCAGTCGTGTCTGACTCTTTGCAACCCCATGGACTTACAGCATGCCAGGCTTCCCTGTCCATCACCAACTCCTGGAGCTTACTCAAACTCATGTCCATTGAGTTGTTGATGCCATCCAACCATCTCATTCTCTGTTGTCCCCTTCTTCTCACACCTTCAATCTCCCCCAGCATCAGTGTCTTTTCAAGTGAGTCAGTTCTTCGCATCAGGTGGCCAAAGTATTGGAGTTTCAGTTTCAGCATCAGACCTTCCAATAAATATTCAGGACTGATTTCCTTTAGGACTGACTGGTTGAATCTCCTTGAGCTCCAAGGGACTCTCAAGAATCTTCTCTAACACCACGGTTCAAAAGCATCAATTCTTCGGCGCTCAGCTTTATTAATAGATCAGCTCTCACATCCATTTAAAATTAGGTAGACATTATCACATTTTCCATTTTACAAATGAGGAGCTGAAATCTAAGAGGTTAAATCACTCAGGTCATAATTTTTATAATAGGCAAGCTGAGATTTCAACCCACATATATTTTATCCTAAAATACACAAACCACTATTCCAAATTAGAGTTAATTAATTTTTTTACTATAGCAAACATGACTTTATACTACAACAAAAGCAAAGCAAAATATATGAAGAAAAGACTAAATTACAAGAAAACCTCTCATTCACTTGCCTAAGAGGATATGTGCTTATCTTATTTATTTAATGTAATCTGAGTCTTAACTTAATGTCAGAAACTTCTCAACAGCTTGTCCTCAATTCTTAAAAGCAGATACCTCTTTAGCAATGATCTGGTCCATGAAAGATTCTAAACTAATCAAGGAGAAAGTGTTTGTTTATCTGTCTGGCTTTCTGTGATAGTAATGGCCTGCCTTTCTCCCATCTCCATGCTAGACACAGAAACACTTCTTCATAAGGAAGACAAAGGAAAAGAAATCAGACTTTTGCTTCCAAAGGTACCATCTCTTTATTTGAATGTTCCTTCATTCCAGCTACCATTTTCTTCTACTGTGTGCGTGCTCAGTCGCTTAGTCATGTCTGATTCTTTGCAACCCCATGGACTGCAGATAGCCAGGCTCCTTTGTCCTTGGGATTTTTCAGGCAAGAATACTGGAGTTGGTTGTTATTTATCCCTCTAGGGGATTTTCCCGACTCAGGGATGGAACATGAGTCTCTTGTGTCTCCTGCATTGGCAGGTGGATTCTTTAACACTTAGCCACTATCTCCTTCTATTATATCTGTGCAGTTTTGAAAGTTTATTCCTATTCTCTGTAGAAATGGAGTAAAATGATCTGCTTTCCTGTACACTTACTAATATACATAACATTATTTTGTTTTAGAGGTACATTAAGTTACTATTTGAAGGCATTTTAAAAGAAGTAAAATTAAAACTTTGAACTACTTTTAAAAGAAGTAAAATTAAAACTTTCAATGTGTCTTTAACTAGCTTCATATATGTAGAACTTAAACTTTTCTCTTGAAGACCATTCAATAAGACTATAAAAAGACACAAAATCTATGCACTTTCAACAGCCTAAATATTTAGTACTGGTGAAAGTTATTAATTCCTTTCAAAGAACTACCATGAAAATGAGTTTCCAAGATGTAAAATTTGCTTTTAAGAATCGGACATTGAATTCAGGCAGAAACAACACATGTGAAGGCAAACAGGTCTCTTGGAGCATAACTTTCCATTGACATCCTCCGTAAGTAAAAAATTTAAATGCAGGAGATCCGTGCATGTGGAGATTAACCATTCATGATTCTGCAGATCTATGAGTATTCCCGCAGGTCTCATAATATGTAATCATCCATGCTTTTTGTTGAGGCATGCGTTTCAATCACTGCGCACTGGTTTGCCTAACTCATAACTGAGTCTTGCCAACCTCCCAGCATCAGCATTTCATCATGCCTGTCATATTCTCTCCTTATCCCTGGAAACCATTAATGCAATTTAAGTAAAACCCAAAGCTCTTAAATGGCCTGTAAATCCCTATACGGTCTGCCCCTTTCCATCCCACACAACTTTCTGGCCTAATTTCAAAGTACCCTTCTCTCTTGTTCTTCTGCAGTCACACTGGCCTCCTCATTGAGCACAGAAAGAGTCTGCTAATGCTAAGGCACTTCAGTTGTGTCTGACTCTTTGTGATCCTATGGACAGTAGCCCACCAGGCTCCTCTATTCATGGGATTCTTCAAGCAAGAATACTGGAGTGGGTTGCCATCCCCTCCTCCAGGGTATCTTCCCAACCCAGGGACTGAACCTGTGTCTCTTATGTCTCCTGCATTGACAGGTGGGTTCTTTACCACTAGCACCAACTGGAAAGTTCATCCTGTAGGAAAACCTTTGCCCTATCTCCTGTACCTGGAGTAACTCTTTCCTCTCTCTGATATCTGCATGCTGGGCATAGTCTCTCCCATTCTAGCATGTGTCTACTCTTAACATTTGATCAGGGAGGATTTTTGATCCACAGTATCAAAGAAGACTCCTAATACTGATGCTTCTTATCCCCGTTACCTCACTTCATTGTTCTTCACACCACTTATCACTAACTAAAATACCACATTTCTTTGTTTACTGGTTTATTGTCTTTTTAGACTCCAGCCCCATCCCACACCATCCTTCCTGCTTCTTGGCCCTCTGGATCACCTCTACTTCTGACTCTTACCAAACCTAGTTGTAAAGCTGGACTCCAAGCCTGTAGGAACCCCAGGATATTCTCTAGAAAATTTCTTTCTCCAGTTACAAATCTAACAAATTTACAAATCTAACAAAATTACCATATACTAGGAATTTTTAGGGGCGTCCCAGGTGGTACAGTGGTAGAGAATCTGCCTGCCAATACAGGAGATGTAAAAGATGCAGGTTCAATCCCTGGGTTAGGAGTATCTCCTGGAGTAGGAAATGACAACCACTCCAGAATTCTTGCCTGGAAAATTCTAGGGACAGAGGAGCACAGTGGGCTCCATTGGGTCGCAAAGTCCATGGGGTCACAAAGAGTTGGACACGACTGAGCACACACACACAGACAAGAATTTTTAACCGGCACACCAGAGTTCTGGCTCCTTATCCCTGACATAAAAAGGAATTGTTTACCTGCCAAAGATCCTTTTGGCATATGAGAATCTTTTTAAAAATTGGGCTGTTTGGTTCTTAGGAGAAAACAACAATCATTTGGATAGTGAATTGTAGCCATTTTCTAATTACAATTAGACTCCTTGGTTTTTTTAAAAAAATTAATAGTGGCTACCATCCTAAATAGCAAATTACCTGACCATAGAATCCTGCCCAAAGGACATTCTGAAAATTAAAGCTCCGTAGATGCAGACTGGATTGGCACTACCATGGAAATTTCATATGCACTCCAGCAACTCCACCTCAGTACAAGTGTTTACATGAGGGCTGTGAAGTCCGGCATGCAATGGTGCTGCACCCCCAACTCCAACCTGGATGGTTAAGGCTACTTTTGATAATCCTCTCCAGCTGCCTCAAGGCAGGAACATCAAAAGGGCACATCAAAGCTCCCAGTCACAGTGGAGAGGAGTGACTGCGAACCGGGTGATGCCTTTTTCTTCAGGCTCCACAACAAATACAAGTCTTCCGGCCTTCCCCCAAGGAGGAGAGAGTAATTTTTAAAAATTCTCAGCTGCCTGCCCTGAGGGAGGAGAGAGACACCATTGTGGCAGGTAGAGGATAAAACCATATCTCCCAATCATAGATTTCTGAGAGTTAGAAGGCTGTACTAACCACACACACATGAAAAGTTTGATCCATGCTTCACTGGTGTGTGTGTTTTAAAATGCAAATAACAAGAGTTGAAAATGATGAAGTGAGCATGTGTTGTCTCACTGACATGCAAGACAGGCAATTAATGAAACTCTGGGCCACAGTATCAGCTGCCTGCTGACTTCTGCAATTGAATTAAAACTATCATAAGAATAATACAAGGACTTGCCCTTGTCCTTCTTGTCTATGTGTTTATTTAATTTTCTGTCCAACTGACTCTCAGATAAATTGGAAACAGCTGCCATTTTTTGATTCAGTAGCTCCATTACCCCCATGTGACATCATTCTGGGCAAGAACACTAACAATAGGTCATTATGTAGCAATTACTTTATTGATTTATGGAAGTTTTTAAGCTCCATCAGGAATATGCACATTGAAGGGGGGAAAAAAGATCACTTCTGTGCTGTTGTTAAGGAGAAAAACTGAACTACAGTGGCTGGTATAATGTTGCTCTGATGGGACCTTCCTTACAAAGGAAAACTAAGGGAATCATTCCTGTTTTGTTGATTTCCCTTAAGTAAGAGAGAAATGGGGCACGATTGTAAAGTTTGAAAGTTAGAGTATCCATAATTGAATCAAGTAGCTAAGTAAACAGATTACTCAAAGGCTGCTGTTATGTAATAGGAGGATTTCAGTGATATAATAGAACAATTAACAAGGTTCAAACTCCCATGATGAATGAACTTTCTAAGCTTACACATAACATATCAAGAATACTGCTACATGAAGCCAGGCTTGCTTTCTCAATGCAAATGGATATCATAAGACTTCACATTTCAGTATTAAATGCCTGCCTCACACCATTCAGTGGGTCATACTTTTAGCTGCCCATCAGTTTTTAATTAGGCTGTTTTCTTGGGCCTCTAAATATAAATAAGCAGAGTCTCCTCTGTTGTAAACAGCTGACTTTATTTCATGTTCCTCTGGTTTAGGGAACTCTGATCTAGCAATAAAAAAATTAAAAAAGGAATTAAGTGCCCTCTGGGTAGTAACTTAACAGTGAGATTCTAATGTGATGAGGTGAACAACAGCCTGCCTATATCTTGAGGGAAATGGTGATTTCTTTATTAAAATCTGTATTTGAGATTTGTTGGCACCTATTGGAGGTTAAGAGTGTACTATCTTGGATCTTCTGTCAAAGCCCTAATAGAGGAAACATTTGAGCCCAACATCTGGCTTGCCTCTCAGTGGGAAGAATAGTTATGGATTAGATGTCCCTGTGGAAACATGTGGAGCTGTCCCTTGTCCCAGATCAGTAGCTTGAGGGTAAGCAAGGATGCTGAAACTTGTGCATTTCAGAGGTAAGAGACAGCATATGATGAGTTTGCGCTTCACTTATCAATGTTTTTCAGTTCTGACCAGACTCTGAAAGGCACTAGGAAATAAATAATTATTTAGGAAATAAAGAAAAGTACGACTTTCCAGGTGGTGCAGTGGTAAAGAATCCACCTGCCAATGCAGAAGATGTAAGAGATGTGGGTTCAATCCCTGGCTGGAGAAGATCTTCTAGAATAGGAAATGGTAACTCAATGCAATATTCTTTCTTGGAAAATTCCATGGACAGAAGAGCCTGGCAGGCTACAGTCCATGGGGTTGCAAAGACTCAGACATGATGAGCACGTACACATCCAAAGAATAGTAGTAAGTGATCCTGTTTAGGAAGTTCATCTTTTTAACTCATGAAAGTGAAAGTCACTCAGTCGTGTCCAACTCTTTGCAACCCCATGGACTGTATGGTCCATGGAATTCTCTAGGCCAGAATACTGAGGTGGGTAGCCTCTCCCTTCTCCAGGGGATCTTCCCAACCCAGGGATCGAACCCAGTTCTCCCACATTGCAGGTAGATTCTTTTCCAGCTGAGCCACAATGGAAGCCCTTTTTAAGTCATAGTAAAGCCAAATTTTAGGAGCCCATCATTCACAAGTCTGGAACCTTATATTCTTAAAGTGAATGCCCCCAAAACAATCTTCTGAAAACGTTACTATGGGTCTTCCAGGTAGAGAGTTAAACTTGAGGGAAATAATGTCTAATAAATGTTGAAACTGAGTTTTGCTCTGGGGAGGATAGCTCTGGAGAAAGTAAAAGTTAAAAAGACATAAGCCCTGACCTCTGGGGGTTCATAATGCAGTCTCCTTGGTCTGGGTGTACAAATAATATGGACAACCCTATGTAACTTAAAAAAAAACACTGCACTTTATATTAGGAGATCTAGGTTATAATCACAATCATGTTATTAATAAGAGGTGAGATCTTAGATAAGTCACAATTTTCCTAGGACCCTAATTTCCTCAATTGTGAACTAGAGAAAGTGGTTGCATAACATCTAGGTCCCTTTTAGTCCTTACAAATCCCCAAATCCCATAATCATGATAATTCATATGTCACAAAATTTCATGTGCCTCAGCTTACAACTATTTTCCAGCTAACACCTGAAAATGGTAAATGAGTCTCTGTTTATAATTTTAAAAAGCAAGAACATTTTACCTTGCTTATGTACAACACATCTTTTACACATCTGAATGTGCACTTCTTATATTCTTTACAAGATGGCTTAAATCCATTAACTCTTTATCAGAAAAACATTTGCAATGAAAGAAAAAAGCAAATGTTAACATAAAGCTTTTTGTGTTGAAACATCATTTCTGAATCACTAAATTGTTCCTTCTTGATAACTGGTCTTTGAGTGATAGTTACAGGCTAAAAATATTAGGAAAATGTCAGCTAAAGAGGATGTTTCATTTGGAAGGATATAATTCACTGAGATCTTTTTGGAAGAGATAAATCTGAAGCCAAGTCTTAAGAAAGTTAAGGGCACAGCTTAATGAGAAAGAAGAGGTGGTCGTTCCATGGGACTGTAATAGCAACAACAAAGAAGTGGGCATAACAAGGACACTGAATTTTGTGAGGTAGAGGGAATGACTATGTCGGAGATGGGAGTTGTATGCACACACCGTGTAATAAACATGGGCTGGAATGCTGTTAGCATAGACAAATGAAGTTTACTTTGATTCTGGGAGGGAATACATGATTAAAATAATATCTAAGGAAGACTGTGTCATTGGCTATGCAGTGAGTAGGCTGCAGAGTAAAGGGATTACAAACAAATAATACAACCCAAAGAAAGTAACATAATCAAGGGATGAAGCTATAAAACTCTGGACTAAGATAATGACTATGAAAATGGAAAAGAAGGCTCAAATCCAAAAATACCAGCAAGAAGAACTAACACGCTATGAGAACTGACTTGATATGTGATAACAAGTAAGACTGTTTTCAAAGGAAGTAGTAAAAATTAACTACCAGATGCATGTCCCAGTGAATTCATTGGTTAGTTGAGTCATTGGGAAAGGAACACAGAAGGAGAGAGAATGTTTATTTCATTGAATTCAGGGCCTAAGTGTCCCACTGGAAGCACAGTTAAGTGAAAACATTTAGTTAATAAACAGATATAGAAGAGTGGTGAAAGGTCAGAGCTGGAGCATCATTCTTTCATTGAGCAAACATTTATCAGATACTTATCAAATATCTTTAATGTTCACTATTCTCGATACCAGCAATAAAGAGATAATAGACATAATCACTGTACTCCAGAAATTTTGTCTGGTGTAAGAGACAGAAAATCACTCAGTTAAGCATCTTGCAATCAACTATAGAATATATGGTGGCGGTTTAGTCACTAAGTCGTGTCTCACTCTTGCAACCCCGTGGACTGTAGCCTGCCAGGCTCCTCTGTCCTTGGGATTCTCCAGGCAAAAATACTGGAGTGGATTGCCATTTCCTTCTCCAGGGGATCTTCCCAACCCAGGAATAGAACCCAGGTCTCCTGCATTGCAGACAGATTCTTAACCAACTCAGCTACAAGGAAAGCATAGAATATATAATCAACATTATTTAATATAATCCAAAGGAGAAGTCACAGCCCAGATTACTATGTGACTTTGAAGAAGTAATTTGCAATGCTTCCTGAAACAGGAGATTTCTACTTAAGTGACAAGTCAGGAGGGAGAGAAATCTAGAAATTAAACATACTGGTTAAACATACTGGTATAAAATAAAAAGATAAAATGTGTGCATGCTAAGTCATTTCATTCGTGTCTGACTCTATGCAACACTATGGACTAAAGACTGTCAGGTTTCTATATCCCTGGGATTCTCCAGGCAATGGAGTGTGTTGCCATGCTCTCCTCTAAGGGATCCTCCCAACCCAATGATCCATTCCATGTCTCCTACACCTCCTGCATTGGCAGCCGGGTTCTTTACTACTAGCGCCACTTGGAAAGCCCAAAATGATAAAAGAGAGCAAAAAGGAAGTCAAGGGAATTTACTATTATTATTCTAGTCAATGTTGTATGAGATCCCACTTTGTGCAACTAAAAGAAATGAAAGACACAGGCTGGAAAGAAAATAAAATTGTCTTTATTGACAGGTGATTTTTTTAAAGACTCTACATACAAAATTTTTAAATTAGTAAGGCAATTTAGCAAGGCTACTATACTAAAAATCAAACTTCAGAATTAACGTATGTCTTTATTCTTCTAGCAAAAATTGAAAAGTAAAAAATGTTAATGCAGTATTATTTAATAATGAAACAAATGAAACAAATACCTAAGAATATATATAATAAATTATATATAAGGTATTTGTACTGAAAGCTATAAAACAACGTTGAGACAAAATGAAGACCTAAAGAATTAAGAAATATATCATGTTCATAGAGTGAAGGAATCAATGTTTTTAATATGACAGTTTCTTTTTTTTTTTTTTAAACTTTACATAATTGTATTAGTTTTGCCAAATATCATAATGAATCCGCCACAGGTATACATGTGTTCAGTTTCTTTTCAAATTTATCTGTGCATTTAGTGTAATCAAAATCAAATCCCAGTGGATTTTTGCAGAAATTGCTAAATTGCTTCTACAGCTACATGAAAATACAAAACACCTAGAAAATCACAGAAATCTTGAAGAAAAACAAATCTTGCCCTAACTGATCTTAAGACTTTTGCAGGTTTAAAGTAATTAAGACAAACAAAATTAGAACAACAGAACAGAATAGATAGTCTAGGAAAAGACCCATACACGCACAATCTAATGATATATGACAAAAGCGACTGCAATTCAGTGGGGGAAAGGGTGGTCTTTTCAATAAGTAATGTTGCGTTAATTAGATACATACGTGAAAAAGAATGAACCCTGACCTTTCACATCATACACAAAAATTAATTCAAGATACATCAAATGTTAAAGAAATGGTTCTAAAACAAAATGCAGGAGATAATTTTTGTGATGTTATTTTTAAGATTTCTTAAATGAAGTGTTAGAATACAATCTTTTTACGAAAAAATTGAAAAGTTGGTGTTCTGAAATTAAGTTCTCAAATTAAGAACTTCCATGTACCCAATACATACAAACATTTAAAGAACTTGTACAAATAAACAAACATTTTTTAATGAAGAAAGACTTGAATATGCACATCAAAACAGAATTGTAAATGACCTATAAACATATTCAGTGTGTTCATCATTGTCATTTCTAAGGAAAATGCAAATTAAACCAAAATTAGGTGCCACTACATGCCCTCAAAAGTTACAAACATTAAGAGGCATTGATAGTATCAAGTACTGATGAACAAAGTGGAACTCTCATACATGTTATTAAGAGACTAAAGCTGTTACACTTATTTTAAAAATTTCTTGGCAGTATAGTAAGCTACACATTTGCATACACTATGACCCAGAAATTCCACACCTTAAAGTATATGCCCAACTGCAATTATTGCTTATGTCATCAGAAGATAAGAATTTCATATCAACATTTTCATAAGAGGAAGGAGCTGGAACGAATCAAAATGTTCATCACTAAAAGAGAGGAGACGTTCATCATCAATAGGACAGATGAATGCATGGTGGTACACTCATACAAGTGGAATATTATGCAGTAAGGGGATAGAAAAGCTAAACGCACACAACAAAATCAATAAACTTAAAACCATTCTGAGCAAAAGAAACCTGATAAAATAAAAACGTATTTCATGATTCCATTTATGTTCAATTCAAAGTAAGTAAAATGAATCTTCCAATAAATAGTGCTAGAGCAACATGAATATCATATATTTTTCCATTTGTTTGTGTCATCTTCAGTTTCTTTCATCAGAGTGTTATAGTTTTCCAAGTACAGGAGTTTTACCTCCTTAATTCAGTTTCTTCCTAGGTATTTATTCTTTTTGATGTGATTGTAAAGAGGATTGCTTTCTTAATATTTCTTTCTGATGGTTCACTGTTCAGTTCAGTTCAGTCGCTCAGTCGTGTGTGACTTTTTGCGCCCCATGGACTGCAGCACTCCAGGCCTCCCTGTCCATCACCAACTCCCAGAGTTTACTCAAACTCATGTCCCTTGAGTCGGTGATGCTATCCAACCACCTCATCCTCTGTCGTCCCCTTCACCTCCCGCCTTCAGTCTTTCCCAGAATCGGGGTCTTTTCAAATGAGTCAGTTCTTCTCATCAGGTGGCCAAAGTATTGGAGTTTCAGCTTCAGCATCAGTCTTTCCAAGGAATATCAGGACTGACTGATTTCCTTTAAGATGGACTGGTTGGATCTCCTGCAGTCCAAGGGACTCTCAAGAGTCTTCTCCAACACCACAGTTCAAAACCATCAATTCTTTGGCACTCAGCTATCTTTATAGTCCAATTCTCACATCCATACATGACTACTGGAAAAATCATAGCTTTGAGTAGACGGACCTTTGTTGGTACAGTAATGTGTCTGCTTTTTAATATGCTGTCTAGATTGGCCATAACTTTCCTTCCAAGGAGCAAGCATCTTTTAATTTCATGGATGTGGTCACCATCTGCAGTGATTTTGAAGCCCCACCCCCACAAAAAAAAGTTTCTCACTGTTTCCATTGTTTCCTTGTCTATTTGCCATGAAGTGATGGGACCAGATGCCATGATCTTAGCTTTCTGAATGTTGAGCTTTAAGCCAACTTTTTCACTCTCCTCTTTCACTTTCATCAAGAGGCTTTTGAGTTCCTCTTCACTTTCTGCCATAAGGGTGGTGTCATCTGCATATCTGAGGTTATTGATATTTCTCCCGGCAATCTTGATTTCAGCTTGTGCTTCTTCCAGCCCAGCATTTCAAATGATGTATGCTGCATATAAGTTAAATAAGCAGGGTGACAATATACAGCCTTGATGTACTCTTTTCCCGATTTGGAACCAGTCTGTTGTTCATTGTTAGTGTATAGAAATGGAACCGATTTCTGTATGCTAATTTTGTATCCTGAAACTGTACTGAATTCACTGAAGAGCTCTAGTTGTCAAAAATTTGAAACAACTCAAATATCTTTCAACTGGCAAATGGATTTTAAGAAGTGTGGTGTATCCGTATACTGGAAGCCCACTCAGCAATAAGACAGAAATAAAGTTTTGATACATGCTCTATCATAGATAGATCACAAAATAATTATGCTGAATGAAGCAAGACAAAATTTACATATTGTATGATTCCATTCATATAAAATCTAGGAAATGCAATTAACAGTTGTTGGAGGATTAGAGGGAGGGTAGGCAAGCCTGGGAGGAAGGAATTACAAAGAAACAAGAGGAAACTTCTGGGAGTGATGGATATGCTTATTATCTTGATTGATATTTTCACAGATGTACATATGTCAAAACATAAAATTATATACTTTGAGATATTACATTTATTGTCTATCAATTATATTTTTTAAAAGCTATAAAATTTTTACACGAACAAAATTAATCTGGTTCTTAAGAAGGGACATAAGGGAGAATTCTGGTGTGTGTTTTCTATAGCTCAATATGGATATATTATACAAAAAAAGGCCCCAACAGCCCTTGTATATTTGTATATTTCACTGCTTTTAAATCTAAACTTCATAAAAATAAATTTTACAAAAATGTAGTTGAAGGACTTAAAGTAATGAGCATGGAGTTGAATGTCTAGAACCATAATTGACTTTACAAGACATCCATAAATAAACAACAGAAGAATAAATGGCAAAGCAAAATATAAAAAAATACTGCAAACATAGGAGGAACACTGCTAGGCAATGGCAGGTGACTTTTACTTGGAAATTTTAATGAACCTGTCACAGAGAAAGAAAATGATCTCTACCCTTCTAGGCACTTCTGGCAATCTAAGAATTCAACTGACATGAGAGATTAATAGGAGAAAGTTTAATACCATATATGCATGGGGGAGACCAAGGAAAACTGAGTAACTCACCAAAATTTGGGACTTCAAAGGAAGGTAATTCACATAAAGATGAAAAAAGCACATGTTTGCTGGGCCATGCAGAGACACTGGGACAAAGTAGACTCTGACCTCTAGGCTCTACTGAGTTTCCTCAGCCACACTTAGACCACATTCTTTGCAGATATCTCTGGTGTGATCTGGAGAAGGGAACAGCTACCCACTCCAGTATTCTGGGCTGAAGAACTGCATGGACTATAGTCCATGGGATCGCAAAGAGTTGGACATGACTGTGACTTTCACTTTCACTGGTGTGATATCCGTATTCTTGGAAGAGGCTCTTTATCTAAATTCTTTTAGTCAGTTAAGGGATGAGGGCAGGTAATAGAAAAGCTTTCTGCTGTTTCTTAAAAATATTCATCCTGAATTAATCCTCATATCAAAGAGACACATTTTGGGGTGGCAAATTTTACTCCCCTCCAAACCCATAATGACCCAGTGAAAAAGCTCGTCTATATTTCATTAATGGAATTGCTGCAGGACACATTTTGTCTGCCTTGTCTTTCACTCTCTGTTTTCATACTTTCTTATTTTTAAAGCCTCTTCTCTTTTCTACCCAATCCTATTGGATCACACACTAAGCTTTAAATCTTCTCTTGGCTTTGTTCTTTGGCATACAGTCTATTTCTCAGGAACACAACTCTGGTCTTTGTCTTCTGTGTTTATGTGGGAAATCATAGGAGAGGAGTTATTTCTTCCTACATAGCCAGCCCTAATCCTATAATACAGGCTCTAGATGAGGTAGGTGTGATTTCTTACCTGCTACTCTCTGATCTTTGTGTAGGTGAGCAGGGGGAAGAGGAGTAGGGAAGAGGGAGCAGGGACAGGACTGAACAGAAAGAATAAAAAACAGTTCAATGGCTGGGAATAAAAGAGCCAGGGTATTTGAATGGGACAAATGATTTGCTATAGATTTTCCACATGGGTCACTAGATTTGCTACAGAGGATCACAGTAACCAAGGAGAAAGCAGAAACACAAAAGAACAACTTTGGAAGAGATAATGGTGAAAGAGAATGGTGAGTAGGTAGAAATATTCAACATAATCATGTAATAAATCTATGAATTTTAGAAACATTTATAGAGAAATCAGAATTAAGGGCAATATTTTTGTTTTAACATGTGAATTTCATGAGTAGGGAAAAGAGAATATTTGGGGAAAGGATTTAGTATTACTTTTTCTCTAAATCTATAGGGAAAGAGTGAGCAAAAACAGGAGCTTGTGTCTCATTTGAAACCCACCAATTTAACTTCTAGTATAAAGTGAAGAGAAAGAATTTTTGTGTCTCCCAGCCTTGTTTTTATTATATAGGTCTCTGTGTATGTGTGTCTATGTGTGTGTCTGTGTTGTGTCTGTGTTGGGGGTCATCCAAATAGGAATGGTTGCCACAGAATTTGAAAGAGAAATAAGGTAATATGGACTGGAGATAGCCACTTGGAAAGTTAAAAGAAAGATCTCAGAACTGCTAGAGAGCTTGTCAGTGTTCTAAAATCAGGAGTACAAAACAGAAGCTTTGGGTTCTGTGGTTCAAAGCAATAGACTTGTCAGTTGAGACAAAATGAACCAAGAGCTCAAAGTACATAGTGTTGGAATTTTAGATGATCACTGAGAGAAGATTCCCCAAAGTGAGCAGTACTGTAGCATTTAGATAACCTAACACTCTGACTTCTCATAAACTTAGTGTTTAGCAGATCATGCGAGCGCCCACTGGTGCATGGGAGGCAATGGCTGCCAAACGGAGGGTGAAGTACAATGAGAAGTTGTTACATTATTTAATGTACTTCATTTTTGGTCACCTTCCAATTTAAATTATCAACTTGCCAAAGATGGATAAAATGATATGATATGATTAAAAGCTTTAAAACTATTAAGGTTAAAGAGTCATTACACATTTTAATTGAAGCAGATGTGAAGTGGCCCTTTCCAAATGTAAAAGATCCATGTATAAACATCACCCTGCTATCTAATGAAGCCAACCTGAGATTCCAATCCAAGAACTTTAAGTTATTAAATACACACACACAAACACACACATATCACGTACATACGTATTTATGTATAGCAAGCATGCTGGTGAGTTGAAAAAAATTCCTATGGCATAAAATGGAGACAAAAGGAAAGATGGTACATGAGAGGAAGGAAAGGATGGACAGGGAAAGGGCTAAACATTCCAACTGAGATGGCTAGTCTTCAACAAGTTCTGCCTCCATCCCAAAGCCATATTTACTCCTTTGTGTAGTCCCTCACCTTGAATCTGGGCAGCCTCTGTGACTCACTTTTGACTCTTAGAATATGGCACAGGTTAGCATCTAATGCCGTCATAAGAAGTCTTGTAGCTTTGGCTTGGATTTCTCCAACTCTCATCTTTGAGATGCTTCCTCTCACAGCCCAGCCATCAAGTCATATGCAGAGACCACAAGTAAGTGCCCCAGTCACCGTTACCTGCTGATTTCCCAGGTGAAAACCAGCATCAGCTCTCAGCCACCTGAATGAGTCAGCTCAGAAATTTCAGTCCAGGCTTACTCCTAGACAACATCAACATCCAACATCCTGTGGGGCAGAAGAACAGCCCAGCAGAGCCTAGTCAACTCACAGAATTGTTAAAGATAATAAATTGATTGCTGTTTAAGCCAGGAAGTTTTTCTAAAATGGTTTATTTAGCAAAATTAGATAACCAAAATGATTGACTAATTTCTTAATATGAATGCACACCAGTTAGATACTACTGTGTAATAACTAAACCACAAATTTAACTGACTTAAAATAGAGGAATCATCCAACTCTTTCTTAAAGGGCCAGATAGTAAATATTTTCGTTTTTATGGACCAGTCTCTATCCACACTCAATATTCAGCTCTGCCATTGTAGTGCAAAAGAGGCCATAGACAAAACATAAACAAATAGGCATGTCTGTGCTCCAATAAAACTTTACAAAAACTGGCAGCTGGCCTCTGGTCATAGTTAATCAATCCCTATTTTTAAAGCATGTATTATTTCTTACAATCCTATAGGTCAGAGGGATGTTTCTGCTGATCTGAGACAGGTCTCGGCTTGGCTCGTTCATGCACCTGTCATCAGCTGGCAGGTTAGTTAGGGGGCTGGTTGGTCCATGATGGCCTTATGTACATCTGGTGCTTTGCTGGCTGCCAGCTGGAGTTACAGGGGTGATTGGGCCACGTGTCTCTTATCATCCATCAAGCCAGCCTAGGCTTGTTCACAAAGTGGTGGCAGAACTCCAAGAAAACAAGCAAAAGCTCAGAGTCCTGTTGAGGCCTAGGATCAGAATTGGCACATTTTTACTTCTCTTCTATTTTATTGGCCAAAATAAGTCACAAGGTCAATTCACATTCAGTGATAAGAGAACACAATTACCCCCTTGATGGAGGGGTTCTAAAGTCATGATGCAAATGGTGTGGGTATAGGTAAGGGTGGAGCACTGGGCCATTTTTGCAAATCGTGAGGCTATGAATATGTGAAGCTAAGAGATAAGATTCTAACGGGAGTTGGTTCACTTCCTTTATTTATAAAGAAAGAAAATAAAACCTAGGACTAGGGATCACCTCACCCAAGTCATTCTTGCTAGGTAGCACAGCCCTGGAGTTACTTACTAATTGTGTGTATAACTAGGAGGTTATGGTTTTCCTGACCCCTTAGAATGTCTATATAGGGCCTTCAGTGTTCCTAACACAATTCTGAAGTTTCTTTTCTACACACAAATCCCAGTCAGGTAACCTCTACCTCAAAGTCCCCAATTCTAGTAAAGGTACACTTAGGATGGGAAATACTTATTATCTACCAAGATCCCTTAAAAATCCCTCTTATATTCAGAAAGTCCTTATTATATGTTTAGAATCTTAACTCCTAAGTTAGCATATCTTCCAGCCTAAAATGCCTCCAAAAATCTGTATCATTTGGTCACATGCCATGAATGTGGAGTAGACTGGTAATAACAGGTCCAGTGAGAATGACTCTTACTCAAACAGTTGAGCCAAGACTTGCTGTAAACACACTTAGAATGAGATGACTACAGGCTACAAATTACTCACCAGCTGCCACAGTTATAGGCAAAATCCCTACTAGTCAGTTCATAATCCATAGGGACTTATGAGAATGTTCAAGCTAAATCCTTCCCTTCTATTCTCAATTGCTATGCTGTTGGAAAAACAGAAGAATTATCTTTCCCGCCCTGACTTAATGGCTTCTGGTAAGGATACAGCCCTATATTAAGTGCAATCTTCTATTCACAATTTAATAGGTTATAAAAATAAAGTTTTCTGCCTAGCTTTACCCCATGGACCAGATTGACTTAAGCCAGAGCATATGTAAGAAGAAGCTGGGTCCCTGACTCCAGGATCTTACATTACAATTTGTCCTAGAATCTGGACTATACCCAACCTAGCTGCTGCAAGTCATTAAGTTAATAAGTTACTCTGATGTCTATGTTTTTGTGACTCAAAAAATTCTAACATTCCTTTGTGGCTTACTTGTAAGTCAGCATTCTAGTGTATCTTTGTCTCTACATCAAACACCTTTTATGTAATTCAAAACTTTTCATTTAAGAGTCAAATCTAAATCCAATATTAGGCAACAAAATTTTCCTACTCATAATCTGAAATGAATCCTCATGCCACGATAAAAAACTGAACCCTGAGGCTCCAACAGAAGTAAGATTCTGAATGTAGGATGCACTAATTCATCATTGCTATGGTGGTGGTGGTTTAGTCACTAAGTCATGCCCGACTCTTGTGACCCCATGGGCTATAGCCCACCAGTCTCCTCTGTCCATGGGGTTTCCTAGGCAAGAATACTGGAGTGGGTTGCCATTTCCTGCTCCAGGGTATCCTCCAACCCAGGGATAGAACCTGAGTCTCCGACATTGCAGACAGACTCTACTAACTGAGCCACCAGGGAAGCTTCATCATTGCTATCTTATGGCTTTGGGAGGTATCCTATGGCATCACCATTCCTGATCATTTCCCTCCACCTCTGTACAAATTTTTATTTTTATTATTTCTTTACTTGCCCACACTGTGCTGCATGTGGTATCTTAGTTCCCTAACAAGGGATTGAACCTTGCCCACTGCACTGGGAGTGCAGAGTCCTAACCACTGGACCACCAGGGAGGTTCTTGCCAAAGCCTTTAAATCCTAGCTTCTCCTCATCTTGGCAGTTGGTTTTTTCTTTTTATTCTCTTTGCCTCCACTTGTATGAACCTCATATCTAGGCAAGTTTTGTGCTCAGACTCATGCTCTTCCTTTAATAAAATGTTTTTTGTTACCACCTCTGCCTACTAACATTTCACTTACACTACATAACACTTGATTTTCCCTGATCAAATTGGATCACTCATTTCATTAAGAATAAAAATTACTGTCTGTTTTGTAGGACATTATTCTTCTTTTTGTGTTTGTTGTATGGTGCCCCCTTTTCTCTCAGGAAGATAATTTTCCTCTAACTTAAGGTATGCCTTTAGTAAATCTGACACAGACATTGAACTTTCTAAGGCAAGATCTGCAAAGGGCCCCACTGTAATACCTAATCCTTTCTGTTGATATAGCAGCAATTGTACCAAATCCAGCAATAAGAGTCTCATGGGGGAGTAGAACACACATTTCCACAATCATGTAGGAAGTGTAAAGGCAAAATTGTTAATAGCCTCCCTAGGGTTTTATCTCTTGCTCTGATGCCTTCCATGATTTCATCATGGTTTAAGTAAGTGAAATATCTCAATTCAGGTTTCAAGCATAAAATAAAAATAGTGTGCTTTAGTCATTTTTTCCAAAGCCTGGTTTTATTATTAAGGTCTACAAGTTTCTTTCGTATGTAACCTAATTACATGACTGTATCAAAATTCATTTCTAAGCCAGGTAGTATTCCCATGTATTTTGTTATAATGTTATAATACACATAATGTTATAATGTTTTAAAACAACTCCTGGTACAGAAATATCAAATATTATATATATTTTTATTCCTTTTTTCTCCAGTGCAAAAAAGGCCTATTTCCTTTTTGAGCAACACACTAACTTCCTTAGTACAAATATTTTCCTTTTTTCAGCCAAATTATGTCACATTTCTTTGAGATTATGAAACCTTTATGTCTGCAAAACTGAGAGGAAGAAAAAATTCAGTGGTCCTATTGTATTCACAAAATATATACAACTAGGCTTGGAGAAGGAAATGGCAACCCACTCCAGTATTCTTGCCTAGAGAATCCTGTGGATGGAGGAGCCTGGTGGGCTGCTGTCCATAGGGTCACGCAGAGTCAGACACGACTGAAGCGACTTAACAGCAGGGTAATTAAATACAATATCTAGAGCAACAGTATTGGAACAAAATGTATGCAAATGCTTTTGGGTACATAATTGTGTACTTCACTGATGCTTGCTTTTTTAGTTTTTAACTTTACAATAGTAACTAAAATCAAATTTAAAGAACTGATCTCATATAATTAATTAACTTTGTCCCATTCTACAGTATCTTCCATTTATTGAGTACCTTCACTGGGTCAGTCATCATGACATGACTTTCTATATCTATCTCAAAAGGTACTACATCTGGTCTTGTATCTGTACTTGTTCTTTCCATAAAAGGTACCATCCTTTGTCCAGTTGGAAAGCAAGATATATGCTTGTTTTCTCTCTCACTGCCTTTATTTCCAGTTCATACCAAGTTCTATGAATTTTATTTTCTAACTCTTACCTAGAATCATCTACCTCTTTCTTCTTTCACTGCCATTTTCCTCTTTCAAACTGAAATCATCTTCAACCTAAACTGCTGAAAAACAACTAACTAGTTTTCTTGCATTAACTCTAGGGTTCTCTCCTTTTCCACTCTCCACCCAAGTGTCTGTCCTAGTTTTTGACTATTTTTTAGCAGAGTAGTTTGTCTTCATACTGAATTTTAGGAGTTCTTTGAAGTTCTGGATATAAGTGTCCCTTTCAAATTGTACAGCCAGTTCCTGGTAAAAATAGGAAGTCAATGTTCCTTGTTGAATCAGTCAGTTCAGTTGTTCAGTCATGTCTGACTCTTTGTGACCCCATGGACAGCCCCACGCCAGGCTTCCCTGTACTTCCCCAAGTCCCGGAGCTTACTCAAACTCATGTCCATCAAGCCGGTGATGCCATCCAACTATCTCATCCTCTGTCATCCCCTTCTCTTGTCTTCAATCTTTCCCAGTATCAGGGTCTTTTCTAGTGAGTTAGTTCTTCACATCAGGTGGCCAAAGTATTGGAGTTTCAGCTTCAGCATGAGTCCTTCCCGTGAATATTTAGGATTGATTTCCTTTGTGATAGACTGATTGCAGTCTAAGGGACTCTCAAAGGGTCTTCTCCAACACCACAGTTCAAAAGCATCAGTTCCGTGATCAGCTTTCTTTATAGTCCAATTCTCACATCCATACATGACTACTGGAAAAACCATAGCCTTAACTAGACAGACTTTTGTTGGCAAAGTAATGACTCTGCATTTCAATATTCTGTTTAGGCTGGTCATAGCTTTTCTTCCAAGGAGCAAGCATCTTTTAATTTCACGGCTGCACTCACCATCTGCAGTGATTTTTGAGCCCCCCAAAATAAAGTCTGCCACTGTTTCTATTGTTTCCCCAGCTATTTGACATGAAGAGATGGGGCCAGATGCCATGATCTTAGTTTTCTGAATGTTGAGCTTTAAGTCAACTTTTTCACTCTGCTCTTTCACTTTCATCAAGAGGTTCTTTGGTTCTCTTAGATTTCTGCCATAAGGGTGGTGTCATCTGCATATCTGAGGTTATTGATATTTCTCCTGGCAATCTTGATTCCAACTTGTGCTTCATACAGCCCAGCACTTTGCATGATGTACTCTGCATATAAGTTAAATAAGCAGGATGACAAATGCAGCCTTGTACTCATTTTTCAATTTTGAGCCAGTCTGTTATTTCATGTCCATTTCTAACTGTTGCTTCTTGACCTGCATACAGATTTCTCAAGAGGCAGGTCAGGTGGTCTGGTATTCCCATCTCTTAAAGAATTTTCCACAGTTTGTTGTGATCCACACAGTCAAAGACTTTGGCACAGTCAATAAAGCAGAGGTAGATGTTTTTCTGGAACTCTCTCACTTTTTTGATGATCCAAGAGATGTTGGCAATTTGATTTCTGGTTCCTCCGCCTTTTTGAAATCCAGTTTGAACATTTGGAAGTTCATGGTTCATGTACTGTTGAAGCCTGGCTTGGAGAATTTTGAGCATTACTTTGCAAGCATGTGAGATGAGTGCAATTGTGCGGTAGTTTGAACATTTTTTGGCATTGCCTTTCTTTGGGATTGGACTTGTTGAATAGACGAATGAATAAACCCTTTGGAGCATAAACTACGCTGGTTTATGTCTAAAAATCCAGATTCTCAGAGACATTAAATTAGTTGCATGAGGTCATATAACTAATAAATTGTAGAACATGAGTTGGAAACAAGAACTACCAGAATTCAAAGACAGTTCTTACCATGTGCTATATTGATTCACATGCCATTGTCATAAAAATATGTGATTGAATTTGTTGAACTGTCTTACAACTTTGTGTCTTTGTCAACTGCTGGGTAGGGAAAGGGGGTAGAGTTAAGACAGTGTAAAAGAGTTAAAGGTGGTATAAGTAATAGATAATGATGCAAAGTTTATCCTTATTATGATTGGGTCAGCAATCCTATCTATCTATCTATCTGTTTATCTATCACCATAATCTATCTCTAAAGATAGCTTCTTTATTTATAGTCTGTGTGATGTAAGGCCTATCCTTTTTATCCTGTAAATGTAGCTAATAATATCAATCAAGAGTTATTTTACAAGTCACTTTTTGGTAACATTTGCCTTCAGAAAAAATGTATAAATCTTAAGTGTTCAATAAGATGAACCTGACAAATGAGTAACGCTGAATAACTCCCAACACTGTCAAGATAAAGAACATTTCCATCACCTAGAAAGTTCCTTCATGTCCCTACTCAGTCAACCTCACCCTAGAGACAAATATTTTATTTCTTTTACCATGGAGTAGTTTGTTCTAGAACTTTGTATGAATGGAGTCATAGTACCTACTTTTTCATGTCTGGCTTCTTTTCTGCAGCCTTTAATATATATCATATTGCTATATTAGTCAGTCATTTATTTATGAGTACTATTGTATTACACGAATATACTACAACATTTTATACCAATTCTCCTTTCAATTGAAGATTGGGTTATTTCTGGTTTGGAGATATTAGGAATAAAGTTGTTATAAATCATTTTGAACAGGTACTTTTGTGGACATATACTTTTCATGTCTTTTGGCATAATGCCTAGGAGTGTAATGCTGGGTCCTATGGAGGGTGTATATTTAACTTTATAATGAATTGACAAAATTTCTTCCAAAGTGGTTATACCATTTTTCAAGCCTACTAGTAATGTTTGAGAATTATAGTGGCTCTGTATTCTAGTCAATATTTGATGATGACATTCTTTTCAATTTTAACCATTCTAGGGGTGAATCTCTGAGTTTGTAGTTTGCATTTCCTTGATGATTAGAGATGCTGAATACTGTTTTTGTGTGCAATTTGTATATGTTCTTTTGTAAACTGTCTGAATAAGTTTTTACTCATTTTACAATAGCACAGTTTATCTCTTTATTAGTGAGCTGTAGGAGTTCTTTATATGCTCAAGACATAGGTCATTGTCAGATGCATGTTTTAGAAATGTTTTGTGGTTTGCCTAATCTTGATTTTTAATGGTGAGTTTTGGTGAGCAGATTTTCAGTTTAGTTTTCAGGCTTTTTGCTTTATGAGTTTTGTCTAAGAAACTGCACAATATCAGGTTTCCAAAATATTCTTTTGGGGGAGAAATGACTACAGAGAATTTTGAGGGTGGTGAAAATTGTCTGTGTGATACTATAATGTTGCACAAAATATTATTATATATTTGAACAAACCCATAAAATGTACAATGCCAAGCATGAACCTCAACATAAGCTGTGGAGTTCAGGTGATTATGATGTGTCAATATAGGTCCATGAATTGTAAAAAATGTACCAATTTAGTGGGGAATTTTTGTTTTTTGTTTTTAAAGTTAGGTTCTTGTTTGTTATCTATTTGATTTAATTTTTCACAATAAAACTGTATGTGTTTATTATCACTCTGCTGCTTTGTATAAGATCTTATTTCACAAAGGACTTGGTTTGCTCAAAATCCATTGTAATTTTCACAATGCATGCATCAAATGTGGAACTTTTAAAATATTTATTTATTTTTAATTGGTTGATGATTGCTTTACAATATTGGTTTGATTTCCCTCATACATCCACATGAATTGTTGGTTATCTCTTTTAAATATAGCAGCGCTAAGAGTTGGACACGACTGAGCGACTTCACTTTCACTTTTCACTTTCATGCATTGGAGAAGGAAATGGCAACCCACTCCAGTGTTCTTGTCTGGAGAATCCCAGGGACGGGGGAGCCTGGTGGGCTGCCGTCTATGGAGTTGCACAGAGTCAGACACGACTGAAGCGACTTAACAGCAGCAGCAGCAGCAGCAGCAGTGCTTACATATGAATTCCAAACTCCCAATCTATAACTGCCCTTCACCCTTCCCCTCAGTAACTATAAATAAGTTCAAGCTCTAAGTTTGTGTCTTTCTGCTTTATAAATAAGTTCCATTCATGTAATCTTTTTTAGATTCCATATATAAGTGACATGTGGTATTTGTCTTTCTCAGACTTAACTTCACTTAGTATGATAATCTCCAAGCCCATCCATGTTGCTGCAAACGGCTCTATTTCATTCTTTTTAATGGCTGAATAATATTTGCTTGTATATATGTACCACATCTTCTTTATCCATTCATCTATCAATGGACAGTTAGGTTGTTTCCATGTCTTGGCTATTATAAACAGTGCTGCAGTGAAGACTGTGGTGTATGTATCCTTTTGAACCATGTTTTTCTCCAGATATATGCCTAGGAGTGGAACTGTTGGATCAATTAGTAGCTCTATTTTTAGATTATTAAGGATCCTCCATGCTGCTCTCCATAATTGTTGTACCAATTTTCATTGTCACCAACAGTGTAGGAGTACCGGCTCCAGCATTTATTGTTTATAGATTTTTGATGACGGGCATTCTGACTGGTACAAGGTGATATCTCATTGTAGTTTTGATTTACATTTCTCTAATAACTAGTGATGTCGAGCATCTTATTATTTGCCTCTTGGCCATCTATATGACTTCTTTGGAGAAATGTCTATTTAGGACTTGTGCCCATTTTTTTTTTTTATTGGTTTGCTTGTTTCTTTAATATTGAACAACATGGGCTGTTTGCAAATTGTGGAGACTAATCCCTGTTGGTCACATGGTTTGTGAATATTTTCTCCCATTCTGTGGGTTCTCTTTTCAGTTTGTTCATGGTTTCCTTTGCTGTGAAAAAGCTTTTGAGCTTAATTAGGCCCCATTTGTTTACTTTGTTTTTAATCTCCAATTTTTATTTCCATTTATTTCCATACTCTGGGAGACATTTCAAAAGAGATATAGCTGTGATTTATGTCAAAGAGTGTTTAGCCTATGTTTTCCTCTAAGTGTTTTATAGTATCCAGTCTTACATTTGGGTATTAATCTATTTTTAATTTATTTGTGCACATGGTATTTAAGAATGTTCTAATTTTTTAGGTTGGGGATGTTGATAATGGAGAAGGCTATGGAAGTGTGGGAACAAGGAGTATATGGGAAATCTCTGTAGCTTCCACTCAATTTTTCTACAAGCTGCTCTAAAAAAAAGTCTTAATTTAAAAAAAAAACAAATAATAGAAATGTCCATTGATAAAGCTACCTTATTCTTTAGTGACACAAAATAGTAAGAAGCCCACTGTCAAAAAAAAAAAAAATTCTGTTTTCTTCCAAAAGCTTTAAAATTTTAGCTTTAACATTTACTTTAAGAGACACCTTAAATTAAATTTATGTATCATGAGATAAGGACCAATGTTAACTTTTCTATATATTTTTCAGTTTTTCATTGGTCTAAATAACTTTTCTTCCCCACTACATTTTTAGGCACCTCTGGCAAAAATAAATTGGGTCTCCTTCTGTACCATCTTTCTATTCCATGAATCTGTTTTTAATATTCTTGTGCCAATATACAGGACTTCCTAGGTGGCTCAGTGGTAAAGAATTTGGCTGCCAATGCAGGAGATGCAGGAGACGTGGGTTCGATCCCTGGGTTGGGAAGATCCCTTGAAGAAGGGAATGGCAATCCACTCCAATATTCTTGTCTGAAAATCCTATGGACAGAGGATTCTGGAGGGCTACAACCCATGGGGTCAAAAAGAGTCAGACATGACTGAGTGACTGAGCACAGGTACACCAATGCCACACTATACTGATTAATGTAGCTTTATAGTGATTCTTTAAGTCAGGTAATGTATGTACTCTAAATTTATTATTTTTTGCAAGACTGTCTTAAATTTCTAAGACATTTTGATTTCTATTTTAGAATAATCTTGTCAATTTTCTAAAAAAGGCTATTGATATCATGTTGCTTTTATACATTAATTGAGGAAGAATGAATAGTATTAAGTGTTCCAATTAATGAATGTGGTATAACTCCATTTATTTATGTTTTCATTCATTTATACCAGTAATTTTAGCAGATTTTACTATAGAAATCATGTACATTTTCATTTAACTTACTCTTAAGTATTAACAGTTTCAACTACATGGTAAATGGAAAAAAGTTTTAAGTTATGTTCTTATTGTTGGCTTTTACTCTTTAAGAAGTACAATTGAATTTTGAATATTGTCCTTGTGTTTTGCCATCTTGGGAAATTTACTTGATATTTATAGTAATTTCTTTGCAAATTACTTTAGAATTTTGTTTGTAGATAATTATGTATTCTACAAAGAGGAACAGTTTTACTTTTTTCTTTTCAGTGTTTATGATATTTTTTCTTCCTCTTGCTTTATAGGACCAGCTATGACTCCCAGTCCAGAGAAGGCAATGGCAAGCCGCTCCAGTACTCTTGCCTAGAAAATCTCATGGACAGGGGAGCCTGGTAGGCTGCAGTCCATGGGGTCGCAGAGTCGGACACGACTGAGCGACTTCACTTTCACTTTTCACTTTCACTCATTGGAGAAGGAAATAGCAACCCACTCCAGTGTTCTTGCCTGGAGCATCCCAGAGACAGTGGATGGTGGAGCTTGGTGGGCTGCCATCTATGGGGTCACACAGAGTCAGACACAACTGAAGCGACTTAGCAGCAGCAGCAGCAGCATGACTTCCAGTATATTGCTGAATAGAAATTATCAAGGCAGAAATCGTCTTGTTACTCATCTTAGGTGAAAAGCATCCAGTCTTTCATGATTAAATAAATTAGCTGTAGATTTTACAAAGATGCCTTTTTTCAGGTTGAGAAAATCTCTTATTTCTACTAATGTTTAATTTTGTGAAATTTTTAATAAAAACTGAAATGATTATATTAATATAATTTGTAATTTATTCTGTTAATATGGTAAACCACATTTGTTGCTTTCCCAATCTTAAACTTTGCATTGCTGGAATAAACTCTACTTGGTCTTCATGTACTATTGTCTTTATATTGTGTGATTCTATATACTATATTTCAATTCAGTTGCTCAGTCGTGTCCGACTCTTTGCGACCCCATGAACCACAGCATGCCAGGCCTCCCTGTCCATCACCAACTCCTGGAGTCCACCCAAATCCATGTCCATTGAGTCGGTGATGCCATCCAACCATCTCACCCTCTGTCGTCCCCTTCTCCTTCTGCCCTCAATCTTTCCCAGCATTAGGGTCTTTTCAAATGAGTCAGCTCTTCGCATCAGGTGGCCAAATATTGGATTTAGACAATGATTTTTGCTATTATGTTCATGAATAGTACGGGTTTGTGATTTTCCTTTCTGATTACATCTTTGTCAGATTCAGTTATAAAGATTATGCTGACCTCATCAAATAATGTTTGTTTAACATCAGTATTATTTCTTCTTTAAATGCTTAATAGAACTCATTAGTGAAACTGTACACCTATCATCAAATTTGTTAGCATAAGTTCTCATAATCTTATATTTTTATAATACCTTAAGGATCTGTAGTGAGATGCCCTCCTTTATTACTTATATTGTTAATTTGTGGATTTCTTTTTTCTGTTTCCTTGGTCTATCTTCCTAGATATTTATCAGTCTTTTCAAGAAACCAAATTTGGTTCTTCAATTGTTATGTGTTCTTATCTTATTTTTTCTTACATTTTAAAAAACTTCTTAAGGTAGAAATTGGGCTTCCCTGTTAGTTTAGCTGGTAAAGAATCTGCCTGTAATGCAGGAGACCCGGGTTCAATCCCTAGGTTGGGAGAAGCCCCTGGAGATGGAAATGGCTACCCACTGCAGTATTCTGTCCTAGAGAACTCCATGGAGAGTGGAGCCTGGTGGGCTACAGTCCACAGGGTCGCAAGAGTCAGACAGAACTGAGCAACTTTCACTTTCAAGGTAGAAATCTTTTACTGTTTTAGAAACTTTTCTCTTTTCCGGTATAAGCATTTAAAGCTATAAATACTCTTTTACACTGCTTTAGCTATCCCAGGGATGGGGAAGCCTGGTGGGCTGCCATCTATGGGGTCACACAGAGTCGGACACGACTGAAGTGATTTAGCAGCAGCTGTATATCACAAATTGTGACATGCTGTGCTCTCATGATCATTCAATTTTTAATATTTTCTAATTTCTCTTGTGATTTCTTCTTTGACCTAAGAGCTAAGTAGTAGTTTGTTGTTTAATTTGCAAGTCTCTGGGACTTAGCTTAATACCTCAATATTATTGAAGTACAATTTAATTCTGTTGTTTCTGTCTTCTGGCCCTAACTTGTTGAACATACTTTTACACATTATAAAGGAATGTGATTCTATTATTTTGGGGGTTGGTATTATATTGGTTCAGTGATAAAGAATCTGCCTACTAATGCAGGAAGCACGGGTTCAATCTCTGGGTTGGGAAGATCTGTTGGTGAAAGCAACCCACTATAGTATTCTTGCCTAGACAACCCCATGGACTGTAGCCGGGTGGGCTACAGTCAATGGGGACACAGAGTTGGACATAACTGAGCACACATGCACACACAAATATTAATTAGGTTAGGTAATTGTTAGTGTTGTTCATGGAGAAGGCAATGGCAACCCACTCCAGTACTCTTGCCTAGAAAATCCCATGGATGGAGGAGCCTGGTGGGCTACAGTCCATGGGGTCACTAAGAGTTGGACACGACTGAGCGACTTCACTTTCATTTTTCACTCTCATGCATTGGAGAAGGAAATGGCAACCCACTCCAGTGTTCTTGCCTGGAGAATCCCAGGGATGGGGGAGTCTGGTGGGCTGCCGTCTATGGGGTCGCACAGAGTCGGACACGACTGAAGCGACTTAGCAGCAGCAGTGCTGTTCAGTTTTTCTCTACTCCTATTATTTTTGCACTATCTCCTTGTTTTACCTTTTGTACTATCTCCTTGTACTATGAACTACTGAGAACATACTGTTGAAATTTTCCACTGTATTTGTTAATTTGTCTATGTCTCCCTTTGGTTCTATAAATTTATGCTTCACGTGGTCACATGCTCTGTTATTAGGAACATAGACATTTATGACTACTTCCTCTATCAGTACCTCCCTGATGAACTGGAACTGATCATTTAGTCATTATAGAATATCTGCCATGTCATTAAGGTTCTATTGCTTTTTTCCAGTCTTTTTTTTCTCTCTGTTCTTCATATTAAATAATTTATAGTACTCTACTTTCAAATTCATTGCTCTTTTCTGACCCTTTGAATGCACTATTAGGACTATAGAGTGATTTTTTTTAAGTTTTGAAATTTTAAATATTTTCAATCCTAGAATTTTCATTTGGTTACTTTTTATAGTTTCCTGTTCTCTGCTGAGATTTTCCTTCTGTTCATTCATTATGAATATATTTCCCTCTAGTCTTTAAGCATATTATAATAGCAGTTTAAAAGGCTTTGTCAGTTAATTCAAACATCTAGGTCATCTTGGGTTTATTATAATGACTGACTTCTTACTGTGCACCCCTAGTTCATGTTTATTTCAATGTCTAGTAGTTATTTTATCATTGAAATGATATGCAACAGGGGGTCTGGATTGTATGATCTTCCCTTCAGTTCAGTTCAATCACTCAGTCATGTCTTACTATTTGAGACCCCATGAAACACAGCACACAGGGCCTCCTTGTCCATCACCAACTCCCGGAGTCCACCCAAACCCATGTCCTTCGAGTTGGTGATGCCATCCAACCATCTCATCCTCTGTTGTTCCCTTCTCCTCCTGCCCTCAATCTTTCCCAGCATTAGGGTCTTTTCAAATGAGTCAGTCCTTTGCATCAGGTGGCCAAAGTATTGGAGTTTCAGCTTCAACACCATTCCTTCCAATGAACACCCAGGACTGATCTCCTTTAGGATGGACTGGTTGGATCTCCTTGCAGTTCAAGGGACTCTCAAGAGTCTTCACCAACACCACAGTTCAAAAGCATCAATTCTTCAGCGCTCAGCCTTCTTCACAGTCCAACTCTCACATCCATACATGACCACAGGAAAAACCATAGCCTTGACTAGACAGACCTTTGTTGGCACAGTAATGTCTCTGCTTTTGAATATGCTGTCTAGGTTGGTCATAACTTTTCTTCCAAGGTGTAAAAGTCTTTTAATTTCATGGCTGCAATCACCATCTGCAGTGATTTTGGAGCCCAGAAAAATAAAGTCAGGCACTGTTTCCACTGTTTCCCCATCTATCTGCCATGAAGTGATAGGACTTGATGCCATGATCTTAGTTTTCTGAACGTTGAGCTTTAAGCCAACTTTTTCACTCTCCTCTTTCACTTTCATCAAGAGGCTTTTTAGTTCTTCTTCATGTTCTGCCATAAGGATGGTGTCATCTGCATATCTGAGGTTATTGATATTTCTCCTGGCAATCTTGATTCCAGCTTGTGCTTCTTCCAGCCCAGCGTTTCTCATGATGTACTCTGCATATAAGTTAAATAAACAGGGTGACAATATACAGCCTTGACGTACCCCTTTTCCTATATGGAACCAGTCTGTTGTTCCATGTCAAGTTCTAACTGTTGCTTCCTGACCTGTATATAGGTTTCTCAAGAGGCAGATCAGGTGGTTTGGTATTCCCATCTCTTTCAGAATTTTCCACAGTTTGTTGTGATCCACATAGTCAAAGGCTTTGGCATAGTCAATAAAGCAAAAATAGATGTTTTTCTGGAACTCTCTTACTTTTTCCATGATCCAGTGGATGTTGGCAATTTGATCTCTGGTTCCTCTGCCTTGTTTAAAACCAGCTTGAACATCTGGAAGTTCATGGTTCACGTATTTCTGAAGCCTGGTTTGGAGAATTTTGAGCATTACTTTACTAGCATGTGAGATGAGTGCTATTGTGTGGTAGTTTGAGCATTCTTTGGCATTGCCTTTCTTTGGGATTGGAATGAAAACTGACCTTTTCCAGTCCTGTGGCCACTGCTGAGTTTTCCAAATTTGCTGGCATATTGAGTGCAGCACTTTCACAGCATCATCTTCGAGAATTTGAAATAGCTCAACTGGAATTCCACCACCTCCACTAGCTTTGTTTGTAGTGATGCTTCCTAAGGCCCACTTGACTTCACATTCCAGGACGTCTGGCTCTAGGTGAGTGATCACACCATCATGATTGTCTGGGTCGTGAAGATCTTTTTTGTACAGTTCTTCTGTGTATTCTTGCCACCTCTTCTTAATATCTTCTGCTTCTGTTAGGTCCCTATTTCTGTCCTTTATTGAGCCTATCTTTGCATGAAATGTTCCCTAGATATCTCTAATTTTCTTGAAGAGATCTCTAGTCTTTCCCTTTCTGTTGTTTTCCTCTATTTCTTTGCACTGATAACTGAGGAAGGCTTTCTTATCTCACCTTGCTATTCTTTTAAGAGGAGTCAGATTTCTTCTGGAAGGCAATTAAATTACTATTAAGTATATTTGAACCTGTTAAGCGTGGTTTTATATTTTTTGTTAAGGTGATTCTGTTTTAGTTGTAAGTTTTCTTATGTTGCAGGCTCCTTACTCAATGGAATGGAGTCTCAATTGAATACCTAAGTAAGTTAGTATAGTCTCTCTACTCTGATGTGGCTGAAATTCCATCTCCCATTACTGTATCAGGAATCTCGCTATGCCTCTGGATATCTTGTTTTGAGGACGTGCATCTCATTGATTTTTCATGGACATACAGTAAACCCATGCATAGACTTTAGATACCACTCTCTATGAAGATTTTACTTCTTAGATACTATGCCCAGAAAATTCCAGGGTCTGGGACAGCTCTGAAACTCCAATACGCTCTACAGCAACCTTAGAGTGCTGTTCTACTTAAGTTTCATATGCCTGTTCTACACAGGAAAGTGCCTATAAAAAAAGTAGGAGTATTCATATAAGCATTCATGTACTTGTGTCACGTGTTTTCCTTCTCTCAAGAATCATACTCTTGAATCACCTATTGTTCAATTTGTAAAACTATTTTCCATAATTATTTCACCTACTGTTATAATTTTTTGGTGGAAGACAAGTTCAGTACCAGTTACTTTGTCAAGATTAGAAGTAGAAGATGTCAAGGTATAATCCTTTAAAATGTCTAAGATTAATCCTTTGCTATATATGGGTCTATTAGCTGCATGTTTCTCGTAATCAGTGCATCAGGAAGAAAGTGAAAGTGTTAGTCACTCAGTTATGTTCTACTCTCTGTGAAACCATGGACCATAGTCTACCAGGCTCCTCTGTCCATGGGATTCTCCAGGAAAGAATACTGGGGTGGGTTGCCATGTCCTCCCCCAGGGGATCTTCCCAATCCAGGGATTGAACCTGGGTCTTCTGCAGTGCAGGCAGATTCTTTACTGTCTGAGTCACCAGTCACCAGGGAAGCCCAGTCAGTACTTCAGAAATATAAAGCAGACTGAGAACTAAAATTACAGATTATTAATTTAACAGAAGTATGCTTCAATTCACTCTCCACTTTCACTTTCATCAAGAGGCTTTTTAGTTCCTCTTCACTTTCTGCCATAAGGGTGGTGTCATCTGCATATCTGAGGTTATTGATATTTCTCCTGGCACTCTTGATTCCAGCTTGTGCTTCTTCCAGCCCAGCGTTTCTCATGATGTGCTCTGCATATAAGTTAAATAAGCAGGGTGACAGTATACAGCCTTGATGTACAGGCAGGAGGAGAAGGGGATGACAAAGGATGAGATGGCTGGCTGGCATCACTGACTCAATGGATGCGAGTCTGACTGAACTCCGAGCGTTGGTGATGGACAGGGAGGCCTGGCATGCTGCTATTCATGGGGTCGCAAAGAGTCGGACACGACTGAGTGACTGAACTGAACTAAACTGATGCTTCAATTCACACAAATGTGAAATTAACAAAAGTATGATTCAATTCACAAAAATGCAAAATTCAAAGAATGGAGAAACACATTTAACATATATATGTATATGTAATATGTGTCATTCACAGGCTGAAGTTGTCATGGGTCAGCTCATCTTCTCCATGGTCAATTTCTCTTTCCTCTGAAAACTTGGAAACCACATGGGAAGATGATGAATTCATGATATGGAGACAATCTGGGTCCTTAAACCACTTTTATAAGAGATCAATCCAACCAAGAGCACTCACACTGGACAAATAATACATTTTATGTTGTTAAATCGTTGAAAATATGAGGTTTATCCATTAGAGCCACTAGCATTTCCTTAACAATTATGGTAACAAGATAACACATCAAATATGTGATCTCCATTTTACAGACAGGGAAACTGATGCATAGGGAGATAATATCACCATCAGCAGAATAAAAATAGTTTCTATTTTATTAAATGACTGTATGAATTATAATTTTCACAAGCATAAGATTGTAGTAAAGAGAAATAATGAAATCTACCCAGTGACCTGACTTTTAATAAAAAGAGAAGTTGATAAAGCAAACAGTCCTCTACATAAATTGACGATGAACATCCTTCACTGGAAGAATAACAAAAATGATTGGTTGATGTTAGATCGGCAATGGTGGCAATTACTTTTAAGTTAAACTGGAAAGTTTTTTTTAATTATTGGTGAGATCAGATGTGTGGACTGGAGAAGGAAATGGGAACCCATTCCAGTATTCTTTCCTGGGAAATCCCATGGACAGAGGAGCCTGGTGAGCTACAGCCCAGAGGGTTGCAAAGAGTCGGACATGACTGAGCAACTAAATGACAATAATAACAAGATGTGTGGACTGGAGTGACCCAGGTGGAGATAGAAAGGCTGAGAGGCCATCGGGAGAGCAGCCTAACTGACAAGCTTATCCCCAAAACTCCAAACAAACAAAATCTGGGCATTGGCCTTGAGATCACTGATATAATTTTATCCTAGAATCAAAAACTGTGATTGGAACCTGTATATGCCTCTACTCTACTTTTTTTGATACTGTTTCTTTTCATATGGTAAATATTAAGCATATAAAACTTAGAAAAAGAATGCTTTAGTGAAAAATAAAGCAGCCAAGGACAAGTTATAGCTTTAACAATGAAAGGCAACTTTCCCATTATAAGACAAGTATTTTATTTCCAAAGGTTAAATTGGTTAATACTTGAAAGAATTCCACTGGAAAAAAAATCTAATCCAAACTGTTCTCTGGCACTGTGTCTACTGTGCTTTTATTTGATTATCTGTGGATACATTTTCATACACTTTTATTCTTCACCACCCTGTGTTGTATAATTCTCCTAAAACAAATTTTTATACATCTGAAAACTTCACTAGCTAAATGATTCTGCCTTTCACAGTGCTTTACTTACACTTTTTCCTATCTTCAAACAGATTAATGTTTGTAGATATGTCTTTATTGAATGATTATGCTACTAGAATTTATTGGAGATTTGATCATTTATGATCCTGGTCATATTCCAGTTTTTCTTATGTAGTATCTATTATCTATTAAACTAATAGCTGTGAAGAAAACTCTGAAGTTTCAAGTGTTTCTTGGTCTTCACTATTCTTTTGGTGCTAACATGACTTTAAGTTCCTATTTCTCACCAGGATTATTTCAAGCTCAACTTACTTTTTTTGAGGCATACAACTAATCATATAATTCAAAGGGAAAAAAATAAAAGCTGTTTAAAAACATACAACAGAAGAAGAAGAACACAGCTAGGTAATATTCAAGTAATTACCTAAGAGTTCCTGAAGAAATTACCAAGAGTTCCCTAAGGAGAAAAGACCACTGGTACCTTGAGTCTTGAAGAAACTATAGAATCTGGGCTGGTAGAGAGGTGAATATTTCAGAAGAGAAGAAACTTGCATTTTATAAGTTCATGTTCATTCACTAAATACAAACTTGAATCCTTAGGTGTCAAGATCTGGCCCAAGACGTGGTGAACTAGATTGTATCATGCAAAATATGCCAAAATGAACAAGAGTGGACACCTTTTCTAATTCTTAATAAGATTTCTTGTTACCAAAGAGGCTTTGATTAAAGAAGACATTGCCCTGTCCTCAAGTTGCTTGGAGTGGAAGAGTCAGACACTAAATAAGTAAGTAAAACAATGTGCAAGCACTATGAAGGAAATAAACAGGGTGCAAGATAGAGAATGACAAGAACAAGTGAAGTTTGTCAAGTTTCTTGAACAAGTTTCTTGACTGAGGTCTTTGTCACCTCTCTGATGCAGTTATATTGAGGCTGAGACCTGATGGATGAAAGGAGTGTGGCCATATGGAAACAGGAACATGGGTTGGGCAGAGGAAACACCCTGCACAAAGGTCTTCAAACTGTTTTTTTAAAAAATCCTGAAAGAAGAGCAGAATGGCTAGAGTTTCTATTGAATTAGTCCAAAAGTAACACTAGAAATGTGTTTTTGGCTGAGGCATAATGTAAAGTATATTCATTCTTCCTTTTTTTTTTTTTGTTTTTTCATCCCAAGCTCTCTCTTTTTTAGCCTTTTTAGTTTATTTATTTATTTATTTAGTTGAAGGATAATTGCTTTACAAAATTTTGTTGGTTTCTGCCATACGTGAATCAACCATAGGGATATGTATGTCCCCTCCCTCTTGAACCTTCCTTCCTCCTCCCTCCCTTCTAGGTTGTTACAGAGCTCCTGTTTGAGTTCTGTGAATCATATACAGCAAATTCCCATTGGCTATCTATTTTACATATGATAATGTAAGTTTCCCTGTTACTCTTTTCATACACCTCACCCTCTCCTTCTTCTCCCACCCCCGCCCATGTCCATAAGTCTGTTCTCCGTGTCTGTGTTTCCATTGCTGCCTTGCAGAAAATTTTATCAGTGCCATCTTTCTAGATTCCATATATATACGTTAGTATATGATATTTATCTTTATCTTTCTGACTTACTTCATTCTTCCATTTTAAGGCCAACTTTTTCAACTTTTTACTTTATGCTAATTCCTTGATTATAGGTTGCTACTGACTTGCAAGTGGTTGGAAGCAAGGTGTTTCATGAGTCAGGTCCACAAATTCTGTCTTACCCCAGAGGGCAAAACCTACCACTCCTTCCTGGAATAAGGCATGCTCAAGCACAGCAAGCACTGTGGTTTGATAGCCTAGCCTTGAATATCCTGCAGGCTCACAAAGTCTGACTGAAGCCCTTGAGACCTTCCCTCCTCATGGCAGAGAGGCTTGAGGAGTTTGACCCATAGATGTCATAAGGAAAGCGCAGTGTGAAATATAGCAAAGCAAGTGGTATTAACATCCTTCTCCAGTCTGTTTCCACTGGAGACTGTGCCTGGAGGGGCCAGGGAGAGGAGATGGTTAAAAATAAAAGCCCTGGAGCACAAAACTCACTTGGGATATGAATAAAAGTCATCAGAAAGGTAAATGTTCCCATCCTTCTTTGCTACTGAAGATCACTGGAGCACAAAACAGAGGGTGGCATATCATCAGGGCCACTCGAATTAGAAGCAGCTACATGTGAATGATAAGGGCAGGAGCTTAATTAGGAGATTAATATGCACTGTTTCAGGCTCTGAATGCAAAACACAAACAGTCTCTGCCCTTACAAAGCAGAAAGTATCACTGATCAATAATTTTGCCAATCCATAAATATAAACTGTGATAAGGGCTATGAAAAACTATATAAAATGTCAGACAGTCATTAGTTGTGTGGTCTTGGGCATGTATTTCTATGAACCACAATTTCTTTATTCATTTCGTTCTGTTGCAATGGCTGAATAAGTTAGTCTATAAACCACCTGACAAGGACTATGTAATAGGCTAAATCAATCGTACTGATTCATAATATTTGGCGAAAATATGAGAAGTCTACAGTTATTCAGGTTGTGGCTGATCTAGAGAAATGTTCTTTTGTTCACTGTTACTTTGGTTCTAGTTTGACTGCTGGTCATTTTTTCAGGCATGAAATGTAGACTGCATAGATATTAAGGGATTTGGTTCGGTTCAGTTCAGTTCAGTCGCTCAGTCACTCTTGCGACTCTTTGCGACCCCATAGACTCAAGCACTCCAGGCTTCTCTGTCCATCACCAACTCCCGGAGCTTGCTCAAACTCATGTCCATTGAGCCGGCGATGTCATCCAACCATCTCATCTTCTGTCATCCTCTTCTCCTCCCTCTTTCAATCTTTCCCAGCATCAGGGTCTTTTCCAATGAGTTAGTTCTTTGCATCAGGTGGCCAAAGAATTGGAGTTTCAGCTTCAGCATCAGTCCTTCCAATGAATATTCAAGACTGATTTCCCTTAGGATTGACTGGTTGGATCTCCTTGCCAATCCAAGGGACTCTCAAGTACTTTCTCCATCACCACAGTTCAAAAGCATCAATTGTTTGGTGGTCAGCTTTTTTGTAGTCCAACTCTCAGGTCCATACATGACTACTGGAAAAACCATAGCTTTGACTAAACAGATCTTTGTTGGCAAAGTAATGTCTCTGCTTTGGGATTCGGTAACTGTCTCAAATTTCCATTGTTTCCTTGCCACTGCAAACTGGAAATGGATGCAAACCCACATCTGTGGACAACTCAATGCATTCCACCATTTCTCCAGGAAACAAATTAAAATTTGATACTGGTTGTGTTTCTCATCTTCAGCAAATCCCTTGCTGCTGCTGTTAAGTCGCTTCAGTCATGTCTGACTCTGTGCGACCCCATAGATGGCAGCCCACCAGGTTCCCCCCTCCCTGGGATTCTCCAAGCAGGAACACTGGAGTCGGTTGCCATTTCCTTCTCCAATGCATGAAAGTGAAAAGTGAACTCTTCACGACCCCATGGACTGCAGCCTACCAGGCTCCACTGTCCATGGGAGCAAATCCCTTAGCCAATCACATACTCAGTTCCTGAAAGTATTTGGAGTTACAAAACTAAGCTTAGTGGAATGGTCATTAAAAATATTTAAACAGAATACTGTAGAGTTTTTAAGCAGATATGAGATTTCACCATATACATTACAGGAATTTGTTTACACTTTTTCATCTGTCTTGTGGGAACTTGTCCTACATACTATCATGCCTATCACTTTTTATTAAATGAATGAAATAAACTCTATATCTGAATAAATGTGCATCATACTTTAAACAGATATAGCTGCACTGTCCTGGCTGTAGTTCTTTTCACAATATAAATCACAAAAAGTAGAATGTGAATATCATGTGTTGATCACAACACATTGGATATGAGAACACCTCGTTTCTAGAAACCGAATCAAAGACTGAAGCACAAACATTGCCACAAATTAGTTTTATGTGAGAATTAAGCTGGCTAACTAGCTAGATAAGAAGAAGAGTGTGGCCTTATGCATATGTAGCACCACAGAATGTCCAGTATAGTTCCTGGCATACAGTAATTAATCTTTTCATGGCACTCTATTATTTCTGATACGTTCACAAATCCAAATGTCTACACTGATTTTACAGATGTAGAGAGATCTGTTGAAATATCCATGTTTATATCCCTGAATTTTCCAGATAACTAAAACATTCTCTTTGAAATGGATTTTTTTTTGAAGAAAGGATTTTTTAAAATGGAGAAGCATATCCAGTTTTTGCTTAGTGTAGCTTAAACATTATATGAAACTTTCTTCATGAATCAAGGCCATTTTTATGAATTTCATGCCCTAAACTACATGACACTTATTGTAGACCATTGATTATTCTCATCTGTAGTCTACCCCCAAATTCTAGAAATCTCCTTGTGGAAACACAAGTTGTTCTTAATGAACCAGTATATTTTTGTATGTAAACATGGAAGTTTGGTTTTCATACTTCTTACTCGGAAGACTATACCTATGTATATTCAAATTCAAAATAGGACTAGAAGGAAAAAAGTTGAGTTGATGATGAAGCACTGGCTAAGATGAAATACCATATCACAAAATGCTATCTATAGCATTAGGGGAGAAAAATGCCTGTCTTATTATTGAGTATATATCCAAGGAACAAGATCTTGTCTCTTCCCACCTCTATTTGGTTATCATTAACCTCATTCATTTATTAATTTCAACCATTTAGGAATGTCCATTAGAAAGAATTCTATCCAATTCATAGGAAGTCCTCAAAAGCCAAGAGCCACATTTGAGCCAATAAATAAACAAAACAGTGTAGCCAGCAAGCACCAAACTTCATCAGCCTAGAGAATTATTTTACCAACTCCTCAACCCCTTGAACAACACAGGAAATTCTTTTTAAAAAAAAAAATTTCTGTTAATTCCTGTGTCTTTTAAAAAATTTATTTATTTTTAATTGAAGGATAATTGCTTTACAGTATTGCATTGGTTTCTACCAAAAATCAACACAAATCAGCCAGTTTTACCCTTGCCCCCTCTCACTTGAATATTCCTCCCACCTCCCTCCCCATCCCATCCCTCTAGGTTTAGTGACACAAAAGAGGAAAGACAGGAAAAGAGAGAAAACAACAAACAACACAACAAATTAAAAATTCTGCTCCATAGCAACTTGGCCTCGACTACACAAGTGAATTATTTGCAGAACTACCGGTGGTTTTGTTTCATTTTGTATTTATATCTTCAATAAATACCCCTGCAAAAATTGTGCAGGCTTATTTCTTCTTCAGAAGTCTGACTACCCAGGGCATCTTCACAAAACAGAAGAGAGTGTTTCATTTTCACTCATGTTGAGTGGAAGTCAAACTTTTCATAAAAGCTACACTCTGCAGAACAATTGCAGAATATAATTAATGGATCAAGCAGACCCTTTATCTTCAGTAGCCATCTATCCAAAGGCCCACTGAAAGATCTACAAATCTTTAACCTTTCTTCTAAAAAGTCCCTTTTGGATGCAAACCTCCTGAAAACCCACTCTGAAGGGTCAATTCTAAAAGGCCTTCCAGTTACAAAGGGAATGAGGCAAATTATGACCCTGAAGCTTATATTTCTTACATTAGATATTATCTCATATCCTTACATAAAGTCTGATTTATACAAATTGGCTCACTTTCTGAGGATTTGCTTGTATTTTAAATACAGCTTTTCAATCAGACTTCATTTTCGGTGGAAACACATTTTTGATAGCTGGGGCTGAACATAAAATTCCATTATTTAAGTGGCAAAGAGTTGGTAAGTCAAGTCCACGAGGCCTGTGGCAGTAACTTACTCTGTTTGTGGTTTCTACTTTGTTAGACTCTGTGGAGCCATGAATCTATCTTGTCCTTAAAAAACTGAAAGAAGGGGCTTTTAAAATGAATGTAATGCTAAATTTATGTGCCCCAAGAGCAGCATATCAAGGCCTCTGGACTGATTAGACCCAGATGTCGGTAACAATGTTAGTGTTATGGACCAACTGCAGGTGTGGGAATAGATCCCCTTCCTAGGGACCCTCAGCAATCAGACCAGTGGTTTCTTCTGGCTCTTGGTTTGGAGTTTTCAATTAACACTACAATGGTATTGTTGTTCTCCAGCATTAGATCATATGTCATGTAAATGAAGTTGAATATACAGTTCAACTTGACAAGGTGATTTAGGCCAAGGATACATGTGTTCAGTATTATAACTTGATTGAGGTTAAATAATAATAATAAAAAAGCCCTGACATGCTATAAAGTTTTTATTATTTGGCTTATCAGTAGATTTTCACATTATGCTTTCATAAAACAGAATGTCATTTATAGTAGGGCGAGACGCTTATGAAAAGGGAGACACAAACCTACTTATAAATGACTGAAATGATTAATTCCAGATTGGATGCTTTGCTATAGCCGATATGGCAATTGGAAGTTCTCTCTATGTGGTTTTATTTGCTTGTTTCCATCTTCCAAAATTCTGTCTTAGTTCTTTATCTTCTCCTTTAACATGAGTGATCAGAGCCTACATAATCAGAGCCTACATAATCACTCCCCACTGGTGAGAGCAGCTGTAGTGTTTGGGCTGGAATCATTCTGAATTATTACTTGACTTAAAGCAATGAATCCAGTTCAACAATGACCATATTCCAGTCTCCTATGGGTGTCATGATGTTGAGGAAAAAAACCTGATTCACTAAAACATACCCCAGCAGCTGTCATCTCTTTGAGTTAGACTGTAAGCTTCTCAGGGCAGGAACCTTATCTGTTATGTGTTTATAGGTGCCACAGACACTGATCAGCCCATGAATAAATACCAATAAAAACAACTTCGCTGCTCCTCTTCATACCTCATACTTGTAGAGCATTTACAACTCTCATTAATGTTGATGGACCATGCACAGTACAGAAATCTCCCGTTCTACTTACACCTTCATTTGATGCACTAATCTCTTAAGAGACCAAACCATGTCATAAGTCAGCTCAATAAAATGTACTTTGGCATGCTGGTACCTAGGAAAAGCTTTATGCCCTATGAATGTGCGCATCACAAGTGTAAAGAAAGAGAAGGTTATTTTTTTCAGAGAGTATAATGTCGTGGACTAAATTTTTCACAACCCAACACTATCATAACTCAGTAGTAACTTCTTTCAGTGAATGACAAATGAGACAATAAAGTTAGTTCTGAGAGTGACGCTTACCCTCTTTATTAAGATCAGAAAGGGCTGATGGCATTCCACTCTTTTTTTGCTATGGCCCACATATGTACCTGCCTGGCAATGCAGTAGATGTGAAAGATGTGAGTTTGATCCCTGGGTCAGAAAGATCCCCTGGAGAAGGAAATAGCAATCCATTCCAGGATTCTTGCCTGGAGAATCCCATGGACAGAGGAGCGTGGCGGGCTACAATCCATAAGGTTGCACAGAGTCAGATACAACCAAAGTGACTTAGCATGCGTATGTGTACCTGTGTGTGGTATTCTTTAAATGTACAAATTGCTCATTATAGCTAGAAACACTGACTCCTGGCATAATTATCAATACTTTGACAAGTTAACTAGTGAGCCTCAACTTACCTATCTGCAAATAAAATAATGTGGGATGGAAGGAGAGAGCTAATAATCACTAAGGAAAAAAGTGGAATATTCTTTATGGATGAATTTTGTTTCAAGACACTACATTATAGTTTGGTATACTTGTTCATTCAGGCATTTATTCAGCAAATATTGAGCATCCATAATGAGCAAGGCATGGTGCTGGGGACTTTGATATAGTGATAATACATGTCCTTTCCTCAAGACAAGACAGATATATAACCTAAGTGTCACAATGCCATTCTGTAAGAGCAATGATAGAATTGGGAAGATCCCCTGGAGGAGGAAATGGCAACCGGCTCCAGTATTCTTACCTGGAAAATCTCATGGACAGAAGAGCCTGCTGGGCTACAGTTCATGGGGTCATAAAGAGTTGGATAAGACATGACTCAGCAACTGAGCATACACACACATACACACAGATACGTAGAAAAATATATCAACAGCAAAATTAAGAAATGAAACACCGATAAGTATATGATTTTTAAGGTTGACCTATTTGTTCTCAATACAAAGGAAACTATAAACAAAGCATTTGCAATGTGGAAAGATGGGATCTGAGTAATACTGTCAGAGCCACCATCAGGACTAATTAGAACAATTGCAAACATGTGACATGAAAAGTGATGATGTTAGGCCACTGACATAAAATAAATTCTAATTTCTTATTCTTCCATGATATCCCAGGTATATTTATCATTAATTTTCTAACTTAATTTTTACCTAGAAATTCCTCTTTATCTACTAGTTCTTCCTAGGGCCCTATAAAATGTCTATAATCTATGGAACACTGCATAACTGTCCCCATGTGCAATGATGAAATGCAGCCCATTGATTATTCTGCCAAGTAGGTGGAAGAGTTATGAATACAGTTATTCTATATTGTACGAACCTCACATTACAGTAATGTACTACCCCCAAACAATGGTATCCAAAAGCATGAAGAAACTGAGAAGTAATGATGTTAGTGACTGAAATTACAATAAGAAAAAGAATTCATCATGTCACTTACATTTCCAAGGCCATTTCTAGAAGTTAACACACTTACACTATCGTGGCAAGTGGAAGTATAGCAAGTAAACATTTCTGTTACAAAGAAATCAAAGGGAAAATTGCTTCACAAGAGTCACTATTATTTTCAAATCACTATCAAAACAAACAGTAGGCAATTACTTTTCCTCTGGGAAACACCAAATGAAACGAAGGAATTACTTGTTGCTTGCATTCAGCAACATTTCACACAAATTATTCCAACATCAGTCATGCCTACTATACATCAATCATGTAAAAGGAAGCATTGTTCATCCTGTATCACAGATGAGAAAACTGAAGCCAAAATGCTCACGCAACTCATCTGTTGTCCTATGGATCTTAAATTGACTGAGAGAGCAATCATAATGCCAATTTAACTTTTAATTCCCTGTTATAAACACCTAGTGAGCCCACTTAGTGTAGTAAGCCTTTGTGCTAGGTATGGTGTTGAACACAAAGGTGAATAAAACCTTCTCTAGTTTAAGAAGCTCATGAAGAAATTACTCTGGACATCTGCGTGTTAATAAGATTGGAGGATTCTGATAAGATGTGCAACAAGGAAGTACTTGCTCCTTAAACCTTTATTCTGTGCGTGTGCTGAGTCACTTCAGTTGTGTCCAACTCTTTTTGACCCGCCAGGCTTCTCTGTCCATGGATTTTCCAGGCAAGAATACTGGAGTGGGTTGCCATTTCCTTCTCCAGGGGATCTTCCCAACCCAGGGATCAAACCCGCATCTCCTGTGTCTCCTGCGATCCAGGTGAATCCTTTACCCTCTGAGGCACCTGGGAGCCGAGTATTACCTATACTGCCTCCAGCACTTTTCCTGAATGTAACACTCTTCAGTCTGGATGTGAATGGTTCTACCCCTGAGCTGGTGCTTCCCACCCATGGTTAGGGGAGGACTCTTGTTAATAATAACAGAACATCAAGTTTTAGAAAAGCAAATGAACATTATCATGAACAGAAATCTCAGATCCATGATAGAATTCAAAGTCCTTTGTCTTATTCGAGATATAAAAGGACAAGCCATCTATAATTCATACATACCATAAAGAGTAAGCAAATAAACACAATTTATTTAAAGGGATTAGCAATTATGATTTATTCTCCCCAGGATATATATATGAAAAGGACAATGACAATAACACAATCATACTGTACTGTTGCATCTGCTCCTATAAAAAGGAAAAATCACTACATACTTGTGTCAAAGTCAGGATCATTGGGAGCTATCTTGAGGATCCCTCAAGAGAGAAACAAAATGTATTCTTAAAACTAAAACACTGATCCATGTCTCTGCTTTCTGATGAAGGCATCATATTTCATTTCCTTGTTGAAAAAATTCTGTATCCTCTTCACTTACTTTCTCAGAAAATGGTAGGTAAGGAAAGGAAGAAGATTGAACTGTCAAAGCATTTGTGGCTTTGATGTTATTGAAGTTCAGTGCAGATCTTGAGGATTTCCTGCATGTACATGTGTATCTGTGCATGTATCTAAAACTATACAGATATGGAAATTTCTAGAAACACATACAAAAAATGTAAACAATGAACCTCCCAGGAAGTGAAAGTAAATAATTGCATTAGAGAGAGTTAAACATTTACTTAAAAAATCAACCCTTCTGCTATATTTGAATTTATAATCAGCATATTATATTTATAGTTTTTTCAGCTTGATCGAGGTATAACTGAGAAATAAAATGTTAAGATACTTACAGCGTATGATTTAATATAAGTATATATTGTGAAAAAATTTCCCACCATTGAGCTAATAAACATATCCATCACCTCACCTATTTACCCTTTAGTGTGTGTGTGAGAACTTTCCAGTTCTACTGTCTAAGAAAATTTCAATTACACAGTACAGTGCTATCAATCACAGTCATCATGCTACATTTTAGATCCTCAGAACTTATTCATCATATAAACTTAAAATTTACACCCTTTTACCAATATCTTCCTATTTCCCCGAACTCTCAGCCCTGGCAACCACCATTCTATTCTCCATTTCTTTGAGTTAAATTTTTTGTTTGGATTCCACATGTAAGTGATACTATGCAGTACTTGTCTTTCTCTGTCTGGCTTATTTCAGTTAGTGCAATGCTCTCCAGCTTCATTTATGTAGTCTAAAATGACAGAATTTCCATCTTTTTTAAGGCTGAATAATGTTCTTAGACAGGTGGAGAGATGGATAGAGAGATGTAGATAGATATAGATGCTGATTCCTTCATCTGTTGATGGACATAGGTTATTTTGTACCTTATTAAACTAATAATTATAAGAATTGATTGGGATTTTGTGCCTTAATATAAAAAAATTGAGATGAGAAACAACGAGAGACTGTACCTTTGAGCTTGAAATTAGCTTTAATCAGGACTTCAGAGAGACGAGGGCTTCCCAGATGGCGCTAGTGGTAAAGAATCCACTTGCCAATGCAGGAGATTCAGGAGATGCAGGTTCAATCCTTGGGTTGGGAAGATCCCCTGGAGAAGGAAATGGCAACCTACTCCAGTATTCCTAACCTAGGAAAACCCGTGGACAGAGGAGCCTGGCAGGCTACAGTCCATGGGTTGCAAAGAGTCGGACATAACTGAGCACTTGTCAGCAGTGAGAGATGAAATGATTTTGCCCATATAGTAAGAAAAATATGTCTCTTTATAACAGGAGAACAATACATGCTGGCTTTTCCATCCCTGGTTTTCATCTTTCTGTATGTGAAGAAAATATATCCAAATAAGCATCACTCTAAGTGGCTTAGACTGAATCAGTGAAACTTGCAAAAGAACTTTCCAGCAGATACCAGACTGTCTAAAGACAAGATCTTTCTTTGCCTTCTCTACCTCTTGCATTTGACTTCTCTTCCATCACTCTCAACCACTTCGGAGCTTCTTTCCATCATTGTCGTGCTTCTGTTTTCAGGGCACACCTCCTTCCTGGGCAATCTGGTTCATTGAATCCCTCTGGCTGCTCTCATATCTGCAGAATCTACAGTTTTGACTCCCTGTGATTATCATATCTACAGTTTTGACTCTCAACTTCTCTTCTGCACTCCAGACACAACTTCTATCTGCTAATATGCCATCTCCTCTTGGATTTCTACTTTGCATTTAGCACATCTAAAACTGAACTCATTTTCCACCCAAACATGTTCCTTTTCCTATTTCTGCCAACTCTATTAATAATATTATCATCCCAAGTGAGAAGCTCTAAATTTGTTATCTAATTCTCTCTCTCCCTTTCTTTTATATCCAATTTTATCAATGCATCCTCTAAAATTTCCCACAGGAAAAATCAAACCCGCAAACCAAATCCACCTTTGTAACTGCTTCAGTCCTGTCTTGTCTAGTCTATTGCAAGAGTTTTTTAGATAACCATCCTCTCCATCTTTAAAACTCTTCTCTTAACTTTTTCTTTCTCAGTGCCACCAGATATTGAAATCCTCTGCTAGAAAAACCTTCAAAAGCTTCCTACTTTCTAGAGGATTAGCACAGATCCAAGCTACCTGCGCTGGTTTATCATCATCATTCTGTATTTCAGCCAAACGGCATCACTTGCTTTGCCCCTGGACTATGGCATGCACTTTTATGCCACTGCATCTTTCATCTTCAGATTTCTTAGCCAGAAATATGACAAGTTCTGTGGGGTCACATAAGGTGGTATCTTTTTCTAAACTTCACCTTCCGTCCCCCATCTGGTGGCAGCGCTGTGCTGGAGGTGGAAGGATGAGCCAAGAAAGTGAAAAAAGACCTCTTGCCAACTCATTGCCAGGAACTGCTTTATCAAACAATGCTTGAAAATCTCATACACCATGACAACTGCTAGTCAAAGGAGTTGAGTAAAAAATTCACAGGGGTTTCAGAGGATTAATCCAGCACAGGGGAGAAAGATACATAATGCTGAAAAATAAACTGTCATCTCTTTGCATCAATATAGTTGTGAAATAATTACCATAGTCTCTGCTGACTCTGAGATGCCATCGTTCTATACGTCTTACTCAAAGAGAGATAATCAAATATATTTGTCTGATGATAAGGGAGAAATTGTTCTTTGTAGTTAATGCATTCTTATGAGTAAATAAAACACTAACCCAATGCTAAAGTAAGTGTTCACATGTAAATAAACTACAAAGCAACACAAACAAAGTGTAGTTAAGTAGAGTGAATTAAATATCATATACCCACTATCAACTGCTTAAGAGGATACTGCTTAGCCAAGATAGTCCAAAACCATTTATTCTAAAATTCATATGGTACAAGTGTGTATCACTCAACAATAATACTTCAAGACTCTGAGTAAGTAGACCTGCCTTCTCAACAAAACCTTTGAGTATTAATATGTCCCTGAAGATGAATCACGAGTCTAAAAAATATCACAAAAATAGCAAATATTACTCAGCCCACTTGGCCAGTAATATGAATAACTGAAAGGATGAAAAACAGAAATTAAAGAGACTTAATTTCTGAAGAGAAATATGTGTGCTTGGTAAATAAGAAGTAATTATATCTTTACAAATATGAAATAGCCTTTATCCTGAACACCCCCCCATCCCACTCACTGCATCCTATGCGTCTTTGTATAAGTCTGGAAATAGGTGTCCACTTTCAGATCTACAATGAGAAACTACTTCCAGTAACCAGTGTTCTTTTCTTGGTAGCTCTACCATCCAGGTGGTGAGGGTCCCACAGAACTCATGGTGAGAAGACACCCAGAAGATTCCTTAATTCCTCATGTTCTTAGAAGCTGAGATGAAAGTGAGAGCAAGATGTTCAGCTGAACATCCAGAAAGAGGAGGCTTTTCCTCCTCTTCTGCTCACCCCTCCCCCACCCTCACTCCCTCCTGGGCCACTGTGTGCAACTCTCAAGGCTGAGTTTCCCCATCACTTCATTGAGTGATGGGGAAACACCATGTTCATCTTCTGTTCTCTCTCCACCATACTTCAAGCCCACATCCCCAATCCTAACCAAGTTCAAGTCTAAAACTAGAGAAACACAGTCTTTAAAAGTTGAAGAGGACTTTCCTGGTGGTCCAGCAGTTAAGAATGCACATTCCAGTGCCAGGGACACAGGTTTCATTCATGCGGGCTTCACTGGTGGCTCAGACGGTAAAGAATTTGCTTACGATGCAATTGACCCAGGTTTGATCCCTGGGTCTTTCTTGGTATTTTGGGGGTTTCCCAGGTGGTGCTCAGAGAAGGCAATGGCACCCCGCTCCAGTACTCTTGCCTGGAAAATCCCATGGGCGGAGGAACCTGGTGGGCTGCAGTCCATGGGGTCACTAAGAGTTGGACACGACTGAGCGACTTCACTTTCACTTTTCACTTTCATGCATTGGAGAAGGAAATGGCAACCCACTCCAGTGTTCTTGCCTGGAGAATCCCAGGGATGGGGGAGTCTGGTGGGCTGCCGTCTATGGAGTCGCACAGAGTCAGACACGACTGAAGTGACTTAGCAGCAGCAGCAGCAGCAGGTGGTGCTAGTGGTCAAGAACTCACAGGAGACATAAAAGATGCCCCTGGAGGAGGGCATGGAAACCCACTCCAGTATTCTTGCCTGGAGAATCCCTTGGACAGAGGAACCTGTCGGGTTATGGTCCATGGGGTCACAAGGAATCAGACATGACTGAAGGAACTTAGCACACTCATAGGGGAAATAAGATCCCATGTGCCTCAGGGTAACTAAACCAGTGGGCCACAACTATGGAGCCCACACACCAAAACAAAGACCCAGGACAGCCACACACACAAAAAATGTTGTAAACCAGTTCATTGTGGAAGATTGATTGCAAAAAAGCAGTCCCAGTTTTCCATTCTCCTTATGATCATGACTGCAACAACTTGTTCTGGAGGGGCCAGATTTAACATTTCTACTTCAAATTCTGTGCTGCACTTGTAACTTACTTTGACCAAAAATAAATCAGTGAAACTGATGCTGTCTCATTTCTGAACCTAGACCTAAAGGAGCCTTATCTGCTTTCTCTGTTTCTAAGAACTCTGCCTCTGCCATGAAAATGGGCCCAGGCTGGCCTGTTGGAAGGTGGACAGTAAGACTGAGTCAGCCCAGTTGTACAGGCCTGAGGCCCAGCAAAAATCAATAAATCTGTTCTTCCAATGACTAACGAGGCAAGAACAGAACTGCTGTGTCCACTCACACACACATAAGCTAAATCAATACTTTTTGTTTTACATGCTGGGTCATGAGTGTGGTTGGTTGTTGTACTGCATATGGTGGAGAGAAACAATAGATACACTCATTTACATTAAGAAGAGGCCCAATTAGAGCTATCTGTAGACATCCACTCATATTGGCATAAACACCCTAAACTGTCTGGGTGCAATGACAGGGCCCCAGTAGCAATAGCCTCATAGAGACCAGAGATGAACCTCAGAATGCATCTGGAGGTTCTGGGGTGAGTACCACTAAGAGAGGAGGGAGGGCCAGATATCAGAGTTTAAGGCTCAGAGTTGAAGGCAAGAGCCACAAACAGAAGTCCAGGCAGAGTGAACTAATTAACTAACTCAGCCAAGAATTTTACAACAGCTGGACTCAATAGAGAAAGAGTGAGAGTGAAAATCTGTGGTATAAGTCAGAAAAAATCATCAGCTATTGAAGGCAGTTAACATAGGAAATGACCCCAGGAGAAAACAGATATAATAAGGCAGGTAGCTGAGTTTCTGCCTTTTCTTACAAAGATGTCTGAATGCTGCCTGATTGTGAATTAGAATTATATTGGCCAGCTGAACATGTTAGTTTATTACACTAGACTGCCTTCTCCACAAGAACAAAAAGTTTGTTTTTTCCCCTAGCCCTTGTATCCAGTCTTAGCAACTAGTGAGGTACCTATGCATATTCAATGCTCAATAAATGTGTTAACTGAATGAATAAATGAATGAAAAAATGAGTGAGTACCTGAAGTAAATATCTGACCTACAGCCAGGTCAGCCAAGTTTGGGATTAAGAGACACTGGGGAAAGGGCTGATTCACAAGGACAATTATTAAGCAGAGCTTTGGATCATGAATTTTCATGATTAGAGTTTTTATGACTATTTATTTCATCGACTTGACTTTGGATCCCTGGATCTTTCACATAACAGGCATTTAATAATGCTGGGTGAATTGTGCTAACAGGTATAATAGAGCAAGGAAGGCTCTCTCCATTTATTTTAGATATCATGACCAGTTGGGAATTATCCAAAATTCCCCCCCACTTCCCTATTACCTTCCCCAAGCAAGTGCATATGCATTAATGCATTCATGTGCTGCTACACTGGGACCTGGGAAAAAAAAAAAAATAGAACAGATAGCCCAGGGACGTTACTCGCAGGTTCTCTTCAGGTTTGCCTTTATCAAAACCCAATTCCAAAATGTATCCCCCAAGATTACGGGTAAGGAATCCAACTGCAGTGCAGGTGACCCAAGTTCTATCCCTGGGTCAGTAAGATCCCCTGAAGAAAGAAATGGCAGCCCCACTCCAGTATCTTTGTCTGAGAAATCCCATGGACAGAGGAGCCTAGTCGACTACAGTCCATAGGGTCATAAAAAGTCAGACACAACTTAGCAATTAAGCCGCCACCACCAAGATTATCAAAAGGCCCATCTCCAGGATTGAAAGCCAACAGAACTGACCTTGTTGTCTGTTTTTAAGTGGATATTTACCTGGTGGCACAGAATGACTTTCCCTGGATCCTAAACATAGATTATTTCATGCATTTTGCACTTTGAAGAGGCTAAAATACTATATATCAACACAGTTGAAATGTAGAGTTGAATCTGTGCACTGATTGGCACCTCACAGACTATTATTAAGGACACCCCTGCTGGAGAGTCCTTTAAACAAACACCAGAGAGAGGGTCTCTCCTTCTGCTGTCTGTGGAGTTAGTAATAACGCAAATTTGATGAGTAACAATACAAACAGTAAGGCCAAATATAGTCCTGGTGACAACGGTTGTAGAATTTATGATCCTTCATGATAGGATCAATCAATCTTAATTGATTAACTTCTTTCACATTATAGTCAAAGATGAGGTGAAGCCTCTCACAAAAGCTTTTCACCAGCATTAAATGTGTCTGTTTCAGTGACATAAAATAGAGTCAAATTTCTGAATGTAGGCTGCAAGTAAAATGATCAGCATTTTTGAACAGAGCACAGGACATGGAAAAAATATCTATTGTTATGTCTTATTATTTTCTGCTAACTCACTAATAGGTAACAATAGGAGTCCATTTGGGCAAAATGTTACTAAGTCCCCGAAGACATCCTTACCTCTAATTACATGTACTACCCTAAACACCAACTTCTAGAACATTTGGGTATGTGAAAATATGGGATGGCCTTTAGTTCACTACGTAACGTTAGAAAATCCTCCCACTTTTGAGTTCTACTACTTTTTTCTTTGGTTAGTTTCAGAGACCACTCTGCATTTGTTTTCTCCTCTAATGCTCTGTGTATGTGTGGGTTTGTGTTAAAGCCTTATACTCACTATTGTACATCCTGTAGCATTTTAGAAAGATCTCAAATTACTAAATTACTTTCCTACAAATATTATGAAAAATCCTTTCACCATTCTCTTTGTACATTGCTATTGGTCAGCAAAGACCAAAAATGCTTAAGTTGATCCTATTACTTAACTGTTTTAAAGATGAAGTTATATCAGAATGACTTGGCTTTTTACAACTGGTCTGGAAAGTCTGTTTGAAAATCCCTTCTTAAAATATTTGGTTAATCATTTTTCCCAGCCCAAATCACATAATGTGAAATTACTTCAAATAGAGAAATGTTAACAGGAGGATGGATATGTTTCTGTGTGTTTTTCAAATTTTTGATTCATGTTAGGAAATCTGAAAATTGCTTCATCAGATTTTCATAAAAAGCAAATAATTCTGCCAAAATTGCAGCAATATGGTATAAATATGGGTATTGACAACTTGAAGAGGACTCTTTGAACATTGATCTAATTAATTACTTCTCTTCCTGTCATAGTGAGCATTTACTGTTAGGTGCCTTAAGACAGAACTGCTGGGAGAGCTGGACAGTAGAGAAAGCTAACAGTCAGAGGATCAAAAGTAGCAGGAATTTATGGCAGTGAACTACAGCACTTAAATATGCCTAACCTCCAAATGTGAAATCTTCTGAGTTTTTATGATACATCACTGAACTAAGATTTAAGGAGAAAGTTCTTATTTAATTATGGAGTTGACTTTGAACCTATACAGGCAATGATAAGGAGACATTGATAGAAGATGTGATGGGAGAAAGCTGAAGGAATGAGAGAGGAGTATATAGAAAAATTAAATCTAGAGGCAAGAAAACACATATCCATCTTTAGAAAACACCCTTTCAAGCCAAATTTGTAAAAAGAAATAACATTACCTGATTTTTCATTTTACCAGGTACTTCTTCCTTTTCATATGACAAGTGAGAGTAAACTGAATTATTGGATACCAGGATAAAAAAGCAAAACAAGAAGCTTTGATAGAATCCACGTAACCTAAGAACATTTCACTCAACTCACTTCAGTAAATACTTCTTAGTGTCTGTATTGTGTCTGGTGCTGTACTTGATACCACAGAGACAAAGATAAATTCAGCAAGGCCCCTGACCTCAAGAAATGTATTATCTAGTTGTGGAGAGAATCATTTACACAAACAAATGATCATGTGATACATGTGAGATCAAAAGCATCGAAGTAAAGCAGAGGAAGTTACAAGCCCAAGAGGGAGAGAAAGGAGAAAATATCTCCTGATCAAAGTTTTGAAAGATGAATAAAAAGTTCAAGGACAACATTTGAATGGACTTCTAAGCAGATGGAACAACATATGCGAAAATACAGAGCCAGGGAGCAGCAGGTTATGTGAAGCAAGCAAGGGGCAAATTTTGAGTGAGTTACACAGAGATAGATAAGGATTCATATACCACCAGTCTTGAATTTCACACCAGAGAACCCGCTTCCATATTATCCTGTAGATAACATCCAAAATGGAAAGAAATGAAGTTTGGAACCCACAGGGTCAAATTTACATTTTAGAACCTGTGCCCAGGGCAGAGAGAAAGATGGATGCAAGAGTTGTAAGAACAGAAGCACAGAGACCAATAGGAGTCTCTGCTATGGAAAAACTTCAAGTTTCTGCCTCACTAGTCATGACCATTTAAGTGGAGATCTTATTTTCTGCAAAACACAGAAGATTGCTTATAAGGCAACTCATCTTGGGGTCAGATATCTATGATTTTACAAGGTTTGGATTTCTCAGGAAAGAAAGGAAATGGTTAATTTAAAAGCATAACATAATTGTGGCACTTAGAAGTATCATTCATGTTCAATAATATTGTCTGGCATATGCTAAATATTTATTAAATGAATGAATAAATTAATAAATATAATTGCCCTTCAGATTAGGTCCTTTTCATATTATTTACAAGTCATTCTTAGTAATTTATCCCTTTTAATGGAAAATAAGAGTTAATTTAGCTGAAAATGCTTAAAAGTAATCAAATTGAGTTTATTTAAATTTTTTCTATAAATCAGACTTTTATTTAGTCAGTCTGCCCTTTACCCCAATTAATCCAAATCAGTGAGCTTTTACTGTAATTGAAAGTTGTGCATACTTGCCACTTCCACTGACCCTCTAAGAGCCTGTAATAGCAATTGGAAAATTTCCAAGGTGCCAGTACCTTTAATTTCTCCTTTACTCCTCTTAGAGACAATAGAAGTTTGCATTGTCAAGTTTAAACCTCTGAAAATATCCCCTCATACCTTAAAATATCCTTTCAAAGTTTTTCTATTTCTTAACCCTGATTTTATCTAACACAGGGCTTCCCTGATAGCTCAATTGGTAAAGAATCCACCTGGAATGCAGGAGACCCCAGTTCGATTCCTGGGTCAGGAAGATCTGCTGGAGAGGGGATGGGCTACTCACTCCCGTATTCTTGGCCTTCCCTTGTCGCTTAGCTGGTAAAGAATTTGCCTGCAATGGGGGAGACCTGGGTTCAATCTGTGGGTTGGGATGATTTCCTGGAGAAGGGAAAGGCTATACCCACTCCAGTATTCTGGTCTGGAGAAGTCCATGGACTGTATAGTCCACAGGGTTGCAAAGAGTCGGACATGACTAAGCAACTTTCACTTTCACTTACCTAACACATCCTTACATGGAACTTAAAAGTCTACAAATAATAAATGCTGGAGAGGGTGTGGAGAAAAGGGAACCCTCTTACACTGTTGGTGGGAATGCAAACTAGTACAGCCACTATGGAGAACAGTGTGGAGATTCCTTAAAAAACTGGAAATAGAACTGCCTTATGATCCAGCAATCCCACTGCTGGGCATACACACTGAGGAAACCAGAAGGGAAAGAGACACGTGTACCCCAATGTTCATCGCAGCACTGTTTATAATAGCCAGGACATGGAAGCAACCTAGATGTCCATCAGCAGATGAATGGATAAGAAAGCTGTGGTACATATACACAATGGAGTATTACTCAGCCATTAAAAAGAATACATTTGAATCAGTTCTAATGAGGTGGATGAAACTGGAGCCTATTATACAGAGTGAAGTAAGCCAGAAGGAAAAACATAAATACAGTATACTAATGCATATATATGGAATTTAGAAAGATGGTAATAATAACCCAGTGTACGAGACAGCAAAAAGAGACACTGATGTATAGAACAGTCTTATGGACTCTGTGGGAGAGGGAGAGGGTGGGAAGATTTGAGAGAATGACATTGAAACATGTAAAATATCATGTAAGAAACGAGTTGCCAGTCCAGGTTCGATACACGATACTGGATGCTTGGGGCTGGTGCACTGGGGCGACCCAGAGGGATGGTATGGGGAGGAGGAGGAGGGAGGAGGGTTCAGGATGGGAACACATGTATACCTGTGGCAGATTCATTTTGATATTTGGCAAAACTAATACAATTATGTAAAGTTTAAAAATAAAATAAAATTAAATTAAAAAAAAAAAAAAGTGTATTCGCCGACTCCATTAATTTCAATTACCCACCTCTGAGATAGAGACCTGAGTCAGCCTCAGCTTTTCTCTCCCTGGCTCAGACAATCAGTTATCAAACTCTTTTCAGTCCACCACAGAAACACCTCTCAAATCTGTTGTTTTCACTTTACTCCTCCACCATTGTCTAATTTCAAGCTCTCACCACTTCTTGTCCAGGTCTTCCCAAATGCTCCCACCTCTAATGTCATCACCCTCCACTCCATCCAGAACTATTGCCCATGGTAATTCTTTCAAATGCAAATCTGATTAAGTTTTCTGTCAGTGGCTCTTAAATCCTTCATTGGCTACCCACTTTATCCACAAGCCCAAATCCAAACTCTTCAGCGTGGCCCAAATGGCCCTTTACATGTGGGCCTAGGCTGTTGTCATGTATGTTTCTATACTTTTGTACTTATTTTTCCTCTGCCTGAGATTCTTCTCTGCCTACCTCCCTCTTTAACCAGCAAATTCACATGCATCATTTCAAGATGAGCTCAAGGGGAAGGAGATGGAGTTTATTGGTTAAGAACATCTTCATGCTCTTAGTCTTAGTATTCCATGTTAGTGTGCTTAAACCTTGGTGGGACTGTGGCACTGCTTGGTGACTTGGAGCAAATTACTCAGCCTTCCTGAGCTTCAATGTCCTCTGTAAAAGAAGAATCATTTTACAGGGCACCATGAGGATTAAATGAAATCAAATCTCTAAAGTGCTCAGTTCAGTGACTGCAATATAATTACTGTCTAGTAGTGACTCTTATCGGAGAAGGCAATGGCACCCCACCCCAGTACTCTTGCCTGGAAAATCTCATGGACGGAGGAGCCTGGTGGGCTGTAGTCCATGGGGTCACTAAAAGTCAGACGTGACTGAGCGACTTCACTTTCACTTTTCACTTTCATGCATTGGAGAAGGAAATGGCAACCCACTCCAGTGTTCTTGCCTGGAGAATCCTAGGGACGGGGGAGCCTGGTGGGCTGCCATCTATGGGGTCGCACAGAGTCAGACATGACTGAAGCGACTTAGCAGCCGCGGCAGTGACTATTATTATCAGACATCATCTTTCCTGTGAGGTTCTCTCTAAATCCAATCACCATCTCAAGTCAGAATTGATCGATTTTCTTCCCGTGCTCTTGGAATGTTTTGTTTATACTTCCATAGCATTTACCTTATTGTTCAATGTTCATTTAAAAAAAATAAGAATCAGAGTTAATTGTTTTTTTCATCACTTTCTATGTATGTCACTTAATGTAAACCTTTAAAATGTATTATCTATTTTAAGGGCTTCCCTTGTAGCTCAGTCAGCAAAGAATCTGCCTGCAATGCAGGAGACCTGGGTTCAATTTCTGGGTCAAGGAAATGGCAACCCACTCCAGTATTCTTGCCTGGAGAATCCCACGGACAGAGGCGCCTGGTAGGTTCCCAGTCCATGGAGTTGCAACAGTTGGACAAGACTTAGCAACTAAACCACCACCATCTAATTTAACCCTTGGGAATACCACGAGGTGGGTTTGATTATGATCCCCATATTAGTGACAAGAAAACTGAAGACAGAGAGGATAAGCAACTTGTCCAAAGTTACTCAGTTAATAGCAGTGTATTAGGGAAGAACAAATCTGACTCCATGTTGGATGTTTCTTTTACATTAATATTTGTATTCTTTTGCTTTTTCTGCAAGTTAAGAATGTTGCCTATAGCCTGAAAAATACAGGATGGCCCACTCTCAAGGCCCTGACCTTTAAAAGTATAATTTTCCATTCATATAGAGGTGAAAATTTCCAGAACAGAGAATAGCGTTTGTCTTGTTGGAAATTTACAGGAACATCATGACCTGACCTATGTGGACAGACGCAAGAAACCAAGGATTCTGGCACCAAGAAGTTTGCAATGACCAACCACACCCCTTCCTGTTTTAATACAACACAAGCCTGAATTCGGACTCAGATAAGATGGCTCTTTGGGACACTAGTCCACCATCTTCTCAGTCTGCTGGCTCTTCATAAAGTCATTATTCCTTGTCCCAACAACTCATCTCTAAATGTATTGAATTATCATAAGGTGAGCAGTAGAAACGTGGATTCAGTAATAGTAGCAGAAGGAGTTAACTGAAACCAGGCAACTTTGCTCAGGTGTAATGCTCAGTCTGCTCAGTTGTGTCCACCTCTTTGCAACCTTGTAAACTATGTAGCCCACAAGACTCCTCTGTCCTTGGGGTTCCCCAGGTAAGAATACTGGAGTGAGTTGCCATTTCCTACTCCAGGATCTTCCTGACCTAGGGATCTGACCTGCATCTCCTGTGTCTCCTGTATTTTTGGCAGGATTCTCTCTCAGTGGATTCTTTATCACTGAGCCACCTGGGAAACCCCAACTTTGCTCGGAACACAGTTTCTTAACCACTGTATAGCCCATTGAAATATAAGTTGCTTGAGTACAAAAATCATGTCCCTCTCAACTCTATGTCATTAGCATCAGCACAGCTTCTACAGATAAGGAAGTCTATTGCAAGCTTCTGAAGAGACTCCAGGGTACCCAAGGTCTGTGCTGCTGATGAGCCCAGGGATGTCCCCCAAAACCCAGGCACAAAAGCCATCCAACCAGATTTGTTCTCTTTCTCTCTCTAAAAAATCAATTCCTCTGCTTTGGTGCAAGAGAACTGTGGGAAATCCGATTATACTAAATGTGATCCAGCACCCTGCCTTCCTCTACAAGGAAGGGAGGAAAAACGTTTCTGTGAGTTTAGAAGTTACTCCAAAACATACAGAATATACTCAATGTACAATCCAACTTCATATATGTTTGAGCAGATGGATGAATATGAAGTTGCACTTGGCAAGCTAGTCTCAAAGAATCTTTTGTTACTGTGGAGAAATTTGGCCACTTAATAATTGATTGAACTTAAGAAAATTCTTGGAAATTATACCTGCACATTTACATTCAAAGAGATGGGTGTAATGAAGCTAAATGTTGTTTTTGAATTCTTTAGTGGGAAAAAACACATGTCTGAAATGTGAAATTTTTACCAACTAAAAAATTAACTGCTTTTAATATGGGATAGGATTGTGTATAAAGGCCCAGATATACACTTCCTCATCTATTTCAGCTACTTGTGCTCTTATTTCTACTTGTAAAGTAGCTGAATGTAAAAGCCCCCAGGATTGCTCTGTGTAGTTTTAAAAATTGTGAACTTGTATATTCTGTGTAAAATATGTATCTGTATTGTGAACATCACTTAATAAATTTCTAAACACACAATGCCTTCATACTGCCTGAGTTCTTGCTGGGTCTGAGGTCATATCATCAGCATGTACACGTTCAGAGCATTTCATGAACTATACGATGTTGGCAGGTCATTAATAAAAACTGAAAAAGTAAAAAGCTTCATAATTAGCTCCTGAGGTAACTTTGAATGTAACATTTTCACCTCAGATTCAACACCATTAAACAAAATGACTGGGGCTTATTCACTAATGTAGCCCGAGAACCATTCCACTATAGTTAAACTTTGCCAAATTGAGGGACACTCAAATAGCAATATGTTGTGATTCACTGAATCAAAGGCCACAGACAAATCAATAGAGATAGTTGCTGCTTAAAAAATGATAATGAACAAATGTAACACTATCACCAAGGTTACCTTGAGAAGAGCGAAGAAGTGGTTTAAAACCATCACTAAAAATAGGGTCAGTATACCAGCCTTGAATCAGAAGTTAAAGAGAAAACCAGTATACCGGATCAGTGAGTCAATCTGCATTTATTTTTTAAGTTTTGAAGTAAAGAAGCACCGTGTTAGTCAAATGACAAAGGAAGGAAAAAGAATGTGAGATTTCATTTTCTCCTTATTTTAATTGTTTGATTATCTTTGAACAACGTCCAGTCCCTGGAGGACATGATAACACTTTACCTGAATTCCTCCAATGGCTCTTTGGATGGTTTGTTAACATAAATACTGTGTCTCTCAGTCTTGTCCGACTCTGTGACCCTATGGACTGTAGCCTGCTAGGCCCCTCTGTCCCTGGGATTCTCCAGGCAAGAATACTGGAGTGGGTTACCATTTCCTACTCCAGAGGATATTCCCAATTCAGGGGATTGAACCCATGTCTCCTGCGTCTCCTGCATTGGCAGATGGATTCTTTACCACTGATCTACCTGAGAAGCCCTAACATAAAGAATGCAGTAACAAATTATCAATAAGCAACTCATTGATTATTCAGATATGAAATGTTAGAACTTCAGACAGTTGGTGGGAAACAATCACCATTTTTTCCCAATGATAGAGGTTTAAAATTGTTACTGAATCAAACTGATCCACTTGCCCTTGGGCAGCAAAGCCAATCTACTGACACTGGGTTGTGGTGAAGGAAATATGTTTATTGCAGGACTCAAGCAAGGAGTCCAGGGGAGCTAGTGCTTAAAATACTTGAATTCAGGACTTCCCTGGCAGTCCACTAGTTGACTTAGACTTCCAATGCAGGGGTTACTGGTTCAATCCCTAGTCGAAGAGCTAAGATCCCACACGCCTCCTGGCCAAAAAACCCAAACATAAAACAGAAGCAATACTGTAACAAATTCAATAAAGACCTTAAAAAAAAAAAAAAAAAAAAACCTGAACTCCCTGAAGGCTTTCAGGGAAAGGTTTTTAAATGCAGAGTAAGAGAGATGGGGTTATATGGTGTGTGATCAGCTTGTGTATATTCTTCTGACTGGCTGGTGGTGAGGTAATTGAAAGAGTTAACCTCATCAACCTTCTGGTTCCAACTGCTCTGGGGTCTATGTGCTTGTGGGCAGCATACAGCTAACTTCTTCTACCTGGTGGGGGTTTCAGTATCTGCAAAACAGCACAGAGGAGATGGTTCAGGATATTATCTGCCCTTGAGGAGGCACTAAAGTCTTTGTTTAAAGGCTAGACAATTATTAATACTATTTTGTCCTCTTTAATGAGTGGCTCAGCAGTAAAGAATCTGCCTGCAATGCAGGAACTGCAGGAAGCTTGTGTTGGATCCCTGGGTTGGGAAGATCACCTGGAGGAGGGCATGGCAAGCCACCCTAGTATTCTTGCCTAGAGAAGCCCACAGACAGAGGAGCCTGGTGGGTTGCAGTCCATGGGGTCGCAAAGAGTCAGACATGACTGAGCATGCACGCACATTTCCTTGACTGTTTTCTTTCTGCATTTTCTCACTTCTATGATTAAATTTATTCTTTGACTAAAGTTTTTCTAAAGGCAGGAGGAGGACACAGTCAGGGGATACTGTTCTGGGAAGGCCCCAAAGGTCCTGCTCATGGATTACAAAATCACACAGCTAGAAGCTGCTGTTAAGGTGGTTTACTCCAGCACCCTATCTGTCACTTCCTTCCTTCACAGCACCCTTTCCTCAAATGTATTACAGAATTAAAATACTTTTTGTATTGATTGTTCTGTCAGTGAGTTTTCCTAAGTGGTTTTTAAACATTTCAACAGTAATAATATTAGCAAATTTCCCCTGATATTTAAACATTTTTCTAAACCACAAAATCACTGTATGTGAAACAATTAAATCATAAAACAGGTAAACCTCATTTAGAGGAAAGCCCCAGTGGCTCAGATGGTAAAGAATCTGCCTGCAATGCAGGAGACCTAGGTTAATTCCCTGGGTCGGGAAGATCCCCTGGAGAAGGGAATGGCAACCCACTCTGTGGGTAACAGGGAGGAACACCAGAGGTCCCAAAGTGTCAGGAGGAAATAAATTGCAATTGGCAGCCTTTTTTTTTTTTTTCCTGCTCTACACAAAATTAAAAGAGGCTTCTTTTTTTTTTTTTTTTTTTTAAGAGGCTTCTTTTAATTCTGTGTTGATGGTACCTGGTTCTGCCTTGAGCTAACCACTGCATTTTTATTATGGGAATGTTTTTCTAAAGCTATGTTAATGAAACTATGCATTTGCTTTGGAATTTACCTTTCTTCAAAATGATTCCACCTAAGACTAACATTTTTTCTTTTCTCAAATCTTGGGCTGATAATGGCTCAACAAACCAGTATTCCTGTCAATTGTTTTATGGCTGGGGGATGACACACTTCCTGCCATCCTATCTCGAAAATGCATATTGTGGGCGAGTGGCCTGGTGAAACTCCCTCACCCTTGAGGTGTCTCTCTTACCTGATTAATCGCTTTCCAACAGACATAAAACACCTTGCTAAAAGCTAGCAAGGGGGCACTCCTGTCTCTTCCTGATGTCTATGTCAGAAGCTTTCCCTATCTCTGTTATACTTTAATAAAACTTTGCTATAGAACATTTCAAGCAGTCAAGCCTGGTCCCTGACCCTGGGTTGAAATCCTCTCCTCTGGAGGTCACCAATCCCAGAGTAACACATGGCTTGTAGCAGCAACCTTTCAACTCCAGTATTCTTGCCTGGACAGAGGAGCCTCATGGGCTACAGTCCATAGGGTCGAAAAGAGTCAAATAGGACTGAGCAAATAACAAATGTTGCAATTAAGCTATATCCTCTCTGTTGTGAGAATATCTTTTTTCTTTAGAATAAGAAATTTCAATAATTTGCTTTGTGCTTCTGCAACACAGGATAAACAATAATTTCTTATTTAATAAAATTATTTCTAGGTTGCTTTGATTTTCAGCTCTTAGAGTAATATTCAGTCTGGAAATCCCCTGGTGGTCCAGTAGTTAAGACTCTGTGCTCTCACTGCCAAGGGCCCAGATTCAATCCCTGCTTGGGGAACTAAGATTGCACAAGCCTCAAAGTGTGGTCAAAGGGGAAAAAAAAGAAATCATTTTGTTTAATACACACACAAACATGAATTTCTCAACTGTTTTATCTTGGAATCTCAGCACAACATCCACATTGATGTAGTTTTGGGGAATTCATACCCTTGACAATCTCCAAACAAAACAAATCATACATTTATGAAAACTTAGGCCACAAACTGAAAAAAAAATGCTTTCAATGCTTCCTAAACATGACAAGATATAAAGTAACTACATTTCATTAAATATTTACATCTGATTTTAATAAAGTAAAAAGTAGTAACTGAAAAAAATTGTACAGAGCTTCACAGCAAGAATAGCAGTGTTATTCACTCAGTCATGTCCAGTTCTTTGTGACCCGATGGACTGTAGCCTGCTAGGCTCCTCTGTCCATGGAATTATCCAGGCAAGAATACTGGAGTGGGTAGCCATTCCTTTCTCCAAAGGATCTTCCCAATCCAGGGATTGAACCCAGGCCTCCTGCATTGCAGGCATATTCTTTACCATCTGAGCCACCAGGGAAGCCCCAGCAAGAATAAATGTGTTTATCTAAGGAGTCACAAGCTAAGTTTTATGAATATTATGAATCTGGATAATCATACAAATCATCACCATAGTTAAGTGGTCCATACAATTCCAGTTTACGGCATGATTTTATTTATTGTCACAGAATTTGTGATTATAAACTGACCTTTTATGTGTCTACAGACAGTTCTCAAGGCCACCTGATAGCTTCTGAAATATTGTTTTCAGTAGAGCCTATTTTAGAAAGAAACCTCTTTCATTAGACTATGTAATTTTAACCTCTAAAATTCAAATAGGCCTCAAAAATGGAAAAGAAATGGGTAATTTTGCTACAGCATAGAAAAGAAAGACATTTTTCTGGCTTATGACTGACTGACCTTTGATCTGGGTGGGACTACCTGAGCACATAGTTTAACTTGCTGAATTTTGCCTTTGAAATTACTACTGTAAAAATGTGGACTCCTTAATCCATATCACAGTGCTATGCAAGCTGGATGGCTGAAATTAGTTGACAGCTCTGGTTCTCTTGAGAAACACATCCTTTTGACTACCTGGTAAAAAGCCTCTCCCACTCGCAAACATAAGTGTGCAGACACAAATTTTTGCATACTATTGTAGGGATCATGGACCACCCAGCTAAAGCTCATGCACTGATCCTTGCTTTAGGCTTAGTCAGAAGTTTGAAAGCATCCTTTTTCAACTGAAAATTACCACATATTTTAACTACCATGGTATTTGAATGGTGTTTAAATGTGTGCTAGTTTTCATCAATATGATTTCCTTTATTCTAATGTATTTGCTAAATATGTAAATAAATAACACCATATGTTATGGTCTACTACAATAGTACACAAGCACCATTCTATAGATGTAACCCTTCTTTATATACCTTCTCTAGCACTACATATACATAATCTCTCTGAAATATGGAGAATAAAGGGTAGAAAGGAAGTATAATTTTGGTAATTCTATTTAATATTATATGTAAGGTCTTTCAGACATGAAGAAATGGGCATAAATTTTGGAATATAAGATTGATATCCAACTATATTAGTCTGGTTAAGCATGAAATGGTTTCAATCTCTCTAGAAAATTCCTACAAATGTACCATGATGTGACTACAAGGAAGATCTACTTCCTGCATATCTGGCTTTTCTAAGCCAAGTTATCATAGTTACACCACATCAGCAGACTTTGGGTACGTTCTACCCTTTTAAACTTGCAGATCCAAGCATCTGCCAGAGGGCAGTCACAGAGTCTTCGCATCCACTTATATCTGCCTGGATATTATATAACATTGAGGAGTAGCCTCTACTCAAATCTCTGGACTGGGAATTATTCGGGCACTCACTCCTGTATATATCCATTATTCCAAATAATCATTCAGCAACTACTTATTGAGGATTTCTGTGGCAGATACTGTGTTCAGGTATGAGTTAACACCAAGAAAATAATTAGAATAGGGCGTACTCATTGTAGGAGCTTCCCAGGTTGCGCTAGAGGTAAAGAACCCTCCTGCCAATACAGGAGATGTAACAGATGTGAGTTCAATCCGTGGGTCGGGAAGATTCACTGGAGGAGGAAATGGTAACCCACCCCAGTATTCTTGCCTGGAGAATCCCATGAACAGAGGAGCCTGGTAGGCTACAGTCCATATGGTCACAAAGAGTTGGATATGACTAAAGCAACTTAGCACACAACAGTATTCATGTAAGCACCTCATAAATGTTTACTATTCTTATAATTGTTACTGTTTTTATTATTATACAAATTCAAATGGGTCATCATTCCTGCACTCAAGGATGTGTGATCCAGAGAGGGATTCAAAATAGAGTGGGACTTCCCTGGTGGTCCAGTAAGACTGTGTTTCCACCACCACCGGTGGTAGCACGGGTTCAATCCCTGGTAGGGGAACTGAGACCTCACAGGCTGTGCAGCACAGTCAAACAAAAATTTAAGAAATAAATACATAAAACAGAGTGAGATAAGATTTTTTTTTAATTCAATAATTTTTATTTACATGTATACCTGTGGCGGATTCATTTTGATATTTGGCAAAACTAATACAACTTGTAAAGTTTAAAAATAAAATAAAATTTAAAAAAAAAAAGAGATAAGATTATGATGGAGTTATGTTGCATTGCCTTCAAAATCATGAGATGGACCATGGAAGTCCATCTGGGGAGTCAGGGAAAATTACCCAGTAGAGAAAAAGTAGTGATTAGCTAGACAAATTGGGAAGGAGGCATGGTCTTCCAGTGAGGCAATTATGTGTACAAAGAATGATATATCACACATTTGGGTGATTATAGTAGTTTAGTATGGTTGGAGCAAAGACTGAGTGTGGAAGCTTGACATAGATGAGGCCAGAAACAGATGAAGAGGGTGATGATGACAAGTTGTTGGGTGCTTAAGTAAGGAGTTTAAATTTCACTGCAAATACCACAGAGAGTTATTTAAAAGACATCTACACAACAGAGTTTTGCTGCTACTAACTGCATAACTTTGATTTACTCACTTAACCTTTTGGGGTCTTGGTTTTCACATGTGACACAAATCAAAGGGTAGAGTTCATTGTTGTTTAGGCCTCATCCAGCTTAACTTTTGACAAACAATCCTTTGTTCTCATGTCAAGAATTACCAAAATAAAAGGAATATTAAAATTTTGTCATTTTTCAGTTACCAAATGTAATTGCAGAGACATTCATATGACTTTGGATCATTATATTTAGTTTATCTCTGAATGAAGTAACCAAATGAGTTTCTGATTTTGGTTTATGCTCTCTGCACTAAAGGCAAACTAAAAAAAAAAAAATTCCTGCTATCTCCTTCAAAATAATAATGAAAATGTACTTGAAGGTCCACTGATAATTTACATATTTTTCCGGTTAGAAATTGAAAAAGAAGAAAAAACCTACAAATAATTGCTGAATCATTAACACAGTCAGGTACCACTTCAGTGACTGATATTTAGTCAGCTGATTAAATTCATCTAGTTAGTTGCCTTATGATTTTCCAATTTTATAGTTAGATAAGTTGGAGATGTAAGTAATCAATACGCATCTAAACTATCAACAATTTTAGTTTTGGAATGAATCTCACTAAAATTCCAATTTTGATTAACAAAAATGAAATTTAATTTTGAAAACTTCAGTATTTCAATTGCTTTGTGCATGCTAAGTTGATTCAGTCGTGTCCAACTCTCTGCAACCCTATGGACTATATAGCCCACCAGGCTCCTCTGTCCATGGATTCTCCAGGCAAGAATACTAAATGGGTTGCCATTTCTTCCTCCAGGGCATCTTCCTGATGCAGGGATCGAACCTGCCTCTCTTACATCTTCTGTATTGACAGGTGGGTTCTTTACCACTAGCACCACCTAGGAAGGTGGTGAATGGTGTTGAATGGAAGTGGTGAATGGCTAGGAAGCCATTTCAATTGCTTCAACTGAGATTAAAAGGGTTCTTCATAAGCTGCATTCATGCCTCAAGCAAACACATGAAATCTGATGAAATGACTATAAATTTACCCTAGCCACTTTCTTATGCATTTTTTTCTATTTGAAAAATAGTGCCAATAAACCAAAATCAGAAAAATTGTTAGGTTTTGTGGCAGTAGAAGATTAACAGAAGATGTAAAAACACGATTAGAACCAGACATGAAACAACGAATTGGTTCCAAATTGGGAAAGGAGTACATCAAAGCTGTATATTGTCACTCTGTTTATTTAACGTATATGCAATGTACATGATGTGAAAGGCTGGCTGAATGAAGCACAAAGTGGAATCAAGATTGCTGGGGGAAATATCAATAACCTCAGGTATGCAGATGACACCACCCTTATGGCAGAAAGCAAAGAGGAACTAAAGAGCCTCTTGATGAAAGTGAAAGAGGAGAGTGAAAAAGCTGGTTTAAAACTCAACATTCAGAAAATGAAAATCATGGCATCCAGTCCCATCACTTCATGGCAAATAGATGGGAAAACAATGGCAACAGTGACCAAACTTTATTTTCTTGGGCTCCAAAATCACTGCAGATGGTGACTGCAGCAATGAAATTAAAAGATGATTGCTCCTTGGGAGAAAAGCTATGACCAACCTAGATAGCATATTAAAAAGCAGAGACATTATTTTGCCAACAAAGGTCTGTCTACTCAAAGCTAGGGTTTTTCCAGTAGTCATGTATGGATATAAGAGTTTGACCATAAAGAAAGCTGCATGCTGAAGAATTGATGCTTTTGAACTGTGATTTTGGAGAAGATTCTTGAGAGTCCCTTGGATTTCAAGATCAAACCAGTCAATCCTAAAGGAAATCAGTCCTCAATATTCATTGGAAGGACTGATGCTGAAGTTGAAGCTCCAATACTTTGGCCACCTGATATGAAGAACTGATCCATTGGAGAAGAATCTTTCCCTGATGCTGGGAAAGACTGAAGGCAGGTGGAGAAGGGGATGACAGAGGATGAGATGGTTGGATGGCATCACCAACTCAATGGACTTGAGTTTGAGCAAGCTCCAGGAGTTTGTGATGGACAGGGAAACCTGGCTTGCTGCTTTTCATGGGGTCATGAAGAGTTGGACACAACTGAGCAACTTAACTGACTATAAAAACAGGATAGTGCAAAGAAGAAAATTTAGAAGCAAGTTAGCAAAAAATAAGTAGCATTTTAATAATTGCTCCTTACCATCAATCTGTAAGTAAAACTCCTCATTCTCCTTGAATTTATTCTTTAATTGGAAGAAAATTGCTTTACAATATTATGTTGGTTTCTTCCATACAACAATGCAATTCAGCCATAATTATATGTATATCACCTCCCTCTTGAAACTCCCACATTCTTCTTGAAGGTCTTGCTATTCTAAACTTCATTGCATAAGTCGCCATTCACTATATTGAAATTATCTACTTTGAGAGTCAAATTGAAGTGGATTTCATATGTATTGAAATGTCTTCTCCCTTTCCTCCACATTTCAATTAAAATCAAAAGCCTTCAGGCCAAAAATAAGTATGTCATCTGTAATCTCCACTACTCCCATTGTTCCTGCCTTATATCACCTTCTTCCAAGCCATCTTCTCTACCCATAACACTCTTGGTTTTCATCACTTGACTTTTTGCCAACCTTTCCAACAGGACTTGCTTAAAATTGCTGTCTTTCTGGAAGACGCTCATCATCATTTAAGTCCAAATACACATTCTATATTATAAGCCTCTTTATTTAGTAAATTTCACCAATCTTCTCCATTTTATCTAATGAACTGATATTTTATATTTATTTATATTGAAATTTCAGTAGACACAGACCAAGTCCACTTTAGTATATTTAAATTTTCTGGGTGCTGAAATGACTTTCTATAATGCTGGCTTGAATGTCTACAATGCTGGTTGAAGTTCTTGTTGAGGTACAGGGCAGGCTGTCCCAAAATATACCTCAATAACATACTGATTATTTTAAATTCAATTTACTTGAGAAACTGCATGTGGAAAATCAATGATACTAGAAATACCCCACTCTAACCCCAATATTTCCCTCTGAAAGTGGGAAATAAATCTCTCATATGAAGGTCCCCTCCCTATACTAGGAAGATAGAAACCGTCTTTATCACCAGAGTTAGGAAATTCAAGGCTTAGAAAACTATATAAACAAACTTTGCTATGCCTTCATTAGTCTGTTACCACAGGCACAATCCCCTATGATCTGTTAAATCTTCGCAAATAACTGTTTCTTTGTCTAATAATAATATGTAAACAGTCTACTTTGCTCATTTGGGGGGATCCTATTTCTAGGAGATCTTGGTGCATAGGAATTAAACTGTTTTTATTTTTGTTTTCTCCTGCTACTTTGCCTGTTAGAATTGATGCTTTCAAATTGTGGTGCTGGAGAGGACTCTTGAAAGTCCCTTGGACTTCAGGGAGATCAAACCTGTCCATCTTAAAGGAAATTAACCCTGAATATTCATTGGAAAGACTGATGCTGAAAATGAGGCCCCAATACTTTGGCCATCTGATGAAAAGAGCCAACTCATTGGAAAAGACCCTAATGCTGGAAAAGATTGGGGGCAGAAGGAGAAAGGGATGACAGAGGATGAGATGGTTGGATGGCATCACCGACTCAATGGACATGAGTTTTATCAAACTCCAGGAGATAGTGAAGAACAGGGAAGTCTGGCGTATTGCAGTCCATGGGGTCTCAAAGAATAGGACACGACTCAGTGACTGAACAACAACAACAATTATTAGTCAAAAGAACTGACAGTTGGCATACCAGGACAGCAGGACACCAACTGGACCTTGCTCCCCTCCCCCCATCATTTCCCATGAGATCCTGGGGCCTCTGACAAAACCCAGCAGAAGGTAAGTGTTCTTAACCACAGCATCCTCTCAAACCTAACTGCAGGGACTGGTGACTGGTGAAAGAGAATACGTCGTGAGAATCCTTTTTCTCTTTTTCTAAACTTACGTTAGTAGGAGAAAATATTCTTGGAGCTGGTTTCTTGGGGAATAGCAAATCTGCTATATGGTAAATGAGTTACTCTCGAGTTTTAATGGTTCTTTCCTCCCAGGGAGGGTCACTATTTGTCTCTGTCTCTTGTGTTGTTTGTCATGAGGATGAATTGTAGGACAGGAGAACAGGCACAGCCCTTTACATGCCTGCTGTTTGAAGCAACCTCACAGACCAGTGGAGTTGACAGTTCGCACGAGACCAGCGTCTGTTTAGACAATCTTTACCGTGGGTCCCCCCGTGTAAAAACTCAAAAGAGGCTCTTCCTTCTGTCTTGTTCTATGTCCTGAGAGCTTAGCTTTGTGACCCAATGAGAATATTCTCTCAATATCCACCAGTCAGAAGGTGCATTTACTGAAGTGCCTCTGGAAGACAACTGAATTAACTAGGGCTCCAAGACATGAAGTCATAAGCAGCACCTTCTGTACTCCAGCTGCGCCAGCTTTCAGGGGAATCTTTCATAAGGGGTCCCAGTCCATAAGCAGCCTTTGTCATCTCAACCTTTGTTGCTTGTTAGTGCTGGAAAAGTCCCATTCCAGTAGTACCTGCCCCATGTCCCAGGTTAGTGGATCTGTGACCAGAGGTGTCCCACATTCTCATGGGAAACCAGAGATAGTGTTTCACTGCACCATTTTACTGCCTTTGGCAATGGAAAGCTTTTACTTTCTTACACTAACCTTAACTCTGGAAATGAACTTCCTGGATCTTGTGAAGACTATATAATCTCCTGTGAGACATCTGCATCTTTGGTTAAGCCATAAAAAAAGGCTTATTGATTTGAGTCATTATTTGCAAATAATATAAGGTCATACTCATCAATGGTCAAACAATGGATTCTTTAAATGACCTATGATCCGATTTGATCAAGTGTTTTAAAATCTTTTTAATATTTTTGACAAACTTCCCAAAAGTCAAAGTCTACATCATTTAGAAATAATACCAGAGCGTACCTGAGACACCTCAGAAGATTTGTTTTCTCTCCTTATATAAGAGAGATATCAAACTAATTAGGCTCATTTGGTATGGTAAATTGTAATGGAAAGCATTGTCAAATAAATAATGATTGTTATTTGCTGCTAAGTAGTGTCTGACTCTTTTGTGACCCCCTGGACTATAACCTGCCAGGCTTCTCTGTCCATGGGATTTGCCAGGCAAGAATACTGAAGTGGGTTGCCATTTCCTCCTCCAGGGGATAAATAGGGATATATCTTCTTAAATTATATTGCATGGGTAAATGTTAATAAATGTTCTAAAAATTATACAGCATGCCTGAAATGTGGATATGTTCTAACATAATGTTATCAGTCATAATTGTAGTTATCTTAAAATGTTATGTGTCACAACAAACACCGAATTTCCTTATAAATTTGACTATAATGAATAAGATCTTTAATAATGAATATTTAAGTATTTCATCATCAACAGGCAGTTATTATTTTACTCAGATACTTTTACAAAAGTTTCCTACAAATGTGTGTCATCTTCAGAGAAATTCATAGAAAGAAATCTAATCAGTACTCTAGAACACAAGTTTCTGATAACTTTCAAATCATACCACTGTACTTGATAAGAATTTACAGAATCCTAATGGAGAAAGAGTTGACTCATTGGAAAAGACTCTGATGCTGGAAGGGATTAGGGGTACGAGGAGAAGGGGATGACAGGATGAGATGGCTGGATGGCATCACCGACCCAATGGATATGAATCTGAGTGAACTCTGGGAGTTGGTGATGAACAGGGAGGCCTGGCGTGCTGCGATTCATGGGGTCGCAGAGAGTTGGACATGACTGAGTGACTGAACGGAACTAAACTGAAGATGAACAATCTAGCAGCTCAAATTTTAATACATGAAACTTCCAAGAAAGTTCAGAGGAAGGAAATTTTGGGGTCCAGTGGAAACTGTCCCCAAATATGCTTCTATGGCATATTGGTTATTATGAATTAAAGTTACCTGAGAAACAGCCAGTGGGGGTGGTGATATAAACAACACTATGACCACAGTTCCCCTTGAAGGGGGGAAATTTCCCATTTGAAAGTATCTGCTGTAGATCCAGAGGATAGAAAACATCCTCATCACCAGAGTTAGGAAATTCAAGGCTAACAAAGTTATAGAACTCTGCTATTTCTCTGTTAGTCTGCTACCTTAAGCACAAGCCCCTTTGTTTTTATCGTGTTTGTCACAAATCTACATACTTCTCTTCCAGATGACTTAATTGCAAAGTAGAGCTTGCTCTGACATCTGATGCCAGCGCAATAGTATGCTATCACCCTTCTGTGGATATTCCATATGAACACATGAAACCTATCCCTTGGCCATATGTGCATAACAATGAAGGAACACACGATCTAGTTCTAAAAATGAGATGAGAAGAAAAAAGGGGAACACAGCACAAGGACCCATGGTAGAACAATTCAGTAAAATGTTCTTTACTTCTAAGCATCATTGGGATCTTTGTGGACAGTATCATAGACATCACAGGAACTGAATCCTCCAAAAGAGATAATATTGAGGTTTTCAGGAATCAAACAGGAATGTTATCTTGGATCTCATTTGCCTTTTGAGAAAATACAGTTGGGTATATTCACTAATAGGTTATATAGTAAAATAATAATAAAACATCTTTTTATATAAAAAATTGTTTTGTTAAATCTCCACAAATAACTGTCTCTTTGTCTAAAAATTATGTATTGGTAGCCTGTGTGGGTCACTATAGGAGTCGCATGTCTATGATACCTCCATGTGTATGGATTTTTTTCCTCCTGTTAATCTGTCTTTTGTCAATTTAATTATTAAACTAGCCAAAAATACTCAAGAAGGGTAGGAAGAAATTTCCTCTGCCTCAACATTTTAATTACCCCATGCAGATTGGAGAGAAGATTATGGGAGTCACAGTCACCCACTTCCCCAGTCTATCAAACACCTCCTAAGCTTATGCCCAGATGTTCAAGTTTGCATTGAAGCCTTCTCAGCCCATAACACCTGTAGCTGTATTCCCAGCTACAAAATTAGCAGTGTGCGTATAGAGTATATATCCACAGACAGTTCTAGCTCAGAATAGGCTATTTTTTGGAAATACGATTTCCCCGAAGTTTTTTTTACTCCTCTGTGTGATTTGTCCTCAACAAGATAAAAAACCCAACCTCTAAACATTTTTGCCAGCTTTTTCAAGGTCTTCCCATGGGACAAGTTCCAGGATTATGCACAGAAAGTGTAAAAACAGAAAATCTATCCTGTCCTGGTAGTTTAGGACAGTCCATGATTCTAGGAAGCACAGGCATACTCTACAAACCACTTGTTGTCAACTTGGAGTTCCTGAGCCCCTTGATCTTTATCATCTGCACCTTAGCTTACATACCTAATAAAGAACTTGCATACATGTTTTGTCCCTCCATGAGGGCATGAACTGGGTCTTTGGCAGTTTTCTGTTCTCCATAGTCTCTTCCGATAGTATACAATATGCTTTAGTTGATCATTGCTAAGTCACTTTTCAGTCCTGTCTGACTCTGTGTGACCCTATGGACTACAGCCCATTAGCCTCCTCTGTTCATGGGATTTCCCAAGCAAGAATACTGGAGTGGGTTACCATTTCCTTCTCCAGGGGATCTCCCTGACCCGGGGATTGAAACTGTGCCTCTTACATCTCATGAGTTGGCATGCAGGTTCTTTACCACTAGCACAACCGTGGAAGCCCATTCAGATCAGATCAAATCAGATCAGTCTCTCAGTCATGTCCGACTCTTTGCGACCCCATGAATCACAGCACGCCAGGCCTCCCTGTCCCTCACCAACTCCCAGAGTTCACTCAGACTCATGTCCATCGAGTCAGTGATGCCATCCAGCCATCTCATCCTCTGTCGTCCCCTTCTCCTCCTGCCCTCAATCCCTCCTAGCATCAGAGTCTTTTCCAATGAGTCAACTCTTCACATGAGGTGGCCAAAGTACTGGAGTTTCAGCTTTAGCATCATTCTTTCCAAAGCAATCCCAGGGCTGATCTCCTTCAAAATGGACTGGTTGGATCTCCTTGCAGTCCAAGGGACTCTCAAGGGTCTTCTCCAACACCACAGTTCAAAAGCATCAATTCTTTGGCGCTCAGCCTTCTTCACAGTCCAACTCTCACATCTAGGTTGGTCATAACTTTCCTTCCAAGGAGTAAGCATCTTTTAATTTCATGGCTGCAATCACCATTTGCAGTGATTTTGGAGCCCAGAAAAATAAAGTCTGACACTCTTTCCACTGTTTCCCCATCTATTTCCCATGAAGTGATGGGACCGGATGCCATGATCTTCGCTTTCTGAGTGTTGAGCTTTAAGCCAACTTTTTCACTCTCCACTTTCACTTTCATCAAGAGGCTTTTGAGTTCCTCTTCACTTTCTGCCATAAGGGTGGTGTCATCTGCATATCTGAGGTTATTGATATTTCTCCCAGTAATCTTGATTCCAGCTTGTGTTTCTTCCAGTCCAGCGTTTCTCATGATGTACTCTGCATATAAGTTAAATAAACAGGGTGACAATATACAGCCTTGACGAACTCCTTTTCCTATTTGGAACCAGTCTGTTGTTCTATGTCCAGTTCTAACTGTTGCTTCCTGACCTGCATACAGGTTTCTCAAGAGGCAGATCAGGTGGTCTGGTATTCCCATCTCTTTCAGAATTTTCCACAGTTTCTTGTGATCCACACAGTCAAAGGCTTTGGCATAGTCAATAAAGCAGAAATAGATGTTTTTCTGGAACTCTCTTGCTTTTTCTATGATCCATTAGCTGCTCATTAACTCTGTTTATAATACATAAATGGAGGATTGGTATAAAGGACATGTGTATTTCCTGTTTGAAATATGGGTCATTCATTGAAATAAAAATCTTAAAGAACAGTAGATTCATCATGATTAGGGCAAGCTTCTCATATGAACAGATATAAGAGAGCAAGTATACTAAATTATAATAGGAAGGAAATGATGCTTGTGACTGGCTGAGCTCTAGGTAAGACACAGAGTTAATTCTGAAAATAAATAATTTCTAAGCTTCATCCAGATCTAGAATTTTATTTATTTCCCTTCTTTCCTTTCTCTCTTTTTTAGTGCTTCAACTTGACCTGGCACTAAAAAAAAAAAAAATTATCTGGAATGAAAGCAAGTCAGTAGCCAGATGCATGTGAGTTGCTGAGAGCCATGAAAAAGCCAAAAGAACTATTCCATCTTCTCAATGCCTGCTGTTCAAGGAGTGAATAAAATGGCAGCCCTTCACCTAATATCATAACCAAAATATCATAATATATAAGGCAATGAGCCTGCAGCTGCTGCTGCTGCTGCTAAGTCGCTTCAGTCCTGTCCAACTCTGTGCGACCCCATAGACGCCAGCCCACCAGACTCCCCCATCCCTGGGATTCTCCAGGCAAGAACACTGGAGTGGGTTGCCATTTCCTTCTCAAGTCACTATTACATAAAACCAAAATAAATTAGGGTCCACACAAATGAAAGATAGATCAAAACAAGATCTAATTAATGTTGATGAATACTTTTGAAAAAGAAATAAGAACTCTTGAATGGTCCTTATTTCAAATTAAGTTAATAATGCAATCTGTAGTACAAAACCTACTCAAGAATCATGTTTATTACATCTTAAAATAAAAATGATGTGATGGAAATAAATGTAGAGATGAAGTTGGAAGATCATAAAGGTCTACATTTTCTTGATTTACCTGTTCTTACTCTAAAATCCCCATTCCTGCTATTGGTGGGCTGAAGGGGAAATGGCAGGGTACTTAAGTCTGACAACCCATAGGTATTTTAGCCACTTATCTAGGGTCTCATTTCCTGTCTTCTTGTCTTTTTCCTTCCCCTAGTAGATAGAAGGGGTTTTGAGTGAAAGGGTATTCCTGTTGAGTAGAACCCAAGTTCTTCCTTACTCTGTTACTGATTTTGTATACATCGTTAAACTCTGATTCTCAATATTTTCAAAGAAATTCTTTCAGAGTTTAGGAAATCTCTTTCTCTTTTGGTAGCTTCCTTTTGTGATAGTAGAATCAAAACAAAAGTGATTTAGGAAAATGATCAGTATGTGTTCATTCAGTTCTACAAGGTATCCTTTTTTTTTTCTTGAAGCAATAAATGGGAAATCAGGCAATGCATTTTAAGAGAATTTTTAAAATACATCAGTCTAATAAATGGATAAAGGGGATATAAAAGACTGAAAAAGAAAGTGGAAAGATGAAAGGAAAAAAAGAAAAAATGAGAGTCAAAAGAAAGAGAAGGAAAAAAAGATGAAGCTCGGAAAGAAAACCAGCAATGTAAGAAGAGTTAGAGAAACAGCGAAAGAGAGAAGGAAAGAGGACAAGGAAGCCTGGAAGGTGCTTCCATGACTTGATGTTACCCCACCCACTGAGAAGCTCTCCTTTGACCTACCATCTGAGTTCTGAGTCGCTTCAGTCATGGCCGACTCTTTGCAACCCCATGGACTGTAGCCCACTAGGCTCCTCCATCCATGGGATTTTCCAGCCAAGAATACTCGAGTGGATTGCCATGCCCCCCTCCAGGGGATCTTCCTGAGCCAGGATTGAATCCTGGTCTCTTATGTCTCCCGCATTGGCAGATGGGTTCTTTACCACTAGTGCCACCTGGGGAGTCCGTCTACACCGCTCTTTTCTTAAGCCAATCACATCATGGCCTCCACGCTGTAGGCCTCCAGTGGTGCCTGGGGTTCACAAGGTAGGGTTAACTCTCTGAACAGCTGGCCACAGCCATGCCACTCTATGTACTCTGTGCAAAAGCCACATCTATAACACATATCCCCTCTCCTCTGTAGTCGTATCCCCAGCTGAGCTGCTATTGGATGAGTTGTTTCCCATGCACTTCTCCCCTTCTTCTACCTGAATAATTCCTAGTCATCCTTAAAGATACTGCTGAAATGGCACATCCTCCAGAATGCCTTCTGCATCTTTCTCTTATATGCCCTCTTATATGCCCTTATGACAATGCATGAAAAATCCTTACAGTTATAAACCTGCTTATCTGTCATGCATACACCCAGGCTGAAGCTGTTTTATTCTCTGTAGCCCTAGTGACTTATGTGCACATAGCAGGAACTCAGTATGGACTTTTAAATCAAGTAATTTCTATTGGTTTTCTTATTCCTTAAGAGTTGGCCTCTGCTAGCAGATAAAGACAGCAATAGAGAATGACATCCATTCTTCTCTTGGGTTCAATCCTTTTCTTGTTCTCTCTTCTTGATTATCCAGATTCTTTTACTCTTGTGGTTCTGGTTCCACATTATATGCAGACCCAGGGTGATACATATTATAGTAGTCCCTTTCCTATATTGAAATACAAATTCAACCATTCCATGCTTAGCCTTCCGTCTGTAAAATATAAATACTGTCTGGCTCATCTATACAAACCATGTCTTTCAAGCAGGCAATCACAACCGTTTTTTCTTGTGCCTTCAAGTCATTCCCATGCCATACGTGTTTCCATCATCAAAACCTCTCTTTACAGACAATGATCCTCAACCAGGGGCCTTAACTTCCCTGGGAAAATGGTTCAGAATGCCAGGGAGGCAGGGAAAGATACATAGACTTTGGAAATGCCCCCTTGGGTGTATAGACTCTGCAGTTTAGAATCGCTGGTCAATGGGATGACAATAAGAGGAGTGCAGGGTAAAGGTAACACTCATCTCAAAATTAGGCACAGGTTAGATCTGAAGTAAGCATTATTTTTACCTAAAAGATGCTAGTACCCAGGAGAAAAGTGGTAAGTTGGAAAAAATGTCTAAACTAACTTTTTTTTGTCAAGATATAACTTTTTTTTAAAAGCAGGAAAACACAAAGTCCTTGGGTTTTCTTGACTGTTGTGCAATAGAAAAAGCAAGGGATATAGTGTCAGGAAACCATAAAGAAGAGAAAGGAAGAGTGAGGGAGACAGTGGGAGTGAGTGTGTGTATGTGTCTGGGAGAGCAATGCTCTCACCCTCCCACTCATCTCCTTTGACCCAGAGGTGTGCTGAGCAGGGAACACCTGCCTGACTGATATCTGTTCCTTGGGCCCAGAGAGAAAGGCTCCCTCCTGTCTTCCCTCCTACAGCTACAGACGCCAAATGGAATGTTGACCCAGAGAATCATTGAATGGAGGAGGACCAGAATTCAATCAGACCATGGAAATCAGAGAATAGAGGAAAGCAGGGAATGACATGCTCAACAACAATCATCCGTGGTCTTGGATGATTATACCCTGCAAGAACTTTTCCCCAGGTGTCTTCCATATCCTCTCAACATGGTAGTGGAAAATAGAAACAGCTGTGGACTCACAGATGGGGCAGGAGGAGCCTGAATTAATGTTGCTCAATGTCACCCAACTGTTTGCTTTGTCATCATAGCTTGGCCTCAACTTTAGTGACACAGGAAAGCGACTCACTTCCATCTTCAGCAGCAGTGTTGGGGGGATTCTGTAATCTAAATTCCTTGTGTATTTGAGAAGAGCTTCCTAAATTACATATCCCTCAAAACTAAGTCCCATTTGCTAAGTTGTATAACATTTTCATTACTCTGCTGAGATCTTTAATTTTAACATGCACAGGGAAGATGCTGTTGTTAGCAGAGACCTGGGCTAACAACCACGGACCTGATTTCTAGTTTTGGGGTGTAGAGTTGCTGGAACACAGGCTCGGCCCTGCCACTAACTTGCCATATTATCTGTGATCAGCCAATTTAACCCCTTCCTACTTCAGTCTCTCATCTATAAAACAGGAATGCCAACACTGCTTCCACTACTACTAATAACAAAAATGACAACAATAACCACAACATATATCCTATCATTAATAAAATCAGGGATACAATAATAGAACTCTTGTCTGCAAATGGCAGATAAGAAATCCTGGAACTGAAGACATTTTCTAATAAATGTAAAGGAAAATGGTCAATGCCCAATTCTTTCTTTCCTAAAAATACTGATCCAAAGACTATCAGAGAACCCCTGAGGAATTCCCACCCATGAGAAGGTGATGGGTGGGACACATACGGTTGCCTTAAAGACTTGATTTGCCCATATGGTGATGTTGGCCCTTGGAATTTAAAAATCCTGTGCATCCCTTAGGCCTTCTAGTTAGTATTTTAAAAACTCTTAAAGATGCTCCCAGATCTGCTAACACTCAAGTAGTTCTCTTACTTATCCTCTGTTCCTTTCCTCTAATGTTTTTTGCCTAGATTAGTGGTTCAACACACACATAATCTTTACTAAAAATAAAATTAATACTTTTATTCATAATTTAAACACCTTAGCCATATTTATCTTTATTCCATTATTAATATGGTTCTTTTAATTTTTTATGCATTCTATTGTCTCTTTAAACCAAAATCTTTCCTAGTAGTTTTAGTTTTTAAATTTTTGCTTCTTGATTGTTTTCTTGCATTGTTTTTATTTACCTGGCCCCTTTTTATAAATGGTGAGGGGAGTGTGACTGGGATGAAGGGACAAACACAAGGACAAGTCAAGCCCAAGGTCAGAAGAGAGTGTATTTCTTCTTTTTTATAGTTAAACCAACAATGATATTTTTAAGCCCCTTATTACCCCTCCTTCCAGAGTTCAAATTCTGGCTTTAAACCCTGAAAGTTAAGTAAACTATTGGAGCCACAGGTTAAGTCTCCAGGATGACAAATCTTCCCCCAGTGGTAATGCAGGTGACCAGCTAGCATGGTACTGTCTTCTCATATTATGTTTATAGGGAAAAATCCTTGGAAAAATCTCTGTCCAGGGACTAAATCTCCAAGCTCCAGACATGCAATAATTTTTCCTTCCTAAGGAAACACAGATTGTAGCCATTTTTTCAACTCAAGTCACTGTGTCCATCCTAGTAAAATATCTGCACTGAGGGAAAATAAATCACATGAGGAAATCCCCAGCTTAAATCTAAGTCTCTCTAATCTATTAAGAAGGGACTTGGCCCTTTGTTTGAGGTCAAATGAGACTTTGCCTGAGAGTAGGGCTTGAAGGAGATATATTTAAAAGATCAGGGAGGTAGGAGTGGGAAGGACTGAGAAACAGTCACTCCCTTTGCCTGCTGAATGGTGGCCCCAGATGTCCGTGGTGGGACTTAGTGACAGATTGAAGGCACTGCCCTGTCTGCATCTATGTTCACTTTCAGCCAAGTCATGCCAAGCAGATGGGCTGGTTCATATCAGACAACAGGGCTTGAGCACATTGATGGGGTATCTAAATATTACATAGGTAATGCATACAACCGGGGCTTCCCTGGTATCACAGAGGGTAAAGAATCTGCCTGCAACGTGGGAGACTCAGGTTCCATCCCTGGGTTGGGAAGTTTCCCTGGAGAAGGGAATGGCAACCCACTCCAGTATTCTTGCCTGGAGAATTCCATGGACAGAGGGGCCTGGTGGGCTATAGTTCAGGGGGTCACAAAGAGTCAGACATGACTGCAGCAATTTGGCACACAGAACACATTGCATACAACCAAGAGTAAAAGAGTGTGTAAACCCTCTGTCTTTTCCCTGTAGGTCTGAAATTTTTTTCTACTATAATTAAAACATTCTAGGGTTTCCCTGGCAGTCCAGTGGTTAAAAATCTGTCTGCTAACGCAGGGGACACAGGTTCGATCGCTGGTCTGGAAAGATTCCACATGCCATGGAGCAACTAAGCCTATTTGCCACAGCTACTGAGCCTGCAGGCCCTAGAGCCCGTGCTCCTCAACAGGAGAAGCCGCCAGAATGAGAAGCTCTTACACACAACTAGTAGTTTCTGCTCACTGAAACTAGAGAATGCCCTTGAGCAGCAACAAAGGCCCAGGATCGCCAAATAAAAATAAAATTTAAAAAATACTATATAACTAAAACATTTGAAATATTTACCCAGTCCAGAGAAGGAAAATTCCTCAGGTTTAAAAACCCTAAATCAATTTTCACCCCTTTATGAAAGTATATATGATCTCATCACTATAAACCCTACATATGAATCCCAACACACTCATGCATGAGGGCAGGAGAACCCATCCAGACAGAAACTCTCAATGTCATACATGTGCATGCATGCTAAGTCCCTTCAGTCATGTCCAACTCTGTGAACCTATGGACTGTGGCCCGCCAGGCTCCTCTGTCCATGGGATTCTCCAGGCAAGAATACTGGAGTGGGTTGCCATGCCCTCCTCCAGGGGATCTTCCAGGAATTGAACCAGCATCTCTTATGTCTCCTGCATTGGCAAGCAGGTTCTTTGCCACTAGTGCCACCTGGGAAGCCCACTCAAAGTCATAATTCAGGTTTAATCCTAAAAACAACTGAAAGAACATGAACCTTCCAATAATATCGATTAAAAGGAGCTACATTAAGAGTCTATAGTCAAGCTGATAGATTAATTTATATCATCCTGACTCCAGCATAGTTAAAAAAAAAACCTGATTAATTTCTTTCAGTGTGTAGACCTCCTCAATTCCTTTTCTTTATCTAAGAGAAGAGAAAATTTTGATAATGCCTGAGATTATCCTTAAGACAGCTTTTAGAACTGAGGTTGGGTGGGGGGGAACATTTAAAGGACTTAAAATCCTAATTTAATAATCCAAGCCTGTCTAGACTCTAGGAATGAAAATAATGGGGGACCTTAATTTATGATTAGACACTTCAAATTCCCATAGAAAGAGTTCTCTCTGTCACTGAGGAACAAGCCTTTCCCTGTAATCACTCACTCACTTACTGCTGTGGATTGATCATGTCCCTGCAAAAGGGATGAGTGTTAGCTGCTCAGTCATGTCCAACTCTTTGCAACTGCATGGACTGTAGCTCACCAGGCTCCTCAGTCCATGGAATTCTCCAGGCAAGAATACTGGAATGGGTAGCCATTCCCTTCTCCAGGGGATCTTCCCAAGCCAGGGATCAAACCTGAGTCTCCTGCATTGCAGGCAGACACTATGCTGTATGAGCCACCTGGGAAGCCCTGCAAAAGGTATGCTGAAGTCCTAATATCAGTGCCTCTGAGTGTAACCTTATTTGGAAATAAGGTTTTTGCAGATTTAATCAAGTTAAAATGTGATCATTAGTGTAGACCTTAATCCAATGAGGGAGATGTCATTATAAGAGAAGAGACAGAGATGGACACATCAGGGAGAAAGTTATGTAGGACAGAGACTGAGATCAGAGTGATGAGCTGCAAACCAAAGGACACCAAGGCTTGATGCCACCACCAGATGCCAAGGGGAGGTGGGGAAGGATTCTATCTCAGAGAGAATATGGCCCTGCAAATGCCCTGATCTTGGAATTCTAGCCTCCAGAACTGTGAAAGACTACATTTCTGTTGTTTCAAGCTATACAGTCTGTGGTCTTTTGTTATAGAAGCCCTAGAAAACTAACACACCCTGCCTAAGAGAAAGTAACTGGACGGCAGCTTCGACTTCTTAATAAATGTGTTGATAAATACACAGATTGCTGCTGCTGCTGCTAAGTCGCTTCAGTTGTGTCCGACTCTGTGCGACCCCATAGACAGCAGCCTGCTAGGCTGCCCCGTCCCTTGGATTCTCCAGGCAAGAACACTGGAGTGGGTTGCCATTTCCTTCTCCAATGCATGAAAGTGAAAAGTGAAAGTGAAATCGCTCAGTCGTGTCCGACTCTTAGCAACCCCATGGACTACAGCCTACCAGGCTCCTCCGTCCATGGGATTTTCCAGGCAAGAGTAGTGGAGTGGGGTGCCATTGCCTTCTCCGAATACACAGATTAGACTTTTACAAATATAATATTGTCACTCACTAAAGCTCCCGTTCACTATGCCCTGACGTCCAAGCTTCCACAGAACCTGCTCATCTTTCTGCCAGAAATGTCTGATGCTGGCGATGTGATAGTCAGGATGCTAGAGAGTTTACCTCTACAGTTTCACTTAGTCCCTGCGGTGGCACTCAAAGGTGTGCATTATTTTCCCTATCTTGCAGAGTAAAAAAAGAAGGTTGGAAAGGTTAAACAAGTAAGTTGCCCCAGGTCACAGAGCTAGTAAGAAGGAAGCTGTGATTTAAACCGTGTCTGTTTGATATTCATTTCCAGGCTCTTAGCCATAATGCTTATTGATTTTACTTCTCACTTTATCCAGCAATATTTAAACTCTTCACGTGTTCTTTTCTGCTCATGGCAGAAAACACTGTTTGTAAGCTGGGCACTGGGAAGAGACTAGAATGATCTTCTAGGATACTTTTTCAAACCCTGTGACCCCCTTAAATACTAGTACAGAACTTCAAATACTTTCTCTGTTCTTGTCTCTCTCCTCCATTTTTTCTCTAACATTCTACATGACTCCATGGTCCCATTCCTTTCTGAGGCTAACTACATTCACCCTTTCTTCGTGTGTTCTTTTAAATGTCATTTACTCAGTGACAGTTCCTTGATGTCACAGTCTAGTTGGGACCTGTAATAATACAACCTCATAGCATCCTGCATGCCTCCTTCATGGTATTTACAATCAAAATGAAATAACTATTTGGCTAGCAGAGCACACCGGCTAACTGGTCTAAGGACCTGTTAGCATGACTTAAATGGAAGTTTAGAGTACAGACAGTTATATTAGTTTCATTGCTATAAGGTTAGGAAAGTACATAACCTAGACTGCATTAGCCTGGGGAAGTAACCAATAACGAATGTGTGCACTCAGTACCGGTCTCTGCCATCATATCAAACATTTATAAAAATTAGATGTCTCAGCTGGGTCTTAGTCGTGTCTAGTCTAGACAGTGCACACAGCTGCTCCTGTCACAGGTGTAGAAGGCTTTGCTTGGAGGGAGGGAAATGATTCCAGAAGATCTGACATGACCTTCTCTCACTCAGTCTCTCAGCTACAACTAAGGTATCTAAAAGCTCATGTCTCTAAATTTGAGATCACTGCTGTCCCCTCTGCTGTGTGTCTGCCCACGCTGATTTCCTTCTGAATTCGGCATACAGGAACTCTTGTTTAATTCCCCCGGTGATGTTTGTTCTAGAAAATAAATTACTGCATTTCCCAAGACCTAGTAAGAATGGGGTATTTCTCTCAATTATTAAGATTCCTTTTCCAGGCTGATGAAGGATGAAAGGTTAAATATAGGTCCAAGTCTTCTAGCTTTTCTAGGGATTCTCAAATTTTTTGACTGGAACAAACATGGATGATAGAGAACAAATTCATTCTCTAAGGATTCAGCGTACATTTATAAAATAGTGCTGACAGGGGATGTGTAGGCTGATCCTGTTAATCCAGGTCAATGACAAGGAAAATCTCTCCTTTCACTCCCACACCTTCAATTACTCATATGCCTTAATTCATATATCTCTCCTGAGTAGGAGTACAGAGGTTGTTTAGGAGTCAGAACTTAACAGTCTCCTTGCTCTACATTGGAGCAGGGATTGGCAACCCACTCCAGTATTCTTGCCTAGAAAATCCCATGGACAGAGGAGTCTGGCAGGCTACAGTCCATGGGGTTGCAAAAAGTCAGAAACAACGGACTAACATTTGTTCTAAATAGTATATGCACCAAACATTTGATATAATTTTTCCTGAGATCTAAATGCAACTATTGGTAAAGATACTGCCAAGGATTCACCTCACAGAGCTCAGGCTTTGACCCAAAGGCTGCATCTAATCTACAGAAGTGCTTAATTTGGGCTGTAAAGTTTGCTTAAAGACGTTTAACATGGGGCTTCCCTTGTGGCTCAGCTGGTAAAGAATCCACCTGCAATGCAGGAGACCTGGGTTTGATCCCTGTGTTGGGAAGATCCCCTAGAGAAGGGAAAGGCTACCCACTCCAGTATTCTGGCCTGGAGAATTCTGTGAACTGTATAGTTCATAGGGTCCCAAAGAGTCAGACAAAACAAAAAAAAATGTTTAACATGGTCAGGATCTGCTATATAACTAGCAAGCCCAAATCTCAATAGCTTTACAACCACAAATATTTATTTCTCACTCTGTAATGGTTGATATGGGTAAAGAATCTATAAAAGGAGTGGATATATGTATTAATATAACAGATTCACTCTTTTGTACATTTGAAACTAACACAACATTGTAAATCAATTAAATCCCAACAAAACTTAAAAAAAAAAACTATTTCTTACAGGTCTGCCTGTTGGCTGAGACTCTGCTGGGTCCAACAGGAACTCACTAACATCCGCTGAGATTCACTGAACTTGGATGCAAACTGCAGATAAGGTTCGAGTCTGCTCCACATCCTTCTAGGACTGTAAAAGGAGACTCTCAAGGTAAATGCAGGAGCAAAGAGGGATGGGAGATAGAAGGTACTTCTTAAAGTCACAGCTTATATTTTGCCACATTTCATTGGGCAATCCAAATCACATGACCAAACCTAAACCCAATAAGGTGAGTGATATACAGTCTGTTCTATTGAGAAGCCCTAGAGTTACATGCAAAGGGTGTGGATGTGTAATTCTTCTATCAAAAAGGAATGAAAACTTGAGAACAAAGACCCAAACTAACACAGCTGTTAACAGTCAAAAATTGGAATGGCATCCAAATAAAATTGTTAACTTCTCTTGAAAAACCAGAAGATTTAGTAATATGAGCCCAGAGCACAAAATGTAATCTATCCTATTTTCAAAGAGGAACCTATAGAAATAGACTCTCCAAAGAAGACAAAGCAGCTCTTGTTTCTTTCAGCCAAGAACTACAGGTCGATAATCATCCACACTACCGATGACTCTTAGTCTTAAGGAAAGCCCACTGTGTTTGGCTTCAAATGTCTAGGTTCAAATCCTGACTCACTACTTAACTACTCGCATGCTGCTGCTGCTGCTGCTAAGTCGCTTCAGTCGTGTCCGACTCTGTGTGACCCCATAGACAGCAGCCCACCAGGCTTCCCCATCCCTGGGATTCTCCAAGCAAGAACGCTGGAGTGGGTTGCCATTTCCTTCTCCAATGCATGAAAGTGAAAAGTGAAAGTGAAGTCGCTCAGTCGTGTCCGACTCTTAGCGATCCCATGGACTGCAGCCTACCAGGCTCCTCCGTCCATGGATTTTCCAGGCAAGAGTACTGGAGTGGGGTGCCATTGTCTTCTCCAAACTACTCGCATAACCTTAGACAAATCACTTCATCTCTCTGAACTTCCATGTCTTCATCTCATAAAGTTTTAATGAAAACTAACTGAGAAAATATGGGGCTTCCCTGGTGGCTCAGTGGTAAAGAATCTGCCTGCCAGTGCAAGAGACACGGGTTCCATGTCTGGGTCGGGAAGATCCCCAAGAAGGAAATGGCAACTCACTCCTGTATTCTTGCCTGGAGAATTCCATGGACAGAGGAGCCTGACAGGCTACAGTCCATGGGGTCACAAAAGAGTCAGACACAACTTAGTGACTAAACAACAACAACAGCAACAATGAGATAATATACATAAAAGTTGTCCTATGAATTGAAACAGGCTCCACAGATGTTGGTTGTCATTATTAGCAGGACTCACCTGGTGAAACTCAAATTACTATTTAAGGAAATGACCAATTTGCATAGCCACCTGGATTTTTACTGTCAACGACTTTGACTGGGATTCAAATGTTTTAACAGCAGGGTCGTTTCATTCACTGAAGATCCAGCTGGTGTAGCAGTTTGGGATGTGCACTAAAAGATGCTTGGAAATACCTGCTGGTCTTTCAGCTATTGTGCTGTAAAACCAGGTAGGGGAATCCTTTTATCATTTCCACAGCTGAATATGCTTTAAACCCCCTAACAGAGCCAAAATTGTCAGACCAAATTCCACTTGTGATGAAATCCAACCAGGTTAACATGCTCTTTCCTTGTTAACCACCTAGGCTTTTCTGGATGAAATCCTGCAGCCCTAAAACAGGCAAAACTTGACTTAACTTCAAGGAAAGTTTTGGATTTCAATGGACCTTTGAAGTCCCTTCAAAAGAGATAAGGACTTCAATGAGAGGTTTGCCTATACAGAGGACCACAGAGGCAGGCCATTTGTAGAAATTCAGTTCATCTGGGAGCAGAAGTTGTCTGGTGAAAATTGGTTCAGAAAAGGAGGGGCGTGTTGGTTAGATCTCAGTAGAATGAAAATGAGTCTATTTTAGATAATCAGATTTTGTTGTTGTGTGTTTTTCCTCATGAGTTTATAAAAGCAAGACTTTCCTTCTTTTATGGCCATGAAGGCTAATCAAATTAATGACTGTAGTTAAATTAGAGAGAAGATATACTCTACAAACTTTAGCAAATACCAAGCACATGATACATTTTCAACATATATTTATTTAATGATTTAATTAACAATCACGTATTTTCAAATGGAAATTTCCACAAAGGCTACAAATTCAGACTTTGACTCATGAATAAAGACCTTCGATTTATTATTAAGTGCATTCTTCAACCCCAGATAAGTTAAAGTGGCAATTCTTCAAACAGTTTTTATCACACAGTATTTTCTATATCAAGCTAATAATAATTGCATATTGAGGATCTTTATCTCAAAACATTTCTATCGGAGCACATTATGCTGTAACTAAATCATTTTTACTGTGAAAGTTATTGTTTCCTAAGCTGCAAGAAGTGTCAAATGGTGCCACAGGAAGTTAATTATAGCAAATGTATTTAACCAGAGCTCATCTGCAGAAGAAATTCCACCAAATTGCTATGATACATTTCTATATGTACAGCTGACATTCCATAGGAAGAGTATTCTTTCTGGAAAATGTGATTCCTGAGTGTATATATATGAATTCCTTCAGTCCTTTCATTTGGAAGTGAGTAACTCTATCAGGTATGAACCAAAGGATGTTCTCTCTAGCTAAGAAATTTGTTATTAATATTATACTAACTGATATCTGCTAGAGATTTTTAGAATTTTTTGCAGTATTAAGTTGTAATAAAAATCCAGTAATAATCAGAACAGGAATTCTGAAACACAATACTTTTTTTGTTTCCAGGTAAAAAACTGCAGTTTGGATTCTATGCTGAATTCTAGCTCTTCTTAGGAACCTAAGGATTTTATTTAGTCCACAGATTAAGATCTTAGAGTAAATATAATAAAAATACTTTAAAGGTTATGTATCAACAAGGTGTCAGTGTGCATAAGGATAAAGTATTCTAGTCATAATTAAATTTCCAATCTAATTATAATTTGAGGCATCCTTTTAATTACATTGCAATATTTTCTTTTCCTAGGAAGATGAGTGGTATAGCATCTTTTATCTGTAATTTTCATTTAATTAAAAATGTAAATAAATCAAACCTCCTCCTTGAAATACTTTGCACATAAAAGAGGATTTGTAAAGTTGGGTTTTATCTAGTTAATCATATTTACTTTCAGCCATAAACACATGATGTATAAGTATATAGGACTAGAGGTCTAAATTTTCCTGAATATTATGAAGCAGGAAAAAAAAGTGCTGCCAGTAATTATCTTTCTTGCCAGTGAGAATTCTTCCATTACTTCTGGCAAAATCCTACTAATCCTTCAAAGCCAAGTTCAAATGCCACCTCCTCTGTGTGAAGCCTTCTCTAACTCCCAAAGCCAAATTCAAGGATAGGTAACTGAGCCGCAGCCAGAGACTTAAATCCACAAGGAGTACTGAAATATTCCTGGGATTTTACCAAGCCCCTGGAGAAAAAACATTCTTCACCAGAGTTCCTGCACAAAGAGTACTGCATGGAGTCATTAGGTTAGCACAAAAGTAATTGTTGTTTCGGACCATGAATTTTAAATCATTATGACTAGGCTCAAACACATCCTTATTAATCAAAACAGAAACCATTACAATCAACACATTTTTGCCAAAGAGAAATAAGTTTGTTTATTTCTGTAGCGTAAAAATCCATGCTTCAGGATTCAGCGAGCTCTTGGAAAGCATTTTCTGCCTCCTGCTGGTTGTAGAAGCACTTTTCTTGCAAAAAGTTGTCGAGATGCTTGAAGAAGTGGTAGTTGGTTGGCAAGAGGCCAGGTGAATGTGGCGGTTGAGGCAAAACTTTGTAGCCCAATTTGTTTGACTTTTGAAGCATTTGTTGTGAGATGTGCGGTCAGGCGTTGTCCTAGAGAATTAGGCTCTTTCTGGTGACCAATGCTGGCTGCAGGTGTTTCAGTTTTCAGAGCATGTCATTGATTTGCTGAGCGTATTTCTCAGATGTAATCTGCTGTGATTCAGAAAGCTGGAGTGGATTAGATGGGCAGCAGACCACCAAACAGTGACCATGACCTTTTTTTTTTTTTTTTTTTTTTGCAAGTTTGGCTTTGGGAAGTGCTTTGGAGCTTCTTCTTGGTCCAACCACTGAGCTGGTCATCTCCGGTTGTCATGTAAAATCCACTCTTCATTGCATGTCACAATTCAATCAAGAAATGGTTGTTGCATGGAATAAAAGAAGACTAACTTCAAAATGATGCTTTTTTTGCTTTGTGGTCCACTCACGAGGCACCCACTTACTGAGGTTTTTCACCTTTTCAGTTTGTTTCAAATGCTGAATGACCATAGAGTGGTTGATATTGCGTTCTTCAGCAACTCCTTGGGTAGTTGTAAGAGGATCTGCTTCAGTGGTTGCTCTCAGTTGGTCGTTGTCAACTTCCAATGGCCAACCACTGCACTGCTCATCATCAAGGCTCTTGTATCCTTTACAAAACTTCTTGTACCACCACTGCACTGTACGTTCATTAGCAGCTCCTGGGCCAAATGCATTGTCGGTGTTGCAAGTTTTCTCCACTGCTTTACAGCCCATTTTGAACTCAAATAAAAAAAATCACTCAAATTTGCTTTTTGTCTAACACCATTTCCATAGTATAAAATAAATATAAACAGTCAAGTAAATAAGTAATTAGCAAAAAAAAACAACAACCATAAAGTCAGAAATATGCATTAAAATGATGTATAACATAATGTTATATATAACAAATGTATAACACATTTATTTAAGAATGTATTCCAATATCAAAGGGCAAAGTTCAACAATGCAAAACTGCAATTACTTTTGCACCAACCGAAAGACGCGTGCTCCTCTTGGGGCAGGAGGTAAAGCAGTCCCTCCCCCAAGTCACACATGAGTGTTTATAATCAAGAATGGAAAAGTTAGTGTTTTCCAAACAGGCCAAAGTTAGTGTTGAGGAGCAAGAAGGGCATCCAGCCTGTATGTATACAGCAATGAGAGAGAGAAAATAGATAACCAAGCACCTGGAGACTGGAGAAGGTAAGCCTCTTACCCAAAGTGTTTAGGGCTCTTAATTTCTGCTACACTATGACCTTTTGCTTCCCATTTAAAAATGGAAAGCCACTAAATATTTTTGAGGGTAAGAATGATACAAATTTAAGTTGTGTTTTAGGAAAACACAGTAGCTTTTAATGGTATCAGAATCATGGGCATTGATGACTGGTAGTCTATAAGATTTCTCATTAAAGGGTAGTCTGTAAGATTTCTCACTAGAAAGAAGACCTTCTGATACTTGACAGCCTAGATGCTGTCCTTCAGTGATTGGAAAACATTCCTTCCAATGCAAAACCTTAGAGGCTCTGGATTGTATTTCTTTGAGAAGCCATTGTTTCTTGATAGGAAGCCATATTAAAAACTACTGGATTCACTGCTGTCTGTGAGAACATTCTTCCCCCTAAACATTCTCTCACCCCCTTCAAGTCATTGATCATCAGTTACCTTCTCAACATGCCTTCTGGAATCAACCCCTTTGAAAGTGCTTGCCCTGCTTCCTTCCCCACTTTATGTTCCTCTATTACATAATCTATAGCAATTTCATTTATTGCTCATCCCTGTCCTCATGCTTTTCCTCAAGGAATTTCCTACACCTGCAATGCCCTTTTTCCACATTCTCCATTTATGGAATTTCTACTCATCTTTCAAAACCCAGTATAAATATTGCTTCTTTAATTTCAGTTGTATTTGAAGTCCGTGTGCTGATACCAGTATTGGGATTAGTATCCTGGCATCACCAGTCACAATGTATTTTATCTTCCTCATTGTTCCCACAGTATTTGATTTATATATCTAATCATTATATTTCTATTCTGTTGATTATTGTTGCTAGTTGCTCATGGGCCCATTTCTCTAACTAGAATTTATAATCCCCTTGAAATTAAGGATTATTCTTTAATCCTGTTTATATTTTCATATGGTTTATCATAATATCTGGTATATAATAACATAATAAATACTGGATTAGAATGAGTTGAGTTACTTTTTTACCTCGTTTTGCCTAGAAGCTAGAAAATGCAAGAAAATGGATTCTCCCCTACAACCTCCATCCAGAAAAGATGCAGCCATGTTGGCACCTTGATTTGGGAACTTCTGACTTCCATAAATGTAAGAAAGTAAATCTGTTTTACTTTAAGCCACTACATTTGTGATAATTTGTCACAGCATTGATAGAAAACTTTCCTTGGTTATTTTTTGTGTTTATATCACTTCCTATTTCTAACATATGCTCTTAAACACCACTGGGCTGAAATGCATTTCCCCTCTTCCACTTGCTCTTTCTCTATTTAAAGGTACACTTACTTTTAGAAAATTAAAAGGAGAGAGATGTGGCGAGTCAGGAGTAAGAGTTTCCCGAAGCAACAAAAAAAGAAAACCACCCCTGAAACTTTCACAGTTAAACAAGTAAACAAACTATTTTTCAAAAATCAATGACAGAGCTACAAGAGGAAAATAAATGGAACAGATGTGTCTTTATCATGGTATAAAAGAGATCCAGACCCGCCCTCTCCCAACTCCCCTGACTGTCTGCTTTTCCTAGTTACCATTTTAGGCTGGGATTCCAAACAATTTGTCTGATCATTCTGTCCCTGAAAAAGGGGTTCTTACTATGTGGGGTAGAAACTGAGGTCTGGCCAGGAAGCATATACTAGAGAATCCAATTCACATGATACTCTCTATCCAGCTCTCCTAGGTTTAGAAGAAGCATGCAGGTGTGAGTCACTGATCTTGGAACAATGGTGGGCAGGAATGTTTGAGAAGGCTATTGGAGAGAAAACCTGAAGTAATTCTTATGCTGATACAATTTTATAAGACTTCAGTGGTATTACAACATCACCAGTTAACAATAATGTAGACTACTGGACTCTGGGTGAAAACGACATCTCAGTGTAGGTTTATCCATTTCAACAAATGTCCCCTCTGGTGGTGGATGCTGATAATGGGAGAGGCTGTGTTTGGGGATGGGGATGGGATACACAGGAAATCTCTGTCCCTTTCCCTCAATCCAATTTTGCTATGAACTTAAAGTTGCTCTAAAAACATAGTCTGAGCAGAGGGTGAGATGTATGGAAGAGTAACATGGAAACTTACATTACCATATGTAAAATAGATAGTAAGGGGAATTTGCTATATGGCTCAGGAAACTCAAACAGGGACTCTGTATCAACCTAGAGGGGTGGGATAAGGAGAGAGATGGGAGGGAATTTCAAAAGGGAGGGGATATATGTATACCTATGGCTGATTCATGTTGAGGTTTGACAGAAAACAGCAAAATTCTGTAAAGCAATTATCCTTTAATAAAAAATAAATATATATTTTTCAAAAGCTCTAAAACATAATCTAAATAAATGGTTTTAAAATACATTTTAAAGAAAAGACTTCAGTGGTATTGTGCATGCTCAGTTGCTTTAGTCTTGTTTGATTCTCTGCGACCCTATGGACTATAGCCTACCAGGCTCCTCTCTATCCATGGATTTCTCCAGACAAGCATACTGGAGTGGGTTGCCATGCCCTCCTTAGTGGTATTAGACACAGGCAAACTCAGGGCTTATGGTCAGAGCTAAAAAGTTGCCAGGGCTACTCCTGAATGGTAGCTTTGCTCAGTATGAATGCACTGACACACATTTTCAGCACAGGCTGCCAGGTATCCCTGTGCTATCTTTTGAGACAACCCTCAAACTTGTAGTTCCCCCACTTATGCTGTCTTGGAAACACCCTCCCCAGAAACCAGTGTTCCTGCCCCATGATGTATCTCTAACATCTCAGGAGCACCCTCTGGCTACTGCCATCCACTAGCCTCTCTCCTTTATCTGCCTGGACATGGTCAATCCCCATATATGGCTTTCTGCCTCTTCCTGATTTCTCCATGAGTGCAGAGCTCATTTCAATATCTAACAGTCCCATTGGAGCCCAGAACACTAACCCAGTTCAGTTCTAACATTGACCCCTTGCTGTGTGCCAGGTGCCATGCTGGTCATGAGGAAATCAGAGACAGAGCATGCTCTTTGCTGTTAAGGAACTGACAACTGAATGGCATTTCCGCTTTTTCTGAAATGGCTCATGCATCCCCTCCCACAACTGAGAGAGCAGGGCAACTTCAGCTCCTCTGCCCACACCTCTGCAAATAGACACAGCTCATCCCCCTTACTTCAGCCTTCCCAAATGGAGCACAACCCACAGCTCAACCCATACAATCGACCTCTGTGGGGTACAGCAGGCCTCACTGTGTGAACGTCATTTTATTATTAAAGTTTCTGTATCTGGAGGAGGCAGGCAGTGTGAACTCTCATTTACCACTTCGGCTAGTCATATTTTGTTTTTACCCTAGACTTCCAGGTTCAGTGGAGTAAATAGTCACGAGTTCCTTTTTCCAGAAAAGTCACACAATACTCAGGGACAGCAACACAAGAGGTCATCACAAAGTCCCTGGCATTTTTTTTTTTTAACTCTTAGTCCAAATAGGTATACCACCATTGTCTCTCATCCTAGAAATCAGCATTTCTAAATATTTTTCAGTGACAAAGTTCGGAGCTTACAAGTATGTTAAAAGCAAAAACAAGCCTCCCACCAAAGGGTGGGGGGACGCAATTTCTCACCAAACAGGGACACACTTGGAAAAAAATAAAAGCACTTTTATTTTTACCAGAAAGGTCAGGAATAGATTCAAAACCTTTTTGAGAGAAATGGAGGGCTGCTTTATGCCGTTTTGGTTTGACATCCTCACACAAACAGGTACACCTGTGCCTGAGGGTTTTTCTAGACTTCATCTTTTTAAAACCCCTGAAGTATTCTTTCTTCAGCTGGCACATTATTTTTGCACATGAAGCGTTTTGGATCCAAAAGGCTGTGATGGAAGTGCTCAGTGGTTGTGTTCTTTTTCTAACTTGGCTTGTGTTAGCTGCCGTTCCTCTCAATTCTCATGAAAACACACATGATTCCCTGATCCTGCCCCCTCTCGGTGGATAACACCATCCTGTAGGCCTCTCACAGAGGCTCCCAGGACTTTCCTACACGAATTGTCTCCCAGCCAGTGGCTGCCTTTCCTACAGCAGCCCAAGCCAGACTTTGTTACAGCCTGTGAATATTTTCCACTCCAATGTGTGATGCCAAAATCCTTCCACAAGGCCCGCTCCAAGTTTTCCTGTCAAGATAAGCTTCCAGCCTGATGTAGAGTAGATTAGCATAGAGCATTCAGACCACACTCAGAGTCTTATCAAACTGGCAGCCCAGCTTCCTAAGTTGAACAATGGAACGGATAGGCCTTTTAAAACGGAAAGGTAAAATAGATTTTCAGAAAGGATATTGATTTACATGAGACTTATTTAGTTAAGGATTTAGAGAACTTACTGAAAACTAGTTTTAAAAAGTGATTATTATTTTACAAGCACAAATGACAGTAATTTTTTATTACACACACTTATCAAGCAGCAGCATTTACAAATTTGCCCTTTGTCCATTAGATCTTATTTACTTCAAGGACTTCTTCACAAGCATTTAGAAAGTGGATGTCTGTATGCCAAGGTCCTTTTGTCAGTACACATTTGTTTTTAGTAAAAACCAAAGAGAAAAGTCATGTTGGGTTAGGACAACCTAGAACAGTAGCCTGGTTTTAACACCAGTGACAAGGGACCATTCTAGTTGGGGATAAATATCTTCCATAAAGGCAAAACTGTAGATGAACAACTGGTTATTGTCAACCTATAAACAAATGATTCATTTCTGAGTCACCAGTGTCTACAAAGAATATATTTATTTACTGAGTGAATGAGACAATGAATAAATGAATGAACAATCCTGTCTCTCTAAAGCTGTTAATTCACCCACTCATCCTTGAACGTACTGATTCTTGAAGATATTCCAGGTCCTTGGATCACAAGTTCTCTATGTTGACTACTCTCAGGAAATCACTTTAAATCTATGTTTAAAAACCTGCAGAATTTTCTTTCTGCTTACATTATATTGTTCTATGGTTTAAAAAAAAAAAAAAAGTCCATATACATAGGGGCTTTCTGAAGACTGTCCTGGCAGAATTAGAGATGTTAGAGCCTCCAAGCTCTATGAAACGAAGTTTTACAGTTGTTGAGAAAACTAGGAATGACTCTTTGTGATTCTGTGTCATCTCCTTCAGAAAGCTTCTTTAACCTCCGTCTCCCTTTCCCCTACACTTCCACCTTTCCCTTAAATATCCCTTCTTGAGGCTCCCGAAATTCTTGTGCACAGTCTGTCTTTTAATTGACTCCCCTCTTGGACTGTGGACTTGGTGTAGGCAATGGCAGGGAATTTTTCTTGGTACCTTCAGTTCCTGGCATAGAAACTGTTACTTGATGAGCATTCAGTCAGTGTTTAAACAAATAAATGAAGGAGTGAACCATGATATTAAGTTTACCTGAAATAGTAGTGTATCTAGAAGCTGAAAAGCATTTGGAATGATTTAAGAGTGGGAAGGTTACTTTCTTCTATTTGGAGAGAAGATCAAAGAGTTACAGCATGAGAAGAGGCTTCCATATGGTTTTTATTGTCATCTTTCTTTTTTCTCCTACTGATTAAAAATAAAAAAAGAGAGAGTCCAAACTAATCTGGGAGACTGGCAGAACTGTGAAAAGGCTGTGAAGCCCTATTTTTAGGACCTTCTGGCAATCTTTGTCAACCCAGGCAAAGCTCGCCCAGTGTTCTGGGCTCTCAGTTTTTAGATGCATCAGTGGACACCTTGCTTCTTGAAGGCCAAGTTTCAGAGGCTCCTCAGAGGCTGCTCTGTCATCCCTGCTTTCTCTTCCTGCTAGTTCTACCTGCCTGGCACTCAGCAGACTGCACTGATGCCCTCCTGCTCTGTGCACTTAGCAGAAAAAGTTAGTATTACCTCTCTGCTGCCTCTTACACTAGATTCTACCTAAATTGCTGCCAATCTCCTATCCTTGTTATCAAATGCAAACAAACTTAAATGCTGGAGTTTAGAGCAGAGAAAGATTTACTGCAAAGCCATGCAAGGAGATGGGTGACTCATGCTCACAAAACCCCAAACTCCCTGAAGGGTTTCAGCAAAGTATTTTTGAGGCAAGGAGAGTAAAGGGTGTGGTTAGTTGTTGCAAACTTCTAGGTGTAGGAATCCTTTGTTCTTGTAGCCTTCCATGTAGGTCAGGTCACTATGTTTCTGTAAAGCTCAAAGAATGTTATTTTCAATTCTGCAACTTTTTATCTCTGTGTGTGCTCAGCCACTCAGTTGTGGCCAACTCTTTACAACACCATGGACTGTAGCCCACCAGGCTCCTCTGTCCATGGAATTTTCCAGGCAAGAATACTGGAGAGGGTTGCCATTTCCTACTCCATACCTCTATATGAATGGACCCTTAAAGGTCAGAGCCCTGAAAATAGGCTATCCTGTATGTTTCAGGCTATCGGCAACATTCTTTTACAAAAGGTACAAAGCTAGCTTTAAGACTAGGCACAGGCAACAGAGCACAAAGTCTTAAGTAAAAGGAACAGGTCTAATTGGGAGTTGGATTTGTTCTTCCCTATTATCTCTGCCCCATCTTATTTTGTCTTGCTACCTTTGTACTCCTTGCAAAGATTTTGACCATATCCTGATCTTGAATGAAATCCATCCCTTCCTTGTCCATATATTTCTTCTACCTGAAGAATCTATACCTGAAGAATAGATAGGTGTATCTATTCAAAGCAGAGTAAGTCATCTGACACAGCTCTCTGCATGGGGCAGGCATTGAAGACCGCAAAGGCAAAATGTGCAGAATCCAGAGAGAAAACCAGGGCAATGGAAAATCTTGAGAACAGGCAGAAAGATGATGCTATGGGGAATTAAAAACTGAAACAAAGAATTAGTGTCACAGAGGCCAGGAAGCCAAATAGAGAGCATGAGAAATAGCTACAGGGTTACAGCAACAGGCCCTTGCTTCTGCATGAATTCTTTGCTCCTGTCAAATAAATTTGTAGTTATGTCCTATTAGTGAAAGGGAAGCCCAGGAGGAAAACTCTTCATAGTTTTGAATTGGGGCTATCCACACTTGTGTTCCTGTGTTCTAACCACTCTGCCTTGATTTCCTTTTCTGTAAAATGGAACTAATAGTAGTACCTACACTAGGATTTTTTTTTTTTTTTTTTGGCCATTAAATGAGATAATGTAAGTAAAGTATTGGCATAACCCCTGTTCAACAGAAGGCTATCAATGAGTACTGGTTATTATTATTACTATGAAGGCAATAGTGTTTAGTGTGACTAGCATGGGTCATGCTGAAGGTTTTAGGATTTCCCAAATAAAATGGAAAGAGCCATCAGAATATCATTTGTTGATAAGTAGCCCTGAAATGGAAAAATACTAAAAGCTTAGTTATTTTATTTAGAATTGTTCTACAGCTTTATTGGGATGTAACTGATACCTAACAAACTACATGTTTAAAATATACAGTCTGATGAGTTTTGACATACATGTACACCCCTAGAGCCATCACCACAATCAAGATAATGAACACATCCACCACCCCCAGAAGTTTTCTCCTGTCCTTTTATAATTGTTCCCTCCCACTCCTCCCCACCCCACCCTCAACATCCTCAGGCAACTACTGATCTGTTTTCTGTCTCTATAGATTAATTTACATTTTCTAAGATTTATATAAATGGAATCACACAGTATTCTTTTAAAATTTTATTTTGGCCTGGCATCTTTGACTCCCTGTGATTATTTTAAAATTAATCTGCATTGTCATTTGTGTCAATAGCTCTTTCCTTTTCATTGCTGAGTAGTATTCCATTATACAGCATGATCTGTTTATCCATTCACCTGTTCATGGACATTTGGGTTGTTTCCACAGTTTGAAGCTATTACAAATAAAGCAGCAGTGAACATTCATGGACAAGTCTTTGTGTTGACCTTGACTTTCATTTCTTTTCATCTGGGGTGAAAACGGCCAGATGGTATGATAAATGTAACCTTAATTTTTAAAGAAACGGCTGAACTATTTTCCAATATGGCTGTACCATTTACATACTTAATAGTCAAAGACTTACCTTTTGAATTATATTTATAAGGGTACAAGACAGCCTTGGCTCTTGTCTCTATCTTGATCTCAGATTTCTGGCTAGGTCCTTGGTCCTAAGTGCTGACCTCCCTTGGAAACTTAACCTAACTGTTTTGTTGCTCTGGGAAATACTCTTTAAAATGCAAACCCACAAAATTAAACAAATCAAATGATAAAAAGCAAGCTTCAAAACAGCTATTGAGTAAGGCATTTATTTGTTTAACTTCATACTGTCTCTTTCAAGATTCAACAGTGGAGCCTTAAGTGGAATAGTCTGGCATATGATGAACAAATCCACCCTTGTCCCATGGCCTTCCAGCCCATCCTCTTAGGTCCCCACTCCCCTCTCAGACTAAAGAGGCAAATAAGTCTCAAAATAAGTACCAACTAAAAGCACACCGTGTTGTTCAAATTAATTGGTCACTTCAGTCCCAGAAGGTTCAAAATCTGTTCTAAGTCTCTCACTTGAAATCCAGGGATGCCAATGGGATCTTCTAATAATAGGACCAGCAATATTCCTGCATTTTTGGCTGACAGCTGTTAGTGCAAATCACACCCCTCTCCTTCCACGTCTCCCTCCCACACCCGAATCCCAACTCCCTCTCGCCTTCTCTCTCTGTCATGGGTGTGGGAACTCTGGCTTCCTAACTGAGGGAGGAAAGAGGAAATTTTGGTATGGAGAAGGACCAGGAAGACTGAAGCAGAAGATGGAAGGTAAAAGCTTATGAGCTGTGTTTAGGCATCTTCGGTTAGAGGAGTGAAAACCAGAAGCTATTCAAGAGGTATTTGGTAGAACTTGGGAGTATGGCAGCCTTCTTCAGGTCCAGGACACAAATGTGTCAACTCACTGTGAAGCATGAAAACAATTCCTGTGGGACCAGAGGATAGGACTCTGGGCAAGTGCTCAGAGGCTGCTCCATGGGTGAGGCCACTGGTCTACATAGCAAGAAAGGGACTTCATCAAGTAACTCTGCAGGCAGCGGATGTAGGTTGTCACAGCAATAGTGTTAATAGTGATTAAAAAAATAGCTAATATTTATGACTAAGGTCCATCTAGGCAAAGCTATGGTTTCTCCAGTAGTCATGTATGGATGTGAGAGTTGGACTATAAAGAAAGCTGAGCATGGAAAAATTGATGCTTTTGAACTGTGGTGACAGACAAGACTCTTAGAGTCCCTTGGACTGCAAGGAGATCCAACCAGTCAATCCTAAAGGAAATCAGTCCTGAATATTTATTCAAGAACTGATGCTGAAGTTGAAACTCCAATACTTTGGCCACCTGATGTGAAGAACTGCCTCATTGGAAAAGACCTGATGCTGGGCAAGATTGAAGGCAGGAGGAGAAGGGGATGTCAGAGGATGAGATGGTTGGATGGCATCACCAACTCAATGGACATGAGTTTGAGCAAGCTCCGCGAATTGGTGATGGGTAGGAAAGCCTGGCATGCTGCAGTCCATAGGGTTGCAGAGTCGGACACAACTGAGCAACTGAAAGGAACATTTATGAAGCCCTTCTATGTATTAAGGATCATTCTAGATGCCTTACAAATATTAGTTCATTGTACCTTCAAGATAAATGCATCTTCCTGGGTTTCACAGGCAGAGAAATGAAAGCACAAGGAAGTTAAGAAACTTGCAAGGCCACACAGCTGGTGTGTGTTAGAGCCAGAATTAGGTACAGTCGGTCTGCTTCTAGAATCCCTTCTCCCAGGAAAAGGGGGATGGAGGAGGAAGGGATTAGATGTGTGTGGCACTGAAGCTGGCAGGCTGTTGTGTGTCAAGTGAGAACATGTGAGTCCTGTGAGACCCTCCTAGTAAAATCCCAGGGAAAATAGGGGGTTCTCCTAAGTAAGAGGAGGCTCCTCACGATTGTTACTGAGTCCAGGCTCACACTGCTAATTGCATGACAGGCCCATAAATGGAGAGACAAAACACTGGGACAAAGAATACCAACTTCATTCAAAAGCCAGCAGACTGAGAAGATGGTGGACTAGTGGCCCAAAGAACCACCTTACTCAAGTTAGGATTTAGGCTTCTTTTATACGAAAAGGGGAGGGGTTGTGGCTGCTTGCTGCAAACTTTTTGGTGCCTAAGTCTTTTGTTCTTGCATCTGTCCCGTAGGTCTGCTCAGAGTGTTCCTATAAAACTCCAATGAGATAATTGTTGTATTCTGTTCTGCCACTTTTTATTATACCTTTAAGTTCAAGCCTGGAGGCAGAGCCTCAAGAATGGGCTAGCGTGTATTTCAGGCTAGAGGCAATATTCTTTTACAAAAGGCACAGAACCAGCATGACTAAGTACAGGTAACACAGCACAAGTTTAGAGCTGAAGAAATATATGTTGTCAAGTGTGTTCTTCTCTGTTACACCATCACGCAGATGTAGGCTGTCCAGCACAGCCATCTGGGTACCAGAAAAACCTGACAAGTGTCAATTTCCACAGAAGATCTTAACCATAGAACTGTGTCTATTAGGGGTTGGACTTCATGAAACCACGTTACAATTTTAGATGTTGTTTGTAGTGAAGTTTCGATTTGGTCTGTTATGAATGTTCCAGAAAACAGACATGCAAGTAAGATCATCTCAGGTCAATGGGCAGCAATAAGCAGTTTCTGGGAAGGAAGGAGACAGAGGAAAAAAGCCACCAGAGAACGTCTGAACTGAAGCTGGGGTGTATGTATGCTAAGTCACTTCAGTCGTGTCTGACTCTTTGCAACCCTATGGACTGTAGCTTGCCAGGCTCCTTTGTTCATGGGATTCTCCAGGCAAGAATACTGGAGTGGGTTGCCATGCCTTCTGCTAGGGGATCTTTCTAACCAAGGAATCAAACCTGAGTCTCTTACGTCTCCTGCATTGGCAGGTAGGTTTTTTACCACTATAGCCACCTTGGAAGCCAGGGTAAAAGTGAAAGTGTTAGTTGCTCAGTCCTATCCAATTCTTTGCAACCCCATGGACTGTAGCCCACTAGGCTCCTCTGTCCATGGAATTCTCCAGGCAAGACTACTGGAGAGGGTAGCCATTCTCTTCTCCAGGGAATCTTCCTGATCCAGAGAAGCTAGGGTAAGAACCATCAAAAGTTCCTTTCCTGATAGTGATCTCTTTACCCATAGGAGTCACCACCTTTCAGAGAGGTTTGAAGGTTTGGGTGGGTATGGATTCTTTGAGGCTTGCAAAGAAATCCGTGGCTCACCTGGGATTTTTTCCAGCTTTAAATCCTGACTTCAGGCTCAAGGAGGAAGGAAGCAATTCAGCTCTGTCTAGCCCTGGGAACGGATCTCCACTTTCACACCCCTGTGCTCACCCTCCTGATCCTGCTTGGCTGCAACGCTCCCCTTTGGGATCACAATCAAGCATCTCCTCCAAAAGGCCTTCCAAACACTTTGCTGCCCACTGGCTCCCCAGCCCCTGGCTCTCTGAAGGCCTTATGATGATGGAACATATTCATTGTTCTCGTCTGTCTCTCCACACTAAGGTAGAAAGTATTTTAGAGGCAGCAATCCTGTATTAATCACCTCTAGCTCAATACAGGGCACAAAATATTTTTAATATTTATTTTTTTTAATTTATTTCCCTAGGGCTTCCCTGGTGGCTCAGATGGTAAAGAATCTGCTTGCAACGCAAGAGACATGTGTTCGATCCCTGGGTCAAGAAGATATGCTGGAGAAGAGAATGGCAACCCACTCCAGTATCATTGCCTAGAGAATTCCATGGACAGTCCATGATGTCACAGAAATTCAGACATTTATTTATCTATTTGGCTGTCTCTGGTCTTTGCTGCAGCATGCAGAATCTTTAGTTGCAATGTGAAAACTTAGTTATGGCACATGTGATCTTGTTCTCTGATGGAGAATCAAACCCAGGCCCCCTGCTTTGGGAGCACAGAGTCTTAGCCACTGGACCACCAGGGAAGCCCCATACAATATATTTTTAGAATGAAGGGATGGCAATGAGGAGTTGGTACAAACTTCAAGAAAGAAAGCCAGACTTGCTAGAAATCCTAAATATTTTCTTTCTTTTTTTTTTTACCTTCCCCTAGGCCAGAATTGCTCCTCCCTCACTACAGGGTTTAAGAAAACTGGTAATAATATGTGACAGATGGACACTGTCCTCAGAACATCTTCAGTAAGCCCTAGGCCTCAGAAGCACCCAATTGACAGCTCCCACGATGGATGAGATTGCTTGAAAAGGAGAGGCTGGCCAGAGCTGGCAACGCTGGGGCTGATGCAGAGACCAGGGCAAATGGGAAATTTAGGGCTGTCAGAACAAAGGCTGTCAATGTCATCCCCATCCCTGTCTAACATGCTGTAAAAACAAGCAAGGGCCCTGTGCAGGCATCACTTTAAATTTGAGATATAAAGACTCTCCTAAACATAAAGGTTGGTACTGCAGCTTTGTCATCATCATTACCATTTTTTGACGTGTACACATACCTTTAAGAACAACCTTCTCCATCTCCTTCTTACAAACTGGGTGAAGGGAGGACGAGAGAAGAATCGTTCCAGAACACATTTACCCTGCCATCTTTTTTTCCACTGGAGTATAGTTGCTTTACAATATTTTGTTAATTTCTGCTGTGCAGCACAGTAAATCATACACACACACACACACACACACACACACACACACACACATATATACCCTCTTCCTTAGATTTCCTTCCCATTTAGGTCACCACCCTGGTGACTCAGATATTCAGATAGTAAAGAATCTGTCCACAACATGTTTCCATCCCTTGGTTGGGAAAATCCTCTGGAGAAGGGAATGACGACCCACTCCAGTGTTCTTGCCTGGAGAATTCCAGAGACAGAGGAACCTAGCAAGTTAAAGTCCATGGGGTCTCAAAGAGTCTGATATGACTGAGTGGCTAACACTTTTCACTTTTTTCACTAGGTCACCACAGAGCACTGAGTAGAATTCCCTGTGCAATATAGTCGGTTCTCATTAGTCATCTATTTTATACACAGTACTGCATGTATATCAATCCCAATATCCCATTTCATCATCTCACCCCCCTTCATCCCAAGAGCCTATAGATTTGTTCTCTACACTTGAGTCTTTATTTCTGCTTTTCAAAAAAGTTCACCTATACCAATCTATATTCTACATATATACATTAATATACAATACTTGTTTCCCAATCCTGGCATCTTTTGGTTTTATTCTCTCTCTCTTGCCAGTGTCTCCATCATATCAGTAAGAACTATGTCTTCTAAATCATTCAATGTCTAGGTCCATTAGAACGTGGACTTCTGTGCAGCTTCTAGCTTTTAAGAATATTTAATAAAATGTAAAATACAATAAAAATAAAACTGGTGCTAATTATATCTAAGATTTTTTTTTTTTGAACAGAGTACAGACCTTCATGTGGCTTAATTATACCTAAAAAAAGACTTTGTTGTTAAGTGTGGGAGTGGGGGTTAATTTACTATATTGATTCCTCGGAGACATCCCTTGAGCCATAAATTGACATTAATTATTTATAGCCCAGAGAGGTCCTGTATTAGGAGAAAATTTTTCCATTAAGACTTAATTCACTAGCTCAACACTTTAAAAAGTTGATGCCTGGGTTACTCAGAGGTAGAAACATAGTCTAATCATGGCAGCCTGGGGTGAGTCTGACCTGCCTGCCACAATACAGACTGCAATTGACTAGGGGGAGAGAAGCAAACCAATAGCAATCTCCTCTTGCCTACATTATTTACAGAGAGAATCATTATCATTATTACCACTCAGATAAAAAGACTCCTGGCTGAGCCCCCAAGATCATCTTTCTCAGTAATAAAGGAGTTTGTTCCCTCTCCTCAAACATCTTTTGTGTCCACTCTTCTTGTTGTTTTTTTTTTTTTCCTTACTAGGACAAATGTGCTCACAAAAATATTCCCCAATCTGGCTCCTCCATGGGGAATTGACCACAGGTCACAGACCACAGAATGACATACTACATTATCATCCAATCAAACAAAAAAAATAATAAACAGGAGGAACTAGCTACGAGGTCTTGAAAGCATAGACCTCGTAGCCAGTTCTGCCTTTGAAGTTTCACTTTTTTATTCAATACTGATGTGGTGTTGTTCTTAGCCTATGACCTGTGTGCCGTCTCCTGCAGATGGTGGAGATCTGAGCACCATTGTTGCGGAGTGTGTTCATTAGATATGAAAAAAGAGACTGTGAATGAATGAAACAAAATGTCAACTCCCTTCAGATTCTTTAAGAATAAAAGCAAACAAGCCAGATACTGAATACTGTTAGGTTTTATGTGTGTCAGGGAACTGAATTAATTTCGTCTATTAAATCCATTCTATCAAAAGGGAAAAAAAAACCAGGAAATGATCTTCAAATTAAGTTTTGCATGATGTTTGCCAAATCTAGGTAATATTGTTGCATCCTTTTAAAATAAAATGCCATTTGTACCATGTGTAGGGTATATACCGAGGCCTCCTCATGCAACTTTGAAAGGGATGAAATTCCTCAACAGATGGAGGAAGAATGGATGCCATAGACAGAGATAATCCATATGCTAGAGAACACTGCGAAATAGCTCCCTTCATGGAATGGAAAGGTCAGTTGTTAGGATAAAAATTCAAATTCTGCAAGCCCTTCTCTGAGTATGTGCCTCCCTTCCTTTATTCCTTCAAATATGTATAGCGTGTCTACTACCTGCCCACACTGTCCTTGGCCCTGTAGATACAGCAATAAGGAAGAGCGGATCCATACCCTCAAGTAGGTGACAGTCCAGCCTCCTACCACACCCTTGTCACTCTGTCTACTATGTCACAGGCCAAAGAAGAAATCTTATTTATCAAGGATGCATAAGAAAGCCTGATGCTTAATTTTAAGACTTAACTGCTATTCTTGCATCAGTTCTTTCCTAATCCTCCTCTGGAGTGAAAGGTCACATCCTCCTCCATCCGGCATCCACTGCTCACCTCCCACTCCCATCTGCTCAGATGTCTTCTCATTGTGCACCTAGCTTCTCCTCATCTCCATCCAAAGGAAGAGGTCTAGCTGTTTTGTTCATGCTTTTTTTGTGTGAAAGAAAAGAATTGGAGGAATGTATAGAAACTGTATGAGGGCAGAGGAATGGGTGAAGGAGACTGGAACAAAACCTCAGAGATATAGGCAACCTGGGGAACAGGTTTGAGAATGAGGACGTAAGAGAGATGCTCTGAGACACAGGCAGGATGGAACAGGTGCGGGTGAGAAAACAGCCGCAAGGTTTTAAAACACCGCTCTGGGTTAAAACTTAAGATTCCTCTTAATGTTATTCAAGAGATGCAAGAAATAATTGGAGTCACCTAATTTTTTTTTCTTTTTGCCATGCTGTGAGAACCAAATATTTTCAAGTTAACACTTCTTATTCTCATTTTTCCAACTGAAACTGCTAAGGCACAGAGAATTTGTGGGATTCAATGGCACCCCACTCCAGTACTCTTGCCTGGAAAATCCCATGGGCAGAGGAGCCTGGTAGGCTGCAGGAAATGGCAACCCACTCCAGTGTTCTTGCCTGGAGAATCCCAGGGATGGTGGAGCCTGGTGGGCTGCCGTCTATGGGGTCGCACAGAGTTGGACACTACTGAAGCGACTTAGCAGCAGCAGCAGAGCTATTCAGGCCGGGGTTTCAGACTGGAACCTTGATCACCAGACTCAGGGCTTCGGAATTTTTCCACTCAGAACAGACTCTGAAGCCAAACTGCTAACATGAGAATCTCAGCCTTGCTGCTTAATAACTGTGCCTCTGTTTCCCTAATGATAGAATGACAGGAGAACATTCTGACTCCATACTTAATCTCTTCCTTTATCACTAATCTTTGTGCTGTGCTAACTGTGCTTAGTCAGGCTGGCTCTGTACCTTTTGTAAAAGATTGCTGCCTATAGCCTGAAATATACAGGATAGCCCATTATCAAGGCTCTAACTTCTAAATGTATAATATTTTTCCAGCCATAACATTTATCCAGAGATAAAAAGTTGGCGAAGAGAGAATAGCATGTGTCTTGTTGGAGCTTTATGGGAACATTGTTACCAGACCTCTGAGGGCAGCTGCAAGAACAAAGGATTCCAGAATCAAGAAATTTGCAACCATCAGCCACACCTCCTTCCATTTTAGTATGAAAGAAGCCTGAATTCTAAATTGGGTGATAATGGTTTTTTGGGACACTAGTCCATCAGCTTCTTGGTCTGATGGCTTTCTGAATAAAGTTGCTATTCCTTCCTCCAACAAATTAGCTCTGGATTTATTGGCCTATCCTGCAGAGAGCAGTATGAGCTTGGACCTGAGAGCAATAGTTCCCACCTCAGACGGTGTCTGTGTAAACAAATAGATTAATATATGAGAAAAATTTCAATAGTCATAGTAAACACTCAAGAAGGATGGGGAACACATGTATACCTGTGGCGGATTCATTTTGATATTTGGCAAAACTAATACAATTTGTAAAGTTTAAAAATAAAATAAAATTAAAAAAGAAAAAGAAATATAAGTAGCAACAGCAGTACTAGCATTAATAACAAAAATAGTAATAGTAAAGGAAGTACAAATGGTGATGGTAGTAGTACTAGTAGAAGCATTTGTCACAGGTCTTGTATTTTGATAAAAAATATTATAAATTGGGTCCTGATTCCTTATACATGGGTATATTATATGCCATTAGAGATGGCGTTACTAGAGATACATTCTTGACCCACAGATAATAAATGACTATTGACATTTTGGTGCAACTTTTTATGCAGCAACAGATAACTATTATATAAGCATTATATATATATATATATATAAACTATATATATATATATAAACTATATATATATATAAACTATATAAAGTAACAGCAAAAATATTTTTATAAAAACAAGAAGAATATACCCCAAAATATTAACAGTGATCATCTCCAGTGGGATTATGTGTATATATATTTTTTTTCCTTCCCCTTCTTTCTGAATTTATTGAATGATCATATATTTTCTTTTAAAAACTGAAAAAAATAAATCTTGTTTTGAAAATCAAAATAGTAAAATAAAAATAGCTCATTTCCCTTCCAAAATTACAGGTCCAGGTAAAATACTTTGCCATTGTACAGAACACAGTTTGAAGTGAACAAAGAAAAGTTTTTTGTTTTTTTTTTTTAATTCCATGTTGAAAAGAGATCAGACTCTTACAACAGTAAATGACACGAAGAGAAAGCTGTTACTCATCCATTTCTTCCAGTATGTGTCCCACAACTTTAAGAGGTTTAAATGATCTCCTTCTTGCCATGGGTGCCACTCACAGACCCTTGGGAAATAGAGGGTGGTCTATTCAACTCTGGCCCATCTCATATACACCATCTTTTGTAATCCTTCTCTAAGGTCAAAGCCATATCTCGGTTCTTCTAAAGTCACAAAGCTCAAAGTGGCAGGAGGTTCAAACCCTGACTCTGAATTCAGACCTCTCTGCAGTACACAGCAGTTTCCAGCGCCGGAAGTGTCACCCATACACATCCCAGGGAGTTGAAAGATCTCTGCTTTAACCTATTTCTATTCTTGTTCCAAAACACCTGATGTTTATCAAAGATCTTTTTCAGCTACCCCTCAAAGGAAACATGATGATCAACCTTACTGAATAGGTCCTAGCCTAACTTCAAGAGCAGCCGACTATGCAGAGGAAGCCTGGAAGAATCCGAAGGTTGCTCCTGCCTCATGCATGCAGGCTAAGTTGCTTCAGTCATATCCCACTCTTTCCAACTTTATAGATCTTAGCCACGTCAGGCTCCTCTGTCCATGAGATTCTCAAGCAAGAATACTGGAGTGGGTAGCCATTCCCTTCCCCATCCCCTGCCTCGTTACCACACTAAGATCTCTGCCTAGACCCAGGGAGATGTACCTTCCCAGGCACAGTGAGTGCCGGGTGCAAAGGAACCTGAGGGACTGCACATGCCCGAGCTGTTTCTGGGAATCTCCACAGTTTTCCCTAGTTTTGTTTTTGTTTTTTTTGGTTGTGTCAGGTCTTATTGGCGGCATGAGGGATCTTTCATTTCCGTGCAAACTCTCTAGTTGTGGTGCAAGGGCTTAGTAGTTGGGGCACCGAGGCTTAGTTGGCCTGTGGCATGTGGGATGGAGATCCAACCAGTCAATCCTAAAGGAAATCAGTCCTGAGTATTCATTGGAAGGACTGATGCTGAAGCTGAAACTCCAATACTTTGGCCACCTGATGCGAAGAATTGCCTCATTGGAAAAGACCCTGATGCTGGGAAAGATTGAAGGCAGGAGGAGAAGGGGACAACAGGAGATGAGATGGTTGGATGGTATCACTGACTCAATGGACATGAGTTTGAGCAAGCTCCAGTAGTTGGCGAGGGACAGAGAAGCCTGGCATGCTGCAGTCCATGGGGTCACAAAGAGTCAGACACGACTAAGCAACTGAACTGAAAATTATGTGGGATCTTAGTTCCCCAACCAGGGATCAAACTTGCATCCCCTATCAGGAAAGTCTCTCTCTCAGTTTTTGATGGTGCACCTGCCTCTTATTCCTTACAATTCCCCATTTTCCTGTCTTCAGGGAAAACAGGTCTTTTGAGCACAAGCTCTTCGTTCTCTATTCCTTGATCAACAAATAAAGTTTCTGCTCTGCTTGGCTGACGTAGTCTCATTAAAAACAGGCACAAGAGGCACTGGGCAAGGGAAGGACCCAGTCAGGATCCACCCAATCCAAGAGGGTCAGAAACAGAAGCATGAGACAGGGCTGAGCTTCTACAAAAGTATAAAGATACTGTTAGCTTTTAAGCCCTAACCATGGAGTTACCCCAATGCTGGTCTCCTTTCTAGTCTTCATTGAATCGATTTTCCATCCCAACTTCAGCCCCCAAACGTTCCTCCCAGGTTAACATTTTCCTGCAGCCAACCTATTCTTCTACAGCTCTTGCAAGTTATTTGATGAACTAATTTGAGTTTTACACCCTCCTCACTCTCCCATCTGGGTAGCATATGTTCATCCGGCTACTGAACATTTATTGAGCAATATCATGTGAAAAGAGCCTTGCAAGGTATCAAAAGCGTAGAGGAAGAATGGATAAAGCAAAGTCTCTATTCTACAGGAAGGTATCATCTGGTAAGGAAGCAAAGAGGAGCAGAAATGATCACAGCAGAAAGCACAAAGTGCCGAGTACCTCTGGAGCATGACAAATATATAAGCACGTCCACGGTGACTTTTCTGGATAGAAAGCGTCCCTAACATTTTAAGACTCAGATTCAGGGACACCACAGATCATGTTGAAAGCAGGTCAATAAAATGTCAATAAAAATCTACAATTATGCCAAAAAGGTAGAACACATACGGAAAATCTACTGAATGTGTGCAAGGCACATTGCTATGGGAGCTGTACTCTTTTCAGAGATAGAGCTTTTGCAGGGGGAAAAAACGGAAACAAAAAAGGTTTTGATATTGATCTAACAACATTGCCATCCAGGAACAGCAGGTTTATTTTGTTCCAAAAATCTATAATGCAATCAATTCCTGATTAAGAATTGTTTATTATTCTTTATAGAGATGATCTAACGTTTGTACATCCATACAAACTAACTAATTTCCACTCATTTAATTTTAAAAAGAGATGTCGACTCTACGTGTTGAAAGAACAAAGGATGCTCAGAGATTAAGTGGAGATGGTGTCTGAATGGGTGTTAGGCTCTTTTGTTACGAAAGCATATCGCTCCAGTGCCTCAATCCCATTTTAACAGGGCACATTTGAAAAAGTCTGCGCAAATGTGAATCTGGTTTCATGATCATGAAGGTTTTTTCTTTTTTTTTTTTAGGCCAATTAGGGGAAACTGATGAAGGACATTAGATACAATGATGCCTGTGTAATCACTGATTTATAGATTTCCTCCTCTATCTGCTAATTCATTCCTGCTGATAGTCAGGGTTTGAGGTTTTCACTTTTTTCAGATCCCAATTACTCAATGTAAACAAATGAAGAGGAAGTATGGGTAGTCAATGTGATTCATTTGAACAGAAGGTAGGAAACATTAGTATCGATGTAGTCCAGGACTTGCAAGCAAAGCACAACTAAATTTAGCAGCCAGTGATATTGATTTGATTAAAAATGGTTTAAGACTTGTAAATGTCACTGGAACTTAGCAAAATGAATATTATTAAATCCTTCTGGTGATGGGGAAAACTAACAAAGGGATTTGCAGTGGTTTCTGTAATTAATTGCTCTGTCATGATTTATATTAACTTACAGTACAACTCCATTAGCTCAGACCTGTCATCTCTGCTCAAGGAACCACCAAGTAATCACTAGCACATTAAAGAATAAATTAGTTTTTGGCTTGGAGCCTAGTTGTAGAATGTTTCATTTGTGTCTGCTGCAGACATATGTACCTAATAAAGTTGGGACGAATGAGTTAAAGTACATATATATCAATGTCAGCGGGTTATATTTTAGAGACAATAGGCTCAGCATTGTTCATTAGGGCTAATGAATCATAGTCTTTCAGCTACATCACCTTGTGCTGAGCAAATGCCTTCAGGTAAGCTGGGATGCAAAAGATTCCTTGAAAATAGGTACGTCTCCAGAGAGTTTGCCCTCTTAGCAGTCTGTGGCCTGTGGTTGTAATAATAGCTTCATGTGGTTTTTGTTAACACTTCATTACCCTAAAGTTGGATAAATGATCCTCCTGCTTCTGCCCTACATGCAAACACAGAGCCAAAGCCTTAGCTACTACTATTTACCATAGATTATGGGGATTTGTAAGGTTCTATCAAATCATCTCTGACTTTGATAGTTGGATGATACCTTAAGCAGCGCTTGATAGAAGACTGTTTTACATTTCAAAGAAAGCTCCAATTGCCTTGAGGGTTTGTAAGCTAAAACTTGAACCACTTCCTTTTCATTTCAAGCTCAGGAAAGCTAAATTGGCATTCCGCTGGCCTGAATGATAACTGACACGGAGAGCAGAACCTATGGGGCAGTGTCCTACGGAGGGCTGCGTCCAGGAAAGCTCGTGGCCTCAAGAGTTCACCCAAATCTGCAAGGCTCCAAGGGCAAAGTCATTCCAGCTCAAAATCTTTGGGCACTACCCAGACGTTCATAATTCGTCCTGGATCATTTCTGCAATTTGAATCATCAGATGTCAGTGACTCCTTCACAGATGCTATGCCTGCAGTGCAAGGAGCTCTCTACACAGGGGCTTCTCCTGCCTGGCTGAATAGAGTGACAAATGTCCAAAATGCAGAAAGATTGCAGTCTTAGCCAGCTGGAAAATGCATACATTATTGAGGATAAAATATGAAGAGTGTGAGTCGGTTCGTGAAATATGGGGAAGCTTATTTTTGCTCTTCTAATGTGCTAAGTGATGAGATTTCATCTTTGCAGTGAGCGGGGCTGGTAGCTTTTTACTTAATTAGAGGAAAACCTGAAAGCACCCCTCCCCCAACAAAAAAATTATTCTGTGTCCCACATATTATCATGTATCCCGACTTCATTGTAAATAACGAACGAAGCAAAAGAAATATTTTCTCCTGAAATAAAACCACAAAAAAATTTAAGTGGTTTCACATTGCTGTACACTCGAAACTAACACAACATTGTTAACCAACTATACTCTATACTATATATTGTTAACCAACCAATTTAAAATAAAAATTTAAAAACAAATAAATTAAAAAGTGGTGCCAGGGGAGGTTGAAAGCAAAGACTTGACATTAAGAGCAGGATGGAGGATGATAACTTACATAACGGTTCAAGGGAGTATTCAACTTTTTTTGTTAAATAGGGATTATTTCTAAATATGTCTAAATACTGGTTTCAGCTCGCTTCCTGATAAAGAAAACCTCTTAAAGCTCTGAAGTTTTCCAGTTATTCCTATGATGCCCTTACTAAAATTACCTCTGTTTGCAGACTGGATTTTTAAATAATGTCCGGGAAATAACTTCTCAGAGAAGCAGTCTTATGTTTATTTTTTGGAACTTTATGATGATTTGCCTATATGTTTGATTCTAACATATCAGCAATCAGATACAAAAATATATCTCCAACTAGACTTTAAGAATAGAATAGCCGGTACTTAACATTTGTTCAGGACTGGGTGAAACATTTCATCAAAGTCAGAATAAAGTGAAAATTGGAGGCAAGGAAGGAAAAAAAAAAATCAGTCAATTCATTAGATTCATTTGGTTGATTATTTTTTATGAAATCACTCCCTTGTTTTCAGGTCTTTCTTATTTTTGCTCTTACTGTCAAGCAGATGCATTCAGAGAGAATTCACAGGCTCCACTCGTGTGTAGATGGAATTAAGAGGCACTATATGTAACACAAAGAGAATCCTTTCCTTAGGCGGTGCTTTGTGATTCTGCCCTTTTGTTTATGCTTCCCCAAAGGATTTGGAAATATCAAATACAGGTTCTAAATCTATTAGAACAGTAGATTCCCCATGGACAAAAAAGAAGCACATGCAGATCAAACATTCAGATTTTCTAATCTTTCCTGGATGGGTAACACAGAAGCAACTATATTATCCGAACAGTCACGAAAACATGGGAGGTGTGGAAAGCACTGACAACCCCCTTTTTCATATTCTTTTGTTTGAGTCAACTAATCATCTAAATTGAGAAATTAAAATATAATTTTTTCCTTCTTTCTCCCATCTTTTGGCCAGTTTTTGTGTGCTGAACAACTTCAAACAAATTATATAGCTTTCTCCCTTTTTTTTCCCTCCACTTTGAGCTCTGGCGGAAGTTTCACATGCAGGGTTGAGCCCCCAAGTCCTTCAGTAAAGCAAATGTTTCATTTTCAGCAGAGTCCACATATTCCATTCAGACTGGCTTCTTTCACTTCTAGATGTAAAGAGCAGCTGTGTCTCCCGAGTTGCTAAAGAAGATCCTATGTACAAAGTTAACAAAACACAGCTCGGACAATGGATTTGATCTCTACAGCAGGGAAGCTGTACTTTTCAAATTCAGCTCTTTCTGGCTCCAACAAATTACAGGTCCCTGAAAAGATCTGGTGACCCTTTTTAAGTGTGTTTGTTGAACAAGCTCAGAGGTGACTATATGATTTAGTGCAGCATGTTAACACTTTGCCAAGCACCAGAGTGCAGGCGAGACCATCTATGGACTCCAGGCTCCCTCAGTTGGTGGCACTTAGGGGATCCATTAACTCTGCACAAACTCTTTTTTTTCACCCTCTTTCCACTGATTGAGGAGCCTGTTTACCCTTTCACACCCAGAGCTGGAGGCTGATGCTAATATATGGGTACCTTCTCCCTTCCCCCCACAAGATACTCTAACCTCCCCAAAATGGTGTTTTCTAAATATTTGTTCATCATTTATTTGATGGGACAGGAGAAAGCATACTTTTATTAGGAAACTTAAATAGCCACGTATTTACGTACTTGGGAGACACATTCAAGCACTTAGAAGGGAAATGATAAATGGTCATTCCTATGGAAAAGCATCCATGACCCGAACCTAGTTCAGGTTTTCCACTGACTTCAGATGATGGACTCTTGGGGGCTCAGAGTTAGTGGAAAGATCTGTGCAACTTCATAACTTGTACATGTCTCTTACAAAAGATATGCAACAAAGTTAGGTCAAAGCTAGCAAAAGGTACACAGTTAATTCTTACTTGAGTATGTGACAGAAACAGTACTGTTACCAAGTACAAGTTCTTGTGTTTGATGCACAGTGAGGGCAAACAAACCACAACATCAAGTTTGCAGCAGAGAAAAGTGTATTGTAGGGCCATGCAAGGAGAAGGGTGACTCCTACCCCAAAACCCTGAACTCCCTGAAGGGTTTCAGCAATTTTAAAGGCAAAGTGAGGGTTGGGTGTGGTAAGTTGTTGCAAACTTCTTGATTTCAAAATCCTTTGTTCTTGCAGTTGTCCACACAGGTCAGGTCACAAGGTCTTGTAAACCACCAACAAGACAAATGCTATTCTCTGTTCTGCAAATTTTAATCTCTATATGAATGGACTCTTAAAGGTCAGATCCCTGAGAAAAGATTTTCCTGTATATTTCAATTTCTAAACATTCTCTTACAAAAGGTGCAGAAGCAGTATCACTAAGGCTAGGCAACAGGGAATAAGGGTTAAAGGAAAAGAAACAGGTCCAATAATGAGTTAGATTTGTTCTTCCCTATTATAGTTACTAATTTATATATATTTCCAATTAGGTTGTGCATGTGGGAACACAAGTTGAAGGGTATTCTGCGTTTGATTTAGTGCACTGATTTTACTGCCTCTTAAATGTTGGCACCCCTGCCAGCTGCTCAGGCAACCCAGTCCTTAAGCTGGCTCTTCCTTTCTGTGTTCAAATTGAACCAAAGTTGCTCATTTAGTGAATTGGACCTTTCCCTGCTAGCAGAGGAGTCACATTTCTCCCTCTTAAAGAAATAATTCCTACTGCTTATTTATTTCCATATCTTACTACTAGCTGATAAATGTTTTTACTTCTTTTTGTGAAACCACAAAAGATTGAATTCTGCCTCCTCTGTTCTCTCTCTGTAGTCATCTCAGGCTATAGAACTTTACCTAAGAACCTTCTGGGCATGAAACAAAGATTCATTACGTGATAATTCAATAAGACTAAATCTGAATATTGTGACAGGCAGAAGTCCCACTTCTACTTTCAACATCTCCATATTTGCTCACATTCCTACATGTTCTACACATTCCTGTTTGCTTGTATAAATGCTGGCCAAGATGAGTGCCCTAAAAGAAGTACCTAGATGGCATCAAAAATTGCCTCAAGTAGTATATGTCAGGGAAAATATTTGCTGTCTTTAGGGTTAAAAAAAACCTATTCACAGAGTTTTTCTATGCTTGCACAATGGAAAATTACTGCCCTTTGTCTGGAGTTAATAGTAATTTGATGCAATTAAACTTAGAAAATATCAAACCAAACAGAATCTGTTTCAAAATACAGATTCATGATGATGGGTAATAAATTTACTTATATAATGACAGGATAAAATTCAGAAGAGACTTTAAAGTGTCTGTCTTTAACTAATTAATCATACAAAGAGCTTGACATGAATCAAAAAGAAAAAGCAGAATGTTCTTATTTAATGTCTATTAGAGCTCTCTCCTACTATTGCTTTGCTCCACGAAAAACCAATACACAGTAAATATAAAAGACCTGCTGTTTGGATTCATTTATATAAGGTGATTTCAAAAAAAAAAAACAGGAGCTTAAAATCTGCAAAGGTCAATCAGCTTCATCACCTATAATGTCTTAAAAGCAGTGCCGGTCCAGCTGACTCAAAATGTAAACTGTTGATCAGATGAGAATACCAGTAAAATAGTGTGGAGGAGTTAGCACAATATTTATCCCCACATTTTATTTTGAATAGACACATGTTTTTACTTTTTTCTATGAGCTCACTACTATGAAGAAGAAAAATACCTTTAAAGTACATATACTCTAACAATGATGCATCTATTGTGCAATACAAAGGAAACAAACATATTCAAGGATTTGGTATAACTTAATGTGAGCTTTGGAGTATATCCCACCTAAAACTGTAACTACATGACTATGGTCAAAGCACAATCTCCCAAAGCTATAACAGAAAACCTCTGAGTATTTTAAGGTGCACTCAATAAGATGTGATTATAAATGTAGATTTAATCTTTCCGTTTAAAAAAGGAACATGAAGATTTTAGGTGGTAGGATTCATTTTTTTTGTTGTTACTGACTTAACAATATGTAGATTCCAAGAAGTTTTATTTAAAAGTTATTTAAAAGCCACATCCTCTAGGATATAGTCATGAACTTGTTACAGGTTCTCATCTTTGGTACTCCTACAATATCCCTTGCACATCTCTACAGTTACATTTAATACATATTCTCTGTTTATGTGGCTTTGCCTTTGGATATGAACTCTTTGAGTTCAAGGTCTTATTAATCTTCAAAATTCTTGCATAATATTTGCACACTATTTGGTCATAGTATTTGGCATGCAGCATATATGAACCAAACAAGAAGTGTTTAAGTGAATTAATTAATGAATAAACTATAGCCTACCATCTAAAAAATAAAATAAAAAGGGAACACCCAAATTGTAGATGCTCTCAATACAAAGAATCATGCCTGTCTTTCTTGTTCCTCTATTTATGTGGTTCTCTATATAAATGGGCATCATTGTGATTCTTGCCTATGATTTCATTTTGTCCACTAGGGCTTAGGAGAGTAATTTTGTTATACACACCTTTAAAGACTTAAACCATCAATTACAGGGTATCACAGCAGGTACATACCTCCTGGATAGTGACCCATCACCTTGAGTGATGGGATAACAACACACCTAGATCATTTTTGGACCCTTGATCAAAACAAACAAGCAAAAACCTCCCTTATAATTTTACTAAAATGATTAAACCCCTCGGAATTACAACTACTAATTTACTCAACAAAAGTTTTCTTAGGCAGCTAATATGTTCTAGAGACTAGAGATTCAGCAACAAATGCCATGTTCCATCTTTGTCTTCAAGGACCACCCAATCCAGTGATGGACACGGACACATACACTGCTATATGTTATACAAGGCAGAATAAACATGGCTTAAGAGAGAAGATGCCAAATGCTGAATTAGAAAAGAAAGGTCAAGAAAGTTTTCACAGAAGAGGTAGGTTGTGAGCAGGGCCTTTGATAATGCATAGAACTGTAAAAGGCAGAGAAAGAAGCTTCCACAGTGAAAACAGTGACTTTCACAAAGACTTAGCACATCAGTAGCAGCAAGTCATGTGGAAGAATGAGAGCACAGCCTAAATAAACAGATACCATGGTAGATGATAGATAGGTCACTAGAATAACAATGAAGGGTGCTGGGTGTCATACTAAGGAGCTAGGAATTTTCTAAGTGGTGGAGGAAATGCAAGATTTTGTAGAAGAGTGACATAAACAAATCAATGTTTGCAGAAGACAGCTTCAGCATAGAGCTGGACTAAACAGGCAAGAGCTTGGAAGACTAGAGAATCTTCAGAGAGAAGAGCTACAACAAGAGATAAGCAGTGAGGTTAGATAATATGTTATGCACTGGTGGAATTAAGAAATCTTAGCAATTAGTTGGCTGAAGACAGGAGAAAGTGAAGTTTGGAGTGAGGTAGAGATTGCAGCCTGAATGTGACTACTACCCAGAGAAACTGCAAAGAAAGGACAAGTTTGGGAAAACAGAAAATACCTAGGTTGGTTTTGGACACTGAGAAAAAGAAGATAGAAGAAAAAGAAAGAGGAAGAAGCAGAAAGATAAAAGGAGAAGGAGAACAGAAAGACAAGAAAATAGCAAGTAGAAGTTAAACAGAAAAGGAGGATTTTCCCCCAAAATAGAATCAGTTTCAGTCAAAGTTAGAGTGGTAGTTTCAAAAAGCCTAATTTTTTATGTCATATGGAGAGGAAAACTAGTTGATTTTTGTAACTGGTCGATTGTATCACAATTTATCACCACATCACTAAGCTAGTATTTGAACTTCAGATTACTCATCCAAAACTATAATGTCATCGGTCAACTACAAATACATGCACTCATTTATTGATTCAACAAATATTTTTGAGTAGATACTACATGTCAGGCACTGTATTAAGTGCTAGGCACACAGCAGTGAATATAACAAAAATCCCTTCCCTCAAGGATTCTATCCTATCAAATGAGACTTTACATCCTTTGGAAAAAAGCAAGTCCAAGGGCTAGAAAGTTGTCAGCTGAAGATCTTATGTCTCGTTTTCACTTGAAAAGAAGTTAGACACACTCATTAATATATTTACAATGGAAGTTCAAGGACATGAGATTTACGGCTGGTAGAAACTTCAATTTGGTTAAGGAATATTGTCCCTTTTCAGTCCTGGCTCTGTCCCCTCTCCTGTGTGGTCTCTACTCATCCATGAAACTGAGATAGTTTGAGTTAAAATCAGGGGTTTGTAACACCTTATTCATCAGGATCACCTAAGGTAATGTGAAACACAAGCACTAGGCCCCACTCCAGGCCAATTAAAATGTCTTTGAGGGTGGAGTGTTTCATTTTTAAAGTTCCCCCTGTGATTCTAAAGGTCATCACCAAGATTAAGAACCATCAATATACTATAAATTCCTAGTTTTGCAGAGGAGGAAATTGAAATGCATATCCTTGCCTACTATATCAAGTGAAGTGAAAGTCACTCAGTTGGACTCTTTGCAATTCCATGGACTATACAGTCCATGGAATTCTCCAGGCCAGAATACTGGAGTGGGTAGCGTTTCTCTTCTCCAGGGGATCTTCCCAACCCAGGGACTGAACCCACGTCTCTCGCATTGCAGGCAGATTCTTTACCAGCTGAGCCATAAGCGAAACCCATGTCTTGTATTTCTACATGATGGGTCTCTGGGCTCTTAGGTTTGAATACACTCTTTACTTGATGCTATACTTCATTTTGCATTAGTAAGCTCTTCATTCCTACAAGGCAAACTGCACAGTACAAACTGAGGTGGAGAACTGGTACCTCAGCAGGGATGCGAAATGATGGTACAGCCAATCTGATTCAATCAGAATAAAACTACATCACCTGCCTACCAACAATATTTTCTTTTGCTAACCCCTTAAAAAAGGAAAAAAAAAAAAAACAGGTCTTGCAGTCCTTAAACATCTAAGGAATCTATTTACATAAATATTTGTACTGCAGGAGGACAAACTCAAAGCAGTATTACTGATGACCTATTACTAGTATAAGATTTGTTAATTGTCTATATATGCAGTAGACTCTTGCATTCCCTTAATAATGGATATCCTTTTACTTCAGCTCATACTGGATGGACCTTTCCAGAAACAACTGCTCTCGTCAGGCTTTTAATGGAAATACCATTCAGAAACCTAAGGTTCTATAACCCAAACCCTAAAAACTACTGGTAAGGAAAGTCTGATAGAGAATATGATCATGGCCTTAAACATGGCTGTGAAAATGTGGAATTCTGTGGAATCCAAAAATAAAACTAAGTTTTCCCAATCCTAACTCCAAAATGATGATGTTATTTTGCAATTCAATTCATCTAAAATGTCTTCTTTTATACTTTTTTCAAATTGCCCTCACCATCATAGGGCCCTAAGAACTCAGCATCTCAAATGGTGTGATTAAAATTGGTTGTTAAAAGTCAAGATCAGAGATTTCTCTCCACGCCTTCACTCCCTGCTTCAGCGGCTTCTTGGCTTTACAGGAGGCTCATTAATAGGCCAACTCGCCCAGTTTGTCATCTATTTCATTATGCAAAATATATACTTTTCAATTACTTTTCCTGTGTGAAAATCTCTTAACTCTAACCTGATATAATGATTTCTTTGGGTTTCTTCTCAACCTCTGAATGGCACAGCTTTCCTAAAATCTCAACTGGGGGTAGAATACTTGGAAACCCTGATGGGAATTAATTTTAATGTAATGATCTTTATGTGCCCATTAAAATAGAAGTGAAATACCTTACAAAGCTGACCACTGGGCAAACCTAGTGTTGACCTCAAAGGACAGGAAAAAAATGTCTAAAGCGTTCTGATCATTTTGTTTAATCTATTTAACATGGAATGTAAGGAAGTTATCCCTAAGATAAAGCTTTGGTTTGCAACACTGATTTTATTTCAGTGAATAAAGTAGAAAAAGTTAGAATAGGATTCTCTTATCTTCAATGGTCTCATCCAAAGTTAAACTTTTAACATCAGTAGTAATTGGAATCACACACAAAAAATAAGAAACTGTAACAGTTATTACAATAATAGGTATTTGGTGAACAACCTTGCTTTTTAATTTGCCATGTATAGTCTTTTTCCTGTATAAGAATCAGGATACCTCAAGAGTTGTCCAAATGTAGATCCTTTCGTCTGCCTTCTAGGTAGACCCAGACCAATATACACACCCATGACTCCAGGCCCCCATAATATATGGGTGCATTAATCTGGTTATCTTGGTGCACTTGATTCAAAAATATTTTACTTCCCAAAGCTCTGCTGCACAATGTATTTTTAAAACGTACTAATACCCACAAAATTGTCTAATTTTTAAGAGGAGGCATAAAAAGCAAGCCTGAAGACCTTCCTGTATTACCATGATTCTTCATTCTGGAAATAAGCAGGCAGTGCTGGCCTAAAAGATGCTTTTGTGAGAATTGAAGAAAGCTGCAGCTCCCTTAAGACATTTAACTATGATATGCTTTTAAATTGCTGTTGATTGATACACAAATATATAATATTACAAATGTAAATGGTGATCCTAGAGGTGTGAAATGCACACTTTGCACAACCATAGATAGCAGCCCTAGGAAGTTGTTCAAAGAACACAGAAAACTCACTTCTGCTTTTGCTTCTCTGAGAGCCCATCTAATTCAGTCAGGTACTGTACTGGAAAGGAAGGGTTTACTGTACAGCATTCTATGAATGAGAAGGTAAAGTGTGCATGTGTGTGTGTGTTTCCGAAGCAGGAAGAAATCCTACTTCTGAACCCCTTGGCTGGTATTTATGGCACAAAAGAACTAGGGTACATTCAAGGTGGTTCCTTTAAAGCCAGAAGAAACCCAGAAAAATCCTTACACCTTATGCTGTCTAAAACTTGGTTGACAGCAGAACTGTCCAAACAAAAGACGGCTTGAGGAACAGAAAGTAGATATGCAGGGGATGGAAAATTGAGATTGGAAAGTTTCAGAAGTAAGGCTCTGAGAAATTCAAGGTGGGCAGATGTGATGGAAAGACTGCAGTGAGAAATCCACACAGGCTAAGATTGTCCCAGAAGATGTAGAAAAGTATCATCTCAGGCTTCTGGATTCAGGAGAAGGTAGACACAAAGATTTCCTAAGGAAATCAACTCTGAATATTTATTGGAAGGATTGGTGCTAGAGCTGAAACTCCAATACTTTGGCCACCTGATGTGAAGAGCCAACTCATTGGAAAAGACTCTGATGATGGGAAAGACTGAAGGCAGAAGGAGAAAGGGACGACAGAGGATGAGATGGTTGAATGGCATCACCAAGTCAATGGAAATGAATTTGAGCAAACTCTCAGAGATAGTGGAAGAGAGCGGAGCCTGGAGTGCTGCAGTCCATGAGGTCACAAAGAGAAGGATACAACTTAGTGACTGAACAACAACAAAGGTAAGATACAACCACAAAGAGCTTTGACACTATCCACACATAATTCAAACCCTGTGTCTACTTCTTACTCAATGAGTGACTTGAAAATTGCTAAATTTTCCTGATCTCAGCTCTTCCTCTAAAAATGAAAACTAAAAATAATTAGGTTTCAAGGCTACTTTAAGCAAGCAGCGAATTTCCTATACCTTTCTGCTTCATTATAATAATGAAGGACAGCAGGTAATTAAACAGACCCAATGTGTGTTTGTATATTTGATATTCAAAATTAAGATAGAAGGCAATGTTATTTAAATAAATGCTTGTCATTAGACCAGCTTCATAATCAATTCTGATGCCTCTTCTCTCTTCATATTAAAAAAATTCACTTGAATTAGCTGTTTTTTGAGTACATGGATTAAAGAGAGGATTTGATAAAATATAAGTGCATTCATAATAGAAATATTTCCCAGTAATTTATTAATTATATGTAAAATTAAATCACATCAATTTAGTACTCTTCCTGTCATAGCTGACCAGTGCGCACTGACAAATTTACTGACATAAAGTCACTGTGATCCTACATAAAGAAACAAGGATGTCAGAAATATCCTACAATTGCAAATGATAAAATAGGCAATGTCTGGAAATGAGAACGCTATTACCAAAAGTGTCTCATCAGTTACCAGAGGAGGCTGGCCATATGCAGGATGCAGTGACTTCACTGTGATTGACTATGACACATAAATGCTTCAAGAACCAGCACCCACAGAGAGGCTGACCCTTCTTTTTCTCAGCAAATTATTGATGGCACATCCATTTGACAAGAAGAAAACTTTGCTTGACTTCAGTTTGTCTATACAATCCAGAAGATCCCTGCTGGGACAAATTTGGAGGCAGAGGGGAGGAATGTCATCAAACCCATTCCACATTTTCTCTAGGAAATGGGACTGCAGTTTGGTGTGCCACATCTGTCTGAGATTGGTAAAATTTACTCAAATGACAGACAGCCACCATTACTTTGAGCTAAACAGTAGTGCTCTTGAATCTACAGATGTCAAAAGCATTGTAATGAAATTAATAATTAATCAACAAATACTTATCAAAACCCCAGCACATTACAAGTATTCAGTAAGTTTTATACAGGATTTAAGGAAAAATATTATCTTTGGGCTTACCAGGTTGCACTAGTAGTAAAGAACCAGCCTACAAACATAGAAGCTATAAGAGATGCTGGATAAGGAAGATTCCCCTGGAGGAGGGCATGGCAACCCACATTAGTAGTCTTGCTTAGAGAACCCCATGGACAGAGGAACCTGGAAGTCCAAGAGGAACCTGGAAGGCTACAGTCCAAGACTCTCAAAGAGTCTACATGACTAAAGCAACTTAGCATGCAGGCACCTTTTATCTTATCCTTCAGTTCAATTTAGTTCAGTCGCTCAGTTGAGTCCTACTCTTTGCAACCCCATGGATTGCAGCACTCCAGGCCTCCCTGTCCATCACCAACTCCCAGAGTTTACTCAAACCAATGTCCACTGAGTTGGTGATGCCATCCAACCATCTCATCCTCTGTCATCCCTTTCTCCTCCTGCCTTCAATCTTTCCCAGCATCAGGGTCTTTTCAAATGAGTCAGTTCTTCACATCAGGTGGCCAAAGTATTGAAGTTTCAGCTTCAGCATCAGTCCTTTCAATGAATATTCAGGACAGATTTCCTTTAGGATAGACTGGTTGGATCTCCTTGCAGTCCAAGGGACTCTCAAGAGTCTTCTCCAACACACAGTTCAAAAGCATCAATTCTTCCGTGCTCAGCTTTCTTTATAGTCCAACTCTCACATCCATACATGACTACTGGAAAAACAATAGCCTTGACTAGACAGACCTTTGCTGGATAAGTAATGTCTTGGCTTTTTAATATACTCTCTAGGTTGGTAATAACTTTTTTTCCAAGAAGCAAGAATCTTTTAATTTCAAGGCTGCAGTCACCATCTGCAGTGATTTGGGAGCCCAAAAAAATTAAGTCTGTCACTGTTTCCACTGTTTCCCAATCTATGTGCCATGAAGTGATGGAATCAGATGCCATGATCTTAGTTTTCTGCATGTTGAGCTTTAAGCCAACTTTTTCACTCTCCTCTTTCACTTTCATCAAGAGGCTCTTTAGTTCTTCTTTGCTTACTGCCATTAGGGTGGTGTCATCTGCATGTCTGAGGTTATTGATATTTCTCCTGGCACTCTTGATTCCAGCTTGTGCTTCATCCATCCCAGCATTTCTCATGATATTCTCTGCATATAAGTTAAATAAGCAAGGTGACAATATACAGCCTTGACATACTCCTTTCCCTATTTGGAAACAGTCTGTTGTTTCATGTCTAGTTCTAACTGTTGCTTCCTTATCTGCATACAGATTTCTCAAGAGGCAGGTCAGGTGGTCTGATATTCCCATCTCTTTCAGAATTTTCCACAGTGTATTGTGATCCACACATTCAAAGGCTTTGGCATAGTCAATACAGCAGAAATAGATGTTTTTTCTGGAATTCTCTTGCTTATTCTATGATACAATGGATGTTGGCAATTTGATCTCTGGTTCCTCTGCCTTTTCTAAATCCAGCTTGAACATCTGGAAGTTCACGGTTCATAGTACTGTTGAAACCTGGCTTGGAGAATTTTGAGCATTACTTTACTAGCGTGTGAGATGAGTGCAATTGTGCTGTAGTTTGAGCATTTTTTGACATTGCCTTTCTTTGGGAATGGAATGAAAACTGACCTTTTCCAGTCCTGTGGCCACTGCTGAGTTTTCCAAATTTGCTGGCCTCTTGAGTGCAGCACTTTCACAGCATCATCTTTCAGGATTTGAAATAGCTCAACTGGAATTCCATCACCTCCACTAGCTTTGTTTGTAGTGATGCTTCCTAAGGCCCATTTGACTTCGCACTCCAGGATGTATGGCTCTAGGTGAGTGATCACACCACTGTTATTATCTGGGTCGTGAAGATCTTTTTTGTACAGTTCTTCTGTGTATTCTTGCCACCTCTTCTTAGTATCTTCTGCTTTTTTTAGGTCCATGCCTTTTCTGTTCTTTATTGTGCTCATCTTTGCATGAAATGTTCCCTTGGTATCTCTAATTTTTGAAGAGATCTCTAGTCTTTTCCATCCTATTGTTTTCCTCTATTTCTTTGCATTGATCACTGAGGAAGGCTTTCTTATCTCTCCTTGCTATTCTTTGGAACTCTGCATTCAAGCAGGTATATCTTTCCTTTTCTCCTTTGCCTTTAGCTTCTTTTCTTTTCACAGCTATTTGTAAGGCCTCCTCAGACAGTCATTTTGCCTTTTTGCATTTCTTTTTCTTGGGGATGATCTTGTTCCCTGCCTCCTGTACAGTGTCACGAACCTGGCTTTCCTGATAGCTCAGTTGGTAAAGAATCTTATCCTTAGAAACTTAAAATACTTTGCATGCTCAGTTGCCCGGTCATGTTCCACTGTTTGCAACTTCATAGACTGTAACCTGCCAGGCTCCTCTGTCCACAAGATTTTCCAGACAAGAATACTGGAGTGGGTTACCATTTCCTACTCCAGGGGATCTTCCTGACCTAGAGATCAAATGCCTATCCCTTGATCTCTTGTGTCTCTTGCATTGCCAAGCAGATTCTTTACCACTGTGCCACCTGGGAAGCCATTGGGTTGGCCAAAAAGTTCATTCAGCTTTTGCCATAAGGAGAGACAGAATAACTTGAACTAATTTTTTGCCCAATCCAATATATTGAGCATGCCATCATTTAAATGTATGTGCAACAAAAGATAATCATCAGTTTAAGCTTAGCTATGTTACACTGACAAATGACCCCAATATCTTAGTGGCTTACAAAAACCGAGATTAATTTCTTGTACTTGCTACTGGTTCATCATCACCAGTTATGATCCTGCTCCACACCTTCTGTCCAAGACCCAGCCTTATGAAACATCCTTTCTTTGAGATGCTGCTGAACCTGTGACACAGAGAAACTAAAATAAAGGAACCATAGAATGAATTCTAACGTTTCTGCTTGTAAATGGCACATGTTATTTCTAGGCTAACTAAACTGTTGTTCTTTGTCTAGTACGGGCTGTGTTTTCAGCACCAAAGATCCACATCCCAGGGGTACCCTGAGTCCCAAGTAAACCAGGATGGTTTGCCTGCACAGTTCTGATTTTAAAACTGAAAACCTTAAATCCTGAGAAATTTGTCAATCCTGATAAACTAGGACAACTTGTCACTTGGACTAATTACCACTATATTTCACTGGTCAAACAACTAATCAGCCCATTCTGATTCTAAAAGGGTATGGTCATATGTTCATCTCACAGAGAGGGCCACTGTGAGTCAGAGAGCCAACTCTAATGCTGACATCAATGCGACGGGGAAACAATAGCCTTTGCCAGAAAGGGACAGGAAAAAAAAACTGAAAAATAATACAATTGATAATAACAACAAAAAGTAAAAGGCGTATATGAAAATCAACACAATTTTTTGGTTGAACACTATTTGTTAAGTCACTATCATATGTTGGACTCTACACAGGTCTGTGACTCTCAGAGACGAGATGACAGTGCTCTTGTGGAGGTCATATTCTAGTGAGAAAAGCAGACATATGAACTGTAATGGAAGTGTTACATGATCGACGTGAAAATAAGGTAACCATGCTTCGTATTTTCCCAAGATATGTCCATTTGAATCTGTTGTGTTAATATATTTTTGAGAGATTCTCCTTTTGTTCTCAAATGTGTCCCAGTTTGGATGAAAAAAATATATATATTTTCCTGGGGAGAATAGAGAGGAAAGTAAATTCCTGGGGATTTATTTCCCCAAGCCAGGTGATATTTAAACTAGGTTTCAAATAATGAGTAGGTATGGGCCAGGTGGAAAAAGTAGCAGAAATTCTTAACAGAGAAAATGCTTGCACACGCGCATGCACACGCGTGCGCACAGACACACACGCACAGAGTAAGAGTGAAACAATGTAGTTAGGAAATCTACAGCAGTTAAATATCACTAGCGCTCCAAATCATTGTTCATCTCCCTACAGATGAAGTCCGTAATTTTCACAGCCCCAAAGATCTTCATGATCTGGGCCCTGACCTCTCTTTCTAACTTCATCTCCTCCCACTCTCCCCTGGCTTGTTCTGCACAAAGCATGCTGGCCTCCTAAATATTCCTCAAAACACACTTCCTCCTCAGTGCATTTGCTTGGTTTCTTCTCTTTGCTTGGAGCACTTCCCCACACCCGCTTTATATCTGCACAGCTTGTTTCCTCACTGCGTTCAGGTCTCTGCTCAAATTTCTCATTATTAGGAAAGCCTTCCTATACAAAATAAAATATCAATAATTCTCCATTTCTGCTTTAGTTTTATGCATAGCACTCAGCATCATCTCACATGGTGGAGTATGTAATGTCTTATTTATTGATTACCACTTGCCCTGCCATTCAAGCACTTTAAGGGCAAGGGCCTTGTTTATTCTTTTCACTGTTATTTCCTATATCCCTGGAACCTAGGAGAATTCCTGATACATCATAAGTACCCAGTAAGTATTTCTTGAGTGAATAAAACACAGGAGTCATGAAGACAATGGAAGGTGGTGACAAGAGATGAAGTTAGAGAGTTAAATGCATTCAAACAGATGGATGTGTGTTTGCTGGTGGGGAGGGATCTATCATAGGCATCCATCATTACAAAACCCAGGACATCAGCGCCATGATAATTTGATTCTTAATTTTCTTCCAAAGATAAGTCTTAAAATAGAAATGGGTAAAAATGCTTTATCTGTACAAAATGTTTATTGGTCCATGCGTATGAATACAACCAATAGAAAAAAAAATGATGAGATAGAATGAAACACTTCATGGCTACCAGAAAGCAACTTGCATTCCTCTTTCTTTCCTTCATCCCACCACCTTTGAAAAAAGGTTGTAAAGAAAGTACTTTCCAGACCAGCTAGAGTAAAAGGAAGGTAAGTCAGTTACCTCTCACTGTGTAATACCTCCGCTCTGAGTGGCCTAAAACAACCACCATGTTCGTTGTTTCTCATCACTCTACAGGTTAACTATGTGCTTCTGATAAGCATCAGGCCAGATCTGGATGATTTGCCTGGGTCTGCTTATGAATCTGAATTGACAGGTCAGCTAAGGGCTGACTGGTCTATCGGCTATTCTGATAAGTCAGCTATTCTGTCTCACATGGTCTATCATCACTCAGGTGACCGTGTGCTTGTTCCCATGGAGAAGGAGTGCCCATCACAAAGATGATGTGTGCAAGGTCTTTTGAGACTTGGGCTTTGTCTTACTTTGTCTTGCAGACATAGCCACTGCATTCACAAGGCCACTAGAAATTCACAAGGCCAGTCTAAAGGGTGGGGAAAGAGCTCTACCTTTTCAAAGAACGAACTAAAATGCTGCATCACATAATGTGTAGAAATAGGGAAGGGTAAAGAATTGGAACCACTTTCTCAATCTATCACACTCTGTGCTCTGGCCACAATACTATTCATATTCTTCCCATATATTAAATATACTCCCTCCTGCATATCAATGGAACACCTGCTCACTGAATTATCTATTAGCTTACAGTAAGATCACTTTTTAAGCTTACATTTCAAGAAGCATAATAACATCTGGCACAACTAATAAGTTGGTTTAGGAAGAACCCTGCATGCATATGGAGCTGACTATTCATAGCCCCTGAGATTGAGCTGTCAGTGAATAATATTTGCCAAGGAAAAAAATAGAAGGGAAGAAATCAACACAAACCATGACCAGCAGAACCACAGTCCTATTTTTTTTTCTTAAAAAAAAGTAAGTTTTGGAAGATGATGTAAAATTTATATATAATATGTTTATATCCCTGCATATTCCCAGCCCATGGTAGAATTAACAGGCTTCCAAGTAACCCATTGAGAGTAGTTAGGGAACTAAGCTATAAATTACCTTTGCACATTTGTCCTCTCATGTCACTTAAAAACTTGGCAAATAATAAAATTATTTTACAATAGAAGCTTAATACAAGTTGAAAGACTCAGCTTTAGTCTCAGAAATGTAAATGCAGCTAGCTTTAAGCACGCTTAATTTTCTGCCCAAGCATTTGGCCACCCAGAGGCATATAATGAAAAGCAATTGAACTTGTTTCTGCAAAATTCTTTACCCCCTTCAGTTGTTGGGTTTATGGACCCATTGTTGAACCATTCTCTCTTGGAGTTCAACCCATGCTTGATTGGTTGCTAAGCAAAAATGTAAACAATGCCAAAATGTGTAGTAGGCATTTGGACAGATTAGGTGATAAAGTACCATAATTATGCAATCAACAATTAAAAAGCCAAATTAAAAATTTTAAAGGCCAGGACCCAGATTTTTGTTTGTAGTTATCATCCCAGTATATGCTTGGAACGATGTACACCAACAAGTGTGGGCAGCCAATTTAAATCTTTCAAGTAATGGCACCACTGTTTTTTTCCCCCTGTCTAGAATGCACTTTTGGAGCAGGAAATGGCACCCACTTGATTATTCTTGCCTGGAAAATTCCATGGACAGAGGAATCTGACCAGCTACAGTCCCTAAGTTTGCAAAGAGTTGCACACAACTGAGTGCACATCCACACGCAGCATGCACTTTAATATAATGAACCCAACTTAATAAAATATGTATTATATAGGAGAGCCACCATTGTTATTCCAGGTTCATATGCAAATTTAGGAATGGCATTAATAGTACTGAACTCTCAGAAGTACTACTAGGAAGACAGTTTGAGAGGAACTACTAAGTAAGGGGTAATTTGTTGAACTAGAATTTTAATTCCAAGTCCAAGCTACTCTCTTTATGAGAAACAGGAGCAACAACCAAAGCTACTATTGTCACACAATACAGGAGCTGTGGACAACTGGTATAGTAAAGTGCCTTAATGAGTCATGTTCCTTTATTGAGACCCTTATATCATTCCCTCCCACACTGATTCTGAGTTTGGCCATGTAACCTGCTTTGCTCAATGGAACACTGGCCACAAGGCTTCAAAAAAGCTTGTGCATTGAGCCTTATTCTCTTGGAATTCAGCTGCCATGTGAAAAACTCTGAATCAGTCTATGAAAGACATATGGTTTAGCCAACAGACAGTAACAACTGCTAGACACAGGAGTGAAACCATCTTAGACCATCAACCCCAGCAGAGCTGCCAGATGACTGCAATCACATGAGTGATCCCAGCAAGAGCTGCAGAATAACTATTCAGCTCAACTCAGTCAAAATTATTGCTCCATATACTTGTGAGCACATCAGGTGGTTATTTCTTAAGCCACTACATTTTGGTGTGGTTGTAATACGGGAAGAGATAACTGATATGGCATCAAGTTGTCACAGCCACCTTTTCTTTTCTTTTCTTTTCTTAAGCTTTGACATCTTTACTCGTATTTCTAACCCTGCCAGATTCTTCAGTTTCCCAGTCTATTCCATTCATCCTCCATTGTAGCTCAGTCTTTGAGACACTATCAATTCAATTCAAGAAATATTTATTGAGTATTTATTCTTTGTTAGGTCTCCTATTAAATTACTAAAGATGCCATCAAGTGTTCAATTATTAAATGGGCTTCTCTTCTGGTCTAGCCTCTCTGTGTGAATATGTATTGGACAATACAAATATACAGTTACATTATATGAAAACCACTGCTGATTTTTAAAAAGGAGTTACTTTGCTGACAAAGGTCCATATAGTCAAAGCCGTGGCTTTTCCAATAGTCATGTGTGGACGTGACTAAGAGCTATGGTTTTTCCAGAAGGCACGTATGGCTTCCTTGGTGGCTCAGTCGGTGAAGAATCTGCCTGCAATGTGGGAGACCTGGGGTTCTGTCCCTGAGCTGGGGAGATCCCCTGAAGGAAGCATGGCAACCCACTCCAATATTCTTACCTGGAGAATTCCCATGGACAGAGGAGCCTGGTGGGCTACAGTTCATGGGGTAACAAAGAGTCAGACAACTGAGTGTCAAAGCACAGCACATGTATGGATGTGAGGGTTGAACTATAAAGAAGGCTGAATGTAGAAGAATTGATGCTTTTGAACTGTAGTATTGGAGAAGACTCTTGAGAGTCCCTTGGACTGCAAGGAGATCCGACCAGTCCATCCTAAAGGAGATCAGTCCTGAATATTCACTGGAAGGACTGATGCTGAAGCTGAAGCTCCAATACTCTGGCCACCTGATGCGAAGAGCTGACTCACTGAAACAGACCCTGATGCTGGGAAAGGTTGAAGGCAGGAGGAAAAGGGATGGCAGAGGATGAGATGGTTGGATGGCATCACCGACTTTATGGACATAAGTTTGAGCAAACTCCAGGAGATAATAATGGACAGGGAAGCCTGGTGTGCTGCAGTCCATGGGGTCGCAGAGAGTCAGACACAACTAAGCAACTGAACAATACAATACAATACAGCCTATATAAGGAGTTTAATAGTTAACTCATATGAAAGTTAATGTTGAACCATAGAAAGTGTGGTGAGTCCATGAAAGCATAACTATGGATGGTGGGACTGAGGGAAGGATGGTTGGAAGGAAAATAAAAAATATGCAGTCTTCTGCATGGAAATCAATATGAACATATTTCATGCCTTTGCTTTATGTCTCTAGTCATCTTTTTTTTTTCTCATCTCTTTTCTTAGAAGTCGTTACTTTATTATTTATTTGTCATTACACTCCTTATACTTCCTTCCTCTTCTTAGCCTATTCTAAATATCCTGAAGCTTCAGGACAGATAGAAAACTGTCAAATGCATTCCTTTTTCTCCAAAGTCTCACAGGGAAAAGCACAGTAGTCCATTGGCATCTCCGCAACCATAGTGTTTATATCATCATTAGCCACAAAATCTGGTTGAAAAGTGCAACAAAAATAAAGTGGTGGGTGTGGATAAGCCACATGGCTGGACATGCTTCAGTAGCAGGCGTCTGGCCAGCCATGTCAACAAATGTGGTCCACATGGCAGAGTTGTGTGGTAGGAGAGGGCCATGTGGTAAGGAGAGGAGAAATAGCCAATCCTCTCTCGCAGTGTATATGCTGCCCCCGAACCCGAGCCACTCTGTTAGTCAGCACCACCATGTTACACAATTCTAGGCAAAGTCATCTGGAACTCAAGCAGTGTGGCAGTGCTATTTGTCATAGGAATGGGAATTTAAACCTTTTGTTCTACATTACGCCTTCTTCCTCCTTTAATTGACCATACCTACCTGGTGATTACAGAGAAAGATGCTGCTTCTAGGTAGAACAGAATCTACATTGTGGTCTGGACCAGAGCACAGTAACTTAGGATGAAGGGGGACATTGTAATTTTGCAAATGAGACAAAAAAGTCATTTCATACCACCAAATTTTATTAGACTTCTATATGTATGTGCAGACCAGGTTAGCCATGACAGCTGAAACCCAGTGCAGGATATGAAAAGACTGACTCTATCAGCACAACAAATGAACGAGTGTAAACATTTTTAAGTGAAATGAAAAATAAAAAGTAACAATTCAAAACACAGTATCTTAGTAGTCACATCTTCATTTACTATTAGTTTAACTCTTTTAGCGGTTTGCAGAAAAGTATGGAAACATTCCCAGATAGTTCCTTTGCTGTGCAAGAAAAAACAAGAACAGATTTTATTCAAGGAAATTGATTGGCTCAAATTACAAATCAAAATCTGTAATGAACTACACTACCATGCTGATTTCAAAACAGCAAAACAAAACCCACGTATTTATCTACATAATTATCTACAAGCTCAAATTACTTTTGAAATTAATTTTATATTTTACCTTACCTAATTTCATTTTTATTTGCTGTTCTTTCCTTCACCTGCCTCTCTAGATCCATTATTATAGTTAAGCTTTTGCTTTTCTAATAATAATCTGCATACATTTTGTCTTTATAGTTATCCAAACAGTTTCTGAAATATTTTTTCATAGGGTAAACATAGAACTGTTAGATGCACCACTTTTTTTTGAAGGATAAAATGAAGATTTGGTCCATTTCCACGTTTGGCCATGCCCACAGGGGAAGTGGTAGCCGTGGGGCTCAAATCCAGGCAAGATTCCTGCCTTTCTCCTAAACCAAGCTTCTCTGCTTTCTGGTATTTTTTCCCAGCATGGATATAGGACCATATAATGTAACAGATGCAGGTCACCTTCAGCCATGGATGTTGTCTATGGAGGGTACGTTTTCATTTGCTTTGGTTCTATTTTTGTTTGTTTGTGCTTACTATTTGTATTTACTGCAAATTCTTTCTCTACCCTTCTACAAGTAAGCTGTAGCTGGCAAATTCCCTAGTGAACCAGTGGTTAAGAATTCACCTGCCCGCGCAGGGGATACGAGTTTGATCCCTGGGCTGGAGAAATCCCACATGCCGCAGAGCAACTAAACCCTTGCACCACAATTGCTGATTCCGTGTCCAAGAGCCTCTGCTCTGCAGCAAGGAGCCACCCCAGTGAGAAGCCCGGGCAACTCAACACAGAAAAGCCCCTGCTCACGGCAACTAGAGAAAGACCCAGCAGAGCCAAGAATAAATAAACAAATTAAATAAATAAGTTATATTTGGAATGTTCAGGAATGGAAACCTTTGTTAGAGAAAGACATGTGTGATGTATCAAGTTTAAAATGTAAGACATGATAGAATAATATCTTTCACTTTAATATTTTATTTTTCTGGAATATCAATAGGCCAGCAATTCTGGTAGCTAAAATACATACGTGAAAATAATGCACTTTAAAAAAAAAATCTTTATAACTGTAGAAAAGATTTCCAAAATGGGAATTTGAAAGATACCTGAAAAAAAAAGAAAGATACCTAAAAATATATTCAGAAACTACATGCTATAATTCATTTTTATTGTGCTATTTTTTAAGAATATGTGAAAAAGAAAGAAATCCTATGAAATATCCTTTGCATCTAATTGTAAAAATATTATTCTTTCCACAAAACCAGTGGATTTCATAGGTCATCAAAAGTAAAAATGGCCTAGAAACGTAAGTCTAAATTATCAAAGAAACTAGATTAAAAGATTGAAACACTCTTTCTACACTAAATATATGTGTGTGTGTGTGTGTGTGTATATATATGTATATATATATACACACATATCTTTTCATTCAAGAACATTTTTGTTTATCTATTCTTTTTTTTTTCCCTAAAACTTTAAACTTTTTATTTTCTATTGGGTTATAGCCAATTAACAATGTTGTGGTAATTTCAGGTGAACAGTGAAGGGACTCATGTATTTCTTATTTAACATATTATTCAGCACAGTAAAACTATTCAAGTCTATTATATGTAAGATAATTATTAAGTGTATTCTTTATACTTAGTTTTATCTCCATTAGAGATATTTGAAATTCATACTAATATTTGTCTTAAAATCAAGCTAAAGATATGAGTGTGCTTGTCAATTTTTTTCCCTGAGTAAACTAATTAAAGCCTACATATTTTTTAAGACTTTCACTGGTGACATAAAACATTTTCTGATATAAGTTTGAGCTGGATTATGTCATGTAAGCCTTAGATAATGAATGAAAATATGTGAATTTCTCATGGTACTTTGTCACTTACAAAGTACTAATTTTTTAAAAGCCTGTTTTTTTAATTGAAAATAAAAGTAAATATTTAATCTGTATTATTCTTGATCTTTCATGTTGAAAAGGCTTACACAGAAATATCTGAAATGTCTTCAGCATAGGCAGCAGCCAAGGAAACCAAAGACAAGAGAAATGAAAACAGAAATAGAGATCATAAAAGAGAGAAAGAAAAAATACTTTTAAAAGATAGGGAAATAAGAAAGAGATTTAATGTAAATGTGATATAGTCATAATGATTTAAGTCATACATAAGTACACAAGGCAAAAAAAATGGCCACATAAATGTGCTGGGTAAACTTTAGGGATCCAGAAAGGAGCCATTTATTGCCCTGTAACCTCAGTGGTGAGCTAAAATTATTTCCTAATAACAGATTTCCAGTCCTGCTGAATTATTGTGAAACAGAGGGCCAATAACTTCCACTGAATCTCTCCCTTGGTTGTCTATAAAAGGAACACTGTGCACTAGATCCAGGTAATCTTAGGTGCTGTTTTCCTACAACTCAAGCCTTAGAAACTTTCCTGTCGAAAACAGTCACCAAACAGTTCAGGTTTGGAGAGTTTTAATTAACTAAAAGCTGGAAAATAAGGTGAAATAGCATGCTAATAAAAACTTTTGATAATGCTTATGCTATTTTCCCTTTTACATCCTGTCATCATGAAGAAGTACATAGTCTGGCCACATATTTATCAGAACGTCTATTGCTATCTGGGCTTCCCAAGCGGCTCATCAACAAAATAAGTCCACCTGCCAAGCAGGAGATGCAGGTTCTCTGAGTCAGGAATATCCCCTGGAGGAGGAGATGCTAGAAAATGTTGTCAGCTATTACAAAGTTTTTCTCTTACAAAATTGAGATTTCCAAAGATACTTAAATCTCCTAACAATGTCATAAGTCAATTTTAAAATTTGCTTCTATCATTAATTAGAACAATAAGTAAGGGATGACAAATTTGTACTGGATTTTATATAAATTCATTCATGCATTTAATAGGTATTTCACCTAACTGGGGCTCAGTAGTAAAGATTCCACCTGCAATGCAGGAGATGCAGGAGTAAAGGGTTCAATCCCTGGGTCAGGAAGATCTCCTGGAGGAGGAAATGGTGACCCACTTCAGTATTCTTGCCTGGAAAATCCCATGGACAGAGGAACCTGACGGGCTACAGCCCTTTTGTCTCAAAGTGTTGGACACAACTGAGCATGCATGAACCGGAATAATCACCTGATTCAGACATATGAGTTTATGGAGTCCTTTTTGTTTCTTTTAGTACTTATGCAACTTCAAATTCAGTGCAATCTACCATTATGATTTTACTGGCTGGTAGTAATTTTTTTAAACATGCAATTCTTATTTGAGACTTCTTACAAATATAAACTATTTAGTTACAGATTTGTAAGAGCACATATGTTCTTAATTATTGTTATATTCAGTTGAATATTTAATATTATTTCTCTGTAAAGATTTCAACTTGCTTTAAAGCTCCATATTGGTCAGTCAGTCAGTTCAGGTGCCCGGTTGTGTCTGACTCTTTGCGACCTCATGAACCGCAGCACGCCAGGCCTCCCTGTCCATCACCAACTCCCAGAGTCCACCCATACCCATGTCCATTGAGTCGGTGATGCCATCCATCCATCTCATCTCTGTCGTCTCCTTCTCCTCCTGCCCTCAATCTTTCCCAGCATCAGGGTCTTTTCCAATGAGTCAGCTGTTTGCATCAGGTGGCCAAAGTATTGGAGTTTCAGCATCACGTCAGTTCTTCCAATGAACACCCAGGACTGATCTCCTTTAGAATGGACTGGATGGATCTCTTTGCAGTCCAGGGGATTCTCAAGAGTCTTCTCCAACACCACAGTTCAAAAGCATCAATTCTTCGGCACTCAGCTTTCTTCACAGTCCAACTCTCACATCCATACATGACCACTGGAAAAACCATAGCCTTGACTAGACGGACCTTTGTTGGCAAAGTAATGTCTCTGCTTTTTAATATACTGTCTAGGTTGGTCATAACTTTCCTTCCAAGGAGTAAGCGTCTTTTAATTTCATGGCTGCAATCACCATCTGCAGTGATTTTGGAGCCCCTAAAAATAAAGTCTGACAACATTTCCACTGTTTCCCCATGAAACAGTGAAGTGATGGGATCAGATGCCATGATCTTAGTTTTCTGCATGTTGAGTTTTAAGCCAACTTTTTCACTCTCCTCTTTCACTTTCATCAAGAGGCTCTTTAGTTCTTCTTTGCTTCCTTCCATAAGGGTGGTGTCATCTGCATATCTGAGGTGATTGATATTTCTCCCAGCAGTCTTGATTACAGCTTGTGCTTCTTCTAGCTCAGCGTTTCTCATGATGTACTCTGCATAGAAGTTAAATAAGCAGGGTGACAATATACAACCTTGACGTACTCCTTTTCCTATTTGGAACCAGTGTGTTGTTCCATGTCCAGTTCTAACTGTTGCTTCCTGACCTGCATACAGATCTCTCAGAAGGCAGGTCAGGTAGTCTGGTATGCCCATCTCTTTCAGAATTTTCCACAGTTTGTTGTGATCCACACAGTCAAAAGCTTTGGCATAGTCAATAAAGCAGAAATGGATGTTTTTCTGAAACTCTTTTGCTTTTTTGATGATCCAGAGGATGTTAGCAATTTGATCTCTGGTTCCTCTGCTTTTTCTAAAACCAGCTTGAACATCTGGAAGTTCATGGTTCACGTATTGCTGAAGCCTGGTTGGAGAATTTTAAGCATCACTTTACTAGCATGTGAGATGAGTGCAATTATGCAGTAGTTTGAGCATTCTTTGGCATTGCCTTTCTTTGGGATTGGAATGAAAACTGACCTTTTCCAGTCCTGTGGCCACTGCTGAGTTTTCCAAATTTGTTGGCATACTGAGTGCAGCACTTTCACAGCATCATGTTTTAGGATTTTAAATAGCTCAGTTGGAATTCCATTACCTCCACTAGATTTGTTGGTAGTGATACTTTCCAAAGCCCACTTGACTTCACATTCCAGGATGTCTGGCTCTAGATGAGTGATCACACCATCATGATTATCTGGGTCATGAAGATCTTTTTTGTACAGTTCTTCTGTGTATTCTTGCCACCTCTTCTTAATATCTTCTGCTTCTGTTAGACCCCCACCATTCCTGTCCTTTATTGAGCCCATCGTTGCATAAAATGTTCCCTTGGTATCTCTAATTTTCTTGAAGATCTCTGGTCTTCCCCATTCTATTATTTTCTTCTATTTCTTTGCATTGATCACTGAGGAAGGCTTTCTTATCTCTCCCTGCTATTCTTTGGAACTCTGCATTCAAATGGCTATATCTTTCCTTTTCCCCCTTTGCTTTTCATTTCCCTTATTTTCACAGCTATTTGTAAGGCCTCCTCAGACAGTCATTTTGCTTTTTTGCATTTCTTTTCTTGGGGATGGTCTTGATTCCTGTCTCCTATACAATGTCATGAACCTCTATCCATAGTTCATCAGGCACTCTGTCTATCAGATCTAGTCCCTTAAACCTATTTCTCATTTCCACAGTGCAGTCATAAGGGATTTGATGTAGGTCATACTGAATGGTCTAGTTGAATAAAGTGGTTTTCTCCACTTTATTCATAAGGGATTTGATCTAGGTCATACTGAATGGTCTAATTGAATAAAGTGGTTTTCTCCACTTTATTCAATTTCAGTCTGAATTTGGCAATAAGGAGTTCATGATCTGAGCCACAGTCAGCTCCCAGTCTTGTTTTTGCTGACTGTATAGAGCATCTTCATCTTTGGCTACAAAGAATATAATCAATCTGATTTTGGTGTTTACCATCTGGTGATATCCATGTGTAGAGCCTTCTCTTGTGTTGTTGGAAGAGGGTGTTTGCTATGACCAGTACGTTCTCTTGGCAGAACCCTATTAGCCTTTGCCCTGCTTCATTCTGTACTCCAAGGCCATATTTGCCTGTTACTCCAGGCGTTTCTTGACTTCCTACTTTTGCATCTTTGTTCCCTATAATGAAAGGACATCTTTTTTGGGTGTTAGTTCTAGAAAATCTTGTAGGTCTTCATAGAACTGTTCAACTTCAGCTTCTTCAGCATTACTGGTCAGGCGATGACTTAGATTAACGTGACATTGAATGGTTTGCCTTGGAAATGAACAGAGATCATTCTGTCGTTTTTCAGATTGCATCCAAGTACTGGATTTCGAACTCTTTTGTTGGCTATGATGGCTACTCCATTTCTTCTAAGGGATTCGTGCCCACAGTCAGTCAGTTCAGTCAATTCAGTCGCTCAGTTGTGTCCAACTCTTTGTGGCCTCATGAATTGCAGCACGCCAGTCCTTCCTGTCCATCACCAACTCCTGGAGTTTACTCAAACTCCTGTCCATCAAGTCGGTGATGCCATCCAGCCATCTCATCCTCTGTCATCCCCTTCTCCTCCTGCCCTCAGTCCCTCCCAGCATCAGGGTCTTTTCCAATGAGTCAGCTATTCGTATCAGGTGGCCAAAGTATTGGAGTTTCAGCTTCAGCATCAGTCCTTCCAATGAATACCCAGGTCTGATCTCCTTTAGAATGGACTGGTTGGATCTCCTTGCAGTCCAAGGGACTCTCAAGAGTCTTCTCCAACACCACAGTTCAAAAGCATCAATTCTTTGGCCCTCAGCTTTCTTCACAGTCCAACTCTCACATCCATACATGACCACTGGAAAAACCATAGCCTTGACTAGATGGACCTTTGTTGGCAAAGTAGTGTCTCTGCTTTTTAACATGCTATCTAGGTTGGTCATAACTTTCCTTCCAAGGAGTAAGTGTCTTTTAATTTCCTGGCTGCAATTACCATATGCAGTGATTTTGGAGCCCAAAAAAATAAAGGCTGACACTGCTTCCACTGTTTCCCCATCTACTTCTTGCCCACAGTAGTAGATATAATGGTCATCTGATTTAAATTCACCCATTCTAGTCCATCTTAGTTCTCTGATTCCTAAAATGTCAGTGTTCACTCTTATCATCTCCTATTTGATGACTTCCAATTTGCCTTGATTCATGGACCTAACATTCCAGGTTCCTATGCAATATTGCTCTTTACAGCATTGAACCTTGCTTCTATCATCAGTCCCATCCACACCTGGGTGTTTTCTTATTGCTTTGGCTCCATCCCTTCATTCCTTCTGGAGTTATTTATCCACTGATATCCAGTAGCATATTGGGCACCTACCAACCTGTGGAGTTCATCTTTCAGTGTCCTATCTTTTGCCTTTTCATACTGTTCATGGGGTTCTCAAGGCAAGAATACTAAAGTGGTTTGCCATTCCCTTCTTCAGTGGACCACATTCTGTCAGACCTCTCCACCATGACCCGCCTGTCCTGGGTGGTCCCACAGGGGATGGCTTAGTTTCACTGAGTTAGACAAAGCTGTGGTCCACGTGATCAGATTGGCTAGTTATCTGTGACTGTGGTTTCAGTCTGTCTGCCCTCTGCTGCCCTCTCTCAGTGCCTACCGTCTTACTTGGTTTTCTCTTACCTTGGATGTGGTGCATCTCTTCATGGCTGCTCCAGCAAAGTGTACCATATTGGTACACTATTCTAATATTTCAAAAACCTGAAGAAAATAAAGAAAAAAGTGAAGTTTATATTATATGCTTTGTGAATAAAAGGTAAAGAAATTAGCGTCATTTAAAACTTTACTGTTTAGATCACTGTTGATCTATCCATTAACAAATCCGAGTAAGCGTTAAAACTAAACCTTTACGTCTAGTTCTAATTCAAGGAGGTAAATTGGACACACATTGCAGCCAACTGTAATCCCTTAGAAAACATTATGACATAACATAGGAAATACATTTAATAAAATAGTGGAGAAAAACTGCCAAGGAAAGTATGTTATCTTCAGAGCTGTAGAGGAGGAAGATGCTTATCTCTGCACTGTAACTCAAGACAGACTTTAGTTTCAATACTGAAAGACCCTGTAAAGGGAGAGAGTAGTTGATGAGGCTAGAAATAGAATTATTTGAAGGTTTATTTAAACATCAGGTATCTGGCATTCGCCTTTAACTCCCCCCCAAAAAAAAAACAAAAACAGAAAGGATCGGAGAGTTTCCTGTAGATAAATGGCAGAAAATGTTGAGAAAAAAGACTGAGGATTCGAGTGAGAATATTGGACTCTCAGAGTAACTGTACATCTTCTGGAATTTGTAAAGTCCTTATCCTGTCAGCAAATTATTTTGTCCACTTATTCTAGCATGAAGTCTTCTAAAGGACACATCTAACCCCACTCCACTTCATGTAGTACTGTTAGTTATGAGAGACTTTATGTGAAAATTAACTGACATAAACAACAGTAGTTAGAGTGAAAGTTGCTTGGTCATGTTCAACTCTTTGCAACCGCATGGCACTATACAGTCCATGGAATTCTCCAGGCTAGAACACTGTAGTGTGTAACCTTTCCCTTCTCCAGGTGATCATCCCAACCCAGGGGTAGAATCCAGGTCTCCTGCATTGCAGGCAGATTCTTTACCAGCTGAGCCACAAGGGAAGCCCAAGAATACTGGAGTGGGAAGTCTATCCCTTCTTCAGTGGATCTTCCTGAGCCAGGAACTGAACCAGTGTCTCCTACATTGCAGGCAGATTCTTTACCAACTGAGCTATCAGGGAAGTCCAATGAACAGTAGAGGAGACCTAAACCATGTATATATAGTCTTTCTTAAAACATGAGAGGGCAAAACAAGGCATATTAGAATTAGTAGTGGTAGTATGGAAGAAAAAGAATAGATAATATTGCTAGAGAGAAAGAATGAATAAAACAGAGAAGGTGAAGGATAAAATTATCAAAGAAATAACAGGAGAGACATTCCCAGATGAAATATAGTCACAAGTCTGCAGTTTGAACTTTTTTACTAAGTGTCCAATGTATTAAATTATAGAGGGCTCACAGACAGACATATCCTTCAGAAAATGGAACCTCAGTTAATTTAACTCAGAAAATTTAACCTCAGTTAAAAGAAAAAATCCTAAAATCTTTCAGAGACAATAATAAATAACTTCAAAGGAAGAAAAATGAGATAAGCATTAGACTTTTTTCACCAGGAACACTGGAGCTAGAAAACAAGGGAGCCTTTAAAATTTAAAAACAATGGAGCCTTTAAAATTCTAAAGGAAAATTATTAACAATCTAGAATTCCATAGCCAGCTAAAATATCAATGATGTATGTGGTGGGGGATGGGAGGTCAATATATCTGCATATATGCAAAGGCTCAGAAAATATAACCGCTCTCATACTTCTTAGAAATATAGCTGAAGATACACTCTGGTAAGTTAGGAACTGAAGTATAGACCCAGCCAAAAGAATATAACAGTTCTTTTTTCTTTTTTTCAGCATATCAGAATGTGACTTTATTTGGAGAGAGTGTCTTTTTTAAAAAATTTATTTACTTTTTATTAAAGAATAATTGCTTTACATAATTTTGCTGTTTTCTGTCAAACCTCAACATGAATCAGCCATAGGTATACATATATTCCCTCCCTTTTGAAACCCCCTCTCATCTCACTCCCCATCCCATCCCTCTAAGTTGATACAGAACACCTGTTTGAGTTTCCTGAGCCATACAGCAAATTCCCGTTGGCCATCTATTTTACATACGGTAATGTAAATTTCCATGTTACTCTTTTCATACATATCACCCTCTCCTCCTCCACTCTCCCCATGTCCGTATGTCTATTCTCTATGTCCGTTTCTCCACTGTTGCCCTGTAAATAAATTCTAGTACCATTTTTCTATATTCCATATATATACATTAGAATATGGTATTTATCTTTCTCTTTTTGACTCACTTCACTCTATAATAGGTTCTAGATTCAGTTCTGAATAATATAGTAATACAGCTGACCTCAGAGATGAACCAGCTAAAGTAGAGGAGGAGAGAGGGTGAGCCTCATAAATTGTGAAGAGTACCTCTAGGATAAAAATAAGTAAGAGCATGGAGAGCCTTAAGGATTCAATGAAAGTGAATTATGTCAAAACAATAAATTAAAATTTTCATTAGATATAGTAACATTTGGCAAGAAGCTCTCAACTAATTAATTTTTTCTTACAGGAATCTTTTTTATTTTTTTATTTTTAGCTGTTTTAGTTGAAGTATAGCTAATTTACAACATTGTGTTAGTTTCAGATATACAGCAAAGTGAATGTGTATATATATATACACATATATGGGCTTCCCAGGTGGCTCAGACTGTCATGCCAGTCAGAATGGCTGCCATCAAAAAGTCTACAGATACTAAATGCTAGAGAGGGTGTGGAGAAAAGGGGATCCTCTTATTCTGTCGGTGGGAATGCAAACTGGTATAGCCACTATGGAGAACACTGTGGAGATTCCTTAAAACCTGGCAATAGAATTGCTATATAACCCAGCAATCTCACCGCTGGGCACACACTGAGGAAACCAGAATTGAAAAAGACACATGTACCCCAATGTTCACTGCAGCACTGTTTATAACAGCTAGGACATGGAAGCAACCTGAATGTCCATCGGCAGATGAATGGATAAGAAAGTGTGGTACATATACACAATGGAATATTACTCAGCTATTAAAAAAAAGAACGCATTTGAGTCAGTTCTAATGAGGTGGATGAAACTGGAGCCTATTATACAGAGTGAAATAAGTCAGAAAGAGAAACACCAATACAGTATATTAATGAATATACATGGAATTTAGAAAAACAGTAATGATCCTATACACAAGGCAGCAAAAGAGACACAGACTTTTGGACTATGTGGGAGAAAACGAGGGTGGGATGATTTGAGAGAACAGCATTGAAACATGTATATTACCATATGTAAAACAGATGACCAGTGCAAGTTCAATGCATGAAGCAAAGCCAGTGCTCTGGGACAACCAAGAGGGGTAAGGTAAGGAGCGAGGCGGGAGCGGGGTTCAGAAGGGGGCCACATGCGCACCTGCGGCTGACTCATGCTGATGTATGGCAAGAACTACCACAGCATTGTAAAGTAATTATCCTCCAATTAAAATAAAGAAATTAAAAAAAAAAAAAAGAATCTGCCTGCAATGTGGGAGATGTAGGTTCAAGCCCAGTCAGGAAGATTCCTCTGGGGAGGGAACTGGCAACTCACTCCAGTATTCTTCCCTGAGAATCTTATGGACAGAGGAGCCTGGTGGGCTACAGTCCATGGGGTTGCAAAGAATCAGACATGACTGAGCAACTAACACACATACATGCACATATACATATATTTTTTTTCTTTCTCAGATTGTTTTCTATTGTAGCATATTACAAGATATTGACTACATCTCAGACGAATTATTAAACAAACCAAAATTGGCCCTTAATGGGATATAAAAAAAGAAAATCCAGTTTACCTTGATGCTAGCAACATTGTCCTCTTATTGGTTTGGGGCATTGGACCTGAAGACAGATAAATGTAATCTTAGTAAACTGGCCCAGGAGTAACAATACTTATGAAGTCACAATAATATACATATAATTATTGTACATATGTATGTGTATGATATTGCTTCTCAAATTTTAGGTCAACATAGCAAAAGCCTAGAATTTTTAGCTATGATTATTGAATAAAATGTAAATGTTAACAACCTTGACTGTGTAAAAGTGTAGCTGACAAAATGTAGAATGTGCCAGGTAGGAGTTAAATTACCCTTATCTTTCATTTTGGGAAATGAGAAAATATTGTCAAGGTTATTGAAACAAGAAATAGAAGTTTTAAAGAATATATAACATAACCAATAAAATAATACAAATATATAATAATTATAATTAAAATATAACTAAAAAAAATTGAGAATAAGAGCAGAAGTCAACAGGCAGTGATTTAAATATGTGACTTTAACAGAAGGTGTTCAGCGGATGTGGCACAGAGTTGAGAAATCGAGCAATGTAAAGAAATATAAACCAGAGATATGAAGACAATCAACAGGAAATTTGTACATGAACATGGCTGATTTTGCCTCTGTTGGATGCACCTTGGGATGGCTGTGACTTAAATAGTATTGCCCAACCCTCTTCCCTGGACTATTTGCTTCAATGTTCATGTTACTTTGATAAAACTCTCCTTTTCAAAATTAAAATTTTGAATAACAAAGGTTTTGCTTAGACATTAAAAAAAAAATAGGGCAACACAATGTAATTCTGGACTGGTCCTCTGACTGGAGAAAATGATTATAGCTCCTATTTCCTGAGCACCTACTTTGTGTAAGACAAGATGTGAGGCACTTTATTTTCCTTGTTTCTAAAGTTCAAAACAAGGTAGAAATTATAATGCTCATTTCAAAGATGTGGAAATTGAGCTTCAGGGAATTTAAGTAACAAAAGTCTGAAGTAACAGTGTAGATGAAAAGTAGGGCTACACCAAGAACCTTGTCCAAAAACAAAATTTTAAAAATTAAAAAGCAAATGAGAGAAGTCATATCATCATTTCTCTAGGTATAGTTCAAATCTGCCATTCTTTGATTCCACAAGAGGAATGCAAACAAAGCCTACTCACTTTTCCATGTCAACCTGAAAATCAATTCAGACTCCCAGAAGAATGTGGGTCATTAGATAAGCTTTCATTCCCAGAGGTTGGGTGTGGGGTCTAAAAGGTTAGTGCTCTAGCACAGGTGCAGGAATTTTCCCTTGCACACTGTACTGATGAGTCTGCATTTGTATGTACTTTATTCAATTAATGCTTTCTTGAATCTACAACATTTCTGCATACAAAAATATTACAGTTATAGTAAAACAGTAAATCAAACAACAGTGAAAAAGCATCTCTCTATCAAAGCTTAGTTTATGTTTATTTTAAGAGTGTTCAAAAATCCACTCCATGCAGTTACGTTTTACAGCTCAGAAAAACAAGCTCCAGATTTACAGATATTTCATAACATTCCTATCAGCATATAAGAGCTTCTTTCACAGCTGGCACAGAGTGTCCTTTCTTGTGTCTCTTCTAAATCGGTAGGAAGCTCCTTAGATCTCCTTTTTCGAACATTTTCTCTCCTGGCAGTGGGGAATCACAAAGGGGATGCTATTGATCTGGCGCTGAAGTGAAAATTTCCACACGACGAGAGAGCTAACATAAGTACTAGTTCAGGCAGGAAACCAATGATTTTATTAATTATTGCTGATCACGTCATCATAAAAAATCCTTAGGCTAAAAGGAAACATACAGAATGTGAGTGTGAGTGTGAGTGTGTGTGTGTGTGTGTGTAAGAATGAGAGGGATAGAAAGGAAAAGGGGCTTGAGATGAGAATGAATGCCATGCTGTAGACACCCCACCAGCACTCACCAGAGGAAATCAAGTTCCCGCCAGTTTGGCTGGGGTTCAGCGCCATCTGCATAGTATTTAAAAGTGAGAGCCAAAGTCTGAGCTATTTTATTGGAGTTAGTAAAGAAGCTCTCCAATCTATATCTGAAACTCCACCGTTCCAGCTTCTGAGCATCACTAAAAAGAGCTTAGGGAGGTCAAGGAACTTAAAAACAGTAAGAGGAGCCGCTTTGCAGTCCATATAAAACTAGGACTCGATAGCCTGAGCATTTGAGACCATTTTGTCTCCCATAAATGCTGGGAAAATCCTGAAGCAATTGTTGGGAAAATGTATGAGATTAAGGATAATAATTATATTAATAGATAAAATAGAGGACTTAGAATCAGGCACTGTTTAAGGTGTTGGTGGTGGTTTAGTCACTTAGTTGTGTCTGACTCTTGTGACCCCAGGCTGTAGCCCGGCAGGCTCCTCTGTCCATGGGATTCTCCAGGCAAGCATATTAGAGTGGGTTGCCATTCCCTTCTCTGGGGGATCTTCCTGACCCAGGGATCAAACCCAGGTCTCCTGCATTGCAGACGGATTCTTTACAAACTAAGCTACCAGGAAAGCTTTAAAGGTTTAACTTTTTGTTAAACCTTAAACCTTCACTAATTTGTTCAGTCCTCACAGTAACCTCATATGGTAAGTATCATTATTATCTACAATTTGCAGATTAGGGATCTCCCAGGACTGAATCCTAAGATAAGAATTCTCTTTCTAACATTAGTTTTTAAGTTTTGCTCTTTCAAAATCTAGGACTTGTTTTTGTTCCCAAGTGACTCAGAAGTAAGCAAATGTGATTCTCAATTTCTTCCCATATCCATGAAGCAGTTAAGAAAAACACAGACTTGACTAGATTAATGAAACCTATCTTGACATATAGTTAATAGTATTGCTTTTCACATAATAAATTAAATTAATCCCTACAGCAAACTTCTAAGTGAAATGCTATTATGATACCCTTTTGCAAATGAGGAAACTAGGCATAAAGTATTAGGTACCTTACTCAAGATCACAAAGCCTTCAAGAAGCTGAGACAACCCAGTTGGCTCTTGAGTCTCTGCTGTTGTTCTGGTATCTATTGCTGGCCTCAAAAACTAGTGGCTAAAACTAACAATTTATTATTTCTCAGTTCTGCAGGACAATGGGGCTCAGTGAGTGTTCTCACTTGGCATCTCTCAAGAAGTTATAATCAGATGGCAGCTAAGGATGGAGTCAAATGAAGACTTAACTGGGCTGATCACATGAAATGTCTCTTCACTCTCAATTTGGCCCTTCAGGGGACAGCTAGAATTGCTGGGGGATGACCATCCTTCTCTCTTTCTCCACCGAGTCTTTCTATGTGGGTAGATTGGACTTGTTTACAGAATCCTGGTCTCAAGATAGTAGGACTTCTTATAGGGCAACTGGCTTCCACTTGTGTGAGAAATCCAAGAAACTCTAGAAAAAGTGAGAAAGTTTCTATTTTACTTCATCTTGAAGGTCATGCAGCATCACTTGTCAACATTCTGTTGATCAAAAACAAGTCATGGGGTCCACCCAGATTTAGGATTCAAGGGGAGGGGATAGTTGTTGTTCAACTGCTCAGTTGTGTCTGAGTCTGTGTGACCCCATGGACTGTAGCCCACCAGGCTCCTCTGTCCTTCACTATGTCTTGGAGTTCGCTCAAATTCATGCCTATTGAGTCAGTGATGCCATCCAACCATCTCATCCTCTGCCACACTCTTCTCTTTTTGCCTTCAATCTTTCCAAGTGTCAGGATCTTCTCCAGTGAGCTGGTTCTTTGCATCAGGTGGCCAAAGTATTGGAGCTTCAGCTTCAGCATCAGTCCTTCCAATGAATATTCAGGGTTGATATCCTATAGGACTGACTAGTTTGATCTCCTCGAAGTCTAAGGGAGTCTCAAGTGTCTTCTCCAGGACCACAGTTCAAAAGCATCAATTCTTCGGCACTCAGCTTTCTTTTTGGTCCAACTCTCACATCCATACATGACTATAGGATAATCTATAGCTTTGACTATATGGACCTTTGTTGGCAAAGTGATGTCTCTGCTTTTTAATACGCTAAGTTTGTCAGAGTATAAATACTGGGAAGCATGATTCACTGAGGACCCATCATTGAAGACCAGTACCGTAGCTCTTAGTGACCATTATTTGCTGCTTATGCTATAAATCACAGAGCTGAAGATTTAAGCCCAGTTTGAACAAGGCACAACAATGCTACTGAAAATAAGTACATAGGAAATCCTTTCCAAAATCACTGTTTTTTTTCTACTAGAGAAATCTTCAGAGGTGGCACTGAGTTGCCTCAAGATGATATCAGTGAGAGGAATTCCAAAAATGTCTGGAAAGATTCTAAGCCTCATTAAGTAAGATAAAAATTAGCATTTTCCTTCGCTCTTTGGAACTAAGTTTAAAGTCTCCGTAGAATGCAGGCATTCTCCTGATTGAGTGCTTGTCCTAGCTCTGCTGCTAATTAGCCTTGACTAACTTCTCGGCATGTTTCTTCTTCCTTTAAATGTGATTATTAATGTTCTCCATCATGGAATTGATGGAAGAATCAAATAAGATTATGCACAGGAGGGTACTGTGAAAATTCAAACTTAAAGCACTTCTTACTACTGGATCTTGCTATTGGTGGATTATTGGTTGATGTATATTTCCCCGATTAAGCTGTAAGCTCTGTGATATGAGGGGCTGTTTTGGACACTGTAGCATCCTCATTGCCCAAAACAGTGCTAAACCCATAGTTTAGAAGACCATATGCTTTATCATCCAAGTAGGAACACTCTCAAGAATGAAAAGTGAAAGTGTTAGTTGCTCAGTCATGTCCAACTCTGCGAACCCATAAAATGTAGCCTGCCGGGGACCTCCGTCCATGAGATTCTCCAGGCAAAAATATTGGAGTGGGTTGCCATTTCCAACTCCAAGGAACCCAGGTCTTGAGCATTGCAGGGTTCTCCCGCATTTCAGGCAGATTCTTTACCATCTGAGCTAGCAGGGAAGCCTGGTGAAAATGAAAGGAGACATTTTTGATAATTATGCTATAGATCAACAAATGTAAAAGGGACCTTTTGTAGTAGATACTGAATAAACATTTCTTGAATGTAAATATTTTTATATTACTTATTTTAATATTTTTCTTCCTTTCTCATTATGAGTCTTATCCTTCTCTCGTATCCCATCCTTCCTTCACCATCATCCAATTTTATCTTTATTTTCAAAGTCAGAAATCAAATTGTACCCCATCTCCAATGGCAAATTAACTCTTCCATTAACAGGTTATCAATATTCTAAATGTCAGAGCACCTTCCAGGAATTCAGAGTTACATTTGATTAATTCCAAATATGATTGTTCGGTCCCTACTACATAGCAAACTTTGTCTTAGCTGGGCTAGGCAGTAGTGATCTAAACAAGCAAAGTCTGTTTTCAGAGAACTTACATTCTTGTGGGGTTAGGCAGACAGTAAACACAAAGCTATTACAATCTCAGATTGAGGGAAGTGCTAGAAAGGATACAAAATAGAAAATTTTGGTAGTGAGGCAGGTTTTAGAAAAGGCAGTCTAGAGAAAGAAGACACTGAAACTGAAATCTGAATGAATTAGAGACCCAGGCATAAGTGGCGCAGTGGTAAAGAACCTGTTTGCCAGTGCAGCAGACACAGGAGACTCAGGTTTGATCCCTGGGCTGGCAAGATCCCCTGGAGAAGGAAATGGCAACCCACTCAGTATTCTTGCCTAAGAAAGTTCCATGGACAGAGAAGCGTGGCAGGCTACAGTCCCAAGGGTCACAAAGAGTCAGACACGACTGAGTGACTAAGCACACAAGCACATCACTGGAGTACCCACTAAGAATTTCAAGGGGCTTCTCTAGTGGCTCACTGGTAAAGAATCCACCTGCCAGTGCAGAAGATGGGGGTCCAATCCCTGGGTCCGAAAGGTCCCCTGGAGAAGGAAATGGCAACCCACTCTAGTATTCGTGCCTGGAAAGTTCCATGTACAGAGGAGCCTGATGGGCTACTAGTCCATGGAATCACAAAGAGTCAAGACACATCTGAGCAACTGGGCATAGGCCCACAGGCACACATAGGCATAAGAGGGGCTGGAGAAAGTGCTTGGAGCAGAGAGAGCCGCAAAAACAAAAGCCTGTAGGTGGATAAGCTTGGCAGCAGAGGAACAAGAGATCATGTGGCCAGAGCCCAGTAAACAAGGGGGAAAGAGGTATAATGGTGGTTGGAGAGCACTGGCTTTGAAGCAGGACAGACCACATTAGAATGCTGACTCTCCTTATCCCTGTGGTATGCCTGGGTAAGTTATTCACACTTTCTGCATCTATTTTTCAGGGTTGACGTAAGGATTAAACAAGATAAAGGAGTGTGAAGTGTCCTATACATGGTAGATGCCATAAAAATGGGAGATGCTAGAGTGATAAAACTAGAAGCAAGCAGTGACAAATGACCTTGAGTTTCCCAAATGAACACTTTTTAAATAATTCATTAAGGGCTGTATTTGTAACCTACCCACGTGGTGCTAGTGGTAAAGAAAGAGCCTGCCAATGTAGGAGACACAAGAGACTAAGGTTCAATCCCTGGGTTGGGAAGATCCCCTGAAAGAGGAAATGGCAACCTGCTCCAGTATGCTTGTCTGGAGAATTCTCTGGACAGAAGAGCCAGGCAGGCTACTGTCCATGGGGTCCCAAAGAGTTGGACATGACTGAGAAACTAAGCAGCATCAAACCCAAAGACTAGACATAAAAATCAAAACCAGTATCATATTTTTCTGTTTTTACATTTCTCTGATGGTCACTGAGAATTCATGTCTGGGGTTAATCTGATTATAAATTGGGCAGAATAGACATTGCTGTGAGTCACTTGTCATTTCTGGAAACCCCTCTGGCATTTCACACCTAGTGCCCTTTACCTGTTCTCTAATCCCTGTGTCTCCCCTGGTACCCCTTACACATCACTGTTTATTCTGCAACTAATGTAACCAATACTCAGGCATTGGGTTTCTTAGCCTCTTTTTAACCCTCACCACGTCCTACTCTGCATTTGTCATAGAATAAAACAGTGCTGTTTCTAAAGAAATGCCAAGCTAGTCAGCCTATGCTGAAAGGGATGGAGCTTTCTAATTCGATTGGCCTTTTTGTGCTTGTCCTGAGCTACACCTGTTGTGCAGGTGGCATTCCAGCCGCTCATCACTGAAATGGATAGTGTATGAAGTCCTTTGTGCAGCTTTTCGGGTGCATTAATTATAGACTACCTGGATGCATCTAGAACACTTGGCAGTAGCAAGACAGTAGTGAATGTTCTGTTAAACAGTGTTTCCAATGGCATGTACTGTGGGCAGTTATGAGGCAGTCAGATAATGGCTCAGTATAATTCAGGAGTCACTGGATCACCCCAATTGAACCTCTACTCAATTTTGTTGCAAAATAAACTTTTTTCTTTTAATAATAACCCTTAAAAATTGGTAACAGGTATCAGTCTTGGAACAAAGTATGCTGCTGCTGCTACTGCTGCTGCTGCTAAGTCTCTTCAGTCATGTCCAACTATGTGCAACCCCATAGACGGCAGTGCAACAGGCTCTGCCGACAAAGTATGAGAGAGCTATATTTACTGCCATGAAAATAATTTCTAGTCAGGGCAATTCATTAGCATTACTGAAATGTTGGCTCTTGTATGGATATGCCCTAGTTCCTGTCTGAAGCCAGGAATCCTGAAGGCATTTTCTTACTTTTATTTCAAATGTGGAAAAACTCACTACTGCCAAAGATTGCGTTTGGTTTTTTGTTTGTTTGTTTTAAGATGAATCTGAGTGGTTGCTGCTGCTGCTGCTGCTAAGTCGCTTCAGTCGTGTCCGACTCTGTGGGACCCCATGGACGGCAGCCCACCAGGCTCCCCCGTCCCTGGGATTCTCCAGGCAAGAACACTGGAGTGGGTTGCCATTTCCTTCTCCAATGCATGAAAGTGAAAAGCGAAAGTGAAGTCGCTCAGTCGTGTCCTACTCTAGCGACCCCATGGACTGCAGCCCACTGGGCCCCTCCATCCATGGGGTTTTCCAGGGAAGAGTACTCGAGTGGGTTGCCATTGCCTTCTCCGGAATCTGAGTGGATTCTTCACCAAATGCATGAGAAACGGAAACAATTTGAATGACCTGTGTTGAAAATTAAAAAGCACTCATGTGGAAGAATCAGCCTGTGGATCTCTCATTTGAAAAAGAATAAAAGTAATTAAATCATCTTCTTTTAGCTAAATCATCTTCTTTTAGTTAGTCCAAAGAAAACTCACTAAGATGAAACCAGTTTGCCAGCTCATTAGGTAAAGTGCACAAAGGCAGTGAGAATTCTCTTAGCTTCTTTGAAGCTCAGGGAAGGGAACAGACCAACCAATATAGAAAAACTGATCAGGTACTTGCCCCTCACACCCTTTGTCTATCACCCTCTACCAAAAAACCAGCCTATTTCATCTTATTTTTATTTAGCTAAGAAATGTTTTTTTGAGAGTAACTTCTTGACTCATAAAGGAAGATGCAGATAATGGAAGGGGCTGAGATTTTTCTTAGTAGATGGAAAAGAATTATGCTGTTGGAACTTACCAGTTCCAGAAGAAGTAAGTTTTCTGTTATTTAATGTCATTCATCTTGTAATAGTATCAAGGAAGGATCTACCCAAAAAAGGTTTTTTATGGCTAAGTTTTAGTAGCTCCTTCAATTCCCTCAATAGACCACTGTGTGCTCAGTTGCTCAGCCGTGTCTGACTCTTTGCAGCCCCGTGAACTGTAGTCTGCCAGGCTCCTCTGTCCATGGATTTTTCAGGCAGGAATACCAGAATGGGTTGCCATTTCCTTCTGCAGTAGATCTTCCTGACCCAGGGATCAAAACTGGGTCTCCTGCTTTGACAGGCGGATTCTTTACCACTGAGCCACCAGGTAAGTCCTCTTTTGTGTTTACCATTTCCAAAGGACATATCCCAAGTCTCATGAGGAAGAAAAAGCTGCCTTTCATCTTGCGTAGTAATTTCATTTAAAATTGCCAGAAAGAGACCTCTTCAAGGATCTGAGAGTAGGCTCTTGTCTAACACTTGGAAATGAATTGCCTGAGGAGACACATGTATGACAAAGCAAAAGATTTTGTTGGAAAGGGGTGCCAGGGTAGATAGCAGCACGGAATCCAAGAGAACTGGTCTACTCATGGCTTGCAATCTCGGGTTTTATGTAGGTGGGATTAGTTTCCAGTTTCTCTCTGGCCAATCATCTTGCTCATGCCCATATTGGTTCCACTCAGGAACCTTCTGGTGGTACATGCATCTCTCAGTCAAGATGGATTCCAGCACAAGGGTTTGGCAGAAGTTAGCAGGACATATTATGGGCTGGTGTCTGCTCCCTCTTTTTGGGCCCTCCTGAATTCTATTGATTGGTTTTGGTGGCAGCTTCTCAGTACCAGCTTCTCAGGTTCTTATTGGGACCTCCTGTTGTGAGACAAGTTATACAAGTGATTATTTTTGTGCCCAGGCAAGGTGAGTGGCCAGTTCTAATGAACATCATCATCATAAATTAGGAAAAAGATACTGACTTGAGGAAAATAGCACAATGGTATTTTATTTTTGCTCTGGAATCATGGACTCACAAATACAAGAAAAGCATTTTTCTTAAAGTCAAACTTCTGAAGTTTCCATAAACAAAAACCAAAAAACAGTAGTAATACTCTAATCCTTTGTTGCTGTTGTTCAGTTGCAAGTCGTGTCCAACACTGTGACCCTATGAACTGCAGCATACCAGGTTTTCCTATCCCTCATCATCTCCCAGAGTTTTCCCAAATTCACGTCCATTGAATAGATGATGCCATCCAACCATCTCATCCACTGTCACCTCTTCTCCTCCTGCCCTCAATCTTTCCCAGCATCAGGGTCTTTTCCTTTGAGTCGGCTCTTTGCATCAGGTGGCCAAAGTATTGGAGCTTCAGCCTCAGCATCAGTCCTTCCAATGAATACTCTGGGTTGATTTCCTTTAGGATTGACTGGTTTGATCTCCTAGCAGTCCAAGGGACTCTCAAGAGTCTTCTCCAGCACCACAGCTCAAAAGCATCAGTTCTTCAGCACTCTGATTTCTTTATGGTTCAACTCAAATTCTCAGCACCTAGATTATATCTCAACCCACTCTCACTCTTTACTGAGTCCCATGGACACAGGTTCCCAGAGGATATCTCTACTGATGATGTCTCTTTGACACCAGAATTTACACTGAATCCACAACATCTTCCATTTTCCCATTATGGCACCCAAAGATCTCCAGATTCTTACACTTCTACCCTCAGAATCATTTTGGAGCCATGGCTCCTTTTCTTCATGGATAATTCCATTTCATTTATTGCAATAAATATGTATTGGCTAGACCCTAATAAGTGCATAATATATAAAGCTAAATAAAAGAACAATCCTACCTTCAAGAGACACAGTGTGGTGTGAAAAGAAAGACACATACACAAGTAACAACAACCCAAGTTGGACCAAGATCAGCTCTAACGGAGACATGCAGAGTGAAATGACTGAGGAATAGAGTTTCAACAGGCAGAATGTGAGGAAAAGCATTCGAAGCAACTGTGACAACATGAGCACAAGCAAAGCAAGAGGAGTTGGTGAATATATTCAGAGAAATGAAAGTGATCTGTACACGGAGTGGATGGTAGGGTGTGGTCAGAGATGAGGACGGTCAGCTCAGGCACGTCCTCTATCCACACAGATCACCCACTGGGATCTTTCCTTGACTCTGTTCTTTTTACATGTTTTCTCTTATTCCTGTTGCCAGAGAAGATTTTTCAGTTAGTTTATCTCTTCATGTCTGATCTGTTTATAACTAGATTATAAAGGCTTAAGGAAAGAAACCACGTCTTCTGTATTTGCTTGTATATCCCAAACAAGAACAAGTATTATACACAAAAAGCAGTCTTAGTGATTCTGTGTTGCACTGAGCACATTCCTCCAGTGCCCGTGGTTTTACAGACAATTTTCTGCACAGAGACTCCAAAGGAGAGGTCAAAATCCTTAGGAAGCATTGCTAGTGACCAAGATGAGGGGAGGGGGGAACCCCATTTTTGTTAAATAAGAAGGAGGCCTGACAAATGATAACATTCATGATTCCCTGATTACCAGGAAAAGAGGAAGCTCTTAAAAGGCTGACATTTCTTCTGCCTCTTTCAACAACTATCTGAAACTAGAAACAATGGATTAGAAAGTCCAATTTGAAGATCTACTGAAAATCATCAGCCTGAGACATTTTATTCTTTTTTTATCTCCTCCTACAACAATATTTCACAGTTCAAGTTTTGTCTTTACTTGTCCTTTTTACAATCTTTTTCACAATTTTAAAGAATGTAACATGCATTCTGTAGCAGGGAAAAAAAAAGACAGGATAGCACCAGATTTACTCTGACCTTTTTAAGGTTCCAAATTTAGTTAGTTAGCCATTTCTATCCTCCAAGCTTTTCAGAAGCTCATGTGCTGGAGAGAACTAAAAATGGCAAACCCCTCCAAATTACCAGCATTTAAAAGGTTAAACAGTTTATTTTTATCCCACGAGCAGAGAATGAAAGCTCCAGTGTATTCAGGCTTGGTATGACAAAGATCACAACAAGGAACTAGAAATGATCTGTGGTTAACCCTTGCCATCTAAGTCGCTTCAGTTGTGTCCAACTGTTTATGACCCTGTGGACTATAGCCCGTCAGGCTCCTCTGTCCATGGGATTCTCCAGGCAAGAATACTGGAGTGAGTTGCCATGCCCTCTTCCAGGGGATCTTCCCAACTCAGGGATCAAACCCTCATCTCTTATGTCTCCTGCATTGGCAGGCAGGTTCTTTACCACGACTGCCACCTGGGAAGCCCTTTCTACAATCTTCAAATCTCACTCTGGGGATTTTTCTCACAAATTTTGCAAAGTGTTAAGCCATGGCTGTCAGGAATGGTCACAAGACAGCACAACTGCTCCTTCTCTTTTTCAGAGTTGATCATCTGTCCTTAGAAGTCCAGAGGGAAGGATTCAAAGTCTCCCCAGTAGGAAACTCCCACTGCATTCAAAACTTCACTCTCTGGACTGCTTCAGGGAGCATATGATTCTTCTATGTAAGGCAGCTTTCCTTTGTCAACTACAGTTTGGCACTTGCCATGGGCACTTTCTATCTACCTCTACAAGGATTGAATCATGTGCTGCTGCAGCTGTTGGTTCTCAACACCCCCTGAAAGGAGTTGAGGGTGGAGAAGCAGAAAGGAGGCACTCTGTGCTCAGAAAGGGGACGTGGGGAAACTGGCAGAACAGGGCTTCAGATAGTCAGATATTTTCAGGAGCCAATTTTATGAACCCAGTTCTTGTATCTCCTCATATTTAGAAAAGTACTAAAATCCCTCATGATAACTACTGCTCCTCATGGCTAGCAGAAACCTGTAAAAATATGGGCTTGATTGCATGTATTCCCCCTTCACCAAAATCACAAATAAACTGACCTTCCCCTGCCCCTTTGGAGCAATTTTTCAGAGCTATCTGTGGCGCTCTCTCCTGGCTGCAAGCCTCATTTTGCCCCAAATAAAACTTAAGTCACAACTCTCATGCTGAGCATTTTTTAAAGTTGACACCCTCAAATGAAGATTCTGACTCAGGTTAATAGATTACTTGCTTTCTCTGTGATCAGAAATAACTATTTTCAATGATATTGAGTGAAGCAAAAACCAGACTCACATACTTTTTGTGTAAAAGATACAATGGCTTAAAAGGGTAGTCAAGAACTTCAGAAGGAAATACTCAACCATTTATAAGTTATATGCTTTACTTCTCTCTCTTTCTGAAGATTGAAAGTGAAAGTGTTAGTCACTCAGTTGTGTTTGACTCTTTGGGATCCCATTGATTGTAGCTGGCCAGGCATCTCTGCCCATGGAATTCTCCAGGGGAGAATACTGGAGTGTGTAGCCATGCCCTTCTGCAGGGGATCTTCCTGACCTAGAAATAGAACCTGAGTTTCCTGCATTGCAGGCAGGTTTTTTACGGTCTGAGCCACTAAGGAAGCTGTTTCTGAAGATTAACTTTAACAACTAGTTTTCTAAACTCACCACTTTGGGTCACACATGCAGAAAGTGAGCGTCCCAACGTTAGGCAGTGAATGCTCTGTCTTATCACCTACAAATTAGGCATGTGTGAGACACTTCTCCTTCAAGAGAAATGGGGTCACCAAGAAGCAGGTTCAACAAAGGAAGGGACACATCCAGATACTTAACAGCTTTGACCCTTTCTTCCTGTCCTCCAGACAACTCTCAATTTTCTACCAAAATAGCCAGGTCTTATCTTTTTTTACTCATTTCAAAACCTGCATTGAGAACACATAAATGGGTGGCAGAACCTCCAAGCATGAGAAAAGTGAACTACCCACTGTCACAAAACAAAGAAAGCCTGTTGGGTTGTTTTTTAAAAAAAGAAAGAATTAAAAATGGAGTTTCTTCGTTTCTAATGGAAAGCATTTAGTTTGGCTCTGGGAGGTACAGTTCAGGCTTTTGTGACCTACACCCTGAGAGACATCCTGCAAAGTGTGCTTAGGAGGTGTGGCTAAAATACAGGTCTCAGACAAAATATTCACTACTTATGCAAAAGTGGTTCTCTCTGGGGTCCTAAAACTACATCTCTATTCTCAGAAAATAAAAATGTAAATGATAATAATGTGTTACATTCCTAGAATATATCAGCCTTACAAAACCACTGCTAGCCTAGGTTGTTTTTTTTTTTTTAATGTATTTACTCTCTTCAAGGAATTTTCTTGCATAATATAAAAATTCCCCCTTTTTTGCCACCTTTAGAGCACAGGGATGATTGGAGCATGGAGGAGTCAAATCTTCTGTGGAGTTAAATTCTCAGTTCAGCATGTAAAGTGAAAATTACATAGTCTAAATTACCCTTGAAAATCCCTGAAATTATCCATAAAATAGAGTATACATATTTCTGTATATACAACATTATACAGTAATTTTTATTCATGCTAAATCGTGGGAACTTCAACGCTGGATTAACAGAAGGAATAAAAGTTCTATGAAATCTACACAGCTCTCTGGGTGTTCAAAATAAGAAAAAGAAAAGTAGGAAAAGATGTGTGTGCATGCATGTTCATGTTCAACTCTTTTGTGACCCCATGGACTGTAGCCTGCCAGGTTCCTCTGTCTATGGAATTTCCCAGGCAAGATTACTAGAGTCATTCTCTCTGTCAGGGAAGTTTGTAATTTCCTCAGTTCTGTCTCGCTGCAGCAAAAATTTGAAGTGACGGACATGCCAGTGTTACAGCTCCATGTTGCAGCTCAGCTTTATTTGCAAACAAAGGAAAATACATCCTTGAGGTGTGAGGGTGGGCCAACCCAAAGACATAAGAGAAGAGAAGCCCAAAGCTCAATTTTGGCTCCTCTTTTTATATGATTTTTTCTTCTCCCCTTGAGCCTGCCCTATGTAAACTGGGCTAGCCAGGAGAGCTGTCTTACCTGAGGTCCTCACTCCAGTCCCGGGCCTTCCTTTGTTCTATGTTCACAGGCTTTTCCCTTTTTGTCTTTCAGCCACTGCCATTTTGGACTCCCTTTTCCTATTCTAACTACCTAACACTTCTCCAAGGGATATACCTGAACAAGGGATGGAAACTGAGTATCCTGCATCTCCTGCATTGACAGGCAGATTCTTTACCACTAAACTACCTGGGAAGCCCCAGGAAAAGATAGATTTGTAAATCTTTCATTTGCTTGCATGATTTGTTCTATTCTCTGATCATATATAGCCCTTATAACCTTCACACATGAAGGGTAGAATTTTGGTTTTCTTTTTAGTGAGCACTAAACAAAGTCAGTGGAGTCAAATCATACCTCCCAAACATGCATATGCAGGCTTGATATGACTCTCCTGCAATCAGCTAGGATTTAACAATCCTAATCATTTTATAAAATGTATTTACATCCATTATATTATCTGACCCTTATCAGGTAACACGGATAAGAGTGAGCATTTTCAGTTGTAGAGGAGGAAAAAGTGACCTGGAGTTTAAGCTGCTTCTTCAAGGTCACTCCGCTCATTAGGGGCAGAACTGGGAATTCAGACCAGATCATCTCATCCTCAGTGTGGCAGCTCTTCCAAAGGATCCTACTGTTCAGGAAGTAGTTGACACAGAAACTTGTGTTCCTTCCTTCCCGGGGTGGGGGAGGGGTGCAGGGGGATGTGTCTGTAGAGTGTGGGAAAAAAAGAAAAAAGAAGAAAGAAAAAGCAAAACTTGTCATGCTCACCCATTTTGAGACTCACCTTTGAAAGGAGAATGAGATTTGTGAAAGAACAAGTAAAACATCATTTTAAAAGTTATGGATGGTCTCTGAGAATTCAGAAAAGAAAATTCAGAAAAAGATGAAATAAGAGTCTAGTAATGCAGCAATATTACTAGCTTACCTAGAAAGATTTCAGTTACCTAGAACGACTTCCCCTGACACTAACCACAGATGAAGCACAAATTTTGCACTCACATTTGATTACTTCAAAAATATGTCAAAAAAAAAAAAAAAAAAGTAGAGAAAAAAGGAAAACGAGAACAAAGAATAGAAGAAAAACACAGTAATCCTCTTAAGAGTCATTTCCTCAGAATCTGGGGCCCGCTCAGAGCCCATTCATACACAGACACACAATAATTATCCAAATGTATGTTTTAGGAAGTAGAGAGGAAGGGGAATTATATTTTTGGATTATTGAATAAAGAAAATAAAAGCTGACATTCTGAACTGAGAAGCCAATGAGTCTGTGTTCAATAGGATGTTTCTGTCTTAAAGCTGGCAAAGGCTTTAAATGCTGCTCTTTGGTATTGAGGAAGTCCTTTCAGACTCTAATATTCCCCTTTAATCTAATGAGAGAACAGTCAATGCTTGCAGTTAACCAAGGGAATATTTCCCCCCAGGTTGCAATTACTTAATTCACTTCTAAGAATTATCAGCAGACAGGTCTCATTTTCGGTCCCATAGTTAAATGGAAAAATCAGTTGTATCCCCCAAATTCTTGAAATAAGTCAAAATGATTTTTTGATGAAAAAAATTAATAATTATTTTGTTACCCAAATAAGCAAATGTATTGTAATCTGTGTTATCCTGGAGTTGAATGGATCCAGTGAATCTCACAAGTAAATGTGAACTGCTTTTATCTGCAAGGAGGTGAAGAGCCTGTTACCTATCAGAGTGCTAGAACTCTGGTTGATAGGCAGCTTGGAGGGAAGAAAACATGGGTGAGAGCACTGAGAAGAGTGGAGGGGAGGAGGGGGATCAGTAAGAGGGGGTAAGGCAGGGAATCCTTATGGGGATGTGGCCAGTAAAACTTCGACATTTAAAGAATTTCTTAGGGATTTAAAAATATTTTAAGGACGGAATCTTCAAATGTCAATTTATCTTTTAAATTACTTCTGTTATTTAAAGTTCTTTACTCTGTTCCCATCCCTGTGTGTGTATTTGTGTGTGTGTGTGAGTGTGTATGTGTGAGAGAGAGGTAGAAATTAAATCTATTATTTCTATAAATGTGTTCTATGAAAGAGTTTTTGGTTGAAATCAGTGAGTTGAGTTTCTCGTCTTAGCTTTCCAAGTGTACGATAAAGGAAGCAGACACCCAGAGGCAATGACTAGCACTCATTCCTTCATTTAATTAGGATACATTAATTGAATACTCAGTATATCCTTACCGTTTTCTAGGCAAGGAGGATAGAAAAGTGGACAAAATCACAAACTCTCTTTTTTCATGGCGGTTAGATTCTAGTAGATAAGAAAGGTAATAAATCAAAATACAAAATAATGTCAAGTAACACAAAGAAAGATAAAGTGAACATTTTGAAAGAAAACTGGGGGGAAATGACATATTACATATCACAGAACAATAAATATTTTCACTAACTTTTCATATGAAAAGGAGGAAGCCTGAAGACAATGGGATGCCATCTTTAAAGTATACAAGGAAAATGGTCATTTCAGAATTTTCACAAAATACCCTTAAAAATGTGAGTGACTAATAGTGTATGATTCCAACTATAAGGCATTCTGGAAGAGAGAAAATCAAGATAATAAAAAGATCAGTGGTTCTGAGGGGCTAGAGAAGAGGGAACGGATGACTAGTCAGTGCACAGAGGATTTTAAGGGCTGTAAAAATGTTCCGTATGACACCATAATGATGGATATCTGTCATTGCATGTTTGTTCAAATTCACTGAATGTACAAGGCTAAGACTGAATACATTGGGTATTGTATTCAGTGATATGTTGATGTAAGTTCATCCTTGGTTAAAAAAAACTATACCATTCTGATGTGTGATGTAGATAATGGGAAAGTCTGTTTATGTAGAGGCAGAAAGTATATGGGAAATCTCTGAAACTTCCTCTTTTAATATAAAATCTAAAAGCTTTCTTTTGAAAATGAGGTCTTTTTTAAAAAATGAATAGGAATTGGTCTTGAATACCAAATGTGAGACAGTTTTAGTGACCAAGTTATGGAATCTGAAATCTAGTCCTGTTGTTATAGGATTCAATATTCAACTGGGAAATAGAGAGTTGACAAAATAGAGTTAAAGACAATGTTTGAGAAAAACTACATTCCTTGTTATACTCAATGTTTTTTAAGTCCTTCAAAAAACATATTACATATTTTTTAAATGAAGATAAAAACTTTCTCAGATAAAAGAAAACAGAAGTTTCATTGTTAGGAGACCTGCATTAACAGCGTTCTTCAGGCTGAAGGGAAATAATGCTGGATGTAAAGGCAAATCTATATAAAGGAATGAAGAACACCAAAAATGGTAAATAGATGTGTAAATAAAAGATCTAGTTATTTGTTTTCTTCCTGAAGTTTTCTTAAATGGCAATTGACTGTTTTATACAAAACTACAGTGATAAAAGTCAGAAAGCAGCAATTATTTAACCAGGGGAGTCGTGGAACAAATGTTCCATATCTTGATCTAGGTAGGGTTATATGGGCACATATGTAAGTTAAAAGTTATCAAACTTTTGAAAGTCATACCTCATTTTACTCCATATACCTCTTTCAATAAAGCAGTGTTAGAATGGAAACAACATAAGGACACAAAAAGGTTTAAAATCAAGTGATATTAAAAGTTAACAGGAAAATAATAATAAAAACGAGTAGTATAGCTGCATTAATATTTAGTCTGTCTTTAAGAAATAAATTATAAAAGTTGTGTTTTGAAATAATAGTGTTTGACATGCCTAAAAAGATGTTAAATATACCCTTAAAATACAAAGCCAAAATTGACAAGACTAGAAGGAAAAAATATAAAAATCCTACTATAAGTAGGACATTTTAGCACTTCTTTCCCAGGACTTGATAGATCAAACAGGGCAAAAAATATGTAAGGTTATATAGGATTCAAACAATAAAACTAACAAGCTTCATATAATGGACATAGATAAGGACTTCCCCAGTGGCTCAGTGGTAAAGAATCTGCCTGCCGATGCAGGAGACTCAGGAGACGCAGATTCAGTTCTTGGGTTGAGAAGATTCCCTGGAGGAGGAAATGGCAACCTGCTCCAGTATTCTTTCCTGGAAAATCCCATGGACAGAGGAGCCTGGCAGGCTACAGTCCAAAGGATTGTAAAGAATCACACACACAGGTGGACTATTAACCCAACAACTAGAGGTACACCTTCTTTTAAGGCACCAATGGTACATTTACAAAAATTGGCCAGGTTTCAGACCATAATTATAGCAAGCCTCAAACAACACCAATTATAATACAATTAAATAAAAAAGTCAATAATCCAAGCAATATTTGCTAAGAAATCTTTAAAAATGCCCTACTAAACTATTTGTTGGTCAAGGAAGAAATAATCATGTACATGAGGGTGAGAGTGTTGCTATCAATCAGAGTAAAGATGGTGTAGTTGTTGGAAAAGAATGTGAAGTTCATAGAGGTTTAGAGTTTGTTTTAACATGGAGAATATAACATTGTGTTGTGTAGTAATGGGGAGGTTCCTCAGGACACACAGGGAAATGATGCTGCTGGTGAGGATGGAGACAAGTAATTGAATTTACACACACACACACACACACACACACACTGAAACAAAACTTTAATGAAACAATACTTATCCTTAGTTATGGGTACTTATGAGATATAAACTTTGATATTTCCTAACATAGTCTATTATTTCTATTTTATTCTATTTTTGATGAGAAATTCAAATTTAATGAAGTTGTACTGAAATACAGCCATGCCCATTCATTGGTTTATCTGAGTCTGAGCCACAGCAGCACAGTCCAGGAGTCAAAAAGCCCAAAGAATTAACTACCTTGTGCTTTGCAGAAAAAACTTTGCTGATGCTGATCTAAAGGATTATTTTCCCCAATTACTTCTTATATGATGTATAGTGCTGCAGGGGCCTTCCAGTGGTCACCAGTCCTGGTTACATGTTGGAATCACTGAAGAGGCTACTGATTTAGATGATCTGACCACTATGCCTTTACCCAATGGTAGAGCCTCTCCAGAGGTGAACCCAGGAATCTGTATTTTCAACCAGTTCAGTCATCCCATAGGGTTCTGTATTGTGAACCCCTGGCTAGTAGATAGATCAGTTGTTAAGACTCATCATTTTGTTTTCCCTGAGCGGGAAAATACCTTCCCTATGGCACCCCACTCCAGTACTCTTGCCTGGAAAATCCATAGATGGAGGGGCCTGGTAGGCTGCAGTCCATGGGGTCGCTAAGAGTCGGACATGACTGAGTGACTTCGCTTTCACTTTTCACTTTCATACATTGGAGAAGGAAATGGCAACCCACTCCAGTGTTCTTGCCTGGAGAATCCCAGGGATGGGGGAGCCTGGTGGGCTGCCGTCTATGGGGTCACAGAGTCGGACACGACTGAAGCGACTTAGCAGCAGCAGCAGCAAGACGACTAAGGTTGACAGTGGTGAAACCCATGTTTCCTGCTACCAGGAATGCTAGCTGTAGGGCTATCAGAATTGGGTATTTCATTCTATTTTTTAAATGTTGGTAGAACTTTTCACTTTCATGCATTGGAGAAGGAAATGGCAACCCACTCCAGTATTCTTGCCTGGAGAATCCTAGGGACAGAGGAGCCTAGTGGGCTGCCGTCTATGAGGTCGCACAGAGTCGGACATGACTGAAGCAACTTAGCAGCAGCAGCAGCAGCAAATAATTATTTGATTTTGCAGCCCTAGAAGGCAGTAATCTGAAATTTGGAAAATCCTACCACTGAATGATTCACTCCTTGCCATTTTTTCTTCTCTCCTGTTTTCCAAGCTGAAGACAGTTGTCTCAACAGTTTTTTTGTAATAGGCTATGGGATTGAACTCAGGTCTCCTGCATTGCAGGCAGGTTCTTTACCATCTGAGCCACCTGGGAAGCCCATGGGACAGTTCATAGTTACCACCATAAGAATGCAGCCACCTGATGTTTACAAAATGCTTTAGAGTCTTCTGAATGCTTACTCCTGCTTTCTTTCCATGCAGTACCCCTAACCCAATGATTGAAGAAGTGTAATTCATAATCTCCATTTTATACCTTAGAAAACTAAGGTTAAAAGATATTAGGCAGGACTTCCCTGGTGGTCCAGTGGTTAAGAATCTGCCTGCCAATGCCGGGGCATGGGTTCAATCCCATAGCCTATTACAAAAAAACTGTTGAGACAACAGTGGAATCAGGAAGATTCCACGTGCCACGGGACAACTAAGCCCTCGAGCCACAATTGCTGAGCCCATGCACCACAACTACTGAAGCCCACGTGCCTAGAGTCGGTGCTCGGCAGCAAGAGACTGCACTGAGAAGCCTGTCCACGGCAACGAAGAGCAGCCCCTGCTCACTGCAACTAGAGAAAGCCTGCTTGCAACAAAGAATACCCAGTGAAGCCAAAAATAAATAATTTTTAAAATCTAATTTTAAAAAAGATACTAGGCAAACTGACCAAGGCTACAAGGTCAGTTAGCAGCACACTTATAACTGGTAACTGGCTATTCCTTCTCTCAAACAGTACTTTTAACTGTCCCTATCATCAAATTAAAAAATGTAAGCTAAGAAGTAAATTCTAACGCATTTCGAGAGATCCAAAATAAAGGAAATAGGTGGGATAAAAAGGAAAAAGAATTCTGGTTAGAAATCAAAGGAGTGGGGAGAGATATATAAGAGGCAAAGTAAATTCAAATGTCCTGTGGACAAAGGGCTAATATAAATATATATGTATATGTGTACATGTAAGCAGGAGAGCTTATCATCGAGATCACTGGAAACAATAAGTGCTTATCCTTGCTTGCCACCTCGTTTACGATGGACTGGCATTCAGACTTAAAATCGATGCCTTTGTACTAATTACCAAGTTAACAGAGCTCTGATTTTTAAACACTGAAACATGAAAAAGAAGAAGCTATTCAAAATTTTTTGCTTTTAAAAAACCCCATGCCTCCATTCTCCATGGCATCATGAGAAATACTCCCTCAGGAAATTAAAAATCATCCACCATTGTATGCCTATCTTATTTCCATGATACAATTACAGAAACACTAAAGATTAGAAGACAAAGGCTTAACTGTTTTAAGATAAATTTATTTCCTGTAAGAACACAGACTACCTCCTATATTTATACACCTTACAGATCCTAGGTAAAACAGATGGTGATAACAAAATAAACCTCTACTTAAATTGAACAATAGCAGAAAATTAACACGCACTAGTTCCAGATTAGACAAAAAAAAAAGAAGCACACGTGTTTTCCTTACACCACCGTCTAACATGATTGGAGAACACACACAACAGTGATCCACCCTAGGAGCCTTCTGTGTTGCCAGTCCTGGCGAAGAAGCTTCTCTATAAGGTTCAACAAGTAGAAAGTTCGACCACTTCTAAAAGGGATAAACTACTTTGGAAAATACAATAATATTGATCATTATGTTGTTTCAAGGAAGGGCTTGAGCTTGCTCATGGAAGCCAATGGATGGGTCAGAACTTGGGAGCTAACTTGAAAGAATTTTGAATTTTCAGAAATACTTTAAAGGTGATTTAAGGACAGTCTTTTGGAATTGATTTTAAACAATGAAAACCAGGTTTAGTGTCTCCATATGGAAAACCAAAGATTTAATTGGAAAAGCACTTAACGTTGTCTGCTATGTTACAGGAGTTCTTTTCTTGTGCAGTGTTTGCATTATTTTTAACCACTCTCTTCGTATAATCTTGCCCTGTGTTTACCCTACAGTTCCCTTTTGTTTCTTTGTCAACACACTCACTCCAGACAAGCAGATTCTATTATTTTAGCTTACTCAGTGGCTCTTAGATTGTTCATTGAGAAGATCACATCACATCTCACCACAGCTGCTGGCAATATGTCTTGTATGAAATAAACAGATTTTATTTCTTCAATATAGAGTTCAGCTAATTTATTTTATCAGCAAACTCAAATGTCCTTTGGAAAATCTGAAAGGTTTTGAATTTAAGATACGAAACTATGCCAGTCTCTAAGGTCTTCTTTTAGGATGAGAAAAGGAACCTGAATATCCATAATACTATCTACATATAAGAAGCTACATTTTTTAAAGTAATGAATACTCCACATTCCATTTTTAATTACTAAGTTTTCACTATGAAAATTGTTATACCAAGTGGAAACCTTGAAGTGTTTTCATTTTCAGTCCCTGTGCTTGGAGTCAGGCTCCCTTCTCAGTTTCAGGAGGGACTATAGTGTACCACCCTGTTTGCCTGATTGGTGCAATGCTGGGCACATGACATAGCAATGCCACTCCAAGGGACTTTACTAGAACTAAAAAGGTCTGTATAATCAAAGCTATGGTTTTTCCAGTAGTCACATATGGATGTGAGAGCTGGACCATAAAGAAAGCTGATCACCAAAGAATTGATGCTTTCAAACTGTGGTGCTGGAGAAGACTCTTGAGAGTTCCTTGGACAGCATAGAGATCAATCCTAAAAGAAGTCAACCTTCCTATTCATTGGAAGGATTGGAGCTGAAGCTCCAATACTTTAGCCACCTATTGTGTAGAGCTGACTCACTGGAAAAGACTCTGTTGCTAGGAAAGATTGAGGATGATAGGAGAAGGGGGTGACAGAGGATAAGATAATTGGATGTCATCATTGACTCAATGGACATGAGTTTGAGCAAACTCTGGGAGATAGAGGAGGACAGGGAAGCCTGGCATGCTGCAATCCATGGGGTCACAAAGAGTTGGACACGACTTAGTGACTGAACAACAACAACAGCAAAGAACAGGGTTCTCTCTCTCTCCCTCTTACCCCTGAAGTAAAAGGTACTAAAGAAATAAACAAATAAGTAAAAGTAATCTTAAAACTAACAAGTACCATCTTTACCAATGCATGCACAGGCCTGTGTGACAAGGAAGTCAACCTGCAAAAAAGCAAAGCCAGAGATGGAAATGGCTGTGCCCCAATGACACCATTTCATCAGCCAGATCTCCTGGGCTTGAGCTAGAAATAGACTCCGACTTCCACTTTTACATGCTCTGGATTTCTGCCACTCGCCAACAAAATGACTCCTGTAAGTGTTTGCAGACAACAAAAATAGATGAAGTGTAGTCCCTCATTATATACGCTATTCATACAAAGTTACTTAAATCGAAAATGTGAACTTGATCTATCTGCCTGCAGCCTCCCATCATGATCTTTTCTCTGCTGCACCTCCTCTCACACACATGCCCACTGCCCTTCTCCTGTTCTCTCTGATCCACCTTGCCCTTTCCCAAATCCAATCCTGTTCATAAGCAAAGTGCTGATAGAAATCAGTTACATCTTAGTGTAAACATATTCATGTAATAACCTTCTTAGGGGCATTTACATGTTAAGATAGATCTCCAATTGCAGACTAGAAGTCATATTAGAGTTTCTCATGTTATCCTATTTTCTTTCTGCTCACACCACACTCCATCTCCCAGGCTAGAAATCGCTAACATTTCACTCATCTTCTCCAGTCAATCTAATGTCAAGTCCTAATTATTAAAATTTCTTTTGCATTATTTTAAAAATGTGCCCTTTTATCTCACTCAATTTCTTCTCATTTTAGCCTGAAGCAATTTCTACTGACTCCTAACTAGTCTCCCTGCCTGTCCTTTGGAGATGTTTTCTCCCAGTCTGTGGCTTGCCTTATCATTCTCTAAGTGTTGTCTATTGTGGAGCAATTTTTAATTTTAATAAAGTTGAGCGTTATCAATTATATCTTTCATGAATCATGCATTTTATATTGTATCAAAAAAGTCATCACCATATCCAAAAGCATCTAGGTTTGATCCTATGTTGTATTCTAGGAATTTTACAATTTTTCACCTTACACTTAAGTTTGTGATCCATTCTGAGTTCATTTTTGTGAAGAGTGTAAGGTCTGTGTCAAGATTTAATTTTTCCATGTGGATGTTCAGTTGTTTCGTCACCAGTTTTGAAAACTATCTTTGCTCTATAGTATTGTCTTTGCTTCTTTGTCAAAGATCATTTGACTACATTCATGTGGGTCTATTTCTAGGTCCTTAATTCTATTACATTGATTCTTTTACCAATAGCAAGTCTTGAATACTGCAGATTTGTAGTAAGTCTTGAAGTTGCATAGTTTAAGTCCTTCAATTTTGTTCTCTTCCAATATCAAGTTGGCTATTCTGGATCCTTTGCCTTTACATACAAACTTTATGATCAGTTTTTCAATATTCACGAAATTACTTGCTAGATTTTTACTGGAATTACATTGAATCTAAATTAAGTTGAGATAAACTGAAATCCTGACAGTGTTGTTCCTTCCCATGGAATATCTTCCCATTTAATTATTCTTTGATATCATTCATCGAATTTTATAGGTCTCTCACATAGATCTTGTATATATTTAGATCTATACCTAAGTATTTCATTTTGAAAGGGTGCTAATCCAAATTGTATTGTGTTTTTCATTTTATTTATTTTTTTTTGTTTATTAAATATTTTAAAAAAATCACATGCTCCCCATCCTGAACCCTCCTCCCTCCCAACCTCCCCATACCATCCCCTGGGCCTTCCCAGCGCACCAGCCCCAAGCATCCAGCATCGTGCACTGAACCTGGACTGGCATCTCGTTTCATACATGACATTTCACATGTTTCAATGACATTCTCCCAAATCTTCCCACCCTCTCCCACAGAGTCCATAAGACTGTTCTATACATCAGTGTCTCTTTTGCTGTCTCATACACAGAGTTATCGTTACCATCTTTCTAAATTCCATATACATGCGTTAGTATACTGTATTTATGTTTTTCCTTCTGGCTTACTTCACTCTGTATAATAGTCTCCAGTTTCATCCACCTCATTAGAACTGATTCAAATGTATTCTTTTTAATGGCTGAGTAATACTCCATTGTGTATATGTACCACAGCTTTCTTATCCATTCATCTGCTGATGGACATCTAGGTTGCTTCCATGTCCTGGCTATTATAAACAGTGCTGCGATGAACATTGGGGTACACATGTCTCTTTCCCTTCTGGTTTCCTCAGTGTGTATGCCCAGCAGTGGGATTGCTGGATCATAAGGCAGTTCTATTTCCAGTTTTTTAAGGAATCTCCACACTGTTCTCCATAGTGGCTGTACTAATTTGCATTCCCACCAACAGTGTAAGAGGGTTCCCTTTTCTCCACACCCTCTCCAGCATTTATTATTTGTAGACTTTTGGATCGCAGCCATTCTGACTGGTGTGAAATGGTACCTCATAGTGGTTTTGATTTGCATTTCTCTGATAAACAGTGATGTTGAACATCTTTTCAAGTGTTTGTTAGCCATCTGTATGTCTTCTTTGGAGAAATGTCTATTTAGATCTTTGGCCCATTTTTTGATTGGGTCATTTATTTTTCTGGAGTTGAGCTGTAGGAGTTGCTTGTATATTTTGAGATTAGTTGTTTGTCGGTTGCTTCATTTGCTATTATTTTCTCCCATTCTGAAGGCTGTCTTTTCACCTTGCTAATAGTTTCCTTTGATGTGCAGAAGCTTTTAAGTTTAATTAGGTCCCATTTGTTTATTTTTGCTTTTATTTCCAATATTCTGGGAGGTGGGTCATAGAGGATCCTGCTGTGATGTATGTCAGAGAGTGTTTTGCCTATGTTCTCCTCTAGGAGTTTTATAGTTTCTGGTCTTATGTTGAGATCTTTAATCCATTTTGAGTTTATTTTTGTATATGGTGTTAGAAAGTGTTCTAGTTTCATTCTTTTTACAAGTGGTTGACCAGATTTCCCAGCACCACTTGTTAAAGAGATTGTCTTTAATCCACTGTATATTCTTGCCTCCTTTGTCAAAGATAAGGTGTCCATATGTGTGTGGATTTATCTCTGGGCTTTCTATTTTGTTCCATTGATCTATATTTCTGTCTTTGTGCCAGTACCATACTGTCTTGATAACTGTGGCTTTGTAGTAGAGCCTGAAGTCAGGTAGGTTGATTCCTCCAGTTCCATTTTTCTTTCTCAAGATCGCTTTGGCTATTCGAGGTTTTTTGTATTTCCATACAAATTGTGAAATTATTTGTTCTAGCTCTGTGAAGAATACTGTTGGTAGCTTGATAGGGATTGCATTGAATCTATAAATTGCTTTGGGTAGTATACTCATTTTCACTATATTGATTCTTCCAATCCATGAACATGGTATATTTCTCCATCTATTAGTGTCCTCTTTGATTTCTTTCACCAGTGTTTTATAGTTTTCTATATATAGGTCTTTAGTTTCTTTAGGTAGATATATTCCTAAGTATTTTATTCTCTTCGTTGCAATGGTGAATGGAATTGTTTCCTTAATTTCTCTTTCTGTTTTCTCATTATTAGTGTATAGGAATGCAAGGGATTTCTGTGTGTTGATTTTATATCCTGCAACTTTACTATAATCATTGATTAGTTCTAGTAATTTTCTGGTCACTTGATTATTCCTGGTATATAGGAAAGTGATTGACTTTTGTGCTTTAACTTCATTTCTTGCAATCTTGCTAAAAATGCTTATTAGATTCAGAAGTTTGGTTTTGCTTTATTTTTGTATTTTTGTCAATTCACTAGGGTTTTCACACAGATTATCATGATCATCTGCCAACAGAGAGAATTTTACTTCTTCTCATCCAGTCTTATACCTTTTATTTCCTTTTCCTATCTTATTACATTAGCAAGACTTTCCAGTATAATGTTGAAAAGAAGTATTGAGAGGAGTCATCCTTGCCTTGCCTGTGATCTTAGTGGGAAAGCTTCAAACTTCTCACCATTAAGTACAATGTTTTCTGGTAAATATTTTTTTGTCACAAGTTGAGGATATCCCCCTCTAGTCCTAGTTTACTGGGAGTTTTTAACAAGAATGAGTGTTGGATTTCATTAAATGCATTGGTTTGGTTTTTTTCTTTTCTTTTTTTTTTTTTGCATCTATGTTGTGATCATGTGATTTTTCTCTTTTAGACTGTTGATGTGATGGATTACATTAATTGATATAACAATGCTGAATTAGCCTTGCATACCTGGGATAAATCCCACTTAAGCATGGAGTATAGTTCTTTTTATACAGTGTTGGATTCAATTTGCTAATATTTTGTTGAAGATTTTTACATCTATGTTTATGAGAGATACTGGTTTGTAATTTTATTTTCTTGTAATGTCTTTGGTTTTGAAATTTTGGTAATAAAAAAACAGCCTCATAGAATGAATTAGGAGGTATTCCCTTTGTTTCCATTCTCTGAAAGAAATTGTAGAGTGTTTACACAATTTCTTCCTTAAATATTTAGTAAAATTCATTAGTGAACACCTCTGATGCTGTTTTGTAAGGTTATTGCCTATTGATGCAATTCGTTTACTAGATGTCAACCTACTCACATTGTTTATTCCTTCATGTGTGAAAGTGAAATTGAAAGTCGCTCAGTCGTGTCCGACTCTTTGTGATCCCATGGACTACAGAGTCCATGGATTTCTCTAGGCCAGAATACTGGAGTGGGTAGCCTTTCCCTTCTCCAGGAGATCTTCCCAAGCCAGGGATCAAACCCAGGTCTCCCACATTGCAGACAGATTCTTTACTAGCTGAGCCAGAAGGGAAGCCCTTCATTTGTGAGGTTTGGCAAATTGCGTCTTTCAAGGAATAGCTCCATTTCATCTAGGTTATCCAAGTTGTGAGCATAGAATTCATCATAATGTTCCTTTCTTATTCTTTTAAGGTCCATTGATCTACAGTGATGTCTATTTTTTCATTTCTAATGATAGCAATCTGTGCCCTCTTTTTTTTTTTTTCTTACTTTTGTTGTTCAGTCACCAAGTCTTTTAGCCTGGCTAAAAGATAATCAGTTTTATTAATCTTTTCAAAGAAACAGCTCTTGGTTACACGGTTCTATATTGATTTCCCACTTTCAATTTCATTGATTTCTGCTCTAATTTTTATGATTTCTTTTCACTGATTTAATTTGGATTTAATTTACTCTTCCTTTTCTAGTCTCCTAATGTGGAAACTTGAATGACTGAACTTAGACCTTTCTTCTTTTACTAATATATGCATCCAATGCTATTTGTTTCCAAAGCACTGCTTCTATTACATCCCACACATTTTGACAACTCATATTTTCATTTCATTTTCAAAATAATTTTAATCATAAATAAATTTAATAATTTCTCTTGAGCTTTTTTCTTTGTCTTGTGTGATGGGGGTTGCTTAATCTCCACATATTTGGGGATTTTTTTAGTCAGATTTCTAGTTTAATTCATTGTGATCTGAGGGCAGATGTTGTATAATTTCTATTCGTTTAAGTTTTTCAAGATGTGTTTTATGGCCCCAAATGTGGTCTGTCTTGATGAATGTTTCATGTGAACTTGAGAAGAATGTGTTTTCTTCTGTTTCAGATGAGGTAGTCTATAGATGTCAATTATATCCAGCTGATTGATGGTGTGTTGAGTTCAACTATGTCCTTACTGATTTTCTGCCTGTTGGATCAGTACGTTTCTGATAAAGGGATGTTGAAATCTACAACAATGATGGTGGCTTCATTACTTCTCCTTGCTGGGCTACCAGTTGCTGCCTCATATGGATTAATGCTCTGCTGTTAGTCACATACATATATTGTTATACCTTCTTAAAAAACTGACACTTTGTTATAATGTATGCATTTCTTCATCCTTGATAAGTTTCTTTGCTCTGAAGAGTGCTTTTTCTGAAATTAATACAGACCATCTGTTTTCTTTTGCTTAGTGTTAGCATGATGTATTTTTCTATATTCATTTATTTTTAATATACATGTGACTTTGTACTTAAAGTAGATTTCTTATAGACAACATATAGTTGGTCCTTAGTTTTATATGATGCACTCTGACAATATTTGTCTTTGTATTGGTGCATTTAGACCATGGACATTCAAGTGATTACTGATATTATTGGATTAATAGCTACCACATTTGTTGTTTTATATTTGCTGCCCTTAGTCTTTGTTCCTATTTTTGTCTTCCACTCTTTTTCTGCCTTTGTGGTTTTAATTAGCATTTCATACCATTCTACTTTCTTTCCTTTTCTATGTGTCAGTTATACATTCCCTGGAGTTTGCAGTACACTTTTGCAACTAATCCAAGTCTAGTTTTAACTAACACTATACCATTTCATGGGTAGCGTATTTTATAGTAACAAAATAATTCTAATTCCTTCTTACCATACCTTGTATCCTTGCTTGTTATTAATTTCACTTATTCATGCTGCTGCTAAGTTGCTTCAGTCATGTCCAACTCTCTACGACCCCAGAGACAGCAGCCCACCAGGCTCCCCCCGTCCCTGGGATTCTCCAGGCAAGAACACTGGAGTGGGTTGCCATTTCCTTCTCCAATGCATGAAAGTGAAAAGTGAAAGTGAAGTCGCTCAGGTATGTCCGACTCCTAGTGACCCCATGGACTGCAGCCTACCAGGCTCCTCCATCCATGGGATTTGCCACGCAAGAGTACTGGAGTGGGGTGCCATTGCCTTCTCCGCACTTATGCATAAGCATATATATATATATGATACATACATATGTATCCATATTTCAATATACTGTTGCTATTGTTTTCTTGAACAAATTATCTTTTAGATCAAATAAGAATAAGAAAAATAAAAAATTTTATTTTACCTTCATTTATTGCTTGTTTAGTGCTCATCCTTTCTTTATATAGATCTGAGGTTCTAACCTTATTATTTTCTTTCTCTCTAAAGAACTTCTTTTAATACTTCTTGTATGGCAGGTGTACTAGGAACACAGTCCCTTGGTTTTTGTTTGTCTGAAAAAGCCTTTATCTCTCCTTCACTTTTGAAGGATAATTTTGCAGAGCAGAGAATTCAAAATTGGTAATTTTTTTCTTTCAATACTTTATTTTGCTCTGCTCTCTTCTTGCTTGCATAGTTTCTGAGGAAATTTTGGATGTAATTCTTGTCTTTGTTCTTCTATAGCTATTTTTCCCTCCCTGTGGCTACTTTCAGGATTTTCTCTTTATCTTTTACTTTCTTTAGTTTGAAAATAATATCCCTCTATGTAGCTTTTTGGCATTTATCCTGCTTGCTGTTCTCTGAGTTTTCTAGATCTGGGTTTCAGTTCAGTTGCTCAGTTGTGTCTGACTCTTTGCGACCCCATGAACCACAGCACGCCAGGCCTCCCCGTCCATCACCAACTCTCGGAGTTCACCCAAACCTATGTCCATTGAGTTGGTGATGCCATCCAATCATCTCATGTCGTCCCCTTCTCCTCCTGCCCTCAATCTTGCCCAGCATCAGGGTCTTTTCAAATGAGTCAGCTCTTTGCATCAAGTGTCCAGAGTATTGGAGTTTCAGCTTCAACATCAGTCCTTCCAATGAATATTCAGGACTGATCTCCTTTAGGATGGACTGGTTGGATCTCCTTGCAGTCCAAGGGACTCTCAAGAGTCTTCTTCAACACCACAGCTCAAAAGCATCAATTCTTCCACACTCAGCTTTCTTTATAGTTCAACTCTCACAACCATACATGACCACTGGAACTGGGTTTGGTGTCTCACAGTAATTTGGGGAAATTCTCAGTTGTTGTTTTAAATATTTCTACAGTTCCTTTCTCTCTTACTTCTCATCCTGTTATTTTCATTATGTATACATTTCATCTTCTGTAGTTGTCCCATAGTTCTTGTATATTCTGTCCTGTTTTTTAGTCTTTGTTTTTTGGATTTGGAGGTTTCTATTGATACAGCCTCAATCTCAAAGATTCTTTCTTCAGCTATATACAGTCTACTAATGAGCTCATCAAAGTCATTCTTTATTTTTGAACAGTGTTTCAATTTCCAGCGTTTCTTTACTGTTCTTTCTTAGGAATTCTGTTTACATTGATAAGCTGTTTTGCTTGCTATACATCTTTACTCATAGAGCCCTTAGCATTGTTGTTTTTGTTGTTTAGTTGCTAAGTCATGTCCATCTTTTTTGTGACCCTATGGACTATAGCCTGCCAAGGTCCTGTGTCCTTGGGATTTCCCAGACAAGAATGCTAGAGTGGGTTGCCATTTACTTTCCAGGGGATCTTCCTAACCCAGGCATTGAATGTGTGTCTCCTGCATTGGCAAATGGATTTTTTAGCACTGAGGCACCAGGGAAGCCCAGCCCTTAGCATATTAATCATAATTGCTTTAAATTCTCAGCCTGATAATGTCAACATCCCTGCCATGTCTGGTTATGACAAGACAGACAGCCAGCTTGCTCTTCAAATTGTAATTTTTGCCTTTTAGTATACCTTGTAACTTTCTCTTGATAGAAGGACATGATGGATCAGGTAAAAGCAATTGTTGTAAATATGCCTTTAGTAATGTGGTGCTAAGATTTGGGGACAGGGAAGCTATGGGAAGAGGGGAAGTTGTCTACAGTCCTATGATTAGGTCTCAGTGTTATAATGAGTCTGTATCTCTAGAGAGCAAACTTCACAGTGTTTCCCAGTCCTCTCCCCTCCACCATTAGGTGGGAAACGATGGTTATAGCTGACAAGAGCTGAGTGTTTCCTTTCTGCCAGGTCAGTTTGGTTCTGCTAATACTACATCAGGTTAGACTCTGGTTAACCAGCTTTTTCAGAGACCAGGACTTAAGAAGAACAGAGACCTCAGACATATTTCAAAATTGTTTATTTTCCTTCCCCTTTCAATAGCACGAGGGGACTTTCTGCACTATTTACTGTGAGACTCCGGTTGAGTTCCTGGAGATAAAACTCACAAAAGTGTGTGTGTTGTGGGAGTGACTCTGATGACTAGATTCCCCTGGAGTTTTTATCTCTCATACTGGTCCAAACTGAGCATCCAGAAATTCATCAGTTACACCCAAGTTTTCTTATCCTGGTGGTACTGGTTCCACTGGCAGTTCTCACTCATGGGTCTCTAGTTCAGTAAGCTGTGACTCCCATATCTGCCTGTCTGTCTCTCCAATCTTAGGGACAATGCTTTGCCCTTTGTCCTCATCTCTCTTCAGATCAAGAAGAGTTTTTGATTTTTCAGTCTGTTCAGCTTTTCCCTTGTTAAACAGAATATCAACTTCTAAGCTCTTTACATGCAAAACCAGAAATCCAAACTTTCTTGATTACAACATCTTTAATGAATCAGTAATTTTTTAATAGAATGTCTAAACCAAGAGAAACACCCAACAGTTATGTTTGTTAAGTAGAAAGGCTCAGACTACTTAATAAATATTGATGTCCAACATCTTATCAGTCGTTTTGAAAAGGAATAACACACATCAATTGAAATAAAGGTGTTTTTTTAAAGTAACTGCAATTATTTAGCAAGAGGATATATAAACCTACAGTGTATAAACCTACAGCACAAACCTTAAAATGAGATTGAATTCCACCTCCTTCATTTTCTATTTCACATTGATTGCAATGTGAATTTGTTTTCCATCACAGCAATCACACACACAAAAAAAAACTCAGCTTTGCAAAGCTATGACATCATCAAAAGGAACATGGCACAATCTAATGTTGAAATAGCAATTTGTTTAAGGATAGGTGTTTGTGCAGTCTGTCAACCATCAAATATTATTGTGTTTCTTCAAGAATTTAGAGTACCCTACAGTGCATCTGGAAAAGGTCAGTTTTCATTCCAATCCCAAAGAAAGGCAATGCCAAAGAATGTTGAAACTACCACACAATTGCACTCATCTCACACACTAGCAAAGTAATGCTAAAAATTCTCCAAGCCAGGCTTCAACAGTACGTAAACTGTGAACTTCCAGATGTTCAAGCTGGATTTAGAAAAGGCAGAGGAACCAGAGATCAGATTGTCAACATCTGTTGGATCACTGAAAAAGTGAGACAGTTACAGGAAAAATGTCTACTTCTGCTTTATTGACTATGCCAAAGCCTTTGACTGTGTGGATAACAATAAACTGTGGAAAATTCTGAAAGAGATGGGAATACCAGATCACCAGACCTGCCTCTTGAGAAATTCGTATGCAGGTCAAGAAGCAATAGTTAGAACTGCACTGGAAGCAATAGTTAGACTGGTTCCAAATAGGAAAAGGAGTGCATCAAGGCTGTATATTGTCACCCTGTTTATTTAACTTATATGCAGAATACCTCATGAGAAATGCTGGAATTTCTCATGAAACACAAGCTGGAATCAAGATTGCCAGGAGAAATATCAATAACCTCAGATGCAGATGACACCACCCTTATGGCAGAAACACTGAAGAAGAACTAAAGTGTCTCTTGATGAAAGTGAAAGAGGAGAGTGAAAGAGTCGGCTTAAAGCTCAACATGCAGAAAACCAAGATCATGGCATCCAGTCCCATCACTTCATGGCAAATAGATGGGGAAACAGTGGAAACAGTGACAGACTTTTTGTAGGGGGGAGGGAGGGGCTCCAAAATCACTGCAGATGGTAACTGCAGCCATGAAGCTAAAGGACACTTGCTCCTTGGAATAAAAGTTATGACCAACCTAGACAGCATATTAAAAAACAGAGACATTATTTTGCCAATAGGGGTCCATCTAGTCAAAGCTGTGGTTTTTCCAGTAGTCATGTATGGATGTGAGAATTGGGCTACACAGAAAGCTGAGGGCCAAAGAATTGATGCTTTTGAACTGTGGTGTTGGAGAAGACTCTTGAGAGTCCCTTGGACTGCAAGGAGATCCAACCAGTCCATCCTAAAGGAAATCAGTCCTGAATGTTCATCAGAAGGACTGATACTGAAGCTGAAACTCCAATACTTTGGCCACCTGATGTGAAGAACTGACTCATTTGAAAAGACCCTGATGCTGGAAAAGATTGAGGGCAGGAGGAGAAGGGGATGACAGAGGATGAGAGGGTTGGATAGCATCACAGACTCAATGTACATGAGTTTGAATAAGCTTCGGGAGTTGGTGATGGACAGGGAAGCCTAGCGAACTGCAGTCCATAGGGTTGCAAAGAGTTGGACACAACTAAGCAACTGAACTGAACTGAACAGTGCATCTGAGGGCTGGCTGCAGTGCCCTGAAAGTGTTGGTCACTCAGTCATGTCTGACTCTTTGAGGTCCCATAGACTGCAGCCCTATGGACAGTGGAGTCTGGTGAGCCACAGTCCATCGGGTCGCAAAGAATCGGACATGGCAGAGCAACTAACCCCTTAGACTGAAGCCCTGTAACCAGGCTCATCTCTCCATGAGACGAGCTCGTCTCTTTCCAGGCAAGAATACTGGAGTGGGTAGCCATCCCTTCTCCAGGGGATCTTCTCAACCCAGCAATCAAACCCCAGTGTCTAGCATTGCAAGCAGATTCTTTACATCTGAGCTACCAGAGAAGCCCACAAAGGGAACCATACTGCCTGAACAGGGACTTGAACCCTGGATCCTCAGGTTAAAAGTCTGATGCTCTACCAGTTGAGCTATTCAGGCAGTGCCCTGGGGGGGGTTGATAAATGGTACATCTACCCAAAGCAGTCATATGCAGTTGTGAACGGTTATAAGATCCAATTAAAATAAATTAATTAATTTTTTTAAGTTGTGTGAAATATCTTTATATCATCCTATGAAACGATCTTCAGTATCTTGTTAAGTAAGGTGGGAAGGAAAAATGTATAAAGCATATTAGCGAAAGAAGGCAAAAGATGAATATAAATACATTTTTCTTATGTTTAAAAACTGGGAGGGAAATCAAAATTGTTTCCAAAATTCACCCACAGACACAAGAGGAGGACAGAGTAGAGGATTCTGAGACAAAAGTTAGGTTTTTTTAACTACATATTGCTTTTTGGATTTGACTTAGGAAACATATACAAATGTTACATAATTATTAACAATTTTAAAAAACAATTTCTAAAAATAGAAAGTTAAATGAAGCAAATCAACTTAACTGCATATTGATTTTGTATCATAACCACACACAGAGTAACTACTTCATGTGATTTGAAAACAAAACTAGTACTAAATTATTCAAAGGTTTTAAGAACTACAAAAACATATTAAGCTATGCCATTTATCATATTCTTATTGGTAGTGTTGATATTGTTACTCTGAGACTATTTTGTGTGTACTGTGGGTTAAAACAAATTAACGTTAATGTTGTTGAGAATTTAACATGAAAGAAAGTAGATACAGATGTAAATAATGTAAGAGTAAAGAAAAGAATCTTAGTCCTATAGTTAAGTTGGGAGAGTCAAAATAAGTTCATGAAAATATTTTCTATTTTTCTTGTTATGGTTTCTCAGATACACCCATCATTTAAAAGTGCACATTTAATTTCCAAATACATGGAGTTTCTTAAGTATCTTTTATATTAATTCCTTATTTTGATATCCAGTTCAGTTCAATCACTCAGTCATGTCTGACTCTTTGCAACCCCATGGACTGCAGCACGCCAGGCCTCTCTGTCCATCACCAACTCCCGGAGTTTACTGAAACTCAAGTCCATTGAGTCAGTGATGCCATCCAACCATCTCATCCTCTGTCATCCCCATCTCCTCCCGCCTTCAGTCTTTCCCAGCATCAGGGTATTTTCAAATGAGTCAGCTCTTCACATCAGGTGGCCAAAATATTGGAGTTTCAATTTCAACATCAGTCCTTCCAATGAATATTCAGGACTGATTTATTTCCTTTAGGATGGACCAGTTGGATCTGCAGTCCAAGGGACTCTCAAGAGTCTTGTCCAACATCACAGTTCAAAAGCATCAATTTTGATATTAATTTGTCATTTAAATGCTTCTTCTCTGCAATCACCCCCTGTAGTTTTTTTTTTTTTTTTTTTTGGTCTCCTAACTTTATTGAGGCTTTCAATGGCTAAGTCAAAGAGCTCTCTTGGTAAATGTCACATAGCACTTGAAAATGCAAGGGCTATTTTCAATATCTTTTGATATTGATTTCTAACATAATCCACAGTGATAAGAGAACAAACTCTGTATGATTTCAATACCTTTAGACTATGAAATTTCTGCACTTCATTTTATGGCCCTGGATATGTTCCAGTGTCTTCTAGTTTATAGCCTATGGGAACTTGAATAGAATTTGTATCCTCCTGTTGTGTGAAAATTGTATAAATGTTAATCATATTGAGTTGGTTCATGGTGCTTTTCAGGTCTACTATATCCTTCTACTTTTCTATATATTCATTCTATTAATTTTTGAGAATCTGATATTGAAAATCCAACTAAAAATCTTAATTTATCTACTCAAAAAAGTTATAACAGATAGTGTAACTGTATGTAACTTTGTTCTATATGTTCCAAGGTTTCTATAAATGCATTATCATACTTCCATAATTTAAAAATAAAAAATAAAGAGAAAAAAATGAGTTCATCAAATACGTTGTCTTAAAATATACATATGTTTCTTAACTCTAGCCCTAAAGTGGCACCCAGCATCAACACAAGCCTACAGAGGACAGCCAGTATGACACCATGACTAGTCAATTTCTCTTCTCTTTAGTGAAGAGAGTATCTTCTGGGTCCTCCTGGGAAAAAGTCAACTGATGAGTTCTCTAGTTTTGTATAATTAATCCACACCACTCTACTCACTTCTATTAGCCTTTTAAATCACTTTCTCAATCCTCAGCTAAGACAGTCCCAGAATCTCAATTTCATTTATTGTAGATTGTTTTTTCTTCCACAAGCTTCAAGGAACCAACCACCCCAGCAGTGCATTAGGAATGGTTCCAGGCGTACTTGTCAGAACATTAGGTCCTGACTCATGGAAGGATAAGCCCAATCAATGTACTCTCACTTTTCCCACTTTATATTCTGTCCCTCAACTCCAGCACTTTGAAGTCCATTCCAAAACATTTTACCTTGCTTTCTGCCAAAATATATTAGCCAGATCTAATTTGGGGTGACTTGGTTTGGGGGTGACTAAGCCCTTTTCCTCCCACAAAATGAACAATAATTTCCAGTTGGCCCATGCTGAGACCTAATCTTAGTTATTGGTTTAGAATAGAAGGTTGTAAGGGCAGATCCAAGGAGGGCAAGTGTCATCTTATGAGGTTGCTGCCTCAGGTGAGGACTTTGCATGGTATCCAGGCAATGGAGACTGGGGGAGTGGGTCTGTTCTACTGGAAAATTGGGAAACTGAGAGTTGGAGATTTTCCAGTACATCTGTTAGGGGAAACACTGACTGAAACTGCCCACCCTGACCAGGAACTACAGTAGCAATTTGCATGATCACTTCCTGGTAAGAAGCATGAAATTAATAAGCCACCACCAACCAGAAGAATTCAGGAAAGATCAAAAGGAGACACCAGTCCTTAAGTCCCACCAACCTCTCAGAATCCTTCTCATTGGCAGAGCAGTGCAACACTACCAGGAAGGACCTTGAGTCAGACTGCTTGGCCAGACATGACCTGGAAACAAACCCCATCACCATAAAATCTGAGACTGCAAGCCACATGGCAGAGGAGTTCTTCCAGTTTCCCTCACCCCACTGCTTTCCTCCTGAGCACCCCTTTCCAGTAAAGTCTCTTGCTTTGTCAGGACATGTGTCTCCTTGGATAATTCATTTCCAAGTGCTACACAACAGCCTACTCTCAGTTCCTGGAAGGGGTTCCTCTTCCTGCAACATATCCACTCAACATCCCTGTCTTACTGCTACATCTGTAGGGCCTCAGCCCTTCCCTAAGGGTCTTGACTTGACTCTAGAAGACTTTATTGGTGGCATATACACAGTCTTCTAACTCTATTAATCTCACAATTAGGTCCAAGGCCTAATTTTCTGTACCATCTTCCCTCTTGCTTCAGAATGTGAGATTCTCTGTAAATGCTACCCCAGAGGCCTCTGGCTTTCACACTGTAGCTTAAGTTGATAGCTGACTGACTCAACTCAGTTATTTTCTTTCTTTGGCATTTAACAACAAGCAGCCAAATCCAAAATTTTTATGATTATTATTGCCCTTTTACCTCTTAATTACTTGAGAAACTGTATTAACAGTGCATCTTCTCTAGTATTCCTAAGACAGTCAACCTCAGGTCTCACTAACGGTGATGTTACCACATACCAAGCACTGTGTCATCATCACACTTCCATCAGAAACATTAATTACTGTTGCCATCTGGTCAAGCGCTATCCAGTTCCAGAACCCCACTCATGTATCAGCTGTTTTGTTTGCTGGTCCCCCCAGAAGCAAGTGATTGAAGCATTCAGTGCAAGTAGTTTATTTGTGAGGTGATCCCAGGAAATACCAGTACAGTAGGGGTGTAAGTTAAGAAAGAAAAAGAACCTGTGGTCTGGTACTGGAGATGGAGGAAGGCTAAAATGTCATTAAAATAAGAAGTTATGTATCCTCAGAAAAAGAACTACTTTGATTTCAACGGAAAGTAAAGGGAAAAATCGAAAGGGGGAAAAGAGAATAAAAGAAGTTTTATTTAATTCCAAAACTATTTGATTTTAAAAACTTTAACAGAAGTTATTTAAAGTTATAAAGTTTTAAAGCCCTTTCTAATGTACTTTATATTATTTCATTAATTTTCAAGGTCTAAATTGTATTAGTCAGTGATGCAGCCTCTAGGCTATGCATATCCTGAAACCGTGTCAGCGTTTTTTAAGATTCTATTGTGATGTTTGCTCTGAGATTGGCAATATTTAAATAATTCTGGCTTGCAGCACATCATTGCAAGCTATGAATTTATTAAATTTGAAAAGACGTAGGCAAAGATTCATTTTTTTAATTAATTAATTTTTTATTGAAGGATAATTGCTTTACAGAATTTTGCTGTTTCCTGTCAAACCTCAATATGAGTCAGCCATAGGTATACATATACCCCCTCCTTTTTGAAACTCCCTCCCATCTCTCTCCCCATCCCACCCCTCTAGGTTGATACAGAGCCCCTCTTTGAGTTTTCTGAGTCATACAGAAAATTCCCATTGGCTATCTATTTTACATATGGTAATGCAAGTTTCCATGTTACTCTTTCCATACATCTCACCCTCTCCTCCCCTCTCCCCATGTCCATAAGTCAATTCTCTATGTCTGTTTCTCCACTGTTGCTCTGTAAATAAATTCTTCAGTACCATTTTTTCTAGATTCCATATATGTGTGTTAGAATACAGTATTTATCTTTCTCTTTCTGACTCATTGCACTCTGTATAAGAAGTTCTAGGTTCATCCACCTCATTAGAACTGACTCAAATGTGTTCCTTTTTATGGCTGAGTAATATTCCATTGTGTATACATACCACAATTCTTTATTCATCTGTCGATGGACCTCTAGGTTGCTTCCATGTTCTAGCTATTGTAAATAGTGCTACAATGAATGGGATACATGTGTCTCTTTTGATTTTGGTTTCCTCAGGATATAAGCCTAGGAGTGGGATTGCTGGGTCATACGATGGTTTTATTCCTAGTTTTTAAAGGAATCACTATGCAGTTTCCCATAGTGGCTGTATCAATTTTACGTTCCCACCAACAGTGTAACAGCATTCCCTTTTCTCCACACCCTTTCCAGCTTTTATTGTTTCTAGATTTTTTGTTTGTTTGTTTGTTTCTAGATTTTTGAAGAGGGCCATTCTGACAGAGAGAAGCAACCCCATGTCCAAGGAGTGGTGGCTGCACGAGCACAGGAGGGCCAAGAGGAGCTACTCCATGTTCAAGGTCAGGAGGGGCGGCGGTGAGGAGATACCCCTCGTCCAAGGTAAGGAGCAGCAGCTGCACATTGCTGGAGCAGCTGTGAAGAGATACCCCACGTCCAAGGTAAGAGAAACCCAAGTAAGATGGTAGGTGTTGCAAGAGGGCATCAGAGGGCAGACACACTGAGACATAATCACAGAAAACTAGTCAATCTAATCACACTAGGACCACAGCCTTGTCTAACTCAATGAAACTAAGCCATGCCCTGTGGGGCCACCCAGGACAGGTGGGTCATAGTGGAGAGGTCTGACAGAATGTGGTCCACTGGAGAAGGGAATGGCAAACCACTTCAGTATTCTTGTCTTGAGAACCCCATGAACAGTATGAAAAGGCAAAATGATAGGATACTGAAAGAGAAACTCCCCAGGTCGGTAGGTGCCCAATATGGTACTGGAGATCAGTGGATAAATAACTCCAGAAAGAATGAAGGGATGGAGCCAGCAAAAACAATACCCTGTTGTGGATATGACTGGTGATAGAAGAAAGGTCCAATGTTATAAAGAGCAATATTGCATAGGAACCTGGAATGTTAGGTCCATGAATCAAGGCAAATTAGAAGTGCTCAAACAGAAAGTGGCAAGACTGAACATCGACATTCTAGGAATCAGCTAACTAAAATGGACTGGAATGGGTGAATTTAACTCAGATGACCATTATATTTACTACTGCGGGCAGGAATCCCTTATAAGAAATGGAGTAGCCATCATGGTCAACAAAAGAGTCCAAAATGCAGTACTTGGATGCAATCTCAAAAACGACAGAATGATTTCTGTTCGTTTCCAAGGCAAACCATTCAATATCACAGTAATCCAACTCTATGCCCCAAACAGTAACGCTGAAGAAGCTGAAGTTAAACGGCTCTATGACCTACAAGACCTTTTAGAACTAACACCCCAAAAAGATGTCCTTTTCATTACAGGAGACTGGAATGCAAAAGTAGAAAGTCAAGAAACACCTGGAGTAACAGGCAAATTTGGCCTTGGAATATGGAATGAGGCAGGGCAAAGGCTAATAGGGTTTTGCCAAGAGAAAACACTGTTGGAAGAGAGCAAACACCCTCTTCCAACAACACAAGAAAAGACTGTACACATGGACATCACCAGATGGTCAATATCGCAATCAGATTGTTTATATTCTTTGCAGCCAAAGAAGGAGAAGCTCTATACAGTCAGCAAAAACAAGACCGGGAGCTGACTGTGGCTCAGATCATGAACTCCTTATTGCCAAATTCAGACTGAAATTGAAGAAAGTAGGGGAAACCACTAGACCATTCAGGTATGACCTAAATCAAATCCCTTATGATTATACAGTGGAAGTGAGAAATAGATTTAAGCGACTAGATCTGATAGAGTGCCAGATGAACTATGGACAGAGGTTCATGACATTGTACAGGAGACAGGGATCAAGACCATCCCCATGGAAAAGAAATGCAAAAAAGCAAAATGGCTGTCTGGGGAGGCCTTACAAATAGCTGTGAAAAGAAGAGAAGTGAAAAGCAAAGGAGAAAAGGAAAGACATAAGCATCTGAATGCAGAGTTCCAAAGAATAGCAAGAAGAGATAAGAAAGCCTTCTTCAGCGATCAATGCAAAGAAATAGAGGAAAACAACAGAATGGGAAAGCCTAGAGATCTCCTCAAGAAAATCAGAGATACCAAGGGAATATTTCATGCAAAGATGGGCTTAATAAAGGACAGAAATGGTATGGACCTAACAGAAGCAGAAGATATGAAGAAGAGATGGCAAGAATACACAGAAGAACTGTACAAAAAAGATCTTCACGACCAAGATAATCACGATGGTGTGATCACTCACCTAGAGCCAGACATCCTGGAATGTGGAGTCAAGTGGGCCTTAGAAAGCATCACTACGAACAAAGCTAGTGGAGGTGATGGAATTCCAGTTGAGCTATTTCAAATCCTGAAAGATGATGCTGTGAAAGTGCTACAGTCAATATGCCAGCAAATTTGGAAAACTCAGCAGTGGCCACAGGACTGGAAAATGTCAGTTTTCATTCCAATCACAAAGAAAGGCACTGCCAAAGAATGCTCAAACTACCACACAATTGCACTCATCTCACATGCTAGTAAAGTAATGCTCAAAATTCTCCAAGCCAGGCTTCAGCAATACATGAACTGTGAACTTCCAGATGTTCAAGCTGGTTTTAGAAAAGGCAGAGGAACCAGAGATCAAATTGCCAACATCTGCTGGATCATGGAAAAAGCAAGAGAGTTCCACAAAAACATCTATTTCTACTTTATTGATTGTGCCAAAGCCTTTGACTGTGTGGATTACAATAAACTGTGGAAAATTCTGAAAGAGATGGGAATACCAGACCACCTGACCTGCCTCTTGAGAAACCTGTATGTAGGTCGGGAAGCAACAGTTATAACTGGACATGGAACAACAGACTGGTACCAAATAGGAAAAGGAGTACGTCAAGGCTGTATATTGTCACCCTGCTTATTTAACTTCTATACAGAGGACATCATGAGAAACGCTGGGCTGGAAGAAGCACAAGCTGGAATCAAGATTGCTGGGAGAAATATCAATAACCTCAGATATGCAGATGACACCACCCTTATAGCAGAAAGTGAAGCAGAACAAAAAAGCCTCTTGATGAAAGTGAAAGAGGAGAGTGAAAAAGTTGGCTTAAAGCTCAACATTCAGAAAACTAAGATCATAGCATCCAGTCCCATCACTTCATGGGAAATAGATGGGGAAACAGTGGAAACAGTGTCAGACTTTATTTTTGGGGGCTCCAAAATCACTGCAGATGGTGATTGCAGCCATGAAATTAAAAGACGCTTACTTCTTGGAAGGAAAGTTATGACCAACCTAGATAGCATAGTCAAAAACAGAGACATTACTTTGTCAACAAAGGTCCATCTAGTCAAGGCTATGGTTTTTCCAGTGGTCATGTATGGATGTAAGATTTGGACTGTGATGAAAGCTGAGTGCCAACGAATTGATGCTTTTGAACTGTGGTGTTAAAGAAGACTCTTGTGAGTCCCTTGGACTGCAAGGAGATCCAATCAGTCCATTCTAAAGGAGGTCAGTCCTGAGTGTTCTTTGGAAGGAACGATGCTAAAGCTGAAACTCCAGTACTTTGGCCACCTCATGTGAAGAGCTGACTCATTGGAAAAGACTCTGATGCTGGGAGGGATTGAGGGCAGGAGAAAAAGGGGATGACAGAGGATGAGACGGCTGGATGCCATCACTGACTCGATGGACGTGAGTTTGAGTGAACTCTGGGAGTTGGTGAATGACAGGGAGGCCTGGCGTGCTGCAGTTTATGGGGTTGCAAAGAGTCGGACACGACTGAGCGACTGAACTGAACTGATTCTGACAGGTGGTATCTCATTGAGGTTTTGATTTGCATTTCTCCAATAATAAGTGATGTTGAGCATCTTTTCATGTGTTTGTTTACCATCTGTATATCTTGTTTGGACAAATGTCTGTTTAGATCTCTTTCCCAATTTTTGATTGGGTTGTTTGTTTCTATGGTATTGAGTTGATGAGCTGCTTGTATATTTTGGAAATTAATTCTGTCAGTTGTTTCATTTGCCATTATTTTCCCCCATTCTGAGGATTTTCTTTTCACTTTGCTTATAGTTTCCTTTGCTGTGAAAAAGATTTTAAGTTTAATCAAGTCCCACTTGTTTACTTTTGTTTTTATTTCCATTATTCTAGGAGGTGGGTCATAGAGGACCTTGCTTTGATTTATGTCATCGAGTGTTCTGCCTGTGTTTTCCTCTAAGAGATTTACAGTTTCTGGTCTTACCTTTAGGTCTTCAATCCATTTTGAGTTTATCTTTGTGTGTGGTGTTAGGAAGTGTTCTAATTTCATTCTTTTACACATAGCTATCCTATTTTCCCAGCACCATTTATTGAAGAGGCTATCTTTGCCCCATTGTATATTCTGGCCCCTTTGTCAAAAATAAGTTACCCATAGGTGCATGGGTTTATTTCTGGGCTTTCTATCTTTTTCCATTGGTCTATATTTCTGTTTTTGTGCCAGTACCATACTGCCTTGATGACTGTAGCTTTGTAGTATAACCTGAAGTCAGGAAGGTTGATTCCTCCAGCTCCATTCTTCTTTTTCAAGACTGCTTCCACTATTCAGAGTCTCTTGTGTTTCCTTATGAATTCCGAAATTTTTATTCTAGTTCTGTGAAAAATGCCATTGGTAATATGATATGGATCACACTGAATCTGTAGATTGCATTTGGCAGTATAATCATTTTCACAGTGTTGATTCTTCCTACCCAGGAACATGGAATATCTCTCCATCTGTTTATATCATCTTTGATTTCTTTCATTAGTGTCTTATAATTTTCTGTGTACAGTTCTTTCATCTCCTTAGGTAAGTTAATTCCTAAATATTTAATTCTTTGTGTTGCAGTTGTGAATGGGATTGATTCCTTAATTACTCTTTCTGATTTTTCATTATTAGTATATAAAAAAGCAAGTGATTTCTGTGTATTGATTTTGTATCTTGCAGCTTTGCTAAATTCACTGATAAGCTCTAGTAGTTTTCTGATACTATCTTTAGGGTTTTCTATATAGAGTATCATGTCATCTGCAAACAATGAGAGCTTTACTTCTTTTCTGATCTGGATTCCTTTTATTTCTTTTTCTTCTCTGATTGCTATAGCTAGGACTTCCAGAAATATGTTGAATAATAGTGGTGAAAGTGGATACCCTTTTCTTGTTCCTGATCTTGAGGGAATGCTTTTAGTTTTTCACCATTGAGAATAATATTTGCTGTAGGCTTATCACATATGGCCTTTTACTATGCGGAGGTAGGTTCCTTCTCTGCCCATTTTTTTTGAAGAGATTTAATCATAAATAGGTGCTGAATTTTGTCAAAGGTTTTTTCTGCACCTATTCAGATGATCATATGGGTTTTTTTTTTCGATTTGTTAATAGGGGTATCACGTTGATTGATTTATATATATTGAAGAAAACTTCCATCCCTGGAATAAACCCAACTTGATCATGGTATATGAGCTTTTTGATGTGTTGCTGAATTCTGTTTGCTAAAATTCTGTTGAGGATTTTTGTATCTATGTTCATCTGAGATATTGGCCTGTAGTTTTCTTTTTTTGTGTTGTCTTTGTCTGGTTTATCCAGTAGTCATGTATGGATATGAGAGTTGGACTATAAAGAAAGCTGAGCACTGAAGAATTGATGCTTTTGAACTGTGGTGTTGGACAAAACTCTTGAGAGTCCCTTGGACTGCAAAGAGATCCAACCAGTCCATGCTAAAGGAAATCAGTCCTGAATATACATTGGAAGGACTGATGTTGAAGCTGAAACTCCAATACTTCAGCCACCTGATGTGAAGAACTGACTCATTTGAAAAGACACTGATGCTGGAAAAGATTGAAGGTGGGAGGAGAGGCGACGACAGAAGATGAAATGGTTGGATGGCATTACCGACTCAATGGACATGAGTTTGAGCAAACTCTGGGAGTTGGTGATGGACAGGGAGAACTGGCGTGCTGCAGTCTATGGATTTGCAAAGAGTCAGACGCTACTAAACGACTGAACTGAACTGATTCAACTGTCTGGTTTTGGTATCAGGGTGATGGTGGCCTCGTAGAATGAGTTAGGAAGTGTTCCTTCCTCTGCAATTTTTTGAAAGAATTTTAGAAGGATAGGCATTAGCCTTTCTCTAAAGGTTTGATAGAATTCTCCTGTGAAGCCATCTGGTCCTTGGATTTTGTTTTTTGGGAGATTTTTGATCACAGCTTCAATTTCAGTGTTTGTAATTGGGTTGTTCATAATTTCTATTTCTCCTGGTTCACTCTTGGAAGATTGAACTTTTCCAAGAGTCTGTCCATTTCTTCCATGTTATCTATTTTATTGCCATATAGTTGTTCATAATAGTCTCTTATAATCCTTTATATTTTTGCATTGTCTGTTGTAAACCCTCCTTTTTCATTTCTAATTTTGTTGATTTGATTCTTCTCTCTTTTTACTTTGATGAGTCTGGCTAAGGGTTTGTCAATTTTGTTTATCTTCTTAAAGAACCAGCTTTTAGTTTTATTAATCTTTACTGTTGTTCCTTTCATTTCTTTTTCATTTTTTTCTGCTCAGATCTTTATGATTTCTTTCCTTCATACTAATTTTTGGGGTGTTTTCTTCTTTTTCCAGTTGCTATAGGTGTAAAGTTAAGCTGTCTATTCGATGTTTTTTTCTTGTTTCTTGAGGTAGGATTGTATTGCTATAAACTTCCCTCTTAGAACTACTTTTGCTGCATCCCACAGGTTTTGAGTTGAGTGTTTTCATTGCCATTTGTTTCTAGAAATTTTTTGATTTCCCTTTTGATTTCTTCAGTAACCTGTTGGTTATTTGGAAATGTGATGTTTAATCTCCATGTGTTTGTGTTTCTTACAGCTTTTTTCTTGTAATTGATATCTAGTCTCATAGCGTTTTGGTCAGAGAAGATGCGTGATACAATTTCAATTTTCTTAAGTTTACTGAGGTTTGATTTGTGACCCAAGATGTGGTCTATCCTGGAGAATGTTCCATCTACACTTGAGAAGAAGGTGTATTCTTCTACATTTGGATGGAATGTCCTAAAGATATCAATGAGATCCATCTTATCTAATGTATCATTTAAGATTTGTGTTTCCTTATTAATTTCTGTTTTGATGATCTGTCCATTGGTGGGAGTGGGGTGTTAAAGTCTCCTACTATTATTGTGTTACTGTCAATTTCTCCTTCTATGTCTGTTAGTGTTTGTCTTATGTATTGAGGTGCTCCTATGTTCAGTACATAGATATTTACAATTGTTATGTCTTCCTCGTGGATTAATCCCTTGATCATTATGTACTGTCCTTCCTTATCTCTTGTAATCTTCTTTATTTTAAGGCTTATTTTGTCTGATATGAGGTTTGCTACTCCAGCTTTCCTTTACTTCCTATTTGCATGGACTATATTTTCCCATATATTCTCTCACTTTCAGTCTACATGTGTCTTTAGGTCTGAAGTGGGTTTCTTGTACACAACATATATATGGGTCATGTTTTTGTATCCATTCAGCCAGTCTGTGTCTTTTGGTTGGAGCATTTAATCCATTTACATTTAAAGTAATTATTGATATTTGTGTTTGTATTGCCATTTTCTTAATTGCTTGGGGTTGATTTTTAGATCTTTTTTCTTCTTTGTATTTCTTGACTACACAAGTCCATTTAGCATTTGTTGTAAAGCTGGTTTGGTGGTACTAAATTCTCTTAACGTTTGCTTCTCTGAAAAGCTTTTTATTTCTCAATTTTGAATGAGATCCTTGCTGGGTATAGTAATCTTCCTTGTAGATTTTTCTCTCTCAATACTTTAAATATATCCTGCCATTTCCTCCTGACCTGCAGAATTTCTGCTGAAAGATCAGCTATTAAGTATATGGAGTTTCCCTTGTATGTTACTTGTTGCTTCTCCCTAGCTGCTTTTAGTATTCTTTCTTTGTGTTAATCTTTGTTAGTTTGATTAGTTTGTGTCTTGGTGTGTTTCTTCTTGGGTTTATCCTGTATGGGACTCTTTGTGCCTCTTGGACTTGATTGGCTATTTCCTTTCCCATGTTGGGGAAATTTTCAACTATAGTCTCTTCAAAAAGTTTCTCATACCCTTTTTTTTTCTCTTGTTCTTCTGAGACCTCTATAATTTGAACGTTGGTGTGTTTGATATGGTCCCAGAGGTCTCTGAGACCTCTTTTCATTATTTTTACTTTATTCTACTCTTCAGAAGTTATTTCTTTCCAGCTCACTGATTCTATCTTCTGCTTCAGATATTCTGCTATTGGTTCATTCTAGAGTATTTTTAATTTCAGTAATTGTGCTGTTTGTCTCTGTGTGCTTATTCTTTAATTCTTCTTCTACTGCTGCTGCTATGTCGCTTCAGTCATGTCCGACTCTGTGCGACCCCATAGATGGAAGCCCACCAGGCTCCCCCGTCCCTGGGATTCTCCAGGCAAGAACACTGGAGTGGGTTGCCATTTCCTTCTCCAATGCGTGAAAGTGGAAAGTGAAAGGGAAGTCGCTCAGTCGCGTCCGACTCTTAGCGACCCCATGGACTGCAGCCTACCAGGCTCCTCCATCCATGGGATTTTCCAGGCAAGGGTACTGGAGTGGGGTGCCATTAATTCTTCTAGGTCTTTGTTAATTGATTCTCACATTTTCTCCATTTCGTTTTCAAGGTTTTTAATCATCTTTACTATCATTATTCTGAATTCTTTTTCAGGTAATTTTCCTATTTCCTCTTCATTTATTTTGACTTCTGCGTTTCTGGTTTGTTCCTTCATTTGTGTAGTAATTCTCTGCCTTTTCATTTTTATTTTTTTTTTTTAAGTTATTGTGTTTGAGGTCTCCTTTTCCCAGTCTTCAAGGAAAGTTGAATTCTTTCCCTGAAGAAGGTTGAATTCTTTCTTCCTTTTGGTTTCTTCCCTCCTAAGGTTGGTCCAGTGGTTTGTGATGAGCTTGGTATAGGGTGAGATTTGAGCTGTATCTTTGTTTTGTTATTTGTTTTTTCTCTGATGAGCAAGGCTGAGTGAAGTGGTAATTCTGTCTGCTGATGACTGAGTTTGTATTTTTGGTTTTTTTAGATGAGGCATCCTGCCCAGGGTACTACTGGTGTTTGGGTGCTACCTGGTCTTATATTCAGGTGGTTTCGTTTGTATGAGTTCTCACTATTTGATACCCCTAGGGTTATTTCTCTGGCAGTCTAGGGTCTTGGAGTCAGTACTCCCACTCCAAAGGCTCAGGGTTTGATCTCTGTTCAGGAAAAAAGATTCCACAAGTGGTTTGTTATGTCACTAAGGGAAAGTAAAACAAGTATCCAAAACCAAAACGCCAAAGATGAACCCCAGACAAATGGCAGTTACAAAATCAGACAAATAATAATTAAAATAATGGAATATACACATATACATACACACCCATGAGCAAAGTTAAAACAATCCAACAAAAATAGAATACAGTAGATTGATCTAGTAAACAAAGGAAATCAAAAATTATATTTACCAGTTAAGAACAAAACTAACTTAAGCACAAACTGGAAAACAAGACTAAAGCAAGGTGCCAAGTGGGGAATAGAGCAATGAAAACAAAACTAACAAATATGTTGAGAGGGAAGAAAAGAAAGAAAGAATAGATATGCAGAGTTAAATAGAGGTAGATGAAGATGTATATATTAAAGATTAACTGGAAGGGGAAAAGAACAGTAGGAAAGAAAACAAAGGAATAAATGTAGAAAAAAATAATAATACGTTTAAAAAAAATTAAAATTAAAAACAGAGAAAAGAAGAGGAAAATTCCACAGAACTGCAAAAGCCCAGTACAGAGGCAGAGATTTATGACAACAATAAAAAATGTGACTGAGGAAGAAGAAAAAAAAAAGAAGCTCAAAAGCTTAATTGGATTTCTTTGTGCCAATAAAATTGACAAGTACTACGGGGTGGGGTGGGAGGGTGGAGGAAAAGAAAAAAAGAAAAAAAATCTAAAAGAATCTACAGAACAAGTCAAAAAATAAGAATCATAAATGTTTTTCTTGAGTTAGTGCTGTCAGAGTCCTTTCCTGCGCTGGAAATCACAGTCCACCTTACCTACCTAGGATGCCGTCCAACACTGATCCTGGACCTGCTATGGGACTTCCTCAGATTCTAGTCTGGTCCTCCTCCTGTGTGTTCTTGCCTCCAATGTCCACAGCTATTAGACCTAGTATGTTTTCTTTTGTGGGAGCTCTCAATGGCCTTTTATATATTCCATAGACATAGAGTCTGCTTAGTTGATCATGTGAATTTAATCTGCTGCTTTTACAGCTGGTGGGAATGTTTTGGTTCTTCTTCCTTAGCCACACTGCCCCTGGGTTTCAACTATGGTTTTATCTCCACCTCTACATGTGGGTTTTCCACTGGGATTTAGCTCCTGAGGCTAAAGCCCTGGAGGGGTTGGCTTTGCCCCTGTGAAGGCAAGGTGTGGAAGTGGTGCAGCTGCTTGGGTTGCAGGGGTTCTAGCAGCACCAGGTACTCAGGGGGGTTGACGGCCAGGGTAGTAGGAAATGTAGTGTTCTAGAAGGGTATGGCAACCAGTATTGGCCAATATGGTCCAGTATTCTTGCCTGGAGAACCCCCCTCTCTGACAGAGAGGCCTGGCAGGCCACAGTGTACAAGGCCACAAAGAGTCAGACAGGATCGAAGTGACCCTGTGTGCATAAACACAAAACTTTTTTTTTTTTTTTTTTTTGCCTGTGGTAGCTCTGCCCCAGTGAGAATTGAACATGAAGGTGGTTCAGCTGCTTGGCTTGTGGGGACTCTGGTGGCGCCAAGTGTTCAGGGACACGGACTGCCTCCATGGCAGGAGTTATGGCCCTATCAGAGTCTTTTTTTGAGCCTCTTATAGCTGGCGATCAGAAGGCCTCTTTGGCCATTCTTTCTCCATAGCTCTGCCCATTCTAGCACTTAGAGGGATCCCTTGCCTGAGGTCCTTCTCTGTTGTCAGGCACATGTCAGGCACACAGAGGGGCGCCCCTGACTGGGGTCCTACTCTGTAGGTCAGTGCATAAGGCTCTTAAAGGGTCACCCTGGGTGGGGTCCTACTCTGTAGTTCAGTGCGTCAGGCATTTGATGGGGCAGCCTCTCTATTGTTCAGCTGCGGATGCTAGCTGTGGAGAGAGAGAGAGGCTCTGGTGATGGCTACACCCCCTACATGTGACTCAGCAGTATCACCTTGTTTCCATGGCTGCCTGGCTTTCCTCCATAGGCATTTCCCACCACGATCTCCTCCCTCACATCCCCTAGATCCATCTCTCCACAGTCAATAGTAGCCCTTGCTCTGGGATTGCTCCACAAGCCCTAAACTCCAGCTCCCAACCGCTGCCCCTTCCGGGAGACCCGCGTGCCTGGCATATGTATGGCTTTGGCAAGGACTGTCTGATTCTCATTCCATTTAGGCTGCTACAGATCAGCTGTTTCGCTCTCAGGCTTAAATGTTTCTCCTCTGACTCAGACAATTGCCCCACTGTGGGGATCAGACCCTTGCTTCAGTCCCCACACCCACTGAGGGCAGGTCCAGTCCTACTAACAGTCTTGGTTTTCCCCTTAGTTCCTGCGTCCTACCGAGTTTTGTGTGGCTCTATATATTCTTTTCCACAGGTCAGGTACTCCTGTCCACTCTCAGCTGGTGTTCTGCATTTATTTCTGTGTCTGAAGGTGTATTCCTGATGTATCTGTGGAGAGAGATGTACTCCATGTCCACATACTGCTCCACCATCTTGTTCTCGAAGATTCATTTTGAATGGGAGTTATCAAGAAGAATGAGCAGGTTGGTTCAGGAGCTGCTGTTGGGTGCCTTTGAAGAATAGGAGCATACTTTCCCCTAAGAAAGAACTGAATGTTCCAGCATATGGTGTTTGTGAATACACACGAACCCTCTTGGTAAAACAGAAAATAGACCTTGACTACCTAAGCTGTCCAGATAGAAATTAGCTTACTGTCTCATCATCATGGCTGGTTTTGAGCACTTCATAATTCATTTCCAACTCTTATGCCTCTGTATACTATCACGTGTGTGTGTGTGTGTGTGTGTGTTAGTTGTTTAGTCGTCTCCAACTCTTTGTAACACCATGGACTACAGCTCACTAGGGTCCTCTGTCCATGGAATTCTTCAGGCAAGAATACTGGGATGGGTTGCCATTCCCTTCTCCAGAGGATCTTTCTGAGCCAAGGATCGAACCCTGAGTCTCCTGCATTGCAGGCAGATTCTTTACCATTTGAGCCATCAGAGAAGACCATACTATCACAAGTATTATTACAATATGTAGTATAGCAGGCTGGAAATGTGAGGTGATGCATAGACACAGTACTTAGTTTCAGATGATCACACAACACTATGACTTGTAAAAGGTTCTCAGAACTAAGTTCATAAATCAACTCGAGCCCTTCATGTTAAAAGAATGACAGCCAATAGAATCATCTGCACTTTCTGAGGATGTGGCTTTCTGGTGAGATAATAACATTGAATTCTGAAACTTTTCTTACAGTGAAGAACACTTAAAACTGGCTTTAAGGATTCATTTTGTAGGCTTAACAATTTACTTTAGGAAAAGCAGGACTTGTAGGTAACCTAGTATGAAAAGAGAAAGAAATGAACAAATAGATTCACTCATCCTGTGAGAATTCTGAGCATAAAAAGTAATGTAAAGAGACACTTTGATTTCCCTTTTCTTTTTCAAAATCACCACAAAGTGATAATGACCTCGGGAGTCTGTGTGTGGCCCATTTAATGTAGTATAAGCCTAAGGAAAAGCTAAAGGCTAAATGTATTTTAACTGGGCTGCAACCAAGATAAACATATCCCTCAGGCAATTGTTTCCATTAGTTGACAGCCTATATACAATATTAAAAGCATTATAAAAACAATATATACTTTTCCAGTGGTTTACTTCTGAAGAATATTTATCCACACTCTGAACTCTTGACTCAAAGTAAAAGCAACTTTTATTCCATGGGAAAAGCAATGTTTAAACAAACAACAAGCAAACAATGGTTTACAGAGTAGAGTCACTTTCATTTAGTAAGTATGGTATACAGAATGGTATAAAACAAGCTATGGGGGCTAGCTAAAGTGTATATTACACATATCAAACATGTGTAGAAGTGTTTAGCAGACAGTTTTTAGCAGATTGCATAGTTATTGATCTTTGTACGATATATCCTATCTGTTCACAAAATCAATTGAGGAAAGCAGGCCTAATCCTCGGCATGAAATGAACTGCCAGTAAGCTAAGTCTTTTTTTATCCACATCTCAAATTAAATTGGTTTAAAAATAATTTTACATTTTGATTTTGGTGTGGTCCTTTAAAAATCAACAGATTATGGCCAGTAATGTGTAAATACAGTTGTAGAGGCTGATTCTACAAATCTAAAAGCTGTAATCCCATTACATACATAAGATTTATTTGATATCTCTAAGTCAACAGTAAAGATAGTTCACCCAGATTTATTTATCCCTTTGTGTTAGGGAGTATCTTCCATATCCCTCTGTGCTACAAAGACAGTTCTAGTGATTTAAATAATTCACATGACTCTAGAACATAGCCTAATCATCTTTTCAACCTCCTCTTTCTCCTTGAGCAAGTAAAAGTCTATTTCAACTTCTCTATTAAGGATTACCTGTTTGTGTTTTCTAACAAATTTCAGATAAATCCTGATTTTGATGGGCTGCCCTGGCTCAGTCAGTAAAGTATCTGCCTGCAATGCAGGACAGTGTTTGATCCCCGGGTTGGGAAGATCCCCTGGAGGAGGGTGTGGCAACCCACTCCAGTATTCTTGCCTGGAGAATCTCAGGGACAGAGGAGCCTGGCGGTCTACTTCCTGGGATCACAAAAAGTCGGACATAAATGAAACAACTGAGCACACATGCATGCACACTTATTTTGATAACATTTATTTTATCTCTGAGATATTTACTCTATGATGATTTGTGACTGAGCATGCCATTTTGCAGAAAATGAAGAATAACTTTTCTCCAAAGTACCAATGTTTACATCAGAATAGCCAAAACAATAAAGATTAAGGTACTACCTGGTAAGAGGATATAGGACAGCTGACATTTCCATGTGCTGCTGGTGGAAATGATAAAATGGTACAACCACTATGAAAAACTATTTGGCAGTTTTCACTACAGGTAAATATATACGCCTAAAGTGTGATTTGGCATTTCTACTCCTCCCGAGTGACCAAGTGAAATCTCTCAGTCGTGTCCGACTCTTTGTGACCACATGAACTGTAGCCTATGGGATCCATCCATGGGATTTTCCAGGCAAGAGTATTGGAATGGGTTGCCATTTCTTCTCCAGAGGATCTTCCCAACCCAGGGATCGAACCCGGGTCTCCCTCATTGTAGGCAGACGCTTTACTGTCCTAGGTTCATTCCTAAAAGAAATGAGCATTTATGTCCACAAAAACAATATACGGAAAAAAGTTCATAGTGGTACTCTTCTTAACCTCCTCAAACTAGAAACAACCCAAACATCTATCAACAGAGAATGAATAAATAAATTATGGTTTCTTTACACATTGGAATGCCACACAGCAATAAGCTAATGAACTAATGGTATGTGTATCAATATGGATGAAACTTTTGTGTATAAATATGGATGAAACTCATAAATATAATGTTTTGTAAAATTACTCTAGATACTTAATAAAATGGTATATGAGTCAATTTAGATGAATTCCTATGACAGAAAAAAACTAACTTGTGATAATGAGTACCTTTGGGAGATAGGACACAGATTGAAAAACATCATGAGGTGATATCATGCAGGTGGGAAAATGTATACCTTAATTTGGGTGGTAGTTACATGAGTATGTAGATATCTTTTTTAAAAAATGAGCTCTAGTAAAATTCTTTTCTATATTTACATGTTATGTTGTTCTGTCCCTAAGTCATGTCCAGCTCTTTGTGACCCCATGGACTGCAGCACACCAGGTTTCCCTGTCCTTCACTACTTCCCAGAGTTTGCTCAAATTCATGTCCATTGAGTTGGTGATGCTATCTACCCATCTTATCCTCTGCTGTCCTAGTCTCCTTTTGCCTTCAGTCTTTCCCAGCATCAGGATCTTTCCCAAGGAGTCAGTTCTTTGCATCAGGTGACCAAAGTATTGGGCTTCAACTTTAGCATCAGTCCTTTGAGTGAATATTCAGGGTTCATCTCCTTTAGGATTGACTGATTTGATTTCCTCCATGTCCAAGGGACTCTCAAGAGTCTTCTCCAGCACCATCATTTGAAAGCATCAATTCTTTGGCACTCAGCTTTCTTTATAGTCCAGCTGTCACATCTGTACATGACTACTGGAAATGCTGTAGTTTAATATTAAGACAAAGTACATATATTTGTCGAGATGTGATGTCACTAAAGATAACTATATACTCAAGCACAGGTCATGCTATGCTACTAAGTCAAATTCCCTTCTACCCTTGAGAGGACAGAGGAAATGAAGAAAAAACTGAAAATAGTGCTATCGATAAATAATATCTTTAGGAACTATGAAAATATAATAGTCTGAGTACTCTTGACATCTGGACTCTGTTCGGTGTTGCTTTGGGCATTAAACTCACAACTGCAAAGACACTGGTTGACATGCCACAGCTGTCAGTTTCTTGATAGAAAGTTTGAAAGTGGCTTCTCTACAAAATATCAAGAAAGAGGTGGAAGAAATTTTCTGAAGGACAGAGACATTAACCCTGAGGAGGAGAAATAGAGGAATTGGATGTGACTGGATTAGCATTCTAGAACTGAAAGAAGAAACAAGACAGAGTGCTAAGAAACATCAAGTTTAACCCTACGTCTGCAGGTTCCCAATGCTCGGATTCAACCAACCACAGATGACTGTACTAAGTCATTTTATATAAAGGACTTGAGCATTTGTGGATTTTGGTATTTGGAGGAGTCCTAGAACCAACCCCCCCCCCCAACACCGAGGGATGACTGTATCACCATTTTGTTGTTGTTTAGTCACTAACTCATGTCCAACTCTTTGCAACCCCATGGACTGAAGCTCGCCAGGTTCCTTTCCTTTTCCTTTCCTTTCCCAGGCAAGGATACTGGAGTGGGTTGCCATTTTTTTCTGCAGGGGATCTTCCCAACCCAGAGACTGAACCCACATCTCCTACATTGGCAGGCAGATTCTTTACCACTGAGCCATCTGAGAAGCCCTTATTTAGAGGGGTCAGAAATTTACAGACACAGTATTTGTATTCAACTGACATGGTCTTACTTACGGTTCCCTAACTAATGAGAAGTAAGGAAAAACCCGTGCTTCCAACACTTGCTTTTAAAACTCAGTGAACTCCTATTATGGGCAAGTTGCCTTTGTTGGGCTAACTGAAGCTCCATGAGATTATATAATTTTCCAAAGTCATGCAGCCTGAAAGTGACAGAGCCAGGATTTTCATTTTAACCTTGGACCATCTGATGCTGAAATCTGCGTTGACTCCATTGCCCATTTTGCAGATTGTGACACTGGAGCTCAGAAGACTCAAATAACCCACCGAGGCCAGTACCTCTGGTACATTCATCCTCACCCTGTGTTCTGTCCACTGGGCTATAATGCTTCTCACCAGTGTCAGGCAAGTCCTGTGCACTATGCCTTCCTGTGCTGCCTGTCAAACACAGCGTCATGCTCTGAACATTGTAGAGCATCAAAGAATGTTAGAGCTAGTAGGAATTTCGAAACTGGGTGGAAATCTCTCATTCTGCACACATGTCCATTTTGAAGCAGAGCAGCATGGTAAGAGCCAGATCTAAAATCCAGATCTCCTGACTCCATGATCTGCTTTCTTTCTGCTTCCTCCCTACACCAATAGCTGTTCATTTCTCTTCTCCCCTTCCAGAGCCTAAAAGAAAAGAAATGTGAGGGAAAGAACAAGAGATTGCAATCAGAAGACAGAGGGTGGGCAAATCCAACAAGTTTTCTGGGAAGAAAGGGGTGCTGGCCCGGGCCCAGGAAGTGTCCCCTGGGGGGGCTTATGTCAGCAGGAACCCTCACATGTTCATGGGCAAAGAAGTGCCTGGCAGATCCAATCCTCCAGTGACTCAAATGTCACAGCATGACTGTAGGGAAAGAATAATAGTGGGAGCATGCTGGCCAATTTTCAGCAGAAGGGCTCAGGATAAGGAAGCTGAAGAAAATCGCTAAAGAGGATGATAATGACAATAATAAAAAACAAATAGCTGCCATTTATTGAGCACTGGCATTGGGCTGCACACTTTGCATATCAACCTGATAAAGTACAGTGATTATCCCCATTTTGGAAGGAGGAAACTGAGGTGGGACAAGACTGAGGAAGCTGCCCAAGGACATACAGCTTGTGAAGGAGAGACCTTGGATGTGAATTCAGGTCTGCCTACATGTAAGTCTGTGCACCTCAGCACAGAATCATAATAGCAGCCATTAGACATCCAAGACTGAAGGAAGTGCTGAGAGCAATGCATTATCTCCTTTCCTCCTCACAAAATCCCTGATGAGTGTGCATAAGTCTCTTTATTTTATAGTGGAGGCAAAGAGCTTGAGCTTCCCTGGTGGCTCGGATGGTAAAGAATCTGCCTGCAAGGCAGGAGACTCATGGTTCAATCCTGTGTACAGAAGTTGTTGTTGCTGTTGGGTCATGTCCGACTCTTTGTTGATATCCCCTGGAAAAAGGAAATGGCAACTCACTCCAGTATTGTCTGGGGAATTCCATGGGTAGAGGAGCCTTGTGGGCTACAGTCCATGGAGTTGCAAAGAGTCAGACGCAACTGAGTGATTAGCACACACACACATACAAAAAGCTTGGAGACACTAATTGTTCAAGGTCACACAGTAAGTTAGAATTAGAAACAAGATTCAAATTCTAATTGGTCTTATTCTGGAGCTCTTTGTGACAACAGAAATAACTGCAACAAAAGTTATCACATTTGGCTAAACAGAGTATTAGTGAGAATGATCCATCTGATGTATTATTCACAACCAACTCCTAATGATTCTGAAGAGCTGCCTGCAACCCAGGCCCAAAAGCAAGAGAAGGGGACTTTATGTAGTTATTTTCCCTGTATTGTCAAACTATCTCTCTGTGCAACCCTCACCATCCTAAGTGATGATGTAATCATCAGCACTCTTGGAATAAAAGTAATCATCCTTTTCCTATAGTCTCTTTTTTTTTAATTGGATATAGTTGATTTACAATGTTGTGTTAGTTTGAGGTATACGGCAAAGTGATTCAGATTATATATATATATACACGTATATATATGTATATATATATATACATAATACACATACATATATATAAACATGTATATATGTACACACACATATATGAGCATATATATATTCTTTTTCAGGTTCTTTTCATTTACCAGTTATTCCAAAATATTGAATAGAGTTCCCTGTGCTATACTGCATGTCATTATTGGCTATCTGTTCTACATATAGTAGTGTGTGTGTGTTAATCTCAAACTCCTAATTTAACCCTCTCTCCCTTTTCATTTTTGGTAACCACAAATTTGTTTTCTATAACTATGAGTCGATTTCTGTTCTGTGGATAAGTCCATTTGTATCATTTTTAAGATTCCACATATAAGCAATACCATATGAGATTTGCCTTTGTCGGATAGACTTTACTTAGTATAATAATCTCCAGGTCCACCATATGGCTGTAAATGTTCGCTGTAACACTATTCATAATAGCCAAGACATGGAGGCCACCTAGATATCCATCAACAGATGAATGGATAAAGAAGATGTGGTATTACTCCACCATAAAAAAGAATGAAATAATCTCTCACTCTCTCAATCTAACCACAAAGGACAAAAATATGATAAAATATGAAAGAAAAATATAGTAAGAACCCAGGGGACCTTTCTCTCCCTGGAAATCATAGAAATTATCCCAATAAAAATTCATTATCACAAAGACTGTACTAGGAAACTTATACTCTTTACATCTTTCATGTTTGAACAATTCAGCAGAAAGGAAATAGACATGGCTGTTAAATATCTGAATAAATGCTCCTCCTCACGGACAGAAAAAGGAAATTAAAATGCTTGAAGTCAATTTTACCCATGGAGCACTGGTGAAGCTGTAGGGAGAAATCACTTTCATTTATCAGTGGGACCCCTTGGGAAGGCAACTTTGCAGCATTTATCGAATTTACAATTCAGGTACCATTTGACCTAGCAGTGTGCCCCTAAGAATTTATCCTTCAGATTTACTTACACAGGTCCAAAATGACCTGTTTATAAAGTTATTTCTTGCAGCACAGTTTTTAATAGCAAAAGATGTTAATAAACATCCATCAGATGTTAATAAACGTCCATCCATTTAGGACCTGGTGGGCGCTGGTCCTAAATCATAGTTCAGCCATGCAGTGGAGCACCACACATCACAGGAAGAATGAGAAGCTTTCAACATAGAGATGGAAGAAGTGCTGAGATCCATTGTAAAGAGGAATATGCGAGGTGCAGGACAGTTGATGCTGGATATTACTATGCCCATAAAAACTCTGGAGGAGAAATCTAAAATATGTGTACTACTTACTCATGAAAAAAATGTATTTTTAAAGATACACAAGAAAATGCGAGCATCCATTGCCCTTCAAGACTGGAGGACTAGACCCTCTCTGGTGCCTCTGGAATTTTTAACCACGTGACTATACCTCCCATTCAAAGTTTTTTCTAAAAATAAAATAAAAAGAAATCATTTCTCTTAAATTGCTTTCCTTACCTTGGATGAGGTGCAGATAGACCAAGAGCAAGAAAAGCTACTTTCTTTACATATCTTCGAATTGTTTTCACAATCATGTGTATATTTTAACATAAAAATATCCAACAAAGATTAAAAAGATACATTTTCTTTTGCAATTCCTAAAAATATTTTTTAACCATTAACAGAAAGCTATTGTGGTCCTAAATGTTCAAAAAAGCTAAACTGGCTATGTCTCTTTTTTTTCCTCAAGAATCTACAGGTCTGAACTTAAGAATTTCCATAAGAATCCAAACTGGCGCTGTTTCTTTTTTCCTTAAGAATTTCCCTTATTTCTCATTTGGTAAAGGGTTTTTGCTTGTTTTGTTTATTTTTTATTTTTTCCTTGAGTAATGTGCATTCCAGCTGATCATCTCCTTAGAAAGAGTGATATAGGGTGCATGTTAAGTCTCCTTCAGCTCAGTTCAGTTCAGTTGCTCAGTTGTGTCCGACTCTTTGCGACCCCATGAATTGCAGCATGCCAGGCCTCCCTGTCCATCACCAACTCCCGGAGTTCACTCAGACTCACATCCATCTTGTCAGTGATGCTATCTAGCCATCTCATCCTCTGTCGTCCCCTTCTCCTCCTGCCCCCAATCCCTCCTAGCATCAGAGTCTTTTCCAATGAGTCAACTCTTCACATGAGGTGGCCAAAGTACTGGAGTTTCAGCTTGAGCATCATTCCTTCCAAAGAACACCCAGGACTGATCTCCTTTAGAATGGACTGGTTGGATCTCCTTGCAGTCCAAGGGACTCTCAAGAGTCTTCTCCAACACCACAGTTCAAAAGCATCAATTCTTTGGTGCTCAGCTTTCTTCACAGTCCAACTCTCACATCCATACATGACCACAGGAAGAACCATAGCCTTGACTAGATGGACCTTTGTTGGCAGAGTCTCTGCTTAGTCATGTCCAACTCTTTGCAACTCCATAGACTGTAGTTCGCCAGCTTCCTCTATCCATGGGATTCTCCAGGCAAGAATACTAGAGTGAGTTAGCATGCCCTTCTCCAGGGGATATTTCCAGTCCAGGGATCAAACACACATCTCCTGCAGCTCCTGCATTTCAGTCAGATTCCTAACTGCTGAGCCACTGGGGAAGCCTAGAAAGATAGTGATGCTTGAATCCAAACCAGAGATGCTACTAGAGGTTTCAATACTTTCACTGCAGCTTTTTAGAAAAGGCAGAGGAACCAGAGATCAAATTGCCAACATCTGCTGGATCATCAGAAAGCAAGAGAGTTCCAGAAAAACATCTATTTCTGCTTTATTGACTATGCCAATGCCTTTGACGTGTGGATCACAACAAACTGGAAAATTCTGAAGGAGATGGGAATACCAGAGCACCTGACCTGCCTCTTGAGAAACCTGTATGCAGGTCAGGAAGCAACAGTTAGAACTGGACATGGAACAACAAACTGGTTCCAAATAGGAAAAGGGGTACATCAAGGCTGTATATTGTCACCCTACTTATTTAACTTATATGCAGAGTACATCATAAGAAATGCTTGGCTGGATGAAGCACAAGTTGGAATCAAGATTGCCAGGAGAAATATCAATAACCTCAGATATGCAGATGACACCACCTTTATGGCAGAAAGTGAAGAAGAACTAAAGAGCCTCTTGATGAAAGTGAAAGAGGAGAGTGAGAAAGTTGGCTTAAAGCTCAACATTCAGAAAACTAAGATCATGACATCTCGTCACATCACTTCATGGCAGATAGATGGGGAAACAGTGGAAACAGTGGCTGACTTTATTATTTTGGGCTCCAAAATCACTGCAGATAGTGATTGCAGCCATGAAATTAAAGGACGCTTACTCCTAGGAAGGAAAGTTATGATCAACCTAGACAGCATATTAAACAGCAGAGACATTATTTTGTCCACAAAGGTTCATATAGTCAAGGCTATGGTTTTTCCAATAGTCATGTATGGATGTGAGAGTTGGACTATAAAGAAAGCTGAGCACAGAAGAATTGATGCTTTTGAACTGTGGTGTTGGAGAAGACTCTTGAGAGTCCCTTGGACTACAAGAAGATCCAACCAGTCCATCCTAAAAGAAATTGGTCCTGAGTGTTCATTGGAAGGACTGATGTTGAAGCTGAAACTCCAATACTATGGCCACCTGATGAGAAGAGCTGGCTCATTTGAAAAGACCCTGATGCTGGGAAAGATTGAAGGCAGGAGGAGAAGGGGATGACAGAGGATGAGATGGTTGGACGGCATCACCGACTCGATGGACATAGGTTTGGGTAGACTCCAGGAGTTTGTGATGGACAGGGAGGCCTGGTGTGCTGTGGTTCATGGGGTCTCAAAGAGTCAGACATGACTGAGCAACTGAACCAACTGAATTGCAGCTTTATTTATACCTCACAGAGCTGTGAAATTTGGTTATCACTGGCCTTGCTCTGATCAGTTTTCTTCTTAGAAAAGTTACTGTTGAAAATCTTACCTTTTCACTTTCATTTGTGAATTGGCCCTAGGAAGTTTTCTGGTTCCTTAAATGTTTTAAAATGTTAATTGAAGAGGAGAGTAGCTGTACAAAATCATAGCACTGTATCTTCAAGACATTCACTCTGTTCTTTATGAACTGACATTTCCTACCATCCCACGAAAATGTGAAATAGGAACTAGCTACCAAATCAACAAACAAATAACTCTTTTTTGATATGTGATAATGTACACAAAACATGTTTCCCCTGGTGAGCACCCATATTGCAGCCCTGTCCAACTACTGAAATGGCTAGTAAGAAATCACACACACACTCAAAGACTATGTAGTTTGCCACTATGTGATAGACTCCAGGGTTTCCCAGGTGCCTCAGTGGTAAAGAATCCACCTGCCAAGCAGGAGACCCAGCTTCAGTCGCTGGGTCAGGAAGATTCCCTGGAGAAGGAAATGGCAACTCACTTCAGTATTCACCTGGGAAATCCCAGGGACAGAGGAGCCTGGTGGGCTACAGTCCATAGTGTTGCAAAGAGTGGGAAATGACTTAGTGACTAAACTATGATATAGACTCTGGCTACTCAAGGTGGGGTCCATTGACCAGCATATCACATTTCCTGGGAGCATGTTAGAAATATAGACCCCAAACCCTCCTTAGACTACTAAATTAGAATCTTCATTTTAATGAGATTCCTAAACAGTGATTCATATACACATTAATATTTGAGAATCACAAGTACAGAGCATGAACACAAAAGACAGATAGATCTACGTTGAAATCATTGCTCTGGCATTTCAGGTTGTGAATGAGCAAGTTATATAAGCACTTGAAGCTTCAATTTCCTCATTTTAAAAATGGAAATGATAATAGCTGGTTTACATGTTTGCTGTGACAATTGAAGGTTTTAGTTGCTCAGTCATGTCCAACTCTTTGCAACCCATGGACTGTAGCCCGCCAGGTTCCTCTGTCCATGGAATTCTTTTGCTTACAATTTAATTGCTGTGACAATTGAAAGACAGCATATATAGGAAACATCAAGCAAAGTACTAGGCATGAACCAGATGTTCCATGAATATTAAAGCTTCCTTTATTCTTACTTCCCATTTTAAGAGGAATGAAAAAATTCAAATGATTTTAAAAAAAGAGAGTATACATTTAGAAATTTTTAAATCACCCTACAATATTTTTGAGAACTAAGGGCTTCAACCTACACCTAAGTCAAATTTCTGACATATTCCATTAACACAGACTGAAGCTCATGTTCTTACATAGTCATCACTGATAAACTTCAGGTTACAGTTTTAAAATATATATGGAACAATGGAATACTACTCAGCCATGAAAAAGAATTGCAGCAACATGGATGGGCCTAGAGATTATCATACAAAGTGAAGTAAGTCCAACAGAGAAAGACAAATAGCATATGATATCACTTACATGTGGATTCTAAAATATGATACAAATGAACTTCTTTACAACATAGAGACAGATTTATGACATAGAGAACAGACTTGTGGCTGCCAAGAGGCAGGAGGCGTGGGGGATGGATTGGGAGTTTGGAATTAGCAGATACAAATATTTATATAGGATGGATAAACAACAAGGTCCTACTGCACAGGGACTATATTCAGTATCCTGTGATAAATCATTATAAGCAGCACCTGGAAAGAAATGATGTAAAGTTCCTGAAGAGATCAAAATGTCTTTCTACATAATGATGTAGGGGAGGAAAAATAATTTTCCCTCTACCCTTCTGAGCTCTTAGCTAAGACTCCTGTAATAAAAGGCAGAATAGCAAAAGAAAAGTAAACAAGTTCATTAACAAGCTTGTCACGTATACATAGGAGACACCCAGAAAAAAACTGAGTAACTCCTTGAGATGGCCTAGAATTTATGTAAATACTATCTAAATAGAGAAAGATGGGGAGGGGTATAAACCTCTCAGGAGAAAGAAATGATTTTCATGAAAGAAGAATAGACCTTCAGAAGAATAGACGGTTTGTCCTGGTGTGGTATCCACTTTTAGTCTTTCTGTGATGAGTCAATTCTCCCTGGTTGATGAAACTCCCAGTGAGGGGATCTATGACAATTGAGGTTTTTGGAAGGAGGCTCTGCCTTCAGAGCTCACAGAAAACCTCTCCTTGCATTTGCTGATTTTCAACTGTGTATGGCTTCAAATAATCAATATACCAAAGTGGCATATTTGGGGGCACCATGTCCTGAACTGCTACAGTCACATTCCGAGGTTGCACATTCTATCCCCTTTGGTAAAAATGAAGCTAGCACTTTTCCTATGGACTCAGGGCACAGGCCCTGTTGATTGAGCAGCAGGCACAGGAGAAGTAGCTGGCTCCATTGTGGACACAGAGGTGGTAGGTCACGTCAGATGCTGTGGACATCTGGCAGCCAGGGCCATGCCCCTATCCTAGGGGACAGCACAAACTCACTACAACAGGAGTATCAAGGAGCTGGCCTGGAGAAGAGGCATCCACATCCCAAGGAGTCCTAGGGAAGAAGCATCAGATGAACTCGGCACAGAGGCCTGGAGTGGAAGGTACTAGGGTCTGGGTGTTCTTGGGGGAAACTGAGGAGGATCACATCTGTCAGGTGGAGTAGAGACTATTGGGGTGGCTCTCTTCCCATATCCCCCTCCCTAGTTCAACCCTGGAGATGCCACAGAAGTAAAAGTGGGGACAATGTGTTTAGTAAGTTAATATGAAGACCAAGAAAGAGACCAAGTTGAAGAATTAAGGAAGAAGCAACAAGTAAGCAGGGAACAGAGTTTAGCAGTGCTAACCAGAAAAATTGTGGTGCTGGAGAAGGTTCTTGAAAGTCCCTTGGATAGCACAAAGATCAAACCAGTCACTCCTAAAAGAATCAATCCTGAATATTGGAAAGAGACGCTGAAGGTGAAGCTCCAATACTTTGACCACCTGATGCAAAGACCCTGATGTTGGGAAAGATTGAAGGCAGGAGGAGAAGGGGGTGACAGAGAATGAGATGGTTGGATGGCATCACTGCCTCAGGGGACATGAGTTTGAGCAAACTCTGGGAGATAGTGAAGGACAGGGAAGCCTGGTGGACTGCAGTTCATGTGGTCACAAAGAGTCAGACACAACTGAGCAGCTGAACAACCACAACAAAGGATTGTGCGGTAGCATTGAATATTCAAGCAGCCGGTTGTGAGCAATGCTCAAGAGATTTTTAAACTCTGAGGCTTTCTCCTCCCACCCTACCCTCTTAACCAAGTGGCCAGGTGGTTACAACTGATCAAGGTATCTCTTAAGAAAGAAAAATGTCAGGGCACAAGCCCTCAATCTTGAGGAAATCCTGCCCCAACCCACAGGCACGATTAGGCCTTACCTCTTGCCCCAATATACATATCCCTAGAAATGCTAACAACTCTAAGGAATATGAACGCAAAATAAAGTGATGCAGGATCCTATGGTCCTTGTCCCCCATGTCCTCAGCTTTCCTTTTGTCTGTAGAAAAACTTTAGCCATGAAGTAAGTTTAATCAGAGAAGTGAGAAAAAGCAGAAACAAAGGGAGAGTCCAACAAGACTAAATAATAATAATGTAGTCACTAAGCATAGTCAAGTACCTTTAGTTCCTCTGCAACAGCTATATATTCTGAAACCCCCATCATGGAGGAAGTTAACTACATGGTTGACCAGACTGTAGCCACGACAAGTTGCCACAGTTCTGAGAACTGACCACCAAGAAATGGGAAAAAATAGATCCTGAAGCTGACGACTAACTGTTTTTAATCAAGATGCTGCTGATCAGACCACTAAATGACTAATTTCAGGCTGACTGTCAGAGCTGACTGCTGCTTCTGCATGTAGCCCTCTCCCTCTGCCTATAAAAAGCTCTTGCCCACTTAGTGTCAGTGGGGGCAGGGATGGGAGAGTCAGCCATTGAATAGGAGTCTGCCCCTCCCCTCTAGGTTGCCAGCATCCAAAATAAAACTTTCCTTTCCACCAATTTGCCTCTTTATTGGCTTTTAAGTGGTAAGCAGTCAGAACACTACTTTTGGTTACCCAAAGAAATTTATGGCTCCATCTTAGAAAAGCAAAAGCTATGAAAGAAAGACAACAAAGTAACAATCAGTGCCAGAGAAATGTCCAGAATGAATGGACAAAAACCAAAGAATAATTTTAAATAATCTGAATAACTGTCTTAGGGAAATAAGAAAGGATATTACAAACCCAAAGCCCAAATAAGAAGACATAAAAAAGAACCAATTGGACATATTACATATGCAAAATATAACAAGTAAGAAAAATAAGGGGTTTAATAACAGAAAGGACATAGAATAGCATACTGTTGAGAGGAAGACAGATCAAGAAGAGCTATTCACCATGAACATATATCAGCCTACCAATATGTTCACAAAATATATAAATGAATCAGAAATCTGAGCAGTAAATCTTAATCTTTACACTTTATGATTTTAAGATCACCCTGTCAGAAATTTGTTAGGTCAAACAGACTCCAAAATAAGTAACTACATGGAAGAGCTAAATAACATATTGTTACTTTTTGATTTATTGATATATAAAACTTTATATCCCCAAATAACGAACATTCCTTTAAAACACATGCAAATATTTACAAAACTGGTTATATACTCAGTCACAAAGGAAGTCTCAATAAATTCCACAGAATCAGTATCTTGGAGATTATGTTCCCTAACCATGATATAATACAACTTAAAATCTACCTGAGGATAGATTTCTAAATCTCCTAAGTCCAAAAGCACAATATCATACTACTGAGGAATCATTATGTTTAACAGAAAATTATAAAGAAAATTATAAAATATTTTAAACTAAATAGTATTAAAACATCAAAAACTTGATATGCAACTAAAGCTGTATTTAAAAGGAAAGTTATTGCTTTAAATACACTTATTGGAAATTAAAAAAGCATAATAATAAATGAACAAAGCACTCAAATCAAAATAAAACCAGAAAAGGAGCAACAACTAAACATAAAGAGTCATGTAGGAAGGATACAAAATAAAGGATAAAAATAATTAATAATAAAAATAATAAAGGATAAAAATCAATGAAATAGAACAAAAACACCACAACAAATAGTGATGCTTTTAAAATCAAAAACTTGTTTTGAAAAAATTAGTAAGATAAACTTCTGATAAAACTGGAAAAAATAAGCAAAATGCCAAATGAAGGGAAGAACTAACTCAGACACAACAAACTACAATAACATCAGTAATAATATAATGGGACTTCCTTGGTGGCTCAGTTGGTATCACACACACACACACACACAAAAAATCTGCATGCAAATCAAGAGACCAGGGTTCGATCCCTGGGTCTGGGAGATTTCCTGGCAAAGGGAATAGCAACTCATTCCAGTATTCTTTCCTGGAGAATACCATGGACAGAGAAGTCTGGAGGGCTACAGTCCATGGGGTTGCAAAAAAGTCAGACATGACTTAGAGAATAAACCACCACCAAACAGTATAATAGCAAATTGAGAAAACCTACGCAACATGAATCATTTCTGGGAAATTATGAAATCACACTAGTGGCACAAGAAGTACAGAAAATTTGAACTTAAATTCAAAGATTACTTTAAACAAAACTAAAAAACAATTGGAACAGATTTAGGAAATATTCTTGTAATGTCAAAATCAATGAGGAAATGCTATTTAGAACATATAAAGAACTAGAACAAAACAAGACAGGAAATCCAGTAGAAAAATAGGCAGAGGAAATGAACTGTTATAATTCACAGGCAAGAAACCAAATGGCTAACAATGATTGAGCTAACTAGAAATAATGAAAACAAAAAACAATTTTTTACCTTCAAAACACTTTTCAAATTGTTTTTAAAAAGTGGGGTGGGGGGAGGGACGTAGAAACAAACTGTGGGGAAATGGAAACTCATAGGCTGCTGTTGGGAGTGTAGGTTGGTGAAGCTATTCCGGAAATTTGGCAATGCTTTCGTTTTTTAAATTAATTTTTATTGGAGTATAGCTGCTTTACAATGTTGTGTTAATTTCTACTGTACAGCAAAATGAATCAGCCATACATATACATACCTCCCCTCCCTTTGGATTTCCTTCCCATTCAGGTCACTACAGAGCACTGAATAGACTTCCCTGTGCTAATACAGTAGGTTCTCATTAGTTATCTATTTTTCACATAGCATCAGTATCAATTGCACTCATCTCACACGCTAGTAAAGTAATGCTCAAAATTCTGCAAGCCAGGCTTCAGCAATACCTGAACCGTGAACTTCCAGATGTTCAAGCTGGTTTTAGAAAAGGCAGAGGAACCAGAGATCAAATTGCCAACATCCTCTGCATCGTCGAAAAAGCAAGAGAGTTCCAGAAAAACATCTATTTCTGCTTTTTTGACTATGCCAAAGCCTTTGACTGTGTGGATCACAATAAACTGTGGAAAATTCTGAAAGACATGGGAATACCAGACCACCTGACCTGCCTCTTGAGAAACCTATATGCAGGTCAGGAAGCAACAGTTAGAACCAGACATGGAACAACAGACTGGTTCCAAATAAGAAAAGGGGTACGTCAAGGCTGTATATTAATTTCTATGCAGAGGACATCATGAGAAACGCTGGGCTGGAGGAAGCACAGGCTGGAATCAAGATTGCTGGGAGAAATATCAATAACCTCAGATATGCAGATGACACCACCCTTATGGCAGAAAGTGAAGAAGAACTAAAGAGCCTCTTGATGAAAGTGAAAGAGGAGAGTGAAAAAGTTGGCTTAAAGCTCAACATTCAGAAAACGAAGATCATGGCCTCTGGTCCCATCACTTCATGGGAAATATGGGGAAACAGTGGAAACAGCATCAGACTTTATTTTTCTGGGCTCCAAAATCACTGCAGATGGTGACTGCAGCCATGAAATTAAAAGAAGCTTACTCCTTGGAAGAAAAGTTATGACCAACCTAGATAGCATATTGAAAAGCAGAGACATTACTTTGCCAACAAAGGTCCATCTAGTCAAGGCTATGGTTTTTCCAGTGGTCATGTATGGATGTGAGAGTTGGACTCTGAAGAAGGCTGAGCACCGAAGAATTGATGCTTTTGAACTGTGGTGTTGGAGAAGACTCTTGAGAGTCCCTTGGACTGCAAGGAGATCCAACCAGTCCATTCTGAAGGAGATCAGCCCTGGGATTTCCTTGGAAGGAATGATGCTAAAGCTGAAACTCCAGTACTTTGGCCACCTCATGCGAAGAGTTGACTCATTGGAAAAGACTCTGATGCTGGGAGGGATTGGGGGCAGGAGGAGAAGGGGATTACAGAGGACGAGATGACTGGATGGCATCACTGACTTGATGGACTTAAGTTTGTGTGAACTCAGGGAGTTGATGATGGACAGGGAGGCCTGGTGTGCTGTGATTCATGGGGTCGCAAAGAGTCGGACACAACTGAGCGGCTGAACTAAACTGAACTGAAGTAGTGTTTATATATCAATCCCAGCTTCCAGTTCCTCCCACCTCCTCCTTCTCCCTTGGCATCTAAACATTATTCTCTACATCTGTGTCTCTATTTCTGCTTTGCAAATAGTATCATCTACCATTTTTCTAGATTCCACATGTATGCTTTAATATATGATGTTTTTCTCTTTTTGACTTACCTCACTCTCTATGACATTCTCTAGGTTTATCCACATCTCTACAGATGACCCTGTTTCATTCCTTTTCATGGCTGAGCAGTATTCCATTGTATATATGTACCACTTCTTCTTTATCCATTCCTCTATTGATGGACATTTAGTTTGCTTCCATGTCCTGGCTATCGTAAATAGTGCTACTATGAACACATGTATCTTTTTGAATTGTTTTTCTCTGGTGGTGGAATACCAGTGGTGGAATTACACCCAGTGGTGGAATTACTGGGTCATGGGACAGTTCTATTTTTAGTTTTTTAAGGAATCTCCATACTGTTTTCCATAGTGGCAATGCTTTCTGAAATTAAGCATGCATAGACTAAGATCCAGCAATCCCTTTGCTGCATATATATATATATATATAAATCCCAAAGAAACCCACATATAATTCCATAAAAGTACATGCACAGGAATCCGCAGTCCAGCCTGTTTGTAGGATTGGATTGTTGGGTGTCCTTCTCTAGCACTACATATAAATGACACATGGTAGGTGGGTACCACAAAGCTACAAATTAGAGATGCATACAGTAACAAGGACTCATGATAAGAATAACAGTTGAAAGAAATGTGTAAGAAGTAAAACTAGAGCTACAGTACAAAAGCATTTAGGTAAATTTTAATATACACATTTGTAAAAACAAGTAGTATGCGTGTTTCAAGGTACGTACCATGTAAGGAAAATCAAAATGGAGTTGGTATTGCTGACAGAATTCTCTACAATAGAGCCAGGAAGCCATTGAGGAAGTGTAATCTACACATGTCTCAGCCTAGGTGATACCTGACCTTCTGACCACTTACTGTCCTAATGAAGACATTCAGAACATCAACCAGAAACTTATCAGACCCTTATCCTATAACCACTCATGTCCGTCCATCCCTTAAAAACAATTGTTTCTGTTTTTTATGTCAGAGTGCATCTTTGTGACTTCTGCCTTTATAAGCCAACTTTTTTCTTCTTCCCTGAAACACTCTTTGTTTTACGAGCCAGAAATTAAAAGATGCTTGCTCCTTTGAAGAAATGCTATGACCAATCTAGATAGCAAATAAAAAGCAGAGACATTACTTGGCTGACAAAGGTCTGTCTAGTCAAAGCTATGGTTTTTCCAGTAGTCATGTATGGATATGAGAGTTGGACTATAAAGAAAACTGAGCACCAAAGAATTGAGGCTTTAGAACTATGGTGTTGGAGAAGACTCTTGAGAGTCCCTTGGACTGCAAGGAGATCCAACCAGTCCATCCTAAAGTAGATCAGTCCTGAGTGTTCATTGGAAAGACTGATGCTGAAGCTGAAACTCCAAAACCTTGGCTACCTGATGTGAAGAACTGACTCATTTGAAAAGACCCTGATGCTGGGAAAGATTGAAGGCAGGAGGAAAAGGGGATGACAGAGGATAAGATGGTTGGATGGCATCACCAACTCGATGGACATGAGTTTGAACAAGCTCAAGGAGTTGGTGATGGACAGGAAAGCCTGAAATGCTGCAGTCCATGGGGTCGCAAAGTGTCGGACATGACTGAGTGACTGAACTGAACTGAACTTACCTGAATCTGTGTCTCTTGAATTGCAATTCTTAAGACCTCAAATAAAGCTTTTTGTTCTTCTTGATACTAATTATTGTTCAACCACACATAAACTGCATATACCAGTTATATGCATATATATTAAAAACATTACACTGGGTGCCTTTAGCGGTACAGGGAAGAAGTTGGAGGTGAGGAGTAGTAACATGGGAGACAAGCATGTGTGCCTTGAAATGGCAGTGAAACAGGAACCCAGTGGGGTTTCCTGGTCAACACAAATCTTACTTGTTTTCTGCATACGATCCAAGGGTTTCAAATTAGGCAAGACAACCAGACTCTATCTAGCAACTAAGAGCAGTTTACAAATCCCAGAAGGTGAAATAGCAAGCAAGAACAAACATGGACCTTGCTGGAGGCTGAAAGATGGAATACTGGCCATACTGTAAACTAGATGATAAAACCAGTGGGTACAATAAAAACTAAATATTAATAGTTTATCTTTGTCCTCAGTTCCTGGCAAAGAACTCTTAAAACCCTTGGAATATCCTGAATGACAAGAGTGTCTTTTGTATGCTAGTGACATCCTTACCTTTAGATGGCTTCAGGATGGGCACTAGTTACCAGAAAGATCTAAGCCATCCTTGGAGGTTTGAACTTTCAAGTCCATCCAACTCCCTCCCTCCTCCTCCATCCAACCCCCAACCAGGGGAAAGGGACTGGAGATCAACTTCAATCAATACAGCCAATGACTTAATCAAATATATCTCCACAATGAAACCTTCATAAATCTCCTAAATGATGGGGCCTGGAGAGCTTCTGAGTTGAACATACAGATGTGTTGGGAAGATGGCTCACTAGAAGAGAGCATAGAAATGCCACCTACCTAATCCACACACTTTGCCCTATGTATCTCTCCCATTTGGCCATTCTTCAGTTGCTTCCTTTATAATAAACCAAATAAACACAAATGAATAATTTTCTTGGGTTTTGTGAGTTGTGTTCTAACAAATTATCAAACCTCTGATTTATAGCTGGTTGGTCAGAAATTTTTCTGAACTTAGGTTTGGCTGCTTGCATCTCAAAAGCCAAAATTTGAGAGAGAAGTGTTGTTTGGAAAGGAAAGTGCTTTATTCAGGAGGCCAGTAATCTGGGTCTCCCGCATTGTAGGCAGACGCTTTATTGACGACTGAGCGACTTCACTTTCACTTTCCACTTTCATGCATTGGAGAAGGAAATGGCAACCCACTCCAGTGTTCTTGCCTGGAGAATCCCAGGGACAGGGGAGCCTGGTGGGCTGCCGTCTATGGGGTTGCACAGAGTCAGACACGACTGCAGCGACTTAGCAGCAGCAGCAGTAATCTGGGAAGAAGGTGGATTTGTATGCAAGAACCAACTCCCAAGATTCTGCTCAACCCTGAAAATGTTTAAAGGGATAAAAAGGAAGTTGATAGCAGTTGATTATTTGGGGAGGGAGTCAGAGTCTTCATTTTCTCCCATTATGCATAGACTTTCTTCTGATTGGTTGTAGTGAGGTAACCTGGTGGTGTTCCAGGAATCTTGTTCTCAGCCTGAAGTTACCATTTTCTACCTGCATGGGGGCCCCAGTTCCTGAAGAAGAACTCAAATACACCCCTTGAGGAGGAACCAGGACCCTGTTTTATGGCTGTACTATTGTTTCTTGGGTGCTTCCTGCTATTTCTGCATTCCCTCCCTTTGCTAATGTCAGATGGAATAACTGTTTGAATCTTCCCTCTGAAACTCAGGGAAGGTCAAGGAGGCTGAATAAAGCCTATTCCCTCCAAATAAGAATTGGGGGAGGGGATGTGGAAAGGATTTGTACCCAGGAGGATCCCACAGGGTCCTCCTCAGTTTCAGACAGACTCGTGGCCCAGAATTTGCATCTCAAGTAGGGGCAGTCTTTAAGTGCTGAAGAGCCTGACACTATCTCCAAGTGCGTGCTTGCTATTGTTTCAGTCATGTCTGAGTCTTCATTACCCAATGGACTGCAGCCCACCAGGCTCTTCTGTCCATGGGGATTCTCTAGGCAAGAATACTGAAGTGGGTTGCCTTGCCCTCCTCCAGGGGATCTTCCCAACCCAGGAAATGAACTCATGTCTCTTAAATCTCCCACATTGGCAGGGTAGATTCTTTACCACTAGTGCCACCTGGGAAACCCCTTACTTCAAGTAAATAGGTTCAAAATTGATTTGAATTGTTGAACACTAAGTTGGTGTTGGAGAAGTGATATCAGATGGAATCACAGAACCAGTTAGATCACAACTGGTGGCTTAGGAAGTGAAGGATTTGTCGACTTCCTGTTATAATCACCAAATAAAAATAATTGGATACTATTTAATGTCAATCAAATGTATGAATGAAACTTGGGTCTTTAAAGAGACAGTGTGCATTGAAGATCTCTACCAGTCCCAAACATATGACACAAAGGGCTATTGGAGGAGGAAATTTTCCTGTATCCCTCCAGTCAAAGGATAAATTGACATGAGACAGATTCAGTTCAGTTCAGTCACTCAATCGTGTCCGACTCTTTGCAACCCCATGAACCGCAGCATGACAGGCCTCCCTGTCCATCACCACCTCCTGGAGTTCACTCAAACTCACATCCATCGAGTCGGTGATGCCATCCAGCCATCTCATCCTCTGTCGTCCCCTTTTTCTCCTGCCCCCAATCCCTCCCAGCATCAGAGTCTTTTCCAATGAGTCAACTCTTCACATGAGGTGGCCAAAGTATTGGAGTCTCAGCTTCAGCATCAGTCCTTCCAATGAACACCCAGGACTGATCTCCTTTAGGATGGACTGGTTGGATCCTCCTTGCAGTCCAAGGGACTCTCAAGAGTCTTCTCCAACACCACAGTTCAAAAGCATGAATTCTTCAGCACTCAGCTTTCTTCACAGTCCAACTCTCACATCCATACATGACCACTGGAAAAACCATAGGCTTGACTAGACAGACCTTTGTTGACAAAGTAATGTCTCTGCTTTTTAATATGCTGTCTAGGTTGGCCATAACTTTCCTTCCAAGGAGTAAGCATCTTTTAATTTCATAGTTGCAGTCACCATCCGCAGTGATTTTGGAGCCCAGAAAAATAAAGTCTGACACTGTTTCCACTGTTTCCCCATCTATCTGCCATGAAGTGATGGGACCGGATGCCATGATCTTAGTTTTCTGCATGTTGAGCTTTAAGCCAACTTTTTCACTCTCCTATTTCACTTTCATCAAGAGGCTCTTTAGTTCTTCACTTTCTGCCATAAGGGTGGTGTCATCTGCATATCTGAGGTTATTGATATTTCTCCCAGCAATGTTGATTCCAGCTTGTGCTTCCTCCAGCCCAGCGTTTCTCATGATGTACTCTGCATATGAGTTAAATAAGTAGGGTGACAATATACAGCCTTGACTTACTCCTTTTCCTATTTGGAACCAGTCTGTTGTTCCATGTCCAGTTCTAACTTGCTTCCTGACCTGAATACAGGTTTCTCAAGAGGCAGGTCATGTGGTCTGGTATGCCCATCTCTTTCAAAATTTTCCACAGTTTATTGTGATCCACACAGTCAAAGGCTTTGGCATAGTCAATAAAGCAGAAATAGATGTTTTTCTAGAACTCTCTTGCTTTTTCGATGACCCAGTGGATGTTGGCAATTTGATCTCTGGTCCCTCTGCCTTTTCTAAAACCAGCTTGAATATCTGAAAGTTCATGGTTCACATATTGCTGAAGCCTGGCTTGGAGAATTTTGAGCCTTACTTTATTAATTATTAAGTTATGACTAAGGTTAAACTTTCTTTCCAAGGAATAAATGTCTTTTAATTTCATGGCTGCAATCACCATCTTTACTAGCATGTGAGATAAGTGCAATTTTCAGTAGACAGTTTACAAAATTTAACAACATGTATACGTGGGAGAAACACAGAAGAAATGAGTAACTGACCAAAATGGTTAAAATCCTCACCTTAAAATCATCTTCAGCTAAAAACAAGAGTATATTGGGGGGAGTGGTTTGGTACCTCAAAAGGGAGGAAGGCAAAGGAGACTTTGCTAGGTTCTTCCCTGAAATGGCAACCCACTCCAGTATTCTTGCCTGGAAAATCCCATGGATGGAAGAGCCTGGTAGGCTACAGTCCATGGAGTCACAGAGAGTCGGACAGGACTTCACTTTCACTTTCACTTTCCCTTTCCCTGTCTACACACCTGCTGCTCCTGCTGCTAAGTCGCTGCAGTCATGTCCGACTCTGTGCGACCCCATAGACAGCAGCCCACCAGGCTCCCCCGTCCCTGGGATTCTCCAGGCAAGAATACTGGAGTGGGTTGCCATTTCCTTCTCCAGTGCATGAAAGTGAAAAGTGAAAGTAAAGTCGCTCGGTCATGTCTGACTCTTAGTGACCCCATGGACCGCAGCCTACCAGTCTACACACCTAGTTCATACTAATAGTTATCCAGAATTGCGCTACCAGAAGGGGGCGCCTCCAATCCCTGCAACAACAGCAGAGCTCAACAGGAAGAAGAAAAACTCCTTTCCTGGCAAGGAGTCAGTCAAACAAAGACACAGCCTCTTAGTTTACTATGGCCCTCCCAAGTTCCTTGTCCTCTCCATAAAAGCATTCTCCCTGCTTTGCCATATGGGGACTGCACATGACTTATTGTATTTGTGTGCGTCTGTTAGTCGCTCAGTCCTGTCCAGCTCTCTGTGACCCCATGGAGTGTAGCCCATAAAACTCCTCTGTCCATGGGATTCTCCAGGCAAGAATACTGGAGTAGGATGCCATTCCCTTCTCTAGGGGATCTTCTCGATCCAGGGACCAAAGCTGGGTCTCCTGCGTTGCAGGCAGAGGCAGATTCTCTAGCATGTCAGCTACCAGGGAAGCCCCTCACCATGTTTGCAGGCCCCGATTTTCAGCTCTCTGTTGATCTTGAATAAACCCATCCTTGCTGGAGAAATAACTGGCAGGCTATTTGTCATAGGTCAACACATCAAAGTGAGATAATCCTAAAATTTTAATCCTTCCCCTGTGGCCACAAGAGGCACGTGAAAGTCACTCAGTTGCGTCCATGGAATTCTCCAGGCCAGAATACTGGAGTGGGTAGCCTTTCCCTTCTCCAGGGGATCTTCCCAACCCAGGGATCGAACCCAGGTCTCCCACATTGCAGGCGGATTCTTTACCAGCTGAGCCACAAGGGAAGCCCAAGAATACTCAAGTGGGTAGCCTAGCCCTTCTCCAGGGATCTTCCCTATCCAGGAAAGGAGCCAGGATTACCTGAATTGCAGGGTGACTCTTTACCAACTGAGCTATCAGGGAAGCCCAACCAGAGGCATAAAATCTTACTAAAATATCCTCCCCAACTCCTCAAATTATTTTGCATGGGATTTTCTTCTGACCAGAAAGTTCACTGACATATTGCTCTGTCTGCACACTTTCTTACTAGATATAGAAATAGTAACTATTACTGGATTTAATGCTGATAGAGTAGTTTGTTTTTTCAGTCAAGCTGCTTCCGTAATAGCAAAATGGCCTCTCCACATCTCAGCATGGAAAACCTGACGTTGGTCCAGATTTTGTAGCATTTACTTAATGACCAGGTGGGCTGAAGCCTGTTTATCCAACAATGAACATTTTGTGGACTGCCATTATAACTATAAAGAGTCTTTCTCCACCTAGAAGTTATGTCCTCTTGTAACTCCATGGGAATTCAGTCATAAGGAAAAGAAAACAAATATTTTATATAATGGATGAAATTCAGACCACAAACACAGGTGTGCAAAATGCAACTTTCTTTATTATTCCGTAACAACTTAATTTCTAGTGTGGGCTCCCAATTCTCCAAAGTCAGGTTGCACCTGTGTCCAAACACTGGGGGTCTGAAACAAATGTTAGGCGTGAGGAGGGGATATGGACCCTAACTGTTGATAGTTCTCACTTGCATCTTTGGAGACACCAGCATCCCAGCAGATTGATGGCATGCACTGGCTTTTCAGTGCATGCCAGTCAACGCTGAGAAAGCCACATACTGGTCAACATAGCCCTGTCAGGTCCAGATATGCTCAGTGTTCCTTCCACTCTAGAAGCATTGAATCATTCTGCTGGAGCCCAAGGATCTCAGGGCTGCTAACCTTCACTAATTTCCCTTGAGGAAATACAGAGGTGGATCCTCCCCAAAGGGAGGAAGGAAAGTGTTAGCCAGAGAAAGAGAGGAATATGGGAGGGATGATTTCCAGGACAATAAATACAAACTTCCCACTCAATAACATTATTTCACATCATTATTACCACCTCTCCTTAGCCTTATCAGGCTTCTGAAACAGGAAGGGGGTCAACTTTATCTAAATTACATGGCTAGAACTTCTCTGGTGGTCCAGGGGTCAACCATCTACCTGCCCATGCAGGGAACATGGGTTCTTCCTGGCCCAGGAAGATTCCACCTGCCATGGGGCAACTAGGCCCACGTGCCACAACTACTGAAGCCCGCAAGCCCTAGAGTCAGTGCTCCGAAACAAGAGAAGCCACCACCGTGAGAAGCCCATCAGCTGCAACTAGAGAGTAGTGCCCGCTTACAACAAGAAAAAGCCCATGTGCAGCAGTGAAGGCCCACTGCAGTCAAAAATAAATAAATAAAAATGTGAAAAAAAATAACATCACATGGCTAAAATGTCCAACCACAATGTGGATTGCTTTGTATAGTTTTTACATGATGCTTTACATAGAAGTGCAAAATTTGCCATCCCAAAATGTGCTTCTTTTGCATGAGGATAAATGTAGGCTTATTATTTTTAAGAAACAGAAGCCTTCTCTGTGGCTACCTAAAGAATGTAAATAAAGGACCTGTTCCAGGAAGGGAGCTATCACCGTGGATAACTATAGTATGAACTAGGTGTGTAGACAGGGAGAAACCTAGCAGAGTCTGTTAAAATTGCTCTATTCTCAGCAAACATTTGTTTACTAAACATTTGCTTTCTGTCAATTGCTTTCCTCCCCTTTGCGGTCCCAAATCATTTCCCTCAACATCCTCTCTTGCCATCAACTGAGGATAATATTTCAGGTGAGAGTTTTGGCCATTTGGGCCAGTTACTCAGTTTCCTTGGGTCTCTCCCATGTATGGGTGCATGTATCTAAGTTGCTTCTGTCGTGTCCAACTCTTTGAGACCCTATGGACTATAGCCTCCCAGGCTTCTCTGTCCATGGAATTCTCCATGCCAGAATACTGGAGTGGGTTTCCATGCCCTCCTCCAGGGGATCTTCCTGATCCAGGGATCAAACCCACATCTCATGTCTCATGCATTGGCAGGGGGGTTCTTTACCACTCTCACCACCTGGGAAGCCCTCTCCCATGTAAACATGTTATTAAATTTTGTTGATTTTCTCCTGTTCATCTGGCTCATGTCATTTTAATTCTTAAACCAGGCAGAAGAATCTAGAAGGGCAGAGGAAAATTTATTCCTTCCTGATAAATTTTTATCACATTTTTCAATTTCAGAAAGTAAAATATGGGCTTATTACAAGAAGCAATTTCTAGTGCATATCTGAAAAAATCTGGGGAGTAAGAGAGTTAACACAATTTTATTCTCCAACTGACCTGGTTGGTCTATTTTGTGATATCAGCACCAGAATGCTGATCAAAAATAATACAGAGTGAGTGCCTTCGTTTTCTGGTATGTAACAGTTGTTCCCCTGGTTATCAACCTAAGAGAGGGCAACCAAGGCAGTTAAAGCATCTATTTAATGGTGAAACAAATCAACCAGCAAAAAACTGAGTCTCCAGCAGCATATTTGAGATAATCCAACTTGGCCTCCATCCTTAAGTCATTTATCCCTGTTCAGGCATAGAATAAAAAAGGCTGAGCACCAAAGAATTGACACTTTCAAACTGTGGAGCTGGAGAAGACCCCTGAGAGTCCTTTGGACAGCAAGGAGATCAAACCAGTCAATCCTTAAGGAAATCAACCCTGAGTATGCATTGGAAGGACTGATGCTGAAGCTGAAGCTTCAATACTTTGGCCACCTGATGTGAAGAGCTGACTCATTGGAAAAGACCCTGATGCTGGGAAAGACTGAAGGCAGAAGAAGGCAGCTACAAAGAATGAGATGGTTGGATGGCGTCACTGACTCAATGGACATGGGTTTGAGCAAACTCCAGGAGATAGTGAAGGACAGGGAAGCCTGGTGTGCTACAGTCCACGGGGTCACAAAGAGTCAGACATGACTCAGCGACAGAACAACAGTGTCCATCTATATCTGATTGTCTTATTTGTTAACGATTGGCTATTTGTGGCTGAGTTTCTTGGTGGATGTGGAAATATTCTCCTAGGAATCAACTTTATGAGGGTTTTCTGACTCAAAAAGAAAAGTACTGTTCCCTCTGGTCCTTTGGGATGTTCCCAGGTGACTGGGGAATTTATGGAGGTGTCGGGCATCTGCCTGAGATGTGTAACAGCCTGATAGGGACTCCCTTTATGAAAACACATATTTTCAAGCCTTTGATGTTCACAACAAAGCAGTTGGCATTGGCACCTCAACAGGGCTCACTTGCATGTTGGTTTCCTATAGTTTCTCTAAGCATCACACTGCCAGGATACAACCAGGACCCTTAGAAAGACTTTGTTACTGTAGCCACCTGGAAACAAAAATCCCTTCAAAATAGGAAAGGTTCATTTGATTTCCCCTTGCAGCTTTCTAGGCTGTATTCTTCCAAACTGGATGATTTTCAATTATTAATCCTTGAGAAAAAAAAAAGATGATTCTTGTTTGTAATACCACGTGGCCACAGTGTTCTTTGGCTTCAGAGAAAATGGCCAAGATGGGGCTCTTTTGACATTCCAAAACTGGGTTTGCATATACAGTTAGAGACAGTAGGCTTTCTGGGAGACACCTGCATTTCTCAACCTGTGTCCTTGTGATGAAAGGTATTCTACCAGGGCTCTCAGGAACCCCTATCCCACTGTTATCTAAACATGTTCAATTCCTGAGACTGAAGGTGAAAAAGCGAGAAGAAGTTCTTTTTAAACTCAAGCCAGGAAACTGTGAGATCTCTATGTCTATCGGGGTATATGTATGTCTGTTTTTACATCAAGATGGTTTTACCAAAATTAATTTGTAAATGAGCTCTATTTAATGGGCTGAAGAGAAAGTAAGAGCTTACAAATAAAATATTTCTAAATGCAATATAAACTAGCATAAATTTTGTAAATTATTTTATGATCTAAGGTTAAACTTTAATGAATGAAAACAATCTTAAGTCATTGGTTAATTAATGCAGAAATGGCTTTAGAGTCATCAATATTAAGTATAATTCATTTATTGGACCTAGGTTTACCAAAAGTCAAATAAGTTCATTTATTTTTGCTAAAGAAATTATCAGCAATTAAAGTAACTAGATAAGATGGAAACTTTTAAGTAAAGTAATGTAAATGATATAAGAGTTCAGGGGCAAACATTTTAGGAATAATCATATTTTAGTACTGTTTAGTTAAAAATAGTGTCTCCTAGTTTTGGTTGTTTTTTCTTTTTTTCAACTTGAAACCTTTACATTTTTGCTGAATTAAGTTGAATGATGAGACTTCATTGAATATTCAGATTATTTCCAGGAACATTACTTCCTAAACTTGCTTCCTAAGTTTGGTCTACTTTTGTCTTCTTGTTAGAGACAGACTAAAGATGTTTGGGCTTATTGGACACATGTCTTGTACCACACTAAGGAAAGACATTTTGCTATAAGAAAACGTAGGCTTCTGGAAGTTACAGAATATGTTCATAAGCTTGCCATTCAGGAAAAGCTGGCATGACAAACAGTACACAATTATTTGCTTCCTGATTTTCACTGAAGATTAAGGCTTTTAAGGGTTAAAATTATAATATATATGTAATTAAAACCATGAATAAAGGAAAGATTTCAGTATGCAAGAAAAGTAGGATGTGTGTTTTCAGTAAAAGAAGGTATGAGGAACGAAAATGTAATTTGTTAAGGGAAAAGAAAGTAGTTTTGCCCTAAAACTGGTTATTTCTAAATTGAAAATAAGGGACAAACTAATATGGATACTGGAAATAGTGGAAGCTTTATGGAAAAGGAACTCTGAGAAAGGAATGTGCATGGTCAGAACTGGGTAGGATTAGATTGAATTTAATTAAGTAAATGAAATTTGATATTAAAGGTAAGGTGTTTTCTCTTTGTTAAGAAAACAACATTTTTTTGGAAAACTTTTGATACTTTTGATAAAGGATTCTAAGTTTGTTTTTAACTTTTAAGTGATCTGTTGTAACTTTCTGTGTCTTTGAAATCTTTTATTTCACTTTGCTTAAGTGAACAAGTATTGTTTCATAGTGACCTGTGATTTGACTTGACCAAGTATTTAAATATCCTTTTGATATTTTTGGCAAACCTCCCAAAGATCAAATTTTAATTGAAGTTCTTTTGACCTCCAGCTAGCTTTGGGATGCTTCAGAAGGCCCCTGAAGCATCTCAGGAAGAAAAATTAAACTAATTAGGCTTATTTTGTATGTTAAATTACATGGGAAGCATTGTCAAATGAATGGTGATAAACCTTCTTAGGTTGTATTATATGGGTAAATGTCATTAATATAAGTGTTCTAGAAATTATATGAAATTTCTAAACTTTGGATATGTACTGGTAAAATGTTGTCAATCCTAATTCTAGTTATTATCTGACGATGTCATGTGTCACAGCAATAACCAACTTTGTCAATTGCATTGTAACCAGGTCTTATAACTGCTTTTTTAAGTTGGGCTTCCCTGGTGGCTCAAACGGTAAAGCTTCTGCCTGCAAGGCAGGAGACCTGGGTTTGATTCCTGGGTCAGAAAGATCTCCTGGAGAAGGAAATGGCAATCCACTCCAGTACTCTTGCCTGGAAAATCCCATGGACAGAGGAGCCTGATAGGCTACAGTCCATGGGGTCGCAAAGAGTCAGACACGACTGAGCGACTTCACTTTCATCATTCATAGACAGTTACTGTTTTACTCTGATCCTTTTGCAAAAAATGCATTATCTTCAAGAATATTCACAGAAAAGATTTTTTGACAGGTTTCTGAAAACTTTCAAATCATACAGGTGAACTGGTTAAGAAATTAAAGAATTCTAGGACTTCCGTGGTGACCCAGTGGTTAAGCCTCCGCACTTGTAATGCAGGGAATGCCAGTTACATACCTGGTAGGGGGCTAAGATCCTATACATCACACTGCATGGCCAAAAAAAGAAAGAGAGAATTTGAAAGGAAAATCTGACAGCTTCATAAAACTGTTAACAAAAGATTAAGAGCAAAGATTAGTTACACAGGACTGAATGAACTGATGAATATGGTTATAATTTTTTATGATTCTTCTCTGAACTATTACTGACTTTTCATTGGTGTTTTCCAGATACAAGGGAACTTTTTCTGTTACTTATAACTTAAAACAACTGATAAAATTTACTTTTGCAAGTAGAATTGAAGCTTTTAGTTTTTCTTTCTATCTGATCCCTCCAGAAATTGGAAACGCTTAGGTTTGCAGCAGGCTTATTAGATTTTCTTAACTAGTTCATGCACAGTGAAACCGAAGGGAACTGACTCTTGAATTCATATTTCCCACTTAAGAAGGGCCTCTGTGTTGTACTGGTCTCTAGAAAAATTGCTGACCTCAAACTCACCTTAAAACAATGCTCAAACAGAGGAGAAACAACACCCACATCAAGTTAAAAAGATGACAGCAATAATAGACAGTTGATCCAAGAGTCCACACCAGGTCTGTAAGACCCATTCTACTAATTCAATTGTACTGTTTATCAAATGTTTGTCTCCTTATGAAAATTGAAAACTACTGTTTGACTTATGGCTATATTTTTGCCCCAGTGTTCAGAAGGAAAAACATTATCTTGTGAAGTTGTCACAGAGTATAACGACTCATGACATATATCACTGCTTATTTTAAGTCTAATGCAAAAAATACATGTGCAATGTTTATGGGACAATTTTATATAACTGATAAATGCACAGGTCATGAAATATTTCCCTGTCAGCATACCTCTGTGCTTTTTCACTATGTCGATTAGTTTACCCCACTGTGTATAACTAGTTTTGTGTGTGTGTGTGTGTGTGTGTGTGTACACATATATACAAACAAAAAGAAGCCTGATACCAAGGGATATGATGCGCCTAGGGTAGGCAGTGACCACCCAGGCACTGAGAGACAAATCGTGGGTTGGCCAAAGAGTTCATTTGGGATTTTCTATAAGATGTTATGATAAAATCCAAGTGAACCTTTTTGGCCAACCCAATATTTTGCTCATCAGTGCTTTCTATTGAAAGATCTGCAATTAAAAGGGGGACCTGGTGGAGGAAATCCTCACATTTTGAGGTACAGAGAAGTTGATCTGGCTTATACATAATATAACTTAAGCTTTATGCTAACCAGAAGGGCCTACTTTGCCTCCTGTCTAATATACATTGTATCAATACTTCTGCTTTAACCACTGAAGAAAAGATAGAGCTGGGTGATTATTGTAGATTTTTCAGTTGCATTCCTGTATTACTGAGAACTCAAATTTTCTGAACTGTATCAGACTCGAGGATACAATCCACACCTCTACCCATTTGTGGATTAAATTATTCCTTCTGAACACTGCCTTACTTTGACCCCTGACTTAACCATATTTTAGATGAAATCCCTAAAAATAAAGGTCTAAATTTTAACAATATGTCTGGCAATCTGTGTGCCTCCAGTGTACATCTTTGAGATTCTAATAAGCAACACTGGGTCTCTACATGTCAAAATAGTTGATGAATCAGAGGTATCTGCCTACTAAGGTACACTCTCCTTCTGTCTGTAACTTCAACATGACTCAGCACTGAACTGGTTCTTTAAAACTGCTCTCCAGAAAAAGAAGGGATGTTTACCTGCCTGCATATCAAGAAGACAGATTTTGGCATATGTTTGATACAATACCTTTACCATGATGGGGAACTGGATCACAAGAACATATGACTAGGAATCTTTTGTCTGCCCTTGGCAACATAACAAGTGAGACTGCCATGGCTGTTGCTAGGAATATTGATTCAGGAAATTGGAAAAAGGAAATTGATTCAGTAGCTAGAGTAGCCTTAAGTAACCATGTAGCTTAGGAATGTACATTAGCTGTAGTGGTGGAGTTTGTGCTATTGTTAATACCTATTGTTGCATGTACCTTAATGCTTCTGTGGAAATGGAAATTTATATACACAACATCTGGCTACAGTTAGCATCCTCAGAAGTGCCAGGACCAGACTGGTTCTCAGGACTAGTCTCCTGGATTCCTCAGGAAATAAAAATCCATGTATAGAATTAATTAAAATTTGAGTGATCATTCTTCCCTCTACTTCTAATTGGGTATCAAATAATAAAATGTGCTATTAAAATAGCACCAAAACAGCAGACCAAGGGACTAAGATCTGGATTATGTAGAGCATAAGTCCAAAGCCCAGGACAAAGCCATATTTCCAAGTGAGTTCAAAGTTTCATTTCTCAACCTTTGTTACACCTGCACCTTTCTTCATCACGAAGTATTCAGAGCAGTCTTCGGCCCTCTTCCATCAAGACTGAGGAATGGTCAAAAGCTAGGGAGGGCTGAAACTGAGGGCAGCCACCAGTTAGATACCTTAAAATATAACTTGCTGAATAGGTATTAGTATCTTGAAACCTGCCTTCCCTGACCAAACTTGCTTTCAGTGTTCTTGTAAGTTGCATAGCCTCCAAGCTTCAGGTAGCTTAGGCAAGCATATCTCAAGATTCGTTTAACTGCTCCTTCAGACATCTCGCTGTGTGGGTTGCTATAGAAATAAGTGTTATTGTTTTTGTTTTTTTTCAGGAGTGGGGGAGTAGTCTTGCCAAGTTCAAACTAATTGAGACCACTGACCATTCAACTGGGTCTGAATGAGCGTCTGCTGGATGAACTTTTGATGTCAGAGAGCCAAAAGCTCCACCCACAGATCAGGCTAATGCCACTGGTTTCTGAACATGTGTCCCATGAAGAAGCAGGTAACTCAGATACGCCAATGCAGAGCAGCGATTGCGTCATCTTTCTCACCTCCAATCATCTTTCCCCACATCTCAGGCCACCCTGTTTCTCTGTTTGTTGTAAATGGCCCAGTGGCATCCGACTCTTTGCAACCCTATGGACTGTAAGCCCACGAGGCTCCTCTGTCCAGGGGATTCTCCAGGCAAGAATACTGGAGTGGGTTCCTATGCCCTTCTCCAGGGGATAGTCCTCACTCAGGGATCAAACCCACATCTCTTACATCTCCTACATCCACAGACAGTTCTTTACCACTAGCACCACTTAGGAAGCCTGTTTCTATAACCCATAAATATCCTGAAGCCCTCAGCTTTGGGGAGGTGGATTGAAGATCTGTTCTCCCCTCTCCTCACTTGGCTGCCTGGAAGAAATCCTTTCTATACAAATATCAGCACCTCAGGGCTTGGCTTGCTGAGCGCTGGTCGGGCAAGTTAACCTGGTTTGGTAACTCCTTCCTTGGGAAAGAAGATCTAGCAGAAGGCGCAGACTAACCATTCACAGACAAATCTAACTGACAGACACGTCGTCTTTCATATGTACAGTGTATATTATTAAAATTATTATTATCAATATTATTGAGCCCACATTTGCAAGCAGATGATTTCACATAAAAATTGTGGATCTCGGATTTCTCTTTTTTTTAAGTTGTTATTTATTTATCTACAGTTGCACTAGGTCTTTTTTGCTTCTCATGGGCTTTCTCTAGTTGCAGTGAGCAGGGGCTACTCCTTGTTGCAGTGAAAGGGCATGTGGGCTTCAGAAGTTGCAACACGGGGAGCTCAGTAGTTGTGGCTTATGGGATCTAGAGCACCAGCTCAGTACTTGTGGCACATAGGCTTAGTTTTTCCACAGAACTTGGGTTCTTCCCACGCCAGGGATTCTGTCTGCTGCATTGGCAGGTGGATTCTTTTTATTTATTTATTTATTTACTTGTTTTTAGTTGAAGGATAATTGCTTTATAATATTGTGTAGGTTTCTGCCATACATCAACATTAATCAGCCATAGGTATACATATGTCCCCTCCTTCTTGAACCTCCCTCCCACCTCCCACCCCATCCTACCCCTCTAGGTTGTCACAGAGCCCTGGGTTGAGTTCCCTGCATCATACAACAAGTTCCCACTGGCTATCTATTTTACATATGGTAGTGTACATGTTTCCATGCTACTCTCTCCATTCATCCCACCCTCTCCTTCCCTCCCCATGTCCAAAATTCTGTTCTCTACATGGCAAGTGGATTCTTATCCACTGGCCCACAGGGGAAGTCCTCTGCTTTCTCTTTAAAAATTAGAAGCTCAGTTGTAACTGAGTCTATATTCCCATGTGGTAACAGCAGGCTAGAGTGAGCATGCAAGCTCCAGTTTGCTCTGCTCCCCACCAGTCCCTGTGATCCCTCTGTCATTCTTCATCTGTTTTTCCTCTTTAGCCCCTACAGGCATTTAAGTTTATGACCCAGGTCCAGAGTCCACTGGGCGGTCACGGCCACTGCGAGATTTCTGTGATGCTGGAAGACACTTCTGTTACCAAAGCAGGTTCTTTTGTCCCAGGTGTAGCAAGCCAGATGCTGAGACACCAAGGCTTGCAGGAAAAAGAGTGTTTATTCCTAACGCAGCCAAGTGAAGAGACAGGAGAACAAATCTCAAATCCATCTCCCCAAGGGTGAGAGGCTTGAGATATTTATGGGATAAAGCTGAGGTGTGGCGAGCATGGGAAAAGGTAATTGGAATAAGAAAGAGATAAGTGCCGTTCTCTGCAGGTGCAATAAACCACAGGCTTCTTTGTAGGACACCTGTTCAGAAAATGGTGGTATAAGCATGCTTTGACGGTAAGGTTTTTGGTCCTGTGATGTCAAAAGGTCAAAAGCAGACACTCGTGCATACCGAGTTAGAGGGTTAGTGGTCTTTACTAGTCTTCACCAGCTCAAGCTCAAACTGGACATAGCTGATTCCCAATTCCTAAAGAAACAACTTGGGTAAAACACTTTATTGTTTAAGCTACATGATTCTTATAGCTTAAACAATGTAAGTCTTTTGTAGCAACAATTTAAGTGATAGGGGAAGGCAGGTTAGGGGGCCTCCAGTGGCTTGGTGGTTAAGAATTTACCAGCCAGTGCAGGAGATTCAATTCCCGGGTTGGAAAGATGCCTTGGAGGAGGAAATAGCAACCTACTCCAGTATTACTGCTTGGGAAATCCAAAGATCCTGTGGAGAAGTAAATGGCAACCCACTCCAATATTCTTGCCTGGGAAACCACATGGACAAAGGAACCTGGCGGGCTCCAGTTCACGGGGTTGCAGAGTTGGACAAGACTGAGCACAAGTGAAGGCAGGTTACAGGTGTAACGGAGCTAAATAATGATTACCCTATTTGCTCTCTTCCCACTGCCAGAGGTGCTACCACATATAGTCAATACTGTCACTGTTACAGTTAACTCAGAAGCCCTTTCCTTTTTCTTAAACCCAGAGGAGTTGAGTCTTTGCAACATAAGGGATTCGTACTAATAACTTGGAAGAAGATACTGCCCATGCACTTCCATACATTAACATGAGGGATGAAGCTTCCCCAATATGCCGCTCGAGGGCTGTGATGAAGAGTAACCATCCCAGCCTCAACACCTCTGCCAGCACCCAGGGCTGCAGGGGTACGGTGCCTTCCCTGTATGAATACAGATCCTAGAATGGAAATGAACACAACTGGAAAAGGAAAGAAGGGAAAAACTCCAGAAGGCCCAAACAAAAATACCCTGTACATTCAAGGAATTAAGAATGTCTTTCCCAATGTTCTACAGCAGTTTCCCTTCCCTAACAAACAGTCAGATTTTATCTCTGTATGTGGATTATTCTTAAACTGGCAAATTTAACATCTCTTTTTTGAGGTCCAAGCTACAGTATTCACATTTACTCTTTGATTTTGACATGAAAGCCCATAAATGATCTGAGGGAGTGACCATTACCTTTTTGAAATGAGAACTTTGGGTCAGAGCAGTCAACTAGCTCACCCATGGCCCCATTTCTTAGCAGAAGAAACCATATAAGAAGTGAATTCTGCAGAATCCTATGCCATTTCTCTTCCTACTAAATCATGGCATGGCTACTCACTCCTCCCCCATCATAGCTAGAACTACTGTAAAATACTATTGTTTTGTATTTACATAGTGATATATAAAGCAAGAGAACATGACATAATTATTTTTTAAAGTGAAGAGTAATGAAGGCTTGCTTTCTTTCTGAAATCCTCCTGATTCAATAATAAACCACTGAAGTATATAGATGAGACCTCCGTTATATAGGAAAATAACATTCCTGAAATACTCTATGAGGACATGTGCTTTAAGTTACATTTTTTATTAATAATGCCCTAATAGAAACTAATCATTCTATTCCATCTCATCAGAGGCAATGGCATAGCAGAGTTCGTGAGCATAGTTTAAAGTGTAAACTGATAAGATTAGTCATTTAGCATACTGGTTTAATAGACTTGACGAGTCACCAGTGTAGCACTGAGCAAGTTTCTGAGCAAAGATGAGTTAGAATAGGGAACAACAATTAATATTGATTTAAGTCTAGGGAGAAAATTAAGAAAAAAATTGTCATTTACATCAACATGTGTTCAGAACATAGAAGCAGTTACTACACAGTCACTGGAATGATGGCTGCATGGACCCCATAAAGAAGAGAGGCTACTGAGAGAGGTCAGCATGTAGGTCTTAGATTTCAATTATGTCTCAGTAACACTGTCATTTTATACTGAGTGGAGGGCATTGGCTTGAAATTACTACTAGGTTAAAGTTTAATTCTAATACAAGAAAAATTTTCCTGGAATTAACAAACTGTCCAGTTTGAGCACTGATTTCTAAGACAGTTTCCTTCTGTGACACCACATTCAAAGATCCATAAAGCTGCCTTTTTTTGGATTTATTTCACATTCCTCCAGCAGATCCTACAGTGTTCAAAAGGAGCGACAGCCAGAATTGGCACAGTGGTTTCCGATATTTTCCTTGTATCTGAGGAGAAACAGGTTGTAAAGGACTAATCAAATGCTGTTCTCACTGGAGCAGGAGCCGGAGATGCAGAGAAGGCAGGCATTTCTCGCCAGTCTCCAACTCCCCCTCCACCAGCCCTCATGCACCTGCAGTGATCCCCCAAACCCCAGAGGTTACAGTCAACATGGAGAGAATCCAATTAATATTTGTGAGTAGACAAAGAGAAATCTTCATATAAGAGCCACCTAGACTCATGCTCTTTAGTGGGGAAAAAAAATCATTAGGATAATTGACTAATATATGACAAGCTGCAGCTGGTTCACCTCCTGCTGGATCCAGGGTTTGCACCGTGTGGAGAGAAACCCCAGAACTCATTCAAATATGTCACTCATCCCTCATGTGACAGCTTTCGCTAAACAGTTGAGGTAGAGAGGCTCTGAATGGTGCTTTTATTTTTTTCCATCAAGTTATTCTGTATTTGCAAAATCAAATTATTTCCAAATGAATGGATTTTAACTTTTTATGAAAAGTCATGGAGGACTAAGGCCTGGAAGGCATGTAACTTCCCTGGAATTAGTCTGATGACTGACAGGGTGTCATCCAACCCTTTTCACACCTGTTTAGATATGCTGTGAGCTCCTGGGACTAGAAAGGCCACGGGTGTGGAGGCAAGCTCAGGGTATGGAGAGCTGATGGAGAAGGCAAGACTGTTATGGCTTTTAAAGGCATGGAGCTATGCACATTAAGAGTGTTAGTTGCTCAGTCATGTCCTACTCTTTGTGACCCCATGAACTATGGCCCACCAGGCTCCTCTGTCCATGGAATTCTCCAGGCAAGAATACCAGAATGGATTTCCATTTCCTTCTCCATAGGATCTTCCTTACCCAGGGATCAAATCCATGTCTTCTGCATTGGCAGGCAGATTCTTTGCTGTCTGAGCCACCAGGGATAATAAAAAAGAAGCAAGAAGAGTGACCCTGGGGAAGAGGAGACCCTGTGTGTGTTCAGCTTAAATACCAAAGATTGCTCATGCTCCACTGAGACCTAAAATTTGGAAAATTAAATGCATTCATGGAGGAAGAATGAAAAAATAATTCCACCGTGCATGACTAGGAGGGAAGAACTGGATGTGGAGATGATCTCAGCAGGGTGCGATCTAGCATGCCTTCCTAAGACAAGACTAATGCTGGGAAAGATTGAAGGCAGAAGGAGCAGGGGGTGACAGAGGATGAGATGGTTGGATGGCATCACCGACTCAATGGACCTGAGTTTGAACAAGCTCCAGGAGATAGTGAAGGACAGGGAAGCCTGGTTTGCCGCAGTCCATGGGGTTGCAAAGAGTTGGACACAACTGAGTGACTGAACAACAACATAAACTGCACTGGAAGAACTAACTAGCCCTGTCCTTACAGCAGTGAAAACTTTTAAAATGTGCAATCCATCAGAGACCAATACTTCTTTAAAATAAATGTGAAAGGAATTATTGGAAAAGCAATCACATGCTTAGCTGTGGCGGCAATGCCAGACTGTTGTAAAAGTATGAAATGTTTGTTCTTCACTTCTCTGCTGCTCTCATTTCAGACCAGTAACATGTAGTTCAAAAGTGGACACCAGTCTGTGGACCACACTTTCCAAAGCAGTAGCTTACTTCACAGAACCTGATCCCTAAGGATGACACAGCAATGCATCCTTCAGCTTGGCAGACGTAAGTGTCTGTGGGATGACTTTTCAAAGGCAGGAATTCTGAGTCTCAGCTCCCCCAGAAAAGCCAGGGTACTGGCAACAGAGATATAACCTTAAAGTCAGGGGAGGTGGGTGACACAGAAGATGAAGACAAGTAGGAATTTGTTAAAACAAAAATTATACCACAAAAAATAATCTAGTGACCCAAAGATGCCTCTAGAAAAGGGGTCCCTAACCTCTGGGATCTAATGCCTAATGATCTGAGGTGGAGCTAATGTAATCATAATGGAAATAAAGAACACAATAAATGTATTTCTCTTGAATCATCTCCAAACAATCCCCTCTCTAAGTTGGTCCATGGAAAAATTGTCTTCCATGAAACTTGTCCTTGGTGCCAAAAAGGTTGGAGACCACTGCTTTAGAGGAGGTACAGAGAGATGACAAGATGCATAAATCATAGGTGAGTTAAGACAAGAGTGCATATAACATCAATTATAGAGGCAGGAGGCAGATGGCCCCTGAAATTGCCTGGGTGGTGAGTGGTGGTTTTGTCCAATATCTACCCTGAAGCCACAGGCTGAGCCCCTCGACTCAGAGCAAAGCTGCTCAAGGCTGTAGTGAAATGAGGACGCCACTGTTAATAACTGCCAGGAGGCTGGGAAGAAGGCTCCACTCATCACATTTCCCCAAGAAGTTACCCATCACTGCCCTGTTGTCTATTTTCCTGATGGCTGGAGTCACATGTTGTCTCTACATTTTACTTATGTGTTTTGGAAGCTTCGCAGCTTCTCCGTTTATTAAATCTTCTTTCTGTCTCTTCCCAGAAGCTCCTCTTTAAAAACACATAAACAGTTCAATGTGCAAATTAGCTGTGGTTGATTTATAGTTCATTCTGGAAGAGCAGCTTTTAAAAAGACAGAAGGAATTAAGCTGAGAGTTAGGTTTGAGATATACACGCCTCCCTCAGTTTGAATTAGATGTGTTTAATGGGAACATGGACACTAGGGCTGTGGGCAGTGGATAAAATCTATTGGCCCTGCTGATTCTAAACATTCCAGCTGTGAGGGGAATTCATTTTGGAATACATAAAGTGAATGAGCCTGGACAGGCTTTGAAGCACTGTTAAAAAAGACCTGGCCTTTCCCCCCACTTCATGAGGCCACCAGGTATCTCTTCTGTGGAAACAGTGCTCTTTCTCAAAGAGAAGCTCAAATCCCAAAGCCCTTCATCGTAGCCATTGGTGGAAAGTAATTTTGAAATTTTCATTGTAGTTCCTGGTGAGGACCGACATTCCTTCCAAACTTTGATCGATGGGGTTTCCTGTGTGGTTAGCAAGGTGATATTCCCACAACCCCTCTTGAGGAAGCTTTAGCCCCAGATGGACAATTAAATGTGCTGGAAGGATTCTCAGAATTCAAAAAGTCGAGAGATGGACAGGGTCTACATTGAGCCCTCATCTACATTGTTTTATGTGGTATTAGAAAAACCACGAAAGCACACAAAGTTTAAACAGAATTTTGTTTGGAGAGAAGAAATCAGGCTGGAGACGAGAAGGTGAAGGGAATGTCAATAAAGCATCTTCAAAGAAAACTTTCAGTAATTCACCTTTGATTAGAGTAAAAACACTTCAACTGCTATGCAGGAGGATCTGTTTTATTTTTTAAAGTTTCAAAACTATTTTAGAAGACACAATCAGTGTCTATAAGAAAAAAATCTGCTTCTAGAAAAGGATCTTGGTTTCATATCTTTCTTTTATTATTTTATTTATTTTTAACTGTGCTGGGTCTACATTGCTGCAGTTTTTTTCTCTAGTTGTGGTGAGTGGGGGCTACTCTCTAGTTGCGGTGCTCCAGCTTCTCATTGCCGTGACTTCTCTTATTGTGAAGCATGGGCTCTAGGGTGCATGGGCTTCAGTAGTTGTGGGTCCCGGGCTCTAGAGCACAGGCTCAATAGTTGCGGCAAACAGGCCTAGTTGCTCCATAGCACGTGGTATCTTCTCAGATCAGGAATCGAATCCATGTTCGGCAGGCAGATTCCTTACCACTGAACCACCAGGGAAGCCCTTACATATCTTTAATTCAGAAGAATTTCCCCAGAGGATAATACCCCTGGTTCACACTATTCAGGATCCTGAGTTTGATAGTGACTGTCAGGGAGATGTCTAAAGGAGCTTAGATGAGCTGTTTGAGATCACCCTGGAAGGGCTGACTGGTCCCAGCTTCTCCATGGAGCTTCAGTCATCAAGACAAGTATGCACACCCTACTGGACTCCATTACCATCTGTTGGTGTTTTGAAAACTTACAAGACTGCTTTCTGCTTTGAGTAGTAATTCTGATTATTACCTGTTTACTTTTTAAATGTTTTTAAGATTCAATGTGCTCAGTCGCTAAGTCATGTCCAGCTCTTCTCAACCCAATGGACTGTAGCCCACCAGGCTCCTCTGCCCGTGGGATTTCTCAGGCAAGAACACTGGAGTGGGTTGCCATTTCCTTCTCCAGTAGATTTTCCCCACCCAGGCATTGAACCTGCATCTCTTGCATCTTCTGCATTGGCAGGTGGTTCTTTACCACTAGCGCCACCTGGAAAGTCCCAGATTTAATAAACAAATTTTACCATATGCATCCCTTTTCAGAATTTTCTAGATAGACACCATGTATGTTTAAAACCTCCAACTCTCTAAGATTTTTTTAAGAGTTTTTCATTTCTCCACACATGGCATCTGTCTTCACGTTGTAGTTGCGCTTTTATGGAACTTTTCTGGTTACAGTATTAACATATAAAAATCTACAGTTTTACATCGGGATATCTCTTATTAGCTGAATCCTTTTGAGCAATTCTGCTTTTACAAAATTGAGAACCCCCTCACACTGCACCAGGTCCCCGTTTCCTATAAACAATCTAATCCCCCTCCTGAGTACTTTACACTTCTGTGTGTAACAGAACACACACACACACACACACACATACACCACTGCCCTGCATGCAGCAGTTTCATATATTCTATCCCTTTTAATCCTGAAACATTACCATCAGGCATATTTTACCATCCTCATTTTATAGTCAAAAACACTAAAGCTGTAAGAGATAAAGCAAACTAACCAAGACTATAAGACTTGTAAAAAGTATTGCTGTGCTGTGCTTAGTTCCTCAGTCGTGTCCAACTCTTTGCGACCCCATGGACTGTAGCCCACCAGGCTCTTCTGTCCGTGGGATTCTCCAGGCAAGAATACTGGAGTGGGTTGCCATGCCCTCCTCCAGGGGATCTTCCCAACCCAGCAATCGAACCAGGGTCTCCTGCATTGCATGCAGATTCTTTACCAGCTGAGCTACCAGGGAAGCCCAGTAAAGGGTATAGTCACAATGTTAAACCAGGTCTTCAGGTCTCTTCATTTAACTTTCTTTCCTTTATGACATGGGGAAACATGGAGAGTTTAATCAATAATTGTAGAAAGATATCCTGTCATCACTAACCAGATCAAGAAATATTAATAGAATACTGCCAGGAACTCAGGGAAGCAGTTCACGTGACCTCCAATGATCACTCTCTTTTCTCTCTAAAGGTAGCTTCCACCTGGATTCCCAGATTGATGATTTTCTTTAGAGTTTTATCAAAACCGAATGCATCCCTAAAAAACATAGTTGTGTTGTCTGTTGAAATTTACAAGAATTGAATCATACAGAATGAATTATTTTAAGTCCTGCTTTTCTTTCCTGTGTGAGTGAGTGAAAGTCACTCAGTTGTGTCTGACTCTTTGTGATCCCATGGACTATAGCCCACTAGGCTTCTCTGTTCATGGAATTCTCCAGGCAAGAATACTGGATGGGTAGCCTTTCCCTTCTCCAGGGAATCTTCCAACCCAGGTCTCCCTCATTGCAGGCAGATTCTTCACAGTCTGAGCCACTGGGAAGTCCTGCTTTTCTTTCTAAATGTGTATACACGCTGCTTCCTATGGCTATACTCCCTTCATTGGTATTGTTGTGTGATATTCCACTCTATGCAAGGTTGATGTTCAGAAACATGTCTGTCAATTGCAGTTATTTTCAGTCAGTGTCATTCTAACTGGGTCCACTTCTATTCTGACTGTTAGTACCAAAGTCATAAGAGTTTGAACTTCACTCTAACTGTATGTATATATCACAATACACTTATTCCATTCTACTGTTGAGAGACAGCTATCTCTCAGTTTTATATGAATATTTACTATTATTTATTGCTGTTAAAAGGAGGCTTAAAAGGAAATACCTCACTCATCAGAGAACCCTTTTTTCTACCCATATATAGTTTACGTATAAAGTTCAAAATTTTGGAATGTGCATTTATACAAGTGTGAAACCACCAGAATTATAATTCCAGAATATTTTTGATCATCCTCAAGAGAAGCCTTCTACCTAGTAGCATTCACTTCTCACTCTCCCTTGCCAACCTGAGAGCAAGAAATCTACTTTCATGGATCTGCCTATCTGGGAATTTCACATAAATGGCATCATATACTATGTGGTCTTTTGTGACTAATTTGTTTGATTTAGCACATTTCAGTGTTCATCCATGTCATGGCATATATTAGTATTCCATTACTTTTTATGACTGAATAATAATCCATTGACTGGATATACCACATTTTGTTCTTACATTCAATAGAGACAGGCATGTGGGTTGTTTTTGATTTCGGGATATTATAAAAAATGCTGCTATGAACATTTATATACAAGTTTACATTTCTCTTGGATAGATATCTAGAAGTAGAATTCCTGGGTCATATTCCTGGTGACTGTTTAACACTTTGATGACTTCCAACTGTTTATCAAAATGGATATACCCTTTTTTACATGCCCACCAACAACATATAAGGATTTCAAGTTCTCTACATACTTGGCAGCACTTGTTGTTGTTGTTTTTATTATTATTATAGCCATTTTAGCAAATGTGAAACGGTATCTCATTGTGATTTTGAAATTTGCATTTCTCTAATGATTGCTTCCTCAGCGGTCAAGGCAAAGAAATAGAGGAAAACAACAGAATGGGAAAGACTAGAGATCTCTTCAAGAAAATTAGAGATACCAAGGGAACATTTCATGCAAAGATGGGCCCGATAAATGACAGAAATGGTATGGACCTAACAGAAGCAGAAGATATTAAGAAGAGGTGGCAAGAATACACAGAAGAACTATACAAAAAAGATCTTCACAACCAAGATAATCATGATGGTGTGATCACTAACCTAGAGCCAGACATCCTGGAATATGAAGTCAAGTGGGCATAAGGAAGCATCACTACGGACAAAGCTAGTGGAGATGATGGAATTCCAGTTGAGCTATTTCAAATCCTGAAAGATGATGCTGTGAAAGTGCTGCACTCAATAGGCCAGCAAATTTGAAACACTCAGCAGTGGCCACAGGACTGGAAAAGGTCAGTTTTCATTCCAATCCCAAAGAAAGGCAATGCCAAAGAATGCTCAAACTACCACACTATTGCACTCATCTCACATGCTAGTAAAGTAATGCTCAAAATTCTCCAAGCCAGGCTTCAGCAATACGTGAACTGTGAACTTCCAGATGTTCAATTTGGTTTTAGAAAAGGAAGAGGAACCAGAGATCAAATTGCCAACATCCGCTGGATCATGGAAAAAGCAACAGAGTTCCAGAAAAACATCTATTTCTGTTTTATTGACTATACCAAAGCCTTTGACTGTGTGGATCACAATAAACTGTGGAAAATTCTGAAAGAGATGGGCATACCAGACCACCTGACCTGCCTCTTGAGACCTATATGCAGGTCAGGAAGCAACAGTTAGAACTGGACATGGAACAACAGACTGGTTCCAAATAGGAAAAGGAGTTTGTCGAGGCTGTACATTGTGACCCTACTTATTTAACTTCTATGCAGAGTACATCATGAGAAACACTGGGTTGGATGAAACACAAGCTGGAATCAAGACTGCCAGGAGAAATATCAATAACCTCAGATATGCAGATGACACCACCCTTATGGCAGAAAGTGAAGAGGAACTAAAAAGCCTCTTGATGAAAGTGAAAGTGGAGAGTGAAAAAGTTGGCTTAAAGCTCAACATTCAGAAAACGAAGATCATGGCCTCTGGTCCCATCACTTCATGGGAAATAGATGGGGAAACAGTGGAAACAGTGTCAGACTTTATTTTTTTGGTCTCCAAAATCACTGCAGATGTGACTGCAGCCATGAAATTAAAAGACGCTTACTCCTTGGAAAGAAAGTTACGACCAACCTAGGCAGCATATTCAAAAGCAGAGACATTACTTTGCCAACAAAGGTCCATCTAGTCACGGCTATGGTTTTTTCAGTAGTCATGTATGGATGTGAGAGTTGGACTGTGAAAAAGCTGAGCACCGAAGAATTGATGCTTTTGAACTGTGGTGTTGAAGAAGACTCTTGAGAGTCCCTTGGACTGCAAGGAGATCCAATCAGTTCATTCTAAAGGAGATCAGTCCTGGGTGTTCTTTGGAAGGAATGATACTAAAGCTGAAACTCCAATACTTTGGCCACCTCATGCAAAGAGTTGACTCATTGGAAAAGACTCTGATCCTGGGAGGGATTGGGGGCAGGAGAAAAAGGGGACGACAGAGAATGACATGGCTGGATGGCATCACCGACTCGATGGACGTGAGTTTGAGTGAACTCCGGGAGATGGTGGTGGACAGGGAGGCCTGGCATGCTGCAGTTCATGGGGTCTCAAGGAGTCAGACATGACTGAGCAATTGAACTTAACTGAATGATTAACATGTCAAGCATCTTTTTGTGAGCTTATTGGCCACTTATACCTTTTTGGAGAAAGGTCTGTTCAAATTATTTCCCATTTTAGGCTTTTATTTGTCTTTTGATTATGGAGTTAAAAAACAAAAAGCAGAGATATTACTGACAAAGGTCCATATAGTCAGAACTATGGCTTTTTCAGTAGTCATATAAGGATGTGAGGATGGGATCATAAAGAAAGGTGAACTTGGAAGAATTGATGCTTTTGAACTGTGGTGTTGGAGAAGACTCTTGAGAGTTCCTTGGACTTCAAGGAGATCAAACCAGTCAATCCTAAAGGAAATCAGTCTTGAATATTCATTGGAAGGACTGATGCTGAAGCTGAAGCTCCAATACTCTGGCCACCCGCTGCAAAGAGCTGATTCATTGGAAAAGACCCTGATGGACATGAGTTTGAGTAAGCTCTGGGAGATGGTGATGGACAGGGAAGCCTGGCGTGCTGCAGTCCATGGGGTCGCAAAGAGTCAGACATGACTGACTGAGCTGAACTGAAAAGAGTTCCTTATTCTGAATAAAAGTCTATTATCACATACATGATATATGGATTGTCTTTTGTTTTCTTAATAATGTTCCATAAAGCACAAAAGTTTTTAACTTTGATAAAGTCAGAATCTGCAGGGTTTTTATTATCATTAGTGTTTTTGGTGTTATATCTGAGAAATTATTACCTAGTTCAAAATTATGAAGATTCACTCTGTGTTTTTGTCTAAGAGCTTTGTTGTTTTAGGTCTTATTGAGGTCTGTGACCCATTTTGAATTAATTTTTAAGTATGGTGTGAAGTAGGAGTCCAAATTCATTACTTTGCACGTAGATATCTAGTTTTCCCCAGAACCATTTGTTGAAAAGACTATTCTTTCCCCATTGAATTACATCAACCTTTTCTAAAATATTATGCAATGGTAAAGTTAAAAGTCAATAAAAATACTGTTTATGAGTATTATTTGTTCTGTAAAACAACTATAAAAATATAATATGTAGGTAGCATATATATCATGTTTTAATAGAATAAATAAACAAATAGATTTGTACTATATAAACTAAGATGATGACAGAGGCATGCTGGTTAGAGATGCTATTTCCTGTGATTGGGGCAGGTGGTAGTACTATTGAAAAACCATCAGAAATACTAAAATAAAAATTTATTTTCAAAGCAAGAGGACCATATCAGATCACAGAGAAAATGGAAGACATAAACAAATGGGGGGAAGACAAGACCCGACCTTTAGTGAGAGTTTAACAGTCAGAATTGGTAGACCAAGACATCACTTCCTAAGTCAGGCTATATTCAATTGAGGTGATACAAACTTTAAATACGCCAACCCAAATGGATGAGGCTTTCTGATTATGCTCTATTGGCACTCCTAATGGTCTGCTCACTTACCTCTAAGCCCAGGAAAACTGTACAGGTTTGTAATATTAGCTATTAGAATCTGAATCCTTTAAGCCACAAACCAGCTGAAAGAGGCATAAGCTCCCACCCATACTACAGCTTCCTTTATTTAAACAAATAGAACTGGGGAGAGGAACTGATGATCTTTTAAAGACTTCTTTTGTCCCTGTTCCTTAAGTAGACTTGGTACAAAGCTCTTGCTAAATTGAAAAAAAAAAAAAAAAAACTTTAATTAGGATTTTTGAAACCCAAATACAAAATAATCCCTAAGAGCATGATATCATTATTGTCTCCATTAAAATTCATCAGCCACTTGTGGATCCATTTATCCAGTCCTTAAGGTCTCTCTGTCATCTCTCTCCATCTTCTTGGCTCTTGTTTTACAGCTTCTGCAAACATGAAGACTTCATGACTTTGAGACCCCAGTAAGGATTTTCATTAGGAATTATCCTACCAAGGTCTAGTGGTTAAGAAACTGCCTTGCAGTGCAGGGGATGTGGGTTCCATCCCTGATCAGGGAACTGAAATCCCACATACCGCAGGGCAACTAAGCCCGTGGGCCACAACTACCGAGCCTGTCGGCCCTACAGCCTTGTGTTCTGCAGTAAGAGAAGCCATTGCAATGAGAAGTCCAAGCACTGCAATGAGAAGCTGGGCACCGCAATGAAGAGTAGCTTCCACTGGCCGCAATGAGAAAAAGCCTGCAGGCAGCAAGGAAGACCCAGTGCAGCCAAAAGTAAATAACTAAATTAAAAAAAATTTTAAGTAATAATAAAATTTCTTTTAAAAAAAGACAGAACTGGACTAGAATGAGGAACCAAACTAAGAATAGGGGGAGGATGGTGTGTAACACAGCAAGTGTCCAAAAGCATGAAAACAATTCCCTCTTTCATTGTTGTCTTTGGAAGGAGTGCTTTGTTCAGTTTCTCTTTAATGGTCCCCTTAAATAGACCTCAAATAGACAACATGTTTTTACTTCATGCTGTAGTATCCCCAAGTGTCTGTAGTATATTTTGCAGATCACACAACTGTAGGTCCAGAGTCTCCTCTCAGACTCTGATGATTCAAAGCAAGGATGACAGTTGGAATTTCTGTCAAAATGGCAGGCTGGAGGGAAAATAAGTTGGAGTCATGGAGACATTTACTTCCTCAAAAATCATTCTGTTTAAAGGAAAGAACACCGTAGAACTGCATCTTTGGACTTCCCTGGTAGTCCAGTGGTTGAGAATCTACCTGCCAATGCAGGAGACATGTGTTCAATCCCTAGTCCAGGAAGATTCTTCATGCCACAGAGTAACAAAGCCTGTGAGCTGCCTCTATTGAGCTGGCACACCCTGTGAGCTGCCTCTATTGAGCTGGCACACCCAAGAGCCCCTCTCTGCAACAAGAGAAGCCACCACAGTGAGAAGTCTGAGCGCCACGAGTAGAGAGTGGCCCTGCTTGCCACAACTAGAGAAAACCCACAATGAAGACCCAGTGCAGTTTAAAAAAACAAATTAATTAATTAAAAAATTGCATCTCCCCCATGTTCTCACAGATACCATGAGAAAATTCACTGAACCTCAGATTACTTGGGTTCTGAGTAACATGGAAATAAGAAGAAAATATACATCAAGATTTGCTGTGAAGCTCAACGAGAAGAAATATACACAAGAGCTCTGTAAACCATAAATATTATAAATAATTGATTTGATTATGTGTACACCCTCTGATGCTGGGAAGGATTGGGGGCAGGAGGAGAAGGGGATGACAGAGAATGAGATGGCTGGATGGCATCACTGACTCGATGGACGTGAGTCTGAGTGAACTCTGGGAGTTGGTGATGGACAGGGAGGCCTGGTTGCTGCGATTCATGGGGTCACAAAGAGTCGGACACGACTGAGCGACTGAACTGAACTGAACACTCCCTGTTAGGTCTGAGCACAAGACAGATAGGCTGCTCCATTCCTCTTCATTCAGAATTCCTGTACACTCCTGCCTGAATGAAGCTTCATACTTCCTAGTTGTTCTGCAAACCACCAAGAAAAAGATGAAGAAAAGGAAGAAAATAATTTGATGAATGCCAAGAACATCCCCAAAGTGAACGGCCATTCTCTTCAAACAAGGTGAAAACAACATTTGACTACTCAAAGCTCTAGGAAATCTCTGTCTTTAGGGAAAGATGAGTTAGCTGTGAAGTATCTGCCCTGGCAACAGATTCATGAATCACAATTACCTGTTTCTTTTGGATATCCGGTCTGCTAATTACCCACCAAAGTTGAGACTAGACAGCTGTTACCTGACATCATTTGGTATCCGATATGGAATGCTTTTGGCAGAGAACTGGTTTCTCTTTTCCCAACAGGAAAATGGAAAATAAACTGGAAGACTTTACTAATAATTAGTAAAACATTAAAAAAAAACAAAAACCACAGAGCTCTAGATATTTGAATCTTGTGTTAACTGTTGAGAGTTCAATCACTGGGTTATGGGAAAATGCTACTATCCAAGTGATGATCTGATGAAAGTAGATTAAAAATGGGAACACAGATCAGTGAGGACTAGGAATGCTTGCAGGTTAAAAGAATAACTCGTGTGTTTTAACAAAATCTGTATTTAATTTTGGCTTGTATTATGAGAGGAGACATCTGGAACTTGGGTGTTGGTGTTGAAATTACCAGTAGCATCTGTTCATCCTTAGTTTTACCCCTTAAATCAGAGGAAAACTACATCGTATTACAGATCTCAGGGTAAAATAGTAGCATGAAAATATGGCATGCTCCATTAAATCTGCAAGTGTAAAATAATGCTGTAATAACTTTCTAATTTTAGTTTTATGTTCTATTCCTAGCCACTAATTAAAATATGATTAATAAATGTTTTCATTTTCTATATAATTCATCATTTATGATTTATGTAAGTATCAAATATAAAAGCTAAATTTTCTATTTCTGTTTTTACTCAAGTAATTAACTAGGAAATGCTAAGTAACTTGGAGGTATGAGTCAGCAAACACCCAATAGGCTGTGTAGAAATCAGCCAGTCTAATTCTTTTTCGCTTTCCAGGTTGCTCAGTGGTAAAGAATCTGCCAGCCAATGCAGGAGATGTAGGAGATGCGGGTTCAGTCCCTGGTTTGGGACGATCCCCTGGAGAAGAAAATGGCAACCCACTCCAGTATTCTTGCCTGGAAAATTCCATGGACAAAGGAGCCTGGTGGGCTGCACTCCATGAGACTAAAAAGAGTGAGACATGACTGACTGAGCACAATTTTTTTTTAATCCTAAAAATATTTAGCATAATTAACTCAGATAAACCACCTATAGCAAAAGGGAAGTGGGAGAGTATATGAAACAGTTATGAAAGAATACTCAAGGTACATGCCAGTTATGAAACTTCACTTATCATTAGTGGAAAATACTGGTTTTCCTTAACAGAAAAGGGGAGTCTTTCCCATGGATGTCAAAACAACCAGTTGATTTAGGCCCTAAGAGTTAATCCTTTGCATGAAAAAATAAACAGACTTTTGGTTGTAGTAGCTTATCAACAGAAAGACAACTGAATAAAGACAAAATAGAAGATGCAACAGTAATAGTGTTCCAGCAACTGTACACAAACTAGCAAAATGACTAAAACATCAAAATAAGGTTTTCTGTGTGATTCTTCCTCCCTCCCTCCTTTCTTTCCTTCCTCCACCCTTCCTCCTTCCTTTTCTTCTTTCCTGTCTTCTTTTTCTCCTTTTTTCCTAATTTTTCTTCATTTAACTGCTTTCTTTCCTCCTTCTAGTTTTGACATTTTTAAATTTAATTTTACAGGTTTTTTTTTTTAAATTTCAAGGAACAGTTTCCAACTAAGTTCTTTAGTATTTAAATAGTCCTTCTCTCCTGGCTGAAGATGGTGGAGGAATATGACAGGGAGACCACTTTCTCCCCCACAAATTTATCAAAAGATCATTTGAATGCTGAGCAGCTTCCACAAAACAACTTCCGAACACTGGCGGAGGACACCAGGCACCCAAAAAGGTAGCCCATTCTCTTCGAAAGGAGGTAGGACAAAATATAAAAGACAAAAGAGTTAGGGATGGAGACCCATCCTGGGGAGAGTGTCCATGAACAAGGAGAAGTTTCCAAACAGCAGGAAATCCTCTCACCGGTGGGTCTGTGGGGAGTTTTGGAATCTCAGAGGGCAACATAACTGGGAGAGAAAAAAAAAAACACAGAATACTCACCTACCTGCAACTGCCAGCAGAGAAGTAGCCCAGATGCTTCTGTCTGCCACCAGAGAGCGGGGCTAGACAGGGAGGTGTGTAGACAGGGAGGTGTGTAGACAGGGAGGTGTGAGCTGCATAATCAGTGCTTAGGGTAAGGACCAGGCCCCAATGCCCTGAGGATAATCTGAGGGAGCTAACATGAGATAGCAACCCAAACTGTGGTATCACCAGAGAGAGAGAAAAAAAGAGAGAATCTTCCTGTAAAAGGCTCTAATGCACAGCCTGGCCCGCTAACAGAAAAAAGGATTGAGCGAATACCAAAGGAGAGCTAGCTGGCTGTGTATAGGCCCCTCCCCCACTCCCTGCCCGAGCTGGAGCCAGAGCTAGAAGACAAGAGGCTGCTGCAATCTTGACCTGAGACCGGCATCTTACACCAAACTGTGAGCAGGCTCGCAATTGCTAACCACATCTTCCTGGGATCCTGGATGGTTGACATCTGCCAGGAAGGTCACAGCCTGAGATCAACTCCCCAGAGGAGACACAGCACACCTGAGGTGGTGCTCCCGTGGTGCAGCTGGGAAACAGAGCACCTGGGACCAGGAAGGTGATTAAGAGGCATGGCCCACCTGGGGCAGTGCTCTTGCCAAGCACCCGGTCACCTGAGCTGCTAGGACCTGGGAAGGGCATAAAACACACGCCCAACCAAGTCTGTGCTCTTTCAGATTACCCGAAAACCTCAGTGGCTTAGACCTGGGAAGTGCACCCTGAAGACTGAGCAGTGTAGACCCAGGAAGCACACACCACCTTGAGCTGGGGCAAACCCAGTGTGGTCCATACACTGCAAGCATTCCCCAAACAAACCAGCGATATTTGTTTGCAGTGTCCCTCCCTCCCCACAAGATAACTGAACAAGTGAGCCTAAATAAGTGACCACCTTCACCCCCTTGAGTCAGGGTGGAAAATAGACACTGAAGACACTTGAAAAAAGAGGAAGCCAAAATGAAGAAAAGGGAACTGTTCTGGAAGTGACAGGCGCAACAGATTAAAACCCTGTAGTTAACATTCACCCCACTCCAGTACTCGCCTGGAAAATCCCATGGATGGAGGAGCCTGGTGGGCTGCAGTCCATGGGGTCGCTAAGAGTCAGACACAACTGAGAGACTTCACTTTCACTTTTCACTTTCATGCATTGGAGAAGGAACTGGCAACCCACTCCAGGGTTCTTGCCTGGAGAATCCCAGGGACAGGGGAGCCTGGTGGGCTGCCGTCTATGGGGTCGCACAGAGTCAGACACGACTGAAGCGACTTAGCAGCAGCAGCAGCAGTTAACATTGACTAAGCATTGGAGGGGGCCTATATACCTTGAGAACAAGTACAAGCTGGAATGAGGAACTAACTGAAACTGAACTGACCCCACACTTCCCACAAGAGCTCCAGAGAAATCCCTAGATATATATTTACTGTTATCACTCTTTAATTTTTTTTAAATTTAAGTTCTTTCAGTTCAGTTCAGTTCAGTCGCTCAGTCGTGTCTGACTCTTTGCGACCCCATGAATCACAGCACGCCAGGCCTCCCTGTCTATCACCAGCTCCCGGAGTTCACTCAGACTCATGTCCATCAAGCCAGTGATGCCATCCAGCCATCTCATCCTCTGCCGTCCCCTTCTCCTCCTGCCCCCAATCCCTCCCAGCATCAGAGTCTTTTCCAATGAGTCAACTCTTCGTATGAGGTGGCCAAAGTACTGGAGTTTCAGCTTTAGCATCATTCCTTCCAAAGAAATCCCAGGGCTGATCTCCTTCAGAATGGACTGGTTGGATCTCCTTGCAGTCCAAGGGACTCTCAAGAGTCCTCTCCAACACCACAGTTCAAAAGCATCAATTCTTTGGCACTCAGCCTTCTTCACAGTCCAACTCTCACATCCATACATGACCACAGGAAAAACCATAGCCTTGACTAGACAGGTCTTTGTTGGCAAAGTAATGTCTCTGCTTATGAATATGCTGTCTACGTTGGTCATACATTCCTTCCAAGGAGTAAGCGTCTTTTAATTTCATGGCTGAAATCACCAACTGCAGTGATTTCAGAGACCAAAAAAATAAAGTCTGACACTGTTTCCACTGTTTCCCCATCTATTTCCCATGAAGTGATGGGACCAGAGGCCATGATCTTCGTTTTCTGAATGTTGAGCTTTAAGCCAGCTTTTTCACTCTCCACTTTCACTTTCATCAAGAGGCTTTTTAGTTCCTCTTCACTTTCTGCCATAAGGGTGGTGTCATCTGCATATCTGAGGTTATTGATATTTCTCCCAGCAATCTTGATTCCAGCTTGTGTTTCCCAGTCCAGTGTTTCTCATGATGTACTCTACATATAAGTTAAATAAGCAGGGTGACAATATACAGCCTTGACATACTCCTTTTCCTATTTGGAACCAGTCTTTTCCATGTCCAGTTCTAACTGTTGCTTCCTGACCTGCATACAGGTTTCTCAAGAGGCAGGTCAGGTGGTCTGGTATGCCCATCTCTTTCAGAATTTTCCACAGTTTATTGTGATCCACACAGTCAAAGGCTTTGACATAGTCAATAAAGCAGAAATAGATGTTTTTCTGGAACTCTCTTGCTTTTTCCATGATCCAGCAGATGTTGGCAATTTGATCTCTGGTTCCTCTGCCTTTTCTAAAACCAGCTTGAACATCTGGAAGTTCACGGTTTACATATTGCTGAAGCCTGGCTTGGAGAATTTTGAGCATTACTTTACTAGCATGTGAGATGAGTGCAATAGTGCGGTAGTTTGAGCGTTCTTTGGCATTGCCTTTCTTTGGGACTGGAATGAACACTGAGCTTTTCCAGTCCTGTGGCCACTGCTGAGTTTTCCAAATTTCCTGGCATATTAAGTTCTTTATTACTCCTTTAATTTTCATTTTTATAACCTACTATTGTCTTGCCAAAAAAAAGACTCTATATTAAAGCAAATTTCATATGTATATTTTGCATAATTTTTGTGATTGATTTTTTTTGTATTTTTAATATTATATTTTTGAGAGTCTAAACTCTATTCTAAATTTTTAGTCTTTGCTTTTTGGTATTTGTTATCAATTTTTTACTTTTAAGAATCTAATCTTCAGTATCCAAATTTCACTTAGGGGTGTGATTACTGGCTTGATCTCTCTCTCCCCTTTTGACTATCCCTTTTCTCCCCCAGGTCACCTCTATCTCCTCCCTCCCCCTTCTCTTCTCTACTTAACTCTGTGAATCTCTCTGGATGTTCTGGGCTGTGGAGAACATTTAGGGAACTGATTACTGGCTAGATTGGTTTCTCCCCTTTTGACTTCCCCTCTTCTCCTCCTGGTCACCTCTATCTCCCTCCTCCCCCTTCTCTTTTCTATGTAACTCTGTGAATCTTTCTGGGTGCTCCAGACTGTGGAGCACACTTAGGGAATTGATTACTGACTAGATTGTTTTCTCCCCCTTTGACTCCCCCTCTTCTCCTTCTGGTCAGCTCTATCTCCCTCCTCCCCTTCTCTTCTCCATGTAACTCTGTGAAGCTCTCTGGGTGTCCTTCGCTGTGGAGAATTATTTCACCGTTAACCTAGATGTTTTATCATCTGTACTGTATTGATGGAGAATTCTTGAGGCTACTGTAAGAATCAGACTGAAAGCCAGAGGCAGAAGGCTTAACTCCAGAACTTCAGAACATCAGAGAACTCCTGATTCCAGGAAACATTAATGGACAAGAGCTCACCCAAAGCCTCTATACCTACACTGAAATCAAACTCCACCCAAGAGCCAACAAGTTCCAGAGCAAGATATACCATGCTAATTCTCCAGCAAAGCAGGAACACAGCCCTGAGTATTAAAATATAGGCTTCCCAAAGCCATGTCAAACCCATAGACACCCCAAAACACACTACTGGACACTTCATTGCACTTCAGAGAGAAGCAATCCAGCTCTAACCACCAGAACACAGACACAAGTTCCCCTAACCACGTAACCTTGACAAGCCACTAGTCCAACCTCACCCACAGGGAGCAGGCTCCACAGTAAAGAGGAACCATGAACTTTCAGCCTCCAGAAAGAGTACCCCAAACACAGCAATCTAAACAAAATGAAAAGGCAGAGAAATATTCAGCAGGTAAAGGAACATGATAAATGCCCACCTAACCAAACAAAAGAGGAGGAGATAGGGAGTCTACCTGAAAAAAGAATTCAGAATAATGATAGTAGAGATGATCCAAAATCTTGAAAACAAAATGGAGTTACAGATAAATAGACTAGACACAATTATTAAGAAGATGCAAGAAGTGTTTAATAAGGACCTAGAAGAAATAAAGAAGAGCAGTCAATAATGAATAATGCAACAACTGAGATCAAAAGCACTCTGGAGGGACCCAACAGTAGAATAACTGAAGCAGAAGACACGATAAGTGAGGTAGAAGATAGAATGGTGGGAAAAAATGAAGCAGAGAGGAGAAAAGAAAAATTAAAAGAAATAAGGACAACTTCAGAGACCTCTGGGGCAATGTTAAACATCCAAAGATTCGAATCATAGGAGTCCCAGAAGAAGAAGACAAAAAGAAAGGGCATGAGAAAATACTTGAGGAGATAATAGTTGAAAACTTGCCCTAAAATGGGGAAGGAAATAGCCACCCAAGTCCAAAAAACCCAGAGAGTCCCAAACAGGATAAACCCAAGGCAAAACACCCCAAGACACATATTAATCAAACTAATGAAGATCAAGCACAAAGAGCAATTATTAAAAGTAGCAAGGTAAAAGCAACAAATAACATACAAGGGGATTCAGATAACAGCTGATCTTTCAATAGAAACTCTTCAGGCCAGAAGAGAATGGCAGGACATACTTAAAGTGATGAAAGAGAAAACCCTATAACCCAGATTACTATACCCAGCAGGGATCTCATTCAAATATAAAGGAGAAATTGAAAGCTTTACAGATGAGCAAAAGCTGAGAGAATTCAGCACCACCAAACCAGCTCTTCAACAAATGCTAAAGGATCTTCTCTAGACAGGAGACACAGAAAAGGTTTATAAACTTGAACCCAAAACAACAAAGTAAATGGCAATGGGATCATACTTATCAATAGTTACCTTAAATGTAAATGGGTTGAATGCCCCAACCAAAAGACAAAGACTGCTTGAATGGATACAAAAACAAGACCCTTATATATGCTGTCTAAAAGAGACCCACCTCAAACCAAGGGACACATACAGACTGAAAGTGAACGGCTGGAAAAAGATATTTCACACAAATGAAGACCAAAAGAAAGCAGGAGTAGCAATATTCATATCAGATAAAAGAGACTTTGAAATAAAGACTGTGAAAAGAGACAAAGAAGGATACTACATAATGATCAAAGGATCAATCCAAGAAGATATAACAATTATAAATATATATACACCCAATATAGGAACATGTCAATACATAAGACAAATGCTAACAAGTATGAAAGGGGAAATTAACAGTAACACAATAATAGTAGGAGACTTTAATACACCACTCACACCTATGGATTAGATAAATCAAACACAAAAATTAGCAAGAAAACACAAACTTTAAATGATACAATAGATCAGTTAGACCTAATTGATATCTATAGGACATTTCACCCCAAAACAGTGAATTTCACCTTTTTCTCAATTGCACACAGAACATTCTCCAGGATAGATCACATCCTGGGTCATAAACTTAGCCTTGGTAAGTTCAAAAAACAAAAATGAAATAATTTCAAGCATCTTTTCTGATCACAATGTGGTAAGATTATATGTCAACTACAGGAAAAAAAAAAACGATTAAAAATACAAACATATGGAGACTAAACAACACACTTCTGAATAACCAACAAATCATGGAAGAAAGCAAAAAAGAAATCAAAATATGCATAGAAACAAATGAAAATGAAAACATGACAACCCAAAACCTATGGAATTCAGTAAAAGCAGTACTAAGGGGAAGGTTCATAGCAATACAAGCTTACTTCAAGAAACAAGAGAAAAATCAAATAAATAACCTAACTTTACACCTAAAGCAACTAGAAAAAGAAGAAATGAAGAACCCAGGGTTAGTAGAAGGAAAGAAATCATCAAAACTAGAGCAGAAATAAATGAAAAAGAAACAAGACTATAGCAAAAGTCAATAAAACTAAAAGTTGGTTCTTTGAGAAGATAAATAGACAAGCCATTAGCCAGACTCATCAAGAAAAAGAGGGAGAAGAATCAAATCAACAAAATTAGAAATGAAAATGGAGATATCACAAAAGACAACATAGAAACACAAAGGATCATAAGAGACTACTATCAGCAACTATATCCCAATAAAATGGACAACTTGAAAGAAATGGACGAATTCTTAGAAAAGTATAACCTTCCAAAACTGAACCAGGAAGAAATAGAAAATATTAACAGGCCTAACACAAGCATGGAAATCAAAACTGTAATAAAAAATCTTCCAACAAGCAAAAGCCCAGGACCAGATGGCTTCACAGGAGAATTCTACAAAAAAATTTAGAGAAGAGCTAACACCTACCCTACTCAAACTCTTCCAGAAAATTGCAGAGGAAGGTAAACTCCCAAACTCATTCTATGAAGCCACCATCACCCTAATACCAAAACCAGACAAAGATGCCACACAAAAAAGAAAGCTACAGGCCAATATCACTGATGAATTTCCACATAGAGGAAAAAATCCTCAACAAAATTCTAGCAAACAGAATCTGACAATATATTAAAATGATCAAACATCATGACCAAGTAGGCTTTATCCCAGAGATGCAAGAATTCTTCAATATTTGCAAATCAATCAATGTGATACACCATAATAACAAATTGAAAGATAAAAACCATATGATTATCTTAATAGATGCAGAGAAAGCCTTTCACAAAATTCAACACCAATTTATAATAAAAGAAAAAATCCAGAAAGCAGGCATTGAAGGAACATATCTCAACATAATAAAAGCCATATATGGGCTTCCCTGATAGCTCAGTTGGTAAAGAATCTGCCTGCAATGCAGGAAATCCTATTTTGATCGCTGGGTTGGGAAGATGCCCTGGAGAAGGGATAGGCTACCCACTCCAGTATTCTGGCCTGGAGAATTCACAAAGAGTTGGACGCAACTGAGCGACTTTTACTTTCACATGATAAACCCACAGCAAACCTGTGGATTTGGTTTAATTTTTCACCATTATCTCAATGGTGAAAAACTGAAAGCATTTCACCTAAAGTCAGAAACAAGACAAGGGTGCCCACTCTCACCACTACTATTCAACATAGTTTTGGAAGTTTTAGCCACAGAAATCAGAGAGGAAAAAGAAATAAAAGGAATCCAGATTGGAAAAGAAGAAGTAAAACTCTCACTGTTTGCAGGTGTCATGATCCTCTACATAAAAAACCCTAAAGACACCACCAGAAAATTACTAGAACTAATCAATGAATATAGTAAAGTTGCAGGATATAAAATTAATACATAGAAATCCCATGCATTCCTATACATTAACAATGAGAAAACAGAAAGAGAAATTAAGGAAATAATCCCATTCACCATTGCGAAGAAAAGAATAAGATACTTAGGTATAAATCTCCCTTAAGAAACAAAAGACCTGTATATAGAAAATTATAAAACACTGATGAAAGAAATCAAAGATGACACAAATAGATGGAGAAATATACCATGTTCATGGGTCGGAAGAATCAATGTAGTGAAAATGAGTATAGTACCCAAAGCAATCTATAGATTCAATGCAATCCCTATCAAGCTACCAATGGTATTTTTCACAGAACTAGAAAAAATAATTTCACAATTTGTACAGAAATACAAAAAACCTTGAATAGCCAAAGCAATCTTGGGAAAGATGAATGGAACTGGAGGAATCAACCTACCTGACATCAGACTCTACTACAAAGCTACAGTCATCAAGACAGTATGGTACTGGCACAAAGACAGAAATATAGATAAATGGAACAAAATAGAAAGCCCAGAGATATATCCATGCCCCTATGGACACCTTATCTTTGACAAAGGAGGCAAAAATATCAATGGAGAAAAGACAATCTCTTTAACAAGCGGTGCTGGGAAAACTGGTCAACCACCTGTATAAGGATGAAACTAGAACACTTTCCAACACCATACACAAAAATAAACTCAAAATGGATTAAAGATCTAAATGTAAGACCAGAAACTATAAAACTCCTAGAGGAAAACATAGGCAAAACACTCTGACATAAATCACAGCAAGATCCTCTATGACCCACCTCCCAGAATATTGGAAATAAAAGCAAAAATAAACAAATGGGACCTAGTTAAACTTAAAAACTTTTGCACAACAAAGGAAACTATAAGCAAGGTGAAAAGACAGCCTTCAGAATGGGAGAAAATAATAGCAAATGAAGCAACAGACAAACAACTAATCTCAAAAATATATAAGCAACTCCTATAGTTCAATTCCAGAAAAATAAATGACCCAATCAAAAAATGGGCCAAAGAACTAAACAGACATTTCTCCAAAGAAGACATACAGATGGCTAACAAACATATAAAAAGATGCTCAACATCAACTTTGAGAAATGCAAATCAAAACCACAATGAGATACCATCACGCACCGGTCAGAATGGCTGCTATCAAAAAGTCTATAAACAATAAATGCTGGAAAAAGTGTGGAGAAAAGGGAACCCTCTTACACTGTTGGTGGGAATGCAAACTAGTACAGCCAATATGGAGAACAGTGTGGAGATTTCTTTTTTTTTTTTTTTTCAAAAATTTATTTATTTTTTTTTTACTTTACAATATTGTATTGTAGAAACCCCACTGCTGGGCATACACACTGAGGAAACCAGAAATGAAAGAGACATGTGTACCCCAATGTTCATCACAGCACTGTTTACAATAGCTAGAACATGAAAGCAAGCTAGATGTCCATTGGCAGATGAATGGATGTGAAAGCTGTAGTACATATACACAATGGAATATTACTCAGCTATTAAAAAGAATGCATTTGAATCAGTTCTAATGAGGTGGATAAAACTGGAGCCTATTTACAGAGTGAAGTAAGTCAGAAAGAAAAACACCAATACAGTATATTAACACATATATATGGAACTTAGAAAGACAGTACAAAAACCCTATATGTGAGACAGCAAAAGAGACACAGATATAAAGAACAGACTTTCGTACTTTGTGGGAGAAGGCGAGGGTGGGATGATTTGAGAGAATAGCATTGAAACATATATATTACCATATGTGAAATAGATGACCAGTCCAAGTTCAATGCATGAAACAGGGCACTCAAAGCCAGTGTACTGGGACACCCCAGAGGGATGGGATGGGAAGGGAAGTGGGAGGGGGCTTTGGGATGGGGGCATATGTACACCCCTGGCTGATTCATGTCAATGTATGGCAAAAATCACCACAATATTGTAAAGTAATTAGCTTTCAATTAAAATAAATAAATAGTCCCTCTCTATCATTTCATAAATGAAGAAACTGAGAGCTTCAGAGGTGTCCATTCTACTCCCCTATGGCAGAGCAATGATGAATACATGTAATAATGACTGCTGAGTTTTTTTCATTGTTTTTACAATCTTTCTTATATTTACTGCTGCTGCTGCTGCTGCTGCTAAGTTGCTTCAGTCATGCCTGACTCTGTGCGGCCCTGTAGATGGCAGCCCACCAGGCTCTCCCCCTGGATTCTCCAGACAAGAACACTGGAGTGGGTTGCCGTTTCCTTCTCCAATGCATGAAAGTGAAAAGTGAAAGTGAAGTCGTTCAGTCATGTCTGACTTTTTATGACCCCATGGACTGCAGCCTATCAGGCTCTTCCGTCCATGGGATTTTCCAGGCAAGAGTACTGGAGTGGGTTGCCATTACCTTCTCCATATATGTATTGACACATATATAAATTTTAAACTTTTTTAGCCATCTCCGGCATTTACAGTTTTTTTTCTAAAAGGATCAACAATACAAAGATGTTTAAAGATTAATCATCCCTCCCCCCAGTCTAATTCTACTCGTCATTCCACATAACTCAGGTGTCCAGTGTTAACAGACTTGTATGGACTCCTTGGTAATACATATACACACAACATAAATATACACATATAGGCTATTTGCTTGTATCTTCTTTCTGTTTTTCCCAAAGCTGAATTATAATATATACACTTTGTACTCTTCTCTCCAATATTAGGCTCACGTGGCAGCATACGTGGATGGCCCTACAAGAATGTGTATATGGGTCCCACATTTCTTTAAGTTTATACATATACATAAACACAGTATTTTACATTATGGGGTGAAACACATGTTGGGAATTTTCAAAGCAGTATTATTTTTTCCTTTCTTTTTTTCATTTTTATTTTTTACCTTTTATCATTTTCTCCCTTTCTTCCTTGAGGTTATCTATTTAAACACATACACGTATCTGTTTTATGAGTTTCTACTTTTTCTAATCATATGAGTGTGAGTGTGTGCATGCTCAGTTGTGTCCTACTATTTGTGACGCCATGGGCTGTAGCCCACCAGGCTCCTCTGTCCATGAAATTTCCCAGACAAGAATATTGGAGTGAGTTGCCGTTTCCTACTCCAGAGGACCTTCCTGACCCAAGGATCAAACCCAAGTCTCTTGTTTCTCCTGCACTGGCAGGTACCACTGCCTCCCAAGCAAATTTGAAGATCTAATTAGTTTATTAGGTGATTCATGGATCAGGTAGTAGCCCATCTAGCAACTATAAGGATGCTAAAAGGAAAGGTCTTTATAGGCAGAAAGAAGGTGGGGAAAAAAAGTTGGGGGTGGGGGCAAGAGGAAACAGCAGGGGTTTTTTTATGCAGATTGTCTCACTAGTGTTGATCAGGAAATTTCAGATTGTCTAAAGGTCACATTCCTGGGAGAGACTGAAATTGCAATTAAATCTTTGTTTGCTGTCATCGGGGTAAATGACTCCATTTGGGCTTGTCGTTTTTTTTTTTTAATATAACCATACAAGCAACAAAGTGGCTAGCATCTTTTTCTCTCTTCTCCCATCACAGAAACACATACACGCACACACACATACACATATGCAAAAGAATAGATTCAGTTAACATTCAGAGAAATACATTCAGAGAAAATCACTGATCTTGATAGCCCCGTGTTAAAGTATAATTTTCAAAACAACTGAAAGCAAGATTTCCTTAACAAATTCTGAATGAACACATTTCAAAGATTAATTTAATACATTAATGAGGGAACCAACAAAATGGTTGCGGTTGCTGCTGCTGCTAAGTCGCTTCAGTCATGTCCGACTCTATGCGACCCCATAGACGGCAGCCCCCTAGACTCCCCCGTCCCTGGGATTCTCTAGGCAAGAACACTGGAGTGGGTTGCCATTTTCTTCTCCAATGCATGAAAGTGAAAAGTGAAAGTGAAGTCGCTCAGTTGTGTCCGACTCTTAGCAACCCCATAGACTGCAGCCTACCAGGCTCCTCTGTCCATGGGGTTTTCCAGGCAAGAGTACTGGAATGGGGTGCCATTGCCTTCTCCAACAAAATGGTAAAGCTACTTCAAAGATAGAATTCAAGAAATAGAAGTTTGTACACTCAGTTAGGAAAGGGATGATAAGCAAATTTCCTGAGAGCTAATGAAAAATAGTAATAGATACTCAATCTAAGAAAAAAAAATGGAAATTTTACTTGAGCCAACTTGGGGCTTTGACCCCAGGAAACAGTCCTTCAGAAACTTCTGAGGGCTGTTCCACTATCAAAACAGCTATATAATTTTGGGGGCCAAAGATTTATATGTCAAATGACATGTTATTGACAGTTTATACAATTCAGATCTACAGATACAAGACAAGTAATAGGTCACTGTGGTCTCTTAAAGATTAAGAAGGAAAGTTACCTCTAAGGAGTTATGACACTTTATAAGATTAAGAAAAAATATTATCTCTGAAGGAGATCTGATTAAAGGAGATGCACAGTACATACTAAAGAGGAGAGAGGAATCCCAAACAGGCAGAGGAAATTTTTGTTGAAATTTTCTTGTCTTGACATAAAATAGGAATTTTATTGCATCACTGAGTTAGAGACAAGACCAGCTAGGATCCTACCAGGCAATAAAACCATAACCTTTGGTGTCTCCTCTACCTGGCAGAAATCGTTTTCTTCTAATGGACCAAAATTTGCAAGTTAACAAGTAGCTTTCACAGTGTCCGTATCCTAATCAATAGTAAATAGCAAGTAAAACAAAATTATCTCTCCTAGTCTGAGTCTACGAGGCAATGCGTGACATTAAAAGGACATGGAATCAACCTTTCGCCTTACTTTCTGGTTTTGAATCATTAGTCTTAACATCAAGCTGAAACCAATAGACTTTGGAACTGTTGTAGGAAGGGGGCCCCTTCCAGTGTCCAAGAGTGAGCTCTTGTCTGATTCTTAGAAATGAACTGTCCGAAGAGACACAGGTGCTGATAAAGCAAGAAACTTTATTTGAAAGGGGCACCCGGACAGAGAGCAGCAGGGTAGGAGAACCCAGGAGAACCGCTCTGCCAGGTGGCTTTCAGTCTCAGGTTTTATGATGATGGGTTAGTTTCCGGGCTGTCTCTGGCCACTCTGACTCAGGGTGCTCCCTGGTGGTACATGCATGATTCAGTCAAGATGGATGCCAGTGAGAAGGATTCTGGGAGGTGGAAGGACATATGGACTGGTATCTCCTCTCTCCTTTTAACCTTTACCAAATTCTTCTGGTGGGTGGTAGCTTGTTAGTTCTGCATTTCTCACCAGGACCTCTTGTTGTAAGATAACTTTGTCAGGGTGGACAGTTTCAGTCAGTGGTTCCCCTAACAGAACTGTGCCAAGGTTGCTGCTGGGGCTGCTAAGTCACTTCAGTCGTGTCCGATTCTGTGCGACCCCATAGATGGCAGCCCACCAGGCTCCACCGTCCCTGGGATTCTCCAGGCAAGAACACTGGAGTGGGTTGCCATTTCCTTCTCCAATGCATGAAAGTGAAAAGTGAAAGTGAAGTCGCTCAGTTGTGTCCGACTCTTCACGAACCCACGGACTGCAGCCTACCAGGCTCCTCCGTTCATGGGATTTTCTAAGCAAAAGTACTGGAGTAGGGTGCCATTGCCTTCTCCGTTGAGTCACACCCTAAGAAAATGTAGAGATTCCCCAGATGAAAACTTCATATTGTCCTTCCTCCTGTCAGTTATGATAACACCCTTAGACCTGTCTTTTGGGCCACTTAATTATATAAAAGCTGAACACAGGATTCCCATTAAGACTATGGACTCTTCTGTCGTTGTTAATGGGCATGAAAAGACTGCTCTAAATCTTTCACATAAAAAGCTTCCACACATAATTGATGTGTTTATTATTACTGCAAATAAATTTATTCATTGTAATGATCTAAAAAATTAGTGTTAATTAGCACTTCTCACTGACCAACATAACTTTCTGGTATGGGGTTTATATTTCTAGAAAGTTGTACTAGCCCATTTTAATTTTTTAGCAAAGAATGTCCAGACTCTTTTGATGTATAAATTTGATGATTTTGCTTTTATTCTCTTTCTCGGGTACTGTATAAGGAGGTGTCAACTACAAACTGGCACTTACCAGAGCATTTGCCACGACTACACAAGGGCATTTGCCATCTGCCTCTGTGGAGACTGAACCCTATGCTGCTGCAGCTGCTGACCTGCAACGCCCCCTCAGGGGAATTCAGGTGAAGAGTGAGGCACTCTGTGCTCCAGGGAAACTGGTGCGAAAGGTCTTTAGATAGTTAAATATTTTCAGGCACTGATTTCATGATCCCAGTGCTTGCATCTCCTCACACCTAAAAAAGCACTAAATCCCTTCACGGTGACATCAGCTCCTCATGACTAGCGGAAAACATATTGTAAAATAAGTGCTTCATTGCATTGAACTCCCCCTTCACCAAAATCTTATATATTGACCTTCCCTCACTGCCTCTTTGGAGCAGTCTCTCAGAGCTATCTGAGGTGCTGTCTCCTGGGCTGTAGTTCAGTCAATCAATCAGTCTTGTCCGACTCTTTGCAACCTCATGGACACCAGGCCCCCTGTCCATCACCAACTCCCAGATTTTACTCAAACTAATGTCCATTGAGTTGGTGATGCCATCCAACCAGCTCATCTGCTGTCATCCCCTTCTCCTCCCACCTTCAATCTTTCCCAGCATCAGGGTCTTTTCCAATGAGTCAATTCTTCGCCTCAGGTGGCCAAAGTATTGGAGTTTCAGCTTCTGCATCAGCCTTTCCAAGGAATATTCAGGACTGATTTTTTTTTTAGGATGAACTTGTTGGATCTCCTTGCAGTCCAAGGGATTCTCCACCACAGTTCAAAAGCATCAATTCTTCCGTGCTCAGCTTTCTTTATAGTCCAACTCTTATATCCACATATGACTACTGGAAAAACCATAGTACTCTGCATATAAGTTAAATAAGCAGGGTGACAATCTACAGCCTTGATGAACTCCTTTCCTGACTTGGAACCAGTCTGTTGTTCCATGTCTAGTTCTAACTGTTGCTTCCTGACCTGCATACAGATTTCTCAAGAGGCATATCAGGTGGTCTGGTATTCCCATCGCTTGAAGAATTTTCCAGAGTTTGTTGTGATCCACACAGTCAAAGGCTTTGGCATAGTCAATAAAGAAGAAGTAGATGTTTTTCTGAAACTCTCTTGCTTTTTTGATGATCTAATGGATATTGGCAATTTGATCTTTGGTTCCTCTGCCTTTTCTAAATCCAGCTTGAACATCTGGAATTTTTCAGTTCACATACTGTTGAAGCCTTGCTTTGAGAATTTTGAGCATTACTTTACTAGCATGTGAGATGAGTGCAATTGTGAGGTAGTTTGAGCATTCTTTGGCATTGCCTTTCTTTGGGATTGGAATGAAAACTGACCTTCTCCAGTCCTGTGGCCACTGCTGAGTTTTCCAAATTTGCTGGCATATTGAGTGCAGCACTTTCACAGAATCATCTTTTAGGATTTGTAATAGCTCAACTGGAATTCCATCACCTCCACTATCTTTGTTCGTAGTGATGCTTCTTCTTAAAGCCCACTTGACTTTGTATTCCAGGATGTCTGGCTCTAGGTGAGTGATCATACCATTGTAATTATCTGGATCCTGAAGATCTTTTTTGTATAGTTCTTCTGTGTATTCTTGCCACCTCTTCTTAATATCTTCTGCTTCTGTAGTTATTTTGCCCCAAATAAAACTTAGCTCTCAACTTTCACATTGTGTATCTTTTTAGTCAACAGAAGGGATCGAATATTTCTTCTCAGTTTTCTGCCTCTAACTCTGAAGAAAGGTAGTTTTTTGGTTGCTAATAATTTGACTTTTGCATTTAATGGACATTAACAGTATATTGTGAAAGATCAGAAGAGATGATAGGCAGGGAAGAGAAATGCCTCAGACTGAAAGGAAATTAAGAATCCAAGTGCCCCTTGCCGGCAGCCAACACTCAGAGTGGATAATAGTGTGTTTTATATAGAAAGCTAAGACCCATGCCCTGAGGTCTTCAGCTTTGGCAAGGCTTCCTTCACTTGTAAGGATGCAGAAACAGAGAGCTCCCCAACTTTAAAAGACTGTGCTGTGCTTAGTCTCTCAGTCATGTCCTATTCTTTGTGGCCCTTTAAACTGTAGCCCTCCAGGCTCCTCTGGCCTTAGGATTTTCCAGGCAAGAACACTGGAGGGGATTGCCATTTCCTCCTCCAGGGATCTTCCAACCTGGGGATCAAACCTACGTCTCCTGTGTCTCCTGCTTTGCAGTCAGATTCTTTACCTGCTGAGCCATCGGGGAAGCCCTTTAAAAGACTAGTACCCATTTAAAGTGAGAATTCTACAACTAGTATGACAGAGACTGGAAATCAGAGGCCTTTCTCCTGGGTTCTAGGCCCTACATAAACTTTCTGAATTCTGATGCAAACTACAGAAGAAAGAAGGGGAAAGCAGAGGAGGACAACAGAAGAGAGGAGAGGTAGAGGGCTTAAGTGATTACTGAGGGAGAATGTCCTATCTGCCTTACAGGATGAGAGTATCAAATTCACCAATTAAGTTGTGTTAGATGAAGAAGTGATTTTTTTGCACACTTGAGTTTACTGTGATTCAAATCTGTCCTTCTTTCTCCAGATGATGATTTATTGAAGATGCTGGATCTCAATATTGACCCCACCACTACCACCACCACAGTCACCTATAACAAATGAAAGCCAGCATTAGCATTCGGTTGTTTGATGCCAAGCATATATTCCAGAAATCTTTATGTACTAAGAAAAATAAATGAGTCTCATTCCTCTGAGAACTATTATAAGCAGGGAAGAGGAAGAAGGAGGATGACTGAGTGGAATACCACCAGATTAAAAATCAGGGGGCCGGGGTCTTCATACTGCAACTAATGCCATGTACAAATTTGGACGAGTGACAACCTACTTGTGGTCAGTAAACTACTTCTTCTGACTTCAGAGTTAGATATGTCTCTCACTCTCTCATTCATAATTATACCATCTCTGTTGGGCATAGTTTCTCAGGCTTTCCCCAAGGCATTGGATATGGCTATTAGTTGGGGAAACACACTGAGCAACTCTACTGCTATCCCTAACACTGTCTTAAAGTTTTGAATTGCTCACCAGAATTGGGGAGGAGATAGGCTCCCCTTAACTCTAATAACAAGAGTCCCTGCTTTTCCTGTATGCAGGTCAGGAAGCAACAGTTAGAACTGGATGTGGAACAACAGACTGGTTCCAAACAGGAAAACGAGTACGTCAAGGCTGTATATTGTCACCCTGCTTTATTTAACTTATTTGCAGAGTACATCATGAGAAACGCTGGGCTGGAGGAAGCACAAGCTGGAATCAAGATTGCCGGGAGAAATATCAATAACCTCAGATATGCAGATGACACCACCCTTATGGCAGAGAGCAAAGAAGAATTAGAAGAAGAGCCTCTTGATGAAAGTGAAAGAGGAGAGTGAAAAAATTGGCTTAAAGCTCAATATTCAGAAAACTAAGATCATGGCACCCAGTCCCATTACTTCATGGCAAATAGATGGGGAAACAGTGGAAACAGTGGCTGACTTTACTTTTCTGGGCTCCAAAATCACTGCAGATGGTGACTGAAGCCATGAAATTAAAAGACACTTACTCCTTGGAAGGAAAGTTATGACCAATCTAGACAGCATATTAAAAAGCAGAGACATTACTTTGCCAACAAAGGTCCATCCAGTCAAGGCTATGGTTTTTCCAGTGGTCATGTATGGATGTGAGAGTTGGACTATAAAGAAAGCTGAGCACCGAAGAATTGATGCTTTTGAACTGTGTGGTGTTGGAGAAGACTCTTCAGAGTCCCTTGGACTTCAACGAGGTCCAACCAGTCCATCCTAAAGGAGATCAGTCCTGGGTGTTCGTTGGAAGGACTGATGTTGAAGCTGAAACTCCAATACTTTGGCCACCTCATGAGAAGAGCTGAATCATTTGAAAAGATCCTGATGCTGGGAAAGATTGAAGGCAGGAGGAGAAGGGGACGGCAGAGATTGAGATGATTGGATGGCATCACCGACTTGATGGACATGGGTTTCGGTGGACTCCGGGAGTTGGTGATGGACAGGGAGGCCTGGCATGCTGCAGTTTATGGGTTCACAAAGAGTCAGACATGACTGAGCGACTGAATTGAACTGAACTGAACTGCTTTCCCACAATTCCTAGATGCTTCAGTAATTGAAGAGAATTCTATTGACATTTCCTAGAGCCTCTTAAATTTGTAAGAGATTCAAATTGTTAGATAAAACTCCTGTCACCTAGAACAGGAAAAGAAGTCAGAAGAATATATCTGAAGATAGTAATAAGTAATGATAATACAATTAGTAAAACATTGTGGGTGCTGCTGTTCAGTCACTTAGTTGTGTCCCCAGCTCTTTGAGACCCCATGAACTGCAGCACCCCAGGCTTCCCTGTCCTTCACTATCTCCCAGAGTTTGCTCAAACTCATGTTCATTGAGTCAGTGATGCCATCCAACCATCTCATCCTCTGCTGCCCTTTGTCCACCTGCCCTCAATCTTTCCCAGCATCAGAGTCTTTTCCAATGAGTGGGCTCTTTGCATCAGGTGGCCCAAGTATTGGAGCTTCAGCACCAGTCCTTCCAATGAATATTCAGGATCGATTTCCTTTTGGATTGACTGGTTTGATCTCATTGTAGTCCAAGGGACTCTCAAGAGTCTTCTCCAGCCCCACAGTTAAAAACATCAATTCTTCAGTGTTCAGCCTTCTTTATGGTCCAACTCTCACATCCATACATGACTACCAGGAAAGCCATAGCTTTGACTATCTAGAGCTTTGTCAGCAAAGTGATGTCTCTGCTGTTTAATATGCTGTTTAGGTTTGTCATAGCTTCCCTGGTGGCTCAGATGGTAAAAGCATCTGCCTGCAATGTGGGAGACCCAGGTTCGATTCCTGGGTTGGGAAGATCCCCTGGAGAAGGAAATGGCAATCCACTCCAGCACTCTTGTCTGGAAAATCCCATGGACGGAGGAGCCTGATAGGCTACAGTCCATGGGCTCGCAAAGAGTCGGACATGACTGAGCAACTTCACTTTGCTTTTTTTACTAGGTTTGTCATGGTTTTCCTTCCAAAGAGAAAGCCTCTTTTAATTTCATGGCTGCAGTCACCATCTGGAGTGATTTTGGACCCCCCCCCCAAATAAAATCTGTCACTGCTTCAACTTTTTCCCCATCTGTTTTTCATGAGTGATGGGACTGGATGTCATGAACTTAGTGTTTCTCATGTTGAGTTTCAAGCCAGCTTTTCACTCATTTCTTTCACCCTAATCAAAGGCTCTTTAGTTTCTCTTCACTTTCTGCCATTAGAGTGATATCAACTGCATATTTGAGGTTACTAATATTTCTCCTGATGGTCTTGATTCCAGCTTTCGATTTATCCAGTTGGACATTTTGCACGATGTACTCTGCATAGAAGTTAAATAAATAGGGTGACAGTATACAGTCTTGTCATACTCCTTTCTCAATTTGAAACCAGTCAGTTGTTCCATGTCCAATTCTAACTGTTGCTTCTTGACAGGTCTACAGGTCTCTCAGGAGACAGGTGAGTTGGTCTGGTACTCCCATCTCTTTAAGAATTTTCCACAGTTTGTTGTGATCCACACAAAGACTTTAGCATAGTCTGTGAAGCAGAAGTAGATGTTTTTCTGGAACTCATTTGCTTTCTCTATGATCCAATGAATGTTGCCAATTTGATCTCTGGTCCCTCTGCCTCTTCAAAATCCAGCTTGTACATCTGGAAGTTCTTGTTTTCATTACTATTAAATAGTAAAAAAGAGTAAATTTTGATATATGCTACAGCATGGATAAACCTCTAAAATACAATAAATAAGACAGAAACATAAGGCCACATATTTACAATTATATTTTATGAAATGTCAAGAATAGGCAAATCAATGGGGCTTCCCAAGTGCTGCAGTGGTAACGAACCTGCCTGCTAAACAGGTGACCCAAGAGACACAGGTTCGATCCCTGGGTCAGGAAGATCCCTTGGAGGAGGAAATGGTGACCCACTCCAGTGGTATTCCAGTATTCTTGCCTGGAAAATTCCATGGACAGAGGAGCCTGGTGGGCTACAGTCCATGGAGCCAAAAAGAGTCAGCAAATCTACAGAGACAGAACATAGATTCATCACTGCCAGAGTCTGCAAGGAGGAAATAATGGGGAGTGAGTGCTTACAGGTACAGAGTTTCTTTTGGAGGGTGACAAAAAGGTTCTGGATTTAGATACTGTAAATAGTTGTACAATCTTGTTAGTATACTAAATACCAAGTTGTACATTCTAGAAGAGTGAATTTCTGGTTTGTAATTATACCTTAATAAGACTGCTATATTTTTAAAGTCCAATAGATAAGGAGTTGTTGAATCTGGATTTTAATCTATGCTGTCATAACTGTATAAAGTGACTTCAGACAAGTTTCTGCTCTTTTCTGGTCACATTCTCCTCATCTGTAAAGTGAAAAATGTTGAATAAGTGCCATTCTGTTTCTGACAATTTATGGTTCCATTCCTCAACCACTTCCTCTATGAAACAGCTTTTGCCCAATTATCTAAAGGTGATCTTCTTCTGCTTTCAGTTCTCATAACTTTCACTGCCTTGTTTTGCTACTATTTGTGCTTCCCCTTATCTGCTCTACCAGAAATCTGAGACACTTAGAGGAAGACTCAGGACTGTCTTGAACATGACAGCCATTTGATAGATTTTCAGATGACTAAAGACATGAAATTATTTATATCTAGAAGAAATTGTATGAAATGCAGCACATACCAAAAATAAATAAATAAATAAAATTTTTTGGTTTATGTATAACTAAAATAAGGGATTGGTAATTTCTCAAAAAATTTGACACAGATTTTATGTTATTTCTTAGCCTAACAGAACTGTAAACTTGAAAGAGTTCTTCATAATGTAGAGATACTACATTAATTCCCTTTTATCCCATATAGATGAGTTTTTACCCTACTTTAAAACAGCTTGCCTGTACTATGGTTGCCTCACTAATGCTGATATCAAGCATGATGAAAATAACCCCAAAATGAAAAGAAATAAAGTGCTTGAAGCATTATTATTTATTTGCAATTAATCAAGTATTTAGTATTCCCGTAGGTGTTCTGAACCACATCATTTTTAAGCAATGAAATCTCACCAATAGGAGACCTGAGGGGAGTTCACAATTATTAAATCCTCATTGAGAGGTTAGGCCACTGTTTTCCTGCAATCATTATTGAGTTTGCAAATTTTTTAAAATAGAAAATCATACAGGCTTCACTGCTTTACAAAACTTTCCATAGTGTGTGTTTGACAAGTTGACATTTTTAGACTAGAAAGAAAATTAAGTAAAAATGTAACCAACTGTTATCTTACTTCTTTTTTCCCTCTAAATACAAAAAACAATTACCTAAAAACTAATCTTCAATTTTGTGTTCTTTTCTCCACTGCTGTACTACAAAATTCAACCTAAAACATTTGTCCTTCATTAATAAAAATACAAAAAGAAGAATTATGGAAAATTAGTCCTATCCTGCTAGGATTCAACTATAACCTCATCCCACTACATTCCCTTTTTATTCTGCATAATTGCAAGTTCAGAATACCTAACTGCATTCCTAAATGCAGAGTTTACAGAAATTCTTTGCAATTGATAAGAGAAAAAACTAAAGAGGCATCAAAACACATTGAGAACCTATGCAAAAGTAAATTTGGGCTACATAACTGGTAACACCTGAGAATAGTTTTTATGCTACATTTCATTTTGCATATGAGATGCACCTGAAAAAAATCAACTTTTATAATACTGGAGATGATTTCAGTAAGCACCCACATCTCTCAAATGTACTGAGTTAAAACTCCTGTATAATATTTCTAGTTTTCATCTTGGGCATAATAACTTCTATCTTACTGTCACTTAAAATTTGTATTTAATAAATATTCATGAGTACTACCTATTCTTCTCGTACAGTTAATAATAATATTGACAAAAATAAGATTTATTTATTAGTGTACTAAGCACTATACAGAATTCTTCAGAGTCTTGTCTCAGTCAATCCTAACAGCAATTCTGTGAGAACGGTAGTTCACACTTATGATCCACATGTTACAAATGAGAAAACTGAAGGTTAATGACTTGAAGTAATTTGTTCTAAGTTGGAGAAGGCAATGGCACCCCACTCCAGTACTCCTGCCTGGAAAATCCCATGGACGAACGTGGTAGGCAGCAGTCCATGGGGTCGCTGAGGGTCGGACACGACTGAGACACTTCACTTTCACTTTTCACTTTTATGCATTGGAGAAGGAAATGGCAACCCACTCCAGTGTTCTTGCCTGGAGAATCCCAGGGACGGGGGAGCCTGGTGGGCTGCCGTCTATGGGGTCGCACAGAGTCGGACACGACTGAAGCGGCTTAGCCGCAGCAGCACACAGCTAACAAATGGTTCGACACTATACTAAATACGAATAAAAAACACCCAGGTATCTTCAAAGAATTTACAGTCCCAGTGAGTCTGTCAGAGTAGGAGCCAAATAAGAGACTGTAGGTGACGATTCATGATTCAATATGAAACCAATCAACTTAAAGGCTACAACTTACAACATTAGTGTCAGGACTTCCCTGGTGGTCCAGTGGTTAAAACTGTGCATTCCCAATACAGCGGCCCCAGGTTCAATCCCTGGTCAGAGAACTAGATTGTGCTTGCTGCAACAAAGATCCCGTGAGCTGCAAGTAAGACATGGTGCAGCCAAGTTAAAAAAAAAAATAGTGTTATGGTATGAGGTGTATACTAGTCAAGGTTCTCAGAGAAACAGAACCAACAGAATGTGTGTTTTAGTGGGAAAGAGAGAGAGATTAATTTTAAGAAACTGACTCAAGTGACTATCATGATCCAGACTTTGTTTTATTAAGACTTGTGAAGAATTATGTAATCACCTATGTACCCCAGGCATACCTTGGCATTCTAATCTACTAATAAACTGCCAATACACTGCCACAACATACAGATCCCAATACCTTTTCATAAGGAAGGACAGGCAAGGATGATCATGGTCTTCTTCTAAAAGGTCAGAGTGAAATGTCTGCAGTAACTGGTAGTGGGCTGATCAGCCCTCTCCCACAGAGGTAACAGCAAGTTTAGTAAAAATAATAACTAGCATTTACTGAGCACTTATTATGTACCAAAAAATGTTTTCTATTTTTTTCCCAACTTTTAGTTTGAAATCTTTCATATCTGCAGAATACTTGAAAATATAACACAAGGGACATGCATATAAACATTAATTAACAATCTACTGCATTTTTTGTATATATATATATATATATATATACATACATACATATTTATGGCTTCCCAGATGGCTCAGCGGGTAAAGAATTAGCCTCAATGCAGGAGACACAGGAGATGTGAGTTCAATCCCTGGGTTAGGAAGATCCCCTGGAGAAGGAAATGTATTCGTGCCTGGGAAATTCCATGGACAGAGGAGCCTGGCAGGCTACAGTCCAAAAGGTCACAGAGTCAGACACAACTGAGCAGATATGTAAATATATATATTATATACACATGACACTGTTCAAAACAAATAATTGCCAAAGATAAATTCACAGGTATGCACACGTATACAGAAACACACACACATATACATACACACACACACACACACACACACACACACACCTTTTTTAAGTTAAAATATTTGAAAGTAGTTTTCAGAGATCACAACACTTTTTACATTCCTTGCAACAAGTTGCCCAAGTTTGCAAAGCTGATCAATGTAAATGCTGGGCTTGGAACCCTGGCAGTCTAAGGTGGAGCTTGTGGTCTAATAATTGAGCCTCTGATTCAAGTAGGTAAAGGTGAAAGAATTCTGACAGGTTGGGTAGATGGGGCTCCTGTCAACCATAGTCAGGATGAAAGCAATACCAGAGAGTTTCAGGGGAGAACATGATGGGAGAAAGGGGAAAGCAGGTGAATTAAAGGTTGGAGAGATGGGAGAGGGGAGAGGAGAATTTTTCTTTTAAATTTTATTTTATTTTTAAACTTTACATAATTGTATTAGTTTTGCCAAATATCAAAATGAATCCGCCACAGGCATACATGTGTTCCCCATCCTGAACCCTCCTCCCTCCTCCCTCCCCATACCATCCCTCTGGGTCGTCCCAGTGCACCAGCCCCAAGCATCCAGTATCGCGCATCGAACCTGGACTGGCAACTCGTTTCTTACATGATATTCTACATGTTTCAATGTCACTCTCCCAAATCTTCCCACCCTCTCCCTCTCCCACAGAGTCCATAAGACTGTTCTATACATCAGTGTCTCTTTTGCTATCTCGTACACCGAATTTTTATATTAAGAAAAGTGACTTTAAAATGAGAAGTAGTACTAAGACAAACTCTCCCACTGTTTCCTTTTTTTCTAGGGAAAAAAGATACTATTTCATACATGTTATTTCAGATTGTAAACCCCAAAGGGCAGAAAGTAGGTTCTGCTATGCATCCAGGATTTCCACATGGTCAGGTTCTTGGTCGGACACTTAGTCTTTGCTTCTGATGTTAACGAACATAGACTTCTGAGGCACTGAGTTATCCAGTCGTTAGAATTCCATTCAACAATATATAGCATCTTCATGAAAACTTTTTATTTTTTAAATTTATTTATTTTTTATTGAAGGAAAATTGCTTTACAGAATTTTGCTGTTTCCTGTCACACTTCAAAATGAATCAACCATAGGTATATATATTTATCCCCTCCCTTTTGAAACTTCCTCCCATCTCTCTCCCCATCCCACCCCTTTAGGTTGATACAGAGCCCCTGTTTGAGTTTCCTGAGTCATACAGCAAATTCCTGTTAGCTATATATTTTACATATTGTAATGTAAGTTTCCATGCTACTCTTTCCATACATCTCATCCTCTCCTCCCCTTACCCCATGTCCATAAGTCTGTTCTCTATGTCTGTTTCTCCATTGCTGCCCTATAAATAAATTCTTCAGTACCATTTTTCTAGATTCCATATATATGGGTTAGAATATAATATTTATCTTTCCCTTTCCATCTTACTTCAGTCTGTATAATAGGTTCTAGGTTCATCCACCTCATTAGAACTGACTCAAAAGTGCTCCTTTTAATGGCTGAGTAATATTTCTTTGAGTATAGGTACCACAACTTCTTTATCCATTCATCTGTTGATGGACATCTAGATTGCTTCCATGTTCTAGCTATTGTAAATAGTGCTACAATGAACAATGGGATATATGTGTCTCTTTCGATTTTGGTTTCCTCAGGGTATATGCCTAGGATTGCTGGGTCGTATGGTGGTTTTATTTCTAGTTAAGGAATCTCTATACTGTCTTCCATAGTGGCTGAATCAATTTACATTCCCACCAACAGTGCAACAGTGCTTCCTTTTCTCCATACCCTCTCCATCATTTATTGTTTGCAGACTTTTTGATAATGACCATTTTGACCAGTGTGAGGCGATATCTCATTGTAATTTTGATTTACATTTCTCTAATAATGAGCGATGTTGAGCATCTTTTCATGTGTTTGTTAGCCATCTGCATGTCTTCTTTGGACAAATGTCTGATTAGGTCTTTTTCCCACTGTTTGATTGGGTTGTTTGTTTTTCTGGTATTGAGTTGTATGACCTGCTTGTATACTTTAGAAATTAATCCTTTGTCAGTTGTTTCATTTGCCATTATTTTCTCCCATTCTGACAGTTGTCTTTTCACTTTGCTTATAGTTTCCTTTGCTGTGCAAAAGATTTTAAGCTTAATCAGGTCCCACTTGTTTACTTTTGTTTTTATTTCCATTATTCTAGGAAGTGGGTCATAGAAGATCTTGCTTTGATTTATGTCATCAAGTGTTCTGCCTGTGTTTTCCTCTAAGAGTTTTATAGTTTCTGGCCTTATATTTAGGTCTTTAATCCATTTTTAGTTTATCTTTGTGTATGGTGTTAGGAAGTGTTCTAATTTCCTTTTTTTTACACGTAGCTGTCTGGTTTTCCCAGCACCATTTATTGAAGAGGCTGTCTTTGCCCCATTATATATTCTTGCCTCCTTTGTCAAAAATAAGGTACCCATAGGTGCATGGGTTTTTTTCTGGGCTTTCTGTATTGTTCCATTGGTCTATATTTCTGTTTTTGTGCCAGTACCATACAGTCTTTGTGCCAGTACCATACTATAGCTTTGTAGTATAATTTGAAGTCAGAAAGGTTGATTCCTCCAGCTCCATTCTTCTTTCTCAAGATTGCTTTGGCTATTCGGAATCTTTTGTGTTTCCATATGAATTATGACATTTTTTCTTTCAGTTCTGTGCAAAATGCCATTGGTAATTTGATAGAGATCACACTGAATCTGTAGATTACATCTGGTAGTATAGTCATTTTCACAATATTGATTCTTCCTACCCAGGAACATGGAATATCTCTCCATCTGTTTATGTCATCTTTGATTTCTTTCATTATTGTCATAATTTTCTGTGTACAGTTCTTTTGTCTCCTTGGGTAAGTTTATTCCTAGATATTTAATTCTTTTTGTTGCAATGGTGAATGGGATTGATTCCTTAATTTCTCTCTCTGATTTTTCATTGTTAATATATAGAAATGCAAAGTGATTTCTGTGTATTGATTTTTTATCCTGCAACTTTGCTAAATTCACTGATTAGCTCTAGTAATTTTCTGATACTATCTTTAGGGTTTTCTATGTACAGTATCATGTCATCTGCAAACAGTGAGAGCTTTACTTCTCTTCCAATTTGGATTCCTTTTATTTCTTTTTTTTCTCTGATTGCCGTAGGCCAGGACTTCCAGAACAATGTGAATAATGGTGAAAGTGGACACCCTTTTTTATTCCTGATCTTAGGGGGAATGCTTTCAGTTTTTCACCATTGAGACCAATGTTTGCTGTAGGCTTATTATATGGCCTTTACTATGCTGAGGTAGGTTCCTTCTATGCCCATTTTTTGAAGAGTTTTAATCATAAATGGGTGCTGAAAATTTTGTCAAAGGCTTTTTTGCATCTATTGAGATGATCATATGGTTTTTGTTTTCAATTTGTTAACATGGTATATCACAATGATTTATTTGCATATATTGAAGAATCCTTGCATCCCTGGAATAAACCCAACTTTGATCATGTTGTATGAGCTTTTTGATATGTTGTAGAATTCTGTTTGCTAAAATTTTGTTGAGGATTTTTGCATCTATGTCCTATGATGTTGAGGATTTTGCCTCTATGGTCTGTAGTTTCCTTTTTGTGTGTTGTCTTTGTCTGATTTTGGTATCAGGGCAATGGTGGCCTCAGAATCAGATTGGAACTGTTCCTTCATCTGCAATTTTTTGAAAAAGTTTTAGAAGGACAGGCATTAGCTTTTCTCTAAAGGTTTGATAGAATTCTCCTGTGAAGCCATCTGGTCCTGGGCTTTTGTTTTTTGGGAGATTTTTGATCACAGCTTCAATTTCAGTGCTTGTAACTGGGTTGTTGATAGAAGTAGAAATCTATTTCTTCCTGGTTCAGTCTTGGAAGATTGAACTTTTCTAAGAATCTGTCCATTTCTTCCAGGTTATCTAATTTATTGCCATATAGTTGTTCATAATAGTCTCTTATAATCCTATGTATTTCTGCATTGTCTGTTGTAACCCTTCCTTTTTCATTTCTAATTTTGTTGATTTGATTCTTCTCTCTTTTTTTCTTGATGAGCCTGGCTAAAGGCTTGTCAGTTTTGTTTATCTTCTCAAAGAACCAGATTTTAGTTTTATTAATCTTTATTATTATTTCTTTCATTTCTTTTTCATTTCTTTCTGCTCCGATCTGTATGATTTCTTTGCTTCTACTAATTTTGGGGTGTTTTTGTTCTTTTTCCAGTTGTTTTAGGTGTAAAGTTAGGTTGTCTATTCGATGTTTTCCCTGTTTCTTGAGGTAGGATTGTATTGCTATAAACTTCCCTCTTAGAAGTTTTTGCAGCTTTTGCTGCATCCCACACGTTTTGAGTTGTCATGTTTTCATTGTCATTTATTTCTAGAAATTTTTTAATTTCCATTTTGATTTCTTCAGTAACCTCTTGGTCACTTGGAAATGTGTTGTTTAATCTCCATGTGTTTGTGTTTCTTACAGTTTTTTTATTGTAATTGATATCTAGTCTCATAGCATTGTGGTCAGAAGAGATGCTTGATATGATTTCAATTTTCTTAAATTTACTGAGGTTTGATTTGTGACCCAAGATGTGGTCTATCCTGGAGAATGTTCCATGTGCCCTTGAGAAGAAGGTGTATTCTTCTGCATTTGGATGGAATGTCCTGAAGATATCGATGAGATCCCGCTCATCTAGTGTATCATTTAAGACGTGTTTCCTTATTAATTCTGTTTCGATGATCTGTCCATTGGTGTGAGTGGGGTGTTGAAGATTCCTACTATTACTGTGTTACTGTCAATTTCTCCTTTTATGTCTGTTAGTGTTTGTTTTATGGATTGAGGCGCTCCTATGTTCAGTACATAGATATTTGCAATTGTTATGTCTTCCTCTTGGATTGATCCCTTGATGACTATGTATATTCTTCCTTATCTCTTGTAATATTCTTTAAGGTCTATTTTGTCTGATATGAGGACTGCTGCTCCAGCTTTTGCTTTCCATTTACATGAAATATGTTTTTCCATCCTCTCACTTTCAGTCTATTTGTGTCTTTAGGTCTGAAGTGGGTTTCTTGTAGACAACATATATAAGGGTCTTGTTTTTGTATCCATTCAGCCAGTCTGTGTCTTTTGGTTGGAGCATTTAATCCATTTACATTTAAAGTAATTATTGATATTTGTGTTTGTATTGCCATTTTCTTAATTGTTTGGGGTTGATTTTTTAGATCTTCTTTCTTCTTTGTATTTCTTGACTATACAAGTCTGTTTAATATTTGTTGTAAAGCTGGTTTGTTGTATTTGGTTTGTAATATTTGTTGTAAAGCTTAACGTTTGCTTGTCTGAAAAGCTTTTTATTTCTCCATCAATTTTGAATGAGATCCTTGCAGGGTACAGTAACCTTGGTTGTGGATTTTTCCCTTTCAATACTTTAAATATATCTTGCCATTTCCTTCTGGCCTGCAGTTTCTGCTGAAAGATCAGCTATTAAGTATATGGAGTTTCACTTGTATGTTACTTGTTGCTTCTCCCTTGTTGCTTTAATGTTATTTCTTTGTGTTTAGTCTTTGTTAGTTTGATTAATATGTGTCTTGGCATGTTTCTTCTTGGGTTTATCCTGTATGACACTCTTTGTGCCTCTTGGACTTGGTTGACTATTTCTTTTTCCATGTTGGGGAAGTTTTCAACTATAATCTTTTCAAAATTTTTCTCATACCCTTTATTTTTCTTTTGTTCTTCTGGGACCCTTATAATTCTAATGTTGGTGCCTCTGATATGGTCCCAGAGGTCTCTGAGACTGTCCTCAGTTCTTTCTATTCTTTTTACTTTATTCTGCTCTTACAAGGTCTTTTCCACCATTTTATTTTCCAGCTCACTGATTCGATCTTCTGCCTCAGATAGTCTGCTATTGTTTCCTTCTACAGCATTTTTAATTTCAGTAATTACATTCTTTGTTGCTGTATGTTTATTCTTTAATTCTTCTAGGTCTTTGTTAATTGATTCTTGCATTTTCTCCATTTTGCTTTCAAGATTTTTGATCATCTTTGCTATCATTATTCTGAATTTTTTTTCAGGTAGTTTGCCTATCTCATCTTCACTTATTTGTACTTCTGTATTTCTAGTTGGTTCCTTCATTTGTGTAGTATTTCTCTGCCTTTTCATTAGTTATTTATTTATTTATTTTTAATGTATTGTGCTTGACATCTCCTTTTCCCAGGCTTCAAGGAAAGTTGAATTCTTTCTTGAAGAAGGTTGAAATTTTTCTTCCTTTTGGCTTCTTCCCGCCTAAGGTTGGTCCAGTGCTTTGTGTAAGCTTGCTATAGATGGAGATTTGTGCTGAGTTTGTTTGTTTCTTTCTTTTTCCTCTGATGGGCAAGGCTGAGTGAGGTGGTAATCCTGTCTGCTGATGATTGGGTTTGTATTTTTGTTTTGTTTGTTGTTTAGATGAGGTGTCCTGCACAGGGTGCTACTGGTGGTTGGGTGATTCCCATTCTTGTATTCAAGTGGTTTCCTTTGTGTGAGTTCTCACTATTTGATACTGCCTAGGGTTAGTTCTCTGGTTGTCCGGGGTCTTGGAGTCAGTGCTCCCACTCCAAAGGCTCAGGGCTTGATCTCTGGTCAGGAATGAAGAGTCCACAAGTGGTCTGTCCTGACATTAAGTGAGATTAAAACAAATACCCATAAACAAGAAGCCAAAGTTGAACCCCAGAAAAATGGCAGTTACAAAATCAGGCAAATAGTAATTAAAATAATGGAATATATGCATAGACATATACATCCATGAGCAAAGTGAAAACAGTCCAAAAACAATAAAATACAGCAGACTGACCTGTCAAACAAAGAAAATCAAAAATTATATTTACCAGTTAAGAGGAAAAGAACAGTAAGGGAAAGCAAACAAAGGAATAAATGTAGAAAAAATATAATAGGTTTTAAAAACCTAAAAATTAAAATTATAAAAAAAAAAGAAAAAAAGGAATAAGAAAGAAAAAGCAAAACTCCACAGAACTGCAAAACCCAAATATAGAGGCAGAAGTTTATAACAACAATAAAAAGTGTGACTGAATATACATATATACATATATACCCATAAGCAAAATCAAAACAATCCAACAAAAATAAAATACAATGCATTGACCCAGTGAACAAAGGAAATAAAAAATTATATCTACCAGAACAAAACTAACTAAAGCACAAACTGGGGAACAAACCTAAAGCAAGGTGCCAATTGGGGAATAAAGCAATGAAAATAAAACTAAAAAATATGTTGAGAGGAAAGGAAAGAAAGAATAGATACACAAACTTAAATAGAGATAAAGAAGATTTATGTACATTAAAGATTAACTGCAAGGGGAAAAGAACAGTAAGAAAGCAAACAAAGGAATATAGAAAAAATAATAATAGGTTTAAAAAATTAAAATTAAAAAAAAGAGAGAGGAAAAAAAAAAGGAAAACTCCACAGAGCTGCAAAAGCCCAACACAGAGGCAGAGGTTTATAACAACAATAAAAACTGAGGGGGAAAAAAGCTCAATAGCTTAATTGGATTTCTTAGTGCCAATAAAATCGACAACTACAATGAGGGGTGGAGGAAAAGAAAAAAAAATCTTTAAAAATCTATAGAACAAGTCAAAAAATAAGAATAATAAATGCTTTTCTTGAGTCACTGCTGTCAGAGTCCTTTCCCTCGCTGGGAGTCACAGCCCACCTTACCTCCTTAGGATGTCCTCCAACACTGTGCTGATCTCTGGACCTGCTGTGGGGGCAGCTCAGATTCTAATCTGGTCCTCCTCCTATGAGTTCTTGCCCCCAATGTCCACAGCTATTAGAACTAGTGTGTTTTCTTTTGTGGGAGCTCTCAATGGCCTTTTATATATTCCACAGACACAGAGTCTGCTTAGTTGATCATGTGGATTTAATCTGCAGCTTGTACAGCTGGTGGGAAGGTTTTGGATCTTCTTCCTTAACCACACTGCCCCTAGGTTTCAATTATGGTTTTGTTCCCACCTGTACATGTGGGTCATTCACTGGGGTTTGCTTCTGAGGCCGCCCTGGAGGACTTGGGTTTGCCCATGTGAGGGCCAGGTGTAGAGGTTGTGGAGCTGCTTGGCTCCTAAGGGTTCTGGCAGCACCAGGTACTCAGAGGGGTTGGCGGCTAGGGCAGCAGGAAATACAGTGCTCTAAAAGGGTATGGCAACCAGTACTGGCCAATACGGTCCAGTATTCTTGCCTGGAGAACCCCTTCTCTGACAGAGAAGGCCTGGCAGGCCACAGTCTACACGGTCGCAAAGAGTCAGACGGGATCGAAGCAACCCTGCACGCATAAACACAACACTTTTTTTTCTTTTTTTTTTTTTATCACCTGTGGCAGCTCTGCCCCAGTGAGAGCTGAGCATGAAAGTGGTACAGCTGCTTGGCTTCTGGGGACCTTGGCAATGCCAAGTGTGCAAGGACACGGACTGCCTCTGCCACAGGAGTTATATAAGGTCCTATCAGAGTCTTTTTTTAAGCCTCTTGTAGCTGGTGATCAGAATGCCTCTTTCGCCAGTCTTTCTCCATAGCTCCCCCTGCTTCAGGCACTTAGAGGGCTCCTTTGCCTGGGGTCCTTCTCTGTTGCTCCCTGTATCTGGAACATAGAGCCCCTCCTCCCCCTTCGTCTTGGGTCCTACTTTGTAGATCTGCACGTCAGGCACTTAAAGGGTCACCCTGGGTGGGGTCCCACTCTGTAGCTCAGTGTGTCAGGCATTTGATGGGGCAGCCTCTCTGTTGTTCAGCTGCCAGTGCAAGCTTGTGGGGAGAGAGAGGCTTTGGTGACGGCTCCGCCCACTCCACGTGACTCAGCAGTATCACCTTGCTTCTGTGGCTGCCTGGTTTTACTCCACAGGTATCTCTCTCCACAATCTCCTCCCTCACATCCCTTCAGTCTGTCTCTCCGCAGTCAACAGCAGCCCTCGCCCTGGGATTGCTCCACAGTCCCTAAACTCCAGCTCCCTGCTACTGTGCCTTCCAGAGGACCAGCGTTCCTGTCTGGGGTATATATGGCTGCAGCAAGGACTGTCGGATTCTCATTCCATTTAGGCTGCCACAGATCAGCTCTTTCACTCTCAGCCTTAAATGTTTCCCCTCTGACTCAGAGAATTGCTCCGATGTGGGATCGGACACCTGCTTCAGTTCCCCCATCCACTGAGGGCAGGTCCAGTCCTACTAACAGTCCTGGTTTTCCCCCTAGTTCCTTCATCCTACTGAGTTTTATGTGGCTCTATATATTCTTTTCCACTAGTCAGGTACTCCTGTCCCATCTCAGCTGGTGTTCTGCATGCACTTCTGTGTCTGAAGGTGTATTCCTGATGTATCTGTGGAGAGAAATGTACTCCACATCCACCTACTCCTCCGCCATTTTGTTCTGAAAGCTTTTTAAAAGCTATCATGAATGTAGCCCTGGGGATCTGTAATACAGGAACAATGAGAGAGGATCTATTTTACAACATATATGTATTAATATTAACCCCTGGAGAAGGAAATGGCAACCCACTCAAGTAGTCTTGCCTGGAAAATCACATGGACAGAAGAGTCTGGCAGGCTATAGTCCGTGAGGTCAGGCATGACTGAGCACATGTATTAACCCTTGCTCATAATGGCTGAAGTATCCAAAGAGCTGGTGAAAAAATTCTCAAATTCTTTAACGATGAAGTACACAAAATTAGGTCAGAAGGTTATTCATTTTGTTTAAGATCAAGAAACTAACTCTATCTTTGTAATCAATACAACAGTGTGGACCTAGAGACTGTCATACAGAATGAAGTAAGTCAGAAAGAGAAAAACAAGTATATATTTACACATATATATGGAATCGGAAAGCTAGTATAAATGATACAAAGCAGAAATAGAGATAGATATAGAGAACAAATGTATGGATACCGAGAGGAAAAAGAGAAGATGGGTGGGATGACTTGGGAAATTGGGATTGACATATATACACTGCTGATGCTGTGTATAAAACAGATAACTAATGAGAACCTACTGTATAGCACATGGACTCTACTCAGTGCTCTGTAGTGACCTAAATAGGAAGGAAATCCAAAAAAAGAGTAATATATGTATATGTATAGCTGATTTCCCGGTGGCTCAGGTGGTAAAGAATCTGTCTGCAATGCAGGATACCCAGGTTTGATCCCTGGGTCAGGAAGATTTCCTGGAGAAGAGAATGGTAACTCACTCCAGTATTCTTGCCTGGAAAATTCCATGGACAGAGTAGCCTGGTGGTCTACAGTCCATGGGGTCACAAAGATTCGGACATGACTGGAAGACTAACACTTTCACTTTCATAGCTGATTCACTTTGCTGTACAGTAGAAACGAACACAACATTGTAAAGCAACTATACTCCAATAAAATTTTTTTAATGCTTTACATAGTTCTACATATCTATATAACTTGGTATGTAACTTTTAAGGAAAAGAGTATTAGGTGAAGGAAGGAAAGAAAGCAATCTTAGAGGTTTACCTAAAAGTTGAGAAATAAAAAATAAATGAAAATAAATCTTGCTGACATCACACCCTGCTTCCCCCACAAGGCTGTCGATTCTATTCACCCACCTGCCTGTTCCAACCTCTTACTCTTTAAGGCAGCAACTTGCAAACTTTGTTCACAGTGACTTATGGTGAGAAATACATTTTGCACATGCAAATATATTTATAGAAACGTGATATTTTAAAGTATCGTATTTGTATATACTTTTAAAATCTTTTCATTCTCTCAATTAATGAAGTATTTTTCTATCTGATTAACAACCTTGTAAAGGGTCAGAGAATCAATCTGGTGAGTTTAATAAGCATTTTAGAAAATAGAAAAGAAAATAACAAAAATACATCACAGGGCATACAGGTTAAGTATTGTTTCACAAAAATTTTGCTTCAGTTTTGAATGTATGTAGGTGTGCATGTTCTCCACACAAAGTAAAATGTATTTCTTATGGGGGGGGGTCATTTTAGTCAAAAATGTTTGACATCTTACTGTTTTGTGACATTGCAGTTTGAAAGACACTGCAGTCTTTGGGACCACGAGTAACTACCATTCTTTTCAAAAATCCTCTATTGCAGTGTTCAGAATGTTGAAAATTTTCATGATGTCACATCTCAGTGTCTTACCCTCTGGCCCAGGGGAATGTGAGTTTGAGAAACGTGACTACACAAAAAGTTGTTTGGGTGTGTGGATCAAAGAAACACTGAATCTTCCTGTCCTGCTCACTTTTAGATTCTTGGCACACAATAAAGATATAGATAAATGTGCGTGTATGTGTGCTAAGTCACTTCAGCCATGTCCAACTCTTTGCAATCCTATGGACTGTAGCCCCCAGCTCCTCTGTCCATGGGATTCTCCAGGGAAGAATACTGGAGTGAGTTGCCATGCCCTCCTCCAAGGCATCATCCCGACCCAGGGATCGAACTCATTGGCAGGCGGGTTCTTATAAATGTTGACAATATCAAAAAAGCAACAAATGTTTTAAACACTAAAAAATGTACCATGAGGACTGAAATTGATATACTAATAATAAAATGTTAGCTATTTTTATATTGGCTGAAATAACATGATTGAGCAACATGAATTCTTCCAGATTTGATGTCAGAAATGTATGGTTCTCATGCACAAGGAAGGGTTTCCTTCTTAATTGCTGGTAAGCCTATTTTCACCAAAAATAGATTTCTATGGTGAGAGCCACTAAAAATACCTGAAGGCAAAGATCATCAGATAAATATGAACTGAGTATATGGCCCAAGAGAGGATAGTGTGACAACTGTTAAAACTTAATCATCAAAGATAAATAAAACTTTTTATTTTGATACCAAAAAAAAAAAAGCATTTTATAATCATAGGAAAAGATTTTCAATAAGGAAAAACTTGAATTGATTCCTAAAGGGCATTTTGTCTTTTTATGTTTTAACAGTAGGAATTAATAGATTTTTTTTTAACTTTGAAAAAAAATTCAGCAATTACAGCTGAAATAGTCCACAGCAGCTAAACCAAAGCGATGATACAAGTAGTACGTTGAACCGAGGGATTGGATAAGATTTCCTAACGACTTTGTCGTTTTCTCATATTAAGGATTTTAAAACAATCCATGATAACTGACATGCTACCTCCGTCAGTTGTTGTCAATAAGCAAAGCCGATCTGAAAATAGTCCCTGGCTTTTTGTTTTTAAAACTATAGATAAATTCTGGCACTGAGTGGTTAGAGCTGCCTCTGTAAGTCAGCTTTCTGGACAGTTCTTTCATGAGCTGAATCATAGTAAGAATATGCATAAACTCTTGAAAGGCATTCTCATTAGTATTCCTACCCCACATCCTCTAACTTTGGGCTATAACTCCACAAGAGGAAGGGAGTGTAGAAGGAAGGGGTGGGGGAAAAAAGACAGGGGAAAGATTTCAAAGAACCAGCCAGTGCCCTGAGACAGGAGTTTCTTTGAACATGGTAGAATAAGACACTCAACTTCATTGATGAGCTGCTAAGAGAGAATAATAAGGAGATCCATTGCCCACAGTTTGTTGCCAGTTTTTGCTTTCTGTTTTAAATGCCTCTACAAAACAAGATACTGAGCTGCCAGGCTTTCTCCTTCAGCGTTCATATAGAGAAATTATGAAAAAGAATGAAAATTCCAAAGATTTGTGCTTCCTGTAATTAAAGTATATTATTTTCTATCTTTTCTAATATTTCTTCTCTAATTGTTTTGTATATAAGAAAACACATAAATTCCACATAAATTCAATCACTCTTTAGCTGAGCACGTCTTTTGCTCAGTGATGTTTTAGCATTTAAAGATGATGCTTTCTTGCACTAACTAATGTGGTCTTCAAAGTGTAACAATAGTATGAGAATTTCTCTAAAACTTAGGGAAGGGGGAAAGTTACTATCCAGTCAGTACTCTCTCTAAATGTCTTTTCTTTTGCAAACAATATGATGAAAGAGATAGAGGCAGTTAAATTGCAGTCATTCTATTTTGATCTAAATCACATATTACTTTCCTTATTAGAATTTAATTGATTAAGCATGAAATTATCAGCAACTGACTTGTTTTAATTAGTAGGTACTAAAGAGTTTGATAATAATGTTAATAGTGAGAAGCTGCAGTGTTCACTTATCTATGAACAAAATAAGATTACAGTGTTCAGCCAACTTAAGTGGGGGGGTGGTGGTAAATAGCATTTAAATATTTCACATGGAGGAAAAAATTTAGTGGAATATTGACCTGCTAATAGTTTAAGTTTAACTGTAAAAGTAAAAACTTTACAAATAAGTATTAATTGTGCAACTACTACATGCCAGGCATGGGATTCAAGTATAAGGAAAAGACATTGACCTCAATATTTCATTGCTATGAAATGCAATATCCCAATGCAGTGAGAAAAAATATTAATATAAATATTGTAAGTAATATAAGTTACAAAGCACCATGAGAACTCAAAACATAAATAAAATAGTTACTTGAAGACCTCTTGAAAATGGTAGTTTAGAGGATAAATTTATGAGGTAATTGTTCCTGGGGGAAGAGTATTTCTGAAAAAGGTAAATTATGTCCAAAAATAAATAAATAAAATACAAAAATATACAAAAAACCCAGATATAAATTATGCATTGCTAATTATTAAGCAAGGCAGGATGATATAAATTCTACACAGAAACACAAGCAATATTCCTTGGAATTGCAGGAGAATACCAGGTAAAGCTTCAGACAGAAGGTAGTATATCAGCTTTTGGTAGCGTATCAGTCAAGGCAAATGAGATTATGCTGTATAACCACTCTCCTGAGTTCTATTACCATTGCTATCAGTAAGTCTTGCCTGTCTTTGAACTTCCTATAAATAAAATCTTATGATATGTAAAAATAAATAAATAAAATTGAATAGGCTAATAAGAAAGTTAAAAGATAAAGCAGTGACTTTTTTAAAGGGTTTTTTTAATAAAAATAGCTAAACATATTTTTCACATATTATCAACATCTGCAATTGATGAGGTAAAACATAAATGTGATACTAAACCCTAGATTCATCATACATATTAATTGTTAGTTGTCCACTGGGAATTAAAGGGTAGAAACCAACTCACAGTGGAAACTTTATGAGTCTAACTAAAAAATGCTTTTCGGTCTAGTCCAACAAATCTTTTACCCAGAATGGGCATTTTCAAACTTCCATATACTATGAAAGACTACAACTTACTTCCTGAATTTTAGAAAAGTATATTGTGGATATTCTTGGAGACTTACAGTACTGAGATAAGAATTGTATCCCTTTTAACCTGACCCTTAATTTGCCTCTCCTTTCAGATGGGTCTCCTGGAACTGTCTTTTGACTCAAATCTGGGAAGAGTGAAGAAAGGTATTTTTTCATGGCAAACTATCAATACAACCAAATGTTGAAGAAAGCTCAACAAATAAAGTTAACTAAAATATAAAAGGTAATATTGGAATATTTGTAAAGACAATAAGACCCAGTCCTAAAATACAAAAAGAAAGAAACAGACATACTCTGATAATATGTTTCAGGATGGCAGGAGGAAATCCAAGAAAGCCTTATACCCTGGAATAGAAGCGAAGAATGTATATGAAGGAAGATGGGTGATTCAAATGCTATTGAATGACTAACGTTAAAGCAGAGACTTGATCATGGAACATGGCAACCTGCATGAGCTTCAGGGAGCACATTTGGTGGAACAGTGGAGGCAAAAAGGCCAAGTGAAGTGGGTTAAAGAGGGAATGGGAAGACACAAGTTGGAAACATAAGTAGGTAAATTTTTCAAGTAGTTTTGTTACAGAGGCAACAGAATGGGGCAAGAAGCTGACATAAAAAAAAGAGGGATCAAGAGAAAATTTTTAGCTTGGGAAAAGTAACATCACTTTTGTTTTATGATACAGTGGGAAAGATTGTTGTTGTTCAGTCATTAAGTCACGTCTAACTCTTTGAGATCCCATGGACCGCCACATGCCAGACATCCCTGTCCTTCACCATCTCCCAGAGTTTGCTCAAACTCATGTCCATTGAGTCTATGATGCCATCCAACCATCTCATCCTCTGTCACTCCCTTCTCCCCTTGCCCTCAATATTTCCCAGAATCAGGGTCTTTTCCAATGAGTCAGCTCTTTGCATCAGTTGGCCTAAGTATTGGAGCTTCAAATACAGCATCAGTCCTTCCAATGAATGTTCAGGATTTTCCTTTAGGACCAACTGGTTTGATCTCCTTACAGTCCACAAGACTCTCAAGAGTCCTCACCAGCACCACAATTCAAGAGCATCAATTCTTCAGTACTCAGCCTTCTTTATGGTCCAACTCTCATGGATGGCATAAAACAGAGAGGGAGAGTTTTTGGGGGGCAATACAGTGAGAGGAGATGAGTTCTAGGGCACCATGGGAGGCCTGACTTGAGACAAGAGCATGGATATTCCACCTATGGTAACAGGCAGGATGTCAGAGTATGTAGGGGCAGATGGCAAATGGATTGAAGTGATGGAGAAAAATCTCTGTAAACTCTCTTGCAAATTCTCTAATTTTCTTAAAGAGGAAGCAGATATTGAGGCTTGGAAAGAAATAAAAATATTTTAAATCCTCATCAAGAGAGTAGGGAAATGAATCTTTTGAAAAATTTCTAGTATGGTTGCCTTCCAAAATTAAGGGTCTACTTCTAACTTCAAGTCAATGTGGCATCTGTTTTTCTCCAGACAGTTTTAGCTTCAGAGTTGCAGACATGGAGGAGGCTGGGAGAATCAGGATTATGAATCTGCCAAATGAGTGAGGCAATGAGAGAGGAGTAAGAGAGTGGCGGGTGTTTATAGGGGGGTGATTATAATGATAAAATTTAATCTGGAAGAATGAAATCAACTAAAAAAAAGTAGGGTCAAAAAGATCATAGGTCTTTTGAGGGCCCTAATAATAAAGAGAAAGTTCTGGAAAGATAGGCTGCAGAGTGGAAGACTAGGATATTTGATATTGAGGTTATGAAGGAGTCTAGGCATGACCTTATGAGAGTAAGGGACAAGATCACAGGAAGAGAAGGGGTCAAGGAACTGGTAGATCAAGAGTTGGAAGAATCACTGATACATCTATTGAAATCTGCCATAAGTAAGACAGGAGTGTTATTGGAGAGAATGAAACAGGTGTGTTTTATCACCAAGAAATCAGGAAAAATAACCCAGGAGCCCATAAATGTCAGTTTCAATGAAGGGCAGGGTTAATATCATCTGATGGCATAAGATTCATGGTTGGTTGTGTTTAGAAAGAAGAGAGGAAGGAACACCTGAGAGTAACAATGAGGAGCTAGGAGGACATGTACCCCGCCTCCAGATCAGTGGACGCAGGGCTCTGGGAGCAAAAGCAGCCACCACTTGAGAGATTACAGGGACAATGTGACCTTAGGGAAGAGCTGAGTTTGCCTTAGAACAAAAGGGTGAAGAGAGGCTGAAGCTATAAGGCATTTTTACTCCAACAGACTCTGAACTCAGGGGGCACAATAGATGAGTTTTAAGACTTAGGGAGGGTGAGAGGAAAAAAAGCAATAATTTTCCACTGGGACCACAAGCATCCACATCACCTGGGAACTTATTAGAAATTCCCATTCTTAGGCCTAACTCTACGCCTACTGAATCAGAAGCTAATTCAGGCCCAGCAATCTGTGTATTAGAAAACCCTCCAGTTGATTCTGATATGCAGTAAAGTTTGGGAGCCACTGGAATAAGAGAAGATTCACTTGGTCATACGGTGAAGGAGAAGAGGGTGACCTGGGTGGGTGTTTTGTGGTGGCTGACATCATCCTGGATGGAGAACAGAATGACATTATGTCTGGATTCAAAGAAGATAGTGGAGAGAAGTCTTGAGTGTTGGGGAAATGGGGAGAAGAGGGATAATTATGTTTTAGGAGTTTCACCCCCTGAAAGCCTAGAGGATCAGAGATATAAATTTTCTCTTTGGCATGAAGGGTTTCCATTGTTGCATGTTGTCACCACACTAGAGCATTTGCCCACCAGTATCTCACTTTTCTCTGTATGTTGTCTATCAAGATCAAGTATTTTTATTGCAAGTCACAAAAAGCTACTGTAAATAGCTTAAATGAATAAAGGAACATTTTTTCTAAGGATATAAGGATTCCAAGGCAAAAAGAGTAATGATACCTAGTAAGGAGTTTTCTCAGTGTGTGTGTGTTTGTACATGTGTGTATATGGATTTCTAGGACAGTACACATTAGATAAGTAAGATGAGATGTTTAGACAGCATCATTGACTCAACAGACATGAATTCGAGCAAACTCTGGGTGATAGTGGACAGAGGAGCCTGGCAAGCTGCAGTCCATGGGTTTGCAAAGAGTCAGACACAACCTAGCAACAGAACAACAACAACATCAACTAGACAACTGTAGTTTCAGATGTGGTGTCATAGAATATAAGCATGGTTCCAGGGCCCATCCATAAGAGCACAGTTAGGAGGGGGCATTTCTCAGAGAAGCCTTGGGGGCTGGGCTGCCCCTCAAAATGCCATCACTCCTGACACAATCCTAAATCAAGGACTTAGCAAAATTTAGCTGGATAAATACCTAGTAAGTTTCTTTCAAATGGAAAGTGGGATAGCACCTTGATTCCATATATTAAACACTGACAATAATTTTAAAAAGCTCTTTTTCTGTAAGACAGAGCATAGCAACTACTCTGAAACTGAAACATACATATTTACATAGCATTTAATAGATTAAAATATTTCTTCTCATTGACTTAAATAAGATAGATCTATCATTCTGGATATTTAGAAGCCTGGTGTGTGTATATGTGTGTGTGTACACATGAATATATTTTGTGTTGGGTATGTGAGCTTTACCAACTCTATCTGTACCATATATGACTTCTCTAAAGTAGCTTAAAGTACACTTCACACTTCTGAAATTATCACAGACCTTTGATGAATAAGCCTCCCCCAAATGTGAGAGTTGGACTGTGAAGAAAGCTGAGCGCCAAAGAATTGATGCTTTTGAACTGTGGTGTTGGAGAAGACTCTTGAGAGTCCCTTGGACTGAAAGGAGATCCAAACAGTCCATTCTAAAGGAGATCAGTCCTGGGATTTCTTTGGAAGGAATGATGTGAAAGCTGAAACTCCAGTACTTTGGCCACCTCATGCAAAGAGTTGACTCATTGGAAAAGACTCTGATGCTGGGAGGGATTGGGGGCAGGAGGAGAAGGGGACGGCAGAGGATGAGATGGCTGGATGGCATCACCAACTCGATGGTTGTGAGTTTGAGTGAACTCCGGGAGTTGGTGATGGACAGGGAGGCCTGGCGTGCTGTGATTCATGGGGTCGCAAAGAGTCGGACACGACTGAGCGACTGAACTGAACTGAAATGGATTTTAAATGAGTAAGCCTTTTTACTTCTCATGCTCCCAAATGTTTTATGAAATCTAACTTTCTGAATTTCAGTAATACTTTTATTCTTCTATAATTTTTTTCTAAATATCTGTAAGATAAAAGAGGAAACAGAGGCCCTGGCATAGCTAAAGCCAAATGACAAAACAGACTCAAAACCTGTATGGAAACCAAGTTCAGAAGAGACCCTCTGCATGGTCCATGGCTAGTGCCTATGTCCAATATCTTTTCCTACATGAGGCTTAAACCAATTAAGACTTGGTGTGCTGTCATTTGATGTTTTCTTTATGTTTAAAACCACATTTGTTTAAAACCACAATTCCAGGAATAACTGTTGAATTAAATGTGTATACTTTGCATAACCACAGTATTTGCCAGTGACACATGCTCTTCACACAGAAAGAATTCACAGGATGAGAGTCTCCCAAACGTTAAAGTGTATCTAAATTAGGAGGAATAAAGAGAGAGGGGAGAGAGAGAAAGAGAAGGGGGAGGAGGTGGGGAGGAGGGAGAAAGAATGGGTCCTAAGTTCTGAGTGTATATTATTTACAGCAGCACCCTATATAGGATAAAGATATCATAAATCCAAGTGGTTTCGTCATAGCAGAAAACAAAATGAAACAGAAAAAGCAGAAACAGGCAGATTTAGACAGAAGTCCAGTAGAACGAGGGCTTCCCAGTTGGCGCTAGTGGTAAAGAACCCACCTACCAAAGCAGGAGACGTAAGAGACGAGGGTTCGATCCTTGGGTTGGGAAGACCCCCTAGAGTAGGACATGGCAACCCCTCCAGTATTCTTGTCTGGAGAATCCCATGGACAGGGTAACCTGGTGGGCTATGGTTCATAGAGTCACAAAGAGTCGGACACAACTGAAACGACTTAGCACACACGCATGCCCGTAGGAGACACATTCTAGTCTGAGGGACTTGACAAGAGGACAGAGGGAGAGGTTGGGGAAGGAGGCACTATGGAAGGAAGGATGTGAAAAGGGGAAAGAAAAAAGTCAGGAGTCTCCATTTCTATAAATGTGACGGTGAGGGTCTCTGCTGACCTTCCCCCAGTCTTCTGGAAATTGAAAGAAGGAAGGAGACCAGATAGCCCTCCTTTCCCTCACCCACCACATCCAGCATTAAATCCCATCAATCGCCCTGGGGAACACTGCTCCCCACTGCCCTCCACATCACTTTGTTCTCCCTAACATGGGGCCACCAGCTCATCTCCACCCTGGATAACTACAGTAACCTCCCATGCAGGCTGTCAGCCCCAGGCTTCCTCCACCACACCAGTGCCTTGTCACCTAGAAACCACAGTGATTTTTCCAAAACAAACCAGTAGCCATCTTCAGCCATTGTCTTCAAGATAAAACCCATACTCTTTTTCCCAGCTTGTTGAAGTCTTCTCCAGTTCTTCCATCCCTACCTCTGTAGCCTCACTTCTTGCCTTGGAATGGGAAATGGCAAGGAAGTTGTATGTTTGTCCATAATCTGGCACAAGTTGCATCACTTGAATGACACCATACTCTCCTCATATTTCTATACCTGCCTACTCATTCCTGGACTTCCCTGGTGGTTCAGTGGTAAAGAATCCTCCTGCCAATGCAAGGGACCCGAGTTTGATTCCTGGGTTGGGAAGATCCCCTGGAGATGGAAATGGCAACCCCCTCCAGTATTCTTGCCAGGGGAATCCCATGGACAAAGGAGCCTGGTGGGCTACAGTCCATGGGGTCACAAAAGAGGTAGACACGACTTAGCAACTAAACAACAATAACAATTATTCATTGCCTGGTGGCCCAAATTATCTACCCACAGCCCATCTGCCCCTACCCTTACCCTTCACTTTTCTCAGACAACTCTCTCAAGTCCATGTCCCCAAAGGTAACGTAGTACATCAGAAGATGCAGAGACTCCATTGAAGAAGCTCTTATGGGCATCATTGAAATGGAAGTATTTGAGGTCCATGCATTTATGTAGTCATTCTCTTCGGGATACTCTTCTCCTCCTTTGTATCCATTACATTCTCATTAAAAGGCATTAGATGAGACCTCAACCCAACCCACCTGAATGGCATCCTGACCTCCCCCCACCAGATGCCAGCCCCTCGCCCAGGGTCCAGGCAGAGCTTCCTGGCAAGCAGGAGCAGTTTACCTTCTGGAGCCCCTGTAGGGGCTAAATGCCCAGACCCCAACCCTCAGCCTGACAACCTGTCTCACTGTTGAAAAACAGTTCAAGGTAGCACTTGGGACCAAACGTGTCATTTTCCTTGTCAAAATGAAAGCTGTAAATTTTAAACCTAATGCTTAATGTATCCAGATATTGAACACAGGGACTTTTATCCTCGGCTTAATGGTCTGTCTAAAAACATCAAAAAAGATTACTTAAAAACTCTGGGCCTCAGAGGTCCTATAAAATTACACGAAGCACCCCTCCCCCTCACCATCTCCTCCAAGTTTTAAAAAATTTATTGGAAAACACTTATGCAATATATGAACTGCTTTTTTTTCTGAGCCTTAGATACCGTGTGCTTGATTGCTGGGGGGTGGTTAAGAAATGCAATAGGATAAGATGAAATTTTATTAGATTACAACCTAAAATTTTAATAGACTTTCTGGTTCTGGGAATGGATGCAAACCTTATTCAGCATCTTCTTGAGCGGAGAAAATGTAAAAGTATGGCTTTCGTCCTTTAATATAATGTGACAATAAAGAATGGCAGTGCTTTTTAATTGTTTTTAATTCAGATATTTGTAAAGACCTGATTAGAACAGAAAGACAGGAGAAGGTAAATGCCAGCAATAGAAAGATAATTAGAAGGTAATTATAGAAGGAGACTAGGAGTCGAAGGTAATTGTTAAGATTTTAGGAATGGAGAAATTATAACACTGGACCTGAGTGGTTTTATCATAAACTCGCCCACAAGCATACATTTATTGGAGACTTTAAAACCCACTCCTCGGCCAGACTGTGATCCAGTGATGTGGTAAAGTTTACTTCCAAGGTCTTACTGACATAACCAAAAAAATTCTTTGTTGACATGAACAGAATCTTTATTCTCACTAGGCTATAAAGAGACGGGAGTGTTTTGCATACAATCGTTATCTTTCTGCCCAGAGAAAATTATGAACCATGAAGTTTAGAGGGGTCAAGACTGCTTTCAATTATTGTATTAAATCTAAGACTGCATCCTTACCCGGCTGCCTTTCTAGAGAACAGGGCTGCTAATTAGGGGGAGACGATGTTTGGGAAAAATGGAAAGCGTCCAAGCTCTTCCTGAATTCAGAATTTCCAATATTTTTAAAGCACTATAGATTCACAGATGGTAATAGTATCATTCTCTTCATCCGCCTTAAGAATGCTCTCTGATATATCTGCTTCTGAGATAATAATAACTCCATTATGGGTCCTGCATTTAAGGTTCTTACTGTAATGCCCCGACATTTTGGTGTATGTCTGGCTGATCCACAGCACAGCAGTCTCATTAAGGATTACTCCTGGGCTAAAGTGGAATCTAAAGGGTTAATGAGGCTGGGCAGTGTCAGCCGGTAGCAGCTGCTCAAGCAGCAGGCTGGGAAAAGCTCTGTTGATTTCCATTCTTCACTGCTGAGTGATGAAGGGCAACCTATATGCTCAAGTCTAGTCAGGCCACAACCTGTACTGATGTAAAAAAGAAAAAAAATTCAATTCAATCCATGCCCCAGGTCAACAATTACTCCAGGATACATGATATGAGGGCAAAGTCAATGCATTTACAGTGTATAAGGGGCTAAAACCATTCGGCTTGGGAGGTTAGCCACTATTTTGTTTGTCCTTTACTATGGAAAAGATTCTATCAGCTCCGATCTAGAATCTGAACAGTTCTTTGATCCATGATTATATACATCTTGATTCATTGTATGGATGCTTCCAGCCATCATATTCTTCAGCTGGTCATTGGATCTCTGCACTTATTTTGGAATTCTGATCCCAAAACTCCACTACTCAACACAACACACTGCTTTCTAAACACTAAAAAAATGTTTAATTTTCAAAGATTTAATAATTTTAATATGAAAAGGAGAATTTGTCATAAAATGTTCTCATGATACCCCTGAAACATCTCCTTTGTTTGACTTCAGTAGGTAGAAGAATCACCTGGAATGCTTCTGAAAAGATTCCCAAGCCCCAACTCCAGGGAGTTAAGTGCAGCAGAACCTGGGGTAGGGTCTGAGAATTAACGTCTCGTAAAAGCTCACGGGTGACAATGGTGTGGCAGGTCCAGCAACCACACTTCCCCCAGCAGCACTATTCTTAATCTTCCTTTTCATTCTCCTCTCCTGGATTTTTCTTTTTTTTCCCCATGTATATAGATATCTATATCTATATGCATCTATATGAATCACTTTGCTGTACACTTGAAACTAACACAACATTGTAAATCAACTGAACAGTTCAGTTCAGTCTGTCAGTCATATCCGACTCTTTGCGACCCCATGGACTGCAGCACGCCAGGCTTCTCTGTCCATCACCAACACCCGGGGCTTGCTCAAATTCATGTCCATCGAGTTGGTGATGCCATCCAACCATCTCATCCTCTATCATCACCATCTCTTCCTGCCTTCAATCTTTCGCAGCATCAGAAGTCTTTTCCAATGAGTCAGTTCTTTGCATCACGTGGCCAGAGTATTGAGTTGCAGCTTCAGCATCAGTCCTTCCGATGAATATTCAGGACTGATTTCCTTTAGGATAGACTGGTTGGATCTCTTTGCAGTCCAAGGGACTCTCAAGAGTCTTCTCCAACACCACAGTTTGAAAGCATCAGTCCTTCAGTGCTCAGCTTTCTTTCTAATCAACTAATACTTCAATTAAAAAAGAAAGAGAAAGAAAGAAATATATGGGCTTTTATGGTGGCTCAGATGATAATGAACATGCCTTCAGAGACCTGAGTTTGATCCCTGGGTTGGGAATATCCCATGGAGAAAGGGAATGGCAACCCACTCTAGTATTCTTGCCTAGAGAATTCCATGGACAGAGGAGCCTGGCGGGCTACAGTCCATAGGGTCACAGAGAGTCAGACACAACTGAGCAACTTAACACTTTCACTTTAAGAGATATATAGATATATACTTTTTCAGATGTTTGTTCCATATAGGTTATTACAAGACACTCAGTATAGTTCCCTGTGCTATACAGTAGGACTTTGTTGTTCATTTTATATACAGCAGTGTATATCTGTTCATCTCAAACTCCTAATTTATCCCTCCCCACCCCCTTTACCTCCAAAAACCATAAGCTTGTCTTCTAAGTCTGTTTCTATTTTATAAATAAGTTCATTTTTATTATTTTTTTTTCATTTTTATTATTTTTTATATTCCACATATAAATGATAACCACATGATTTTTGTGTTTCTTTGACTTAATTTGTTGTTGTTGTTCAGTCACTCAGTCATGTCTAACTCTTTGCAACCCCGTGGACTGCAGCACACCTGGTTTCCCTGTCCTTCAGTATCTCCTGGAGTTTGCTCAAACTCATGTCCATTGAGTCAGTGATATTATATAACTTGCTTTACTTATTATGATAATTTCAAGGTCCTTCCATGTTGCTACAAATAGAATTATTTCATTCTTTTTTATGGCTGAGTAGCATACCATTGGGAGAAGGCAGTGGCAACCCACTCCAGTGCTCTTGCCTGGAAAATCTCATGGATGGAGGAGCCTGGTAGGCTGCAGTCCATGGGGTCGCTGGGAGTAGGACACAACTGAGCGACTTCACTTTATTTTTTTACTTTCATGCATTGAAGAAGGAAATGGCAACCCACTCCAGTGTTCTTGCCTGGAGAATCCCAGGGACGGGGGAGCCTGGTGGGCTGCCGTCTATGGGGTCGCAGAGAGTTGAACACAACTAAAGTGACTTAGCAGTAGCAGCAGCAGCATACCATTACATATATGGCTGAGTAGTATTTTCATTATATATATGTATATATGTGTACACACACACACACACACACCAATGCTCTTCATGTATTATCTTTGCTGGATTTTTCCTCTCCATGAGCTCTAACTTGGCAAGTTCTAAGATTCAGGCTTACACCTCTTCTATTTTCCCTCCCCAGGCATCTTATGCAATCCTCTGGCTCTATCTAATGTCTATAAGCTGATAAAGCCTAATTTCCCCCCTTAATTCATGACTGTGCATCTACTTGATATTTGACAGCCCCTGATCCCCCTTTCAAATCTGGCCCACTCCACTGTTCAACTCAGAAAATGGCACCAACACATGAAATCACTCCAGCCAAACCCTTCATCGTCCATAGCTCTTCCCGTCTCCTCACATTTCACTCCAATCCATCAGTAAATCTCATTGGCTCTCTTTTCAAAATACATCAAGAATGGGGTCATTTCTTATAGTCTACACTGGCCAAGCCTCCCATCATATCTTGCCTGGATTACTGCTATCATTTTCCAGCTCAGCGCCCTATTTGGCCCCCTTGTCTCCTACCCTATCATGTACACAGAACAAACAGTGATCCTTTAACCTGTAAGTCAGGTCTCCTTCACTGTTCTACCCTCAACTCTCTCCATATAACTCAGAAGGAAAGGCTGGAGGTTTGGCAGTATCCCACAAGGTTCTCCATAATCTGACTGCCTTCCTCCACCCTTCCCTCACCTCCCATGCTTGCAGTTTCTGCCTTACTCACAGGCTCTGGCCACACTAGCCTCCTTGTGCTTCCTTTCATATGGCAAGCCTATACCTGCCTCAGTGCCTTTGCACACGCCGTTTCCTCTGCCTGCAATGCTTTCCCCCTGGGTATCTACAAGGCTCACTCCCTCAGTCCCTTCATGTCTCTGCTCAGGTGTCTACCAAAGAAATTCCCCTGGCTCCCTCCCTAAAAGAGACCTGGCCCTGACCCACAACACTCTCCAATCTCCTGATCCAATTTCACTCTCTCTGCTGTGGCATTTATCATCCCTGGTGACTTCTTATTTATGCATTTGTTTATGGCTTGCCTCTCTCCACCAGGATGCAAGCCCCATGAGGAAAGAAATGATTTTTCTATCCACTGCTATATTCCTGGTACCAGAAATATTGATACTGTCCAGTCTGTTGGAGGAGCTTGTTAAATATTTGAGGACTACATGAATAAACTAATTGAAAAGTAAATATTGTAGTCTGTAAAAAAAAAAAAAGATTTATTTTTCCTCTCTAAAATTGATCAATTATGCTTCTCAGCTTTAATCACTTTAAGATACCACATTTCTGCAATATTAACTTCAAGGGGATTATATGGATGATTTATTTCAGTAAAAATTACCCCAAAGACTATTCATTTCAGCCTCACAGTAAAATTCTGCAAATCTCAGGCCACTCAACCTCTTTGCCCCTCTACACTCTTTTTCCTCAAGCCCCTGGTTCCCAAGACCGTTAACCTGAGAAACAGGGTCTTTTTGAATGACTATAAGCACAGAAAGACCTGCTATGTCAATATATCAAGCAGACTGGTCACAGGTGGTCACAATGTTGGACAAAGAATGTAAATTCTGAAACGCTGTGGTCACTGCACAGAGCAGTACTGCCTGTTTGAAATGTCCCCAGACCTAATGAAGACAGCTCCAGAGTTCTCACAGTTGATAAATACGAGAGATGGCAACAGTTGGAGAGTTAGGTAAAGGAACCAGTGTGAAAATAGCTTTGGAAAAATACTCTGCAGTACACTGCCACCATTCATCCCTCACACTGAAAACTGTATTAGTGCTTAAAATGACTCCTCTCACTAACTTTCCACCCAACTCAATTTCATTTAATTCAATTTAGGCTCACGGGCTTCTACTCTGAACTCTGCCGTCTTGGTGCTTTTGAAAGAGTAGTGACATTGATAGTTGAACCTGTGGGCCATCTTGCGTGTTTTCTAATGTGATTTGCTGGACGGACGTTTGCAATGAAAAGCAACTATTAAAAAAATAAATGCGTGTAGGGATTAGAGTCCACATTTTGAAATGTCAGTAAATACAGTATTTGTGTGACAGATCATAATGATTTGTAAAAGGCGGCCATATGTGTATCAAGCTCTCAGTCTTCCTAATGTTTTTTCCTTAAAAAATCTTTTATTTTTAAAACTGGAAAAAAAAATAAACCAGCATTAAACGAAAACTATCTTTCAAATTTTTGGAGGAAGGCAGACTAAAATTCCACGTCCTCAGTCCGCGGATTTATCTCTTTCAAAGAAAAACCAGGAAACGTTTCCAGCTTGTGCACTCCTGTCATATTACAACACTGAGGGTGATAGAACGATTTAAGAAAAAGAAATCAAGGATAGAACTTTCGAGTCAGTTCTTCAGTCTTTAATGTACTGTTTCACTACTTAACAGTGCCTAAAGGTAGCTTGCCGGTGTACTCTCACAAATAGCACCATTAACAGAATTTTACATGCCTAGGTCACTTTCCTTTGATCCCAAAAAAGTCTTAAAACATTGTACAAACAACAGACTGGAGGCTACATTCCTGAAAGACAGCCACTTCTGGGGAGTAGAGGCGGTCCCCGACATAGCAACGCAACATACGGGACAATTTCAGACAAAGAACAAAAAGCAAGTGATGGTCCTTCTGAAAACCGCCAAGGATGCTAAGTGTTTTCAAAGAATGAAATCAAACACAACGACCTAAGGCCGGTGGAGAATTTTCCTAGGAGATAGAACCTCTGCTTAAACGTAAGGAAGTACTTAATGGCCATCCCAGACCTCCAAATTTCATGGTCTCCTACACATAAACTAGTCTTCCAAACGTACTGAAATGATATCTCAGGCATAAGCTTTCCTTTGTTCTAGTGCTTGTTTGTAAGAGATCTTTACATGAACAAAAGCTTCTGTCTTTACAATAACCATCTTTCTTTAGAAAAGGCGAGCAGTATACTTTTGGGATGCCGAATCGCACAATAGAGGAAACCAAATAATTCCAGTGAGGTTTGATGAGCCCTCAGCAAATCCTACAACAATTCTCGTCATCTGTCACTCAGGAAGTATCTTATAAAGAACTGTGTGGCATTGCTACTGTCTATTACCTGCAATATTCCTTTTGGTTCACTTGAGATTTTTTTAAAATATATAATGAATGCATTCAATAATTGTTTGAATTGCTGCAGTGCATTCTATCATAAATGGTTTATGGATAACCATCAATTGGTTCTGCTCATCAGTCTAACAAGTGCAATGTACTACTCAGAGCAAAGGATGACTATTTATTTAACAGATCTTGGCAGGAATATTTGTTGCATGCCACAACTTTACAAAGAACATTAAAATCAATGACAATTTATAAACCAAAGACTGGGAATTATGCTTTGGATTCCCATAATTCATCAGAATAAAGCTGTCAGATACCTTTTATTATAAATTAATAGCATGTTGTCTAAGAGAGCTACCGAACAGATGTTTCGCCAGTTCAGTACTGACATCTAGTGGGCAATGAAAAATATTCTCGCATGTCCTCCCAACTGGGTTTTTTCCCTCTTTCCCAAAAGATGTTCGCTGCTGCCGCTGTGTCAGTCAAAAGATTTTTATCATGCAAGAAACTCATTCGAATTTAAGTTTTAGTACTCATTCGAATTTAAGTACTTGTGTTTGAGCTCACAAATATATGTTGGAAATTTTAGTGATAAACACTGGCCAGGTATACTTTTCATTTAAAATCTACTCAGCTTTTTAAAAATCTGTTTCTAGAATATATTTTAAACTTTTTAGGACTTTTTTGTACTGGAGGACTTAATTACTTCTAATTCTTCTAATTCTCCAACTACACTATTTAAAGCAATAAGCTTCCAACTCCAGCATCCTCATAAAGAAAAAGAAAAATAGTTCTAAATATAGTTTTTAAATCAACATTTACTTAGCTTGTGTATGATTCAAAGTTAGGGTTCAAATTAATTACTGGGATTTTTTCTTTCCAGTTTAATGTGACTTACGAATGACCAAACTACTGGAGAGAGAGACTGAGAGTCTACTTACGTGCACTGTTTGAGTATTTTGTTTCCTTAAACAGTATTTTCAGGTTGATCTACACAACATTCCATGGTCATTAACATGCTGAAAAACTGAAAAACATCTTCATGTACCTGGCAACCTCTCAGATACACAGTCTTGGCAACAGGCCCCCTAGAACAAGTGAGAGAATTTTTATGCCTCAGTTCAGTTCAGGTCAGTCGCTCAGTCATGTCCAACTCTTTGAGACCCCATCGCCAGGCTTCCCTGTGCATCACTAACTCCCAGAGCTGGTGCCCCAGGTAACAGACAAATCTGAGACTTTCCAAGTGTTCCAGGTTACCTGATCTGAATCCAAGCTGGACTTGACCTTCCAGGGGATTTAGAAGGTTAAGGACAGCATCCTTTTCAGAGCCTTTTGGAATTCAGAGTTCCTGAAAGTAAAAAAAAGATAAACAAAACCAGTGTTTCCTGTGTGCCTGCTTTTGTGTCTGGCACTGCAATGGGCACTTTACATAAGAGATGATGAAGTACAGATCAGGGATGAACACTATCGGTCCAACTTTTCATGCCTTAAAGGGAACACAAATGACTTCCTCTAGGACGGGTATCAAGCTTAAATTTCTAGAAGAGGATTAATATCTCTTTCTACACTTTTTTTTTACTGGGGGACAATGGTAAAACTCAACCAAAATCATAATCTGCTCCATTCCACTTTACCAAACTATAAAATGGTGAAACAGCACATGAAACCACCTTAAAGGTTTCACAAAATTTATAAAATTTATTTTAGGTTACTTGAAAGCTGTGCATGACAATTATTTTAGTAGGCCTATGTGATTATTATGAAGGTGAATAAATAGAGTAGAACACAATATCCTCTCCACAATAAAGAGAAATGAACTTCAGAAGTTTTTTGTGTGAAAGTAGGGGGTAAACTTGCTTAAAGCATAGCCCATAATTTTTTATAGAGTAATGTAAAAGGAACTATTTCAGGATTTTCTTTTTTAAGAAATTCTTCAATCCAGTCCCAACCTTCAAATCACTGTTTGAACATCTTTCCAAACAAGCTTTTCAGAAGTCATTAAAATAAAGATTTGTTACATGAATAAGGACAACTGAATAGCATGTTATCAACTAACAAACCCTCCCAGTGGGCAGCTTTTTTTTAATATATATTAACTAAAAGATAAATTAGGCTGTCTTCTGCTATCATGAACAACTAACTTCAGTTCTTTTCATAAAAGGACCCCTATCACACTCATGTTAATTTTTAACTATCTTCCCTTCATTCTAAAAATAATTTTTAACTCTAGAATCATTCTAAATCCTACTGTCTCATATAAGCTATAGACCTACATAAACTCCCTGTATAAGGAAACATTTTAAAGATCCCCATTGATGAAGAAATCCACCAATGCTTATGTACAACTGTCACATTTAACCCTAGAAGCGGATCAAAGGCGACAAGGCTTGGAATGAGATAGATGGGACATTCAAAAACAAGTGCCTGCCTAGAGTGGATATTTTAAGTTCAGAAGGAGACAGGTTAAGTAGAAACAAACAAACAAAAAATGTGGATGTGAAAAGGACAGCAAGCAAACCCAAGCCACAGGTCTAAAAGTAATGATCAAATGGAGGAGACTCAAAGCTAAACTTGAGCCCTAGGATAAGTCACTGTCCCTTCATGTACCCTCCCCACACTGTGCTGGTAAAATCCAGCCCAAAAATGCACCAAGAGAAACAGAGACCTGCCAGGCCAGCTTGCTCCTGATGAAAATAAGATCAAGTTCTTCCAGTTATAACTTTCAGTAAAGTCTTCCCCTCACTGGTATTAGGGGCTTCCCTAGTGGCTCAGATGGTAAAGAATCTGCCTATAATGTAGGACACCCGGGTTCGATCTCTGGATCAGAAAGATCCCCTGGAAAAGGAAAAGGCAACCCACTCCGGTATTCTTGCCTGGAGAATCCCATGGACAGAGGAGCCTGGCTGATTACAGTCCACAGGGTCACAAAAAGTCGGACACAAGTGAGCGACTAAACATACACATGCACCATTATTATTTTCGGTTGTGAGTGAGGTAAGCAGAATCATTACACATTAGGTCTGGAAGGGACCTCAAAGAACCTCTAGTCCACCTTCTCAGCCCCAGAGAAGAAAAAGAGCCTTGGAGAGGTTAGGGGTGTTGGAAGTTCAGTTCAGTCGCTCAGTCGTGTCCAACTCTTTGCGACCCCATGAATCACAGCACACCAGGCCTCCTTGTCCATCACCAATTCCCAGAGTTCACTCAAACTCACGTCCATCGAGTAGGTGATGCCATCCAGCCATCTCATCCTCTGTCGTCCCCTTCTCCTCCTGCCCCCAATCCCTCCCAGCATCAGAGTCTTTTCCAATGAGTCAACTCTTCGCATGAGGTGGCCAAAGTACTGGAGCTTCAGCTTTAACATCATTCCTTCCAGAGAACACCCAAGGCTGATCTCCTTCAGAATGGACTCACGTCCAACAAAGGTTGGATCTCCTTTGTAGAAAGTTAGTAACACACTAATGGAGTGGTGAGGAATAGTGGGATGAGAGGTCATCAGAGCTAAGACCATAGATAGCCATCAAGCCAGGGAAGACTGAGGGCCTGGAGGATGAAGTAAAGCTAAGAGCAGAAACTAGGATAGAGGCCCAGGCTTGTCCCAGAATTGCTGGGCAGGCAGAGTCAAAACTTCCCAGTGAAGTAAGGACACATCCTAGGCACCCAAGACTATTCTCAGGCTTTTTATCAGAACTCAACAAAGTGGGTGAGAAATCAAGGCAAGCAGCATAAGAAAGGAAAGCAGAGCATGGCAGATGAGTAAGAACCAGCGAGCCACGAAAGGGAAAAGGACAGTCAAGCTCACAATCTAAACCAAGACTTCAGCACTGACGTCTGCCACCTGGAAAGGACTTCAGAAACTAAAGTGACTCTGACTCAGGCTCAGAGAATCTATATGGTTCTGTGAGGGTGGGATTCAAGCCTGGCCCAGCTAATTTGGGGGGTCGAGCTGGTCACGGGATCACCTGGGTAAGGTGATGAATATGTGGGCATTAGGTAATCAGAATGTTGAGAAGGCAGATCCTAATAAAACCTAAGTAAATTGAATGCACTGTATGTACCTGAAAATGAATCAATAAGATGTGCAATTGATCCACATGCACAGGTTAATATTTGTACGCAATGCAGAGACCACAACTACACAACTAGATAATCTAGATGCGTTTCTTGTTCGTTTCATCATGTCCTATCGCCACTCCCTTCAACTTTCAGTTGTTTTACTCTTTGTTGATAGGTTTTCCACCACAGACTCCCCAGTGCATTTTGAAATTATTTTCCTGGGTGAATTCACACATTCTATTTATTTTTCAATGCTGTCTTTTTTTTTAAAGAAGTCTACTTTTAAAACATCATTTCCAGGACTTCTCAGGTGGTTCAGTGGTTAAGAATCTGCCTGCCAATGCAAGGGACATGGGTTTGACTCCTGGTCCTGGAAGATCCCACACGCTACAGGACAACTAAGCCCTGAGTGCCATGGCTACTGAGCCCCTACTCCACAAGAGAAGCCACCGTAACGAGAAGCCTGCACAGTGCAAGTAGAGAAAGCCCCACCACACCAATGAAGACCTAGCACAGCCATAAACAAATAGATAAAATTAAAAAATAATAATAAAATGCCATTTCCTATGGACAGGCTGCATATTTATCTATTTACTAAATGTTTATGCTTCTTTTGGCTTTCCCTTAGTATTCTGTGCTTACCTAGGGGCTCAAGAAAAGGCATGTTGTGAATTCAAATCAGTTTGTTTTCCACCTGAAAATTTTAAATCTAAAGATTTTGAATTTTACCTAAGCACACCAGAAACCATCATTTTTATTCTGTATTTTTTAAATGAGTAAATTCTAACCAAATGGTTTCACTTATATGATGAAAAATAAAATTATATCTAAAAGAATTTTAACTGAATCATCTTAGGTTAAATAAGTGAATAGAAGTAGAAAGGAAGCTGGGTGGCTTATAAATTAATGGATTTAATCAATGATTTACAGTTAATTTACTTCACTTAAGTCCTTCCTTCAATCTATGCCCAAGGCTTTTATCTTTGAATTTCAGAATAAAAAAGCCAAACTTTTATTTGGAGAAATGGGCAGACATGAGGAGGGAGGGTAGTTGAAAATGCCAACAGCTTTCTGTGTATTCCTTTTGATATTTTATCAGTAAGGCTTTAATAGTTGCATAAGAACCACATGTTGATGTAATGCAAATGTTCCAAACAAAGATATCGATGACTCTAACTGATGAAATAACTAAATATCAACAGTAAAAGGACCTCCAAGATGATAAAAAAGAACATCACAGAGGGGGGAAAATGAGTTGCTGGCCAACATGTAAACAAGAATTTGACTCTGTTTATTTCTTCCGTTCTTCAGATACATTGGAGAATTGCTTTGTGCCTTGTACCTCTCAGGGTCCAATTTAATATCTTCCTGTTTTTTAGAAGGTGGTTTATGCAACTTATTGGAATGTTTCCAGGAAAAGACTGAGAGAAACCAAGAAAGAGAGAAGGGAAGGAAGAAAGGGAGGAAAGGAAACTTATAAGAATGTAAGGCTCAATAAGTCGTAATGCCCTTGGCAAAAGCTTTCCAAGTCCCCCTCTCCTGTCTTAAATTGCAATTATTTTGCTATGATGTATGGTGTCAAAATAGTGATCCTTGAGAATAAAGATCTTTATTTTTGCCCCCAAGCCACTATTTAAAAAGAAATGCAAATTTCCCTGAATGCATGTTTATTTTCAAGCCTGACATGATCTTGTTCACAGACTACAAAGTCTCTCAAGAGAATTTCTGAAGCTCAATAACAAAAGACGTTATCTCTTTCCACATTCTCACTAATTGTGAAATAGGGGGAATAACTGGGAAGATGGGGGTTGAGCCCCATGTTTGGTTATCACATGTTGTTTCAAGCCAAAGACTCTGCCAAAACTCCTTCTGCTTCAAGGACAGGGGTGTCATCTCCTGCTTCCGTCTGTACTCAGAAACCACTGCAGGCTGTCAGACAGGGAGCAACACACTCAGTAACCACCCAGACTTTTTTCAAGTTGCTTAGGAAGAGTTCAAGGTGGCGCTAGTGGTAAAGAATCTGCCTGCCAATGAAGGAGACGAAAGAGATGCAGGTTGGATCCCTGAGTTAGGAAGATGACCTAGAGGAGGAAATGGTACTCCACTCCAATATTCTTGCCTGGAAAATTCCATGGACAGAGGAGCCTGGTGGGCTACAGTCCATGGGGTCACAAAGAGTTGGACACAACTTAGCAACTAAGCATAGGAAGAGTTCAGAGCTTCACCCTGACTCTATAAAATCTAAATGTGGAAATTCCCAACCGCCCTCATTCCCTGACTCCCAAATGTACCCAGACACATAAATACTACTGCATCTGTGGATGGGTGAGTTTTCAGTGATTCGCTGTGTGCACACCTATGCATGCCTGTCGATATGTGCACTGCCCAGACTTTCCTCAGAGAGCAAGAACTGGATGTCTATAAGAAAAAGACATATTTTTCTTTTTAAAAATGCCAACAAAGGTAAATCTTTGCACTGGAAGATATCTTGGAGATCATTTTGTTTAAATTTCTCATTTTAAAGATGATTTGTTCATGCTTCTAACAGATATTTTTAATCCAAGAATTTCCCAAAGACTTTAAATGACTTGTTCAGAGAAATTAAATATGGTGCTCAGTGTTGCACAGAAATTTAAAGAAAATTTGAAATGCTGTATAGTATCATTTCATCTTCATGAATCACAACTTGTTGTGGTGAAATGGCTTGTGTAACTCAATGAAGCTATGAGCCAAGCTATGCAAGACCACCCAAGACAGACAGGTCACAGTGAAGAGTTCTGACAAAATGTGGTCCACTGGCAGAGGAAATGGCAAACTATTCCAGTATTATTGCCTCAAGAACACTATGAACAGTAAAAAATGACAAAAAGATATGATATCAGAAGATGAGCCCCTCCAGGTACCAAGGTGTCCAACATGCTACTGAGGAAGAGCAGAGGGCAATTACTAATAGCTCCAGAAAAAAAGAAGTGGTTAGGCAAAAGTGGAAATGACACTCAATTGTGGATGTGTCTAGTGGTGAAAGTCAAGTCCAATGATGTAAAGAACAATATTGCAAAGGAAACTGGAATGTTAGGTCCATGAAATTGGACATGGGCAAGCAGGAGATGGCAAGAGTGAACCTTGACATCTTAAGAATCAGTGAACTAAAATGAATGGGAATAATAGCCAGGACATGGAAGCAACCTAGATGTCCATCAGCAGATGAATGGATAAGAAAGCTGTGGTACATATACACAATGGAGTATTACTCAGCCATTAAAAAGAATACATTTGAATCAGTTCTAATGAGGTGGATGAAACTGGAGCCTATTATACAGAGTGAAGTAAGCCAGAAGGAAAAACACCAATACAGTATACTAACGCATATATATGGAATTTAGAAAGATGGTAACGATAACCCAGTGTACGAGACAGCAAAAGAGACACTGATGTATAGAACAGGCTTATGGACTCTGTGGGAGAGGGAGAGGGTGGGAAGATTTGGGAGAATGGCATTGAAACATGTGAAATGTCATGTATGAAACGAAATGCCAGTCCAGGTTCAATGCACGATGCTGGATGCTTGGGGCTGGTGCACTGGGACGACCCAGAGGGATGGTATGGGGAGGGAGGAGGGAGGAGGGTTCAGGATGGGGAACACATGTATACCTGTGGTGGATTCATTTTGATATTTGGCAAAACTAATACAATTATGTAAGGTTTAAAAATAAAATAAAATTAGAAAAAAAAATAAAATAAAATGAATGGGAATGGGCGAATTTAATTCAGGTGACCGTTATATCTACTGTGAACAAGAATCCCTTACAAGAACTGGAGTATCCCTCATAGTCAACAAAAGAGTCCAAAACTCAGTTCTTGAGTGCAGCCTCAAAATGACAGTGATCTAGGTTTGTTTCCAAGGCAAACTGTTCCACATCACAGTAATCCAACTCTATGATCCAACCACTGATGCCAGGAAGCGGAAGTTGACCGGTTCTCTGATGAGAAGCCCGGCAGGCCACAGTCCATGGGGTCACAAGAGTTGGACACAACTTAGCAACTAAACCACCACATCCCTCAATGAAATTGGAAACTTTTTTAAAGTTTCCTAAATTATCTTGAGAATGACATACACACACTACCATATGTAAGAGAGATAACCAACAAAGATCTACTGTATAGCACCAGGAACTTTACTCGATATTCTGTGATAACCTGTATGAGAAAAGAATCTGAAAGAGAATGAATCTATGCATATTTATAACTGAATCACTTTAGTTAGTGTACACCTGAAACTCACACATTGTAAATCAACTACACTCCAATAAGATTTATTAAAAACTAAAGTTTCCTAAATTATCATCCATGTTATTTCAACTCCTCCAATGTTAAGAAGTGATTATCAGTATTTCCAGGCCAGTCAAATCGAAGCATATGTTAGAAATGTTTGTTCTTTAGTTCCTTAATATCACTGCTTATGGCACTTTCCTAATGTTTAAAAAAAAAAAAATCATAGTCTCTATTCCCAGCCTCTTCTTTTTCCTCGGTGGCAAAATGGGCACAGAATTAATCATATAGACAAGGGGCAGTAAACTTTCCCACAAAGGGCAAGATATTTCAGGCTCACAGCCATATGGTCTCCATTTCAGTTACTCAACTCCATTTCAGTTACTCATCATAGCACAGAAGCAGTCACAGATAATAAGTAAACAGCTCTATTGGGTTCCAATAAAACTTTATTAATAAAAACAGGCTGACGGCCAGATTTGAACCAAGGGCTGTAGTCTGCCGACTGATATAGACTATTATTACCTGGGTGTATCCCAGCTAATTTATCATCTTTCTTAGAAGATAAATTGCTTTTTCCCGTAATTACAATGCTCATTTTTTGATACAATCCCTAAGGTAACACATTCCAACAGAACTTTTAGCCATGGTAGAATTGTTTTATATCTGTGCTATCAGTATAAGCACCACTAGCTATACGTGGCTACTGAACACCTGAAATGTGGCTAGGTGGCTGAGGAGCTAAATTTTAAATTTAATTTTTGCTAATTTAAATTTAAGTTGCCCTCTAGGAGCTGGTGGCTACCCCAAAGGACAGTGAAGCCTTAAGGATCAATGAAGACCACCAGGCACTATTTTAGACAGAGCCAAAATACTGGAAGGCCTATTGTGTGCTCAAATCACAAGGTGTAGACAGGTATCTATATCATTATGCCCGTGACCAGCCTTGGGCATTTCAAAGGCATTCTTTTTCTAATAAAATAATATTTTAGATAACTCTCCCAGTAGAAAAGTATAATTTAATTTATATATACGTTGTATTTTATTTTATTTTATTTTAAATTTTATTTTATTTTTAAACTTTACATAATTGTATTAGTTTTGCCAAATATCAAATTGAATCCATCACAGGTATACATGTGTTCCCCATCCTGAACCCTCCTCCCTCCTCCCTCCCCATACCATCCCTCTGGGTCATCCCAGTGCACTAGCCCCAAGCATCCAGTATCGTGCATTGAACCTGGACTGGCATCTCGTTTCATACATGATATTTTACATGTTTCAATGTCATTCTCCCAAATCTTCCCACCCTCTCCCTCTCCCACAGAGTCCATAAGACTGTTCCATACATCAGCGTCACTTTTGCTGTCTCGTACACAGGGTTATTGTTATCATCTTTCTAAATTCCATATATATGCGTTAGTATACTGTATTGGTGTTTTTCCTTCTGGCTTACTTCACTCTGTATAATAGGCTCCAGTTTAACTGCATACCATTCATTTGGGGTTTTTATCATTTATTTATTTATTTTTGGCTATGCTGGGTTTTTGTTGCTGCTTAGGGTTCCTCTGGTTGTGGCGACCAGGGGCTACGCTTTAGCTGCTGTGCACAGGCTTGTCATTGTGGTGGCTTCTCTTACTGTGGAGCATGAGCTCTAGGGTGCAGGGGCTTCAGTAGTTGCGACTCAAGGGATCTAGAGAGCAGGCTCAGTAGTCGTGACGTGCAGGCTAAGTTGCCCTGCGGCATGTGGAATCTTCCCAGGCCAAGGATTGAACCCTGCCCCCTCCCCCACCCCCGCACTGGCAAATGGATTCCTTACCACTGGACCACAAGGGAAGTCCTCTACTTTGTATTTTTAAGAAACTTTTGGGAATCCATCAGTTGGAATAAGTGCATGACACCTTCATTTTGTTTTAATACAGCATTGGGTTAAATTTGAGTCAATAAATAAATTGCACCTGCAATTGTAACAGTTGAGGATTTATCACTGCCTTCACTGTGCTAACTGCTTATCTGAAAAAACAGAGAAAGCAAATTCATATCCTCCAAAGTCTTAACTTCCCTATTGAAGGTATATGTTTCATTAATAGGAGTACAAAACAATTAAACTGCCTGGAATGAGTGAATCAGAGAAAACTGAAAAGAGCAGGAGATATTTGATTTGGACATTGACCAGAAATAGGGAAGAAAAGTGGGCTTCCAGGTGGAGCTAGTGGTAAAGAATCTGCCTGCCAAGGCAGGAGACATAAGAGACGTGGGTTCAGTCCTTGAGGGGGGAAGATCCCCTGGAGAAGGGCATGTCCATCTATCTCCACAGACCATGCAGTGCCATGCTCACTCAGTCGTGTCCAACTCTGCGACACATGGACTGTAGCCCACCAGGCTCCTCTGTCCACAGAATTTTCTAGGCAAGAATACTGGAGTGGGTTGCCATTTTCTTCTCCAGGGAATCTTCCCAACCCAAGGATTGAACCTGCATCTCTTGTATCTCTTGCATTGCCTATTCCTCCATGGCCTCCACCACTTCCTATTACTTGACGTCTAGTAGGTTTCATTCATTCATAATACTCGCCTGGCCTCAAAGGCGTTTGAGTTTTTTAATCCCAACCTAAGACAGCTGATTTGGGTGAAAGTTTAAAATTTCATCGGGTTTCAGAAACTTCCTCTACAAATGTTACCTTCTACAATACCATATTTTTACTCTAACCACAATGACTTAAATATTCTGTTTTCTTGAGAATATCCCACATTCCCAATCTTTTAATTAATTTAGGCATATCCATCTTCTTGAATGGCTTCATCTCAAAATTTTGGAAGAAAGGAATAATAAGCTAAAGAATCAGAAAACAGACATTGGACCTTAGCCCTAAGCAGTTTTATTGCTTCTTCTGTTGAATCTGGTGCAGTAGGCAGGTGTTAGTTTCCACTGGGTATCTCAGAATGACCTGTACCACATATCTATGTGTGCCATCTTCCCTGGGACCTCCTGGAAGCATGGAAAGACAAATGTCAGGATCCGATCCAACCCTAAACCTCAGGTTTCATGCTGGCTAGGAAAAGCCCCCAGTTATTTTCAATGTCTGGTAGAATCATCCATTGTCAGATAACTTTTCTATTTGAAAGTTAGAGGGTTTAATCTGCTTAATATTGATTAAGATGCAATTAATGAGCAATATTAGTGTAGCTTACCAGGTGCCTCAGTTGGTAAAGAATCTGTTTGCCAGTGCAGGAGATGCGAGAGATTTGGGTTGGGTCAGGAATATCCCCCTAAAGTAGGAAACGGCAACCCACTCCAGTATTCTTGTCTGGAAAATTCCACAGACAGAGGAGCCTGGTATGCTACAGTACATGGGGTCACAAAGAGTCAGACACTATTAATAACACACAACCAAGAACTACAACAAAATTAGTGTAGGTGAAGTTGGAATTAATTTTATACTAAAGAAGTTGTAAGACATCAGGTTCTTGACTGAGAAGACGCTCCAGCTTTGATGACTTCCTGCACGCCAAATAACAAGATGTTCACATATGATAGTCAGTAACTGGTGACATCTTTTCTCTTTATTTGCAAAACTATGAGCTATGTGTTCATGGATTTCTAACTGTATTTATTGCACAAATATACTAGGTAGAGTGAAACATGTTTCTTATGTGTTGGTATAAAGCCTTTATCATCTTACACAGAATAGTATAAAACCACATTTGCCTGATTAAAAACTGTACTTATTTGAAGTTTCATAAACTGAGTAGAAAATGGACCTGTGAAACCATGAACAAGTCTCATGTGACCATGTGACTGCAGGGACAGGAGGGCAAGGAAGGATTCTGAGGCACCATTTTCTCTTTTACTAAGAGTTTAGAATGTCCCACTCTTCTAAGTTTTAAAGATGGGGTTGGGATGGAGGGCAGAAAATGTCTCATGTGTGGATGCCTACCCTAGAATCACAGTTGATCCTAATGTTTAAATATTAGATCTGACCTTTAGGCTGAAGTTTGAGAGGAGTGATACTGTCAGTCCCTCTGTTCTGTAAATACCCTCACAATGCATTTTAGGAAAACCCCACAGAGCTACCAGGCAGAGGCACAGCCCAGTAAACACAGTTGACTCTATGCTAGGCCCAGAGCTTGGATCCCATGTAGCTGCTCCTGAGCCACTGATGCTGGGCAGAGTCCAGAAAAGGTAGCTTTGGTAGCAGGGGCTAAGAATTACACCTTGATCAACTTTAACCTAACACCTGCATCTGTGCTAAGTCATTTCAGTCATGTCTGATTCTTTGGGACCCTATGGACTGTAGCCCTCCAGGCTCCTCTGTCCATGATTCTCCAGACAAGAATATCATAGTCAGTTGCCATGCCCTCTTCTGGGTTATCTTCCCGACCCAGGATGGAACCCGCATCTCTTTTGTCTCCTGAATTGGCAGGCGGATTGTCTACCCCTGGCGCCACCTGGGAATCCCTGGTGCGGGGCAGGTCAAGACAAGGTAGTTTTGCTAGCTGAGGCTAAGAATCAAGCCTTGATTAACTTGACTAAACTAATGCAACCAATCAAACGCCTAGGAAAAAATTTTGCCAAGGCTGCATGGCAAGTAACCAAATAGGAAAAAAAGATGAAGAAATTCTATGCTGCAACTTTGAGGCTTAAGCCTAATTCCAAGTCTAATTCTACCTAAGGAGCCTTAGAAATCTCTAGGGCAACACACATATAATATCTATGCTGTCAAAGGCACTTGTCTTCCTTGCCAAGTTCTTTTTAACCCCAAAGGGCGAAAAATACACACAAATCCTCCCTCTATCCACGTTCCCTCTTAGGAACCTCAGTCTTGCCTAAGCAAATTCTTTCCCTGTTCACAGGGAGACAACACCAGACTTTGCTTTGGGACTACTTTCTAAGCCAGGACAATCTGATGTAGCATGTTGACTCAGGGAACATTTGGGTGCAGACATCTTCCATCAGCCATTGGAAGCAAAAAACAAACAAACACAAAAAAATTAAATTAGGTGAGAAGAGACAACTGCAAACGATTATGAGACAGTGGCGTGGTCATAAAAATTTAGAAGGCTTCCATACTGCTTCATGAAAATCTCTAATTTCTCTCTATATTTTTAATAGTCTGAAACTGCAGTTTGGAATTAGGAGTGTGTTTGGTGTTTAGAAATACTAGGAAGAACTCCAGTCAGTAAATCCACACTGAAAGAAGAGCTTTGCCTCTGTATCAAAAATTAGTGAATGAATGTACAGTATAATGATTTGATACACAATATGTATTGTGAAAGGATTCCCAGCATCAAATAAATTCACACCCATCACCTCATATATTAACCTTTTTTAAAATTAACTTTAAGAATCAAAAAAAAAAAAAAGATTATTTGGCTCTGGAACACCTCAGAGTAAGACTCAAGAATTAGGGTACCCCATTTTTACAATGGAATATTACCCAGGCATAAAAGGCACAACATTGGGTCATTTGTGGAGATGTGGATGAAGCTGGAGTATGTCATACAGAGTGAAGTAAGTCAGAAAGAGAAAAACAGATATTGTATATTAATGCATACACGTGGAATAGAAAAATAGCACAGATGATCTTATCTGCAGGGTAGGAATAGAGATGCAGATTTAGAGAGCAGACATGTGGACAAGGTGGGGAAGGGGAGGGTGGGACGAACTGGGAGATTAGGATTGACATATATGCACCAGGGTGTGTGCTGTTGTGTTATAACTTATTTCAACCTGATGGACTGTAGCCCCATCAGGCTCCTCTGTCCATAGGACTTCCCAGGCAGGAACGCTGGACTGGGTAGCCATTTCTTTCTCCAGAGGATCTTCCTGATCTGGGGTCAAATGCAGGTCTCCTGTATTGCAGACAGCTACAACTAAAACTCCCCGTGCCACAACTAAGACCCAGAACAGCCAATTTTTTTTTTTATTCTTAAAGTTAAATTTAAAAAAAGGTAAATATATGAGGTGATGGGTGTGAATTTATCTGATGGTGGGAATCCTTACACAATGCATATCGTGTATCAAATCATCAAACTGTACCTATAAAAGTTTATAATTTGTCAATTAAACCTCAATAAAGCTGAATATATACATATATATATATGTATACATGTGGTTGCCTCTGTGAAAAAGGGGGGAAGAAAATGTGATACAGTGCATCCCCTGCATATGAACCTTCAAAGATGTGAATGTGTGTGCCCCTGAATGCCAGCTGTTTCGTTGTATTACTGTGCTTTTCAAGGTACGGTACTAAAAGGGTAAAAATATTTATTTTTTGTGCTTGTTTATCTTTTATGTACATATTACTTGTGTGAAAAATATTATAAACCTATTACAATACAGAACTATATAGTTGATGGAGTTAGTTGGGTACCTAGGCTAACTTTGTTGGACTTAACAAAAAAATTGAACTTTAACAAACGCACTCTCAGAATAGAACTCCTCTTTATGTAGGGGACTTTATATATATATATACCATCATTAAAAAGAGCAATAAATTCCAAATCAAAATAATTGGGTCTTACCCTTGATTCCCCAAAATAATAGTGTAGCCTTGGTGTGTGTGTGTGCTCAATTGTTCAGTCGTGTCCTACTTTTTCTGGCCCCATGGACTGTAGCTTGCCTAGCTCCTCTGTCCATGGGATTTCCCAGGCAAGAATATTGGAGTGGATTGCCTTTTACTACTCCAGGGCATCTTCCCGACCCAGGATCGAACCCTCATCTCTTATATCTCCTGCACTGGCAGGTGGATTCTTTATCACTAGCACCACTTGGTTTGACCTCCCTGGTGGCTCAGAAGGTAAAAGAGTCTGCCTACAGTGCAGGAGACCCAGGTTCGATCCCTGGTTGGGAAGATCCCCTGGAGAAGGAAATGGCAATACAATCCAGTACTCTTGCCTGGAAAATCCCATGACGGAGGAACCTGGTAGGCTACAGTCCATGGGGTCGCAAAGAGTCAGACACAACCGAGCGACTTCACTTTCACTTTCACTTGGTTTAGTTTTGGGCAAAGTCATCTAATCTCTCTCATTCTCAGTTTTCTGGTTCATCAATGTAAACAGAAATACATACCACCAGGGCTATTGTATAAATTAGAGGAAATAATACATTTTAACAAACTATGAAACATATAGGGTGCTAATAAATATTAGGATTATATCAAAATGATAATAATAATATAAGGCTTTTTCTTTTATTGATTGATAATTCAAACTACAGTGGTTTGCCACCCAACAAGGGAAAAACACCCATCAATTTTTTTTAAAAAAAGAAAGCATTTCAAAGTTTATACTCAGGATAATTCTTTTTTTTAATTTCACAATATTAAGTACAGAAAACATCTTCTATAATGTCTCCAAACCACTTTCAAAAGCAAGTATGAAGTAAGTAATCTGGACTAAGAAATTGCTATAAAATAAAAAATGTTAATCCTTGAAATCTCAGAAAGAGAAAATTCCATTCATGCAAGTATAATAGGATATTGTTCCTTAAAGGAGAAAAAATTATCTAAGCTTCAGTACTTAGGTATATGGATAACATCTAGTCCCTCAAACTAAATCATCAATCCCTACTTTTTCTCTTATCTCAGCATTATGTAAAGGAAAAGAATGTAAGAAGATATTGCTAAAAGCAGCACATTTGCATCCATCACAAAATAATCATACCACTTCCCTTGTAGCCCAAAGTACATTTAATATAATTAAAGAGAGAGGAGAAAATGCTTGAAAATGAACAGGACTTTTTTTTTTTTTTTTTTTCCAAAAACATAATTGAAGGAGCTTTGTGCTTCTGTCCAAGATAGAGGAAGAAAAATCATATTTACTTTTCCATTAGAAATAACTAAACAAACAGACAAAAGATATGAAGCAATTGGCTTTTATAACATTGGATGTTACTGACAAACAACAGAGGTCCCTGAAAGATGAAAAACAAATGAGACAAGCCCTGTAGCTCTTTCAGTGTATTTCCACAAGAGAGATTCCAGGCCACACCACAGAGAAGATGAATGCAAGGAAAACTTGGTAGTTTGCCTGAGCTGAGGAGACTCTGCTGAGTCAAGAGAGGCCCAGACAGCTAGAGCTCCCTGAGCAGAACCCTGGAGGGGAGGAAATGAGGATTGCCTAGGGAGATCTGCAGATGATTGTCCTCGGGACTTTGGCTGGGTACTGATCAGATATGCATGTGTGGTAATTGCCCAAGGCTGGGGACAGAACTAACAGAAGCAGAAGATATTAAGAAGAGGTGGCAAGAATACACAGAAGAACTGTACAACAAAGATCTTCATAAACCAGATAATCACAATGGTGTGATCACTCACCTAGAGCCAGACATCCTGGAATGTGAAGTCAAGTGGGCCTTAGGAAGCATCACTACGAACAAAGCTAGTGGAGGTGATGGAATTCCAGTTGAGCTATTTCGAATCCTGAAAGATGATGCTGTGAAAGTGCTACACTCAATATGCCAGCAAATTTGGAAAACTCAGCAGTGGCCACAGGACTGGAAAAAGTCAGTTTTCATTCCAATCCCAAAGAAAGGCAATGCCAAAGAATACTCAAACTACTACACAATTGCACTCATCTCACACGCCAATAAAGTGATGCTTAAAATTCTCCAAGCCAGGCTTCAGCAACACATGAACCATGAACTTTCAGATGTTCAAGCTGGTTTTAGAAAAGGCAGAGGAACCAGAGATCAAATTGCCAACATCCGCTGGATCATCAAAAAAGCAAGAGAGTTCCAGAAAAACATCTATTTCTGCTTCATTGACTAAGCCAAAGCCTTTGACTGTGTGGACCACAATAAACTGTGGAAAATTCTTAAAGAGATGGGCATACCAGATCACCTGACCTGCCTCTTGAGAAATCTGTATGCAGGTCAGGAAGCAACAGTTAGAACTGGACATGGAACAACAGATTGGTTCCAAATAGGAAAAGGAGTATGTCAAGGCTGTATATTGTGACCCTACTTATTTAACTTATATGCAGAGTACATCATGAGAAATGCTGAGCACAAGCTGGAATCAAGATTGCTGGGAGAAATATCAATAACCTCAGATATGCAGATGACACCACCCTTATGGCAGAAAGGGAAGAAGAACTAAAGAGCCTCTTGATGAAAGTGAAAGAAGAGAGTGAAAAAGTTGGCTTAAAGCTCAACATTCAGAAAACTAAGATCATGGCATCTGGTCCCATCACTTCATAGCAAATAGATGGGGAAACAGTGGAAACAGTGGCTGACTTTATTTTTCTGGGCTCCAAAATCACTGCAGATGGTGATTGCAGCCATGAAATTAAAAGACGCTTACTCCTTGGAAGGAAAGTTATGACCAACCTAGACAGTACATTAAAAAGCAGAGACATTACTTTGCCAACAAAGGTCCATCTAGTCAAAGCTATGCTTTTTCCAGTGGTCATTTATGAATGTGAGAGTTGGACTATAAAGAAAGCTGAGTGCCAAAGAATTGCTGCTTTTGAACTGTGGTGTAGGAGAAGACTCTTGAGAGTCCCTTGGACTCCAAGGAGATCCAACCAGTCCATCCTAAAGCAGTTCAGTCCTGGGTGTTCATTGGAAGGACTGATGCTAAATCTGAAACTCCAATACTTTGGCCACCTGCTGTGAAGAGCTGACTCATTGGAAAAGACCCTAATGCTGGGAAAGATTGAGGGCAGGAGGAGAAGGGGACAACAGAGGATGAGATGGTTGGATGGCATCACCGACTCAATGGACATGGGTTTGGGTGGACTCCAGGAGTTAGCGATGGACAGGGAGGCCTGGCGTGCTGTGGTTCATGGCATCACAAAGAGTCAGACACGACTGAGTGACTGAAATGAAAACTGAAACTGGGGACAGAACTGCCTGAAAGGATTAGAAGGAACAATCCCAGGAGCTAACTGAGAACTGGAACAAGTCTGTTTCCACCAGCCTGAGTGAAAAGCCTTACAATGCAGAGGCATCACACAGAGGCTGCAAAAAGATTTTGCTTCAGTATTGGGTCAGAAATAGCTCTAGATTAAATGCAGCTTCACCCCCATCCAAAAAAGTTCAAGGGCAAGACTGAACTGTTTCCAAGTAACACACTTACATGCCAAAAAAAAAAAAAAATACTACAAGAACACTGTAGGAATAAAAAAACAAAGAAATTAAGAAGATGACACTCTTAATGTCTAACACCCAAACAAAAATGACCACGCATGTAAAGAAGCTGAAAAAGTATGACCTGCAATAAGGATAAATATCAATGAATTGAAATAAACCCAGAAATGACACAGATGACATAACTGTACACAAGGCTATTAAAATATTTATGATAACTGTAGTCCACAGGTTTGGGAAGCTAGAAGAAAGATTGCACATGTTAAGCAGAGACATAGAAAACATTTTTTTAAAAGAAGAGCCTAATCAACCTTATGAAAATAAAAACTACAAAGTATGAGATGAAAAATTCATTGCTAAAAGCAAAAAGATAATGGACCTGAAATCATAGGACCCTCTTACACTGTTGGTGGGAATGCAAACTAGTACAGCCACTATGGAGAACAGTGTGGAGATTCCTTAAAAAACTGGAAATAGAACTGCCTTATGATCCAGCAACCCCACTGCTGGGCATACACACTGAGGAAACCAGAAGGGAAAGAGACACATGTACCCCAATGTTCATCGCAGCACTGTTTATAATAGCCAAGACATGGAAGCAACCTAGATGTCCATCAGCAGATGAATGGATAAGAAAGCTGTGGTACATATACACAATGGAGTATTACTCAGCCATTAAAAAGAATACATTTGAATCAGTTCTAATGAGGTGGATGAAACTGGAGCCTATTATACAGAGTGAAGTAAGCCAGAAGGAAAAACATAAATACAGTATACTAACGCATATATATGGAATTTAGAAAGATGGTAACAATAACCCGGTGTACGAGACAGCAAGGGAGACACTGATGTATAGAACGGTCTTATGGACTCTGTGGGAGAGGGAGAGGGTGGGAAGATTTGGGAGAATGGCAATGAAACATGTAAAATATCATGTAGGAAACGAGTTGCCAGTCCAGGTTCGATGCACGATGCTGGATGCTTGGGGCTGGTGTACTGGGACGGCCCAGAGGGATGGTATGGGGAGGGAGGAGGGAGGAGGGTTCGGGATGGGGAACACATGTATACCTGTGGCGGATTCATTTTGATATTTGGCAAAACTAATACAATTATGTAAAGTTTAAAAATAAAATAAAATTAGAAAAAAAAGAAAAAAAAAAAGAAGTGATCTAAAATGAAACTCAGAGAAAAGTATGTTTTTTAATGTACAAATGACCAGTCAGCTGTGGAACAACAGCATACAAACTAATATATCTATAACTGGGGTCCACAAAATGTTAGTTGCTTAGTTATGTCCAACTCTTTATGATCCCATGGACTTTACAGCCCATCAGGTTCTTCTGTCCATAGAATTTTCCAAGTGAGAGTACTGGAGTGGATTGCCCTTCCCTTCTCCAGGGGATCTTCCTGACCCAAGGATTGAACCTGGGTCTCCTGCACTGCAGGCAGATTCTTTACCATCTGAGCCACCAAGTGGATAATAAAATATTTTTGAAGAAATAGTGACAGAACATTTTCCAAATTTTATAAAAACTTTAAACACATATCCAAGGTGTTCAACAAATTCCAAACACGAGGAATGTGAAGAAACATGCACCAAGACACAGTATAGTCAAATTAGTTATAAAATGATAAGAAGAAAATATAAAAAGAAGCCAACCCAAAAACACATTATGTGCAGTAAAACAAAAAACAACAGCAAGTTACTTGCTGAAAATAATGCAAGCAAGAAAAGAGAGGGGCAACATCTTTAAAACACATAAGTTGGAAAATGGTTATAACGAAAATCTTGACCCAGCAAAAATATCTTTTAAGAAAGTAGCAAAATAAAAACTTTTCAGACAAACAAAAGACAAAAGAATTTATTAACACACCTTCCCTAAAATACATGCTTATTTTTACTCTCCTGGTTCACCAGGTACTTCAGGGGTCATGGGCTTTGGTGCAGACACGACCAACTCCAAGAAACACACACAACCAGTCCTGAAAATGGCACAGAAAAAAATATCAAGAAACCCTGATCCCAAAGATATGAATCTCTTAAGGAGATTGGCCCCAAGTTCCTAAAGAATATGTGCTTTGTCAAGAGGCATAAGAAGGGCTTGAAGACGATGCAGGCCAACAAAGTCAAGGCCTTGAGTGCACGCTTGGAGGGTATGAAGACCCATATGAAGCCCAAGGAGGTCAAGGTCAAGATCCCAAAGGAAAAAAAAAAAAAAGATCCCAAAGGGTGTCAGCCCCAAGCTTACTGGACTTGCCTACAGTGCTCACCCCAAGTTTGGGAAACACGCTTGTGCCACAGATCTCAGGATCAAAGGCCAGTGCCAAAGCTTAAACCAAGGCCACGCCCTTGACTCCAGCTCCAGCTCAAGCTCCCAAAGGTGCCCAGACCCCCACGAAGTAGTCTCTGTCTGTGAAGAGGAGTGTGAAGGACTGGTGTAAACCTGCTGTCTACATGTGGCTTATATCTTCTTGTGCTAGTCATACAAACAAACCCAAAGCAGAAAAAAAATTTCTTTAGGCATATGGAAAATGATACCAGATGGAAATCTGAATCTAGACAAAGGAACAAAGGGCATCAGAAACAGTAAATATTCAGATAAGTAGAAAATAATCTCTTATTCAAAGTTCTTTTTAAAGTCATTGTTTATATAAAACAAAAGTAAAACATGGTATGGTACTTTATGTCATATGTAGAAATAAATTATGTGACAAAAATAGGTCAAAGGGTAGGTCAGGAAAATGGATGTGCTCTGCTATATGTAAAGTGGTTACTATCTCTTAATGGAAGACAGCAATAAGTTAATATTAAGTTAAAGACATATATTATAAAAACCTTTGTGTTGTTTAGTCACTCAGTCATGTCCAATTTTTTGCAACCCCATAGATTGTAGCCCACCAGGCTCATCTGTCCATGGGATTTCCCAAGCAAGAATACTGGAGTGGGTTCCACTTCCTCCTCCAGGGGATCTTCCCGACCCAGGGATCGAACCCATGTCTCCTGCATTGACAGGCAGATTCTTTACTACTGAGCCACCAGGGAAGTCTTACTTTCAGTTGGTGCCTGCATATTACACAGAACCATCTATAAATCAGGCTTGAGTTTTTTCTTCCTCAGTCAACTTGTTATAGAGAGCATTTCATGATACCATAGGTATGGACTGAAAATGTAGCAAGAGAAGAGGAGCACTGACTTCAAGGCCTGCTCAAGTTGCATTGCATATACACCACTTCTACTTGACATTGGGGTTCTCTATTCAAATTTATGGTTTAGTGGGTGAGACAACAACCAGTTCATGATGGGTAGCTCAGGATGCATGGTAACTTGGTGACCCATAGTGGGTGATCATAGGAAAGTGCCCCAGCTACAAAGGAGACTCAGAAAGTGAGCTAAAATATTTGAAAGATGGGACTCATCAATTAAGAAATTCTCCAAATATCAGAAGGGTGTTCCAAAAGTGATTTTGTAGCCAAAAAATCATGACAAATGTCTGCTGCTGCCACTGCTGCTAAGTCACTTCAGTTGTGTCCAACTCTGTGTGACCCCATAGACAGCTCCTCTGTCCCTGGGATTCTCCAGGCAAGAATACTGGAGTGGGTTGCCATTTCCTTCTCCAATGCATGCATGCATGCTAAGTCACTTCAGTCAAGTCTGACTCTGTGTGACCCCATGGACAGCAGCCCACCAGGCTCTTCTGTCCACGGGATTCTCTAGGCAAGAATACTGGAGTGGGTTGCCATTTCCTTCTCCATGACGAATGTCTACCACAACTTATTCTTTGCTTTACCAACATTAATTACACCCTTATTGCATACACTGCCTTCCATACAAATTGAAAAGCATTCATTACAATGACAATAAAATGCTCTCAACTATGTTAAACAATTATCCTCATATAGGAAATTTCCCTCACTCTTTGCCCACAAAGTAGAGCCAACTGAAAGAATTATCAGTTTCTGCACCTACCTCCAAATTCAGGTTATTTGAATGATATCTAATCCTTCACCTCAATTCCAACTTGACATTTTGTAAATTGTGATCTAAATTGCAACATTAACCACCACCTTCAAAATATACTATATAAATACAATATATGGGAAAGAGCAATAGGAAAATTAGTCAAAATATATACATGAAATAGCAAAAAAAAAAAAAAATAGGGGTATAGACTAAAAATAATGTCTAAGATGGCAAAGAATTCACCTGCAATTCAGGAGACCTGGGTTCAGTCCCTGAGTTGGGAAGACTCCCTGTAAAAGGGAATGGCTACCCACTCCAGTATTCTTGCTTGGAGAATTCCATGGACAGAGGAGCCTGGTGGGCTACAGTCCATAGGGTCCCAAAGAGCTGGACACGACTGAGCAACTAACACACACAGAGACTACTTCTAATTCTCACCACAAGTCTACATCAGTATTCATGAAGTCTGTATCAGTTGACTATGTCCATTATAATGCTGCATAACAAGCAATCACAACATTTAAGCAACATATTTATTTCATGAGTCTACTGACCAGCTAAAATCAGTTGTCCCAGGTTGGACTCAAATGGGCAGTTTTGCTGCCCTCAGATGGGCTCATTCACACCTCTGTGGCTGGCTGGGTGTTGGCTGATCTAGGCTGTTGTAGGCTGGGCTTGGCTGAGGGTAGCAATGTTCCATGTGTAGGTGTTCCTTGGCCTAGCAGGCTAGCCCAAACACATTCTTTACATGTCTAAGACCAAGGTGCAAAAGTGCAAGTGCAAACTTGTGAAATATCTCAAAGCCTAGGCTTAGAACTGGAAAAATGTCATCTTTATCTCATTGTAATGGCAAAAGTAAATCCCATTGCTGAACCCCAAATCAAGAGACTCAGGGTACAATGAAGAAAGAGGTGAAGAACCAGTATTAATAATACAAGCTACCAAAGCTTCCTTCTACTACTCACTCCATGTGTCTTCCCATAGCCCTCAACCCAGCACCTCAACAGGCTGGGCTTTTACCTGGTGAAGTGATGTAAGCATCACCACTGAGGGGTCTGAGCCTTAGTGGTCCTGTGTGTCTGAGATTTCCATAAGTTTTCATTCACTTTTCCTATGGGCCTGGCCTCCCTTTTGTGGAGTTTTAATTAAATGTCTAATATTTCACAACCAGGAAGATACTAAGATACAAAATATCCCAAGAAGGAGTGGCCACAGAAGCAGGAAGAAAATTTGGGAAATCTTTTTGCAATACCAGAAAAAAGAATATTTCAAGAAGAAGGAGGTAATAGAAGCAGGAAGAAAATTTGGAAAATGTACTTGTAATACCAGAAAGAAAGAATATTTCAAGAAGGAGGTGATCAAAAGACAAGTAAGATGAATACTGAGGACTTCCCTGGTGGTACATGGGATAAGAATCCACCTGCCAATGCAGGTGACACGGGTTCGATATTTGGTCCAGGAAGATTCCACACGCCAAGGGGCAACTGGAGCCTGCCCACCAAGCTTACTGAAGCCCCCGTGCCTAGAGCCCGTGCTTTGCAACAACAGAAGCCACTGCAATGAGAAGCCTGTGCACTGCAACCAACAGTAGCCCCCGCTCACTGCAACTTGAGAAAGCCCACAGGCACCAGTGAAGACCAGGAATCAAAAATAATCATAATAATAAATAATTTTTTAAAAACTGAAAAACTTTCTGCTTAGCTACATGAAAGCCCTTGATGATTTAATAGGAGCTGTTTCCATGGAGAAATGGAGGAGCTAGCCAGAAATTTTACATTGTGATGTATATCATGGCTTGTGAAATAAAGAAAAGTATGGAGATGAACTAACTCTTTTTCTGGCCCCATCTCTTCCCACTAGATCCACTGGGCTTCCAGCTTGATGTGTCAGCCAGTACACGTGCCATACGCACCAGCAGGCCCCGATGCACTCAACTCACCCACGCAGCCTCGTGAACAAGTGGCCCACGTTTTCCCTCGTCTCTCCAACCAGCTGTGGTGGGATTCAGCGGCATTTCTGCTGTTCATTTCCCAAGCTTGTTGTTCCTTCATAAGCACTGGGTTACTGGTCACCCTAGTTCTTCCTTCTTTTTCACAGTTCCATCCCTTCCTCACAAACATTCCTCAAAGTTCTAACATATGGTTTGCACATGTCCAGTATTTCTAGCATTTTTAAAGCCTTTGACTGTGTGGATCACAATAAACTGTGGAAAATTCTGAAAGAGATGGGAATACGAGACCACCTGACCTGCCTCTTGAGAAATCTGTGTGCAGGTCAGGAAGCAACAGTTAGAACTGGACATGGAACAACAGACTGGTTCCAAATAGGAAAAGGAGTTCGTCAAGGCTGTATATTGTCACCCTGCTTATTTAACTTCTACGCAGAATACATCATGAGAAATGCTGGGCTAGATGAAGCACAAGCTGGAATCAAGATTTCCGGGAGAAATATCAATAACCTTAGACATGCAGATGACACCACCCTTATGGCAGAAATTGAAGAGGAACTAAAAAGCCTCTTGATGAAAGTGAAAGAGGAGAGTGAAAAAGTTGGCTTAAAGCTCAACATTCAGAAAACGAAGATCATGGCATCCAGTCCCATCACTTTATGGGAAATAGATTGGGAAATAGTGTAAACAGTGTAAGACTTCATTTTTTGGGCTCCAAAATCACTGCAGATGGTGACTGCAGCCATGAAATTAAAAGACGCTTACTCCTTGGAAGAGAAGTTATGACCAACCTAGATAGCATATTCAAAAGCAGAGACATTACTTTGCCAACAAAGGTCCGTCTAGTCAAGGCTATGGTTTTTCCTGTGGTCATGTATGGATGCGAGAGTTGGACTGTGAAGAAAGCTGAGTGCTGAAGAACTGATGCTTTTGAACTGTGGTGTTGGAGAAGACTCTTGAGAGTCCCTTGGACTGAAAGAAGATCCAACCAGTCCATTCTAAAGGAAATCAGTCCTGGGTGTTTATTGGAAGGACTGATGCTAAAGCTGAAACTCTAATACTTTGGCCACCTCATGCGAAGAATTGACTTATTGGAAAAGACTCTGATGCTGGGAGGGATTGGGGGGCAGAAGGAGAACGGGACGACAGAGGATGAGATGACTGGATGGCATCACTGACTCGATGGTCATGAGTTTGAGTGAACTCCGGGAGTTGGTGATGGACAGGGAGGCCTGGCGTGCTGTGATTCATGGGGTCGCAAAGAGTCAGACATGACTGAGCGACTGAACTGAACTGAACTGAACATTGGTTTATAACATCATATAAGCTTCACACATACAACTTTATATCTCTACTTCTGTATACACTACAGTGTGCTCACTACCCAAAATTTGGTTTCCATCTGTTACCATATGTTTGACCACCTTTATCTACTTCACCCTCACTCCCAACCTCTTCCCCTCTGGTAGACAACACTACTCTGTTCTGTAAAACTATCTGTTTTTATTTGGCTTGGCTTGTTTGTTAATTTTGTTTATTATATTACACATGAGGGAAATCATATGGTATTTGTCTTTCCCCATCTGATTTATCTTGCTTAGCATAATACCCTCAAGGTCCACCCACGTTGTTGCAAATGGCTAAATTTCATTCTTTTTATGACTAAGCAGTATAAGGTTTCATCTTTTTTTAAGACTGACCATATTCCATTATGTATATATACCACATCTTCTTTATCTATGTATTTGTTGATGGGCACTTAGGTTGCTCCCATATGCTGTGATGAACATAGAAGTGTATGTATCTTTTTGAATTAGTGTTTTTGTGTTCTTTGAATACAGTATTTCCAACATTAATACAGTGTGTTTGATATTTATCTTTTCTTTTAACATTATGGTGGGAATCTATAAAGATCTTTATTTTTGCAACCCCACAGACTGTAGTCTGCCAGGCTCCTCTATCCATGGGGATTTTCCAAGCAAGAATACTGGAGTAGGTTGCCATTTCTTCCTCCAGGGGATCTTCCCAAGCCAGGGATTGAACCCACATCTCCTGCATCTCCTGCATTGCAGGCAAATTCTTTACCAGCTGAGCTACTGGAAAACCCATATGTAGTGCAGATAAATTTTATATATATATATATATATATATATATATATAAATTATACATATTTGATATTTCTTATATCCCCAAATCCTAGAAGTTTCCAATTTTTTCAAGAGACAAAAAAAATCATTAAGGGTTCTCTTTGTGATAACCACTGTTTCAAGTTTGGAAACTCCTTCTCCATAAGACATGCATTTCCTTCTAGATTTTTCTATTGATATGATGATACTGCTTTTCAAATAGCTTAACAATTATATAAGATAAGAGGAAAGGACTAAATTTACAAGTGGTAGTAAAGGTTACATTGAGGGAGGGACCAGTATATTTTAAAAATGTGAAAAAACATTATCATTAATAAATCTAATTTTTGATCTAAATGTTATCCTTATATAAATCTGAATATTTGTGCTCATTGAGATCAAAGTATATTTGTGAAATTTCTTCAGAAATAATTAAATATAGAAAAATAAGCAGCCATTATTCACCTTTGGCTTCTCTGGTTATCCAGCAATTAAAGCTATTGCTTAATTTTCAAACTTTGTAGAAAAGACAATCATTAGCTTGCAAATGTAAAGTGGCAACATGGACACTCAGCCATTGTGGTGTGTCTTTAGCATCCTTATTATTTCTGAATAAATATTAACACTTTGGTCCATCCTTTTAATACAAGCACAAATCCTTTTCTTTGAAGAAAAGCAGTGTTGATTTATAGGTGAGAAAATGACATGGTAAAAGTTGAAATAATGGTATTCTTACTGAACTAACATTTATTTTTTGATACACTCTTTTTAGTTTGTCTTTTAATAGGTGGGTTTTTTTAATTCTTTTCCATTATGGTTTATTACAGGATATTGAAATGTAGTTGCCTGTACTACACAGTAGGGCCTTGTTTATCCATTCTATATATAATGGTTTGCATATGCTCGTCCCAACTTCTCAGTCTATCCCTCCCCCGCACCTCCCCCTTGACAACCACAAGTCTGTTCTCTATGTCTGTGAGTCTGTTTCTGTTTCGTAATTCTGTTTCATAGATATGTTCATTTGTGTCATATTTAAACCAACATTTATATTCTGCTACTTTCGACTTTAATGAGAATAAGGCAAAAATACAAGTGGCTAACATTCACTGGAGCATCCTATGGGCCAGACCCTGTAATAAGTGCTTTTTATAAATTAACTTTCTTATTGTTTCTATGCTTCTATGAGTCAGGTGCTCATGGCCACTCCATTTTATACGTTAGGAAAGCAAATCTTAGACAACTTACTTAAGATACTTTTCTCAAACAGCCATAAATCAAATATAACATTGAATTTGCATGACACATGAACACATACCGCATAATGGCAAACTGTGTCTCTCTACCATAACCTGCAAGAACATTTTTTCATGATACTGTCCCGTCGTGGCCGCTAGTCGTGTTCCACTCTTGCGACCCTATGGACTATAGCCCGCCGAACTTCTCTGTCCACGGGGTTCTTCAGGCAAGAGTACTGGAGTGGGTTGCCATTTCCTTCTTCAGGGGATCTTCCCAACCCAGGGATCAAACCCAGATCTCTTGCATTGCAGGTGGTCTTCTGCATTGAAGGTGATTCTTTACCAACTCCCTTACATAATTTTTGCGAAGTTCTCCAATCAGCTCAATATTGAAGAAGACAATTCACTTCAGTGAAACTTGTGTGGCTATTTTAATCAGAAACAATATATTTCACTATGTATATGAGTCATACTGCATGTGAGATTCTTACAGTACGTCACAGAACAAGTTACCTAATTTACTTCTTCTGTTAACTATTATTTGACACATCTTTACACTCTATCTCAATGCTGAATTTAAAAGACATTTTTAATTTCAGTATTTAGAAAAGACATCTTTTGTAGTAATTACTAATATACATGTAAATGAAATATTACATACATTTCTTTTTTAATGAAAAAAAGCACTCTCAAGGATCCTAAAACATATCTTTTAAGTGAAATACAAGCTGGTGTTTTTTGTATTTTATTTTAACATGCTCCCTAAACCTTCCTGCCACTACCATCACCTAATCAGATACTCTTCATTTTTAGTGTTTTCCAGTATTATCCCCACTTTCTGACAGTTTGCCAGATTCTCACAGACTTTCAGAATTGACAAAACGCACTGTGAAAAAATGTCTTAACAATGTGCAAAGTCTTTCATGTATTTTATTGAAATATGTGCATATTGCTTATGATCCTGCTTAATAAGACATAAAACTGGAAAGTGTTCAAAAGTTAAAGCCCAGGCTGCTGTCATCATCTTCATTCCTGTGAACTTACATTACTTTTGTTGAAGAAAAAAAGAAAAAATAAATAAATTGGGGGTTCACAAAATATCCCTCCTAGATTCTAGAAGAAAGCAACATGCTCTGTTTCCTACCATCAGAGATCTCTAGCTAAGACGAACTTTGAAGGACACTGAGTCTAACCTCATAATCTTAAAGAAGTGAAAACCAAGGCTCATTGGTTTCCAGAGTAAGCACGCTGAATAACTGAGGGAAAAAAAAGTATTCTGATCTCACTCCAGTGCTTTTTCTCTTATGGTGCATGAGCTTATTCAGGTACATGGATCAACAGTTCTAGGAACAGATCACTGTTTTTATTATTAACAATTATCCATATTATTCCTATTTCAATAAATAAAGAATTTAAACTAAGCTAATAATCTCCCAATTTCATTAATAAATGAAAAAATAAGAAATGTCTTATCAGCCTTTAGTATTAAGGACAATTAAGCTTGCCCTCAAAGTCTTCCCTAATGACATAAAGAACAAATAGATCATTTTTAAGGTATTAAATAATAATTTAACGTACTTATTTTAAAATAAAAATATATGAATAAAAATACAGGACCAACAAAAAAAAATCTCATCAAGGATCAAGATGTGTCAGGCTGATGTGGACGGAATAGAATAAAAGAAAGATATTTAATTCTCCAGAGTTTCAATAATGGAGACTCAGATTTGGCTCTGAGATTCTAAGTGACCACAGGAAACAGGGAAATCTAATGATGTCAGTCTCAATGTCCTTGAGTAAAAAAAGCTTCCTATAAAACTTAGTCAAAAAGTAATATTCTTATTTGTAGATTTAACCAGTAAAAGTTGAAAGTATCCTTAGCAAATATATTAGAAACTATTTGCAACAATATCTAATTGTTCCCAACTTAATTCACTTAGCTGACATGAACCAATTAAACTTCATAGAAACCCTGATAGAATGGCCCTCTTTACTAAATAACTCTTGGGAATCTGATTTATTTCCTCATTATACTTTTCTACTTTCCTGAGAAATCTCTTTGCTTGATTCTGTCTTAGAACATCCATTGCCCTCATGTTCAAAGTCCATTTAGAGCAAATGATTTCACAGTAAATGAGAGAGAGAGATAAAAACATACATGCATATGTATGTATGCTTTCAAATTGTGGTCCTGGAGAAGACTCTTGAGAGTCCCTTGGACTGCAAGGAGATCAAACCAGTCAATTCTAAATGAAATCAATCCTGAATATTCATTGGAAGGACTGATACTAAAGTTGACGCTCCAATATTTTGGCCACTTGATACGAAGAGTTGACTCACTGGAAAAGACCCTGATGCTGGGGAAGACTGAAGGCAAAAGAAGAAAGGAGTGGCAGAGGATGAGACGGTTAGAAAGCATCACTGACTCAATGGGCATAAATCAGAGCAAACTCTGGGAGACAGTGAAGGACAGGGGAGTCTGTGTGCTGGAGTCCATGGAGTTGCAAAGAGTAGGACACAACTTAGTGACTGATCAACAACAACAACATATATAGAAGAATCACAGACTTTACAGTTGACTTGAATCTTGAATATTTTTAGTCCAACTCTCTTATTTCACAGATATGAAGAAACATACTTCAAAAGGTACAATATTATACTCACTGCTTCAACCTGAATAGTTTCCAGACATCTAGGAAATGTCTTTTCTTGGTGTTACAAAACTTGGGAAACTCAGACTTGGACATAATGATAACTGTTATTTTCCTGTTTCCAAACTACATTAGTATAATTGCTGAAGAGTTATCCAGAATGTTGCCAAAGACATAGTACAGTACCACATGTTCTGAATAATCTTAATGGATATTTCAAAGTGTATTTTTTTTTCCTGAGGGCCCTAACCACCCATGACAGTTTGAACATGTGTCCAATTTAATGATCAATCTTTTCTAGCTCAGTATAATCTTCGAGGTACTCTTTTTATTGAAAAAGGTAAGCAATTATGGTTATCTTTCTGCTAATACTGAAATTTTCATATCATGTAAACAAATTATATTATTAGGGTTCTCAGTTGCAAGCACATTCTTTTTCTGTGGCCTCACCTGCCAAGTGGCATATAGGATCTTAGTTCCCCAACCAGAGATCGAACCTGTGCCCTCTGCAGTGGAGGCGCAGAGTCCTAACCATTGGAGCACCAGGAAACTCCCACAAGCACATTCTTGATAAGGGATTCATTAAAAAGATCTTGCTCACAAAATGGCACGAAGGTATAATTTTGGAAGAGGGAGAGAAACAAGACATTTCCAAAAACAAGACATTTCCAAAAATACATCCAGAATGACGTGACAAAATCAATCTGTTGGGAACACCACCCATACAATAGTCACTAGAGCTGGTACTGCCACCAGGACCAGAGCCTGACCCTGACGGTGTGCTCTGGCCCTGCCACAGTGCCCCTGCCACCACCCACCATCAAAACGAATTCTCTATGGTCCCTCTTCATTGTATCATCTGCTCTCAATTCAAAGTTCCAAGTGAGTACATCCAAAGCACAGTTCAGTTTTCCCATTCCTAGCAGCAGAGGAGACTAGAAAGGAAGTGGCAATTTTGAACTCCACGGTATGAAATGAAATACACCTTCCACCAAGACTTTTTTTTCTTTTTTATGTATTGGCTGTGCCTGGTCTCAGCTGCAGTTTGCGGGATCTTTGTTGCGGTGTGCAGCATCTTTTAGTTGCTCTATGTGGACTCTTAGTTGCGGCATGTGGGTTCTAGCTCCCTGACCAGGGATCGAGCCCGGGTCCCTTGCATTGGGAGTGTGGAATCTTAACGCTGGACCACCAGGGAAGTCCCTCCAACCGAGATTCTTAGATGGAAAGTCTTCCAAATAAAAGAATGGCTTCCTGATGCACATGACTTGTGATAATCTCATAATTCAAACTTTAAGCAAAACCCCATAATCTGATATTTTCATGGAATGTTGTAATTTTATTATTAGCAACATTGTTAATAGCATTGACAATATTACCAATTGATAATCATCGGTGTTAAAAAAAAACAACAGGGGGTAGATAAACCACCTTGTGAGTCACTCTTCAACTTGAAAATAAACTATAATTTACTCTATCCTGATTTTGACTCAACTGTGATGCCAAATTTTTCTCCATGAAGAAAAAAAAATACAATTCCAAGTCTAAAATCTCTGACGAATAGCTTCTAGTTGACAGGTTCACATACAACTGTGCAGTAGAGAGAGTTTCAAGGGTCCCCAAGTCTGGAATGGACTTGTTCCTGGCCACAGGTTCTAACCAAGAGCTAACCAAGATGTTTGCTAAAACCTGGCATTTCTTGGGCTTCTTCTTGAAAATTCCTTGAACAGCTATCCAGGTATAACTATGTCATGATTTTATGGAGAAACAAGACTCCCTCACAGTATAGACAAGCATCTAAATAGTGTGAGACGTTCTAAAATAAACCCACCCCTTAGTCTTAGTCTGGGCTTTTGACTCAGACAGTAAGGATTTTGCCTGCAGTGAAGGAGACCAGGGTTCGATCCCTGAGTTGGGAAGATTCACTGGAGGAGGGCATTGCAACCCACTCCGGTATTCTTGCCTGAAGAATTCCATGGAGAGGAGCCTGGCTGGCTATGGTCCATGGGATTGCGAAGGGCCGGACACAACTGCAGTGACTGAGCCCTGCCCCTAGTCTTGTACCAACGCCTGAGATTCATGGTGTACCTAAGAACTGTGGACTCCCTATTCTTTCAAATCACAGTTATGCCAAAATTATTGTTAACCCATTAATAATTTTTTAAATTTTATGACCTCTATTTCCTCACTTGAATGATGAGGTTAATAATTCCTGCCCTATCAGGTCATGGTGAGATTTAATGGAGTTGAGTATTTAAAACACAAAACCCACTCACAGAATAGACATCAACATGTCAGTAATCTTGTCCATTTTAGCATAAGAATTCTGCAGGAGTTAAAGGGGCTATTAAGATGCAAGTGTTGCCTGGCAAATGACTAAGTGGGTATTGAATAGAACCAGAGGGAATGGTAGAGGATAACGTGAAAAGGCAGTGAGGATGAGGTTTTGGCAGCCTGTTGGCACTGTCATGAATAAGGAAGACGTGAGAGCGGTATACACCTCGCAGCAAGTTCTAGCAATGGCTGGGAGAATGAGTCAAGAAGAAAAAAGATATTTTAATAGGTTAGAGATCTTAAAATAGGGTCATATTTAAGACCTGATTAAGTTTACCAAATCACTATTCTGGCTTAAACAAGAGGCCAAGAATTTAGTCTCAGAGGCAGTATACATTCCTCAAGATTTAATTCAGTTAGAACAATTTCCATGTTACACTCAGACTATCAAGATAAAAAAGTTTGGAAATTCCAGTCAAAATTTTGTAGTTACACACACAACAAACCTTGCTACCAATCACTAGGACATGATTTCACTGTTTTCTTGCATAGTTTTCAAGAAGGCTTCTTACAGGCTTTGCTATGAAATGACTATCATTTCCTATTCGGAAGAGACTTCTTTGAAGCACCCAAGTAACAACAGAGTCAAGTAGCTCCATCTTTGTGGTAGGAACTTACTGAAATGAAGGAAAGAACCAAAAGTAACATTCAAGAGGTATAATTCAATTACCAAACTTAAGCATTTCTTCTTACAAGGTGATTTTTTTTAATAAATGTAATGAACATTTAAAGACATTTGTCATGATGGCAAATTCTGAGACTGGACTTTTTTCAGGCAGTGTTTTTCAATTTGAAAATAAGGAACTATTCATTTAGGTATTTCTTCTCAGACACAAAAAGAAAAGAAATAGCCTTGATCAGAATCAGAAATTGAAAACACTAACCGTAACTTTAATCCCTACCTCACTTTTGACTTGCTTCTGCGACTGTCCAACTTAGTCAAATCATTTTGTGATTTTATAATATCTTGTGAAATCACCAAATTTCTGTTACTAAAGATATCTTTACTAACCCAGAGAAATTTTACAAGAGTAATAATTATAAAGTGATTTGAGACCTTTCATTTCAATGCTAAATTTTATTAGAACTTTTATTTATCCATTTAGGTTTTCTGATTGAACTAACTGAAATATATTCACCTAAAAATATGTAGAACTCTAAGGCCTTTTGAGTTAACCAAAAGCAATTTTTTCCAATAACATTTAATAGTCTCCATTTCTTTTTTGAGAAATAATACTGCTGTGAGCATTTTTGTAATATTTCATCCACTAAAGTAAAAACTTATGGCAGTTTAATTCCCCAAATAAAAGGGGCTGCTGTAAACATAACTGAGCTACCAGGAAGCAGATGGTTTTAATTATCTCCAAAAAGCTATTTATACTGGGAATTTGAAAAAACAATCTAGAAACAATACTCATTGTAGAAACATACATTTTAATTAATTTGGGCTTTAAAAAAGAATAACGAGTGATTATTAAGTGTTACCTAAAGTCAAACTGGCATTAAAGGCTTGATATGGAAACCTTGAGTGCCTCTGTGGCAAGCCTTAAATAACTGCAGTTGCATATGTAATTGTACATTTGATCTCTTACGAATAAACTGAGGGGCAGAGGATTACTTGAAATCAGTACAAGCCCACTTGCATGATGATATACGATAATAGCCATGTTTGCACCAGGAGGTAAAAAGTGCTTATTATATTCTGTACAAAGCATCCCAAATCTCACATCCAAGAACACTCACTGGGACTTCAGAAACAAAGGCAAATCATGCTGGATCATTTTCTTCCTCTTTCCATAAAGATTCTTTTAAGTAGAACTGAGCATAGAGTGCGTGCATGTGTGCCAAGTAGCTTCAGTCACATCCGACTCCGTGCGACCCTATTGATTGTAGCCCGCCAGGCTTCTCTGTCCATGGGATTCTCCAGGCAAGAATACTCCAGTAATGGAGCGGGTTGCCATGCCCTCCTCCAGGGGATCTTCCCAACCCAAGGAGCCCGTCAGCATCTCTTGAGTTTTCTGCATTGACAGGTGAGTTCTTTACCACTAGCACCACCTGGGAATCCCACAGCAGAGAGTACTGGTTAACAAATAATCCCTGAGTCTAAGGTTGCCAGATTTAGCAATAAAAATACAGGACATCCAGTTAAGTTTGAATTTCAGATAGACAACAGCTGTCTATCTGAAATTCAAATTTAACTGGATATCCTGTATTTAATCTGGCAAACCCTATCTAGGTGCCAATTCTGTCTCAGTCACTTGCCAGCTATGTGAATTTGGGCAAGTTATTTAATGCCTCTGGGTAGAGGTTTCCTTATCAGTACAATGAGGATAACAAAAGTACGTGATCCACAGGTTTGTTTGACAAGTAAATGAGTTAATATCTATAGAATGCTTAAGGTTGTGCCTGGAATATAGTGAGTGCCATATGTTTTGCTGGGGAAGATCCCCTGGAGAAGGAAATGGCAGCGCACTACAGTATTTTTGCCTGGAGAATCCCGTGAACAGAGAAGCCTGGTGGGTTACCGTTCATAGGGTTGCTAAGAGTCAGACACGAGTGTGCGACTCAGCCTACACATATGTTTTGTTAAATATTATTCCTGCCTGGAAGGAAAAAGTAAGTCATAAAAAGACAGCCTTAGAGTTTGCATGGAAAAGTCTTTTTCTCTACTATTCTTAAAAACATTTTTGTGTTGGGACTTCCCTGCGGTCCAGTGATTAAGACTCTGAGCTTCCACTGCAGGGAGCACAGGTTCCATCTCTGGTTGGGAACTAAGATCCCACATACCATGTTGCACAGCCAAAAAAAAAATTGTGTGTTAATTACATGTGCCTCAAATGTTTCTCCATCACCACTCCCCTCTATTTCTCCTACTGCAGCATCCCACACCCACACCTCATCTCCTCCTCTGCTGTTCTTTCTGTAAGTCAGAGGTTCTCTGACCTCTGTAAGTTACAGGTTGTATAACTTAACCTGTAAGTTCTCTCTGTAAATCTCTGCTTATGCTCTGGCTCTAAGGAAGTCACACCCAAACCACACAGGATTACATAGCCCTTGACTACTCAAGGAGCTGCCAACGCAGACCAGTCACATTTACCCAGAACTGGACAAAGACAAGAGCAAGCGTAATTCAAAAGGAGGTGGGAGATCCTTCACTACAGCAATCAAGGTGGGTATTTACCCATGTTATGTGGATATTCTCCTGGAGTCTATGCTTCTCCCAAGTGGTGAGTCTTTTCTGTCCAATCTCCAAACAAGAAGCTATTGTTCTCTCTCCCCTCCCCTCAAAAATAAAATGCGGTCAAGTGTTGCAAATGAAGCGTAAAGGAACACACGAGCAGAACTGCAGGCAAGGGAGAGCGTGAGGACAAACTTCGTGTTCCAATAAGGTGCAGAGCAACTAACTAATCAGGGCCAAATGGAGAGAGCACTAGGATATGGGCTGGGAGGGAGAAAATTTTCATTCAAAATTTGAAAAATAAAACTGGATGCTTAAAGGGACTTTTCAGCAATATTTCCTAAAATTCTAAATGGCATTTGGGAATTCTGTATTAGTTTTATAATGTTATTGTAGAAAATTCCCACAAAGTGCATGACTTAAAAACAATGGAAATGTATTCTCTCCAAGTTTGGGAGGCCAGAAGTCTCAAATCAAGATGCAGGCAGGTTTGGTACCTCGGGAAGCTCTAAGGGAGAATCCATTCCATGCCTCATCTCCTGACCTCTGGTGGCTGCCACCACTCCTTGTCATTCCTTGACTTGTAGATGCATCACTTCAATCTCCACCTCTGTCTTCACATGGCTCTCTTCCCTGATACCCTCTGTGCCTTCTTGCCTGTCTCTTATAAAGGCCCCCCCTAATCTAGGATGCTCTCTTCTCAAGATTAGTTACATCTGCAAAAGCCCTTATTCCAAATAAGGTAATATGATGAGGTTCTTAATAGATTCATTGTTTGGGGCTGGGAGAAGGCAGGGGACACCATTCAACTCATTAGAGATCCCAAAAAAGTAAATGATATTTCAGGGTAGACACATTTAGAATGAGAACAAGACAGAGCATTCAGAAGAAAATTAGCAGAACATGGGCTGTACAAGGTGAAAGGAATTCAGCTTAGACCTGAATGGAGACCTGTCTCTTAGAAATACTAGACTAAGGGTTTTCAACATTTATTTAGTGAAAAGGAATTGTGTGTGTTAGTAGCTCAGTTGTGTCTGACTCTCTGAGACCCCATGGACTGCAGCCCACCAGGCCCCTCTGTCCGTGGGATTTCCCAGGCAAGCATACTGGAGTGGGTTGCCATTTCCTCCTCCAGGGGATCTTCCCAACCCAGGGACTGAACCCATGTATCTTACATCTTCTGCATTTGCAGGCAGGTTCTTTACCACTAGCACCACTTAGGAAGAAGAATTAGAGACTGATATTTTTTTTTTAAACACACTCTCACAGGTAATTTACTAAAAAACAGTCTAATAAACTTTATGGAGTTAAAATTCACTTATTCTTAATAAATCATTTTTATTATATTCAAGATTCCCCCATTTATCCAGCTTCTGCAATCCCAGCACAGAGGTTATTATAATATAAATCATGACAAGAATGTGGCACTCAGTCAGAACTAGATAAGTAGAACAATTCTGGAGAAAGCTAATTCAAACTTCTTCTGTCTACATGTGGTACATGCTACCTAGTGACATCTGTAAAGAGCCTGAAGTCCTCTGTAGTCTAAAAAGTTTAACTTTCACCTTTGTGTGAGCGAGCTAAGTCACTTTAGTCATGTCCAACTCTTTGCAACCCTATAGACCAGAGTCCATCAGGCTTCTCTGTCCAAGGCATTTCATCTTTAAGAAGCGTTTAATTGCCAAGCCCTAAACCAGGAAAGTTTTTATGAAGACTTTACATTTTTAGAGAAGTTTTAGATGCAGAGCACAGTTGAAGGGAAAGTATAGAGATTTCCCATATATCCCATGCCCCCTCACAGACACTGTTGTTTAGTAACTAAGTCATATCCAACCCTTTGCAGCCCCACGGACTGTAGCTCACTAGGCTCATCTGTCCGTGGTATTCTCCAGGCAAGAATACTGGAGTGGGCTGCCATTTCCTTCTCCAGGGGATTTTCCTAACCCAGGGATAGAACCTGCGTCTCCTGCATTGGCAGGTGGATTCTTTACCATTGAGACACCAGGGAAGCCTCACATGGGCATAGCCTCCCCCATTATCAACATCCCCCCACCAAAGTGGAATAATTTGTTACAACTAATGAGCCTACATTGATACATCATACTGTTCACTCATAATGCTGTACATTCTATGGTTTTGGACAAATGTCTAATGACATATATCTATCATTCTGATATTATACAGAATATTTTCACTGTCTTAAACATCCTTTGTGCTCCATGTATACATCCCTCCCACCAACACCCAGAAAAACCACTGATCTTTTTACTGACTCCAAAATTTTGCCTTGAGATTTCATTTTTAATATTTTGTGTTTATATTGTATATAAAGTATTTAATATTTTATATAATTCCCAGGTGGTTCAGTGAAGAATTCGCCTGCCAAGCAGGAGTTGTGGGTTTGATCCCTGGGTCAAGAAGATCCCCTGGAGAGGAAATGGCAACCAACTCCAGTATTTTTGCCTGGAGAATCCCATGGACAGAGGAGCCTAGCAGGCTATCGTCCATGGAATCACAAAGGGTTGGACATGATTTAGTGACAAAACAACAATTTTCACAACCACACTGTAATGTAGGTACATCTATATTTTACAAATGACAAAATATAAACCTGTATCTTTCTGTCAAATAAACCCATGCTGTTCTCTTGATAGGTTGTCTCCCCATCTTTGCTGTGAGGTTATGCACATGATGAGTCCCTTCAGTTGTGTCCAACTCTTTGCAACACTATGCACTATAGCCCGTCAGGCTCCTCTGTCCTTGGGATTCTCCAGGCAAGAGTACTGGGGTGGGTTGCCAAGCCCTTCTCCAAAGGATCTTCCCATTCCAGGATCAAACCTGCGTCTCATGTCTTCTGCATTGGCAGACGGGTTCTCAACCACTTGCACCTCCTGTGAGGTTGAAGAATACATATGGAATATGGGAAAGTTGTCCTTTCGAGGAAACATAGGAGGTTCTATCATTCATTCACCAACCATGTTCTCCTTTTCATCCTTACAACATGTAGCACAGGACTATATACTTAGTGTGCTTTATATAAATTGGTCACAACTTGATGAGTGCAAAGTGAAAGGTCCTGCAATAAACCTGGGCTGACTAATTAGACAGACCCCAATTCATTAGGTAGTACTAAGAAACTAGTTAGGAGCTTTTGCAAATGTCTGGGAAGTTCAAGTAGATAGAATGATGAAATTTCACAGTAAATACCTACAGTCTGGCCCAACAACCTTCAAGGGCTGAAACGTCTGACTCAGAAAAGCATCTTTACCTAAAAATGCAAGGAAGTAACAAGAAGACAGCTGTGTTGATTCAGTTTAAGTAACAAGGCCATGCTGCTTCCAATACCATTTAAAGGTAGACCATATGAAATTCAGTATTTATATATTGCAATGCAGATTTTGTGGTTGTAAAAAAAAAAATTACCATGATCCTTTGAATTTAATGGTTTATTCTTTACCAATCCGTCAAAATAATATTTTAAACTAACTCTTGGTCATTCAAAAGTAGTTTATCCCATGTGCCTAGACCCTTTGCCTCTCCTAATTGGTTATGATGATAACTATGAGTTTCCTATTAAAAAGTAGGAGGGACAAGGAAACAGACATGAACTTCAAATGAAATAATCTGGATACTGATTGGTAGCTCACATGAAAAGTTTGGTGGAAAAAACAACTACAACCTCAAAATGAAATGTTGATAGAAAGTTGTTTTTTGGAAACTCCGGATGTTTGGTATCTGTGTTGAATTGGAGCGTTATTTCACTTTTGTTCTTGCTAACCACATCAAAGAGTAACAGCAGGGACTTCCATTATTACGTATATCTCAAAATTTTGAAAGTCTGTAATAAAAAAAGAATTTTGTTTTTGTCCCGTTTTAGCTACAAAAGTATAAACATTAGATGATAAAATTACTCCATAGAATAATGGCTAAGAGTTTTGCCTTGGGACTTGTAAGGTGGTCCAATGATTAAGAAACCACCTTGCAATGCAGGGGGCGCAAGTTCAATACCTGGTGGGGGAACTAATATCCCACATGCTGCAGAGCAACTAAGCTGGCACACCACAACTACCGAGCCCACATGCTGCAACTAGAGTCCGTGCACCACACAAAGGACCCACGTGCCACAACCAAGACCTGATGTAGCCAAATAGATAAAAAAGAGTTTTGCCTCCTATAACTTTTCATGAACGCAATCAGCTGTATGGCTAATAGGGATTGCTAGAATTTAGAAAGAGCTGTGCAGGTATTTATTCTAATATATTTGTAATGGGATTTGCAGGGAATAGGGAGAAAGTTACCAAATAGCAGGTTGTGAAGCTGCATCATCCACCAGCATAACTAAGGGGACTTTGGTTCCTAAGGCCAATGGAAGAGGTAAGTGAGCTGGAAGTGAGTGTAGAGCACAGTGCCATGGAAAAGCAGAGCAGACTTTGAGAGCCACCTGCCTATACTGCTTTTAAGAGAAGGTGGGAGATGTAGCCTACTGATAAGAACTAGCTCATTGGTCATGTGACTATGAAAATTAGTTCCTTGGTCCTCCTGACCTGGATACTAACTTATAGCTCACATGAAACATTTGGTGGAGAAAACAACTACAACCTCAAAATAAAATATTGATCGAATGTTGGTTTTTGATCACATGATCTATGCCTCTCATCCATTCATTCAGCAAGTACATATTGGTCCCATAATCTTTATTTGTATCTGAACACCTCTTCCAGGTTGCTGTGGCCTCTTACAAACACTAACATGTAGTAATTAGGACCATTAGAGGTGTACGTATGTGCTCAGTCACCATTATGTCCAACTCTTTGCAACCCCAAGGACTGTAGCCCATCAGGCTCCTCTGTCCATGGGATTTTCCAGGCAAGAATACTAGCGTGGGTTGCCATTCCCTCCTCCAGTGGATTTTCCTGACTCAGGGATCGAACCCACGTCTATTGCATCTCCTGCCTGGGCAGGTGGACTCTTCATTACTCACACCACCTGGGAAGTACTGAATAACAAAGGCCTAGGAACATAGCAAATATCTATCAATAGCAGGTTAGTTATCATCAATGTATACAATGGAACACTATGAAGTAGCTTTTAAAAAACAATATAAAAGATATGTAACATGTGGATTATTTTATGGCTTTTTATGGCATAATTAAGCAAAATTTAAAACTATATTAAAGCATAATCTCATTTAAAATATGGGTACTATATATGGGACTTCCCTGGTGGTTCACTGGTTGGGCCTTTACCTTCTGCTGCAGGGGATGCAGGTTCAATCCCTGGTCAGGGAATTAAGATCCCACATGCCTTGTGACCAAAAAAAAAAAACAAAACAAAACATAAAATAGGAGCAATGGTGTAATAAATTCAACGAAAGACTTTAAAAATGGCACATATTTTTAAAAATCTTTAAAAAAATAAAAAGTTTTAAAATAAAATATAGGCACTATATAAACACACACTTTTTTTTAAATACTGAAAAGCTATAACCAAATTCTAATAATGTTTTTCCTTGGGATGGTAGAAGCTATGGTTTTTCCAGTAGTCATGTACGGATACAATGGTTGGACCATAAAGAAGGCTGAGCACTGAAGAACTGACATTTTTGAACTGTGATGCTGGGGAATACTCTTGAGAGTTCCTTGAACAGCAAGATCAAGCCAGTCAATCCTAAATAAAAATCAACCCTAAATATTCATTGGAAGGATTGATGCTAAAGCTGAAGCTCCAGTACTGTGGTCATCTGATGCAAAGAGCCAGTTCATTGGAAAAGATCCTTATGCTGGGAAAGATTGAGGGCAGGAAGAGAAGGGGATGACAGAGGATGAGACAGTTGGATGGCATCACTGACTCAATGGACATGAGTTTGAGCAAACTCCAGGAGATAGTGAAGGACAGGGAAGCCTATGGTGCTGCAGTGCATGGGGCTGCAAAGAGTCGGACATAACTTAGCCACTGAAAAACAACAACAAAACATTTGTGATAGAATGATGCCTCTCCATCCTCTCATCCCCAAGGATATCCATGTCTTAATTCTGAAAATTTGTGAATATGTTACTTTAAGTGGAGAGAGGGATTCTGCAGATGGAATTAAATTAAATATCTTGAGATGAGGTTATTCTGGACTATGTGGGTGGGCCCAACATAATCATGAGCGTTCTTATAGGACGGGGACATGGGGATAGGACTTAGAGAAGATGTGATGACAGAAGCAGATACTGCAGTGAGGAGGCAAGGAGCCAAGGAATGCAGACAGTCCCTAGAAGCTGAAAAAGACTAGGAACAAACCCTCCCCTAGAATGTCCAAAAAAACCACAGTCTTTGATTTAAGTTTTATGAGATACATTTTGGACTTTTGACCTCTAAAACTATTAATAGAATAAATCTGTGTTGTTCTAAGCCTCTGTTTGCAGTAGTTTGTCATAGCGGCAATAGTAAACCAATACACATTCTAAATTAATTTTATATTTTTAACAAATTATCAGTAATTTTTAAAAGAATTTCCCAAGTGGTTTTAATTGCCTTTGTCTCTCAGAAATCTGTTGCATGTCTATACATTAACAATCGGAGAAGGCAATGGCAAACCACTCCAGTACTCTTGCCTGGAAAATCCCATGGATGGAGGAGCCTGGTAGGCTGCAGTCCATGGGGTCGCTAGGAGTCAGACACGACTGAGCGATTTCACTTTCACTTTTCACTTTCATGAATTGGAGAAGGAAATGGCAACCCACTCCAGTGTTCTTTCCTGGAGAATCCCAGGGATGGGGGAGCCTGGTGGGCGGCCATCTATGGGGTCGCACAGACTCGGACACGACTGAAGCGACTTAGCAGCAGCAGCATAAACTAACAATAAATGATCAGAAGGAGAAATTAGGAAAAAATTACATTTAGAATCATATCAAAAGGAGTAAATCACCTAGGAATAAATCTAACGAAGGGGGTAAAAGACCCATATTCAGATAACTAGAGACACTGACAAAAGAGATTGAAGATAACACAAACAGATGGAAAGATATACTATGCTTATGAATTAAAAGAATTAATATTGCTAAAATGACCGTACTACCCAAAGCAATCTATAGATTCAATACAGTCCCTTTCAAAACACTGTTGCCACTTTTCTCAGAATTAGAACAGATAACTTTAAATTTGCATGGAAACAAAAAAGACCTCTAATAACCAAAACAAGCTTGAGAAAGAAGAACAAAGCCAGAGCTATTATGCTCCCTGATTTCCATGGGACTCTGCAGGCATGAATGTTGGAGTGGGTTGCCATTTCCTTCTCCAGGGAATCTTCCCTAACCAGGAATGAACCACATCTCTCATGTCTCCTGCAATGGCAGGTGGGTTCTTTACCACTTTGCCACCGGGGAAGCCATTACCAAGAAGTTACTGTAATGAAATAAGTATGGTACTAACACAAAAACAGATATATAGATCTTATATGGGAAGTCTTTGACAAAGGAGGCAAGATTATACAATGAGGGGGAAAAAAAGCCTCTTCAATAAATGGTGTTGGGAAAACTGAACAGAAATGCAAATAACCAAAACTAGATTACCTCTTTCTTATATGCATTTACCATGCATATAAGTAAATCCATAATGGATTGAAGACTTAAAAGTAAGACCAGAAACCATAAAACTTCTAGAAGAAAACAGAGGCATTACAACATGGGTGTTACCAATACTTTATTGAATATGTCTTCTCAGGCAAGGGAAACAAAAGCAAAAATAAATAGAACTACAGCAAACTAAAAGTTTCTGCACAGCAAAGGAAACCATAATTCAGTCAGTCGGTCAGTTCAGTTGCTCAGTAGTGTCTGACTCCTTGCAACCCCATGAATCGCAGCACACCAGGCCTCCCTGTCCATCACCAACACCTGGAGTTCACCCAAACTCATGTCCATTGAATCAGTGATGCCATACAACCATCTCATCCCCTGTCATCCCCTTCTCCTCCTGCCCTCAATCTTTCCCAGCATCAGGGTCTTTTCAAATGATTCAGCTCTTCACATCAGGTGGCCATAGTATTGGAGTTTCAGCTTCAACATCAGTCCTTCCAATGAACACCCAGGAATGATCTCCTTTAGGATGGACTGGTTGGATCTCCTTGCAGTCCAAGGGACTCTCGAGAGTCTTCTCCAATACCACAGTTCAAAAGCATCAATTCTTCGGTGCTCAGCTTTCTTTATAGTCCAACTCTCACATCCATATATGACTACTGGAAAAACCATAGCCTTGATGAGACAGACCTTTGTTGGCAAAGTAATGTCTCTGCTTTTTAGTATGCTATCTAGGTTGGTCATAACTTTCCTTCCAAGGAGTAAGTGTCTTTTAATTTCATGGCTGCAGTCACCATCTGCAGTGATTTTGGAGCCCCCAAAAAATAAAGTCAGCCACTGTTTCCACTGTTTCCCCATCTATTTGCCATGAAGAGATGGGACCAGATGCCATGATCTTAGTTTTCTGAATGTTGAGCTTTAAGCCAACTTTTTCACTCTCCTCTTTCACTTTCATCAAGAGGCTCTTTAGTTCTTCTTCAGTTTCTGCCATAATGGTGGTGTCATCTGCATATCATAGGTTATTGATATTTCTCCTGGCAATCTTCATTCCAGCTTGTGCTTCCTCCAGCCCAGCATTTCTCATGATGTATTCTGCATAGAAGTTAAATAAGCAGGGTGACAACATACAGCCTTGACGTGCTCCTTTCCCTATTTGGAACCAGTATGTTGTTCCATGTCCAGTTCTAACTCTTTCTTCCTGATTTGCATACAGATTTCTCAAGAGGCAGGTCAGGTGGTCTGGTATTCCCATCTCTTTCAAAATTTTCCATAGTTTATTGTGATCCACACAGTCAAAGGCTTTTCCATAGTCAATAAAGCAGTAGATATTTTTCTGGACCTCTATTGCTTCTTCAATGATCCAACGAATGTTGGCAATTTGATCTCTGGTTCCTCTGCCTTTTCTAAATCCAGCTTGAACATATGGAAATTCGTGGTTCACATACTACTGAAGCCTGACTTGGAGAATTTTGAGCATTACTTTACTAGCGTGTGAGATGAGTGCAATTGTGTGGTAGTTTGAGCATTCTTTGGCATTGCCTTTCTTTGGGATTGGAATGAAAACTGACCTTTTCCAGTCCTGTGGCCACTGCTGAGTTTTCCAAATTTGTTGGCATATTGAGTGTAGCACTTTCACAGCATCATCTTTTAGGATGTGAAATAGCTCAACTGGAATTCCATCATCTCCACTAGCTTTGTTCATAGTCATGCTTCTTAAGGCCCACTTGACTTCACATTCCAGGATGTCTGGCTCCAGGTGAGTGATCACACCATCATGATTATCTGGTTTATGAAGGTCTTTTTTGTACAGTTCTTCTGTGTATTCTTGCCACCTCTTCTTACTGTCTTCTGCTTCGGTTAGGTCCATACCATTTCTGTCCTTTATTGTGCTCATCTTTGCACAAAATGTTCCTTTGGGATCACAACAATAGATTACAAAGGTCACATACTGAATGGAAGAGGATATCTGTAAACAATATATCTGATAAGAGGGTAATATCCAAAATATACAAAGAACACATATAACTCAATATCAAAAAAAAAAATCAACAAACCCCATTAAAAAGTAAGCAAAGAATCTGTTAAACATTTTTTCCAAAGAAGACATACAGATAGCCAATAGGCCCATGAAAAGGTGCTCAACATCACATATCATCAGGGAAATGCAAATCAAACCCACAGTGAGATATCACCTCACACCTGTCAGAAAGGCTATTATCAAAAAGGGAACAAATAACAAGTGCTGGTGAGGATATGGAGAAAAATGAGCCCTCATGCACTGTTGGTGGGAATGCAAATTGGTATAGCCATATAAAAAACAGTATGGGAAATGCCTTTAAAAGTAAAAATAGAACTATCATATGATCCAGCAATTCTGCTCCTGGATTTTTCATCAGAAGGAGACAAAAACACTACTTAGAAAAGATATACACACTTCTATGTTCATTTCAGTGATATTTACAATAGCCAAGATGTAGAAGCAATATAATTGCCTATCAGTAGATCAAAGGATAAACATGTGACACAAACCTATATATATGTATATATTCACATGCATACATACACACATATATACAATAGAATATCACTCAGTCAAAAGGAAAGAACGAAACCTTGCCATTTGCAAAAACATGGATGGACCTAGAGGGTATTATGCTAAATGAAACGTCAGACAGAGAAAGACAAACTCCGTTTGATTTCACTTATATATGGAATCTAGGAGAAGGCAATGGCACCTCACTCCAGTACTCTTTGCCTGGAGAATCCCACGGACGGAGGAGCCTGGTGGGCTGCAGTCCATGGGGTCGCTAAGAGTCGGGCACGACTGAGTGACTTCACTTTCACTTTTCACTTTCATGTATTGCAGAAGGAAATGGCAACCCACTCCAGTGGTCTTGTCTGGAGAATCCCAGGGATGGGGGAGCCTGGTGGGCTGCCATCTATGGGGTCACACAGAGTCGGACATGACTTAGCAGCAGCAGCAGCAGAAAACAAAGCAAGTGAACAGATACAACAAAACAGGCCAGAATACTGGAGTGGGTAGCCTTTTCTTCGTAACCCAGGGATTAAACCCAGATCTCCTGCATTGCAGGCAGATTCTTTATAGCTGAGCCACAAGAGAAGCTCAAGAATACTGGAGTGGGTAGCCTATCCCTTCTCTAGTGAATCTTCCTGACCCAGGAATCGAACTGGGGCCTCCTGCATTGCAGGCAAATTTTTTACCAACTGAGCTATCAGGGACATTGCAATAAAATTCGAAATAATTAATGTTTTACAAATGAAAAAAGAGATGATTAAAATCTGATTTGCAACTTTTAGTCCCTCATTCATATCAAGGTTAATATTAAGAAAAATTATCCAGAATTTGGAGTTACAACAAAAAGATTATTCTGTGCACTTTCAAAGTCATCTGGAAGTGTGGTGGATCAAGTCCACCTACAGGTTATCTGATGCCTTACAGCTGAAGTCAACAACCTTCTTTTGCAAAGGGCCATACAGTAAATATTAAATATTCAGGTCCTTGTGAGCCATATGTGGTCTCCGTGTCATCAAATACCATGTGACTGCAGCCACATGCAATGCACAAGAGAATGCCTGCAGCCGTGTTGCAATAAAACTTTGTGAATAAAAACTGGCCTGGCTTTCCTAGGCTTTCCTAGGCCTACTGTGGTTTGCCTACCTCTGCTCTACAGAGAGGCAACTTTCCTCTTTACTATAGCCTGGGGACCAGAACCTGTGAAATTAGATATTAACTAGTAGAAGACTGATAAATTACAAAAAACTTTTGTCCAGGAGAGATACAAATGATTTCTTCCCAGTAGAAAAAATAGGTCTAAAGGGTACCATTTCATTGTGCTATAGGATATCAGCCAGTTTTGTATCTAACTTTTGTATCTGATTTCTATATTCTTTCTTCCATCAGTTCAGTTCAGTCACTCAGTCATGTCCGACTCTTTATGACCCCATGGACTGCAGAATGCCAGGCTTCCCTGCTCATCACCAACCCCTGGAGCTTACTCAAACTCATGTCCATAGAGTCAGTGATGCCATCCAGCCATCTCATCCTCTGTAGTCCCCTTCTCCTCCTGCCTTCAATCTTTTCCCAGCATCAAGGTCTTTTCCAATGAGTCAGTTCTTCACAACAGGTGGCCAAAGCATTGGAGTTTCAGCTTCAGCATCAGTCCTTCCTAGGAATATTCAGGACTGATTTCCTTTAGGATGGACTGGTTTGTTCTTCTTGTAGTAGACTATATTAAATTTATGGATTAATATTTCAGCATCTCTGTCTCCAATTGACCCATCCCTCATCTTCAGTGCTCATTTATGGGAAACATAAATCATTAACAGGTGTTCACTGCATATTTGTATCTCAATTATGCTTTTAACTTTTTGAAAACTCTACTTTAGGACTTCCCTCGAGGTCCAGTGATTAAGAATCCACCTTTCATTGCAGGGGACACAGGTTCCATCTGTGGCTGAGGAACTAAGAGCCCACATCCCAAGGAGCAACTACTGAACCCACATGCCACAATTAGAGAGAAGCCTGTGTACCATGATGAAAGATCCTGCTTCTGGAATTAACACCTGATGCAGCAAAATAAATAAGGAAAAGAATACATGGGCATTTCCTTCTTTCCAGACATGGGCAATCCAAGAGAGAACCAGACTGGTGTTGCCTTAGATTCAGCTAAGAGAACCCCCTGGAAGGGCAAAGCCCCACCACACACCTAGGTTAAGGAAGGAGCAAGCAAGGAAACAGCCAGAGTCAATACTCATGGGATCCCCACAGAACTCACAGAAAGCACCCTAAGACAAAGAAGCCCAAAAAGGGCTGACACTGCCCAACAATAGCATCAGTCAAGTCAACCTTTTCAGCTCCCTTTGTCTCCTCATTTTCCTGCTGCTAAGAATATTCCAAGAGGGTCCAAAATCATCCAAGTGAGTGAAGAGCAATGTGCTAAGTCGCTTCAGTCCTATCTGACTCTTCACAACCCCATGGACTGTAGCCCACGAGGCTCCTCTGTCCATGGGATTCTCCAGGCAAGAACACTGGGAGGAGTTGCCGTGCTCTTCTCCAGGGGATCTTCCTGACTCAGGGATCAAACCTGTGTCTCCCTGCAGCTCCTGCATTGCAGGCAAATTCTTTACAGCTGAGCCACCAAGGAGCAGAGGAGGCATAAAATCTCCAGGCAGGGAAATAGAAAAGGGGGCCGTGTTTTTCTAACTACAGACAGTCAGCTGTCAGACACAAGCTGGGACAGAGGGAAAGCTTTCAGTGAAATGGCACCTCTTGAGTATTAAGTAGATCGGAGCATCTTCATTACTAAACTGAGAATACAGCAATCATAGCAACCTTTATTACCAAGAATGAGCAGAAGGAAAGTCTTGAGTGTCTCCATAGATGGCATATTTGCCCAGCAACAAGGAAAAGGAACAGGGATGGTTTTCTGATGACAGCTCCCTGCGCCAGTGATGGCAGAAAGTGAAAATTTAGCTTCCCCAAGGGGGAAAAATACTAGGTACTCAGAGATTGTCTCATTTGGAAGGCACGCAGGTGTGCCTGGAATTCAGAGAATTTAGCCCATAGAAATCAGTAAGGAAAAGGGACAACCCAAAATAGGACAAGTTCTGAGTGACCAACCACATTTTATACTGGAAATTCCATCTGAGGTTTTTTTTGCCTTTGCTAAAGAAAATCTTCTCAACCATATTTTAATTTGTTTACTCATTCACACAGTTCTTAAAAATTCATTTTAAACCTAGATTAGTGATTGTTTTTCAAATAATTAAGTTCATATGCCATCCGGGGAGCCATTTTATAACATAGATTTGCTTGTCTTTCTAGTAAGATATAGAGACCAGTGATTCTCAACTAAAGGAGATTTTACCACTTGGGGGACATTTGGGAATAACTGGAGACATCACTCAGTTGTGTCTGACTCTTTGTAACCCCTTGGACTATACAGTCCATGGAATTCTCTAGGTCAGAATACTGGAGTGGGTAGCCTTTTCCTTCTCCAGGGGATCTCCCCAAACCAGTGATCAAATCCAGGTCTCCCACACTGCAGGTGGATTCTTTACCAGCTGAACAGCATATTAAAAAGCAGAGACATTACTTTGCCAGCAAAGGTCCATCTTGTCAAAGCTATGGTTTTTCCAGTAGTCATGTATGGATGTGATAGTTGGACTGTAAAGAAAGCTGAGCACTGAAGAATTGATGCTTTTGAACTGTGGTGTTGGAGAAGACTCTTGAGAGTCCCTTGGACTGCAAGGAGATCCAACCAGTCCATCCTAAAGGAGATCAGTCCTGAATATTCATTGGAAGGACTGATGCTGAAGCTGAAACTCCAATACTTTGGCCACTTGATGCAAAGAACTGACTCACTGGAAAAGACCCTGATGCTGGGAAAGATTGAAGGCAGGAGGAGAAGGGAACGACAGAGGATGAGATGGTTGGATGGCATCACCGACTCAATGGACATGAGTTTGAGCAAGCTCTGCGAGTTGATGATGGACAGGGAAGCCTGGCGTGCTGCAGTCCATGGGGTTGCAAAGAGTCAGACACAACTGAGCAACTGAACTGGAGACATCGCTGGTTGTCACAACTGAGGTGATACTATTAGCATCTACTGGGTAGAGGTCAGGGTATTGCTAAACATCCTACAATGGACAGGGTAGCCTTCCACAACAAAGCATTATCTGGTGCAAAATGTCAATAGGGCCAAGGCTGTGTGCATATGCTCAGTCGTGTTCAACTCTTTGTGACCCCATAGACTGTATCCCACCAGGCTTCTCTCTCCAATATTCCAGGCAAGAATACTGGAATGGGTTGCCATTTCCTCCTCCAGGGAACATTCCTGACCCAGGGATCTAATCCACATCTTCCACATTGGCAAGCGGGTTCTTTACCACTGTGCCACCTGGGAATACCAAGCCAAGGTTGAGAAACCCTAGCATAAACTGATTTTCAGAGAGAGGCTATGTTTAATTGTTTTAAAGCATAAAAACAATATGCAGCCATACCCTCCTGTAAGTTGTAAATTATAATATGAGCTGAAAGAAAATTTTAGTCTTAAAATTTTTAGCCTGAATCTAATTTTTTAAGTTTCATCTCGGGCTGGTTTCATTGAAGGTGTATGCTTATATTCCCAGATTTTTGCTAAATAAATATGTTACAAACGTCCCATTGTTTATCTGGATCTAATCCTTAGTTTTCTTTATCTAACCCATTTTTATCCCCTACTGTTCTGAGAATTTATATGCTGCCAACTGCATAAGTGCTTCTCACATGTTCATCACATGCTTATTTTTCAAGCAACTTCTCAGAGAAGATGTTCCTGTGCAGATACTCTCCTTTCCACTGTTTACTGCCTTTCTACATAAATAACAGATTGCAGTAGTGATATCACTGGATCTGGTAGGGAGAAAAAAACACCAATAATAATGTTTTTCTTTTCAGTCAAACTATTAGCAGTACATGTGCCTTTCCCATGAGCCATTTTTGCTACCCATTACCAGAGCCACCAACCGCTGAAAAAGAAAATCTTTGCTTTTAAAAATAACTCTTTCCCTTCAGAATCCTGGCTGTCATTTATTAGGCTGGAAAACTGAATTTTAGTTTTGATATATGGATTCAGGTTTTTGTCTTCCAATGTTTGTGATGAGAGACAAACTCATTATGGTCTCTGGTAAGTTGTCACATTCTCAAATTTCACAGACTTGAGAATGAACAGTGGTATTGAGATATATATATATATTTATATATAAATATATATATATATATAATATTTATAAGATAGATAGATAGATAACAGCTAAGAAAAGCACTCAGATTTTAATCCCCAAACTTCAAGTCCCTTCTATTTTAAAACCTCAATGTATACAAGAAAATAATTCAATTTTTTTTCTGACTTACAAGGCTCTCCAGAAGCCTGTGGAACATGTTTTGATCTATCTGTTTCTTGAAATCTGAATGTTTGAGTGGGACCTCTTTCTCTGGTGGGTCAGCTGATAAAGAATCCGCCTGCAATGCGAGAGACCTGGGTTCGATCCCTGGATTGGGAAGATCCTCTGGAGAAGGGAACAGCTACCCACTCCAGTATTCTGGCCTAGAGAATTCCATGGACTTTATCCTCCATGGGGTGGTAAAGAGTCTGAGTGACTTTCACTTTCAAGTCTATTTCTTGGTGACTTTCAAGTCTATTTCTTGAAATCTGAATGTTTGAGTGGGACCTCTTACTCAAAAAGATTCAAGTTCCCTTCTAAAAAGGCCATATGGTCTCCAATTCTGCTGAGCAACATAAATCATTTCCTAAGGCAAGACTGGCCTTTAAGGTCAACTAAGCAATATCTAGGGTAAAGTCCTTTTGTGTGTGTGTGGTTGGCCAGCCAGCAGCTGTGTTCATCTTTTTCCTCTCCTCACACCTTGAAATTACTAATCTCCTCTCTCTCTGCTTCTTCTATCCAAAAAAACCCCCAAGATTTATTTTACTGATTGAATTATTTTTAACTCTTGATTGTATTTATTCCATATGCATGCAAATTAGTTTTGTATTTTGTCTAATGATTTTTACCTGAACTCCAAGCTTGTAGAGCTGCAGTTGTTCAGATTGGAAAGGGTTTGGCCCTTTAGTGAGAACTGTAAAGCCGAGATGAATAGCAAGAAGCAGATACAGATAATGAAACACTTCCACTCACCCAGGATTCATCAACTGCTTCTATTTCTGCTGTTGGCATATGCCTTGCTACTCATCCGCTATAGATTGCAAAGCAAGACGTTGCATTTCTATACTCCAGTTTTTCTTAACATTTAGAGATTGGGTGTCTTGTGTAGAAGGAACGCAGTTTAATTAAATCATTTGTATCTAGTCTCATATGTTGTATGTGAAATCTCTTTTACCCTTCCAACTCCTATTTTCTGTTCAGAGTAACTTATGATTGATTAGTGCTCACTTGCCTTTTTATTTATAGGCATTGGCTTTCCATTTAATATTTCTTAGTGCACTTATTTTTTTAACTGCTGCTGCTTTGATTTTTTGGCATACACGCTAGTGCCTTCTGGACTGTGCTAAGCTTTGACAAGACTGAAGAGGAGGCCCGACTGAATTTGTCTAGTACAGCTAGCACTCCACTCAAAATAACTTTTCCTTTAAAAAATCTATTTTTACTGGTTCAAGCCTCGTCTAATCTTTCAATCACAAGGTTGAACTTTGCATTTTATTTTCAAGTACAAGGGGTAATGTTGAAGACATTAATAAATAGGAAAAAAAATCTCTTTTATCTCGGTGCTTTTAACATGGGTTAATTGGATAAAATTAAATCTGTTGTTTGATTCTTCTGTGTTAATCAGCTTTGTAGGCCAAAAATATCAAACACTTGGCCTTTTCCAGTAAAATATCTTATAGTGAAGATCTTTTTTCCCTTTGCCAGTTCTGGAACTTCATACGTGACACAGAGCACTATTTCTGATCACAAATGAATAATCTCGCAAGAGAGTATCCAGCTTGTCCTAAGATGGTTTATAATAGAACTTGTTCTAACACAACTGCCTGTCCAGTGTGTATTATCTACAGCTCTTGCTATCTTTGCACCATCTGAATTATTAGCTTTTTAGGAAAATAAGATTAACAAAAGAAATTTTTAGGAGATCAGGAGGAAAATGGTTTAATTGGTCCAAGTTTGCTTTGGCTGACAGGACCACTCCATCATCCCCTGATGGACTCCAGATTCACTATGTTCTTTGAAGCTTTATGGCAAATTAATAATGGGAATAGAATGCACAATACTCAGAGTAAATAGTAATGGAAACCATGGGCTTTGGTTCAATGTAGCAATAGGTTCATCATTGTAACAGATGTGCCATTCTGGGGGTGGAGGGGGATGTTGATAGTCGGGGAGGCTATAAATGTGTGGCAGCAGAGGGTACAAGGAAGTCTATGATGTACCTTCCCCTCGATTTTGCTGCAGCCTTTGAACTGCTCTTGTAAAACAGAGTCTTAATTTTAAAATTAAAAAGAATGTAATGGGAAGTGGCAAAACAAAACTGATTTAAGAAAAATAATTCATCTGTAGCTTCCCATGACGGTGGAAAAAGTAACTACTGATTCAAGAGAAAATTTTTATTTTATCTTCATTTTTGAATAGGGAATAAATGTACCTGGTTATGGGCTTGTTAGATGGCACTAGTGGTAAACAACCTGTCTGCCAATGCAGGAGACATAAAAGACTCAGGTTCAATCCCTTGGTTAGGAAGATCCCCTGGAGGAGGGCATGGAAACCCACTCCAGTATTCTTGCCTAGACAATCTCATGGACAGAGGATCTTGGTGGGCTATAGTCCATAGGGTCACAAAGAGTTGGACAGACTGAAGTGACTTAGCACATATACACATACTTGGTTATAAATTAAAGCAACATTAAAGACAACACAGTGGGGGTTCCCTGGTGGCTTTAGTGGTAAAAATCCACCTACAATGCAGGAGACACGGGTTCGATCCCTCATCTGGGAAGATGCCACGTGCTGCCAAGCCCATGCACCTGTACAATGACTGAGCCTGTGCTCTAGCCCAGGCTCCACCACACAAGAAGTCACAGCAATGAGAAGCTTGTGTGCCACAACTAAAGAGTAACCCTCGCTCACTGCAACTAGAGAAAACCCACAGGGCAAGGAAGACCCAGCACCGCCACAAACAAATAAATGAGTAAAATTATTTAAAAAAAAAAAAAAAACCAGTGAAAAGATGTCCTCCCATCCTGCTTCTATCTGCCCCATTCCCCACCTGCCACTCCCAAAGGTAACCAAATTTTCAGATTCTGGTATATCTCTTCAGAGTTTCTTTATGCAATGATGAAAGTGAAAGTGTCAGTCTCTGTCAGGTCCAACTCTTTGCGACCCCATGGACTGTAGCCCGCAGGCTTCTCTGTCCATGGAATTCTCCAGGCAAGAATACTGGAGTGGGCTGCCATGCCCTTCTCCAGAGGATCTTCCTGACCCAAGGATCGAAAATGGGTCTCCTGCACTGCAGGCAGATTCTTTACCATCTGAACCACCAGGGAAGACCTATGTAATGACAATCATATACAAATTTATATTCATATTCTTCATACCATACAAAATATAGATTATATATGTCATTTCAGATCTTTTTAATTTTACTTCTCAATACATTTGTAACAGTTTCCATTTGCATATGGAAAGAGAACTTTTTTTCTTTTTTAGAGCTGCCTTGTATTGCAGCTACATGGGCCAAAAATTGCTTTTAAATCAGTTCCTTATTAAAGGACATTTAGATTATTTTCAACCTTTTGCTATAATAAACAAGGTTACAACATAAAAGCTTGTATGTAAGTCATTCTCATTGTGTGCAGTTTTATCTGGAGGATAAATCCCCAGAAGTGTAATTTTGGGGTCCAAAGGAAATGCATTTATAATTTTTAAAGATAATGCCACAATACACTTTATAGGGCTGGTACCACTTCAAGCTGATAGGTGAAACTGCTTTCTGCTATAGGTTTAATTAGCATTTATCTTATTATGAGTGAATTGAATATATTTTACATTTTTAAAGATCTAGTTGTATTTCTTTTCTTGTGAAATATCTGTTCATATCATTTGCCCACTTTAAAAAAAAAAAAAAAAACACATTACCTTTTTCTTACCAACCTCTAGTAGCTCTGTATATATTAGGGAGATTAATTTTTTATACATAGTATGAACTGCAGATTATTTTTGCCAATATGCTATCTCTACTTTGATAGTTTTTACCCTGCAAAAGTTTTTATTGTATTAATATTGGGTTGGCCAAAAATTTCATTCATATTTGTCTCAGAAAACTCCAAATGAAGTTTTTGGCCAACCCAAGATAATTCTATTCACAGTTAGAAATCCTTCTCTATGGCAAAGCCTGAAGTAATTCACCCACGGTCTTTCTTCTATTTTATGATTTCATATTTATATTGAAATATCTAATAATTTGGAGTTGATCATGGAGCTGACTGTGGCTCAGATCATGAACTCCTTATTGCCAAATTCAGACTTAAATTGAAGAAAGTAGGGAAAACCACTAGGCCATTCAGGTATGACATAAATCAAATCCCTTACAATTATACAGTGGAAGTGAGAAATAGATTTAAAGGGACTAGATCTGATAGACATAGTGCCTGATGAACTACGGATGGAGGTTCATGACATTGTACAGGAGACAGGGATCAAGACCATCCTCAAGAAAAAGAAATGCAAAAGCAAAATGGCTGTCTGTGGAGGCCTTACAAATTAGCTGTGAAAAGAAGAGAAGAAAAAAGCAAAGGAGAAAGGAAAGATATAAGCATCTGAATGCAGAGTTCCAAAGAATAGCAAGGAGAGATAAGAAAGCCTTCCTCAGTGATCAATGAAAAGAAATAGAGGAAAACAATAGAATCGGAAAGACTAGAGATCTCTTCAAGAAAATTAGAGATACCAAGGGCACATTTCATGCAAAGATGGGCTCGATAAAGGACAGAAATGGTATGGACCTAACAGCAGCAGAAGATATTAAGAAGAGGTGGCAAGACTACACAGAAGAACTGTACAAAAAAGATCCTCAGAACCCAGATAATCAGGATGGTGCGATCACTCACCTAGAGCCAGATATCCTGGAATGTGAAGTCAAGTGGGCCTTAGAAAGCATCACTACCAACAAAGCTAGTAGAGGTGATGGAATTCCAGTTGAGCTATTTCAAATCCTAAAAGACGATGCTGTGAAAGTGCTGCACTCAATATGCCAGCCAATTTGGAAAACTCAAGAGTGGCCACAGGACTGGAAAAGGTCAGTTTTCATTCCAATCCCAAAGAAAGGCAATGCCAAAGAATGCTCAAACTACTGCACAGTTCCACTCATCTCACATGCTAGTAAAGTAATGCTCAAAATTCTCCAAGCCAGGCTTTAGCAGTACGCAAACCATAAACTTCCAGATGTTCAAGCTGGTTTTAAAAAAGGCAGGGGAACCAGAGATCAAATTACCAACATTCTTTGAATCATTGAAAAAGCAAGATAGTTCCAGAAAAACATCTATTTCTGCTTTATTGACTATGCCAAAGCCTTTGATTGTGTGTATCACAATAAACTGTGGAAAATTCTGAAAGAGATGGGAATACCAGACCACCTGACCTGCCTCTTGAGAAATCTGTATGCAGGTCAGGAAGCAACAGTTAGAACTGGACATGGAACAACAGACTGGTTCCAAATAGGAAAAGGAGTTCGTCAAGGCTGTAGATTGTCACCCTGTTTATATAACTTCTATGCAGAGTACATCATGAGCAATGCTGGGCTGGATGAAGCACAAACTGGAATCAAGATTGCCGGGAGATATATCAATAACCTCAGATATGCAGATGACACCACCCTGATGGCAGAAACCGAAGAAGAATTAAAGAGCCTCTTGATGAAAGTGAAAAGGAGAGTGAAAAAGTTGGTTTAAGGCTCAACATTCAGAAAACTAAGATCATGGCATCTGGTCCCATCACTTCAGGGAAAATAGATGGGGAAACAGTGGCTGACTTTTTTGGGGGCTCCAAAATCACTGCAGATGGTGATTGCAGCCATGAAATTAAAAGACGCTTACTCCTTGGAAGGTAAGTTATGACCAACCTAGATAGCATATTAAAAAGCAGAGACATTACTATGCCAACAAAGATCCGTGTCATCAAAGCTAACATTTTTCCAGTGGTCATGTATGGATGTGAGAGTTGGAAAGCTGAGCACTGAAGAATTGATGCTTTTGAACTGTGGTGTTGGAGAAGACTCTTGATTGTCCCTTGGACTGCAAGGAGATCCAACCAGTCCATCCTCTTTTTTTTTTTTCTTCTTTTTTTTTTTTTATTTTATTTTTAAACTTTACAATATTGTATTGGTTTTGCCAAATATCGAAATGAATCCTAAAGGAGATCAGTCCTGGGTGTTCATTGGAAGGACAGATGCTGAAGCTGAAACTCCAGTACTTTGGTCACCTGATGCGAAGAACTGACTCACTGGAAAAGACCCTGCTGCTGGGAAAGATTGAAGGCAGGAGGAGAAGGGGACAACAGAGAATGAGATGGCTGAATGGCATCACCGACTCGATGGACATGAGTTTGAGTGAACTCCGGGAGTTGGTGATGGACAGGGAAGCCTAGCGTGCTGCAGTTCATGGGGTCACACAGAGTTGTACACGACTGAGTGACTGAACTGAACTCTAACTATATTACCATATATGATATTTTCAATTCTCTCTTCCTTAAAGCAGAGTGGAAACTAACAGCTTAATTTTTTTAAAAAGAGTTGACTTTGGCCCAATCTACAATGACAAAATCACTAAATTCATAGGAATATTTCTTTAACACTTCTTGGAAGTAGTTTTCTGAAGGTTACTCTAAAAGAACTACTATCAGAGATGACCGTTAAAAAGTATGTAATAACAAAAGACAATAAGTGCCTATTAATATGGTTTTTCCTGTAGTCATGTATGGATGTGAGAGTTGGACTGTGAAGAAGGCTGAGCACCAAAGAATTGATGCCTTTGAACTGTGGTGTTGGAGAAGACTCTTGAGAGTCCCTTGGACTGCAAGGAGATCCAACCAGTCCATTCTGAAGGAGATCAGTCCTGGGATTTCTTTGGAAGGAATGATGCTCAAGTTGAAACTCCAGTACTTTGGCCACCTTATGCGAAGAGTTGACTCATTGGAAAAGACTCTGATGCTGGGAGGATTGGGGGCAGGAGGAGAAGAGGACGACAGAGGATGAGGTGGCTGGATGGCATCACTGACTCGATGGACGTGAGTCTGGGTGAACTCCGGGAGTTGGTGATGGACAGGGAGGCCTGGCATGCTGCGATTCATGGGGTTGCAAAGAGTTGGACACGACTGAGCAACTGAACTGAACTGAACTGAACTGAATAACCAGATAATTGATTAGGCCATATATTATATTTTATGTCATTTAATTCTCACATTAACCATACAAACCTTATTATATTCATTGTGCAACTTAAAAATAACTGGGGGGGGGCGGGGGCGGGGGGTGGGGTGGGAGGTTCCCTGTTAACTAAGTGCTAGGTTCAATCCCTGGTCCAAGAAGATTCCATATACCAAGGAGCAACTAAAGCTGTGCACCACAACCATTGAGCCTGTGCTCCAGAGCCCAGGAGCCACAACTACTGAGCCCACGTGCTGCAGCTACTGAAGCCTGCGTGTCCTAGAGCCTGTGCTCTACAACAAAAGAAGCCTCTGCAACGAGAAGCCAGAGCACTGCAATGAGTGACCCCTGCTCTCCACAACTAAAAGAGAAGCCCACCCACAGCAATTGGGAAATTAAAGTAAAAATAAGTAACAATATACAAATAACTGGGACTCAGTAATTACAAGCACAGACAGAAATGGAATTTAGGTCTGCCTTCCTCCCAAACTCCTACTCTATAATATACTGAGAATCACTGTGTCTGTCTCTCCTTCTCTCTTTTTTCTCTCCCCGTGTATACACACACACACATATATATATATACACATATCTATACATACACTCATATATATACACACACATATACATATAAACATATACAATATTTTTGTTTTATAAACATATGCTATATAATTAGCTATGTTCATATACATATTACATAGGCAAACTGATAAAAATACTATTACTGAGTGCACATATCTACTAGGCATTAAGTACTTTGCATATTTGACTCAATTGGTCCTCACTTTTAAAATCTTCTATTTTTTTGTTTTTGTTTTTTCAATTGGTCTGTTTTTAACTTTTTAATTGAGGTATGGTTGATTTACAATATTATATGTTTCAGATATACAACATAGTGATTCACAGTTTTTAAAAGCTATACTCCATTTATAGAGGATGAGATGATTGAATGGAATCTCATGTCAATGGACCTGAGTTTGAGCAAACTCCAGGAGTTGGTGATGAACAGAGAAGCCTGGCGTGCTGCAGTTCATGGGGTCACAAAGAGTTGGACATGACTGAGCAACTGAACCGAACTGAACTGAAACTCCATTTATAGTTATAAAATACTGGCCATATTCCCTGTGCTGTACAATATATCCTTGTAGTTTATTTATTTTATACAAGGTAGTACCTTGGACCCCTTAATCCCCTACCCCTGTTGTCCCCTGTCTCCCTTCCCTCTTCCCATTGTTAACAGTCCATAAAAAATCTTCTATTAACTCCACTTTCCAGATGGAGAAACTGAGGCAAAGAAAAGTTAATTTGCCCAGAAGTCACACAAAATACGGGGCGAAACCAGAATTTGAACTCAGATAACATGCTCAGTGCCTTGCTCTTCCCTTCTCCTCCACATCCTACTGTACACATTTGGCAAGAAACATCATGCATAGGTTCAAGTTGATCCTATATCAATAAATCATCAAGTAACCAGAATGCCCAGAGACTGGGGCTAACAGACTTTTTGATCCCTAAGCATTATATGGATATTCCACTCTTCCTACAAGCTTCTTTCCATTCTTTCTTTTCTTTTTTTTTTTTTTTTTTAGCATCTTGCCCTAGTAAACACAGAATACAGAAAACAATGTGACCTTCCTTTATAACTGAATATCTAGCTGTTATCAAACCCATAACAGAACCATTCATTTATCTCCTCCTCTCTAGGGCTCTCCTCTTCCATCTCTGTCTTCCAGTCGCTCTCACAATGGCCACCTCCAACACTCCAGCCCAATTTTGAATACACCTTTGTGCCAGCCCTTGACACTGAACTTTACCCCCTCATTTCCGCTGATCTCCTTGCTTCTCCCCTCCTCATTCCCCACCTCTGCTCTCACCCCTACCTTCACTCCCATTTGAAGACACTGACTTACACTTACTTACCTCCAGACCCACGCCTGGCACAGAAGGGTTGTTCACATGTATTTGTTTTATTAAACAGTGTCTTAGATCTCCCTCTTCCCCTTTCAGCATTTCACCATGCTTCCTGGAACACATCATTTTTGCCTTTCCACCAACCCCCAGCCCCACCTTGAGCCCTGTGCCTTCAAATTGCCCACCACTCAACACCTACCCAGGTAGTGTCCTGTGATGAGAAATTATCCTGGACTTGAAATTATTCTTTCTTCACTGAGGAAGATTCTTAGTCTCTTAGTGCTCTGAGCTCAGTCAAACAGCCCTGAAGAAAAGCCAATCAGCTGACACTGCTATGGACACTAAACAGCCCAGAGGGCTGGTTCTCCAGGTGAAATCTACTTTTAAAAGAGGCAAAGTTAAGCTGAAAAAATGAACTACGAATAAAGCATGGAAACTGCTTTGGCAGAGGGGGAAGATGCCTGAGGTTCTTTAAAAACCACCTACACAGCTACCCATTCTTCACACATCCATTATGAAATTACATGTATGTAAGAAGTGTAATAAAAAAGAAACCAAATCCCAAACCATATTTAAATATTTGAGTTTTATCTGTGATTGCTATACTTCCCATTTTCCTAAGACTCTCTTTTTAGTTGAAAGCCAAGTGCTGAAGTTCTCCAGTTAATTCAGGGTTCAGATTACAATCAATTTTAAGTATAACTGCCTATCATCCAATCTCACTACTTCTTCCGAGTTTATGAGACCCCAGCTGAGAATTTTTACCAACCTACGCAGGCTGATTTGTAGTTAATTGAATTTTCATTTCATTGAAAACAGAAACAGCTGTAAAGTATCATTAATTCTACACAGAAGAATTTTCACGGTATGTTAAATCTCTGTTGCAATCCATTGATTCACCATATTAACAAACTAAACAAACAAAAAAAAAATATATGATCTTTTCAATCGATTCAGAAAAGTGAAAGTGAAGTCGCTCAGTCGTGTCCGACTCTTTGCAACCGTGTGAACTGTAGCCTACCAGGCTTCTCTGTCCATGGGATTCTCCAGGCAAGAATACTGGAGTGGGTTGCCATTTCCTTCTCCAGGGGATCTTCCCAACCCAGGGATCAAACCTGGGTCTCCTGCATTGCAGGCAGATGCTTTACCCTCTGAGCCACCAGGAAAGTCATAGACAAATCTTACATACATTTCTCATAAAAATGCTCAGCACACTAAGAACAGAATTTAACTTTTAAAACCTGGCAAAAGTATCTATTAATACAAAAGACCTGTGGCTAATACCATACTGGATGACTGTATTAGTGTTTTAAGGCTGCCATAACAAAATACTACAGACTGGGGGGCTTAAACAACAGAAATGTTTTTCTCACTATTCTGGGGGCTAGAAGACCCAGATGTGGGTCAGACTGATTTCATTCTAAGACCGCTCTGCTTGACCTGTTGATGGCAGTCTTTCTGTCTTAACAGTCTTTCCTTGATATTTACACATATCTGTGTCCTCATCTCTTCTTCTTCTAAAGACACTAGTCATATTGGACTAGAAGCCACCCATGTAACCTCAGTTTATTTTCACTGCCTCATTAAAAGCCCCGCCTCCAAACAGAGTCACATTCTGAAGTGTTGGGAGGTAGGACTGCAACATCTGGATTTGGGGAGAACAATTCATCCAATAACAATGGTGAAAGACAATACTTTGCCTTATGAAAAGGACAAGGCAAGGATATCTATTCTTACTACTCTATTCAACATTGTCATGGAGGGTCTAGTCATTTCAGTAAGGCAAGGAAAAGAAATAAAAGATGTCCATATAGAAAAGGAAGAATAAAACTATCTTTATTCACAGCAAATACAATGATCATATATACAGAAAATAAAATAAAATCTACCAAAGTAGCTGTTAGAACTAACAAATGAGCTAGCAAATGAATTTCTCTATACTGCCAATGAACAGTCAAAAGATACAATTTTTAAAATACCATTTATAAGAGCATCAAAATTCATGAAATACTTGAGGATAAATCTCGTAAAATATGTACTAAATCTGGACAATAAAAACAAAACAAAAAAAACATTGCTGAAAGAAATTAAAGAAGATCTAATATTGTTAGGATGTCAACTCCTCTCAAATTGATCTGTAGATTCAACTCAATTTCAATTAAAATCTCAGCAGGTTTATCTGTAGAAATCGGCACACTGATTCTGGAAATGCAAAGGGACGAGAATAGCCATAATAACTTGAAAAGAAAAGAAAGCTGATGAACTACGCCTTTATCTGATTTTAAATTTATTATAAAAAATACACAATTACTTTTACTAACTAAAGATACTCAAATAAACCAATGAAATGGAGCAAAGAGACCATAATTTTTCTATCCATATAAAAAAAGCTGATTTTTTTAGAAAAATGCAAAGGAAAATTAGTGGAGAAAGGATACTCTTTTCAATAAATGGTACCGTTTTCAGCAAATAAGCTATTAAGACATGAATGCCAATAATATTTCACACCATATACGAAAATAAACTCAAAACATATCACAAACCTAAATGAAAGAACAAAAAATATAAAACTTCCAGAAAAACATAAATTAGAATCTTTGTAACTTTGGAGCAGGCAACACTTTCTTAGAAATGATGAAAAATATGGATACATTTATCTATAAAAACTAAGTAAATAATTAGAAATTTGTGAAAAATCAAGAATGACTGCACCTCAAAGACATTGTTAAGAAAATGAAAAGCCACACACTGGAAGAAAAGATTTTTAAATCTTATAGCCAACAAGGAACTATTTGTATCCAAAGAACTCTCAAAACTCAATATAAAGAAAACAACCGAATTAGTAAGTAGGCAAATGATTTAAACAGAGATTTCACCAAGAAAGATATAGTGATGGCAAATAAGTGCATGAAAAGATGTTCAATATCATTAGTCTTTAGGAAAATGCAAATCAAATATATAGTTAGGTACCGCCATACACTGATTACAACAGCTAAAGTGTTGATGAAGATTTAGAAGAACTAAAATTCATTAACATTGTTAGTTGGATTGTAAAACAGTATACATACTTTGGAAAACATTTTGGCAGTTTCTTAAAAGGTTAAGCACACACCGACCATACAATCCAGCCATTCTACCCTTAGGTATTTACCCGGGACAAATGATAGCATTTGTTCATACAAACAGCTTTGAATGATTGTTCACACAACTTGATTTGTAATAGTCATAAGCTAAAAATTATCAAATGCCCATTAATAAGTGGATAAAGAAACAAATGATGATATACCCATACAATGAAATACAACTCAACAATGTTAAGGAATGAATTGTTGACATAGATGTTGACACAACTGAGTCTCAAAATAATTATGCTAAGTGAAAGAAATCATAATAAAAAATTAACTATATAATTCCATTTATATAAATCTCTAGAAAATGAAACTTATTTGAAATGACAGAAAGCAGGTCAATGGTTGTCTGAAGGGGCCCGAGGGAGAAATTATCAAGAGGCACAAGGAAACTTCGGGGGTCACGGATTTGTTCACTGTCTTGATTGTGCTAATTATTTCACAAATATATATGTATATATATTACATATAATATACAAACTTATGTGCAGTTTACTGTATGTCAATTATACCTCAATAAAGCAATTGAAAACAATTCATAGGAAACTCTGTAACTGCTTCAAGGGTAGATGGATGCATAGAAGGAAGGAGTAGAAGATAGCATATCCTGTTCCCTCAGCTGAAGTTTTCTCCTGGAAGGCAACTTCAACTCTAATAGACCAATCAGTGCAGATGTGCTAAACGACGCTCATGTGTTATCTACACCCGGAGTTCATTTTAAACATGTCTCCCTGGAGATAACCTCTTAACCCAAAGGAGCTATTCTTGTGGTAGATATTTCAGACATTCTGGAAAGCTGGTGGGGAAAATACCATTAAGAAAAACAAGACTTTACAAAGCCCTTGCACGATCCCCGGCTGGCAGCCCGCCTTCAGAACAGTGGTTCAATAAAATGACTCTCACCAGCTGAGCCAATAGTTTTTCAAGGCGCCTCAGTGATCTCTAGGGACTAACTATGAGATTTTAAAAATCTTACTTTCTCATCTACGTTACCTGAAAATGAGAGGTTTCTGTGACATCAGTTAATCTTTACAAATGGAGAAACTGAGGGACAAAGGGCTGCAGAGGTCACAGAATAGTTCAGAGGCAAAACCAATTATGAAGTATTTCTCCTAAGCCCAGGTCAGAATCCCTTACAGGGTCTTTCAGATCGCGTTGCTTTAATATTTCATTAAACACTGAGAAAATACTTGACATCCTACCAAAAGTGCAGTGCACTAAAAAATTTAATACAGTATGCAATACTAACAGTTTGGGGACACAGAGGATTTATCTGGATAAAATAGAGAGTCCAACAATATTTTCATCAGTGGTTTGCTTTAAGAGCTATGTTTTATAGGCTGATCGGACCTGCTCCAAAAGAAATGGAATGTGTGTTTTGTGTAACAGCAGCTACACAGAATGCAAGGACTGTGGGAAGGACCTTTGAGGTTGAAGTCAAGAAATAGTAACTCTTTGACAACTCATAAACCCTGAGAGTATAATAAATTATGCACTTTATGAGATTGCAAAATCGTGAGTGTTAAGAACTGTGTCTTGTTTCTTGATATATTCTTAGTTATTTGTTATTTATCAAACATTTTCTGTGTACCTAATACATGCAGATTATTTTGCACTGAGGACATGGTAACAATGAGACAAAGTTCCTTCTCTGAAAGAGCTTACCTCATAGGGTGAGGAGACAGCCAATCAACAAATAATCCACATAGCAGAGGATGATAAAAGCTCTTTGGAGAATTAAAACAGGGTGAAATACTTGATGGTTACCAGTTGGCCACTAGATTGGGTAGTCACAAGAGATGTCTGAAGAAGCAACATCTAGGCTGAGAACTGAATGATGGGAAACCAGGAACTTAAAGATCCACAAAAGCTCCTACCAGGCAGAAGGAACAGCTCGCATAGGAATAAAGGAGGTTGGCATATTCCAAGACATCACATAATGCAGATGGATACTGGGTGTGGGAGAGAGTAGTCATAGGTAATGAGGAAGAAGAGGCAGTCAGGGCATTGCCAAGGAGGATTTTTGAGAGAGAAAAAGGAGCCTGGGTTTTATTCTAAGCAGGATAGGAAGTTAGCGGAGAGTGAGGTGCATAGGCTTCCCTGGTGGCTCAAACAGTAAAGAATCTGTCTGCAGTGCAGGATACCCAGGTCTGACCCCTGGGTCAGGATGATCCCCTGGAGAAGGGAATAGCAACCCACTCCTGTATTCTTGCTGGAGAATTCCATGGACAGTGGAGTCTGGCAGGCTGCAGTCCATGGAGTCGCCAAAGAGTCAGACACGACTGACTACCACTACACTAACCTGGGTGTAGGAGATCACATGATCTGTTTTACATTTGTAAAAGATCCCTCTGGCTACCGCATGGAGAGTCGGGTGTGAGGAAGGCAAGAGTGGAAAGAAGGAAACCAGTTACGATACTATCACAATAATATAGGAAAGAAGGAATAAATGTGGTAATAACAGCAATAAAAATGGGTGGGTTCAAGATGCTTTGTGAGTAGAATTGCTAAGACTTGATGCTAAGTCTTCTCTTGTGTTGTTGGAAGAGGGTGTTTGCTATGACCAGTGCGTTCTCTTGGCAAAATTCTGTTAGCCTTTGCCCTGCTTCATTCCGTATTCCAAGGCCAAATTTGCCTGTTACTCCAGGTGTTTCTTGACTTCCTACTTTTGCATTCCAGTCCCCTATAATGAAAAGGACATCTTTTTGGGGTGTTAGTTCTAAAAGGTCTTGTAGGTCTTCATAGAACTGTTCAACTTCAGCTTCTTCAGCGTTACTGGTTGGGGCATAGACTTGGAATACTGTGATATTGAATGGTTTGCCTTGGAAACGAACAGAGATCATTCTGTCCTTTTTGAGATTGCATCCAAGTACTGCATTTTGGACTCTTCTGTTGATCATGATGGCTACTCCATTTCTTCTAAGGGATTCCTGCCTGCAGTAGTAGATACAATGGTCATCTGAGTTAAATTCACCCATTCCAGTCTATTTGAGTTCGCTGATTCCTAGAATGTCTATGTTCACTCTTGCCATCTCCTGTTTGACCACTTCCAATTTGCCTTGATTCATGGACCTAACATTCCAGGTTTCTATGCAATATTGCTCTTTACAGCATCGCACCTTGCTTCTATCACCAGTCACATCCACAACTGGGTATTGTTTTTGCTTTGGCTCCATCCCTTTATTCTTTCTGGAGTTATTTCTCCACTGATCTCCAGTGGCATGTTGGGCCCCTACTGACCTGGGGAGTTCCTCTTTCAGTATCCTATCATTTTGCCTTTTCATACTGTTCATGGGGTTCTCAAGGCAAGAATACTGAAGTGGTTTGCCACTCCCTTCTCCAGTGGACCACATTCTGTCAGACCTCTCCACCATGACCCGCCCATCTTGGGTTGCCCCATGGGCATGGCTTAGTTTCACTGAGTTAGACAAGGCTGTGGTCCATGTGATTAGACTGACTAGTTTTCTGTGAGTATGGTTTCAGTGTGTCTGCCCTCTGATGCCCTCTTGCAACACCTACTGTCTTACTTGGATTTCTCTTACCTTGGCCGTGGGATATCTCTTCACGGCCGCTCCAGCAAAGCATATCCGCTGCTCCTTACCTTGGACGAGGGGTATCTCCTCACCGCCACCCCTCCTGACTTTGAACGTGGAGTAGCTCCTCTCGGCCCTCCTGCGCCTGCTCAGCCACCGTTCCTTGGACCTGGGGTAGTTCCTCCCGTCCGCCGCCCCTGGCCTCGGGCTGGGGGTAGCTCCTCTTGTCCTCCGCCCCTGACTTCAGACACAGGGTAGCTCCTCCCGGCCGCCGCCCCTGACCTCGGACATAGGTTGGCCGCTGCCCCTAGGGCATGGGGTCCTTCCGGCTTCTGCCCCTGATCTCGGATGTGAGGTAGCTCCTCTCAGCCGCGCTTGTGTAGAAAACGTAAAAAAAAATATTGTGATTGGTAGGAGCACATCAGGGATGAGTCAGTGGGGGCAGGCCATCTGTGGAGCAGGCAATTCATGAGGTACACTGCTCTGTGTCTAGGAGGACCTGTGTCTCATGTTACTTCTTCCCTTTTCCCATGTGCGGTTCAGGGTCCTGGCTGGATTCCTGAGACGGTTCAGCTTCCCGCACTGCAGCCACCTTAATTCAAGATTATCTGTGGTAAATTTAAACTGGCGGTTAAGCCTTAAAACAAATTTTAATTTACTTGAAGCCTCACACTACAACCAGTTCGCTTTAATTTGGACTTACTTTGACCCAGCCGGATTTTATGTTGTACAAGAGACAGGGATCAAGACCATCCCTATGCAAAAGAAATGCAAAAAAGCAAAATGGCTGTCTGGGGAGGCCTTACAAATAGCTGTGAAAAGAAGAGAAGCGAAAAGCAAAGGAGAAAAGGAAAGATATAAGCATCTGAATGCAGAGTTCTAAAGACTAGCAAGAGGAGATAAGAAAGGCTTCCTCAGTGATCAATGCAAAGAAATAGAGGAAAACAACAGAATGGGAAAAACTAGAGATCTCTTCAAGAAAATTAGAGATACCAAGGGCACATTTCATGCAAAGATGTGCTCGATAAAGGACAGAAATAGTATGGACCTAACAGAAGCAGAAGATATTAAGAAGAGGTGGCAAGAATACACAGAAGAACTGTACAAAAAAGAGCTTCACAACCAAGATAATCACGATGGTGTGATCACTCCCCTAGAGCCAGACATCCTGAAATGTGAAGTCAAGTGGGCCTTAGAAAGCATCACTACGAACAAAGCTAGTGGAGATGATGGAATTCCAGTTGAGCTATTTCAAATCCTGAAAGATGATGCTGTGGAAGTGCTGCACTCAATATGCCAGCCAATTTGGAAAACTCAAGAGTGGCCACAGGACTGGAAAAGGTCAGTGTTCATTCCAATCCCAAAGAAAGGCAATGCCAAAGAATGCTCAAACTACCACACAATTGCACTCATCTCACACGCTAGTAAAGTAATGCTCAAAATTCTCCAAACCAGGCTTTAGCAATACATGAACTGTGAACTTCCGGATGTTCAAGCTGGTTTTAAAAAAGGCAGGGGAACCAGAGATCAAATTGCCAACATCCACTGGATCATCGAAAAAGCAAGAGAGTTCCAGAAAAACATCTATTTCTGCTTTATTGACTATGCCAAAGTTTTGACTGTGTGGATCACAATAAACTGTGGAAAATTCTGAAAGAGATGGGAATACCAGACCACCTGACCTGCCTCTTGAGAAATCTGTATGCAGGTCAGGAAGCAACAGTTAGAACTGGACATGGAACAACAGACTGGTTCCAAATAGGAAAAGAAGTACATCAAGGCTGTATATTGTCACCCTGCTTATTTAACTTCTATGCAGAGTACATCATGAGGAACTCTGGGCTGGAAGAAGCACAAGCTGGAATCAAGATTGCCGGGAGAAATATCAATAACCTCAGATATGCAGATGACACCACCCTTATGGCAGAGGGTGAAGAGGAACTGAGAAGCCTCTTGATGAAAGTGAAAGAGGAGAGTGAAAAAGTTGGCTTAAAGGTCAACATTCAGAAAACTAAGATCATGGCATCTGGTCCCATCCCTTCAGGAAAAATAGATGGGGAAACAGTGGAAACAGTGGCTGACTTTATCTTTTGGGGCTCCAAAATCACTGCAGATGGTGATTGCAGCCATGAAATTAAAAGACGCTTACTCCTTGGAAGAAAAGTTATGACCAATCTAGATAGCATATTGTAAAGCACAGACATTACTTTTCCAACAAAGGTCCGTTTAGTCAAGGCTATGGTTTTTCCAGTGGTCATGTATGGATGCAAGAGTTGGACTGTGAAGAAAGCTGAGCCCCAAAGAATTGATGCTTTTGAACTGTGGTGTTGGAGAAGACTCTTGAGAGTCCCTTGGACTGCAAGGAGATCCAACCAGTCCATTCTAAAGAAGATCAGTCCTGGGTGTTCTTTGGAAGGACTGATACTCAAGCTGAAACTCCAACACTTTGGCCACCTCATGCAAAGAGTTGACTCATTGGAAAAGACTGATGCTGGGAGGGATGGGGGCAGGAGGAGAAGGGGACGACAGAGGATGAGATGGCTGGATGGCATCACCGACTTGATGGACGTGAGTTTGAGTGAACTCAGGGAGTTGGTGATGGACAGGGAGGCCTGGCGTGTTGCGATTCATGGGGTCGCAAAGAGTCGGACACGAATGAACGACTGAACTGAACTGAACTGAAGCTAAGTCATATGCTGCATTTATGGGAAAGAATTAAAGGGTAATGCCTATATTTTGCTTGACTAACTAGGTTACTATGGCTTAATAGGTGCTAAAAGAAAAAAATCACTAGGATGGGGCCCACAAGTGTAGCTTTTTAGCAAGCACCGTGGCTAATATCTATGCATATAAAAGTTTCATCACCACTGATTCAAAAACTGGGATATTTACATCAGCATGTTACCTAAACACATTAAAAAGCATAAAAGATGAGGCTGAGGACTTCCCTGGTGGTCCAGTGATTAAGACTCGACTCTTGCAATGCAGGGAGCCTAGGTTTGATCCCTGGTCAGGGAAGTAGATCCCACATGCCACAACTAAGAGTGTGAAAGCTACAACTAATAATCCTGCACGCTGCAATGAAGATCGAAGATCCCATGGCCACAACTAAGATCCAGCACAGCCAAATAAGTAAATTAATTAATTAATTAAAAAAAAAAAAAGATGAGGCTTATTTAACCACTCCAAGCCCAGAGCCAATGTGGTTGAGAAAAAATTAATGAACAAGAATATTTATGATTTTGTTTCTGCACAGCTGAACAAAATCAAGGTAGCATTCCCTAAAATGTTATGACTTTTACTTCTTTGGTCATCATGAAATTTCCTCTGAAAATATTCAGTGAGAATCAGTCTTCTAATACCTAGGAGTTGATTATCAGCAGTGATAAAGGTAACAAATAAACTTGTTTGTTTATTAATTACTAATAAATTGGAAGGAAATTCTATTTTAAAGTTTTGTGACTTCTTAGCTTTTTTATATGAATGCCAAATTCCTGTGTAGGGTCTTCACACAAAATGTACAGAAGTATATGTGAAAATTACAGTACCATTCTCAAGGAGTTTTTGTGAGAACTAAAGGTTGCTGCTGCTGCTGCTAAGTCACTTCAGTCATGTCCAACTCTGTGCAACCCCATAGATGGCAGCCCACCAGGCTCCCCCATCCCTGGGATTCTCAAGGCAAGAACACTGGAGTGGGTTGCCATTTCCTTCTCCAATGCATGAAAGTAAAAAGTGAAAGTGAAGTCACTTGGTCGTGTCTGACTCTTAGCAACCCCACGGACTGCAGCCTACCAGGCTCCTCCGTCCATGGGATTTTCCAGGCAAGAGTACTGGAGTGGGGTGCCATTGCCGTCTCTGGAGAACTAAAGGAGATGACACCAAAATAAATAAATAAAACAAAACAACAAAAAAAAGGAGATGACACAGAAAAGGTACCCAGCCCACCGCTTGGAGCACTGCAGAAACTCAACAAATGGGGAGATGTTATTACCATTTTTTCAATTAAACAAGATGCAGCAGGCCTTTCGTAGAGGGCCAGCAGAAGACTGTACTTCCAATGCACTGGGCACAGGTTTGCTACCTGTTCAGGAAACTGAGACCCCACATACCTCATGGTGCAGCAAAAATAAAATAAAAATAAAGAAATAACATGCACCTATGACAAAACATAAAGTGAAGAGGCAAATCTGAGATTTCTACTGTTTTAACCTCTTTAAAAGATTTCTAAACCAAGTCTAAACCATTGGAGGACACGCTACTATTTTTGATTTCCCCCTCTTCTTTATTAATAAAGAACCAACCACCAGTCTTCACAAAGACCACCCTCCAGAGAATAAAGTTAAAAACTCGCCCTTCAGAGAATAAAGAAATGGAGGTTGGCCCCTTTGCTGGTCCTCACTCCAAATCCATCCTTGATCTCTTTTCCCCCAGATGATGTGGCCTGGCCATCTCTTCAGCCATGTCATCTGGGTGGTCTCTTCTCTACCCAGAAGGTGTCAACCTGCCTCTCATTATTTGTGGATCATAAGGGAAAAACCATCAATTTCCAGGTAGTTTACAGAAAGCCTCCAACTCTTCATCACAACTTTACTTTCAATGAACATATTTTAGGAGGCTTAACTAAAAGATGAGTTATCTATTTCTAAAAATATTCTGAAGTTTACCCTTAATGAAACCAGGCACTCGAAGGATCCTAGAGGATCCAACCCGTTACAGAGGTGCTTTTCTGTCACGTTTCTCCAGTGACTATGAAACATGAGTGGTACCACCCACCATAAGCATGCTGAAGCCCACCACATCCTATGATGTCACTTGTCCAAGGACTCACAGACAACAGTTTTCCCCCAGGCCCTTAGCAACTGGGTGCTCAAGAAAGAGCTCCCTGTGGGACTTTGCTGGTAGTGTAGTGGTTAAAACTATTTGCTTTCAATGCAAGGGGTGCACGTTTGGTCCCTGATCAGGTAACTAAGATCTTTTACAAGCCATATGACGTGGCCAAAAATATTTTTTTAATTAAAAAAAATATTGTTTAAAGAAAGAGCCCCCCAAAACCCTAGGCTTTACATCTCCAACCTGAAAACCCAAGTCCCATCCTAAAACTTCTCTTTGAGTCTCTAACAGCAAGCAATCCAAGGAAGACCTGTTCACCTATGCACGTCACCTATTCCAGCTCTTGTTCCGTTCCCTGTGTGTTAATTAGAACAGGAAATGGCTTTTATGCCATTATTACAGTACAAACAGAAACATTTGCCTCTTGGAAAGACCATCTTGATCTACAAATGGAAGTGGATCACTAAAAAATGTCTTCAAGATTTTAAAATTGGGAAGGCGTATTTTTTGAAGATTACCCAGTAAAACCAAAGACGTGACTTTTGATCATTATTCCATAAAATACTGTAACATATTGGCTAAGACTCTCATTTGCACACATCAAAAGCAAGCATCAAAAACTAACCCTAGGACTTCCCTGGTGGCTAAGACTCCATATTCCCAATGCAGAGGGTCTGGATTCAATTCCTGATCAGGGAGCAAGATCCCACACACCACAGTGAAGAGTTTGCATGTCACAGCTAAAAAGATCCTTTATGCCTCAACTAAAGGACCCACAGGCTGCGACAAAAACTGAAGATCCCACGTGTCACAACTAAGACCTTGTGCACAGCCAAGTAAATAGATATATCCTTAAAAAAAACTAACCCTAACTCACTGAAGTTAAAAGATTTTTTAAAAGAATGTTGGGCATTTACAGATTAAAAAACTAATCAATCAAGTCTGGGGACCTGCCAATCAGAAACTGTTCCCAAAATCATGAAATCATCACTACCATCTTTGGTGTTACAGACTTTGCAGAAGGCACTTCTGTCGGACACCACCAACCACCGGGCTCTGGACCAGGACACTCTATTGATGCTCCCTCTGCTTCTAGGAGCAGTGCAACTGCCATCCCGTCATCATTTTCATCAGACTAGAATCCGGTCAGTTCTTCTTCCCTTCACAAACTTCCCACACGTATTTAGGCAGAAGTGTGGGTCTGGAAGAACTCTGAGGTCATGTTGCCCATACCCTACCCACAAGAAACACCAAGAAGGAGGTCATTATCTGACACGCCCAGCTTTACAGTGGGAAGCAGTGGTGGTTTAGTTGCAAAGTCATGTCTGACTCTTTGGAGATCTCATGGACTGTAGCCCACACATACTACAGCTAAGACTCAGCACAGCCACATAAATAACTAAAAATTAAAATTATTTTTTTAAATGTAGGCTATTGTGTGAACATATGAAATTTTTTGCCTCCCCGATATGGGTCCTCTAAAACTGCAAGCACAGAAATTAAGGCAAAACAGATACTCTCAATTTTTCGCAAAGGAGATGCCCTTTGTATCTCCCAACTTAGCTCATGATTCCTCCATTCATGCTCCTTCCACTTTGCATCTTTGATGTTTTCCCAGGGAATATGGTAAATGAATGCATCCAGACTCTTGACTATATTCTTTTTTTTTTAAACTTTACAAAATTGTATTAGTTTTGCCAAATATCGAAATGAATCTGCCACAGGTATACATGTGTTCCCCATCCTGAACCCTCCTCCCTCCTCCCTCTCCATACCATCTCTCTGGGTCATCCCAGTGCACCAGCCCCAAGCATCCAGTATCGTGCATCGAACCTGGACTGGCAATTTGTTTCATACATGATATTATACATGTTTCAATGCTATTCTCCCCAATCTCCCCACCCTCTCCCTCTCCAACAGAGTCCATAAGACTGTTGACTATATTCTGAATATGCATGTGTGCTTGCTCAGTAGCTTCAGTTGTGTCTGACTCTTTGCAACCCAATGGACTGTAGCCCACCAAGCTCCTCTATCCATGGGATTCTCCAGGCAAGAATAGTGGTGTGGATTGCCATGACCTCCTTCAGGAGATCTTCCTGACCCAGGGATCAAACACATCTCCTGCATCCCCTGCATGGAAGGCACAGTCTTTACCCACTGAGCCACCTGGGAAGCTCCATTCTGAATAAACCTCAGCTACAAACGTTTCAAGATAAAGTAGCTCCATGAAAGAAGAATAAATCTAAAACTTTATATCTTGATGGATAATTATGTGTTACATATCAAAGAATATTTCAAACACTGCTGCTGCTGCTGCTAAGTCATCTCAGTCATGTCCGACTCTGTGCGATCCCATAGACGGCAGCCCACTAGGCTCCCCCATCCCTGGGATTCTCCAGGCAAGGACACTGAAGTGGGTTGCCACTTCCTTCTCCAATGCATGGAAGTGAAAACTGAAAGTGAAGTCTCTCAGTCGTGTCCGACTCTTAGTGACCCCATGGACTGCAGCCCACCAGGCTCCTCTGTCCATGGGATTTTCCAGGCAAGAGTACTGGAGTGGGGTGCCATTGCCTTCAAACACTGGATGATAATTATGGATCCTAAACAAAAATCCTAGGTGGTAACTTTCTCAGCATTACTCAAGCAGGTTCTCCTGGTCATTTGAGGGTAAGCCCTATGTTTACCTAATATTTTCTGTTACCTTCAAATTCCCAAATATCTGTCATGCTTTATATGGGCAATCCATAAATACTCATCACTGAATGAGGTTGCGTCACTTGGGTTTTAAGAGGTCAACAGAAAGGGTCCATGAGCAGTCACTTTGGGAAACATGCCTCTACCTGTGCTTTTTGGATATTTGCCCACCTGCCTTTTGAAATTTACCTAGCTGTGGCAGATCGTGCTAACTAATAATGAATCTATTAAATATATGGTGGATGACTTACAAATAAATTCATTTCTATCCAAAATCAAAAGGAGAATTGCATTTTAAGTTTATCACATTGCTACTGCTACTGCTAAGTCGCTTCAGTCATGTCCGACTGTATGTGACCCCATAGACGGCAGCCCACCAGGCTCCCCCGTCCCTGGGATTCTCCAGGCAAGAACACTGGAGTGGGTTGCCATTTCCTTCTCCAATGCAGGAAAGTGAAAACTGAAAGTGAAGTTGCTCAGTCGTGTCCAACTCTTAGCGACCCCATGGACTGCAGCCTACCAGCCTCCTCCATCCATGGGATTTTCCAGGCAAGAGTACTGGAGTGGGGTGCCATTGCCTTCTCGTTATCACGTTAATACCGTATTAATAAAAGAGTGTCATGAATTCATTTTCGCTTAACACAAAATACAAAGGCATAAAGTATTTAATACATGTGCTGAATGTCTGAACACTAGGCCCACCTCACACTTCTTATAAGGGGTAGGGACAAGAGACACGGGGTGGAGGCAGGCGGAAAGATGTTGAGCTGTGACAGGCATGGAGCAGGAGTGGCAGAAAGCATACAGAAGTTGCAAAAAGAGTCAGAATGAGGTCAGATCAAACAGGGTCAGTAGAAACTGGAATCAATTTGAGACCAAAATAAAGAGCCTGGGACCTGGAGACAAGACCATGAGACAGGAGACAAAATTGTGCGGAAACTGGGAATGTTCAAACAAAATGGCAGAGAGAAGAGAATCCCACGTCTATCACTACCTGGTTCTCAAATAGGGATGAATATGGAAATCACCCAGAAACCTAATAAGACACCAGGCCAGTTCCTGGGAGTAGGAGAGGACCTGAAAGTTCGTATTCTCAGCAAGTTCCCTAAGTGATTCTGATGCCAGCCAAATCTTAAGAACCACTGGTCTAGAGCATCAGTTAATGGATGCAGGGAGTGGCCTCTGAAATATTTCAATTACTTACATAAGTGAGAAATTATATTTCTTTAAAATGATATGGGACTTCCCTGATGGTTCAGCACTTAAGAATTCACCTGCCACTGCAGGAGACATAGGTTCAATCCCTGATCCGGGAAGATCCCTCGGGGCAACTAAGCCCATGTACCACAATACTGAAACCCATAGGCTCTAGAGCTGCAACTAGAGAAAGCCAGCATGAAGCAACCAAGACCCAGTGCAACCAAAAATAAGTAAATTAATTTAATTAATAAAATATAATAAAATGATATGTGTTGGATTTCCTTCTTCACAAAATGCATTTTAGGATAGGCAATGATCTCCCCTGCCAGAGATCCCCTGCCAGCAGATATAAGAAGCAAAAACACTTCTCCCAAAAGAGGGATGGAAACAAGTCAAATGCCGTATATGATACCTTCACCATATTGTCATTCAGTTCAGTTGCTCAGTCGTGTCCAACTCTTTGCAACCCCATGAATCTCAGCACTCCAGGCCTCCCTGTCCATCACCAACTCCCGGAGTTCACCCAGACTCACGTCCATCGAGTCAGTGATGCCATCCAGCCACCTCATCCTCTGTCGTCCCCTTTTCCTCCTGCCCCCAATCCCTCCCAGCATCAGAGTCTTTTCCAATGAGTCAACTCTTCGCATGAGGTGGCCAAAGTACTGGAGTTTCAACTTTAGCATCAGTCCTTCCAAAGAAATCCCAGGGCTGATCTCCTTCAGAATGGACTGGTTGGATCTCCTTGCAGTCCAAGGGACTCTCAAGAGTCTTCTCCAACACCACAGTTCAAAAGCATCAATTCTTTGGGGCTCAGCTTTCTTCACAGTCCAACTCTTGCATCCATACATGACCACTGGAAAAACCATAGCCTTGACTAGACGGACCTTTGTTGGAAAAGTAATGTCTCTGCTTTACAATATGCTATCTAGATTGGTCATAACTTTTCTTCCAAGGAGTAAGCGTCTTTCAATTTCATGGCTGCAATCACCATCTGCAGTGATTTTGGAGCCCCAAAAGATAAAGTCTGACATTGTTTCCACTGTTTCCCCATCTATTTCCCATGAAGTGATGGGACCAGATGCCATGATCTTAGTTTTCTGAATGTTGACCTTTAAGCCAACTTTTTCACTCTCCTCTTTCACTTTCATCAAGAGGCTTCTCAGTTCCTCTTCACCCTCTGCCATAAGGGTGGTGTCATATCTGAGGTTATTGATATATCTCCCGGCAATCTTGATTCCAGTTTGTGCTTCTTCCAGCCCAGCGTTTCTCATGATGTACTCTGCATAGAAGTTAAATAAGCAGGGTGACAATATACAGCCTTGACGAACTCCTTTTCCTATTTGGAACCAGTCTGTTGTTCCATGTCCAGTTCTAACTGTTGCTTCCTGACCTGCATACAGATTTCTCAAGAGGCAGGTCAGGTGGTCTGGTATTCCCATCTCTTTCAGAATTTTCCACAGTTTATTGTGATACACACAGTCAAAGGCTTTGGCTTAGTCAATAAAGCAGAAATAGATGTTTTTCTGGAACTCTCTTGCTTTTTTGATGATCCAGCAGATGTTGGCAATTTGATCTCTGGTTCCTCTGCCTTTTTTAAAACCAGCTTGAACATCTGGAAGTTCACAGTTCACATATTGCTGAAGCGTGGCTTGGAGAATTTTGAGCATTACTTTACTAGCGTGTGAGATGAGTGCAATTGTGTGGTAGTTTGAGCATTCTTTGGCATTGCCTTTCTTTGGGATTGGAATGAAAACTGACCTTTTCCAGTCCTGTGGCCACTGCTGAGTTTTCCAAATTGGCTGGCATATTGAGTGCAGCACTTTCACAGCATCATCTTTCAGGATTTGAAATAGCAATATTGTCATTAGTCTCAATCAATTTTTAGTGTCTTTAAAAAATGTCAGGAGAGCTTTTGTTTTTTTTCCTTCAATTCATTTGCTCCTCACTCTTTAATTCGGTATTTGGCAATGGAAGACTTCCTATACACACTTTGTTATTGAGTCCAAGATCACCATATGAAATGTCACATGACAATAAATCAAGAGATGAGTTGTTAGGGCCAGGAATAGCAACTTTATTCAGAAAGCCTGCAGACCAGAAAATGGTGGACTCATGTCCCAAAGAACAATCTTGCCACAGTTAGAACTCAGGCTTCTTTTATACGAAAGCAGGGCAGGAATGGGGCAGGTGGTGGGGCGGGGAGGGGTGGTGGTAAGGTCAACCATTTCCTGGTTATTTCCTGGTTCCTGTCAGCCTCCAAATGGGAAGTGTTCATTTCTTCCTTCCTGCAGTCATTCTTGGTCAGGATGTTTCCTGTGAGCTGAACAAAGGTATTTTAGCTTAATGTTCATTACCTGGGAGGCAGGGTCCCTAGATATGGACCATGCTGTATACTGTAAGCTTACAGGCAGCATCCCTCTAGTGATGCTTGTACTAGACTAGACTACAAAGGTTCTTCCCTATTACAACTCTGTTGTGGGCACCAGTCTCCACCTGAGTGAGCCACTCCTTCCACGAGATCTCAGGTCTGCACTAAGAATGGGTCTTGTGCTAAGAGCCAGCTTTTACTGCTTTTTTTTTTTTTTTTTTTACAGCTTTACAAAGTAAAGCATTTACTTTGAGCAGCAGCAATTTTCTCTCCTCACTGTGCCTCTAGCTGATATGGAGTCTTGCCCTGCCTAATATCTAACTTAATGAATTAACTAGCTAGTTAACTGATTAAGATAAAAAGCAAGCTAAACAAAGCATTCAAACGCTTTATCTCAAATGCACAACTTTTGGATTTAGGAAACATGCTTTCTTCTCCTTGATGACAATGACTGATGTGTGGCTAAGATATCCTCCTTAGAGCTTTATGCCATTTTGCTGAGTAGAGGTACATTATAGAGAAAAGGGAACCCCCACTCTATGATGTTTTAACATCAGTTGAGGTGTGTTCACATATGTGGAGGAGGGAGGGAGATGTGTCATATGGATGTCTGTGACTGAAGAGTTATGTCAGGTCTTGCTGCTACGTCACTTCAGTCGTGTCTGACTCTGTGCGACCCCATAGACGGCAGCCCACCAGGGTCCCCTGAACCTGGGATTCTCCAGGCAAGAATACTGGAGTGGGTTGCCATCTCCTTCTGCGATGCATGAAAGAGAAAAGTGAGAAGGAAGTTGCTCAGTTGTATGTGACTCCTTGCGACCCCATGGACTGTAGCCTACCAGGCTCCTCTGTCCACGGGATTTTCCAGGCAAGAGTACTGGAGTGGGGTGCCATTGCCTTCTCCACATCAGGTCTTAGACCCATAAATTATATATGTATGTGTGTGCATGCTTAGTCATATCTGCCTCTTTGTGATCCCATGGACTATACAGCCCACTAGGCTTCTATGTCCATGGGATTTTCCATGCAAGAATACTGGAGTGGGTAGCCATTTCTTACTCAGGGTATTTTCCCTACCCAGGAATCAAAACTGATCCCCTGCATTTCCTGCATTGGCAGTAGATTCATTAGCACTGTACCACCTGGGAAATCAATATAAACTATATATGCTGAGTCCAAAATCTTCCATCACTCTAGATAAATTGAAGGTCTTGCCCATAACTGACATGGTCGCTAACTCTAACAGCCAAAATCTGTTTTGTTTCATATGAAGAGCAATCTTAGTTTTGTATCCCCCTACTTTTTTAAACTGTGGTGTTGGAGAAGACTCTTGAGAGTCCCTTGGACTGCAAGGAGATCCAGCCAGTCAACCCTAAAGGAAATCAGTCCTGAATATTCACTGGAAGAATTGATGCTGAAGCTGAAATTCCAATACTTTGGCCACCTGATGGGAAGAACTGACTCATTGGAAAAGACCCTGATGCTGGGAAAGATTGAAGGCAGGAGGAGAAGAGGATGACAGAGGATGAGATGGTTGGATGGCATCACCAACCAATAGACATGAGTTTGAGCAAGCTCCAGAAGTTGGTGATGGACAGGGAAGCCTGGCGTGCTGCCGTCCATGGGATTGCAAAGAGTCAGACACAACTGAGCAACTGAACTGACTGAATGACTGACTCTTTCAGACAACTGACCTTTGAACCTATCACATGAGAAGCATCAATTAAATGCTTGATGCATTCATTCAAAGCTGTCTGAGTCAATCTGCCAGGTCTCCGGTATTCAATGATGAAAAAGGCATGTCTCTATCCTCCAAAAGCTCACAATTTAGCAGAAAAGAAATAATTGAAAAAGAAGACTGGCTCACCCCTTCCAAACAACCTCCAAAGTTGTCTCAGAAATCCCTTGACATAGGGATGTTCTTCTGCAAGTCTCTTTTCTCAAATCTATTTTTACTACTTCCCTGTCTTTTTCTCTTCAAGTCAAGTTAAGCTTTCTTGAGTTTTCTACCTAAAGCATACCCAGAAGTATTTTAGTTCTATGATCAAAATTCAGAAGAGCAATGGCATTTTTTTTCTTAAAGTTCTGGAGAAATCTATTTCTAGGCTCTTCAAAATCCCAAGAATTCAAAACTTCCCTGGGAATGTAAAAATGAGTGCATTGAAAAAAACCACACCTATGTGTAATCAAAAGCTTAACAAGATCCAGAGCTACACAGCTGTTCATGTCACAAAGAGAGACACACTATTAAAGAGAAAAGAACTTGGGCTCTGAAGCAAGACCTAAGTTGAATTTAAACTCGAACCTTTCTGCCTATGAAACATTTAGGCATGTTGCCGTAGCTTTTGAAATTTTGTTTTCTACTGTTTAGGAGCACATAAAAACTAGCCTTAACTGTGATGATAGGTCTAGAAAAATGTTTGTGGTATCCCTTGTACCTTCTGGCTACTTTACAGTGGTGGTTTAGTCACTAAGTTGTGTTAGACTTTGCAACCCCATCAATTGTAGCCCACCAGGCTCCTCTGTCCATGGGATTTCATAGGCAACAATACTGGAGAGGGTAGCCATTTCCTTCTCCAGGGGATCTTCCTGAATGAGGGATTGAACCTGGGTCTCGCTGCATTGAAGGCAATGTCCCGCATTGCAGGTGGATTCTTTACTGATGTAGCCACTTTATATATAGTAGCTGTTACTACATTGTTCCTAATTCAGTTTCTTCTGGAAATTATTAATGACAACTCGGTACAATTATATACCAATAAAATCACTACTTAAGAAATCTGACTTCCTAAAGAAAGTCTAGGAAAAAAATAGTTTCTCTTGCCCTATATACTTGAAAATGCACAATTATTGACTTAGCTTGATCACTTGTGGAAGATTCTCTGTCACCTTAAGCCTATCCTAGAAGAGAAAGGTGCAGAGCCTCTCACTCAGCACCTCTCTGGTGATGCCCCCTGTTTCTTCTCCCCTTCCTCTTCCATGTTTTCTGTCTTTTTTGCTTCTTTGGGACATCCATCCTGGATATGAGACTTGGAGAACATAGATGAGAAAATACTAAGTAGTCAGGGGCTTCCCTTTTGGTCCAGTGGATAAGACTTCGCCTTCCAGTGCAGGGGGTGTGGGTTCGATCCCTGGTTGGGGAGCTAAGATCCTACATGCCTCAAAGCAGAAAACCAAACCATAAAACAGAAGCAATATTGTAACAAATTCAATAAAGACTTTTAGAATGATCCACATCAAAAAAAAAAAATACTAAGTAGTCAGATTTCCTTGGAAGAAGAGAGAAACTGTTTACCAAATGAAGGCTCTCTCGTTATCTGTTTTCAGTTTTCCAAATTCTTACATTACCATATGCTGACTAAAAGTGCTGAAAAAATCATTAGTTATAGACATTTACTGCATCAGATGAGAATCTGGGTACTCAACGACCAATAAAAATCAAACCTTCTCTACTTGGTGCCCTAAGAGTCCACGAACTAGTTCTAATCATTTATAAATCTAAATATTTTTATGATTAATCTTTTCGTGTTAAGGTTGGAAGGCTAAACAAACATCAACTTTAATTTTTTCTGGTGAGAAATACATCAACTGAGTGAGCCATCATCAGTTATCTCATGCTGGTCAGAACCTTTGAGTGGCATTTACTATATGTATATATTATTTAAAATGATGGGAAATCAAATCATTTTAACAACCACAGTGCTGAAGACAATATTTTAAAACAAAGGACCTATGAGTGAAAAAAAAAAAAAGCCTATTATTTGGAGGGGGGCAAATTTGGGGAGATGTTCAGTTCAGTTCAGCTCAATTGGTCTCTCAGTCATGTCCAACTCTTTGTGACCCCATGAACTTCAGCACACCAGGCCTCCCTGTCCATCACCAACTTCCAGAGTCCACCCAAACCTGTGTCCATCGAGTCAGTGACGCCATCCAACCATCTCATCCTCTGTCATCCCCTTCTCCTCCTGCCCTCAATCTTTCCCAGCATCAGGGTCTTTTCAAATGAGTCAGCTCTTCACATCAGGTGGCCATAAGTATTGGAGTTTCAGCTTCAACATCAGTCCTTCCAATGAACACCCAGGACTGATCCCCTTTAGGATGGACTGGTTGGATCTCCTTGCAGTCCAATGGGGAGACAATAGCCTATCCTATTTATCTGTGCTGTGTGCTGTGCTCAGTCAGTCATGTTTGACTCTTTGTGACCCCATGGACTATAGCCCACCAGGCTCCTCTGTCCATGGGATTCTCAAGCAAGAATCCTGGAGTGCATAACCATTTCCTCCTCCAGGGGATCTTCCCAACCCAGGGATTGAACCTGCATCTCCCTTGTCTTCTGCACTGTAGGGGAGTTCTTTACTTCAGAGCCACTGGGGAAGCCCATCCTAATTTATGTAGTAGTAAGAATGTTATTACACCATAACACTTTCTCAGCATCCCTCCCATTGCCAACATCACATGTCTCCAAAAAGAGGGTCCTTTGCTTTCTTGGATGAGCCCCTTTATCTGTTCTTAATAGCGTCAGACAGTTTCTATGCCTCTCAGTGGCTAAATCATCAGCCACCATAGCTCAATGGATGATCAATAAAAAGAACTGGAAGAATTCACATTATTCCATAAAAGAAATGCGTTCTTGTGTTTTCCAGAACTGCATAATTTATAACAAAAAAATCAATTAGTAAAACTCATTCACTGCAATATATTCACAGAATACCTCAAGAGCTACAGTTAGAAATAAAAGATACTGCCCTAAAGCATTCTCAGGTCTGTTAACATCCAAATACCCTATTGTAAACCAAACTAATTATCATGACAAACCTGTTTTAATTAATTTTATTTATTTATGTGCCTCTCTTAATTGCATTTCCCTTATAGGACTCACACCATTCTCACTCTGTATGGTAAGATAAAATATGCCTGTCTGCCAAGAACAAATTCTTGCTGGAAGGAATTTCTTCTATCGAGATAAACACTGGAGGCCATTTCCTGTTGGTAAAATGGATTCTTGACTTGCCCAGCCTCTTCTCTGAAAGCGAAGAAATAGAGAGACACAGAAATGCTGAGTCTAATGGTATTTAAGAAATGAAACTGGCTGGGGAACAGAGGACCCCTGGAAGAATGCAGTCATTTCATTTAAGATGCATTAACAGTCAGTGATGGGAAGACCAGAGCACTAAGAAAATATGGATTTCAAAGCAATTAGTTGGGTAGGATCCTTAGACAGAACCTCTGAAAAGGGAGATGTGCCAAGAGGGAAGAAAAGCTCACAGACATAAAATTCTGACAACACAAAGTCAAATCACTCCTCTGAGGAGGAGGAAAGAGAAGGCCTCGCCATCAAATGTAGGTGAACTCTAGACAAGTGTCATGGAGCTAAAAGAGCCATGTCAGGAAGGCTAAAAGTCAAGAACCAGTAAAGGCTTTCAAAGGACTTCCCAGGTGGTCCAGTGGTTAAGAATCTGCCTGCCAATGCAGGGGACATGGGTTCGATCCCTGGTCTGGGAAGATTCCATGTGTCACGGGGCAACCAGGCCCATATGTCACCACTACTGAGCCCATGCCCTAGAACCTGTGCTCCGCAACAAGAGAAGCTACCAGTAAAGCTCACCACAACTAGAGAGAAAGCTCACACACAAGAAGGCCCAGGACAGCCAAAAATAAATATTTTTTAAAAACTGAAACTTTTTATATTTAAAAAAAAAAAAAAAAGCTAACAATCAATGAAAAGACCTCTTTTCCTTTGGTAGATAAAGAAACTAACAACAACAACTACAAAGATAGATACACAGCTTTGGGGCCGCTGATAGTGAAGGCATGGAACAAGAGCTCGGGATATTATTTCCTGTTTCCTGTGTATCATCTGTTAAGGGAAATGTCAGCTATCCCAGAAAGGCAAGAATGAAACTCAGAAGGTAGAATTAAAGACCAAAACTGAAAAAAGCAAGTTCACAATGCCAGGCATTTTTAGGATGAGCGAAGTGCTTCTGACCAAGTGAGTTCATCTCAGGCTTCTGAAAGAAACCATACAATAAAGTAGCTGAACCTCAATGAAATTTGCATTAAGGAAACCTGGAGTAAAAGAAAAGCGCCAGAAGATAGAGACAAGCTAATAGTAACTTAACAGACTTAAAAGATGAGTGTAAAAGAGTGAGTTTCGTTAACTGAATTCTTAAATTCTGTGTTGATTTGAGCAGGATTAGAATTGAGAAAGTCAAAAGGATCTATACGGAGCCAACCTAGATTTGTGATGAACAATTCAAGCCAGACCTAGCTCATTTTCTCTCTTGATAAATTACTAGAGTGGGAGACAAGAAAAATACTGTGGACATATGGGTCTGAGTTTCAGCGAGGCATTTGACAGGCTCTCTCATTTTACCTTTGCAGGGAGTATTTTCCAAACTGGTGTCTGCAGAGAACAGACTTTCACGGGATATTCATAGATCTTCCGGGAGCAGAGTTCATGCACAAGTACATTTGGAAAACATGAGTTAAACAAAATACAGATTTTGAAGTGAAATATATAAAATAATATGCACCGAGGCTCTGTAAGAAGAGAATACAATGAGGAGCATTCCCAAAACTTCTTTAAATGTTTGTTTATGTATTTATTTTTGGTGTGGCACATGGGTTTTGTGGCCCTGTGACATGTGGAGTCCTACCAAACAGACCAGGGATCGAACCCATGTCCCCTGCATTAGCAGGCAAACTACCAACCAGAGGACCACCCAGAATGTCCCCCAAACTTTTTTAAATGTGGCACTGAATTTTGTTTAGGTATATCTCTTAATATTTCTTGAAATAAATTTGAGAATTGCTTTATTGAGACAAGAAATATGTATGGAATAAAATCCACAATTAGAAAGTTTCCTGATTATTAGATCAAACATACCCATAAACAGAGTCCTGAGATAAAGAGAGATCTCCAGTGAAGGTAACAAGGCTTTGACCTTAATGTTGCCCTTAACATCATCATCATCAACTTGTTTGAAGAATTGGCTGGTACTTTTAAAAACTATGGATGCTACAGACTAGGCAGAGAACTATGTCACCACGGAGAACTAAAATGTTTTTAAAAATTCAACTGGATGCAACCATGAGTTGATTCTAACAAGATGAAGGTGAATAATGTAAGATCCTACAAGGGGTAGGGGAAAAAGAGGGGTGCAAGTGCAAAACAGAAGTGGGTTGATGGAGGAGAAAAGACAACAGCTGTGTATATGAAAAAACTTCAGATTTTGGCACAAAGCTCATTATACATTAACAGCACAGTGTAGCTGACCACAAAAACCGTAATGTGCTCTTATATTAACAGTATTATAGAACCAAGGATTGCTTTTGTCTCCTACAACTTGGACATTTTGTGAAAAGTACAAGCCAGTCATTTTGTAAAGTGTCCATCAGTTTGGATTTGTCTGCTATTGTCTCATGGCTAGAGTTAGGTTATGCAGTATTGCCGGAATACCACAGAAGTGATGTTGTATCTTTCTTGGTACATCATAGTAAGAGGCAAGGGATGTCCATCTGTTCCCACTACTGGTGATACTATTTTAATTTTGATCATTTAATTAAAGTGGTATCTATCAACTGTAGAGACTTTCAGATGATCTATATATCTCAACCCTGGGGGAGAGCATGGAAATTCACTCCAGTATTCTTGCCTGGAGAATCCCAGAGGAGCCTGGCAGGCAACAATCCAGAGGTTTGCTAAGAGTCAGACACAATGGAAGCGGCTTAACACACAACACACAGAACCAAGGGCAATGGAAGCAGTAGCCTACATTTACTCTGTTCTGGTCCTACCATATCTGAGAAACTCACTTCAAAGGCACATAACCAAGCTGGAAGAGTGCAAAGACATTACCCATAGGGTAAAGATGTAAAAAATCAAGCAGCATTAAGAAATGCGGCAGAAGCTAAAACTTCTTCATCTACAGAAGAGGACTGAGGGAGCACAATCTGTGTGTGTGTCAGTCGCTCAGTCGTGTCTGACTCTTTGCAACCCCATGGACTGTAGCCCACCAGGCTCCTCTGTCCATAGAATTCTCCAGGCAAGAATACTGGAGTGGGTTGCCATTCCCTTCTCCAGGGGATCTTTCTGACCTAGGGATCAAACCTGTGTCTCTTGCATTGCAGGCAGATTCTTTACCAACCAAGTCACCAGGGAAGCCCAGGAGGCACAATAGTTGCCTCCAAATATTTGGAGAATTGTCTCCTAGAGATAATACAGTTAAACTTCTACAAGACAGAACTGTGCTGAGTAAAGGTGTCAGGAAGTACACTTTTGCCTGAACCTATTCTCATAATTGAAGCTTCCCTGGTGGCTCAGATGGCAAAGAATCTGCCTGCAACATGGGAGACTGGGTTCAATCCCTGGCTCAGGAAGATTCCCCAGAGAAGGGAATGGCAACCCACTCCAGTATTCTTGAGGTGGGCTTTCCAGTATTCTCATAATTAGAGCTGCTTGAATATGAGCTGACTCTGACACATGCAAATTCCCTGTCCTTGGTGTGTTCAAACAAAGGTTTGACTAACAGTGAATGGAAACAGAGTGGGAGCCACTCATATGGAGAAAGAAATGAAGCCTATGGTCTTAGAACTTTTTTCAAATCTTACAATTCATACTTTGGTTGCAGAACATGAGCATGACAGTCCTCACTTGATGTCCTAGAATTACTAGAGGGAAGCAGAAAGCCAGAAGCAAGGCACAGAACCCATAGATGAGGACTAAACTAACATAAAGCACAGTCCTAAAACCTTGATTTCTTTGTCTTAGTCTTGGGCTTAGTCTTGGGCTTGAGGACAACCAGTCCACTCCAGAAGCAAAGTGGAGCCTCTACCTTTATGATGGGGTCACCAACTGCTAAATCTTACCAAAGAGTATGAGTTTGCGGATGTTGACTTGCCTTGAGTTATAAATTCCCACCACCAGAACTAGCCCAGCAATGGAAATAAAATTGGGTAGGGAGTGCGTTAAGGAGGTAACAGATCCTTCCACCCATGAGAAGGAAGAGCAGTAGACACTGGGAAATGGTAAGTTCATTATTTATGAATCTTGGATCTATCATTTTTACCTGCAAAGAATATTATGCTACAGTTTCAGATTAAACAGAACTATTTTCTATTTCCACTTGAATCCTGAGATAGAAAAAAATGGTTCCTTTGGGGGTACAAAAATGAATTTGAGTATGAATATGTGAAAGAAATCATGGAATATATGACTAAAAGAGAATACATAGACAACTTAAAAAGATGGCCACATCCTGGAGCATACACTAAAATTCAAATACCCAAGAAGAGCTGGATTATCCAACAGATAAAAATAATTTTAAAAAATAGAAAAAGTAATAATAATGATAGTAAATACTCTGTGGCAAGCACTTTTCAATGCCGTGTGTACATGAAAAAGTTTTATTCCCACAACAACCCTAATGTAGCTACTATTATTATGTTATTTTTTTAAACTTTCATTTTATTTTTTAACTTTACAATATTGTATTGGTTTTGCCATATATCGAAATGAATCCACCACAGGTATACATGTGTTCCCCATCCTGAACCCTCCTCCCTCCCCATACCATCCCTCTGGGTCGTCCCAGTGCACCAGCCCCAAGCATCCAGTATCGTGCATCGAACCTGGACTGGCGACTCGTTTCATATATGATATTATACATATTTCAATGCCATTCTCCCAAATCATCCCACCCTCTCCCTCTCCCACAGAGTCCAAAAGACTGTTCTATACATCTGTGTCTCTTTTGCTGTCTCGTATACAGGGTTATTGTTACCATCTTTCTAATAGTATGTTATTTTTACAGAGAAAACTGAGGTAGTGAAAGACAAGGTAACAACAACAGAAAGGTAACCCACTGAAACAGAAAACAAAGAAGGCACACATTTCAAATAGGGCACACGTTAACAAGGAAAAAGAAGAGAACACTAGAACCCAGTGATGCTCAGGGTATAGGAAAGCAGACAGTTCATATGCTGATGGTGGGAGTACAAACTGATATAGCATTTCTGGAAGGGAAATTGGCAATAGGTATAAGAGCTCTTAAAAATATCCACTCTCTTCTTCAATCCAGTAATTCCACTTCTGGAACTTTTCCTAAAGAAAAATAAGTATGTGAACAAAGGTTTCTCCACAAGATTATGCATTGTGTCATTGCTTATAATGGGAAACAAATTGTTCCAGTACATATGATAGCTAAAAATACTAAAATGCAATGCAGTCTCTAAAATTGAATCAGTAAATATATCTATACACATGTAAAGATACTTCTTATATTTTCTGAGTGAAACAAGCAGCAAATTTATTCTGGGGAAAAAAATTCTGGAAATGTATGTAATCAAAATTAAAATGACAGTGTATCTGAATGGTGGGATTATCAGTCAATGTTATTTTCTTCCTTTGAACTTTTTTGCATTTTGGGATAGTGTGACAAGGAACCCATAACTTGAGAAATAGTTAAGAGTGTAATTGAGAGCGGGTTCTGGAGCCAACACACTGGAGTTTAAATCTTAGCTCTACTGTTATTCAATTTCCTCATCTGTAAAATGGGAATAAAAATGATACTTCTTAGGATTGATATGAGAATTAAATGAATTCATATAGCTAAAGCATTTACAACAGTGTCTGGACCCTGATAAACAACAAAGAATGAGTATTGCTTATCATATTAAGCAAATTCTCAAGAACAAAAATAATATCACCAACCAAGTTATGTGTTCAGAATAGGAAGTCTGCAACATGTACCTCTGTGAATTCTCAGATAAGAACCAAGCAACACTATACTTCAAAGAAGGGGGGAAAATCCAACAGATACTGGAGGCTTCACATCCAGCCACTTCATTCAGAGAGCACCCGTGTGTTGTGTCTGTATCTGGTTTTGAGGTATTTTACAGTTGTACAGCTATTATTAGCCACACCATGTCCAGTTAAAAAGCAGAAAGTTTGAAGTATGGTAATAATAGGCATGTGATTATGATAGAAACAAAACATTTTTTAAAACTGAAAGTAGTGAGAAGATGATGACATGTTACACATCCAGGTGAGATGAATCACTGGACCAGAAGGGAAATTCTTTAGGGGGAAAAAAAGGCAAATCACGTGACATGTGAAAAATGCCAGACCTAGCTGATCCACAGGAATCAGCAACAGATGACGAAAAGTGTGTAAGGGCAATGAACAACTTTGAGGGCACGGCCAGATGATAAAGCATCAAAACTGGACATCTGGCAAGCTAATGGTAATTCACTGGCCATTCGTTTGAGAACTAAAAATGCTAAGCATGGTCAATATGCTGTAGATGAAACCTTTGTTACAAACCATAGATGAGTCCATCAGTCAAGGCCTTGTTTGAATCTACCCAATTTCCTTATGGAGCTGAGAGGTGGGATGAACTCCACCCAAAGCTTGGCATCCCCCGACACCAGTGACACAGAGAAACAGGTGCGCCTGCATGCTGAGTCACTTCAATCATGTCCATTTCTTTGTGACGCCATGGACTGTAAGCCGGTCAGGCTCCCCTTTGTCCGTGGGATCTCCCAGGCAAGAATACTGGAGTGGATTCCCATTTCCTCCTCCAGGGATCTTCCTGACCCAGGGATTCAGTCTCTTATGTCTCTTGCATTGGCAGGCGGTTCTTTATCACTAGCGCCATCTGGAAAGCCCAGAGAACCAGGCAGAGAGGTTTTAGTGGCCTCAACAGATTAGCTATGTAGACAAATCCAGTATTTGGAGGAAAGGTATCTGATAGACTGTGTGTTAATCAGGAGAACAGCATGCCTTGTGTCAACTCTCCCAACTTACATTTTGTAAAAATGCACTTGAAAAATGCAAGCTTAAACTCTTCATAGGAATATTGCTATGGCTTTGTTATTAACCTTAAAGTGAATCCTAAAGCCTGTGTTGGGCTTCCCTGATGGCTCAGTGGTAAAGAATCCACCTTACAATGCAGGAGACATAGGTTTGATCCCTGGGTCAGAAAGATCCCGTGGAGAAGGAATTGGAAACCCACCCTAATATTCTTGCCTGGAAAATCCCATGAACAGAGGAGCCTGACAGGCTACAGCCCATGGAGTTGCAAAGATTCAGACACAACTTAGCAACTAAACAACAACAAAAGCCTGTATTATAGTTTCAGGCTTCAAGTCATATTGTGTCATACTGATTTATGTGCAATGCACTTAGGAATGACTTTTTTCATAAGTAGAAGCACTTCATTACTTAGCCTCAATGAGGTGCCCAGAAAACTCGGAAAGAAGGAAAATAAAACCAGCTGATGAATAGATCATGTACAGATATACTAGTCACCTAGTAGGAGGAAGTAGAATGGTATTCAGGCCAGCAAGACTCAGTTATAACTGTAGTAATTTTTTAATATATCAAAACAAACAACAAATTAGGAAAAAAGGAATGTTCAGCCTGGAAATAAAAAATGCATTCAGGAAAAGGCTGGCAGAGTCCATCCTAGCACTGTCCAATAAAGAAGAGATGAGGCTAATGGATAACTCTAAACAAAGACGGCTACATCTTACTGCACCAGGCTGACTCCATTAAATATGAAATTCTTCTAATTCTGCCCATTCTGTTGACTTAATCAACAAGCAACTCTCAAATTATGAGCTGGCTTCTTATGTAGATATTCCTACAGAGACATAATGCTGTGTTGACAAAATCCATTATAAACATTATGGCCCTGATGAACCATAATTTCATATTGTATATTATTAAATTGACTAATTATTGTTTTGCTATCTAGCTTGACAACAGAAAATCCATAATATCCTGTGTCTATACATTTGACGGCTTCCCTGGTGGCTCAGCTGGTAAAGAATCTGCCTATAATGCAGGAGACCTGGGTTCAATCCCTGGGTTGGGAAGATCCCCTGGAGAAGGGAATGGCTACCCACTCCAGTATTATGGCCTGGAGAATTCCATGGACTGTTTAGTCCATGGGGTCGAAAATAGTAGGGCAGGACTGAGTGACGTTCACTTTCACTTTCTGGTGGCTTAGTGGTAAAGAACCTGCCTGCCAATACGGGAGATGTGGGTTTGATCCCTGGGTCAGAAAGATCTCCTGGAGAAGGAAATGGCTACCCACTCCAGTATTATTGCCTGGGAAATTCCCATGGAGAGAGGAGCCTGGCAGGCTACAGTCCATGGGATCACAAAAGAGTCAGATACGGCTGACTAAACAACAACAACAAGCATACATGTAAAGCCATTCCTCACTGAAATTTTAAAAACTGACATTCTTATTTTATACATCAGTCTTCCCAAATTTGGTTCATGTAAGCCAGCCTCTAAGAAACTGATCCACTCTTCTTAAGGAGAAAGTGCAAGACTGAGGAATTTGACCTTGGGCATAGGTAACTAAGGTCATCCTGTTCAATCTCCATTGACTTTCCCTAGCAGAAATATCCTGATGTTGTTGATAGCTGCAGGCAAGCATTCTACAATTTTCTAAAGAACAAAATCAAGAATTCTCTCTATACCCAATGGTGTTCCACTGAAACACTCACAATTTGAAAAGGAACCACAAGGAAGCAACAAATAAGATATTCTCCTTAAATATGTGTTTTAATCCTGGGAAATACAAGACAGAGGGAAACGGAGAAGAAGTGGTCAGAGCTATGTTACTGCAGAAAAGAGTGACCCTAGCAGTAGCTAGTGCACGCGTACTGTCTCTTCAGTCCTGTCCGACTCTGCGACCCCTTGGACTGTGGCCTGCCAGGCTCCTCTGTCCATGGGATTCTTCAGGCAAGAATACTGGAGTGGGTTGCCATTCCTCTGCCAGGGGATCTTCCCGACCTGGGGATCTTCCCGACCTGGGGATCTTCCCGACCCAGGGATTCAACCCACGTCACTCACATCTCCCTCATTGGCAGGTGGGTTCTTTACCCCTAGCGCCACCTGGGTAGCTAAGTAGACCGCAGATTTGAATTACAATCCTCCCTTGGTATCCATGGGGAACGGTTCCAGGAACAGGTTAGTAAAATCCGAGGATGTTCAAGTCCGTTATATAAAACAACTAGCTAGTATGGTCAACCCTCCGTACCTGCAGGTTCCACATCCCCAAATTCAACCAACCACAAATAGATCCCAAATTTTGGTTAAGTGAATGTTGAACTCGAGGATACACAGGACTGATTAGACTCTTTTCTCTTTAAACATGATGCTCCCTTTGGCACTGGTTTAGGAACACAGATCTGAGTGAATGTATTGTGAGTCCCTGTCTAATATACAATGGCACTGCTTCTGTCCACAATTGTTATTGATCCTATAGAAGCTACTGGGCCAAGTCATAAGAGGCTATCACTTTGAATCCACTGCAGAAACTTTACAGTAAGTGGCCCACAGTCTTTTGAATGACTTCATCTACACATGGAGATCTTCTATCCCTTCCTTCACGTCCTTGAGACACTGTTTCTGACACGTTCACTAACACACACAACTGACTCTCATTAAGTCAGATTATTTTTTTTCACTCCAAGAATGAGAGTAACCAACAAAAGCTCCTCAAGAGGTTCACAGAAAGGAAGTAGTTAAATGATAAAAATGTGAAATGTTATGCGGCAAGCTGTGTACAATTAACTAGAATTCAAATATACACCTTGTTCCAATCCAAGCCATTTATCAGATAAAAATAGTCGGCTACAAGAATGTCATGATTAATGAGGTGAGACTCCAGCTAATTACTGTTTCCTCCAGAAGTAATTAGGTTGGCATTGCTAATCAAGATGAATGAACACTCTGACCCGCTTTTTTAAATGTAAAACTATAAGCCGCTACTGCAATAACATCATTTAGTTCAGGCAATGTAGTCTTTATTAGGCTTGTAGTTTGATTAAATTCTTTTGTTACACTAGGCTTTCCACACATGAACAGATGAATGCTGTGATGTTCAAAGAGTTTTTCACCCTTAATTAAAGACTGAAAAGGCTTGTTCAATTCACAGGGCGATACACAGGACAGCTCTAAATTGATAGCTTTTAAGTAGAGAATGAGGGAAGGCGGCTTAGGGCTCGTCCACCTGCAAGAGGTTTCCTCCCCCTCTTCCTCGTTCTATAATTCCACTTATTATGGCTGAGAAATGCATGTGAAATACTTTTATTATATTTTTATTAAACAGCTTTTTCATTTCATCGCAGCCTCTTTGAAGGAACACAATGCGTATATCGGTGCTTATTTTTTAACGTCATGAATATACGCAGGAGGAGTTATAGCTGATTCCATGCCATTAACAGAAACAAACTGAGGTGTGGTGCACAGGTCTGTAACAGCAGCACGGTCCACACAGCTCATTCCTGCCACTTACAGCAGAGCGACTAACGTTTCATACTCATGGTTATAATGAATATAATCATATCTCATATGATTATATTTTATTTCCATTTGAGCAACAGGACTCGCTCCTTGATCAACCTGATGAACTCTGTAGAAGATCACTTATTAATCATCTACCAAAAATGTCAGTATCTTTACCCCCAAATTAGCTTGCTAGAGGTTTGTCTTAGATGCTGGTGACTGCATCGTTTCCACGCGCTTAAGAACTTTTCTTCATCTGCCTCTCCTGTCTTTACTTCTTCACAAATTTCCATTTTCTGATTCTTAATGTTTTTCTATAGTTATTCCAAAGGGGTGGGATTATCCTCTCTACTCTTTCTTTGCCAGTTGGTTTATATTTCCACTTGCCAGGTTGGGAAATCCTATTTTTATATCTTCTACTTAATTATATTCCCAGTCTAGAATATGCTGTCTCCTCTTTGATTGACATGTTTAGACCTCCTGCTGCTCTGTTTTTCTCTGCAATTTTGTATACAGGAGGATAAAATAATCTTAAATTTTGACACCTTGTCTAGGTCTGGGAGTCAGTTTCTTTTTCGGGGTTTTTCCTTGTCGAATTTTATAAATGGCTTTTAGTATTAGTGATTTCCATTTTTAAAAAATTCTGTCTTCATTTAGAAAGAGATGAATCCGGCTGACCTGAAGGTCCTACACTGTCTGTTCTGAATGCCTTTTAACAAGCAGCAGAAAGCCAGGCATTCGAAGCCTGACAGAGACCCAGAGATGGAAAATGGGCCACCGTGGTATACAAAGCCCCATTGTGCAAACAGAAAGCCTAGACACCAGTGCCCACGGCACCGGGATAGGTAAATGTGTCAGTACATGCCCCACTGCTCCAGGGTAATTGTCAGGGTGTCATTATCCACGACACTTCATTCTCTTTCCTAATTTTCCAGTTGGGTTTTGAATTTGTCATAGTTCCGTGTCATTTACTTTACTCCATCATTATTCTACACCAGGCTGCCTTTCTTAAATGCGGCTCCCCTCACGTCTACGGGTAGCGTTAGATTTCGTCTTAGGATGTTGTATTAAATAGCTCCCAAGTTTTTTTAGACTTGTCTCTCGGGTTCTCTCTTTTCCTTGGTGCCTGTCTGTTTAGCACAAGGATAGCTCCTGTTCTGCCTGATAAACCCAAGCTGGTATCTTGTGCTTTCTGCCATGTGTTATTTAATTAAAACATGTAGTTCTTTCTTGGTCTTCTAAATAGTTCTGGCACCATAATAGTTGCTGAGACTCGGGGCAGCAAAAGGACTTATCATTGAGCTCCTGACCTTGATCTAGCCTTTCCCAGTTTCACAAAATTTTCTTTGCTGATTGTAGTATGTAGTCTTAACTCCCTGGCAAGAATTAAAGATAAGCACTTTGGGTTCAGGTCCAATCCAGGGACTTTCAATATATATTCCTAAGGCTACAATATATACAAGAAATTCTTATTGTACTGAATTATATTTCCCGGGGGAAAAAAACTTTGGAAGAAAGTTTCTATGTGAAGGTAATGTTTTTAAGCAGCACTCTTTGACTGATCGACTGGTTGAGTTTGTTCAGCAAAAATGAAGTTAAATATTAAACATGTATAATTCACATGCATAAACAATATCTGTCAATAAAGTCATCCACAATGTTACCCCCTTCCTTAATTCTTTTTAAATATAATCATATTTAGTGTAATTATTCTGTTTTCTCCCAACTCTACACTTTTACAAGTTTGTTTTGAAAAATATTGCATGGAAAAAGAAGATTAATTTAAACCTCCTCGGGCTCCCTGTTCATTTTTTTTTTTTTTTCCAAATTAGAGCTACTGTATTTCTAACCCAAGACTCTAAGTTTTGTAATTTGATTTCCTGTTTATAAGGCAGAATTTTTTTTAAACTGACTTTTACTGAATTCAGCAAAGGTGTATGAATCCTCAATAAATAACAATGGCTGGTCCTGAGAATCATGACCTCTGGAGTGAGAAGGAAAGAAATTTATATTAAGGCAGCAGTGATAAGTTTAGAAAGTCAGAATCTCTTTTCTCACAATATTATTTAGGGGTTGACTAAGGATGAATAAGGGTTTCCCAGGTGGCTCAGTGGCAAAGAATTCCTGCCTGCCAATGCAGGAGACATGAGTCAGGAAGAGCCCCTGGAAAAGGAAATGGCAACCCACTCCAGTATTCTTGCCTGGGAAATCCCAGAACAGAGGAGCCTGGTAGGCTACAGTCCATGGGGCGGCAAAGTGTCAGACACGACTTAGTGACTAAAGAACAAGGATGGTCAAACAGTGGTTTCTTGAGTAAAACAGGTGAGGAAGACAGAAGTCTATACACACCAATCTCCCGAGGCCAAGACATAAACCCAGCCAACAGCAGGGACTCCCTCAGTCAAGCAAGGCAAATGTCCAGAAACAGTGGCTAATTCTGTCTTGATTTAGCTGACTGTCAGCACTAGGGTTGCAACAGATGGTGCAAGGTCCCAGCTCGGTGGATGGAATCCAGGGGACCACTGACATTTAGAAGTTTTAAGATCAACCGTTTCTAATCTAAGGCCGTCTATTCATTTAAATTATAGTCACTGGGAAAGAGGAAAGAGGACCAAGAACAGCAATGGCCTTACCCTCTTGCTGAGGTTCAAGAGCAGGGCTCCATAAACTTAGGAAGAGACTATAAGCCAAGATCAAAGAAATCAAAGCATTAGTCCACTCCAAGACAGTGGGACCCATGGGAGAAGAAAAGCTATGACTTCAAGGAGCAGCCCAGTGGCCAAACTGGCGTGCCAAGGGATAATCATTCATCCAACAAGCATCATACTTCAAGAATGAGGGTTCCACATGTAAAATAGGTAATCAGTGCGAATTTACTGTATAGCTTAGGGAGCTCAAACCTGGTGTTCTGTGACAACCTAGAGGGGTGGGATGGCATGGGAGTGGGGAAGGAGGTTCAAGAGGGAAGGGACATATGTATACCTATGGCTGATTCATGGTGATGTATGGCAGAAATCAACACAATATTATAAAATAATTATCTTCAAATTAAAAATAATTTTTTTAATTTCCATTACCATAATAAAAATGTGGGTTCTGCAGTCAGAGAGTTTACAAATGAGTACAGAAATCACTCTAAGTCACTAGCAATAATAAAGTGTGAACAAGCTGTAACAGAATAACAGGAGTCCTAAACCTTGTCTGAGATGGGGAGAAGATGTCAGGAAAGACCTCTCCTGGAGGAACGCGTGTTTAAGCTGAAGCCAAATGAGAGTCTAATCTGCTGTGAAGGAGAACCTGGGAATAATTCAGGAGACCCACATTCAACCACACCTGCTAGATGCATGAGAGTAGGATACGAAAAGAGGAAGTTAGGAAAAAACACATTATTTTTTACTGGCTAGGGATGTGACCCTGAACAAGTACGTGGAAACCCTGATCCTGGTGAACTCATGTGAGCAGAAAGTAATATTTTCTTCTTGGAGGATAAACAGTTTAAGCCATTTAGACTTACATTTATCAAACTGTATTCCAAGGACAACTAGTCTCATAGATTAACCTACATCAAAAAGGTATGTGGTCAACTGCCTTTGAAAGACTCTGAACATTATTACCACCTCTTCAAGAATCACAAATCATGCTATATACATTTAATTAGGCTTCCCTGGTGACTCAGACTGTAAAGAATCTGCCTGCAATGAGGGAGACTTGCATTCAGTCTCTGGGTTGGGAAGATCCCTTGGAGAAGGGAATGGCAACCCACTCCAGTATTCTTGCCTGGAGAATTCCACGGACAGAGGAGCCTAGCAGACTGCAGTCCATGGGGTTGCAAAGAGTCGGACACAACTGAGCAACTAACACACGATATAATCTAATTTATTAAATAATTACTTTGTATATACTTATAAAATTATATCATTTATAATATTTCTATATGTCTTAATTCATTTAAATATAACAAAAGACATATTAATTAAATATATATACATTTAAGGCACCAAAAAGATTTACAATTAATAAATGTGCTTGAATTTTTTAACCATGCTAATTCACAAACTTATTTAACCATGAAACTCATTTTTATGTAAAAAAAACTATTAATATTTCTTAGAATTAGTGTACTGTGCATCATACATCAACCAAGTTTTTTTAAGGGGCAAAATAGTAAATATTTTATATATAGGGGAACATACATAAGTGTCACACTAACCAATTTTATTATAGTGGCAACCCAGTCATGGACAACATATAAATGAATGGATGTGGCTGTTTTCTAATAAAATTTTAATTATGAACACAAGCAATAGGCCAGACTTGGCTCCTGGGTAAGGTTTGCTGAGCCCTTTTCTAGACAATGACTCACTACTATAGGCCCCACATCAGAGATTACCCTTAGCCATTCAGTGACCAGTGGACTAAAGGGGAAAGAATGAGAGCCAGTATAAGAGGTAATCTGAGGCCTGTAATACCCAGAGCTGCTGCTGCTAAGTCGCTTCAGTCATGTCCAACTCTGTGCGACCCCATAGACGGCAGCCCACCAGGCTCCCCTGTCCCTGGGATTCTCCAGGCAAGAACACTGGAGTGGGTTGCCATTTCTGTCTCCAATGCATGAAAGTGAAAAGTGAAAGTGAAGTCGTTCAGTCGTGTCTGACTCCTAGCGACCCCATGGACTGCAGCCTACCAGGCTCCTCCGTCCATGGGATTTTCCAGGCAAGAGTATTGGAGTGGGGTGCCATTGCCTTCTCCGAATACCCAGAGGGAAGAATACAAAAAGATGAACTCTGAGTAGAAAAGGAGAAAGCCTAAGAGATTACGATGAATGAAAGCAAGATATTTTAAGGGGGATAAACCTAGAGACTATTATATAAAGTGAAGTAAGTCAGGAAGAGAAAAACAAGTATCATATATTAACACACACATACGGAATCTAGAAAGATGGTGCTGATGAACCTATCTGCCAGGCAGCAGTGGAGACACCGACATAGAGAAGAGTCTTGTGGACACAGAAGGAGAAGGAGGGGAGGAAAGGGTGGGACGAATTCAGAGAGTAACACTGAAACATATGCATTACCATATGTAAAGTTAAATAGCCAGTGGAAATTTGCTGTACGACTCAGGGAACTCAAACTCAGTGCTCTGACAACCTAGCGGTTTCCCAGGTGGCTCAGCAGTAAAGAGCCTGCTTGCCAGTGGAGGAGACATAAGAGACTCAGGTTCGATCCCTGGGTTGGGAAGAGCCCCTGGAGGAGGGCATGGCAACCCATCCTGTATTCTTGCCTGGAGAATCCTATGGACAGAGGAGCCTGGCAGGCTACAGTCCATAGAGTTGCAAAGAGTCAGACACGACTGAAGTGACTTAGCACACACACAAGTGACAACCTAAAAGGGTGGGTTGGGGTGGGAAGAGGAAGGGAGATTCAAGAGGGAGGGGATATGTATACCTATGGCTGATTCATGTTGCTGTATGGCAGAAACCAACACAATATTGTAAAGCAATTACCCTCCAGTTATAAATTAAATAAATTTTAAAAGAAAGGAAAAAAGACCAAAATATTTTCATGTATTTGCTGAGCACATGACAGCTCCAGCACACCAGGACCATGAACCAGTCGTATCCTTGGCCAGATCCCTCATCAGCATTTTCCTGGATAGAGCAAGTGGGCAGCACTTGAAGTTCCCAGCATGAACATGCAGAAATACCTGAAGTGAAATTGAAAAACCAAAAGACTGGGAGGTAAAGGCAGGGACTGACAATGGTCAGACATGCCTCTTTTTATTCCTGCTCCCATCTTCAGGCAAACAACAATCAGGGTTTGTCCTAAATGTAGGGTGATAGCTACATACCTTTTGAGATTTCTGCAAATCTCTCCCAATATCCAAAATTCTGTCTTAAAGATGTAAATCTTGTAGGAAAACAGAAAAAACAAGGGAACAGGTGTTGAAACAGTCAGATATACGCTGTCCATGCCTCTAGTCAATGACACCAGAAATACACCTGCAGTTCAACAAAGAGGGGCTTACTGACATGTTGCAATGGGGGAGAACACACACATGGAGAACCATGGGGCCCTCCCAGTAAGAAGCTGTTATGGGACTGTTAAGGAATATGCCGTGAGACTTGGAATTTGTCTTAGATGTCTGTGAGGAGGAGTCAAGAAGTGGGGCTCTGCTTCAGATTTAATTTTTTGTGGTTGGACACTGCTCAGGTTTGGGGCCATGTCTGGACATGATTATGGAGTGATATGGTTTGTCTTGATCCATCACAGCCACAAAGTGGTCTCGTCTGATGTTAATGTTCTATAACATTTTTATCTTCAACAAGAGGCCATTGTGGCCTAAATATGAGTGTGAGGACAATCCATAGCAACACTATAGCTTAGCTGGGTCAGGTTCTAGCTGTCAGACACAGCTTTTCCCTTTCTCATGACTGCAAATTTGAAGCATAGCAGAGGGAAGTTAGATGTGATTCAGTAGACATAAGTACTAAAAGGATAAATATTTGGAAAAGGATGAGAAATTCTAAAACATGAAGTTAGGCAACACAATATCAAGTAATTTCCAATGGAGAAAAAAGGAACTGTCTTAAAGAAATTCAAAGTAGTAGTACAAGGAACACTTAAGTGCTCCATGTTTTAAAAAGCGTATGCGAAAGAAGAAAGGAGAAACACAAAACCATTGTTGGCTAGGAAAGGAGAGCATGAACCAATGAAAAAAGACAAAACAGCCTAATACCCGATGTACTTAGTGACTGCTTCTAACTGCAGAGAATTTTGGATGGAGAGGAATGCTGCATCAAGCAACTTCTATATCAGAGTACCAGAGGGAACAGATGGTACTGCTCAACTGGATAGCTGAGAAGAGGTTAAAAAAGAAACTCTTAGAACCATTTAGGAAAGGCATAGGGATGGCGTAGGCCCCTGGAGTTAGCAACAGCAGCAAACTGTCACTATCTCCAGATCTGAAGAGACAAGGGGAGGGCCAAACACTAGCCCCAGACAGGAGACTTTACAGAGAGGGTTGATAGTAACGCAGCCTTTACCAAAGGAAGGAGCCACAGTGGTTCAGCAGTGAGGAATCCAGGGAAACAAACACCCCAATGTCGCTTTTCTTCCTCCATCCCATCTCCTGCCGGTGACTCCCATTCGGCAAGGAAATGTGTGAATGCAGGCCATAAAGTCAGCCTCCTGGGGCACAGAAAAGGTGCAATGTACATATGGAGGGGAAAATGGAAGGTAAGTCACCTTCAGCTCAAAGATTCCACTGCTCCAAGATACCCTTTAGTGCCTTCCATTCCCAACCTGACAAAGCAAATCAGGCATGCATAAAAAGTGAAGCTCCAACAATGAAATCCTACTTTTCCCTTCAACATGGGCATACTTTGTTGGGATCTGTATTCACTTTTCACTAACTGCTTACGATCTTCACTCCCCTTCATTGTCCCCCATTAGAGATCTCCCATCCCCTCTTTCTGAGCTCTTTGCACAGCTCTTTGCTTTTCCACCTGTTGCACTCTGCTAATGGGCCCCACTGGGCTGGCTCCTGGACACATTCCCCTCCCCCAGCCTCAACCTCGTAGTCCTATTCAGTCAACCTCCCAAGTGGTCTGGTGCTCCTGAGGCCAAAACCAATCATAATTCTTTATATGTTTAATGTGGGAGGAGTGGGAATAAGGAAATGTATTTAGAACCAAAATTATTCATGACCACTCCACAAGGAAACTCCATAATCACTCCACTCTATTAGTCCCAAAATATCAAGGACATAATATAACTTACTGTGAGTTTACATAATTATAAGCACCAAAGAATTGATGCTTTTGAACTGTGGTGGTGGAGAAGACTCTTAAAGAGTCCCTTGGACAGCCAAGAGATCAAACCAGTTAATTCTAAAGGAAATCAACCCTGAATATTCATTGGAAGGACTGACGTTGAAGCTGAAGCTCCAATACTTTGGCCACCTGATGCGAAGAGCCGACTCATTGGAAAAGACCCTGATGCTGGGAAAGATTGAGGGCAGGAGGAGAAGGGGATGACAGAGGACAAGATGGTTGGATAGCAATGGGCATGAGTCTGGGAAAACTCCGGGAGATAGTGAAGGGCAGGGAAGCCTGGCATGCTGCAGTCCATGGGGTTGCAAAGAGTCGGATACAACTTAGCAACTGAACAACAAATGAGTTCACACATGCTCATTTATAATTAATCACTACAGCATAACCTAGGAAATAACTGCATTCGGAGAAATTATTTTAGTTAAAGCTTTCAGGCTAGAATTAGAAGTCAGCTATAATCTCCATGAGGGCAGAGACTATGTCGCACTTTGCTCACTGGTATCTCTAAAGGATGGAGCAAAGGGCATGCTCCTGGTTCTTAAAACTATGTTAGTTGAATAAGTATATTTAAATACTTCATTTAATACTTCATTAAATACATCATTTAAGATGATGACATCTTTCAAATTTCCAAAAGCAAAAAAAAAAAAAAAAGTGGTATCCCAATTTTGAATATTACATACTTTTCTTCTTTTTTGCCCCCTTGGAAAAAAAAAAGAGAAAGAAAACCAGATGCAGAAATGAGTATATCATGCCTGTGAGCTTATAGCTTATACGCCTAATCAATCCATTTAAAGGTCTGCTAATTTGTCACTCTATTTTCCCCTTCATGTCTGCGCCTTTCCCTCCTCAAAACAGGAAGAAGCTTAATGTATTTTTAATTAAACTTTTAATTTTGAGGTAATTGTAGGTTCATATGCAATTGTAAAAAATAGTACAGAGATCATTTGACTCACTTTCAACATCTTGCAAAGCTACAGTGCAAGATCACAACCAGAATACTGAAACTGATGCAGCAACCCACAGAATATTTCTACCATCAGAAGAATCTCTCTTGTTTCATATTTGACTTTCCTCCTCCCCGACTGCCTCACTCAGCCCTGGTGACCACGGATCTGTTCTCTGTTTCCACAGTTTTTATCTCAAGAATGTTACATAAATGGAATTGTACAGTGTGTAAGCCTTGGAGACTGGCATTTTCACTCAACATAAGTCTTGAGATTCATCCAGGTTGTTGCATGTATCAAGTACTTGTTCCTTTGTATTGATGAATAGTCCATGGTACAAACATGCCAGTTTGTGTAACCATTCACTTTTGGAGGACATTTGCTTATTTCAGTTTCCAGCTATTACAAACAAAGCTGCTGTGGACATTTAAGTAAAGGTTTTTGTGCAATCTTCACGTAAAGGTTTTTGTATAAACATAAGTCACATGGTCTAACTCAAAGACAAGTGAGAAGTCCACGAAGACTACCTTGAGCTCCGAAAAGGAGGTGAATGTATTACATTTCTATAGAAGAATGAAGCTTAGGGACCAATCATTCAATCTACCACAGTTGCTTAACCTCCAGCTGCTGCTGCTGCTGCTGCTGCCAAGTTGCTCCAGTCGTGTCTGACTCTGTGCAACCCCATAGACGCAGCCCACCAGGCTCCGCCATCCCTGGGATTCTCCAGGCAAGAACACTGGAGTGGGTTCCATTTCCTTCTCCAATGCATGAAAGTGAAAAGTGAAAGTGAAGTCACTCAGTCATGTCTGACTCCCAGCGACTCCATGGACTGCAGCCCACCAGGCTCCTCTGTCCATGGGATTTTCCAGGCAAGAGTACTGGAGTGGGGTGCCATTGCCTCCGTTACCTCCAGCTATCAGCTATCAAAAATAACAGAGCAGAAACCTTTCTTGAATGTTCTTCCTTGTAAGTCTTGAGTGTATTCTCAAGTGATAAGCACTTAAGAGTGGGAACAATAGATCACAGGGAACTGGTATATTTCTCCAAACACTATTGAACTACTGTCAATATGACCATAACTATTAACACTCCCATAAGCAATACAAAAGAGTTCCTATATCTTCAGATCCTTGCCAAGAATCAGAATTCACTCACCTTTTAACTTTTATTAAAGTTTTATTAATTAAAACTTTATAAGTTTTAATTTAAAATTTTATTAAACTTTTATTGCCTTTTAAACTTTTTATTTTCTGACATATGAAACGTGTTGTTTTAATCTGTGTATCTTAGATAAGATATGAGTTCATAAATTTGCTACTATTTAGACTCTGTTCGTTGTTGCTTCATCGCTAAGTCATATTCGACTCTTTTGCCACCCCATGGACTGTAGCTCCTCTGTCCGTGGGATTTCTCACGCAAGAATACCGGAGTGAGTTGCATTTCCTTCTCCAGGGGATCTTCCCAATGCAGGGATCGAACCCTGTCTCCAGCATTGGCAGGTGCATTCCTTACCACCGAACCAGGGAAGCCCACAGTCTACAAATTGCCTATTCATATGTGTGCATATATTTTCGGTTTTGTTTATTTTTACTGATTCTCAATTCTTTCTATATTTGTATATTACACTTTTGTCAGTTTAAGATGTCAAAATATTTTTTTTCATTTTTGTCTATTAGTACTTCCTGCAGTTTCCTTTATGAAACAAAAATCTATAATTTTGATGTAGTCAACTTCATTAATTTTTTTTAAATTTTATTTTATTTTTAAACTTTACATAATTGTATTAGTTTTGCCAAATATCAAAATGAATCCGCCACAGGCATACATGTGTTCCCCATCTTGAACCCTCCTCCCTCCTCCCTCCTCCCTCCCCACACCATCCCTCTGGGTCGTCCCAGTGCACCAGCCCCAAGCATCCAGTATCATGCATCGAACCTGGACTGGCAACTCGTTTCTTACATGATATTCTACATGTTTCAATGTCACTCTCCCAAATCTTCCCACCCTCTCCCTCTCCCACAGAGTCCATAAGACTGTTAAATTTTTTTACTTGAATTCATCTGGAATACACTTTTATAAGCAGTATAAGATATGGATATAGTAATATTTTTCCTCATTTTAGTGAGTTTTTGACAGCATTTTGTACCGAATACCATGGCACCCCACTCCAGTACTCTTGCCTGGAGAATCCCATGGATGGAGGAGCCTCATAGGCTGCAGTCCATGGGGTCGCAAAGAGTCAGATACGACTGAGAGATTTTCGACTTCACTTTCACTTTTGACTTTCATGCATTGGAGAAGGAAACGGCAACCCACTCCAGTGTTCTTGCCTGGAGAATCCCAGGGACAGGGGAGCCTGCTGGGCTGCCGTCTATGGGGTCGCACAGAGTCGGACACAACTGAAGTGACTTAGCAGCAGTTAACATATCAGTGATCAATGTAAAGAAATAGAGGAAGACAATAGAATGGGAAAGACTAGAGATCTCTTCAAGAAAATTAGAGATACCAAGGGAACATTTCAAGCAAAGATGGGCACAATAAAGGACAGAAATGGTACAGACCTAACAGAAGCAGAAGATATTAAGAATACGTGGCAAGAATACACAGAAGAACTATACAAAACAGATCTTCATGACCAGATAACCACGATGGTGTCATCACTCACCAAGAGCCAGACATCCTGGAATGTGAAGTTAGGTGGGCCTTAGGAACCATGACTACAAACAAAGCTAGTGGAGGTGATGGAATTCCAGTTGAACTATTTCATATCTTAAAAGATGATGCTGTGAAAGTGCTGCACTCAATATGCCAGCAAATTTGGAAAATTCAGTGGTGGCCACGGAACTGGAAAAGGTCAGTTTTCATTCCAATCCCAAAGAAGGGCAATGCCAAAAAATACTCAAACTACTGCACAATTGCACTCATCTCACACGCTAGCAAAGGAATGCTCAAGATTGTCCAAGCCAGGCTTCAACAGTACATGAACTGTGAAATTCCAGATGTTTAAGCTGGATTTAGAAAATGCAGAGGAACTAGAGATTAAATTGCCAACATCTATTAGATCATAGAAAAAGCAAGAGAATTCCAGAGAAACATATACTTCTGCTTTATTTATTACACCAAAGCCTTTGTGGATCACAACAAACTATGGGAAATTCTTCAAGAGATGGGAATACCAGACCACCTGACATACCTCTTAAGAAATCTGTATGCAGGTCAGGAAACAGCAGTTAGAACTGAACATGGAAAAACAGACTGGTTCCAAGTCGGGAAAGGAGTACGTCAAGGCTGTATATTGTCACCTGCTTATTTAACTTATATGCAGAGTACATCATGAGAAATGCTGGGCTGGATGAAGCACAAACTGGAATCAAGATTGCCAGAAGAAATATCAATAACCTCAGATATGCAGATGACACCACCCTTATGGCAGAAAATGAAGAGGAACTAAAAAGCCTCTTGATGAACGTGAAAGAAGAGAGTGAAAAACTGGCTTAAAACTCAACATTCAAAAACTAAGATCATGGCATCTGGTCCCATCACTTCATTGCAAATAGATGGGGTAACAATGGAAACAGTGACATACTTTATTTTCTTGGGCTCCAAAATCACTGCAGATGGTGACTGCAGCCATGAAATTAAAAGACACTTGCTCCTTGGAAGAAAAGCTATGACAAACCTAGACAGCATATTAAAAAGCAGAGACATTATTTGCCAACGAAGGTCTGTCTAGTCAAAGGTATGGTTTTTCCAGTAGTCATGTATGGATGTGAGAGTTGGACTGTAAAGAAAGCTGAGCACTGAAGAATTGATGCTTTTGAACTATGGTGTTGGAGAAGACTCTTGACAGTCCCTTGGACTGCAAGGAGATAAAACTAGTCAACCTTAAAGGAAATCAGTCCTGAATATTTATTGGAAAGACTGATGCTGAAGCTGAAACTCCAATACTTTGGCCACCTGATGCAAAGAACTGACTCATTGGAAAAGACCCTGATGCTGGGAAAGATTGAAGGCAGGTGGAGAAGGGGACGACAGAGGATGAAATGATTGGATGGCATCACTGACTTGATGGACATGAGTTTGAGCAAGCTCCAGAGTTGGTGATGGACAGGGAAGCCTGGGATGCTGCAGTCTATGGGGTCACAAAGAGTCAGACATAACTGAGTAACTGAACTCATCTCAGTTCATATATCCCATTAATTTGTGATGCTGCATTTATTGTTTATTGGGTTCCTGTATTTAAATAAATCTATTTTTGAGTTCTCTATACTCCATTAGTCAATTTGCTTATTCGTGAGTCAGGCCAAACTATTTCTAATAACTATGTAGTTATTATCCTACAATATCCTGTAGGATAAGACTCCTTCTTTTGTTTTGTTTTTTTTTTCAAATTGATGTAGCTTTTTATCAACTTTAAACATATTTGAACGTGTTTGGCCAGCTTTTCAAAATTCCAGTTGGAATTCATTTATTGTCTGTAGATTAACTGGGGCACAATTAACATCTTTACTTAGATCAATCCTGTCCACTATAAATATGGAATATTGTTGTTGTTCAGTCGCTAAGTCGTGTCCTACTCTTTGCAACCCCATGGACTGCAGCACGCCAGGCTTCCCTGTCCTTCATTATCTCCCGGAGTTAACTCAAACTCCAAAATATAGAATATAGTTCTGTTTACTGTAAGCTTTTATGTCCTTTAATAGGATTACAGAGTTACCTATGTTAAGCTCTTATGCATCCTTGACAGCTCAATTAGTAGATACAGCAGAGTCTTTACTGTGATGTGTATGGTACATTTTATTGCATTCTTAGTTGATTATTGCTGATTGGAGTAATACTACTGATTTTTGTTAGACCTTTTAGCTAGCACATTTGCTTGACTCTTTCTAGCATATTTCTAGTAGCTTTTTTTGGTTGGTCTTGTCAGATTTTCTATGATGATCAATTATTTTCAAATAATAACCTTAAACCTTATATCTCATATATTTTTCTTGTCTTATAGCATTGAACATGAGTTCAAAATCACATTAAACACCTGCAGTGATAGTGGTTATCCTGTCTTATTCTTAACTTTAATGAACATGTAGCTGAATTTTCTCCAGGGTGTAAACATTTTTCTAGAAGTTTCAGAATATTTTATTTATCAAAATAGAGAAATCCCTTCCCTTCCTGATTTTATAAGGTTTTTTAAAATTATAAATCAATACTGAATTTAGTAAAATGCTTTTTCTGCATCTATTCAGATAATAAAAAGAATTGTCTTCTTTGTTTTATACATGTGGGGATAAAATAATAATAATATTGTTTTAACACACTGCTGGATTCAGCTAGCTAATATGTTATTTAGGACTTTTAAGGGTACTTGTGTATTTGTATAGTAGATATAGATATACTACTACAATATTTTGAAATTAAGGACTTGTATAAAATACTTTCAGCAGCTCTAAATTGTTTCCTATTACCAAACAATAAACTGGAAATCAACAGATCCTTAAAACTTTAATAAACTTATCTGCGAAACTGTCTGGGCCGGAGCATTTGGAGAGCAAAGATACATGATTTCTATTTCCATTTTCTACAACTGTTATTTAATTTTTCTTTCTTCTTGCTTCATTGCTGTCGTGTTTTTATCTTAAGTTATCAAATTTATTAGCATATAGTTGCTCATATTTTTATTCTCATATCTATAGTCATGTCTTTATTTTTATTTTTTACTTTATTTGCACCTCTCTGACTGAGCGACTTCTCGTCCACTTTTCACTTTCATGCACTGGAGAAGGAAATGGCAATCCACTCCAGTGTTCTTGCCTGGAGAATCCCAGGGATGGGGGAGCCTGGTGGGCTGCCGTCTATGGGGTCGCACAGAGTCGGACACGACTGAAGCGACTTAGCAGCAGCAGCAGCACCTCTCTTTACCTTATTAATCTTCTCAGAGAATAGCTTTGAGTTTTGTTCATCTCTGGTTTTTGTCATCTATTTCATTGAGTTCTGTCTTTATGTTTTTAATTTTATTCCTTCTCAAAAAGGTCTTCTCTATTAGCATTTTTCAAACTTCTTGAGTTGAGAGTTTGGCTCACTTTTTAAAAATGAAACTTCGCTTAAAGCACTGTTTCAACTATTATACATACTTTACCATGTAAATTTTCATTAGTCATCAATTCTAATTATCTCTCCATTTTCTTAATATTTTGTATTTACTATATAAAATTTACAGTTTTGTATAGAATGTTTTTACATTACTATACTTTACTGTAAGGGTTTTACAGTAATGTTGACTTCCAGCTATATGGACATTTAAAAGTATTCGTTTATTATTGTTGGGGGACTGATATAGTCAGTATGATCTTGTTCTTTGGGAATTATTAGAATTTTATCAGTCAGTTGGATTCTTTACAAGAATATATACTTCCTACTTATTGAATAAATCTAGGTAGACGTGTGTGTTTACAATATATAAATAATATATGTGGCATCTATAAAACTTTATATCCAATAATACATTTTATACATGAGTTTAAGCAAATTAATTCTCCTACTCTAATCCTCAACATTTAACTTTGTCTCTTTGACTTAGCTTTTGAGAAGAAGGAAATTAATATCTCCAGCTATGATTCCTTAACCTTCTGTCTCATCTTACAAATCTATCATTCATTGCTTTGTATATTTTAAATCTATACTATTAGATAAATGTGTATGTGTGTATGAACATAATATCTTTTTTATTTGTTTTTCTTTTTGCCATTTATAACATCTTCATTAATCCTTTATGACCTTAGTCTTGAATTCTATTTCTCTGATATTAAACCTGTTTCCTGAAGGTTATTTATTTTAACTCAATTTTTTAAATATTTATCTATTTATTTACTTATTTGGCTGCATCAGGTCTTAGTTGCAGCATGCAAGATCTTCACTGCAGTGCACAGACTCTCTCTCAGGCTCAGTTGCTCCGAGGCATGTGAGATTTCAGTTCCCCAACCAGGGATGGAACCTGCATCCTCTGCATTGCAAAGCAAATTCTTAACTACTGGACCACCGGGCAAGTCACTTTAGTTCATATTTATCTAGCAAATATTTTTTATCTAGCAAATATATTTTACCTAGCAAATATTTTTACCTTTTAAAAACTTCTGTGTCTTATAGACAATATACTGCTATACTTTTAATAAAATGAGGTATTTCTCACCATCTTATATTTTCTGTTCACTCCATTTTTACACTTTCTCCATACTTTCTTCTGTTCAGTAAGTAAAACTTCTGCTAAAAAATAATTTTACACATGTTACTTCCATTTTCTGGTGGATATCCTTACCCGAGTAAGACCCATATTCATGTTCTTTTATTCACAGCAATTGTCTAAACTTTTAGTACTTAGGAATATCTTTGTATAGAAAAAGTTCCTTGACTTTAGTCTTGGCAATGATTTTTCTGGATATAACACTAAAGCACAAGCAACAAAAGCAAGAAATAAATTGATGGGACTACATCAAACTAAAAAACTTTGCACAGCAAAAGAAAGAGCAAAACAAAAAGCAACCTGTGGAATGGGGGAAAATATAGGCAAATCATATATCTGATAAGGGGTTAATATTCAAAATAAATAAGGAAATAATACAACTCAATAGCAAAAATACAAATTATCTAATTAAAAGATGGGCAAATGACCTAAATAAACATTAAAAAAAAAACTCATGCTTTAGGTACATGCAGAAAATGTTCAAAATCACTATTTATTAGGGAAATGCGAATCAAAACCATGAGATGTCACTTCTTATCTGTTAAGATGTCTATTATCAAAAAGTCAAGAGATAACAAGTGCTGGCAAAGATGTAGAGTAAAGGGAACTCTTCTTTTTTTTTTTTTTTTTTTTTTTTTTTTTTAACATTTAATTTTATTTTATTTTTAAACTTTACAAAATTGTATTAGTTTTGCCAAATATCAAACTGAATCCGCCACAGGTATACATGTGTTCCTCATCCTGAACCCTCCTCCCTACTCCCTCCCCATACCATCCCTCTGTGTCATCCCAGTGCACCAGCCCCAAGTATCCAGTATCGTGCATCGAACCTGGACTGGCAACTCGTTTCTTACATGATATTTTACATGTTTCAATGTCATTCTCCCAAATCTTCCCACCCTCTCCCTCTCCCACAGAGTCCATAAGACTGTTCAATACATCAGTGTCTCTTTTGCTGTCTCGTACACTGGGTTATTGTTACCATCTTTCTAAATTCCATATATATGCGTTAGTATACTGTATTGATGTCTTTCCTTCTGGCTTACTTCACTCTGTATAATAGGCTCCAGTTTCATCCGCCTCATTAGAACTGATTCAAATGTATTCTTTTTAATGGCTGAGTAATACTCCATTGTGTATATGTACCATAGATTTCTTATCCATTCATCTGCTGGTGGACATCTAGGTTGCTTCCATGTCCTGGCTATTATAAACAGTGCTGCGATGAACATTGGGGTACACGTGTCTCTTTCCCTTCTGGTTTCCTCAGTGTGTATGCCTAGTAGTGGGATTGCTGGATCATAAGGCAGTTCTATTTCCAGTTTTTTAAGGAATCTCCACACTGTTCTCCATAGTGGCTGTACTAGTTTGCATTCCCACCAACAGTGTAAGAGGAAGGGAACTCTTCTATACTACTGTTGAGAATGTAAATTGGTGTAGACACTATGGAAAACAGTCTGGAGTTTCCTCAAAAAGTTAAAAACAGAATTACTTTATAATCCAGCAATCCCACCTCTGGGTATATATTCAAAGGTAATGAAATTACTATCTCAAAGGCATACCTGCAGCCTCAAGCTCACTGCAGCATTATTTAAATAGCCAAGATATAGCAAAATAGTTGTCCACTGATGATTAATGGATAAAGAAGTTGTGGTGTATGTATACATACATACAATTGGAGAAGGAAATGGCAACCCACTCCAGTAATCTTGCCTGGAGAATTCCATGGACAGAGGAGCCTGACGGGCTACAGTCCATAGTGTCATGAAGAGTTGGACACGACTGAGCTACCATAACTCACACTTATATATACAATAGAATACTATTCAACCATAAGAACAGGGCCATGCTGCTACTTTTGATAACATGGATGGGTCTTAGAGCATTATGCTATATGAAATTAGTCAGACAGAGAAAGATGCTGTTCTATTCAATTCAGTTCAGTCTCGAAGTCATGTCTGACTGTGACCCCATGGACTGCAACACGCCAAGCTTCCCTGTCCATCACCAACTACCGAAGCTTGCTCAAACTCATGTCCAACGAGTCGGTGATGCCATCCAGCCATCTCATTCTCTATCATCCCTTTCTCCTCCTCCCTTCAATCTTTCCCAGCATCAGGGTCTTTTCCAATGAGTCAGTTCTTCGCATCAGGTGATCAAAGTATTGGGAGTTTCAGCTTCAGCATCAGTCCTTCCAGTGAATATTCAGGACTGATTTCCTTTAGGATGGACTGGTGGGATCTCTTTGCAGTCCAAAGGACTCTCAGTAGTCTTCTCCAACACCACAGTTCAAAAGCATAAATTCCTCAGTGCTCAGCTTAAAAAAAAAGAATTAAAGTCATTGAAAAAGAGTAGAATGATGATTATAAGAAGCAGGGAGTGGGGGAAATTGGTGAAGGTGGTGGAAGAGTATACAAACTTTTAGTTATAAATTATAAATTCTGGGGATCTAATGTCCAACATGGTTCACAATACTGGGTTGTATACTTGAAAGTTGCTAAGAGAATAAATCTTAAAAGTTCTCACCACTCAAAAAAAAAAGTAATAATAATAATGGTAACTAAGTGAAGTACTGGATGTGTTAACTTATTGTGGTAACAATTTTGCAATGTATACTCCATATGTCATAAACTCAAACAATGCTATATGTTACTTCCTCTTTTTAATAGGTTGAGGTTATTATTTTTAATAGTTTAAGGCTATTTTTCTTTAACATGTTGACACAATTACTGCATTATCTTCTTACCTCAAGTATCACTATTGAAAAGTCTAATTTCAATCTGATATTTTCAATTTTGTGGATCTAAAAACTTTTAGAATTTTAAAATTTTCTCTTTGAATTTGATATTCTTAAATTTCACACCTCCAAGTAAGGTTTTCCTTATTTATCCTATCTTGTACTCCATAAGCTCTTTTGTATAACTAATGTTCATTTTTTATTAATTGCGAAAAATGTGTTGTCACTATTTCTCAATTGTTCCCTCACCCTATTAAATTTCCCACTCTCCAGTCTTCCTGGGAGAAGGCAATGGCAACCCACTCCAGTACTCTTGCCTGGACAATCCCATGGACGGAGGCGCCTGGTCGGCTGCAGTCCATGGGGTTGCTGAGAGTCGACGCAACTGAATGACTTCACTTTCACTTTTCTCTTTCATGCACTGGAGAAGGAAATGGCAACCCACTCCAGTGTTCTTGCCTGGAGAATCCCAGGGGCGGGGGAGCCTGGTAGGGTTGCACAGAGTCGGACACGACTGAAGCAACTTAGCAGCAGCAGCAGCCAGTCTTCCTGAGACTCCACCAGAGGTATACTCTCATTTATCCTCCTTATCATAATTTTTTATTTTCTATTTTTCTTTTTTTTAATTCTTTCCTGTGTCTTCTAGGACATACTCTTACATTAACTTCCCAGTTAACTAATTTTTTCTTTGCCTCTACCCTTCATGCTCTTTATCCTTCATTGAAATTCTTTATTTCAGCTGTTATAATTTTTATAGCCAGTGTTTCTATTTGGCTGTTTATTATAACTGCTCCTTCATGCTTTATGTAACCAAAATGCTTTCATCTCTTTGATGACATTTATTACATTTATTTTAAATTCTTTATCCATCTGTTTCATTCATTCTGATTGGTTTATGATAGATAATCTCAGTGTTTTCTTTCTTTAGGCATAGGGTGCTTCTCAGCTTTTGGCCAAATGATGATTATTTTATCCTAGAAAAATTACCTGTATTAGCCAAAACATGAGAAGGGCAAAGTTTAGGATTTTGTTTGTTCTCTTCATAAGTTTATGAAGAATGGGTGCCCACACTCCAAGTCACGGAGCTCCGTGTCTTGACTATTTCTATTTATTGCCTGTGACCATAGCTCTTTACTATCTGAAAGTGAAAGTCGCTCAGTCATCTTTGCGACCCCATGGACTATACAGTCCATGAAATTCTCCAGGCCAGAATACTGGAGTGGGTAGTCTTTCCCTTCTCCAGGGGATCTTCCCAACCCAGGAATCGAACCCAGGTCTCCTGCATTCAGGCGGATTCTTTACCAGCTGAGCCACAAGGGAAGACCAAGAATACTGGAGTGGGTAGCCTATCCCTTCTCCAGCAGATCTTCTTGACCCAGGAATGGAACCAGGGTCGCCTGCATTGCAGGCAATTCTTTACCAACTGAGCTACCAGGGAAGCCCCTTACTATCTGAGCCACCAGGCAAGTCCTTGGTGACCCCAACTTTTAAGGAATGCTTCCTCTCACCTTAAACTGCTCTCTTCTCAAGGTTTTCTTCCTTTGATATATTGATCTAACTTAGAGTATGGAGGGACCGGCAGCAAGTCATTCTTTTGTTATCTGCTCCTCACTCAAGCCAGTCTCTGGCACTGCCATAATGTTGCCCCACAAACTCTTGAGTTATTGGGCTGGCACTACCTTATTTTCTGTTCTACAGTTAAATGGGAGCAAACACTAATCTACCCAGAGATATGTACACAGAGAGACATTCACAACCCCAAAGCTCCCTCCCAACTCATTACCAATATATATATACACACACACATACACACACACACCATCACAACTACCTTCTTGAATGAATCTCACAGTCGTCAATTTAGTTATTCATGCTGGTTTTTTCTTTATGTGAGTCTCCAGGGTTAGATTGTGGAGGGAGTAACAGCCCATATTTGTTCATCATGTTGTTGGAACCTATCTTTACTTTTCTACTGCATTAAACAGAAGAATTTTCCGAGTCTAGTAAATAAATAAGAAAGCTGAATCTATTTTCATAATTTTCCTCAAAGTTTGTTTCTACAAGTGTAGATGGACATGTCTCAGTCTATTAGCCATGAAGGATGGAGTAGAGAAGCTGTCCAAGAGAATACAGGGCTCAGTTTTCAGACAAGAGACTCAAAATGAGCTTTAGACTCCAGGATATGCTCCATGATATAAGAGTAGCAATTACAAGGGATTTTCTCTGGAAGAACATAGTTTTCAGCCTATCTGCTCTAGATGCAGGCTCAGAAATCTATCCTAAACAAGCCTTGAGTCACACCCAGTGAGCAAGTTACACCAGGAGGCTGCCATACTCAAGGTCACCTGAGAACCAAGTAGAGGGTAAGTCACAGAAGACATTATAAGCTCCTTATCTCTAGAGCATGAGCAAATTGGTTTACTTGATAACTGTGACAAATTCTACTTTACCAACTTTCAAAGGACAGGGGATTTTTTATTGTTGTTGTTTAAGATAGTGGAAAAAAGTAAAAGTGTTAGTCACTCAGTTGTGCCAACTCTTTGTCAGCCCCATGGACTGTAGCCTGCCAGACTCCTCTGTCCATGGAATTCCCCAGGGAAAAATACTGGAATGGGTAGCCATCCCCTTCACCAGGGGATCTTTCCCACCCAGGGATCAATTCCGGGTCTCCTGCACTGCAGGCAGACTTTAAAGATAGAATCAATTATCAATTGCTGTGCAACAAATTACTTCAAAACTTAGAAGCTTGAAACAATAAACATCTATTAATATTATTTCATAGTTTCAGTGGGTCATGAATTCAGTAGCAGCTTAGTTGATAGGTGCCGCTTACGAATTCCAGAACAGATGATAGGAAAAGCTGCAGTCATCTGAAAGCTTGAGTAGAACTGGAGGATCAGCTTCACTTACGTGGTTATCGACCAGAAGCCTCAGCTCTGTGCTGGCTGTTGGCAAAAGGCTTCAGTTCCTCAGAACTTGGGCTGCTTGAGTGTCCTCACAACATGGCTGCTGGCTTCCCACATAACAAGTAATGTGATAAAGAATAAGGAAGGAACCAAATGCCTTCTGCCACCTAGTCTCATCATTTCCAACATATTCCATTTGTTTTAAGCAAGTCACTAAGTCTACCCCAAGATAAAAGGAATTAACTTTCTCTTCCTGAAATGAAGGAAGGAATAGTAAAGAGCTTGTGGACCTTTGTTTTTTAAATCACCACTGCAACTTCAGTTCAGTTCAGTTGCTCAGTCATGTCTGACTCTTTGTGACCCCATGAATCGCAGCACACCAGGCCTCCCTGTCCATCACCAACTCCCAGATTTCACCCAAACTCATGTGCATCGAGTTGGTGATGCCATCCAGCCATCTCATCCTCTGTCGTCCCCTTCTCCTCCTGCCCCCAATCCCTCCCAGCATCAGGGTCTTTTCCAATGAGTCAACTCTTCTCATGAGGTGGCCAAAGTATAGGAGGCTCTTAAAGGAGCCTCAGGATCAGTCCTCCCAATGAACACCCGGGACTGGTCTCCTTTAGGATGGACTGGTTGGAGTACAAATAAATGATAGGTCTCCCTTGACCAACACAGGGTTTAACAAATCCAGTGCTACATCAAATTTTAGAACTTTGTTATGTAAAGTTTAAAAATAAAATAAAAATTTAAAAAAAAAACAAATTTTAGAACTTTGTCAATCAAGTTAACAAAGAATTTCAAGGACATAAAAGCAATATCCCTTTTGTCATGATGTGGCAAATAGATATTCAACTGTTTCTCTAAACCTTTATAATACTGAAAAATGCTAAGAACTCTAAGATGTTAGAATTGATCAGAAAAAGTATCTAAAACTTCAAAATAAATCCAAAGATGCCAAAATCACTTTTCATTGTCATACTGGAGCACTGTCTAACAGGTCTGTCCAAGGTTTATTTAATTTTCTAGGGGAATACATCTTTGTTTGACTCCTCATTTACTGTTCATTCAAGCTCAGACTCTATAAAGATATGTATTACTTTGTGAACTTTAGTCTGATAAGTGATGATTTCTCTCCAATAGAAAAATAACCCTAATGTTTATTATTTTATTGCTCTGTGAGATATAATGCATTTAGTCTCTTATTTAGTCAGCTTGTTTTATCATTCCTTTCATGACTGACTATAAAAGTCTTTGTTCCTTCAGTTCTTTTTTAAACCAGTTTTACCTCCTGGCTGGACCCCTCACTAATGAGTTAAATAAACATTGACATATTCTTACTTTATACTTGTACAGAGTCATGTTTTTAGCTTTCTGAAAATTATACTTTAATCACCTGTGAGCCGAGTCTATTTCACTATGTTGTCCAAGAAGTATACCTTGTGAATTTTTTCCTCATTCAAACATTTCTCTTGAGTCCTGGAGGAAATCCCAAAAGAAAAATAACTTTTCTGTCATTGACTGTCTGTTTTTTATCCTTCTGATTTTGTGTTTTTATTTTCACTTTTGGTTGTGAGTCTGTACTCCGTCCAATTTGTGGTTGGGACCATGTCTTCTCCCGTCATCCAGTCCATAGATTTCTAAACAGTGGACCATTAGGCCAATCTCAGTCTAGAGATCACCTTGCATATACCTGAGTCTGCTCCGCACATATGCCTAGTCGCTCAGTCGTGTCTAACTCTGTGACCCCATGGACTGTAGCCTGCCAGGCTCCTCTGTCCATGGGATTCTCCAGCCAAGCGTACTGGAGTGGGTTGCCATTTCCTCCTCCAGGGGATCTTCCCAAATCTGGGATCCAATCCACATCTCCAGTGTCTCCTGCATTGCAGGCAGGCTCTTTACCTGCTGAGCATTATTCACCAATGGTACAAAGGATGATTGGAAATCTGATTTTATGGTATGGCTCTGTCAATATAATGGGGACCCAGTCTTGGTCAGATGAGAGATGACACATAATCTATAGTCTGTTTGACTTTTTGGTTTGTTGCTTTGTCTATGTGTGAGCCTAACCCAATTAGGAAAACGCTTTATGCTTATTGAAAAGGAGCTCTCTGAGATCTAGACAGATGAGTTTTTCATTTTTGTTTACCTTAGACCTGTGTCTGTAGTTGTGGAATTGAAGCTACAACCCTTCTGTGTGTCTCTGTGTTGATAAATGAGAAAAGAATTCCTTTCCCTTCATTACTATGAAATATTTTCCTACCTCTGGAGGGTAATAATACATTAAATTTTAAAACCTCAAATTAAAGAAGCTCTGTTTTATTTGGTTGTAGAGAACTACAAGGGATTACATAAATTTAGGATTTCCAGAATTTTGATAATGCTCTTTAAAAAAGCAAAAAATAGAAGCTTTCACAGAAACTGCTAGGTCAGAAGCGTTTTTATATAATAATCCAAGTTCACACAATGAAAGTGAATTTTGCAAAAACCACAATGAATTTTCTAATTTTTCTTAAAAAGAGCTTCTTGTAGGACTTCCTTGGTGGTTCAGTGGCAGAATCTGCCTGCCACTGCAGGAGACATGAGTTTGATCCCTGATTCAGGAAAATCCCACATGCTGTGGAACAACTAAGCCTGTGTGCCACAACTACTGAGCCTGTGCTCTAGAGCCCGGGAGCCACAACTTCTGAGCCCTCTACTAAGCCTGTGCTCTAGAGCCCGGGAGCCACAACTTCTGAGCCCTCTACTGAGCCTGTGCTCTAGAGCCCGGGAGCCACAACTTCTGAGCCCTCTACTAAGCCTGTGCTCTAGAGCCCGGGAGCCACAACTTCTGAGCCCTCTACTGAGCCTGTGCTCTAGAGCCTGGGAGCCACAACTTCTGAGCCCTCCAGCTGCGACTACTGAAGCACGAGCGCCCTAGAGCCCATGCTCTGCAACCAGAGAAGCCACTGATTTGAGAAGCCTGCACACCGCAACGGAAGACTGGCCCCTGCTCCCCACAACTAGAGAAAAGCCCATGCAGCAACAAAGACCCAACACAGCCAAAAATAAATATTACTAAATAAAAAAAAAAATTTAAGAGCTGCTTGTTTTTTCCTTAGTTTTATCAAAGTGAAGGATAATCAAAGCATACCTTTTTAAAGATTTGTATTTACTTATCACAAAGAAACTAGGAATCTGCAGTACTTAGATTTTATTTTTTATAAGTTTAGATAATATTGCTATTATATAACTTTTAATTGAGGAAGATTACACTTCAGCTGGGCTTCCCAGGTGGTGCTAGTGGTAAAGAACCTGCCTGTCAATGCAGGAGATGTGGTTTCAATCCCTGGGTCAGCAAAATCCCCTGGAGGACGGCATGGCAACCTACTCCAGTATTCTTGCCTGGAGAATCCCATGGACAGAGGAGCCTGGCTGGCTACAGTCCATAGGGTAACAAAGAGTCAGACACAACTGAAGCATCTTAGCATGCACGAATACACACTTCAACTAAATAATTGTAATTCTGATGAATATTTTACATCAACAGTAATTATGTCCTGTAGTGTGTCACCTGAAACTTGTTTTCCAAGGTCTTTTTTTTTTTACTTTTAAGACAGAAAACTAATATTAAATTGAGTTAATAATTGGAATGCTCTTGGATACTTGACATAATATCTAAGTAAACATAATTTTAATATATATATTTTTGTTTCTTTTTCTTGCACATTGTAAAGAGCTATACTTCTGAGCTGGTAACATACACATTCATTTTTCCTACTTTAAGAAGGTATAAAAAGATGTGTGTAGTTGTAAAACATATGTGTGCTCATAAGTTTTGTGGTCTGCTAAAAGGCTTGTGTATCACAAACAGTTCACAATGAACTACCTCCAGTGTTTTTCTGATTAATAGAAGTGAGTTACTTAGGTTAAACACTGTATTGTTGAAAGTGTACTAGAACAATCAGCTACAAATGTGAAGGTAAGAAAATGGGGTATGTGTGAGTCCCCCCCACCACCACCGCGCAAAGAAACAGAGTGGCTTTGTCTTAAAGTGTTTTATTTCAGAACATGAAAAGGAATTATGAAAGAAAACTTGAATGAATTTAGAAAGTCATAGAAAGTTAGAACACAAACCCCATTTGCTTTGGTTTTAAATATGTGCAAACAATGAGTCTGAAAAGAAGAAATGAAATATGTAAAAGGAAAATCAGCAGAGTATGCTTAGTTTGATGCATTAATTTCAAAATAGAAGGCTTTCATGAAAGACTAGAATTAGGTTTTTCTCTCTTGAAATGAAAAACTGTTCTCAGAGTAATTAGTCTGCTCTTAACAAGAGGTAGTAAAAAGAGATTCCTCATATTCTCTGTTACCAGCGCAGGTAACAGAAATTCTATATCTCAGCAGAATAATGTTCTGTGCTTTGTACTGCATTTTTATGCCCTTCATTATTTTCTAAAGCAAACAACAGAATCAGGAAACTTAAGACAGACAACAGAAGTTATACAATCTGAAGAAGATAGAGAATAAAAGATTGAAAAACAAAAGTGAACAGAGCATAAAGAACTTGGGGAACACTATTGAAAAGTCTAATATATGTGTAATTGGAGATGTAGAAGGTGACCTTCAGAAGTTGATTTTCTGGATTAATAGCTGTTCACCACTGCAGGGCTCTAGATATTTCAACCATACTCCAGAGAGGTTCATATGTGCACATTCCTGGCTGCATCAAGGTAAATGAACAGAACACAGCACAATATAACAAGACTTCTTTGTAATTAAAATAATCTTTGGAGTTAATTCTTATCTTGAGGAAGGGTTGTAATTTGTTAAGAAAAAATATCCAAAACTTGAAAACAAGGCAAAAGGATGACAGTTAATCTTTCCAGTGTTATACTGTGGCATTCGCTAATAGGTCTGCCCAAAATTTATTTAATTTTCTACAAGAATGTCCTTTTGATTGACGTACTATTTGGGGCTTCCCTGGTGGCTAAGTGGTAGAGAATCCACCTGTCAATGCAGCAGACCCGGAGACATGGGTTCGATCCAAGGGACCCACGAAGCTCCCTTGGAGAAGAAAATGGAAAGCCACTCTAGCACGCTTGCCTGGAGAATCCCATGAACAGAGGAGCCTGGCAGGCTACAATCCATGTGGTCACAAAGAGTCAGACACAACTTAGCATAAACAGCAACTATTTACCACTGATTATAACCCAGACTCTAAAGTCACAATCTAATTTATAGACTTTCACCCAGCATAGATAGAAATTATTTCTTTGACATGTGTTCACTTTCTGTTTGTACAAGTAATCATTTTACTTTTTTGAAACATTTACTTTGACAGGATGAAATCATTGAAATTCAGTTTTGGAAAAGTCAAATGATGGCATGTGAAACTTTGGTTGTGGGCAGAGATGGACACAGAATCTTCTCCAAAGAGTTGTTTTGTGTGTGTGTTTTTTAGGAGACAACTGACACAGCCTTAGATACTTTCATGTGATTTCATGAGGCAAAACCAAGTGTATAAGATTAAATGCTGCTTTACGAATCATTAAAAGCCATCCTAAAATCAATTTAAAAATTGACCAGAAGCCACTGCAATTTGCTCCAAAGAGAGATAACATGCTGAGTAAGCAATGCAAATGCTCCTTACCCTTCCCCAGACTGAAGTAACCTGCTGCATCAGCACGGTGACAGCTACGACTACAGTGAAGTCAAAGACAGCAAGACCTGCTGAACAGAAGCCAAAAAGATGGGCATTTCATTTACTCTGTTCTTAGTAACTGTATTAGTTTCAGTTTCGAGGAAGAGCATAATGGCAGAGTGTGATGTAAGATATATCCTAAAACTTCTTTGAAATTTGCTCTAGAAAACCATCTCAAAAATAAGAGAAAAGCCTCAAATTCCCATAAGATAAGATAATCAGGCTTTTTGTGTCATCTGATACTTTTGATCAAGAAACCTAAATTCAAATCAGTCAGATGTTCTGACTTCAAAGGACTGCAGCATCCCTGGAAAAGGATGCAGCAGCTGTTTCCCACAAAAGATAAGGCTCCTATACATGACGCTCCTAAGTATTTTCCTAAAGTCACCAGAATCAGTTCTTCTAAGTTCACATAAACACACTCCGTTCTTGCTGGATTGATATCTTTGGGCCCCTCACTTGTGCTGTTAGATGATACTTTTTTAAAGTATTTTCTGCTATCTCCAAAAATTAAACAGTTTTAGTTGGGCTCAGTAAATAAGTATAATCATTTCTTTCCCCACTCCTCTCTCAAAAAAAAAACCAAACTGAAACAAGTAAATTTCCAGAACACACTGTGTAATAGTAAGGGAAGACTGCTAATTGAAGATGAGATGCAGACCTAAAAAATAATCTGAGAGAATGGAACAGCAAATACCCTTAAATCCTGACATTTTTGAACATTTTTATGTGTTTGCTTTTTTTTCTATTTGGGCTTGAGATTACTACTTCAAGAAGCTTATACTGGCAACGCGATGACAGTTATGAAGTGGAAAAGAAATGGAAAGAGGGTAACATTTCAAGTTTGTGTTTTTTTTCTCACAAAGTCCATGGATTGTGGGAGAAAAGTAAAAGACATGAGGAGAAAAATAAAGCATTAATTAGAGGGCATATCTTTGAACAAACTTGGGGACAAAATTACAGATTTTTATTTGGGTATTGTTTTTTTTTTTGTTTTTTTTTTTAAGTACACACTCAAAATAGACAAACTTCCTTTTCTCTTTTCTGGGTATTGTGTTTTGTTTCTGTATGTGAGCTATGCTCTGAGCTCTGTGCTACAGATTCTATTCTGGGATCCCCAAATCTTAGCATAGGTAGTACCAAGAATTTGATAGACATTCCATAAACATTTGTTAAGGACATGATAAAACCAAATAATTACTGAGCTATTAAAAACTGCTATGACAATAACCTTTATTTATAAAAAAGATTTCAGTTTAAGGGTAAGGTATAAAGAAGTGTTTCTGGCCAGTTCTTCTCAAACTTTAATGTTCATACAAATCACCTGGTAAAATTGCCATTCTTGTAAAATGGCAAATTCTGACTCAGTACTTTTGGGCGGGGCTGAAGAGTCTGCATTTCTAACAAGTTCTTAGGTGATGCTAATGCTGTGCATTCATGGGCTACATTTTTTATTTTTAATTGGAGGATAATTGCTTTACAATATTGTATTAGTTTCTGCCATACAGCAACATGAATCAGCCATAAGTACATATATGTCCCCTCCCTTTTGAACCTCCCTCCCACCTCCCACTTCATTCCACCCCTCTAGGTTGTCACAGAGTACCAGGTTTGAGTTCCTTCTGTCATACAGCAAATTCCCACTGGCTATCTATTTCACATATGGTAATGTATATATTTACATGCTACTCTCTCAATTAGTCCCACCCTCTCCTTCCCCTACTGTGTCCACATGACATGGGCCACATTTTGAGAACCAAAATCCTGGACAAGCTGACGGTCTGTGTCAATAAGGAGGCTACAGAGTTGGGCATCACAGAGAAATGTTGGACACATGGCCAGCAAGGAAAAAGGAAGGCATGGGTCAAGCAGGCATGGCCATAGGGGAGGAGAGGAATGACCATCCAAGAAGTCTGCACATGGCCCTGTCCTTTCTGGCTCTATGAAATGAAAAGTTTTATTTCCTGCTTGAAAAGCAAAGTTTCAAGAATCAGCAAGCAAATGGGAGAAGGAAACAGAGACTGTCTCCTTACCCTCGAAATCATATTCAGACCATCCATGAGGCTTTATGAGGCCAGTTGAGAGAGGTTGTGAAAGACTAGTCTCTGCCCCTTATGGCACCTTCTCAAGTCCTCATTTCCTAGAGGAGAGACCTTGGCTACAACCACAGGATGCCTATTCCCCAAGATCTTTGAAGCTTGGAAGAGATTATTCTGGCATCACTGGCCTCTCAAGCAGCTTTCACCAATTAATTGCCTCTTTCCCTCTCTTTTTCTACCCACCTGTCCTCTCCCCTACACCTAGTCAGCCATCAGCCTCCATCACGGCCATCATATTCATGGAGGTCATGATGCACTCAACAATGCACCTTTAGTTAAAGGTCAAAGTGACTGAATCTACTCACCTACATTCCTGGCCCACAGGTTACATGAACCTTTAGCCCCTGACATTATCTTTTGAACTCTAGTTTCATACAAACACAAAAAACAAGAACAGAACTCAAGGTATGGAGGAAAAAACATGGTTATTTTCCGGTGCTCGCTCTTCACCCGAGACACAACAGGCAGTAGTCTCCGCCTGCCTTCTGATGACAGTGGTGGTCCTGGGCTGGGGCCTCAAGTGTCAGTCAAGACACAGAACAACAAAAGTAGGAAGCTGGATGCCGCTGGGCGGCCGCTCTCAGAGCAACCACTTGACGCAGCTTCGGGGGCATAATTAATTTAGATACCATGTGAAAGTCAGCTCCTGGAGCTGTGTGATTCTGCAGCCCTGGAAGGGACTCTTGAGAGAAAACGACCCAAAGAAGGAGATGGGAGAAGGGGAACACATGACGGTGAAGGAAGAGAGGTGAATTTCAGCTCTAAGGAAGTTTTCTCCAGAACATTTCTCTTTAACTTTATATGGGAATATATACAACAACAAGGATTAAAATGTATATATGGCCTCTGGAAAGTATCCGTGCCATTCGTTAACCACCAGGTCATCTCCCTGGCTCTGTAATAACAACACAAATTACTGTCTCATGTGTAAACTACTGAGCATTTATTTCTAATGCTCATGCTTTACAATAAGAATTATGCATAATACTAAATGTGTCAATGTATATTATTGGGAGTCTTATTTTATTTCAACAATAATATAACTTTGCCAACAAAGATCCATATAGTCAAAGCTATGGTTTTTCCAGTAGTCATGTACAGATGTCAGAGCTGGATCATACAGAAGCCTGAGAGCCAATTGGTGCTTTCAAACCATGTTGCTGGAGAAGACTCTTGAGAGTCCTGTGGACCAAGGAGCTCAAACCAGTCAATCCTAAAGGAAATCAACTCTAAATATTCATTGGAAGGACTGATGCTAAAGCTCCAATACTTTGGCCACCTAATGCAGAGAGCTGACTCATTGGAAAAGACTCTGGTGCTGGGAAAGACTGAAGGCAAAAGAATAAGAGAGCAGCAGAGGAAGAGAAGGTTAGATAGCATCACTGACTCAGTGGACATGAATTTCAAACTCTGGAAGATAGTGAAGGACAGGGAAGCCTGACATGTTGCAGTCCATGGGGTCGCAAAGAGTCAGACATGAATTAGCCATTGAAAAACAACAACAATGTCCATCTACTTCTGATTGTGACTGAACAACAACAGATTTTATTGTAGTTGGTATGTTTCCAATCCTAAATTCAACAAGTAAAAAGGGAAAAATTAGTATTAATAAAATTATTAACTAGAAATGTGTGACAAGATAAATGGGCCACCAATAACATAATATACCCAAAGAGAGAAACTAAATGAGTAGTTGTGCTCTGAGAGAAATGAAAGACCAATCATAACAGACACATGTCATCTCAACAAAAAATAAGCAGTGTTGAAGGCTTGCAATTTTAAGCGCAATGTTAGAAGCCAGTGTGTCTAATCCCATTTAATCCTAGCAACGATCCTATAAAATTGGTACAATTATTGTCTCCATTTTACCCCTAAGCAAATTGGAGCACAAAGGGGATCAGTAACATATTAAAGGCCGTATAATTGGTAAGGAGCAGAACTGGAATTCAAGTCCAGGCTGACTGAAGTGCCCATGATTTTGCCAGTAAGATATACATGATCCCTAGAACCAGCAACCCACATTTGTTCCTCTGTACTTAACATTGGGCTGAGTGTTTTACTATCTTCTAAAGCATTAACATAAATCCATGGCATATTCAGTTCTACTTCAGCTAGTCTGAAAAAAAAGAACATCAAGAAGCTTCAAGTGAGTCCAAAAGAGGAAGAATTTCTTAAAGTTTATCCAGGATCGTTCAGGGGAAGTAGCACTCTGGCCAAATAGTGTGACCAGTTCAAATAACTTAGCCATAGGAGGGATATTCCAGATCAGTTCAGTTCAGTTTAGTTGCTCAGTCGTTTCTGTCTCTTTGCAACCCCATGGACTGCAGCACGTTAGGTTTTCCTGTCCATCACCAACACCCGGAGCTTGCTCAAACTCATGTCCATTGAGTTGGTGATGCCATCCAACCATCTCCTCCTCTGTCATCCCCTTCTCCTCCTGCCTTCAATCTTTCCCAGCATCAGGATCTTTTCAAATGAGTCAGTTCTTTGCATCAGGAGGCCAAAGTATTGGAGTTTCAGCTTTAGCATCAGTACTTCCAATGAATATTCAGGACTGATTTCCTTTAGGATGAACTGGTTTGATCTCCTTGCAGTCCAAGGAACTCTCATGAGTCTTCTCCAACAACACAATTAAAAAGTATCAATTCTTCGGTGCTCAGCTTTCTTTATAGTCCAACTCTCACATCCATACATGACTACTGGAAAAACCATAGCTTTGACTAGATGGACCTTTGTTGGCAAAGTAATGTCTGTGCTTTTTAATATACTGTCTAGGTTGGTTTCTGCTTGGCTTCCCTGATAGCTCAGTTGGTAAAGAATCTGCCTGCAATGCAGGAGACCCCGGTTTGATTCCTTGGTCAGGAAGATCCCCTAGAGAAGGGATAGGCTACCCACTACAGTATTCATGGGCTTCCCTTGTGGCTCAGCTGGTAAAGAATCCGCCTGAATGCAGGAGACCTGGGTTCGATTCCTGGGTTGGGAAGATCCCCTGGAGAATGGAAAGGCTACCCACTCCAGAGGTTCTGGTCTGGAGAATTCCATGGACTGTATAGTTTCTGGGGCCACAGAGTCAGACACGACTGAGCGACTTTCACTTTCACTTTCATTTCAGACCAAGATCATCCAAATATCCCTCTTGCTCTGATACTATAATTTCCAAACCTTAAGATTATACTTTTATTTCCTGGATTTCTTTTTCCCCCTACAATGAGAGAATGGGAGAACCACTGGCATCACTTCATGGCTTTCTCAGAATAAATTAATAAACTGACATTCTTATTTATACATCAGTGTTTGTGAGTTGGGATACGTCAAGTCTGCCTGCTTGACTAAATTATCAAAGCTGAATTCTTTGATCTGTTACATCAAAGACCACACCAAAGTTCTGCCATTTTGAGAACCCGTTGGTAAAGCAGTTGACCTCCTGGCCTTTCAAGAGGATGTATTAATACTTATTTTGTGCTGAGCTAAATAAATGTGCACTCATTTGTTTTTGTTTTGTCTGTTTTTCATGTGTTGTTTCTTTAGTCACATACAATTTTTAAAACTATGGGAAATATATCTCTTTGACTATGGATTGGTTGACATGATTTCTAAGGTATACAATTCCCTTGCAAGACATTTGGCCCTGTCCAAAATCAATAAGACATCTGGTCCATAAAACATCTGGTCCAAGGACTTCCCTAGTGATGCAGTAGTTAAGAATCCACCTGCAAATTCAGGGAACACAGGTCCCGTTCCTAGTCCGGGAAGATTCCACATGCCACGAAACAACTAAGCTCATGCTCCACAACTACTGAAGCCCTCGCACCCTTGAGCCCAGGCTCCAAAACAAGAGAAGCCACTGCAGTTGAGAAGCCTGTGTACAACTAGAGCAGCCCACACTCGCCACAACTAGAGAAAGCCCATGCGCAGCAATGAAGACCCAGCACAGCCTAAAAGAAATACAAAATAAGTAAGCCAGAAAGAAAAACACCAATACAGTATACTAACGCATATGTATGGAATTTAGAAAGATGGTAACGATAACCCTGTATGCGAGACAGCAAAAGAGACACAGATGTATAGAACAGTCTTCTGGACTCTGTGGGAGAGGGAGAGGGTGGGATGATTTGGGAGAATGGCATGGAAACATGTATAATATATAAGAAACGAATCACTAGTCCAGGTTCGATACAGGATCCTTGGGGCTGGTGCACTGGGATGAGCCGGAGGGATGGTACAGGGAGGGAGGTGGGAGGGGGATTCAGGATGAGGAACACGTGAATCCGTGGTGGATTCATGTTGATGTGTGGCAGAACCAATACAATATTGTAAAGTAATTAGCATCCAATTAAAATAAATAAATTTAAATTAAAAAAAAAATTTTTAAGACCTATGGTCCACACGTAAAGCTCCTTGAAATTTGGTCCTATTCAAAATGTCCATCACCACACTTGGTCCATGACAAATGATTTTGGATAGAACAAAATAACAAAAAAAAAATTTTAGCATGGACCAAATATCTGTTAACCATACAATAACAAAAAAGATGAAAAAAAAGTAGAAGAGGAGGACAAATAAACATTAATTAATAGCCAGTGTAGTACTATTTGGGGAGAATGACTTTGAACCAGAATTATTCATGTTCCCAGGAGAAGAAGTTGAATAGAAACATAAACCAAAGTCACATAAAATGAAGGCTAAATAAAAGCCTTAGAGAAAGTCAGAGTTCTTTGGTCTGTTCCTAATTTCCAGAAAATGCGTTTACAAATGGTCAGGCAACTGAGCATCTGAGATCTAATTGTGTCACATCTAACAAACTGGTTTGATGTTCTCCTTTTAGAAGAGCAGATGGAGTCGTCTAAAGACTATGAGAAACCCCTGAAGAAAGATGTGACAGTCTGAGGAACAGACTTAAACTAATGTTTAAAAAAATAAATGCTTTCGTGAATTAGCAAGGATTTTGCAATCCAGATCTAAATGAGATTTTCATCATTCTTTAAACAATGCCAAAGTAATTTTCTGGTTTTGAAGAAGAAAAAAGGACAAGAATTTAAGAAGCTAAGTAAAGAGCAATTGATGAGAAGGAGTTCAGCGTGAATGCAACATCAAGGAAAATGGTTTCAGAGGGTTTTTCTTGTATTAAAAATGTCTTTAAAATATAGGGCACTGCAAAGAATAATATAATAAACACTTGTGTATCTAATACATGGTTCAAACAAATACTCATATTTTGTCATACTTGCTTCAAGTCACTTTTGAGAGAAACAGATCCTTATAAATACAGTTTACATCCTCTCTATTCCTCTTCCCAGTTCAATTCTCCTCCCTTTCTCCCCAAAACTCATTACTATGAGTTTTGACGTGTACTACATCTACTATATAGGTATGCAGTATAAAACAGTACCATATATACAAGTATATATACAAAGTAAGTGTAGTATTAAAATACATATAAAATACATATAAAATACATATAAAATACACCAGGACTTCCCTGGTGGTCCACTGGTTAAGACTCCGAGCTCTGACAATGCAGAGGACTAAGATCCTACATGTCACATGGTTTGGCCAAAAAAAGAAAAAAATACAGATTGGAAAAACACCAAACTTGTATATCATGTAGGTATACATGTAACTCATATATCTCGTGTACTTTCAACTATATTCATAAAATTGCTTTTAAACTGAGACATTTCAGAGAATAAATTTCAGAGTTAGTTGACGTGGCTAAAATCTAGTGGCCATTCTTGGAAAATAATAAGAATAGAGATAAAATTTAGAGCAAGGACTTTGTTATAGTGAATTCTGAAAGCTATTTTATAAATTCTGAGCATATACAGAGAATGAAAAGGGATTTCAAAGATGGTGATGTGACCAAAAGTTCTACCAAGAAACTCATGTTTTATAAATTTGAAATCAGAAATGAAACGAGTCCAAATAGATTTCAAAGGTGAATTGAGGTACTATAAAAGATTATGGTGGCTCATTGAACTCTCTTCCAGGCATGCTAAGCTACTCTCTGGGAATAATTTACACAGCTTTGGAAACGACATTAACTCTTCAAACCTCTAGGGTACTCCTTAGTAAGTTACTATCTGATGTACTGATTTTTCTTAGCACCTAAATTATTCTCACAACAGTAGCTCTTTCCTGAGATTAAGTTATGGTCTCCATAAACCATATAGTTTTCTGATTACTTAAGTGTTCCTGTGACTTTCAAATGTGCTCAACTTATTCACAGAAGTAATTTAGGCCACCTAGAAAACCCACCTAAACAAGTAAAATTCACTCTGATGCTACTGTGTCCATATGCTTAAAGACAACGGTATGAAAAAGGTCAATCTGATACATTCAAGCCTATTAAAGAATCTACTGACTGTACTGCCAATCCAAATGTCCATTATGATTGGCAAGCAAAGCCAATTAAATAAGGAATGGTTCACTTATGGCTTTTATGCAGTCAGAACTTCAGTGAGTTACAAATGCTCTATAAGTCTGGCTCATGGTCAGATTTCCTTGGGATCATTAACAGTCCCTTGGTAATTTTATCAAAGAGAGAGGTATCGATCCCAGTATCCCAGCCAAATTTTAACTTACAGAATTACAGCTGACCCTCCCCAAATTCCCTCAGATTAAGTGATATATTCTGTGAGAATAAGCACCCCTGACTTCTAATGTGCTTCATCAAACCCACGGATGTTTCAGTTCAGTTTAGTCGCTCAGTCATGTCCGATTCTTTGCAACCCCATGAACCACAGCACACCAGGCTTCCCTGTCCATCACCAACTCCTGGAGCTTGCTCAAACTCATATCCATTGAATCAGTGATGCCATCCAATGATCTAATCCTCTGTCATCCCCTTCTCCTCCTGCCTTCAATCTTTCCCAGCATCAGGGTCTTTTCAAATGAGTCAGTTCTTCACATCAGGCGGCCAAAGTATTTGAGTTTCAGCTTCAGCATCAGTCCTTTCAAAGAATATTCAAGACTGATTTCCTTTAGGATGGACTGATTGGATCTCCTTTCCATCCAAAGGACTCTCAAGAGTCTTCTCCAACACCACAGTTCAAAAGCATCAGTTCTTTGGTACTCAGCTTTCTTTATAGCTCTTTATAGAGCTATAAAGCTCTATAAAGCTTTCTACTCAGCTTTTTTATAGCTCTTTCCTTATAGCTCAGCTCTCACATCCATACATGACTACTGGAAAAGCCATAGCTTTGTCTAGATAGACCTTTGTTGGAAAAGTAATGTCTGCTTTTTAACATGCTGTCTAGGTTTGTCATAGCTTTTCTTCCAAGGAACAAGTGTCTTTTAATTTCATGGCTGCAGTCACCATCTGTAGTGATTTTGGAGCCCCAAAAAAGTAAAGTCTATCACTGTTTTCAATGTTTCCCCATCTATTTGCCATGAAGTGATGGGACCAGATGCCATGATCTTTGTTTTCTGAATGTTGAGTTTTAAGCCAACTTTTTCACTCTCCTTTTCACTTTCATCAAGAGGCTCTTTAGTTCTTCTTCACTTTCTGCCATAAAGGTGGTGTCATCTGCATATCTGAGGTTATTGATATTTCTCCCAGTAATCTTGATTCCAGCTTGTGCTTCATCCAGGCCAGCATTTCTCATGATGAACTCTGCATATAAGTTAAATAAGCAGGGTGACAATATACAGCCTTGACATACTCCTTTCCCAATTTGGAACCAGTCTGTTGTTCCATATCTGGTTCTAACTGTAGCTTCTTGACCTACATACAGATTTCTCAGGAGGCAGGTCAGGTGGTCTGATAGTCCTATTTCTTTGAGAATTTTCCAGTTCCTGCCTTGTCCAACTCAATAACACAGAAGCCTTGATGAGCCCACAGAAACCTCTTCTCCCACCACACACTCAACAACAAAAAATGAACCTATTCTAATTCTTCTTTAGTGTGTTTTTGATCACTCCATTGGCAGGATCAACTCAATGTGGCATAGACAGACGTTTATTTACAACCACCGATTTCTCTACATGCCTTCCCAGCAAAGAGAGAGAAGCTGAAGTGTGAAGAGCAAAGCCATGAGCTTTGACTCCTGCTGGAAAAAGACAAAATCATCAGCCTCACTGTCTACGCCCCTTGGAGATCAACTTTAGCTATACTGGTTCAGAAATGGAGGTCGGAAAACACCAAGCAATGACATTACTTTAGCAAAATGAGAAATCTGATCAGTACTTTTTCCCTGAGAACACCTAGGGAAGATCATCTCTAAAGGGGGGTAAACTAACATGGAGTAAAGTGGCCCAGAAGATGAGGCAACTGTAGTGTCCCACCAGTCTGCAGGATAACTTGGAATGAGAATCCACAGACTAGTGGATTTTTAATTGTCAGTCTTATAATTTTGTCAATAGAAAACTAAATAATATGTTATTTATTTGCTTGATTTTATTTGAAAACTCAGTTGATTCAATGAGAAAAAAATGAACTACCAGGGTTTGATATCACTCAGGTTTTAATCTCGAACTCATCAACAAGTTAACAGAGTTCTAGTTTTCATATACTTGTTTTGTATGTTTATACAGCTCAAGTTACCTATAAACACTAGAGTGGGATTTCTTCGGTAATAAGGATTAGAGGCATTGTTATTGTGGAAAATAATATAAATGATTATAGTTAAGAAAGCACTAATGCCATTCCTCGGAATATAAACTACAGCATAGTTGGCTGTGAAACATAAATACATCTAGTTAACACTTAAGCACATTTTGAGGGTCTGAAAAATCATCTTTTCTCTTTCTGAGCAATACTGACACTCATTACCACCTTTGAATATAATTTCATGCAGCTTAATTTTCTTATTTATAAAACTGTTTCCAGGTGTGATTATTATTCATCCATCACATGATATATTTTTAAAAATGAAAACTGACAGCATTCACTTCTAAAATTTATGTATGCTGGTAGAATGCTCTAATTATACAACAAAGTAATTTAGTTAATGTAATTTTTTTGGTACTCAGTTATACTCCCTAAAGATGTTCGTAAATTAAAAAAAAAAAAATTAAACTCCAAGTCCATGTATTTTTTCATTAATACTATTCACGATTTCTTTGTGGATTGTAACTATATAACCCAAGGTGATGTCTGCTAATTCTTTCTCAAGTTCCTTTTCTTAATCTGCATAATAAGAAACCCCAAGGATAGACAGAAACAGCATCTTTGATATAATCGTGGGCTCACAGCAAACTCTGACAGTAGAGTCTGAAAGGATTACTTCAGAAGGTAGGTCCTGAAAGTGAGAAAATTCAGGGAAATTTCAGACATCCTTAATCTATTTGTGAATGCAGACAGCAGAAGTACAACAAATGACCCCAGTACTAAAGAACTCCAGAAAGGCATTCCACTTTGTATTAAGATATAGGTGCAATCATTCATTCATTCAACATTTATTGAGAGCCTATTAGATGACTGGCACCAGGTAGAGCTTCCCTGGTGGCTCAGCTAGTAAAGAACCCACCTGCCAATGCAAGAGATACAAGAGACATGGGTTTGATCCCTGGGTCTGGAAGATCCCATGAAGAAGGAAACGTCCACCTGTTCCAGTATTCTTGCCTGGAAAATCTCATGGACAGAGCAGCCTGGCGGGCTACGGTCCATGGGCTTACAAAGAGTTGGACATGACTGATCACTGATGCACCTATGCCTACTAAGGTACCAGGCAGCAGGAATTCAAGAATGAAAAGGATGGGTCTCTGCTCCAGTCTGGGGAGGGAAGGGGGAAGACCGATGCACAAAGGATTTGCCTGTAGTGGTTAAGATTGAACATGGCTACAAGCTTCTCCTGGAAATGATGGTGATTCAGGTAAACATCAGTCAAGTCTGCTCTGAAGGAAGATCCGTGGTAAAGAACAATCGAGCAAAAGACCCTGGCTCCCGGGGTCCTCCTCCAACTGAGCATCAGAGTCTGCTGGCAGAAACCCTGTAGTCTCCAGCTTAGAAATCCCTCCCCTGTTGCATCAAGACTGTTCACAGACCTTGAGTCCTACAGCAGGTGTACCCAACCTCTTGGATCTAATGCCCAGTGATCTGAGGTGGAACTGATGTAATAACAGTAGAAATACACAATAAATGTAATGCTCTTGAATCATCCCTAAACCAATCCCCCGCCCCCCACCAGCGGTACAGGAAAAACTGTCTTCCATGAGACCAGTCCCTGGTGCCAAAAAGGCTGGGGACTGCTGTCCTAGAGGACACCCCCCAACAAAGGGGCCTGGTGGGACTTTCTGCCTGCAGCACTGTTTATTTATCCTCTCTCATAATTAAACCTTCTTCTAATCCTACAAGGTAATAATATTTGCAAATGGAGAACACCTGGCTATCCAACATGATGAATTTTCCAGGCTTCTGGGAAAAGGGTTGTTCAAGCCAAAAGAAATCTAACACGCCCCCAGAAAGTAACCTGAGCCCTTCACAATATGAATACACAGGCACAGGGGTTAAATGTATAATGTATATTCAGCACAGAGAAAGCATGAATATTATGTCTCTGTGTGTGTGCGTGTGTGTGTGTGTGTGTGTAACCACAGAATTCTAAGCTTGTAGGGTGTGCTTTACATCTATATCATATGTTATCCAGATACCAGTTGTATATTATAAGCTGCATATGCAATACCATATGGACACCATAAAATATCACATGTGTTGTCAGGATAATTTTACATTTAGTGCATGATTAAAATGTCTTATATTATACACCTATCTTTTCTGTGTGTGCATGGATTTGTCTCACAAATTGCTTTCATTATCAAATTCAGATATCAGTCAAAGTTAAAGTCTCTTTACTGAAATTTAATAAAAAGCAATATGGAAACGTGACTACAGTTTGTTTTTCTTCCCTAGATTTTTCTGCCATGCAGCATTTAACACTGGTGCAGCCGTCAATACCCATTCATCTGCTATCGGGCAGCTTTTTCCTTTCACTCACTGTGACATTTTTAAAGTGGCAAAAAAAAAAAAAAGAAAAAAAGCTTAAAACAGCATATTTGTCACTTTTTTCTTTCTAGTGACCTTTTAAACACTAGGGAAAATTATATGTACTAAACCCTTTAATCACTCCATGTACATTTCACAGTAGTGCTTTCTATAGGGGTATCCTTTAATTAAATTTAAGAAATTTACATTGTACACACTGCTGTTCATTTAATTATTCAAACATTTAAACATAAGAAAACCTCATAACTTTTAGCTATGGCAACCATGTGATGTAACTATTATCTATAATAAGAATCATTTTTTATAAGGAGAATTTCAGAAATAACTTGTACATACCCTCAGCTTCCAGTCTTTAAGTCCTGATAAATAGCTACATGAAGCACTTTCCTTCAGTATTTAAGAAATTTAAGAATTTAAATCCAGTGAAGAAAAACAGTCTTTATGTTTCCATATGGTTTTTTATTAAATTTAAGGAAAATTAAGAAATTTAAGGAAAAAGATACGTGGATGGCAAGACATTACATGGAACGTTTCTAGGAGGAAGATGTTGATTGGGTCTCTGGGCTTCCCTGGTGGTCCATTGGTTAAGAATTCCAATGCTGGGGTCATGGGTTTGATCCCTGGTCAGGTAGCTCAGACCCCACAAGCCACGGGGCAACTAAGCCCAGGAGGCACAACGTAAGATTGCCAGTGCCACAACTAAGAGCTGACACAGCCAAAAATAAACAAATACAGAAGTAAATATTGAAAAGAAAACTGAATCGCAACCCTATTTTGGATCAGCTGTGTGACCTTGAGGGAGTCACTGTGTATCTTGATTGCACCCTTATGTCACCGTTTGCAACATAAAATACTGATAGCCACTTCTTTTCATCACAGTATCATTGTGGGGATCGAATTAGTAAATATCTGTGAATATGCCCTGAAGTCTACTTTAAAAATGAAAAGTAACATGACTTTTAGTTCAAAAACAAATATTCTCTGTTTTCTAGAAGTGGAGAAATTTAAAATTCTTGTAACACAACCAGAAAGAAACCAAAGGTTTAAAACAAGCTAAAATATCAACATTAGCAGTACATTATTTTAAATCAGTGTCCTTTCTAAAAAGAGAAACAGAAATACTGCTGTCCCTGCTATAGAATGGTATTACAAATTGCAAAGAGTAGTAATTCTGGAGTGCCCATTTAGTTTCATTTTTACTCTTATCATTTTCACTATGACTGTCATACCTTTAGACACGAATAAGTCTCACAGACATAGAAAACAAATGTATGGTTACCAAAGGGGAAACAAGGAGGGATAAGTTAGGAATTTGGGATTAGCATAGACTATATATAAAATACTTTATCTATATATATAACTACTATATATAAAATAGATAACAAGGACCTACTGTATAGCACAAGGAACTATACTCAATACTCTGTAATAATCCATAAAAGAACCTGAAAAAATACATAAACATATATATACATATATAACTGAATCACTTTGCTGTACATCTGAAACTAACGCACACTGTGAATCAACTATGTGTGTGACTTCTAAGTCACTTCAGTTAAGTCAGACTGTTTCTGACCCCATGGACTACAGCCCACCAGGCTCCTTCATTCATGCAATTTTCCAGGCAAGAATACTGGAGTGGGTTGCCATTTCTTAGTCCAGGGGAACTTTCCAAGTCAGGGATTGAACCTGCCTCTATTCCATCTCCTACACTGGATGCGGATTCTTTACCACTGAGCATGTGAGAAGCCTGTAACTTTCACACTAGAAAAGTTTTTTTTTAAAAAAAGGAAAGTGAATGGGCAGCACACCCTAGGTCAGAATCTCTTATTTCACCACTTATGAGTTAGCCACCAAGAGAAACTTAGTTTCTCAAATCATCAGTTCTCTGGTCTCTGCAACTGAGAACATAATACTGAACACAGAAAGTTCTTAGGAGTTCCTGCTCCCTCATAAATAGTGTATCTTAGTCAGTCAGTCAGTTCATTCGCTCAGTTATGTCCAACTCTTTGCAACCCCATGGACTGCAGCACGCCAGGCTTCCCTGTCCATCACCAACTCCCAGAGCTTGCTCAAACTCATGTCCATCGAGTCCATGATGCTATTCAACTATCTCATCCTCTGTCATCCCCTTCTCCTCCTGCCCCCAATCCCTCCCAGCATCAAGGTCTTTCCAGTGAGTCAGTTCTTCACATCTGGTGGCCAAAGTATTGGAGTTTCAGCTTCAGTATCAGTCCTTTCAGTGAATATTCAGGACTGATTTCCTTTAGGATTGACTGGTTTGATCTCCTTGCAGGCCAAGGGACTCTCAAGAGTCTTCTCCAACACCACAGTTCAAAAGCATCAATTCTTCGGTGCTCAACTTTCTTTATAGTCCAACTCTCACATCCATACATGACTCCTGGAAAAATCATAGCTTTGACTAGATGGACCTTTGTTGGCAAAGTAATGTCTCTGCTTTTTAAATATGCTTTTAGTTTGGTCATAGCTTTTCTTCCAAGAAGCAAGTGTCTTTTAATTTCATGGCCGCAGTCACCATCTGCAGTAATTTTGGAGCCCAAGAAAATAAAGTCTGTCGCTGTTTCCATTGTTTCCCCATCTATTTGCCATGAAGTGATGGGACCAGATGAAATGATCTTCGTTTTTTGAATGTTGAGTTTTAAGCCAGCTTTTTCACTCTTCTTTTCACTCTCATCAAGAGGTTCCTCCTTACTTTCTGCCGTAAGGGTGGTGTCAGTGTATCTGAAGTTATTGCTATTTCTCCCAGCAATCTTGATTCCCGCTTGTGTTTCATCCAGCCCAGCGCTTTGCATGATGGGCTCTGCATATAAGTTAAATAAGCAGGGTGACAGTATACAGTCTTGAAGTACTCCTTTCCTGATTTGGAACCAGATTGTTGTTCCATGTCTGGTTCTAACTGTTGCTTCTTGACCTGCATGCAGATTTCTCAGGAGGCAGGTAAAGTGGCCTGATATTCCCATCTGATATCCCATAGTTTGTTGTGATCTACACAAAGGCTTTGGCATAATAAAGCAGAAATAGATGTTTTTTCTGGAATTCTCTTGCTTTTTCTATGATCCAACAGATGTTCCCAATTTGATCTCTGGTTCCTCTGCCTTTTCTAAATCCAGTTTGAACATCTGGAATTTCATGGTTCACAGTACTGTTGAAGCCTGGCTTGGAGAATTTTGAGCATTACTTTACTAGCGTGTGCTGCTGCTAAGTCACTTCAGTCCTGTCCGATTCTGTGCGACCCCATAGATGGCAGCCCACCAGGCTCCCCTGTCCCTGGGATTCTCCAGGCAAGAACACTGGAGCGGGTTGCCATTTCCTTCTCCAATGCAGGAAAGTGAAAAGTGAAAGTGAAGTCGCTCAATCGTGTCCGACTTTTAGCCACCCCATGGACTGCAGCCTACCAGGCTCCTCTGCCCATGGGATTTTCCAGTCAAGAGTGAGATGAGTGCAATTGTGTGGTAGTTTGAACATTCTTTGGCATTGCCTTTCTTTGGGATTGGAATGAAAACTGACCTTTTCCAGTCCTGTGGCCACTACTGAGTTTTCCAAATTTGCTGGCATGTTGAGGGCAGCACAGTGTATATTAAGGCTCTGGTTTGTAATACAGAGAAACGGTATTTATCACTGTTGTTTTGGCAAGAACTCTGTTACCACACTTTGCTCTGATAGTAAGGTGGAAGACAAACTGATTCTGGAGTTCAACAAGAGTCCAACCAGCGTTCTAGAAAGTTGCTGTGCCCGTGTTTGGGCACCACATGAGGACAAAGAAGAAAGCTGAGCAGCGCTGAAAGCAACCCGCGTTGACACAGTGGGGAGGTGGGGCGGGAGTGGGCGTGGCCCCCGGGGCTGAGTCTCGCCCCTTCTCCCTTTCCCCTCAGTGGCCACGCCCAGAGCAGCCGCTGAGTCCTTACTACTCGGGGATCCAAACAGACACAGCCACCTCCGAAAACACTATGGCATCACCTCTCCCATCAGTTCAGCAGACCCTAAGGAAACTGAGTGCCTACTTACGCAGAAACTAGCTGAGACTCTGAATCCCTCTGGGGTTTGGGAAGAGGAACTACAGTGCAGGAATTTCATTTTGGGAAAATGAACTTTTCAGTAAAAGGTTTTACTTTTGGATCTCATAGATGAAGAGTACATACAGAAGGTGCTGATACTAATTGATGTGTTGTGTTGCCCGAAGACATGTTTATGGAAGTGTCTTCTTCACCTCATACTATGATAAACTGAAATTACAGGAAGAAGTAAATGATGTAAGGGGCTTCCCGTGTGGTCCTAGTGGTAAAGAACCCGCCTACCAATGCAGTAGACATAAGAGATGCTGGTTCCATCCCTGCGTCCGGAAAGATCCCCTGGAGGAGGAAATGACAACCCACTTCAGTATCTTTGCCTGGAGGATCCCATGGACAGAGGAGCCTGGTGGGCTACAGTCCATGGAGTTGCAAAGAGTCGGGCAGGACTGAAGCGACTTAGAACACACCTAAAAGATGGAAGAGCTGTTGAAGAGGCATTGGTAACCAGTTATCAAGTTGCACTTTTGTGGAATAGAGATTGATATTTTGTTTGCAAGATGGACACTGCAGAAGACTTGGATTTAAAAGATGACAGTCTGCTTAAATTTTTAGATATAAGATGCATAAGAAGTCTTATTGGTTGCAGCATAACTGATGAAATTTTACTACTAGTACTAAACATTGCTTCAAAGGCAGTGCGGTGGTAAAGAATCTGCCTGCTATACGGGAGACTTGGGTTCGATCCGTGGGTCAGGAAGATCCCCTGGATTAGAAAATGGCAACCCACTCTAGTATTCTTGCTGGGAGAATCCCATGGACAGAAGAACCTGGCAGCTACAGTCCATGGGGTCAAAAAGAGTTGGACACAACTGAGTGTGTACACACACACACACACACTAAACCTTGACAACTTCAGGTTAACCCTAAGAGCTATCAAACTGTGTGCCAAATGCTGCAACATCTATTCCAATATATTAGGTTTCCTTGGTGCTATTTCCTGGGCTATGATAGTAGGAAGAACTTGCCAGTTTTATCCAAATGCAGTAGCATCAACACTTACACATAATTTTTTTTTTTTGGGGGTGGGGGGTATTTTCCAAATGGAAATGACCAAATCCAGTCCTATTGAAACAGCCTGAAGAACACAGTCTTAATTTGCCTGTATGGGACCCAGGGCTTCTCAAGTGGCACTAATGGAAAAGAATTGCCTGCCAGTGCAGGAGATGCAAGAGACTTGGGTTCGATCCCTGGGTGGGGAAGATCCCCTAGAGGAGGAAACAACAACCCATTCTGGTATTCCTGCCTGGGAAATCCCATGAACAGAGGTGCCTAACAGGCTACTCTTTGGGCAGCAAAGAGCCGGACACAACTAAGCGACTGTACATACACACAGTTTATAATATCAAGGTCACTAGTATTTTAATATATTCTATATAGAACTATCTTATAAGCCAAAGTTGTATGGGCATTTGTGCTTTAAAAAATAGTAATGGAGACTTCCCTGTGGTCCAGTGGTTAAGACTCTGCTTCCAATCAGGGGACATGGATTCAATCCCTGGTCAGGGACCTAAGGTCACACATGCCTTGGGGCAACTAAGCCCGTGCCCCACAACTACTCAGCCTACGCACCACAACGAGAGAAAGCCCAAGCACCTCAATGAAGTTTCAGTGAAGCAAAAAAAAATTAAAAAAAAGCTAATAAAAGAATACTAAAAAAAAAAAAAAAAAGATTCCATCTGGGAATCAAGATGAAGTTCTCCCCATCCTTCAAGTGGTCGTCTTGGAGCCATCTTGATTTGGTTTTGGCATCCTAATGAAACAAAGTCTGGAAAGGACAGCCCTCCCCCTCAAGGCTAAATATCACTGTTAGTTTGCAACCTCCAGAGTTTGATTTGTCACCTGGGTGAAATTCAGAGTTGCCCCTCCCCTACACGGAGGACAAAGAGAGACCAAAGGAAGAGGCAGACCCTCCATATTGGTAGGTGGCAGGTGTAATCAGCAAGGAAACTTACTTAAGAGGCTTGTCACGGGACCACAAGATGCTTAGGTCTCTGCCCCTCCTGGTCAGAACTTTTTAAATGTATATAGATGCCATTACTATGTTTAGTCATGTATATACCATCCAGATGGTCTCAACAACATCTCATCCCCTCAAGGCTCTGTCTTTGAAATAGCTCCTAGTGTGCGAATGGTGGGTGAAATGTGTATTTCAAAGACAGGGGAGAGGGTGTGGAGCCTCTGATTGCCTGCATCCAACTGGCAGGTCAACAATCGTCCTGGGATGTCCTGGGACTTCCCTGGCAATTCAGTGGTTGAGACTTCGTGCTTTCACTGCAGAGGGCCTGGGTTGGATTCCCTGGTGGGGGAACTCAGATTCCACATGCCTCATGGTAGAGTCAGACAAACAAAAACAATCGTGACATCTTTGTCCCTTCCCCATCATCCTCTCATACGAACAGGAAGTGAGGTAATGGGCTACTGTCATGCCTGGTGGCAACCAGACTGCTCTGATTAAGTACACTAAACAACGCAAGAAAGGAGAGTACTACGATCGCTTGAAGCCGTCGTGTCAGGGAGGTTCTGAACAGGGTCCTGGGCTGGGTCTTAAAGTATGAATAAAATTTACTAGCTGGCAAGATTCGGGAAATATTCCTTAACAAAGACAACGTGTGTCCAAATCTCAGGGACATGAAAGGACATGGATGGTTCACTGTGTGGAAGCCAGATTTGAAATTTGAGATCAGACGGGGATCAACAGTGACTGTCTCACGGCACCATACTGAGAAGTCAGGGTTTTAGCCTCTCTTCTGCTAGGACCCAACGAAGTGTTCAGCGGGAAACAAACTTTTCCAGATTCTGTGTTTTGGAAAGATCATTAAAAGTTTGTATATAGAATGGGTTGCATTGAGGAGGGTGGGGAGATTGCACAATAAGAAATTAATTAGGGGGCTTTCCTGGTGGCTCAGTGGTAAAGAATCCACGTGCCAATTCAGGAGACACAGGTCTGATCCCAGACCTGGGAAGATTCCACATGCCGCGGAGCAACTAAGCCTGTGTGCCACAATGACTAAGGTTTTGCCCTAGGGCCCATGTGGCGCAACGACTGAAGCCTGCATAACCTGGGGCCCACGCTCTGCAACAGGAGAAGCCACTGCAACAAGCCCACGTGCCTCACTGGGCAGGAGCCCTTGCTCCCAGCAACTAGAGAAAGCCTTGCACAGCAACAAAGACCCAGCGCAGCCAAAAAAAATAAATTTTTAAAATATTCGCTTTTAAAAATTATTTTAGGAAATTAATTAGTAGACTTTAGAATAGTCCAGACAAGAAATTGTGTGCCCCTGGACTAAGGCAGCATGGGTGTAAGTTCAAGAAGGGGACAAGTAGGAGACGGAATCAGAACATAGGGAATGAGTGTAAGAAGTGGGAAAGAGAAAGCAGCTAGGTTTTCTAGTTTCCTGACTAGGGTGCCTGAGTGGATAGTGGGCAGATTAAACATAATGAAATGTTTTTCCATGTGAAAATGCTCAAACACGAACACACCAGAAGACATAATGAAGCAGTCCTATGTTTGCACTTATTTACAACAAATGTTTAGATTTCTGAGACACTTTTGTTTATATTTGACATTTGGAAATAAAGGCTAAACAATTCTATTCCTATATACTTAAAATCACTTTGAGTGTGCGGTAGCTCCAAACGCTAGGCCATCTTCTGGGCAATGATATGCTTTCCCAAATTGGGACATAATTCAGCAATAATGTGTCATGCTTGATAATGTTCTCAACAAAACATGACACAATTTCCTTCCATTTACGTGGTAGTGGCAGTCTTAGAAAATTCTGTATATCTTTACACGGTACAAATTTACTGTACAGTGTGCATTAATTGCTCAGTCGTGCCTAACTCTTTGCGACTCCATGGACTGTAACCCACCAGGCTCCTCTGTCCATGGAATTCTCCAGGCAAGAATACTGAAGTGGGTTGCTATTCCTTTCTCCAGGGGATCTTCCCAACCCAGGGATTGACCCTGGGTCTCCCACATTGCAGGCAGATTCTTTACCATCTGAGCCACCAGGGAAGCCCCAAAATTCTATGTATCTTTACATGGTTCAAGTTTACTGTATGTTCATAGGTAAAATGGTGTTATACTCCAGGCTTAGAAAATTGTGAACAACGTTTTCCCTTACATGGATGCCTGTTGAGAACATCTGAGGTTGTACAGAATACAAGACCATTCTCTGTGTGAGACTGTCCTGAGTGTTACAAAATCTTGAGTGTCTCTGCCTCCTCATATACTATGGTGACACTTAAGTGATTTTAGCAACCGAAGCATTGAGGCAATTAAAAATACTCCCAAGACATTTCCCAAACATTCCCCAGGAAATCTATCACTCTGACCCCATTTAAGACTAGTGTGTTTGGGGAATGTTCCAGAGAAAACACCACAGCATCCTCTTTTTCAGCATCTGTGGGTACCATTTCAGCCCAGTAATTAAAAATCTCCTTCTTTAAAGAGGGCCTTCCCTGGTGACTCAGACGGTAAAGAATCTGCCTGCAATGTGGGAGATCCAGGTTCAATCCCTGGGTCTCAAGGATCCCCTGGAGAAGGGAATGTCTATCCAGTCGAGTATTCTTGCCTGGAGTATCCCATGGACACAGGAGCCTGGTGGGCTACAGTCCATGGGATCACAAAGAGTCAGACACGACTGAGTGACTAATACATACTTTACTTAAAGGGAACTAATGATCTTGTTAATTGAGAAATCTTCTTAGCTTTGAATCAAACTGCACTAATGGTTAATCAGAAAGCATGAGAAGAAAAGAAATCAGTATCTGTCAGTTATTCTTTAGTTTTTAGAAGAAGTCTCATCTCTGCCTCTGAGTGTTGGTGGGGCCTTAAGCACTTCATGAACTATAACAGGACCTGTCAGTCTAGCAGTAGAGTTCAGGGCAAGATGTGGAGAATGAGCCTAACTTTACTTTATGGCTGCCCTGGCCCACTAGATTGTTGAGTCTAGAGGCATGCTGGAGCTAGCTCAGGCTGGCTTTTGAAAGCCAACCTAAATTTTGCTGAATTTGTGAGCTGGTTAACAATATATTAGAAACTCAAAATTACCCATGGTGACAGTATTCAGGGCTTCCTTGATGGCTCAGTGGTAAAGAATCTGCCTGCAATGAGACACAAGAAACATCAATTCAATCTCTGAGTCAGGAAGATCCCTGGGAGAAGGGAATGGCTACCCACTCTAGTATTCTTGCCTGGGAAATCCCATAAACAGAGGAGCCTGGTGAGCTACAGCCATGGGGTCACAAGAGTTGGGCACGACTGAGCAACTAACTAGTATTCAAATGATGGAAACTGGAAGACACTGTGAATCAGGCCTCTCCTCATTGCCCAGAGCCAATGGTTAAGCATTTGCTGGTACTCCATTGGTTGAAGTTCTCCATCCTGCAGGACAGGGAGATTGCCCCTAAAGAGGCATTTTTCAGAAGTCCATCATCCTCTACATCCCATCTTGGCCACAAGCTGCTCATTATAACTTCAGTGCTTGGTGATCGTGCCTATGTGTGATCACACTTACATGTTACTTGTGGACACCTCAATGCTGTTTCTCTGAAGCATCCATGCAAGGGTATCATGGACAAACTGCCTCTATCCTGGGCTAAAATGACTCACCCCAAATAGACACTTTTGGGAAACGCTAGCACTGCTGTCCACCAAGGAGTGCATTCCAGGCTTCCCATAACCCTCTTAACAGCAGTTCAGTTTTACTCAGTTTCAGCACGAGTATAAAAGTAGATTCATTCCTTCTTCACTCTATCATCTGTCCCTGCAAGCCCAAGCTTGGGGAAAAGCCACAGTTGCCTCTGAAGTGACTTGAAACTTACAAATCCCTGAGCTTCAGTTTCTGGGTCAAAAAGAGTAAAGAGTTTTGTCAGCCTCAAGTCACTAGATGCTGTAGAAGTCCATCAAATCTGCTGACTCAACACATTTTGCTTTAACTATTTAGGAAAGATGCCAACTGAAGTTGAATGACAAAAGAGATGTACAGGGAGTGCGAAAACTAAAGAGAAGGCAGGAAAATGAATATGTATTGTTATTCCTACTTCAAACAGTCTGACAGCATTTTCACTAGTTATTCTGTCTCCTTTCTGCACCGTATCTTCTGAACTAGCTATTATTTTGGCTATTTTACAGGTGGCAAAATTAAATGGGACTTCCCAGGTGGCTCAGTGGTAAAGAACCTGCCTGTCAAGCAAGAGACACAAGTTCAGTCCCTGGGTTGGGAAGAACCTCTGGAGAAGGAAATGGCAACCCACTCCAGTATTCTTGCCGGGAGAATTCCATGGATAGGGGAGCCTAGCGGGCTACAGTCCATGGGGTCACAAAGAGTTAGACATGACTGAGCGACTAACACTTAATACTTAAAATTAGTTTGGTCAGATAAATAAGCTAGGTCTGGGACATTTGGAGAACTCAAAGCTAAAATCCTGGTTTTCTAAGATCTTCCTCTCAATCACTCTGACTCCAGTATGTGTTTCCCATTTGGTAACATGAAGGTAGTGTAACTAAGGTAGATTCAAGGTATGTTGCCCTTGAACCTCACCCATGCTTAGGCTTTTATATAAATGAACCTCTTAAAATAGTTGAAGAGTCAAACATCCATTTAGTTCAACTGAATTCTAGGACATTTTTTAAAAATCAGTATAAGCTACAATAATTCATATTATTAATATTTGATCATTGTATCTTTTTTCTCTTTTTCCTTTTTTGAAGCAAATTTATTGAGATATAAAAGCATGCAATAAACACAATAAGTGTACAACATAGTTAAGTTTTATGTATGTATAAACCCACAAAACCATTTTTACATTCAAGATGATGAGTTTTCTATTACCTCCCAAATATCCTCATGCCTTTTGTAATTCCTCTCCCTTTCCCATCCCACCTACCCCTGCAGGCAAGATATGATCTGCTCTGTCAATATAGATAATTTTTTATGCTCAAAGTTTTATCAAATTGACTCATATTATATGTACACAATATCTGGCCCCTTTCACTCAGCATTGCAATTTTGAGATAAATTCATGTTGTTAAATCTGTTGCCCATTTCTAATCAGGTTATTTTCATATTATTGAGTTATGAGAGTTTTTTATGTATTGTGGATACAGTGCTTTAGCAGCTATATGCTTTGCAAATATTTTCTTCCGGTCTGTGGCTTGTCTTTTCAGTCTTTTAACAGTATCCTTCAGAGAGAAAGAGTTTTTAATTTTGATGAGGCTGAATTTATTAATATTTTATTTTACAAGTCATATTTTTGACATCATATCTAAGAAATCTTTGTCTAACATAGTGTCACAAAGGTTTCTACTTATGTTTTCTTCTGGAGGTTTTATAGTTTTAGGATTTACATTTAAGTCTATAATCCATTTTGAGATTTTGAGTTAACTTACATATACACTATCAGGTTAAGATTGAAGTTTGTTTTTGTTTGTTTTTCATATAGATATCCAATTATTACATTTATTATTTTGCATATATGTTTCCAGTTATTCTAGCATCATTGTTGAAAAGACTATCCTTATCCATTGAATTATCTCTGCATCTTTTTCAAAAATCAGTTGTCCACATGTGTGGGGGTCTATGTTTAGTTCCTTTTGTTTCATTGACCTTTTTTCCCTATCCTTATGTTATTGCCATAGTTTATTGGTTAATGTAACTTTATAAGTCTTGAAATTAGGTGATACTAGCATTCTGATTTTGTTCTTCTTCAAAGTCATTTTGGTTATTCTAGGTTCTTGTATTTCCTTGCAAATTTTGGAGTTAGCTTGTCAATATCTCACACACACACACACACACACACACACACACACACACACAAACACACTCACACAGAGCCTGTGAGTGTTTGATTGGGTTTGCATTGACACTATGGATCAGTTTGGAAAGAACTGACAACTATATTTCTATATACTCGCAACAAACATTCAAAATTTTAAAATGAAAATTAATATCACAATAGCATCAAAATATTAAACACTTTAAATATGATAAAAGATGTGAAAGACCAGTTCACTGAAAAGCACAAGACGTTGCCAAGAGAATCACAGACCTGAATAATCAGAACAATGTACCTTGTCATAAGTCAGAAGACTCAACGCTGGAATGATTTCTTTTCCCTTTAATAATGGAAGCAACTGCATTTTTGCTTCTCTTTGACTATGTTCTGCCTAAAAGAATCTGAGCAGAAAAAATATGTGTAACTTCTGAGTCATATCTTTTTCGATTTCCATTTTTTCCTTCCTTTGGGTCAATGAGAATGGGGATAGAATTTGAGGGCAATGCCTCTTCAAATCTAGTCTTCTGACCAGCAGCATCAGCATTACCTGGGAGCTTTTTAGAAATTCAGGTTCTCTGTCCTCACCCCAGACACACTGAATCAGAAACCCTGGTGTTAGAGTTCAGCACTCCCTGTTTGGAAAAAAAAAAAAAAAAACCAGGTGGGTCTGATGCAGGGTAACATTTGCCAGCTACTGCCCACTGGGAATGCAAAGCATCAAGTAGGGCCTGACTGGCTGATATCCTCACTGAGCGAGTTGCCCACTCTCCCTGGACCACCAGCCTACCTCCATCCTCTTATGTGAAGGAGAAATAAACTTCTTTTGCTTGAGACATCTGTAATTTTTTGCTTGCTTTTTGTGTTTCTGAAATACCTTTTTATTGGAGTCTCACTGATGTAGGCGTTTGTCATTTTTGTCTCTTTGTTATACCAATTTAACCCATCCCTAGGTAAGGCCCCTTCTTGCCTCCCTGTGATATTCTCCTGTCCTTGTGTCTGGGAAGTTTCTCTTTTAGGATACACTGTTTATCTAAATGCTATCAAGAGCATCACTTCATGTCAAGGATTGTATTTGCAAGGATTGTACACCAAAGAGTACATCATAATAAGAGTCAGTACCTTTCCTGTATACATCTTGACACTTGGAAAAGTTGGATAAATAATAAAGCTACATAATATGTTATATTCAAAGATATAAATTATCATATTCAAGTTAATCTTAAAAATTTAAATATGAAACATGCATTTTCCTTTTTGCATAATTTCTTCACTTTTTCTCTAACTTTGATGAGGAACTATGAGGTTTATCCTTTCCCTTCAAAGTATTAACTTTTTTTCAATCCATTCCTATCATGTAGGTACTTTAGTCATCAGTAACAGCAAGAATTATCCTGAAGACTTGTTGGAAAGAATTGAGAAGGTATGAATAGCCCTAGTTGCTAAAAGTAAAAGAAAAACTCTTTAGATAATATTCACACTTGACTGTTTATCAAATCTTCAAGCAGGAAAAAAAGAATTATGATGTGGAAAAAATTTAGTATTATTTTAATCATTTAGGTAGGTAGGTGATAGGAAGATAGATATAAAGATAGATAGATAGATAACTTCCCAAAATATAGTGAAATACTGTCAATAACTTGATGGAAATTCTTCAATGATTCATCACAAAGCACTTCTTATGATGCTTGAAACAGCCTGTCAAACAACTTGAATACTTCCTGGTGACAGGAGATTCAAGTGTTCACAGCTCGCTCAATATTCCACTTATTTGTGAAGCACCTACTCTGTACCATGCAGCCTCTTCAATTTTTGAACAGTTTTAATTGTTTTAAAGTTCTAACTCATACTGAGAGGAAATCCTCCTGTAAAGAGCTTCAACACAGCTCCAGAGAAGAAACACACTCTGCTGGAGGTTGGAGAGAGACACACAACTGCCTCCAGGAAGCTCAAAATGTCATGCGGCCAGGGGTTGGGGTCTGACAATGGAATAATAAATACTGAGCTATATGGGGGTTCCCAGGTGTCTCAGCTGTAAAGAATCTGCCTGCCAGTGCAGGAGATCTGGGTTCGATCCCTGGGTCAGAAAGATCCCCTGGAGAAGGAAATGGCAATCCAGTCCAGTATTCTTGCCTGGGACATCCCATGGACAAAGGAGCCTGGTGGGCTACAGTCCGTGGAGTCACCAAAGAGTTGGACACGACTGAGTAACTAAACAACAACACAGATTTACAAAGTGCTCTGAGAAGCCAGATGCAAAAGCCACTACTTCTGCTGAGAGTGCTCAGAAGACTCCAGAGAAAGCATGGTATCAGAAAAGGGTGAACGGGACTCAAAAGAGAAAAAACATCTCGTTCGAGGAAGAGCATGAATACAAGCATGGAAGCCTAAAAAAGCATGACTTATTTGAGAAACTTAAAGTGGCTCAGTAAGTCCAGAATAAAAGTCTGTGGAGCAGAAGATAGGACCGACAAAAGTTAGTAAGAAGCAAGTCAGGAAAACACTTGTTCTTCATGATAAGAAGTTTGAATTTCAGGCTTTGGGGGAATCAGTAAAGAATGTTGAATGAGGTCTGTGACAACCTGGAGGGATGAGGTGGGGAGGGAGGTGGGAGGGACGTTCAGGAGGGAGGGGACCATGTATACCTATGGCCAATTCATGATGATGTATGGCAAAAACCACCACAATATTGTAAAGTAATTATCCTCCAATTAAAATAAATAAATTGAATAATAAAAAAAGAATGTTAAATAAGGAAGTAACATGATTGGCTTTCATTTTTCTTTTTGAAGTTTTATTAATAAGCTTTATTTTAAGCAGATATGGTATATAACATCCTAGAATTTTTCTTTTAGTTTTTATTGTATATTGGAGTATAGTTGATTTACAGTGTTGTGTTAGTTTCAGGTATACAGCAAAGTGATTCAGTTATACATATATCTATTCTTGCTCAAATTATTTTCCCATTTAGGTTATTACAGAATATCAAGTAGAGTTCCCTGTGCTATACAGTAGGTTCCTTTGTGGTTTATCTTTTTTAAATATAGTAGGGTGTATATGTTGATCCCAAACTCCTAATTTATCCCTCTCCCATACCTTTTCCTTTTGATATCCATAAGTTTTTTTTTCTGATTTGAACAATTACTCTGAAGTACAGGATGAATCTGAGAAAGGAGAAAACATAAGAATAGAGAAAAAGTATTGGGCTTCCTTGATGGCTCAAATGGTAAAGAATCTGCTCACAATGCAGGAGACCTGGGTTCGATTCCTGAGTCCAGGAAAATCCCCTGGAGAAGGGAATAGCTTCCCACTCCAGTATTCTTCAGAAAAGGCAAGGGCACCCCACTCCAGTACTCTTGCCTGGAAAATCCCATGGGTGGAGGAGCCTGGTAGGCTGCAGTCCATGGGGTCACAAAGAGTTGGACACGACTGAGCAACTTCACTTTCATTTTTCACTTCCACGCATTGGAGAAGGAAATGGCAACCCACTCCAGTGTTCTTGCCTGGAGAATCCCAGGGACCGAGGAGCCTGGTGGGCTGCCATCTGTGGGGTCGCACAGAGTCAGACACGACTGAAGTGACTTAGCAGCAGTAGCAGCCAGTATTCTTGCCTGGAGAATTCCATGGGCAGAGGAGCAATCTGAGAAAGGAGAAAACGTAAGTAGAGAGACCTGTACCTGATGTGTTTCCTCTCTTTCTCTCTCCAACCCTCTCTCTATTCCTTTCTCCTGAAATAGTAAATATGTCTAAACCAAGGTGCTACAAGTGAGGAAGAGATGAACCAACAGAATTCAGAGATAAAATCATCATCAGTACTTTCCAACCAACCAGATATGGGGATTGAAGGAGTGGGCTCTAATTCTGCCCCTTGGAGCATCACAGATTTCTTCCCTATGATAACTCTTCATCCACTTGAGAATAATTATCACATTCTTTCCCTCATCTTTAAGACAAAGTGCTCCTTCTCTTTGACCCAAGAGCAATAAAATGCTGTTCCCCAGTCTTACCATCCTCCAATGTTTGATTAGATAAAGAAGGTGCCTTCTCTGAAATTTCTCAACTCAACAATGTGCTCAAAACTCAGTGAACAAATTAATGCATTCTTCTTCAGCCTATAGGTATTTACACCAGCCAAAACATCTCCCTCGCTGTTCAGTTGTCAAGAAAATATACTAATGCTTCTAAATCGAGAACAAAAATAAAATCCCTCAGAAATAAAGTTTAACATTTCATATTTTTGGCTCTTAAAACATTCTTCTATTTGTGCTATCCTGAACATATGACTTGCAAAGTGAAGTAGCCATAAATCAGGCTGCAACACCCCTCCTCTCAGACATTTGTCAGGAAAAATTATTAATACACTGGCTAAGAGAACACTAATAAAACAGTGCATTGCATTGCATTTGGTCCTTATTCAACAATGGCAAAGAGTTCCAAAGCAAAAGACAAAGAAAATTAGAATGATTATTATCCCATACCCTGTTCTACTGATGAAGCACATTCTTGATGCTGGCAAAACTCCTGGACCTGATCTTTATTTTTTAACCTACTGATTCTTTTCCATCAGTGACAGACTTGTTCTGCCACAAGAGATGCATTTCCAAATTGGCCTGAGGGAGACATGTGGGGTAGAAACAATATTGTCATTGGCCTAGTTCTGGCAAGATGGGTGGAAAATCAGACAACTGTTATGTTTTGCAGTTGTGGGCTAATAGTGCCCTCTGTTTTCCATTTTTGCTCCCATCAACAGAATTACCAGATGGCTAAGAAGCCACTATAATAGAAGTAACGTTCCAATATAGTGGGAAAAGACCAACCCAATAAACACCCTGACATTTATCTAGTTGCAATTAGCAATCTTCGTGTTTAAAGATAAAGTTTTTTAAAAAGAATACATAACAGAAACCCTTGAAGCTTCACTCCTTTCACCAGAATACTTGTGCGTTGTTGTTTTTTTTTAAGAGCAATACATTCATTGCAGACTCCAGCATTCTCACCCATCCTCCCAAATGCCAAACCTTATGACCCAAAGGACCACAGTCACTTAAAAGACTTGTAACACTCTTCAAAATGCCTCCAGAGATTCTGAGTCAGTGGGTCTACGATGGAACATAAGAATCTGTAATTTCAAAAAATCTTTCCAGATGATAGGGAACCACTTTGAGAAGTCTGAGGTCTACCTGTGGGAGAAACTTTTAACTCAGGCTGCTGGCCAGGGAACTAATCAGTTGGGTGGATTTTCAGTTCAGACAGCCTCTGCTCCTACCTCCGGGTTTCTTGGCGCCTCCTAGTGGACGGAGAGCAAAGTACCCATGGTGAGTGTGTTCCCTGAGAACCAGTGATTTTTAGAATAGTCAAGGAACTGCCTGGAGGAAAAATAAAAAAGCTTCCTCTCTTAACATGTGAACATGTAACTCTAGTAGGACTCAGTTAATAAAACCACTGTTTTCTTCACCACCACCTTCAAGTTTGGTTCATTCCATTGAGTTAATGCTTCATCTACTCCTGAAAGAAATTCTGGGAAGATGAAATTCATTTTTCCAGGCATCCTCAGATAAGAAAACCATTTTGTGTGAAAGAGTCTCATCTTTTAATTATAAGTTAAGTCAAGAGGACTTCCTAGGTGGTACAGTGGTTAAGACTTAGTCTTCCAATGCACTGGGTTCCGGTTTGATTCCTGGTTGGGAAGCTGAGATTCCACATGCCTGGGGACCAAAAAACCAAAATAGAAAACAGAAGCAATATTGTAACAAGTTCAAAAAAGACTTTAAAGATGCCCACATCAAAAAATAAAAAAGCTAAGTCAAAAGTGCATAATTCAAAGCTACAATGTTACTCCTCCCCAACTTGTACTGGTACTCCCAAATGAGGTCTGCACATTCAAACTTTTCTCAATATCCTCTCTTGTTTCTCCCCTTCCTCCACCTCACTCATTCAGCTTCCTCTGCCCCAGGCAAGACTGCAGGTGGAGCTGGGGTCAGAAGAGAGAAGGGAGAAGGAAGGACTCTACAAAGTCTTGCCTGACTAAAACCATACCACCTGCCACTGGCTCCCTCTGCTGGCTGCTGTGGAAAGTGTGAAGGGTCTTTGTGGAGCTCCTGCCCATCATTGAGAACTCTCACCGAACAGATTCGTTCTGTCTGGCTCACGGCTCACAGGTCCTCCTCTGTCAGTTCCTGACTTCCTCTGCACAATTAAAGCCTTTCTTTTTTTTTTAGCTGATGATCTTTTGTTTTTGTTTTTTGATCGATTACCATAATAAGTTGATTTAACATTTATCATCTCATATATATGCCCAAAAATGAATATGTTTTTTCCTCTTGATGAGAAGTCTTAGGATCTATTCTCTTAACAACTTTCAAATATACCCATAAAGCAGTGTTGGGGCTTGCCTGGTGACTCAGACGGTAAAGAATCTGCCCGCAATGTGTGAGATCTGGGTTCAATCCCTGGGTCGGGAAGATCCCCTGGAGGACGAAATGGCTGCTCACCTCAGTATTCTTGCCTGGAGAATCCCAATGGACAGAGGAGCCTGGTGGGTTCCAGTCCATGGGGTCACAAAGAGTTGGACATGACTGAGAAACTAACACATTCATAAAGCAGTGTTAACTATAGCTGTCGTGTTGTACAATACATTATAGCCACAGAACTGGTTTACCTTGTAACTGGAAGTTTGTGTCTTTTGACCTTCATCCAGTTCCTTTACCCAGCCCTGCCTGTGCTGCTGCTGCTAAGTTGCTTCAGTCGTGTCCAACTCTGTGCGACCCCATAGACGACAGCCCACCAGGCCCCGCCGTCCCTGGGATTCTCCAGGCAAGAACACTGGAGTGGGTTGCCATTTCCTCCTCCAATGCATGAAAGTGAAAAGTGAAAGTGAAGTCGCTCAGTCGTGTCCGACTCTTAGCGACCCCATGGACTGTAGCCACCAGGCTCCTCCATCCATGGGATGTTCCAGGCAAGAGTACTGGAGTGGGGTGCCATTGCCTTCTCCCGCCCTGCCTCTGCTAACTGCAAATCTCTTTCTAAGAAGTTGGTTTTTTTTTTTTTCTTCTTGTTTGTTTATTTAGATTCCCCATACAAGCCAGAGCACACAATATTTATCTTTCCTGTCTGGCTTATGTCCAAGGTAATACCCTCAAGGTCCATCCAAACTGTCACAAATGCAGATTTTCCTCCTTTCTATGACTGAATAATATCCCACTGTATGTTTAAGCCACAGATTCTTTATCCATGCATCCACCAATGGACACTTAAGTTTTTTCGTGTCTTGGATACTGTAAATGATTACAGCCTTTCTTGAAGAGCTCTCTTGCTCTCCCTGCCCCTCAGAGCTTGGGCAGGATTCAAGGCAGTTCAAGGCTAGCTTTCTTTCTCACACGTGGCCCACATCTGATCCACTGAAAAGACTCCTGTGTCATTCGCTGTCCCACCATCAAAGCAGGAATATCGAACCAAGAATTTTGCTTTTAGGTGCTTCAAGCACGTATCAGACATCAGTCAACCATGTTCCTCCAGCAACAGGAAAATAATGTATTCCTTTGAAGTGCATTTTGCTTGACATAAAGCAAAGAAGCCTTCCTTCTACTTCATCTGCATGAGGAAAGAAGATGGGAAGAATACTAAAAACCCCCTCTAAAAATCCTCTTATCTCTCTAACCAACTCCTCTCAGTCTCTCCAGCTTCTCCCATAACCCAAGGTAGATGATCTACAAAATCAGTCTATTGTTGTTATTCAGTTGCAAAGTCATGTCCGACTCTTTGCAACCCCATGGATTGCAGAACCCAGCCTTCCCTGTTCTTAACACCTCCCGGAGTTTGCTCAAACTCATGTCCATTGAGTCAGTGATGCCATCCAACCATCTCATCCTCTGTTGCCCCCTTCCCCTCCTGCCTGCAATCTTTCTCAGCGTCAGGGTCTTTGCCAATGACTCAGCCCTTCGCCTCAGGCGGCCAAAATATTGAAGCCTCAGCTTCAGCATCAGTCCTTCCAATGAATATTCAGCATTGATTTCCTTTAGGATTGATTGGTTTGATCTGCTTGCTGTCCAAGGGACTCTCAACAGTCCAAAATGTGTTTAAGTGACCCTGCACCCCCTCCTTGGCATGCAGTACTTCTATTGTCTTGAATCCTCAGATGAAACAGCCATTTACAGAGTCCCCTTTTACATTTGGGCAGCTTAAATCTTAGTCTTTTAGACTGCAAAACTGAGAAGGGCAATGGATTTCCAATAGAGAATCTGAACATGCCCTGCATTCAGTTGGCTCTTTGACATTTGAAGTCTGGGCAGACTGGCAGGTCCCATTTGCCAAGGAGCAATTACTTCTGTAGTAATTAGGTCTGAAATCATGTTGCCTCTTTGAATCAAAAGCAGTTATCTGTGCAAGATAACACTCAACCAGTGCAGACACAGAAGAGTAAACAAACAGCCAGTGTTTCCTCAGCCAGACACAAAACTGAACTTCATGGCACATAGAGATTCTGAGAGTATTAAACAATACAAGACTAGAATCCTAAGAATACCGAAGAGATTTATTGACCAAAGACAAAATCTAAAAATATAAACTGATTATTTCTATTATAACAGGAAAAGAACAGAGGGACAAAGTGAGGGGAAAAAGAGAAAACTTAAGTAGTAATTGGAAAGCAAAAATTTAGATGTATCAACTATTCTGAAGATCAACAGTTTGATTGCCTTGTTTTACATAAATAATAACAATAGGGACTTCCCTGGTTAAGACTTCGCCTTCCAATGCAGGGGGCCTGGGTATGATCCTGAGTCAGGGAGCTAGATCCCATGTGCTGCAACTTAGACTTGGCACAGCCAAAATAAATAAATAAAAATAAATATTAAACATAAAAATTATTTTTAAAAAAGAAACAGCAATTCTGAATTGCTAAGAGAACTAAAAATTTTCCACCTCCCTTTTCTGCTTTTATTTTTGGTCTGTGTGAGATAAAGACAAACAAAAGGACAACTACAGGTTTGACTCAAGCAATAAGCATATCAGCTTAAAATGAACAAAGCTAACGCAAATTGGCAAAAGTTTTTCATGCAAAATGAACCATCAAATCCCAGGACTTGAAGCATATAAATTCTTGGCATTATTCAATGGGTGTTTATTGACTGTTCATGCAATATTAAGCTTAGGGCGAAGATGGCAGTGGGGAGTGGGTGCTTATGGAGTGGTTAAGAATAAAAGTATGAGAGAGATCTTCCCTTGAGACATTTTATCCTCATTAAAAAGTAATTCTTACAGGTTCAAATCATTGCTTCAAATCCAAAGACATTCAGAACTGCATGTAAAGCCATATTTTGTTTCAAAAATAAATTTCAAGACTTCCCTCATGGTCTAGTGGTTAAGAATCTACCTGACAATGTAAGGGACATGGGTTCAATCCCTGATCTGGGAAAATTCCTCATGCCACAGGGCAACTAATGCCATGTGCCCGTGTGTTCCAACGTCTCCACAACTAAAGAGAAGCCACCACCACAAGAAACTCACAGCACAGTGAAAAGTAGCCCCTGCTCGCCCAACTAAAGAAAAGCTCACATGTGACAACAGAGACCCAGAACAAGCAAAAATAAAATAATTAAAAAGATTCACATCCTCCATAAAGTTTTTTTTTAATAAATAAATTTCAGATTTGCTAACAAACAAAAACAGTTATCCCACCCCCAAATAAAACCCACAGCAAACATCAACACAATAATGAAAACTGTAAAGCATTAACTTAAAAATTAGAAAAAAGGCAAAATTCCTGATATCACCAGTTCTGTTCACATTACACAGGATATCTGAACCAGTAAAAGAATAAAGAGAAAAGATGTAAAAAACATGAGAACTGAACAGGGAAAATCAACAGCCAGTATATGCTTATATACATTTGTTGTTGCTGTTGTTTTGTTGCTAAGTTGTGTCTGACTCTTTTGCAACCCCATGGACTATAACCTGCTCCTCTGTCCATGAACTTCTCCAGGCAAGAATACTGAATAGGTTGCCATGTCCTTCTCCAGGGGATCTTCCCAACCCAGGTGCAGTCAGGAGATCTTTTACCCTGAGCCACTTGGGAAGCCCAGCACTTGTATACATAGAAAACTCAAAAAAAATTATATAGCTAAACTGCTAAAAATATTAAGAGATTTTTAACAAAGTAGCTGGATATAGGATTATTAGTTTTTAAATCCATATTAAAAAGTCAATTGTACTTTTACACACCAGCAATAGACATTTACAATGTATAACTTTAAAAGATATCACTTAAAAATCAACAGTTAAGAAAAGTTGTATAAATAAATTTAACAAAATCTTTGCACAGTCTCCAAGAAGAAAAATATAATACTTTACATGAAAGATGACTTATGAGAGCTATACCATGTTCATGGGATACATGAACATAAATATACTGTATCAGTTATCCTTAACTTATTGTGTATATTCAATTTCATTCTAATCATAGTTCAATAGGTTTTATGGAACATTAAAAGCTAATTTTTACTCATATGTAGATTGATGGGTAGATAGAGAGATGAACAGTTATTTAACAAAGCGATATAGCAAAAAGTTATTATAGAATCTAAGCAGTGTATAGTCCCTTGAGCTGCAAGGAGATCCAACCAGTCCATCCTAAATGAAATCAGTCCTGAATAGTCATTGGAACGACTGATGCTGAAGCTGAACTCCAATACTTTGGCCACCTGATGCAAAGAACTGACTCATTGGAAAAGACCCTGATGCTGAGAAAGATTGAAGGTGGGAAGAGAAGGGGATGACAGAGGATGAGATGGTTGGATGGCATCACCAACTCAATGGACATGAGTTTGAGTAGGCTCCGGGAGTTGGTGATGGACAGAGAGGCCGGGCATGCTGTAGTTGCTGGGGTCACAAAGAGTTGGACACGAATGAGTGACTGAACTGAACTGAACTGAAGCAGTGTGTTTATGAGTGTTCGCTACAAAGCTCTTTCAACTTCTTTTCATTTTTGGAACTTTTCATAATAAAATGTTGGGGGAAAATCATATGTAAATGTCAACAGGTAAGACTAGCCCAGAGACTCCTGAAAAGGAAGAACCAGGAATGCACATAGGAAAAGTTCGAATAGAAATTATAATAATTAAGAGATTATGACATTGGTGTGGAAATAGAAAAACAAATCACTAGAATAGAATAGAAATCAGGCATTTATGAAAACCTAATTTATTTCAGATCTGACCTTATAGATCACTGGGGAAAGGATGGGTCATTCGTTAAATGGTACAGGGAAAATCGGTAAGCATATAGAAAATAATTTAAATGTTAACAACAAAACTTTAAAACTTTTAGGAAAAAGTAAAGAGAATATCTTTAAATATCTTTAAATTAGTGAAGGCAAAAAAAGATATATAATAAAACCATTTGCAGAAAAGATTTAAAACAGACAATGTTAAAATATATATATAATATGTATATATATATATATATATACATATATATATATAAAAGGATACTAAAAGGATAAGCAAAACATTACTGTTATTGTTCAGTTGCCAAGTCATGTCAGACTCTTTGCAACCCCATGGACTGCAGCACACCAGGCATCCCTGTCCTTCACCATCTCCTGGAGTTTGCTCAAACTCATGTCCATTGAGTTGGTGATACCATCCAGCCATCTTATCTTCCATTGCCCCCTTCTCCTCCTGCCTTCAATCTTTCCCAGAACAAGGATCTTTTCCAGTGAGTTAGCTCTTTACATCAGGTGTCCAAAATATTGGAGTTTCAGCTTTAGCTTCAGTCCTTCCAATATTAAATGTATAAAATTTATGAAATGTTTTTCTTTCTATGCCAGTAGCTCTCTTGTGAACATGGTGAACATTTTTGAAATCCACTGGACTTTCTGTAAGAAGTGTGGCAACACCAATCTCACAAAATGACGCAGTACAAGAAGGGCAAAGATCCTCTGTATGCCTGGGGAAAGCAGCCTTATAACAGGAATCAGAGTGGCTATGGTAAGCAAACTAAGCTGTTTTTCTGGAAAAAGGCTAAAACTACAAAGAAGATTTTGCTAAGGCTTAAATGTGTTGAGCCCAATGCAGATCTAAAAGAATGCTAGGGGACTTTTTGGCTGTCCATGGTTAAGACTTCACCTTCCAGTACAGGGGGACAGGTTCCATCCTTGGTTTGGGAGCTAAGATCCCACATTACTCGGAGCCAAAAAACCACACATGAACAATATTGTAACAAATTCAATAAAGACTTTTAAAATGGCCCACATCAAAAAAAAAAAAAAAAAAAAAAAAAAAAAAAAAGAATGCTGGGTATTCACAGATGCAAGATTTTTGAAGTGGGAGGAGATAAGAGGAATGGCCCAAGTGATCCAGATCTAAGCTCTATCTTTTGTTTTATTATAGAGACAAAAACTATTGAGGTTATGCTCACTTCATTTGGTGGCTTTGATCTTTGGGGAGGAAAATAGTGTCGTCCACAAAGTTCTCCTTGTGGGGAAATTTATGTTTTAAAAAAGTATATGGAGTGGAGAGATGAAGATGAAATTTGGAATGAGCATATCAAAAGCCACAGATGTCGTGGTAATGATCTATTTTTTTTAATTGGGTGATATATATGAATATATGTATTCTAATACTTTGGCCTTCTGATGCAAAGAATTGACTCATTGGAAAAGACCCTGATGCTGGGAAAGCTTGAAGGCAGGAGGATAAAGGGACGACAGAGGATGAGATGGTTGGATGGCATCACCAACTCAGTGGACATGAGTTTGAGCAAGCTCTGGGAGTTGGTGATAGACAGGGAAGCCTGGCATGCTGCAGTCCATGGGGTCACAAAGAGTCGGACACGACTGAGCAACTGAACTGATACATGAATATTTCTTTATATTTATAAAACTGGACACATACTGTTTTATACATGATACAATATGCAAATTAAAGATTTTAGGTCAAATGCAGAATGCTAAAAAGCCTAATGCATGCTGTGCTTAGTCGCTCAGTCCTGTCCGACTCTTTGCAACCCTATGGACTGCAGCCCACCTGGCTCTAGTGTCCGTGGAGATTCTCTAGGCAAGAATATTGGAGTGGGTTGCCATGCCCTCTCTCCTCCAGGGGATCTTCCCAACCCAGGGATTGAACCCAAGTCTCCTGCATTGCAGGAGGATTCTTTTACCATCTGAGCTACCAGGGAAGCCCAAAAGGTCTAATAGGAAAGTAAAAATCTAAAAAAGCTAGTCAAAATAGAAAGAGATTAGTAAACTCTTAAAATCCTAAGATTTTCATGTCTCTCAACTTTAAAGGAAATAAGCCAAAATAAGGGTGACGCTGGCTTATACTTTAGTAAATTTGGTAAAGCATCCATGAAATATAATCTAGAGGTGTAAAAACCACACATGACTTAATGAAGTTCTTTTTTATTAGCCTTCTCAAAGTTTACAAATTGTAGCTAAGTATGTCTTTCCTGCCTTAGAAGAGCAAGGGAGTGGACATTATGACCAAATATCCATCCCTCCCTCCTTCCTTCCATCCTTTCTCTCTACTTCTGTATTAGTTTTGGTTTCCTAATACTATATATTAAATTACAAAAAGAAAAACCCCACAGAAGCTTAAAGCAAGTTTATTATTTCACGGTTTTGGGTCAAGAACTTAGTCACAGGCCAACTGGGTCCTCTGCTCAGAGTCTTGCCAGGCCAAAAAAGCAAAGTGTGACAAGAGCTGTGTTGTCATCTGTGACTGAGTCCTCCTCCATACACATTCAGATTGTTGGCGGAATTCAGCTCCTGTGGTTATAGCACTGAGGTCTCAGTATTCTTGCTAAGTTCTGGCTCATGGTCATCTCAGTTTCTAGAGGCTGCCCTCTGGTCCTAGCTACACGGCATTCCTACAACTTACAGCTTACTTTTCAAAGCCAGCAGGAGATATCTCTCTCATGCTTCAAATCTAACTTCTTTTAAGGGCACACCTGATTGAGCCAGGCCCTCCTGGGATAATCTCTCTTTTGTTTAATACAAATTCAACTGACTGGGGACCTTAATTACAGCTGGAAACCACAAGTTGTTTAAGATGTCTGAAGCATAGAATGACAGGCGGCATTGAGTGGGATAAAATGAGAGAAAAAAGTTAAATCACTTAAGACATTTTAAACCAATTATGGAATGTGGTCCTTATCTTAGCAACAGTTAGAAACCTTGAAATAGTGAGGGTTTTTAGGAGCAAAAATATTGACTGATCAGATCTGCAGTTTAGAAGAATGGCTTTAGGGGGCAGTAATAATGATGTGCTTAGTGTCGTGTCCGACTCTTTGGGACCCTATGGACTGTAGCCTGGCAGACTCCTTTATCCATGGGGATTCTCCAGGCAAGAATACTGGAGTGGGTTGTCAAGCCCTCCTCCAGGGGATCTTTCCAACCCAGGGATCGAACCCAGGTCTCCCGCACTGCAGGTAGATTCTTTACCATCTGAGCCACCAGAGAAGCCCAAGAATACTGGAGTGGGTAGACTATCCCTTCTCCAGGGGATCTTTCTGACCCAGGAATCAAACTGGGGTGTCCTGCATTGCAGGTAGATTCTTTACCTGCTGAGCTTTCAGGGAAGCCCAGTAAGAATGATAAAGAGAACACTTCATTTGAGCAAGTATTTGTTTTGTGGCAAAAATAACTCTAGAAACTAAAATGAAATGCATGGTCTCAGAAATGCTTTAATTTGGAAAAAAAAATTTATTATAACCAGAAAAAAAGTCGCACGCCCTTCTTCCTCTAACCTACCACAAATATACACAATATGACTTTTGAAAAAATAGCTGAGAGACAGGAAAGTCAAAATACAAAAAAACAACCTTTAGGGGAGAAGCACATTGCAATCCATACTGTATCTTCATCTACTGTTTCCAGGAAGGGTAAAATTTCATCCTTACATGTCCTTGAAGTCAAAGGGATACAGAAAACTTAGCCAGTTACAAAAGTCATTGTGTTCACAGGATAAATTGTTCAGGAGAAGAAGGAATATGACTGATGGCAACATTAATTGAAACTTCCCCTCCCCCCATCCTTTGTTTTTTTAAGTAATACACCAAGCGTTGGGAGAGGTCAAAACAGAGACGTGACCAGTACACAGGTGAGCTTGCCGAAAAACATCTCTTGATGAAGGGAGGAGAGAATATTGCTCTTCAGAGAGAAGGGGCATATCCTGGTCATAAATTTATCTCCATCTGTGGCATTCGATCACTTCTCGGTCAATGTGTCAAAGGGCTTATTTTGTGATTGGAGCAACCCACGTGTATGATAAATTGCCAGCCTCATCTCTTGACTGACTTGTAAATCTCAGTCCTTTTCGGGGATTAACTACTTGCTAAATTCATTTATCAAAATTAAAACTAGGTTTTCGGAATGTTGCCCTCCAAATCCCAAGAAACTATAAAAGATTAACCTTTTGCAGATCCTTCCAGACTGAACACCAGTGGGTAACATCAACGCAAGTGATTAATAGGAGCTTTCTAAGATCCGGGGGAGTTGCTGACAGCCATTTCCCTCATATGACAGCATAAGTCATCTCCTAATCAACCTATGAAAACACACACCCTGAAACTCTCCGTACTAATGGAACACATCCAATTAATATTTAGAATATCCATAGGAGTTCTGTTTTGCATTAGTACCAGAGGTTTTTACAAGTGTATCAGACCTCCTCAAGGCTGTAAAACAGAATTCATTAACTCAGTCTCGTTCAATCACTCCAGAAGCAACAGTAGCAGCCGCAGAATGAAAGTCCAATCCAGAGTGAATCAGCTTCCAGAAGTCGCAGCTTCTCTGTGATGCTGCTGTTTGTTTTTAAGGTCATTAGCTAACATTTGTATCTCACTGACCCCTGGACCATCCAAGTTGCATACAGCCTGTATATTCGCCATGGAGAAGCACACTCCTCTTCCGTCTTCTTTCTTCCTCGTGTATTTACAGCCCATGGTGCTATCTTGGGGCCTTAAAGGCATTTCATCCAAATATCCACATTTGCACAAAATGTTCCGACACCTTCCCAGTACAATCCGTGACATTTTCCCTCCCCTCCCTGGGAGGCGTGTGCTGTGAACCTGCTCCTACTTACATGTGAAATGGCAGCTGGGCTTATTAATGGTTCCCTCAGATCCTCTACCTCCTTTAGTCCTCAAAACAAACTATGGCTCAGTTCATAACAGGTCTGAGAACACCCTAAATAAAGTACCACAGAGACTTCGTTTCCCACGAAAGGGTACAGGTTAGACCCAGATGGAGGTATAAAACAGTATGTGTCCTATCAAAGTAGTCCCAGATTCCCTTAATTACACTTTATGGAGTTGTTCCCTTTGAATCCCCTAAATCAGTGGCAAGCGATCTTTTCCTTTTCCCTGGGGAGCTACAAACTTACACGGTAATCATTTAAATGGGGATCATACAGGTTATGCTAAAGTCATTCATTTTATAAACTTATAGAATACCTAGCAGTACCGAGTATGTATGGTAACCATACACTGTGTGAAGCAATTTATATGCATTATTTCTACCAATCTTGACAATGATTTTGTCGGAGACTGAGGCACAGGGAGTGTCTGTAATGTGTCCAAAGTTACTCAAATCGAGAGTGGTTAGATCAGGAGTCCCAGAGCCCGGGCTGTACTTACTGACTGCCTTCCCTTTCACCCTGAGTGAAGCTCTGAAGTAGGTCCTAGAGTCATATTGGATGGATAAGTCACATGGATGCTGAAGACAGTATTTCTGCCCCACCTCCACCTGGGGCTTAAAGTCCAAGAAAAATATGTCAAAATCTATTACAAACCTAAGAACAGAATGGTGATCCAGCATGGAGAATGGAAGAGCCAACTTAGGCTAGAAGATTGAAGAAAGCTTCCCCAGAGGAGTGGTATTCAAGCCATAAACATGATGAAGGATATCCATGGGTTCCATCCCTGGTCTGGGAAGATCCCATACGCTACAAAGTAACTAAGCGGTTCACCACAACTGCTGAAGCCTGCATTCCTACAGCCCATGCTCCGCAACAGGAGAAGCCACGGCAGGGAAAAAGAGTAGCCCCCATCACCACAAGCTCAGCAACAAAGACCCAGCTCGGCCAAAAATGAATCGATTAAAAAAGGTTTAAAACTTCCACCAGAGCACATGGACTGGCAGGCATAACAACCTTTCCCCTTGAGTGGAGGATCTTTGTGTAGGACAGAACATACTCAGCACCATGAGGTGGTCCTTGCTAGGAATTAGGTAAGAAAGTATTTCAGGATAGTGAGATTGGAATGCAAAGACCAAGAGAATCAATTTTTGATAACAGAAAAATAGTGAAGAACAAGGCAGAAGATGGAAAGAATCCACCTTAGAGTTTAAGGATGATGGTGAAGGCTTGAAATGCAAAGAAAACTTGTTAGAGGCAAAAAAAAAAAAAAAAAAAAAGTGATCTGATCTGTATTGATAATTCACCTGAGGTCGTATACTAACTCCACCAATTACACATTTGTAATTCTTGTATGTAATTTTATTTTAAAAATTGAAAGCGATCACAAAAGTCTAGACTATAGGAAGGTATAGGAAAAATAACTTAAGTTCCCCCAACAAATAAATCATGAGTTGAAAAAGAAAGAGAGAAATAAAGCAGGAATCTATACAGTGAAAAAGTATGAAGAGAAAAAGCAGCCATGACAATGTGGCGATTTATTTGGTTACTGATTCCAACAGACAAATTATAAAATAATATTTTAAAATTGGCATGGGAGCAATGGAAATGTGAGCATTAACTAGATTTTGTAATATAAGGAATTAACATTTGGGGAGTGATATTGGCACTGTGGTTTTGGTTAAGCATCCTCAGGTTTGAGAGACGGATACAGACATATGGAAAAATCTGGTACGAGACTAGAGCTTGCTTCAAAGTAACTTGGGAAGTGGGAGTGTGGGTGGGGATATGGGTAGAGTAAGACTGGCTATGAATTGATAACTTTGCAGCTATATGATAGGTACATAGGGATTCATTATACTATTCTGTGCATTTTCATGTAAGTTTCAGGTTCTTTATAACAAATTTTGTTTAAGGACAAAACAAGATTCTATTCAATGAATAATGGAAAAATTGCATTGCTTCTGATGATGGTCAGTTAAGGAGATAATGAAAGAGAGGAAACAATTTTTAAGGGGAAGATACACAAGTCAGAAAAAGACCAAAAGATGAAAAGGACTGGAACACAGAGACATGGAGGCATAAATACAAACAGAAAAAGAGGAAGCAACCAAGCAAAAGACAGACTTGTGAAATGACATTACCACCTTGTGGTCTTTTAGGATATTGCTCCTAGAGACTCCAGCCATGATGTTTTTTCACACTTGTAGGCATTTGTGGGGATGTCACACCTACACTTGGACCAGGTGAAACGGAGGTAACAGCCATGCCTAAGCTTTGGTCTGGAGGTTTCTTATTTGTGACCAAATTTTGTTGACTCTCCTAATATTTTCAGACCATACCTGACTTTTTATCACAAGGTTCCCACATTTGTTACGTTTTATTGTCCTAAGTTTCCCACTTTATTTATTCAGGGTTAGCTCCTGATTTGGTATTTCAGGACTTTGTAAATAAATCTTTGTTCACCTATCCAAACCCTCTGTGGTTTGTTTTTGTTAAAAACAGCTTTATCGAGATTATAATTGATATCCAAAAAATTGGACATAATTAACATATATAATTTGATGAGTTTGGAGAGATGTATAAACCATCATGACAATCAAGGTGATAAACATAATCATCACCTCTGTTTATTACATCATCTATTTGCTACTCTAACTCCAGCCTAATCTTACTTTTTTTTTTTTTCAATATATAGTAACACAATCTTTTTTGTTTTTGTTTTTTAGTATTTATTTATTTGGCTGCTCCGAGGGCTCCAGAAGGAGATGGGCTCCTTAACAGTGGAACATAGGCTAGTTGCTCTACAGTGTGAGTGATCCTATTTCCCCAACCAGGGATCAAACCCGTGTCCCTTGCATTGGAAAACGAATTCTTAGCCACCGAACCACCAGAGAAGTCCCTTAATCATACTTTCTAATGCCTCCATCTCCTTGAGCATCATACTCACCTTTCTCTTCCCTTTTCCAACTCCACAGAAGTTGTTTTTCTTGCAGTATGTGACAGAACAGCACAATGTAGTCATTGTGTGGGAGCAGCCCCACAGACAAAGGAAAGGATTGGAAAATGTGGAAGCAAAGGGATTCTATAGCTAAAATGGCCCCATTATACAGCTATTTGACCCAAGGAAGAACGGTCCATCTCAGAAACAATAGCCAAATAGCCCCAATGCTATTACTATCACATGGTATTATGTTTTAAATTTTTTCCTCCTCTCCATCCACATTCCTCCTGTGTGAGCTCCTGCTGCTCTCCCTGGCATGGACTCTGCCAGCGTCCAAGCCAACCTCCTTACTTCCACTAGCCCCTCCTGACCTTCCACACTGCCTCCAGGGACTTCCCCAAAATACAGGTTAATCCTGGACTCTCTGCTTAATACCTTCCACTATTTCCTAACATCCACGAGAAAAGAATCCTAAGCTCAGACAGCCATGCTGTTTCTAATCTCATCCACTGCAGTGCCCTCAAGGCACATACACCGCCCCATTCATTCCAGATTGCTGGCTGTTCCCGACAAGGCCACTGTATATGTGACACCCCCTGTCTTGGCACTGATTCTTATCCTTGTCTGATAATCCATTTTTATGCCTGGTTAATTCCTAATCTTGATTTGTCTTCACTTAGACCCTGAATTGGGCTTCCCAGGTGGCTCAGCAATAAAGAATCTGCCTGCCAGTGCAGGAGATGTGGGTTCGATCCCTGGGTCAGGAAGATCCCCTGGAGGAAGAAATGGCAACCCACTCCTGTATTCTTGCCTGGAGAATCTCATGGATAAAGGAGCCTGGTGGGCTACAATCCATGGGGTCACAAAGAGTCGGATGCGATCAAGCACACGCACGCACACACACAGACACTGAATTGAGACTCAGACCTCACACGACTGACCTCACTTCCCAACTGAGTGCTCCTGTAGCATCTTCACACGATTCTACTTAACTCACTGTGTGGTGATGGTGATGTGTTTATTGGTCTCTCTGCAGCCCTGCCTCCAGTCTCGTTAGACTCAAGAGGAAGGTAACTGGAACTGTGCTGCATTAATATAAGCTCTCTTAGAACTTAGCACAGTGCCCCGCAAGGCGTGGGTATGCAATAAAGTTTGGCTGCCTTCTCCTCTGCAGCTCTCTGTGGGAATCTGATCTCTGAATACAGAGTGGGTGGCCAGAGCTTTAATAAAGAAAAGAGATACCACTGGGGACTTATCAGATTGGGTATTTTTTAATGATAATTAGCCAGTGTTAGTAAAGATTCTCTTAAAGTTCAGCTAGGAAGTAAAAAAATTTGTTCAAGCCTTGTAGAAGTAAATATAACAAAATATATTAAACTCGTGCATATCATTAAACTCAGAATGCCACATGCAGGAACTGAAACTGACAATATGCACACAAAACTCCATACAAGAATGTTTGTCACAACAGTATTGATATAGTCTAAAAAAATCTGAGAATCGAAAATGTCAAAAATAGAAGCTTAACAGAGCAAACTGTGGTATAACCATATGATGGAACTCTAGGCAGTGCTTAAAAATTATATAATATGAAATTTACTCTTGAAAAGCAAAAATAAAAAATGCTGGTTATAAGACAACTGTAGTCAATTTTATAGTGCGTGTGTGTGTGTGTGTGTGTACATTTGTGTGTGTGTGCATATGTTTGTTTCTATCATTATTCATCATCAGTCATCGCTCAGTCGCGTCCGACTCTTTGCGATACCATGGACTGTAGCCCACCAGTCTCCTCTTTTCATGTGCTTCTCCAGGCAAGAATACCGGAACGGGTTGCCATGCCTTCCTGCAGGGTATCTTCCCAACCCAGGGATCAAACCTGCATCTCCTTTGTCTCCTGCATTGGCAGACAGATTCTTTACCACTGAGTCACCTAATGCAATAGACATTGTACATACATACATTTATACACAAACATAAGATAGCCATGCAGAGTCAAAGTTTGGAAAATATATATAACCAAAATGAAAATAGGTTTATAAATAATGTAGTTGGCTTCTCTGTACTTTCGGATTTTTCTCCACTGAACAGGTATCCATTATAATAATACGAGGGAAATATAAAGTTGGTTTTCTTTTTAAGAGAAGAGGAAGCGAAAAGGAAAGGCAACTGAGTCCTGAGGCCATCAAGAGAAGAACTAAGGAAGCTGACCTGAATGTAAAAGAGCATCTGAATCTTAATAACACATAGACCTCTGGAATTTTACAGAAGGTTAAGCCAATTGGTCATATGTGCCTTAGTGTCAAGTACTTAGATCAATATGTACTTGAGGTCAGTGTCAATGAATGGAAATAACTGGAAGAGGAGGGAACTGGAAAGAGGAGGTGATATCTGTCAATATTCTGGGTCAGATTATTCACCTAACCCTTCTTTCCTTGCTTGTCCCGGCCCGCCTCTCCACTCTGCCTCCATCCTTAACACAGAGACTTGGAGAATACGAGAAACTTCTTTTACTCATGGAGAACAGGCAGGATATCTGTGGAAGAAGCGAATCAAGAATATCTAGACCATATGCCTGCCCAGTCTACCCAGAGTTGCTTCACCCTAGACTTAGGCCTCTCACCCCTAACCCAGAGCTCAGTGGACACAGTTCAGTGCTTGGAAATTTATTTAAACTTCAGTTCAGTTCAGTTCAGTTCAGTCGCTCAGTCGTGTCCAACTCTTTGAGACCCCATTAATCGCAGCACACCAGGCCTCCCTGTCCATCACCATCTCCTGGAGTTCACTCAAACTCACGTCCATCAAGTCGGTGATGCCATCCAGCCATCTCATCCTCTGTCGTCCCCTTCTCCTCCTGCCCCCATCCCTCCCAGCATCAGAGTCTTTTCCAATGAGTCAACTCTTCGCATGAGGTAGCCAAAGTACTGGAGTTTCAGCTTTAGCATCATTCCTTCCAAAGAAATCCCAGGGCTGATCTCCTTTAGAATGGACTGGTTGGATCTCCTTGCAGTCCAAGGGACTCACAAGAGTCTTCTCCAACACCACAGTTCAAAACTTAGGTTTCATCAAAAAGTTCGCACTGTTTGATTTACATAGAAAACCAATAGAGAAAATCTCCTGCCTTGTTAGACTGGATACCAAGTATTCATTTTGAATGGCTTCCCAGGTGGCATTAGTGGTAAAGAACCCACCTGACAATGGAGGAGACAAAAGAGACCTGGGTTCTATCCCTGGCTTGGGAAGGCCCCCTGGAGAAAGGCACGCCAACCCACTCCAGTATACTTATCTGAAGAATGCCCACAGACAGAGAAGTCTGGTGGGCTATGGTCCATAAGGTTGCAAAGTGTTGGACATGACTGAAGCAACTTAGCAAGCACACACGTTCATTTTGAAAACTCTTTAGTTTCTTAAAAAAAAAAAAAATTAAAATCATACTAGATGAAACAGGAAGTTGAAGTTTGTGATAGTTAACTCTGTGTGTTAACCTGATTATGCCAAGGGATTCCCAGATAGCTGGTTAAACATTATTTCCAGGTGTGTCTATGAGAGTGTTTCCAGAAGAGATTAGCATGTGAATGCTCGGGCTGAGTACAACAGATGGCCCTTCCCTATGTGAATGGGCCCCACCCGATTTGTTGAGGGAGGCAAAGGAAGGGAAGTTGTGTTCTCAGTTTGATCATTTCAGCTAAAGCTCTGATCTTTCTGCAGTTAGCTATCCTGGTTCTCAGACCTCCAGACCCTAGATGGAAACTTCATCACGGACTCTCCCTCTCAGGCCTTTGAACTACACGATCAGCTTTCCTGGGTCTCCAGATCATAGATAGCAGACCATAGGACTTCTCAGCCATTGGTTCTGTTTCTCTGGAGAACTCTGACCAGAGTCATTTCATAACAAGTATTCTTCTTTTCAAGAGAATAATTTTAAATTTCATGTTAAATATCTTTTAACAACTGCCTAAAATTCTATCACATGGTTATACCATAATTTGCTTTGTTAACTTCCTATTCTGGCCATTTTGGGTTTCCAGATACTTTTAGACTATATCCAAACTGCTGTGACAAACATTCTTCTGTTGAAATTTTTGTGCATATTGTCAATTTCAGTTCCTACATGTGGAATTCTGGGTTTAATGATATGTCTATGTTAAACATATTTTTTTGTACTTACTTCTATAATGAGTTTCCCAGGTGGCTAACATGGTAAAGAATCTACCTACCAACACAGGAAACTCAAGAGAGATAGGTTCAATCCCTGGGTCAGGAAGATCCTCTGGAGAAGGAAATGGCAATCCACTCCAGTACTCTTGCCTTGAAAATCCCATGGATGGAGGAGCCTGGTAGGCTGAAGTCCATGGGGTCTCTAAGAGTCAGGCACGACTGAGCGACTTCACTTTCACTTTTCACTTTCATGCACTGGAGAAGGAAATGGCAACCTACTCCAGTGTTATTGCCTGGAGAATCCCAGGGACGGGGGAGCCTGGTGGGCTGCCGTCTCTGGAGTCGCACAGAGTCGGACACGACTGAAGCGACTTAGCAGCAGCAGCAGCAGCATGACCAACAGGATCCAGATCATGATGGCTGTTTTGAGATGCATGGTTCCTTGGGGTCCCATGTTCAACTATTCCATCTCTACTGAGGACCAGTAGCTCACTAACAGCTATTATCAAAAGGCAATTAATTCTCTGCTGCACAGGGCAAGATTTTACTCCCAAACCTCTAGATCCCACTCTATCGGAGGGCTCAAAATAATGCTTGTCTCTATCTATCAGTGCCAAGGTAGACCCTATGTCCAACAGACATTCCAGGTATTCCTACTCCTGAATACAGTCTCAAGGGCTGTCATTCCCTTTGAATAAGGATTGGAGAATCATCAGTATTAATCATCTACTTACTATGGTGTTATAGTGACCTTCTCCCTGAGGCCTTGACCAACCCTTTTGTAAACAGAATTCAGATTTAAAAAGTGGCTGACTAAAAATTGGGCAGGAGTTTTATTATCCTGACTGCCATCACCCTTCTGTCCATCCGACTTTGCTTTTATTTACATATAGCTTGCTAATCTCTTTTGCCCTGAGGGATGCTGTTTTCTATTAACCATCTCCACCAGGGCCAATCCCTTATATGTTCAGGCCTCTGAGCAAATGTTTTTTGAGGACCCCTGTCTACATAAATCGTTGTTGTTGTTTAGTCACTAAGTCGTGTCTGACTCTTTTGTGACCCCATGGACAGTAGCCCACCAGGCTTCTCTGTCCATGGGATTTCCCAGGCAATAATACTGGAATGGGTTGCCATTTCCTACTCAGGATCTTCCCAACCCAGGGATCAAACCCACATCTCCTGCGTCTCCTGCACTGGCAGATTCTTTACCACTGAGCCACTGGGGAAGCTTGGTTCCAAGGTTATTACAAAATTTACGGGCCCATGTGAAGTACAGTGATATTAATGAAAATTTAGAATAATGCGTAGAGAAGAGGTAATTACATATTATTTTTCTGTCCAATCAGCACATGTAATGATTCTTTGTGGCATCCATAAACATCCTCCTTGCCTTTAGGTCCAGTAGCCACCTCTTAATGTTCTTTATTGTCAAAAGCACCACTACTGGCTAATTTCATATCTCCCATGACAAGAAAAATGTAGCTCTTCAGAGTGCTTGGGAACCAAAAAGATCTTCTTGCCTCTGCCTGCAGTTCCTCTAGACCATTTTTAAATGATGTTACATTAAATACTATTTATGGTACATACATACTGATGATGATCTTGCATCATCCTTTGTAGTTTCCATAACAGTGGCTTCCAGTGACTCTCTCAAAGTTGTTCCTGTGCCTTTTTTACTTATTTATTTATTTATCTGGCTGTGCTGGGTCTTAGCTGTGGCATGTAGAGTCATAGTTGCAGCATGTGCAATCTGCAATGTTCAATCCCGCCCAGGGACTGAACTCCAGATCCCTGCAATGGGAGCATGGAATCTTAGCCACTGGACCACCAGGGAAGTCCCTCCTGTGCTTTTTGATGATAACCACAAATGCACATCTTGCTCATTGAATACAAGAAAATATCATTTGTTAAATTTATCATTTGGAGTTTTATAGCCAAAATGTAAAATAACATACCTTCAACTGTGTCCTCTCTTGAATTCTTTAGGCTGGATTCCAAGAATATGGGTTCTTTTAATGTTGACCACACTACTGCCTTTCACACCCTACCACCAGCTGGGAGAATAGATGAGAGACCCATGGGTGAAGAAGGAAATGCCAACTCACTCCAGTATTCTTGCCTGGCAAATCCCATGGACAGAGGAGCCTGGTGGGCTACAGTCCATGGGGTCACAAAGAGTCAGATAGGACTTATCGACTAAACAACAACAAAAATGGGTAGAGTATGGAAAATTGGCTTTTTTTTATCTGCACGAGAGATGTCTGTTCTTCATCTGACATGATTTAATGTGATTCATGTTAATCAGAAGCAAAAGGGGACTTCAATAGAAGTACTTATTTGCATCACAGAGCAATGGTCTTGAAAGCCTTCAAAGAAGAGGTACAGTGCAGTCAGGAGAACTAGGAGAACAGCCTGAGCCTAAGCAATGGAGTAACCACTCTGGATACCAGTGGAAGAAGGATATGCAGAGTAAAGGATGTTTAAAAACATGCTCGCTGTCCTGGGGTACTGTAGACCAGAGCCAGTACCATGGTTCAAACATGTAGCAAATCAACGCATAATTCCACATGCTCAACCCCAGGAGTCAGTAGTAGACCACTGGTAACCCAGAACCCTAAACTCATTCTGGTCATACTCAAGTAAGAGTCATTTCAAAGCCAGAATGTCAGACCTATTCAGGCAGTGGTCTTGAATGATCCATTCGTGTGCTGCATCTGACTGATACCAGAGAGTCAACTGTTAGCCTCTCTTCCCAGCTCTACACTTAGTGACATCATGTTGCTGCTGCTGCTAAGTTGATTCAGTTGTGTCCGACTCTGTGCGACCCCATAGATGGCAGCCCACCAGGCCCCGCTGTCCCTGGGATTCTCCAGGCAAGAACACTGGAGTGGGTTGCTATTTCCTTCTCCAATGCATGAAAGTGAAAAGTGAAAGTGAAGTCGCTCAGTCGTGTCCGACTCTTAGCGACCCCATGGACTGCAGCCTACCAGCCTCCTCCGTCCATGGGATTTTCCAGGCAAAAGTACTGGAGTGGGGTGCCATTGCCAACATCATGTTAGTAACCTAAAATTGACCGTGGAGAGTGTATTTATACCACGGGAATTGGCAAACACTTCAGGGCTTTCTGATGAGTTAGCTAGTTATTAAACTGCTCTTAAAGGCCAAGCTACATTGGAGACTATGAGACTGTAGGAGCATTAACTAGCAAAATTGTATCCCCCAACAGGGCCAGCCCCAGAGGCAGGAGTGGATGAGACATATGACTGGATATATTGAAGCCTAAGGATTGGCTGGATGATGGTGGGAGAAAAACAGAGGTGGCCAGTAGGTGAGGATGCTGGTTGGAGGGCCTGAGGTGACATGCCAGAGTCTAAGCTAGATAAAAGCAACAGGCCAGAAGAAGGACATTTGGACACAAAAGGAAGAGGTGCAAGTTCTGGAGGTTTTAATGAAGGAAGAGAAAAAGTAAAGTGGAAAAAAAGGAAATGAAAAAAGCTAGATAAATAAGAAAGTGCATTTTCAAATGACAAATTAGGCACAGCCCATGACCTTCCAGATAGGATGCTGATATGAAAAGGAAATGTTAAAATTTGAAAAGGCTAGAGAATGTTCAGCCTGGGTTGCTCGGGTGACATTCTCGGGTATAGCTAAGTTGTACCTGGTGATGACAGCAGTGGAGATGAGAGAAAAGACTGTGACTGAGATCCTGAAGCCCCTTCGTGAACATGAGGGTATGGCCAGAAGAATAGAAAATGACGGAGAAAGTGAGTATGGCATAGTTTATGAACTTCACATAAGGCAAGTGTTTGCTGGAAAGAAACAGTAGTGGGAGGTTCAGGGCCCTAGCCACATGGATTCATGAGAGAATGAGCAACCTTTGCTGTGGGGACTGTAAGTGGTATCCTCAGATACCTTGTGCCACAGTGAACGTTTTCATATACTTTTTCTAAAACCCACCCCAACATACCCACACGCATTAATACCTACTTGCCTTACCCACTTACAACATTAAAGCCCTAAGATATTCTAAATTCCTGCCATCTGTACTAATCAGCTCAGGCTACCACGACAAAATACTAAACTTGGATACATTCAAGTGGCTTATTTTTCCACAACTCTAGACCATGATCAAGGTGCCAGCTGATTAGGTTTCTAATGAGAGGTCTCTCCCTGGATAGTAAATGTTGTGTGCTCACAAACCCTTTCCTCAACGCATGAAAAGAGTAAGCAACTTCTCTAGTGTCTCTTCCTATATGGAAGCTAATCCTCTCGGATGAGGGCCCCAGCCCTGTGAATTCATTTAACCTTAGCTATTTCTTTTGCAGCTCTATTTCCATGAGGGGGGTTAGGATTTCAACATGTGAATTTGGGGAAAGGCATTCAGTCCGTAAAACCATTCAAACACTAGAAAAAATGACTTATTTGGCAAGAACCTATATAATATTTCAGAAAGAAAAGACTCGAAGTGACACTCAAAGCCTGAGACCTCCAAAGACAAGGTACCTCCTTCAGTAGCCAGTGTTTAGCTAAGATGACCCTGTACCAGCTGCAGTTCAAGCAGGGAGCACAGCACAGGAAGAGCAGGGATGTGCCGGAGTGCAGAAGAATACCGGAGAGTCCCAATTCTTCTATGTAAGCTTTTCAAAACATTAATCCTAATGCTGCAGTCCAGGGGGTCACAAAGAGTTGGACACGACTAAGCAACTGAATAACAAAATCTTTACAAAAGTATTTTGGTTATTGCATTCCAGTAGTTTAGAACTAAAAGAGACTCTAGAGGTAATCTTATTTAATCTGAGAAAAATGAGAAAATGAAGCCCATAAAATTTCTGGTCATTACTGGGAATTTCTGCCACCCGAACAGGATCTTTCCACCATGAAATATTTGCCCTCTAGTTTCTAGTTGTCTCCAAAAAAAAAAAAAAGATACTCTGAGTTGACAAGGAAAATGAACAATAAACTCCACTCAACGTATCCAAAGACTGGCACTATTAGCAACACCCAGTAAGCAACACCCACTAAGTTTTTTAATGGCAAAAGATAAATGAGCTGTTGTGGTCAACACAATCTCAGGTAACATGAAGACAAAGAAAGAAAAAAAAAACTCAGCTCCTCTAATCAAGAAGGAAACTCACTGGCTAATGTAGCCAAGTGGTTGTTTTCTTTCTTGTTGACTTTTTCTTTTGAGACTATTTCAAAGCTGGAACTCAGAAATCTTTTTTAGCAGGATTGCTTTAAGTTGTTAGGGATGTCACAGACAGCCTTTTACAAGGCACCTACACAGCCTTCTGCTTCTATGTGAGAAAAAAAAAAAAAAACTGCAAGAAGCACAATCAAATTTTAAGTTCTTTTCAAAGTGTTACAAAGAGGGAAAAAGACAACAGTTTGAGTTAGATTCTTGAAATGTTGTGAGAAATTTAAAAAGGCAATTCTTATTAACTAGATACTAAATACATATAGTTTATATAAAAGACTAAGTAATTTTCAGTTATTATAAAGATTCCCAATATAAAGAGCTGAGAAAGACCAGTGAGAGAAACTGTAGTCGAAATCTGGATGTATGATTCATGATCATGTGTTAAAGTAATACAGTAAAGATACCTGATACATCAGTGTAGTTTTAGGTTCATTCTTCTTTTGTGATATTCTGGTTGTGCTAAGAAGGCAGAGGAGACAATCCAAAGCAACTGCCAAATCTTTAGAAAAAAGTAGATGGTTCCCCACATAACAAATTATGAATGATGGATGCTTTAAAAAAATAAGGTTCTGGTGTAAGTCAATGTTTTACCGACATTTATGTGATTTTACGAGAAAAACAATACAGATTCTGACTGAAACTCATTTAGAGTGGGAAAAGATCTTTCACTGCTTGTTTTAATGTTATTGGACATACATTTTTAAAAATACATACTGGGTGAGGGGGCTTAAACAGCTGGTGGGATGCTAGATTCTAAGAACACTGAATTCTGGTCATCTGTAGGAAAATCACAATCATTAACAAAATATTTCTCCAAATTGGGACTCAACTAAATAAAAAATTAAAACCAAGCCCTGAAGAAGTATATATTTAAAAAAAAAAAAAATGAATTTCTATCTTCCAAAGGAGTGAAGCACAGCTTCCCTAATGAAATTGTTTTTCTGGTATCACATCAACTGAGGAAAAGCTATTCTGGAGAGCCATTTCCATGGCTAACCTCTCTCCAAAATCAAATACTGACTTTTTATTTCACTTAGTATTTTTTGCTTAGAAATACTTCCTAATTATTCAATACTTTGATTCATTCATTCAACAAATATAAATTGAAAGGTCCATATAGTCAAAGCTATGGTTTTTCCAGTAGCCATGTAGACATGAAAGTCAGACCATAAAGGCTGAGTGCCAAAGAATTGATGCTTTTGAACTGTAGTGCTGTGGAAGACTCCTGGAGTCCCTCAGACAGCAAGATCAAACCAGTCAATTCTAACGGAAATCAACCCTGAATATTCACTGCAAGGACTGATGCTGTAGCTAAAGCTTCGATAATTTGGCCAACTGATGCAAAGAGCAGACTCATTGGAAAAGACTCTGATGCTGGGAAAGACGGTTATACCATAAAGATAAATAAGGCTCATGTTGTGAAGGCTCATTAAATATACTCAGGAAGGCAAATACATAACCAGACAATTATGGATACATTCACTAATAAGAGGTATTACTGGACACTGCAGTGAGGTGGGCAAAAGGGCTAGAAGGAATGATTGCACAAGCATGGAGGTGGCTTTCTGGAAGCGATACTTCCAAAGTAGTCTGCAAAGAGTTTTTTAAAAGCTTTAACAAAGCCAAGCATTAACCTGGTAAGTGGACAAGCAGCACGGGGAAAAATTCAGGGGTTTTTCATAAGACTGTTATGTCCCAGAACTATGAGCAGATGGGTGATGCTCTAAAAGTATAAGGCAAGAGGTGAGACGAATCTGAGCTGAAGAGCTGAGACCAAACCAAGGAAGTCTTCAGCACTGTTTGGAGAGCCATTTTAAACAGTGAAATTGTCAACGAAATGCACAAAAAATGTGAAAAATGTGGCACTAACCACGTGACGAAAGAACATTAACAGTGTGAGAGCTGAAACAAAAGGCAGAGTTATCAGCTTATTCTACCTCAGCTGGGAATTCATGTGTTGGGGGAACTCAAACTTTGCATTACTTTGCACATGTCCACAGAAGATAAGAGCAGCCCAAGAATTGACTTTGGGCATATAAACAAATTTTAACAAGTAGGCAAATTTGCCAATATGGAATCCTGGAATAATGAGGATAAATTGTATGCACACACACACATACATATACACATAAATATATAACTCTGTTTAACACCACACACTGACAATAGAGAATATATCAATACCCTCTTCAAGAACATTTCCCACCCTGGTGGCTCAGACAATAAAGAATCTACCTGCAATGCAGGAGACCTGGGTTCAACCCCTGGATTGGGAAGATCCCCTAGAGAAGGGAATAGCAACCCACTCCAGTATTCTACTGAACAACTTCAAACAGTCTAATCACGTGTAATCAGGGACCCATAAAGAGAAGATAGAACAGGTCTGAACTAATACTCAAAGAAATAATGGCTGAAACTTCCCCAAATTTGGTGAAAGACATAAATTTACAGATTCAAAATGGTCGAAACCCAAGCAGGATGATAAATAGAAAGGAAATCACATCAAAATGCATTACAATCAAATTGCTGAAAACCAATTAAAAAGAGGTCTTTAGTTCAGTTCAGTTCAGTTCAGTCGCTCAGTCGTGTCTGACTCTTTGCGACCCCATGAATCACAGCACGCCAGGCCTCCCTGTCCATCACCAACTCCCGGAGTTCACTCAGACTCATGCCCATCGAGTCAGCGATGCCATCCAGCCATCTCATCCTCTGTCGTCCCCTTCTCCTCCTGCCCCCAATCCCTCCCAGCATCAGGGTCTTTTCCAATAAGTCAACTCTTGGCATGAGGTGGCCAAAGTACTGGAGTTTCAGCTTTAGCATCATTCCTTCCAAAGAAATCCCAGGGCTGAAAGGTCTTGAAAGCAGCCAAAAAACAAAAAGAAATGTACTTTTTCTTCATTCATTTCAATGATCACTAACTCATCAGAGGTAAAATGAGTGTTCTTAGGAAATACAAGTACTGAAACATTGAGGGGTAAAGATTTACGGGACTTCTCAGGTGGCACTAGTAGTAAATAACCCACCTGCCAATGCAGGAGACGTGAGACATGGGTTCAATCCCTGGGTTGGGAAGATACTCTGGAGGAAGGCAAGGCAATTCACTCCAGTATACTTGCCTGGAGAAGCCCATGGAGAATGGAGCCTGGCAGGCTACAGTCCATGGAGTCGCAATGAGTAGGACATGAATGAGCGACTGAACACACACACACACATGCAAAGATTTATGTGTGCAAATTACTCAACTAATTCACAAAAAGAAATACACAGAAAAGGGTACAGCAAAGGAAGTTAAAATATTAACAGGGGAACTCTGGGAAGGATGTATGAGAGTACACTAAACAATCCTTGTGACTTTTCTGAAAAAAGTGTTGCTCAGTCGTGTCCGACTCTTTGTGATGCCATGACTGTAGTCTGCCAGGCTCCTCTGTCCACGGAAATCTCCAGGGAAGAATACTGGAGTGGGTTGTCATTCCCTTTTCCAGGGGATCTTCCCAACCCAGATATTGAACCCAGGTCTCCTGCACTATAGGCAGTTTCTTTACCATCTGAGCCACAGGGAAAGCACTGTGACTTTGCTAGTATTTCCTAATTCTGTCCACTGATGGAACTTAGAAGCAGTAATGCCCAAAAATGGTTAAGGTCTTAATTTCTAAATATTCTCTAAAAATTAAAAAAATGTTAAGGCTCCTTAAGTATTTGAACTGAGGGTTGGGGCAGGGAAAGTACAAATCTAGCCTGGAACACCTTATTTTGCCATAAAAGGAAGTGCTCTAGAAATGATGTGGACAGTGTTGAAAGAACACAGCAGCCAATACAGTGAAGGAGCTCTCAATCACCAAGTTGAAACTAATTGAGCACTAGAACAAAAAAAAATTACAGCTCACAAAACATCCTTGCGTCCCTACTGGTTGGATAAATAAAAGTAAATAAACAAAGGTACAGCTTTTCCTTAAGAGTAAAATTCTAATTTATGAATGTAGAAGGAAAGAGGGCAACAGAAAAGCAAGATCATGCAAACGTCATAATACTGTCTCAGGGCAAAAACTGCCCATGGACGCTAAAGTTAATAGCAAAAAAAGCAAAAAATCCTGCAGAGCTTCAAAAACCTGGGAGACATTTTAATCAAGTAACTAAGATTAAAACCACTAGTAACATACATATCAATATATTATACCTCACATAACTTCCCAGGAGACTCAGCGGTAAAGAATCCGTCTGCCAAAGCAAGAGACCCAGGTTCGAACCCAGGATTGGGAAGATTCCCTGGAGAAGGAAGTGGCAACCCTCTCCAATATTCTTGCCTGGGAAATCCCATGGACAGAGGAGCCTGGCAGGCTACAGTCCATGGGGTGGCAAAAGAGTCAGATATGACTGAGCGACTAACAACAATCTCATAAGATATACCAAAAAGGATACATTACCATGGTATTCTTAACAAAAATTCATATCTATATTTTCAGAGTAAGGAAATAAGAAAAACAAATAAGAAATATTTGTTTGGAGAGGCAAGGAAGAACTCTAGAAAGTTGAATCAGATATTGGAGCTATCAGTATGGACTCAATCCTAAAGGAAATTAACCCTGAATATTCACTGGAAGGACTGATGCTAAGTTGGAGCTCCAATATTTTGGCCATCTGATGTGAAGAGCCGACTCATTGGAAAAGACTCTGAGGAAGACTGAGGGCAGCAGAAGCGGGCAACAGAGGATGAGAAGGCTGGAGAGCATCATCGATTCAATAGACCTGAGTTTGAGCAAACTCTTTCAAGGACAGCGGGGACTGGAGTGCTGTGGTCCATGGGGTTACAAAGAGTTAAGACACAACTGAGCAACTGAACAACTTCAAATATACAAACAGAATACACGAACACTGAAAAGCTTTTTCTACAAAGGAAAACTACAAAAATAAGTTGAAGTCACAAGTTTATGGATACAAGCAGTTAGAACTCAACTTTATTGTTACAACCAATTTTTATTTACAGAATATAAATCTCTTCAAAAAGATACATTCCTTCATTTAATCAATGGTAAAAGGCCTTATTAAACGGAAATAAAGCCTAAACATCACTTATATTTAACAGAAATACAGATTCATGAAAAGTTTGTGAATATATAGCAAAAAATGCATTTTTATTTAAGCAGTTTACATGAATGAGGCTGTTTTTAATTTTATTCACTGGCAACCCCATTTTAACCACAGAACAAATTTTACTTAAATTAACAGCAGTAAAAATGTAAAAATTAAATTTGAAACATGAAAATAAACAACAAAAAACAGGAAGTATCTTCATTACCAAACAGATTACAAGTTCTCAGACACTCAGATACTTTCTGAGGCATATCAAATACACCTACCTCAAACGTTGCATTCATTTGAGAGGTATCAATACATTTTCAGTGCTGAGACTATTTGTAGCACTTACAGTATTTACAGAGCAGCATTATACTACTATGTTTCACATTTGATAAACACAAATTTAACCTTTATGCCACAATTTCCCAATTCAACATACAGCTAATGCAATGACAGTTATTAGTTTTTTTCTTCTGAAAATGATAAGGACATTATCATTTAAGAACATGGAATAATGCCAGGTCTTCTTTCTTAAAATAATAGTATATTTTAAAATCCAAATACTTCAAATCATGGAAACTTCACCCAGCTATAAAGCTTCCTAAATAGAATAGAGTTTAAAACTCTCCTCTTTGCAAATTCCACCAATTTACAATTACTTTAGTACACGGAAGTAACAGAAAACTTCCTCAGATTATTGAACAATAAAAATGTCAGTGTGTCACTACATAAATTAGGTAGCAGCACACCACAACCATGCAAGTGCTCTTATTTCCGCCACTGCTTTTTTTTGGGGGGTGGTCCTTTTCCAGTTCATAGAATCTAGTATTCATGGATATCATCAGATCTTGGTCTCTCTCTTAAAGTCCCTTCCTTAAGAGTTTTGAAATTTAACTAATGGAACAATTCAAATCAGCCAGCTTTTTCTTACTCTTCATTAACTAGTTCAAATATAATACTTAATGTTTTCAGTTTTTATAAACACTTTGTGTTTTGTCAAAATGATTAATGGTATTAATACCATTAATGGGCAAGATGTAAACAAAAATATGTCTACATTTAGGGATTAAGAGTATTTTACAGAGCAACTTTTTTCATAACTAGAAAAGTCATAGGATACATAATGAACACAGATTTTAACTGGCTGTTTGATAACATCAGTAAGTACAGGAAAAAGAAGAGAAAGCAGATTGCAGGATAGAACCCTACTAAAAACTTGAGTTCTGAATGCCTCAAACTCAAAAAGGTATTTTCTACAAGCACTACCATTATTTTTTCTATTCAAATGGTTGAAATCTGTCCATTTCAAATTATAATCCAGAAAGGAAAATTTTAGTGTAAAACCTGTTCAAAAAAATCCAATTCATCATGTAATATATCTTATTAATTTCAGTTTTTCAAGTACTCAAGTAATGCAAACTCAAGCATTTTCCTTTAGAGCAATACATTTACACACTAAACTTCAAAGATGGGGGGAAATTCATTTAAAATAATTGCTACATTTTTCTGTCTGAAGACACCAAACCCAAGACAAAACACTGTAATCACACAAATGGTATGTAACAGAAAAAAAAAAAAAAAGGTGGTTCCCTATAACTAATATCTTTTGTTAAAAAAAGAAACAAAAACAAATGGCCTTAATATGTAACTAAGTTTCCAGTCAAACACATTCTAAAATCTAACAAACCATATTAGAAAATTCAAAGCAAATCAATTTTGAAATAAAGATTAAAGTTGCTTTAGGACATCCTTATAATTCACTTTCCTTGGTACATAATAGTTACTAGCATTTGCCTTTTGTGTTGAGTGATGCAAGTTGCCGTCAATAACAAAACTTTCCTCCTAGCATAAAGCATTGTTAACTCTATTAACTGAAATACTGACTAATATTAAAAGTTTGTCTATATCACTTTGGAACGCAGTATAAAATGCTTATTAAAAGCAATGTAAAGCAGAAAAGCAAAATGATAGTTTTCTCATTTACATTATGAAGGATTTTGAAAATGTAAGAAAGAAATACCTATATAACTTTAAAAGTGGAGGTTTTTAACTTTTAATTCAGAGTGTTTAGGGGGAATTTTTCCTTTAAATCTGGAAGCTTTCATAATATGTTTATGAAGTTAAATATTCCTAGTTCAACAAAAATGGAATTAGCAGTCATTAAAAGAACAGTTCTATCTTTTTCTGTATTTTACAATCCCCTAATGAACAATTTCATACTTAGAGAAGCCAACTGAGATATGCTTAAGTTGAACTAGAAGCTATTATTTATCATCTCCCTTGTACATATGGGACTTAAGAATCATATTGAGATATATAAAAATTGAAAGTGTTTTTTTGGTAGGAAAAAGTTAACAGCCTTGAAAATAGAAAAGGGTAATACTTCAGTTTGCAATCATAAAATTGCATTTTTAATTTGCTTTAGTTTAGAATCATGACTCAAAGAATGGAATTCTTACAGGGTATTAATTTAATGCTTGCAAGAATCTAACCTCCAAAAACTAACGGCCAAATAAAGAATGAAAAAAAGTCATATTAGGCACTGATAGGCTAAACAACTAAGTACTGACGTTAACAAAAATGGATAACCCTATTTCCAGTTCCTCTTGTTATCCCACTGTACCGCCCCATCTGTTGGTTATTTCCAGTCTAAACCAAAGAGCTGGATCATTCCCTTACAGAAAAATGTCTACAAAAGGGAAGAGAATGCAAAAAACAATACACAATCTCATATGCAAGATACAATTCACACTAATTTACAAACTTTTATTTACACTGTTGTATATACATTCCAGGCAGACCTAGTTGATGAGTTTTGTGCTCATATTGATCTCAAATGATCATGTGAACAGTATGATTTACTACCACATCTCTTTAATTCCCAGAAAGCGGTGGTAGCATGGGGTCTGGAGGGAAAAATGTCAAGTATTACTGGTCAGGTAAGATCACACAAGTAGGTACGGAACAAAGGGGAAAAGAATTGTGGAATTCTGCTTGTTTAAGCATCCAGGCCACTATGGTCTACTGACTAACAATGAGTATACATGAATGCCACTTCTCTAACAACCATTTTCATATTTACAAAATGAGCTTACTATCAGTTATTAGGTAAGGCATTCAAGTTCCTTAACATAAAAAGGCAAAAGACATCTCAGCAAGCCACAGGACAAATTTTAGAGGGATGCTTTCCCTTGAGAATCCCTTAAATGGTCAATTCAAAGGGAAGCAATTTTGAACTCTATTATTAGGCTGAAGTATGATCCCCAAAACCTGCAAAGGAAGTGAGAACATCATGATACCCCAAAGAGTGGGAGAAATATCTTAAGTATCTTATTTTGTTCCCAAGATCCACTGCCTAGGGCTAAAGTGAGAGTCTTTATTCCCCTTTACATTCACTTCCTGAATCTCTTTGAACCACTTACAACGGTGTCACAGCGAGCAGCCATGCACAGTCTACCAGCAATGGCTCAGTGAATCTATTCAAAATAGTCTGAAGAATACGGAGGAAGATAGAAAAATGATCTCCTCTCCTCCCACCCTCTCCAAGATGTATACTGTTGCCCTTTTAGGAAGTCAGAAAGCAAAAAAAACCTCCAGTCCTACATATTCTTCGTTGTCCTAAGAAAACGTTCCAGCCACAGATGAAAATTCCACCAAAAACAATTTCTCAAGTTCACTCTTAACATTCTATAAAAAGCTATTAACTGTTTAATTGGTTCCTTTCCTTTAGTTAATTAGGTAAAATTCTACTGATCCAATGGTAATACGGTTTATAAAAACAGAAACGAACATTTGCAATGTTGGGGAGGTAGGAAACAAATCGTGGCTAACACTGTTACAGATTCAAACAGATTTTAAGATTCTACTCATGTAACTAGAATTTACCATTTTAAATGCCTGTGTTTCTACTTACTTTACCAGTTTTAAACATCTTGAGCTAATCCAAGTTATTTTAAAGCACTTATCTGAGAGTATAAGTCATTTGGAATAATACATCAGACACTCCATAAGATTTCTCAGAGGATAAATTTGCAGTTGCATATTCTGAATATGCAGATCCATTAAGCCAACCTTGTACATGGGCACTTATGTGACCAAAGTGTGCAAAGCTTCTCAGACTAATTTTCTAAGCAAAGTTAACCATGACTGCTCAACTCCACACAGCAGTCTTCAAAACTTGAAGTTTGCTTATCTATCCCAAAGACCCAAGTTCCTTCCAAATAATAACTGTCATCCTCTCACAAACAGACAAAAATAAAATCAAAAGAAATCAAAACAAACAGAAGCCCTCCTACCATGAGTATTTTTGCCTAATTCACACTGTTATATTAGATTTTAAGTGTACAGGATGTTCTAAATGTTCCTTATTTAATTCTTTTAACCACCTCAACTTATTTCTCTGAAACTACATGTTATCAAGTAGTAGAATGAATGCTGAATGAATGCTATCATTCTAAAGACACAGAAGCCAAACTAAAACATAAAGCCACAGTGTAAGGAATGAATCTGGAGAAGTAAAAAAGAATTAATCTAAACAACATTTTCTTGTTCCCAAATATTATAAGCATTCTACCTTTGTTTCAAAAATTAGTAACTGCTGTACTAGCTACTATTTAATAACAAACAAAATACAGAATATCCCAATAAGTGAAACAAAATTTTTGGTTAGAAACAAATTGATACAGTAAAATTTTAAAAACAAACTGTACCTTAAATGACCATATATAGTACATGAAAACATTATTTAATGCGGATTTTGGTAACAAAACCATCATATATCTATTCCAGGATTATATGGTAAATATTAATATTTATTCTGCCAGACTATGTAAGAAGAGGGAAATTTAAATTCTAAGATATTCCCCCCTCCAAAATGCTTTCCAATACTTCAGAAAGATGTACCACTATCATAGACAGTGAATGTATTTCATTCTCCTACACAGGTATTTTTCTATGAACATTTTAAGTTATCTAAACCAGCGTCTGGCATTTCAAGAGTAAATGATTCATTTTACTTACAGTGTGTCAGAAAGGTTACACTAAAAACCAAAAATGTTTACTGAAATTAATCTTACTTTAAACATAACAAAAACAATATTTTCTCTGGAAATTTTTCACTGCTTACACTCAACAAACAGATGAAACAGATGAAAGTGGTCACAAAATTCATGTTAAATTTATAATAAATAATTCACATATAACATAGATTAAATTATAAAAGGATTAAACTGACATCTTTGTATCTTTTTGCCGATTTAACAAACTTCTAACCCACCACATACTGAAAGCAGTAGGTATATTTCTTGACATCATTCAGACTATTTTAAAAATAAATTGGTTGTTAAGAGGCATAATTTGTAAAGCAAGAAAACCAAATTAAAAGAATTTTAACAAATATTGACTTTTTGGAATTTCTTAAAGATCCACAAGCACTGTTCAGCTACTTAAGAATAATTAAAGTCTTCTTTACTCAGGCACTTTCAATGCAGTAACCTCAGGCTTCATTTTAAAGTACTGGTTAAAACGAACAACTGCATACCTATCAAGAAAAGAGAGTAACAACAGAATTAGAGCTAAAAACCTTAATCCTTCATTTTCACTCACCCTTCTAAGTTAAGTTTTAAAATTTAAAAGGACATATTTTTAGTTTATTGCACCACCTACTGGACACTTTTCTAATACTGAGAACATTTAACAGATTAAACCAGATTTCCTTGCAAACCAACTATTAAATGCATACAACTTTTGTAACATCTGACTAAAAACAATAACTACATGTCCCTTATGGATTCTAAAATGAATCCAAAATGAGTAGAGACAAATGTAATGCATACAATAAAATTAAACTTACCCAAGGAAATCAAAATCAATAGTGGAGTATTTGGCTTGAATCAAAGCCCACAATCCCCAAAAGAAATGAGAAGCCTAAAAGAAGGAAAGAAATATCAAGAATTATGATAATTGATTTCTTTTCAAAACAAATATCAAATTTTAAGTTTTTCCTCTTTCATCAACTCCATGCATATTTTCTGGATGCCTTTTTAACACAAAGTATCTACAACACAGGTAATACTGAAGTGCACAATTCTCTGTTGCTGTTGCTGCTGCTAAGTCGCTTCAGTCATGTCCGACTCTGTGCGACCCCATAGACGGCAGCCCACCAGGCTCCCCCATCCCTGGGATTCTCCAGGCAAGAACACTGGAGTGGGTTGCCATTTCCTTCTCCAAGGCATGAAAGTGAAAAGTGAAAGGGAAGTCACTCAGCCGTGTCCAACTCTTAGAGACCCCATGGACTGCAGCCTACCAGGCTCCTCCATCCAAGGGATTTTTCAGGCAAGAGTACTGGAGTGGGGTGACACTGCCTTTTACGGTATAATCAGAAACTGCACAATAATTTTGTATGTATGCTTTACTAAAATCTATTTCACTATTCACTTAGTGAATCTAAGAATTCACTTCCCAGGAAATATTCTATTGTAACCAGAAGTACTATAACTAGAAAAAAATTACTAGCTGTGTGGCTGTAAGCAACTTAATTAACCCCTCTGCATCTTTGTTTCCTCATCTGTAAAATGCAGGTGTGATCATTTATAATAAGAAATAAACATCTGATCTACATTCACTGTTTCTGGCTCATGGCTCCTTGGACTTTCCTAAGCATAAAGCAACTGGGAGCATTTTTTATATAATATCTGGTCTTTTGTCGTTGGTTCCTAAAATAGTTCCAAAGCCATAAAATTGAAAAGAATGTCTGGTTATTCTTAACAAGTCCCTTTCAACCACATGTTACTGAGGTGTCTTTTGAAAAGATGCTAAACTTGAGGGCTGGTTGCCAGGGGGAACCAACCAGGTGATTAGATGGTTGGAACTTTCAACCCCATCACCTCCGCACCTCAGGGGAGGGAAGAGGAGCTTGAAGACTGAGATAAATCAATGGCCAATGATTTAATCAATCTTGCCTCTGTAATGAAGCATCCATTAAAACCCAAAAGGAAGGGGTCTGGCGAGTTTCCTGATTTCACGAACCACAACCTATGCACATGCTGAGGAGGGGAGGGGTGTGTTCTACCCTACACTCCACGGAAGAGAAGTTCCTGAACCCAGGACACTTCCAGACCTCACTCTACCATACTTCTTCATCGAACTTTCTTCTGTATCCTTGTAATATCCTTAATGATAAACTGGTGAACATATGCAAACATTTCTCTAAGGTCTGTGAGCCACTTTGGCAAATTAATAGGCCCCAAGGAGGGAGTTGTGGAAACCTCCCATTTATAGCCAGTTGGTAAGAAGTACCAATAGCACCCCAAACTTGCAAGTAGCATCTAAAGGGGTGAGGGCACAGTCTTGTGGGACTGAACCCTGACCTTACAGAATCTGACACTATCTCCAGGTGGAAAGCATCAGACTTGAGTAGAATATGTAAGACACCCAATCACTGCCTGCTGAGAACTGGAGAACTGCTTAGTGTGTGTGTGTGTTGGGGGCGGGGGAAGGAGAGAACCACCTCAGAGCAACTAACAATAGTATTTACACCTGGCATACAACAAACATCCAATAAAATGTTAATTATTATAATTACACAAAACCAGAATGACAAAAATGAGGAAGACTTTAAAAAATGGTCTTCTTTCTATCTAAGGATATGTCTCAGGTATTGAAAGGTGCATTATGAAATGCTCTCCTTCTTTTGAAAGTCTAAGTCGGCGGTTCTCAAAGTGGTCCATGAATCCATGGAAGATTCTGAGGCCCCAAGCTATTTTCATTACAATACTAATATGTTACTTGTCTTTATGACTCTGTTTACATTTCCAGCAATGGAAAAGCAATAATGGGTGAAGCTCCTGGTTCCTTAACATAAGCCAAGGCAGTGGTACACTAAACTGTACTAGTATAATGGTCTTACTCTTTACCACCACACACTCACAGTACAAATCCAGTCTCACTAAAGAATGTACTTTATGAAGCCATTAAAACTATTAATCTTATTACATCTCCACCCTTGAATACATGATATTCTGACATTCTGTGAGATGACACTGGAAATACACATAAAGCACGGCTGATGCCTACCCAAAGTATGAAGGCTGTCTCAAGGTAACACACATATGATTGAGTTGTGTGACCTAAACTTGCACAATTTTAATGGAATATCATTTTTACTTGAAAGAACAACTGACATATGAACTAGTTATTAGACTTGTGTATTTGGCAGACATTTCTCAAATATAAAAAAAGAGAACTTGTCATTTCAATGAAAATAACTGACAGTATTTGTTGCCAATGACAGACTTAAGACTATTCAACCTAAATTAGAACACTGGAAAATCTGTGTTCAACTCTGTGAGATTATCAGCTTCTCAATTAAGAATTTAATATTTTTCTGATATTGGCAGTGACATAAATAAGTGTAATTTTTCAATATATAATGAGATGTATCAACTTTGAGATGATTATACAACTTAATAAATGCATATTTTCCAAATAAGTAATGAATGACATTAAAATTACAAAATCACACACTGGTATAAGAGGTATTCAAAGTGTAAGATAAACAAAGGAAGTTTAATGTAATAGAGTACAAAAGTTAACTGATATGCTCAGATTAAACATTACTACTAACCTTTAAGAAACTATTACTTATTGAATTTTGGTGAAGCATCAGAAAAAAATATCCACAGTTCTTTGAAAAGGCAAAATACTTCTCTTTCCCAACAACATATGTGTGTGAAACAGGACTATCTTCACACACTTGAGAGAAAACAACACATTATATGAGATGAAATGCAGAAGCAAATATGAGAATCTAACTTTTGTTAAGCTAGACATCAGAGAAATTTGTAAAAGTATAAAATTATGTCTTTCTTCTCACTGAAGTGTTTTTTGCTTTGGAAAATAGTTATTTTTAATTTTTAAAAAGCTGTTTATGTTAATCTGAGCTTTTAAAAATATATATATTTAGTAAATATTTTAAATTTAATATCCAAGATGGTAAATATTGATAACTAAACCATATAAACAAGATCTCATAGAAGTCTTCAAAACTTTTTTTAAAGTATAAAAGAGGGTAATGAGACCAAAATGTTTGAGAACCCTAATAATATAAAAAATCATCTGCAAATAGTATCTCTTTCTATTAGTCTGGTTCTGTAGTAGGAAAACTAAAATCAGGGGAAATTCTACACCTAAAAATAACATCAAAACAGCTCTCCCCAGTGTTTCAAGCACTGTTATCAACCGTATTTCTCAATTTTTATTCATACAGTAATGTAAAATAACTAAATGATTCTCTACTGCTGCTGCTGCTGCTTAGTCGCTTCAGTCGTGTCCAACTCTGTGGGACCCCATAGACAGCAGCCCACCAGGCTCCCCCGTCCCTGGGATTCTCCAGGCAAGAACACTGGAGTGGGTTGCTATTTCCTTCTCCAATGCATGAAAGTGAAAAGTGAAAGTGAAGTCACTCAGTCGTGTCCGACTCTTAGCGACCCCATGGCCTGCAGCCCACCAGGCCCCTCCATCCATGGGATTTTCCAGGCAAGAGTACTGGAATGGGTTGCCATTGCCTTCTCCAGATTCTCTACTAGAGAAGCATTATACATAGAACCTCACTTATTTTGGTAGGTTAACACCTTTTACAGGCTGAAAATGAAAAAATTATATTTATATTAGACTCCTATATGAATAAAAAGGAAAGTGAGGGAACAGTCCATTTATTATTTGCATTCTCAAAAATGGAAAAGTGAGAATACTGAAGTACAACTAATATAATAATCTGTGATTCTATGATTTACTAATACTATTTCTCTCAGATTTCAAAGTTACAGATATGTAAGTCTATCAAAGGGCATTTTAATTCCTAGGCCACCCACATATGTTGCCAACAAAAATTAGAAGCTTTATATAGTGAATAAACGACTTAAAATAAATTCTCAAACTCTTTTCTGAAAACCTCATATATAATTTTAATATATTATAAATAATACATATTTATATGTTTATAAATATATAATTATACAATATAACTTTACTTACAAAGAATCTGAAGTCTGCCAACAACGTGTCTAAAAACTCGTCAGAGCTTAAAAAACCCATGCATTATCTATTTGGTTTTATAATGTAAATACCTACTTTTGTTTGTCATCATCTCAACATTAATTGGAGAAGGCAATGGCAACCCAGTCCAGTACTCTTGCCTGGAAAATCCCATGGACGGAGGAGCCTGGTAGGCTGCAGTCCATGGGGTCGCTAAGAGTTGGGCAGACTGAGCGACTTCACTTTCACTTTTCACTTCCATGCATTGGAGAAGGAAATGGCAGCCCACTCCAGTATTCTTGCCTGGAGAATCCCAGGGACAGAGGAGCCTGGTGGGCTGCGGTCACAGAGTCAGACACGACTGAAGTGACTTAGCAGAAACACTAATTAATTATAGTAAACAATCAATAACAAGTGAAGTCTTTTAATATTTAAGAGTCTGACCATGCCCTGAGGAATAAACATTTACCAACCATTTATTTTGGAGCTTCTCTGGTGGCTTAGCTGGTAAAGGATCTGCCTGTAACGCAGGAGACCTGGGTTTGATCCCTGGGTTGGGAAGAAGGGAAAGGCTACCAACTGCAATATTCTGGCCTGGAGAATTCCATGGACTCTATAGTCCATGGGGTTGCAAAGAATCAGACATGATTGAGTGACTTTCACATAATCATTTATTTATTTAAATCATCTACACCTCGATCTTATTACTCAAACCTCTTTTCCTCCCTTATCAAAACAGCCTTATAATGTATGTCAGTGCTATCTTCTTCATGACAAGTGATCAAGGGAGGAGGAGGAAAGAGTTTTTAAGACACATCCATAAGGAATAAGAGGGACTTGCCAGAAAATACTGGGAAAAGGGCATCCTAGGTAGAAAGAAATAATCTATACAAAAGCATACAAGCTTAAAACACCTTGGAGTGTTTATAAAACATGATGACTCTGCTAGAGGAGGAAGTGGGATGTGAGAAATACAGTGGGGAATAAGAAAATCTGTAGATGCTATCATTTGTATGTCACTCTGTAAACCACGGGGAGCCATAAAGTAGAAAAATGACACAATCAGATTCATAAATTAGATTCTAGTTATTAGAAAGATCACTTTTAAAACGTACAGTATGAATTACAGACAGAAAAAACCTAAAGGTGAAGAGACAAGTAAAGACTAACATAGGTGAGAGATTAAGTCCTTAATCATAGGTCATGCAATTAAGGAGAAAAGGGGTGCAATTCACAGAATTTCAGGAACCAAAAAAAAAAAAAAAAAGAACCTGAAAATAGAAAAGTGTGAGAAGAGGAACACTTGAAAGATAATTCCTTCTTTCCTGGTTTCAGAATACAACAACAGAGTACACATCATTTTAATTAAGTCAAAACAGTACAGTAAAGAATAAATAATGGGAAACAGGACAGGATGCTGAAAATAAAATTCAAGTTTGGACACATTGTGGTCAAATACTAAAGGGACCCTGGAGAGATACAGTCCAGATCTGGAGCTTGACAGTGGGAGGAAACTCAACTTTGGATCATTAAAAGAAAGGGCAGTAAAAGCCAGGGAACTGTATATAAAGTAGGGAATTCCCTGGTAGTCCAGTGACTAGGACTAGGCACTCTCACTGCTAAGGGTCCAGGTTCAATCCCTGGTCAGGGAACTAAGATCCCACAAGCTGTATGGCACTGCCAAAAAAAAAAAGGGGGGGGGGCAGAGCCCAAAATCTGAACACTAGGAAACACTAGAATGCAAGAGAATGAGAGGAAGAGTAAGAAGAAAGAATAGCCAGAGAAGCAGACAAGCAGGAGAGCACAAAAGAGGAAAACCAAGGAAAAATGGTACCACAAAAATTAACAAATAAAAAACTGGAATCAATGGGAAAATATACCATCAAATGCTATGGACAGACAAAGTAAGATAAGACTTAAGAGTTTTAACTGGATTTAGCAATTATGCCATTATTGTTAAGAAAACCCTATAATCTCTAAGATCATGCTTAAAAAAGAATAAATAGAAACAGCAGGCATCCTAGGACCAAATGGAGAGCATGTCATTAATGTTCTAAAGTCATCAGAACAGTAGATAAAGAAGTCACATTTCAGCACATCCTCTTAAGATGTATTCTGAATGGCTCTGGAGAAATGCTACTTTTAATACTATGAAAACAGTACGCCCATGAGCCACCATTAGGGTCTATTTGTACAGACTACATAGCAAATAATTCCCCTGTCAATTGTAGAGAATTGTATTAAAACTAAAAAGACACAGTAGGTAAAAGAACTGCAACCCAATATTCAATTTGTCTCAATACCTTAGCTGAAAGCTCATTTTTTTTTTTATTTTTTATTTTTAAACTTTACAATATTGTATTAGTTTTGCCAAACATTGAAATGAATCGAAATGAAAGCTCATTCTAATGGCAGCATGTCATTCTCAAAAGATAATTTAAATGAATTAAATTTTGAAAAAGTAGATGCATTTAGAGTAAAGAGAGGTGGGTCTTGAAAATAACAGAGCATTAAAATACCAAAGATGTGGGAAATAACTGCTTATCAAAAGGTCATGAAGACAAAATACTGCGCAGTTATGAACACAATTCTACTGGTTCTTCCAATTTACTTTTAATCATGTTAACATGATAAGTTCATGTGATGATTACATGTATTCTGGAAATAACCTCACTTCTCATACATCTATCCTTGATTATGTTTTTTTATAACATAAAGAGAATTCGGTATTTTAAAAAAGTGCTTCACACTTTAATCCTAACTCTAACTCAAATCCATTCACTGAACAAATAATTTTATTGAGCACTTAACCTGTAGTTTGGCATTGCTGTTCTAGGGGCTGAGGATACAGTAGTGAATGAAATAAAATCTTTGTCCTCAAAAGCTTTACAGTGGAGGAATTGTAAACACTCTTGTTTTGTCATTATTTTAAACAATTAACAAGTTCAAAAAACTCAAAATGGGAACTGCTTAAAAAAATGATGGAAAACTTTTTTTAAGCTATTAACACTGTATCAAGAACCTTTCATTAATTACTTAAATTTAAACTTACCAAAGCAAACTGATTGACTTGAATGAAGAGTATTTCCACTTCCTTTTCAGTAACTTCAGTCCCAAAACCCTTATATTCTTTGTAGGCTTCAAGGTAAGAACGCAGCCACTGGCCCTGTAGTTCTCTACCTGGATAAAGACTATAGTCTACATCACTCACACCTAAAATAGAAAAGTACACTGAGATTTTTTAAAACACATGACATATCTTCTGTCTACTTTAATAATGTGCACCATCTACCTATTTTTTCAGAAAAAAATTATTAAATGTCTCCATTTTTTGCTGAAACACTAGATATTAAGTAAATACCATTTACTAAATAAACCAATCATAACGTATTCCTAATTAAATTCTAATACACAATACAGTTGATCACCATAATCAATTTTCACTGCCTCAATTTTTCCTCAAAATGTGAAGCCTGAACCAACTACCATTAGGTGTCACAAATCTTCATTTACCTCAGTACCTCAGGAGATTCTTATGATTCTCATGCACACTAGCATCTAGAGCATTTTCTAGAACTATGGCTTTAAAGCATCTTTAACCATTACTCCCAAAGTAACAAATACATTTAAGTGGATAGACCTATTTTTTGTTTTCTGGTCACGCAGCATGTGGGCTCTTAGTTCCCCAACCAAGCAGTAAACCTGCACCCCCTACATTGGAAACATGGAGTCCTAACTACTAGACCACTAGTGAAAACCATAAATACATTTTTATATTGAAGCCTTACACATGCACCTGATACTATATTTCATGAAACAATATTTACCCTAACTACACCTTCCAATTCTGATATTTTCTATTTCTTTTGCATTCTTTGCTTTAATTAATTCCTCTACACATCTGATCTCATGATGTGCAGTTTGAAAAATACTAATTTAGTTCCTAGTATTTTACCTAGCATTCAAGTTGATCCTAAGTTGATCCAAACTTTCTTCTCTGGTCTTATGACACTCTATTCTCCTTCATGGATTTTATATCCTACGGGAATAGGTGTATTCACCTTGAAGATTTCTTCCTTCTTCTTGCAGTGCCCTCCTATTTGCATATCCAAATTCTACCTTTCTCAATTTTTTTTCTACACAAAATCATATTAAGATCACTGAAGCTTCGTATCCTCACCAGTTAAGCATATTCATGGTGATAACTCTTTTTATGCACAGCTACTCTCCCTTCCTATAGATAAAGAAATAAATTCTTGAGCTTTTTAGTTAGATGACATTTGACAAGCCCAGGTATACAATGGAAAGTCAAAGTCACTCAGCTATGTCCAACTGTTAAGGACCCCATGGACTGTAGCCTGCCAGGCTCCTCTGACCATGGAATTCTCCACTAGGGCTTCCCTGGTGGTTCAGCTGGTAAAGAATCTGCCTGCAATGCAGGAGACCTGTGTTTGATCCCTAGGTTGGGAAGATCCCCTGGAGAAGGGAACGGCTACCCACTCCAGTATTCTGGCCTGGAGAATTCCATGGACTGTATAGTCCACGGACTTGCAAAGAGTTGGACACAACTGAGTGACTTTCACTCACACACAATGCAAACAGCAAAGGCCTTTAAATGATAAAAAAAAAAAAAAAAAGCTGGCTTCAAATCTTAGTTCTCTGCATTTTACCGTGACCTTGGTGAATTACTTTTACTTTACTCATTTGTAAATTGAGAACATGGATTGTGTATAGAAAAAATTAGATGGGATTTATAAAGCAACTATGTCAATTCTTAAAAAAAAAGTTAAAAGCCACAATCATTATTTTTCTCTTATTTTCCTTAAGAAATTAAGGAAGAGGTCATCATCTCTTTTCTCTAATAATAAAGAAAAACCAAAATGGTCATGAAGAACATAAAAAGTGTTGCCCCCACCCCCAAGTTGATCTTCTGTAAAGAAAAAATTCTAAAAGCATCCTTTCAAAGTTATATATGCTACCCTGCTAGAGGAACACATTCTCTGCTGGATTTTACCTGCAAATTCATTGAAATGATTTCCAATATCATATGCCAGGTAGTTGTATCCAGAATATTCATAATCAATGAACTGTACATCACCTATGTGAGACACAAAAACAAAGACATAAGAAATCACATATAGGATAAGAAAATCCCTATGCTCTTTATAATTAAATAGCTTCCAATATTCTGTCTCATTGTACGTGCTTGGTTACATGCACTTCTGAGACAATACAGGGTAAGGCTGTGAATTTTATGGCAATGAGCTTTACAAAATTCAAATTACATACATATGTCAACAGCTTCTTTGCGGACATCAATGTCCACTATACTAAATAAAAGTCAAAAACTACAGTCATTCTCCACATTCAAACAAAAGCAAATATGTATTTAACCACATGGGGGCATCAGTTACTTAAAAATTCAAGTTTAGTTAGAAATGAAAACTACCTTTGGAAACAATAATTTATGCAATCTTCTAAAAAAATTAATATATATTCCAACAGTGAGTTTACCGATGGAAAAAATACATAGACTTTCAAAGGTTTGAATTCTGCGAGTCCTGCACTTAAGCTATAACACTTGCTGATTAACAGAATCTCTTTAAGGTAAGATAGTTGCTATCAAACTCTTAAATATTCTTGAAATGCTACATAATTAAGGTTTCCAATAGCTTACTTGAGCAGCATTAAGGTGGTCATTTTATCATTTAAAGGAACAAAGGTAAGCTATTTTTTCTTTTTGAGAAATTTTTATATAAACTAAAAAAATTCCTATTCTAAATTAGTGCTTTATATAGATATATATGCAAATTTTATTATAATTCTTCAGACTATCCTGTTCCATTCACCCAAGGGACAAATTCCTGCTTAGGAAGCTTCATCTGTGAATACTGAGCATTAGTTAGAAGATTTGGCTCAACACAGATATAGGTCCTATTTTTTAAAAGACAGATGAGGAAAAGAGAGGGAGGGAGGGAGAGAGAAAGAGAAACATTAAGAAAAAAACATCAAAATGGGTCACTGTCTACACCAGGAGATCACAAACTCAAAAGGCTCAACAGTTAAAATGGATACATGAACACAGATGTAAGGCTGTAAGAATAGTTTCTAAGCTGCTGATATTGAGAAAATACAGAGCATATGTCTAGTTACACTATCTTTTAAAACATCAAGCTGAGGTAATAAACTTCTGGTTTAAACACACTGGCTTTTCCCAGATGAAAGAGCCTTTTAACTATCATGTGTTGCTATAAATTTATATGTTTAATCTTGGACTGTATGTTGATCATATTCCAACTCAGAAAAAGAGTATTATACGACCAAAAAAATGTAATAGCAAGTGGAGTATTTTACACAAAAGCAAAAAAAAATTAATATAATTGCATTTAATATATAATTCAAAACTTTCATAATAGTCATCTAGAGTAAAAAAGTGAGATCATCAAAGTATAAAAGTCCAGTTACCAAAATCTATATGCATATTGACAAAATAAGATTTCTAAGAGCTGGTGACTACATAAACCATTGCAACTCAACCAATTTATATTCTTGGAAAAACAAAAACTATCCCGCAGAAAGTCTTAAAGTTAACCAAAGCACTTCACTAACCTGCAGAACAGGAGGACAGAACAAGCTTTAACCAAATCACTTCACCAATAAGTTGCAAAATGAAAGGTCAGAATATATTTTAAAATTTTCTTCTAGGTACCCTTGGGAATGACAGGGTAAAGACCACCATGATGACAAAATACTTTGCAGCCATGATAAAAATTTCATTTGCAAAAGTTATTTAACGGCCAGGAGAATTACAAATGTTATATGACAAAAGATACAAAATAGTAAACACAGTGATCCAAATTATTAAAATATGCCTGAAGAGAGAAGGAAAAAAAAAGAAACATAATACATAAGGGGAAAAAGATGGTGGAAATAAACCAAAACATTTTTATTGGTTTCATTTCAGATGGTAGACAAGTGACCTTTTTTCCTTAATTCTTTACAATAAACATTATTTTAAGGAGAAAAAAAATGATAGTTTAAAAAGATTAGGATGAAAGAGACTAAACATAATGATTTGGGAAATACCTATCTACCCACCCAGACTTCAAAATATGAGGATTCCAGAGGATTTACCAAGTTGTCTTACTGAGTCAACCAAACAATTTTAATAAACAATTTTTCAAATTACAGCTGTTGATTGTTTTAGCTCTTTAAATATAAATTCTTGTAGAGCTCATACAAACTGTTACATGCCAATAAAAATACACAGCCCAGTCCTGAAGCTTACTTTAGCCACATAAACAAAAGCTTCAATTTCAATTTTCAAAATCATATTTAGAATTTGGCAAATATAAATAAAACAGCAGGTAAAACATGCCTGCTTATAGAGTATACACAATTTAAATAAAGCATAGATCATTTTAACAAAAGTTAAAATCTGTTTCAGTATGAAAATTTTAGCAATGACTTTTTGTAGTAGCATTAATTCATTAAAACTAGCCTTTATTTTTAAATGCTATGTTGAGTTTATAAATAATGAAATTTTAAAAATAAGAAAATGAAGCTAACAAGATACAGATGAGGCTGTTACCAGGCTCCGTGCATGTGAACAAGTGATGCGATAAACCTCCAGTCAGTGCGTTTAAGAAGCACGGGTGCGCCGCCACATGGCAGCAACAATGGCATACCTAATCTGTAGCAGATGAAGAAAATTTGGCAAACTCACATTTTACAAGACACAAAGCTTAAAAGGAAAAAAAAATTTTTTTTAATCTGCATTAACTATTCTTTTCAAACTACTGCAAACAAAGTGGAACTCAACCTTAAATTTAATCTTCTGCAACAAAGTACAATTAAAGAGGCCTGCTTTCCTTATTTTGGGTGCCAGAAAAATCAAATTACTGGAAAATGCTTTCCTACAAGAAAAAAAAAAATATCCTGAACTTTTTTCCTCTACAAATTTAACTTCTGAATTCTAAAATTTCCAATTTAGAGAAACATCCACATCACTATTAAAAACTAACAGCTCATATGGCATGACTATTTTGTTTTCTCAAAAGCTACTTTTTCTTTTATTACTGTTTCTTTATCTTCACAGTAATGAAGTCCACTCTTACTGAGTTAAATCATTTAAATCTCAGTACAGTTTAAACAATATTTAAAGTACTTTAAAACCAAAAAAAGTTAATTAACTAAGGCTATATAATTCACATGATGCATTCATTTGGACTTCTTTACTTGTTGTTAAGGAAGAAAGGATTAAAAGCAAAATAACCAATATGAGAACCTGAAAATGGTTCCAATTCACCCTACTTGCTCTACAGAGTTATGTAAGACAGGAAGAGAAGAGAGAAAAAGTAACCACAATTACACTCAAGTTGGCAAAATGTTTTCTCTCTTAGGCAGAAAAAGGAAGTATTCAATTCTGGGAAAGTTTCCTTTCATCTCTTTCTCTGGAGTCCAGTGACTTTACCCTGGACATGTACACCTTCACCACAGCACTCATCGTTGTGAATGTAAACATCCGTTTTCTTATCTGACTCCTCCATCGTTTCCTGGAGGGGCAGTAGGAGGGGCAGCAGGTCCCTTCCACCTTTCTTCATGCAATCCACAGAGCAAACCCTAGCACACAGGAAGTAGTCAAATGCTAGTGAAATAGTAATAAATGGAAGTTTTGCAGAGAATGCTCAGACACAGTGATAACACATGTTTAAATGGGAGCAAGGGAGATAAGTATGAAACACTAAGGAACAAAGTATGGCATTTCTGACATTCTTATTCAAGTATATGGTTGAACATACAGTGGAAGTGAATGTATGAGTAAAGAAAAAATTCTAAACTAGTAACTATTTTAGGTAGCTCTTCCTTAATAGTTCAAGTTTTTACAGTCCATTTAAGTGTTTTATTATGTAATTTAGGGATATTTTATTTTATGCTAAATAGTGATTTAGACTACAAGGTAAAACAAAGTTAAGACTATCCTTCATAATAATTCTACCCTGGAAAATATACTCTAACAAATACGATAACAAATTTTAATTTAAAAATAAAACTAACCAAAAAAAACTCTTGTTAAAAATCAATAAAGTAACAACGGTGCTCTTTCATGAATAATAATAAAGTGAGTAAGATTCAGAGTCAATCAAAAGACTACGAATGGTGACTCACCCATTTTCTAATTATATTGTTTAAAACTCTGAAGAAAAACCTAGCTTACTCTGTAATTGCCCAAAAAAGCTTTGTTTCCTTAGTTATAAATTAGCTTCCTGCATTTGCTGACAGAAAAAAATAATCAGTGGCAGCCATTTAAAGTTACATATTAGGTCTTAAGCTTTTTATGAAGTTTTTATCAACGGGGGGCTTCCCTGGTGGTTCAGCTAGTAAAGAATCCACCTGCAATGCAGGAGACCTGTGTTTGATCCCTGGATTGGGAAGATCCCCTGGATAAAGGAAAGGCTACCCACTCCAGTATTCTTGCCTGAAGAATTTCATGGCAAAGAATTTCATGTCCCAAAGAGTCAGACACGACTTCATGTTCATGAAGAATTTCATGTCCCAAAGAGTCAGACACGACTGAGCAAAATTCACTTTATGAATTGGGGAAAAGAAGAAACAAAACAGCCACCAGTAAACATTCTGACAGAGGATCAAGACATGAGACGACAAACTCAAAAGCTTTAGCGATTACTTCTAACTGTCAGCAGCTAAAGGATTAGTTGAAATTAAAATACGAGATTTGAAGTCAGTTAATAAGCAATATTGAAATTTGTTCCACTCAGTATAAATTCTTTTTAATTAATTGCTGATTAACTTAAAAGAAGACTGATAAGTCTTATCATACAGTTCTGGAGCAAGAGTCACTGCTTTTGGTTTTATCATTATATAGCAAATTCCATCATCATATCATCAAGTATACTTTTCTTACCTTTTTAAGATGTCATTTCACTGAAGCCAAGGAATGGGACGCTGTCTTACCAACCACCTAATTCCTGGCACTGACTAACATTTCAAAAATCTTGACAACTACCATCGACTTCAGAAAGGAAGCTTACTCTTCTCCCATATTCCTGAGTCCTGTCAACTGACATGATGAAAACAAGTAGAGGCAGGATTTCTTCTGTGATGCCTACCAGTTCCTGTAACATTCACAGGTGAAAATGCCTACAAACTGCAGAGTGCTCATAGTCTGTCTGTGTTTGTGTGCGTATGAATAAGTACAGCACACATACATATATACATTTTTAACTTTAAATTAATCACTCAAATTATAGTTAAGATAAAATCTGTAAATTGCATTTAAAGACAATCTGAATTGTCATCTCATACTACTAAGCCATAAATCCTTCTGGCTTACAGTTACCATTTTTACTTTTTCAGAATCAGATACACTTTGTATAATACATCTCCTATGAACATAACACAGGGGTTGGCAAACAATGTGTTCTCGAGCCAAATTCAACCCAGTGCCTAACAATATATGGCTGTGTTTGTGCCACAACACAGAGCTTAATAGTGGAAACCGAGACTTTAATATGGGATGAAAAGTCTAAAGTATGTACTACATAGCTCCTTACAGAAAGCTCCTTACAGTTTGCCAACTCTTATCACAGTATAATAGCTGCAACTGAGAGCTGTTAAGTACCTAGCCTGGTGCAATATGTGTTATATGCCTCATCTAAAATCTTGTCAGGAACCATCTGGAGTAGCTATTAACTCTAGTCTCAAACAGAGCAAATCAAAGTTCTAGACTATCAACAGTATAAGCAGCACTTCCTAGAGTCTTAAGCCCATCCATAAAAATTTTTGTTCAGATGGTCTTGGATGGAGCCCAGATACCTACATTTTCCCCAAGTACCCTAAGTGATTCTGGTGCAGACAGTAAAGGATTAAATATAAACACTTAATGAAGAGATAAAAACAACTTCTTTAATACCACCTACTTCCATATGTGATTGAGCAGGGATCTGCACACAAGAGTGTTTGGTTCCAAAATCTATATTCCTTTTGACTTCTCTTTAAAGTTACTTAAGAGTCTGATTAGTCTTTTAAGAGTAATATATCTCCTGATAAGAGTTACTTAAGAGATTTTTAATCTAGTTATACTATATACAAATCTAAGTTATTATAGCTGAAAAGTACATGCAGAGACCAAGATGATCCAATATACATTCATGAAGTTTAAAATTTGTACTTTCAAGAAATTAAGGGTCTGAAATACACTGTATCTTATTACTTTATATATAGCAATAGGTGGGTACAAAATGGTGAAGCCCTGAGCTCAAATCACATGAACGACTTAACAAGTGATAACAAATCAAACACATTTGTGAACATAATATGTAATTTAATCATTTATTCTATGTAGAAACCATTTTAATTCTGAAAGACTTAAAACTTGGGATTTCAGATGCTACAAAGCAGTAAGTTAAAGAACTCTGCAGTGTATGTTTCTAATTTCAATGAACCTCCTGAGAGTACCATTATAAGTACTAATGCTATGCTACAGCTCAAATACATATATTCTTTGCTTATTAAATTCACTAAATTTATATAATTTACCTTTTTTAAAAGTATGAGGCAAGTTACTTCTCCTTATAACTAAAGACAATATGTCATAACCACATTACTTCAAAACCATTAGCTCCTAATTCAAAACAAGTAAGATAATAGCAGGATAAGATAATAAAAAATAAAAACAAGCTTCTTGCCACATTTTCATGAGTTTCAGATTTTACCTGAACAACATTCCAAACATGTTTTCTTAATGCTTATGTATCAACTAATCACATAGAAATTGATTTTTTTAATGGCTGCCGCAAAGTCCAAAGTAGCCTTCCTAATGAATAGTATAAAACCATTGGTAAGAAGAAAAAAAAAAAACATTGTAAGAAAATATAACATAATATTTTCATAACTAACACACAAACATAACCACAAAGACAAGAAGAAACAAATAGTACATAATAGACTCCTATGACGAAGGGCAAACTCTAAAACTGTATCAACATATTTACACTTGTTAAACTGTGAGTTTTATTCTTCAATGTCAGGAAGAAAAATTAGACACAAAAGTATGATTTAGGTAACTGCTGGTAAAACAAAGAATGACAAGAAGTTTGAACTTTTAAAGCCAGGATGAAGCATAAATATTTTATTTGAAAATAGGAGAACTTTTCATATCACTAATCAGCAGTTCAGATAGCCAACTAGTTCAATAAAAAAGCAAAAATTCATGTTTTATACCTAAAACATAGTAATCTGATTTTTTTGGTCCCTTTTATTTTAGATATAAATTACGTTTGTTTGGTGAAATGAATATGCAAAAGAAACTTATAAAATAAAAATGTAAAAAGTTAAAATTATATTCCAAAGGAAATAACAGATTCTCTTAATTAACTTGCAGTTAAAAATAAAGCTGAGTGTCCACTTCAAATGTAAGATGAAGGCCCTTACTTGAAATTCCATTATATAATATAACGTGTTATTAGGTCTTGCACTGAACTTAAAAGATAATACATCACTTTAATGAATAACTAATATTCTTGTTTCACAAATGGCATTGAGATTTGGTTACTATTATACAATGTAGTACATATATACTGTAACAACTATAGGTAATAAATGGATAACAATAAATTAAAGGACACTGTCAAGTACTTAATGTTGTAGGATATACTGGAAGTTTTTAAAAAAATTATTCCACAGACTTCAAGACATTCAAAATAGAGATGTTAGCTCAAAACTTTTTTAGACTCTCTAATCTAGATTAAAATATCAAATATAAAAGGGACTTAAGCATGTTTTTGAAAATATGTGCTTCAGTCTACCATTCTTGACAGTGTTCTTTGTTTTTCAAGTTGAAGTCAGTTATAAATATTACAAGCTTTTGCATTAGAACAGTCTCAACTTATAATTTGATAAGAATGGTCATAAATAATAATTTGACATAGTATGACCACTTAATCAGAATTCTTTGGCTTCAGTATCTTCAAAAAGCACACTTGTAATTCAAAATAATCTTCCAACTGTAATATTTATCTTCAAAACTGGTTTCCTACAAAATGCAATAGCTTCAAAGTTTCAGACAGACTTTTTGAATTAACACTAATCTTTCAACCAAAATTGTGTCTTTTAACACAAAATTGTGTCTTGAAGGGCATCTACCATTTTAGCAACCAAACCTCAAACCACTTTATCCAATAATATTATACAATCATGTGTTTCTTAAATATGAAAACATTAGAGAATTTGAATACAACAAGATAAAAACAATCCCCAAAAACATTTCACCAAAAAGTATCTCTGTCCTCCTCAAAAAATGTTAAGACAATTTACTAAAGTGTCTTGATTATTACTTCAGTAGATAAAATTTCAGCAACTACAAAATAAAATTTCCTCCATCTGTGGCTTATTTCCTTAGCATCAAAATATCTAACAAGTCAGTAAAATAAACAGGTAATAGGAAACCTGGATACATTTGTGTTTAATACTCGGTCCCCCCCCAACACTCAGAATATTTCTATATTTATAAAACAGTGCAATGTCAAGTTGGTTTTTCAATAACCCTCATTACAAGCAGGTGCATTTTCAAACCACGAATTATCAAATATTTACAATTAAATTTATAAACAGTCATGTCATCATTTTTCACTTAAAACTCTAACAGAAACCAAAAACTATTTCTAATAAACCAATTCTAAGAAACAATTTATACAACTATGCAGAATATTCCTAATATAGCACAGTTACCATGACTTTGTAACCAAAAGAAAACACTTCAGTCTTCATACATGTTTTTAACCCTTACATTTGAATTATATTGATTGATACAAAGATCAAAGGACTGTTATAAACACAAAGAAAAAAAAACTTTACTTACTGCTAAAGTCAGATACCTACCTTGTTTCTCATTGTAGATTATATTCTTACACAACAGGTCATTATGGCAAAGCACAACAGGTGAGCCCAGGTTGGAAAGAATCTTCTTCATCCAAGTCATTTCTTCCTGAAGAATCTGAGAGCTTGGGATATCACTTAAGAACCTTTCAGTTAAAAAAAAAAAAAAAAAAAAAAAAAGTTACATCTTGTTTATATTAATGACATGTTTTTTTAAGTTTCCCTAAGGAATAAAACCTTTTTTTTTTCTTTTTGGTCATATATAACTTGAATTTTTTCCTTTCAGTTTTAAGATATAACTGACACACACAGCATTATACAAGGTGTACAAAATTAAATTTGACTTACATACATAATGAAATGATTACTACAATAAGGTTAGTTAAGTATCCATCATCTCATACAGATATAAAATAAAAAGAAATATTTTTCTCTTAAGGAACTCATGTTCTTAACAACTTTCATATATAACAATGTAACAATATAACAAAAGTTGTTATAACAATATAACAACTTTCATATATAACATAGCAATGTTACTTTACCATGTTGTATATTACATCCCTAGTGCTTATTTCAGAGAAGGCAATGGCACCCCACTCTAGTACTCTTGCCTGGAAAATCCCATGGATGGAGGAGCCTGGTGGGCTGCAGTCCATGCGGTCGCTAGAGTCGGACACGACTGAGCGACTTCACTTTCACTTTCCACTTTCACGCACTGGAGAAGGAAATGGCAACCCACTCCAGTGTTCTTGCCTGGAGAATCCCAGGGACAGGGGAGCCTGGTGGGCTGCCGTCTATGGGGTCACACAGAGTCGGACACAACTGAAGCGACTTAGCAGCAGCAGTGCTTATTTATTTCATATCTGGAAGTTTGAAATTTTTGCCTACTTTCATCCAATTCCCCCTTCCCCACATCCCACCTTTGGTAATCACAGATCTGATCTCTTTTTGTCTGAGTTAGTTTGTTTGTTTTTGAAATATAAATGACCTACAATATTGTTACTTCCTGGTGTACAACATAGTAATTCGGTATTTCAATACGTAACAAAAAATCTATTTTTAATAAGTTCTTTCCATTTAAATGTAGACTTCTGAATTAAAACAGGCCAATTATTCTAAGATTAGAATAAAGAAAATCCATGATAAACAACTTTAGTATGAATAAAAAGCAACTGAACAAGACACCTTAAATGCACAGCATAAAAGTAAAAAGTGTATCAGTACAAAACAGGGCGAGGGAAGAATATACATGTCTAACAGCTGACATTTACTAACACTATTCTTCTCAATGTTTTATATTTATCTCCATTTTACAGATGGGAGAAACCAAGACACATAGTTTAATAAAAAGAAGTTTAAGTATTTAAAGTCACAAAGACAGCCTATTAAAGAACTAAAACATCTATCTCAAGCTTGGAAGGGTGAATGTAGAATAAATTAGTTAAAGTCACATTTGAAAGTCAACAGATATATCTGGGCTTCCAGGTGGCTCAGCAGTAAAGAATCCACCTGCAGTGCAAGAGCTGCAGGAGACTTGGGAAGATCTCCTGGAGGAAGAAATGGCAACCCACTCCAGTATTCTTGCCTGGAGAATCCCATGGATAGAGAAGGCTACAGTCTACAGGGTCGCAGAGAGAGACATGACTGAAGTGACTTTGCACACATGCATGCAGATATTATCTATTGCTGACAAATCAACTCATTATTATATGATAATCATCAATCATATAAACATTATGATACTATCATATGATAACGATATCATAGAATATTCATCTTTACAGAGAATTGCCTCAGTAGTTAGACTGGAAGGATGAGAGTTAGTTTGACAAAAAGGATTGGCGATTATGGCTTTTTATTCTGTACTCTTTTCTGTACTATTTATTGTGCCATATTTGTAATAATAAAAATACAATGGAACAAAAATAGTGTGCTGCTATTAATTCCTCAATAGCACCATCAGGCTTACAAAATTGCTGTTCCTCCTCTTCTTCCCTAAAACTTCAAGACAAGTTCTCTTCATTCTTTCTCTATACAGTCTCTCAGATTACCCCTTTCAGTTTACAATACAATAAACAGTCTGTATCACAGTTTACTTTAATGAATCTGCCTATTCACTGTTCTCCCAACTGCTGCATTCTCTTCTACACATAGCTTCCAACAGAGATCCGTATATGCGCTTTTTAAAATGGTGTAATTATTCAAGAATTTATTTTAAAAGTACCGAGTTGAATGGAAAAATAGGACTCAAAGGATTATTAACATAATCACAATCATGTACAGACAAAAAGGAATGAAAGGAAATATGAAAAATATTTTTAATATTAACTATTTTTAATACTTTAGTTGTGTATTTTCTACTGGGGCAAGGATCTTTTGTTATCTACCATAGGGCATCTCCAGATTTATCACTAACCTCAAGAATTTAAAGTAACCTCTGAATAATAATTTTTAAAATAGCAGCTAACATTTATTTAGCACTTAAATGTATAAGCACTGTTCTAAGATATGTGTATATACTGACTCAATCCTCACAAAATCCCTAAAACGTAAACATCTTACCCTTGTTATTTCCATTTTACAGAAAAGGAAACAGGTACTTTGTCCAGGGTTACACAGCAGAACTGAGATTTGATCCCAGGTAGTCTGGCTCCAGAGCCTTGTACTCTTAATCCATACAATATCATACTGCCTCTCAACACTGAACCACTGCCAGCTTCATTATTTTAAAGTGATTTTTTTCCTGAAACCTTTCAATAAAATTGTTATTTCGAAGGTGGATTCTTTTTGTTTTTATGTGATCACTGTCTGAGTATCCAGCACCATGGACACACTTTCAGAGGTCTGTCTACCCCAGTTTACAGGGTATCATATCCCTGTCCTTTCAGAGTCTGACAAACTGTGAGCAAACAAAGCACACACACAGTGAGTCAAACTAATCTTTCGAAATAATCAACTTTAATTTTTTCCTAATGAATTATAAAAAATAAAACAAGAAAAAAAAATCCACAGGTCCTGCTTACCTCTGTCATTCTTAAAGACTTCCTGAATACAAAGCAAGATTTGCAATTTCTGTACTAGTATTAATAACATTATGGAAAAACATGCTCGGTGTAGTTTCTGAGGCATGTGTCACAGACTGTTTCAGAGGGTCCCAGCAGGACTGCGCTCTCTTTGTTAGGAGCATTCAAGATGGTTAAGTAGGAAGACTGAGCTCACCTGCTCCAGCGGGCACATCAAAATTACAACTACCGACAGAGCTACTAATGAGGACAAAGACCAGAAGACTAGCACAAAAGATTTTTCAAAGGTAGAATGGAGAAGCCACAGTAAGACAAGTAGAAGGGGCAGAGATGCAGCACAGTGAAGACCCACAACCCTGGGTGGGCAACCCACAAATGGGAGGATAATAATTACAATTGCAGAGGTTCTCCACATGGAGAGAAGACAAGCTCCATATCTGGCTCCCTAGCCCAGGAATCCTACACTGGGAAGGCTGGCTCCTAGAACATTTGGCTTTTTAAGGGCACACTTTCAGGAGAACCAGAGGGCTGTGGGAAACAGAGATTCCACTCTTAAAGGGCACATACAATATCCCACATACTCTGGGATCCAGGACAGAAGCAGTAATCTGAAAGGAGCCTGGGTCACACCCACCTGCTGATCTTCAAGAGCCTCCTGGAGAGGCAAGAAGCAAATGAAGCTCTCCCTGGGCTCACAGGCACTAGCAGCAGCCATTCTGGGAGCTCATTCTACCAAGAAGACACTGGTCCTGGCAAGCCCCACTATGGAATCCTCCCTCTAGCTCACTGGCACCAGGACCCAGCCCCACTCTAGCTGCTAAAGTTTTAGGACACCTTGGGCCCCTACCGCAGCCATCCAGGGATCTTGCCCCACCCACCAGCAAGCTGATACCAGCTTCCAGGACACCCTGGACCCCAAAGCCAGCTGTGCTTGAACCAGCCCTGCCCACTGGAGGTCCTGACACCTACTCTGAGGAACCTCAGGGTCCTGTAGCCAGAGACCCTGGGACCTGACTCCACCCCACAGCAGACCAGCTCTAGGCCCAGGAAGTTCCAGGATCTGCGCCCTGTCCACCAGAGGCCCACACTAGACTGAGGATCTGTAGCCCCACAACCACCGACCCCAGACCCAGTTCTGCCCACCAGAGAGCCAGCCTGGCCCGCTTAACATTGCTGTACGTTATACACGGAAGTTGTTAAGAGAGTAAAACCTAAGAGTTCTCACCACAAGGAAAAAAATTTTTTTTCTATGTCTTTATTATGACAGATGTTCACTAAACTTATTGCAGTAATAATTTCATAACATATATAAGTCAAATCATTATGCTGTATATCTTAAAACTTATTCAGTGCTGTGTGTCAATTATATCTCAATAAAACTGGAAGGAAAAAAAACTTGTTTATATAATTTAGATTCTAAATTCTGATTTACACATTTATCTTTATAGGAAATGAAATATCTTAGTTACTCTGAACCTGAAGTCCTACAAAATCTGAGACTCCAGTAAAAGAATTTTCAATCTCATTATATGAGACTTTAAAAGTCACAATAAACTAAGACAACCCAAACCTTTTCACACTTCAATATGACTACACTGCCCCAGTGTAGATCTCTAGGCCCATTCAAAGCAGCCTTCCTTGGAACAGAAAGAATTGCTTTAAAAAGGTCTCTATGGTCAATTCACACTATAAAAAATATACCCAATAACAGTAACCTTTATATTATGTTTACTGCCAAATAAATGTTCTATATTTGTTTCTTGGCTCCCCACTTCCCCACTTTTATAGGGACTGATTTTTTTTTTTTTTTTTTTTTTTTTTTGAGCTGACTAGGGAAGAAAGCAGATTTCTGTAGTGTCTTCTCAGAGTCAAATGAATTAATGTTTATTTTACTTAAATACAAAGAGATAAACAAAATCAGATTTTACACACCTTACAGTTATCTTCGAAACCCTATATATGTAGCAAAACAATGTAAAACATAATTTCAAATGAAAAAAGTAATTCTACCTTTTATTAATGTCTTCATCTGCAAATCCTGTGGGAATGAGAGAGAAATATTTTCCCATCTTTAGCCACAGGTTAGATTTGGGAATCCAGCCATTGTGTGCATGAATAGCATGGATTTTAGCAAGCTGACGAGCTATTAGCCTGTTTAAAAACAAAACAGCATAAAAAGGAAAGTGTTATGCACCATACAGTTCATATTTACTCAAAGGTAAACTAAAATAATTAGGATGCTTTTATCATGTAACATGATTTCTTTTTACCTTACATAAGATTCAAAATAATATGGCAAGTCAACTCTCATTAGAAAAGGTAAACATTTAATACATAAGTAGGAAGAAATACCTAAAATTAATAAAGCAATTATAGTCCAAAGGGATTGAGTGGCAGCCTATTTTGATTATACAATGTCAGCAACCAGCAGAAGAATACACATCTATAAATGATTTCAAGGCACATATTAGACATTAATTACCAATACATTTAAATTACACTGAGTCATTTTAATTTTGAGCCTTTGAAGTCACTGAAGTTAAAGGGCAAAGAGGACTAAAAGGTAAATGGGCAGATAAAAAGGTTTTATGAGTTAATTTCTGAAGGGGGGTGTTAACAAATTCTCTGAACAAATGTTAGGATTTTATGATGTCAATCAATCTTGATATAATGACAAAATAATTTGAAGCTGTGTGTATTTATGTCCACACTATCTTTTTATCTGTAGAACCTAGTACAGCAAATGCTAATGGAGGAATAAGCATACTACATAGAAATAAGAACTAAATTAACACTCAGTCCATAGAACAGTAGATAGAAAAGTGACAACAATAATCTACAAAAAAAGAACTTAAAACTGGCAAATCTTCAACATTACAATCTAATGTAACATCCCTCAAAGTAAAGTCCTAGGACTTACAATACAGCACCACCAAGGAATTTCTGAAGTTCTACCCTGCATCTACTGAATCACAAATTCTAGGGGTACACCCTAGCACTCTGCATTTTAAACAAGATTTCCAGGTGATTCCAATTCACTGTGTAATTTGAGAAGTACTGACTTAATGTTCCAATTCTGCTTTTGAAGTCACTGAGGTTAAAGGGCAAAAGAGACTAAGGTAAAGAGGTAAGTGGGCAGATTAACAGGTTCTACGACTTAATTTCTATATCTTATGTTAACAAACATTAGCTGGCCTATGTACTAAAATGGATCTTTGGAAACTTAAAAAAAAAAGAAAAAAAAAAAAGCCTGGGTATTACCCCAGAAATTAAATGGTTTGGGGTGCAGCCACGGCATCAAGGTATTTTAAAAGCTTCTCAGATGCCGTGAATACGCAAAAATCACTTTAAACACACACGGAATCTAGTACTGTAGTTATAGCTCACCAATCTGTGATAAAATAACACAGTTTTATTATGTTTTTATACTACAATGAATATTCTTATCTACTTAGTTTTTAATAAGATTCCTGATTTTCCTTTGGAAAAACTTCCATCCCTCTCACTTTTAGTTCATGTGGTTCCTTCAGAGCTGATCTCCATCCTAACCCCCTATCCCAGCTGCACCACTAACTTCAGGAGTGAAGAGATGACACAGACTTGCCCAGAGCACTCCATTCTGCATGCCAGAGTGATTTGTTCAGGGTATATTACCCAAGCCCAGGCTAAAAGGATTTGATCCCAAGACTTCTACGGAAGCTACTGACTTTGGGTGAAGCCATCAGAAAAAGAGGAACACACCCTCACACACACACACACACACGCACACTGTGCAAATTGATTAGATAAGTCTGCAACGGCAAGTAATTGTAACTGTCACTCTTCAGAAAAGTTTGCCAGAAAAAAAAAGCTAGCATACAGTAAAATAGACAGCAACACTCCTCATGACAGACACTATTAGAGCCCCTGGATCCACCCATGCTTGAACTTAGTATTCTCAGATATAGACACCAACAAATTCCTTCTTCTTTGAGCCAGTCTGAATTTTCATATTATTATCCTCAATAAGAGTCCTGATGCAGCTCAGAAGTGTTTAGACATTACTGCAAGTGAGTTCCAGTTTTACTACAAGAAATATTCAATGCTTTGTTTGAAAGAACATAGCTTTAAAGAACCAAGCAATTGACTTATATTCTTCATCTTTCCATTTAGATGATTATAATTCAGCTGATCACATCTATTTTGATATTCGATGATCTGAAAAATATTTCACAGTGGGGGTAATGCTCAATGCTTGTAAGAAGCAGAAAATTGTAACTGGTCTGACAGCACTTGAAGCAACAAAATGAGGTCTATGGGACATAGCCCTCACAGATCTGTCTTTGATGCACAATGCTGTAACTGAATTCACTGTTTCCCTATTGATTCTCTCCTGTACCCAGATACAGAAATTGGTCAGTTTCTCTTGTCTTCAGAGCACTACTGGATTTTACTATCGAATTAAAAATGAGTAAAAAAGTATTTGTAATGCTGTTCTTTAACCTACCTAAATTTTTAAAGAGAAACTTCCTAATATTGTTACTCTGAAGCTTAAAGATTACATGTAGATCACATCCAGCCAGTTCCTCGGCCTAAAGACGTTGCAAGTGTCATGTCTGACACATTCAATATTTTTCTTCTTGTGAGACATTCAATATTTTTCTCCTTCTACTGTTTTCTATTCTGAAAAATAAGTATGATGAGGTTTCACTGTAACTGAGTAATACTTGATTTTGGCCTTTATCTTGATGATTAAGTTACAATTCTATCTACGGATGCTGAAGTTATTTAAAAGGAGAGGCAAAAGGTATCTTAACTGAGAATATCTTTTGCCTTTAAGGCACTGCATTCTTGTCTAAGATGGAAAACTTTGCTGATTTGAGAATAAAACTAAGTATGCAACTATGAGAAGAATAAATCGTATTTTGATGAAAAAAAAAAAAAGAATCCTAATGCATTACCAAAATATTAAAATCCGTGATCTTTTTAGGTATGTGTGTTTTGGTTCATACCTCTCAAATTACCAAATAATCATTTTTTATCAATAATTATTGCCTGAATGATCTTAAGACCACATATTCTATAAGAATACAGAATAAAAAATCTATTTTTATTATCAATCTCTCATACAGTATTTGCATTAAAAAGCTAGGCCCATAAAAGTGCTATAAATAAACATATAGCACTTTAAGCACTAAGAAACTTCATTAAAAAACCAAGTGATAGTTAAAACGAAGTGCAAATAAACACACATATATATTTATATCCACGTGCATACATGTATACGTAAACTGGTTTTAAACTTTAAGAGAGGGAGTTGGGACAAGGGGTCTGAAGAAAAGTAATCCATGTTACATAAAACTCAAGGAGAAATCTACATCAACACAACATTATGACCTAAAACTGTTTACCCAACAAATGAGACCAATGATTCCAGAGAAGGGTCACATATTAGAATAGATACTTAATACCAACAAATTTTTATTTGCTGTTTTAAAAATAAATAATAATGTCATTTTTCATTGTTTTACCCCAGAGTTTATATGAGACTCTGATTTGAAAACCACAAAATGTAGTTTCAGAAGTTCTCCAAATACAAGTTATTCAGCTACGAGTGACTGAAATGACAATTCTACGGTAAATAGAATGGTCATAACTCCAAAGGGCTCTTACATGTTAACAGAATCTGTTGAACAGCTGCTACGAGAAAAAGCACCTACTAATTGTGAGAATCTTGACTTTTGGGGCAGAAAGACGGCTAACTGGAGCTGGGCCAGGATTTGAACTGATTATGTGATGCAAAGGCCAAGGTCTTTCCATTACAGTATACTGCACTAACACTGCATGGAATTAGCAAATCAATGCATTTCTCTGAGTCTCTGGGTTCTTAGAAGGAAAGCCAAATTACTCGTGTAATCTTAAAATCTCTCCTTCAAATCTAAGAGGGGATGTCTGTGAATAAAAGAAAAAAATTTACATAAACGTCCACTCAGTTTAGAGATTTAAGTTCAATAATGACAACAGGAATTCCACATTCATATTCATATACAAGGCTCCTGTAAACTAACTTCCCATCTCATAACAATTTCCTACTAGTCATAATAGAAATATTAAATATACATGATCTATGGACTAAAAGAGGCAAAGTTTTCCAAATGATACTGATTTTTATCAAAAATCAGCAACTATTTTCATCTTTGAGTAAATTTCTGAAATTACAAGTGAAATTATAAAAATTATTTTATATGAAATTTTAAAAATACTGTTACATAATGAGATACATATCTACTCAAATGGAAAACAAACTATTAATTACCAACCTACAAGAGCAAAATTAGTATTTTCAAACAAAGCTATATCAAAACTTAAGAGCTAATGATTAGTATCTTCTAAAGTAAATTATAGATGTATTTGTCCTTTCTAAAGGTGCATTGTCAAAACAGTATTTGATAACATAAGGGACAATGTTAATATTAAATGATAACATCATGCTTATATAACAGGTAAAAATATATTCAGAATATTATTTAAATGTTTTATAGCATTTTCCTATGTAATTTTTAAAAAATAGCAGCAAATAATAATAGTATAGTTGAGATTGCTTTATTAATGCTACTGATCAATACTATCACTAGGTTATCCTACAAGAGGCAAACACCATGCCTTATTCTTCTCTCTTAGCATTCAGCACTAAGAGGAGGTACTTAATAGATACTTGATGAATAAGAATCATCATCTTGGTAACAGATTCAGGGTACATTTAGAAACTTACCACAGGATTCTACCACTATTGGAGTTATTCTCAGGTGGATTAAAATCTATCCTGGATTTTTTTTTAATCTCATATAATACCAGTTGTGCCAAAATTAATGCAGAGCTACAGAAAGACAAAGTGACCATCCATTTGAAACACTGCCTGTTCTTTGACAAGACATAACTTGTATAATAAGTCTTTTTTTTCCCTCAAAATTTAGAATTCAAGCTAATTTCTACAGGGCTTAGAACTACTGGTCTATCTTCTCTGCAGCAAAATTAACAAGGAAAGGAAGAAAATCTATTATACAAATATCCTCATGGAAATAACAAATATAGTTAAACTGCAAGCACAGCAACTACATACTTAAAAACCAGGCTTTGCTAAGAGATTTTAAAAATTAAATAAGTCTACTTACAAGTTCCATACTCATCTGAAATTTTCGATAAATTGGTCTTGAAAAAAAACAACATGTAATTTGTGAAGGATGGCTTTGTTAGGAAAATTTTTGGTTTTTCACTTGTAACTGAATTCAACACAGTTGCAGAACACAAAATCAACACATAAAATATGTTGCAATTCTACATTATCAATGAACAAAATTCTCCTCAAAAAGGAGATTAAGTAAAACAACTACATTTACAATAGCATCAAAAAGAATAAAATGCTTAAAAATAAATTTATCGAAGGTAAAAAAATTTCTATACAAAACGTTGCTGAAAAAAATTAAATACAGAATTAAATGGAAATATATCCCCTGTTTGTGGACTGGAAGACTTAAAATTGCTAAAATGTCAATACTAGCCAAAATGATCTATAAATTCAATACTATCACTACCAAAATCCTAATAGCATTTTTTACATTAAACAGAAAAAAAAAAAAAAACCTAAAATTCAAATGTAATTTTAAGGAAACCCAGACAGATAAAAACAAGTTAAAGAAAAAAAGAATAAAGTTAGAGGTCTCACATTTCCTGATTTCAAAACTTATTACAAAGCTATAGTTATCAAAACAGAGTGGTACTGGCATATCACCACACACACAGACCAATGGAATAGAGCCCCAAAATAAACCCCCCAGTTTATGAGCAAATGATTTTCAATAAGGATGCCAAGACTATTCAATGGCAAAGGACAGTTTTCTCAACAGATGGTGCTAGAAAAACAGAATATCCACATGTAAAAGACAGAAATTCCTTAATCCTTTCCTTAAATCATCATAAAAATTAACCTGTCAAAAATCTAAATGTAAGAACTAAAACTATAAAACTTTTAGAAGAAAATACAGGGGAAAATCTTCATGACACTGGACTTGCTAAAAATTTCCTGGATATGACACCAATAGCACAGATGACAAAAGTAAAAGCAAACAAACTGACTACATATATCAATTTTTTCTTTTTTCCCCAGATGGGTAGGTAGGTGGCAGGTTAAATAAGCGAGAGAACTTACATATAAGGCTTGTCTTGGGTAGCTGCAGGAGAAATAGATCTACCTGCCTGCCAGAATCTTAGAAGTTTATATAGAAGTCTTAACGGGGTTCAGTAATGTATGCCATCCAGATAGTCTCAACAACACCCCATTCTCTCAAGGCTCTATCCTCGAACATAGCTTCCACTGGGGGAACAGTGAGCAGAGAACACATTCCAAGGGTGGGGGTGTGAGGAACCTCCTACTGTGTGAGTACAGCCCCGGTCAACTGATGGTCACATCTCCTTGATGATCTCTTCCAACAACTGCAGAGGTTGTTAGTGATCAACAAAACAATCCACGTACATCAAAATTTAAAACTGTGCATTAAAGGGCAAAATCAACAGAGTGAAAAGGCAACCCATAGAATTAAATAAAGTATTTGTAAGTTATATATATGATATGGAGTTAATATTCAGAATATATAAGTACTCTTACATCTTGACAACAAAAAATAATCCAATTAGAAAACTGGAAGAGGACCTGAATTGACATTTCCCCCAAGAAGATACACAAATGGCCACCAGGCATAAGAAAAGATGCTAAATGTGACTATTAGGGAAAAAGAGATCAAAATCACAATGAGATACCATCTCCTTATAATCAGGATGGCTACTATCAAAAAATAATAATAATAATGTCAGCAAGGACTTGGAAAAACTGGACCCTGTGCACTGCTGGTGAGAATGTAAATTGGTATAGGTGCTATGGAAAACAGTATGGCAGTTTCAAAAAAAATTAAAAATAGAATGACTGTATGATCGAGCAATTCTACTTCTGATAATATACCCTAAAGAACTGAAAACAGGGTCTAAAAAAGCATTTGCTCACCCACGTTCGTAAGAACATTATACATAACAGCAAAAAAAGTAGTAATACCCAAATGTTCATCCATGAATTAGTGAGTAAACAAAACATAGTCTACACGTACAATGGAATATTATTCAGCCTTTAAAAAATGGAAGGAAACTCTGATACATGCTACAACATGGATCAAGACATTAAGCTAAGTGAAATAAGCCAGTCACAAAAAAACAGAAGTAACACTAATATAAGGTATCCAGAGCAGTCAAATTCATACAGACAAAAAGTAGTATGGCTGCCAAGGGGGCGGGAGGGGAGAATGGGAAGTTGTTGCTTTTGTATATACAATTTTAGTTTTGCAAGAGGAAAGAATTGTGGAGAGTGTTTGCAAAACAATGTGAATGGACTTAACACTATGCAACTGCATACTTAAAATTAAGATGGCAAATTATGTTACATGTATTTTATTACAATTAAAAATAAAAATGTTAAATAATATAAATGGTCATAAAAAAGAATACAGTTCTTAAAAAGACTTGATTAGAACAATTCAATTATTTTCTATTAGCTAATTTTATATACAACAGGAAAAACAATTAGGTAATAAAAATAAGATTTCTTATTTTCACTATCACAGATGGTCCTTCTTCTATGTAGTCTCAATAAGATAAGGTTTTACTGCACTAACATCAAGGCAAATGCTACTTTAAATTCCATATTCAATAAAGCCAAATGTTTGAAAACCTCAAGGCTGCAGAGAATTTCTTCAAATACCCACTAATACTCACTAGTTGCTCCTTTCTTGGAAGCTTTTTAAAAACTGTAACTATAACAGGCATTTTTTGAAATTGAAATAAAAGATCCCAAATCCTACCTTCCCAACAGATTTTTTAAACACTCCTTTCAGTTTTTTACATAAACAAATTACTGCCTGATTGCAGCCACAGTTCAACTAATAAGAGCCGGGGCAATGTAGGTGAGAGCACAAAGTAGTAAAGTAGGCAGGCTCTGGTTATGGGGGTAGATGCTCGAGGAGTTCCAGGGGGACTCCTGAGGCTCGATCCGCCTTTGCGTATGTCGAGCCTCCTTCCTCATGACCTTTGTCACGGGCGGAGTACCTCACTCTGGCCCCCAACAAATAAGCTGATTTTTTCTTAGTCCTACATCAGACATTTTGTATGTTTTAGACAACATTCAATAATAACATAACATTTATTTGTGCTAATGTACCTTTGTTATATTCAAATATGAGTTGTTATCACACAACCAAGCCATATGACTTTCTTTTATAACTTACTATATATTGCCCTACGGATTTCCAAAAGAGAACATTACCAATTCTATTTGCAACCCATAGTTTACCAGTTCCACTATAATATGCTCAGCACTGGAAGCCGGCATTTTTTAGTTATGTTTATTGATAAATGTGCAATAACTCATTTTAAACTGCACTTCTCCCTGTATGTCTGTTGCTGAGCAGTTTTAACTACACTTCAGCCAATATTTCCAGCAAGAGGCAAATTTTAGAGAAATACCAGGTAAGAAAATTCCTAAACACCTTAGAATTTTAAAAAAATATAATAATAATTAAAGGTTTCTGTAATACTTGACTGCTGTAGAGAAATTCAAATAAAAAAGTTCATGATAAACTTGCATAGGCTGAATTACTAGTTAAGTATTAGCATGATGTAATTCATCTTTACCTGTCATCTCCCTCAGACTCCTCCATGTTCTGCATCACCTTTAAGGTCCAATTCAAATATCATCTTAGTTAAACACTGCTTATTTCCCAACTATACCACAGAAAATTAGTTGTACTTTTTTTAAAACCTTTTCTACTCCTCTATGTATACTATTTAGCTTATTTTCCCCCCAAGGCTACTGTCTATCACAGACTGTATTACTTACTAGTAGACCAGCTGACTGTTTGAATTACTTTTCCTCCCCTCAGATCAGTCACTCAGTTGTGCCCGACTCTTTGCGACCCCATGAATTGCAGCACACCAGGCCTCCCTGTCCATCACCAACTCCCGCAGTTCACTCAGACTCATGTCCATCCAGTCAGTGATGCCATCCAGCCATCTCATCCTCTGTCGTCCCCTTCTCCTCCTGCCCCCAATCCCTCCCACCATCAGAGTCTTTTCCAAGGAGTCAACTCTTTGCATGAGGTGGCCAAAGTACTGGAGTTTCAGCTTTAGCATCATTCCTTCCAAAGAAATCCCAGGGCTGATCTCCTTTGCAACGGACTGGTTGGATCTCCTTTCAGTCCAGGGGACTCTCAAGAGTCTTCTCCAACACCACAGTTCAAAAGCATCAATTCTTCGGTGCTCAGCCTTCTTCACAGTCCAACTCTCACATCCATACATGACCACAGGAAAAACCATAGCCTTGACTAGACGAACCTTTGTTGGCAAAGTAATGTCTCTGCTTTTGAATATGCTATCTAGGTTGGTCATAACTTTCCTTCCAAGGAGTAAGCATCTTTTAATTTCATGGCTGCAGTAACCATCTGCAGTGATTTTGGAGCCCAGAAAAATAAAGTCAGCCACTGTTACCACTGTTTCCCCATCTATTTCCCCTGAAGTAATGGGACCAGATGCCATGATCTTGGTTTTCTGAATTTTGAGCTTTAAATCAACTTTTTCACTCTCTTCTTTCCCTTTCATCAAGAGGCTCTTAGTTTCTTCTTCACTTTCTGCCATAAGGGTGGTGTCATCTGCATATCTGAGATTACTGATATTTCTCCCGGCAATCTTGATTCCAGCTTGTGCTTCTTCCAGCCCAGCGTTTCTCATGATGTATTCTGCATATAAGTTAAATAAGCAGGGTGACAATATACAGCCTTGACGTACTCCTTTTCCTATTTGGAACCAGTCTGTTGTTCCATGTCCAGTTCTAACTGTTGCTTCCTGACCTGCATACAGGTTTCTCCAGAGGCAGGTCAGGTGGTCTGGTATTTCCATCTCTTTCAGAATTTTCCACAGATCCACACAGTCAAAGGCTTTGGCGTAATAAACAAAGTAGAAATAGATGTTTTTCTGGAACTCCAACGAACGTTGGCAATTTGATCTCTGGTTCCTCTGCCTTTTCTAAAATCAGCTTGAACATCTGGAAGTTTATGGTTCACATATAGCTGAAGCCTGGCTTGGAGAATTTTGAGCATTACTTTACTAGCGTGTGAGATGAGTGCAATTGTGCGGTACTTTGAGCATTCTTTGGCATTGCCTTTCTTTGGGATTGGAATGAAAACTGACCTTTTCCAGTCCTGTGGTCACTGCTGAGTTTTCCAAATTTGCTGGCATATTGAGGGCAGCACTTTCACAGCATCATCTTTCAGGATTTGAAATAGCTCAACTGGAATTCCATCACTTCCACTAGCTTTGTTCATAGTGATGCTTCCTAAGGCCCACTTGACTTCACATTCCAGGATGTCTGGCTCTATGTGAGTGTGAGTGATCACACCATTGGGATTATCTGGGTCGTGAAGATCTTTGTTGTACAGTTCTTCTGTGTATTCTTGCCACCTTTTCTTAATATCTTCTGCTTCTGTTAGGTCCATACCATTTCTGTCCTTTATTGAGACCATCTTTGCATGAAATGTTCCCTTGGTATGTCTAATTTTCTTGAAGAGATCTCTAATCTTTCCCATTCTGTTGTTTTCCTCTATTTCTTTGCATTGATCACTGAGGAAGGCTTTCTTATCTCTCCTCGCTATTCTTTGGAACACTGCATTCAGATGCTTTTATCTTTCATTTTCTCCTTTGCTTTTCGCTTGCCTTCTTGTCATAGCTATTTGTAAGGCCTCCTCAGACAACCATTTTGCTTTTCTGCATTTGTTTTTCTTGGGGATGGTCTTGATTCCTGTCTCCTGTACCTTGTCACGAACCTCCATCCATAGTTCATCAGGCACTCTATCTATCAGATCTAGTCCCTTAAATCTGTTTCTCACTTCCACTGTATAGTCATAAGGGATTTGATTTAGGTCATACCTGAATGGTCTAACATAGTAAATACTGATAAATATAATTCACAATAACAAAAGCTCTTTAGGTCCTCAGTAAACTTTAAAAGTTTTAAAAGAGTCTTAGGACCAAACTGAGAAGTTTAGATCTAAACTATAAACGAACTTGCGGTTTTCAAATCAAGCCCACTTATTACAATTTTCAAGAGCAGAAAAGAAAATTTTATCAATTTTAGAAAATTTTTAGAGCATTTCCTTATAAAAACACAATATATTGAATTAAATAATAGAAGTTTAAAGAGTAACAAAGAAGTGTTAACAGTATTAAAAGGATCTTAGTGAGCAATAACTCTGAAACTATGAGCAACTGAGTGACAAAACTTAATAAGAAATGTGTAATGCTTTGATTCAAGCACTATTTTAAAAAATTAAGGAGAAACCTTGACCTTCTATAGCAAGCTAATCTAAAACCTATCACTTATATTTCTTTTGCAAAGTAAACTATGAGAATTCAGATAAAAAGGAATGCTTTTTCTTTAGCAAAAACAAAACAAAACCCAAACAAGAGAAAGTTTCTAAATTTACTAAATCGTTGCTTAAAGAAAGAAAAGGCAGTTTCAAAAAACATTTCCTTAGTGCACTTAACTTTTCAAAAGGATAAATTACTTAGGAAAAGAAATGTACCTGAAAATGGCAGGGTTGCAGACATGCTTTGGATCCAACGCTTCTCCCTGTATAAATTCATAGCACAGTCCATTATTGAAGGTACAGTAGAGCTGTGGTGCGCAGCCATGAGCCTGCAACACTCGGAAACTCTTCACTTCCTCATCACGGTCGACTAACAACTCAGTCTTATTGCCATAAATTCGCACCAGGACGACATCCTCCATTGTATTACCCACATAACAGCCAATAAGTTTATTTGTGATTCCATCAGTGAAAAGCTGCCCCCAAAAAAAAGAAAAAAAAAGGAAAAACAATTATTCACTTTTAAGGAAGAATTAGGAGATAACTTGAAAAACATTAAACACTAACTGAAAAAAATCTACTTAATTTTTGAATATAATTTTGCCTGTTGCTGCTGCTGCTATGTCGATTCAGTCGCGTCCGAACTCTGTGCAACCCAATGGACGGCAGCCCACCAGGCTTCCCTGTCCCTGGGATTCTCCAGGCAAGAACACTGGAGTGGGTTGCCATTTCCTTCTCCAATGCATGAAAGGGAAAAGTGAAAGTGAAGTCGCTCAGTCGTGTCGGACTCTTCACGACCCCATGGTCTGAAGCCTACCAGGCTCCTCCGTCCATGGGATTTTCCAGGCAAGAATACTGGAGTGGGGTGCCATTGCCTAACATGTCTATAACTTTAATTCCAGATGTAAACAAAATGGAATGCTGCTATTTAATATGTTGTGTAGTACAACACACACATTCTTTCTCTCGCCTATGTCTAACAGATTGGAAAATCTCTGAAGATAGGGAAAGTGGCTTTCTTCCTAGCATAATATATGTTATAAAAAAGTCTTTAATAATGTTCACAAGTTTAAAACTACAAACATAATGTACCATAATTTTTATTATGGTAAATCTCCAATTTATAAAAAAACTTAATTTTAAATGTTATTTTCAAAGATTACTTAACATAATATACACTAGAAATTCTTCTAAGTATTCAGGTTATAATAATTTAAACTTGAATGCTACAGCTAAATAAGCAGCAGCAGCACAATCTTAATTAGATGAAGATAGAGAAGTAACTAGAGATTTCACAGATATTTTCTAAAAGGGAGTTTGAGGACTTTTCAAGATTTTTTTTGCTGCACCCTGAGGCATGAGGGATCTTAGTTCCCCAACCAGGGACTGAACCCATGTCCCCTGCAGTGGAAGGGCAGAGTCTTAACCAACAGCCCACCAGGGAAGTCCCCTCAGGAGTTTTAAGGTCCTTTTTCAGATTTGCATATAATATTATATGAAAAAGCAAACAGATGATTAGCAATATTAGTTCTCTAAGTCTATTCAAAAACTGCAACTTTTGTCTTCCTCTACATTAATTTGACACTCAGTTCAGTTCAGTTGCTCAGTCGTGTCCGACTCTTTGCAACCCCATGGACTGCAGCACGCCAGGCCTCCCTGTCCATCACCAACTCCCAGAGTTTACTCAAACTTATGTCCATCGAGTCAGTGATGCCATCCAACCATCTCACCCTCTGTCATCCCCTTCTCCTAAAATTGACATTAAAACTTTCTATTTACCCAATTATAACTCAGAGCTTTTGGAGGCTCTTGGGTAGAATAAAGGGATAAAAGTGAAAGCAAGTGTTAAGGACATTTTTCCCAAGACAAATGGGAAAGAACAAGAATAATGAACAAAGGATAAGTTTTAAATGTATACACATTTAACTAATGCCTGAGAAAGAGGGTAATCATTTTTATTTTGATAAGACTGTTGTAATGATAAATGATACCTGAAAAGGCTTTAGATCTTCAGGTGAAATTTAAAAGAAGTGTTTACTTATCCTTATTTACCTAATGTAGGTAAATTTAATGAGCTAATGTGAAAAGATTTATTTTGAATATCTATGTTTTGGGGTATACAAACTCTGCTTTCCACCTAGATTTCAAAAAGCTGGTAGGTAGGGAGACAATGACAAGAAGCATATGCCCTTATACTAAATTCCAATCATCATTTTCTTAAAAACTATGCTGCAAGTTTGTTCTTATTAAAATATCAACTCACACATATTACTCTGTAACTCCTCCAAATGTCATGTAGAAATAAAATATTTCAATTATTGAAATAAAGTTTGAGAAATTAATGTTCTGAAATGCTTATGATGAATGACACTCCACACTTCTCAAAGGAGTAAAATCTATGTTTTCTACATCCCCTCAACAAATATTTAGTAAGGACTTAAATACTGGCTTCCCTGGTGGCTCACCGGTTAAAGCTTCTGCCTGCAATGCGGGAGACCTGGGTTCAATCCCTGAGTCAGGAAGATCCCCTGGAGAAGGAAATGGCACCCCACTCCAGTACTCACGCCTGGAGAATCCCATGGACGGAGGAGCCTGGTGGGCTACAGTCCACGGGGTCGCAAAGAGTCGGACACGACTGAGCGACTTCACTTTCACTTTAAATACTAGCTTGTCTTATTGATATAACTTATAACAAAGTTATTCTTTCACTCTTGCCTGTAATAAATTTCTTTAATTGTGCATGCTATATTGTATATTTATGTGTACACACAGAAACACACATTTAAGATGTATGCACTTAAAAGGGCTAGAAGTGGATAACATTACTGGATAAGATTATTGAATAATATACACACATTTATAAGGATGACATTGAGTCACAACTCCAATGACACTAACCCTAACATACTCTACTATACAAAATAGCTAAAAATTTACAATAAAATGATAGTCACAATAAATTTCTGGGGCAAAAAAATATTGCTTCATTTATAAGAGTATTTTGCTTCCCTGATTGGCTCAGCTGGTAAGGAATCCACCTGCAATGTGGGAGACCTGGGTTCAATCGCTGGGTTGGGAAGTTTTCCTGGAGAAGGGAACGGCTACCCACTCCAATATTCTGGCCTAGAGAATTTCATGAACTGTATAGTCCATGAGGTCACAAAGAGTCAGACACGACTAAGCGACTTTTATTTCACTTCATAAGAATATTTTATGTAAAGTATCACTTAATTTATATTTATGTATAAATAAGGATAGAAATGTCTACAAAAATATCCAACAGAAATATTAGGTAGTTTAAATCCTGTCTCCTGTTTCCCTGTTTTAAACTTTTTTCTTTCGGCTTATGCATGTTTTCTTTTTTTTTTCTTCCACGATCAATCCAGTTTAAATGCGAAAAAATTAAATTAGTGAGAAAAACAAAAGGAGCCCAATAGCTAGGAACAGACCCAGTACATACAGCAAGGCCTGGAGATTCAGTTGAACATAAGTAATTTCACAGAACATCAATATCAGATGAGACCACTCTGTGTCCATAACGCATCAAGACAAAAACAAAGCCACTCCGTAATCATGTGTGAACACAGATAAAACCATGAATTTTTTCCAAACCACAAAAATCACCAAACATCCCCCTGCTCTGGCTAATATGAGGAACTGCTGTTCCTTTTCAAGTCACAGCTCTGTCCCTGCTTCATTCCTCCAGTCCTCTAGGTAACGTAAGTTACCCACAGTCACAGACTTGCTCCACTTCCTTTCTGACAGCACCCAATCCACAGGAAAGCCTCATGTCTGACTCTTTGTGATCCCATGGACTATACAGTCCATGGAATTCTCCAGGCCAGAATACTGGAGTGGGTAGCCTTTCCCTTCTCCAGGGGATCTTCCCAACCCAGGGATTGAACCCAGGTCTCCTAGGTTGCAGGTGGATTCTTTACCAGCTGAGCCACAAGGAAAGCCCAAGAATACTGGAGTGGGTAGCCTATCCCTTCTCCAGGGGATCTTCCTGACCCAGGAATCAACAAGGGTCTCCTGATTTGCAGGTGGATTCTTTACCAACTGAGCTATCAGGGAAGCTTCCCTGAACCCTCTCCTAAATTTTTATACTAAGTCCTTTCTAATACCCACCATTACTCATGGAATAAGTCTTCCGCAACTGCAAGGAGTAATAAATCCAATTTGTTCAGCTATTCAAATGACCTCTTGATGGAGATTTCTGAATTTAAAGATGTATGGATAATGCTTTTTCGCTCTTGGATGGTTCCTATCTCATGCATAAATCAATAATTAATTCAAGGTACTTCAGCTTTCCAAAACAGACAAAAATATACTAGGTATATGCTAGGTATGAGTATTATATCAGATATACACTAGAAATGTAAAATTCCACCTCATTGGAGGGGGTAAAACAATAGAAATCTCATGGAGCTCCTTTTCACAGGGCTTATCCTACACTGTTTGTCAAGTATGTAAGATAGTACTAGTTCAGAGAATGAGCTCAGAGCAAGACTGCTCCACCTGACTGTAAATTCTAGGTGTGTTAGTCTATTCTTAGGCAAGCCACTTAACTTGTATGTGCTTTATTCATCTCATGTTTAATATAAGCAATTAGAATCTACTTTATAGTTTTAGTTTTTATTTTTTCACTTAATATGTTTTTATGAGAATTAATAGCTTCCCTTGTGGCTCAGCTGATAAAGAATCCGCCTGCAATACGGGTTCAATCCCTGGGTTGGGACGATCCCCTGGAGAAGGAAAATGCTACCCACTCCAGTATTCTAGCCTGGAGAATTCTGTGGACTGTATAGTCCATGGGGTCGCAAAGAGCTGGACACGACCGAACGACTTTCACTCATGAGAATTAATGACTTAACATATACAGAAGCACATACAACAGTTTCTGACACAAAATAAGCTCTTATCAAGTATGCAGATAACTACATATTTAAATTTCAACACAAGACAGCAAAATGATTCATAATGAGATCATAAAAGTTAATAATTATGACAAGATCTATGTTACAGATTAGCCCTAGACTCTGTGTGCTGCACTGCCCAAACCTGTACAGGTTGCCATTTGAAGTAACACAGAAACTCTGGTTGGCGAAAAGAAATTATAGTTTAATGACACCTTAGAAGTTAAAGTGACTATCAGTGAACCTGAAGACCTTCTTGAGACCCCCAAAACATAATCCAATGCCTCCTTTCAGTACATGACACTATCCTGCAATGACAAACTCTATATCTTAGCTACCACGAAATTTCTTTAGTCCCTAAGATGATTAAGAAACCAAGCAGAGTTTTGACATTTATTTATGGTTTAAAATGACCAATTAACTACTAAATTCAAATAAATAAGCTTCCACAGGCCAAGATAATGGGAAAGACAAGTTTCAATTATTCTTTAAGACAATGACTACTAGACAAGACCAGGAATTTAGAAAGATGGAATTAATTTGTGTCAGTTAATTGTTTTGTGGAAGAAACCATTGTGATTCCACCACCTTCCAAAATGACAGAATGAAAAGCAATGTAAAAAGAAAACAAAATACCATTTTCATGTATCTAACTGGCAAAAAATTTTTTAATATCAGAGATTGGAGAAGGTATACAGAAAGATACTTTACAATACTGTTTTGAGGAATAAAAAATTACATAAAGTGAGAAATAGCATGACAGTTTTATGTCAACTTGGACTGGCTATAAGGCCCAATTATTCAATCAAACATTAATTTAGATGCAGCTCTGTAGGTATTTCGCAGACTTATTAACCAGATAACTTCAGGTAAAAGATTAATCCCCTTAAGTGAGCCTCATTCGACCAGGTGAAGAGCTACTAAAGCAAAACTTAGGTTTTCCTGAAGATACTCTGCCTTAAGGCTACAGCATCAATTCCTGTCTTAAGAGTTTCCAGCTTACCAGACAATGCCATACAAATTTCAGATTTACCAACCTCTACAACTGTGTGAGCCAGTTCCTTGAAGTAGATCATATATATATATATATACACACATACACATGTATATGTGTTTGTATATTTTTTCCTTTAAATTTAATTTCACTAAGAATTTACTCTATGGATATACTTAAAAGAAGTTACCCAAAATATATGCATAAAAGTAGTTCACTGCAATACTGATTTTAATATCTAAAAAATAAAAACAAAATTTAAAAAAAAGATTACATACACTGATATGGAGATATCGAAGATATATTATTTTAAAAGCACAATATAGAATAATTTAATTATATTTACTATATTTATAAATGTAAGTAGATAATGTATGCTGGTAAACCCATACATAAATTATTTATGCTGGTAAATAATCTGACAATTTTTTATAAGTCAAAAAAAACTGTTCAAAAAATTACCTTTGAGGAGAAGGACTTGGTATTGAGGGATTTAGGTGTTGTTTTTTTTTTTTTACTTTCCATTTTATAGTCTTATTTATGTTTTAAATATTTTATTAAGAGCATGAACCATATGTATCTATTAAACAAAATCACAGGGTTAGATAGTGTTCTTTTATGAATGTGACATGCCTATGTGTGTGTGTAGTCGCTCAAGTCATGTCCAGCTCTTTGCAACCCTATGGACTGTGGTTCGCCAGGCTCCTCCGTCCATGGAATTCTCCAGGCAAGAATACTGCAGCGGGTTGTTATTTCCTCCTCCAGGGGATCTTCCCAACCAAGAGATCAAGCTGTCTCCTGTGTCTCCTGCAACGCAGGCAGATTCTTTATCTGCTGAGCCTTTCTAATATTCCTCTTTATACTCTTTAGAATTCTTTTTAAAACCTCACTTTAAAAGTAATTAAGTCACATGATCTTTAACATGATCAAATATTATGTTTCTAGCTATCAAAAATTGTGGTCAATACCATAAAAACATGAAAATATTTACAACGGACATGAGTTTGAGCAAGCTCCAGGAGGTGGTGATGGACGGGGAAGCCTGCAGTCCATGGGGTCACAAAGAGTCGGACACGATCGAGCAACTGAACTGAACTGATGTGAAGAACAGGAATACAGAAGTGTACATAAGATTCAATAAAACAACTATGTAAAATATTTAAGGGAGAAGTAGACTGTAATAAACAAAATAGAACAGTTGATTGTTTAATAAAATATGAACAGGAAGTGGGGGTTTTTTGCTACTCAAAGTTTTAATATTGTGTTACATCTTTTCAGTAAAACTAAATTACTTCATGATTATATAGTTCTTTATTTAAAAAATTTACACATACAGTATATTTTCTCAGAGTACTAGAAAAAATGATTAATTCAATTCAAAAATATTGTTCTGTTAACTTTTTTTTAAACTGTTACTGTGATTACCACTAGAGGGAGGGAAAAGGTAGGAGCAGAAAGGGAAGTGGGAGATATTCTGGGTTACTGGTTAATATTTTCTCTCTTTCCCTGAGCTAGGGCTACAAAGGTATTTGTTCTACAACAATTTATGTTTCATTTTTTTCTGTAGGCTTGTTGTATCTCACAATTTTTAAAAGGGTGACAAAATTTATCTATAGCCCATAAGATGTATCAGAGTAAAAGGACTTCTAAGAAAAAATTCGGGGGACTTCCCTGGTAGTTCCAAGTAAGATTCTGTGCTTCCACCTCAGAGGGTTCAGGTTCAATCCCTGGCCAAGGAACTAAGATCCCACCTGTCACGTGGCAAGGCCAAAAGATAAAAAACAATGACAGAATCCTGAAAAATACAACTTGATTCCTTACATAAAGGCCTTTCATTACTGCCCTATCTTTGTCAGCCACAAGAAGAAACAAGAAACAAAACAAAGCCCTTAAGCTTCCCACTTCCTCCCAGACCTGCAAGCAATTAACAAGTCCTGCACATTTATTTTCTGAAATGTCAAATCTATCCCTTATTTCCAGCTTCAAGGCCACTGTCCTAATTTGGATCCCAGCACCGCTTATCTATACTAACATAACAGTCTCTCCTCAGTTGTCTTTCACAAACATTTTTTAACGCAATACACTGGGGAAAAAAACGTATTTATGGTTTAATTCAACACTTACATAGTTTTATGTAAAACTAAAGAAAGCTTCACAAGAAATATTCAACCGTATTACTTGCAATGCTCTCTGATCTATCCTATCACATCTTAATTCATCTTTTTAAACTGTAGTGGTTTCAATCCACTATACTAATTTAGCATCCTCTTAGTAAGCAGCAACCAAGACTTTCAAAAATAATGTCCTTTTTAAGTGATCTGCTGCTGCTGCTAAGTCGCTTCAGCCGTGTCCAACTCTGTGCGACCCCAGAGACGGCAGCCCACCAGGCTCCCCTGTCCCTGGGATTCTCCAGGCAAGAACACTGGAGTGGGTTGCCATTTCCTTCTCCAATGCATGAAAGTGAAAAGTGAAAGTGAAATCGATCAGTCGTGTCGGATTCTAGCGACCCCATGGACTGCAGCCTACCAGGCTCCTCCGTCCATGGGATTTTCCAGGCAAAAGTACTGGAGTTGGGTTCCATTGCCTTCTCCGTTATAAGTAATCACTCACTTCCCAATTCAAAACATTTTCTTCAATGGATGCTGCCTAAATAGTAATCTGCCATTTCTCTAAAAAATATGTAACATACCTCCTTAAAAACATTCACCAACTTCCCATTATGTCCTAGATAATAAAATACCACCTCCTAATGAAGCATAAATACTTCATATTTAACCTCTCCCTTATTTGGAAATCACTTTGTACACCACACTCATACTCCATGAAACACTCATAGTTTACGCAAGTGGTTTTTCTTTGCCCAGAAATACTTCCCCATTCCATCTCCTATCTTTCCTTCCAAACTCAATTCAAGGTACCCCTTGAAGCCTTTCTGTGAAGCCTTTCCTTCTCCATTCTCCCACGCCTACCTTCTGCTACAAGAAATGCTGCTGAAAATTAGCGTTATGCCAGTACAAAAAAATACATGTCAAAATTTTAGGAGCTTACAATTCTTTTAGAACAACTTTCTACTTACAAAGGCTGGGGGGGTGGTGAGCCAGGGATGGGGGGCAGGGTGAAGTAATTAAACATACTGTGCATAATTTTTACCTATTTCATTTAATTCTCCTGATACTCTACTCTTAGTAGTAAAGTAGTAAAAGAATAGTATTAAAATTACTATTTGTAGTAGTGTAAGAGGAGAGTGAAAAAGTTGGCTTAAAACTAAACATTAGAAAACTAAGATCAAGGCATCTGGTCCCATCACTTCATGGCAAATAGATGGGGAAACAATGGAAACAGTGACAGACTTTATTTTGAGGGGCTCCAAAATCACTGCAGATGGTGATTGCAGCCATGAAATTAAAAGACACTTGTTCCTTGAAAGAAAGTTATGACCAACCTAGACAACATATTAAAAAGCAGACGTTACTTTGCCAACAAGGGTCCATCTAGTCAAAGCTATGGTTTTTCCAGCAGTCATCTATGGATGTGAGAGTTGAACTATAAAGAAAGCTGAGCACTGAAGAAGTGATGCTTTTGAACTGTGGTGTTGGAGAAGACTCTTGAGAGTCTCTTGGACTGCAAGGAGATCCAACAAGTCCATCCTAAAGGAAATCAGTCCTGAATATTCATTGGAAGCACTGATGCTGAAGCTGAAATTCCAAAACTTTGGCCACCTGATGAGAAGAACTGATTTATTGGAAAAGACCCTGATGCTGGGAAAGATTGAAGGCGGGAGGAGAAGGGGACGACAGAGGATGAGATGGTTGGAGGTATCACCGACTCAACAGACATGAGTCTGAGTAAACTCTGGGAGTTGGTGATGGACAGGAAGGCCTGGCAAGCTTCAGTCCATGGGGTGCAACATGACTGAGTGACTGAACTGAACTGATAGTAGCTAAATTCTGTTTTGTACTATGCTACTATTTTCCAAGGTAGATAGTAATTTCTTTTTATAGAGATTTTTAAACTTGCCAAAGGTGACAAATGGCTGACATCAGGATTTGAAACCATCCTCTTTCTACTACACTATGCTGAGGCCTCAAAAAGTGATGAAATGGTTGCTCAGTCCAAGACATATAGCTATTAATACCTGAAAGTGAACTAGCACATTAGACCCTTGACTTTGTGGTCACACATTATCAAAACACACGGGAGCCTATCAAACATTACACATCCTTCACAGGAGCCTATTAAATCCCATCTCTCTTTGTCATAGTTAAAATACTCTTAGGTGTTATCTCCCACTCAAATACTTTCCTATTAGATAGTAATGATTTTAAAAGAAAGCAGAAGTGAATCCCTTTTCCAAAATATTGTCACATGTGGAAAAAGTAATGAAATTATATTTGTAAGGAACTTAAGACAAAATCTTTCTATGAACTTTGCAGAGAAATGGCTTCCCTGTCTTAATCATAATATACAAACTGCAGTCCACGGGGTCACAAGGAGTTGGACCCGACTGAGCAACTGAACTGAACAAACATAAACTTTTATCAAAGAGCAATAATTTATGAGTTCTCATCCCAGATCTGCCATTACTAACTTCAAGTTCAGTATCATTTAACTATAAAATACATATTAACAGTTTACATCTATCTCACAGGATTGTTGGGAGAGTGTATGCCAAAGTGCTTTCTTTATAAACAGTAAAATATTAAATAAAAAACACTCTGATGTATTATTTTAGACCTACTCTCCCTATTCTAACATACTACACTCCACAAAGCTCACCACTACTTTTATATTGTAGTCTTTTAATTTGGCAGAGATAGGGAAAAAATAACTCAACTTTTTAAAGCTCTGTCTAAAATAAGATATATTATCCCATATGTCCATAAGTTGTGAGCAAAGACGGGACCCTCTATCATTTTGAATGTACTAACATCTTTTTTTGTTTGCTTCTGGATTTTGTAATGTGCTCTCAAAGTTCAGCTGGCAAGAGTAAGTGCCAGGTAAATAAGTATTATTAGATTAAGCTTCTATGCTATGCTATGCTAAGTCACTTCAGTCGTGTCCGACTCTGTGTGACCCCATAGACGGTAGCCTACCAGGCTCCCCCGTCCCTGGGATTCTCCAGGCAAGAACACTGGAATGGGCTGCCATTTCCTTCTCCAATGCACCTAAGTGAAAAGTGAAAGTGAAGTCGCCCACTCTAAGGTATGTTTAAATAATATTTTATATCCCAAAAGAATTTGAGAAAAAATCTTTTAAAAATATGTGCCATTATTACTGATACTTGTTTTAGTCTTTTGACTACATGTGAGGTATGACTTTTATCTTTATACTTCAAAGGAGATAAAAGCAAATCTCAAAAGAAAATATTCCTGTCCATATTTACTAAAGAAATTCTGAAGCATCATAAAAGCAGAGTTTATAATGACCTAGAATGTGGGAGTCAGATCTACTAAATTGAGAGATGAATAACCATCAACTCAGCTTAGCAGTTGTCCCAGCTTCTGGATCAAAAGCTTTGCTTGCACATGGAGGGATTAGATTTCTAAATAACAGTCATCATAAGAGCAAAACAAATGGTAGTATTTACCTTCATTTACAAATAAGCACACTGGAAGTTTGGATAATGAGTACAAAGGTCTTAAAGTCAAAAGTTGGTACTCGGGTTTCAGGTAAGGCTCAATCTCAAGTACTTTCAACAACCAGAAACAGTCTGAATGTTAACACATTTTATCTTTTTTTTCAACCTATATCCTGGCTTTACTTCACTGAGTTATATCTAAAAAAATGATAGTACCCATCTAAAATGGTTGTCTGAGGGATTAAACGATTTAAAAAAACACCTAATGTACCTCTAAAATTCCAGTCATCAAAGCTTCAAACTCTTAAGTCTCTGCTTAAAAAGTAATACATCTTGTCAGAACCAGAGTTTACCAGAAAACGGCAATGTCTTTAATTAATATGTTTAATTAATAACTGATGGCCGGAACATAACTTATTTAAATAAATGTAAAAAACCAGAATAAGTTAATAAATAATAAACTAAAGAAGTGTAGAGTTTCAACTTGGAAGTTTCAATTAAACTAATTTTCCTTAAAGAAAATACGCTGTTATTGTTCAGTCACTAAGTTGTGTTGGACTCTGCAACCCCATGGACTGTGGCACGCCAGGCTTCCCTGTTCTTCACTATCTCCCAGTTTGCTTAAATTCATGTCCCTTGAGTCGGCAATGCTATCTAACCGTCTCATCCTCTGTGTCCCACTCCCTCCTTCTCCTTTTGCCATCAATCTTTCCCAGTATCAGGGTCTTTTCCAGTGAGTCAGTTTTTCAAATCAGGTGGCCTAAGTATTGGAACTTCAGCATAAGTCCTTCCAAAGAATATTCAGGACTGATTTCCTTCGAGGATTGACTGGTTTGATCTCCTTTCAGTCCAAGGGACTCTCAGGAGTCTTCTCCAACACCGCAATTCAAAAGCATCAATTCTCCGGTGCTCATCCTTCTTTATGGTCCAACTCTACTATTTTTTTTTTAAATTACACATGAAAATCACTTTTGATTCACAATGTCCTACATATCTGGCTAACAAACACTCCCTTAAATTTTCAAAATTTTTGTCTCATAACTTTTTTCCAAAACATATGGGTCCTTTTAATCTGCTCAAAACTCTTCCAGACAGTAAGAATTGAAGCCAACATTTATGAAACTCAAGTGTCAAGGACTGTTCTGGGCCCTAGGGCACTATTCATGTTTTATTCATTTTTATATAGGTGACTACTTTAGCAAAGCACCTGAGATACTGTTGAGTCAGTTAACTTTGCTGAAACAGTCAACAAAATAAGGCAGATGATCTGGCTCTTACATTATTGCTCAGATTTGAAACAAACCTCAAATACGCCAGCCTTTAAAATTACTCTGTGTTTGCAACGGAAAAGGAGGTTCATTTTCGTATATAGTACCTAAAACTGCAAAAGTTAAAAAGAAATAAGTGCTCAAAATACATTTCCTGTATGCTGCATCATAACTTATTGAAAATAAGCTATTCAAAAACGCATAGGTTCTCCAGGACTTTTTCTCCCAATTTCTGTCTATGAATACAGTGGCTCCGGAAAAAGAAATATTCACAAGCCACCTATCGTTCTAACACCAGATATTGTTAGTTTCACTCACATGATTAAAACCTTTACAGAAATACTGATACAAATAAAATAACGTGTGCAGGGCCACCTAAGAACCCAATCTGATAATGCATGATGACCATGGTCATTACTTTGGGATACAGGGCTGTCGCCAATCCCAGGATTTGAGAAGATAAAACGCAGGGTGAGCATCAGTGGGTTACACCGACGGGGGGAGGGTTGGAAAGGGAAAGGAAAAGATCAGAGAAAATTAATTACTGCATTATTCGTGAAAGGAAAGGCGACAGTGGCTTAGGCCGACGGGCGAGGACCCCTTGGAAGGGGAGTGGAAAGGGTTCATTCCGCAGTCTTCTAGGAAAGGGGAGGGGGAGGAGGGGCAAGTAACAACAAGAACCTTCCTGAGGTGGAAGGGGTGCGTCACTAACGTAGCCGCTTCGGGAAAAAGGAAATCTGCCCTCAGGACAACCTTAGTAAGCAAAGATGAAAGAAGGGGGAGTGACCTTCCTAGGTGTGACGGAGGAAACACAGGGTCACTTCCCAAAGAACGGAGCGAAAAGACGTTCCCGGAGATCCTCCTGGGGCCCCGGGGACCATAAAGGATGGTGAGGTGAAAACCCCCCACTCCCTTCCCCCTGGGCCGCGTCAAGGTCGGGAGAGACCCGGGGCTAAGGTGTGGGCGTTACCTGCAGGGTCACCTCCTGAGGGTCCCAGTGCGGCCGCAGGTGTTGCAGGAGGCTCAAGGCCCCCTCCCGGCAGCGCTGCTCCTCCTGATCTTGCACCGTGACGTCCAGCTTGGGGACCTCCGGGGAGCCGGGCGGGACGTGGATATAATTGGCCATGGCCCAGGCGACGGCAGAGACTACCACAACGACGACGGCGACGGCGACCACGAGAACGGCGGGCGCCGACAGGCTGCTGGATCCTTCCGTCCCGGGGCGCCCTCGCGGGAGGGCTGGGGGCGTTCAGACTGACGGCCGAGCGGTAGGAGAACCGGTGGAGGCGGCACTCTCGCCGACCCGGGTCTGGACAGCGGCTGAACTGAGCGGGGAATGCTCACGGGAAAAAAATTCCTCTCGTCTGCGCTCGGCCGCCGGCGGGCGCGGAGCATGCCGGGACTGGCCTGACGCTGGCGTCACGCGTGGGGCGGGGCCTCGGCTGCGTCAGGCTCAAGGCCGCGTGTCTAGCTCCGGGGCACAATGGGCCTGGTTCCCAGAGCTCGGTTTCTCGGCCTTTATCAGACTCTTCCTGGCGTGGTGTTAGTCGGAAACACGCGGGGCTCGCCTTCTGGAATGAGGTTGAGCCCTGCCAAGCCCCGAACGAAAGGCACTGAAGCTTTAGCTCACCTTTTTGGAGGAAGGGGTGGGTCTTGGGATCTGGGTTTGAGGTAGGGCTGACTTTTTCTGGAATGCCAGGGACGCGTCCTGAAATAACCCCAGGGTCAGCCTCTGAGTTTGGCCTGAGTCTGGGCAATCTAAATTAACTGGGTCGCCTTGATCTCGGAACTGCTGTGTACTGAGGTCCACATAGTTGGGTTGACACATAGTTGGGTTGACAACTAAATTACCATCAGCAGTATACTGAGCTCATGGTATACGGGACAGTTAAGATAATTGGGTAAAACGGAGACTGCACTTCAAGATGTATTTTTAAAGGTCGGTTATTTGACCGTACTGAGAATTATTTAGAGTCAGGAGGAACAGGTTATAGTCTATGAAGATGGAAGGGAAGTAATTCTGAGGCTCAGCGATGGAGATGCTAGGTGGGCTTTTGGTCTTGTATCAGCTAATACCACTGCTAAGAGAATACTGGAAACTGGGTAATCCACAAGTAATTTACTGGGACTTCCTAATTTTCCTTATAATGTGAGGAAATTGGTTTTAGATTTGACCTCTTAATCTGTCTTCTCTGCAACACTTGGTAAATGGTGAATATACTTGTTAGTGGTGAATTACATCACTAACAACTCAGCTTAACAGTCAAAATGTTTAATTATCTGATTAACATCAGTTTACATTCCGATTGTTCAGAACCTACTTACCTTTGTAAATCACAAAATAGCTTACTTTCAATAAGGGGAGGCCGGCGGGGGCGGGGGTGGAGGGGGCCTGTGCGCGTGCCAAACTTCATAAACTGAAAACAAGGAAAAGAGAGTTTTATAGACAGCAAGAAAGTTGATTCAGTATATTCCAAACTTAGTCTTTTTTAAATCGTATATTGCAAGAAATGCTAAATTACATGTTCTTCTTGTTTGTGTGGAAATAATATACTAATAATTTCACATTTCAGGTAGAATCTATTTTATTTTTGTATAATTTGTACTTGTATTAAACAGTTGGAATTTTAAGAATTTTGAAACTATTCTGAATTGTGAAATGATTTTAAAATTATTTCTGGAATTACACAAGTTTGTAATTTTAAAGAAATATCTGTTAATAATTAGACCCCCCCCCAAAAAAAAAAACTATTAGGTGCCTAAGAATAAAACTAACAAAATATGTGTAATACTGTTATGGGTGAAATTATACTAATGGAGAAATGAACCACATCCATGAATAAGAAAACATAGTTATTATAAAGACCTCAGTTTTCACTGAACTAATCAATAAATATAGTGCAATTACAATTAAAATCTCAACTGAGTTTTTCACAAAACTTGTTAAAGTGACATTAAATTCACACCAGAACTTAAGGTCAAACAAAAGCTGCTATGATTCTTTGTGGGAGAGGGAGATTGGAGAATAAGTTGGGAGAACGCATCCTACCAAGATTTATTATGTAACGGTTTTCAGTTCAGTACAGTGGCTCAGTTGTGTCCAACTCTTTGCGGCCCCATGAATCGCAGCACACCAGGCCTCCCTGTCCATCACCAACTCCCGGAGTTCACTCAGACTCACGTCCATCCAGTCAGTGATGCCATCCAGCCATCTCATCCTCTGTTGTCCCCTTCTCCTCCTGCCCCCAATCCCTCTCAGCATCAGAGTCTTTTCTAATGAGTCAACTCTTCGCATGAGGTGGCCAAAGTGCTGGAGTTTCAGCTTTAGCATCATTCCTTCCAAAGAAATCCCAGGGCTGATCTCCTTCAGAATGGACTGGTTGGATCTCCTTGCAGTCCAAGGGACTCTCAAGAGTCTTCTCTAACACCAAAGTTCAAAAGCATCAATTCTTCGGTGCTCAGCCTTCTTCACAGTCCAACTCTCACATCCATACATGACCACAGGAAAAACCATAGCCTTGACTAGACAGACCTTTGTTGGCAAAGTAATGTCTCTGCTTTTGAACTTAGGAGTGGGCAAACAAACCAGGAGAACAAATAAAGATTCCAGAAAAAGATGTACACATTTATGAGATCTTTGAATATAATGAAAGTGGCATTAAAAATTAGGAAAGGATGGATAAATAGTACTGGAGTAATGGCTATTTGTATGGGAAATTTTTTTGATCCCATTGTTACCCAAATTGGGTTTGCCACTTCATGAATGTGAGCCAAAAGACATAACCAAGGCAAAGATCTGGACGAGGTAATATTTATTACTTGCAGCAAGTGAAGAGACACCAGGGAACATCTAAGCAACATCTCCTAGAACAGCAAAATTGGAGAAGTTTTAAGCTAAAGGAGCATGCATATTCATGAAGCAAATTGGGAGGAATATGCATATTTATGAAGGAACTTGAATAGAGGATCAGTTCAGTTCTCTACTCTTTGCGACCCCATGAATCGCAGCACACCAGGCCTCCCTGTCCATCACCAACTCTCGCAGTTCACTCAGATTCACGTCCATCGAGTCAATGATGCCATCCAGCCATCTCATCCTCTGTTATCCCCTTCTCCTCCTGCCCTCAATCCTCCCAGCATCAGAGTCTTTTCCAATGAGTCAACTCTTCACATGAGGTGGCCAAAGTACTGGAGTTTCAGCTTTAGCATCATTCCTTCCAAAGAAATCCCACGGCTGATCTTCAGAATGGATTGGTTGGATCTTCTTGTAGTCCCAGGGACTCTCAAGAGTCTTCTCCAACACCACAGTTCAAAAGCATCAACTCTTCGGCGCTCAGCTTTCTTCACAGTCCAACTCTCACATCCATACATGACTACTGGAAAAACCATAGCCTTGACTAGACGAACCTTTGTTGGCAAAGTAATGTCTCTGCTTTTGAATATGCTATCTAGGTTAGTCATAACTTTCCTTCCAAGGAGTAAGCGTCTTTTAATTTCATGGCTGCAGTCACCATCTGTAGGGATTTTGGAGCACCCAAAAATAAAGTCTGACACTGTTTCCACTGTTTCCCCATCTATTTGCCATGAAGTGATGGGACCAGATGCCATGATCTTGGTTTTCTGAATGTTGAGCTTTAAGCCAACTTTTTCACTCTCCACTTTCACTTTCATCAAGAGGCTTTTTAGTTCCTCTTCACTTTCTGCCATAAGGGTGGTGTCATCTGCATATCTGAGGTTATTGATATTTCTCCCAGCAATCTTGATTCCAGCTTGTGCTTCTTCCAGCCCAGTGTTTCCCAGCTGAATAGAGGATAATTCAGCATATTACTGGGGCAAAGGTCAGCAGAGTCCAAGCTTTAGCTAATGGAAGTCATGAGGGTCAGAAAAGGTCAGCGTCTTCCTTCCTTAGGTTGTGACCAGTCTGGGTCTTCCATCTGGGTGAGGGGACTTAAGCGTCTGTAGAATAGCTCAAAGATTTGTGTCAAATTATATAGATAGATATACAGATACACCTTGAGAAAGAACTAGGACTACTTTATAGCTTAACTGTTGTTTCTTGATTGCTTTTCTTCTGTTTCTAAACTCCTTTGTTCCCTTGAGATCATTAGTTACTGAGATCTGTGCAAGGCAAGCGTTGCAGCCAAGCTCAGATCACAAAATGGCTTAGGCCAAAAATGGCTTCTCTTATGTCCAGAAAGCCATGCCTGGTTTTCTTTCTCTGGAGACCCTCTATACTATCTGCTTACAGGCTTAATTAAAATTAAAAATTTCTGCTCTGTGAAAAACATCTCTGTATTTAAGAGAATGCAAGTCCAAGACACAGACTGGGAGAAAATATTTGCACAACATATATCTAATAAAAGATTTGTATCCAAAATGTGCAAATAACTTTTAAAACTTACTAATGGAAAACAAACAATCCAATTTAAAAATGGGCAAAGGATCAGAACAGTGACCTAACCCCAATTCCATACACAGACAGCAAACAAGCATATGAAAACATTTAACATCAGATCATTAGGAAATTGCAACTTTATACAACAATGTGATATGACTACACATTTATTAAAATAGCTGAAATACAAAATACAAAAAATGGTGTTGAAGATATAGAGAAACAGGAACTCTTAATACTGACAATGATAATGGTATAGTCACTTTGGAAGAGAGTTGAGGAGGTTCTTACAAAGGTAAACATTGTCTTACCATAAAATCAGTAATCATGCTCCTTGATCTTTACTGAAATGAGTTGAAAACATACATTCACACAAAAAAACCTGCATAAGAATATTTATAGAATTTTTATTCATTTATAGCATTTTTATTCATAATTCCCAAAACTTGGAAACAACCAAGATATCAGTGAACAGGTGAATAGATTTAATAGATGAATAGATGGCATCCAGTCCCATCACTTCATGGCAAATAGATGGGGAAATAATGGAAACAGTGGCAGACTTTATTTTGGGGGGCTCCAAAATAACTGCAGATGGTGACTGCAGCTATGAAATTAAAAGATGCTTACTCCTTGGAAGGAAAGTTATGACCAACCTATACAACATATTAAAAAGCGGAGACATTACTTTGCCAACAAAGGTCCATCTGGTCAAGGCTATGGTTTTTCCAGTAGTCATGTATGGATGTGAGAGTTGGACTATAAAGAAAGCTGAGCACTGAAGAATTGATGCTTTTGAACTGTGGTGTTGGAGAAGACTCTCGAGAGTCCTTTGGACTGCAAGGAGATCCAACCAGTCCATCCTAAAGGAGGTCAGTCCTGAATACTCATTGGAAGGACTGATGTTGAAGCTGAAACTCCAATACTTTGGCCACCTGATGTGAAGAGCTGACTCATTTGAAAAACCCTGATGCTGGGAAAAATTGAAGGCAGGAGGAGAAGGGGACGACAGAGGATCAAATGGTTGGATGGCATCACCAACTCAATGGACATGAGTTTGAGTAAACTCTGGTAGTTAGCAATGGACAGGGAGGCCTGGCGTGCTGCAGTCCATGGGTCACAAAGAGCTGGACACAACTGAGCGACTGAACTGAACTGAATAGGTGTAAAAATAACAACAACAGCAACAACAACAAAAACCACCAGGACATGTATCCAAGGGAATATTATTCAGCAATAATAAATGAGGGATAGATCCACCAAAAAAAAAAAAAATGAAAGAAACTTTAATGCATATTGCTAAGTCAAGTCTGCCGATTTGAAAAGGCTATAAAATGATTCCAATTATATGCCATTCTGGAAAAAGCAAAACAATAGTAGAGACAGTATAAAGATCAATGGTGACCAAGTGTTCAGCCAGAGGAAAGGAAGGATGAATAGATGGCTCACAGGAGGTTTTAGAGCAGTGAAACTATTCTGTATGCATGATACTGTAATGTGGCTACAAGACTTGAACTTTTCAAAACCTGTAGAACTGTACAACACAAAGACTGAACCCTAATGTAAACTAGGGACTTTAGTTCATATTTATGTCTTTGGCAAGGCAGTAGTTATTTTAACAATGTAAATGAATGCATGGAAAAATTGTAGAAGGAAACAGAGGATCAATTTTGCAAGTTAAGGAAAGATTTCCTAAAGAAGTTTCATAAAGCGCATACCATAAAGGAAAAGGATTGAAAATTTTGAAAATATTAAAATTTAAAACTTTATGAAATTAATTGGCTAGTCATAAAAAGACATATTAATTAACAACACATAAAAAAGATAAAAGATAATTGTGACATATATCCTCAAAAAAGGGCTAATATTCTGAATACCACTTATCAATAAGAAAGTCGTCACCCAAGAGAAAATGAATGAATATTAATTTTCAGAAGAGAAAATCCAAACAGGAAATAAACATCAAAATATACTTCTATAACTAATAAGCAATGCAAGTTGAAACAACGAGACATCATTTTATTTCCATCCATTAGACTGGGAAAAATTTTGAATTCTTACAGTGCCAAGTGTACATTACTGGTAGGAAGGTGAAATATTAAAAAAATAAAAATGAAAAAAAAAACCTATGGAGAGCAATTTTGCAGTATTTATTAAGATGAATATAAGCATTCTTTGCCATCCACCAACTTCAATTCCAGATATATACAAAAATCTCACATATGTACATGAGAAAGTGTGTAAAGAATGTACATGCAAGTATGCCAAGTCGCTTTAGTTGTGTCTGACTCTGTGACTCTATGGGCTGTAGCCTGCCAGGTTCCTCTGTCCATGAGATTCTCCAGGCAGGAATACTGGAGTGGGTTGCCATCCCCTCCTCCAGGGGAGCTTTCCGACCCAGGGATCAAACCCACATCTCCTGCACTGGCAGCTCTTTACCACTAGTGCCACCTTTGAAGCCCAAAGAATGTGCACTGCAGTACTAATCATAATAGCTTATAATTGATAACAGCCAAGCTGTCCCTCAGTCAACATATACTTGGATAAATGATAGATAGATGGATAAATAGACAAGTAGAAATATCCTACAGCAGAATCATGACAGCAGGTGGAATACATCCATCTACTTATACATACATTAGGAGACAACTTTAAGGACCCAACAGCAACAGTGCCTCTGGAGAGTTTGCAAATAGCTGCCTTCTCTGTCTCCTCTCTTCCCCTGTTTTTATCTCTAGTCTGCTTCTAATTGTCTGTTTTTGCTTTCTTGTGATTTCTCCCTACTGGTTTCTTTCCATGGGTTCCCTATCACTCAGAGCTTACTCAACAGTTGTTCCCAAAAAGGTCTTTCCATTGCTTCCTTTATCATAATAACCTGTTTGATTTTTTTATATATAACTTGTCACTATGTAAGTTATCTCAAAATCAATGTATTAACTTTTTTAGTAGCTACCTTGGTAGCACAGTGTTAGCCCTAAAAGAGCAAATCCACAGTCTCTCTTGTCTACTGCCCCTTCCACTACGTAGAATAGTGCCTAGAAAATAAAAGGTACTTAATGAACAAATGCTTGAGTTCACCTCATTAGCTCCTGAAACACCCAGTCACAGATAAGAATAGCATTAGCCAGGGGCTGAATTAGCTGGAGTTGGTGATGGACACAGAAGCCTGGCTGTGCTGAAGTTCATGGGGTTGCAAAGAATCAGGCACGACTGAGCAACTGAACTGAACTCATAGAGTACTCTGATCATGCTGAGCTATGGATCTATGGTTTTTCCAGTAGTCATGTATGGATGTGAGAGTTGGATTATAAAGAAAGCTGAGTGTCAAAGAATTGATGCTTTTGAACTGTGGCGTTGGAGAAGACTCTTGAGAGTCCCTTGGACTGCAAGGAGATCTAACAAGTCCATCCTAAAGGAAATCAGTCCTGAATATTCATTGGAAGAACTGATGTTGAAGCTGAAACTCCAACACTTTGGCCACCTGATGTGAAGAACTGACTCATTGGAAAAGACCCTGATGCTGGGAAATATTGAAGGAGAGAGGAGAAGGGGACAACAGAGGATGAGATGATTGGATGGCATCACCGACTCAATGGATATGAGTTTGAGTAAATTCCAGAAGTTGGTGATGGATAGGGAGGCCTGGTGTGCTGCAATCCATGGGGTCGCAAAGAGTCGGACACAGCTGAGCAACTGAACTGAACTGAACTGATCACGCTGAACTTTCCTGTCTCTGTCCTCTTCCTAGGTCATAGGCCAGCCCATAAATTATCTTTGGCTTTGGAAAAATTCCTTAGCTTCAGGGCATCATTAAAATTGTTCAGCTTGTAAAATAGAAGTGAAGGTATAACAGCAATATAACATTCCAACAAACTTTAGTCCCCCTCCAGTATTTAGCATTACGTTGTGGCCTTCCAATACTTGTGAAGATCTGTCTTCTATCTCTGCTTCTTGAAATCGGATTCATTCTTCAGAGCTTAACCTCCAGCAACCATCTTCACAGAGTTTAGCTAGATTTTCCCAATCTAATTTTACTTTTATCCCTTTTATGCATCCATTCAGTTCAGTTCAGTTCAGTCACTCAGTCGTGTCTGACTCTTTGCGACCCCATGAATCACAGCACGCCAGCATCTACTAGAACACTTTAAAAATTCTGCCTTGTGCCACCTGTATTGTAGACTTAAGTCATAAAGATTATGCAACACATAAAAGACTAGTAAAATATTTATAACTTGCTACATAATAAACATTTTATATGAGGGAATAAAAGGACTACTGAATATACATCCAGAGGCTCTAGTCATAAATATTTTAATTACAGTGGAGTTAACCTTAGTTACCAGAGTAATGGGTTCAATCCCAGGCTTGGAAAGATCTTCCTGAAGAAGGAAATGGCAACCCATTCCAGTACTCTTGCCTGGAAAATCCCATGAACGGAGGAGCCTGGTAGGCTACAGTCCATGGGATTGCAGAGTCGGACACAACTGAGCAACTTCACTTCACCAGAGTAATAACGCAAAGAATTCACAGAAGAAAATATTCTGTGAAACAAGATCATGTGGGCATATCTAATCGCTAGATCATCCACCAGATTCAACACGTGTTTAAGAAGAAATCACTCTTGTACACCTACCAGAGAATCAGGATTCATTAATGCTATCATAGACTGAACTGAAAATTTAGAAATTCAAAACATCTGTGACCCCTCTTTCATATTCAAGGACAGGCATGCTCCACACACCTGCTCCTTCTCTTAAAAAAAAAAAAAAAGAGAGAAAAACAAGACCCTCTAGGTGTTTGGATTTTCAGATGCTGCATAAAAATGAAGCTGCCCCTGTTCTTCACTTTACAACTTTAAGATAGCCTAAGGGAGCTGGCCATCTATAAAACCTCTGCAACAATCACATGTGTGCTCAGTTTTAAAAGCTAATAAATATTTAACTCTATAAAACATGTCTATTGGTGCTTGTTCTAGCTTGCTTCTTTCTCCTGTTCCTAGAATCGGATTATAACTATTTCATATAATAGGTTAATTCCTTAATAGCAAGAATTCTATCATTTTCCTCTTAATAGCCTCGATGGTGTCAAGAGTGTCTTGCATACTGTAAATTACAATTGTGGATTTAGTAGAACAGAGAAATATTTCAAATGATTCTGAATTATAAGAATCTAAAATATGTAAGCGGGGAAAATGTTGTTAAAGATATATGGGTAATGAGAGGGAATGTACCTTACCAAATATTGAATCATATTATAAAGCTATAAGTTGTGAGGCTGGCACTGGAATATACAGATCCCAAAAAGAAAAATCCATGTGTAAATGGGTATTTAGATGTAATAAACTTTAATAGTTTAAATCAGTGGGAGAAGGCAAATTAATTAAAAAATAATGTTGAGATCATATTTCTCACAGAATTTGTTAAAATTCTGCGTTTATTATTTTTATTTATTTATTTCCTTTTGGATTTTTTTGGCCATGCAGTGTGGCTTGCAGGATTTTAGCTGCCCCACCAGGCCTTGAACCTGGGCCCCTGACAGTGAAAGCATGGAGCCCTAACCACTGGACAGCCAGGGAATTCCCTATTATTGTTATTTAAGTGATATTAATTAAAAGTTCATAAGTACTGATCAATATTTCATCTTTTGTTGCTGTTGTTCAGTCACCAAGTAGTGTCCGACTCTTTGTGACCCCCGTGGACTGCAGCGCACCAGGCTTCCCTTTCATCTTTAATTCTATATAAATCACAGCCAAGAACATCATTTTAAAAATGAAGAAACAGGGAATTCCTTGGGGGGCCAGAGTTTCGCTGCTGTTGGACCAATCAGGGAACTGTAAGATCCCACAAGCCATGTGATGAGACCCAAAAAAAGGGAGAAACATATTTAGCTTAATTAAATCCTGTGTTTTTATTAATCCATTTTTCCAGGACTTTGCTGATGATTGCCATTTAACAGTCACTTAATTATTTCTTGAATAATAAAATGGTGACAGGCTAAATATGTTCTGCATTATAGTTTAAAACAATTTTTTCAGACCCCTAAGGTACACTGAATCACTCTATGTTGTTTTTAGTACCATTCCAACTTTCTCCCAAATGCACCCAAGAGTTTAAATACCAATTCCCAAATTAAACATTTAATATCTCTATTTTCATGTTTATTCAGTCCTTATAAGAAGTGTTTGAAACTGTGTTTTAATAGTTGGAAATCAGGATTTCAGAGCAATCATGTTATGCACACAAACTCAGTTCAGTTCAGTTCAGTCGTTCAGTCGTGTCTGACTCTGCAACCCCATGAACCGCAGCACGCCAGGCCTCCCTGTCCATCACCAACTCCCTGAGTCCACCCAAACCCATGTCCATCAAATCGGTGATGCCATCCAACCATCTCATCCTCTGTTGTCCCCTTCTCCTCCTGCCCTCAATCTTTCCCAGCATCAGGGTCTTTTCAAATGAGTCAGCTCTTTGCATCATGTGGCCAAAGTATTGGAGTTTCAGCTTCAACGTCAGTCTTTCCAATGAATACCCTGCTGCTGCTGCTGCTAAGTCGCTTCAGTCGTGTCCAGCTCTGTGCGACCCCATAGACGGCCTCCTACCAGGCTCCCCTGTCCCTGGGTTTCTCCAGGCAAGAACACTGGAATGGGTTGCCATTTCCTTCTCCAGTGCATGAAAGTGAAGTCACTCGGTTGTGTCCAACTCTTAGCGACCTCATGGACTGCAGCCTACCAGGCTCCTCCGTCCATGGGATTTTCCAGGCAAGAATACTGGAGTGGGGTGCCATTGCCTTCTCCGAATGAATACTCTACAAAGGTCTAATGTCTACTACTTGTGGGCCTACAGCATTTGAAAAATACAGCAAGTAAGAACCAGTCTCTCCAAGTTCAGACTCTACTCTATCTTGTTCCAAAGGATGAAACTTTGCTTTCTAGCTCTTAAAGCATATTATACAGATACTGGAGACATATCGAAGGGGCTGAAAGGATTTGAGCTTTGCAGCTAGATGATACTACTGCCGAATTTGAGCAATGTATTTAATCTCCTTTAACCTCAGTTTTCCCATCTGCAAAACAGTGATAATAACAGAGATGCCAAAAAGATGTAAATAGATGACATCCAATCTTCAAGATAATGCCTGGTCCCAGTAAGGGCTCAAATATGTGTTGAGCCCTTATTTAAGTTTTTTATCTGGATTAAATGAAGACTCAGTGGACATCAGGTTGAGCAAACTCTGGGAGGGAAACCTGGTATGCTGCAGTCCATGGGATTGCAAAGAGTCACACACAACTTAGCGACTATACAACAACAACATAATAATTCAGTCAGTTCAGTTCAGTCGCTCAGTCGTGTCCGGCGACCCCATGAATCGCAGCACTCTAGGCCTCCCTGTCCATCACCAACTCCTGGAGTTCACTCAAAGTCACGTCCATCGAGTCGGTGATGCCATCCGGCCAATATCCTATGTAGTCCCCTTTTCCTCCTTCCCCCTAATTAGCTATTATTAAATGAGATGGTGCTATTATTATTTGACTATAAAAGGTAAACGACCTTCTTAGCTTAATCCAGGAACATTATCACAATGCTTAAACCTTAGTTCAGTAAAGGGATTTCAAAATCTATAACTAAGTTATGGTTTGGAGGTCTGCCTAAACTAATGAAATCTTTTTTCTTTCCTTGGGAGAGGTGTATCAGGCGCTGCTGCTGCTGCTGCTAAGTCGCTTCAGTCCTGTCGGACTCTATGAGACCCCATAGACGGCAGCCCATCAGGCTCCCCTGTCCCTTGGATTCTCCAGGCAAGAACACTGGAGTGGGTTGCCATTTCCTTCTCCAATGCATGAAAGTGAAAAGTGAAAGTGAAGTCGTTCAGTCATGTCCAACTCTTAGCGACCCCGTGGACTGCAGCCTACCAGGCTCCTCCATCCGTGGGATTTTCCAGGCAAGAGTACTGGAGTGGGGTGCCATTGAGGCACTAGAAGAGAATATTCTGGGGGAAGGGTAAGGAGAGTATCAGGGACCTACTTTCTCTGGCCCTTTGTAATCCACTAGGCTGCTCAGGTTACTCGCCTTTTCTTCCCTTTGTATATTTTAAAGCTGCTCTGAGTAACAGGACCCGGAAAGGGAGTACAATAGCCGGGAATGAGGAGTGATGCAGTAACTGGCGGCTCACTGATAACGTCTGCCACGCTCCTACGACCTGAGCAGAGCAATGGGGCCATTATTTTGCAGGACTGAAAGGTAACGACAGAGGATGAGATGGTTAGATGGCATCACCGATTCAATGGACATGAGTTTGGGTAAACTCCGGGAGTTGGTGATGGACAGGGAGGCCTGGCGTGCTTCGGTTCATGGGGTCGCAGGGAGTTGGACACGACTGAGCGACTGAACTGAACTGAACTGATGGGTAATGAAAATTCTGAAGACTGCTGAAAAGTGACGTACAAGCCTTTTTAAGGAAGGTGGGCAGAATGTCACCCTATTAATGGTAAACTAGTGAGATAAACCAGGAGTCCTAGGTGACTACTAAATAACAGATTCTTAAGCCATCCAAAAATAGACATCTGGAAGAGCCTTAATAGGAAAGGCAAAATTCTGATGGCTCAAAGAGAACATAGCCTACTGTACTAATTAATTAACTTTCATAATGGTGTCAGGCCATAATGAGGAAACACTGAATTTCACCTATTTGGAATTTGGGAAGATGTGGTTCTTTCTTCTTATCAACACGTTAGGATTATATAGATCCAGTCCTTTAAATTCAGTATTATAAATTAGAAAGAAATTTGACTGAAAATCTTATCCAAGTGGTTAAAACTATCACAGATGGTGAAATGTGCCAGGTAGGCTACTTGAGGATCATGTCTAGAGTCTTGTGTTTTTTTTTTTAAATACACTTACATATGACAAGTATTGTAGAAAACCAGTAGGAATTTCTACCCACTCCCATACCCTTGAGTTAGTGCTCAGTGATAATAATACCCAAACCAAGGTACAAATGGGGCTTCCCTGATGGCTCAGTGGTAAAGAATGTGCCTGCCAATGCAGGAGACGCAGGGTCAATCCCTGGGTCGGGAAGATCACCTGGAGAAGGAAATGGCAACCCACTCCAGTATGAGAAATCCCATGGGCAAAGGAGCCTGGCAGGGCTACTGTCCATGAGGTAGCAAATTAGCAACTGAAACGACGACTACAATAAGGTACAAATATATTAGAGGTGGCTAATATACAGACATTCATACAGAAGAAATAAAAATTTGGGTTAGGGAGAAAAGAGGAAGGAGCAAAATGTATTTTTAAAAATGTGTAAATAATGTAAAGTGTTCTAATTGGACATGACAAGGATATGAAATATGTATTTATTTAGGTACAAACTAAAAAAAGAAAAAAGTTTTAAAAAATATTTATTGTTTGGCTGCGCTGGGTCCTCACTGTTGTGTTCAGGCTTTCTCCATTTGCAGCGAGTGGGGGCTACGCTCTAGCTGTAGCGGCTTCTCTTGTTGCAGAGTGGTCTCAGCAGTTGCAGTGCACGGGCTTAGTTGCTTTGAGGCATGTGCATCTTCCAGGACCAGGAATTGAACCCCAGTCCCCAGCACTGGCAGGCAGATTCCTATCCACTGTACCACCAGGAAAGTCCCAAATTATTTTTCAATATTAATTATATCTTGAGTCGTTTACAAAATAATAAACATTAAAATAGGATGCATGCCAAATAATACAAAATCAAAATTATTAGCCTGAGATTAAAAAGAAGGGCCCAACATTAAGAGGCAAATGAATAGTCTTCCAAACGAAAACTAAGTCAAAAAGGAACTTAAAAATACAGTAACAATTTGGGAAATAATTGATATGAAAACAGTGTTGCAAGATAGACCTCTGCTAAATCAGAACTCGGACTTGTAAATTAATTTATGATTTTGTGTTTTATCATCAAAATTAAAAAAGAGAAAATAAGCACTGTAGTTTTCATTTAAAAAATACCCCAAGGAGGGGAAGATGAGGGGTGGGCACACATCCCATAAAATCAACCTCTCTTTCAGCTCAGCCAAGGCTTTCTTAGCTGTAATAGAATATGCAAATATAAATGGGAGTCTTACTGCTGCTGCTGCTAAGTCGCTTCAGTCGTGTCCGACTCTGTGCGACCCCATAGATGGCAGCCCACCAGGCTCCCTTGTCCCTGGGGAATCCAGGCAAGAACACTGGAGTGGGTTGCCATTTCCTTCTCCAATGCGTGAAAGTGAAAAGTGAAAGGGAAGTCGCTCAGTCATATCTGACTCTTAGCGACCCCATGGACTGCAGCCTACCAGGCTCCTCCATCCATGGGATTTTCCAGGCAAGAGTACTGGAGTGGGTTGCCACTGCCTTCTCCAAAATGGGATTCTTAGGTACATCCAATAACTAGTTTGGGAGGAAAAAAAATGTTTAAATTGTATTGGCAAGTCAGACAAAAGAATAAATTATCCAGGAATAAAGATGTGTAAGAAAGCTTTTCCTATAGTGCATACTTACTTTTTTAAACTATAAAATATTAACATGTATAAAGAAAAATCCAGTATTTTTTTTTTCTCAGTAAGAGAAAAACATGTGCAGTAATTATCAATAACATAATCAGACAGCATTAACTCTAATAACAATAGCTCCAGATTTTTGGTTAAAAGTAATTTAATCAACATGGCAATTGAGGGATTTTCCAGGGGTCCAGTACTTAGGACTAAACACTTCCACTACCAAAGACCCAGGCTCAATCTCTGGTTGGGGAACTAAGATCCCACAAGTCACAAAACCAAACCAAAGAAAACAAAACAGCAACTGAACAGAATGACAAAGTGGTCAAAACATATTTCCAGTAACCTTAAATTTCACACACATGATGCCCTGTTTCACAATTTCTTCATACATTCATACATCTCTTAAAATTTTTGCCTGTTTCAGAATTTTTTCAGATTGTTTTTGCTTTTCTTCCCAAGTATTTACTGCTAATTATACTACTCTGAGCTATTTAAAATAATGAAGTTTGAAAGTAACCAAAATATTCAAAACTTGTTTGAATATGCCTGTGTAGCATAAATTTATGCAATCATAAATTAAAATGTAGTTTCAAAATTTTACATTTTGAGGGACTTCCTTGGTGGTCTAGTGGCTAAGACGCCACACTTCCAGGAGACCCAGGGTCAATCCCTTGTCAGGACCTAGATTCCACATGCCACCACTAAGACTCAGCACAGCCAAGTAAATAAATTAATTAAAATAATTTTTTAAATTTACATTTGGGAATGAAAGACAAAATGTAATGTATATAATGTGTTTTCAAGGTAAAGAATTGGGTGTGTGTGTGTCTTTGCAGGAGCAGAAAAGGAATTAGGAAGAAGCTGTTGCCTTAACAGGCTTCCCAGGTAGCACAGTGATCTTGCCAATGCAAGAGGTTCAGGTTTGATCCCTGGGTCTGGAAGATCCACTGGAGAAGGAAGTGGCAACCCCCTCCAGTATTCTTGCCTGGGGAAGTCCATGGACAGAGGAGCCTGGCCAGCCGTAGTCCATGGGGTCACAAAGAGTCTAACATGACTGAGAGACTGAGCACACACACAGAGCCCCTGGATAAATGTTTAACTATCTGGTGCTGTACTGTTCGCTGTGTGCACATTGCTGTACAGCATATCTCTAGAGTTTTTTCATCTTTCATGACTGGGATTCTGTTGAACAGAAACCTCTCATTGTCCCCTTACCCTCATCAACTCCTGTCACCCTACTTTTTGCTTCTATGAATCTGACTGCTTTAGATACTTTATATAAGTGAATCCAAGTATTTGTCCTAATTTAGGGATTGGCTTATTTCACTCAACGTGATGTCCTCAAAATTCACGTGTTGTAGCGTATGACAGAATTTCCTTTTTTTTTTTTCTAAGTCTTTATTGAATTTGTTACAATATTGCTTTCATGTTTTGGCATGTGGGATCTTAGCAGCCCGACCAGGGATTGAAACTACATCCCCTGCATTGGAAGAAAGGTAAGTCTTAACAACCAGAACACCAGAGAAGTCTCCAGAATTTCCTTCTTTTTAAGACAATAATATTCCATTGTTTGGATATACATCATTTTCTTTACCCATTCATTCATCTGTGGACTTTTAGGTTTTTTTCTGTTTCTTCACTATTTGTGAATAATACTGCAATGAACATAGTGGCACAAATATCTATATGAGATCCTGTTTTCAATTCTTTTGAATAAATCCCCAGATAAGATTTCTGAATCATATTGTAGTTCTACTTAAAATGTTTTGAGGGGCATCCATGCCGTTTTCCATAGTGATTCCACCATTTTACATTCCCACCAACAGTGTACAAATATTCCAATTTCCTCACATCTTTACCAACATTTTTTTTTATAACGGCCATACTAACAAGTGTGAGGTGACATCTCATTGTAGTTTTGACGGCATTTCCTTGAAGATTAGTGATGCTGAACATACTTTTATCCACTCATAGACCATTTTTATGTATTCCCTGGAGAAATATCTATTTATTAAGGCCTTAACCCATTTTTAAGTTGGGTTATTTGGGGTTTTGTTATTGACATGTAGGAGTTCTTCTTATATTTTGGATATCATTTCCTTTTCAGATATGTGGTTTGCAAATATTTTCTCTCAGTCCATAGGTTACTTTTCACTCTGTTGATTGCTTGCAGCACAAAAGCTTTCTATTTTGATGTGCTCCCATTTGTCTGTTTTTGCTTTTGTTTTCTGTGCTTTTAGTGACATATCCAAGAAATCATTGCCAAGACCAGTGTTAGAAAGTTTCCCCCCTAAGTTTTCTTCCAGCAATTTTATTTCTTTTCAAGTCTTATGTTTGTCTTTAACCCATTTTGTATTGATCTTGGTGGGTGTAAAGTAAGGGTCCAGTTTCAATTTTTTACATGTCCATATCCAGTTTTCTCATCATTTTTTGAATAGACTATCTTTTCCCCATTATGTACAATATGTCTTGGCACTTCTGTCAGAGTTGATTTCAATGTAAATACATGAGTTTATTTCTGGGTTCTCTATTCTATTCAACTGGTCTATATGCCTGTCTTTATGCCAATACCATGCTATTTCGAGTATTGTATTAATATTAATAGCTTTATAATATGTTTTGAAATGAAATGTGGGGTCTCCAGCTTTGTTCTTCTTTATCAAGATTGTTTTTGGCAATTTAGAGTCCTTTATGTTTCCATGTGAATTTCAAGATTTTTTTCAATTTTGCTAAATAAATTGAATTTGTTGAGTCTGAAAGGAAGGACTTTTTAGGTCACCTTAAATGACAGAAACAAAATATAATTACAGCATATGCTATTTTGTGTAATTTTCTCACACCACTAAACCTGTAGCAAAATTTTTTTAATTAATTTCTATTGAAATATAAATGAAAAGTAAAATTATAAGCTGTTTATTAGGGTACAACATGATGATTTGATATAGCCATTGACATTTTGATAGGGACTGCACTGAATCTGTAGCTTGCTTTGGGTAATATGGACATTTTAACCCTATTCATTCTTCCAATTCATGAAGGCAGGGTATATTTTGGTTTATTTATGTCTAACTTGTTTCAGCATTCTGTCATGATTTATTTATTCATTCTATTTCAGTAGTTTTTTTTTTCCAGATGCCTTGTTGTAATGAACATTTTGAGTAATATCTTTCTGCATGTATCTTTTCTTTAATTTTGGATTACTTTTTATGATAGATTAAAAAAATAAAGATGACTGTGTCAAAGGCTATAACTATATTTAAGATTTGATTAATGATTGCTTTCCCAAAAGTCTTTTTCAAAGTACATTTCTATAAGTTAAGTACATGTTCATCTGCCTATATTGTTTAAGCCATGGAGATTTGAGGAACTGTATGTTGTTGTTTACTCACCAAGTCACATCCAATTTTTTTGTAACCCCATGGACTGTAACCTGCCAGGCTCCTCACTCCTTGGGATTTCCCAGGCAGAAATACTGGAGTACGTTGCCATTTCCTACTCCAGGGGATCTTCCCGACCTAGGGATAGAACCTGTGTCTTCTGCTTTGGCAGGCAGATTATTTACCATTTTGCCACCAGCGAAACCTGGACTGTATGTTAACTGCAATAAAACCCAGTGTATCCTAAATATTGCTATGATTTACAAAGTTTTCTGATTACAGCACCAAAATGATTAAGCTTTTACATGGTTTTGAAACTTTATGGCAGAAGATAAAATCTAAATGTGAATCAGAAGCTTTGTGTTGGAGAGCTAGCAGAAATTTTATAAAGATTTCAAATGTCTTTTGGGAATTCTGAAATGGAAACTCAAGAGACTTTTTGTGAAGCAGATGAAATGAAATTGGTTATGTCAAACAATATCACTGAGTGTTAAATTTTGCCAAGTAACTGGAAGAGAAGATTTACATGAAAAATATTCCTTTGAATCCCATTTGAAATTCTAGAACCTGAAGTAAAGATGATTCTAATTATTATGGGGTAGGCAGTATAACTTAGTTGTTAATAATAGGCCCTTTACCAAAATTCTCAAATCCCAAAGGTTCTAAAACCCAAAAATATTGTTTTACATTTGCCCTAAACTCATTGGGTAACAAATTCAGACTTGAAGTGAAATCGAACTACTTAAAGTCCTCATTTGTTCCACTCCATGTGAAGCAATAAATTTAAATCAGATATATTTATTTCTTTGCTTATGGGGAGGTATCCAGACTCTGCTGAAAATGTTATACAAATTTTGGTGAAGGGTCTCATTTACTTTTCTAAAGTCTGACTGATTCTGAATTATAAAGTGTATCAAACCTCATTGTAGAATGAGAATAATATGACTGACTAGTCATATACTTGATTAGTACCTAGGTTAAATAAAACATTTGAATCACTTAAGACAGTAGCACATAATACCTACTCAATATACTCAATATATGTGTGCTATTGTGGTATGTGTTGGTCACTTTAAACCAACCTGAACTATCAGTCATGATGGGGACCTTTAAATACTTAGAAACAACTTAGAATTTGCATCAATAAAAAAGAAAATATCTATTTGGACTACCTAGGAAGACATCTTAAAAACATATAGTATATCCCTACAGTAGAAGCTAACACAACATTGTAAAGCAACTATAGGTTTAGTCACTAAATCACGTCCGACTCTTGTGACCCCATGGACTGTAACCTGCCAGGCTCCTCTGTCTGCGCTATGGTCTGACCTGTAGAACAGTATTTGACCCAAAGTGGGTAATCAATAAATATTTCCTGAAAGAACAGGGTTGTAAAGCTATAAAGAGGCAACCATATGCTTCAAACTGTGAAATGTTGATATATTATATGATGGTAGATAATAAAAATGTTAATGGGTTTATTGCCTTCCTGTAAACAAACAGTCAAGTCCGCCGTCTATATTTCATTAGTGTTGTGCTGAAGATCCTCCCATACTTGTCTGGCAAGATGTCTGATAACGAATAAAAGAACTGAGCTTTACTTTCTATTTCAATCCCTCAGGTGACAGACTAGCCAGTGTAGGGGAAGAGGGGCACTTAGGTGAGCAGAAATTGGTCAAACGAGATTGGATTTTAAAGCTGATTTAAAGCTGATTGGAAAGCTCTGGGGTCTGACTGGGTTGTCCTTAAGAGATGAGTCAGGGGAATTTGATAGAAGAGTTGAAGTCATTTAGAAAACTCTAAGCTTTATGTTTATGTTATGTTGAAGGGAGACTGCTGAAAAGTAGTTATGCATGTTTTTTGGATAAAAGGACCTTGAAAAACTTTGAACCTTTAGAGTTTAAGAAACCTTAAGCTACTTAAGAAATAATTGATAATATATATGAATCATCTGATATTAGCATTAGTAACAAATAAGTAGTATACTAAAACTGTAACATTATTTGTTTCACTTAATTTTATTGTACTAGAAATATCACTTGTGAATTGTGATTAATGATTTATAATAAAAATAGTATAGCTTTCCCTCCCTGAGAGCTATTCGCCCACCTCAGGCCACATCTATTTCTTAATCATTATCAATAGATTTATTGAGAGCAAATAAACAGCCCATTTGGGGGGAGAAAAAGCAATAGTAGGATACCTGAAGTATGTCCTTCCAGTCCATGCCTGGAAAAGCTTCTGCTTATATTTCAAGACCAGTATAGATCAACAAAATGAAAAGGTAAGTTATAGAATGGGAGAAACTATTTGCAAACCAATATCTTATAAATGATTAATATCCAAAATATGTAAGGAACTCATACAACACAAAAGTAAAACAAGAAAATATCTGATTTTAAAACAGGCAAAGGACATAAATATATATTTTTCCAAAGAAGACATACACATAGTCAATGGTATAAGTAGAGGTACTTAACATCATTAATCATCAGAAAAATGCAAATCAAAGCCACATTGAGCTATCACCTCACACCTCTTAGAATGGCTATTATCAAAAAGACAAGTGACAATAAATGCAAGTGAAGGTGTGGAGAAAGGGGAACATTTGTGCATTGGTGGCAGAAATGTGAATTGGTGCAGCTACTATGGAAAACAGTATGGAGGGTCCTCAAAAATTAAAAATAAAACTACCATATAATCCAGTAATACCACATCTGTGTATTTATCTGAAAAAAAACGAAAACACTAAGTTGAAAATATATATGCATCCCCATGTTTATTGTGGCTTCCCTGATAGCTCAGTTGGTAAAGAATCTATCTGCAATGCAGGAGACCCCGGGTTGATTCCTGGGTAGGGAAGATGCCCCTGGAGAAGGGATAGGCTACCCACTCCAGTATTCTTGGTCTTCCCTTGTGGCTCAGCTGATAAAAGAATCTGCCTGCAATGTGGGAGACCTGGATTTGATCCCTGGGTTAGGAAGATGCCCTGGAGAAGGGAAAGTCTACCCAATCCAGTATTCTGGCCCAGAGAATTCCATGGACCCTAAGAGTAGGACACGACTGAGTGACTTTCACTTCACTTCACTTAATGTTTACTGTAGCATTGCTTACTATAGGATGCATGTATAAAGAAAACTTATTATACATATCTCGTATATCATAAAAAAGAAAGAAATCATGCCATTTGCTACAACACAGATGGACCTAGAGGACATTATGAAATGTGAGATAAGACAAAGACATATTGTATAATCTCACTTAAATGTGGAATCTAAAAAAAAAACAGCTCACAGAAACAGGAGATTGGTCATGGGGGATTGATGAGAGAAAGGAATGAGTGAAGACAAAGAGTACAAACTTCCAGTTATATTGATAAGATGAATAAATTCTGAGGATCTAATGTACAGCTTGGTGAGTATAGTGAAGAATACTGTATTTTATACAGTTGCTTAACGTGAAACCTACATCACACAAGGAAAATTGGTAACTATGTGAGGTGATAGATCTGAGCTACCAGGGAAGCCCAAGAATACTGAAGTGGGTAGCTTATTCATTCTCCAGGGGGATCTTCCCAACCCAGGAACTGAACAGGGGTCTCCTGCATTGCAGGCAGATTCTTCACCAGCTGAGCTACCAGGTAAGCCTGTTCTTAAGGATCAGTTCAGTTCAGTCGCTCAGTCGTGTCTGACTCCTTTGACCCCATGGACTGCAGCACGCAGAAACTACATTTTATTTGCTTTTTATTCCCTACCTAGCATTGTGCTTCAAATAGTAGGCATTTAATAAATCACTGAGGTAATTACTGAATTAACTCACATGTATTTCTCAGAATTGAAAAACTGAAGTAAGTTTCGGATAACTAGCACATTTTGGAAAAGTCACAGATATTCATGATCATGAAGTGCTGAATGTGCTAGGTCATTAAACCTTTTTTCTTAAGATTACAGGAGATTTACCTAACAGAGCTGATAATGGACTTTATCATCACCCAACTGCCGACACTAACACAGCTCTTAAAATTATGAAAAGCATCTAAGTTTTGTTGGCGTTGTAAAGATCACTTTGTTTACTTCAGGCTCTGATGAACTTTTAAGTCAATGAACAGCTCTAAGAGATCTTAATTTCCCAGTAACATGAGAGTGAGCTGGATGGTGGAATATGACCTAAGGTTTGCAATTCTACACTAGTGTTTAACTTCTTCAGTAACTCATTAACTATTTGAATTGCAAATAGAAAGGGCATGATGATGCTGAAAGAACTAAGCAGACTGATAAACATTTCTGGAAATGGGAAATCCTTTACATTTTTTCAGTGTTCTAGGGCTATACAGCTTGTGAGTTGTCTTTGATTCACTGAGACATTCCCTCAAATTTTTTATTGTATGTTTAACTATCCCAACTTCAAACGTGGTGCAGTTAGGGTTGTGAACACTTCCTTTGAACTTTGTTTTGTGACTCATTTCTCATAACAAGGAAATTCCAACTTGGCACATACTCAAATATGTGCAGAGAGATAATTTTCAAAGAAATACACACGGTGACACAGTGATGATTTGAAAAAAAATCCTATTTTTTTTAAAGCTAATTTAATATTGTTTTGTGCAGATTCTTATACATGGTTGTATATCTTTTAGATTCTAACTAAAAGTGACATTGGTATTAATGTGGCTATTATCTCAGTTTTACAAGTCTGGTTACAGGTATCCTCATATCTGTTGACTCCAGTAACATGTATGATGGAAATATAAAATTTCCCAAAATAAAGGAGAAATATTTTCAGAAGTAGTACTAAGTGAAAACTGAGCTAAGCAACAATTAAGGCATTTATGCCTGTCTTGTTCATCATTTGTTTTCCTGGCAAAAAAAAATCCCCTACAGAAACCTAATTATTATTTTATATTTTAAGAGTACTTAAAGTCTGGGTGTTAGTCGCTAGGTGATGTCCGACTCTGCAAGCCCATAGATTGTACCCTGCCAGGCTCCTCTGTCCATGGGATCCTCTAGGAAAGAATACTGGAATGGGTTGCCATTTCCTTCTCTACGAGATCTTCCCAACCCAAGGATTGAACCTGGGTCTCCAGTACTACAGCCAAATTGTTTACCATCTGAGCCACCAGGAAAGCCCAACTTAGATGCCCCAACTTAGATGCAGTTAAATAATTTTCTTTCTTTTTGATATATGACTGTTTTTCACACAAAGATGGGTGTCTTGAGCAAGGAAACTGTTAGTTCCACTGAACTGAATGCAGATCAAACTTTTATAGGATTGTTGCTAATTCATAATGCCATCAAAATAAAGACAAAAGAATAATAGTCTTTCTTGTATATTAGCTCATTTGTTTTTTTATTTTAAATTTCTTTAATTTTTAATCAAAGGGTAACTGCTTTACAAAATTGTGTTGGTTTCTGCCACTCAAATAATACTCTTCTAATGAGTATGGATAAACATGAACAGAAAATCTAGGTTGATTATATCTGTGCTTCCTGGGAGCTAATGTAATATGGTGGTCACTAACATAGAACTAACATTCATTGACCATTACTCTACGCCAGCCGGGGGTCTGCACACTTTGTGTATATCATTAACCTTCACAAACACTGTGAAAGAGAACCATGATGAGACATGAGCTCTTAGGGGAACAGATACATGACAAGAAAGGGAATAAAGTTTTGAACAGAGAGGTTAGTCCTAAACTTAGCAAGAGAGCTGTTTTAGGGGGACTCGAAGCAATGAGTAAAAATATATTCACCCCAGTGGTTTTTAAATAGTAGAAAAATAGAAATAATATAAATCCAATTACAAAGGAATGACACATTAACCACAGTATTTTCACTGGACAGAGCCTTATGCTATCATCAAAAATTTGTTTCAAATAATGTGTACTAGTATAGATATTCCATTCATCAACAAAAGAGAACACTTTTGATAAATGGAAACACTCTCAAAGAAATATTGTTCAGATATTTTTAAGGAATTCTTTCTTAAAAATTTTATTTGGCTGCACTGGGTCTTAGTTTTGGCAAGCAGGATCATCAATCTTCATTACAGCAGGCAGGATTTTTTTGTGGCATGTGGAATCTAAAGCCCTGACCGGGGATTGAATCCAGGGGCCTTGCACTGAAAGTGTGCAGTCTTAGCTACTGGATCACCAGGCAAGTCCCATTAAGGAATTCTAATAATTTACATGGCTCTCCTATACAGTCAGTAAAAACTACTGGCAGCTGACTGTAGCTCATATCATGAACTCTTTATTGCAAAATTCAAACTTCAGTAGGGAAAACTACTAGACCATTCAGGTATGACCTGAATCAAATCCCTTATGATTATACAGTGGAAGTGACAAATAGATTCAAGGGATTATATCTGATAGACAAAGTGCCTGAAAAACCATGGATGGAGTTTCGTGAGTTGTACAGGAGGCGGTGATCAAGACCATCCTCAAGACAAAGAAATGCAAAAAGGCAAAACAGTTGTCTGAGGAGGCCTTAAAATAGCTGAGAAAAGAAGAGAAGCTAAAGGCAAAGGAGAAAAGGAAAGATACCATCTGAGTGCAGAGCTCCAAAGAATAGCAAGGAGAGATAAGAAAGTCTTCCTCAGTGATCAGTGCAAAGAAGTAGAGAAAAACAATAGAAAAGGAAAGACTAGAGATCTCTTCAAGAAAATGAGATACCAAGGGAATATTTCATGCAAAGATAGGCACAATAAAAGACAGAAACAGTACAGACTTAACAGAAGCAGAAGATATTAAGAAGAGGTGGCAAGAATACACAGAAGAACTATACAAAAAAGATCTTAATAACCCAGATAATCACAGTGGTGTGATCACTCACCTAGAGCCAGACATCCTAGAGTGCAAAGTCAAATGGGCCTTAGGGAGCATCACTACGAACAAAGCTAGTGGAGGTGATGGAATTCCAGTTGAGCTATATCAAATCCTAAAAGATGATGCTGTGAAAGTGCTGCGCTCAATATGCCAGCAAGTTTGGAAAACTCAGCAGTGGCCACAGGACTGGAAAAGGTAGGTTTTTATTTCAATCTCAAAGAAAGGCAATGCCAAAAAATGTTCAAACTACTGAACAATTGCACTCATCTCACATGCTAGCTAAGTAATGCTCAAAATTCTCCAAGCAAGGCTTCAACAGTACTTGAACCGAGAACTTCCAGATGTTCAAGCTGGATTTAGAAAATGTAGAGAAATCAGAGATCAAATTGCCAACATCTGTTGGATCATCAAAAAAGCAAGAGTTTGAGAAAAACATCTACTTCTTCTTTACTGACTACACTAAAGCCTTTAACTGTGTAGGTCACAATAAACCATGGAAAATTCTGAAAGAGATGGGAATACCAGACCACCTGATTTCCTACTGAGAAATCTGTATGCAGGTCAAGAAGCAACAGTTAGAACTGGACATGGGACAACAGACTGGTTCCAAATAGGGAAAGGAGTATATCAAGGCTGTATATTGTCACCCTGCTTATTTAACTTCTATACAGAGTACATCATGAGAAACACTGGGCTGGAAGAAGCACAAGCTGGAATCAAGATTGCCGGGAGAAATATCAATAACCTCACATATGCAGATGACACCACCGTTATGGCAGAAAGCAAAGAATTAAAGAGCCTCTTGATGAAAGTGAAAAAGGACAGTGAAAAAGTTGGCTTCAAACTCAACATTCAGAAAACTAAGATTATGGCACCTAGTCCCATCACTTCATGGCAAGTAGATGGGGAAACCATGGAACCAGTGACAGACTTTATTTTCCTGGGCTCCAAAATCACTGCAGATGGTGACTGCAGCCATGAAATTAAAAGACACTTGCTCTGGAAGAAAAGCTATGACCAACCTCGACAGCATATTAAAAAGGAAAGACATTACTTTGACAACAAAGGTCCGTCTAGTCAAAGCTATGGTTTTTCCGGTAGTCATGTATGGATGTGAGAGATGAACCATAATGAAAGCTGAGCACCGAAGAACTGATTCTTTTGAACTGTGGTGTTAGAGAAGACTCTTGAGAGTCCTATAGATGGCAAGGAGATCCTAAAGGATCCTAAAGGAAATCAATCCTGAATATTCATTGGAAGGATTGATGCTGAAGCTGAAGCTCCAATATTTTGGCCACCTGATGTGAAGAACTGACTTATTAGAAAAGACCTTGATGCTGGGAGAGATTGAAGGCAGGAGGAGAAAGGGACAACAGAGGATGAGATGGTTGGATGGCATCACGGACTCAATGGACATGAGTGTGAGCAAGCTCTGAGAGTTGGTGATAGACAGGGAAGCCTGGCATGCTGCAGTCCATGGGGTCCCAAAGAATCAGGCAAGACTGAGTGACTGAGCTTAACTGAACTTGGCTCTCCTCTAAAGCTGTTAACACTCCAGTAACACTTCCTACATCTCTTTTTTCTCTCCTTTTCAATTTTCTGTAAACTCATATTACTCTGGAGCCTCTTAGTTACAAGGGGTTTCCCAGGTAGCTCAGTGGTAAAGAATCTGCCTGCCAATGCAGGAGACACAAGAGATAGGGGTTCGATCCCTGGATAGAGATGATCCCCTAGAGTAGCAAATGGCAACCCACTCCAGTACTCATGTAGAACATTTCATGCACAGAGGAGCCTGGCAGGAGCCTCTTTATTATAAGCCACACTCTAATATTTTCTCAACTCTTTCCCCCTTCTGTCCACCCCTCTTCATTACTTATTTTTAAATTAATAGATTTTACAGTCTATTAATTTTTCTCTTCTTCCCACTGCTTCCTAATTTGGAACTGTACATCTCAAAAGTCCCTCAATCCATCCTGGCAGAGGGACCTTTTCTCTGGAGGAAAAGATGGGATGCTGGAATAAAACAAAATAGAAAGTCAGCATTATCTCTTTCAGCGGAGGAAGCGTCATTTCCACATTAAGAATTTTTTATCCTGCTCAGTTATGAAGAGGCTAACAGAGTTTAAGATACCAAATATTAAAACTTGCTATCAAGTTCCAAATATTTAAACTTGCTATTCAAGTATGATTATCAAACTGGCTTTTTTTTGGTTTAAGTGTGACAACTTGTAAATACTCCCACCAGAAATACATCATATAAACCTTTATCAACATTAGATATTTTACTTCTTAGTGTGTTTTTTCATGTGAATCTAGGAAAATTTATTTTAAAATACTGATAAATACACAGTAACAATAGTAACATCAACAGAAGAGCTAAAATATAAAGCACTGGAAAGGTCTCTCAGTCAGAAGGGCAAGGGTTTTGCGGTACAGAATAAAAACTTTTATTGGAATTATGTTCTAGGATCCTGCCAACCCCTTGCTGAGCCACATAAATATGATTTACATATAACCTTTGTTTACCCTGAGAGGTCAGAGCCCTCAGAAGTAGCCAGTTGTTAACAGGGAATATGTCAAGAGGAAGTAAAGCAGAAGTGAGGGCTGAAAAATATTTAAAATTGCTTCCTTGTTTTTGATTTTTTTTTTTAAATTTCCATTTCTAAACATAATTGATATTACTAGAGCCCTGCTGCTCTCTTTGATTAAATGAGAAAAGATTAATTGCTGTACTTTGCAGCTCAGTAGATACTTCCTGTAATATCCTGTTTTCTCTTAACTACTTAATCAATAGTTCAATTAAAACTCAGAAGACTTATAAGTAGATGGGATGAAGTTTCATGAGGTCTTGGATTTACTTTCAAATACTTTAGTAATAAGAAAAAAAAGGAAGGTAGATGCAGCCAGTATGGCTAATGCTGATAAGCCTTTAAATCTCTGAGCTGCATGGATTGTGCTGTGCTCTGCTGTGCTCTGCTCTGCTGTGCTAAGTTGCTTCAGTTGTGTCCTGCTCTCTGCGACCCCATGGACTGTAGCCCGCCAGGCTCCTCTGTCCATGGGATTCTCCAGCAAGAATGCTAGAGTGGGTTACTGTGCCCTCCTCCACGTGATCTTCCCGACTCAGGGATTGAACCCACGTCTCTTAGGTCTCCTGCATTGGCAGGTGGATTCTTTACCACTCGCACCACCTACTTTAAAATACTTTAGTAATAAAAAGAAAGAAAAAGAGGGTAGATGAAGCCAGTATGGCTAATACTAATAAACGTTTAAATCTCTGAGTTGCGTGTATTAGGGTTCATTATACTACTAGTCTCTCCACCTTTGTGAGTGTTTGCAATTTTTTATAATACGATTAAAATCAGTAGTTACATTGAAGGCAATTTCTAGCTCTTAGCTTTAAAGAATAAAGTTTCACGTTCCACCAATGAAGTTTTTTTGGTTACATCTTGATTTGTGCAGAATAGTATTAAAAATTTCTGATATAAAAAGTGTTCTACATAGCCAAGGATGACAGAAACATATGTAAACAATAAATATCAGATTTAAGACATTTTGACATTAAAAGTAACACCAACTCGCATTTCTTGTCACGAGTAGAAAATCCAATTGCTTCTTCAACCAAGATTCTTCACCAGCTCTCTGCCACCTCCCACATCGCTCCTCTCCTTGCCTTTGTACTTCTGGAAATAGCTTTCAATTATTTTTTTAGCAACATTCCTCTACTTTCTTTGGAAAATCACCTTTTCATAAAATAGTGTTGTTTATATTTTAAAATTAAAAATAACTTAGAGTCAGTTTTAGAGGAGGAAGCAGGATTGATTTCCCACTGCAAGCCCCATTTTTGCCTTGAAATTTCACCAAGCATCTGGCTTCACAAAGCTGTGTTTCTGAATTCCTCTGAATTCCTATCATATTTACTATTCATGTTCAGGCTCTTCTCTATTGTTACATGTAAGTATATGAACTAAAATGGAACTCATTTAAGAGCAGTGACTCTTTTCTAGATGTCTCTGGACTCTCAAGGGGCTGAATGTGATGTTTTATTTGTAGGCTGAACATTGAACTAAAACTCTGCTTTGGTCAGAGCACACGAGTCTTTCCCTTACCTCTCTTTGGTTCCTTTCAGCTTAGTAACCGTCATGGACAACTGAATGTGAATCTTGGGGCTGTTACTGGTTTACCTAGCAACCAGGAGGGTTCCCAAGGATACAAACTCTGAAGACAGACCCTTTTGATATGGTAATGAATGAAACAAAGGAGGGAGTCCTAAAACAGAGTGCAGTTCCATACAAACTGAAATCGTATGTCAATATTAGAATTACTATATAATTAACTGTGGCTTTATGGTCACAGAAGGAGTCATTATTGCCCTTTCTATAATCAAGCATTTTATTTCAGTCACATCAAGCAAATAGGTCTAACTTCTTAAAAATGAAATGAGGACATATGGAAGAGTAGTAACAACAATATTACAGAGAGCCATATTCATATAAGTGAGATTTAGCAAATATGAGCATTCATTTTTCCTGTGAAATAAAAAATTACTGAGTAGAATCCCTCTTACCTCGTTTTCTTTTCTCTTTCCCCAGAAGAACAGCTATCCTGAAGTTGATATGTATATTCTCATGCATGTTTTTATATTTTTAGCATATGTATTATTTATATTCACTATATACTATGTAGTATTATTCTGTATGTTTACAAATGTTACACTATATGTGAGCTTCCCTGATGGCTCAGCTAGCAAAGAACCTGTCTGCCAAAGCAGGAGATGCAAGAGATGGGGGTTCAATCCCTGGGTCAGAAAGATCCCCCTGCCTGGAAAATTTCAAGGACAGAGAAGTCTGGTGGGCTGCAGTCCCTAGGGTCACAAAGAGTCAGACAGGACTGAGCACTCACTCATCCCCTTGCAAACTGCTTTTATAAAGTTAATTTTTATGAGACTATGGTTGATTTACAACATTGCGTTAGTTTCTGCTGTAGAGCAAAGTGGATCTGTTATGCATATACATATTGAATTGGCTAAAAAGTTCCTTCAGTTTTTTTTCTTAACATCATAAAGAAAAATCCAAATGAACTTTCTGACTGCCCCAATATATCCACTCTTTTTCATATTCTATTCCCATATGTCATTACAGAGTATTGGTAGAATTCCCTGTGCTACTCAATAGATTTTTATTACTTATCTATCATATATGTAGCGGTGTGTATATGTCAATCCCATGTTCCAATTTATCTCACCTCACACCCCTTGGTAATCATAAGTTTGTTCTCTACATCCGTGACTCTATTTCTGTTCTGTAAATAGGTTCATTAGTATGATTTTTTTTTATTCTACATATAAGCGATATCATATAATATTGGTTCTTCTCTGTCTGACTTAATTCACTAAGCATGACAATCTCTAGGCCCACCATGTTGCTGCAAACGGCAAACTGCTTTTATATTAAAAATTATTCACAGGTTTCTCCTGCAATCTGAAAGTTCATGGAGCATTCCTATGGTATTTTCCTAAGCCAAAGTTGTGGAGAGCAAAGAAACAATTTCCTTTAGGGCTGCTGCTGCTGCTAAGTTGCTTCAGTTATGTCCGACTCTGTATGACCCCATAGACGGCAGCCCACCAGGCTCCACCGTCCCTGGGATTCTCCAGGCAAGAACACTGGAGTGGGTTGCCATTTCCTTCTCCAATGCATGAAAGTGAAAAGTGAAAGCTAAGTCGTTCAGTTGTGTCCAACTCTAGCAACCCCATGGACTGCAGCCTACCAGGCTCCTCTGTCCATGGGATTTTCCAGGCAAGAGTACTGGAGTGTGGTGCCATTTCCTTCTCCATCCTTTAGGGCACATCCTGCTAAAAGGATGTCGAGATAAAGCACAGATCCTGCTAAAATAAGTCGAGATAAAGCACAGGTGCTTGGAATTCAAAGCTATGGCGGCTTGAGTGTAAATCCCAGGTGTTGCCTCTCTCTCTGGCACACACGGCCTCTATAATCATGGGCTGAAAAACAAATGTGGTCATTGTCGACTTTAGCCCACCAGGGGTCCATGGAAATTTCCAAGCAAGGGTACTAGAGTGGGTTGTCATTTCCTCCTTCCCAATCCAGGGATTGAACCTGCCATCTCTTGTTTCTCCAGGTGGATTCTTTACCACTGAGCTATCAGGGAATTCTGCAAAAACAATGCTGAAGGCTATTTTACTTTTTGCCATTTTCCTAAGCACACAAACTCTCAGATTTGCTAACCAGATTTCATTTGGTTAACAAAAACACACACTAGTGTAGGTCTTTGATAGAAGGGGAAGTGACATAAAGCAAACATTTGGAAAGTGAGGGATACTTGCATTTAAGATTGTTGCATGCAGATATATGTAATGGATTCATTTTAATTGCTGCATAGGATTCCAGAGTGAATAGCATACAATTTGTTTACATACATATTTTCTTATGGAAAAGCATTAAAATTATAATCTCCAATTTGGGGGGAAATTACACCAAAAAAAGTCACTGTGAAAAACTTTTACATGATGACATATGTGAGAATCTCTTTAGTATAAACATTTGAACATGAAAAAAATGTTAATATGATAAATTGTTATAGATTTTCTGCCTTTGGACCATGCTTATATTCATGGAATAAACCTTATTTGGTCATAACTTTTTTCAGTTACTAGATTCGAAGCACATTTTATATATGATCTTTGGCTCTACGTTCACAACTGAGGTTTGTCTATGATGTTATTTTCTTATCAGATCAGATCACATCAGTCGCTCAGTCATGTCCGACTCTTTGCGACCCCATGAATCGCAGCACGCCAGGCCTCCCTGTCCATCACCAACTCCCAGAGTTCACTCACAATTAACTTTAGTACCAAGGTTTCTGTGTTGTGCTTAGTCGCTCAGTCATGTCCAACTGTTTGTGACTCCATGGACTGTAGCCTGCCAGGCTCCTGTCTATGGGATTCTCCAGGCAAGAATACTGGAGTGGTTGCCATACCCACCTTCAGGGGATCTTCCCAACCCAGGGATCGAACCCAGGTCTCCTGCATTACAGGTGGATTCTTTATTGTTTGAGCCACCAGGGAAGCCCAAGAATATGGAAGTAGGCAGCCTATCCTTTCTCCAGGGGATCTTCCCTTCCCAGGAATAGAACCCGGGTCTCCTGCATTGCAGACAGATTCTTTATCAGCTGAGCTACAAGGGAAGCCCGAAAAAACATATATGTGTATATAATCACTTTGCTGTATACCTGAAACTACAGAATATTGTAATTCAATATTGTAATTCAGTTTTTTGTACTTCGATTTTACACTAGAACATTCAAACACAGGCCTTAAGAGGTTTCTTCTTTTGGAGATCCAGCAGCAGTATAAATAAACTTGGACTAGACCATTGAATAGGGCTTCCCTGGTGACTCAGATAGTAAAGAATCTGCCTGCAATGCGGGAGACCCGAGTTCAATCCTTGGGTCAGGAGACTTTTGAATAGTGGAGAGACCATAGACTTCCAAAGAAAAAACTCCGGCTTCCTGTACTCCCTGCTAAGGCCTTAGACTTAGGAAGGAAATGATCTTGGACATTTCCATGCATTAGCTCTTAGATGCACAACTTTCCATAACTTCAGATAGCACCACATCAGACAGAGATAAGCCATGCCACTGACCCCTGCTCAAACTGCAGAATCATGAACAAATAAATAATCGTTTTTAAAAGCCACTAAATTATTGGGCTGGTTTGTTATGCAACAATAAATAACTTAAACAAGGTGCTTGAGACCATTTTGGGGGGGATGGTGGAACACATTTATGGAAACAGATAATTAGGGATTTAAATATGTTGAATTTGAGATCAGAGTGGAAAATACAAATTTAAATATTCTGCTGTCAAATCTATAACACCTTAAAGAGTAAGAATATTATCTGGTGGCTCAGATGGTAAAGAATCTGCCTGCAATGTAGGAGTTCAGTTCAGTTCAGTCTCTCAGTCGTGTCCGACTCCCGGTGACCCCCTGGACTGCAGTACACCAGGCCTCCTGTCCATCACCAACTTCCAAAGTTTACTCAAACTCATGTCCATTGAGTCGGTGATGCCATCCAACCATCTCATCCTCTGTCGTCCCCTTCTCCTCTCACCTTCAATCTTTCCCACCATCAGGGTCTTTTCACATGAGTCAGTTCTTCACATTAGGTGGCCACAGTGTTGGAGTTTCAGCTTCAGCATCAGTCCTTCCAATGAATATTCAGGACTGATATCCTTTAGGATGGACTGGTTTGATGTTGGAGTTTCAGCTTCAGCATCAGTCCTTCCAATGAATATTCAGGACTGATATCCTTTAGGATGGACTGGTTTGATCTCCGAGTGGTCTTCTCCAACACCACAGTTCAAAAGCATCAATTCTTCAGTGCTCAGCTTTCTTTATAGTCCAACTCTCACATCCATACATGACTACTAGAAAAATCAGGAGACCTGGGTTCAATCCCTGGGTTGGGAAGATCCCCTGGAAGAGGGCATGCAACCCACTCCGTTATTCTTGCCTGGAGAATCCCCATGGACTGGAGGGCTACAGTCCATGGAGTCACAAAGAGTAGGGCATGACTGAATGACTGCTGCTGCTGCTGCTGCTAGGTCGCTTCAGTCGTGTCCAATTCTGTGCGACCCCATAGACCGCAGCTCACCAGGCTCCCCCATCCCTGGGATTCTCCAGGCAAGAACACTGGAGTGAGTTGCCATTTCCTTCTCCAATGCGTGAAAGTGAAGTCGCTCAATCATGTCCAACCCTCAGTGACCCCATGGACTGCAGCCTACCAGGCTCCTCCGTCCATGGGATTTTCCAGGCAAGAGTACTGGAGTGGGTTGCTATTGCTTTCTCAGGATTGAGTGACTAAGCACACACAAAGAAGAGTAAGGAGAAGGAAATGGCAACCCAGTCCAGTATCCTTGCCTGAAAAATCCCATGGAATGAGGAGCTTGGCAGGCTACAATCCATGGGGCTGCCAGTCAGACATGGCTTAGCGACTAAACAACAAAAGAAGAATAAAATAGGAGTATATATTTATAAAACGATTTAAGCACTGATTGGTTGAACAAGTATTTACTAATAATCTATCATGTTTCAGGCATTCTGCTAGGGGTTGAAAGAAAATGTAAATGTTTCCAAATCTCTTAGCTAGTTAACGATTTTCAGAATATTTTGGTATGTACTGGTAGCTTCTAGCAAAGACAGACTGGGCTATTTCTCTAGTCCCCTCCACCCCCATTCCCAACAGCCTTGGTATCCATAGTGTCTTGCAATAACGATAAGCCGTAGGTCAATTCTGATAGGTGTACTAAGGTTTTCTAGAATATCACATATATATATATATAAATTATGGGCCTTCCACATTGAGAAAGAAGAATCCCATTTAAGAAATGCATATTAAAGTGATGAAGGGTTTTCTTCCACTGGAAAGGCAAGCTCAGAACTCACTGGGAGGATTTGCCAGCCTTGTGGAGAGGCTGGCACAGAAAAAAAATAAAAATAAAAATAAAGTGATGAAGGAAACCAAAATTACAGTATTAATATTTTCATGGTAGATTTGGGAATTAGCCATTTGCCATTTTAATGTTTTATGGTTTGGTGCTTTAAGTACTTGACATATTTAATATTTTACAGATTATCCTCATGATATTCTCATTTTTCAATATAAAAAGTTATGTCAATTTATGTTTGCAATTTTAAGTTGAAAGACATAAGACAGTGTTATTAGGTTTTATAAATAATATTATAACTTTTAAATGTTAAATTATAACTTTAAAAGCTTGAGATTCAACATAAATACATTTACATATTTAATTTTCTAGATTTAGGAATTATTCAAATACTTGGGAAGTTTTGCTGATCAGACAGTTTTAATCAAAAGCCTCTTAAAAGTAATTGTTAAATCTTTTCAGATTTTAAATTAATAATTTGATTGATAAGTGAAGTTAAAAGCTTAAGAAGAAATGAGCTTTTTAACTTATAACTTTAATAAATCAAACATTAATTTAATAACCTCAAGTAATCTTTTCCCAAGACATTGTCAAGGACACCCAAATATTCTCATTTAAATAACGTAGATTAAGGGTTCATCAATGTTAGGTGCAGCTTTTGGTGAAAAGGAATAAATGCTACCATGTGTGTGCATTCTCCTGCTTTGTTTCTCTATTTGTTTAATAGCTAAAATTTACATTTCTAAAACTTAGTTTGAATGTTTAAATATTTCCAATAGTAAACTGCTAAGAAAGACATTTTTTTCCTTTTTCTTTTTCTTTTTTTTTGAGGACTGTTCTCTAAGGAGCAGCTTTGTTCAAAAATGGCCTAGAGAATTTACTGCAGGTTTCACAGACAATAAGCCGCTGTCTCTCAGGGGAGGGGCTGCCTTTGAACTCAGCTATCCACCAGCTGGTGGCTTCTTCTACCTACCAGGATTACAATTTTTCACGGATTGAAAGAGCTCCAGAAAGGGTTGAATCTTGGATTTGTGGAGCTTGAAATTTATCATCTCCATTTGCTAAACTTTCAGTTTTGTTTCCCCAATAAATCTTCTTCCTTAAGCATATCTTGTGACACTGCAGAATTCACTTTGACCCTCTTCTTAAGTTCTGCTGTTTGTATGCTGATTCAGTGCTATTACTTTACATCTCTTTCACATGCACCAATGGAAGAAATTAATTAGAAATTTTATCCTGCTCAAATACAAAGGAAGTGTAAGATATACCCTTACAGTCACAATTACATGCAAGCAGAATGGAAGAAAACTTAGAAAGACACTTGTAATAATTAAATTAGAAACGGTCATTCCTATGAGCAAATTGCAACAGATGTGAAAAATATTTTAGGAATAAAAATGGATATTGCTGTAAATTATGTGTTGTTGCACCATATAACCCATTTTCATCTATGCAGATAATTTGCCTTTGTAGTAAATCCAAGATCTTCAAGAGAAGATCTATCTTGAGCTGGAAAGAAACCATCTAAGTATATGAACTTCGGTGTCTACAAATGCTCCCAAGTGATGAATTGTTTTGGTCCTGGCTCTGCCTTTTTTCTGCAATGTGACTTCACTAGAGATCATATATAAAGCAGAGAACTTACAGCTTACTCTGCCAACATGATAGTTATGTTGTTCTTTAGCTAAGTGGATGTGAAAGGTTCTTGAAAATTCAGGAAAGAGGTGCTACCACACCCAGCACTTAGCACTGCTCCATATTCCTGAGCACACAGCTTCCCAGTGCTTAGAAGACACAACTTTCCCCTCTTCGTGTTCTGAACAGGTATGTACCTTTAAGTCCATGTTCAATAGCTATCACCTCCTAACGCTTTCATGGAAATGTTCAGCCTCATCTGAAGTCTTCTTTAGTCTTAAAGCTTTTACTGATCATAGAATTACTTGGCTCATACGTTTTGTTATTTACTTGGATCAGTTGTTATTTTATTTAATTTGGTCACACTGTGAGACTTGCAGAATCTTAATCCCCCGAGCAGGGATTGAAGCCATGTAGTGAAAGTGCTGAGTCCTAACGACTGGACCATCAGGAAATTTGCGATTGTATTTTTATAATGGAGTGTAATGTCACATATTGGAAGTAGGAAGGGGATAGTATCCAAAAGTATTCACAGTCTGAGCAGATGTCTACGTAGTTTTTGCTAGGCTGTGTGGGGACTCCAAGGTGATCATTCTTCTTGTTTCTAGGAATATCATAATGTAATAGTAGAGATAAAACATTCTGCTTATTAAATATTCATAGTCATTACCATTAAACACCATAAAATCATTATCATCTAGACAGTATCCAAAGTCCTAAGAGTAAAGGAGCTTGATCTGAAGAGATTTTAGAGAGAAGTCAGCTTATGGCAGAGGCTCTGAGATTCAATATGTAAGAGATTCAGGAAAGGAGGCTGAGAGTCCAGGAAAAGCTGTGAGCCTAAAACTGCTTTTTAAAAAATTACATTAGAAAAAACTGAGCACTAAAAAAATGTTCAATGTGGAATTACAGAAATACAAATTAAAACCATAATAAGACACCACTCCTCATCCACTAGAGTGGTTAAAATTTAAAAGACTGACAATGCCAAGTGTTGGAGAATATGAAGCAACTGGCTGCTGAGGGAAATCCAAATTGTGCAGCCATGCTGGAAAGCAATTTGGCAGTTTCCTATAAAGTTAAACATACAATTAAAACACAGTCCAGAAATTCCACTCTTCAATATTTATTCCTAGAGAATGAAAATATATGTCTCCATAAAGACTTGATCCTAAATATTATGAGCAACTTTATGCATAATAGCACAAAACTGAATTCAATCCAAATGTGGTTAATGAATAAGCAAGAATATCTCCTTTTATTACTAAGTAATATTGGATTTTATGGGTGGGCTATTTTTTTTTTTTATTCACTAGCTGATGGACATGGGTTGTTTCTAATTTAGGGTTATAAATATTTAGGTATAAGTGTTTCTATAGACTTCAGGTTTTATTTCTCCTGGGTAAACGCCTAAGAGTGGAATTGCTATACTGTATGCCAAAGGTATATTTTGGGAATTCCCTGGTGGTCTGATGGTTGGGACTCTGAACTCCCAAAGCAGAGGATACAGGCTTGATCCCTGGTCGGGGAACTAAGATCCTGCAAATTGTGTGATTCAGGCCCCCAAAAATGCATGTTTCAGTTTACAAAAATCTATCAACATGTTTCTACAATGGCTGCACAAATTGAATTCCCACCAGCAATGTATGATAGTCCCAGTTGTTCTGCATCCTAGTCAGCACTTGGTACTATCATTAAAAATATTAATGTTTCTAATATTATGGATTGAATTGTGTCCTCCCCCAATTCTATGTTGAAACCCTAACCTCTGAGTATAACTGTATTTGGAGACAGAGTCTTTAAAGCTAAATGAAGTTATAGAGTGGAGGCTTAATTCAACAGGACTGGTGTCCTTATAAGAAGAGGAAGAGACACCAGAGGTACACAAGCACAGGAAAAAGGCCAAATGAGGACACAGCAATATGGCAGCAATCTACAAGCCAGGAAAAGAGGTTGCACCAGAAACTTACCCTGCCAACACCTTGATCTCTGGCTTCCAGCCTCTAGAACTGTGAGAAGATTAATTTCTGTCAGTTAAGTCACCCAGTCAGAGGTAGTCTCTTATGGTAGCTAGCACAGACTACTACAAGTATATAGTGGAATCTCATATGGTTTTAATTTGCATTTCCTGAGTGATTAGTGATGTTGAACCTCTTTTCATGTACTCATCTGACATCTCTAGGTCTTCTTGTGAAGTATACATTTCCATACAATTATGAATATTAAACTTCCAATACTTCGGCCACCTGATCCAAAGAACTGACTCATTGGAAAAGACCCTGATGCTGGGAAAGACTGAAGGCAGGAGGAGAAGGGGATGAGAGAGGATGAGATGACTGGATGGCATCACCAACTTGATGGACATGAGTTTGAACAAGCTCTGGGAGTTGGTGATGGGTAGGGAAGCCTGGTGTGCCACAGTCCGTGGGGTCACAAAGAATTGGATATGACTGAGTGGCAAAACTGAACTGATGAATATTGTATCAAAACTAATTTTTGTTCCAGATTTCTTGTTAGATCATTGTTTTTATCATAATACTGTGATTCATCAGTATTTTGTATTTGAATAAACTTTGCAAAAATTAGGTTTCAATGCTGGTATCTTTAAATGGAATTTACAATAACCTTCACAATAATGTTAGATGTTTTACCTTAGAATGACCTTTCAAAAACTTAATTTTGATTCCATGAATTGTATTAAAAACTACTGAAATGAACTGATTTTTTATTTGAAGATCTGATAACACTGATATAAAAGCAGGCACCATTTAACTATTTACAAACAACTTGTTCTGCTAGTGGACCCAACACATTAACAGCCCTTGCTCCACTTTCAATGAGTGCAAAAAACATTCAACAAAAAATGAGTAAAATTAATTGAAACCATCATTTGATCAATGCATCACAATGTGGTATGTTAAGGCTTTCTACAACTGCACATGTTAAATTTTTGGTTTTGGGGCATAGTCTTTTTCAAAGAAGTGCTTACTTTTGAAGTATATATCACTTCTTCGACTAATTTTTCTTTTCTGGATTTTTAGCAGTCATTTAGTAACCATTACTGTTATCCCCATGGTGGATTTAAATAGTAGCAAATATATTGTGCAAGTAATACTTCTATCATCAATATTCTTAATAAATGGAAACACAGTGCTTAATTTTTCACTAAACACACATGTTATGGATTAAATTGCACTGTGTTTCTTTAATATATTAATATATTTAATATATTTCATATATTGCTAAGTCCTAATCGGCTGGATGGCATCACTGACTCGATGGACGTGAGTCTGGGTGAACTCCGAGAGTTGTTGATGGACAGGGAGGCCTGGTGTGCTGCGATTCACGGGGTCACAAAGAGTCGGACATGACTGAGCGACTGAACTGAATCCCTCTGGTGACTGTATTGGAGACAGGGACTTTACAGAGCTATAAAATCTTGAGATCAATGAGAGCAAAAGGGTGGGGTTCTGATCCAATAGAATTAGTATCCTTGTAAGAAGAGGAGTCAGAGAGCATGCATACTCTCTCTCCAACATGTGGGGACACAATGAGAGGTAGCTGTCACCAACGAGCTCTCACCAGAACCCAGTTATATTGGCACTGAGATCTTGGACTTCTAGTCTTCTGAACTGTGAAAAAATAAATTTATGTTGTTTAAGCCACCCAGTCTATAATATTTTGTTAAGATTGCCTAAGCTAAAACATACAAGAGGTCAGTAGAAGCTTCTGAGTCAAAGAGTGACATAATCTAATTCTTCATTGGAATTATTCTGGCTGCTGTGTTGAGAAAACCTAGACAACCATGGGTAGCTAAGGGAAGAAACAGGAAGACCAGTTAGAAAGTTGGTGAAATAATAATATACATGAGATGTGATGATGGTTTGAACCACTTAGATAGTAGTTAAACATAAAGTAAGAAATGATAAGAATCTGGTTTCAGAAGCCACAAACAAAATTTGCTAAAAAATGTGAGGTACAAAAGAAAGAGGAAGGAGAACCTCCCTGATGGCCCAGAGGTTAAGACTGCCCTTCCAATCCAGGGGGCACAGGTTTGATCCCTGCCTTGGGAACTAAGATCCTTGGTTGGGGAACTAAGACCCCATCTGCTGCATGGTGTGGCAAAAAAAAAGAAAAGGGGAAGTCAAGGATGGCTCAAAGGTTTTTTGCCTCAGACAGTTGATATGATGAGAACAATTAATGAGATAGGGAAAAATGAAGATAGGAATTTAGGGGAAGACTTACCAGTAAGATCAGGAATTCTATTTCAGAAGGTTAAGTTTGAAATACCAACACACATCCAATCTGTAGGAAAATGATTCAGGGTGCAGATTAAAATTTAGTACTTGTGAGCATTTAAATGATTTATAAATTCATGACGTAACAGAGAAGAACAAACCTGACTCCATATTGAACCTATTGTTTGAGCTCTAAACCTTGTGCTTCGTTGCCTGTGCTTAGTCATGCTGGGGGTTCCCAGGTGGTGCTAGTGGCAAAGAATCTACCTGCTAATGCAGGAGACATAAGAGACGTGGGTTAAATCACTGGGTGGGGAAGATCTCCTGGAGAGGAACATGGCAACACAATCCAGTATTCTGGCCTGGAGAATCCCATGGACAGAGGAGCCTGGAGGCCTACAGAATCACACAGAGTTGGACACAACTGAAGTGACTTAGCATGGTTATGCTGACTCTACACCTTTTGTAAAAGAATGTTGCTTATAGACTGAAATATACAGGATAGTCCATTGTCAAGGTTCTGACCTTTAAAGGTATAAGAATTTTCCATGCATATAGAGATGAAAAGACACAGAACAAAGAATAGTATTTGTCTTGCTGGAGGTTTGTAAGCACATTGTGATCAACCTTACGAGGACAACTGCAAAAACAAAAGATTCTGGCACCAAGAAATTTGCAACAACCAGTCACATCCCCTCCTTTTTTGATATAAAAGAAGCTTGAATTCTAAGTCAGGTAAGATGGTTCTTTGGAACACTAGTTCACCATCTCCTCAGTTTTCTGGCTTTCTTAATAAAGTCGCTCTTCTTTGACCCAACAACTAGTCTCTAATTCATTGGCCTGTTATGTGGCGAACAGTATGAGCTTAGACTTGATAACTCTTCAACCAAAACAACATAATTCCAATAGACTGAGCAAGAAGCAGAAATCATAATCCAGCTTGTTTCTATTAAATGAGACCAATTTGACCAGGAATAGGCAAACTTTTTCTATAAAAGTCCAGATAGTTAATATTTTAGGATTTGCAGGCCATACAGTCTCTTTCACAAAAATACAATTCTTCACTATAGTGGGAAAACTGCCATAAACAGTATGAAAGTGAATAAGCATGGCTATGTTCCAATAAATTTGTATTTACAAAAATAGGCCGTGGGCTGAATTTGATCTGTAGGCCATAATTTGTGGACTTCTGGGCCTCTAAACTAGATAGTAAAGAGATTTTCAAAACTGTAAAACAATGTCAGTTTTCTCACTAATTTGTTTTGAAGAATACAGTTTTTGTTTGTTTGTTTTCCTAAAAAGTACCCTCATCCACTGTTGAAAGTCGCTCAGTCGTGTCTCCAGGCCAGAATACTGAAGTGGGTAGCCTTTCCCTTCTCCAGGGGATCTTCCCAACCCAGGGATCAAACCCAGGTCTCCCGAATTGCAGGCAGATTCTTTACCAGCTGAGCCACAAGGGAAGCTCAAGAATACTGGAGTGGGTAGCCTATCCTTCTCCAGAGGATCTTCCTTATCCAGGAATTGAACCAGGGTCTCCTGCATTGCAGGTGGATTCTTTACCAACTGAGCTATCAGGGAAGCCCATCCACTGTTGATGGGATTATGAATTGGTGAAGTCACTATGGGAAACAGCGTGATGTGATCCAGCAACTCCACTTCCGGGTATTTATCTGAAGAAAATGTAAACATTAGCTTGAAGGCCATATTATCACCATGTTCACTGCCACATTATTTATAATAGCCAAGACATGGAAACTATCTAAGTTCCACTGATGGACAAATGAATCATCAAGATGTGAAGATGTGCCTATATATAGAGAAACTCACACACACAAAGAAATATGATTCAACCATAAGAAAGGAGATCTCACCAGCATGAATTGCCCTTGAGGGCATTATGTTAAGTGGAATAAGTCAGACAAAGAAAGACAGATACCATATAATTTCACATGTATATGGAATTTAAAAAAAACAATGAGTCATAGATACAGAAAATAGATTGGTGGTTGCCAGAGGCAGGGTATGGAAGTTAGTGAAATGAGTCATTAAAATAAATGTCATGGGGATGTAATGTACAGCATGGCAACTATAGTTAATGGTATTGCATATTTCAAAGTTGCTAAGATAGTAGATCTTAAAAGTTCTCTTCACAAGAAAAGAATTTTTGTTAAGTGTGTGAGGTTACATACCTAGTAACCAGTCGTACTGTGGTGCTCATTTTACAATATGTACAAATATTAAATCATTACATTGTACATTTGAAACTAATACATGTTTTATGTCAATTATACATTAATAAAAATTTTAATGAAAACAACTTTAAGTATTTATGTCAACATGTAATGAGCTTATAATTATTATTTTTACATGAGTGGGTAGAGTTTTTACATGTGTTAGTCATTCAGTCATGTCTGACTCTTTTTGATACTAAGGACTGTAGCCTGCCAGGCTGCTCTATCCATGGAATTCTCCAGGCAAGAATACTGGAGTGGATAGCAATTCCCTTCTCCGGGGGATCTTCCTGATCCAGGGATGAAACCTAGGTCTCCTGGCATTGCAGGAGATTCTTTACCATCTGAGCCACCAGGGAAGCTAAATTTTTAGTGGAGTAAATATCAACAGATATAAGCCACATAACCAAAGCTCTTTGAGATTCTCAATAATTTCTAAGAGTATAAAGGGAGTCCAAAATGTTTGACTAAACTACTGGTTTAGAAGTTGGGAACATGGGACAGAATCAGAAAATGAGACAGAAGAAGACCAGCTCATGAGGAAAGAGGAAACCAGAAATGTGATGTCCTGGAAGCCAAATGAAGAAATTGTTTCAAGGAGGAGGGTCAGGTTAAATGTGCCAACTAATACAGAATTGTCAAATTGCTAATGAAAAGGACCCAATAGACATGGAGCTTCAGGGGAGAGGAGGGCTAATCATTTGTGTTAGAACGCTGAGGAAGGTGATGACATCTGAAGCAATGGTTGAAGAATTTGCCATAAATGAGTGACAAGTTCCCACTTCAACCTGAAACAAGAGGCAGTGAGTGAAGGATGAGGGCACCTACAGGCAAATTTGTAGGTACAGGAACAGGAAACTCAGGGGGTGCCAATGTGATGGCTTCTGTTTTCACCTAGTAGTTGGAAGTGAGACATTGTTAAGATAAGGATGTAACATGTTTGGAGGCTTAGAAGAGTAGAAAAAGTGAAAGGCGAAGAGAGAGAGCAGACTAGAGAAATGAGACGGCTAAGCAGGTGATGTTTCCAGGTGGGGTTAGAGATCATGAATATATCATCCAATTTACCAGTTGATGTAACTGAAGGATTTTTTTCTCTGACAAATATTTAACATCCCAGCTGTTGGGACAGAGAAGACAGACAGCAGAACTGCTGGACCAGCGACAGGTAAACTTTTTCCGCAAACAGCGTGATAGTACCTATTTTAGGAGTTTTGGGTCATAAGGCCATCACAGTTATTCAGCTCTGTTTTTGTAGTGTGAAATCTGTCATAGGCAATATAAAAATGAAAAAGAATCACTGTATTCCAATAAGACTTTATTTATGGAAATTGAAATTTGAATTTAATATAGTTTTTCTGTTTATATATATTTATTTTTACATATCACAAATTATTATACTTCTTTTGACTTTTTTTCCAACTGCTTTAAATTCTACACATAAATATTTACAGGCAACAAGTGGCTTTGGTCTGTGGGGACCAAAACTTGTGAGCCTCTACACTAGACAATGTGACAGATCAGAAAAAAGTTACACCCTTGAAGAAGAACTACCCCAGAACTCTGAGCAGAGCCGGGGTTGCCTTCCATTGGTAGGATGCACTTCTGCAGTACACAACAAGCGCCTATGTATGTAAGGGTCCTCACAGAATTAAAGTCTATCACATGATATGACAGCAGGAAGAAAAGCACAGGAATTGAGAATAGTGCCAGAAAAATGGCTGAAGTTATGAGCCACTGCAGTGTAAGCTGGATAGGGATGGAAGTGGAGGTAGAAAGGGGCTGATAGACATCCAGACAAGCGGGTCGAGGGCCATTAAGTGTTGATGAACCCAAGGATCTGATGTAATAGGAATAGCGAGGGGAAGAGTTGGAAGGAAGATGAAAGTCCTAGAGTGGTGTGATTTTAGAGTGAAATGTTTTCAGATGATGACAGTGTGTGTTTCTCATTCAGGGGTCAAAGTCTGTGATGAGAAAGAAAGAAAGACCAAGTTGTCAATAAGTGCACTAACAAAGGTTAGAAGTTGAAAAAAAAAAAAAGTTGATACAGCTGATGACATGAATCATATAGGAACAGTGAGGATGAAAGTATAATGATTTGAAAATGGTTCAGGACCAGAGGGGAGATCTATCAATTGCTCTAACATACACCAAACAGTCTCTAACCATCTCCCTTCCAAAAATTAGCTACCAACCTTTTGTTCTTACATCCCAAGGAATTAGGTCCTTTAAGATCCTTTTCTTTTCTTTCCAAAAACCGATCTGGCAGAGAAACAGTAGTAAAGACACTTAGAAGATAATAGGTGAGGGAGAAGGAAAGCTGGGTCACTTTTTTTTTTTTTTTTCTTTATATTCATATATTTAAGTTGCCTACTGGCTCTCCAGTTGAAAATATCACAGGCTTCTTAAACTCAGCATGCCCAAATAGAACTTGATTTTCTCCTTGATGCACTCTCCCACCTCCCCCATCTAAACATTTGCCTCCTCTTGAGTAGACTGTACTACTGAAAGACATCATCAACCCTCCCCTGCTACAGCTCTTTTCTTTGTTCTTCTTAATCCATCCAACTGTGTTAAGACCCAGTGCTCCTCTTCCGCATTAGGTTCTCATCACATCTTTTTAATGATTTCCCTAATAACCTGGCCTTTATTTAAAATTTTCATAAGTTGTTCATCATGGATTTTTTACATTTTTATTTTTGAAAATAATCCATTAAAATACCATTTATCTTATTTACTAAGTCTCTGGGGGCCTCCTTAAGTGGTACACACAAAGCAAGTGCTTCACTCACTTCATCCTTGTCCCACCTTCTGTGCATCCTCAGTCACATGTGACTCTTTGCCACCCCATAGATTATAGCCCACCAGGCCTTTCTGTCCATGGGATTTTGCTGGGATCCGGCATATTGCATATTGAGTGCAGCACTTTCCACAGCATCATCTTTCAGGATCTGGAATAGCTCAACTAGAATTCTATCACTGCCGGGAGCCAGCGTGAGGAGCTCCATCCATGACAAAGGTCATGAGGAAAGAGGCTTGGTATACACAAAGGCGGGATCGAGCCTCAGGAGTCCCCCTGGAAATTCTCGAGCATCTACCCCCAAAACCAGAGTCTGCCTACTTTCTGCTTTGTGCTTTCACCTACACCTCTGACTTTACGGGGGGCTGTCCCCCACTACCTCTCTGAAAAAAGAGTTAGCTTACAGCTCCAGTTAATAATTCCTGGGTGTGACAGTGTTTCAACCTACAAACTCCTTTGGAAGTCCTCTAGCCTGCCTGAATAGGTTTTTCCGGCCACATGTGATTGTTCAGAGCCTCCCAACTGTGAGAGGCAGGAGATGTTCTGAACTGTCTAAACACAGATTCTTTTGAGTAGTTAAAAGATTGATTAGAAATTGTATTGGTGAAGGGTTTTTCACTTATTGGGCCAATGTTTGCTGCTAAGGCTCCATACCCCTTACCTACTGTGTCCTTGGCAGTGTATTGATTGATATAATGGGTGTATAGAAATGTAAGTAGTACCCTTAATGTTTGTAACCTTGGACGCTTGAGTTAATTCTTTTCTTGATTGAGCCCACCTCACCTTTGCCCTATAGGAATGCAACTCTATCCAATGCTTTTTGGAGGCTGGTGCCTGACTTTAGAATAATCACCTTTAGAGAAAGGTAAGTTTCTTAAAATGTTAACAGGCCTCCTGGCCAGAAGATGATGTAAATCACCTGAACTTTTGCATATGATAAATTTGAAAGCCTGGCTTCGATTAGGATCAGGAACTGCTGTCCTTGCCTGACTCCACCCCTTCCCCCATTATCCTCTATGCACAACTTAAGGTATAAAACTACTTTGGAAAATAAAGTACGCCCCTTTTCGTTCACCAAAATTTGGTCTCCCCATGTCGTTCTTTCTTTCACCTTCTGGCTGAATTTTTCCTCTGAGGCGGGGAAGCTCGTCAAGCCTACTAATTTTGCCTGGGCTTCTAAGATCTGACCGGGGAGGCCTTAGTGTCTCCTCTCCTTCGGGAGAACGGGAGGACGCCTGCGGCCTTCGTAGGTGACGTTAATTCCCTGCTTTGGAATTTTATTCAGCCTCTTTTCTTCACTGAATTTTCCTACTGAGCTATCCTTATTTCAGCCTCTTTTCTCCACTGAATTTCCTCACTGAGCTATCCTCATTCTATTACTCTTTATATCCTTAATTAACGTTTAATTAAGCTGTTGTTTCCTGATCCTCGCCGACGCTGTCTCTCCTTTGAATACCCTGGATCAGCTGGGGCTGGACCCCGGTAGGATTTTCCAGACAGGAATACTGGAGCGGGTTGCCATTTCCTTCTCCAGGGATCTTCCCAACCCAGCGATCAAATCCATGTGTCTTGCATCTCCTGAATTGGTAGGTGGATTCTTGACCACTAAAACTCCAGTAAGCCCAAGATCTACTTTCTAAACAATTATCAAATATGCAATACTGTGTTATTAACTATAGTTACCATGTTGTACAAATGCGTGCTGCTTTAAGGTATTAAGGTACTAAGTTACTAACATTTGTGTGGCAATTTGTTAAAGCAGCAATAGGGCACACTTGCTGAGAAAACCTTTTTTTGATGCCCCCAAACTGAGTTCAGTGTTCCTCTTCAATGTTGCCTCCTTTTCCTGACCTTGCCTTCCTCATAGTACCTGCCTTACTGCATTGCATTTCTGGGCTAGGACCAAGACTTGTCACTCCCAAATATCTCTTTGGTAAGTGGATTATTTTGAGCTGAAATCAATCAAGGCCCAGAAGACTCAGGAAGAAGCTTTGACTGTCACCGTCAGTTCAGTTCACTTCAGTCGCTCAGTCGTGTCTGACTCTTTGCAACCCCATGGACTGCAGCAAGCCAGGTTTCCCTGTCCATCATCACTCCCAGAGTTTGCTCAAACTGATGACCATCAACCATCTGTGATGCCATCCAACCATCTCACCCTCTGTTGTCCCCTTCTCCTCTTGCCTTCAATCTTTCCCAGGATCAAGGTCTTTTTCAGTGAGTGAGTTCTTCATGTCAGGTGGCCAAAATATTGGAGCTTCAGCTTCAGCATTAGTCCTTCCAATGAATATTCAGGACTGATCTCCATTAGGATGGACTGGTTGGATCTCCTTGCAGTCCAAGGGACTCTCAAGAGTCTTCTCCAACACCACAGTTCAAAAGCATCAATTCTTCAGTGCTCAGCTTTCTTTATGGTCCAACTCTCATATCCATACATGACTACTGGAAAAACCATAGCTTTGACTAGATGGACTTTAGTTGGCAAAGTAATGTCTCTTTTTTTTTTTATAGCAGAGTTTTATTAAAGTGAAAAGGGACAGAGAAAGCTTCTGACATAGACATCAGAAGGGGGATGGAGAGTGCCCCCTCGCTAGTCTAAGCAAGGGAGTTATATACTTTTTTTATTGGTTATTACAATAAGTCAAAAGAATGCCTCAAGGTTGTAAAGATCTTACCAGGCCCACTCCCATAATATACATTTTAAGTTAACAGGATTAGTCAGAAGGTTTTCAAGGAGAAACTGTCCTCAAGCAGGATACATTGTTTTTACATAATCCTTACTAAGGAATGTAGGAGAAAAAGCTTGTCCTTTCCTCCTCCTTGAGAATTCCAGACCCCTATCTCCTCTTCGAGAGCCCCAGGTCCCTTTCTCCTTCTCGGGAATCCTGGACTTCTTATCAACCTGCCTAGGAATTGACTCTCTCTTTCTCCCCTTTTCTTTCAGAATTATGTTGCCAAGGGAAAGGGGCATCATTTTCATTCCATAACTACTTCCTGCTGTTGAGAGGCATTGTCCCTAAACTATTAAGGCATCATATTCTCCTAACTCTCATACTGAGGGTCTCTGATCGAGGGGCCCCAGGTAATAGTTGGAGGAAATTGTGGCACTCATAGGAGCTCGAACAACCATTTGTAACCTAAAAGCTTTCAGACGGTTAGAAACAAATCCAGTTACAGTTACAGATGCAGGGAGCAAAAAGTAAAAACAGAACAATTAGAATAATTACAATTAGGATAGTTTTTCACCATGAGGAGCTAGTTAACATTTCCCAAAGTGAGGTGACTGAAGCTTCAGGAGAATCCATAGCCTGAAAATGTTGTTCATGTGTTTAATAAAGTGAGTAACATTAGTACTCATATCTGGTATATATGTACAACATTGGGTATGAATAATAGCACAAGTTCCTCCTTGTGCAGCCGTTAGAGTATCTAAGGCCAATCTGATTTGTAAAATCACCTTTCTAATTTGTATTTGTTCAGCATTAAGGGCTAAAATGACTTCCCGGGTGGTCCAGTGGTTGAGACTTTACCTTCCAACACAGAGGGTGCCAGTTCGATCCCTGGTCAGGGAGATATAATCCCATGTGCCTCTAGGTCAGAAAATCAAAACATAAAATAGAAGCAATATTGTAAAAAATTCAGTAAAGACTTTAAAATGGTCCAAATGCAAAAAAGCAAAATGGCTGTCTGGGGAGGCCTTACAAATAGTGTGAAAAGAAGAGAAGTGAAAAGCAAAGGAGAAAAGGAAAGATATAAGCATCTGAATGCAGAGTTCCAAAGAATAGCAAGGAGAGATAAGAAAGCCTTCTTCAGCAATCAATGCAAAGAAATAGAGGAAAACAACAGAATGGGAAAGACTAGAGATCTCTTCAAGAAAATTAGAGATACAAAGGGAATATTTCATGCAAAGATGGGCTCAATAAAGGACAGAAATGGTATGGACCTAACAGAAGCAGAAGATATTAAGAAGAGGTGGCAAGAATACACAGAAGAACTGTACAAAAAAAATCTTCACGACCCAGATAATCATGAAGGTGTGATCACTGACCTAGAGCCAGACATCCTGGAATGTGAAGTCAAGTGGGCCTTAGAAAGCATCACTACAAACAAAGCTAGTGGAGGTGATGGAATTCCAGTGGGGCTATTCCAAATCCTGAAAGATGATGCTGTGAAAGTGCTGCACTCAATATGCCAGCAAATTTGGAAAACTCAGCAGTGGCCACAGGACTGGAAAAGGTCAGTTTTCATTCCAATCCCAAAGAAAGGCAATGCCAAAGAATGCTCAAAGTACCGCACAATTGCACTCATCTCACACGCTAGTAAAGTAATGCTCAAAATTCTCCAAGTCAGGCTTCAGCAATACATGAACCATGAACTTCCAGATGTTCAAGCTAGTTTTAGAAAAGGCAGAGGAACCAGAGATGGAATTGCCAACACCCACTGGATCATGGAAAAAGCAAGAGCGTTCCAGAAAAACATCTATTTCTGCTTTATTGCCTATGCCAAAGCCTTTGACTGTATGGATCACAATAAACTGTGGAAAATTCTGAAAGAGATGGGAATAGCAGACCACCTGACCTACACCTCTTGAGAAACCTGTATGCAGGTCCGGAAGCAACAGTTAGAACTGGACATGGAACAACAGACTGGTTCCAAATAGGAAAAGGAGTACTTCAAGGCTGTATATTGTCACCCTGCTTATTTAACTTCTATGCAGAGTACATCATGAGAAATGCTGGGCTGGAAGAAGCACAAACTGGAATCAAGATTGCTGGGCGAAATATCAGTAACCTCAGATATGCAGATGTCACCACCCTTATGGCAGAAAGTGAAGAGGAACTAAAAAACCTCTTGATGAAAGTGAAAGAGGAGAGTGAAAAAGTTGGCTTAAAGCTCAACATTCAGAAAACGAAGATCATGGCATCTGGTCCCATCACTTCATGGGAAATAGATGGGGAAACAGTGGAAACAGTGTCAGACTTTATTTTTTTGGGCTCCAAAATCACTGCAGATGGTGATTGCAGCCATGAAATTAAAAGACGCTTACTCCTTGGAAGGAAAGTTATGATCAACCTAGATAGCATATTCAAAAGCAGAAACATTACTTTGCCAACAAAGGTCTGTCTAGTCAAGGCTATGGTTTTTCCAGTAGTCATGTATGGAGTTAGAGTTGGACTATGAAGAAAGCTGAGTGCTGAAGAATTGATGCTTTTGAACTGTGGTGTTGGAGAAGACTCTTGAGAGTCCCTTGGACTGCAAGGAGATCCAACCAGTCCATTCTGAAGGAGATCAGTCCTGGGTGTTCTTTGGAAGGAATGATGCTAAAGCTGAAACTCCAGTACTTTGGCCATCTCATGCGAAGAGTTGACTCACTGGAAAAGACTCTGATGCTGGAAAGGATTGGGGGCAGGAGGGAAAGGGGACATCAGAGGATGAGATGCCTGGATGGCATCCCTGCTTGATGGACATGAGTTTGAGTGAACTCCAGGAGTTGGTGATGGACAGGGAGGCCTGGGGTGCTGTAGTTAATGGGGTCACAAAGAGTCGGACACGACTGAGCAACTGAACTGAACTGAAGGGCTGAAGTAGCTTTTTGAGAATCTTGTAAAGCCTGTTGAGTAAAGTTAGTCAGAACATCAACTTGTAGTATAACATCTATAGTTCCCAGAGAGATAATCATACCAGTGAAATACAGACCTTGCCCAATGAGTTTTAAGGTGTGGCAGATTAGCAGGCTTCTTTGGAAACTCTGAAAATATGAAGCCATGAGTAAAAGCTGCACCTAGGGTGCATCTCCCTATCCAGCCAGGGGGAAGCCACACCCATAGGTAAGAGCCACGTATACAGTAGGTCCATTTTAGAGCAAGCCAGCATGACTGAGGGATCCAGTCCCAATCAGTGCCTGGCCAGGCAAAAAGGAGGACCTGAAGTTCTTATGTGAAGCAAAATAGTCATTAAACCAAGTTAAAATATAATCAAAATTAAGAGTCACATTATGTCCATAGTTACATCAGTTTATCTTAGGATTGTTAGATGTCATCGCACAGTTGAGGAAAGTCCTTTCTTCGAAGTGGAGAAACCCACCCTGGGAAGCCTTCAATTGATGAGGAGGCTGAAAAGCTGAAAGCTGAGTCACATAGTTAATTCTAAGGCTTCAGGATCTCTGACAATATCTGTGGACAAAAACTGTCATTGAGATAATCCCTTCTTCTTAGGGGCAGTTAAGCCCTCATTAAAACTATGGGTCAAGCTTTAAACCAACTGTCTTGTGTTTCCTGAGTTAGCTTACACAGATGTCTCTTAATAATGTCATTAGCCTTTTCAGTTTTTCTGACATTGGGGTCTCTAAGAACACGGTAAGTGATATTCTGTTCCTCAAGTTTTTGACACCCCTCGAGTTACAGCACCTTTAAAGGTAGAGCACTGTTGCTCTGAACTTCAGAGTTTAAGAGCCCACTTACATCATGAGAAGTTAGTACAGTAAGATTTTGCCCATTCAATTAACCTTGGGCTTTAGTGGATACTGCTTTTGATGTGAAAATAGGTCAGGGTCATTGAGCTTGATAATGACAGGAACAGTATTTTGTGCTCAACTCATAGTTTTCCCATCAGTCCACACTCTAGAATTTACATTTTGTTCAATTAATGGGAGAGAAAGAGCAAGCTCCATATTCATGAAAACAGAGGCCTGGACCTTGTTCAGTATATCCTTTGCTAGAAGGGGTGAGTGAAACTCTGGCAAGATCAGAAACTCATGAGAAAACAGCAAGAGTCCCAATTGCAGCTTAAAGGATGACTGAAATAATAGCCTTTGACTCGTCCTGACAGTCCCATTACAGTAGTGGATTGGGAGAAAAGTGGACCGGGGCTTCAGTGAGCACAGAGTAAGTTTCCTTGGGGTCCAAAAGGAATCGACTGATTGGCCCCCCAAAGTTATTAATACCCGGGGTTCCTCGGGTATTATTAGGATGGGGGCTTGTGTGGGGACCCCCAGGCACCTTCGGTCCTGATTGTCTTGAGAGTCTGACCCCTGGGGCCTACACCTCAGAGGGCAGTCTCTTCTCCAGTATGGTCCTTTGCAGACCAGACATGGAGCTGGGGGCAGCTTAGATGCCTGAGGGCATTCCTGCTTGAGATGCCCTTTCTTTCCACAGTAATAACAAGTCCATCCCTTTTCACCTGGGTCCCTCTGGGTATTTTTCTCAGGCTGTTCCAGAGCAGGTTTAACAGCCATTGTTGGTGCTTCAGTCTTTTGCCTGATTTTTTTTTTCCCTATTTTCCTCCTCATATTCTCTACCATAATATCTGTCTGAGCCATCTGTAACAGTTTTTCTAAAGACTGATTTGGTCCAAAAGCCTGTTTTCATAACTTATGGCGGATATCTGGAGCCGACTGAGTGAGAAATCTATTGTTTAATATTACTCCTCCTCTGAACTTTTGGAATGAACATCAGTAAACTTGTGGAGAGACTTCTGTAGTCTATCGAGGAATTTACCAGGAGTTTCCTTCTCTCCTCGTTCTATGTCAGCCAACTTAATATAGTTTAAAATCTTAGTGTGCACTTGCTTAAGTCCCTCAAGTATACATCTGGCAAAGCAACTCTGTTATTGGAACCACTTGGCTCCCAGTAGGAAGGAGGGCTATTTCGTGTTCCCTCTTTCCCCTTATCTCACGTTCAAGCCATTTATCTCCAAAAGTAATTGATTTCCCCAAAACTCAAGTTTTTGAGTCAGGAGTCAGTGTCTGTCCCAATAAAGACATGCATTACATCTCTCCAAGTAACATTATAAAGTAAAGTTAGTTCTGTAAAGCCTTCTATGTACCTTTTGGATCCTCTAAATAGTTCAACCACAATTGGGACTGTTTGAATTTTTACCAAGACTGAGGCAACCCCTCCTGGAAGGGTGCCCTGTTCAGCCTTCTCAGCCTATTCAGTTGGGAGCCTCAGATACAGGGGCAAAGTAAGAGGACAGGAGGGAGCCAAAGGTTTCACACCCAAATCTGCACCTTTAGGACAGAAGTCTGGCATGTCTCGCAGAGAAATAAAGAGCAACATATATGGTACTTCTACCCATTTCTCTTGTTTTCTATGGAACTGGTCTAGTTATAAAACAGTATTGTAATTAAGAGACACTTCAACAGGCTAGCACTCCACATCTTCTAAAGGATACTGTGACATTCAGTATCACAGAAGAAGATCAGGTGTGTCTTTTTTAAACTTTGGGTCAAACTTGTTCCTTTAAAAAAAAAAAAACATTATAAAGGAACTGCTAGCTCCCATCTGTAAGAGGGGAAAAAGTGCATCCACAGCTGTGGTTTCTTTCCACCAGAGGCGTCCCTCTCCACTCTAGATGGGGGTGTAGACAGACTTTCCACTGAAGCTTTCCTTCCCTGGTCAGACTTAGTCTGTCCCTTATGGATGCAGGTACCTTATTCATCCCCCCTGGTTCTACCACAGATGTGGGGTGGAGAGGCACCAGGGGTAGACCTGATGGCATCCCAGATTGACTTTGTTCCTTACCACCAAGACCTTTGATTTCTTCTCCTCCTCTGATGCCACCCAGAGTGGATCAGAGTAATCTTTTGTAATGTTTCCCAAGCTAAGATGACTAGGGGAAGCATCCATCTTCCCTCTGCCTGTGCACATTCCTGAGTACAGTCCTGACTGCAGTAGAAATGGTGAGTCATAAAGGGATGAAAAACAACCAAGATGTCCCTTCTGAGTGTCACCATGCCAGCATATGTGAGAGCAAAAGGGTCGGCCAGCGAGGAAAAAGTGGTTTTTGTCCTCAAGCTATTAGGGCCAATCCTTCCAGTTCTTGTCCACAGATTCCACAAAAAGAATATCTAAGGAGTTGAAACAGAAGCCACTGGAGAGCTTTCTCTGGTCTTCTAAGAGCTAGCACGACCAAAGGAAGAGGCCCATTGCACTTGCAATCTAACCAGATCCTGCAATTCCTGATCTGTGTCCTCAAAAACCTCACGATCTTCAGCAGTGCTTCTATCCACATAGATCAGAGGCACAGCCATGACAAGGATTCGCTTTCAGGTCATTGGCCCCTGAGGCAGGCAACCAAGAGAGACGTTGCTGAAGCTAGAGTTCCACTTCCTTCCCAAACATGCTCCTGTAACTTTTAGCTCCTAGCAAGCCTAAATGCTTCCATACATGGGGTCTAAGTACACAGCAACAGCATGGATCACAAGTCCCTTGAAAGTCTATAATCTGACAGATTAGGTTAGTAGTTCTAATTCCCCATGTAATCATGAAGTAGCCAAAGGGACCAGGAAAAGTTGACCTAGAAAGGAAAGTTTGGTCTACACGCTTCGCCCATTTCTGGCCATTCTCTTCACAGGGACATTGAGTGTCTCTTGGCATTGGCAGGTAGGTATAAACCCCCGCCAAGGTTCCCCTTTTGGGGACTGCCTTCAGTCATTACAAGGCACTGCAAAACCACAGAGCAGGGCTCATCACTTGCTTCATACAGGGCATATCATTCATTCACACAAGCACACCATAGAGTTAGTGAAGTAGAGCAGAAAATGTTTACACTGAGAGAGCAGAGAGGCTAGAGCTCTTGAGTGTTCTTACCTTGTCCTGAAGATCCTGGAGGAGCCCCCAAGATGATAGCTTATGGTGAATGGTGTTGGATTCATGATCTCTGAAGAAGATTTAGCTGTGGGGCCAGACACCAGGCTTAATCACTCAAGAGTTTTGTATAGCAGAGTTTTATTAAAGTGAAAAGGGACAGAGAAAGTTTCCAAGGAACAAGTATCTTTTAATTTCATGGCTGCAGTCACCATCTGCAGTGATTTTGGAGCCCCCCCCCCCAAATAAAATCTCTCACTGTTTCTATTGTTTCCTGATCTATTTGCCATGAAGTGATAGGCCCAGATGCCATGATCTTAGTTTTATGAATGTTGAGTTTTAAGGCAGCTTTTTTGCTTTCCTCTTTCACTTTCATTGAGAGGTTCTTAGTTCCTCTTTGCTTTCTGCCATAAGCTGGTGTCATCTGCATATCTGAAGTTACTGATATATCTCCCGCAATCTTGATTCCAGCTTGTGCTTCACCCAGCCCAGCGTTTCTCATGATGTACTCTGTTTATAAGTTAAATAAGCAGGGTGATAATATACAGCCTTGATGTACTCCTTTCCCTATTTGGAACCAATCTAAAGACTAGAGATCTCTTCAAGAAAATTAGAGATAGCAAGGGAACGTTTCATGCAAAGATGGGCTCAATAAAAGACAGAAATGGTATGGACCTAACAGAAGAGGAAGATATTAAGAAGAGGTGGCAAGAATACACAGAAGAACTCTACAAAAAAGATCTTCACAACCCAGATAATCACAATGGTGTGATCACTCACACTCACCTAGAGCCGGACATCCTGGAATGTGAAGTCAAGTGGGCCTTAGGAAGCATCACTACAAATAAAGCTAATGGAGGTGATGGAATTCCAGTTGAGCTCTTTCAAATCCTGAAAGATGATGCTGTGAAAGTATTGCACTCAATATGCCAGCAAATTTGGAAAACTCAGTAGTGGCCACAGGCCAGGAAAAGGTCAGTTTTCATTCCAATCCCAAAGAAAGGCAATGCCAAAGAATGCTCAAAGTACCACACAATTGCACTCATCTCACACGCTAGTAAAGTAATGCTCAAAATTCTCCAAGCCAGGCTTCAGCAATACGTGAACCGAGAACTTCCAGATGTTCAAGCTAGTTTAGAAAAGGCAGAGGAATCAGGGATCAAATTGCCAACATCTGCTGGATCATGGAAAAAGCAAGAGAGTTCCAGAAAAACATCTATTTCTGCTTTATTGACTATGCCAAAGCCTTTGACTGTGTGGATCACAATAAACTGTGGAAAATTCTGAAAGACATGGGAATACCAGACCACCTGTCCTGCCTCTGGAGAAACCTATATGCAGGTCAGGAAGCAACAGTTAGAACTGCACATGGAACAACAGACTAGTCCCAAGTAGGAAAAGGAGTACATCAAGGCTGTATATTGTCACCATGCTTATTTAACTTATATACAGAGTACATCATGAGAAACACTGGGCTGGAAGAAGCACAAGCTAGAATCAAGATTGCTGGGAGAAATATCAATAACCTCAGATATGCAGATGACACCACCCTTATGGCAGAGTGAAGAAGAACTAAAGAGCCTATTGATGAGAGTGAAAGAGGAGAGTGAAAAAGTTGGCTGAAAGCTCAACATTCAGAAAACTAAGATCATGGCATCCGGTCCCATCACTTCATGGCAAATAGATGGGGAAACAGTGTCAGACTTTATTTTTGGGGGCTTCAAGATCACTGTAGATGGTGACTGCAGCCATGAAATTAAAAGACGCTTCCTCCTTGGAAGGAAAGTTATGACCAACCTAGATAGCATATTCAAAAGCAGAGACATTACTTTGCCAACAAAGGTTCGTCTAGTCAAGGCTATGGTTTTTCCAGTAATCATGTATGGATGTGAGAGTTGGACTATAAAGCAAACTGAGCACCGAAGAATTGATGCTTTTGAACTGTGGTGTTGGAGAAGACTCTTGAGAGTCCCTTGGACTGCAAGGAGATCCAACCAGTCCTAGGTGTTCATTGGAGGGCCTGATGTTGAAGTTGGAACTCCAATGCTTTGGCCACCTGATGCGAAGAGCTGACTCATTTGAAAAGACCCTGATGATGGGAAAGATTGAGGGCAGGAGGAGAAGGGGACAATAGAGGATCAGATGGTTGGATGGCATCACCAACACAATGGACATGGGTTTGGGTGGACTCTGAGAGTTGGTGTTGGACAGGGAGGCCTGGCGTGCTGCGGTTCATGGGGTCGCAAAGAGTCAGACACGACTGAGCGACTGAACTGAACTGAACTGATGGTCATACTAAAATCATGTGTCATGGCTATTAAGTTTACAATTCAGCTAAATTTGTATTCCTAGCCAGAAAAAAAGATAAAAATTAAACAGGCAAGAAGTGGACTTTTTCCTAAACACCCCATGAATACAGATGGAGGCGGTGGTTGCCTTGACAACTACGAGAAATCTGCTTTGTGCAGGGAAACAAATGAAGCATCAAAGCAAGAGGAAGTGAAATTATTAAGTAATTTGAGGTTTAACAGGTGTTTCTAAGTTTCTTACATAGTAAGACACATGCTTAGACGTGACCTATGTGCCTGAGACAGGACATTTTTATTTATGACAATAATGAATTGAATGTGGCTGGGCTGGGCTTGTTACCTCTGAATATGATTTCAACATGAGTCAGGGCCACATGGCAATTTATTTATTCCTGTTTTCCTTTTGTCATAAATCTTTGTTATCCTCTAGCTTCATGATGTAATGTTAGTATGCAGATTCTCAAAGGGGGTGATCATTACCAAATTGCGATGGATTATAGAATTAGGCAATGGCACCCCACTCCAGTACTCTTGCCTGGAAAATCCCATGGATGGAGGAGCCTGGTAGGCTGCAGTCCATGGGGTCGCTAAGAGTTGGACACGGTCGAGCGACTTCACTTTGACTTTTCACTTTCATGCATTCAGTTCAGTTTAGTTCAGTTCAGTCACTCAGTCCCGTCCGACTCTTTGCGACCCCATGAATCGCAGCACACCAGGCCTCCCTGTCCATCACCAACTCCTGGAGTTCACTCAGACTCATGTCCATTGAGTCAGTGATGCCATCCAGCCATCTCATCCTCTGTCGTCCCCTTCTCCTCCTGCCCCCAATCCCTCCCAGCATCAGAGTCTTTTCCAATGAGTCAACTCTTCGCATGAGGTAGCCAAAGTACTGGAGTTTCAGCTTTAGCATCATTCCTTCCAAAGAAATCCCAGGGCTGATCTCCTTCAGAATGGACTGGTTGGATCTCCTTGCAGTCCAAGGGACTCTCAAGAGTCTTCTCCAACACCACAGTTCAAAAGCATCAATTCTTCGGTGCTCAGCCTTCTTCACAGTCCAACTCTCACATCCATACATGACCACAGGAAAAAGCATAGCCTTGACTAGACGAACCTTTGTTGGCAAAGTAATGTCTCTGCTTTTGAATATGCTATCTAGGTTGGTCATAACTTTCCTTCCAAGGAGTAAGCGTCTTTTAATTTCATGGCTGCAATCACCATCTACAGTGATCTTGGAGCCCCCAAAAATAAAGTCTGACACTGTTTCCACTGTTTCCCCATCTATTTCCCATGAAGTGATGGGACTGGATGCCATGATCTTAGTTTTCTGAATGTTGAGCTTTCAGCCAACTTTTTCACTCTCCTCTTTCACTCTCATCAATAGGCTCTTTAATTCTTCACTCTGCCATAAGGGTGGTGTCATCTGCATATCTGAGGTTATTGATATTTCTCCCAGCAATCTTGATTCCAGCTTGTGCTTCTTCCAGCCCAGCGTTTCTCATGTTCTCTGCATGTAAGTTAAATAAGCAGGGTGACAATATACAGCCTTGAAGTACTCCTTTTCCTGTTTGGAACCAGTCTGTTGTTCCATGTCCAGTTCTAACTGTTGCTTCCTGACCTGCATACAGATTTCTCAAGAGGCAGATCAGGTGGTCTGGTATTCCCATCTCTTGAAGAATTTTCCACAGTTTATTGTGATCCACACAGTCAGAGGCTTTGGCATAGTCAATAAAGCAGAAATAGATGTTTTTCTGGAACTCTCTTGCTTTTTTGATGATCCAGCGGATGTTGGCAATTTGATCTCTGGTTCCTCTGCCTTTTCTAAAACCAGCTTGAACATCAGGAAGTTCACGGTTCACGTATTGCTGAAGCCTGGCTTGGAGAATTTTGAGCATTACTTTACTAGCGTGTGAGATGAGTGCAATTGTGCGGTACTTTGAGCGTTCTTTGGCATTGGAGGAGGAAATGGCAACCCACTCCAGTGTTCTTGCCTGGAGAATCCCATGGACAGAGGAGCCTGGTGGGCTGCCGTCTATGGGGTCGCACAAAAGGCGGACACAACTGAAGCGACTTAGCAGAAGCATTACAGAGTCATCCAAGTTTCTTTTGCATCTTCTGTGTCACCAGATGCCAGCATGGTGTGGCCAGGCTCTCTGTTCAGGATATTACGAACCTGAAATCAAAGCGTCATATGGACTGAGATTTTTGCCTGGGGGCTCTAGGGGAAAATTAACTTCCAAGTTCATTGGTGTAGTTGGCCGAATTCAGTTCCTTGTGGTTCTTCTAAGACTGAGGTCCCCTTTGCTTGCTGGCTGTCAGCCAGGAGCTATTCCCAGGCACTAGAGGCTGCCCTTAGCCCGCTTCTGCGTGGCCACCATTACCACTTCACAACATGGGAAGCCAGACAGTTCTCTAATGTCCCCTTCTTCAACTAGCCAGAGAAAATGCTCTACTTTTAAAAAACATTTGTTTATATTTAAATATAAATAAATCTTCCTGCAATCCCTGGGTCAGGAAGATCCCCTGGAAAAGGAAATGGAAACCCACTCCAATATTCTTGCCTGGAAAATCCCATGGACAGAGGAGCCTGGTGGGCTACAGCTCATGGGGTCACAAGAGTTGGTCACGACTTAGCCACTAAACCACCACATTTACATTTATTTATTGATTATTGACTGCCCTGGCTCTTCGTTGCTGCATGTGGGCTTTCCTCTAGTTGTGGTGCTTGCTCTTTTCATTGTGGTGGCTTCTCTTGTTGCAGAGATGGCTCTAGGGCACCCTGGCTTCAGTAGTTGCTGCCGTAGTTTTGGTACATGGACTTACTTGCCCCGACGCAGGTGGAATCTTCCTGGACCAGGGGTGGAACCAGTGTCCCCTGCATTGTAAGGTGGATTCTTAACCACCAGATCACCAGGGAAGCCCAAAAATGCTCTACTTTTAAAGATTCAATATAATTAGGTCAGGTCCATCCAGATAATCTCCCTAACTTAAGGTCACTTCTTCCTGTAACAACATAATCACAAGAGGAAAATTCATCAGAGTCACAGTCCCAGGGATTATCAGGTAATACACAACCTGTCAGTGGGATATTTGGGGACCATTTGAGAATTTTGTCAACCATACCACTACCCATGAAAGTTTATCAGGATGGGGAATATATTTTGAAAAGAACCCAACAAACAAAGAACATCTAAGGTTTTTCTTAGTACTTTCCCCCACATTCTCAAAGAGAATCCTTTCTTTAATGGAATTAAACTTGAATTATTCACGATTACATAATTAGTTTCATTCATTGTGATTTATATGACTAAATCCAATTCTTCCAGCACGACTCTGAATTTCCATTTGTTAGACAATGATGGTGGCAAGTGTTAGCATGTGTGGGTTATCCTTGCTTGCCAGTGACTTCATTTTGGGCTAATTTAGCTAAACCATTAAATAACAATAAAATATTTTTTTTGGAGTGCTAACAATATCCAACGATGTCTGTATTATTGTACTAGAGTTTTGTAAGATGCTACTTACTATTGGAAAAGACCCTGATGCTGGGAAAGATTGAGGGCAGGAGGAAAAGGGGGTGACAGAGGATGAGATGATTGGATAGCATCACTGACTCGATGGGCATGAATCTAGCAAACTCCCGGAGATAGTGAAGAACAGGGGAGCCTGATGCGCTGCAGTCATGGGATTGTAAAGGGTTGGGGATGACTTAGTGACTAAACAACAACTTACTATTGGGGGAAACTGGGTAAGGGGTGCGTGGGATCTCTTTGTTACTCTTACACCTGCATGCGAACCTACAAATTTCACCTTAAAACTCAAAGTTTAATTTTAAAAAACTATCCACTTTTTTGGTGGCACATTAAATTCAGGTGCCAGCTATCTGGAACACTGGGGCATTGATTTTGTTTTTTCCAGAAGAAAAAGATACATGAAAGGGGAGCAAGATAGAATGAGAAAGAATTTTTGGAATATCCTAAGTGAGGAATCTGATCAAAAGCTCTAGACAGGCTCTTCCCCAGCTTAAGTCAGCTGAGTTTCTAGATCAGTTTCTAAATTTTACAGAGTGAGTGAATTATCTACTCATGCTTTGAAGTTTGTGTGTTGTTTAGAATATTGGAAATCAAAGCTTTCCCTAAGTTTCCATTATATTATGCAGAGGATCAGATGTTTTAAGCAAAAATATTATGGCTTTTGTAACCACGTAAAAGAGAATGATTTAAAAAAAAAATGGTGTGAAGCACTCAAAGAGCAAGGAACATATTTTCTCCTAGACACTGTTTCTGTGATTTCAGTTACCATCACCATGTGATGAACCCATAAATATATTCTTCTCTGTGGATAGGCTACATCCTAGGTGAGAAGAGAGAAGAGCTGAAATGAGTCTTTGATTCTGTTCATTATGATTTTTACCATAAAAAGTATTAGAAAGAACTATTATGTTTTAGCTTGTTATATAATGAAGCTTCAAAATAAAAGTATCCTATGCTAAGAAAGACATCAATCTCTTACTTATTTCTCTATTTGACCCCAAGCAAAAAATTTTTCAGGTAAGTTCCAGATGCCATTCACCAGCTATTTTCTCCTCACATCTTCATTAAAGATGCATCATCACTCCAAGACTGTAATAATTGAAGTCATTAACTGACATGTCCGCACTCTGCTAATCTCTGCTTATTTTTCACAGAATTGCTAATCTTCAGGGAACATCTCAAACCATCATTTCTTTCTGAGTCAGAAAAACAGAAAGTGGAGAAAGTTATGGATGACAAGGACTTTTGAAACATCAGACTTTAACATGGGCCATGTGACCATCTCTCTTACGTGGAAAGAGACAGATTTGATACACTGCCATTAAAATTCAAGGTACCCCAAAGCTGTATGGTCTAAGGAAAGAGTATAAAGGATGTTTTTGTCTTTATATCTTTCTCTACATCATGAAAATTTTTGCATGCGTGTGTTCAGTTGCTCAGTCATGTCCGACTCTTTGTGACCCCATGAACCACAGCATGCCAAGCCTCCCTGTCCATCACCAACTCCTGGAGTTTACCCAAACTCATGTCCATTGAGTCGGTAATGCCATCCAGCCATCTCATCCTCTGTCGTCCCCTTGTCCTCCTGCCCTCAATCTTTCTCAGCATTGGGGTCTTTTCAAATGAGTCAGCTCTTCGCAAAAGGTGGCCAAAGCATTGGAATTTCAGCTTCAACATCAGTCCTTCCAATGAACACCCAGGACCAATCTCCTTTAGAATGGACTGGTTGGATCTCCTTGCAGTCCAAGGGACTCTCAAGAGTCTTCTCCAACACCACAGTTCAAAAGCATCAATTCTTCGGTGCTCAGCCTTCTTCACAGTCCAACTCTCACATCCATACATGATTACTGGAAAAACCATAGCCTTGACTAGACGGACCTTTGTTGACAAAGTAATGTCTCTGCTTTTGAATATGCTATCTAGGTTGGTCATAACTTTCCTTCCAAGGAGTAAGCGTCTTTTAATTTCATGGCTGCAATCACCGTCTGTAGTGATTTCGGAGCCCAAGAAAATAAAGTCAGCCACAGTTTCTTCATCTATTTGCCATGAAGTAATGGGACCAGATGCCATGATCATAGTTTTCTAAATGTTCAGCTTTAAGCCAACTTTTTCATTCTCCTCTTTCACTTTAATCAAGAGGCTCTTTAGTTCTTCACTTTCTGCCATAAGGGTGGTGTCATCTGCATATCTGAGGTTATTGATATTTCTCCTGGCAATCTTGATTCCAGCTTGTGCTTCCTCCAGCCCAGCGTTTCTCCTATGTAGTCTGCATATAAGTTAAATAAGCAGGGTGACAATATACAGCCTTGACATACTCCTTTCCCTATTTGGAACAAGTCTGTTTTTCCATGTCCAGTTCTAACTGTTGCTTCCTGACCTGCATACAGGTTTCTCAAGAGGTAGGTCAGGTAGTCTGGTATTCCCATTTCCTTCAGAATTTTCCATAGTTTATTGTGATCCACACAGTCAAAGGCTTTGGCATAGTCAATAAAGCAGAAATAGATGTTTTTCTGGAACTCTCTTGCTTTTTCAATGATCGTGCAGATGTTGGCAATTTGATCTCTGGTTCCTCTGCCTTTTCTAAAACCAGCTTCAACATCTGGAAGTTCACGTGTGTTGAATGCATGTGTTAGGGAGGGGGAAGTTTCCTCTTCTCCCCTTCTTGTGTTCTTGTAACTGGAGTAATAATAAAATTGACACACGACTGATTCATATGAGAAAAAGGAACACAATTTTATTCATGCACATGGTGGTCCCATATAAATGACACCTAAGAAGTAATGAAAACAGGCAACTTTTATACTTTTTATACAAAGAAACAATAAATTTGTGAGGAATTGACCTGACAAAGAAATTTAGGTTTGGGGCCCCCAATTAGTGAAACATCTGAACTGCATTTGGGCTTGGGGTAGTAAATTTTAAAAGTGGCCAGGTTTATTTACAGAGGCTTCTCAGCCCCAATTTCCTACCTCAGGACATAAGAATGTCCTTCTGCCTCCAGGTGAAAGAAGGGCATCTTTCACATGAGACATTTATTTCCTGCTTTCAGGGAGACAGAGAGGAGAGTCAGAGTGGCCCTGTTGCATTGGACATTTCTTTAGCAACATTGTTTCAAAATAATCAATATGCTATTGAGGTACATTTTGGAGTGACTTAGTCTGAACCCCAATACATGTAACATTTCAATTGAAAAAAGCCTGCCTTTCAAGGCCCTAAGTATAAAAAAATAAACTTTTTAAATGGTATCATTTTAAGTATCAAGTTCACTTTGCAAGGAAAGAGGAGACTGGGTCATGACAATGGTTCCTGACTGTTAGGTGGACTTTGGAAACTTCGAAGGCAAGAAATTTCAGTGACAGACTGTTTCTGCCCTACTGGAATGCTGGCTATGTCTACCATATTAGAGCCAGTCTACCCCACCACAGGATGGAGCACATTCTCAGGAGACCTGAGACCCCCTAGTTAACAGCCAGTGTCGAACCCCCAGTCTTGCAAATTCCAGCGTTCTTGCAAGAACAGCCATTCTTGCAAATATGTAGCTGCATGAGTGGGTCAGCAAAATTGACAGAGGAGCCATCCAACCAACTCAGAATTGGCATAAGAAATCCTTGCTGTAAAGTCACTGGGTTTTGGGATGCTTAAAGCAGATTGGGACAGTTGAGGAAGACTTCATGAAACTCAATGTTTTAAAAAAGAAACAATAGTCCCAAAATAGAGTCATTTATGCTAAGTCCACGTCACCAAATCAAGACTTAATACCTAATCTAATTGCTGTCTTAACTCCCTTGGAATGTGATCTTTAACCAGTTAGCCTGGAATTACCTGTCAGCACTAACTGAAGCAATTTGGCCAATAGGTACTTTCTCTCCCCTTAGAAAGGTGATCCTGTCTGAAACTGCATTGTTTGTTAATAATTTTCTATTTCTACCCCCTTTCTGCCTTTAAAAACCTTTCCTTTTCCATAACTCAAGGGAGCTCCTATCTGTTTACTAGATGGGTGTTGCCTGATTCATGGATTGTTTAATAAAGCCAATTTGATGCTTATATTGACTCGGTTGAATTTTTGTTCTTTAAAAATATTACAAAACTTAACTCATTTTTCTTGATTTTCGTTTTCCCCCTTTTCTAGTAACAGTGCCTTCATTTCTGTGTCCTCATGTTTCAAAACTTGAGGCAGTCTTTTTCTTTCATTTTATTTCCCTTTAATGTGCAGAGCTATGTCTCATCAATTCTTCCTTAATAATTTCCGACTCTACTTTCCTTTCCACTAACAGTTACCATGTTTATGCTAATTTAATAGCTAAAGCACAGCAATGATTCTTTGGCCTTCAGCAGTTCAATTTATCCTGAATCCTCATGGAATTTTCATTTAGTAAAATATTGCTCTAATTATGCCTCTTTCCTCCAAAAAAATCCTTGGATGGCTTCCTTTGCTGACATAACAATGTTCTTGCTCCTTCGATTTATTGATCAAATCACCTCCCTCCCAATTCTGGTGGCCATTTGTTGCCCTGGGGATAACCTATCCTTCTTCCATGTTACCACTTTTCTCCAAAAGCCAGCCATAACTCTAGTCATTATTTCTAGACTATTCCATCAGCATTCTTTCTTCAATAGTTTTGCTCTTGATTTTTTTCTCAAAGGAACCCCCACTGCTAATCCTCAAATTGCCAACTCAAATCTGTCTTTTATGTGAGGCTTCTTCCGTGACTTTTCTCAGATTCCTTAAGTCCTTTAATATTTTGTCCAAACCATTCAGTTAACACCCAAAAGGTTGCTCAGTGGTAAATAATCTGCCTACAATGCAAGAGACTGCTTGCAATGGAGAAGACATGGGTTCAATCCCTGGGTTGGGAAGATCCTCTGGAGAAGGAAATGGCAAAGTACTCCAGTATTCTTGCCTGGGAAATACCACGAACAGAGGAGCATGGCGGGCTACAATTTATGGGGTCACCAAGAGTCGGACATGACTTAGCGACTAATCAACAACATGTAGTCATTTATTATAGTTAACATTTTTCATGTGTAATAAATGTTTCATCCACATACCTGAACTACAAACTTCTGGAGATCAAGATCCATACCTTACACCTGTATAAGGATAAAGCATCGTCAGTAAATAGTAACTGGTGCTAAAGGAAGCAGTAGATTTGCATAATTGGGGAGAGAAAGGGCATTCTAGAGGAACAACAGGGACAATAAAATATGCAGTTTGTTCCAGAGACTAGAAAGATGATATCAAATAAAGGGTCAATTTAAGTCCCTAACAACAGCAACGATAAAAGCAGTGCTCAACTATCCTTCCACTTGCTTACTTTTCTCCAAGGCACATCGGGGCTCATTTTTGCCTCAGGACTTCAACACTTGTTGTGGAAAATATGATAACCAAAACAGAATTTTAAAATTACTTTGTTGTTTGCAAGAGGTGTGTTACAGGAAGGAAAGAGGGGGCGTGTTCACTAACCGTAGGCAAATTACCACTGAACCCCAGTTCCTTAACATATGACAGGATCTATTTATACCTGTCCGCCCACCTCCCAGCCTCTCTTCCTCAGAGTTGTCTTGTGGCTTAGCACAAGGAAACGCCTCCCTAAATGAGCAGGGTGGCAGAAGAGAGGGCCCTGTAGTCAAAAGTTCTAAAGAGCTGTTTAAAAAGGGTGCTGTTTGCATATATTTGAAAGATTCATGCAGTTGGTCCAGTAAAACACTCAGTAACCACTATTTACATGAGCCCTTAAATTCTCTAACAATCGATATGTAGTGGTGTCACCATTCAACAAATTCATTTATTCAACAAATATTCTCTGAGTGCCAACTATGAGATAAACACTATGCTAGGAGAAACATGCCTCACAATAAAAAATATGAAAAATTTATATACAGAGAAGTCTTATGAGGTGGCTCAGTTGGTAAAAAATCTGCCTGCAATGTAGAAGAGACCTAAGTTCGATCCCTGGGTCAGGAAGATCCCCTGGAGAAGGGAATGGCAGCCCACTCCAGTATTCTTGTCAGGAGAATTCCATGGATAGAGGAGCCTGGTGGGCTACTATCCATGCAGTCACAAAGAGTGGGACACGAAGAGCAAGTAACATTTTCAAGGGCAGGAATATACCACCAAGGCAGCACAGAGGTAAAGAATCTGCCTGCCAATGCTAGGAAACACAGGAGACGTGGTTTCAATTCCTGGGTTGGGAAGATGCCCTGGAGAAGCAAATGGCAACCCATTCCAGTATTCTTGCCTGGAAAATTCCAAGGACAGAGAATATACTGTTGAGAATATTGACCAGTCAAGAGCTGGTTGGGCAATATTAATAGATAAATGTTCATGAAAAAAATATTGTGAACAGTTCACTTAGTAATGTTGAAATGATCAACAGGAAGAGATCACAATTTTATTTCTGTGTCCTCTGAATAACAGCCTCAATATATATAAAACAAAAAAAAATTGATAGAACTGTAATGGAAAATAAATAAATCCACAATCATAATAGTTTATTAAGGAGAAGCTAATTTCTTTACCATCCCTTCTCCCTCTACATCGTTACATTGTGTATTCCCCTCCTTTTTTCCTGATAGTATCTTCTAAAAGGGCTATTTTCAAGTTATTCTATTTAAAATAATTCCTATTATTCTTTACTGTGCCTATACTTGCCTGAGATTACAGTATTCGTTTACCTACTTCCTAATTTCTCCTCTATTGAAATATATCCCATGAGGGTAGTGATAATATTTCTCCTTCACCATGAAATCTTTGGTTCCCTGAACAGTTTCTGCCACATAAAAATGTTTGCTGAATAAATGAGTAGCTAAACAATAGTCAATGGTTGTTGGATACTTCTGTGTTCCAGAAACTGTTTTTTTATGTTTTTTTTTGAAGAATTACTTACTTATGGCTGTGCTGGGTCTTAGTGGCTGCTCCTGCTTTTCTCTAGTTGCAGAGGGGGCTACTCTCTTGTGGTACAAGAGTGTCTCGTTGCAGTGGCTTCTCTTGTTGCAAAGTGCGGGCTCTAGGGCAAGGGGGCTGCAGCAGTTGCGGCTCCCAGGCTCCAGAGCACAGGCTTAGTAGTTGTGGCCTGTACGCTTAGTTGCTCCACGGCATGTGGGATCTTCCTGGACCAGGGATCAAATCCGTGTCTCCCGTATTAACAGGCAGATTCTTTACCACTGAGCCACCAGGGAAGTCCCTCCAGAAAGTTTAAATGCATTATTGAAATGCTCCCAGTACTTCTTAATTTTATAGAAATCCTTAGTTTTTACAGTGTAAGTAATTTACTCAGTCTCAAACAGTAAATGAGGAGTTAAAGATTTAAATCCAGGGCTCTTGTCTCCTTGCAAGTCCTTAGCATTTCATCAAACTTGAGAATCTGTTCTTCTTACACAGGGACATGACATTTTATTCATTTAATAAAAATATACTGTATTGCCTACTGTGTGTAATCTGCCAGCAATGCAATGATGAGACAGAAATGGACAGTGCTTGATTTCACAGGGCTTATTACCAGGGCAGAGGGCTTTAAACAACTACTCACGTAATTAATTATTTAGTTACAATTATTTTAACATTAAAAGGGGTAACTTAAAGTACTACACAATGCTGACCTAATCTGGGAATGCAGGGAAGGTTTCTTTGAAAAAATGCCAATTGTGTTGAAATTAATTCCCACTCATCTTTCAACTTAAATGTCTTGAGCACCCTAGACACAGGATGAGTAACATAATTCACGGTAGACTTAATTTTAAAAGAAAACATTTATTGTAGGGGTGAAAAAATTTCTAGGTTCTTGGGTTGGTCTAATAATTAAATAAGATAGAATAACAGGAGAAAAACACATTTAAATATATATGTACAAGAGACCCTCAGAGACAATGATGGTCAAAATCTGTCAGGAAATTGAGGATTATATAAGGCTGTGTCCTCTTCAGCTAAGGAGACACAGGTAGGGGCCTGGGACTTCAAAAGGAGGAAGACAAGTCCCCGGAACATGAGAAGAGTTTGGCTTGCCACACACAAGTCTTTCAGATAGAGAAGTCATCTCTGAACTGATTCAGCTAGATACATATATTTTCCTTTACAGTTTATTATAAGGTATTGAATATAGTTCCCTGTGCTATACACCCCAGACTGGTAATATTTTAATTTTACTGTTCCTTTATTTATGAACTGGAATATATCTATAAAGAAAAACTTTCCCTTATATATTATTCCCTTAGGTTATCCTGAGGTGAAATTCTTCTAGAAAAGGCAAGATAATACTTTATTCATTCTCTTTAGTTTCTGTTCTCAGAATAATGTGTTTGTTTCCTAGCATTCTCCAAAGGGAACAACGAGGCTTTTTATTCTATTGCTGTAAATATTATGAACATTGGATTTTTACACATTTGATGTGTTCCAACAAAATATACATGCTATTAAATTTGATGTGGCCCAATAATAAATATATATATATACACACACATATATTCAATATGGATATTATTACTAAAGATTTGATCATATAAAACAGATTAAGATTTCTTTGTAGTTATTTTCATCCCTGGGATTCTTTGCAGTAGGGATACATAGATGAACTTCTATGTTGTAAAGACATTTGGTTTTTTGTGTGTGTGGTTAATTTACCGTTTTCCTCTTTGAGACCCACGGACTGTAGCCCGCCAGGCTCCTCTGTCCATAGTATTTCCCAGGCAAGAATACTGAGTGGGTAGCCATTTCTATCTCCAGGGTGATCTTCCCGACCCAGGGATTGAACCCAGGTCTCCTGCATTGCTGCTGCTGCTGCTAAGTTACTCCAGTCGTGTCTGACTCTGTGCGACCCCAGAGACGGCAGCCCACCAGGCTCCCCTGTCCCTGGGATTCTCCAGGCAAGAACACTGGAGTGGGTTGCCATTTCCTTCTCCAATGCATGAAAGTGAAAAGTGAAAGTGAAGTTGCTCAGTTGAGTCCGACTCCTAGTGACCCCATGGACTGCAGCCTACCAGGCTCCTCTGTCCATGGGATTTTCCAGGTAAGAGTACTGGAGTGGGGTGCCATTGCCTTCTCTGCTCCTGCATTGCAGGCAGATTCTTTACCATCTGAGCTACGAGGCAAGCACCTTCTATATAGTTAGATTTGCCTTATTTTGATTTCAATTAAAAAATTTTTTTTGTACTTTGTTTCCAAAGCCTGTGCGACAGAATAAAGTACTTTTCTAAAAAGACTAGCTTCTTTCCTATCTTCTCTCTCTCCTCACAGGTAACCATTTTTATTAGTTTTAATTTATTCTTTGCTTCAAAATAATATATGTGAATACTTTTCTATTTATTATTATTCCTCCCCTTCCTTCGAGAAAAGATATTTGGTGGTTGTTTTTTTTCCCCCTCAACTTGGTTGTTTTCAAAACATGCTTTTTTTCATGCTTAGCCTGTATATCCTGGTAATTGTTCCTCAGTAGTATATAGATACTGTCTTTACTCATATTACAGTTGCATACTATTCATATTTAAATATGCAAATGACATAGTACTTTATTCAGCCTTTCATAATTTTCAGTCTTTTTCATGATAGGTGTATGTGTTCTTAGTCTTTTGCTGTTACAAAGAGTGCTATCATTAATAGCCTTGTGCACACAATCTTCTGTGTTTTTGTTAGTGTTTCTTTGGGATATGTTTCTCGAAGTGGGATTTTTGCATCAAACAAAAATTCATTTGTAATTGTGCTAAATATCCCCACATTCTTCTCCACATGGATTATGTTTTGGCATTCCCACCAGAAATGTATGATATATCTGTTTCCCCGCAGCTTTGCCAACAGAGTATGTTTGTCAAGCTTTGGGGTTTTTTTCCTACCAGATATATAAGAAATGACAATTCATTATGGTATTATTTGCACCTTTTAAAATTATGAGCATATTTTATATGCTGAGGACCATTCGATTTTCTTTTTTTTCTTTGTTTGCCCCTGCTCTGCGCAGCTCTGGGGATTCTAATTCCCAGACCAGGGATTGAACCTGTGCCCTTGTCAGTGAAAATCCTAAGCACTGGACTGCCAGAGAATTCCCTGATTTTCTCTTTTCAGGTGGTTCAGGGTACAGAATCTGCCTGCCAATGCTGGAGATGCAAAAGAGAGATGTGGGTTTGATCCCTAGGTCAGAAAGATTCCCTGAAGTAGGAAATGGTAACCCACTCCAGCATTCTTGCCTGGGAAATCCCACAGACAGAGGAACCTGGCAGGCAAAGGCCCATGGATCACAGAGTCAGACATGACTGAGCACCCACGAACAGGATGGACATGAACTATGTTTATACTTCTTAGTCATTAAAGATCTTTTTTAGAAGCTCTTTATATACAGAGCTATTAATCCTTTTTCTGTGATATAAGTTCCAACTACTATGATGTGAGGAACATGTTCAATTTTTCCTTTTCCATACAGCTATTTAGTTATCTCAACATTAATTATTAAGAAATGGAAAATGGTATTGTTTAAAGGAGACCAATGCAGTTGGAATAGGTCAGTGGGAGGGAGGGTCATGAAAATTAAGCTAGTAAAGTTAGGCTTCCCTTGTAGCTTAGTCGGTAAAGAACTTGCCTGCAGTGCAGACCTGGGTTAGATCCCTGGGTTGGGAAGATCCCCTGGTGAAGGAAATGGCAACCCACTCCAGTATCCTTGCCTGGAAAATCTCATGGACAGAGGAGCCTCGTGGGCTGCAGTCCATGGGGTTGCAACGAGTCAGGCACGACTGAGCAACTAACACTTAATTACTTAGTGTTTGTAGGGGCCAAATCACATAAAATCTTATAGTATACTTTAGAAATTTTGGTTTTTCTCTTTGTAGCAGTAGACAAACATTCAATAGTAATATATATCAGGAGATGTTTGAGCAAACTTCCTTTGGCTAGGTGTGGTGGTGGTGAGTCAATTTCTTTACCCAAGTGGGAGTGAAGACAAGCCACAGGAGTTAAGTAGGAACTAAAGTCCCAAGGTATGTAGCTGAATTTATTCTTGGAATATTCAGATCCCTACATCAACTGAGTTTTGTTGTTCCAACCCCATAGGTATTGCTAAAATTTCAACTGGTTGCATCTGAATTGCAGTAGCTGTCTGTATGTATGTTGCCTGTAATGTGTGAAGTTACTTTCTCCTGTGGGAAGCAACTCAATCCATAGCAGGTCTAGAAATCCTTTATGCAACTGTTTGGAACAGACTGCAAGTGTGTCATATCACGGTGAGCTGTACAGGGATACTAGCCGTAGATTAGGTTCACTTCTGTTCTTCCCATCAATTGCAGTAATTAGTAACTGCCTCACTTCTTACCATCCCTCCTTTAAATAGTCCACAGTGAGTTCAGCCTAGGAGCTGAATCTTGCTCATTACAGATTTTAGTAAATATATATCTCTAGCTTTACTTTTCAAGATACATTGGAACATTATTGAACATCTCCTCTAACAATAGGAAAATACTGGACATTAACAAAGGGGTTGAGAAATTTATACCAGTGTAATTAGATTAATGTTACATTCAGTGTCTCTGTGAAGATAATGGCCTATAGGGTCAGGAGAACTCTATTAATGTCATGTAACTGGCAAAGGAAAAATAATCTGCATCAGAGGAAATACAGTGGCTGAGTTAAAACTTTTAAGGGTCAGTATCTAACTTGTATATGACTTCCCAGGTGGCTCAGTGGTAAAGACTCAGCCTTCCAAGGCAGGAGACGTGAGTTCAATCTCTGGATCAGGAAGATCCCCTGCAGAAAGGAATGGCTACCCATTCCAGTATTCTTCCCTGGAGAAAACAATGGATAGAAGAGCCTGGTGGGCTACAGTCCAAGGGGTGGCATAGAGTCAGACAAAACTGAGCATGCATACACAGGAGGCAGTCTAACTTGTATAACTTGTAATGAATTATGGTGAATTGGGATCTATTTCAGTCTGTAGATACTGAAACAAAACAATTCATTTGAATAACAATCCCTTAGAAATGGAATAATCTACCATTAGGTGATAGGGTAACACAGGTGGAAAGTCATAGTTTGGCTTTAAACAAACCCATCAAGGCAAATATTAAACTAAAAAGCCACTTCTGATCTCCCTAAGTTTTGAACATTTTTACTTTCTTATAAAGAAAAGTCTCTGACAAGAAAAAAGGGATGTCATCTAATCTTTGGCAAAAATATTCCCCTAAAATAGAGTGATGCAAATATATTTGCTATTTAAAAACATCTCTTTGGCGGCTTCATAGATTTAAAACAAAAGTGGAAGTGGGGTTACCAGACATCCAGGAGATAAATAGTGAAGGAAGTAGATGGATTTGAAAGATACTTATTGGAAGGACTGATACTAAAGCTAAAACTCCAGTACTTTGGCCACCTCATGGGAAGAGTTGACTCATTGGAAAAGACTCTGATGCTGGGAGGGATTGGGGGCAGGAAGAGAAGGGGACAACAGAGGATGAGATGGCTGGATGGCATCACCGACTTGATGGACATGAGTTTGAATAAACTCTGGGAGTTGGTGATGGACAGGGAGGCCTGGTGTGCTGTGATTCATGGGGTCCCAAAGAGTCGACATGACTGAGCAACTGAACTGAACTGAACTGAACTAGGAGTAAAAAGCCACAGGACTTGGCAATTCTTTGAGTGTTAAGGGTAAGAGGAAGAGTCCAAGGTAATTATCAATTGTGGTTAGAGTTTTCCAGAAAGATCTTCAATTCAGTTCAGTCTCTCAGTCGTGTCCAACTCTTTGCGACCCCATGAATTGCAGCATGCCAGGCCTCCCTGTCCATCACCAACTCCTGGAGTTCACTCAAACCCATGTCCATGGAGTCGGTGATGTCATTCAGTCATCTTATCCTCTGCCGTCCCCTTCTCCTCCTGCCCTCAATCCCTCCCAGCATCAGAGTCTTTTCCAATGAGTCAACTCTTCCCATGAGGCGGCCAAAGTACTGGAGTTTCAGCTTCAGCATCAGTCCTTCCAAAGAACACCCAGGACTGATCTCCTTCAGAATGGACTGGTTGGATCTCCCTGTAGTCCAAGAGACTCCCTCTTCTCCAACATAACAGTTCAAAGGCATAAATTCTTCAGCGCTCAGCTTTCTTCACAGTCCAACTCTCACATCCATACATGACCACGGGAAAAATCATAGCCTTGACTAGATGGACCTTTGTTGGCAAAGTAATGTCTCTGCTTGTGAATATGCTATCTAGGTTGGTCATAACTTTCCTTCCAAGGAGTAAGCGTTTTTTAATTTCATGGCTGCAATCACCATCTGCAGTGATTTTGGAGCCCAAAAAAATAAAGTCTGACACTGTTTCCACTGTTTCCCCATCTGTTTCCCATGAAGTGATGGGACCGGATGCCATGATCTTCGTTTTCTGAATGTTGAGCTTTAAGCCAACTTTTTCACTCTCCTCTTTCACTGTCATCAAGAGGCTTTTTAGTTCCTCTTCATTTTCTGCCATAAGGGTGGTGTCATCTCCGTATCTGAGGTTATTGATATTTCTCCCAGCAATCTTGATTCCAGCTTGTGCTTCTTCCAGCCTAGCGTTTCTCATGGTGTATTCTGCATATAAGTTAAATAAGCAGGGTGACAATATACAGCCTTGACATACTCCTTTCCCTACTTGGAACCAGTCTGTTGTTCCATGTCCAGTTCTAACTGTTGCTTCCTGACCTGCATATAGGTTTCTCAAGAGGCAGGTCAGGTAGTCTGGTATTCCCATCTCTTTCAGAATTTTCCACAGTTTATTGTGATCCACACAAAGGCTTTGAGTGTCAAGGCATAGTCAATAAAGCAGAAGTAGATGTTTTTCTGGAATTCTCTTCCTTTTTCCATGATCCAGCAGATCTTGGCAATTTGATCTCTGGTTCCTCTGCCTTTAGCTTGAACATCTGGAAGTTCACGGTTCATGTATTGCTGAAGCCTGGCTTGGAGAGTTTTGAGCATTACTTTACTAGCGTGTGAGATGAGTGCAATTGTGCAATAGTTTGAACATCCTTTGGCATTGACTTTCTTTGGGATTGGAATGAAAACTGACCTTTTCCAGGCCTGTGGCCACTGCTGAGTCTTCCAAATCTGCTGGCATATTAAGTGCAGCACTTTTAAAGCATCATCTTTCAGGATTTGGAATAGCTCAACTGGAATTCCATCACCTCCACTAGCTTTGTTCGTAGTGATGGTTTCTAAGGTCCACTTGACTTCATATTACAGGATGTCTGGCTCTAGGTGAGTGATCACACCATGGTGATTATCTGGGTCGTGAAAATCTTTGTTGTACAGTTCTTCTGTGTATTCTTGCCACCTCTTCTTAATATCTTCTGCTTCTGTTAGAAAGATCTTAAATGGACATAAATGGAAATCCTCTAGGCTTTGCAATACAGGCACTAATAAATGGAGTTTGTCACAATAAGAAATAATAAGCTTGTCAAAATAAGAAAGTCAAGGCCTTTAACCTACCCATTACACCTGGGTGACTTGGCTCATTGAGAGCATTGTTGGTTACTGACACCAAACAATGTGTTCCACTTCAATAATGGAACAATCTGGAGAACATCTTACTCAATGTGGTCAGGATGTCCACCATTATGGCTTTATGAGATTCAAAGGAACCAGTGGGAAGATGATCCTACTTAGCTGCCTATTTGGCTCATTTTTATGCTTACTATGGAGAAGGAAATGACAACCCACTCCAGTACTCTTGCCTGGAAAATCCCATGGACGGAGGAGCCTGGTAGGCTGCAGTCCATGGGGTCGCTAAGAGTCGGACACGACTGAGCGACTTCACTTTCACTTTTCACTTTCATGCATTGGAGAAGGAAATGGCAACCCACACCAGTGTTCTTGCCTGGAGAATCCCAGGGACAGGGGAGCCTGGCGGGCTGCCGTCTATGGGGTCGCACAGAGTCGGACATGACTGAAGCGTCTTAGCAGCAGCAGCAGCGGAAGAGAAAGTGAGAGTGAAGTCGCTCAGTCAAGGTGCCTTGATCTTCGTTTTCTGAATGTTGAGCTTGAAGCCAACTTTTTCACTCTCCACTTTCACTTTCATCAAGAGGTTTTTTTAGTTCCTCTTCACTTTCTGCCATAAGAGTGGTGTCATCTGCTTATCTGAGGTTATTGATATTTCTCCCGGCAATCTTGATTTCAGCTTGTGTTTCTTCCATTCCAGCATTTCTCATGATGTACTCTGTATATAAGTTAAATAAACAGGGTGACAGTATACAGCCTTGATGAACTCCTTTTCCTATTTGGAACCACTCTGTTGTTCCATGTCCAGTTCTAACTGTTGCTTCCTGACCTGCATACACATTTCTCAAGAGGCAGATCAGGTGGTCTGGTATTCCCATCTCTTTCAGAATTTAGGACAGCACATGTAGACAACCCTTGAGAGGCTTAACTTTGAGGGGATGGAGAGAGATGAAAGGATTTTAGGAAATCAGGAAAGAGCAATGTATTAATACTGTAAGTGTTACTTAAATTTAATTCAACAAGTATTTTCTTGATCACATGAAGGGCAGGGAACTGAGAACTGAGAGATGAGTGAGCAGAAAGAAGTCCTCAAGTTTCTCAAAGTTGAATGGGGAGAGACAGGCCAAAAATTATGTATATGGACAGTGCAATATTACACGTGTTAGATTCAGTGGTAGCATTGTACGTTTATTAGGAAGGAGAACAGGGAAGACATCTAAGTCACATTTAAACTGAGTCATGAATTTTTAGGTGTCCCTGGTAGCTCAGCTGGTAAAGAATCCGCCTATAATGCAGGAGACCCTGATTCGATTCCTGGGTCGGGAAGATCAGCTGGAGAAGGGATAGGCTACCCACTCAAGTATTCTTGGGCTTCCCTGGTGACTCAGACAGTAAAGAATCTGCCTGCAATGCAGGAGACCTGGGTTCCATCCCTGGGTTGAGAACATCCCCTGGAGGATGGTATGGCAACCCACTCCAATATTCTTGCCTGGAGAATCCCCATGGACTGTACGTAGCCTGCTAGGCTCCTCTGTCCATTGCTTCACAAAGAGTTGGACATGATTGAGCGACTAAGCACAGCACACACATGAATTTTTAAATGTTTTCTATGATGACTATCTCAGAAAGGCATTTCAAGCAGAGAGAAAAGCATAATTTATTGAAAAACTACATGTAGCCTTTAAATAACAAGGGTTCTTGGAATGGCACTGTCTAGATATAAATCCTGCCTCCAAGTTACCAGCTCTATGACTTTGGGTAATCACCGTGTGTTTGCCAAGCCTCAGTTTCCTCATCTATAAAATGAAAGCTGATAATTACTATCTCAGGTTTTTAGGGAGGCTTAAAAGTTGAGATGCGCTGACTGTTGCACATCAAATATTCAATATACATTAACTTTGGTTAATACGGTAGGATATAAAATGTAAAAAGTGTGAGAGGGTATGAAGCTAAAGAGGTAATCAGGAAGCAGATCACGATGGATTTGTCAGGAAAGTCAGTATTGTTCACAGAACTAATTAAAAGAAACCAGTACAATTATTAGATGACAAACTAAAGCCAGATTTAATTCTGCTAAAAAAAAAAAAAACTTCAGGAAGCATCTTAATTATAATCTCCTGTTGATAAGCCTAAGGCAACAGCTATGTACAAGTACCTCTCAGGCTACTAATTAGGAGGCTGAATGACTAATTTCTAATTGTGCAATTTACAAATTTTTTTATTACAACATCCTGTAACATAACGCAATATTTTTCCATTAAGATTGTTGCTAAACTTCATTTATCTAATTCTTCTCTTTATATATATATTTTTTGGTATTAAAAAATGATACTATAGCTACATTTTGATTTCAGCAAAAAAGCTGTTTCACCTCTACCATTGAAACAAAATAAAACAAACCAAGATTAGCTGATCATGTACTTATTATAGCTGACCTTGAGAGTATTGTAAGGGCATTTTAAGTGTAGAGTTACACTCCACAAAAACTGCAGGTAGATTTAAGGAAATTTGCATTGAAACTGTTGCCTCTATTCATTTGTCATAGTTTGGATGGGTAAAGGTTTCTCTAGTTTAATCTTTTAGATTTTAATTTTGAGGTAGTCTTCCTTTTTTTTGGAGGGGGGAGTTCAACTTCTTACTTACATGAACAGTATTCCTTCTGTAAAGAAATTTTTGCTTTGAAAAGATAATTCTGGGTCACCACTGTCTAGTATACTTAATTTAACCTGTTGAGTATTTTTTTTTAATTGAGGTAAAACTAACATATAACACTGTATTAATTTCAGGTATACAACATAATAATTTGCTATTTCTGCTTTATTGACTATGCCAAAGCCTTTGACTGTGTGGATCACAATAAACTGTGGAAAATTCTGAAAGAAATGGGAACACCAGACCACCTGACCTGCCTCTGGAGAAACCTATATGCAGGTCAGGAAGCAACAGTTAGAACTGGACATGGAACAACAGACTGGTTCCAAATAGGAAAAGGAGTACGTCAAGGCTGTATATTGTCACCCTGCTTATTTAACTTATATGCAGAGTACATCATGAGAAACCCTAGGCTGGAAGAAGCACAAGCTGGAATCAAGATTGCTGGGAGAAATATCAATAACCTCAGATATGCAGATGACACCACCCTTATGGCAGAAAGTGAAGAGGAACTAAAAAGCCTCTTGATGAAAGTGAAAGAGGAGAGTGAAAAAGTTGGCTTAAAGCTCAACATTCAGAAAACCAAGATCATGGCATCTGGTCCCATCACTTCATGGGAAATAGATGGAGAAACAGTGGAAACAGTGTCAGACTTTATTTTTCTGGGCTTCAAAATCACTGCAGATGGTGATTGCAGCCATGAAATTAAAAGACGCTTACTCCTTGGAAGGAAAGTTATGACCAACCTAGATAGCATATTCAAAAGCAGAGACATTACTTTGCCAACAAAGATCCGTCTAGTCAAGGCTATGGTTTTTCCCGTGGTCATGTATGGATGTGAGAGTTGGACTGTGAAGAAAGCTGAGCACCAAAGAATTGATGCTTTTGAACTGTGGTGTTGGAGAAGACTCTTGAGAGTCCCTTGGACTGCAAGGAGATCCAACCACTCCATTCTAAAGAAGATCAGTCCTGGGTGTTCTTTGGAAGGACTGATGCTAAAGCTGAAAGTTCAACACTTTGGCCACCTCATGCAAAGAGTTGACTCCTTGGAAAAGACTCTGATGCTGGAAGGGATTGGGGGCAGGAGAAGGGGATGACAGAGGATGAGATGACTGAATGACATCACCGACTCCATGGACATGAGTTTGAGTGAACTCCGGGAGTTGGTGATGGATAGGGAGGCCTGGTGTGCTGCAATTCATGGGGTCGCAAAGAGTTGGACACTACTGAGCGACTGAAATGATGAAGTGATCAACACAGTAAGTCTAGTTACCATCCATCACTATACAATTGACCACTTTCACCATTTTGCTCTCAGCCCTCTTGTCCTCTAATCACCAGTTTTTTTCTGTGAGTTTGGTTTTGCTTTGTCTGTTCTCTGTTCTTTTTTTTTTTTTAGATTCTGCATGTATGTGAAATCATATGGTATTTGTCTTTCTCTGACTTATTTCACTTAGCATGATACCCTTAATGTCCATTCATGTTGTCACAAATGGCAAAATTACCTTGTTTATGACTGACTAGTGTTTTATTGTATATACACAGGACATAGGTTGCTTTCGTATGTTGGCTAGTTTGTAAATAATGCTGCAATTAAAATGGATGCATCTTTTCAAATTAGTGTTTTTGTGTTCAGTAGACAAATATCCATAAGCTTGATCATATCATAGTTCAATTTTTAATTTTTTGAGGTACCTCCATAATGTTTTCCATAGTGACTGTACCAATTTACACTCCCACCAACAATGCGCATGGACTCCCTTCTCCACATCCTCTTCAACACTTGTTAACTTTTGCCATTTTGAGAGTAGTCTAATATTGTGTGCTGATATCTCAATGTAGTTTGATTTGCATTTCCATGATAGTGATGTTGAACACCTTTTCATGTGCCTGTTTACCACCTACATGTCTTCTCTGGAAAAATGTCTATTTAGATCCTTTATCCATTTTAAAATCAGATTATTTTATTTACTATTGTTTGCGTTCGACATTTTAGATACTAACCCCTCATTAGATATATATTTGCACTTCTATTCAGTAGGATGCCTTTTCATTTTGTGGATGATTTCCTTTATTGTGCAGCTTTTTAGTCTGATGTAAGCTCACTTATTTTTGCTTTTGTTGCCTTTAGTTTTGCATGCAGTGTGCAGTTGTGTCTGACTCTTTGCAACCCTTTGGATTGTAGCCTGCTAGGCTCCTCTGTCCATGGGGTTTTCCAGGCAAGAATACTGGACTGGGATACCATTCCTCCTCTAGGGATCTTCCTGACCCAGGGATCAAAACTGCATCTCCTATGTCTCCTGAATTGCAGGTGGATTCCTTTACCCGCTGAACCATCGGGAAAGCCCTAAAAGGCTTTGCTTTCGGATTCAGTCTAAAAATTTAATGCCAAGACCAAAGTCAAGGACCTCATTGCCTATGTTTTCTTCTAGAGGTTTTATGGTTTCAGGTCTTATATTTAAGGCTTTAATCCATTTTAAGTTAACTGTTGTGTATAGTGTAAGATATTGGTCTAGTTTCATACATTGCACGTACTTATAAAATTCTCCAATGTATACTCTTGGCTCCTTTATGGAAATTGCCCATACACTTGTGGGTCTATTTATTGCTTTGTATTCTGTTCCACTAATCTGTGTGCCTATGTTTATGACAACATCACTCTATAACTTTGCAGTATAGTTTGAAATTGGGGAGTGTGATACCTCTTTCTCAAGGTTGCTTTGGCTATTTGTGGGTTTTTTTTTTTGTTTGTTTGATTCCATAAAAATTTTAGAATTGTTTCTTCTAGTCCTGTGGAACATGGCTTTGTAACTTTGATAGGGATTGCATTGAATCTATACAAAGCTTTTGGTAATATGGACATTTTAACAACAGTAATTCTTCCAATGTATGAGCATGGAATATTCTTCAATATTTTGTGTCTTCTTTCATCAATGTCTTAACAGTTTTCAGTATACAAGTCTTTCATGTCTTTGGTTAAATTTATTTCTAGATACTTTATTCTTTTTGATACAGTTGTAAATGGAATTTTAATTTCTCTGATAGTTTTAAAGAAAGCAATAGGTTTCTATATATTGATTTTGTATCCTGCAACTATAGAGAATTCATGTTAGTTCTAACAATGTTTTCCATGGAGTCTTTCTTTATACAGTATCACATCATCTGTAAATACTGAGTTTTACTTCTTGCCTTCCAATTTGGATGCCTATCTTGTTGAGTATTTTCAAAGTTAAAAATATCATCTTGATATCTTCATCTGGAATTTTCCACTCCTGATGAATCCCAGTGGTATAATATTTCTACTGAAATTGCTAATGCTCATTCTGGTATTTAACATGCCATGCATCGTTAACGCTGTTTTTGATACTTTTATGGAGTGATTTGTGTTACCTCATGTGTGTGTTTCAATTTCTCTTTTTCTGATGGTCTGAGCCTATAAATTAGGCTTGATTTTAGCAAGTTTATGTATATATACAATTGGGTCGAGTCTTCAAACTGTTTAATCAAGTACGTCCAATTAGCTGAACATAATTTCCTATGGGGTGTGTATTAGTTGCTCAGTCGTGTCTGACTCTTTTAGTCCCCTGACTATAGACCACCAGGCTCCTCTGTCCATGGGATTCTCCAGGCAAGAATACTGGAGTGGGTTGCCATTTCCTTCTCCAGGGGATCTTTCCAACCCAGGGATAGAACCGAGGTCTTCTGCATTGTAAGCAGATTCTATACCATCTGAGCCACCAGAAAAGCCCAACTTCCAATGGTAGGAGGTCCTGAAATTCGGCAGAACTGTAGATGTTTGCTGCCGCTGCTGCTAAGTCGCTTCAGTCGTGTCTGACTCTGTGCGACCCCATAGACGGCAGCCCACTAGGCTCCTCTGTCCCTGGGATTCTCCAGGCAAGAATACTGGAGTGGGTTGCCATTTCCTTCTCCAATGTATGAAAGTGAAAAGTGAAAAGTGAAAGTGAAGTCGCTCAGTCGTGTCCGACTCTTAGCGACCCCATGGACTGCAGCCTACCAGGCTCCTCCGTCCATGGGATTTTCCAGGCAAGAGTACTGGAGTGGGGTGCCATAACCACACTGAAATGAACTAAGATTGGAGGGCAATTCCCTTCAAGAAGTTATAAGAGTGTCAGTGCAGGGGCAAGCTATAGCCGCTCAGCTTTATAGCCATTGGTTAGCACCCAATGGGCTCCTCCTCCAAGCAGTTAACAGGGAGCAACTGTCAACCCGCAGCTGCTACTGGTTCTGCTCAGTGATTTGGACTTCCCTGGTGGCTCAGACCCATAAAGAATATGCCTGCAATATGGGAGACCCAAGTTCGGGAAGATATTGTGGAGAAGGGAATGGCTACCCGCTCCAGTATTCCTGCCTGGAGAATCCCATGGACAGAGGAACCTGGCCAGCTACAGTCCATGGGGTCGCAAAGAGTCAGACACGACTGAGCGACTAACACTAACAGAGTGGGCCCCTCTCCCACTGTATAAAAGGAGCCTGAATTGAGATTAAGCAGAGGTAGCTTTTTGAGGCCTTAGTCGGCCATCTTCTCAGTCTGCTAACTTTCCAATTAAAATCGTTATTTTTTCTTCCAACAACTCATCTCCTGATTGATTGGCCCGATTTATGGCCAGCATAACCAGCCTGCGATGACCTAAGGGTACGAGGCAAATTCCTGCAAGAAGTGCCTTTGGATTTCAAAAATTTTCCGTCCAAAATCTACCTTAACATCTGTAACCCAGTACACGTGTATATGACTGAATAAAGAATGTTACTATAGAATACTCGACTATCTTACTCCAATACTTACTCGACTACCCGAGAGGTTCCTGAAATTTCTCACTCTATTTCATATAAGACAAAAACTGTAGCCCTTCCAGGTAGAAACCAGGTAAGCTGATTTCACGAACTACTAAATGGTCGTTAAAGGCAAACTGAAACCGCTCCTCTATCCGTCTCTGCTGCTGCCTGGTCTCTCCTGGCCCTTTGGAAACGCGGCGCTGGCTGCCGGGAAGGTAACGGCCCGCGGAGACGTTAGGAGCTGCACCTGCGGTCCGCCCTTGACCGGTAGACCGGTTTCCTCTCCGGAAGCAGCTGGGCTGCAACTCACAGCCCGCGCTCGCTGGATGATGCGGAGCTCCACCAGTTTCCCTGCCCTCCGCTTCCTCGAAGTCCGTCCCGCCTCTCATCTGCTCTCAGTCAATTTCGCATCTCCTCTGCGAGGTGGGCCGAGCGCCGAGCAATCGATGCCTCCTCCTCCGCCCCGGGAGCCGCCATTTTGGGGGGAGGAGAAACACTAGTAGGGGCGGCAGCGGCTCAACGGGATGTCGACTGGCTCCTGCTTCTCTTGCCAGCGCTGTGGAGCTCGGGCAGAAGCCTCCATAGGGGCCACTCCTCCGCCTGCCTCTCCGGAATGAGGCCTAAGTTCCTGCACCGGAAGGCCCCCTTTCTCCTCCAAGAGTAAGTAGCACCAGGCGGCGCAGCGCGCCCCCGCGCGCCCTCCTCTGTCAGTTACCCCGCGCGTCCCCGCGGCCGCGCGCCGTTCCCCGCGCGCTCCCGCCCTCCCCCTCCCCCCCAGGCTGGGCGCTCGGCGCAGACTCGCTTGTTTGTGTCTGCAGGAGCCCAAGAAGAGGCCGAAGCCGAGACGATGCCTGGGAAGCTGAAGGTGAAAATCGTGGCCGGGCGCCATTTACCAGTGATGGACCGAGCTAGTGACCTGACTGATGCCTTCGTGGAGGTTGGTGCAAGGTCCTGCCCCTCCAAACACAGGGAGCGCCAAGCCCTGTGAAGGATCCTAGCCACCTTGCCCGCAGTCCCTCAGCCCGTTCCCCGCCCACCGGCCTGCCGGGTGCGGTGCTTAGCCAGCCCTCCCTGGAGAGCTGGCTGCTGAGGCTGCAGCCCATGTAATGGGTGCACGGCTCGCAGGCGTCAGCGGCACGCTCAGCCGCGAGGGAAGGCTGTTACTGCTCTGTCTGCAGGGGTGACCCTGATGTCAGGACTCCTAACAGGCCACCCGCCAGTCAGGAGATCGCAAGGCGTGGCCAGGCGGCCACTGAAACACACACACACACACACACCCCCACACCCACATCCACCCTTCTCTGGGGGCAGAGTACCTGGTTTTTTAATGTTAGAGTGATGGAGATATTTAAGAATGTAGATACAGTCTGTTATGGACTCGGGAGAGCTGCAAGGCGATCTCCTCTTTAGCATAGTGATTTCTGAATCATCAGTGCAAGTTCTGAAACCCAAGTGTAACACTTTTCTGCTCTTGTATAGACTGGTAGGTCTGATGAGCTGTTTCAGGGTAATTTAGTGCCTTGAGGTAGGAAGCCAGTTAAGTGCCATGGGTTTAAATTGCAAAATTGCTTTTTAAATCTAATGATTAGTTTAAAACTCATGCAAATTAGCACAGGCCTGGGGCGCAGAAAGTAATAATCCAGAGTCTGAAAGAAGCCTAGTAATACTGTAATAAAAAATTGTCAGGACGAGCCAGAGCATTAGAACAGTAATTGTTTGGGCTATTAATGCTTCGAGTTGATAGATACATGATAATATACAGCCTGATTCCATCTCAATATAAAATACTGTTCACGGTCCCTAAAGATTCTCTAACTCAGTCAAATATTGACACAAACATTTACATTCTTAGTCTCAACTTCATTTTTATTTGAGAAACAGTTACTGAGTATGTTCTTGGGCCAGATGATAAGTCATGGGGTTGCACAGATTGCAAAAGCATAGTCTTTGCTCTCAGGTATATCAGAGACTGACCTGCACAGTTTAGGTTAATAAATAGTAGCTAACATGTGTTGAATCTTGTTATTGCCAGGTCTGTGCTAAGTATTTTTCAATTCTTAGTCTTTATATCTTAAATTTTAGTCTTACGTCTTAGTCTTTATATCAGACTTCCCTGCTAGCTCAGGCTGTAAAGAAGCTGCATGCAGTGCAGGAGACCCAGGTTTGATCCTTGAGTTGGGAAGATCCCCTGGAGAAGGGAATGGTTACCCACTCCAGTATACTTGCCTGGAGAATTCCACAGACAGAGGAGCCTGGAGGGCCACAGCCCATGGGTTCGAAGAGTTGGACACGAGTGCGGGACTAACACACAACCCAGCCTTTGTATCAGTCCTACTGCTGTATTATTTCCCATTTACAGTGGAAGTACTGGAAGGACACAACAGATTGGTTTGTTTTAATAGCATATGAACTTTTGTTTCCAAGCAATATGTACATATAATCAATTAAAACATATCTGGAAAGAATCATGATATCTGAGAAATGCTATGAAGACTTGCTGGTGCAAAGGAACCTGGCAAGTTCAGGAGCCAGGGGAAAATGTTCTGAGATAACATTTGCATTGTCAACCTGTATTGACTGTTTTTACAATTAAAAATGCTTTACAACTTGGAAAAATTCTAGGAACAGTAAATATTTTGCCAGAGGTAACTTAACCTTGTAATTCTCCATAGCCTTGTGGTCTGTTAATCCACTGTGCTCATACTGCCTTTCCGGACAAGATGATGGATGTTTTCTGTAGACTCTGGAAACTTAATTCTGTCTCTGAAGGTTGAGGGGTCTTCCTAAGAAAGAGACATCAGAGCTGGGCTTTGTAGAATACCCAGAATTTTCCAGGCAGAGTGAAAAGGCGCAGAACATCAAAGGCACCGAGTGGGATACGTGATGTGTGAGGAGACCAACCTAGTTTGTGATGTGCTTGGTGTCAGAAGGGATATGTGGGTAGTGGAGCTTTGGGGGGTTAAAGCTAGAAAGGTAGGTTTGCGCCAACCTCATTTTCTGTATTAAAGACAATTTTCCTTTATTTTTTTGAGTGTAGGGTAGTTTGGGGAAGTTTTTCAAGCAGAAATGAAATAAGATCATTTTTGTATTAGGTTGTTTCTTTCTAGGATGAGTTGAATGGTGATGTTATTGATAGCCTGGATAGATGAGAGACGAGGCAAGGAGATCAGTTGAGAAGGTGGTAAAATTATCCAGACAATGTGTGCGTGTTTAGATGATAGTGGGAATGAATTAAAGGAGAAAGATTTGAGGGACGTTTCTGAGGTAACATTCTCAGGCCTTGGTAACAAATGGTGTTTGCTGGAGAGGGAGGAGTTGGATTTAATGGTGACTCATTCATTCCTTCTTTCAACAAATAGTTACTGAGTGTCTGCTGTTTGCCAAGCCTTGTGGTAGTCACCGATCTAGCCGATGCATATGTGATAGTGAATAAAATATTCTTGGTTCCTGTTTTTATGGACTGTATATTTTGGTGGGAGAACCAGATGTTAAAAAGTAAAGGAAACTTAAATTTATAATTAGAAATAGTGGTGAGAGTCATGAAAGAAAAGTGATAGAGAATCTCAGGGGGTTTACCCTCACTGTTCACCTGAAATTATCACGACATTGTTAATCGGCTGTACGCCAATCCAAAATAAAAGGTTTTAAAACGGAGAAGGCAATGGCACCCCACTCCAGTACTTTTGCCTGGAAAATTCCATGGACGGAGGAGCCTGGTGGCTACCGTCCATGGGGTCGCTAAGAGTCGGACTCGACTGAGCGACTTCACTTTCACTTTTCACTTTTCATGCATTGGAGAAGGAAATGGCAACCCACTCCAGTGTTCTTGCCTGGAGAATCCCAGGGATGGGGGAGCCTGGTGGGCTGCCGTCTATGGGGTCATACAGAGTCGGACACGACTGAAGCGACTTAGCGATTAGCGACAGAATAGATGCTGCCTTGAATTCTGTAAAGCAAATACTACTTTTCCTATTGGTATTTATTGTAGATCAAACATTTCATTTCACCAAAAAAAAAAAAAATTTTTTTTTGCCCTGACGTAAGGTATACAAATAAATCAATCTAATAATAGTTTGCTTTTTGCATCAAAAAGTGTGTGGATGGATGTGTTAGTTTTTCCTTGTTTCTTTCTTCCACCTAAATGGTATGGAAGGAACAAAGTACGTGGTAGAAGTCACAGCATTTCTTTCACCACAGAGACCGAGTATGTGATTTATTAGCTAAACTTGTCTATATCCTGAACTACTTCTATTAATTTTTGCTTTTTGCCTACTCCTTTTTTCCTGTCAGAGGCTAAGTATATTTCCCATGTGTAAAATGGGACCTAAGAAAGTGAGATGCAGTACAATCAAGATTTGTTCACATCTCAGTGCAAATCAGTGAACAAATCAACTCATAATTTTTACAGATGTAAGAAAGATACTAAAGGTACCCTGGCTGACCCATTTTACACATGAGAAAACTGGACCTCCTTTTTTACATCATCATCAGTTCAGTTCAGTCGCTCAGTCATCATACCTTTTCATTTTTTTCCTAAATGTACTAATTTCTCCTGCCATGCTTTGGCAAATCTAATTTGTTTTTCTTTGTTTCACACTCATATTTGGTACCATGGATCACTCTATAAACTGGTCATCAGTGGATATTCTAAAACCACAAGTATAGAGACCTTGCAAAGAATTCCTGCCCAAGAGGGACTATGCCATGCATCCAGTATTATCTGACCTCAATTTTTTAAGCTACAGATTTTAAAGTTTCTGTTCTTCAACCTGTAATTGTTCTCGATCTTCTAATAAATGAAGTGGCAGCTCCAAAAAAAAAAAAGGTTTAAAAAAAATTAAATACCATGTACTTGTACCCTTTTAGAAGTAGTAGACTGTTAAAATTTAATTTTGCATAGTCACTGTCCTGGAGTAAAAAAATAAATATATGCAGATACCCTTTTCTAATTGTCAGTAACTATTAAAAAAGAAGAAGAATCTCTGGAACTTTTGGTTGGATTATCAAGGGAGGCCCCCGAGAAAGTGCCAGCTAGGCACAGACCTGCTGGATGAGAAGGAATAGCTGCTTGGTGGCAGTGGCGGTGTATGTGTGTGTAGCGGAGGGGCTGGAGGAGAAGGAAACCTCAGCAGAGGGAAGATCCTGAGGATTTGCTTATTGCAGGAAGTGAGGGAAGAGATGTGTGCTGGCAAGTAATAAGGGAAGGAGCGAGTGCTGTGAGAGAACACTGGACAGTTAATCAGGGAGCCAATTGTGCAGGATCCTAGAGGCCATGACTGAAGTTTGGTTTTGATTGTCAGTTCAGTGGGAAGCACTTATTAAGATGAGTATTTCTGTTACTGTCTAGAGAATGGACTGCAGAGGGGAAAGAGCAAAAGCAGTCAACTAGTTAGGAGATTTCATAATAGTTCAAAAAAGAGATCGTGAGGGTCAAGGTGATGGTTTTGGTAATAGAAGTGGATGGATTCCAGATACACTTTGAAAGTAGACAGTAGAGGACTTGGTAGGTTGGAGTAGGGGCAAGGGAAAGGGAGATGTAGAGATGATTCCTAGCCTTCTGGTGTCACTGGAGTAATTTTCTCAGTCTCCATGGGGTTCAGAGAGATTGGCTGAGTGGGTTGAGCATCAGCTTCCGTTTGGGCATGTTCAGTTTGAAGTGTCTTTGGGTCCTTTAATTGGAGTTATTTAGGAGAAAAGGTTGGATTTGTGAGGATGGTGTTCTGAAGAGAGGTATGAGTTAAAAATAAGCTCCCACAGTCCAGTACTTCTCAACTCTGTGAGACCCAATCTCGCATTTATATAGCAGGTATTTTGGAATCTTCCCTTTACTATCTTTACATGCTTACAGTTCTAAATAATCAATATAATGCTCTAACTGTAATATGATACAGAAATAAAAGTATTTTATAATATGTATTTTAATATGGACATACTTGTTAATGACCATAGTAGAAGACATGAAGTAGTCAGATTGAGTCCATGATATTTATTGAGGCTTTGTATATATCAGATACTGTACTGGCTATAGTACAGCATGCAAGGATAGAGCAGTGAGCAAAACAATTTCTGTAGTCCTGGAATGTAGGTTTTAGTGGGAGGAGAGAGTTAATCAGGAAAATTGTTAAGTAAGAGAGAAACTATGCAAGGTGGTGAGAAGTGCCCCATGTGGAGAAAATAAAGCAGGGATTCAGGATAGCAAATACCTCACCTCCACGTACAATCTCCTGAACACGGCTGCTCCTCGAACAGAGTGAGACAGTTGTGTAGTGCTGGCATCTCAGATGGGCCTTCACGGCCATAGGTGATCTGGGTTTCCAAAATAGTCAGCTCATGGGAAAAAAGTTGTCCACTGATTTTTACAGTGGTCATATTTCTTGACAATTATGTATATTAAAGTGAGTGTATATTTAAACCACACTATAATACTTATATTTGTAAAACTGATTTAGGTTCTAGGTAGGTTTTTGACCCATCTGGCTATCTGGTGCGGACATTTGATAGTCATGACATTGGACAAGTCTTCATTGTTGGGGACTGTCTCTTGAATTGCAGGACACCTAGCATCTCTGAGCTTCTTCGCTTAATAGTACTACTGTTTGTCCCCAAAATACCTGGTGGCAATTTTTAAAGTTCCATTAGAAGTTGGTTCTGTCCCTTTTGCAAACCACTGACTAAGGGGGAGAGAAGAGGGAGCAAGAAGAAGGATGGATCCTTGAACAAATTTGACATTAAGAATTTATTAGAAGTTGAGGATTGTGGAATGGAAACATACTGTCAGCCAGTGATTTTAGGAGAGAATCAGGAAAGTAATGTCTCAGATGGCATTGACACTCAGAAGGAGTGACAAGGCCGGAAACGCATACTGTAGAAAAGTAAGTACGAAGGAGGGCTTCGCAGGTGGTGCTAGTGGTACAGAACCCACCTGCCAAGACGGCAGACATAATAAGAGACCCACGTTTGATCCCTGGGTTGGGAAGAGCCCCTGGAGGAGGGCATGGCAACCCACTCCATGGGAGAACCCCATGGACAGAGGAGCCTGGTGGGCTACAGTCCACAGGGTCGCAAAGAGCTGGACACAACTGAAGCGACTCAGCACACACGCACTGTACACAGGAATAAGGAAGTAGGGGTGGCATGAATAGGCAACTGTTTCAAGAAATAAGGCTGTGAGGGGAGAGGAGAAACAGTGTGATATTGAGGGGGTATGCAGCTTTTAGTACTTAAAAAATAAATTAGAAGATATTAGAACATATTTGTGTGCTAGTAGGAATAATCCAGCAGAAAGGGAAAGATTAATGCAGGAAAAAGGGGATAATGAAGGATTATAATATAATAAAGGGATACATTGTATGGGGTAGACTCTAAGTACTGTATGAACACATAGGAAAGGAGCATAATGAAGTCTGGGCTGGTGATAAGAAGCCTTTGTGCTGGACTCGAAGGATAGTAACATCTCCACAGGCAGAGAGGAAAAGGGAGCATTTTTTGGATGAATAGGACAAACTTGATAAAAGCAAAAGGAGGTGATAGAGCACATGTCATTGAAGAGAGGGTTCTTGTTGAATAGAACTGGGAAATAAAATTTGGCTGAGTAAAGGGGATACGGGCCCCCTGGTGGCTCAGATGGATACAGATTACCAAGTGGTCTGAAAAGGACGGGGAGAAGTCTGTATGGTGGATGCTCTCTTAACCAGTTTCTACCAGCTGACTCATTACGGTCTCCAGTGCTCTGCGTTTCTACCATAAACACATTTTTGAATACCTCGTATCATTAGATTCTGCTCCAGTGTGCCTGTTTTCTCTCATCAGTTCTGATATATTACTAAGAGGCAGTTGTGTTTATTTATGCCCTACCCTATTTATGCCAACTCCATTTGTTATTGTTATTTGTTTAAACCTCATACAAATCAGTGATTTAAGTGAGATGATGAAGTTGATAATGCTGTGTAAAGATTTATGGATACAGTTGCTAAAAATTACTCCTGAATTAGATGAAGATTTTAAAATGAGTATTTTCTATCCATAGTTTTTTACCAGCAATTTTAAGTCTACTGCATGAAAAAAAAAAATTATTTGTTTATATGGCCGCACCAGGTCTTTAGCTATGGCATGTACAATCTAGGTCCCTGACCAGGGGTCGAACCTGGGCCCCCTGCATTGGGAGTTCAGAGTCTTAGCCACTGGACTACCAGGGAAGTCCCTCTACCACATTATAAGGAAACCCAAACTGGTAAACACAGATGATACATTATGAGTGTTGTTTATGCAAAAAAGATGCCACAGAACTATCAGCAGTGGATCCTTACTCAAAGATGAGGCCTTTAGTCTTAAGATAAAAGATAGAGAAGTGAATATTTGTTTGCCTGTTTTATTTGAAAATGTTTATTGCTTGTATCATTTTTAATTATTATCTGACTACAAATTATTTGACTGACTACTCAGATATTGGTCCTGGTTGTATTGGTTGAGGGAATTTCTGCTGTATTTGATGTGAGGCTTTCAGGAAGCCAATGAAGACCAAGTAGTACTTAAAGATGATTATTAAATGGGAATCTCCAGGATGAATGGGATGGGATTCTGTACAAGGGAAGTATTAATCAAAATATATCCCAGTATTAATGTGCATGTTACAAACTGTTCTGCTAAACTACATTATCATGTGGTGTTTACCCAGGAGCCTTTGAAGGAACTGGGAGAGGAAAAGAAATTAATAGTTAATGAGCATCTTCTACCAGACATTTTGCTAGGTCTCTACATGCATTATCCTGATTAATGCTTACAGCAACTCCTCTTTTCAGAGGAGGAAGCAGCTTTAAATAACAGGTTAAATAACTTTCTCAAGGTAATTTAGCTAATGAGTGGGGAAAGAGAATGCCTTTACCTTACCAGGGAATCTCGTTAAAATCCCTGATGTTCTTTAGCTAAATGGTGAGGCATTCATTTAATTGCTGAGTAATAAAATCTCCTTTGAATTAAATAAGACCAAATGAACTCTGATTCTTCTTTAGTAGGTGGGGAATCACCGCAATGTTGGCAGAGTACCCGCTCTAGCCTTTTTCTTCTAAAATCTTTTGTTGGTTTAGAGTAGTATGGGGACTATTAGATTTTTACTGTAGATGAAATGGACAGTTGACCGTCCCCACCCCACCCCCCCAAAAAAAAGCACATTGTGGCACTACATGGTAGTGGGACAGAACTCAAGAGGGTGCCAAAATCATAACTTAGGGAATGATATGCTGGTTTTTGGCAGTTGAGCCAAAACCCTTGGGTACATTTGGCTTTTGAATGGTGTTGAATGGTATTATGAATCCTAGTGATATTTTACTTCAAATAAAGTAGTTTTTAGGTAAATTAAAAAATAAATATTTCTTTGGTGTTTTGAATATTGAAATGTAATAAACATTAAAGAAGTAGTAATCAGGTTTCTTCTGAGGGTCTTTTTCCTCATTTCATTTCTTTTACATTTGTGGTTTAAAAGTGAAAAGATAGTTACAGAGTAATACAGTTGGCCCTTCATGGCCCTGGGGTCTGCTTCCTTGGAGTCAACCAACTGCAGGTAGAAAATATTTGGGAAAAAAAATTCCAGAAAGTTCCAAAAGGCAGCAGTTGAATTTTTTGTGTGTGGCAGCTGTTTACATAGTATGGGCTTCCCAGGTGGCATTAGCAGTAAAGAACCTACCTGCCAATGCAGGAGACATGAGACAAGGGTAGGGTTGAATCCCTGGGTTGGGAAGATCTGCTGGAGAAGGGGATGGCAACACAATAGTCTTGCCTTGAGAATCCCATGGCCAGAGGAGCCTGGCAGGCTATAGTCCAGAGAGTCACAGAGAGACAGGACTGAAGTGACTTAGCATACACACATGTTGTATTTACAGCTATTTACATAGCATTTTGGAGAAGGAAGTGGCAACCCACTCCAGTATTCTTGCCTGGAGAATTCCTTGGACAGAGGAGCCTGGTGGGCCACAGTCCATAGGGTCGCAAAGAGGACAGGGCTGAAGCGACTTAGCACAGGGCTTCAGCCATGTCCTCTTTTCGACCCTCTGGACTAGAGATGATTTCAAGTGTACAGGAAATTATGTGCAGATACCGTACCATTTTATATAAGGGACCTGAGCATCCACAGATTTGGATATCTGGGGGTTGGATGAGGGGTAGGGAGGAGTCCTGGAACCAATACCTGGGTACTGAGAGACAGCTGAGCACGAATAACTCCTGTTACAAAAGATTTAGATACTCAGATGTAAACTTGAAAGCCCCATACTTCTTGCTACACTGTACTGTGTTATCTGCTCCCTTATCAGTTCCTTCTTCAGAGATCATTGCTGTCTCTTTTTTGGCATGTCTATATCTACTCCTCCCTCTAAAAAAAAGCAACTCTTACTATCATATGTTTCTTGTTTTTTTCATATTCCCCTCCCAGCATATATAGTTAACCCCGTTCTTTAGTAGGGAGTGTGTGATTTAGTCCCTTTCTTGTTCTCACTAGGTTTTTGTGTATTTTTTGGAGGAGGAGCCGCATGTGAAAGTACTACTTGAGGATAAATTCCTGGACGTGAATCCAGAGTTCTGTAATTCGAATCTAAACAGAGTTTTTGCCATTTGAATTTATTTTTGATGTTTTTGACTTTTAAAATAGCCCATTTAAAAAATAGGTAATATACATGCATGTCAAAATTCCAGCAGGTGCAAAATGAGTCAGCCTCTCATTGCCTCTCCTTCAACTGATCTGTTTTGTTCTGTTCAGTGGCCTCTGTTAACATTTGTTGTATATCCTTCCAGAAATAATGCGTGCACATATAGGCATATGTCATATGCCTTATGACATTTTGTCATTTTTTTCTCCACAAAGAATACCATACACACTGCCCTGCAGTAGAGATGTATCATAGACATTGTTCCTTTTTAAAAATTTTTTAAATTCAAATTATTTTGGCTGCACTGGGCTCTTTGGTTCAGCACACAGACTTCTCTGCTTGCAGCACATGGGCTTAGTCGTGGTATGTGGGATCTTAGTTCCCCGACCAGGGATCAAACCTGGGCCCTTAGACATTGTTCTGTACTAGTGTTTAGAGAACGGCTTCATTTTTCTCTTTAGCACTGCATCATGCAGCTTTCCCATACTTGATTTAGCCAGTTCCCAATTGATGGACATCTAGGTTACTTCCAGTCATTTGCCACCATCATGCTGCTTGTATATGTCATTGTGCATCTCTGTATGAATTTAAAGGGTATGGGCATTTAACATTTTGATAACTGTTGTCAGATTGCACTTTGTGAAGATTGTTCAGAGTTGCACTTACAGCAACAAGAGTACGAGTATGAAACACTCACACTGTTTTTTCCGACTTTGGACCTCTACCAACCCAAGCAGTCAACGTGTTGGGTTAGTTTGTTTTCATCTTTTGATATATTAAAAAGACATCTACGTTCCATTTCTTTGAATTTCTTTTTTTCAGTTGGTTTATTGATCTTTTTCTTACTGCTTTGTAGGAACTTGTTAGAAATCAAGGAAATTAGCTGTTTGTGACATGTTGGCAAATCCTTTTTCTCAGTTTTCTTATTTATCATAGTCCTTACCAAGCCTGATGGAGTAGGAAATGGCAAATCAGTATTCTTGCCTGGAAAATTCCATGAACAGAGGAGCCTGGCTGGCTACAGTTCATGGGATCGCAGAGTGGGACACGACTGAGCAACTAAGCGCACTCACCATGCAAGAACTTACTATTTTTGTGTAATTTCTTAAACTTTTTCTACTCTCTGATGCAACTACCTAGGTACAAAATGGTGGGTATCATCCCTGATAATTCAAATTGTGTGATAAAATGTACAGAAGATAATGACTATAGTTTTGGGTATTTTGCTTTTAGAATATTTTCTGGACTGATTAAACATTAATGTCTGCCAGCATTATAATACCAAAAGTAGGATTGTCAGTCAGGGAGGAAAGGAGATTTCATGGGTAATCTGACTGAACCAACATTTCCTGAGTATCTACAATGTGCAAAATTCTTTATTGGGTATTGGGATAAACCTTTAGTGAATTTTGAGGGTGGGACATACACACTGGTGAAAACTGATAGAACTGGGAAAGAGCTTGGCAAGATCAAATTTAGGAAAGATGAGACAGTCTAGGAAGTAGTTTCTTATCTGTTTTGCTCTTAAGCTTCCTGACCGCTTCTCAAGTCCAGTCTAAGGTTTCACAATCTCCATTCTTTGTTAGAAATGTCCCAGGGATTTAGCCTGCTTTCCATCTTCTTCATTTCCTTATTTACTTTTTCTTTTTGATTTAGTGCCCACCAAGACTGACTGTGAAACCAGATAGACTCCCCATCCAACCCCTTTTATTGTCCCCTGACGTAGGAACATAAAACCCATAATGACCATAGTTATTGCTGATCGCTGATGCTGGGAGGGATTGGAGGCAGGAGGAGAAGGGGACGACAGAGGATGAGATGGCTGGATGGCATCACTGACTCGATGCACATGAGTCTGAGTGAACTCCGGGAGTTGGTGATGGATAGGGAGGCCTGGCGTTCTGCGATTCATGGGGTCGCGAAGAGTCGGACACGACTGAGCGACTGAACTGAACCGATGTATACACAAGTAAAGATTTAAAAAAATAACAAATATGAGGAAGTAAGAAAATAGGGGAGTATATGTTACCAAGTTCTTGTAATAATAGGCTGTAGTTCTGGATTCCCTTGATAAGCTGGTAAGACAGTTGTCCTTTTTACCTTCTGATTTGTTTTGCTGGTCCTCCACCCTTAAGACTTTCCTCTTTTGTTTAAGCTCCTGTTTAGTGAACGCCGTGTTGAGTACTTCCTCCATACGGACTTGGTGGTGGATTAGCCACTAAGTCTTGTCCCACACTTGTGGCCTCATGGACTGTAGCCCACCAGGCTCCTCTGTCCTGGGATTTTCCAGGCAAGAATAGTAGAGTGGGTTGCCATTTCTTTCTCCAGGAGATCTTACCGACTAGGGATTGAACTTGGGTCTCCTGCATTGCGGGTGGATTCTTTACAGACTCAGCCACCAGGGAAGCTCTCACACTGACATAATGGTCTGATTTTAATTTCCCCATGCCGTGCTGTGCTTCATCACTCAGTTGTGTCCTACTCTTTATGACCCCCGTGGACTGTAGCCTACCAGGCTCCTCTGTCCTTGGGGAGTCTCCAGGCAAGAATACTGGAGTGGGTTGCCATGCCCTCCTCCAGGGGATCCCTGGAGGGGATTCCTGACCCAGGGATCAGCAGAGCTAGTCAAACAGAACAGTGGGCGAGCCCTTGTTCCCAGGTGTAATCTATCAACTTACCTGGGCCTATCCTATTTTCTCCCCTTTCATCTCAGGGATAGTTGTCTTTTTCCCCCTGCATGGTTAATCTTCCCATTGCTTAGCTGACGTTAAATTTTATTGTTATTCACATTTTTGATCTTTATATTTGAATTATTTCTCATTTGTTTTTAGGTAAAATTTGGTAATACTACCTTTAAAACAGATGTGTATCTCAAGTCCCTCAACCCTCAGTGGAACTCAGAGTGGTTTAAATTTGAGGTAAGTTTTTAAATGTCAGCATTTTTTGTGTGTGTATTTTTGATATGACCCTTTTTTCTCCTCTCCCCAGGAATGATTGCACTACCTTTTATTTCAGGTAATGTAGTTTTTGTACACCAGGAAAATATTTCCTGTGTGTGTGCTCAGTCACTCATTTGTGTCTCTTTTCGGCCCCATTGGCCTCTGCCCATGGGATTCTCCAGGTAAGATTACTGCAGTGGGTTGCATCTTCCAGGGCATCTTCTCAACCCAGTGATCAAACCTGCATCTCCTGCATTGGCAGGTATATTCTTTACCATTAGTGCCAGCTGGGAAGCCCTGCTGCTGCTAAGTCGCTTCAGTCATGTCCGACTCTGTGCGACCCCAGAGATGGCAGCCCAATGGCAGCCCACCAGGCTCCCCCATCCCTGGGATTCTCCAGGCAAGAACACTGGAGTGGGTTGCCATTTCCTTCTTCAATGCATGAAAGTGAAAAGTGAAAGTGAAGTCGCTTAGTCATGTCCGACTCTTAGCGACCCCATGGACTGCAGCCTACCAGGCTTCTCCGTCCATGGGATTTTCCAGGCAAGAGTACTGGAGTGGGGTGCCATTGATTTCTCTGTGGGAAGCCCTACGAATATTGAATTTTCAAAAAAATTATGTTACAGTTTAGAAAAATGGTGTATGAATAGGAGAGCCCAGATTAAAAAGGTATTATATTATTATGTAATAATTTTCCTCTGGATTTTAGCATATACCAAAAATCACATATGCACTGTGTATAGATTAAAAGTTTTTGAATTTTGTAAAAATATGTCATAAATATTACCATTTTAACCATTTTTAAGTGTACAATACAACAGCATTAATTGCATTTACCTGCATACAATGATACGCAGGCATCACCACTATTTCCAAAACTTTTTGGTCACTTCAGAGAAACCACTCATTCAGCACCAACTCCCTATGCCCTCCTCTCCCCTGCCCCTTGTAGCCTCTCATCTACTCTCTGTCTCTGAAGTTGCCTATGTAAGTATTTCATGTAAGTGGAATCATAAGTATTTGTCCTTTTGTGTGTGGCTTCTTTCACTTAACATGATGTTTTCAGGGTTCATCTGTGTTGTGCAGTGTGTATCCAAATTTCATTTCTTTTTATGGTGGAATAATATTTCATCTTATGAACATACCATATTTTGTTTATTCTCTTTATCTGTTGTTGAACACTTGGATTTGTTTCTGCCTTTTGGCTGTTGTGACTAATGCCACACCAGTGAACACTGGTATACAAGGATCTGTTTGAATCTTTGTTTTCAGTTCTTTTGGATATATACCTAGAAGTGGAGTGGGTGAGTCATATGGTAATTTCTGTGTTTAGCTTTTTAAAGAACTGCCAAACTTTTCCACAGTGGTTGCACCATTTTGCATTCCCACCAGCATGTCTTGAGAGTTTCAGTTTTTCCATATTCTTGTCCATATTTATTTATTTTAAAAATGTAAGTCATCCTAATAGGAAGGATAATTTAATTATATAAATTATCCTATAAATTATATACATTATTATATAATTTTAATGTGCATTTTTATTATGAATGAGGTGAGTTTGATTTCTTATGGCTAAGGCTCATTTGCATTTTTTTTACTTTGAACTGTACCAAAGGAAGATATGTAGATTTTTGAGGTAGACTTCACCAGACTTGATGACCATTTTAATACAAAGAATGTAAATGTGAGGTGGTATCTCATTGGTTTTCTTCTGCATTTCTCTGATGACTAGTCTCTCTACCTTTACTTGGAGATAAATCTGTGTGATTTTTTTTTCCCCAGAGATAAGTAATCTTCTACATTATGCATACATTTATGGTAATGAAGATTTTTATTATATTTTTATTATAAGATTTAACTTTTAAAGTATCCTTTTTTAGGTGGATGATGAAGATTTACAAGATGAACCTCTCCAGATCACAGTTCTTGACCATGATACATATAGTGCAAACGATGCCATTGGTAAAGTGTACATTGACATTGATCCTTTACTCTACAGTGAGGCTGCAACTGTCATCTCAGGATGGTTTCCAATTTATGATACCATTCACGGTAAGCAGTACATTTTAAGAAAATAAGTCACGATGTTTTTTAAAAAATTAAATCTTCAAAATTATTTTTGGTCGTGCCAGGTCTTTGTTGCTGCGTGGGCTTTTCTCTAGTTGAGGTAAGTGAGGGCTTCTCTGTTGTTATGGAGCATGGGCTCCAGGTGCCCGGGCTTCAGTGGTTGTGGCTCATGGGTTCCAGAGCTCAGGCTCAGCAGTTGTGGTGCATGGGTGTTGCCCTGGGTGTCATATGGGGTCTTCCTGGACCAGGGATTTGAACCCATGTCCCCATTGGCAGGCCTATACTTAATCACTGGACCACCAGGGAAGTCCTCACAATCTTTTAATTTATCTTAAAGACTTTTGTGCTAAATTTGGTTTTTTTAAAAATATGACTTTTGTTTTAATAGACATGTGGTAGTATGTATTGTTGGTAGAGTTGTAACTTTTCTGACCGTAATTTGGAATAATGCTTGCTGAATTTGTGCAATATAATAAGCAAATATATCATTTGAAAATCATCTAATATTAGTACTCTGTTTCTAAAGCATACTTTAAAATGAATGATTTTGAAACTTTGTAAAAATTCTTGAAAGGAAGAAAAGTGTTCAAAGGCTTTTTGTTACCTAAAGTAAAGTTCTCAAAGTATGGTCTAGGGACATCTGTGTGTCCCTGAGATACTTTCACAGGCCCTGAGAAGTGAGATGAGAACTGTTTTCGGCATGATACTTACATGTATGTCATTTGCCATTTTTAGCCTCATTTTCTTAGGAGGGTACAATGGAGCTTTCTAGAGGTATCTTAGATAGCATATTCAAAAGCAGAGACATTACTTTGCCAACAAAGGTTCGTCTAGTCAAGGCTATGGTTTTTCCTGTGGTCATGTATGGATGTGAGAGTTGGACTGTGAAGAAGACTGAGCGCCGAAGAATTGATGCTTTTGAACTGTGGTGTTGGAGAAGACTCTTGAGAGTCCCTTGGACTGCAAGGAGATCCAACCAGTCCATTGCAAAGGAGATCAGCCCTGGGATTTCTTTGGAAGGAATGATGCTAAAGCTGAAACTCCAGTACTTTGGCCACCTCATGCGAAGAGTTGACTCATTGGAAAAGACTCTGATGCTGGGAGGGATTGGGGGCAAGAGGAGAAGGGGACGACAGAGGATGAGATGGCTGGATGGCATCACTGACTCGATGGACGTGAGTCTCGGTGAACTCCGGGAGTTGGTGATGGACAGGGAGGCCTGGTGTGCTGCGATTCATGGGGTCGCAAAGAGTCGGACATGACTGAGCGACTGATCTGATCTGATGTGATCTGATGATAATATCATGTTACCACACACTGAATGCAGAGCAGAAATGAGAATCTAAATATTTCATTAAGTTACGCACTATAAAGGTTCGAAAAAATGTAAAGCCATTCTTATCATTAAACATTTTTTTGTTTTTCAAAATATAGTTATTTTTATAAAAATGTTTATCTTGACATAGATTTCCTGTTTAAATGAAGTAATAAGTAAATATTTTTCTGAATTCTCAGTTTAGATTTGTAACATGGTAAATATTGAAGATAGGTTTTGACCCACATAGACAAAGACTCTTTGAGATCCTCAATAGTTTTTGAGATTAGAGGGGCCCAGTGATCAAAAAGTTGAGAACCACTAACCTAAAAATAATGTCATCTCTTTAAAAGGGCAGATGGACCCATAAGAAACTGGCAGATACTTCTGCCTACAGTCTTGTACTTTTTGCCTATTTTACATTTTTGATCTGGCAATTCCATCGATAGTAGTTTATTATAAGAAGTAAGATATTTGATGAGATTTGTGTGTATTGTGACATTATTCATATTCTGTATTTTTACTGATATTTAAAATGGTAAAATAAGTTGGGAACAATATTTACTTAGAGCATCTGTAGAATAAAAATAATTAGGAAACAAGGTTAGCATTGCTATTATGATTGATACATTATTTTAAAATCATTAATTGGCATTTATTTGCTGATTATTTAATTATACTTTATTTTCTAAAGGTAGAAACTTGATTTTCCTTTTGAAATTACAGGTATCCGTGGGGAAATCAATGTAGTTGTCAAAGTAGACCTCTTCAATGATTTAAATCGATTCAGGCAGTCATCATGTGGAGTCAAATTCTTTTGCAGTAAGTAAATATATTTTATTACTCATTTGACAGGAAATTTAATGCATTTATTAATAAATATGAGAAATTTTGTTAATTTATACATATTTATATTAATAAATATGAAAATGTATTAATAAATATGTTAACTGTGAGAAATCAAATTAATATTTCAGAAGGCTGACAGAAAACCTATTACACTTCGGTCTTAATGTCAAAGAGAAAATTGCTAGTTTTTCAAAACTAATTGCTGTAGTTCTGGAAACTTATCTGATTTTAAAGTAGATGATAGCCAATTTTCACAAGTTCATAGAAAGTTTTTTCTAGAAAAATCCAGTAGGGCATGTCTGTGCATGTGGTTGTCATGACGATGTCCCTGTGGCCTACAGGGAGGCTGCCTTTGGTTGTTCCCCCCTTCCCTGACTTCTCTAGTCTCTATGCCAGCCTCTGCCCAGGCCCACAGAGCGTGATTAGAAGGAATCACATTAGTCACTGCGGCTTACAGTACTTAACACCATTAGAAAGAGTAACAGGTGAGGATTTTTGAATCTTTTTCAGAATTTTTAAAGAAGAATCCATATGTTAATGAGAGAATATTTAGTTAAACCTTATGTTTAGTGATACTGGGTTTGAGGTGGAGAATTGATTGGTAAAGCACTACATAAGAAATATTTAAGAATGACTGGAAACAAGATTGAAGATAAAGGTGAAAAGTTTTTTCCTGCAATGCAACAAATTAATTCAGCCTTAGAGAAATTAGATATGGGAATGCAAAGTGTGCTAGCATTTGGTACAGTCTTAACTCAAAATGCAATAATTAAGGGAATAAACCCAAACTGATATATAATGAGCCCACAGTTCATCCAGGCTACATGTTGAAAGAAAATCAGTGCATTCTTAAACTAGGTGTGAGCCCATGTGTAATATAAAAGATTGTGATATAAAACAGCTGATATACTGTATTTGAACATAGCCTACGCTATCTTGATGTCAGCAGGTAGTCAGTGGTCAGAGAGACAACACGAGGGGAGAGAACTTGTTGCACTTTCTCAATCAATGAAGACAAATCCCATTAATATCTACATTTGGGAAACATACTGGATGAGGCTACATGTGTGGAATATTCAGACCTAATTCAAATAGGTTGTTCAAAATCAGACAATATAGATGTGGAACCATTTGTGGTGGATGGACATGTATATCTTGCAGAAGTCTGACATGGCTTTAAAAAGCAGAATTATTTAAAAAGCATAATTACAGGACACTAACTTATAGAGAAGATTGCAAGCTACTCATCTGGTTTGAGTTTTACTCTTGTACCAGTAGTCAACAAAATCTTAAAATAATTTGCACATGTTTGTCTTATTTTGTAAAAATTAATATTTTATTGCCTATTACATTTTTTTCATAAATTAGAACAAGTTATTTTTGTCAAATGTGTAAAAGATCTGACTATAATTAAGCTTTGACTAACTGTCCCCAAAAAGAAAAATCCAGTGGCATTTTATGCTGGTATAGGATGCTAAAAGATAGGAGTGGAGTACTGTGGTACTATCCAGAACGACATAAACACCTACAGGTATGGAGCCCTACAAATGCCATGAAATATGGGGTTGCAATTAAGCAGTTCTGGGCAATTCATAGCCAGCCTGAACTAACAAGGTTGAAAACGCCTAAATAATTGAGTTCGTTTCAAGGTACATGAATGGCTTGAAACTAATGACTTCACCACAAATGGCTCCATGTCAGTATTGTCTGATTTTGAACAGCCTATATGAATTAAGTGTAAATACGCCACACATGTAACCTTATCAGATTTGTTTCCCAGATGTTGATATTAATGGCATTTTTTTTATTGGTTGAGAAAGTGTGAATTCTCGAATTCTCCCCTTTTGGATAAATCCACTGAGCTTTGTTGTTCTCAGTATTGAATGAGTCTGTTAAGTAGTGTAGTGATTACTGAACCAGTTGGCCATGGAGCCATGGATTATTAGGAACTACAAACCTGTAGGACTTCTCAGATTAAGTCAGAAAGGTAATGGTGTGATTTTTGAGGCTGCATTATGAGGTGTTTTTAAACTTTTTAAAAGGGCTTCCAGTAATTAAAGGTTTTTGGTATTCATTATCTGCTTTCTGATTTTTTGTATAATACCTACTTAGCTCAGTTGAATTTTGACTTTTTTTATATTCTGTATTGAATACTACTTAAGATGGTGTGTAGCTATTTTCTGTATTATAAAAGTAAAGTTTGTATCTACTATGCTTATATGAGAAAGGTGAGAAGCCTCATGAAAGAAAATTATTGTTTCTAAGAATAATCATTAGAATCAATAGATTGGAAGAATCAATTGATTCTTGATTATTCTAATATTATTCTAATCAAGAATCATTAGAATCAGTTGTTTGATTGGAAATATTATTATGATTATACTGAGGTTATCACAGTCAAAGATGTTCTTGTAGTATGTATCCACAAGGTAAGAACTAGTTGTACATTTTTAAAGGGTTGAATTTAACTTTGTGATAAACAGAGCATAATAAATAATTTTTTTTAACAGCAACATCCATTCCAAAATGCTATAGAGCTGTAATAATTCATGGATTTGTAGAAGAACTTGTGGTCAATGAAGACCCAGAGTATCAATGGATTGATCGAATTCGCACACCAAGGGCATCAAATGAGGCCAGACAGAGGCTCATTTCTTTAATGTCAGGTATTTGAAAAATAATAATAATAACTTCATGGCTGATTGACTTAATCCTCGAGAATTCTTCACTTCCTTTTGACATTTTACTAAAACTTTACAATGAAGACTGAATTGTAACTGACTGTTTCCCTATCCTTGGCCCCATTCTGCTAAACACATGTGCATTGTTGTCTTATAACAAGAAATCTGAATCAGAAGCTTTTGGTTCCTTTTTTCTAGGTGGTGAAAGGAAATTGCGCTTATGAAGTGGAAGAGAGGGAAGTAGTTTCCCTCCTTTGAGTGTTTATTTGTATGCAGAGCTTAGGTGATCTCTCTGAGGCTTCCTGTTTGCGTGCGTGCTCAGTTACTTCAGTGGTGTCTGACTCTTTGCAAGCCCATGGACTGCAGCCCACCAGACTCCTCTGTCCATGGCATTATCCTGGCAAGAATACTGGACTGGGTTGCCATGCCCTCCTCCAGGGACTCTTCCAACCCAGGGACTGAACCCACGTCTCCTACATAATAGATAATTTTTCCTGTATTGTGGGCAGATTCTTTACTGCTGAGCCACCAGGAAAGCCCCTAGGCTTTTTGTTTAAATGTCTTTTCATAGTCCTTCTCTGACAATTTATATCTCCTTTTATCCCCTACTCCCCTGCCACTCTTACCCCATTACTTTATTTTCCTTTGAAGAACTTATTTCTATCTAAAGTTTGTATTTATATGTATTGTGTGTGTGACTGCATACGCACACACACACGCACATACATTCATTCTCTCATATATATCAGATAATAAACACAAATGTGTTTATAATAAATTTGCATATTTAAATAGAAATATAGATATATTTATAGTTATTAATATATTATTAATTATATTAAACATGTACTTAATATTTATAAATTTTTAATATAATTGATGAAATTTTAAATATTTATAAATATTTAATGTTTGAATGCATATGCATGTTATATTTAATATGTTACTGTTAATATATTAATTTAATTAAATGTTTTTTGTATTTAGTCTACATATTAAGAAATATATAACTTATTATATTTATTTATAATATATTAGAGTATATTATGTGCTGTATATTCTATGTATTTTATTTATATTATATATAATACTTGTTTACTTGTTTTTTATCTGTTTCTCCCCCTAGTATGTAAATCCCACTAGTTTTAGGGCTTTATCTTTCTTGTTCCCCTCTGTATCTCTAGCACAGAAGAAAAGAATGCCAGGCGCACAGTATACGGTGAGAAATTATTTAGTAAATGAATGCACGAATGAGTGAACCTTACTTAGCACATCTGTAAAATGTAGCTAGTAATATCTTACCTCCTTGACTATAGGAGTATGTACCAGGTAATCTTCTAGGTTCCCTTCAAGTTCTCAAAAATCTGTGATTTTTCTGAACTCTTTCAAATCACCACCATACCCAGCTTTGTATTTTGAAACATACAGATAAAAAGCTGACTGAATTTTCTTCCCTTTTTTGTAGGTGAACTGCAGAGGAAGATTGGCTTAAAAGTTCTTGAAATGAGAGGAAATGCGGTTGTTGGGTACTTACAGTGTTTTGATCTGGAAGGCGAATCTGGGTTAGTGGTACGAGCCATAGGAACAGCGTGTACGCTGGATAAATTAAGTAGCCCAGCAGCATTCCTTCCTGCATGTAATTCCCCGTCCAAAGAAATGAAGGAGTAAGTATGAATTGATGAATTGTTCTTATGGAGCTTTTTATCTTTTGCTTACATATTTTCATTTGATTTGGAACAGTAGAGTTGTTCAAAATACATTTTTTCCTGTGGCAATTTTACTTATCAGAGATGACTATCACAATTAGAAACTTAGATCTTTCTAGTATTTTTTATACTGTCTTGTGAAATTCATATTAAATAATGTATAATTAAACTTGTTCTACATCTTTAGGCACTGTGTACCTAAAGCATAAAATGAACTTTTATGCATTGTGGGGAATTTTACTTGTTTTATGGGAAATGGTTAATACCCCATACCTCATAATCCAATTATGCATATTATTAGCAACATAGTATAGACAGCAGGGAAGAGACCTGTTCAGGGGTCTGAAACTTCAGTGTCTACAGAGGTCAAGCAATTTATATAAATAAAATAATTGGGTATAATTAAATGGTGAATACTGGGACTACATAGAGCAGATGTTGGCAAACTTTTTCTGTAAAAGACCAAATAGTAAATAGATAGTAAATATTTCATGCACTGGACATATAGTTTTGATCTTTGTTTATCAAAAAAAATTTAAAAAAAAGGAATTTGGTGATTTTGACCTTTAGGAAGTTTAGTTGATTTTGACCTTTAGGGAGTTTAGGAAGTTAGAGTCTCACATTAAAAAAAAAAAAACTCCATCTGATCCAACAAAACATTTCTGTTGGCTTGATTTGGCTTATGTGTCATCGTTTGTGCTTAAGGCAGAGATTCTCAACATGGTGGTGGTGCTATCAAGAAGGAGTACTTGAAATGAAAAGTTTCTGTTGTAATGTCTGGGGTAAGGTGGATGATTCTGTTGGAGACCAGAAATGCTGCCTGTTCTGCAGAGCAAGGGACAACTCTATATAACAAAGACTTGTTTAAAATACTAAAAATGCTGATAGTATTTCCACTGAGAGCCATTGCTCTAGAGATTCTTGTAGATCACAGGTCAAAAAACTTGTTTTGGTAAATGACCAGAATGGGAATAGCAAGGACTCAACTTTGCTGTTGTTGCAAGAAAGCAGCCAACAGTAGTTTGCAAATGCATGGGTGTGTCTTTCATTCCAATAAAACTTACTTATTTTTGAAAAATGGATGGCAAGATGGATTTGGTCTGTACTGTGTAGTGTGCTGACCTCTGACTTTCATCATCAGGGAGTCAGAGTTCTGTAGTAAAAAAACCCAAAATGTTTCCTAGTTCAGCAGTAAAGAGAGGTTGCCTAGAAAGCAATCACAATGTTTTTTCCAACAGTCTTTATAAAGGTGAAATTTTTCTCTTTGTCTCAACTTAACTCTTTTTAATTATTTCTTTCTGCTGACCTTTAGTTATTTGAATTAAATTTTAGTCACAAGAGGGAGGACAGTATTGCGTATGCTACCTAATTTTATTTAGAAGTATTGATGTGTAATTGTTTTAAATAAATTGAGTGAATTTGCTTTATATTCCATTTAAAATATGTCTTAAAAAAGCTGTGAACTACCTTATGCTATAGATGAAGTCAGATGGCAGGTATAACCTTTTGGGGGATTGAGATTTTTTTCTTTCCATAGCAAATTTACTTGAAGACCTGGGTCCCTCCTCCTTCCGCCACCCTCCTGCTTTATCTGTACTGCCTGAAGGGGCCTGGCCTTTACAACTGTGATGTCTGAAGTTTTCCTCTTTTCACTAAATTACTTAGTGGAAATAAAGCTGCAGTACCTGTTGTTGTCTTAAAATGATAAATGGATAGTAGAGAAATACATTTTGCCTGCATTCAGGGAGAGTTCCATTTATAGTAAACCTGAGCTTGTCTAAGTTTTCTCTTTTTTCTAATTTTGTTGCAGCCATTTGCCTTAAATTTTCAGATATTCACACCATGAAGAATTTAAGTGGCTTCATTAAGATTTTCTGATGGCATCTTATTACTTAAGTCACGTTATTTAAAAAAAAAAAAAAAAACGCTTTCAACCAGCTTCTTTGTCTTTTTGATAAAGAATTAGTTTGGGTGCTAGTTTAAAATTGTTTTATGAGTCATCTGATTGTATTACTTTGCTATTTAATTTTAACTTTGTTGATTCTAGACAGGAATTTGATAAAGGTAATTTGGATTATGTTCTTGTCTGAATGGACTTAATGTTAAGAAATACCACTGACATATTCTTGTAAGGCAACCTCTCATATAAGACCAATAAGAATTAGGGCTCCAAGAATACATTATGGTGATGCTCCTTCCACTATGCTTGGATTTTAATTCGATGTAATAATTTGAACATTTAACAGTGTTCATTTTATTTTGCTTTTATTAACCATGTGTTCTACTCCATCAGTTTGTTTTCATTTTAGATGTTTAGTGTATTACAGAGTATAAATCTCTTTGGTGTTTCCTAGTTGAACTATCTTAATGGTAGAAAGTGCATTTAAATATGATTTATCAATTCCCTACTCTTTTTTAAAAAGTACTTTTTAGGAGCTTTTAGTTATAGTTTCTCCTCTGTATGGCACTGATTCTTATACTTTTTAACCATTAGTCTCTGGAGCAGAGAAAGAAAAAAACAAAACCTCACTTAGTTGCTTGTATAGAAATTGGTCACCCATGAGATATTTGATTTTTATCCATTAAACACTTAAAAATTTAAGTTAGCAACAAAAGCAGAAACATTTGTCCTGCAGTAAAAGCAGTGATATTTTCAGAAAGTAGATGGTCTGTAAAGGACCACTGTTGCCAGTTAATGAGAACTCATGTTTGAATCTTGACAAACTGTGACTTGGGAATGTTTACTGGGAGATGGAAAAGGAAGAAAGGCCAGGAAAAGTTGGGCTCTTAAACTACTATTAATTTGAATTCTAAAAAATGGGAGCATGAGAGCTTTTCAGAGTATAGTCACTTATTTGTTTCTCCCCATTGGGAGAAACATAAGGGAAGGAATTGCACAGTGAAATAATTGATTATATGAAGTCCAGGATTCTTAATTATATAATATGCCTTTTTTTCTCTCCTTTTTGGCCATCCATTGAAACTGCTCTTTCAGCTAAATTTCTTTGTGAAAATTTTAAATCTCATAGATGAATGTATATCTGTGTATCTGGTCTAAATATGTATCTTTACATGTACATAGATGTGATCTGTTGCAAGATATAGTTGATATCCTACAAAGTTTCAGTTTAGAATTTAGTTGAAATAAATTCTGTTTAAGTTTAAATAATATTTTCTGTTTGAAAGTTACAGAAGAGTCATTTATATTGTTTAATGTTTTTATTTTTTTAAGAGTAGTGTTCCTTTGCTTTGTTTTGTTCCCATTGTAACCTGATTTTAAGGTAGATATTTGGTGTGCAGAAATATGGATGATTGGATATACATATATATACATTCTATTCACTTATTTATCTTTATGCTGTCATTTTTCATATTCTAATGTACCCCAGTCTTGATATTCTAGATAGAAACAGTTCTGTTATTAAACTTTCTTTATAGAAAAATATAATTAATTATATTAGCAATTATTCATATCTCAGTTTCAAAGTCCGTGTAAGAACTTCATATTTGACTTTCATTTTTATGGGTATTTTCTTCCTGAAATACTGTTCAGTAAGCTCAGTGATGATCAAAATAATAACAGGCATTTTAAAGTAACTGAAAATCCAAATCATAGTCTTTTTCTTATTTAATTCCACTGACAGTTCTGCTTGCTGTTTTTCTATTCACAGTCATAATTTATTAATCTGATTCCTAACAAATTAATATCTAGCTCTTCTTTTTTATCTCAACTTGTTTTGTGCATGCTAGGGATTAAAAAAATAATTCCTCTCCCCTAACTAAAGCTCATTTTAAACTGTTTTAACATAACTTTGCTATCTGTTGTATGTATTGTTTTCTTTTCTTCCACTTTGACCACAAACTCCCTCAGGTCTCCGCTGGTTCATCCTCCAAGCCATGGATGCCGCTCGACTCACAACAGCCCAATTCACACTGCTACTGGCTCACGACTTACTCAGAACTTCTCTGTGTCTGTTCCCACTCTCATCTATACTGGTACGAGACTGCTCAGACTCCAGAGCTGGGGAAGCAGGCCACGGGCAGAGTGGCTGCAGAGGGCAGGCAGGCAGGTAGCGTAGGCAGGCCCCCGCTAGTCTTTGCTTCCTCCTTTTCTCACTCCTAGTCCAGCGGCAGTGAAGAATCCTGTATTTAGCCACCGCAGAGGCTCTAACTACATGGAAGTGAAAGTGTTCTTCCAGCTTCCAAAGTCTCTTCCATAGATCCTCTAAGACCCCTATCTTGTGTGTGTGTGTATATATATATATACACACACATATATATACACGTACATATAGATACTGTGAGTTTTGGGAGAATCTTCCAGTGTTTATTTTTGCCATTATTTCTGCATTAGAAATAAAATAGATAATTGGAATCTAAATGAAATAGCTGCCAAAGCTTCCAATTTGCTTATTTTCTTTATGTACAAAGCTTGTTACAGTAGGGTCTGTTTCGTTCTGTGGAAGAGAGCTATTGGAAAACAGGTAAGCGACTCTTGTGCATAAAATGCGATGTCTCTGTGTAACTATATTCATTTTCCACTCTGCTGTGTTTTTAGCTGTGGCACTCTTGATGCTATAGGATAAGGAAACATGTTTTTTCCCAAGATACCCGTGTGTGCAAATATAAAAACTATTGTGAATATTTACACACACCATTTGCAGTCACCATTTTTTATTTTGTAACTTAAAAAAGCATTGTTTGTTTGAAAATATTTTTAATCATGTATTGATCCTTTTTGTTTATTTCTTCTTTTAATATTTTTTTACCCCTTGAGTCTGCCATTTCATGCTTTTTTGCTTTTTCCCTTGGCTTATTAACTGTTTCAATGCAGATAATTACTTATCTGGAGAATGGTGAATGGTTAAACAACAGTTGGATGCCTTTGGCCTCAGACCCAGCTCCACATTTAAGAAATGACTACTGGCCCTGCCCCAATCCTTCCCTGGTGTTTGGATCATGCTGCCTCTGTCAGGTCCTTTGGCACATGATTGCTTAATATTTCTCCACCTTCTTCTGGCAGGATTCCCTTCAATGAAGATCCCAATCCCAATACTCACTCATCAGGACCCTCAACCCCTCTGAAAAACCAAACTTATTCCTTTTCACCTTCCAAGTCCTACAGTCGACAGTCCTCTTCTTCTGACACAGATTTGAGTTTGACACCCAAAACTGGTAAGGCACTTCCACTCACCTTTTCTTTTTTTCTTTTATTTTCCAAATTTGTTTTTTGTTCCTTATTAGCTTTCCATCCAAGCCTTTCTTCCTGTTTTTGGCATTTAAGTTAAAAGCTAATGGAAATACTGATCATTTTCAGTGATTACAATTAAAATGTGAAAACTTTGTATAGTTCAGAAGTTATTTTGTTTAAAGCATGACATTTTGTTGATTTAACTATAGTTTAGATATGAAGTCCAGGATTTATTTTTGCATGTAGATATTTTTCATTTCATGCTCAAATTAAGAGGAATAACATCTCAAAGCATTTGAATAGAAAGTAACACTAGTAGCTTGCAGTCCAGTTCCTCATGCAGTATAAACAGTTTTGAATTCATTGTTTCTATTTTGAAATTTAATTCTAAGATTTTATTATGAAAAAAACCTTAAGAACAGCTGATATTGTTATACTGGAGTATATATATTTATTAGCTTTTATTTAAAATGTTTGGTTTTGCTAGTCGTATTCTCTAGGTTAGAAAATAGCATTTATGCTTTACTTATTCTTGCATATTTCTCAGTATATGAAGTTTATAATTTTTCCCTCTCCTATTTGTATTTTGCTGATCTCTCAGTTTTGTGAATATGTTTTATGATAAAAATTGATTAATGAATCAAATTAGTTTCTTATGCCTTAAAATAAAATTAGCTTATTTAAATCATCAAATTAATATTCTTAAGAAAAATAAAAGATAAATGAAACATTTAAAAGTTAATCGTTTGCAGTTTTTGCAAATAGCATGTTTGGGAGTTTCCTTGACAGATTGAGGAAAACGTTTTGCCTAGTTCATGTGTTATTTTTAATTTGTAATCTTTAGTAACTATTTTTATGTTAGACAAGAAATTTAGAAGGACCCCAGATTTTATGAAAATAAGGAGAAGAAATCTAATTCTAGAACCAGTGCTACTTTCAAAGTAAAGATAGGGTGTTTTTAAAAAGCCTGTAGTCATAATATCTGGAGAAGGAAATAACAGCAGACTCTAGTATTCTTGCCTGAGAAATACCATGGGTGGAGGCACCTGGCAGACTAGGGTCCATAGGGTCACAAGAGTTGGACACAGTTTAGTGACTAAACCACCACCACCAGACACAATATTATTTTTTATAAATGTAGTCACAAAATGTAAAGAAGATAATTATTAATACCTAATTCTTTGAAAAGCATTACTTTATTTTTACATGTATAACTATGAACAAAAACAAATGTGATATTTGATAGTAATGGATGCTGTGGAATGTGGCATCTTAACCATATTGGTGTCATAAAAACAGAATCATTGAAATTGTAGGGAATTGGGGGTGTTTTTTTTTGTTTTGTTTTTTTAAATTTTGTTTTTAAGTAAAGAATAAGATTCTGGCTTTGAGATTCATAATATCAAAACAATAAGGACGTAGCATAACATTTGATGAGTAGTTTCTTAATTTTTTGAGACTTTGTCCACTGCTTGTTCATTTTTGTATTCCAAGCCACTTTTCAGTATTCCTTATCTTTTTTTTGCCATGCTACAGACACATTTTTTAAAGTATTTTCCTTTGTCTTTCTGTTTCTTTTTAATTGATCAGGAAAACCAAATCTAGTGAAGATTGTCAAGTAATAAATTAACCAAACCAGACTTCTATTCCCTTAGCTTTCTAGTAGGCAATCAATTGTATTATCAATGGAAACTTTTTTCGTATTTTCTAGCTCCAAATTTTTGGTTTTTAAAAATTCATTTACAAAAAAAGTATTGTTCTCATGTATTTCTATATAAGCTGCTTCTAAGTAAATTATTTTGTTTTGCCTGTAATTATTCACTACATCAGTTGCATTTTCATAGGATATTAACAGTTTTTAGGTGCTTGTCCTAATCATGGGTCCTTAATACTTCTGAAAAAGTGAAAGTGAAAGTGTTAGTTGCTCAGTCCTGTCTGCCTCTTTGCAACTGCATGGGCTATAGCCCGCCAGGCTCCTCTGTCCATGGGATTCTCCAGGCAAGAATACTGGGGTGGGTTGCCATTCCCTTCTCCAGGGGGTCTTCCTGACCCAGGGATTGAACCCAGGTCTCCTGCATTGCAGGCAGATTCTTTATCGTCTGAGCCACTAGGAAGTATTCCTATTTTTCATGGAGATTGAAAGTGCCAAAATTGTGAATGTTCTAAAATTTCTAGAGCTGTAGGTCAGCATGTATTTCATGATAGATTGGTTGCTCATGATTGATAATTATATGTACATTGGGAAACAAAAACAGAATAGAATAAAGTTAATAGAACTTAGACTGAGAAAGTTGTTTTTCTGTTTGTAGATAAAGCTCTCATCCACCTTCAGATGAGTCTTGTTTTAAAAAAATTTCACACTTATTTCTGTAGATTTTTATTTTTTGACATTTTACCAGATTTTATTTTCATGTTTTTTTTTCAAGTATTCAACTAGGAGAAGTGGAATTTTAGAATGCTAGTGTTAAGATACTGATGTGACATCTGACTCAAGCTAATTTTTACTTTTTTTTGATCAGGCTTTTTGCCATGTGTGTTTTTTGTGGTTCAGAGCATATTCCTTTGACTCTCAGGTACTCAGATCTTTGTAAATGCAAACAGTGCTATGATCAGATTTGAGTATTTAAAATTTTAGAGGAAAAAGAAAAGCATTAACATACATCCTGTAGTTAATATTGTATTTATTTAAACTTAATGATGGCTATCTGCTTAATGTGGTAGCAGGTGTTTGATTTTTTTAAAATTCAATTAAAATACTCATAAGTCATGTGTTTTAGCTAGTAACATTGGAAGAACTATACTCTTACCTCTTTAAAAAGGTTTTTGTATTTGAGACAACAAATTTCTGGCTTTAAAAAATGTGATACATTTTGACCTTAAACAGTCTTAAGCAAAAAAATGGGAAGTAATTTAAATGTTTTTAAGGAGTCAGCTAAAAGTAATCAGAATGGCATAAAATCCTGTTGATCGATTTAAAAATGTTTAATGAGTGCAGAGTTTGTAAAGGTTTTGTTAAGTTTTAGACTATGCCTTTTATTTCTATTACGTTGAACAGATGATCTTGCTAATGACTTCATATGCTTACTGTAATTTGTGTACGCATTTTACAGTTCATTTTACTGTTATGTTTTGCTTCACCATTGCTTTCCTTATCCTGCATTTTCTGGTCATCTTCTGAATCTGCATCTTTTCTCTGCTACTTTCCTCCACAGCACCTTACCCACAGGGGCCTAGGATTTACCTGTGTCCCAGCTCCCCCTCTCTCCCTTGTGGGTCCCTTCATCTTAAAAAGTCCTGTCTCCTCCTCTCGGAATCTAGCCTTCCCCCTCATCCTTCTAGCCTTGTCAGCCCAGTTCTGAGGAAAAGTGTTTCTTTCAGTGAAGAGCTGTTCCTGGCTGCTTCTGGTAGGATCATATTATGTCAGCTTTTTAATCCCTTTATTCGAAATCATTTTTGAAAAAAATTAATTATTTCCTACTATACAGAAGTATTGAGTATTTGACACAGGATGTATTTCTTATTTTTCTTATTGGCGGACAGTAAAATTACCATGAGAACACGATTGAGGATTACTTGATGGATAATTATGGATATTCTGCTAAATAATCTTATGTATTAAAAATTGTATGTCTAAGTGCTTAGAGCTGCATATTTCCAGTAATTATTAGGTTCTCATTACTAGAATTTCTGTTCTAGATGCTTTTACTTTCTTTCCCTTCACACCAACTCCATTCACGTTGGACCTATGCCATCATGTTGCTAAACCATATGGTTACATTAGTAAATTATTCTGTTTGAATCAGTTTAAGTCTCATTTTAGTGATATTCTTTCATTATCTATTTTTTTTCTTGTCCATTGCATTAATTTTCAAGTTATTCTGCTCTATTTTCTGATATTTCGTTTATCTTTACCAAATTACATTTTATTTCATGGCTTTCAATATGCTTCATATGAAGATCTTAGTTTTGTTTCTGTGTTTAGTATTGTATAGTCTCTAACATAATATAACCTAAACATAATTTACTACAAGAAAAATACATTTCTTTTTAATTTTTAAAGAACAAAATGGGACTATACACATGCTAACTTTGTTTCCTATCCAAGAACAGCTAAAAATATAAAAGTAAATTAGTTCCTTTCTTAAGTCATTGTAGTAAATATGCTTGCATGTATCTTCAGATTTAAAAGGTGGGACTAAATTATTAATTTTAGTTTGTAGAGCACTGGCTTCTCACCTGCCCCCTGCTTTCTTTAATTCTTTGACCATAGTTGGTCTATTAGTACTATCAAAAGAACAAAATAAGGAAAGACATTTAAACTTATGCCTTAAAAATAAATACGTCTAAGAGCTTGGGAAATGTAATTCTTTCATCCATAACCATGTACATTTGTGATGTGTCTATTCTATGTCTGCAATTTTTAGTTTTTAAAAACTTTATGTCAGTTTTTGCAAATGAGTGTTATGATATGAATATTAGTGCTATTTTGTAATGAATATTATGTTTATGAATGCAAAATTATCAGAAAATAGATGTGACTATATTTCAAAATTGCCTAAAATTCATACTCCTTAGAGAATTTTGGAGTATTTTAAGCTCAATTAGTGCTTTCTCTATATGTATATTTAGTTTGAAACAAACATTTAATGTTTCTCTTATTTCTTTTAGTACTTTTCACTTGTTAGCAGGGTATAAATAATTGATATTACATTGATTTTTTTATTAGAAGATTCAGCTTTTAAAATTGAGTATTACATTAAAAAGTTTATCACCTTAATGTAATTTTAAAAATGATTTTTAGAATAAATTAAGTCCACACTCACTGTGATCAGAATTTTGACATCTTGCTTCTAAAGAAAACCTTGTGAATAAAAAAGAGTATGTGCTTAGTTGCCATCACAAATACTTAAAATGTTTAGATTTTTGTTTTTAACAGATTTTGTTCATGATATTTATGAAGATAAATGCAATTAAACTTTCTATGTCTCTAGTTGTTTTTGGTCGTTATTTACATACTGATGTTCTGTAGGAATGGGAAGTGGTAGTGCTGGAAAAGAAGGGGGGCCCTTTAAAGCTCTTTTAAGACAACAGACTCAATCAGCATTGGAACAGAGGGTAAGGTTCACTCAATATTCTTTCTTCTTACACTGTTAATATGATTTTATTCTCATGCTTCTATGTACTTACTTGTTTCCATATACTAGTTTTGATTAATATTATAATTTCAGTCCAAAAGGTATCATAATAATTTGCTTATAAATGATTACTTTTAATTTGGAATAATTCTATAACTATTTTGGTCTTATCTCCCAAAGTTATATTAGAAATAGTCTGTTTGGAAATATCCACTGAATAATGAAATCATTTCTAATTTTACATTACAGTTTAATATATAAAAGGAAATAGTGGATAATTTTCTAGAAAAAAGTTTATTAGTGTTGTATTAAAAATAATTCTTTAGTATATTAATATAGATTTGCTGAGATGAATTTTATCAGTGGCCAGTCTCTTTGGGATTAAGAAATGCAGATTCCATATTTTTACAGATTAACATAGATAATATGATTGTTCAGTATGTGAATACATCTGTATTAAGTACTGTAAATTTATTTAATTAAATATGTTGTATGAAGAGCTAAAGTGTTTGGATGATTTTCTCTCTTTATTTTTTTGTATAAACTTCATTGCTAAGGGAGGATCGCCTCATAGGTTCTGTAGAAGGCGGGTATGTTTCTGAACATGTGTGAGAGCCTATTTCATGTATTGGTAGCTTTTCTAGTTTTAATCTTGGTCATTTAAGTTTTATTTAAGCATTTAACAAATGTTGCCAGCTTTTTTTCTTTTTATAATGCAAAATTGTTTGTTTTTTGTTTTAATTTAATGGCACTATGAGACTCATTTTTTTTTCCCCCCTAACTAATACAGTGCATGGTTTTATATGTCATGTCAGTTATTTTAAGGCACAGTTCCATAGCTTTCATTATGTCTGATTTGGAAGTTACAAGCATTTACAGAATTTTCTTTTACATGTTCCGTTTTATACTACAGTAAAAAAAAAAGATGAAACATATCAAATGCCTGTAAAAGGATGCATTTTATAAAACAAAGGTATTTATTTGCTAGAAGTTGGCTTTCAACAAGAGTGTTTCTCAGATGCTATTATTATAAACAATACAACAAGTAATTTTTTTAGACTTCCTTTCCGTGTGCTGAAAGTATCTATGCGTGCAGTTTGCCTGTTATGAAAGTCTGGAGAGAACAGAGCTGAACTAAACTTGGGACTTTGGTAGGACTTGGGTGGTACCTGGTTCTTTGCCTTTGAGCTACTACTCTTACATCGGCAGGCATATCGTGCCAACGGCTGCCATCAAGTAGCTCACCTAAACATTCAAACTATACATTGAAACCAAATATAAAGAAAGACTAACAGCGTGGGGAAGAGGATCAGAGTTAAAGTGTGTGTGTCACTTACAGTTTTTAGGCCAGAGAACTCTTATTGCCTACCCCCTCCCAGTTTTACATTTTCTGGAGTCCCTTACGCTAGGAATATTTTCTGTAATCTAATTACCATTCTAGAATTCACATGAACAGAGAAACTTGACTTGCCTTGACGTTTGATATAATGAGACTTTGCCTGTGTGTTGAGTCCGTGACTCTCCTGTCTGTACTAAGAGCTTTAAAAAGCACCTAGTTTTAAAAGACAAAAGAAATACTAATCATTGAAAAGGTTTTGGATTTAGTTTGGATAAAATTTATGTTTTCAAATATGCTTTCAAACATTCTTAAACTTTTGGGCGCATTAACACATTAGACATACATTACTAGATAATCCTCGAGGCATTAGCAGCAGAGACGTGGAGGTCTATAGTTTTCGTTTACCACTCTGTAAACCTCAGTTGGCAATATATTTACATTATCAAACCTTGCAGTGGCAGTGAGTTGTATGTGTGAGCCTCCCTCTCTACCCTGTGTACATAATGGGTAGAAAAAGCATTGTCATGCTTGGCTTCCCCATTTACCTGTGGCTGCCATCAGTATGGGAAAATTTGTGCAGAAATAATGTAGAATTCTTCCTATATGTGGTCACTGATGCTTTAACTCTGCCAAGTTGAACACTAGATCAAGTTGAACATATGATCTATTTATCATTTTATATATTCATTTTTAAAATATTCACTTCTGCCCCTTGCTACCCTTAATATATTATATGGCCTTTTGTTTCTTGTGGAAAAGAGGAACTTTATTTGTCCATCGTCTTTTATTTTGAGTTACTCAAGTAGCAGTTATCAAAAATAAAAGTGCTTTTTTCTTCCTCACAAAAGCATTAAAAAATGAATTGACAAGATCGTGGTAATTGGTATCAGATTATTGGGAGGTAAAAGTTTAGATTAAGGTTCTGCCTGTGAAGTATTTGCTGTGAAGCAAATAGATTTATTTTTCCAATATGATTCTTTTTTAACTTGCCAGAAAAATGAAGTTACTTTTTAGATTCTGGAATGTATATTTTTCTTCAATAAAGAATCCTAATTGACTTAGTTTAGTTTAGTATTTCCCAAATGTATTTTACCATGAAGTCCTTCCATTTAAAATGCCTGTTAGGAACCCACTTTGGAAAACTTAGATTTAAAATGGATTCTTTTGATAAATTATGATCTTTTTTGAAGTAGGGATAAAATTATATGATAAATCATTGTAGGAACCTAGTGGGGAGTTTTGTATCTAGAAAGTTTTCTGTGGTGTCTTGGGATAATAAAAAAATCTCTGATTTCAAAAAATGAAATTGATTAAATATCTTTTGAGAAAAATCCTATTTAAATCTTTAAAAAAAATTCCATTTGTTCTCAGAATTTTCAAGTAGCCTGCCTCTGAGCACATGCTATTAAATGATTTATGCTGCATGCACTTGGCTTATGTCAAAGCATCCATGTATGAAGTCTTATCTAGGCTCCACAGGGCAAAATAAGGGCTTTCCAGAGAAAATGTGGTCCCTGGCATTCCCATCTGGACACTGAAGGCAGGGTGTGCTTGGGCGGATCTTAACGAAGCTGTCCTTTTCAGTGGAGGAGAGCCTATGGATTCATCAGGTGTAGTAATAGACTATAGAGATTAAAATCAATTCTTTTACTCAGTGATTTAACCAGCAATGGTAAGAAGCCAGGTGACAAAGTTTGTGGCTCAGAGAGTGTAGGCCTCCTCATTTCAGTGTTTCACCTGAACCCTGGATTTGATAGGACATCCATCTCAGGGTATGGTAACGTCTGTGAAGCCTAGTTTTGAGGTACTGTGTACAGGACTGGCACATTGGAAGTGCTCCATAATAGTTACTGGTGATGCTGGTGGGAGGACAGCTATTTAACCTTCAGTTGAGATACTGGCGGTAAGCTCTTCTGAAAGTGTTGTTTGCCAATCATAGTTTGGGTTGAATAACAATGCCATTTTAATTCTAGGTTAAGTTTGTTGGTTGGTTTTTGGCCACGCCCTGTGGCATGCGGGATCCTAGCCCTAACCGTGGGTGGAACTCATGCCCCCTGCAGTGAAAATGCCAGTCCTAAGCACTGAACTTTCAGGGAAGTCCCTCCAAGGTTAAGTTTTGTGTAAACTGGGGGAGTGTGCTGCCTGGATGAACTGGGGACAGTTAGGACAGAGTCTAAGTTGGCAGGGCATCGTCCACCTCTGAGGTCAGCTGGTCCCTACTACTTCTGCTCTGACCAGCTCTGGAGTGAGCTGTCTCCAGATCCTGTCTCCCCATCCTGTTCTTCCATATTCTGAAGTTTGGGGAGAAGGGTCAGAGACTCCCAAATAGAAAAATCATTTAGGTTCATTTTCTTTTTCTATCTTATCTAAAATCGTATATGCATATTTCTAGCATGGAATTTACTTATTTCTTAAGTTTAGGTGGAAGTACTACGTTCCATTTAGCTTCCAAAATTTGCATTTTCACTGTCTGTTATCCAAAATATTTAAAATGTTAAATATAAAGATAAAGTGTAACATGCTTTTTGGGCTTTACCACAGTAGTTTGAGGAAATTTTAAAATTTTAAAATTAAAAACAAATCTTAAGGATCTTAAGGACACAACTCAGAGACTGAACAAAAGACTCATGTTTCCAATAGTATGAGCTTATCTGTACATTTCTCATTTAAAATTTATATGTAAAAAATTTAGGTGGAAATAAGGGGGCCTCTACCTATCAACTGGGTCAAACCTGTCCACTTCCACTGTTTTTTTACTCCCTTTTTACATAGCATAGGTTTTTCTTGCCTTTGTTAAAGATTATTTTTAAATTTTAATGAATTTATTTCTGAATATGAGTGTGTGTGTGCACACACGCACTCACACATGTATATATATTTTAATACTATACCTCATGGGTTATTGGGGTGTGCAGGACTGTTTGCCTGTGTGCTAAATGACTCCAAGTTGCTTTGCTGTGTGAATTATGGTCAGTTCATATCCCCATGCTTTAAACAGCCAGTCAGTAGTCTTGCTGTGGTTAATGTGCCTGCTTCTTGTAGTATTCTGTATCTCTTTATCTCCCAACTTTTATTTGCTGCATTTAATCTGCTATGGCCCAGAAAAAAAAGACACCAGTAGATTTTAGAATATAATTGTAATGTTATACACTTGTAATTACCGTATATCATTGTATGAATATAGTCTATGGGGATCTCTTAGGAATGAAATACATGAAGTTTAGTCCTTGCAACTTTAACAGTTCGTTTGATTGTTGAGAGCTCTGTTTTGCTTACTTTCCAGTTCTCAGTTATGTTCTGAATAGCTGAGGCTACTGCTAAGTGACTTGTGGTTAAGTGAGCTACGTTAATCTTGGCCGCCAGACAGGTCGGATATTGTTTTCCTTTCTTGCATCCAGTTTTTATCATATGAGCGGCCTCAGGAACTCTCCTTTCCTTTGGCTGCTGTTTCAGTACATTTTCTTTCTCTGCTTTACCATTTCTCTGTTGCCTGCATCTCTTCATTTCTAGACTTCCCTGGTGGCTCAGACGGTTAAGCGTCTGTCTACAATGTGGGAGACCTGGGTTCGATCCCTGGATCGGGAAGTTCCCTGGAGAAGGAAATGGCAATCCACTCCAGTGCTATTGCCTGGAAAATGCCATGGACAGAGGAGCCTGGCAAAGAGTCGAACTTTTCTAAGTTGACAAATTTGATGTCCGAGAGAGAGAGAGAGAGAGAGAGGAGAATAAATCTTGGAAGAACTTGTAGAATTTGATTGCCTCCCTTGCTGTCATCTACATACCTCTCCCTTCTTAATTTGCATTTATATATTTAGATTTTTTTTCCTGCTGCCCCCTTGTTGATAGAGGAAATAAGCCCACACAATAATTCTCTGCCTACCTGAACTTGACATTGGCTCTTCTCTTCACCTTTCAATGTAGGGTTAACCTGCTCTGCTCATCCTCTCCCTCCTCCTCCCTCAGCCCCACCTTGTTTTAGACCTCCTGCCCCAGAACTTCAGAGTCTGCCAGTAGCCTGGAACAGGGTAGGTGTCTGAGGGAGACTCTGCCCCGTCGAGAAGTAGACGTGGATTGTGGTTCTGGCAGATTCCCCATCTCATTGCTAAGTTGGATCGCAATAGGCGATTGAGAGGAAGGAAGAGTGTGTTCAAATATCTCAAATTGAAACTCTGAGAATTTTTTTTTTTTTTTCTCGTTTAGAAGTGATAAAAAAGGTGTTTGGATTCTCTATAACATAATACATATGGGAAAATGGATTGGGAACTCAACATCCAAGGAAGCTTTTCATTACAAAGCATCTGTAATGTATAATTGGTAGCCTTTTGTTAAGGGGTAGAATTCATTTCTTTATGACAGGCTTTTTAACAGGCATGCATTTGTACTTCACACATGGTCAGGCATATTTTTCCCCCATTCTTTCTACTAGGAATTTCCATTTTTCACCCTGACGGCATTTCCTCCTGGATTCCTTGTGCATGTTGGGGGCGTTGTTAGTGCACGCTCTGTGAAGCTTTTGGATCGTATCCACAATCCTGGTATGTTCTCTAAACATTTGTTTTCTGTGTTTCATTTACTTACACTGTGATTATTATTAACACTGATTTTGATAGTTTTTTAAGCTGAATTTATCCAAAAAGAAAAATGACGAAGAAAGTATAAACTAGCACACATTGCTTATAAATATTTGCAGTAATCTTAACTAAAAATAAACTAAGTAGAAGTGTATATTTCAGTTACTTTTTTTTAATACAAAGCAAATCTTGATTCATTTTTGGCCAAGGTATATCACTCTGAGGCAATCCTTAAATCACTTTTGAGTCAGCTGTTTTCTTTGACTCAGGCAGATAACGAAATTTACAATTTGATCATTGTGGCCATTAGCTTAAGAGGTTAGGTTAGTTCTTTTCACTGGAATAATTCTTTATGGGTTGTTTGAGTAAGTTTCTTATTCATAAAAGAAGTCTTAGTTTGAAATGTATAAATTGTGTAGAGAACCTAAAAGTTTTAAAAAAATAATTATTGTCTTTGGGTCCTTGATTTCTTTCAGTAGCTATTTATTCCATTTAAGCAAACAGGAGAAAATGGCAACTCACTTCTTTAAGACATGAACCTTGATTATAAAAGAGAAAAAAAGCATGCAAGTCCCGGTAATTTCAGACCCTTGGATTAGAAATGCTTTGCTGATTTTTCTAAATCTAAAATAAGCATGAGAAGTATAGTAGGAACTTTCCCTGTGGAACTTGTTCTTGCATCTCTCATTGACTGGATGCCCAGTAACTTGCTCAGGTCACTTATTATTTTGATGACATACCTTAAACTTGAAGTTATATTAGTATTCTTACCTGGCATGTATGCGAATGTGTTTTTGAAAATTGAAATGGTCACTTCCAGTAACCTCTTCGGGGCCTTGTACTGACAGCTATGAAAAAAGAAAAATGCTTTGAAATTATTGTATGCAAAACTCAAGTAGTGATTTTGAGGATACAAAGCATTACTGTTCTTTTAGATTTTTAAAAAATTTAATCTGGGCCCCATAGTTTGATGTCATTTGAATTAAAACAATGGAATTTTTCTAGACCCTGAATGGAATTGCAGAAAAGCAATACTATTTGGGATTAATTAAACTCCTAACGTTGGGCAAATACATATTTTAAGTGCCAGTCTTCTCTTTTTCTTCTCTGGTTTATTATTTTTTTCCCCTGTATCTCATTTTTGGGGTCAATTTAAAATCTTTTCTTCATGCAGTATTTTATGCATTCTGTAGTAATTAAATGGAGAAGACAATGGCACCCCACTCCAGTACTCTTGCCTGGAAAATCCCATGGACGGAGGAGCCTGGAAGGCTGAAGTCCATGGGGTCGCTAAGGGTTGGACACAACTGAGCGACTTCACTTTCACTTTTCGCTTTCATGCATTGGAGACGGAAATGGCAACCCACTCCAGTGTTCTTACCTTGAGAATCCCGGGGATGGGGAGCCTGGTGGGCTGCCATCTATGGGGTCGCACAGAGTCGGACACGACTGAAGCGACTTAGCAGCAGCAGCAGCAGCAATTAAAGGCAAATTTAGACTGATGCCAGTTTTAATGGATTGAGATCTTGAAAACTATGCCAAGTTTCATATCTGTGCATTTAGGAGCTTGAATTATTTGAGAAGTGCAAGGGAATACTGAGTTAAGATACCTGACACTAACTGGGTGACCCAAGGCCAGTTAGCTGAGTTTCTGTGTACCCTTGACTCAAGTATTTTGATAGTTGGCATCCACCAACTCCAAATAGCTCCAAAAATGGTTATAGGAATATATTCAGTTGTTCGTGATGGAAGCATTTAGACTTCATCATTGCTTCCATGTACTCTGAGTAAGCTGTAGAATCTAGGAGAAGAAACAAAGGTTATTTAAACCAAATTTAAGTAGAGAGCCAAATTTTAAATTGCATTACTTAAAAAAAAAAACCCCAAAACCTGCTTTTGAGCATTTTCTATACTTGCCAGTTTATTTTTAGTTGTGTAAGAAATATAAAATTCCAGGCCCAGGGAAGAAAAAACAAGTTCTTCCTTCTTATAAAATATGATTTGTATATTGTAACTATAGCACATCCATTTTCTTCCTCTCCTTCCCTATCAGAATATTTTTTCAGTTTACGTGGAGAAATTCTCAGTTACTGATGGTTTATTTTCCAGAAGATTATGGGCATATATAATACATATAAATACTTGTAATGTTATAAATATTGTATTTCAGTTTTGTTTTTATTTTCAGTTAAATACAAATCATATTCTAATGGCCCTAATATTATATTATTTTGATACAATTATCACATTATTTGGATTGTTTTTTATATATGTATTGTGCCTGAAAAAGGAACATTTGTTTAACATTTTGTTAATCTTCAGGCCCCGTAAATAATTATGTGTGAAAAAATTTTAATTTGTTTACAGAAGCTAAATGTCAGAACAAAACTCAGTTAGCATCTACCATAATAAAGATTTATTAATTTTATGATTCTGAGTTACTCTGCTGAAAGAAAATTATGACAGATGAGATAATACGCGCTAATGTCAAAAGACCTATATTTGCACTCTCAGATGAATCTTGCAGCTATTTTTTGACTAGTGAATATGGGAAATTTTCATTTCACACTAAGTATAAAAGGAAAAGCCTTATTTTAAAACGAGTACCACCTGCTAACTATTGATTATTATTTTGGAGTTACTTCTTTAGAACTTCCTCTTCTTCAATATTAAACAAACAGGTCATACAATAAGGGAGAGAATGGGATGGTTTTAAAAGGTAATTATCTGAAATAATAATTAGACTTCAGTTAATGTTAGATTACTATAGCATGTTCCTTCTTCTCTATTTCTACTTCTTATTAACTCTGCTGTCTCTGTCTTTCTAGTTCCTGTCAAGTGGTGTTGTCAATTGTGTTCTTATTTGTAGTATTTTTTGTTTTTTTTTCCTACTATTCTGCACCTAAAACTGATCTACTAATTTGCTGTTTTGAACTCAGCCTTTGTCGGAATTATGGGTAACACAAGATCTTACAAACTGCTAGACTGGAATAGTTTCAATTCAGGTATTTTAATGGTCATTCAGTACTACATATGCTGACAAAAATTATGGCAGCTCAGTGAAGTTTTTAGAAATGTTCTCAATTAAATAGGCTTAATGTCAATTCAGTTAATACAGATACATTTTGGAATACATATGTGATAACTTTTGTAATTTCCATGGAAATACAAACATAAAAATGTTTTTACTAAAATGAATTAATCAAAACCATAGAAATACCATGAATTATGAATGACTTCTGTTAGGTAATGAACTTTCAGAGTGATAATTTTAAATTTATTACATTTTTGTACAGTTTTTTTTCATACCAGGTGAATGATACTAGATTAGCTTTATCATTAAGGGAATAGTAATTATTTAAACTTCAATTTAGATTTGAATATATTTAGTGTTCTATGAATATTATAAAAGTATAACTGTATTTTTAATTTTTTAAAATTTATTTTAATTGGAGGCTAATTACTTTACAATATTGTGGTGGTTTTGCTGTATTTTTATTTATAATTCTAGAAGTGTTCTAAAATTTGGTAAGTAGGAGCAGATTTTGGGGGATTAACAGCTTTCATAAGCTTTCCTCTCCTTTCCAAATAGAATATATTTTTTTCTTTTAAGTAATTTTACATATGAATATAGTTTGTAGCTTTTAAAGAAACTTAAGATAGCTTTACAGCTGATGATGTGGTTTAGAGTCAAAACAATTTTTCTTTTTGATTAAAAGCATGTTCTCTTAACATAAAAATGTAGATATTTATATTAACTCTATTTTAGAAGTAAATAATAGAGCTATTTTGATTCAGTCTCAGAAACTGGCATTTTCCTAAAGAACTTTTTTAGTTGTGTCAGAAAGTACATCTATTTACAGAAAAACAAAAGCAGAAACACCAAGAGGCTCAACATTTGAGATAATATTCCATAATCTTTTCAGTATTATAAACTTCTTTTGTTTTTAGGAGTCCAGGAGTAAGTTCTGATGTAAGTAGTGCATGTTTGACTATGAAGTAACTCATGTTCATCATGTGGATTTAACCTAAAGTCAGTCTAGTAAACAATCTGATCTGGTCCAACCTTTGCAGATTTGGACTGACGTCAGTTGGTAAATCTTTGAGGAAATTACCTCTATTTCCTATCTAAGTTTTTGCCAGCATGTATCACATTGGTTAGAGTTAAAGTAATCTCTTGTAATGTCATGCTTTATATTGGTTTCTTTAATGAGAAATTAAAAACGTCCTGCTGGATTCATTTAATAAGAATATATTTTAGAAAAACATGGGCAGATTATGGTGGTGGGCAGAGAAAAGGCTAGTTACATAAGAATAGAACATTGAGGCATCATCATTAATAATTTAAGGAGCTGAAAGTTTGTGAGGGCAACGATGTTTAAGATGAGAGATATAATAGATGATAGAACTGTTTTGAAATGTGGAAAAGGCAAAAGTTTTTAAAGACACAGTAAAGACTTTGTTCCCTGTAAACAGAATTTGGTGAGGAGGAACATGGTTGAGGAAGCAGTATATCTTGCCATCATTTAAAATAAAATCCAGTAGGAAGTGTAAGAAAGAAAAGATGGATATGTTACAGCATATTAAAATAACATAAAAAGTGATGCTTTCAGTTTAATATGCTTATAGTTTTATGTTTTTGATTGGGGGTATTTAGAGTCTTTCTGATAAGAATTGGTACATACTTAGAAACCAGGGTTTTTCTGATACTAGTTTCAGAAAAATAGCTTGATAATTCTGCAAAAAAAGTTATATATTTGGTAAATGTATTCAAATCCTTTATATATTTTTCTGTGTAATTAGGCAATATTTAGCCACTCCTGTCCTGAATTACCACAGAAAATCAAAAATTGTAGAAAAGTAGTTGTTGATACAGTTTCTATTAATGCTAGAAATTATTTATCAATACTATATTTCCTGGTCTCTGATACCAGCTATAATATGATATATCATTGACTTCATAAAAGTCTTCTAAGAAAAAAGAGGAACACGTGGTAGTCAAATGTACTAATTATTCGACATTTTTATTTCAGAAACATTAAAATGTGGAACAGTATAGGAAAACATTTTATATCACACAATAGTGTTTCATGCAAAACAGTAAACCATGTGGGCAGTTATTAGAATTTATTTTGTACTATGCAATTTGTTAGATAAGAGATGTGCAAAGGTGCCTGTCCCCCTATTTTTATATTCTGGGAGGATAGAAGAATATGTAAACGGCTTACTGTGTAGTATGGTGTGATAGTAGATTCAGAGTTAAAGAGAAAGTTAGGATTAACTCTGTGTGGCAGGGTACCTTATAGAGGTAGTAATCTTGAGCTCAGTTTTGGATAGTATATGAAGATTCACTTAGATTTATATTTCAGACAGTGCATTTGGAACCATGTTAATATATTCTTTGAGTTTAGTTCTGAAACTTCAAGCATTTGCAAAACAATATCCTAGCCATTACTCATTCAATGAAGTTTATTACATAGCTAGTTCATACTTTTTGTTTGCTATTAATACAAAATGTCTTAGTTTACCTTTTTTCCCCACCCCCTTTTCTTCTGCTTTGTCCTGTTAGTTTGTGTATTTTTATAGAGCAGGAAGAAAGGAACTCAGTATTTGAAAATTTATTCAAAACTCTTACCTTTTATTACCTTGTTTCTTTTTCTTTGGCCTGTTAATACACTGAGAAAGATAAAATGAACCTTGCTACTGGAAGGAGAATGTAACATTTAAAGATCTTGTGTGTGACATGCCAGGGAGGAGATTCTCAGAAGACGGAGTAGTCAGATTTGCATTAAATCGCTGCCTGCTGGTTCAGAATGAATTTAAAAGCAGCAAGACTAGAGAGATCCCAGTTAGTGCAGTGCAGGAGTCCTAGCCAGATTGTGACCTGGGATCTGATGGTGACAGGAGAGCTAAAGTTTTGTGGTGCACTTACTATGTACTATTCTAAGATTTTATGGTAGTAGCTCATTTAGTCCTCAAGCACAGCGCTCACATACGTGTTCTCATTTTGGACGTGAGCAGTATGAAACATAGCCATTTGTCCGAGGTCAAATAGGGAGTGACTGAGCCCCAGATTGAACCTTGCAATTTTGGCTTCAGGGCTTAAACTCTTAACCACAAGTTTACAAACTGTTTAGAATGGGAAGCCTGCAGGACTTGGTAATTAAAGGAGAATGTGGTGAGTGAAACAGGCTCTGTGCAATTGTCAGCTGAGAGAGAGAGAAGGGTAATGATTGTCCCACATGTCTGCAAGTCTTAACATCCCAGGGGACAAATGATTCCTATCTTTTAGAAACTCAAGTCTGTTTGAAAGTTCAGTTGTAAATAATATTTTAAGAGTAAATCCTGATAGCCCTAGCTCATTGCTTCTCAAATGGCTGTAATCTATTTTTCTTCTGAGTTTACCACTAGAAGTATTTCTGAATAGGTCACACATAGTTTCTTACTTATGACAATCTCAGTGAGTTGAGGAAAATTTGTTATTCTTTCCTGTGTAGGATGCATGTCAATTTAGATAACTTTTTTAGAAGTGACAAGAGGAAATTAAAATACGTGTATAATGTCATTTGAAAAATACTAGTTTGAAGTAGCTTATGAACTTAGACAATATTTTTAAGTGTTTTTAAGCCCTGAGTTAGTAAAGCAAGATGTTTGAATAGCCTTTCTTTTGTTTTTGAGAATATTCTAAAAATATTTTTTCTTTTTTTACTGTTTTAGACAGATCGTAGGTTTTAAGACTTATTAGACTGGAAATTTTCTCAATCTTACAATGAATGAACTTCAGCTAATGATAGATTTAGTGGTTTAAATTTAGAAAATGTTACTCTTTTTCTCTTTTTTGTTTTCAGAAATATAGTTAGAAATTTGACTTTATTTTGGAGGCAAAATTAATAGTTAACATCTAAAAATGTAGTTACTACTTTAAAAATATGTAACAGAATATGAGTCAGCTGAGGAAATACTTATATAAGGAAATATTTATATAGAATATACTTATCACTCTGATCATTCAAATTTTTCTCCAATAGATGTTTGTCAAGTGCCTACCATGTCTTAAGCACAATTCTGGGATTGGAAATAACCAGGGTTCACCCAGGCAGACCTCCTGTTTACATACTAGTCTAGTCTGTTTCTTACACTACTTTGCTGTGTGTCTGTGTGAGAGAGAGAGAGTTAAATGGAGATAGACTTTCTTGCAATTTGAATTCTACTGATGATCTCAGCAATCATTATTTTTCTACATCTGAGGGACATTCATGAGCAGATGTGCAAAGTAAGCCTAAAGTAGTTAAGCAGCATTTGGTTTTCAGTATTTTAATAAGGTTTTCAGAAAGTAGATACATAGAGTTCAAGAAGGCATAAATATAGCATGCATGACTTGTGAGCTTTCCTTTATAATGTGACATAAATGTAATATTTAATTTTATTTCTATATATAATGTAACTGGATATTCATTACTTTTCTACTATCTGTAAAAAAAAAGTCAGATGGGTAATCTCCTTAAGTGGGAAGTTTCACTCTTCATATATATGAAATATGTAAAATGTAACTGGATATTCCATTACATTATTATAATGTAACATGTAAATGTAATGTATCATTCTCTGTATAAAATAATGTAACTGGTCACCAGTTACATTATATATATAAAGAATGAAATGTCACAGTCAAGGAGTAAATTACATATTTGACTTTTTTTTTTTTTAAACAAATAGTAATGACTGCAGTTTGGTCCAACATGGATTGTATCTGAGCCACCATCCTAATATTCCAAATTACCACATCTTGAAGTTCACTCTCAGTTTGCACATTACTTCTTCTATAATGAGATTCTTCTTTTTAGTCTGTACTGAATCCCCAACCAGTTTGAGGTTCTATACTTCCTTGAACCTGGACTCTCTAATTTCTGTTCTATTAGTGGAAATTTATCTTCTTCAAAAGGTTGTTTTGCGTTGGACTATTACTTTCAGACATTTGAGAAGGTAGCTTTTTGTGCTGTCCATTAACAAGATACATTGTCCTTTTTCTGAAAATCCTATCTAACACTTTATCTTGTTTATTTAAAAATTAGATTGAATAACTGCCCATTTCCTTTTTTATTTTCTTTCAACTTGATTAAAAGGTTTCCAGGGACAGAATTATTCTCTTCTAGACCTATATGAAAATAGAACTACATTTAACTCTTCATGTAGTCAGCATTTCTTAGTTGCAAATGTGTAATTGCCTAAAATCTCGAAGGAATTGACTTTTATAAAGGCATATTGTGTTGAGTTGTTCACTTCTTTACTTTTTGAGGGGTAAACTATTACTGTCATTTTAGGAATCTTTACCAGTGTCACCTGTACTTTAGAAACAAGATTAAATACTAAAAAGATGGCAAGATATCAAGCTATGGCCATGCTCTAGACAAGTAATAGAAAAACAAATTAACTGTGGTGTCAACATAAGTGTGAGGACATTACCCTCGTAAGAGGCATCAGTGAGGCATTGATCTAGAACTCAATTCTTGCTTGCAATTAAAAGAATATAGTAAAAGATCTGTGATAATTATCTATGTATAGTTCTGACCCTTAGAAGAAAAATACAAAATAGTATGAAATATAATTTATATAATAAGTAACTTTTCATATCTCCTAAAATGATAATCTTTTTACGATTATCAATAATTCTATAGATTCTTGGAAGGAGCATGGTATTTTAAGTGAAGATATTTTTTCTTCACATCTCTGAAACGTTAATTTGCAACCCTCACATCTCAGCTGTATATCCTTCAAGTGACCAAATTGTATCCAGTTTCATATAAGGTGTGTATAGTTGCCAGTAAATTTTTAAGCCAGGTTCTTTGTTTTGCCTTTTACAGAAGTATGGTAAATCCTCAGTTTTTACTTTTGTAGGGTGAATAAAACAGTTCAGATTCACTAATGTATTTCCTATAAGAAGTATAATTAGCAGTTTTTAAGATTTCCATTAGTAGGGATTAAATACTCTGATTTTTGTTTCTGAATTTTCAGTACTAGTAAGTTAGACTGAATCATGATTGCTACTTAAATATTCTGTGGCTCATCTCTGGCATTAAGTATAAGATAGGCTTTGAAGAGAAGTTTAATTTTTCTGTAATATTAAATAAATTGATTTTTCTTAATTGTATCTTAATTAACCCCTAAATTTAATAGCCAAAAAATTCATCCTTTGACTTCTTGCTCACAGTTGTAGGTAATTATTTTAATCCAATTCCTAGTTTGTGATGAAGTGCTCCCTACTGTATGCTTGCCTTGCTTTCACCTAGAATCTAGGGCCATTACTTTCTGTAACCATTTCAGTGAGCTGCCATAGTTTTCAGTCTGTACTGTCACCTGATCCAAGCATGCGCCAAAGTTTCCACTGTTTCTGGCTCCCGTCTGCTGAATCTGCTTTGCAAAACCCTTCGTTCTTTGAGCTTTTGCTTTAGCCAAAAACCAAATTTAAGAAATTCTTTGGAGTGTGGACATAACACCATTTGCTTCCTTAGCCCTCCTGTATGTAACTCTTTAGCTTTTATTAAACTTGTAAATACTGTATTAACTACAGCAGCGGCATCCCCATGTGCAGTTGTGTGGCTCGTGTGTCAAAATAAAGGCTGCTTGTGAACTTGTCAGAAGAGTATGAATGCTCTACTTGCGCTGCATTCAGCTTTTTGTTGGTTTTTTGTTTGTTTTTTTTAAATCAGCCACTTATTCTTTCATAGTGTTTGGTTTAATTATCTGATTATTTTATGTGTTATACCAAGGTAAGTTTGATGTAGATAAACTTTGTATTCTATGTGGTTACATGTATCTCATAGTAATTATGATTACATACTTTTTCCATTTAGGCATGCTGGCCTTTCTAAATAAATAGATCTCGAACTTGAAATAAGTAGCTTCTTCCAAATTTTTCATTAATTTAAAAAAATATAATACTGTTGATTACATCCTGTAAAATTTTTAAAGCAGAAAACTGCCATGTATCACTATGTAGCAAGATGTAGGCTAACCTAATGTGAGAAAATCTAATTTATAAAAACGGAGTATATGATTATTTGATTTAGTAAATATTATTGTAAACTTCCAGAATGATTTGAAAAGTAAATTGCAGGTTTTACTATTATGTTTTAGAAAGTCAACTTTTCATTTTACATAGTTTTTCAGGAAAATAATTTTTTTCTAAGCTGAGATATAGTTCTCTTAATTTTGCTATCTTTTTCGAAAATCATAAGTAATTTGATAGATGGAGCAACTAGTTGAATGATAGTTTGTCTTATGATATAAAATTTCCCTATTAGGAAAAGATGATGTTAATAGATGTCCAAATTAATCTGGAAACTTGTATGTCCTAAAAAGAGAGAATGGATATGAAAGTGTTTTTGTGCTCTTAATGTCTACATTTCAGCTAGGAATATGAAGAAATTCTTTAACGTAGTAGCATATGTGCAAAATAGGGCCACCTAATTGTCTCACCCATTTCTGAATTCGTAATATTGATTGCTAACACCATATTGTAGTATTTTCTACTTCTTTTCCTTCTTTATCTCGTACTTTGATCTTTTCCTTGGTTTCCTGGAGTTTTGTGTTTCTTTCTTCTCTTCTGAAAGAAAGTTTTAGGGTAGCACGGTCTTGGATCTAAGACTTTAACGCAAGAACTGGCTGGCATCATTTGTAGTTCTGGTTTTTATCTCCTCACTTCTTTTTGCTGATCTCCCTGTGGGGGAAACAAAATTCCACCATAGGAATGTGAGCTATAACAAGGCTTTTAACCTTTCTTTACTTTGCTGTCTTCAGTATTTCACTAGTGAGTATGATTCTACTTATTCTACTTATTTTGAAAAACGTATTTGAAAACTGCATATGTACAGAAACTCAGAAGGCTTTTGGAGTGTTGGATTTTTAGTCGTAATAGTGCCTTTTTAATGTGAAAGATTTACAGTAAGAGCTTAGCATCTTATTTAGAGTTGATCAGGTTTTTTCTTTTCCAAATTGTTCCCAAATGGAATTGGCCACAAAAAAAGAAACAATTTAGGATATGCTGATTATAGACCGTTTCTGTTTTTAACATCTTTGGGCATGAAAAGCTAACTATATATGCAGCTGCTGTTCATCAGTAGTTTGCAGCTAAATGCAAGTAATTAGAAAGTGTATGTGACAGATGTTCCATCTATAATGCTCCATTGCAAGCAATGTTGGGCTACTCTATGGTAATAAAATGTGATTCTGTGATTTGAAAGCATTTTCTTAATGACAGAGCTATATATGGAGTTGCAGTGTTCTTTCTGAAATTTGTCCTTATGTACATTAACTAGATTCTTCGTACTAATGTTTTCAGTGTATTTGCTTTCTTTATTTTGAACTGGCCAGTCCCTTTCTTTCTCGTCACTTTGCTTCAGGACCCACATCTCTTTAGAAGGATGGCTATAGATGGCTTTCTGCTTTTTAATGTTGATAAATCTATGCCTTGCAGAGAACCCAGAATGTATTGCATTATTAAAAATTAAGTACAGGAAATGAAATCAGAATTTAAAATAAATTTATGGATATGACTCAAGGTGCTCACTCAGTGAGGTGAGACATAGGAAGTCATTTTAGTTTAAGATTAGAGTCTGAAAACTCTGGGTCTACCTTTCAAATTGTATTTCATAAAACAGATCCCTATAGATAGCCCTAAAGCAAAAAAGCAAATAGAACTAGATGATTTATTTTCTAGCACCTGAGTTTAAAATGTTAAACTTCTTGAGACGTAGCATTAAATGAAAATGTTAATAAGCTTTTTGAGAAGTAGCATTTTAAAGATGTGAAGTTTGAAAACCTGTTGTAGAATAGTAGTTCTTTGCCTTCCAGAGTATGCATACTTTAAATATTTCTTGTTCAAATAGACTATGCTATTGAGTAGTGAACTGATTTAAAATTTATTTTTCAGATGAACCAGAAACTCGAGATGCATGGTGGGCAGAAATCAGACAAGAAATAAAATCCCATGCCAAAGCATTAGGCTGTCATGCTGTAGTGGGCTACAGTGAATCAACTAGCATCTGGTAAATGATAATAACAACTTGATTTTCTAGATGCTGTGGTTTACAGATTGTCATCTGAAAGGGGAGAAGCTTTATGCAGATACGGAGAAAAGAAGAAAAGTGGATTGATCCAGTTAGTGTGGGCTTTTTTAGAATACATCAAGAGGAAATTCGTATGCTATCTTTACTGCTTAGTTAATGTGAAACTTCAGGAAAATTGTTCTACTCCTCCAAGCCTCAGTTATACATTGGAGACAGTAACTACCTGTCAGTTAAGGTTATTGAGGCATTAAATGAGAATATAATACTGGCACACAGCAAGTATTAACTCCAAGCCTACTTTACTCCAGTTTGTGACTCCACCAGCTCTTTCCTCTGGGATTTTGAAACTCTTAATCTATTGTAAACAAACCGCCGTGTGTCTTTCAAGTTCATTTGTAAACTCTTTCTGCCTTCATTAATTAACTATAACTTAACTTTTTCCTACCAACAAATCTCCCTAATGCTACCCAGTTAGGAAGGGACTTCCATACTCTCAGTTCTCAATTTCTTTTTCTCCTGTCTTTCATTTGGACAACTTCTTCCCCATTTAAGTCCGTGCCAATCCACTGTTCAGGATTTTCTACCTCCAAAACTTTTTTCTGCTCTTTTTTTTCCTGCCCATCTCCTCCAGTTAAACACAATTATCTCCCTTCTAACAGTCTGTCATTGTGCTTTCTCATTCTCAAGTCCTCTATCCTTAGTTGACTTTCAACCTTATTTTGACTTCATTATTGCATGAAACTGTTCCTCTTTAAAAATTTGAAACCATAAAATTTCACTCTTGGATCACAACCTGATATTTTCCTACTCATCCTATTTGCTTATTTATTTCTGGTTTATTTTGGCCCTTCTCTTAATCAAGAGTTTTCCCAGTTCCTTACTTAGGTTCTGACTTTACTTGCTGTCTGCCATCCTTGAACCCTACTTTCCACTCCTTCAGAAGTTGGTAATAGATGTCATCTAGACACTGTTTGCGGAGAAGGCAATGGCATCCCACTCCAGTACTCTTGCCTGGAAAATCCCATGGATGGAGGAGCCTGGAAGGCTGAAGTCCATGGGGTCGCTGAGGGTCGGACACGACTGAGCGACTTCACTTTCACTTTTCACTTTCATGCATTGGAGAAGGAAATGGCAACCCACTCCAGTGTTCTTGCCTGGAGAATCCCAGGGACAGGGGGAGCCTGGTAGGCTGCCGTCTATGGGGTTGCACAGAGTCGGACACAACTGAAGTGACTTAGCAGCAGCAGCAGACACTGTTTGACTTTAGGCTGTCTTATTTTTCCACCTTCTGTTGGGTAATTCTTAACTGCCAGCTATTACATGGATAACTTTCTTGTGGTGGTGCTGATCATTTTTGTTGGAGAAAAAATGATTAGACTGTAATAAATGAGGATGTTACAGAGCCATGCTGTTTAATTCTCTAAGGATCCTTTTTTTTTCTTTGCAGACTATATATTATACTCTTTTTAAAAAACAACTTTAGTGATATATAATAGGCATATAATCTCACATGTTTAAAGTACATTACTTTGAAAAGTTCTAACATAACTTTTATGTGAAACCATAAAACTCATGAAACCATTATTATCATGAAACCATTAGCATCAGTCATGAAACCATAAAACCATTAGTGTCATTGAGACAGTCAACACATATATCACCCCCAAAGCTTCTCTATATTCCTTTGTACTCTCTCCCTTCAGTCCCTTCTCATCCCACCCCTGTCATAGGATATACTGCTGATCTGCTTTCTATCACTAGAATAAGTTTTCACTTTTACAAAATTTTATGTAAATAGAATCTTAACATTATGCACTCCTTTTTGTTTAATTTCACTCAGCATGTTTAAGTTGAGATTAAATTGAGTGTCATCCCTGTGACAGCAAGAACCTGTTCCTTTTCCTTGCTGAGTAGTACTCCTTTGTATATATTATACTCTTGAACTGCTCTATTCTCATTGTGGCTGTTCTACTTTTGTTAACCTACTAACCTTGTTAGGCTTATCCTGCCTTTCTTCCCAGTAGATAGTCTTGCTCTATTTGTGGATTTATTTTCATATACTTTCAGCTCTTAGGGGTATAGTTTTAGAAGACATAGTTCTTACCATTAGATTCACATTCTCCTGGAGAATTATGACAAGCATGATACATTTTATGGTAGAGATATCCCAGGATATCTTAGGATCCTAGAGGGCTATAGGAGGATTGGAAGAAAGTTTTAATGAAGTAACTGAAGCTTGAACTGTATCTTGAGAGATGAGTTATATCAATGAAGAGAAAAGGCATAGGGAGGGTTTTCAGGGTGAAAAGAGTAGCATGTGGAGAAGGCCAGAGGTGTGGATTCAGTTGCTGGAGATAAGTCACAGATGCAGGAGTCTACAGAAATGAGTCCAATTCATTTATTTAGAAGTTTGCATTCACCTGATGTAAGCTTCTGTTTTCCCTGGAGACCTCAGAAATTTTGTATTTAAATCCTGTCTTTACTAGTTTTTTTCTGTTCTAACCCGTCCTACTTACTATTACTGGTTTAGTTCCCTGCAGTGCACACCTTGAAATGCACACCTGCTCTAGTAGCTCTTTGATTCAGCGCCTTCTGTGGCTTTATGTTTTTTTTATATTCTCAATGTGCATTTAACCGTTAGAAGCCTGGCCTCTTGCAGATCATTTCTTTTATGGCCTTGCTTCTTATCCATTTACTTTGTTTCAAGTGTATTGTCCCTAGGTTGCTACTTTTCCCATTAGCTTTGGGTGATCTCATTCATAATTCAATAATTATGTTGATTGTTTTTTGGCTTTCAAGTTGGGTAATATGTAATAAAGAGTTTCAGATAATTCTTTGGAAAATCGGTTTTTATCATATATATAATATGATGTAGCTTAAGCTCTGTCTAGTATACTTTGGATGTTTGTGTCAGTTGTCTTTTTATTATTAAGTCTAAATTAAGCTAAAGCAATATAGATATTTACATAGTTGTGCTTTTAGAATAATTTTAATAAAATTCAATATTCATTTAAAGAGTATTTTATTACAGTTTAATGGGCTATTGCTGGATTCAGCAATATAGTTTGTTACTACTATTATTTTGAAACATTCCAGTCTTTATAAGCTTTGCCATATTTTAAAGGAATTGTCACTAATACTAATCTTTTACAATTTTTAAGTGGCAAAGAATACTCTTCCTCTTCATTTTAACAATATTACTTCTATTTTCTATCCTAGATTTAGGAGGTAATCCAGTGATAATAATATTTAGTAAAGTCTATCTTAAATTTAAATTGTCACCTTGGTAAGTTAGACTGCCTGAAAATATTAACTTGGTTACATTTTTTTTTTTTTTCTCTTGTAGTGAAGAGGTCTGTATTTTATCTGCATCCGGCACGGCAGCTGTACTGAACCCTAGATTTTTGCAGGATGGCACCGTGGAGGGCTGTTTGGAACAGAGGTTGTCACGACAGCATGGCTTATTTTCCTTAAGGGTAGAGAAGGGAAAGTTTGACTTTCTTCTTCTCAGAGCTGGGATAATCCTTCTTTATGAGGGCGGGTTACACGGGTGCGGTGCAGAAATCAGGACCAGGCACTTGACTGATTTTACCTAATCCATAGCAACACCATAGCAACAAACAAGTATTGGGTTCTGCACTGCATGACGCACACTGTTATTTCTAACACCTCAGTAAATGGCACATATGATTACCAATTGAAGAATTTCAGGTATATGTTTTTGTGTTTGCTACAATGTAGAAATAATTTCTTTTGAGTTTTCTCTTCCTTTCTTTTCCTTTTGTTTTACCTCCAAAATAGGAAAAGGTCATGACACAATTTCCATAAAGAAAATTCCTAATTATAAAACAGACACTATGTTGTATGAAAATTATATATAAAAGCTTCAATTATGTATAAAAATCTTGTGAAATATGACTTTAAGATATGTAAAAGAGAAAGTAAAAATGAAAGCATTGGGTAAAATGAGACTGCTTTTTGGTTTATTTGATTATTGGTTCCTTTAATCTGTTAGTGTCCATAAATAAAAAGATGAGGTTATCAACTATATATACAAAAAGCTGTAAGTTTGATACCAGAGCTTGCCTGAATAATATAAATCTTAAATACTTCTTACCTAACACTATGCATATTTTTCCCCAGTATTAATGTATAATATATATTAAGGAAGAAAGCCAAAAAAAAAAAATCTATACGTTATCAAATTTACTATAAATTTGAAAGTCTCTATGTAGCCAAGAAAAATGTGTTACAAAGACCTTGGTTAGTTTCTTTTGTCAGTATTAAAAATGGATTTTGACCATAATATTTTTCAGAGCATTAAAAGTCATGGTAAATAATAGGAAAGTGAAGGTTGGACATTTTGAAGTATACTAAACAATTGGAATATTCTGTTGAGGAAACTGACTTTGCCAGTGAGTTGTCCCAGGGCTGCCATATAGTTCTTGCTTGTGTCAGTAGCTTCCATTCTGTAGTAGGTAGAAGCCTAATTTAATGAACAGCCTTTCTCATGCAGTTTGGTTGTTTCCATATAATGGCTTAGATGGACACATGAAATTATTAGCGCTTACTAAAAAAAATTTGAAAAAATGTAGGAGAGTAGAAGGAAGAAAAAAATTCCCTAGGATGTCAGTATTTAGAGATTATCCATTTTGTACATTTCATATTTCAAATGTTTTCATACTTTTTTTGCATTTCTTCTTATTTGGGATGATTTTGATCACCTCCTCCTGTACAGTATTATGAACCTCCACCCATAGTTCTTCAGGCACTCTTTCATATCTAATTCCTTAACTCTATTTGTCACTTCCACTGCATAATCTTAAGGGATTTGATTTAATCATACGTAAATGGTCTAGTGGTTTTCCCTACTTTCTTCAATTTAAGTCTGAATTTTGCAATAAGAAGTTCATGATTGGAACCACAGTCAGCTCCTGCTCTTGTTTTTGCTGACTGTATAGAGCTTTTCCATCTTCAGCTGCAAAAATCTGATTTTGGTGTTGACCATCTGGTAATGTTCATGAGTAGAGTAGTCTTTTGTGTTGTTGGAAGAGGGAGTTTGCCATGACCAATGCATTCTCTTGGCAAAACTCTTTTAGCCTTTGCCCTGCTTCATTTTATACTCTTAAGGCCAAACTTGCCTGTTACTACAGGTATTTCATGACTTCCTACTTTTGCATTCCCATCCCCTATGATGAAATGGACATCTTTTTTGGTGTTAGTTCTAGAAGGTCTTGTAGGTCTTCACAGAACCATTCAGCTTCTTTAGCATAAGTGGTTGGGGCATAGATTTGGATAACTGTGCTATTGAATGGTTTGTCTTGGAAATAAACAGAGATCATTCTATCATTTTTGATATTGTACCCAAGTACTGCATTTCAGACTCTCTTGTTGACTATGAGGGCTACTCCATTTCTTCTAAGGGATTCTTGCCCACTAGTAGATATAATAGATATAATGTAGATATAATAGTAGATTTAATGGTCATCTGAATTAAATTCACCCATTCCAGTCCATTTTAGTTTACTGATTCCTGAAATGTTGATGTTCACTCTTGCCATCTCCCGTTTGAACACTTGAATTAACCTTGATTCATGGACATAACATTCCAGGTTAGGAATGTTTTCTATGCAATATTGTACTTTATAGCATCAGACTTTACATCCATCACCAGTCACAAAATGCAAAAAGGCAACATGGTTGTCTGAGGAAGCCTTACAAATAGCTGAGCAAAGAAGATAAGTGAAAGGCAAAGGAGAAAAGGAAAGATATATCCATCTGAATGCAGAGGTCCAAAAAATAGCAAGGAGAGATAAGAAAGCCTTCCTCAGCAATCAGTGCAAAGAAATAGAGGAAAACAATAGAATGGGAAAGACTAGAGATCTCTTTAAGAAAATTAGAGACACCAAGGGAACATTTCATGCAAAGATGGGCACAATAAAGGACAGAAATGGTATGGACCTAACAGAAGCAGATGATATTAAGAGGTGGCAAGAATACACGGAAGAACTATACAAAAAAGATCTTAATGACCCAGATAACCACAATGGTGTGATCACTCACGTAGAGCCAGACGTCCTGAAATGTGAAGTCAAGTGGGCCTTAGGAAGCATCACTATGAACAAAGCTAGTGGAGATGATGGAATTCCAGTTGAGCTATTCCAAATCCTGAAAGATGATGCTGTGAAAGTGCTGCACTCAATATGCCAGCAAATTTGGAAAACTCAGCAGTGGCCACAGGACTGGAAAAGGTCAGTTTTCATTCCAATCCCAAAGAAAGGCAATGCCAAAGAATGTTCAAACTACCGCACAATTGCACTCATCTCACACACTAGCAAAGTAATGCTCAAAATTCTCCAGCTAGGTTTCAACGTTACGTGAACCATGAACTTCCAGATGTTCAAGCTGAATTTAGAAAAGGCAGAGGAACCAGAGACCAAATTGCCAACATCCACTGGATCATAGAAAAAGCAAGAGAATTCCAGAAAAAATCTGTTTCATTTACTGTGCCAAAGCCTTTGTGTAGATCACAACAAATTGTTGAAAATTCTTAAGCAACAGTTAGAACTGAACATGGAACCAGCAACAGACTGGTTCCAAATAGGGAAAGGAGTACATCAAGCCTATATATTGTTACCCTGCTTATTTAACGTATATGCAGAGTACATTATGCAAAATGCCAGACCTGGGTTAAGCACAAGCTGAAATCAAGATTGCCGGGAGAAATATCAATAAACTCAGATATGCAGATGACACCACCATTATCGCAGAAAGTAAAGAGAAACTAAAGAACCTCTTGATGAAGTGAAAGAGGAGAGTGAAAAAACTGGCTTAAAACTCAGCATTCAGGAAACTAAGATCATGGCATCTGGTCCCATCACTTAATGGCAAATAGATGGAAAACAATGGAAATAGTGACAGACTTTATTTTATTGGGCTCCAAAATCACTGCAGGTGGTGATTACAGCCATGAAATTAAAAAACGCTTGCTCCTTGGAAGAAAAGCTATGACCAACCTAGACAACATGTTAAGAAGCAGAGACATTACTGCATTACTACATCCATCTAGTCAAAGGCATGGTTTTTCCGGTAGTCATGTATGGATGTGAGAGGTAGACCATTCAAGGAAGCTGAATGCCAAAGAATTGATGCTTTTAAACTGTGATCTTGGAGAAGACTCTTGATATTTCCTTGTACAGTAAGGAGATCAAACCAGTCAATCCTAAAGGAAATCAAACCTGAGTATTCATTGGAAGGACTGATGCTAAAGCTGAAGCTCCAATAACTGACTCATTGGAGAAGACCCTGATGCTGGGAAAGATTGAAGGCGGGAGGAGAAGGGAACGACAGAGGATGAGATGGTTGGATGGCATCACCAACTTGATGGACAGGAGTTTGAGCAAGCTCTGGCAGTTGGTGATGGACCGGGAAGCCTCATGTCATGCAGTCCATGGGGTCACAAAGAGACACGAGTGAGTGACTAAACTGAACTGAACGTCATACATTTTAGCACTTTTATTCTTTATGCTTTATGATGTTACACCACCTGTGTTCAAATTTCTGGGAGTTATTTGGTTAAAAGTTGTCCCAAATTTTCATCTTTCTGTGGCCCCCTTGTACCACATGACCTTTGGATTCAAACAAACTGACTTTAAAATCTGATGTCTGCTACTTAGTACTTTTTGTGACTGAGCAAATTACTTAGCATCTCAGCTTGGTTTCAGGCCAAGTGAAACTAGGTTTTGTTTCCCTGTGCTTGGCATTATATCGAAGGGGGTGTTCATGTAGCTATAGTTTTCTTAATCTTTAAAAAAAAAAATAGAACGTTTCTGAGTAGATACTGTTGTTCCAGTTTTATAGAGGAGACTCTCAGAGGTTAAATGACTTGCTTAGGCTCACAGCTCTGCTCATATCTGTTTCCCCTGTTACTTCTAATAAGCCAGAATGCCATCCCACCAGTAAAAGAATAATATCTTGGAGAAACTTAATAATTTAGAGGCTTATTCTGTGAAATAATGTATACAAAGAATCTATGCAAAGCCTGATTCCTGGGAAATATAGTAACTTGTAAACTTTTAGATGAAACAGAATTGAGAACCCACATCTTTTCAGATTCATGGATGTGACTGTGAAATCCTGCTGTTCTCCATGGAGTTTCCCTCTTCCCTTCCTATTCTCCTGATTTCTTCAGATTTAATGACTGGAAAAAGATTTTATCATTCTAAAGTGATTTCATAAACAGCCTATTACAGTAGACATTTTACAATGAATGGGAAGGTTGTGGGTTATTTTTTTCTGCTTCATGTATGATAAATGTTCATTTCTGAAACACAGGTGTTTTGGTTTCTCTGAAAGGCTACAACAGACATTAGAAATTAGAAACTTTAGAGTGTGCCTAGCTTTGACTTTTTTTCCCCCTCTTAAATACATTTGTTTCTAACTGTAGATTTTTTTCAGATTGGTAAAGTTTTTTCCCTTAGGAATTATTTTCTGATTTTATGTGTATTATCTTTTCAGATAATAAAAGCATATCACTCTTATTATCTAGCCATTTTTAAAAATATTTAATTTTTAATTGATTGATGATTGGTTTGCAATATTGGTTTGATTTCTGTCATATATCAACCATTCATTTTTATGTTGTATCCTAAAGAAGAAACCATTGGAATAATAGTGGTTTCTGTCAGGTCATCAAACATAAGAATTGAGGGAAGGGATATATGTATACCAATGGCTGATTCATGTTGAGGTTTGACAGAAAACAACAAAATTCTGTAAAGCAATTATCCTTCAATTAAAAAAATAAAAAAAACATAATTGATAGAAAATGCCTCTCTACTTGTATAAGCCTCTTCTTTCATAACAGTGTGTGGTTCTGATTTCCTGTTTATTTCTTATCAATCATAGTAGTACCTATTATGGTCAAAGTTATGATATAGTTTGTACACAGGTACTGGATAGAGAATATTTGTTTTTGGAAAAATGCGTAGAATTTTTCAAGAATGCCTTTTTTCCCCTTAATGTATCCATATAGGCTAGAAGAAAATTTGCCTGCAGGCTGTGGATTTTGCCATATACCATATGATGAACTGAATATGCCATTTCCAGCTCATCTCACATACTGCAATAACTGCAGGAAACAAAAAGTTCCTGATGTTCTCTTCACAACCATAGACCTCCCAGTGGATGCAACAGTTATTGGAAAAGGTTGTCTCATTCAAGCAAGGTATGTTTGTGAAGACAGTACTTGGGGTCCTTGAAGGAATGTAGAGTATGAAGTCAAATAGACGTATTTGATCCATATGATTTTATTGTATGGAAAATTGGAAGGAAAAATAATCCTCTTTGTGAGACTCAGATAAACTTTAATGCAAAAGCAGTCTTAAAAATTGAAATTAGGTACAAATGTTTATTATTATGAAGATTATTAACTAACCTGTCACAGGTGAGGGATGTGACTCAGTATGCTTTAATGACGTTAAATATCTGATACATTTTGGAAGTTGACTTTTTGTTCTTTTTAAGAATGGTGCTACGTGGTTTTTTGTGTTTTTTTTTTTTTTTTTAAACAATTTCAGTTAACTGTTAAGAGTTCTCTTTAAAGTGTGCTGGAATAGGAAATTGGAAGGCACACAGGAAACAGCTGCAGCTATCTAGGTCACTAACAACTGCCAGGCTGCCAAATCCATGGAGCATTTCTGTCTTCATTTTACTTAAGGTCTCAGCAATAATCACACAGCTGATCGTTTTCTCCTTGAAATTCATGACTTCACAATGCCACATGTCCTCTTTTTTCCTGCCTTTATATGTAGTCTTCATTCCTCCTCATTTCTTGTTCCTTGAGAGCCATGAGTTCAGACCCTCTTCTCGAAGCTCTCTCGCTAGTTGAAGTCATCAACTCCTATATATCTGTATTCTGTCTGTAAGTCTAGGACTCCTAAATTTATAGCTCTAGTTCAGAACTTTCTTCGGAGCTTCAGACCCATATACTTTGCTGTCTACTTTATACCCCACTTTCATAAGTATCTCATACTTGTTCCATATTGAACTGCTGATTTTATCCATTTCTCTCATATTGGTCTTTCCTGTTTTCATAAGTGATACTTGCTCTATTCAGTTCTTCATTGCAAATATGGTATTCTTAGACATTGTTCTCTTTCCTAACCTCCCCACATCAGAGTTATTTATATTTCTAATCTATTTCCTTTTTGCTTTCATTCCGTCTTGCATCTTAGACCTTCCATTTAGAATAGTTTTTCTTTCACCTGAGTTATCTCCTTGAGTATTTTTTTGATGAATCTGTTGATGGTGAACAATTTTTACGTGTTTGAAAATGAGCCTATTTTATCTTTAAACAGTATCTTTGGCTAGCAGTTATTTTCTTTAAGCACATTGAAAATACTTGTCCACTGCCTTCTGGCCTTCATTGCAACTGTTGAGAAATAACCTCTTAGACTAACTGTTCTTCTTTTGAAGTTTGTCTATTTTTTTCCCTCAGGCTGTGTGCAAGCTATTTTATTTGTCTTCAGTTTTCTTCAGTTTCCCTGTAGAGTATTAGGTATGGAGTTCTCTTTATCCTAATTGCTATACCTTGGACATCTTGAATTTATAGATTGGTATCTTTCATGTGTTTTAAAAAATTTTAGGTTAGTTCTGTGATTCATCTGTTCTCTCGTCTTGATATTCCAATTAAAGTATGTGTGTCTTTCTGACCGCCTCTTCTATGTCTGTTACTTTCTTATCTATATTTTTAATCTTTTTATTTCTTTATGTTATATTTTGGATATTTTCTTATCTTTCAGTTCTTTAGTTTTGTCTTCAGCTGTCTTTAATATGCTGTTATGCCTAATAATTGGGTTTAAAATTTTTGATTTTTTATTTCCAGAAGTTGTATTTTATTCTTTTTCAAATCTGATATCACATACTATAGTCTGTGTTTAATTCTGTAACTGATAATTTTAATATCTAAAACATTTTTTTTTCTGTTGTTTCTGCTGCTTATTGTTCATTGTGTTTTACTTGCTTTGGCAAATATTGTAAAAAGTCCTGTGTTCACCTAGCTTCCCCGATTGGTGACATCTTACACAGCTATAGTAGGGTATCAGCTAGGATATTGACACTGTTATAATGGTTTTAACTATGCTCCAGACCTGAATCAGTTTTACATTTGTAATACTTGCATTCATTTAAGTATTTGTGTGCGTGTGTGTATATGTATGTCTATGCAGTTTTATCCAACAAATAGATGGTGTAAACCACCGTCACAGTCAAGATACACAGCTGTTTACCACCACGAAAGAACTTCCTTATGCTGCCCACTTACATTTATACCCTGTATTGCCCCTTGCCCTGGTCCTGTGATGCTTTTAGGAAGATTTTTAAAAGTACATAGTTTATCCAGTTGTTTTTTTTTTTCCTTGTTTTAGGTAGTCTTCTTCAGCAGTTCTCAGAGTGTGGCCCTTAGACCAATAGCATCACCGTCCTGGGGGAATGTATAGAAATGCATATTGAGGCTCTGTGCCAGAACTGTTGATTTGGATACCCTAGGGATGGAGCCCGGCAATTGTTTTTTAACAACTACTGGCCTGAGCAGCCTGGCTTACCAGTTTGGGGATATTCTCTTCATCTTTTCAGTCAACTTTTTAGTCCAAGCTTTTGCTGTCTGTCACCTAAGTAGGTCTTGTTCACCATTCCCACATCAGTTCTCTTTGCACCATTCTCTGTGTAGCAGTATAAATGGTGTCCTAAAATATACATTAGATCATGTTACTTCTTAAAATCTATCTGGCGTTCCCATTGCTGGTAGAATAAAATCAAACTCCTCACCATGACCAGTCCTAACATATTCATGCCCATGCTTAACTGCATCCTCCTCTGTGCTGCCCTCACCTTTGCTCACTTCACTGGAGCTACAGTGGTCTCCTTTTGGTTCTTGTAGTATGCCAACTTCATTCCATCATTGTCTTTCTCCAGCAGTCCCAATTCTATTTTGTCTTTAAGATCCTGGCTCAGGTGTTATCTCTGCTCTGAGGCCTTCTGTCCAGTTATTCTTTCTTCCCCTGGTTTATTTTCTGCACACACCTGATTCTTAAGTGTTGTCTGCAGTTGGCTTTGTTTCTTTGCCTTTTTTTTTATTACTCCTCCCCTGGAATACAGTCATGAGCAGGGTCTCTGTGTTTTATTCCTTGATCATTGCTCACCACCTAGAACAGTGCCTGGCATGTAGTAGATACTCAAGTTTTATATTCTTTTAATGAGTAAATTAACTGTTTTCTCTATTGTCCACCCATTATATGATCATGTGGAGTTATAAAACCTAAGATTTAAAATTATATTCTCTGATGATTTTGATTACTGTTTGTTTCATTTCTAGAGATTTTGAGATTTTTTTTTTCATTTTGTTTATCAAAATGGGACTTTTACCAAAAGTGTATACAGTGAAAAAATGGCAGAAAGGATTATTGATAAAACATAATAAGCCCATCTGAAGCAAGTAAATGTTTTTAATCAAGCACATTTTTATGAAGTTTTAAAAATTGGGTATTGCTTAAGATGGTATCAGGAACACTATCCACTGACTACATTATTTTCCTTAATAGGTTGTGTCGCTTAAAAAAGAAGGCACAGGCAGAAGCAAATGCCACAGCCATCAGTAATCTCTTGCCATTTATGGAATATGAAGTACATACTCAGCTAATGAATAAACTAAAACTCAAAGCAATGAATGCTTTATTTGGACTGAGAATTCAGATCACAGTGGGTGAAAATATGTTGATGGGCTTAGCGGTAAGTTTCAAGATGTTTTGTTTTTGTTTTGTGATTCATGTAGTTGTAGATTCTGTTTTATGAGATTCAAAGAGTCTTTTAAGAAGACTTAGCTATTGGCATTAAGACTTCTAAAGGCTAGGGACATTATAAGAAGAAAAGAAATCCAGTGATAGACTTTCAGATACTTTTATATTTCTTTATGAAATTATTTTGAAATTAAGTTAATAAACTATTATATAAATTTATATTTATGTTATTATTCTATTTTTGTATTCAGATTATAATTCTTATAGTCACATTTCTAAGAATTACCATGTAGACCTTATTTTGTAAGTTGGCCACCATTGTCTGGACTTTATTATTGTTTATACTTGCTAACATAGGGTTTTTCCTTCTCAGCATTGTTAACATTCCTGCCTCAAATACTGCCTTTTCTGATTCTTACTGATCTTTTCTTCTTAATCACTAGGGACACTCATTGTAACTATTGGAGACTTTTTTAGTCTGTACACCTGAATCTCAAGGTCCCAAGAGTAGCTTTCATAATAGGTAATCTCTGATGAGTGTCTCCTGGGTATGTGGCACTGCACTGCTCTGGAAGGAATGTGACATTATCTTAACTTTACAAGAGAAGACAGATGCCATAATAGATTGAGACTTGTCCAAAGTGATATGGTTGTACATACCAGAACTCAGTTTCAAATGCAGGCCTGTCTAGTTCCAGAGTTTGTGTTCTCAGCTATGCTGGGTTGTTGCCTCATTAGTGAATGCAGTTAAGAAAGTGTTAAGAGATGGTGCTCTCAGGCTTCATATGGTGCGGAGGGCATTCTAAGTTTGAGCATCAGAGACTGGGTTGTGAGTCCAGTCATGGACATGTGAACAAACCAGGAGAAAGAGCTTCTGGGGACCAGACTTCATAGAGCACTACACGCTTTCCAGGATGGACTTTAACAAAATTGGCAGTTGCTTAAAAATTTTAGTAACAACAACAGCTCTTACAATTTATGCAACTATCCAGAGTTAAAAGAATTGTCTTCTCTTTTCTCCATTCTACTCCTTTGATGTTAATGATTTGCTGTGGGTACTTTTATACATTTTTTTTTGCTTTCTTTCCTTACAGAAACATATTTAAACATAAAGCACATATGTGTGTGTGTTTTATCTTGTTTTGTATTTCCCCTAATAGATTTTCAGTACTAATGACATGCAGTACTGTTACAAAGTCAGAATTTTATTTAATTAAATATTTAAAATAAATCTGTATCAGGTTTTCTTTCTTGGTGATTATGAAGTTAGGATGATATAGTGGAAAGTTCTTGGTTTTAAGAGTTTGAAACACATTCACATCTCTTCTCCACATTTATTGATGTGATCTTGAGTAAGCTTCCTATCCTTTCTGAACTTCAGTTTCTTTACTTGCTTTGCATAAGTTTCTTTTTTACTTTTGCCATTTTAAAGATAAACTACTTATTAATGAAATACTTATTTTATTACAATTTTCAATCGTATTTTCCTGAGCTGTTTCTTTCTGTGCACATTACAGTCCAGTTGTGTGTGCAGAGCCAAGGAAATTGTCCTTTCACTACTGTCTGACCTACCCAGGGTTCTCACTGGGAGTAACCAACCCCTGTGCTACCAGTTCTGGTTTTCTGTGTTCTTTTACATATGTCCTGTGCGAACACTGGTGCTACTTATCTTTTTCCTACAGGACAAGGACCATATTTCTGAATATGAATACTGAAGGACTGTTATGATTTAGATATTTTTTTTCTCATTATTCCCCCATTATTTTTACCAGTCGGCCACCGGTGTGTACTTAGCAGCTTTACCAACGCCTGGTGGTATTCAGATTGCTGGAAAGACTCCTAATGATGGCTCATACGAGCAGCATATATCTCATATGCAGAAGAAGATAAATGACACGATTGCCAAGAATAAAGAGTTGTATGAAATCAATCCTCCGGTAAGTGAAATAAATCTCCATTGTGAATACATAAGTTATTGTCTAAATTTGCTCTCCCTATTACTCATTCTTTCTCCTTCCTTTACATCCATGCTCAAATGTCTTATTTTTTAGGGAAGCCAACTCCAAACACCCTATTTAAAAAATGGTAACTGTCCCATCAATTTTTGGTACTTCCCATCTCCCTTCAGTGTTTTATTGTTTTCTGTTTCTCTTATTTCTGTGTGTCTTTATGTGTGAAGTATGTTTTTGTGTATTGCTTGTTGCTCCTGGGCTTCCCTGATAGCTCAGTTAGTAAAGAATCTGCCTGCAATGCAGGAGACCTCGGTTTAAATCAGGAAGATCTACTGTAGAAGGGCTAGGCTATCTCCAGTACTCCTGGGCTTCCCTGGTGGCTCAGCTAATAAAGAATCCACTTGCAATATGGGAGACCTGGGTTTGATTCCTGGGTTGGAAAGATCCCCTGGAGAACGGAAAGGCTACCCACTCCAGTATTCCGGCCTAGAGAATTCCAAGGACTGTATAGTCCATGGCGTCACAAAGAGTTGGACACGACTGAGTGACTTTCACTTACTTGCCTGATGCTCTCAGTAGAATGAAGCTGCATCAGGGCTGTATTCCTAGTGGCTCAACCAATTCCTCCTAGTAGTAGCCTCCTGATAGATAAGTTCTTGTTAAGTAACCAAATAAATGGTTTAAAATTTTCTTTGTTTAGTATAAAGAAAGATTGCTTGTCTATGGCAAAAATACTAAAAAATGCAGGGTCTTTTCTTTCTCACTTTGTAGTCACTGTAACAGGCACCCTGTCAGATTTATGTAGGGCAGATTAATGTGGAAAGCAAGTAAGGTAATGGATATGAAGGTGCTGCGGAGTAGCTGAGTTAGGAAACTGCGGTGGCAGTCTTATGTAAGGTGTGCACTAGCAGAGAACGTTGAAAACAGTTTGGAAAAACCTTTTTAAAAATAATTTCCTTGGTCTTTTTTTTTTTTTTTTTAAAGATAGCTCTGTTATACCAACAGCAAGCTTTGTCTTTTACATTTGTGTTCACATATCCACTTTCTGTTGATATCCTTGTGGCCAGCAGCTGTTTAGAACCTCTAGTTAGCTGCGATCTTTGGCTATAAAATAGGTAAAAACTTACAAACCCATAAAAGATTGCACCATACATTTACCTTAAAAAGATCATTGTAACTGTCAAAATTTATTTAGCTTAATAAGTTGCATAGCAAATACATGTATAATATATGTATTATGTGTACAAACACAAACATAGATACGTATGTCATATACCACATTTTACTATTTGGGGCTTTGAAAAACTAACACTGCATAAGATATAAAAGATTAGAATGTTATTTGGGTACATAATCTTTAATTCTTTATGAGTTATTTAGGACTTTCAAATGTTGAGTAGAAAACACTGTGAGCTGGAAAAACCGCTAGTTCCCTACCAGTTGTAGTGTCCTCTTTGTACACTAGATGTCAGTGTTGCCTTGTTGTGTCTGATAGTTTCTGGATTATTGTATCAAGGCGGTGGTGGTTGTTTAGTCCCCAAGTTGTGTCTGACTAAAGGAGATAGACATGTATTCTATAAAAGTTTAATTATTCCTAAAGATTATAATTAAATATAGACTAGGAATACATTTTACAGACCCGCCCCATAGTTTTCTATTAATATGCAAATTTAAAACCAGACCGAAGCATACAAATATCAAATCATTGTGTTGAATACCTGAAACTGCTATGTTACATGTCTACGGAAGCTCCATTAAACAGAAAAAGATACGATATAAAGCAATTATATTTCTTTTAGGACATATCTGAAGAGATTATAGGATCCCCCATTCCAGAACCTAGACAACGCTCAAGACTTTTGAGATCTCAGTCAGAAAGCTCTGATGAAGTTACAGAATTGGACCTTTCACATGGGAAAAAAGATGCCTTTGTTTTGGAGGTATTATTGCATTGAAATAATTTCTAAAAGTTTTTGGACTATAAGATACGTATTTTTGCAATCAAATCCTAAATTGGTGCGATTTTTATCATTACAACTGTTATAAATGTCAGAAGAATGTTTTCTTACAGAAATTACAACAAATTTGAAGATATCAAGACTTGGTAATATATCTTTTGTTTAACACCAGATGACTGATTAAATAATGTAGATGGTTTGAGAAGAATTAATGTTGGGGTTGAAATAAAAACATTAAACTTTTGGAGCTATTTTTGTAAATTTGAATTAATTTAAATAAGGTTCTATTCCTTCACTTACTATAGTTCTTATCTACTTTATAGGTTATAATGTTACTATAACATTTTTACATGTAAACATAATAATATAAGCACTGTAGTGTTTTCTTGCCGAGTTCAGAATATGTAATCGAATTTTCATTGTACAAAGACATTCAGAACTGACTTTCCTGAAGAATAAATGTGACATGAAAGGTTTATGGAACCTCTGCTTTCACAGATCTGCTTCCCAGGCACTCCCCTGTAGAATGCTTAGCTTTTAAAGGGTTGATGATCTTTCTTTGATCCTGAAGGAAAGGAAAATAAATGAAGATACTGAGAAATGTTTCCTGGTAAGGTGACAGTTGAGAGAAAAAATCCGACATCTGCATCTCAGTAAAGCAGGAAGGTGATAGTAGAATTGAACTAGGTTGAGATTGGAGGCTTGAAGAGTCTAGAACAGTGCCTGTGAATGATTAGGATGTCAGCTGTAGAAGATGCTCAAGGCTTAACTGAAATAAGAGTGTTACCTTGTAGAAAACTCAAACTATATGACTTTGTACACTTTTCTCATAATTTCTACAGTCTGAGAATGGAAAAAGAAAAGTGTAGCAGGTCAGTGAAAGATTAAGAACAAGCTCCAGGGTTCTGTTTCGAGCAGTGCTACTCAGTGTCCTGTGAAGTGGCATTGGCACCAGCTGGGAGTTTGTAAGAAATTCAGACCCTGGGGCCCCTACTCAGACCTCAAACATGAATATTTCAATGTGGGGCCCAGGAATCTTTCACAAACCTCCAGATGATTCTTAGCTTTACTTAAACCTTGATCCAGAGCATTTTTGATACTTCTGATCCTGGGATTCTAGCTAATTGGAGAATGGAAGTACTTCAAGTGTGGACAAGAAGGCAAGGTGTAGATTCAGTAAAAGAAGGGACAGAGAGACAGAGGGGTTGTGTTTGGAGAGTGCTTGAGATCTTGGTGTGAAATGTTTTGGGGAATACCACAGTTGAGGTATGGCCATGACTGTGGGTAACTGAAGCAAAGTGTAAGTGAAAGTGATTCTTGACACCTCAAGCGTATGAGATAGGACTTAGACCCCCAAGGTACAGAGGAATGTCTATATATGTCCAGTTGGATATGTTCACTATTTATAATTCACAACAGAATATTGAGATGTAAGAAAAATGGAATTTGTACTTATTCTTTTAAGATATACCTTTAAATTTATCCCTATGTAATTCTGTTTTAAAGCAGTTCCATATTTAGCCAAAAGATTTTTTAAAGTTACACTTTATTAGTTTAAACAGAGGTAGTGATTATTTATGTTATCTTTGTAAATCTTTTGAAACATGCCCTCAAAAAGTCTTGAGAAAAGGCTTGATTTTTTTTAACCCAGTGTACTTTGTAATGTAAGATATTTCATTTAGAAGTATTTATAATTATTATTGCAGTAAAGTTTATAGATTTTAGAAAAGTTTTTTCAAATTTTATGCTTTAACTTAGGGGAAAATGGCTCTACTTTTCCTTGACGCTTTATGTTTTCTATTTAATAAATAATAAAAATAATCTTAAAAATTTGAAATAACTATATATTTATTATTTATGTGATAGGTTTAATCTTTTCATTTTCAGATTGATGACACAGATGCTATGGAAGATGTACATTCTCTCCTCACTGATGTCCCACCTCCTTCAGGTAAATAGAGAAAAATTACCTGAGAGGAGACTAATTTTGCATATCAGTATTTCGGTTCATAATTGTTATAGCACTAACTTTAAAGGCTTTGTCAGTGTTACATTCTGTCATGTTCTTTGCTGCCCAAGATCGAAAACACAGTGTTTAAAAATATTTACATTAGAACTTGTGAGCTGATTTTTAATCCTTTTATGTTTATCATTACCCCCAAAACCATGCTGATTTATTAACGTGGTCTGAAGTTTCCCAGAGGTATAGAGTTTTAGAAGAAAAAAATGAGTAGATTTTACAGTTAGGACTTCATGTAATGATTGAAATATGTTATCCTTTAACAACAAGAATAAATGAAATAGTATCATAAGTTTTAACTCTAATTTATTTTAACAGGCTTTTATAGTTGTAATACAGAAATCATGCCTGGTATAAATAATTGGACATCTGAAATACAGGTAAACCTTTTATTCTTAATTTTAAACAAGTATAGCATGTGTGATTTTGGCAAGTTTTTTCTTAACATGTGTCTTCTTTTTACCTCCTTATTGCAATTAAATCTTATCTTTTTAGAAAATAATTATTATAGTAGTAGTATGGTAGTTATTGTTTATTTTATTTTCTGTTACAGTATATAGTTAAAAATAATGAAATGACATGCCATTATATCTTCCCATATTTAGATGTTTACATCAGTAAGAGTAATCCGATTAAGCAGCCTTAACCTGACTAATCAAGCCCTTAATAAGAACTTTAATGATCTCTGTGAAAACTTGCTTAAGGTAGGAACCTTCTGACTAACTATACCTTAGTTAAAATGCCTAAGGATCATGAGATTTAAAAAGAAAAGTGCTTGTATTGTCTGGAATACCTTGCACAGTGGTAGGGACAATTATTTTTATTTATTTGTCAGTCTTAACTTGCCACCAAGTAAAATGCCAAAGTTGTCCTCTCCATCCTAATATGCCATAGTATAAAAGATATATATTTTGAGTTATTTCATAGCTTTAAACTGCATAAAAATCTGTATTTATAAATTTTTAAAATCCCTCTTTCTTATGTTTTTATGACTTAGAAATATGACTAAATATTACTGTCTGCTCAGATATTAAAACTGTATTCATTTTTAATATCTCCATTTTTATTTTTTAATTAATTTATTTTAATTGGAAGATAATTACTTTACAATATCGTGATGGTTTTTGCTTTATATCAACATGAATCAGCCATGGGTATACATGTGTCCCCCCCACCCAAACTGTATTCTTAATGAAAGAATAGACAAAACAGAAATGTTTTAATCTTTTGAATTTTATTTGCCACAGTAAAATATGCATTAAAAATCATTTTTTATGGATTTTTAAATTACAAGAAGTGATATTACTAATATTTTCTTTTGTGTAGAGCCTGTATTTTAAACTCCGGTCTATGATCCCCTGCTGCCTCTGCCATGTCAATTTTACAGTCTCTCTCCCTGAAGATGAATTAATTCAGGTAATTACAGTTTAGTCTATTATTAAAAAAGATTTCTTTGATCTGTTTTAATATTATACATTTGCCATAATTGAGAAGTATAAGCTGCTTTATTTCAAAATATTTTTAAACATGTTAGTATGAGTCAGACCTTATCTGTCCGTTTTACTTTTGTGAACTCTAGTTATCTAAAGGTGGAATCACATGTGTGTTCCAGCGTAATACCCACTGGGAGTTCTGTCTCAGTGTGACTTCTGCAGTCTCCATCCTTTAGAGAAGGTTCTTGAGCTTTTTCTGGAATACCTAGGTTTCGGTGTACATGTTGGGCTTAGTTGTAGTCTGAATATCTGAGTTTATGTGCAGTTCCGGTTAAGAATCTTAACCAGTAAAACTAAAGGCAGATTAGCCAGTTTGTATAAGTTGTATGTAGTGAGAAAGATCTGTGAGAAGATGATTTTGGGAATGATTACTTCGCTCATCATATTGTTTCTGTGATTCTAGGTTACAGTCACAGCAGTTGCAATAACTTTTGACAAAAATCAGGCTTTACAGACTACAAAAACACACGCTGAGAAGTTATTGCAAAGAGGTAAACCTGTGGTAGATGGGAGTATGGTTCAGTGAAAAAAATATATTTGTCTATTTTATAGTTCAGTGAAAAAATATAGAGGATAGGTAACTAAATGATATGCTTTTTGGTAAGATACTGTTACTTTTTCTGTTTTCTTTATCAGGATAACTGTATGGATAAGCATATGACTGGCTTTTTTTTGTTTCACACATGGATAGGTGGTTCACTGCTGATTACACAGAAAATGTGGCTGTTTTTTAGACTTAGATTGTATCATTAATTCTTCAGCAATTTAGAGGCTCTGAAAAAAAAGAAACTTTCTGAAGTTTAATGACTTGCTGGCTAAATAAATATCTAAAATATTTTAAGTTGAATATATTACACCTATATGCTGCTGCTGCTGCTAAGTGGCTTCAGTCGTGTCCGACTCTGTGTGACCCCATAGACGGCAGCCCACCAGGCTCCGCCGTCCCTAGGATTCTCCAGGCAAGAACACTGGAGTGGGTTGCCATTTCCTTCTCCAATGCATGAAAGTGAAAAGTGAAAGTGAAGTTGCTCAGTTGAGTCCGACTCCTAGTGACCCCATGGACTGCAGCCTACCAGGCTCCTCCGTCCATGGGGTTTTCCAGGCAAGAGTACTGGAGTGGGGTGCCATTGCCTTCTCCGATTACACCTATATAGTATTGATTAAATGTCAGATTGAAAGATGTGTTAAATGATGATGTGTTCAGATACTTATCAAAAATAAATAGTAACTGGTTTAAGTATTATAGAACTACTATAGTATCAATACAAAAGTAGGATAGTAATAATTATTAGTGAGTGCTTATTCTTTGAAAGGCATTGTGCTAAGAGGTTTATATGTATCATCCTTTCTAAATCTTAACAGTCCCACCTGGAAAGATAGCAACCACTCTCAGTGTCTGCACGTGAAGGTAGAAAGCAAGGAGAAAATAACCAGAATAAATTGAGTTGGGGAAAAATAAATATATTATCCCAGATTCTTAATTTTTAAAAAATTAATAAGAGATCATTACATAGTAATTTATATTTTTTCTTGCTTCTCTAGCCTCTACAGATAATGAAGAACTTCTGCAGTTTCCCCTGGAACTCTGTTCAGATTCACTTCCTTCTCATCCTTTTCCACCAGCTAAAGGTTGGTTAAGCAAGAGAAATGCAAGCACAAATACTAGTTTCTAGCACAAATACTAGTTTCTAGATGCTTTTACTTGCTTCTTGATTGTAGGTGATCTTAACTTAATTTTGAAATGGAGATTTGTTCTTCATTCCCCATTGTATGTTTCTTCATGTTCATAAAGGGGAGAGAGTTTTGTTGCTTTCATTTTAATTTCTCTAGTAATCTCATCATAACTTATTAAGGTAATTTTTCATATAATATCCTGTTCTAATACCTCAAATATATTAAAGTTTTATTTTCAGAGATTTGGATTTCCCAAAGTTAACTGTTCACATATGGTATTTTTGATATTTTTATCTGGTGAATTTTTTCCAGCAACATTGTAACCTCTTGCAGAAACTTCTAGATTTTCTTAGACAACAAAATACTTATTTTCTTCAGAAGCTAAGTGGAGAGAGGTTTTGGGCAAGGATTAGTGCAAGTGAGAAAGGGATGAGCTTTCTGTCTTTCGGGTGTCTTATATTTGAGAAACATTTTTTCAAATGCAAAATGATTATCCCTTAATTCAGTAGCATTAGGTATATTTATATCTCTACAATCTTTGGAGAAAAATGGGAGGTAGTTTTTTCCATTTCTCTTGTGATTTCAATGTAATTCTTATAAAAATTTCAGAATTACTGTACCTTATCTTAGAGCAGTTTATATACAATAAATGTTTGTGTTTTTTCCTAAATTTTTTATTCTGAGAAATGATGCATTCATTATTTGAAATCAGATGGCCTTTCTAATGCTTACATTTTATCATGCATATGATTTCTATTTGTCAGTTACTTTATCTGATACGAAGTTAGTTATAATACATAATAGCTTTAAATTCACATTGTGTTTATATCAGTAGAGTCTTTACTAAATCAGTTCAGAGTCTATGAAGATAAATAGATCTTGACTCATATTTTGGAGCTGAAAAAGTTAAGCTACTTTCAGATTTGGAACTTTCTAACATAGTTACCATGTGGTTCTTTTTCCTTTTTGTCCAAATAAAATTCTCATTTAGAACTTCATAGAGAATTTCTTTAAAAAAAAAAAGGGATAAATCCAAAGATAATCTGAGTTCAGATTTATAACTTAAATATAGCTTTTAGAACAAAAAGCAGAACAGTCTAGAATCTTCCTTGAACTGACTTCATAAGATTTTTTTTTTTTAAACATCTGCTTTCTATAGAAACTTACATTTAACACAGGGTTAGTTTCAAACTACTTTTAGTTTTCACTTAGTTTATCCTTACCCAGCAGTGGTGAGGAGGGGGCAACTAAAACCAATAACCCTATCAGCAATAAGGTTTGATTAGTTGCTAATCTATAAAAATATTTATTTGTGGAGTTGAGGTCCCTGTCAGCTCTATTTTACCATGTTGTTAATAGCTCCTGAAATCTGCGGAAGATTAAATTTAAACTCTGTAAATTAACCATGTCTATATTGATAACTTACAGTTTCGGTAATAGCTTTCAAAATGTTTTCAAAGGTAATTAAAACTAATGCTTTTTGTAGTAATCAGTGTATTTTGCACAAATGATACTTTGTGAACTGAAAAACAAAGAAGAATTTGAGCAGAATAAGTTATATCTAAACAATACCTAAAATATTTGCAGTTTATTTTAAGGAGCATGGGAAAGGGCCATAAAGTGGACTAATAAAGCAAGAGACCTGGCTTTTTTCTCATTTCTGCTCCTGATGATATCAGATGTGAGAACTTGGGCCAGTTAATCTGCAGTTAAGCCACTGAAGTCTCAGTTCTTCATTTGTAAAATGTGAAAAGATGAAGATTCTCTCCAGCCTTTAAAATTCTTGGATTTTTTTGAGTTTCTATGGTGTATGGTTCTTCAATTATTACTAAAAACAAAAGCTAAATTATGCCTGAGGTCACATTGAGCTTCTTTGAGTTCATTTTCCAAATAGCTTCAAATCAGTTAAACCAATGATTTTTAAACTCTGTCCCTCCAAACCCTAGAATTTCTTCAGAGGTGCCTTGTGGCCTTCTAAGAGGCAAGGTGTCGGGGTTAGTGCTGGCTCACCTACCTCTGAACTAGAGTAGCTTTGATTCACTGTGCTTTCTGTGTTCGCTTTCTGTGTGATTTTGTTAGAAGAAAGGGTTTCAAAAAGTTTGAAAATCACTGAATGAGATCCTGCTGCCTTTATCATCATCGTTGTCACCGTTATCAGCTTCATAATATCATCACATCTAATACTTACATATATATATATATAAAACTTTTAATACTAAGTACTTAACTGTAAAACCTACGTGCCTTTCTTTGAATGTTGTATTTTAAATTCATCAGTGAACACTAAAAAGTTTACCTGTGCATTTTTTTTAAAGTCGTGTATACTGTGGTTTATGTTGCATGCTTACTTATTGTCTTTGCTTCCTGACGTCTCTCCAGGAGAACGTGTGCTATGCTATATACATTAGAAAAAGTTATTTCAAAATATTTTAGAAAATTTGAGGATAGAATGGCTTTTGAAAGGTAGGAAACATGTAATAATAGAGTGTTATATCATGAATGTAGTAGCTGAGTATTTTAACATGAAGACAGGCTTTGAATAGAGAATAGAAATATCTGGAAACAGTTAAGCTTAGCAGTTTAGAGGAAATAGGTGGGAGATAGAAAGGCAAGGATGGGAAATAAATGTTAAAAAAAAAAAAACTTTACTTTCTTTCTGCAACCAGAGGCTTAAAAATTGACAACTGATATGATAAATAAATATAGTTTTTATAGTTAGGTCAGTTAGCTAAGCTGACTGAGGTTTATCTTTTTTAATTCTGAAAACTTTGAATACTAATTTATTTTCCATGTTCTCATCACAAATGAGATGATTTATGAAAATTTTTATTTCTTTTTAGTTGACAGAGTAGTGTCAAGAGCTATGCACAGTATGTTTATTAATACTTCCATCTTTTCACTTGTAGATAAACCTTTACTTATCTTTTGGTGTTACTGAAAATGAGAGACTCTTTGAAGAGAAGATGTTTCAATTATGTGTATTCTAATTGACTGTGTAGAGTAAGCCTGGGCCTGAGTTGTCCATCCATGTTCAGTTTTTTTCCCCTTCTATGTTTTGTTATACTTGGTTTTGTTTCTCAAGGTAAACAAAACAGTTTTGATGTGTGTCTCAAATTATGGTTGATTTCGTGTTACCTTGCTAGTTATCTTGATTTTTCTGATTTGAAATATCAAAAAGCAATTTTTGATATTTAAGTAATTTTAGTAATTTAAGTAATTTCTTAAAGAATATTATCAAGTGAAGGTCATCAAAATTCTCTGAATACTGTGAGGAACAGAGATGATGTGGCATCACCATACATTACTTTTTTTTCATATGAACCTGTGTTATAAGAAAAAAAGATAACAATAGCAATTTTTTTTTAATTTTATTTTATTTAACTTTACAATATTGTATTGGTTTTGCCATATATCAAAATGAATCTGCCACAGGTATACATGTGTTCCCCATCCTGAACCCTCCTCCCTCCCCATACCATCCCTCTGGGTCGTCCCAGTGCACCAGCCCCAAGCATCCAGTATCGTGCATCAAACCTGGACTGGCAACTTGTCTCATATATGATATTATACATATTTCAATGCCATTCTCCCAAATCATCCCACCCTCTCCCTCTCCCACAGAGTCCAAAAGACTGTTCTATACATCAGTGTCTCTTTTGCTGTCTCGTATACAGGGTTATTGTTACCATCTTTCTAAATTCCATATATATGCGTTAGTATACTGTATTGGTGTTTTTCTTTCTGGCTTACTTTACTCTGTATAATAGGCTCCAGTTTCATCCACCTCATTAGAACTGATTCAAATGTATTCTTTTTAATGGCTGAGTAATACTCCATTGTGTATATGTACCACAGCTTTCTTATCCATTCGTCTGCTGATGGACATCTAGGTTGCTTCCATGTCCTGGCTATTATAAACAGTGCTGCGATGAACATTGGGGTACATGTGTCTCTTTCCCTTCTGGTTTTCTCAGTGTGTATGCCCAGCAGTGGGATTGCTGGATCATAAGGCAGTTCTATTTCCAGTTTTTTAAGGAATCTCCACACTGTTCTCCATAGTGGCTGTACTAGTTTGCATTCCCACCAACAGTGTAAGAGGGTTCCCTTTTCTCCACACCCTCTCCAGCATTTATTGCTTGTAGACTTTTGGATCGCAGCCATTCTGACTGGCGTGAAATGATACCTCATAGTGGTTTTGATTTGCATTTCTCTGATAATGAGTGATGTTGAGCATCTTTTCATGTGTTTGTTAGCCATCTGTATGTCTTCTTTGGAGAAATGTCTATTTAGTTCTTTGGCCCATTTTTTGATTGGGTCATTTATTTTTCTGGAGTTGAGCTGTAGGAGTTGCTTGTATATTTTTGAGATTAGTTGTTTGTCTATTGTGTCATTTGCTATTATTTTCTCCCATTCTGAAGGCTGTCTTTTCACCTTGCTTATAGTTTCCTTTGTTGTGCAGAAGCTTTTAAGTTTAACTAGGTCCCCTTTGTTTATTTTTGCTTTTGTTTCCAATATTCTGGGAGGTGGGTCATAGAGGATCCTGCTGTGATGTATGTCGGAGAGTGTTTTGCCCATGTTCTTCTCTAGGAGTTTTATAGTTTCTGGTCTTACGTTGAGATCTTTAATCCATTTTGAGTTTATTTTTGTGTATGGTGTTAGAAAGTGTTCTAGTTTCATTCTTTTACAAGTGGTTGACCAGTTTTCCCAGCACCACTTGTTAAAGAGATTGTCTTTAATCCATTGTATATTCTTGCCTCCTTTGTCAAAGATAAGATGTCCATATGTGCGTGGATTTATCTCTGGGCTTTCTGTTTTGTTCCATTGATCTATATTTCTGTCTTTGTGCCAGTACCATACTGTCTTGATGACTGTGGCTTTGTAGTAGAGCCTGAAGTCAGGCAGGTTGATTCCTCCAGTTCCATTCTTCTTTCTCAAGATAGCTTTGGCTATTCGAGGTTTTTTGTATTTCCATACAAATTGTGAAATTATTTGTTCTAGCTCTGTGAAGAATACCGTTGGTAGCTTGATAGGGGTTGCATTGAATCTATAAATTGCTTTGGGTAGTACACTCATTTTCACTATATTGATTCTGCCAATCCATGAACATGGTATATTTCTCCATCTATTAGTGTCCTCTTTGATTTCTTTCACCAGTGTTTTGTAGTTTTCTATATATAGGTCTTTAGTTTCTTTAGGTAGATATATTCCTAAGTATTTTATTCTTTTCATTGCAATGGTGAATGGAATTGTTTCCTTAATTTTCTCTTTCTATTTTCTCATTATTAGTGTATAGGAATGCAGGGGATTTCTGTGTGTTGATTTTATATCCTGAAACTTTACTATATTCATTGATTAGTTCTAGTAATTTTCTGGTGGAGTCTTTAGGGTTTTCTATGTAGAGGATCATGTCACCTGCAAACAGTTAGAGTTTTACTTCTTCTTTTTCAATTTGGATTCCTTTTATTTCTTTTTCTTCTCTGATTGCTGTGGCCAGAACTTCCAAAACTATGTTGAATAGTAATGGTGAAAGTGGGCACCCTTGTCTTGTTCCTGACTTTAGAGGAAATGGTTTCAATTTTTCACCATTGAGGATAATGTTTGCTGTGGGTTTGTCATATATAGCTTTTATTATGTTGAGGTATGTTCCTTCTATTCCTGCTTTCTGGAGAGTTTTTATCATAAATTTTTATGGCACTTTCATAATATTTTTCCCCTTCATTAATATCTATATGTCAATTTTTTTAATATGTCACTTCACTCTGAAATGGTTTTTAAGAGAATTTTAAAATCATATATATTTTATGAAGTGAAAAAAGATTGAGCAAATATAGTAAAAATAGAGAATCTGAGTAAATATAATCTGGGTAAAAGATGTGTATAATTTTTTTATATAAAAGATTAGCATATTGCTTTAGTAGATACACATTTAAAGACCTGAATCTTGAGATATTAGATACCATATTGTGGGACTTTAAGAACTTACGTTAGACAAACGTGTGTGAATCATATACCACTATATACACACATATATATAAATAGATATCAAATACTTTGTAAATCTAATCTATATCAGGATAATGGTTTTCACTAAAATTCTGAGAATTTAAGGCTATAAAAGTGTTTAATTGAGTCACTTTTAGTGTTTGTATACTGTTGGATGAAACTGTATAGAGGAAACATTTTTTTATTACTCCCTACCCCCCATGCTTATTTCTGCTGTCACTTGGCTTTATGCTGGGGTGGTATCCTCACGTTCAGTTGCATTAACTAGAGGCTGGGAGGAGTTCTCTTTTCACTGAGCAGTTGCTGACTAATGTGACAAACATAGGTCACATTCTGGATTTCAGTAAAAAAGAAAACTTACACCCCTCAATGCATTGTACTCCATAATTAGGTATCCACATTGGAACCTTTTTCCTTTATTTTTACAGTAGGCTATTGGAGTTTACTTTTTTGTTAAACCAAATTTGATTTTAAAATATAGTTTAATTTTTTAAACTTAAATGACTTGCTTTAAATTATTGTAAACTAGTTATTAGAAATATAAATCTATAAGAATTACAGAAATTAGCTTTTAGTTTTTCCTACCAACTAATGGTTCTGAATTCTTACAAGTATATATAATTCTTTATATTAACTAAAGTTTTTTTATATTAACAGTTCATTGCATGTCTGTTTTTTCTCTCTTATTTTTTAAGATATATTTAGTCACTATGACCAAATGGTGGGCTTCCCTGGTAGCTCAGCTGGTAAAGAATCTACCTGCAATGCAGGAGACCCCAGTTCAATTCCTGGGTCAGGAAGATCCCCTGGAGAAGGGATAAGCTACCCATTCCAGTATTCTTGGGCTTCCCTGGTGGCTCAGATGGTGAAGAATCTGCCTGCTATGCGGGAAACCTGGGTTTGATCCCTGGATTGGGAAGATACCCTGGAGGAGGGCATGGCAGCCCACTGCAGAATTCTTGCCTGGAGAATCCCCATGGACAGAAGTGCTTTGCAGGCTACAGAGTTGGGCAGGACTGAGAGACTAAGCACACGTGACCAAACGGTGAAAGTGTGAAAGTGAAGTCGCTCAGTTGTGTCCGACTCTTTGCGACCCCACAAACTGTAGCCTACCAGGCTTCTCTGTCCACGGGATTTTCCAGGCAATAGTACTGGAGTGGATTGCCATTTCCTTCTCCAGGGGATCTTCCCAAACCAGGGCTCGAACCGGGGTCTCTCACATTGTAGACAGACGCTTTACCGTCTGAGCCACCAGGGAAATCTATTAAAAATGCTAAATTTTCCTTGTTATTGGTGGCCACAGCAATCAGTAGGGGATCCTGAAAGGAGAAAGATACTGAGGGGAAAGAGAATGAATAGGAACTCTGTAAAGAGTGGAAAATGTGAAAATTGCACCTAAGAAGTGTGAAGGAAGCAAAGAGTTGGATGAAGAAGTAGAGATAGGGAATCTTAGCTTCTTCAAGGCAGCCCGAGGGCAGTAAAAGCCAATCAGGAATCGAGGGAGTGAAAAGCAAAGAAAGTTGAATTGGGCTACTGACCAAAACCCAGGATTATTTGGGGAAAAAAGATAACAAAGGATAGTAGTGAGAGGAGTGAATGATGGGGACTAAAGAAGAAAAGCAAGTGGGTTAAGATACTGTACACCTTTAATTGGAAGTTTTAATGATTCAAATAGGGCAACTAATTGTCTTTTGTCATATATGTATTATCTGTGTATTCTAGTTGAATTTTTTTCTTCTAGTGAAAAACAACTTACATTTTTCTCCATGCCTTAATAATTTTTAACTGTAATATGTCAATTTCATTATCAAACCACCAATATTTGAAGACCATTAGGGTCCAGGTATATACTGAATGTTTACATACATCATTTGTCTCACTCAGTCATTAAGCCAGATACTGATCAGTGCATTAAGGAAATGCCTAAAGGAACATAAAACCAAATTTTGATCATCATAGTTTAAAACTGAGCATGTTTAAATAGGAAAATAAAGCAATATAGTTTAGAGACTCCAGATTGCACATAGTTTTATCTGCCAGAGAATCTTTTCAGAGTTTGCAGGAATTTTTTCAGCTTTAATACTTTTCTTAGGGTGACAGGAAAAGAATGTCTCAAAGACTTTTTTAATTATTCAGAGCAAAGATGACCTGTAAAATTTAATGATAGTAAATTGTCAGAAGAGTAGTCAGTGTAAGACTTTATCGTGACTAGTACATCCCTTTGTCATTGGTATGACAGATTGTTTAGGAGGATGGAGGCATCTCAAACTTCAGAAGCACTGGCAGGGGTATAATTGAAGGAGGAAGAATTCTTGCTACATTTTCTTTTTGTTTTTCATCTGTATGCTCATTTCCACTAAACCACTTTAATCTGGATTAATCCCCCTCCCCACTCTGCTCAGGCCTGTTAAAAGTCATTAGAGTATACTAAGAAAATAGTTCTATATGTTGTTCTGCTTGCCTTGTTAACTTTCCAGCATTGTTTTTTTTTTGAGGGATCATCACTATCACTTAGTAGATTTTTTGAATAGCAAAATTGTATTCAGTGGGCAAGGAAATGGTAAGAGAACTGGGTTGCTGTGTGGCTTGATTTAAACTCTCTTTGCGGCTTCAGTGGGGACCTGACATACGAAGTGTTTGTCTCAAAGTCTTCCACAGAGATATACAAATGGCCAGAACTGAGCATTGGCTCCCCAGCAAAGCCTCAAGGACATTTAAAAAGTTTCTACTTCTGAGTATGAAATCTGTTGCCTTTTTAAAGTACTGGCTTAGAGATTGCATGGGGCTTCCCCGATGGCTCAGCAGTAGAGAATCTGCCTGCAGTGCAGGGAACAGGAGATCGGGTTTGACCCCTGGGTGGGGAAGAGCCCCTGAGAAGGAAACAGCAACCTACTGCAGTTTTCTTGCCTTAGAGAATCCCGTGGACAGAGGAGCCTGGTAGGCTATGGTCCATGGGGTCACAAAGAGTCAGACACAATTGAGCATGCACGCACTAGAGATTGCAGAGGGCTTCCCTAGTAGCTCAGACGGTAAAGCATCTTCCTGCAATGCAGGAGACCTGAGTTCGATCCCTGGGTCGGGAAGATCCCCTGGAGAAGGAAATGGCAATCCACTCCAGTATCCTTGCCTAGAAAATCCCATGGACAGAAGAGCCTGGTAGGCTGTACAGTCCATGGGATCACAAAGAGTCAGATACTACTGAGCAACTAACACACACACCACCAGAATTTCTGCTTTGTCAGTGAGCCAGACAGCTAATGTCTATGCTACCTTCTCTTGAAAAGTCTGTTACCTGGGAAGCCAAACAGTAATCAGAAGGGGCAGAGAGCCTGAGGTCATTAAATGTTTGAGGTGTTCAGACCAGTCCAAAGTGCTGAAGTCCACAGGACTAGCTTCTCTTGGGCCTTTTCTCTGATAGAAAAAAATGAGTGTCCAGGCAAACGTGGCAGAAGGTGAACCTGCTCTCCTTCAGTGAGGTCAGAAGTCTCCTGACTCATTCACATTTGAGGGCTGGGAATAAATATTTTTGCTCTCTTGTTTCTCTTCTTCTCCACTTTTGTAAAACTTTGGGGAAAGTAGTAAGTGTAGTAAGTGTACATGATAAAAAATTCAAACCCTGCAAAAAGACCACATTGTCCAAAATAAAGCTCCCTTCTCCCTTCATTTTCCTTCCCAAGAGGCAAGTGCTTCTAATAGCTATATTGTCTCTCTTTGCAAAGATGTTCTATTTATCCTTAAAAAAAAAAAAACACACAGATAATCTACAGACCATTGTATACCTTTACTTTTTAACACTTGACATATTTGAAGATGGGAGCAGATAGATTCTACATGTATAAGCTCTTTTTGTGGACATTTCATATACAGTTGCTACCAGGGAATTGCATATTGCCAAGATAATATGAAGGTATAGAGGATAATTTAGTCATTTTCATGTTTTCTCTTAGCTTCCTCTCCCTTCTTCCCATCCCCACACGATAAAACTAGGGTCTTTAGTGCCAACTGTATTTTCTGTGTCTGTACTCAGTGAGGCTGTGCTGCCCAGGACCTCTGGGAGTCCTGGAACTCTCCTGGGATATGTGAGCCTGGGGTGGGCCACTTACTTTCCCAGCTTCTGCATTGGATCAGCTGTTGCTAGAAATTGAGTGTCAGTTCTGTTTAGTCTTCCTGCTGTAGGTCCTGTCTCCTTCTGGGCTTCCAGTACCCCTCAGGATCCCGAATCAGGAGGACACTCCCTTCGAGAACTTCATGATGGCCAGGGCACACCCAGTGTGATCCCCTCACAAGTCATTTTGTGAACTTCTCCTCATGATCCCTTTTATTGGACAGCTGTGTATCTCAAGAGGAATGTTGACCACTGTACTCTCTCCAGTATTAGCTCGTGGTCACTAGCCTTAGGGAAAAAGAGGTGGAGTGGGGATGGGAGATATGTCATTGTCCCCCAGTTGGCAGATACATTCTGTATACTTCTGATTTTTGAAAAGTACAACTTTTACAAATTTAAGAATATTACCCCCAAAATCACCATATGACACAGAGACAAAAATATTATATATTTACTTATTTACTTAGTTTATAATAATAATAAAAAATGGCTGACCCAAATTATTCTTAGTGTTTTTATGAGTTATTTCTGTCTTGGCAACACTATATATCTTCAGTTATGAGATTCTTAGAAACAAAAATTCAAATATGCTAGTGTGGGTAGAGCCTGAAAATTAGAAATAGATGATGACTTTTTTTTTTTTTAATGTAGTGCTGTTTGAATTGTACAGTTCCTTAAATATGTATGATAAAAATATAAACTTTCAGGAAGAATTCAAGATGTTGCTTTTGTGAGCGTACTAGAAAGGAGGTTATAGTTTGGGATTCCTAGTTATTTCTGTGAAAAGTAGTCACCTTTTAGTTCCATAAAGTCATGATAGTTTCAGAGGAAGCTGTTGAAAGTGAAAGCTTTGAATGAGGGGGTTGGTGGTGAGGTGGGTGGGGCGGGGCTAATGTATGGTGTGTGTTTATCTATGAGACACAGGTCATTGCTTTGTCTGTAGCTCTTAATCTTACTGGCTTTTCCCCATAGACATTTACCTTCCCTCTTTCATTTCAGATTTTCTTCCCAGTACATCGACCCTTTTCTCTGTTCAGGTTTCCCACATCCTGCTTCCCTCCCGCTAACATTTGTTACTGTGTTGATATTTTCTAACATGTAGACTTTCTGGAACTTTCTTTGTGTTATAATAACAAGTAATCTTTCTTGGCATGGTGTTTATTAACCGAGCTAGTTTTCATATATCAATAGAAACTGCCATTTTAAACCTAAGTACTTCTATTTGGTTTGCTTTTATAATGAGGCCATAAAAATTTTCTCCTATTCATCTGGTTTTTAGAGAGTATTAACCAAGAGCAAAGAGATACTGGCTTGTATTTAGCATCCAAGCTAATGTTGTTCATATTGTCTTACTAGAACACCTGGAGAGTGCAAGTTCTAACTCAGGTATACCAGCTGCACAGAGAGGTGAGTTTGTCTAATGAAGCAAATAGTCACCAAAGGTGTGAAATTCTAGCGTGGTGGTGCATAAGCATACAGACATCGAAGAAGTGCTCTGGACAATGGGATAGACACCAAAATGTGGCTTTGTTGTAGTTAGATTGTGAAATTCAAGTAATATTTACGCCATCTAGCATTTTAGTAGTGTCCCAGTTTCTAAATATAAGACTTTAGCTTTTTAATATTATTTTTTAGCTCAACAGTAGTAAAAGATATCCTTTTGAAAAGGAGAACTTGTTGGGCTCACACTTGATCCTCACTCCATGTTAATAGAAGTTTTGTTGCCAAAATCAGATGTGGAAATAGAATATTGATAAAAATGACCCTTTGGCTTCCTTGTTACTACTGGTAGAAAGAAGATCGTTTGCAAAAAATAAGTTAACTAGTGATTTTTTTTCATGTATCCTTTAACATTTGATTCTCATTATTTATTTATTCATTTATTTTTTTGATTTCAGGGCAAAAACAGGGCAAGGAATTACTCACAAAGTTCTGATTGTAAATTAAAGTCCTAAGTATAAACAGCTAAAAACAGTGTAAAATAAAAACAAGGGAAAGGAAGTTAGTTAAAACGCAGCACGTGACCCTTTCCTTGATCTTGGTAGACCCGCTTCTGTTCCCGCTAAGAGACCACACAGCTCTGACATCACCAGAGATGCTCAGCCAACCGACAACTTGGCTTTGGACAAATCAGTGTCTAAAGCTTGATTCTTTACTATCTCTCTCAACCTGACTTGAAAAGGACCACCTTTCCCCCTAAGTTACAGTTAAATTACATCATCGAGAGGAGTGTTGTGATGAGTAAGAGACGTCATCCATATTTTTTCTTTGTTTTTTCTTTTGTTTTCTGTCTGTGTTTTCAGCAACGTCAGTTGATTACAGTTCCTTTGCAGACAGATGCAGCAGCTGGATAGAGCTCATTAAACTGAAAGCTCAGACCATAAGGCGCGGATCAATTAAGACAAGTAGGCGGATGTTTCTACCACGTTGTGATTTGAGAAGCATATCCGTGATTTCCCAGTGGTGAAGGCTGGCCCTGACTACTCAGTAATAACATTGCCAATCAATCATGTGTTGGAGTGTGAAAGCTGCAGACGCTAATGGTCATTTAGCAAAAGCTTTTGAAGGGCCTTTAGATGTTTAAATTGTAGCTGCAGGGTTGTGTTGTTAGTATTTTATTTTGGGAAGGTATTCTTAGACGTATATAAATAGATATTATGTCACATAGTGGAAGGAAATTAATGAGCTTTTATTGAAGAGACTCTTTCAGGGCCCAAGGTACTCGGTAGTATATGGCATCTGTCAGATTACTAAGAGTAATGTCTAGAGTGAGAGTAGAAGGTATCTCCAGAGAGAAAGTGGCCAACTCTTACCTCACTGCTAGACTCAGCATCAGGACTAAGACTTTTTTTTTTTTTTAATCTATACTCCATGTGTTTTGGTAGACTTTGAGGTAAATGTATTTGAGTGAAAGAGTTGACATTAAAGGGAAGGAACTGTATTTAGGGGGAAGCTCACAGGCTATGAAACCAACCAGGTCTGGTTTTGAATCCTAAAAGTGTCATTTTAATAGCTGTGTGACCTTGGCAAGTTATTTAAGTTTTGTGAGCCTCAGTTTCCTCATGTGTTAAATGGGGATGACAACACCTATGTCGCTGCGTTGCTGTGAAAATTACACACACACACGTGTGTGTGTGTCTGGTTCATGGTAGTTATTTGATAAGCAGTAGGTATTTGTTATTTTATGAACAATTAACTTTTAGACAGCCAAGGTCATTTGTTAAATTTTTTAAATGACAACTTTGATCGAGAAGGTTTGGAAAAGAAACCTGCTACAACTAGTTAAGATAAGGTTTATCTACAAGTTGACAATGAAGAAGTCGTCTGAAAAAGAGATGGAAAACACTGCACTGGGAAATGTAACAACTTTCACACTCTCGTAATAATTTGTTCCTACAGCAGATTTTTTAATGCTCTACCGCTTTTTCTTTGTCTTCACTTTATAACGATCATTGTGTGTGTAGCTACACCGCATCGACATTTTCTTTTGCAGGAATGCCATTTTTCTTCCCAAAGATTCCATTCCAGCATTTCCTCTTACGTTTTTCTTTCTCTCTCTATTTGTAACTGCATGCAGTGCATGATAATTTCTTTTCTTTCATGACATGGCTTAGCCTCACAGACAGCTGAATGTTGTCACCACTTATTTGGAAACACTAGGGAATCATTGAGTCACCAACATGTGATCTTGATGCTTTCTCTTCTCTTTCCAATTTTAGCAGTGACAGTTGAAAAAGCAAGTCCAATGGGTGAAGGAAACTTCCGGAATCGTTCTGCTCCCCCTTGTGCAAATTCCACCGTTGGGGTTGTTAAGATGACACCTCTTTCTTTCATTCCTGGAGCAAAAATAACAAAATATCTTGGGATAATTAACATGTTTTTCATTCGGGAAACCACTTCTCTACGTGAGGTAATTTTATAGTTGTTATTTCATTGTGTGTGTGAATTTTCTGTGGTTGAAAGTAGTAGTATCAAAACTAAACATGTTTCAAATTGTTTTTTTGCCAAAAGTAACACACACACACACACACACACACACACACTTTTTGCCATAACCTGTCTGGATTGGCTGTAGATTAGGCTCAGATGGTAAAAGTGTCTGCCAGCAATGCAGGAGACCCAGGTTCAATTCCTGGGTCAGGAAGATGCCCTGGAGAAGGAAATGGCTGCTGCTACTGCTAAGTCGCTTCAGTTGTGTCTGACTCTGTGCGAACCCATAGATAGCAGCCCGCCAGGTTCCCCCGTCCCTGGGATTCTCCAGGCAAGAACACTGGAATGGGTTGCTATTTCCTTCTCCAATGCATGAAAGTAAAAAGTGAAAGTGAAGTCGCTCAGTTGTGTCCAACTCTTAGAGACCCCATGGACTGCAGCCTACCAGGCTCCTCCGTCCATGGGATTTTCCAGGCAAGAGTACTGGAGTGGGGTGCCATTGCCTTCTCCAAGGAAATGGCAACCCCACTCTAATATTCTTGCCTGGAAAATTCCATGGACAGAGGAGCCTGGTAGGCTATAGTCCACAGGGTCGCAAAAAGTTGGACGTGACTGAGCGACTTCATTTTCACTTTCAGTATTATCACAAGAGTTGTGTTGGGTTTAAATTCATTTGTTATTAGAAGTTACAGATCCTTATCAGATGGTAAATTAAAAAAAAATAAATGTATCCATGTTTGATAGAGGTTTAAAACAGCCCTGAAAGAATAGCTTAGTTTCTCAGTAGGTATTTGCCTGAGATGGATTTAAATGGCAATTTTTTAAGAGTTCACATTAAATAGTAGGGGACTGTATCCTGAATAGATGTCTTTGGAGGTTTTTTTTATATCATTTAGTTCTGTCGTTTTCTCCTGACAAAGAAGGAGGCTGCTTGTTTTCTCCTCTAGCCATCAGTGTTATTTGTTCAAGTTCTACCTCACACTGGGTATCATTAAACTTTAATTTGTTTTTTAAGTAACAGCAGTTATAATCTCTTGCTTGATGAGGTCAGAATTAAGAATCAGAGTCAGCCTATTATATCTTGCATTACAGAAGAATTTAAACTCAGGAAAAGATTATATTTCTATTTGTCTTATGTTTCTTGAGCAGGGCTGCTAAACAAATTAATATAGTGAGTAGGGAAAATGTTTAATTATTTAAATCTGAAACCCAATAAACTCTTCAAAATTTACTTTAGCAGAAGTTTGTATTTTTTAAAAGTGTGTCAATTATAAACACAACTTAATTGTGTTTTTCCCCCCCTTGTTTCACCAGCAGTGTTTCTATGCCTTCTTGGAAATGACAGCCTGCTTACTAACTCAGGCTCACCCTCCTGCACCCAGCAGAGTGCCTGGTGCAGAGTAACCACAAGCCGTTTTTGTGTAAATGAGGGAGTGACTTCTGACAGATTAATTAATTAGATAGATGTTTCCTTTAAGAAAAATTATTTTTATAATCATATTCTAATTGTGTTGAGATGGAAAAGAAACTATCTCAAGATATTCTCAAAAACCTTTTAATATAGAATTAAAATAGGCAACACTTAAATCCATTGAGGTTTGACAAATTTGGGTTTGAGAAGCTGTCATAGATTGGTGAATTAACCTTTTCCAGTTGCACATGGATATTATACTGTTGAATGCGTAAAATTTTCTTTCCAAAGTGTCTTTTCAACTGCTGAAGCAACCATACCCCGAAATGTTGCTTCACAGATTTTCCTTCAACAGAGATTTATAATACCAGCTGTAATATAGTTAATAGTATAATATGTAGTATATGCATGCATGTGGGCTAATTTGCTTCAGTTGTGTCTGGCTGTTTGCAACCCCATGACTGTAGCCCACCAGGCGTCTCTGAACATGAGATTCTCAAGGAAAGAATACTGGACTGGGTTGCCATACTCTACAGGGGATCTTCCTGACCCAGGGATTAACCCACATCTCTTACGTCTCCTGCTTTGGCAGGTGGGTTCTTGACCACTAGTGCTACCTGAGAAGCCTGTGTATAGTGTAATATCTGAAATCTGTTCATTCCTTGTTGAGTTATTTGCTTTCAATTACATAATATTAGAATTTACCCCTCTGTAGTGTCTTTTACTCTAAGAATTTTTTGATTTTATATGTAAGAGGAAAACTGATGAAAGTAGAAGAAAAGACTGTCCTGGACTGTGATTGAGTCAGAGGGAGGCTGAAGCAACTCCTTTAATTCCTTAATGACAAACTTTATGTAGGATCCTGTAGCTTTTCAAAAAAATGTGACCTAGACAAATGCTTTTTCTAACAGTGTATTAAATTTTGCCCTTACCTTCCAATTTGAAGTTGGAAATTTCTTCCTAGACTGTAAAAAACCTTCAGTAAAATTTGTGGGAAATTTAGATTGTAAAGCGTTCTAAGCTATCAGCTAGCCTTTGGTTTCTGTCTTGTTTGGTTTTGAACACTGCAAAAGTTCCCCAAATTGTTGGATTTCCTTCCATGACAAATATGTATAGATCACTGGGTACATGCCCCTGTTGAAACAGGTGTTAGCGTATATAGTTGTGAGCATGGCAGATGCGGTCCCTGGCATGATGGAATTTAGTGGACAGTAAGTAAATCATCATCATGTGGTGAATAGATAGCTCTTAGTAATAGTAAGTCATATAAAGAAATACAACAAGGGCTCTCAGAGAATATTAACAGGAGAATGTAATTTAGGTCTGATAGGGTAGATTGCCAGAGAAGGCAATAGCACCCCACTCCAGTACTCTTGCCTGGAAAATCCCATGGATGGAGGAGGCTGGTAGGCTGCAGTCCATGGGGTCTCGAATCAGACACAACTGAGCGACTTCACTTTCACTTTTCACTTTCATGCACTGGAGAAGGAAATAGCAACCCACTCCAGTGTTCTTGCCTGGAGAATCCCAGGGACGGGGGAGCCTGGTGGGCTGCCGTCTATGGGGTCACACAGAGTCAGACACGATTGAAGCGACTTAGCAGCAACAGCAGCGGGGTAGATTGCTCTGAAGAAGTCACGTGTAAACCAGGACCTGAAGAATTGAGTATGAGTTACCCTGGTGGAAAATTGGGTATGGACCCTTCATGTACAATGACCCCGAGGCTGGAAAAGGTGTCAAACCTTCAAGAAACTGTAAAAGACAAGTGTGACTTGGAACATGGTTCATTTTCAAAGTGGGAGATATGGATAGCAGGGAAGTCTCATTGTTTATATTTACCATCAATTTATTTGAATGATGACGGGAACAGCTTCATGGAGGGAGGTGTTGACAGTGGAGGAACAGTTAGAACTCTTGCTCTGCCATCTGTCCACTAGCTCTGTGTTCCACCTTCATCATGGACACGTCACATGAGCTTCAGTTCCATCATCTCTAAAATCAAGATAGTAATCCCTGTTGGGATTATGACACACCTTAATAACTGAACACCAACAATAATCCCTGTTGTAGACGTGTTAGGTAAAGGTTTTTCATTCATGCAACAGGTCTGCATGGTGAAGGAAATTAAAAGGACCATCCATTATAGTAAGATCACTTAAACTGTTTTAATATATATTCTTTGATGTTTTATGTACATTCATTTACCCAGGTATATAGTTTGGTTTGCTTGTGCATTGTCCTTTAGGAAGGTGGAGTCAGTGGTTTTCTCCATGCTTTTATCGCTGAAGTGTTTGCAATGGTGCGTGCACACGTGGCTGCGCTGGGAGGGAATGCTGTCGTCTCCTACATAATGAAGCAGTGTGTCTTCATGGAGAATCCAAACAAAAACCAGGTGAGGTGGAGTTAAAAACCTCTCATGGGGAGACCCTACGAATTCACCCTATGGCCTTTTCACCTCCCACCCGCCTCCAAAAAAGAGAATTGTTCCTCAGAGCTCTTTGATTCCAGAGGCTTAAAACATGTTTTAGTAAATATTTTGGTAACTGTGGTCATACATAGGTCAGGTGTTGTTTTCACATCCCCAGTGACTAGTTAGTCTGAAATACCTCTGGAAGTTTTGCTCCTAAATTACTTTTCCCACCACCTTCTTAGGGGGGGTGTTTTTGGGATCCAGTGATGGCTAATGGAGGACAGTTAAATATGCCCTCTGGTTTGAGCTGTGATGCTGTCCACTTCTGACTGCCCTGCTGGTAAAGAGTACATCCTGATGGGGCCACACTGTTAATTCTAATAAGTAATATAATTTTGTTAATGAGGATAGGGGAGTGTTACTTAGGTTAAATTTTAGAATAGATTTCTCTTATCAGCTTTGTTAACATAATAATTCACTTACAACTGTTAAACATAGTCCTTTAAAAAATTAAATAACTATATTAATGAATTTTTTTGTTTCCTTTCCTATGCATTGCCTTCTTAGCCTTTGCTCATTTTTTTCTTGAACTGTATGCCTGTTTCTGCTCTACAGAAACAGTAGAACATAAACACTGCCCCCAGCATAACAGGAGAGTATGAGCGTGTTACTGAAATGTAACTGAAATGTGTTATTCTTTTAGGCACAGTGTCTTATAAACGTCAGTGGTGATGCGGTGGTTTTTGTTCGTGAATCTGAATTAGAAGTGGTGTCTACTCCGCAGCCTGCTGCCAGTTGCCAGCCCTCATGTACTGGAGGAGAAGTCACAACCTGAAGTCAGTTAGAAAGAGCTCAACTAAATGACATTCATCAATTTCCTTTGTCATTCATTTATCGTACTAGACATAAAAAATGAACTTAATATGAGAGAATTAAGAAAGAATTGATCCCATATGAGAATGTTTGATTTGAATGGGATCGCTTGGAGGCATGAGAATTTTCGAATCTTGACGTTTTTTTTAACCAAGGCTAGACAGACAGGCCTTATGGAGGCTTGACTCCCCAGGAAGTTCAGATAAATTTCTCTGAGAACTGTAGCAAAGATGCAAGCTATTTATAATTTATGTTGATTTTAATAAAATCGTAATTTAAATTATCAGGAAATTAGGCTAGCTATCCTGGTGTAATTTATAAAAATTAAGCAAGAAATTAACAAATTGTTAATAAATAATCTGATTTGAGGAATGTATAGGGAAAATGGAGAAAAGTTTTCAGAAAACTGTGAGTTTATTAATGTGTTATTTTGATGAAGAATCTGGTAACAGCTGAAAGGGAAAAGTACTTTAGCCATCTTTGAAAAAGGAGTTAAGCTTCTGTGACTTGTATCTTAATTGCTGCAAAAGTAAAATCTGTTTATCAGAGCCAGTGTCCTTTTATCGGAAGCTTAATAATATCTCTAAGGAAGGAGGAAAAAATTACTATATAACTTCATTTTTACCCAAGTTTCAATTTGTGTTTAATTTTTCTGGAAGGGGCTTGGCTTCAACTGGGAAGAACAGGCCAATGAGTTTTGTTGAAGTAGTTAAAATATGATTGATCTAGTTGGAACATAAAATTATTTTCTAATAAAGTCATACTGAACTCTTACAAATAAACAGAATTTTAGTACTATCTTATTAGGGGTTTGGGGTGGTGAGGTAGACTGTATTTGGCATAGAATTTGGAAATGTAACTTGAATGTAAATATGCTGCAGAATGTTGAATGTATAGATAGAAATACTTTTTTTTTTTGTCAATGCCAAATACATATTACAGATGAACCTTTAAAAGTACATTCCTCCTTTGGACAATAAAATTTCTTTTTAAAACTCATGATTTTGCTCTTCCAGGATAACAACTGCCCTAAAGATTAGGAGTCGTTTCCTTGTTATCACAGGTGTCAATATTTTTCTGTATTTTGTTTATAATTTTATTTTTTAAATAAAAGATTTTATAAACTGGAATATTCCTAAATCTGTTTTTTTGCCCCTTTGTAGTATTGTCAGTGGTCAGAAATCACTTTCCATATGATCGTCTTCATTGCTTTAGTCAACAATCTTCTGTTGTATGTCTGTTCTTCATTTGGAGGGGAAATACACTTGTAATTGTGCCACTTTCGTTGTTGGTGGTAGGAAACCTGCACGGTTAAGTGAGAAAATGTGTGTAGCTTGGGATGAAGGTGGCTTCCCCAAGAGGATAATACTTAAGCTCATTCTGGAAAAACAGGTACTTGGAATTGACTGACTTGTTCATAGTTTTATCCATACATACAACAGCTATTTTGTGATTCCTGAGTATGTTTCTGAGTTCTTTCTTGGCAGGGGCTTAATAATGTAGCTCACTGGTTGAGTACCTGTTTTGTGTCATATCCTGTGCATGTTGTTGTTGTTCAATCACTAAGTCATGTTTAACTCTGCGACCCCATGGACTGCAGCATGCCTGGCTCCTGTCCTCCACTACATTCTGGAGTTTGCTCAAATTCATGTCAGCTGAGTCAGTGATGCTATCTGCTAGCTGTCTGATCCTCTGCTGTCCCCTTCTCTTTTTGCCTTCAATTTTCCCCAGCATCAGGGTCTTTTCCAATGAGTTAGCTCTTCCCGTCAGGTGGCCAAAGTATTGGAGCTTCAGCAACAGTCCTTCCAATGAATATTGAGGGTTGATTTCCTTTAGGTTTGTGCATGTACCTTATTACTAATGTTTAAAACATAATACTGGCTGTTTTTGTTTTACCTTTTGAGACCAAAATGTATTTCCATTTTGGTCTCAACATTTGGATACTTAACAGAGGCACAGACTGATTTCTAGAAAAGCTAGAGTTTCTATAACTACTCAGGTTTTCTGTCTGCTGACACAGGCCATTTGCTCAATGTGGGTCACATGTGAGGTAGTCAGCCCATGCCAGAAATGGCTCCTTCTGGAAAGGCTGATGTTACCTGATGCCGAAAGAGTTGCTGCTGTTCATTGTGTGTAAGCTGCCTCAGAAACATCATTTTAGACAAACGTACTGGGACTTAATCTTTTGGAAATATTGAGGCCAGTGACAGGACTTTAGCACACCTTGTAGTATCTCATTCTCTATTGGTACTCCAAAGCTTAAACGACACAAGTTATCCAATCCTTTGTTAGATTTGCTAAACTCACTGTCCCATTTCCTCACTTCCCGTGTGTGTGTGTTTAGTCACTCAGTTATCTCCAACTCTTTGTGACCCCATGGACTGTACCCCACCAGGCGCCTTTGTCCATGGAATTTCCCAGGCAAGAATACTGGAGTGGGTTTCCATATTCTTTTCCAAGGGGATTTTCCCTACCCAGGAATTGAACCTGCATCTCCTATGTCTCCAGCGTTGTAGGAGGATTCTTCACCTGCTGAGCCATCCAGGAAGCCCTACTCTGCCATAAACCATCACCAGGTTTCCATCATCTGATCTACCCCTAAATTTGAACTTGCCAAGGATGCAAGTATTGGACTGCAGTATCAGGTAGCTAAGAAGCTTCATGCATACACAAACAGTTTTTCATAAATTGGATCAAGTACCTAATTTTTAAGTATATTGGTGTTTTTTTTTTTTTTTTACCTTTTCACCTGGTTTTCTCTTCCCCCATCTTATCCCTCCCAATCCATGTTAATAACCTAGTATGTATTCTTACATATTAAAATATGCTAATATATAATTTACATTCAATAAAATTTATCTATTTTAAATGTACGAGTCAAAGTTTGACAAATAGATTCAGTTGTGTAACCAAGATAACATTTCATCACCAAGGAGAATGCCTTGTGCCCCTTTGCAGTCAGTTAACTTACCCCCTCCATGTCAATACGATCTTGTGCTTGGTAACTTTCACTTAGTATGAGGCATCCCATTTGGACAACATTTTTGGCTATTATGAATAAAACTTTTATTTAAGTTCACACTTTCTCGTGAAACTTGTGTTTCTGTTCTATGAGGTCTTTCAAACAGTACTGTGAGAATCTGATCTAAGCTCTGGAACTCTTCTCCAGAAAAATAAGCACAGAGGTGAAATTTTGCACACTATTTCAGGTTTGTTGAAGCCCCATTGTTGAGCTCAAGTTAAATTTAGTACAGGCCCCAGGTGGTGCTAGGGGTGAAGAACAATGCAGGAGACATAAGGGGCGTGGGTTCCATCTCTGCATGTGGAAGATCCCCTGGAGGAGGGCATGGCAACCCACCCTAGTATTGCCTAAAGAACCCTATGGACAGAGAAGCCTGGTGGGCTACAGTCCATGGGGTCAGAGTCAGACATGACTGAAGCAACTTAGCACAGCACAGCATATGGAGGGGAATAAGGAACCAGGCTGAAGGAAACATTAGGAAGATTTGGGTAAATCCTATCCTAAAATGTTTGCCTCTTCTCCAGTAGAAAAGACATTTTTAAGATTAGACGTTTAAATATTTGAAAGATGTATATTTATGGTAGGCAGGATGATGTCCCCCCGGCCTCCCACCTCCCAGCAAAGATGTGCACAGCCTAACCTGCAGGGCCTGTGAACATATTACCTTACGTGACAAAAGGGACTTCACAGATAGTGTCAAAGCTAAAGACCTAGAGATGGGCGAATTATCTAAGTTTATCTGTGAAAGTCCTAGAACCTAATCTTTCTTCTTGAAATTCAGCAATGGCAGGTTGAGTTTACCTCTCAAAGAGGGATAGGAGACTAGGTCATAGAGATTCTTTTGAGAGGTGAACTCAACTGCCATTGCTGACTTTCAAGAAGAAAGAAGAGAGCTATAAACCAAGGAATGTGGGTGGCATCTCAATGCTGGGAATGGCCACCAGCTGACAGCTAGCCAGGAAACAGGGTTCTCAGTTCTACACCTGCAAGAACTGAATGTTGCCTCACCTCAAATGGAGGAGGAAATGGATTCTTTCCTTTGAGCCTGCAGAAAGGGGTTTTAGCCTAGGGAGACTCACATCAGACTTAATGACCTGTGGAACTGTAAGCTAAACTTGTATAAGTCACTAAGTTTGCAGTCATTTTTTAATAGTAGGAATAGTAAACTAATACAAGTTCTCATAAGTATAAACTGAAGAGATATAGTTCAAATATCAAATACAGTGCTCTTTATGAGTGACTAAGCACAATAACCTCAGATATGCAGATGACACCACCCTTATGGCAGAAAGTGAAGAGGAACTAAAAAGCCTCTTGATGAAAGTGGAGAGCAAAAAAGTTGGCTTAAAGCTCAACATTCAGAAAATGAAGATCATGGCATCCAGTCCCATCACTTCATGGAAAATAGATGGGGAAACAGTGGAAACAGTGTCAGACTTTATTTTTGAGGGCTCCAAAATCACTGCAGATGGTGACTGCAGCCATGAAATTAAAAGAGGCTTACTCCTTGGAAGGAAGGTTATGACCAACCTAGATAGCATATTCAAAAGCAGAGACATTACTTTGCCAACAAAGGTTCGTCTAGTCAAGGCTATGGTTTTTCCTGTGGTCATGTATGGCTGTGAGAGTTCGCCGGACCCCGGCAAGAGTTGGACTGTGAAGAAGGCTGAGCGCCGAAGAATTGATGCTTTTGAACTGTGGTGTTGGAGAAGACTCTTGAGAGTCCCTTGGACTGCAAGGAGATCCAACCAGTCCATTCTGAAGGAGATCAGCCCTGGAATTTCTTTGGAAGGAATGATGCTAAAGCTGAAACTCCAGTACTTTGGCCACCTCATGCGAAGAGTTGACTCCTTGGAAAAGACTCTGATGCTGGGAGGGATTGGGGCAGGAGGAGAAGGGGGACGACAGAGGATGAGATGGCTGGATGGCATCACTGACTCGATGGACGTGAATCTGAGTGAACTCCGGGAGTTGGTGATGGACAGGGAGGCCTGGTGTGCTGCGATTCATGGGGTCGCAAAGAGTCGGACATGACTGAGCGACTGAACTGAACTGAAGCACAGCACATAGTAATAACATCTAATACAAAATGCTTCACTAACTCAAGGTACGAGTATAGTTGTATCTCTTTTGTTTTCCAATTAATTTTTTAATACTCATTGACTAAGCAGAAATTCATGATCTCCAGTCTTTGAAGTTGCCTTCAATTCTAGGTCTCAGCCCCCAAAGCGCTCAGCTCTCAGAACCTCTTTGGTTTGCACTTGCTTCTCATTGCCACATGGTGTCACTGTTGTAACGGGTTCCACATAGTAGAGCAGACGATGCTGGTTTTTCTGCAGTGAGGATGTCAAACTGGCCAAGATGCGCATGTATGTTTCCAGGATTCTTTAGCAAGTAATTTTCTTCATGCCTGCTCCATCTGAGGAAACCTGCCAAAATTCAGTTTATGGTGCTCAACTGTTTATTGAGTTCTGAGAGTTACAAATTCTAGATATCAGGGGTTTTTTTTTTGTTTTTTTTTTTTAATATGTACTTTGCACACATTTCCCCTCAGTTTGTGGCTTATTTTGCATTCTTTAAACATTATCTCTGAGGAATAGAAATTTTAAATTTCGGTGAGGTCTAATTCTTTTTTTTTGTTGTTTTGTAATTTGTGTGGTGTTCTAAGAAATTTTTGCCTAATGAACCTCGAAAACATTTTCTAGAAATTTCAGTTTTTGCCTCTACATTTAAGTACATGATCATTTCAATTTACATTTGTATATGGTGTAAGGTAGGGGTCAAGGATTTATTCATTCATTCATTCCTTTGCTTGCATATGGATGTTGAATTGCTCCAGCAATGACAATGTTGACTAGCTCTGCTACACTGGATTGACAGGACCTCTTGGTTGAGAACTGATTTTTAGTATATACAAATATTGATTATTTACATTGGTATTGCATCCTGCATCCAGGATGTATTGATTCATTAGCTTTTTCTGTATTTCTTTGGAGTTTTTATGTGGAGAATCATTTTTATGACTGTACATGGGGACGGTTTTATTTATTCCTTTGAATCTAGTGTATATTTATTTTTCTTGTTCCTTACTTAATTGGCTTTATTAGTAATTATCTTAGTAAATTATTAAGTATAATGTAGAATGATAAGAGTGGATATTCTAACCTTGTTCCAGATCTCAGGGGGCGAAGAAGCATATTTTCAAAGAAGCAGCTTTTGGTTTCATTGATTTTTCTCTACTGTTTTCCCCTCTGTTTTCAGACTCTGTGTCTGCTTTTACCTTTATATTTCCTTCTTTATACTTGCTTTTGGTTTAATTTTCTCTTATTTTTCTAGTTTCTTAAGGCAGAAGCTTAGATCATGGATTTGAGGCCTCTTTTCTAATGTAAAATTGAATGTGACACATTTCTCTATATACACTCCTTGAAGAGGCTCCCCAAATTTTTATATTTTTCTTAAATTCAAAATAGTTCACAATTTTCCTTTTAACTTCCTCTTGAACTAATGAGTTGTTTAAAAGAGTGTTAATTTCCAAATATTTAGGGATTTTTCCAGTTATTTTTTTGTGGTGATAGCCAGATTGAGTCTTTCAGCAATTTTGAAGTTTATAATACATGATGTTCGTAGTGATGCTTTCTAAGGCCCATTTGACTTCACATTCCAGGATGTCTGGCCTTTGACTGTGTGGATCACAATAAACTGTAGAAAATTCTGAAAGAGATGGGAATACCAGGCCACCTGACCTGCCTCTTGAGAAATCTGTATGCAGGTCAAGAAGCAACAGTTAGAACTGGACATGGAACAACAGACTGGTTCCAAATAGGAAAAGGACTACGTCAAGGCTGTATATTGTCACCCTGCTTATTTAACTTCTATGCAGAGTACATCATGAGAAACGCTGGACTGGAAGAAACACAAGCTGGAATCAAGATTGCTGGGAGAAATATCAATAATCTCAGATATGCAGATGACACCACCCTTATGGCAGAAAGTGAAGAGGAACTAAAAAGCCTCTTGATGAAAGTGAAAGTGGAGAGTAAAAAAGTTGGCTTAAAGCTCAACATTCAGAAAATGAAGATCATGGCATCTGGTCCCATCACTTCATGGAAAATAGATGGGGAAACAGTGGAAACAGTGTCAGACTTTATTTTTTTGGGCTCCAAAATCACTGCAGATGGTGACTGCAGCCATGAAATTAAAAGATGCTTACTCCTTGGAAGGAAAGTTATGTCCAACCTAGATAGCATATTCAAAAGCAGAGACATTACTTTGCCAACACAGGTCCATCTAGTCAAGGCTATGGTTTTTCCTGTGGTCCTGTATGGATGTGAGAGTTGGACTGTGAAGAAGGCTGTGTGCTGAAGAATTGATGCCTTTGAACTGTGGTGCTGGAGAAGACTCTTGAGAGTCCCTTGGACTGCAAGGAGATCCAACCAGTCCATTCTGAAGGAGATCAGCCCTGGGATTTCTTTGGAAGAAATGATGCTAAAGCTGAAACTCCAGTACTTTGGCCACCTCATGCAAAGAGTTGACTCATTGGAAAAGACTCTGATGCTGGGAGGGATTGGGGGCAGGAGGAGAAGGGGACAACAGAGGATGAGATGGCTGGATGGCATCACTGACTCGATGGACGTGAGTCTGAGTGAACTCCGGGAGTTGGTGATGGACAGGGAGGCCTGGCGTGCTGCGATTCATGGGGTCACAAAGAGTCGGACACGACTGAGCGACTGAACTGAACTGAACTGAATACATGATGTTGACTGTAATAACTATGCTGTGCGTTGGAGCTCCAAGACTTACTTATCTATTGTTTGCAAGTTTTTACCCTTAAAGAGCATCTCCCCAATGCCCCCACTGGTTCCCCATCCTGAGCTCTGATAACTACCATCCTATTCTCTGTTTCTATGAGTTCAACTTTTCATTTTAAAATGTTTACTGTTTATTTAGCTTATTGATATAATTGATGTGTAACCTTGTGTAAGGTTAGGGTGTGCAATTTTTTATTAATTTGTTACATTTATGTATTGCAATATGATTGCCACCATACTGTTAACTAATACCTCTATTTGCTCATGTAATTATCATTTCTTTTTTGTGATGGGAATAATTAAGATCTAGTCTCTTGGCAAGTGTTATGTTTGAAACACAGTATGTTGTCTATAATCACTATACTATAACAAGTTTTATTTTTTTAAGATTCTACATACCTTACAGTATTTGTGTCTTTGTCTGACTTATCTCACTCAGCATAATATCCTCAAGGTCAGATTTTCTGATTTCATTTTGTCTTCAAAATTGACATATAAATTTTGCCTCTTCTTAATATAGCTTTGGTGGTTGCTCTAGACTCTTCAATATGTATTTTCATATTTATCACAGTCTACCATCAAATAATAGTATAGCAGCATAACTTTGCAGTTCAAGAATATTCTTTGAATGATTGAAATCAATTTTACTTTTCATTTTTTTCCCTTTGGACTTTATCAGCTTCCTAGGGTGAACATTTAGCTTGTTTATTGTCACTCTTAGTTAGATACACTTTCTAACTAATACACTCTTAGATACACTTAGATACACTCTCATAAGTGTATCTAAAGTTATAAATTCCCCTGCAATTGCTTTTTTATCATCTCACACGTTTAATTCAGTATCTCTAGATTTTTACCTGAATATTAGTAATTACCATTATGATGTCTTCATTAGAAGTGTATTCTTAGTTTCCAAAAGCATGTTGTTGTTGTTGTTTTCTTTGGTGTTTTCTAATTAAGTTGCACTATGATAAGATATTGTGATCTCAATAAGTTCTTTGAAAATTGTTGAAAATTCCCTGGTTGTTTTTCTGTTCAGTTTATGTAACTGTTTGATATGCACTTGAAAAGAAAATTCATTTGTTGCAAGCAAGTTATATATCTCTATATCATCTATCTGTCATCTATCATCATGGCTCTATTAAATCAAGCTTATTAATTACGTTATTGAATCTTCTACATCCTTACCACTATTTTTGTCCCCTTGACCTGTCAATTTCTGAAAGAGGTGACTGTGGTGCATTGATTACACTGATGGCCCTAAATAATGGCCTCCAGGTAACCAGGCATTTAGCATATGACTTTGTGGCTCCTACCATCAAGAGGTGGACTCCATTTCCCCAGATTTTGAGGAAACAGACTGGCCTCCTGCTTTGCAAAGGCCAATGGGATAAAGCAGGAGTATATCTGCTTACACTGCACTTGGATCACACATGTACTCTACTGTGCGTTTCTGCTTTCTCTCTGGAACCTCTACCATGCCATGCAAACAGGCCCTGGCTAGTCTGCTAGAAGCTGAGGAACTTTGTGAAGCAAAAATAAGTCCTTCTGAGTCCATCCCACACTTGAATTAATTAACTGTTAGGTAGATTCATAAATAGTAATGAATGACAATTGCTTTAAGCCAAAGAGTTTGAGGGTAATTTTTATGAAGGAATAACTAACTGATACATAATTTTAAAAATTTTCCACTGTAATTATGTAGTTGTCAATTATTACTAATGATGACATTTTGGAGAATGTGACTTTAAGTCTATTATCTCTGAATTAGGCAGACTTATCTGGTTCCTAACAATGTAGAGTAACCACAGGACTCCTTCCTTACTGAGGCGCAAAACAGAACAGAGCAGAATTTGTGTTCTCTACTGATAGATCAGATCAGATCAGATCAGTTGCTCAGTCGTGTCCGAGTCTTTGCGACCCCATGAATCACAGCACGCCAGGCCTCCCTGTCCATCACCAACTCCCGGAGTTCACTCAGACTCACGTCCATCCAGTCAGTGATGCCATCCAGCCATCTCATCCTCTGTCGTCCCCTTCTCCTCCTGCCCTCAATCCCTCCTAGCATCAGAGTCTTTTCCAAGGAGTCAACTCTTCGCATGAGGTGGCCAAAGTACTGGAGTTTCAGCTTTAGCATCATTCCTTCCAAAGAAATCCCAGGGCTGATCTGCTTCAGAATGGACTGGTTGGATCTCCTTGCAGTCCAAGGGACTCTCAAGAGTCTTCTCCAACACCACAGTTCAAAAGCATCAATTCTTCAGCACTCAGCCTTCTTCACAGTCCAACTCTCACAGCTATACATGACCACAGGAAAAACCATAGCCTTGACTAGACGGACCTTTGTTGGCAAAGTAATGTCTCTGCTTTTGAATATGCTATCTAGGTTGGTCATAACCTTCCTTCCAAGGAGTAAGCGTCTTTTAATTTCATGGCTGTAGTCACCATCTGCAGTAATTTTGGAGCCCCCCAAAAATAAAGTCTGACACTATTTCCACTGTTTCCCCATCTATTTCCCATGAAGTGATGGGACCGGATGCCATGATCTTCGTTTTCTGAATGTTGAGCTTTAAGCCAACTTTTTCACTCTTCACTTTCAATTTCATCAAGAGGCTTTTTAGTTCCTCTTCACTTTCTGCCATAAGGGTGGTGTCATCTGCATATCTGAGGTTATTGATAGATGATCCCAAAGATTAGAAGGGACTGAGCTGTAGCTAGAGAAAGCCTGCATACAGTGTGGAAGGACACTTAAGGACACTTGTGGTTACATGTAGGACCCACCTGGATTAACCAGGATAACCTCCCCATCTCAAGATCCTTAATCCCATCAGCAAAGCCCCTTTGGTATATAAAATAATATTCACAGATCTGGATTTAGGGCATGGCTGTCTCTGGGGCCCTTTAAGGAGCCTACCACATATATGTTTTTTTTTTCTTAAAAAAAAATTGCTTATTTATTTGTCTGCATCAGGTCTTAGATGTGGCACTCTGGATCTTCTGAGCATCATGCAGGCTCTTTCATTGCAGTGCAGGGTCTTCTCTCTAGTTGTGGCACATGGGCTCAGTAGTTGTGGCACAGGGTATGTGACATGTGGTTCCCCAAGCAGGGATCAAACTTGCGTCCCCTGCATTGCAAGGCAGATTCTTAACCACTGGACCATGAGATAAGTCCTCATGTACCCATTCTTAGTATGTTATTTCTCTAACAAGTCGAAACTTTTGAGTGTTCCTATATTTCTCCCAAATAAGCAAAGATTTAATGTTACTGTCTATGATTTTTAATTCTCACACTTTAAAACATAAACAAATTGTGGTTGTTTCTGAGTTTTATGTATTTATGGAGATTACTGATGTACTTTTCTGATATCTACTTAGCATTGCTTTTTGTGTACCATTCCTTTTTTCTGGGTTTATTTTCATTCTTGCATCACAAGTATATTTATTAGAATTTAGTTTGCTCAGGTCCTGTGCATATTTAAAATTTTGTATCTGAAATTTTTTTGTTCCACTTTCACTATGTAGTATAATTGACTCTATAATTCTAGGTTCACAATATTTTTCCCTCCGAAGAGTACCATATTTTCTAGCAGAGCACCAGATACCTAGGGGTGAATGAATGAATGAACTTTACAGATATTAAGAGAACAGAAGAGTGAAAATAATCATTAGGATGAAAACATGGACTGGCGTTCAGAAGAACTGGCCTTAAATGCCAGAGTTCCTTATCACAGTTTGGTTTAGACAAAGCCACTTAACATAACAATCTCACTTGAAAATGGGGATATTAATCTGTGCCCTAAATCACAATGGTCTTGTGAGTTTCCAAATAAAAAGAAAATAATGGATCTGAACATTCTTTGTGAATTGTAAAATTTTACAATATCTGAGTAATCAATTAATTGTTATATTAATTATTTTTATAAGTAATTGATTACTCAGAAATGGTGACTGCATTTCATGGCATCCATGAAAAAGACTCTTGCTTCGTGGAAGAAAAGTTATGACAAAACTAGACAGCATATTAAAAAGCAGAGACAAAAAAATAAATAAAAATAAAAAGCAGAGACATAACTTTGCCAACAAAGATCCATCTAGTCAAAGGTATGGTTTTTCCAGTAGTCATGTATGAATGTGAGTTGAACTATAAAGAAAGTTGAGCGTCAAAGAATTGTTGCTTTTGAACTGTGGTGTTGGAGAAGGTTCTTGAGAGTCCCTTGAACAGCAAGGAGATCAAACCAACTCAATGGACATGAGTTTGAGTAAATTTCGGGAGTTGGTGATAGTGCAGTCCATGGGGTCACAAAGAGTCGGACACGACTGAGCGACTGAACTGAACTGAACTGAAAAGCATTTCCAAAACGCTGATTTAAATCTACATCCACTTACTGGGCTTGAGAGTGTCTCTTTCAAATGATTCAGAGTATTTGACAAGGTTGATTTTTTTTTTATTGCTAAACAAGGGAATGATTATGTTTCACAAACATAACTTTGACCTGTGAGATTTAATTACATCAATTAGTAAAAAGTATATTGCCACAGCAAGGGGCTTCCCTGATAGCTCAGTTGGTAAAGAATCCACCTGCAATGCAGGAGATCCCCGGTTCAGTTCCTGAGTTGGGAAGATCTGCTGGAGAAGGGATAGTGAATACCCACTGTAGTATTCTGGCCTGGAGAATTCCATGCAGTGTATAGTCCAAGGGGTCGTAAAGAGTTGGACACGACTGAGCAACTTTCACTTCACTTTCATATTGCCACAGCAAAATATATTGTGTATCTGAAGACTCTTCTCTAGTATATCAGTACAGCGTTTCCATAGTGATGGTTTTTGACGTAACTTTATGTGTAAAAGGTTAATTAGAAGCCTTGATGTTCCTAGCAGTAATGTTTTCTTGACAGGAAATTATTTATTTGAGATTGTTTAAGGGAGTTGATGAGATCTGTAGAGAAGATGACAGATGAAGCTTAGAATGAATAATGAACCAGAATCTGTAATGGTTAGAAAACATTTTGCATTGCAGTCAGTCACACATAGCACTTTATCCTCACAGGTAAGATTTTCAAAGAAAATCTGTGAAATTTTCTTTGCAAATCTTACTAGGCTTCAGGTTGAGGGAACAAGGTGGATTCTTTATGGCATAAGAATGAAGGTAACTATTCCATACCCATAAGACAAAAAGGCACGCATGCATGTTTTAATAGCAGAGTCATCTGGGTGAATTGCTCTTGCCTGCCTTGGGTGGAGTTTGCTAGGTGTTTTTAGAGAAACAATCTAAATAGAAAGGATCTATTTACAGACATTCTCATCTCTTTCTCCCTCTCTGAAGTTGAGGAAATTGAGGAGTAATCATTTCTATTTTTGCTTGGTCACATTCAGTTATGTTGGATGGACCTTTGCCAAAATTTCCATTGATCAGTCTCCTAATCCTCCACTTTGAAATAAAGTACTCAGCCATTATTGGATCCCAGGATAGATAGAAGAGATACTTATTGGTCCCTAAGATATTCCTCCACACATTGGCATAAATACCTCATTTACCAGAGTGGTTATAATGATGGAAATAAAAGATGAAGCATCAGTTTGTAATGGGTGGAAGGAGGTGGGGAGCAGCTGGGTTCCGTGGACTGATTGCTATTCATAACCTTAGGCATTTTCCAGAAAGGCTTTCTCATTTATTCTTATCATGTTTCAGAGGCATGGACCCTAAGGGATTACCACTTAATGTCTCTAGCTGGGAAACCATAGGCCAGTTTTCTTGGATGCTCACTGGGATGGACATAGATACCACTTTATCCCTCAGATTTTAGGTCTTAAACTACTAATAACCTATTTACAGTTTCTTTTATTTTGCTTCAACTGATCTTAGTATATTAAGAGTTCTGCCACTCTTCTAATGCAGTGACTGGTACATAGTAAGGGCAGAGTAAATATTTATTACAGGTAAAATGAATGAGAAGCTTTTGTTTCTTCTTTTAAAAAAATCAAAATGCAATTCAAGATAAACTTTTAAGCATAAAGCTGTTTAAGGTAAAAACCAGTTATATCTCTTAGTGCTTGTGTATCTCTAATAAATTTTATCATTTTGGCATCATGCTCCCTGAGTTTTCATCTGTCCTAGGAGTTGCCTTGTGTGTCTTTTTTTTTTAATTAACTTAAAATTTTTTTTTGATCCTAGTGTTTAAGAATCTTTTATTTGATCACTTTCTTCATACACTTGTTTGTTTGAATCTAATTTTCAGAACCTCTGATATTTTAAAACTAAGATCACAGGCCAAGAATCTTTTGGTCATTTTTAAGTAAACATCCTAATATTAAATACATGTTATCTAAATAGCAATCAATCAAGAGAAGAATAAAAAGCCAATGAGGTTGATTATCCCTCTGCCCAAACTCCAGATTGATACTCTTCCGTTCTGAAATTGTTGTTGTTCAGTCACTAAGTTGTGTCCCACTCTTTGTGGACACATGGACTGCAGTCCCCATGGACTGCAGCTCATCAGGATTCCCTGTCCTTCATCTCCCACAGTTTGCTCAAACTCATGTCCATTGAGTCAGTGATGCCATCCAACCAGTTCATGCTCTGTTGCCCCCTTCTCCTTTTGCCTTCAATCTTTCCCAGCATCAGGGTCTTTCAGTTCAGTTCAGTCACTCAGTCGTGTCCAAGTCTTTGCGACCCTGTGGACTGCTGCACACCAGGCTTCCCTGTCCATCACCGACTTCCAGAGCTTGCTCAGACTCATGTCCATCAAGTCGGTGATGCCTTCCAACCACCTCATCCTCTGTCATGCCCTTCTCCTCCTGCCTTCAGTCTTTCACAGCATCAGGGTCTTTCCCAATGAGTCAGTTTTTCACATCAAGTGGTCAAAGTATTGGAGTTTCAGCTTCAGCATCAGTCCTTCCAATGAATATTTAGGACTGATTTCCTTTAGGATTGACTGGTTGGATCTCCTTGCAGTCCATGGGAGTCTCAAGAGTCTTCTCCAACACCACAGTGCAAAAGCATCAATTCTTTGGCACTCAGCCTTCTCTATGGTCCAATTCTTACATCCATACATGACTACTGTAAAAACCATAGCTTTGATTAGACAGACCTTTGTTGGCAAAGTAATGTCTCTGTTTTTTAATATGCTGCCTAGGTTTGTCATAGCTTTTCTTCCAAGGAGCAAGAGTCTTTTAATTTCATGGCTGCAGTCACCATCTGCAGTGATTTTGGAGCCCAAGAAAATAAAATCAGTTTTGTCTGATTATTTAACACTTTGGCAAAAGTTTTCACAGGAAAGTTGATATTAAGTAATTGTTTTTCTCCTTCCCTCCCTCTCTTCCTTTCCTCCCTCTCTCTTTTTCTTTCCCTTTCCATCTTCCTTCATTCTTCCTCCCTTCTTTCCTTCCTTCCTTCTTTCCTTCCCTCCTTTCATTCTTCATTTCACAAGGATTTGAGAGATTCATTTCTTCCAAAATCGCAATGAATCAAAGCTTCAGTGGTTTTTTTTTTTTTAATTCATAAAACACTAGCCCTCTAAGGCATTTCCATTTAAAATGATGAGATAAAAAGTAGTTTGCTTTAAAGTCCACATTCGCTTTGAAATAAGAATTGTGCCTCCAGAGTGGAAAAAAAACCTATGGATAAGCTTTGGCACAGTAATTATACTCTCAGCCTGTGTAGGTATATTGGCAAAGGCACTGGTGTTCAGGAACTGGTGTCCAGGTGGGTGGCTCTTCCACTCACCTAGTATTACTACTTCTTCACCTTAAAGTCACCTCCTTGACTCCTTGATCTTTAAAGCCACCCAATCTCTCTCTTACACATCACCTAATACTAATTCTCTACGTAGCCCTTATCACTTACTGCTTGATATTTTTCTTATTTGTTTCTTGTGACTGATCCTCCCAGAATTTAAGCTTCAGAGACTTTATGTCTTTTTCTTTGCTAAATATCCAGCGTCTAGAAGAGAAGCAGGAGTATACCTATCTCACCAAATCTAGCATGATGTCAATTATAAGATACACCATCATTTTACATATGTATGTAAAAAACGCCACCACTTAAGCTATGGCACAATGTCTTCTTGTCACTTCAGATTTTTAATCTCAAAATATTGAAGAGCTCTTTTAGATTTATTTAGAAAGACCATAAATTTATCATACATCTTACCGAACACTTGAAAGATGAGAACATAAGCAAAACTAAACTGGTTAACCTATTCCTGAAACAACTTCTCACTCAGAATCCAACTCTCCAGTATCAATTTTCAATGAAAAGTTGCCAGTACACACACTTTTCACACAGTATTATTGTCTTTGTCATCAAGAGCATTCGCAAAGCAGTGTTTCTTAAAAGACTGAGCCATTATTGTCTTTGTGATTTTCTTCCCAGAGGGTAACATTTGCTCTGCAAGTTTTGATGCTTGTGGACAGTCAATGCCTGGCAGATAGCAACTCTAAAAGTCACCCAGATTTCAGAGTTGTCAAAATATGAAAAATTGTACATCCATGAATTGCCCGAATGGGTTATAGATACTCAATAAATAAATGCGTTTTGAATACTTGAAGAAATGAAGCTCTCTGTCCTTAGGCAAGCCAGTTTATTCCTTGAGTCTTGTTTTCTAATATAGAAAATTAAGGTGTGAGACTAGAAGTCCTCTAAGATCATTTTTTACTAAAAGAAAAATTGTCTCTTCTTTGTAAGTGGCTAGAGTTGTATAAATGTAAGACAGTGTAGTTCAGGTGAACTACTAAAAAAAAAATCCTCTAACTAATTTTGGTCTTCAAGTGTTCAAAATTCCAGGTTAGACAATAAGAATCCCACCCATCTATTTCTTCAGGAGACTGATGGAAGGTGCAGGAGCTCAGCTCAAAAGATGTAAGTTATGTGGAGGGTGGGGATTCTCACCACACTTAACTGGTGCCTTTGCCTGGCTGCCCAGTTGCAGATGGTGAGTGAGTGTACAGCACCCAGAACACTGCCATCAGAGAGAGAAAAACGTCATTGAGTGGGTTTCCAGACAGGAACAAATATATGTTTAACCTCTATATGGCTCGGGATGTAAAGAAGGGATGACCTGACCAAGACTCAGGTTCCAGACATTGTAAAAGGACTATCTGGTCTGACTGCTGGTGACCCAATGGGCATAAGTTAAAATATCTTGTCTGTCCAATTTTGTCTTGATTCTTTCTGTACATAGCCCTCAGGGTCTTATATCTCCAGACATGGCTGAATGGACACTTTGTGAATACAGAATTGCTCCTTTATAAGCCTGAAGGTAGTGCCTACAAATTTGGGGAGCAACTCCATGAACCACCATATAACCCGTGTGTGTATGCACACCATCCAGCTAAGTATGTCTATAGGCACTGCCCAGAATGGCTACCTACACCAAGTAATCTCTATGGCCTTGAAATTGCTATAAACCTCGCTATGTTTCAGGAGGCCATATCTTAGACACAGTGACCTTCTGCACATCAGTGAGATGATTGAAACTAGAATAAGGAAACCTTGGATTGACTTCTCCTTTGTTTTTGCTATTACCGACAGTATCTGACTATTGTAAGTAATTGCTTCCTGCCTGTTTCTTTCTCTAGGTTATGAGATACTCCGCAGAGAACTGGGGAAGAACAATGGAGTACACATTCCTTTCTTTTTTTAATGCCATCCTGTAATAGATAATTTATCGTAGTTTTAGTGCCCCAGGAAACATTCCAGTTTTGTTACGTCCTGCAGAGAGAAGTTGTCGTAAACTTGCCTCCCAGACCCCTTCTTATATCTGGCATGGTGCTAATACCCCCCACTACCTTGGGACTCTTTGTTTCTCAGCATAATTTGAAATTCTACTTCCAAGTCAAAATCAAAGAAGGATTAGAAAGAAGCCCATTTCAATATTTAAAGACGACTTCAGGAATACTTATAATATCCCACCAGTTCTGAATGTATTGCATTTACTAAAAATTATTAAGTACCCTGCTAAATTATTTTGTTAATATTATCATCAAAAGTATTTAGTTATTGGTATTTCTGCAGGCACTGAAAATACCAAGTAATGATATACAGAATATATTTTCTCCTTTGAAACTGCAAAACCCTAGAGGTTCAGACTAATGGCTACACTCTTTCAGATACATTATTCATTATATACTAGCTTTCAAGAATCCTACATAATGGAAAACTACCTGCCACATTTCAAACCACATGTATGCTAATTTACACTATTAGCATTTTGAACAATCACTCTTGGTCAACTGTTTTCTTTTTTTAATAATAAAGGCACTAAATATATATATATATATATATATTTTGGTAAAGCAAAAGAAAATAACAAGTTAGGGAAATTTGACACAAAAACATTGACAGAATTTATTATTAGATGCAGGATAAACAAATAAAATGAAAGATGGGTAAGAGATTTATGTTCCAAGCCAATTGTTTGCTGCTAAGTCACTTCAGTCATGTCCGACTCTGTGTGACCCCACAGACGGCAGCCCACCAGGCTCCCCCGTCCCTGGGATTCTCCAGGCAAGAACACTGGAGTGGGTTGCCATTTCCTTCTCCAATGCATGAAAGTGAAAAGTGAAAGGGAAGTCTCTCAGTCCTGTCTGACTCTTCACAACCCCATGGACTGCAGCCCACCAGGCTCCTCCATCCATGGGATTCTCCAGGCAAGAGAACTGGAGTGGGGTGCCATCACCTTCTCCATTTAAATACGTCTTTTATTGTTTATGGTTCTGTGCAGATGCTAAGGCCTGAAATGGAGGTGATAAGAGATGTCTCCCAACTGAGGATGTGGAAAACATCACTTATCCATTTGCAGCTAACACCTTGGAGAAGATTAGATAGGATGCTTTTTCTAGGTAACTTTCTCCCCCTTCTTGGAAGCTTCCCAATGATTGTATATGGAATTATATGCCTGGTAAATTCGGGTTTACCAAGACCCATCTACTGTCCATTAAGTTTATTCTTTTTTACGGTTTTTTTTTTAACTTTTTATTTTGTATTGGAGTATAGCCAATTAACAATGTTGAAATAGTTTCAAGTGAATACCTAAGCAACTCAGCTGTACATATACACATGTATCCATTCTCCCCCAAACTCCCCTCCCATCCAGGCTGCCACATAACGCTGAGCAGAGTTTCCTGTGCTTTACAGTAGGTCCTTGTTGCTTATCCATTTTTAAATATTTTGCTACAGGTTTTAGTGAAGGATATTGAAAAGCATATTAAAATGCAGAGACGTTATTTTGCCTACAAAGCTCCATATAGGCAAAGCTATGGTTTTTCCAGTAGTCATGTACAGATGTGAGAGCTGGACAATAAAAAAAAAAAGTCTGAGCAAGGAAGAATTGATGCCTTTGAACTGTGGTGCTGGAGAAAACTCTTCGAAAGCAAGTCCCTTGGACAGCAAGGAGATCAAACCGGTCAATCCTAAAGGATATCAACCCTGAATATTCACTGGAAGGACTGATGCTGAAGCTGAAGCAAGGATAATCAAGGGAGGAGAATGTGAAACGTATGTATGTATGACTTCTTCTCCCCTGATCTCCTTCACCTGATGCGAAGAGCTGACTCGTTGGAAAAGACCTTGATGCTGGGAAAGACAGAAAGGTTAAGGGCAGGAGGAGAAGAGGATGACAGAGGATGAGATGGTTGGATGGCATCACTGACTCAATGGACATGAGTTTGAACCAACTCTGGGATATGGTGCAGGACAGGGAAACCTGGCGTGCTGCAGTTCATGGGGTCACAAAGAGTCAGACACGACTGAGCAACTGAGCAGCAAATTAAAAACTCATCTCACATGTAAGTGTTCAAAAACCCTGGGAAGGCCTGAAATATTATCACATATAGAATAAATACAAAGAAGAGTTAAAATAACAACAAACCAGGTATAACTGTATTAGTGAACCTGAACACAGAGTTTTCAAGTCAAACTCTCCCCCAATAACCCCCTTACCCTGCTTTTAAGTCTCATTCATTTAGAATGCAACTAAAATCCTGCAAGATCCTATATGAATTGTCCCCAGGCACCCGCTCTGACAGAAGCTCCCAGCCATCCCGGTTTCCTCTGCTTTAAGGTGTCTCTTGTTCATCACTGCATCCCTTACATAGTTGTTCAGTTGCTAAGTCATGTCCAACTCCTTGCAACACTATGGACTGCAGCCTGCCAGGTGTCTCTGTCCTTCACCACCTCCCAGAGTTTGCATCAGTTCAGTTCAGTGCAGTTCAGTTGCTCAGTCGTGTCCAACTGTTTGCAACCCCATGGACTGCAGCACGCCAGGCCTCCATGTCCATCACCAACTCCTGGAGTTCACCCAAACTCATATTCATTGAGTCGGTGATGCCATCCAACCATCTCATCCTCTGTTGGCCCTTTCTCCTCCTGTCCTCAATCTTTCCCAGCATCAGGGTCTTTTCCAATGAGTCAGCTCTTCGCATCAGGTAGCCAAAGTATTGGAGTTTCAGCTTCAACATCAGTCTTTCCAATGAATATTCAGGACTGATCTCCTTTAGGATTGACTGGTTGGAGCTCCTTGCAGTCCAAGGGACTCTCAAGAATCTTCTCCAACACCACAGTTCAAAAATATCAATTCTTCAGCACTCAGCTTTCTTTATAGTCCAACTCACATCCATACATACTGGAAAAACCATAGCCTTGACTAGACGGACCTTTGTTGGCAAAGTAATGTCTCTGCTTTTGAATATGCTATCTAGGTTGGTCATAACTTTCCTTCCAAGGAGTAAGCGTCTTTTAATTTCATGGCTGCAGTCACCATCTGTAGTGATTTGGGAGCCCCCAAAAATAAAGTCTGACACTGTTTCTACTGTTTCCCCATCTATTTCCCATGAAATGATGGGACTGGATGCCATGATCTTCGTTTTCTGAATGTTGAGCTTTAAGCCAACTTTTTCCCTCTCCTCTTTCACTTTCATCAAGAGGCTCTTTAGTTATTCTTCACTTTCTGCCATAACGGTGGTGTCATCGGCATATCTGAAGTTACTGATATTTCTCCCAGCAATCTTGATTCCAGCTTGTGCTTTATCCAGCCCAGCATTTCTCAAGATATACTCTGCATGTACGTTAAATAAGCAGGGTGACAATATACGGCCTTGACATACTCCTTTCCCTATTTGGAACCAGTCTGTTGCTCCATGTCCAGTTCTGACTGTTGCTTCCTGACCTGCATATAGGTTTCTCAAGAGGCAGGTCAGGTGGTCTGGTATTCCCATCTCTTTCAGAATTTTCCACAGTTTATTGTGATCCACACAGTCAAAGGCTTTAGCATAGTCAATAAAGCAGGAATGGATGTTTTTCTGGAACTCTCTTGCTTTTTTTGATGATCCAGCAGATGTTGGCAATTTGATCTCTGGTTCCTCTGGCTTTTCTAAAACCAGCTTGTACATCTGGAAGTTCATGGTTCACGTATTGCTGAAGCCTGGCTTGGAAAATTTTGAGCATTACTTTACTAGCGTGTGAGATGAGTGCAATTGTGTGGTAGTTTGAGCATTATTTGGCATTGCCTTTCTTAGAGATTGGAATGAAAACTGACATTTTCCACTCCTTGTTTCATTAATATTTACACAGGTCTACAAAAAAGGTAGAGACATATATACATATATATATAAATAATATATTTGGGTGCATATGTATATGTAATTACTTCTTTATTTTAAAATTATTTCTTTATTAGGCTGCAATGGACCTTCTTTGTAGCACACAGGCATGTCTCCAGTTGTGGCTCCAGGACTCTAGAGTGCATGGGCTCAGTAGCCCTGTGGCTTGTGAGATCTTAGTTCCCCCCAACAGGAATCAAACCCACTTTCCCTGCACTGGAAGGCAGATTCTTAACCACTGGACCACCAGGGTTATTGATGTTATTAATTATACCCTGTGTAATTATTTAAATTGTAGTGCTTTATACTTTTCAAATTACCTTTACTTTCCCCCCTTTGATCTCTATCTTGTTTCCAGAAACTTTCTATCAGTTTCTACCAGTTTTTTAAAAACTCACCTATTCTTGATATCAGATTATTAAGAGGTTAGCAGTCAGTAGAAGTAGTTGATAAAATAAAGGAGTCAATCCTTGTGGCATGTTGGTGCCTTTGAGAAAATAAATTAGTACAGAAATAGATGGGAAAAAGTGTGTTTATTTTCCATTAGAAAATACATGAAAAAGTCAGTGGTTTGTTAGAGAAGGCAGACTGGATGTATTCAGTTCCTCTAAGGTAAAGGAGCTGCATTTAGGGGCTCCTTTAGGCTGTTGTCCATGATTCTCCTTTGTGAATCACAGACAGCAGTCTCAAATCAGAGCAAAAAGTCACACATCCTTAGATTGGAAAATCTGTCTTGTCTTTAAGCCTCTCTTGTATGGATGATGGTTCTATCCATCATGGTGTCATTTAATGAGATTGAAAGCCTGGGTCCCTGTGCCCTCAACAGGAAGAAAAATTAACACGTGGCTTCAGATTCTGTTTATGCTTCTGCTGTGACTGGAAGTCATTTTCTAGGTTGGATGAAAACAATCTTTATTTTTTAAACTGATGTGTAGTTGCTGTACAATATTATACAAGTTAGAGGTATGCAATATAGTGACTCACAATTTTAAAGGTTATACTCCATTTACTGTTATTATAAAATATTGGCTATATTCTTTCTGTTGTACAATACATCCTTGTAACTTATTTTATATCTAATAGTTTTGTACCTCTTCCTCCTAACCCTTATATTGCCCCCTCCCTTCTCTCAAACTACTCGTTTGCTCTCCATATCTGTGGCTCTGCTTTCTCTTTTTGGTTATATTCACTAGTTTGTTTTATTTTTCTAGATTCTGCATATAGGTGATATCACACAATATTTGTCCTCTCTCTGATTTATTTCATGTAGTGTAATGCCCTCCAATTCCATTCATGTTTCTGCAAATGGCAAAATTTCATTCTTTTTTAAGGCTGAGTAAATGTGAATGATGGCTTCCCTGGTGACTTAGCGATAAAGAGCCCGCAATGCAGGAGACTCAGGTTCGATCCCTGGGTTGGAAAGATCCCCTGGAGGAGGAAATGGCTGCCCACTCCAGTATCCTTGCCTGGAGAATCTGATGGACAGAGGAGCCTGGTGACTACAGTCCATGGGGTCACAAATAGTCGGACATGACTGAAGCAACTGAGCATGCAAATGTGAATGACACGAACGCTTTGAGGTAAAGAGGATAAGCCAGTAGTTTTCCTGAAGACCAAACAGGAAGGAATACACTGAAATAACAGGAAGGTTAGGACACCGGCTTCATCTGTGTTCTTCATTTCCACCTGAGCAAACCACCACAAAAACAGCTGACATTTATATCATGCTTCTTATATACAGTTACTACTTCAAAAGCTTTACATCTATTAAATTTTTAACTTTCATGCAACAGTTCAGGAAGGGATGAATTTTACTCTCCTCATTTTTTATTTTGTGGGCTCCATGAAACACAGAGTAATGAACTCTTTTCCCCAAAGTCACACAGCTAGCAGTGGCAAAACTGTCATTTCAATTTAAATTCTCTGAGTCCAACACTGCAATAAAACCTGGACAAAGCTCTCTGAATCTATTTCCCAAACATGAGTAACCACAGCTACTTCTATTTTTAACATCTTTTTATATGGCTTCCTCTTCTGCCACAAGAGAGGAACAAAAAGGGCAACTGATACTCTAAAACAACAAGTGTTTCTCCCCTAGGGTATTTCTTATGCTCCTCAAAGATACTAAGAACAAGAAATTCCTGTTGCTACTCCAGGGACATCAAGGAGGTGCCAGAATACTGTGTGGTTGCTGGCCTGGGAGCTGGAGGAGGGAGGTGTGAGAGCGTTAGAGGGGCTTTGAGTGCTTCTCCTGAGTCATCAGTGTTTTGGGTATTTACAAATTTTTTAAAAGATTTTTTTGACATAGACCATTTTTACTGAAAGTCGCTCAGTCGTGTCTGACTCTGCAACCAGTCTGTGGAATTCTCCAGGCCAGAACACTGGAGTGGGTAGCCATTCCCTTCTCCAGGGGATCTTCCCAACTTGGGATCAAACCCAGGTCTCCTGCATTGCAGGCAGATTCTTTACAGCTGAGTTATCAGGAATGCCCAGTTAATAAACAAAAGTCTTTTAAAATTTAAAATTTACATTTTAAAATTTAAAAAATTTTAATTAATTAAAAAAAAGTCTTTATTGAATTTGCTTCAATATCGCTTCTGTCTTATGTTTTGCTCTTTTGGCTCTGAGGTATGTGGGATTTTAGCTCCCTGGCCAGGGATTGAACCTGCACCCCCTACATTGGAAGATGAAGTCTTAACTACTGGACCACCAGGGAAATCACAGGATATTTATGATTCTTACAAAAAAAAAAAAAAAAAACGGTGCACATTGGCTTTAATTCCACTCTGGATCATTGGAAGCTCCTAAAATAGAAATTATTGCAAATGTTCGGCAAACATGGGAAAAGAATCTTCGATCAGTCTTTTACTGGCTTACACATAAAAGCCATGTCTTGCTGATACTCTTTGTAGAACGTGAGATGTTTTGATATTTATGTTGTTGAAGTTGTAAAAATAGAGAAGTGGAAAAATTGTATAAGTAAATCAACAAGAACCACTTCCTAATACTGAACATATGCCCATTCTTACAGACAAAATCTTTTTTTTTGGATGACGTGATTTTTCTTCTGCAAATCCAAATCTTTATTTTGTCTTTTTGCTCTTTGTACTGTAGAGCTTGGAAAAGGCGAATCTATTTTCGCATTTCAATAATAAGCCTCAACAGCCTCTGTTTAAATACTTCCTGTGATAAGAATCAAACAACTCAGAGGACAGATTTTCTATTTTAAGAAATACAGCTTGGAGTATGAGAACATTGATATTGACGGTTGGCAATTGTCAGAGCATGTTTTCGTGGTGTGTAAGGACAAAATATTCCTCATGACCTGTGGCTAAGGAAACGTCCATCTGACAAAAGTGTATGGAGGATATTGTTTGGGGTCTTTAACCACCAGGACTCCACAACTTCTTCTCCTCACAGCCTGTATCTGGCCCCATATTTAGCCTCTTGGTTGCCCAAATACTAGTGTTCATACTCTATGCTCACCCCAAGCTGGAACCTGAATCTAGGGACGTGCTTAACTATAGTTACTTTCTCCGTGACACCACTCTGCTGAGTTCTGGCCTAGAGTGATTCTTCTGGTAGCATGTTTAGAATAGCAAACTTCTGTAATTCTACTTCCTAATTTTCTTTTCTTAGAAATGTTATTTATTTACTTGGCTGTGCTGAGTCATGTGTTTCCCTGGTAACTCAGAGGTAAAGAAAGTGCCTGAAATGCAGGAGCCTTAGGAGATGCAGATTCGAACCCTGGGTGGGGAAGATCCCCTGGAGAAGGGCGTGGCAACCCGCTGCAGTATTCTCGCCTGGAGAATCCCCAGGGACAGAGGAGCTATAGTCCATAGGGTTGCAACGAGTCAGATACGACTGAAGCGACTTAGCCCTCATGTACACTGTCTTAGTTGCAGCACGTGGGATCTAGTTCTCTGACCAGGGATTGAACCCAGGCATTAAGAGTGTGGAGTCTTAGCCACTGGACCACCAGGGAAGTCCTGTCTATTTCCTAATTCTCTACTCGAGACAGTTTTTAATTTTTCTGACCTGAGGAGCCAGGCCTCTAGCACAAAGACCAGCCCTGTCTCAAAATCACATTGAAAAACTGTACTGGTAAACAAGAAAACTTCCCTTTTTAATTATAATAGTGATATGAACACTGAAAACTCAAATGAGACAAGAGCTTCCTTTTAAAAAATAAAATAGCCATACTCTAGTTCCAAGTATGGTTCTAAGGCAATGGATACTACTCAACACTCATGTGGAAAAAAGAGCCAAAGAAGTAACAACTGGAAGTAGATTGTGTAACACTGGATTTGAAAGTCATCCATGATGTGAGTGTTGTCCTGGAAGGCAAAGTTATGATAGCCCCAAACGCCACAAGAGAATATTTGTTACAAGTGGTGCTGGAAGAATATGTATGGGAAGAAAACATTATCCATATTTTTAGTTGTTTTCCTTCAAGACTGAGAGTGTAACAGATACCTACTTCAAACAGTGATATATTTTTCTTCTCTTTATTTTTTATTTTTTTAAAATTTTATTTTATTTTTAAACTTTACAATATTGTATTAGTTTTGCCAAATATCGAAATGAATCCGCCACAGGTATACCTGTGTTCCCCATCCTGAACCCTCCTCCCTCCTCCTTCCCCATACCCTCCCTCTGGGTTGTCCCAGTGCACCAGCCCCAAGCATCCAGTATCGTGTCCCGGGACTTTCCACTTAATGAACCAGTGGGTTTCAGTTCTTCAGAAGAAGGGTGTGTGTGTTGTGCTAAGTTGCTTCAGTTGTGTCAAACTCTGTGCAGCTCTGTAGTCTGCCAGGTTCCTCTGTCCATAGGATTTCCCAGGCAAGAATACTAGAGTGGGTTGCTTTGCCCTCCTCCAGGGTATCTTCCCAATCTAGGGATTGAACCCAAGTCTCTCGTGTCCCCAGCATTGGCAGGTGGGTTCTTTACCACTAGCACCACCTGGGAAGCCCCTCAGTGGAAGGCTAGGACACACTACTTAATTGCTTGGATATTTATAGGACTCTTGCAAAAAGCAGGATCCTGGGAGGCAAGGTTTGATGAGAGAGAAAGGCTTTCTACATTTTCAAACTCCTTAAAGATTGGTGGTCTGAACTTCAGCTTTCACTAGGGATTGCAGGAAGAGGGAGCAGATGGGCTGAGATCTAGGAAGGATATTGATTGCACAGGGAAGAACCGGAGATCCCCAGGGGTGAGTGGAGAAAAGGAAGACAGAGGACATGGTCAGATCAATGATTCCTTCCTCCCTGTTTCACGTCAAGGCCTGGAAGTGAGGTATTAAAAACAACCAGGTAAGGTTTCGGGCATGTAAGAGAAGAAGGGCTTTCTCTCCATTTTTTCTGGGCGCAGGCTGGAATTTCAAGTCCCCTCATTGGAAAAGACCCTGATGCTGGGAGGGATTGGGGGCAGGAGGAGAAGGGGACAACAGAGGATGAGATGGCTGGATGGCATCACCGACTTGATGGACATGAGTTTGAGTGAACTCCAGGAGTTGGTGATGGACAGGGAGGCCTGGTGTGCTGTGATTCACAGGGTCACAAAAAGTCAGACACGACTGAGTGACTGAACTGACTGACTGACTGACAGAAAGAAGAGCAACCAGCCAGGTGCATCCAGTTGACAGGTTAGAACAGATGTTGGGGGTGTTGTCGACTCCTCGCCTCTCCAACCAAGGCAGAGTTCAGTCATCGTGGAGGGACAAGCACAAGGATCTGATCAGGAAAGAGAAAAAACTGCAAGTTTTCCTCCCAGTGACTTTTAGCAACGAATAACAGAGACTGCAGTTTCGACCTCTGGGTCAGGAAAATCCCCTGGTGGAGGGCATGGCAACCCACTCCGGTATTCTTGCCTGGAAAATCCTATGGACAAAGGAGCCTGGTGGGCTTCAATCCATGGGATCACAAAAAGTTGAACATGACTTAGCACCTAAACAACAACAAACGAATAGAAAAATGCCCAGTGTCCAGGGAAGATCAGAAACAGCCTCAGAGAAGTCAAACAGTGCCGGGAGCCGGCATATTGCGTATTGAGTGCATATTGCATATTGAGTGCAGCACTTTCCACAGCATCATCTTTCAGGATCTGGAATAGCTCAACTGGAATTCTATCACTGCCGGGAGCCAGCGTGAGGAGCTCCACCATGACAAAGGTCATGAGGAAGGAGGCTTGGCATACGCAAAGGCGGGATTGAGCCTCAGGAGTCCCCCTGGAAATTCTCGAGCATCTACCGCCAAAACCAGAGTCTGCCTACTTTCTGCTTTGTGCTTTCACCTACACCTCTGACTTTACGGGGGGCTGTCCCCCACTACCTCTCTGAAAAAAGAGTTAGCTTACAGCTCCAGTTAATAATTCCTGGGTGTGACAGTGTTTCAACCTACAACTCCTTTGGAAGTCCTCTAGCCTGCCTGAATAGGTTTTTCCGGCCACATGTGATTATTCAGAGCCTCCCAACTGTGAGAGGCAGGAGATGTTCTGAACTGTCTAAACACAGATTCCTTTGAGTAGTTAAAAGATTGATTAGAAATTGTATTGGTGAAGGGTTTTTCACTTATTGGGCCAATGTTTGCTGCCGAGTCTCCATACTCCTTACCTACTGTGTCCTTGGCAGTATATTGATTGATATAATGGGTGTATAGAAATGTAAGTAGTAGCCTCAATGTTTGTAACCTTGGACCCTTGAGTTAGTTCTTTTCTTGATTGAGCCCACCTCACCTTTGCCCTATAGGAATGCAGCTTTGTCCAATGCTTTTTTGGAGGCTGGTGCCTGACTTTGGAATAATCACCTTTAGAGAAAAATAAGTTCCTTAAAATGTTAACCCGCCTCCTGGCCAGAAGATGATGTAAATCACCTGAACTTTTGCATATGATAAGTTTGAAAGCCTGGCTTCGATTAAAACCAGGAACTGCTGTCCTTGCATGACTCCACCCCTTCCCCCATTATCCTCTATGCACAACTTAAGGTATAAAAACTACTTTGGAAAATAAAGTGCGGGCCTTGTTCACCGAAACTTGGTCTCCCCATGTCGCTCTCTCTCTCAAATTCTGGCTGAGTCTCCATCTGGAGCGCGGAACCCGCCATGCTTGCTAATTATGCCTGGGCTTCTAAGATCCGACCGGGGAGGCCTTAGTGTCTCCTCTCCTTCGGGAGAATGGAAGGACGCCTGCGGCCTACGTAAGTGGTGCAAACTTCTTGTCTTGAAGTTTTATTGGTCTCCCGCGTAAACCAAGCTACTCAGCCTCTTTTCTCCACTGAATTTTCCTACTGAGCTATCCTCATTCTATTTCTCTTTATATCCTTAATTAACGTTTAATTAAACAGTTGTTTCCTGATCCTCGCCTACGCCGTCTCTCCTTCGAAGTCTCTCCTTCTACCCTGGATCAGCCGGGGCTGGACCCTGGCAAAACAGGGTGAGAGCCCCAGGCCTCAGGATCCTTTCCTCCTCATCTCCGCCTCCACACATTCTCTGATAGAGGAAACATTCTGAACACCTGAGCAATCACCTGAAATAAAAAAAGTTAAACCCGAGTAGAATTTTAAACAATATGGGTGCCCAAGTTATATTTCATTGGCAAATTTAATTGCACTTTTTGCTTCAAACCTTTACAGGTCAAGATGGGAAAGCTTTCCTCGTTCTCTAGAAAAATAGAGAATGCCGTGCGTTTCTTATTTTTTCCCCCTCTTCTGAAAGTGTTGTAGAAATGCTGATTCCTCCACAGAAAACAAAACTCTAGATGTGCTTGTTAACTTTATTTGGTCCAGGCACTAACTCCTATTGAGTAAATTCTAAAATTCCAAAAATGATTTCATGTTTTCCATGATCACATCACCTTGTTGGACTGTAGCAAGGAGATCCCTGTATCCTTTTCAAGACCTGTTTCTTTTTTACTCCTGAAAGTGGAAGTGTTAGTTGCTCAGTTGTGTCTGACTCTTTGTGACTTACGGACTGTAACTCGTCAGGGAGGCTCCTCTGCCCATGAAGTTCTCCAGGCAAGAATACTGGAGTGGGTAGCCATTCCCTTCTCCAGGGGATCTTCCTGACCACACAGATTATATCTCAGATTCCCATTAACAGGTTGGGCTATTGGCTATGGCTATGGCTACATTCCAGCCAATGGAATGTAGAAGTGATTTATTTTTTTATTGAAATATAATTGCTTTACAATGTTGTGTTAGCTCCTGCTGCATGACATAGTGAATCAGCTAGGTATTATACATATATGCCCTCCGTCTTGGATCTCCCTCCCACTCCACCCCCCTCATCACTCATCTCAGTCATCACAGAGCACCGAGCTGAGCTTCTTGTTCTATATAATAGCTTCCCACCAGCTGTCTGTTTTACAGCTAGCTTCCCACTAGCTCTTTGTACTTATGTCAAACAATCTCTCAATTCCTCCCACCTTCCCTTTCCCGCTCTGTCCATATGTCCACTCTCTACATCTGCATCTCTATCCTAGCCCTGGAGATAGGTTCATCTGTGCCATTTTTCTAGAATACACACGTTCATATACAATATTTGTTTTTCTCTTTATGACTTACCTCACTCCATGTGACTCTAGGTTCATCCACATCTCTACAAATGACCCAATTTTATTCCTTTTGATGGCTGAGTAATATTCCATTTTATATATGTACCATGCCTTCTTTATCCATTCACCTCTTGATGGACATTTAGGTTGTTTCCATGTCCTGTCTATTGTAAATGGATGGAAGCGATTTATGTTGCTTGGCGGTCTGGCCCCTAGAACCTCCTACACATTCCCTGTTACTTCCCTCACCTATCATTTGTGTGCTGAAGATGTAGGTAAGGACTCATTGGCTGGAAAAGCTGATATATGCCTTGATCCCTGAACAATTGTGTTTGGAACAGAGCCCCAACCTCCACCTGTCAAGAATTATGAAGGATCTGGGATTTTACAAGACTCACAGGATAACTGGTGTATCTGCTACTGTTCCGTGGATCTTGGAAGAAGACATAAAACTCCGTAGTCAGAAACAAAAGGCTTTACTATTCCTGGCAAAATCGGTAGCCAGAGCTTCCTGTTGGTTTTTATCTATTTTTCTTGTCTCCCAAGTTCTATTCAGGCTACACAGGACATGGGAGAGATGTCTCCACATGCAGTGAGCTACGTTATAGGGAAGGAAACTTAGCTTGGGGAAGTCACCACTTTTATTGTAAGCAGAATCAAGCCTGCCCTTTTCTATGGAGAAGACATTACTTCGTCTTTCAAGGCTGACACAGTAACTATAACCCTGCGGACGGTCCTGGTAAAGAATGGTAAAGGTCTGACTGAAATTTGCAATGATGCTCAGAGTCCAGGCAGGACTGGATAGGAAACAAACTTCTATAAGGTTAAGCCATTGAGCTCCTGGGTTGCTGTAGTATTTGCCAGTCCTACCTGATACATGGATTTACCCAGAAAGAACCTTCCTTGCTCAACCCAGAAATGTAGCAGTAATTTCTCCACTTCTGCCTCATTCCATAGATTTTATTTTCTTCTTCTTCTTCTTTCTTCTTTTATTTTCTTCATCTGCAGCTGTTAAGCAGCCAGGGGCTATATTTGTAGACTAAAGAAGCTATGCATTTCTTTCTAAGGTAACTTTATCTTCAAAAATTATGACTAGAATGCAAGTATCAAGGTTTTGGTTTAATTAGATTCAGTGTTAATTTTTTTATTTAAACATCTACACTTGAAATATTTGATGAGTAGCAGTTTGGACAAATTGGCAAAGATTTTCAAGGTGTCCAACTAATGAGTCATTTCTAAACATAATAAATAAATACTATTACTTTTATTATACTAGTATTTATATACTAGTGGTAGTATTTGCCTGATTAGTGTTATTATTAAGTTTTTAATACCTATTTCTTTAACTTACAAAGGAAAAGTCAAGTGCTAAAAGTATTGTAATGACAAGTGTCATGGAAAAGAACTAACAGAATGACATTTTGCAATATCAGGGGCAAGATCATTAGAATATGTTCCTTCTCCATGAGTTACTATGGTGAGTTCTTTTGATGTTTAATGCTGAACTAGGAAAATTGCAAAGAAGATATAGTTTTCAGTGTCCTGAAAACTGGGACACATTTTACTTTATGCCAAAAGTAAAAGTCATATTTCTGGAAATAATATTTAACATCTAATAATAATAATATTTGGAAGAGGGCATGGCAACCCACTCCAGTATTCTTGCCTGGAGCATCCCATGGACAGAGGAGCCTTGTGGGCTACAGTCTAAAGGGTCGCAAAGAGTCAGACATGACTGAAGCAACTTGGCACACACCCAACAATATTATTTAACATTTCCACCACTGATATGAATTACGAGTGTCTGCTGTGTTCATAATGATTGGTTCTCTCTTGTTTTAAAGGTGAAACTGCTGACCTGTCACTGGCAGATTAAGCCATTTGAATGGCTTTCCAGTAATAGAGATAGATCCATACATTCTCAATGCCCTCCTTTTTTTGACCTATTTAAGGGCAAATTGCACAGTGTAGCCTGAAAACACAGAAAATTGGCCTACCTGGGGTACTGAACACACAACTTTGACCTGGTTGCTAATACATTAGCACCATTTTCTACTCAAAAGAGCAACTCTGTCACAGACTCAAGATCTCTGCCCCTGTAACATGTGTGTTCTTAATCAATTTTGTATTTTCACAGGGTCCTATGCAGGCTGTACTGTGACTCTATCACATTGAGTTATATTTCTGTTCAAATAGAGAAGCATAAAAAATATATATTTTTTTATCCTAGAGGTGATCATTCTGGGATTTTATGTTTTGTATCTGGGTGATGTAATTTACAACTACCTCACCAACTTCCATGATGGATACCTGCTGTGCCAAGACTAGTAACTGTCTGTACTGATATATGGATGGATGCTATTTTCTGAACTGATTGGTTGATGTTTGTTTTCCCCAGAAGATTTATGTTGTCTATTAAATCTTCCACCACCATCTGGTATAATTAATGACTTGTGAAACTTGCCTCTTGTAGCCCCAAATCCATTGATGGCAGACAATGCAGGTGGGCATTCCATGAGATGAGCCAAGGTTTCAAAAATAAACATTTCCTCAGCCAGCAGAGGGCAGATATACAAAGAGCCCACCTGGAATTTATTCTCCTTCCCCATTCACTGTTCCAGAATCCCAGAACGTGGGGCAGCAGCTAGATTTTGACTATGACTGAAACTGAAGCTTCACTTTAGTACACTGAAGCCTAGTCCAACTTATGTCATCACCCAGAGGTTTTGACGTCAGACTTATTTGTTATTTGCTAGTACCTTTGTTTTTTTGTTCTTTATTCACAACTCTTTACATTACTCTGTGCTCTATTCTGACCTGACAAATTGCCATTTTCTTCTATCTCATTTTTTCCCCAGAAATAATGTATAATCATGATAAAACCATTCAAATATTAAAAAGTATTATAGAACATCCCTGATGGTTTCAGTGGTTAATAATCCACTTGCCAACACAGGGGACATAAATTCGATCTCTCATCTGGAAAGATTCTACATGCTGTGGGGCAACTAAGCCTGTGCACCGCAGCTACTGAGACCACGAGCCACAACTAGTGAAGCATACGTGCTCTAGAACTTGTGCTCTAGAACTTGTGCTCTGAAACAACAGCAGCCACCGCAATGAAAAGCCTGCACACTGCAGCTAGAGAGTAGCCCCTACTTGCTGCAACTAGAGAAAAAGCCCGCATGCATCAATGAAGACCTGGCACAGCCAAAAATAATAAAATAAACAGAAAATAAAATTTTTAAAATTTAAAATAAAGTAAGAGCCTAATATTATGCAAAAAAGTAAACATTGTTAATAGTTTGCTTTGTTTCTTTGGATGAATTTTTTATGCATATGACATGTAAATAATACATATGTATTTTGTTTTGCATAAATGGAATCATACTATACATACTATTTTGAATTATTTTTCTACTATCAAGTTTTTGAATATATATATATCACCCAATTTTTATATAAGGAGGGTCATTAACTATGTTATATAAACCAAAAATCCTGAGATAAGAAATCACCAAGGCTTTATTTACTCAGTTGTCATTGGCAAGTCGGCTTTCTCTTCCTAGTTACACAATGGCTGTCGTAGTAGCAGAAAGTGTATTCTGGCATATGCCAAAGCATTGTTTTGAAAGAGGAACTGTCTTTTCTTGTTTCTTTAAGAGTGAAGAAATTAACTGTACTTCAGTTAAAAAAAATAAAGAGTGAAGAAAACTTTTCCCCTTACACATCATTGGGCAGATCGCCAAACACCCACATTGAGGCAAAGAGGATGAGACATGATTGTCGATTGTCTAAGACCAGTTACAATGAGCCCTAGGAATGACATGGGAAAGGGGCATTCCTTCTGCAGCAAAGAAGGTGAACACAACTGGAGCTCTGGTAATGAGGAAGAATGGGGAAATGGTTGCTGTATAGGCAGCTAATAGTATCAGTTATAGTCACTTTAACCCTTTTTTTCAAAGCTGTGTCAATTATCCTTAAACATTTATTCCTTCTTTTAAATTTGAGAGTCTGTTTGTCATATTTTTCTCAAAGTCCACCTGGGTTTTGATTGGGACCATGAGGAATTTCTGGATTATTTTTCTTTATGTGTTTCTGTGTAAGGAAAAATATCTCTGCAATCTCAGGTTTTTCAACCATGAACATGGTTATCTCTCCTTTTATCGAGTTTGTTTTCAAAGTCCTTAACAGAGTTTAAAATTGTTGTAAAATAACAATGATCTTGTTGGAGGTTTACAGGAATAATATGACCAGACCTTCCAGATAGCTGCAAGAACAAAGGATTCTGGTGCCAAAATGTTTGCACACACCCCTTCCCCCTTTAGTATAAAGAAGCCTGCATTCTAACTTGGGTAAGATTTTTGGGGGACACTTGTCCATTATCTTCTTGGTTTGCTGGAGTTGCAAATAAAATCACTGTTTCTTGTCCCAACAACTCATCACTCGATTTATTGGCCTGCTGTGTGGTGAGCAGTATGAGCTTGTTATTCAGTTACAAAAGTAGTTGGTTTTATAGAAGAATTCCAGATGAAAATATAGGAAGAGTGATAGTATTATAAATGAACCATTTTATAACTTCTACAGTAATAACTGTTTCAAGCAATAATCATTAATGGATATCAAAACATCAAGAGGAAAGTTGATGACTATAATAGAAAGATCAGACAGGCACTCTTGAATTTACGTGTTAGTAAATGTAAACATGTCAATATTTCTTGCAAAATATCTTGGACTTGACTGTAAGTGAGATTATTAATTTAACTTCTGGTTTAATGAGAGAAGAAGAGCAGGGGGAAAGTTAAATATCACCAGGGGGAAGCAAATAGACAAATTCTGAAGGAGGATATTCTACAGAAGAACCATCTTATTTCATCCATAAGTCAATGACATGAATACAAAAGGGAGGATGACTGTTCTAAACTAACAGCGCATACTAAGTGGCTTCAGTCATGTCAGACTCTGTGACCCCCTGGACTGTAGCCCACCAGGCTCTTTTGTTCATGGGATTTTCCAGGCAAGAATAAGAAGTGGGTTGCTGTGCCCTCCTCCAGGGAATCTTTCCAACCCAGGGATTGAACCCACATCTCTTAGGTGCACCTGCGTTGGCAGGAGGGTTTTTACCACTAGCACCACCTGGGTAGCCCAAACTAACAGAAACCTAAGAAATATAACCATCATATGCCATGTGCGAACCTTGTTTTTTTTCTATTTCAAAGGAATCGCAAAAGATATTTTTGATACAACTGAGGAAATACTATTACAAACAAGTTATTAGATAATCTCAAAGAATTATTGTTAATTCTGTTACAAAAGAAAATAAGATTGTTATTACATGAATAATGCTCCTAATTTCAGTGACATCTATGGAAGTACTTGTGATTTTAAATAAGATAATACCAAGAATTTTCCTGAAAATTCTGTAGCACCAACTCCACCCTCCAACACATACCCCTAGAAAAGAAAACATAATGAAACAAAAATGAAGGAAAGAAAATGGGAAAAAAAAATTAGTTGAAAAGAGTATTTTTAAAGTGTTAATAGTAATAACAGTTTAATCTGAGAAATATGTAGTTCGCTTATACAATTAACTGTACATTTCTGTATGCTTGACAACTTTCATTTTAATAGATTTTTCTTTTAAAGTTTGAGTGATCTCTGGGAGATGGTGAAGGACAGGGAAGCCTAGTGTGCTGCAGTCCATGAGGTCACAAAGAGTCAGCATGATTGAGTGACTGAACAACAGAAGATTTAAAATCTAAAATCAAATTATTTTACTTTTGTGAGTCATAAATCCAAAAAATGTAACTCCTAATCAAATTTTCTTGATCTTTGAAAGTCCAAAGAAATTATAATCTAACTTTCTTAAATTAACCCCCTACCCCAATTTCCCAATCTTTTTTTCTGCTTAATCTCAGCCAGGTGCATCTCCAACTGCATGAATAGATTTAGCATTTGCTTTTTTTTTTTTTTTTTTTACAGTGGTCCTTAGTTTAGGTTTTTCCTCCAAAAATTCTAATTTCTTTTGCTTGAGATGAACTAGAGCAGTAGTTCTCAAACTTTTATGTATCTTAGAATCCCCTGGAAGGCTTAATAAAACACAGATTGCTGGACCCTATCCCCTGGTTTGTACTTTCTTTTTCTTTTCTTTTTGGTTGAACCACGTGGACTGTGGGATCTTAGTTTTCTGACCAGGGATCAAGAGGTGCCCCCCTTACAGTGGAAGCACCGAGTACCATCTGCTGGACTACTAGGGAGGTCCCTGATTTGCATTTCTGAACAGTTCCCAGATGCTATTGGTGGTTCTGGTAGCAGTCTGGGGACCAAACCCTGACACTCACTGCGCTGTGGAACTGGCAGTTTTTTAAAAGCTCCGAGCTGATTTTAATGTCAGTCAAGGCTGAGAACCACTGTTTGAAAATGTTCAGCAGGTACTATCTGTAACCGATGTGGGTGTGGTTCTTTGGGGACCTCAGAAAATTAAATATGACTCATCCTTGAATGGTTCTTCCCTCATAGCTCAGTTAGTGAAGAATCTGCCTGCAATGCAGAATACCCCAGTTTAAATCCTGGGTTGGGAAGATCCCCTGGAGAAGGGATAGTCTACCCACTCCAGTATTCTTGGGTTTCCCTTGTGGCTCAGCTGGGAAAGAATCTGCCTGCAATGCAGGAGACCTAGGTTTGATCCCTGTGTTGGGAAGATCCCCTGGAGAAGGGAAAGGCTACCCACTCCAGTATTCTGGCCTGGAGAATTCCATGGACTGTATAGTCCACAGGGTCACAAAGAGTCAGACACGACTGAGCAACTTTCATTTTCACTTTTCATCTTTGAATGACAGGCTACACAGGATAATCAGCTTCAGACCCCACACCTACCCCACCACAAGACTAAAAAAAAAGAAAAAAAAATACCTCCTAGAGAAGACCTATACCAAGCAAAATGATGTTCTTAGAACTTGCTGCTGCTGCTAAGTCACTTCAGTCATGTCTGACTCTGTGTGACCCCATAGACAGCAGCACACCAGGCTCCCCCATCCCTGGGATTCTCCAGGCAAGAACACTGGAGTGGGTTGCCATTTCCTTCTCCAATGCATGAAAGTGAAAAGTGAAAGTGAAGTTGCTCAGTCATGTCTGACTCTTCTCGACCCCATGGACTGCAGCCTACCAGGCTCCTCCGTCCAAGGGTGTTTCCAGGCGAGAGTACTGGAGTGGGTTGCCATTTCCTTCTCCATCTTAGAACCTAGAACTTGGTAAACTCCAAAGATGGGAACTCTGTAAGTGTATTAAGGAGACTGATGGAAAAGAGAGAACCATGAATGATTTCTGGCTCACCAGGATGCCAATCCATCTAAGTGAGTTGTTCGGATTCCATGGTTTGTCAACATTAATTCACCAGAGGTAATTATGTGCGTGTGTGTGTGTGTGTGTGTGTATTAGTTGCTCAGTTGTGTCCAACTCTTTGCGACCCCATGGACTGTAGACTGCCAGGCTCCTCTGTCCATGGAATTCTACAGGCAAGAATACTGGTGTGTTGCTATTTCCTTCTCCAAGGGATCTTCCCAACCCAGGGATTGAACCCAGGTCTCTTGTATTGCAGGCAGATTCTTTACCATCTGAGCCATGGGGTTTCCTGAGGCAATTACGCTACTGTGCATTTGTTAGAATATCCCCTGTCTATATTTTAAAATAGTTTTTTCTAAAGTTTTTTTTTTTTTAATGGGGACCATTTTAAAACCTTTATTGAATTTGTTACAGTATTGCTTCTGTTTTATGTCTTGGTATTTCTTGGTCTTGAAACTCGTGGGATCCTAGCTCCCACACTAGGATTTAAACCATATCCTGTGCATTGAAAGGCTAAGTCTTGCCAGGGAAGTCCCTGTTGTTGTTGTTCAGTCGCTCAGTCATGCCCAACTCTTCGTGACCCCATGGACTATAGCGTACCAGGCTTCCCTGCCCTTCACTGTCTCCCAGAGTTTGCTCAGTTTCATATCCATTTGGACAGTGATGCTGTCTAACCATTTCACCCTTCAATCTTTCCCAGCATCTGGGTCTTTTCCAATGAGTTGGCTCTTCACATCATGTGGCCAGAGTAGTAGGGTTTCAGCTTCAGCATCAGTCCTTCAGTGAATGTCCAGGGTTGATTTCCTTTACAACTGACTGGTTGTATCTCCTTGCAGTCCAAAGGACTCTTAAGTGTCTTCTCCAGCACCACAGTTCAAAAGCATCAACTCTTAAGTTCTCGGCCTTCTTCATGGTCCAATTCTCACATCTGCACATGACTACTGGAAAAATCACAGTTTTGACTATATAGATCTTTGTTGGCAAAGTGATGTCACTGCTTGTTAATAAGCTGTCTAGATTAGTCTTAGCTTTTCTCCAAGGGGCAAGCATCTTTTAATTTCATGACTGCAGTCACCATCCACAGTTATTTTGGAACCCAAGAAAATGAAATCTTCACTGTTTCCACTTTTTTCCCTTCTACTTGCCATGAAGTTATGGGACTGGATGCCATCATCTTAGTTTTTTGAATGTTGTGTTTTAAGCCAGTCTTTTCACTCTCCTCTTTCACTTTCATTAAGAGACTCTTTAGTTCCTCTTCGCTTTCTGCCATTAGAGTCGTGTAATCTGCATATCTGAGGTTGTTGATGTTTCTCTCAGCAATCTTGATTCCAGCTTGTGCTTCATCCAGTCCCACATTTCACATGATGTACTCTGCATATAAATTAAACAAGCAGGGTAACAATATACAGCCTTGACATACTCCTTTCCCAATTTTGAACCAATCCTTTTTTCCATGCCAGTTTTAACTATTGCTTATTGAGCTATATATATAGAGATTTCTCAAGAGACAGGTAAGGTGATCTGATACTCTCATCTCTTTCAGAATTTTCCACAGTTTGTTGTGATCCATACAGTCTAAGGCTTTAATGTAGCCAATGAAACAGAAGTAGATGTTTTTCTGGAATTCTCTTGCTTTTTCTACAATCCAATTGATGTTGGCAATTTGATCTCTGGTTCCTCTGCCTTTTCTAAATCTAGCTTGTACATCTGGAAGTTCTCAATTCACTTACTGTTGAAACATAACTTGAAGGATTTTGAGTACTACTTTGCTAGCATGTGAAATGGGCAGTAATTTGAACATTTTTTGGCATTGCCTTTTTATGGGATTGGAATCAAAACAGTTTTTCTACTCCTATGGCCACTGCTGAGTTTTCAAATTTGCTGACATATTGAGTGCAGCACTTTAACAGCATCATCTTTTAGGATTTTAAATAGCTCAGCTGGAATTCTGTTATGTCAGCTAGCTTTGTTTGCAGTAATGCCTCTGAAGGCTCACTTGACTTCACAATCCAAGATGTCCAGCTCTAGATGAGTGACTACACCATCATGGTTATTCAGGTCATTGAAACCTTTCTTATATAGTTCTGTGTGTTCTTGCCACTTCTTAATCTCTTCTGTTTCTGTTAGGTCCATACCACTTCTGTCCTTTATTGTGCCCATCCTTGCATGAAATGTTCCCTTGATATCTCCAATTTCCTTGAAGAGAGCTCTAGTCTTTCCCATTCTACTGTTTTCCTCTATATCTTTGCATTGTTCAATTAAGAAGGCCTTCTTATCTCTCCTTGCTGTTTTCTGAAATACTGCATTCAGTTGGGTATATCTTTCCCTTTCTCACCTGCCTTTTACTTCTTTTCTTTCCTCAGCTATTTGTACAGCCTCCTCAGACAACCAGTTTGCCTTCTAGCATTTCTTTTTCTTTGGAGTGGTTTTGGTCACTGCCTCTTGTACAATGTTGTGAAGCCCTGCCCATAGTTCTTCAATTGCTCTGTCTACTAGATCTAATCTTTTGAATCTATTCATTATCTCCACTGTATAATCATTATAGATTTGATTTAGGTAGTATCTGAATGGCCTAGTGGTTTTCCCTACTTTCTTCAATTTAAGCCTGAATTTTGCAATAAGGAGGTGATGATCTGAACCACAGCTAGCTCCAGGCCTTGTTTTTGCTGACTGTATAGAGCTTCTCCATCTTCGGCTACAAAAAATATAATTAATCTGATTTTGGTATTGACCATTTTGGTGATCTCCTTGTGTAGAGTCATATCTTGTGTTGTTGGAAAAGGGTGTTTGTTATGACCACTATGCTCTCTTGACAAAACTCTGCCAGCCCTGCTTCACTTACTTGTTACTCCAAGACCAAACTATCTTGTTACTCCGTGTCTCTCTTGACTTTCTACCCTCGCATTCCAATCCCCTATGATGAAAAGGACATTTTTTTTTTTTCGTGGTGTTAGTTAGTTAGTTTTTCATAGAACAGGTGAACTTCAGTTTCTTTGGCATAGTGGTTGGAGCATAGACTTTGATTACTGTGATATTGAATGGTTTGTTTTGGAAATTAACTGAGATCATATTGGCATTTTTAAGATTGCACCAAGTACTGCATTTTGGACACTTTTGTTGACTATGAGAGCTACTCCATTTCTTCTAAGGGATTCTTGCCCACAGTAGTAGATATAATGGTCATCTGAATTGAATTCTCCCACTTCCATCATTTTATTTCACTGATTCCTCAGATATGAATGTTCAATCTTGCCATCTCCTGCTTGCTGCTAAGTCGCTTCAGTCGTGTCTGACTCTGTGTGACCCCATAGATGGCAGCCCACTAGGGTTACCCCCGTCCCTGGGATTCTCCAGGCAAGAACACTGGAGTGGGTTGCCATTTCCTTCTCCAATGCATGAAAGTGAAAAGTGAAAGTGAAGTCACTCAGTTGTGTCCGACTCTTAGTGACCCCACAGACTGCAGCCTACCAGGCTCCTCTGTCCGTGGGATTTTCCAGGCAAGAGTACTGGAGTGGGTTGCCATTGCCTTCTCCTGCTTGAGCACATACAGTTTACTTTGATTCGTGGACCTAACATTCCAGGTTCCTATACAATAATTGTTCTTTACAGCATTGGGCTTTACTTTCACCACCAAATGCATCCAAAACTGAGCATTGTTTCCACTTTGGCCCAACCACTTCATTGTTTCAGAGCTATTAATAGTTATCCTCTGCTCTTCCCGCATAGCTCAGTCGGTAAAGAATCTGCCTGCAACGCAGGAGACCTGGGTTTGATTCCTAGGTCAGGAAGATCCCCTGGAGAAGGAAATGGCAACCCATTCCAGTATTCATGCCTGGAGAATCCCATGGACAGAGGAGCCTAGCAGGCTACAGTCCATAGGTTCGCAAGAGTTGGACATGACTTAGTGACTAAACCACCACCACTTCCCCAATAGCATATTGGACCCCTTTTGACCTGGGGGAGCTCATCTTCTGGTGTCATATCTTTTGCCTTTTCCTATTGTCCACGGGGTTCTCCAGGCAAGAATACTGGTGTGGACTGCCATTTCCTCCTCCAGTGGACCGCACTTTGTCAGAACTCTTCACTACGACCTGCCTGCCTTGGGTGGCTCTGCACAGCAAGTCTCATAGCTTCACCGAGTTACACAAGCCTCTTCGCTATGACAAGGCTGTGATCCATGAAGAGGAGGGATGTCCCAACCTGTGTACCTTATGGTCTTTCTCAAGAATTGAGGATTTCAATGGTGGCAATCCCAGTTCTCAGGTCTTTCGTGGGTCTCTAGTTTTACCTCAGCAAGAATGTACAAAATCTCTTTATTTCCACTGATCCTTTGAATTTGGGCGCTGTTCTACTTTTGTGAGCCAAGTTCAGCTCATGACACAGGGGCAACTGTGACTGCCTCTCATTGATGAAGTGTGTGTGAAACCTACTTCTTCTGGAAGATTTTTACCTAGTCTCCATTTAGGTTTCAACTAGAGAAGATGCCTGAACTGAGAAGACCCTCAGTTCCTGAACTGAGGGTCTCAAAATGTGCCACCAGGGGCATAAGGTGGATGGGCACCTCTGCCACCTGCTCCTTAAGACATGTTCTGTCAGCCTTTGTTTCATGCCCTAAGTAGCATTTCTTACTCTTATATCTTTATTTTGTCAATTGCAGGATATATCTTAAGTATTTTGCTTCCCCTCTGCTCTTTCTTGACCTCTTTCAGAAAGGTTTGGCTGAGATCCTTGCATTTAAAATGCTTGTACCCTTTACTTCTCTACTGTAGAAAAACCCCAAGATGAATGCATTTTTGTTTTTAATTCTTTCTTTCCAGCCCATATGTTTATTTTCTCATTTGTTCTATTGGAGTTTGCTTTGTGGTATTTCTCATAGTAAGATAGATGAGTCATTTAAGTTATGGATCTATTAAAAGCATCAATGTTGAAACAAACCTCATCCATCTTCACCTTTTTGAACCGACTAATTTGACAGAGGAGGTATTTTGTATTCTGTGAACATCTACCACAGGCCTATTTTTGATCTATTGTTGTCCTACCTGGCTCCCTTTTATCTTGGCTCATCCTGGTTGGGTCTTTCCTTAAGAGTCCCAAATTCCATACATTTCTTGGCATGTCTCTACAGGGCCTGGCTAATGCTTGCATTGTCTACTTAGAGTAAATGTGTTGTTTTGAAGCTCATCCAATAATTCTTTGAATAATTTACTCTGTTCTTGGTTTCCCCCATCAAATCTGTCCAAATTTTATTTAGCAATTTTGCAAACCTTTCCCAATCTTCAAGGGTAATTCTCCCAGTTAATTATACTGTGGTCTCTCTGCACCTTTGATCCTGTCTCCTGTTGGGGGTCAAAGGCTGGGCCCTTCCTGATGATGGTCTGAGACCTCACCGCTCTTCCTTTGTCCGATTTATTGGGGCTCCAGTCGCCCTTTCTGTTATACAGCTTGTACATCTCTCTTTTCCAATAGCTGGATAGATCTTTTTCTCCATTTTAGGTGTATTTTTGCTAGTCTCTAAAATCTCATTTTCCTTTCATGTTTCTCTAGTATGCCCTCAATCCCACTTCCTAAGAAAATATCTTTTTTTTCCCTTCAGTGTAATAAAGGTTTTTCCTTTCTTTTGATTTTATTCTTCTGCTGCTTCTGTCCTGATAGTAAGTCAGTCAGACTAGGTGGTTGAAATGTGTGTGTGGTGAATGTGTAAAGGACATATTCAGATGCTCCTATTTTGTTGAATTTTACATGTCAAGATTGATGTAAATTCTGTCCATTCCACCTTACTTTCTGAAAATTCTGTTCCTATTATTTTGTTTCTATTGTTTCTAAAGATGTTCGTGGTTTCTCCACCTACTATCTTCTTTCCTAACTCCTTTTTATATTTTCAAGACATCATTCCCTTCCTTTCTTCCTCTTTTATTATGTTACTATATAGTCTATTTCATTTTCAGAAGACAGTTTTACTTTCCTTGTCATCTGCTTCCATTATAATTCATTAACTGGACCATGGCTCAGTCAAAAGCATATTTATTTCCAAACTTGGAAGTTTTTTCCATTATATTTTTGTTACTGACTTCTAAGTTGAATTAAGGTCATAGTATATCATTTATGTGACTTCAAATCTTTTTGTAAATAATTCACGTGTATTTGAAAGAATGTGATTTGTAGAGTTTGTGCTTATGTTCCAGAAGCACTGCTGTTCATCAGGTCAGATTTGTAGGGTGCGCTATTCAAACATTTTATAGCTTTTTTTAAAATCTGAATTCTAATCTACTGAAGGAAGAGGTGTTAAAATTTTTCCATTCTGATTGCGCAAGTATTAACTTTCCCTTATAGTTATGTAAAATTTTACTCTCTATATTTTGTGGTTATAAACAGGAAAGTACACATTTAAAAAATTTATATTTTCTGAATGTTTTATTTTTATGAATAAATGTTTTCCTTTTAGGAATAAAATTTTTCCCTAGAATCTTCAATAAAAAGTTATATAAAAGTGATGAGCCTGTACTCAATGATCAACTGTAGCTTCGGTAAAATTAATACTTCTTGTAAGGTGCATCTGCTAGTGATGGATTTTTTAAGTTTTTGTTAATCTGGGAATGTCTTGAAATTCACATTTGTTTTTTGAAAGACAGTTTTTCTGGATATAATATTCTTGGCTGACAGTCTATTTCTCTCAGAACTTTGAATATGCTGTCCTACTGTTCCTTGGCTCCATGATTCCTGATGCAAAATCATGGAATGTGTGCATTTATTAATTATTATTTTTCAAATATTCCTCCTTCTCAATTTTCTCTCACCTCTCCTCCTAATATGCCCATTATATGTATGTTGAATGCTTGAGGGTTTCCCATAAGACTCTGAGGCTCTGTTCAGTTTTGTTTTTTCTCTTTTCTTTCTACTCCTAAGTGTATATAATATCAAGTAACCTAGGTCATAGTTTTATAGTTTTTTCTTCTGCCATTTCAAATCTGATGTTGAGCCCGTCTAGTGAATTTTTCTTTTCAGTTATTCTTTTCAACTCCATAATTTCTCTTTGGTTCTCTGTCATAATCTGTCTCTTCATTGACATTCTCTATTTGGTGACACATGGTTCTCACACTTCCCCTTAATTCTTTAGTCATGGTTGTTTTTATTTCTTTGAAAATATTTATAATAGCTTGCTTAAAGTTCTTGTCTAGTACATCCAGTAGAAATATTCAGGGACAATTTCTATTAACTTTTTATTTTCTGAGTATGGGTCATAGTTTCTTGTTTCTCATCATTTTTTTTTTGTTTAAGATTTAATATTTAAAATAATAAAATATTTTAATTCTGGGAATCACAGTCTCCTTCTTCCTCCTTTAGGGTTAGTTGTTGCTTTTCATTGGTATTATTACTGTTGTTGCTGTTTGATTGTTTAGTGACTTTCCTGGACTAATTCTATAAAGTTTATATTCTGCATTCTGTGCAGCAACTGAAATCAGTTAACTTATTGATCAGGTAATGATTCTAATAGTTATTTCAATAACTATCCCAGCCTTTGCTAAGTATCTTTGCGCGGATGCATGCACTGGACCTGTTTTCAATGCTACAGCAGGAAGTTCACAACTCTGCCTTAACTCTCTTCTTGCTTGCACAGTCTCAAGGTCTGTGAGAAGTTAGGGATTGTGTTAAACAATTGCCATTTATTGTTTCAAGAAATATGCTAGGACAGAATAGCTTGCACAGACCATGTGCTGAGTCAAGTCTTGAGAATGAAGCTTTTTCAGGAAACTAACAGATATTCAGATACTGACAATTTTCTGCATATGGGATTTTCAGGCAGCTTCAAATCTGTCTGTCCTCTCTAGGTTCTCTAGTGTGCTGGTTTTCACACCTATGACAGTTGTGAGGCTGTTGGCTTTCATGGCTACCATGGAGCTGGAAAGGCAGATGAGACTAGAGCAAATTAAAACATCACAAGGCTCATAATTACTACTGAGATGCAGCTGTTTTCTTGAATAATACCCCTTAGATTGTTGTAAACTAGTAGTTAATTTCCAGAGTTCTAAGAAACTTGATTTTGACAACATCTACTTTTATGAAGGAGATGATTTTCAGAGATCCATATTCCACAATTCTGGAAGTACTTTCCCCCCATGTTTTGAAAATCTTTCAAAAAATATTTTCAATTTCTTTTTCTCATTGTGCATCTTTCTGGATAATTCCTTCTGAGCTATCTTGCATTTTACCAGTTCTCTCTCTAGCTCTGTCTCATCTACTGTTTAAATTTCCAACGAATTTTCATTTCAGTGATGATGTTTCTTTGTAACAGTGTTGTCATAGCTTGTGAGCAACCTCTCAACTTCAAAGAAGTAAAAAGGAGAAATAAATACGTATTATGTTCATGAAATTGATTATTAGATTTTTTTCAATTCTAGAAGCTCTGTTTTCATGCTTTTCAAATCTCTTGGTCATTCTTTACAGTTTTCTGATTTCAGATACATTCAAATAAATCTTTTATGTTTTAAGCATAGTAATTATAGAATTATATATCTGATGATTCTACTATATCATCCTTTTTAATGTCTGTTTCTACTGTGTATTATTTCTGCTATTTTGCTGCTTTGTTTCTCCCTGTTTCCAGTGATTTTGGGGGGTGATTCACGAGTGTTTCCTGTAAAATTATTTTTGGAAGTTCTTTGATGCCCAGGATGAAGATGAGTTCCACAGAAAGAATTTTTGTTTTCATTTGATATTTCCAGGTAAAACTATTCAATATCATCTGAGATAATTTTAAGCCAAATTTTCAACTTGAGGTGTTTTTCGCTATCCAGGAAATAAGAATAGAATCTAATAATCCATCTAATAATCTAATAATCACTAGTTTTCCAATTTTTCAAGCTCATTCTCACTGTCTCCATTTTTTGTTCAACTTGAGATGGTGTTCCCTTTGTTTCCTAGGTTTAGGATAATAGCATGAATTGACATTGTTTTTATATTTATGGGGCTTAAGGGCTCTTCTTAGTCTCCAAATTTGTTAACATAATGCTCACAAGCTGCCCCAGCCAAAACCTGGGTGGTTTAAAAAAATAGAAATTTATTATTTTGCTCATGTCACAATCAGATGTAAGTCAAATGGCTCTCTTGGGTTAATCTCCATCTCAGTCCCTTTCTAGAAACGTTGAACTTTTAGCTTAACAAGCCAAGGACCTTGTGGATTATGCGAAGAGTCAGGCCTGAAGCTGCATACATTAAATTCTGCACCTATTCCATTGTCCAAAACTAGACATGTGCCTTCAACATTCCTATAAGTAGGAATGGGAAATACAGTCACCCTGCAGGTCTAGGATGAAGAAAGGGGATGTTTGGCACATACATTGTCTTTGCCTATTCCTTCCACCCGTGACTATACACTCCTATAGGTGGTGAAAACAAAATCAAAAGTTGTCTAGTTTTATCAAGTACTCTTAGGGAAAAATTAAGGCTTGGTTTCCCTCTGTGGGTCTCTGCCTTCATTTAGATTTAGACATTGAGATTGCTTACTATCTCTTTTTCTCTTTAGCGACTTTAAGATGAGATAAAAACATATAAATTGTATGCAACATTTGTAGTTATTTTCAGCTAGAGTGATGATAAAGAAATTCAGCCAGCATGAGGTCGAGAAGTGTCATAAAAACATTTTCCACTGCGTGGGCTTTTTAGGAATACCCCTAAGCGTGTGATTCCCAAGAGCTTAAATACCCTAAATTATTTGTTTGGAGCTGGTAATTATTAGTGTCTTGTTTTGCAAGTCTAAATAGCACATGTCTGAAGATAGAGTAGCATTACATACAGTTTAAGTGACCTCATCTTTAAGCCTCATACCAACAATTTCAGGAAGGGCTACTTTGTCTTTCTAGATGAATGAGGACGATGCTTGGTCCTACCATACATCTACTTAAAGCAGAGATGATGTGCTTTTCCATGAGGCTAATCATAATTACTCATTCTAGCCTGCATCTATCTGCCTCCCTCATTCTTGGGCATTGCTTTGTTTCTTCAGTTTTTCTCTGATGCTTTCTTTTTAAATTGGTTCTGCCAGCATGGCTGTGTCCAGGCTTTGTACGCCCAGGGATGAGGGAATCCCACAGTCTTACTGGAGTCTGGATACTACACATCGGCTTTCAGTTTGGGGATCACTTTCTCACCCCTCACTTCTTCCGACTCTTGGCATCTGGACTTCTGATGCATGTTGACTAACTCTGAAAATATAGTTTTTTTCTTTGATTAATGTCATTCATCTAGGGCTTCCCTGGTTGGCTCAGTGGCTAAGAATCTACTTGCCAATGCAGGAGACATGGGTTCAATCACTGATCTAGGAAGACTCCACATGCCTCGGAGCAACTAAGCCTGTGCATCACAACTATTGAGCCTGTGTTCTAAAGCCCAGGAGCCACAACTACTGAGCCTATATGTGTAACTAATGAAGCCTGCATGCCCTAGAGCTAGTGCTCCACAACGAGAGAAGCACTGCGATGTGAAGCCCGCTCACTGTAACTGGAGAGTAGCCCTCACTCGCCACAGCTGGAGAAGAGCCAGCACGGCAATGAAGAGCCAACACCAACAAAGATAAATAAATGAACAAATAAAGTGTCACTCATGTAACATCCCTCTTTTTATGAAAAAATGTAGAAAGGAGAATTCAAACTTCGACTTCTTTGTGAAACAGTTCAAAGCTACAGAAGCTGTGGCCTCAGACCAGGGTTTCAAACTACCTAAGCCAAATTATATTTTCCTCACTGCTTAAAATGTCAGTGAGGTATGGGTATGATGCCAGCCTGTTTCTTTTTTAAATTTAATTTAATTTTTATTTCATATTAGAGTATAGTTGGTTTATAATGCTGTGTTAGTTTTTGCTGTAGAGCAAAATGATTCCGTTATACATGTATCCATTCTCTTTCAGATTCTTTCCACATATAGGTTCTTACAAAACACTGAGCAGAGTTCCCAGTGCTGTATGATATTGCTGTTGTTTAGTCGCTAAGCAGTGTCTGATCCTTTTGCGATCCCGTGGACTGTAGCCTGCCAGGTTTCTCTGTCCAAGGGATTTCTCAGGCAAGAATACTGAGGTGTATTGCCATTTCCTCTTCTGGGGGATCTTCCCCATCCAGGGATCGAACCATGTCTCCTGCATTGGCAGGCAGATTCTTTACCACTGTGCCACCAGGGAAGCCCCATGATAAATTGTACATCCTCGTTGATTACCTATTTATGTATAGTAGTGTGTATATGTTAATCCCAAGGTCTTACTTTATCCCTTGCCCTCACCTTTCACCTTTAGTAACCATAAAGGTTAACCACCAACTTTTACATAAAGGTAGCGACTGAATCTGTTTGTGTTTGGTAAATAAATTCATTCAGATGATTTCTGTTATAGTTTATGAAGATCATTCTTACTTAACAAGATTTACACATGAAATAAAAAATAATAAAATAGAAATATTTGAAATATTGAAGATTAAAATAGAAAAATTGAACACTTTAGTAGCTTTCTCTCAGTGCCAGGTTTCAATTGAGTAAGATAGATTTTCATGCAAATGATGAAGCTTATAAAAGTCTCAAAGACATTTAATCAAGGTAATATTCTATTTTGCTTGGCCCAGATAAATACAAAGATTTACAAAGAAATTATTTTCTGTACACGTTGGCAATGAAAGTTTCAGGAATCTATTAAATACCTAGTTCAAATAGAGAAACATTTCTGTCTCTTGCTTCTGTCTTGAAGCAACACATTTTTCTTGAATCTAATTTGTTTGTATAAGTATTAGTGATTCACGCCAGGATTGTCACTAAGGAGAACAATTTTTAGTACACATTTGAAAGGAGTTAGATGAAAATATGAATTTATGAGCCAACATAGGAACTAAACTATTTCTCCCATAATTAGCCTTTTATTACTATTTTCAGATACATAATACGTATTTATCATTTACTGTTTTAAGGTAGAAAGACTATTTCTTTCATAGTAAGAGGCAGTATTCCTCTTGGATATAGATTTCTGATGCAACTTGACCCTTTTCCTTTCCCTGACATGGATACACCTTGGCAAGTCACTTAGCTTTCCTTGGGCCTTGGCGTCCTCATCTACAAGTTGGGTCAAATAACAGCAAATCATTTCCTAGAGTTTTGAGTGTGAAGAGAGCTAACATATGTAAAGCATTTGGAATAGCTCTTGGGGCATAGTAAGCATTAAGTGTTACCTGCTACAATTATTAGCCTAAAAAGCATTTTATTAACTTTATTGTTTCATATAAGTAAACTATTATTACAGTAATAAAAGTAATTTAAAAATATTATATTCTATGGTTACCAAAGGGGATGGTGGAGACAGAGAGATAAATTAGGAGTTTAGGATTAATGTATACATACTACTATACATAGAACAGATAACCAACAAGGACTTACCGTGTAGCACAGGGAACTATATTCAGTATTTTGTAATAAACCATAATGGAAAAGAATCTGAAAAGGGAATATATATATATATATCAATATATACTTGCATATTGGAGAAGGCAATGGCAACCCACTCCAGTACTCTTGCCTGGAAAATCCCATGGACGGTGGAGCCTGGTAGGGTGCAGTCCATGGGGTCGCAAAGAGTCGGACTCAACTGAGCGACTTCACTTTCACTTTTCACTTTCATGCATTGGAGAAGGAAATGGCAACCCACTCCAGTGTTCTTGCTTGGAGAATCCCAGGGATGGGGAGCCTGGTGTGCTGCAGTCTATGGGGTCACACAGTCAGACACGACTGAAGCGACTTAGCCGCAGCATACTTGCATAACTGGTTCAATTTGCTGTACACTTGAAACTAACACAATGTAGTAAACTAAGTATAATAAAAGACAAATGTTATACTCTTACAGACACAAGTCTCAACCTTTTTGGCGTGACATCTGTCACAGACCTGGGTAAACTTCTCAGTGTGTAGCTTCTTCATTTACAAAAATGAAAATCACACTCGTGTCCACTTACAAGGATGTTCTGAAAACCAGTTGAATGAATATGAGTGAACAAATACCTAATAGAGAGTGTGGGTACAGTAGACATCCAACAAATCAGAACCATCCCCATATCCCCATATCACCATCACTGTGAAAGTCCATATGACTCCTTTTATTCTAAGTTTTATCTCATTCTGATCCAGTCAAGTATTAAATGGAACTCAGTGATGTATCTTATGTTCTGTTTTCAACCTTCTACTTTTTTTGTTTGTATTTGTTAAATGCACTATTAGAACATTTTACTAAAAGTAACAGAACATTTCTTGTACAGTTTGGTGAAGTCAGAGGAATATTTTGAAAATTTTTATCTAGTTCCCCTTCTGATTTTCAGGATTGTGTCTCTGAAATGTAAAAATCAAAATCAAACAACAATAGCAAAAACAAACCCCCGCCAATTCTAGGGGACAGGGAGAAAGTTTACAGTGTTTTGAGTAATATAAGATTATCCATCTTTCATGTGTTATGCCAAGTCTTTAAAAAATTATCTCATTCTATCCTCATAGCTGGGCTTCCCAGGTGGCTCAGTGGTAATGAATCCGCCTGCTAACACAGGAGACTCGGGTTTGATCTCTGGGTCAGGAAGATCCCTTGGAGGAGGAAATGGCAACCAGCTCCAGTGTTCTTGTCTGGGAAATCCCCTGGATAGAGGAGCCTGCTGGGTTACCTTCCATGGGGTAACCAAAAACCTGGACACGACTTAGCAACTTAATAATAACAACAATTCTCATAACCACCCTATTATTCTCCCCATTTATAAATAAATTAACTGAGTTAGAGAATAATTGAATAAGCTAAATAATTTGTCCAAGGTGACACCAGTATTAAATGGCTGAGCCAAAGGAGTTAAATCTATGAAATCTAGTTCTCATACATGGACTCTTAAATAAAATATTATGATTCAGAGAAAGGATTTTGTAATGGGGTAATTTAATCTTTTATAACAAATGATTTTTCTCAGTGGATTCATGCTTCCTTATGACATTATAATCAGAGAAACCTAGAGTAAAGGGAGACAAATATGAAGTAGTAATTTGTAAAATGAACATTCTTCTGGAAGGTTTTTTATGTGTGTAGAGGAATCTTCACTTTTATGTTTGTTTAATCCTTAATACAAATATTTACAAATTATTTTTATAACTATATGTAGAAATTTATTTATGTAGTCAATTAAAATTTCCACATACTTAAACATGGTTGTAATCAAAGTTTTTGTAAGTCTAGCACAGCAAATTTTTAAAAATTTTTTGAAATCTTTAAAAAATGCATTTAAAATAAAGCAACGATTAAAAAGACTTTTTTCTTTGTTTTTATACCCAAGCCAGTTTTAAATATACCATGGCTCAAAATGTAGCTTTATCTTTTTACTCTTATAGAGAGGTTTTGCTACATGCAAACTAGAGAATTTTTCAGTTTTTACTCTCACTCCCTCCCCCATACTCTTTTGTTAGTAAACGTTTGATTTATTGAGACACTCTCCATTTTCAAAAATAAAGATTTTCTCTGATTTATTTCATACATAAATCATCTATCCACTTAACAGGGTGAACCTAAGTTTTGCACTTTCAGTGCCTCTCAGAGATGAATAGTATTACCTGAGCCTGAATACCCATTTAGGAGTAAATCGAATTTACTTATTATTATTCCAGGTAGTGTTAGTCACTCAGAGGTGTCTGACTCCTTGCGACTCCATGGACTGTAGCCTAGCAGCCTCTCTTGTCCGTAGAATTTCCCAGGCAAGAATACTGGAGGTCTGAGTTACCATTCCTTTCTCCAGGGGATCTTCTTGACCCAGGGATCAAACCCAGGTCTCCTGCATTGCAGGCAGATTCTTTACCATCTAAGCCACCAGATTCCAGGTAAAGAAGTACCAGTTTCCCAAGTATTTGAAAATATATTCATGCTGGCATTCTGCACCAAAAGCTAGTTTCCTTTTTAGCCCTCCTTTTTGCTATCATTTTAAAGAAGTGCCACAGGAATGATATTACCTCTCCAGTGGAGGCCAGCTGTGCAATCTTCAGAACTGTGGAAGCTGCCATTCCTGATCACAGGATCTGTTCCTTTTCAGGGTTTATGTGGTTGTATAAATCAGGGCTCTGTCACTTGAGTCAGAAACTAATTGCAAATGGTCAGTATGACTGAAAACATCTTTTTTTAAGGCCTTAGGAAAGTCTGGTAGTGGAGCCTGTGGTCTTTCACCCAGAACCTGTGATACTTATCAGAAAACCCCAAACATTGAAAACTGTAAAAGCCACCGGAAACCCAAACAAGTACTTGACCTAAAAATAGACACAAATAAGCATGTAGATGTTGAGAGACACAGATGAGAGTTTTCCAGCCTTGATTCTCGTGATATTTTGGACTGGGTAATTTTTTGTTGTGGAAGGCAGTGTTGTGCACTGTAGACTTTGCTGGCACCCCTGTTCCTGGTCTCTACCGCTAGATGCTTGTAGCACCCTCTCCCCCAGTTATCACAGCCAAGACTGTCTCCATCCAGACACTGCCCAGCAGCACCTGGAGAAAAAATCTCTTTGGTTGAAGACTGCTGACATACATATGTCATAATCCACTTGTATGGTGCTGAACGGAGAATCAGACACAGTTCAGTTCAGTTCAGTTGCTCAGTCGTGTCCAGCTCTTTGCGACCCCATGGACTGCAGCACGCCAGGCCTCCCTATCCATCACCAACTCCTGAAGTTTACTCAAACTCATGTCCATCGAGTCGGTGATGCCATCCAACCATCTCATCCTCTGTCGTCCCTTTCTCCTCCCGCCTTCAATCCCTCCCAGCATCAGAGTCTTTTCCAATGAGTCAACTCTTCCCATGAGGTGGCCAAAATACTGGAGTTTCAGCTTTAGCATCATTCCTTCCAAAGAAATCCCAGGGCTGATCTCCTTCAGGATGGACTGGTTGGATCTTGCAGTCCAAGGGACTCTCAAGAGTCTTCTCCAACACCACAGTTCAAAAGTATCAATTCTTTAGCGCTCAGTCTTCTTCACAGTCCAACTCTCACATCCATACATGACCACTGGAAAAACCATAGCCTTGACTAGACATAAGCATCTTTTAATTTCATGGCTGCAGTCATCATCTGCAGTGATTTTGGAGCCCCCAAAACAAAGTCTGTCACTGTTTCCATTGTTTCCCCATCTATTTGCCATCAAGTGATGGGACCAGATGCCATGATCTTTGTTTTCCGAATGTTGAGTTTTAACCCAACTTTTTCACTCTTCTCTTTCACATTCATCAAGAGGCTCTTTAGTTCTTCTTAGCTTTCTGCCATAAGTGTGGTGTCATCTACATATCTGAGGTTATTAATATTTCTCCTAGCAATCTTGATTCCAGCTTGTGCTTCAGAATCAGACACAAATAGAAGCTTTTTTAAAAATCGTCTCTTGGGCTTCCTTGGTGGCTCAGTGGTTAAAAAAAAAAAAAAAATCCACCTGCCAATGAAGGAGATACGGATTTCATCGCTGATCTAGGAAGATCCCATTTGATGTGGAGCAACTAAGCCCGTGCACCACAACTACTGAGCCTGTGCTCTAGAGGCTGGAGCCATCCTGTGCTCTGCAACAAGAAGCCTCTGCAAGGAGAAACCTGTGCATTGCAACTAGAAAGTAACCCCTGCTGGCCACAACTAGAGAAAAGCAATGAAGGCACAGCATAGCCCACCCCCTTAAAAAATGAAAAAAAAACTTTTCTCAATTTGATATTGCTGATGGGAAATGAGGCAGAGGGGCACTCCACACTTCCTGTTTCCCGACTCATTTTTGCAATCAGTTGCCCTATCTACTGGTCCTTCACTCTTACTGCTGGTTTTTCAGTTTGGTTTTTGTTTTTTTGAATCATAAATGTAGAAAAAGACACTTATAAATTGTATTAGCTTGGGTGCTTTCCATTAGATTTGGCAGATCCTAACTAAAACGGACTAACAAACGTAGTAAATTTATTCACTCAATAACTGGAAAGTTCAAAGGTAGAGCTACAGAAATAGACCCAGAGATGTACATGATACCATCAAGGACTCAGTTTCTATCTACATCTAGAGGCTCTACTTTCTCTGTGTTGACTCCTTGCTCAACTCTCTTTGCATGGTAGTAAAGTGTTAGTCTCTCAGTCATGTCCAACTCATTGTGACCCCACAGACTGTAGCTCACCAGGCTCCATGGAATTCAACAGGCAAGAATACTGGAGTGGGTTGCCATTTCCTTCTCCAGGGGATCTTCCTGACCCAGGGATTGAACCCAAGTTGCCTGTATTGCAGGCAGATTCTTTACCATCTGAGCCACCAGGGGAGATGGACACCAATATCTTAAGATATACACTCTACTAGTTCAAGTTCAGTAGAAAGAGAGCTTCACTTTCCCAACAAATTTTTATAAAAGTCTTAAAACAGAGTCTTATTGGCAGTGGTTGGCCCAGGTTGGGTCAGGTGCCCATTCCTGAATCAATCACTCTGGTACGGGGAGCCTCAGATTTTTTATTGTCCATGCTTTGTCCACAAGCCTTTTCCAGAAACTGGGATAATCAGCTTTACCTAAGTGACATCGACAGATATATTTTTTAAGCATGTATTTTATTATTTTAAAATTGCATTTATTTTTGGCTGTGCTGAGTTCTTTGTTGCTGCACAGGCTTTTCTCTTGGTTGCAGGGAGTGGGGGATACTCTCCAATTTTGGTGCACGAGCTTCTCATTGCAGTGGTTTCTGTTTTTGCAGAGCGCAGGCTCCAGGGCACTTGGGCTTCAGTAGTTGTGGCAAGTGGGTTCTGTAGCTGCGGTTCCCTGGGTTCTAGAGCACAGGCTCGGTAGTTGTGGTGCACGGGCTTAGTTGCTCCACAGCACGTGGGATCTTCCCTGGTCAGGGGTTGAACCCCTGTCTCCTGCATTGGCAGGCAGATTCTTTACCACTGAGCCACCAAGGAAGTCCTAACATGGACAGAGATTAAAGGATGTTCGACTTTCCTTATGCTAGGACTTGAAGAAAAAGAATTAGAGACAGGGAAGATGGAAAACTAAGTCGACCATTCTAAATGTGCTCATTGGAAATTCTAGGAAGAATGTTCTGATATATTTTGGTCCACAGTTCAAGAATGTTCTTAACAATTCATCTCAGTAGACAATGCATTTAGTAGAACTTCTCAGAATTTGATATATCATCTTCTCTTAGCTTTAATTTATAGTGCTCATGGCAGCCTCTCTGTATATATTTTCATTGTCATTTTAATTAATACTATTTGATTGAAAGGATTTGGTGTTTTATTTTAACGAAAGAGGTTACTTTCTTATGCCATAAATATATTCATGCCACACTGCAGTACTGTAAATGTTAAGCATCTCGTATTTTATTGATAACTTTGGTAATCTTATAAGTTGATTTTAATGTTGTTTTCAACCTAACAACTATAGAAAAAGCAATTTCTGCATGCTTAAAGAATATGAGAACTGGCATCAAAGATACTCATAGGAGAACACTTAGACAATTTCATTTTCTGAGAAACATAGCAATCTTTTATATGCCAGCTCTAAGGCAAAATAATTGACAATGTTTTTGCACAGAAGAAGACTTTTAGAAATTTGTTTTAGTGTGTGAGAAACTTAATTCAAATCCAAAAAACGATAATACTTTGTACCCAACTAAGGTTTTTGCTTTTGTATCTATATTATGGGAAATGTATTCTGCATAAGAAATAAAGATCTCATATACCCTATTTCTTCCATTTTATTTTCCCCACTTATCTTGTCTCCCCTTTCCAACTTTACCTCTTCTCCCCTTTTTACACTGCATTCTCCTTTTACCCTGATTTGTACTTTTCCTTTCATTTCTCTTTCCTTTTTTAAAAAACTCTTTATTTCACATTGGCACATAGCCAGTTAACAATGTTTAGTGATAGTTTTGGGTGCACAGCAGAGAGAACCAGCCGTACATCTACATGTATCCATTCCCTGGTGGCTCAGTTCTAAGCCACCTACAATCCAGGAGCCATAGGAGACACGGGTTTTATCCCTGGGTCGTGGAAAGAGTCCCTGGAGGAGGGCATGGTATATCCCACTCCAGTTTTCTTCTGGTGGCTCAGATGGTAAAGATCTGCCTGCAGTGCAGGAGACCTGAGTTCGATCCCTGAACCAGGAAGATCTCCTGGAGAAGGGAATGGCAACTCACTCCAGTATTCTTGCCTGGAGAATCCTATGGCTAGAGAAGCCTGGCGGGCTACAGTCCATAGGGTCACAGAGTCAGACACATCTAAAGCAACTTAGCACACATTCACCCCCAAACTCCCCTCCCATCCACACCACAACATAACACTGAGCAGAGTCCCTTGTGCCAAACAGTAGGTCCTTATTGGTTATCCATTTTAAATATTATTTCTGTTCCTTTCTGTTTTTTCCCTTTGGCTTAGTTTCTTCATCTCTTAATAGTCATTGAACAGCCTGAAATGGCTTTACTGAGTTTCTATATGAATGAGAGAATTGCTGCAATTATTTAATTCTACTGACTGCAGATTTTTAATCCTCTTACCATTTATCTTTATGGGCCTTTCCAAAAGGTTTTTCACTAGTGAATAATCATATACAGAATTAAACTTTCTACAGTGGACCTTACTGATTGTCCACAGAAGTCTGTTCTCCCCTTATAGTAATTATTGCTAGAAATAAGTGCCCAGGTGCAATCAAATGTACATGGAGATGGGATCTAACAAGGTTTTACTTAATACTTTATTGTAATATGTTGAATTTACATACAGTAAAAAGTGCACTTTTTGATGTACAGTTCTATGTGTTGTAAAAGATTAATAAAGTCATATAATCACCACCACTGGCTTCCATGGTGGGTCAGTGGTAAAGAACCCACCTGGCACTGCAGGAAATGGGGGTTCAATCCCGGTCGGGAAAATCCCCTGAAAAAGGAAATGGCAACCCACTCCAGGATTCTTGCCTGGGAAATCCCATGGACAGAGGAGCCTGGTGAACCTGGTGTGTCCATAGGGTCACAAAAGAGTTGGACATGACTTAGCAACTAAACAACAACAATCGCTGCCATCACAATCAGGAAACATAATCCTTTCTTTACCTAAGAAAAGGTTTCTCATGCTACTCCTTTGTAAACAAGTACCATCCAAACCCAAACCCACAACCAATGATCTGTCCTCTACCCTATGATCCTGCCTTTGCCAGAATATTATATATTTGGAATTGTACAGTATGCAGCCTCTTGAGTATGGCTTTTTAAATCTGGCATGATGCATTGAGGTTTACTCTTGTTTTTGTGGTATCAATAGCTCTTTTTAAAATATTGCTGAGTAATATTCCTTTTTATGGATGTAATAGAGTTTACCACTCACCAGAAGACATTTGGGTTGTTTCCAACTTTTGGCAGTTATAAATTAAACTCCTATGCACATCCTTGTACAGATTTTGAGTGAACATAAGCTTGTATTTTTCTGGATAAATATCTAGGAATGAGATTGCTGAATCACACAGTAAATGTATACCTGGTGATGGTGGTTTAGTGGCTAAGTGTCTGACTCTTAAGACCCCGTGGACTATAGCCCACCAGGCTCCTTTGCCCATGGGGTTCTCCAGGCAAGAATACTGGAGTGGGTTGCCATTTCCTTCTCCAGGGATCTTCCTGACCGAGGGATCGAATCCAAGTCTTCTGCACTGCAGAAGGAACCAAGGAAGTTCAAAGTGTATACTTAGCATTGTAAGAAAATGCAAACTGTTTTCCCAAGTGACGGTACCAATTTTGCATTCCCATCAATCGCATGTGAAACTATTAATTGCTTTGCATACTCACCAGCATTTAGTATTGGTAATGGCTTTTAATTAAACTTATATAATTAATCAATTAAGCTATTTAATAGATGTGTGGTGATACTACAGTTTTAAATAAGTATTCATTATTCATAATGAATAATGATGACAAACATCTATGTGTTTATTTTCCATTTGTATATCTATTTTTTAAAGTGTCTATTGATATCATTTGTCCTTTTTGAAAAACTGAAATGTTTGTTTTCTCATTCCTAAGTTTTGAGAGTTCTTTATTCTAGATACCAGTTTTTTGTCAGTAATGTGACTTATAAATATTTTCTCAAATTCTGTGGATTTTCATTTCATTCTCTTTATAGTGTCTGTCAGAGATATAAATACTGTAAATTCGATGAAATACACTTTATCAACTTAAAAAAAAATGACTTAGTGACTAGATCATAGTATCTTGCGAACTTGCTACTCATTTATTAATTCTAGGTGCTTTTTTATAGCTTACTTTGGAATTTCTGCGTAGATAGTTATTTAATCTAAAAGTAGAGAAAATTTTATTTGTTCCTTTCTTATCTGCAAGCTATTTATTCTTTTACTGTTTTATTGCACTGGTTAGAACTTCCAGTATAATACTGCATAGGAAGGGTGGAAGTAGATATCCTTACTTCATTATTGATCTTAGCAGCAAAATTTTTAGTCTTATCAATAAGTGTTATATAGAATGTAGGTTTTTCTGAGTATTTTTGTAGATGTTCATTATCAGGGGCAAAACATTCAATCATTCATCATTTAAGTGGGAGGCAGAATACAGGTTTTATGTAGATATATTTTATTAGGTTAATGAAGTTTGTATTCCTAGTTTGCTAAAGGTTTATATCATGAATGGATGTTGAATTTTGTAAATTGCTCGCTTTTTGTATCTGTTGAGATAACTTTGTAGTTTTTCTTCTTCTAAAATTATGAAATACATTGATCATTATCCTTCAATTCTTAGGAAACAGCCACTTGGTCGTGATGTATTATCCTTTTAACACATTGTAGGATTCTATTTGCTAATATTTTGTTGAAAAGTTTTGTGTTTGTATTCTTTTTAATTTATTTTTGATTATTCTTGATGGATAATTTTATCTAGTTTTTATTTCTTGTAATGTCTATGTGTGGTCTTGGTATTAGGTAGTGTGGTGTCATAACATAAGTGGAGAAGTGTTTCTTCCTTTTCTTTTTCCTGAGGAGCTTATATAGAACTGGTATTATTTCTTCTTTGAATGGCTGGTAGAATTTGACAGTCAAACACTTTGTATATGGAATTTTTGTTTTAGTTGTTTCTTTTTAAGTGAGTTTTAGTAGTCTTTCAAAGAATTTAAAAAATTCATTTAAGGGATTATTTTATTTTATCCACATTTAATATTATGGGCATAGAGAAATTGGTAGTGTTTTCTCTTTATCTTTTTAGTGTCTACATGGTCTGTAGTAATAGTTCTTCTTTCTTTTCTGTCATTAGCAACGTGTATTTCTGTGCTTTTCCCTGAGAGGCCTATCATTTTTATAATTTGATTCAAGTAATTGGCTTTTAGTTTTATTTATTTTCTCCTAAAAATTCTAAGTCATTGATTTCCGCTTTTTTGTTGTTGTTGTTATTTTCTTTGTTTTGGATTCAATTCGGTCTTCTTTTTTAGTTTCTTTAAGTGGAATCTTAAATGACTAATTTGAGACATTGTTTCTAGCACAAACTTTTAATTAATTATATTTATATAAAATATAAATAGTCTAAGCACATTTTATATATATATATATATATAATATATATATATCCCTCTAATTCCTGATTTAGTAGCCCACTACAAATTTTGATGTTTCATGTTCATTTTTATTCAGTTTAAATGACTTTTCCACAACTTGTTTAACCCTCATGGCATTTAGAAGAAGTTGTTTAATTTTCAATTGTAGGAGGGAATTTTCCATATATCTTTCTATTATTGACTTTTCCCTAGACTTCCCAATAAGTACAGCTAAAAATCCTGGACAGCATATTGAAAGCAAACAGAGAAGACTTTGAAAGACAGAGAGAAAGAAGAAAGACTAAGGACTTGGCAGAGTCACTGGCAGAGTTCCTTTCTGTTACTGCTGTTGCTGTTGTTGATTAATATCCCCTGGCCTGGGTGCTGCAGAAGAAAACGTGGAAACACCAATGTAATGATGATTAGTTGCTCAGTCATGTCCAACTCTTTGTCACCCCAAGGATTGTAAACTGCCAGGCTCCTCTGTCCATGGGATTCTCCAGGCAGGAATACTGGAGTGGGTAACCATTCCCTTCTCCAGGGTATCTTTCCAACCCAGGGATCGAACTTGGGTCTCCTGCACTGTAGGCAGATTATTTACCATCTAAGCAACCAGGGAAGCCCTTACTTTACCACTAGCGCCACTGAAACACCAATGTGTATAACAAAAAATGTTTCAAGAAAAACTGACTCTCTCTAGCCAAAGGACCAGGAAGGTGGAAGATGAGCAAGAAGGAAATCTTTTAGACACTAACAACCTTAATGCAACCCACTAAAACCCAGAATAAATAGTTGCCATATGTTCTTCTTCCAAGGCTGAGGAGGCTAGACTTCACCGTTGCCCAGCTGTAATGACTCTCCCCACCTCCTCCCACTGCCCGCGGTATCAGTAGAGAACATGGAGACGTGGACTTCAGTGCCCACCTGGGAGTAATAGGAAAGTTCCACTTCTCCCCAACTGGCCTGGTGTTAGAACATCTGCTAAATCAGAGGTTTAAATGAGTCTCATGACAATACTCAAAATGTCCAGAATACTATCAGAATCACTCATCCTAAGGATCAGTAAAATCGTAATATATGTGTGTGTGTTAATCGCTCAGCTGTGTCCAACTCTTTGTGACCCCATGGACTGTAGCTCACTAGACTCCTCTGTCCTGGGAATTCTCCAGGCAAGAATACTGAAGTGGGTTGCTGTTTTTTGGTCTGCTGGCTGGAAAAAGAAGATTTCTCTTTGAGTTTTTCTTATTTGCTGTGCACTGGGCCACACTTGGGTCAAAGTAGGGTGACAAGGGGAGGAAAAATTTTAAAACTTCACTCTTATACTGATTATTTGATTCTGCTTCCCAATCTCCCTGCTACTTTTTAATTTTCAAAGCTCTCAGGTGGGTGTGTCTTGTGTCTTGTCCAGAGTTGTAATTGGGCTATAGTAGATGGACACCATCCTGGCCAGAGTGGAAATCTAAACACATTTTGAAGCTAAGTTGCTAGTCCACCTGCCCTAGGTTTGGAGTTGTGAAAACTCTGTGACAAATTACCTGGGGCAAATCTTACCTATGAAATTTGGACTCTAAAATTTTGATTTTTTTTTGGTCTATGTCTGTTTTGCAAATAAGATCATCTATATGTGAAATCTAAAATTTTGACTTTTGAGGAATTGGTAAAATGCATTGAGAAGGAGAGGAAAAATAAGGAATAAGTGGCCAGAAATACAGTCCTTTGATTACAGCAAACTGCTTTCATGAAAATTAAATCCCTGATGGGGCTAAGGAAAAAAAAAACAATGTGAGACAACATAAAGTAGTTCTTTAGAAACCAAAGGAAAATATACTGACTCTGCACATTACCAGATTGCACATTATTGCTAGCTGGGAAAAGAAAAACTCCTTCCATAAGGTGACTAGCTTGCCTAAAGGGTCTTGTCAAATTCACTCTATTTGTTCCAGCTTGGATAAATTTAAGTTCAGTAGTACTGATGGGGCGTCGAAGAAGGATGTGTGAGGAGGGTGCTGAGGTTGCTCCACCTGTTAGGCGGTGAAAGAAAAAATGATTGACTTGAGTCCTATGGGAGGGGTCCAAGGCCATATGCTATGGCTACACTAAATAGCCTTGGGTGATACAGTTATAGCACACTGGTGAATAATGTACTGCAACACTTGCTCTATAGCGCTAGGAAAAATCAGGAGACCAAAACAAGTCTTTAGGGATATGGTGATTTACAATGTGAAGAACTAGCATTATGGCAAAACCGTTATTTGGAAAGTGAGAAACAAAAGAACCATATCAAAATAAATAAATAAAACCTCCTAAATGCAAAAACCTGTAGTGGCATTACCTATGTACTTGAGTGCATAGTTGGAATAAATATGTTTGTGAAAGAAGGGCTTTGCCATTGTGTGCAATCTCTGTTGCTTGATTTTAATTGGTCATATTAATTATGGATTTTTTAAATTGCCTACACCCTCCTTGCTACTAAATACTAAACACGACCAAGACCTAAGGAAATAACAAGAAATTTCAGTTTTAATTTTTAAATGTTTTAAATTTTAATTTAAGTATTTTAAAGGATATTAATTCCCAGAAACTGGCTCTGCAACCATCCTCTCTGGTCTGTGAGAAAAAAAACAGATGATTCATGGAGATGAAGTGCTGTTTATTGTGATTAAAGCAAGTACTTCCACTGATCACTCCTGCTGTGTCACAAGTGTGGAAAGCTGCTCAGAAAATGCAGTAAGCTAAGCTGACTGGGATGCTGTTATAGTCTCGGCTAATACTTTCTTTACTGTCCCAGTCTTGGAAGCAAGTCACGCAAAATTCTCCTTTTTCATAGAAATCACTGATATACATTCACCATCCTCTCCTAAGAGTTATTGAATTTTCCAGCGCCTTTTGACAACCTAGGGAAATTTAGCCCAACCACAGTCAAAGGCTAAGTGAATATGTGCATTAATGATCATGTAAAGGTTTCCCTCTCAGAGAAGGAAGACCCCAGGATTTGAAAACAGCACTGGTACATATGACTAGTTGAAGATGGTTAATATGTGTGGCTAAGACACAGAGCTGAGTTCATCATCTAAATGCTTGGGAACTCCTTGGGTTGGAGACCATAAGAGGCCACCCAAGGCAGGGAATAAACTGATATATTTGCCAAGCCCTGCTAATAAGATAGTCTTCACCGGTGGCACTAGTGGTAAAGAACCCACCTGCACTGCAGGTTAGACATAAAAGGCACAGGTTCAGTCCCTGGGTTGGGGAGATCCCCGGAGGAGGAAACAGCAACCCACTCCAGTATTCTTGCCTGGAGAATCTCATGAACAGAGGAGCTAATAAGATACAGAACTTGTGGGGCACTTTAGGTTTGGGGGGACACCATTGACTGTTCCTGAGCATCTTGCAAGCACTAATATATTAAATGACAAGAAAGAAATCTGAATGAGATACAAAACAAAACCAGGCTTTGAGAGATTTGCAGAGGAGGGTTGTGGCCTCAAATAGTACCATTTGGGTTACCCTAATGCACAGATTATTGTGGAGGCTTTTACTAGCTAAATACACACAGACTAGTCTCTTGCAGAAGTCTTTAATGCTACCCTTCCCTGCCCAAGTTGGTAGTTGCTGAAATATTGTATTCAAGGTTCCCTGATGCTGAAAAGAGATATGACTCTTGAGAGAGAATTACCAGCCTTTTACTGGGCATTAATGGATATTGTTCCTGCCACTCAGGTATTTAAAATAATTCTGAGATCCGAAATACCTTCATGTCTTGGGCAATGTCAGAATCATGCCGTTTAGGAAGAAGCAGCTCAGAAGAGTTCAGTGTTAAAATGGAAATGATATATATAGGAATATCCCACAGGCTATGGCCCTCGGGATGTATTAAGACATTGCATCCATAATTATATCACCACCCTGCCCTTAGAGCCAACCACAGGAGCCTCCCAAACTGGCAGCTCTTAGTGCTAAATGGTTTGAATCACTGGTTTCTCTTCTTGTTAAAGCAAAGTCAATTTCCTGATTTACTGGTAGAAGTTCCCAAACTGGAGAATGCTTTGCAGTCTCGAAATTTGCCCCATTTGATCAGTGGGTCAGAAAACCTGAGCTGCAAAAACCAAGGATGAGTTTGAACAGTGGTCAAAATTGAGGGTAATATATCTGTGGTACAGCAAGATCTTGATCTTACCAAGATCTTAATGTATAGTCAGGAAATGCTTTGTGGAGAATATAGTTATGAAAATTCCTATAGGAATTCCAAGGATGAATTGAAGTGGCCTACGTAGATGCCAATGAGGGAAGCCCAGTGGGTGCCTCAGAAGGGGACTGGAATGTAGAACTGTCGTTGTCCAGACCCTGGAAATAGCTACCCAGATACATGAACTGAGCTGCATGATAGATGCTCAAGTTATGAAATGTCGGTGAAAACATGACAAATTCCTTTGCCTCCTCCTGAAGCTGCTAATGAACTAAAAGATTGTATAAAACGTCAAGAAGAAAAGATGGCTGAAGACGGCTTTAGATAACAGTCTCTGAGTTCAAGAGCCAGCATTTAGCCGACAGGTGGATAGTAGGAATCTCATGAGTAGCCCTAGCTGGCTTCCAGTGGGTCCTCCCTGGAATAGAATGTAATTTTTTTTGGCCTGTGCTTCCCCAGTGACCTCAGCAATGGCTGAGAAGCTCATCTAAGGTATGGGGTATGCATTAGCTGGTCCACTGGACCAGAGTTCATTGGACTCTATAGTTAGCTGCTGGTTATGTACAGAACTGGACTAAAGAAAGTAATAACATGTGGACAGATGTCCCTGACCACATGCAGAGCCGAAGTTTGGTTGAGAGCTAGAATGAGCAATTAAAGCACCTAATAACAAACCTGGGGATGATAAGGCAAGAAAAGATGGCTGACTCATATGATGAATGTGTGTTTCATCTGATTATATGGGTAATAAAGGGGAGACACCTTTGGACAGGTTTCTGGAATGCGGATTGGGAAGAAAGGAGCGGAGTTTGATGCACTCACAGCAATTCTGCTTTCTTCCTGTCTCACAACATTTTTTTCTTGTTTTCCCTCATTCAAATGGGCTGGTTCTGAGACTGCTCTTGTGGGTCTGGAAAAGGAAAATAGTATTCAGAACACTACTTTTTAAAGAAGAAATGTTTTTTTAAATTATTTATTTATGTACTATTGGCTGCACTAGATCTTCGTTGCTCTGTGCAGACTTTCTCTAGTTAGAGCGAGCGGGGGCTGCTCTCTAGCTGTGGTGCATGGGCTTCTCACTATGGTGGCTTCTCTTGCAGCAGAGCACAAGCTTGAGGCATTCAGCAGTTGTGGCTGGAGCTCAGGCTCAGTAGTTGTGGCACATGCCGTTTGTTGTCCCGCAACATGTGGGATCTTCCTGGACCAGGGATCAAACTCGTGTCTCCTGCCCTGGCAGGCTGATTCTTAACCACTGCACCACCAGGGAAGTCCCAGAACACTGTTTTAATTGCTTTGAATTTGACTCAGTGTATTCTTAAGGGACAGTGAGTTGGGTAGCATGTCATGTGCTTAAACCAGGCTATCTCACTGCCTGGTGGTGGAAACAGGCTCATCACCCTTACTCTTTCTAACTCTAGTCCTGTTTCCTCAGCAAGGACAGAAGAGGAAACTCTGGCAAGGCTGTGCCTGCAGCTTGCTCTATGGTTAGGCTGGGACTCTCAGCCAGGAAGGCCAAAAAAAGGTAATAAATGAAAGCAAATGGAAACTGCAGAGGATGGAAAGGAGTTAGGTAGCAGGGTGATGATGCTAGGAATAGGCATCATCACATTTTTCCTGGGAGAACAATCTCAGAACAAGAGAATCAATACTTGTAGCTGTTTCAGATGTACTGTTGAGTCATGGCCAAGGCTAGGCAAAGCCCCGAGATTTGTTTTCCCCTGAGAAGGAGATCTGGACTGAAGCCATACTATAAGATTCATCTGAAGAATGTACTTGGGAAACTTGGAGAAAAGCTTAATCAACAGCATCTTATGATGAATCACTGGAATGAGAGCAGGTTGCAAGTGCCATTTGGGTGATGTTCTATTGATTGTGTTTATTGTATTGAATCTTTTGTGGTTTTAAAAGAAACCTATCTTTGAACTGGAAGAGGAATCACAGGTTTAGCATCTATAGCTGATACCATGGCTTGCCAAGATGACAGCCTGCTGAGGCAACTGGGTATGATGGGAGACGATTTGCTGCCTGCCTTAGATATCAGGATCTACTTTGCTCTTTCAATAATACCAGATGTGAATGCAGATAAGAGTGCTTTACAAGCCTGTCTTGATGGAATAAGGATGATCTTCCAGAGGGTGAATACTGGTTTGATATGATTATCATATATCATTGGTAATTTATGCCTGGAACTTCAAAAAGAAAAATTATGGAGAGTTTTACGGTTTACTTAAAATGAACTGTATCTAGGAGTTTCATAGGCTCAATGAACACAATTTCTGAATGTCACTCAAACCACAAACATATGGTGGGAAACATCTGTTGTGCCTTAATCAATATTAGCCATAATTTACTAAGAGGGACTTTCAGGTTTGGGGCGTTGGATTTGGTACATGAAAACAAGTGGAGATAGGGGGTGGCATCATGATAGTAAAGATCTGTTAAGCTGGAAAATGACAACTAGTGAGATAGCTACAGGCTTGGCATTGGGTCTGGAAAGATGATGAAGCAATAGGAGAACGGACTTTCCTTATTTCTAATCTGATGGAGGGCCAGGCTTGGTAATATCTCTGGGGGAAGGCATGAGCCTTGGCACGTTGCTTACAACAGAATCTGATATACTTAAAAGGGCAGTGCCCGAAGATACAATAGAGGTTCAGGCTAGGAGGGGGCATTTGCAGAAAAACTGAACCCAGCCTAAGCTATGGCAAGATATCACCAGAAAGTAGGTTCTTTTTTTTGGTTCCATTACACCACGGTGCCATTAATTAAAAATATATTTATATTCCCTGTGGCATATGTTGGTTAGATTTTTGACAAGTTAAGTATCATTGTTGACCACACAGAATAGCAGGCCCAGACTCCAAACCTTATGAAATCGAATCTGGATTTTAACAAGATGCCCAGGTGAACTGTATGTGCATTAAGGTTTGGGAGACACTGGAATAGGCTTTTTTAAATCCTTCTTATGATATAGGAATGCTTTCCTTTTCTGTCAGTAGATCTGAAAGAATAACTAGGGACTTTGCCTGGTTCTGATATTTGTGTGCACGTGTACTCAGTTGTTCAGTCATGTCTGACTCTTTTGCAACCCCATGGTCTGTAGTCCCCCAGGCTCCTCTGTCCATGGAATTTTTTAGGCAAGAATACTGGAGTGGGTTGCCATGCCCTCCTCCAGGGGATCTTCCTAACCCAGGGATCAAACACATGTTTTTTGTGCCTCCTGCATTGGTAGGTGGATTCTTTACCAATAGCGCCACCTGGGAAGCTATATTATCTAGTGTAAAAGAGATTTGTCAAGTGCCAAATGCTTATCCCGTCCCTTGTTTATCAGCTTCCCTTGTGGCTCAGCTGATAAAGAATCCTCCTGCAATGCAGGAGACCTGGGTTCGATCCCTGGGTTGGGAAGATCCCCTGGAGAAGGAAAAGGCTACCCACGCCAGTATTCTGGCCTGGAGAATTCTGTGGACTGTGTAGTCCGTGGTGTCACAAAGAGTCGGACACGACTGAACAACTTTCACTCACTCACTCAAATGTTTATCCACAATGCCCAGGTTAAGTTTTTCTTGCTTCATTTCACCCAAACATCTCTATTGGTAGATGGTTGGGGACAGCTCTGAGTTTCACTCAGACCACAAATACATGATGGGAATATCTGTTGTGCCCAAATCAATACTGGCCACAATATACTAAGAGGGATTTGTGGGTTTGTGGAGTTGGACATGGATACATCTAAATCCTCTCCTGCCTTTGACTTCATCTTCCCACATTTCATTTTCATCTTACAGCTTGTATTAGTGTTCTCCTGAGACACAGAACCAATAGAAAACACATGCATATATATATATATATATAGCAATCATGCATATATATATATTCCTATATATAGGAATTGTCTTGCATGATTATGGAGGCTGAGAAGTGCTGTGATCTTCCATCTATCTGCAAGCTGGGGACAAAGGAAAAAAGCTGGTGGTGTAATTCCAGTCTGAGTCTTAAGGCTGAAGTATCAGGGCAGTTTATGGTATAAATTCCAGTGCAAGATCAAAAGACGAATAATCCAGCTTGAGCAAGTAAGCAGAAAGATAGAAAGGAAAAACTCCTCCTTTCTCTGCTTTTTGTTCTGTTTTGGCCCTAAATGGATTGCATAATGCTTACCCATATTGTGGAGGCCAGTATATACTTTACTTAGTCCACTGATTTTGATGGAGGAAACAGAACAGGCTCTATCTTGAAAGCAGGACTCCCTCTTGGGCTGGACTGTGGACTTTGAGCTATATGCCCAGTATCTATGGAAACGACATACCAACTGGAAAACCAGGCCCCTAAAAGGAAGAGCCCAGGGCTCTCCATCACCTAAAAGAATACCTGATTATTTGTGTAACCTAATAGAATCACACATTCTATTATGATTATTGGGGTATGACCACAGTTCAGTTCAGTTCAGTTGCTCAGTCTGTCCGACTCTTTGCGACCCATGAACTGCAGCAAGCCAGGCCTCCCTGTCCATCACTAACTCCTGGAGTCCACCCAAACCCATGTCCACTGTGTTGGTGATGCTATCCAACCATCTCATCCTCTGTCGTCCCCTTCTTCTCCTGCCCTCAATCTTTCCCAGCATAAGGGTCTTTTCAAATGAATCAGCTCTCCGCATCAGGTGGCCAAAGTATTGGAGTTTCAGCTTCAACATCAGCCCCTCCAATGAACACCCAGGACTGATCTCTTTCAGAATGGACTGGTTGGATCTCCTTGCAGTCCAAGGGACTCTCAAGAGTCGTCTCCAACACCACAGTTCAAGAGCATCAATTCTTCAGCACTCAGCTTGCTTTATAGTCCAACTCTCACATCCATGCATGACTACTGGAAAAACCATAGCCTTGACTAGACGGACCTTTGTTGGCAAAGTAATGTCTCTGCTCTTTAATATGCTGTCTAGGTTGGTCATAATTTTCCTTCCAAGGAGTAAGCGTCTTTTAATTTCATGGCTGCAGTCACCATCTGCAGTGATTTTGGAGCCCCCCAAAATAAAGTCTGACACTGTTTCCACTGTTTCCCCATCTATTTGCCATAAAGTGATAGGACTGGATGCCATGTTCTTGGTTTTCTGAATGTTGAGCTTTAAGCCAACTTTTTCACTCTCCTCTTTCACTTTCGTCAAGAGGCTTTTGAGTTCCTCTTCACTTTCTGCCATAAGGGTGGTGTCATCTGCATATCTGAGGTTATTGATATTTCTCCTGGCAATCTTGAATCCAGCTTGTGCTTCTTCCAGCCCAGCGTTTCTCATGATGTACTCTGCATATAAGTTAAATAAGCAGGGTGACAATATACAGCGTTGACGTACTCCTTTTCCTATTTGGAATCAGTCTGTTGTTTCATGTCCAGTTCTAACTGTTGCTTCCTGACCTACATACAGGTTTCTCAAGAGGCAAGTCAGGTGGTCTGGTATTCCCATCCCTTTAAGAATTTTCCAGGTTTTTGTGATCCACACAGTCAAAGGCTTTGGCATAGTCAATAAAGCAGAAATAGATGGTTTTCTGGAACTCTCTTGCTTTTTCCATGATCCCGCGGATGTTGGCAATTTGATGACCACAGGCCTATTGATAATTGTCCACTGTTAACAACCTAGGCTTAAGGCCTATGATCACGGGTTAAGTTTGATTGTATCTTTCTTTTTCCTTTGTTCAGACTAGTTTCAAGGAACCTTACACACTTAGGGTATATAAGGTTTTCACAAAAACTGCTCAGGGTCCTTGGCTAAGAGGAGATTCTGTCTTGGGCCGCCAGTTTATTACACTGGCGGCCCAATAAACTCCACTATCTGCATTGTCCTTCTGAGTGAGTTTGTTTCCCAGAACATATGGCTACAACAATTTTAATGCTAATCTCATGAACAAATACCCTTACAGACACACCCAGAAATAAGGCTTAATTCTGGGCACCCTGTTGGCACAGTCAGGTTGACAAAGAAAAGTAACCATCACACAAAGAAATTTTTTTGTTCTTCACCTTTTCTACGTTTATCACTCCAATTTTAACTCTAGGTGGTGTGAATGTAAGAATAATGGCAGAATTTTATAACTAGAGGGATGTTCAAGATAAGCAGGCACAATTCCCTAATTTTAGAAGAGAGAACTATGTGGCCTAGAAAAATTAAGTGACTTTGTAATCTATTGGGGGTGGAATTTCATAGAGTGTACATATTGACATTTAGGAAAAATAAATTATGCCAGATGGAGTGGGCAATAGTCTGCAATGGGTCTCATAAAATAGATTATCTTACAAGGTACCCAAAGAATCTATTTGAAAAAGGCCGTGTGATAAAAATCACCGTAGGCCACTGAAACAGCATTCAATACAAGTTTCCCTCTGGATGTTTTTACTTATAGGATCAAAGGTATTGGACTGTGGAAGGTGGCTAGGCTCACCACTATACCATCAATGCCCTAAGGTATTTGACTCTAAAGAGAGGAAATGTCTTTGCTTTAGGCTGTGAACTTGGGGATACAGACTTGTCTTGATAAACACTTTTTTTCCTGTTTCACAAGCACTTTGTATAACATAAAAGTCTGTCTTAAGATACGCTATCGGAATTATGGGTAGGCAAAGTCACCGAATACCTGTTTTATCTCCATTAACACACAAAAGAAGATTAGTGCCAAAAAGGATGGGATTTAAGCAGTGTGTGAACTGGGACTGTGTCTGTTTTGTTCATAGTTGTATGTTTATACCTATAGTATTCTTGCCTGGGGGTCACACAGAGTCGGACACGACTGAAGTGACTTAGCAGCAGCAGTGGTTTAGCCTTAAAAGATAGCCTTTTATTTGTATTTGATGTTACCTAAGTCATTTAAAATTTAACTGAGAAGGCAAATCATGTAAATTTAATATATAGGTAGAAGGCGTAAGGTATAGTTCGGGTCGAGGCAGAAAAGAAGGAGAGATGATCTCAACGGAAGCAGGTTACCTTTATTTAGGCAAGGAGGAGTGACAGTCAGCCTAACAACCAGACTGAGAGCAAGAGGGATCAGGGAGGCTTCATACTGAAAGGGAGGTTTGTGGAAGCAATAAGGGAAACTTTAGTCAGGCGGGATGATTTGGATATTCTTTAGTTAAGATGGCATTTGTAGTTGGGCAGGGGGGTGATAAGTCCCTGGTATATACAACTGGCCTGGAGCATCAGGGCAGGACTAAAGTTCAGTTTTGTTTTCTCAGAAGTTAGATGATTCAGCAAGGGCCTTTGATACTGTTGTTTTCTTTTCTAGGCCCAAAGACTCCTTCAGGAAGACAAAGTGAAAATTCAAACCATGTTGAAATTGTTCTAGAAGCACTACTAAAAGAGATTTATAGATATTCGCATAAAATCAACCAGGGGAGTTATGACCGTGGCTTAGAATATTGTGGGGAGAAATGAACATTCATGAAAAAGATGGGATTTGAAGATGGGTGAGATCTACACAGGCAGAATGTTAAATGAAGCTTGTATAAACAAAGTAAACACAGGAAAAGTAGGAACATGAATAGAATGACTTGTTTGGAGGCAGTGTCTTGAATGGGAATACAAGTCTGAGAATAATGATTAGTGAGATTATGGTGCATGTAGCCTGCTTGACTATGGATTTAGACACACATACTTGGAAACTGGGAGTCCTTGTTTAATGGCAGGATGACACAATTAAGAGTTTCTTAGAAAGATAAGCATGTCAATAGTCCACAAGATGGAGGAGCAAAAGGACTGCAGGCAAGGATTAGTAAGATAAAATCAGAAGCAGACTCTTGGGAGCAACTCAGGAAGATTGGATTCTAAAGACACACAAAGAATTAGCCGAACTTAGTACCCATTACATGAGATACATTCACTAATGCTTCATTCTTTCTACCTATAACCTAGGGACTTAGAATTTTCTTAAAGAAAGATGAATATCATATGTAGAGTTAATCAATAATATAGTCTTTTCAATGTGAACAGATTCATTTCAGTTCAGTTCAGTTGCTCAGTCGTGTCTGACTCTTTGCAACTCCATGAATTGCAGCACGCCAGGCCTCCCTGACCATCACCATCTCCCAGAGTTCACTCAAACTCATGTCCACCGAGTCAGTGATGCCATCCAGCCATCTCATCCTCTGTCGTCCCCTTCTCCTCCTGCCCCTAATTCCTCCCAGGATCAGAGTCTTTTCCAATGAGTCAACTCTTCGCATGAGGTGGCCAAAGTACTGGAGTTTCAGCTTCAGCATCATTCCTTCCAAAGAACACCCAGGGCTGACCTCCTTCAGAATGGACTGGTTGGATCTCCCTGCAGTCCAAGGGACTCTCAAGAGTCTTCTCCAACACCACAGTTCAAAAGCATCAATTCTTCGGTGCTCAGCTTTCTTCACAGTCCAACTCTCACATCCATACATGACCACTGGAAAAACCATAGCCTTGACTAGACGGACCTTTGTTGGCAAGGTAATGTCTTTGCCTTTCAATATGCTGTCTAGGTTGGTCATAACTTTCCTTCCAAGGAGTAAGCGTCTTTTAATTTCATGGCTGCAGTCACCATCTGCAGTGATTTTGGAGCCCCCCAAAATAAAGTCTGACACTGTTTACACTGTTTCCCCATCTATTTCCCATGAAGTGATGGGACTAGATGCCATGATCTTCATTTTCTGAATGTCGAGCTTTAAGCCAACTTTTTCACTCTCCTCTTTCACTTTCATCAAGAGGCTTTTTAGTTCCTCTTCACTTTCTGCCATAAGGGTGGTGTCATCTGCATTTCTGAGGTTATTGATATTTCTCCCAGCAATCTTGATTCCAGCTTGTGCTTCTTCCAGCCCAGCGTTTCTCATAATGTACTCTGCATCTAAGTTAAATAAGCAGGGTTAGTTATTACATTATTTTCACGTTGGTTTAGTTTTTTATGTACCTATTCGTATTTCAACTCCAAACTACTTAATACAAGTGTCTAATCTCAACACATTCAAACAGAACAGGAGATCACTCAGGTTCTTTTTCTTTGCTTTCTTCCTTATTTTTCTTCTTCTTCTGTTTTTTTGAGAACTCCTTTCTCAGACCCTCTGTATTCCGGGTCCAGTTTGGATTGGCTACTCTCTTTCCTTCTCTTTTCCAGTTCTCTGTGGTTTTAAATGAGCATTCTTCTCCTCTCTTAACATATTATTAATAGTTATACTTCTTTCTAAAAATTCTTTGTTACCGCAGAGATTGCAATACACATTTTTAGTTAATCTCAGTCCATCTTTAAACAATGCTATGGTGATTCATGTGCAGTGCAGGTACCTTCAGATCAGTCATTCAGTCATGTCCGAATCTTTGCAACCCCATGAATTGCAGCACGCCAGGCCTCCCTGTCTATCACCATCTCCCAGAGTTCACTCAAACTCATGTCCACCGAGTCAGTGATGCCATCCAGCCATTTCATCCTCTGTCGTCCCCTTCTCCTCCTGCCCCCAATCCCTCCCAGCATCACAGTCTTTTCTAATGAGTCAACTCTTCACATGAGGTGGCCAAACTACTGGAGTTTCAGCTTTAGCATCATTTCTTCCAAAGAAATCCCAGGGCTGATCTCCTTCAGAAAGGACTGGTTGGATCTCCTTGCAGTCCAAGGGACTCTCAAGAGTCTTCTCCAACACCACAGTTCAAAAGCATCAGTTCTTCGGCGCTCAGCCTTCTTCACAGTCCAACTCTCACATCCATACATGACCACTGGAAAAACCATAGCCTTGACTAGACGGGACTTTGTTGGCAATGTCTCTGCTTTTGAATATGCTATCTAGGTTGGTCATAACCTTCCTTCCAAGGAGTAAGTGTCTTTTAATTTCATGGCTGCAGTCAGCATCTGCAGTGATTTTGGAGCCCAGAAAAATAAAGTCTGACACTGTTTCCACTGTTTCCCCATCTATTTCCCATGAAGTGATGGGACCGGATGCCATGATCTTCATTTTCTGAATGTTGAGCTTTAAGCCAACTTTTTCACTCTCCACTTTCACTTTCATCAAGAGGCTTTTTAGTTCCTCTTCACTTTCTGCCATAAGTGTGGTGTCATCTGCATATCTGAGGTTATTGATATTTCTCCTGGCAATCTTGACTCCAGCTTGTGCTTCTTCCAGCCCAGCGTTTCTCATGATGTACTCTGCATATAAGTTAAATAAACAGGATGACAATATACAGCCTTGACATACTCCTTTTCCTATTTGGAACCAGTCTGTTGTTCCGTGTCCAGTTCTAATTGTTGCTTCCTGACCTGCATACAGATTTCTCAAGAGGCAGGTCAGGTGGTCTGGTATTCCCATCTCTTTCAGAATTTTCCACAGTTTATTGTGATCCACACAGTCAAAGGCTTTGGCATAGTCAATAAAGCAGAAATAGATGGTTTTCTGGAACTCTCTTGCTTTTTCCATGATCCAGCAGATGTTGGCAATTTGATCTCTGGTTCCTCTGCCTTTTCTAAAACCAGCTTGAACATCAGGAAGTTCACATACCTTAGAGCAGAGTGTTTCCAGTTCCTCCCTCCTGATCCTTCCTATGATATTGCTGGCATTCATTCTACTTCTACATCTGCTGTAAATACCCTATAAATTGTTACTGCTATTACTTTTAGCAATTATCTTTAGCTAAAATAAGAATAAGAAAGAAAACATTTTCATTGTACCTTCATTTATTCCTTCTCTGATGGTCGTCCTTCCTTTATGTAGCTCTGAGTTTCTGACCTATACCATTTCCTTCTCTCAAAGAACTTCTAACAATATGTTTTGCAGGGTAGATCTACTGGTGATGAATTCCCTCATTTTTTGTCTGGGAAAGTCTCTTTGAGTTTTTTTTTTTTTTTTTTACTTTTGAAGAATACTTTCACTGAGTATACAATCCTAGGTGAGTGACTTTTTTTTTTTTTTCTCAACACTTTAAATATTTCACTACATTATCTTCTTGCTTGTATAGTTCCTGATGAGGAACTGGTTGTAATTCTTATTGTATTTCCTCTGTGTATACTCCTTGTTGACTTGTTTCAAGATTTTATGAGAAAATGTCTTTGATTTCTATAGTATATGATAAGTTTATATGCAGTTTTTTTGTGTGTGTGTATATTTATCTGGCTTGGTGTTCACTGAGCTTTCTGGATCTGTGGTTTGATGTCTATTATTACTTTTGGAACATTCTAAACTATTATTACTTCAAGTATTTCTTCTGTTCCTTTCTCTCTTAGTTTTCTTTCTGGTATTGCAATTAAACGTATTTAACACCTTTAAAAAAGTTGTTCTTGGTTGTTTGTTTTTTCTTCTAGTTTTATTGAGATATAATTGACATACTTCACTGTATAAGTTTAAGGTGTACAGTGTAATGATTTGACTTATATGCATCATGAAATGATGATCAAAATAAGCTTAGTGAACATCCATTATCTCATATGGAAACAAGATTAAAGATACAGAAAAAAATTTCCTTGTGATAAGAACTCTTGGCATTTACTGTTTAAATCATGTTCATGTATAACATATAGCACCGTTAATTAAATTTATCATGCTGTATGCTATATCCCTAGTATACTTATTAATCTAATAGCGACAAGTTTGCACATTTTAACCACCTTCATCCAATTCTTCTCTCCCCTACTCCAGAACTGGTAACCAAAAATCTGATCTCACTTTATATGAGTTTGTTTGTTTTTGAGGTGTAACTGACCTATAACATTATGCTAGCTCCTATTACAAAACACAGTGATTTGATACTTCTATACATTTCTATACAAAATGATCACCTTGGTAAATCTAGTTACAATATGTCTCCATACAAAGATATTGCATAATTATTGACTGTAATCACCACACTGTACATTTCATACTCATGACTCTTATATTTTGTAACAAAGTTGTATCTCTTAATCTCCCTCACCTGTTTCTTTCCTCCCTTGACCCCCTCGCCTCTGGAAACCAACCACCTGTTCATTCTTCATATCGATGACTCTGTTTCTCTTTTATATTTATTCATTTGTTTTTTAGGTCCCACATGCAAGCAAAATAACATAGTATTTGTCTTTCTTTTATGATTGATTTCAGTTAGCATAATACTCTCTAGGTCCATAATGTTGTTGCAGATGGCAAGATTTCTTTCTTTTTTTTATTCCATACAGTATATGCATATATATTACATCTTCTTTATTTATTCGTCTATCAGTTGACACTTAGGTTCGTCCATATCTTACCTTTGTAAATAATGCTGCAGTGAACATAGGGGTACATATAGCTTGTCTAATTAGTGTTTTGGTTTTCTTCAGATATATACCCTGATGTGGATTTGCTGTATCAGATTGTAGTTATATTTTAAATTTTTTGAGGAATCTCCATACTATTTTCCATTGTGGCTGCATCAGTCTATATTTTCACCAGCGGTGCATGAGGATTCTCTTTTCTTTACATCCTTGCCAACACTTGTTATATGTAGACTTTAACAATAGCAATTGGACAGATATAAGTTGATATCTCATTGTTGTTTGGATTTGCATTTCCTTGATGACTAGTGATGTTGAGCATCTTTTCATATGCTCATGGGCCATCTCTATGTCTTCTTTGGAAGAAAAGTTTATTCAGATCGTCTTCTCATTTTATTAAATTGAGTTACTTATTTGTTTGGTGTTGGGTTATATTAGTCTTTGTATATTTGGGATATTAATTCATTGTCAGATACATTGTTTGCAAATATCTCCTCCAACTCAGTAGATTGCCTTTTCATTTTGTTGATAGTTTCCTTTGCTATGCAAAGCTTTTTAGTTTGTTGTAATCCCATTTGCTTATTTTTGCTTTTGTTTCCCTTGCGTGAGAAAACATCCAAAAATATATTGCTTAAGACTGATGTGAAGGAGAGTACTGCCTATATTTTATTCTAGAAGTTTTATGTTTGGGTCTTAGATTTCAAGACTTTAATCCATTTTGAGTTTACTTTGCATATAGTGTGAAATGGTAGTGCAGGTTGATTCTTTTGCAAATAGCTCTCCAGTTTTCTCAACCCCATTTATTGAAGATACTGTCTTTTCTTCATTATATATTCTTGCCTCCTTTGTCATAGATTAATTGCCCATATAAGTTTAGGTCCACTTCTGGTCTCTCTATTCTGTTGCAATTAGTCCATGTGTCTGTTTTTGTGCCAGTACCATGCTGTTTTGATTATTGTAGTTTTGTAGGGTATTTTGAAATCAGGTTGCATTATACTTCCAGCTTTCTCAAGATTGTTTTGGCTCTTTGGGGTCTTTGGGCTTCCATACATATTAGAATTAGTTGTTCTAGTTCTGTGAAAAATGCCATTGATATTTTGATAGGGAATATGGTCATTTTTGGAGAAGGCAATGGCAACCCACTCCAGTGTTCTTGCCTGGAAAATCCCGTGGACGGAGGAGCCTGGTAGGCTGCAGTCCATGGGGTCACTAAGAGTCAGACACGACTGAGCGACTTCACTTTCACTTTTCGTTTTCCACGGGGTCGCACAGAGTCGGACACAACTGAAGCGACTTAGCAGCAGCAGCAGCATGGTTATTTTAATAATATTAATTCTTCAAATCCAAGAAAGCACTATATCTTTCCATACGTTTGTATCATCTTCAGTTTCTTTCATCAGTGTCTTGATTTTCTGAGGACAGGTCTTTTGCCTCCTTAGATTTATTCCTATGTATATTCTTCTTTTTTATATGATCATAAATGGGATTGTTTAGTTGGTTTCTTTCTGATAGTTTGTTGTTAGTGTATAGAGATGCAACAGATTGCTCAATTAATTTTAATTGCAACTTTACTGAATTTACTGATGAACCCTCATAGTTTTTTGGTGGCATCTTTAGAATTTTCTATGTATATTAGCATGTCATTTGCAAACAGTAACAGTTTTACTTCTTCCCTCCCATTTTGTATTCCTTTAACTTTTTTTTTTTTTAACTCCAATAGCTGTGGCTAGGACTTCCAATGCTATGTTGAATAAAGTTTGAAAGAAAGGGCATCCTTGTCCTGTTTGCTCTTAGGGGAAATGCTTTCAGCTTTTCACCACTGAGGATGATGCAAGCTGTGGGCTTATCAAATATGGCCCTTATTATGTTGTGGTATGTTCCCTTTATGCCCACTTTATGGAAAGTTTTTTTTTTATCATAAACAGATGCTGAATTTTGTCTAAAGCTTTTTCTGCATCTATTGAAAAACACTTGACTTTTGGTTTTCAATTTTGTGTGGTTTGTGTGGTGTATTACATGGATTGATTTGCAGATATTGAGCCATTCTTTGATGCCTAAGATAAAACCTACTTTAACATGGTGTTTGTTCCTTTTAATGTATTGATGAATTCAGTTTGCTAATATTTTGTTGAGGATTTTCCACCTATGTTCATCAGTGATATTGGCCTGTAATTCTCTTTTTTACGGAATATTTGTCTGGTTTTAGAAAGTGATTTAGAAAGTGAAATTTACTTGGTCGTGTCTGACTCTTTGTAACCCCACAGACAGACAGAATACCAGACCACCTTACCTGCCTCCTGAGAAATCTGTGTGCAGGTCAAAAAGCAACAGTTAGAACTGGACATGGAACAATGGACTGGTTCCAAATTGGGAAAGGAGTACATCAGGGCTGTATATTGTTACCCTGCTTATTTAACTTATATGTAGATTATATCATGTGAAATGCCAGGTTGGATGAAGCACAAGCTGGAATCAAGGTTCATGGGAGAAATATCAATAAGCTCAGATATGCAGATGACACCCTTATGGCAGAAAGTGAAGAAGAACTAAAGAGCCTCTTGATGAAAGTAAAAGAGGAGAGTGAAAAAGTTGGCTTAAAACTCAACATTCAGAAAACTAAGATCATGGCATCTGGTCCCATCACTTTATGGCAAATAGATGGGGAAACAATGGAAACAGTGTTAGACTTTATTTTGGGTGGCTCCAAAATCACTGCAGATGGTGACTGTAGCCATGAAATGAAAAGACGCTTGCTCCTGAGAAGGAAATCCATGATCAACCTACACAGTGCATTAAAAAGCAGAGATATTACTTTGCCAAAGAAAGACCCATGTAGGCAAGGCAACAGTTTTCCCAGTAGTCATGTATGGATATGAGAGTTGAACTATAAAAAAGCTGAGTGCTGAAAAATTGATGTTTTGAACTGTGGTGTTGGAGAAGACTCTTAGAGTCCCTTGGACTTTAGGGAGATCCAACCAGTCCATCCTAAAGATCAGTCCTGAATATTCATTGGAAGGACTGATGTTGAAGCTGAAACACCATTTGGCCACCTGATGCGAAGAGCTGACTCATTGGAAAAGACCCTGATGCTGGGAAAGATTGAGGGCAGGAGGAGAGGGGACGACAGAGGATAAGATGGTTGGATGGCATCACTGACTCAATGGACATGAGTTTGGGTGGACTCCAGGAGTTGGTGATGGACAGGGAGGCCTAGCATGCTGCAGTTCATGGTGTCGCAAAGAGTCGGGACACGACTGAGGGACTGAACTGAACCGAACTGATAATTTGTTTCTTCATATTTTCTATTTCTTCCTGGTTCAGACTTGGGAGAGTGTACATTTCTAGGTATTTTTCCATTTCTTCCAGATTTTCCATTTTGTTAGTATATAGTTCTATGCAGTAATCTCTTATGATCCTTAGTTATATTTCTGTGGTATTGATTCTAACATTTTCGTTTCTGATTTTATTTATTCAGGTCTTCTCTTTCTTTTTCTTGATGAGTCTAGGCTAAAAGTTTATAAGTTTATCTTTTCAAAGAAGAAGTGTTTGGTTTCATTGATCTTTTCTGTTTCTTTGGTCTCTATTTCACCATTTCTTCTCTGATCTTTATGCTTTATTTCCATTTACTAACTTTGGATTTTGTTTGTTCTTTTTCCAGTTCCTTTAGGTATATGATTTTATTTTTATTTGACATTTTTCTTATTTCCTGAGGTAAGCTTGTACTGCTATAAACTTCCCTGTTACAACTGCTTTTGCTGCATCTCTTGTATTTTGCATCATTGTGTTTTAATTTTCATTTGCCTCCAGAATGTTCTTTCATCTTTGGTTTCTTCAGTGATCCATTTGTTGTTTAGTTGTATATTGTTCAGCCTCCATTACTTGTGTTTTTTACATTTCTTTTTTCCTTGTAGGTAATTTCTTGTGACATAAAATTGTCAGAAAATTTTTTTTCCTTTTTTTTTTTTTTTGCCACGCAGCATGTGGAATATAAGCTCCCTGACCAGGATTGAACCCATTTCCCGTGTGTTAGAAGCACTGAATCTTGACCACTGAACCACCAAGATTCTTGATATGATTTCAATTTCCTTCCATTCACTGAGACCTGTTTAGTGTTGTAGCATATGATCTATATTGGAGAATACTTCATGTGCACTTGAAAATATCGTGTGCTCTGCTGCTTTTTGGATGGAATGTTTCATATATATGTAAAATTCTTCTGGTCTAAAGTGTCCTTTAGCCTTGTATTTCCTGATTATGAATGATCTGTCCGCTAATGGAGTAGTAAAGTCCTCCACTACTGTTGTGTTACTGTTGATTTCTCTGTTAATGCTTGTTAATATTTGCTTTATATATTTAGATGCTTCAATGTTGAGTGTCTATATATTTATACTTCTAATATCTTCTTGGGTTGATCCTTTGATCATTACACAATGGCCTTCTTTGTCTCTTACTACAGTGTTTGCTTTGTGGTCTATTTTGTCTTATATAAGATTGCTACCCCAGATTTCTTTTGATTTCTATTTGCATGATATAATTTTTCCCATTGCCTCACTTTCAGTCTCTGTTTGTCTTTAGATCTGAAGTAAGTCTTTTTTAGGCAGCACACATATGTATGTATTTTGTCTTTGTATCTATTCATCCATTCTATGTCTTCTGATTAGAACATCTAGCCTATTAAAATTTAAAGAAATTATTGAAAGGTAAATACTTTTGCTATTTTTTCTATTTGCTTTGTTTTTGTAGCTCTTTTTTATTCATTTCTTTTTCTTTTCCTGTCTTCCCTTGTGATTTGATGACTAGCTTTAGTATTTTGTTCAAGTTCCTTCCTTTTTATTTGTGTGTGTATATATGTGTGTGTGTGTATCTAATATAGATTTTTGGTTTGTAGTTACCATGAGGTTTATATACAGCAATCTCTACATATGTGTGATTAAGTTCCTGATCTCTTAAGTTCAAATGCATTTTAAAAATCTGGTATTTTTATTTCCTCCCCCACTTTCACTGTTTTTGACATCATATTTTACATCTTGTTCTGTGTATTCTTAACTACTTGTTGTGGAGATAGATACTTTTACTACTTTTGCCTTTTGATCTTCCTACCAGCTTTATAGGTGGTTGATTTACTACCCTTCCTACATATTTGCCTTTACAAGTGAGTTTTTTCTTCTTGTAATTTTCATATTTCTAATTTTGGCTTTCTTTTCTTTTGCTTACAGAAGTCTTTTTTAACATTTCCTGTAAAGCTGGTTTGGTGGTGCTGAACTCTTTTAACTTTTGCTTGTTTGTAAAACTTGTGATCTCACCATCAAGTCTGAATGAAAGCCTTGCCAACCAGAGTTTTCTTAGTTGTAGGTTTTTCCCTTTCATCATTTTAAATATATCCTGTGACTTCCTTCTCGCCTGCAATTTTCTGTTGATAAGTCAGCCGATAGCTTTATCAAAGTTCCTTTGTATATAACTTACTATTTTTACCTGGCTGTTTTTAATATTCTCCCTTAGCTTTAACTTTTGTGATTTTAATTACAATATGCCTTGGTGCGGTCCTCTTTGCGTTGATCCTGTTTGGGACTCTCTGTGCTTATTGGACCTGTATATTTGTTTCCCATGTTAGGAAAATTTTCAGTTATTATGTCTTCAAATATATTCTCAGCCCCTTTATCTACTTCAATAATATGAATGTTAGACTGCTTGATGTTGTCCTTGAGTTCTATTAAACTGTCCTCGTTTCTTTTTTATTCTTTTTTCTGTTTAGCTTCAGTGATTTCCACTACTCTCTTCCACCTAGCTGATACATTCCTCTGTATCATCTAATCTACTGTTGATTCCTTCTAGTGTACTTTTTATTTCAGTTATTATATTCTTTATCTCTTTTTGTTTTCTTTTTATATTTTTAACTGTTAAAAACTTTCAACTTCTCTGTTCATCTAATTTTCTTCCAGGTTCTTTGAACAGTTTCAGTGGCTCAGTGGTAAAGAATCTGCCTGTCAGTGCAGGAGACATGGGTTCAATATCTGATGTGGGAAGATCCCTTGGAGAAGGAAATGCAATCCATTCCAGTATTCTTGCCTGGAAATCTCCATGGGCAGAGGAACCTGGCATGCTGTGGCCCATGGGGTTGCAAAGAGTTGGACACAATTTAGCGACTGAACAACCAACAACCAACAGTGATTATTACCTTATGCTCTTTATTGGGTAGATTTCTTATCATTATCATCACTTTACTTAATTCTCCAGGAATTTTATCTTGTTCCTTATTTTGGAACATATTCTTATGTTGCCTCATTTTGCCTACTTTGCTGTATTTATTTCTATGTATATGGTAGGTTGGCTGTTTCCCAACCTTGGAGAAGATGCTTTTTTTTGGGGAGAGGGTGAGACATCCTATGCATCCAACAGTGTACTCCCCTCTGATCATCAGAACTATATGCCCCAGTGGTGCTCTCTCTGTGGTCTGTGTGTCCCTCTGCTGTCATGGGCTCACTACTGTGAGCAGTCTGCTAAGTGTGGCTGGCCCTTGGTCCACTTGATTGCCAGGCCTTGTCTTGTGTAGAAGTTGGTGCCAGATCATAAGGTGGCTTGTTACAGAGCCCTATCATGTCTCAGAACTAGTGCTGGCCCACTGGTGGTTGGAGCTGGGTTCTGTGGCAGAAGCTGTGGGACCAGGGATCCTGGATTTAATTTTGTCCTGGTGGTGGATGGGTCCAGTTCTTGATACAGCTGGATGTAGTGTTAGAGATGTCGCAAAGCTGTTGGATCCTAAGGAGTTCAAGGTGTCTTGGAGCTGGTGTTGGTCTGCTCGTAGGCAGAGCCAGGTTCTGGGGTCTCTGGTTGCAAGGCCGTGAGGGTCCTGGAGCTGGTGCTGGCCCTCTAGTCAGTGGGGCTAGTTCCTAACACTTCTTATTGTGAGATCAGGAGTGTCTCAAAGCTTGTGCTGCCTTTCTGGTGGGTGAGGTCAGATCCCAGGGTGAGTAGCTGAATTGTCCATGGTGTCCCAGAGCTGGTGTTGGCTTAGTGGTGGATGGGTTGTATCTTTACATGGCAGGCTGCAGGGCTCCCACAGTTCTGAGGCTTGTATCTGCCTGTTGGTGGTGGGTCTGTGTCCCTACCTGCCTAGTTTCTTGGCTGTGGGAGATCCAGTGCTGGTGCCAACGGTGCAATAGGTGGGGCCAGGTTCTGGCATGAAAAAGCTAAAGGGAATATTTCCAAATGGTGATTTCCAGCAACATTTTTCTCATAGCAGAACAAGCTTCTGCAAATTACTGTCCCCAGTGTCCTTGTCCCCAAGGTGAGCTCCAGTTTCTTCTTGTCTCTCTGGGAGGCTCTCCAAAAGCAGGGTGAGTCTTTCCCAGTCTCCTTTCACGCTGTCGCCTCTGACCTGTGTCCTCAACCATTTGCGATTTTGTGTGCATTCTTTAAAAGTGAAGTCTCTATTTCCCACACCCCTCTGGATCTCCCTTCCCAAGAGTAAGACCCACTGACTTTCAAGGCCAAATGTGCTGGGGCCTCATCTTCCCAGTGCAGGACCCCCAGGCTAGGGAGGTCTTCCCCTTGTTCCTTGGGAAGAACCTTGAAATTGTAATTATCCTCTCATTTGTGGGTTACCCATTTAGAAGTATGGGTCTTGGCTATATCATGTCTCCACCCTTTCTGCCCACCCTTTTCTAGTTTCCTCATTATAGCTTTAGTTGTAGAATATCTTTTCTGCTAATCTTCTGGTCTTTCTCATCAAAAGTGTATTGTATATAATGGTAATTATATATATATATATATACAAAATTACCATGGGATTGCAAAGAGTCAGACATGACTGAGTGACTGAACTGAACTAAATAATATATTGTACATGGTTTTAGTTTTGGTATGTCTGTGGAAGGTGAATTCAATCTTCCTACTCCTCAATTTTGGTCATCCTCCAGGAAATGCCTATTTAATATCTTTTGAATTAACTATTTTCTATTGCAGCCATGAAATTAAAAGACGCTTACTCCTTGGAAGGAAAGTTATGACCAACATAGATAGCATATTAAAAAGCAGAGACATTACTTTGCCAACAAAGGTCCGTCTAGTCAAGGCTATGGTTTTTCCAGTGGTCATGTATGGATGTGAGAGTTAGACTGAAGAAAGCTGAGCGCCGAAGAATCAATGTTTTTGAACTGTGGTGTTGGAGAAGACTCTTGAGAGTCCCTTGGACTGCAAGGAGATCCAACCAGTCCATCCTAAAGGAGATCAGTCCTGGGTGTTCATTGGAAGGACTGATGCTGAAGCTGAAACTCCAATACTTTGGCCACCTCATGTGAAGAGTTGACTCGTTGGAAAAGACCCTGATGCTGGGAGGGATTGGGGGCAGGAGGAGAAGGGGACAACAGAGGATGAGATGGCTGGATGGCATCACTGACTCTATGGACATGAGTTTGGGTACTCAGGGAGTTGGTGATGGAGAGGGAGGTCTGGCGTGCTGCGATTCATGGGGTCGCAAAGAGACAGACACAACTGAGTGACTGAACTGAACTGAACTGATCCCACATTTAGTTTGGGAATTTACTTAGACCTGTCTTCTAGCTTGCTGATTCTCTCCTCAGCTATATGCAGTACTGATAAGCTCATCAAATATATTTTTTATTTCCATTATAGTGTTTTTCGTTTTCCAGCATTTTCATTTGATCCTTGCTTAGAGGTTCTATTGCTCATCTTACATTAGCCACTGGTCTTGTGTGCTATTTATCTTTTTCATAAAAGCTTTTAACATCTTAATCACAATGATTTTAAATTCTCTGTCTGATAATTCCTACACTTGGGTCATATGTTCTTTGCTGGGTCTGGTTGTGATGCTTGCTTTGTTTTTCATGCTGTTTTTTCTTTTCTTGTTTTGTAATATATAATGTATAATTGTCTTGCCTTATTATTTTTCTTGAAAGCCAGAGATGATGTATTGAGTAATAAGAACAGACATAATTAGGCCTTTAGTGTAAAGTTTTGTGATAATTTAGCAGATTTTTTGCCCATGTTTAATGTTTGTAGTAGCTCCAAAGTGCCATAGGCTTCAAATTGCTCTAACATCACTTGTTTTAACTCATCTATTGACTTGGGGCTTCCTCTAAGTGCTTTCCTCAGAGAGAATTTGCATCTTGTAACTTTTCAGCTATATCCTCTGCTTAGAAACGTATTAGTCTGGTTGTAAGGGGTAGAAGGGGCTTTCCTGGTAGCTTGGCTGGTAAAGAATCCACCTATAGTGCAGGAGCCTGCTGTTCAATTCCTGGGTCAGGAAGATCTCCTGGAGAAGGGATAGGCTCCCACTTCAGTATTCTTGGGCTTCCCTGGTGGCTCAGATGGTAAAGAATCTGCCTGGAGTGCAGGAGACCTGGGTTTGATCCCTGGGTTGGGAAGATCCCCTGGAGGAGGGCATCACAACCCACTCCAGTATTCTTGCCAGGGGAATCCCGTGGACAGAGGAGCCTGGTAGGTTACAGTCCACGGGATCGCAAAGAGTTCGATACAACTGAGTAAGCACAGTACAGCACAAGATATGGAGGAAGGCAAACGTTCCATGATATTATGATCAAAGACCTGTGTCCCTGGGCTGTGAACTTCACAAATGTTACATAGTTTTGTTTTCTCAGCTTAATTGAGGCAGGAAGATACCTGTTAAAATGGGAGAAGTGCTCTTCCTCTAGATGGGATAGAGATATGATGGGACTTTGCTATCAAGAATCTTCTGAGCATATTTTACATATTTTACAATGGTTACTCTTCTCTACCCCTACCAGAGCCTTAAAAGGATCTTTCTCAGTTTTTTACCCTGAGAGCCTGGTGGGATTCCTGGAGTTAAATTTTACAAAATAGGGACCCACCTCATTATTACTCCTAGGAGTTTCTGACTCTTGGTTATCCACATTCAACTCCCAGAAATTCCGTTTTTACCAACTCCAAGTTATGATTCTTTGCTCCTACGAGTTTTTGGCTTCGTATCTTCTACTTCAAATAGACAGGTCTGAGCTCTGGCTTTGGATCTGCCTATGTCTCTATACATGGACATCACCAGATGGTCAACACCGAAATCAGACTGATTATATTCTTTGCAGCCAAAGATGGAGAAGCTCTATACAGTCAGCAAAAACAAGACCAGGAGCTGACTGTGGCTCAGACCATGAACTCCTTATTGCCAAATTCAGACTTAAATTGAAGAAAGTAGGGAAAACCACTAGACCATTCAGGTATGACCTAAATCAAATCCCTTATGATTATACAGTGGAAGTGAGAAATAGATTTAAGGGCCTAGATCTGATAGATAGAGTACCTGATGAACGATGGAATGAGGTTCGTGACATTGTACAGGAGACAGGGATCAAGACCATCCCCATGGAAAAGAAATGCAAAAAAGCAAAATGGCTGTCTGGGGAGGCCTTACAAATAGCTGTGAAAAGAAGAGAAGCGAAAAGCAAAGGAGAAAAGGAAAGATATAAACATCTGAATGCAGACTTCCAAAGAATAGCAAGAAGAGATAAGAAAGCCTTCTTCAGCGATCAATGCAAAGAAATAGAGGAAAACAACAGAATGGGAAAGACTAGAGATCTCTTCAAGAAAATCAGAGATACCAAAGGAACATTTCATGCAAAGATGGGCTTGATAAAGGACAGAAATGGTATGGACCTAACAGAAGCAGAAGATATTAAGGAGAGATGGCAAGAATACACAGAAGAACTGTACAAAAAAGATCTTCACGACCCAGATAATCACGATGGTGTGACCACTGACCTAGAGCCAGACATCCTGGAATGTGAAGTCAAGTGGGCCTTAGAAAGCATCACTACGAACAAAGCTAGTGGAGGTGATAGAATTCCAGTTGAGCTATTCCAAATCCTGAAAGATGATGCTGTGAAAGTGCTACACTCAATATGCCAGCAAATTTGGAAACTCAGCAGTGGCCACAGGACTGGAAAAGATCAGTTTTCATTCCAATCCCAAAGAAAGGCAATGCCAAAGAATGCTCAAACTACTGCACAATTGCACTCATCTCACACGCTAGTAAAGTAATGCTCAAAATTCCCCAAGCCAGGCTTCAGCAATATGTGAACCGTGAACTTCCTGATGTTCAAGCTCATTTTAGAAAAGGAAGAGGAACCAGAGGTCAAATTGCCAACATATGCTGGATCATCAAAAAAGCAAGAGAGTTTCAGAAAAACATCTATTTCTGCTTTATTGACTATGCCAAAGCCTTTGACTGTGTGGATCACAATAAACTGTGGAAAATTCTGAAAGAGATGGGAATACCAGACCACCTGACCTGCCTCTTGAGAAATTTGTATGCAGGTCAGGAAGCAACAGTTAGAACTGGACATGGAACAACAGACTGGTTCCAAATAGGAAAAGGAGTTTGTCAAGGCTATATATTGTCACCCTGTTTATTTAACTTATATGCAGAGTACATCATGAGAAACGCTGGGCTGGAAGAAACACAAGCTGGAATCAAGATTGCCTGGAGAAATATCAATAACCTCAGATATGCAGATGATGCCACCCGTATGGCAGAAAGCAAAGAGGAACTAAAAGGCCTCTTGATGAAAGTGAAAGTGTAGAGTGAAAAAGTTGGCTTAAAGCTCAACATTCAGAAAACGAAGATCATGGCATCTGGTCCCATCACTTCATGGGAAATAGATAGGCAAACAGTGGAAACAGTGTCAGACTTTATTTTTGGGGGCCCCAAAATCACTGCAGATAGTGACTGCAGCCATGAAATTAAAAGACACTTACTCCTTGGAAGGCAAGTTATGACCAACCTAGATAGCGTATTCAAAAGCAGAGACATTACTTTGCCAACAAAGGTTCATCTAGTCAAGGCTATGGTTTTTCCTGTGGTCATGTATGGATGTGAGAGTTGGACTGTGAAGAAGGCTGAGCGCCGAAGAATTGATGCTTTTGAACTATGGTGTTGGAGAAGACTCTTGAGAGTCCCTTGGACTGCAAGGAGGTCCAACCAGTCCATTCTGAAGGAGATCAGCCCTGGGATTTCTTTGGAAGGAATGATGCTAAAGCTGAAACTCCAGTACTTTGGCCACCTCATGCGAAGAGTTGACTCATTGGAAAAGACTGTGATGCTGGGAGGGATTGGGGGCAAGAGGAGAAGGGAATAACAGAGGATGAGATGGCTGGATGGCATCACTGACTCGATGGACGTGAATCTGAGTGAACTCCGGGAGTTGGTGATAGACAGGGAGGCCTGGCGTGCTGCGATTCATGGGGTCGCAAAGAGTCGGACATGACTGAGCAACTGATCTGATCTGATCTGATCTGATGTCTCTAGATTGGTGGTTTGCCTTGTGACCTCAGTTCTCTGATGGTGCAAGAGAAGTTGATTTATAGCTTGTTCAGCTTTCTGGGAAGGATGAGAGTTACAATTTCCAAGTTACTTTTGAGCTAAAACCAGACATTATTAATTGTTCTTCTGATCTGAGGCTATTTCCTGAGGAATTCCCTTTGTTCCCCTCTTGTATGAGAATCTTGGATCCCTAATTCATTTTTTTCTTGGTAAACTTATTTTAGTGGACTCTTTCCAGTATCTTCCCAGGAAAGAGTGCCCAGGAGTAAAATTTTTAAGACTTTTGAAAATTTGAAATCTGCAGTTGAAAATTCTATTCTATCCTCAGGTTTGAGTCACATGTTGACTCTACAGAGAACTTGAGGCTATAAAAAAATTCCTTAAGAATTTTGATGACTTAACCCCATTTCCTTCTGGTTTCTAATGCTTTTTTTGGATAAATCTAATGCCATCATTATTTCCAGTCTTTTGTGTTTAAAAAAAATCTTTCAAAAATTTTTCTTCCTTGCTTTCTAAAATTTCACTGTCATATATCCTTTGTTGTGGGGTTTTTTTTATTCCTTATGTTGAGTCCTTGATGGACTCTAATTTTAAGACTTTTTAAGTATGTCTTTGAAAATTTTCTCCTAGTTTTTTTTCTCTTCCATTCCTATTATTTTGGATGTTTATTTTTCTGCTCAAATCTGTTCTTTTTTGCTCTTTTATCATTTTGATCTACTTTCTGGGAGACTTCTTCAAATTTGTGTTTCAACTCTTCTATGAATTTTGTGTATGTGTGTGTGTGTTTACATGTTTTTAATCTGGTCATCTGAATATGCCTTTTTTTTTCTCACTTCATGGATTGTCTCTTAACCCTGTGAAGATTTTATTATAGTTTTTATTGGAGATTTCCCCACTCTGGGTTGATTTTTTTTTCTTTTGCATTTTTTTAGATCCTTGACTCCCCACTCTTATTTAAGATTGAAGCCTAACAAAGAAGCCAGTGGGTCTGTGTGAGTTGACTTTATCTACTGATGGGATTCACCACAGGGTGTGAGGTAGGGATATGGCTATTTGGATGGAGACCTCCTGCATATATCACAATCTGTAGGTCTTCTTCCTTGTGCTGGTCAGTCTCTCTAGAAAGCTGATCTCTTATGTTAAGCCAGGCTACAGGACACGACTCTTCCTAGAGACATTACTTCCTTCTAAAGACTTTCAAACAAACCTCTTATTTTCTTTCATCCATTACTTACAGAGCCTTTGAAGAACTCCATCGTGCCAATTAGTTTGACTCTTGTTGGCTTCAATCTATATTGCTCTATCCTGTGTGCCTACACACACACACACACACACACACACACACACACACACACACACACACTATCACTTGAAGGCCTAGAGTTTTCTCCATTCTGATAAATCAGTTATCACTCTTCAATTGCTTACTCGCTTGTGAACTTCTTGACATCATTTTTCTCTTTATGCATCCTTTCCTTTCTTGTTTTTTTTTTTTTTTTTTTTTGAGTTTATGCCTCTTTTATTCCTTTATTGTCCTTTTAGTGGGGTCACAAGATGGAGTGAAGATAAGCAAATGCATTTATTCAGTCTTTCTCACACTACAACCCTATTTACTTTGGTATTATAACTTGTTGTGAAAAGGGCATGGTTTTGGCTTTTATCTCTTCATTCCAAGTCATTCTGACAACAAGAACTTGAGAGGAGACTGAAGAAAGGATGACATTTTTGAATTTTTAATCTTCTAATGAGATACTTCTATGTGACTATTAATATTTCTCTACATACCATTAGTGTCCAAGCTAACTTGTAAGTTGCACCTGACCCATTCACTCTGATTATCTTTCTGCATTTTGGTCTCTCTTGACTGTTCAATGAGAGGGGCTCTTTTTCTCTCTCTTCTCCATGGCTTTAGTTCTGTGATGGATGTATCTTAGACCACTTTCAGAACTCCAATGTCACAAAAGTGCTGCCCATCAAGTTTACTTATGGTATCAGGTAGTTTTGCCCATGGTGTTTACATGATGTTTACTGGTCCAGTAAAAGACATTTATAGAGCAAAGCCCGCTTGTGTGTACTCAGATGCTGAACTATAAAACAACACCTAAACTGCCTACTAAAAGTCATATAAGCCAAAGGGCTAAATATCAGGTAAAATATTTTATTTAAAACATTAAACATGGAGGTTTATACCTTTCCTTAAACAGTGCTGCCTTAGCAACAGCTGGAATAAATTAGAAATGCTCAGATTTATCAAGAAAGGAATCAAGCAACAATTGTTGAGTATGTATGTGTTCAAGCCTGAGATGGCACCTGGAGGAACATGAAAAAAATGTAAAATATTGTTTCTGCTCTTCCCCAGACATTGATCCTCCTTTGGATGAAAAGTATAGGCTTGTTATTTGATACATGAGACCCAATATTCTTACTACCCCATTGCTGAGACAAAGTTACATATGAAAAATGCTAGCAACAGAACACGACACATCTAAATGTTTAATCATCTGTCAGAGACAGGTAACTCTACAGACATTCAGATCAGGAGGTCAAAGGGAACAGAAGCAGAAATCAGAAACGTTTAATGAGTTCCTACTCACAAAGTCTATGTTTTAGGTGATCTGGGAACACATAGAGGGAGAAATCCCCAGCACCTTGGATTGGCCTTCAATGATGCACTGTATTTGTATGGAGGGAGAAAAAAAGATATCCCATACAAGAAGTACAAGGACCACAAAACACAGTGACAAAAGAGATGCCTGTGAGACTTGGAAGGGGGACAGGCAATGGTCTGCCTAGATTCAAGTGTTCAAGCTCCAGAGAAGCAGATAATGAGGCTGGATTGTAGGGAAATAGAATCTTAATTTTCAGAAGAAGGAAAAACAGCACACTGCATCACAGAAGCCCCTCAGTTTAAGGCACAACTTTGCTGCATTTTTAAATGATGTTAAATAGGGGAACATTCACACAGACCCTTCATAACCATACCATATTTGTGGTTTCTGTCCTATTGATTTGTAGCCCTTAAATTGGAATAGGCGTATCCCTTGGACTAGCGGGGGGAAAAGAGAAATTAGGATAGTCTGGGTTCGATTTAAATCACTGAAACAAAGGAGGCATATGATTTATCCAGTCTGGCAACTATGGGACACGTTTCCCTGGCCCCTTGGACCACCCCCGTTCCCTGAATCCCCTTCCCAGAGCAGAAGAAAGTGGGTTGGGTATTTTGCCGGACTTCAGGTAATCATCATTTTAAAGACTCTGGATTAGGTTCCACTGTGTAAGATGTAACTTTGGGGTTTCACGCTTTTTCGTCTCTCTTGATTTGCCTAAAGTAAGTAGGAGGTATTTCTGGGGCATGCTTGCAGGCGGAGGGCAGTGGGCTTTGGAGGGAGGATGAAACTTTGGTGGTGATTTTTGATAAATAACTTTCCATCAACTTCTTAAGTCCCATCTCTCAGTAGATAAAGATGCATCAGGCCACCTAACAGTCACTGTAGATTTGAGGGACGCGGTAGCCAAAGTGGGCTTGAGCAGCTGAAGCTATGGCCTTAAATTGTGATCTCCTGACGACGAAGGCGACCCCGGTAGCAGGCTGCGGGATTTCTTTGTCCCTGCACACTTCATGCTTGACGCGATGCCTAAGCAAACAGTACAGGCAGCCGCTAGGAGGTAGCCGCGCTATTCGCCCGGCCACCAGTGGTCGCAGACACTAAGGGTCTCTGGACTCCGCCGGCCCAGGCGGGTGGCGCTTTTCCAAGGTCGGGGTTGCGATAAGCTGGTCGCTTGAGCTAGAAAGACGTCGAGGAACAGACGGCCCTGTCGTCTAACAGGGAGAGAAGGCGACCGGGCCTCCAAGGCATTGTCACGTCCGTCCCGAGGTCGGCTCGCTTGGCTACCAGCCGACCTCACATCTGGATGCGGCAGCGCCTTTCCCCGCAGGGCGGAGGCGAAGCGGAGGACCCCGGGGTGCAAGTACCTCCTCGTGAGCGCGCGCGGGCCCGCGAGCCCGCGAGCGTGTGTGCCCGCCTGTGCGCGCGCACGGGGACCACGGGAGCCGCGGCTTCGGGACCGGGGAATGGGGGTGGGGGCCCAGCAAGGACTCAATCTCCGCCGGCCTCCTCGCGCCTCACTGCGGGTTAATAACCAACCAGTTAGAGAGAGCCGAGCGTGACGGCGGCGGGGTGACAGCCCCAGCGAGCCGGCTGCGTGTCGGAGGGTCAGACTGTCCGCCAGCTTCGGCCACGCTCAGGGATTTGAATATATACATTTTGGGGGAGGGGGGTTATTATTTATTGTTTTTATTTTATTGTTTGCCTCTACCTCCGGAGGGACCAGAGCAGGAGAGGGGGGTTCTTTCTCCAGCCGAGCGTCGCGGATCTGAACGGGTCAAAAGAGGCAATTTTGCGGGTGGGGGAAGGAGGGGAGACCTTGATTTCCACCAATCCCCGGGCGTGTGTCTGCGAAGTCCCGGGCGCCGCGGAAGGCTGCGGCGCGCCGCTGAATTCACTGATGAGAGCGAGTTCTTTTCTTCTCCGGGAGGGGTGGGGAGCGGGGGTCCTGGCAAGCCAGGAGGAGAAGCCCGGGGCGGGCTAGCGGTCCCGGCCGCCGTGGAAATTTCCAAGGACTTGGCGCGTCTAGGGGGCGGCGTGGGGCGGGCGGGGGGGTGCCTGGCGGCGCAGCAGAGCGGGAGGCGGGGAGAGGCGGCGAAGGGCGCAGGAGCATCGCTCGGAAGGGGACGCCGCGGGCCAGATGTCTGGGAGGGAGCCGAGCCTCTCCCCGGACCCACGCCGAGGGCGACGGTGATGCTGCAGAACCGGCGGGAGCAACACCCCGCCGCCGCCCCCCACCCCCTGTCCCCGCGCTCTCGGAGACCCCGGCGCCCGCCTTCTGCAGGGAGAAACGACCATGGCCGTAGCTCGTGACTTGCTCCCCGGCTACTTACCCTAGCAAGATATCCTTGAAAAAGTTGCATTGGAAAAAAACATCTTTGCGCTGACCTTTGGGGTCCTGGGCGCCCAAGGAGCGGGCGTCCCAGTGCGTGCAAGAAAGCGGAAGGTGTGTGTGAATGGAGGGCCGGCGGGGCGGGAACCCTCCGCTGCCGCTGCGCCTAGCCTGGTGCTGAGGCTCCGGCCCTCGCCCCCAACCCCCACCCCGGGACCCCGGAGCTGCGATGAGCCCCTGCGGGCGGGCCCGGCGACACACATCCAGAGGGGCCATGGCCGTCCTGGCGTGGAAGTTCCCGCGGACCCGGCTGCCCGTGGGAGCCAGTGCCCTCTGCGTTGTGGTCCTCTGTTGGCTCTACGTCTTCCCTGTCTATCGGCTGCCGGACGAGAAGGAGATCGTGCAGGGAGTCCTGCAACAGGGCACTGCGTGGAGGAGGAACCGGACGGCCGCCGGAATCTTCAGGTACTCCTGCCTTCGCGGCTCCACCCCACTCGTGTCCTTTCCTCCCCGGGGCGCCGAGGACAGGGTCACCGGAGAGGACTGCCTCGCAGCGGCCCTTTTTTCCGGGTCTTCTTATCCTTCTGCCCTTTCCTTGTCGTTCCCCAACCTGGAGACGGTAGTCAGGGGGCCCTTCCCCAGCTCTTAACCCCCAGAGATGTGCGGACACCCGCCCTGGCCATGAAAAGTCTTTTCGCCTTTCTTCCCAAGCCTGACTGGTAGTCAGCGATTTGCCGATGACCGAGGGGAATAAAAAGCTAGGCTAACTTTGTCCCTTGAACTTAATGAGAATGTATCTTAGGCTCTGTAGAAGTTCAGAGCAGTGGAGAACTAGAAGCAGGTACCAGGCATCTTCCTGGGGTTTGGTGAATGGTTGGTAAGAGAAGTCACTAACGAGGGAGTCGTGGACAGTGAAAACATGGACACCCAGCCTGGCTCCGCTGCTTTGTGCAGTGAGCCCATAATAAACACAGGACACTCGTTGATAACCCTATCTGCTAAAGAGTCAGGGACTAGGTGATTTTTATTGGGGCTTTATCAACTTTCTAATAATGGATATTATATCCTCATTGTACCCTCTCCGCCCCCCAAACTAAATCTTCAGAAGGAGGAGTTAATTTCCCCCAAGGTCAGGTACCTTTGCGGGATCAGGGCTGAAATTTTTGTCACATAAAGCAATTTTGCTCGGCTTAAACGGTGGCTGTCTTCTGGTGACCGGGAGATTGCTTTAGGCAGGGGGTTGAACTCAGAAAACACACAGAACTAAAACCAGCTTGGAAATCAGAACTCTGAGGATCACTCAGAGGTCGAAGTTTCCCTTCCTTTCTGGGACGTTCAGCCTAAGGGTCTAAAAATGAGTTCTTGGCGGGAGGAACTGTGCGGGAAGACTGGAGGTAAGGCTGACCTGCTTCCCTCTGCTGCTTCTCAGTCCTCCTGGTCATGTTGAAGGGACACCCTGGTGCTTCTCTCACTGTCAGGGGCCCCTTTCACCTTCAGTCCCTTCAGCTGAAGATGATGCCCTTGGCTCTTCCAGGGATGGTTGCAGTCTAGGGATATGGAGGGGGTAGACAGTGCTTTCCTATGCGGAGCAAAGGAGTATAGGGCCAGGTGAGAACCAACTGAAACAGTTTCACAGCTGTTACAAATGCTCAGAAACATCTGTAAATTAAACAAGAAAACAAACAAACTTTGAAAACATATGGTTTCCCTCCCTTTCTCAGGCCTGCTCCTGAAAAGAAGGTCAAAGAGGTAACAGCCAATCCTTGCAGGGAAAGGCAGCGGAATTCTCTAAACTGGGAATTTCCTTTGCTCTCTTCAGAATTCTGCTATCATTAAGTTTAAAAATAACTCCACTCCCCTTAAAAATATATAAGAGCTCATTTTCTCTCACCTTCACGATATTGATTGTTTTACTCAAAGGGCATAGCATGCAGCAGTTCTTTGCTCTAAAGACAGAAAGCACTTTCATTTCAAGTACTATAAGGAAATGAGTTCAGAACTTCCCATTCGTTTGCAATGAATGAGCCCATTTTTTTGTATAGGAGGAGTAAGAATGAAGCTCTGTTAGAGACTGGATTTCTTTCGGAGGACATCATCAAGAGGAAAATGCTTCATTTTCTGAGAAGCCCAGGCGGGTTGTTCCTGAGACACACTTGCCTCTTACTGTCTGTAGCCTGGGGTGATGTTCAGTGTGCTTGGCTGGCATGTGGGCTAGTCTCTCTGTGCAGAGAATTACTTATGAAAATCCACATGAATTTGAGCAGACTCAGGGAGATAGTGGAGGACAGGGAAGTCTGGCATGCTGCAGTCCATGGGATCGCAAAGAGTCCGACATGACTTAGCGACTGAACAAGGACAACAAATAAAAACTGCCTGAACACATGTCTCTCAAAGTTAGTATTTATAAAACTGTGTAAGAGGTACCGTTGAATGCATGCTGCTTGACTCAGGCAGTAAAGAATCTATTTGCCATGCAGGAGACCTGAGTTTGACCCCTGGGTCAGGAAGATCCCCTGGGTAAGGGAATGGCAACTCACTCCAGTATTCTTGCCTGGAGAATCCTATGGACAGAAGAGCTTGGCGAGCTGAAAAAGAGTTTGGGCTTCAGAGTCGAATCCTGAGTTTATCCTAGACTGCCATGACTAGGTAAACAGCAGAGTATCTTCAGCAAATTACTGTATCTTTTTGAGTTTTAGTTTCATTATGAATAAATGGAGATAATAACATCTACCTGGCAGAGTTGGTGTAAAGTTTAAATAGGAAAAAAAAAACCAACACTGCCCAGTGTCTGGCACATATAATCAGTCAGTAGTATCATTCCAGTTGTTATAAATTGTAAGTTGTATATGTTACAACTTAAATAAGGGCACTTGGCCAGGCCAAAAGAACTTGGAATGTTTCACCTGGCAGATTTGCAAAGAATCATTATTAGTCCTAATATGCCCCACTGCCCTCCCCACCCCACCCCGACACTTTACACTGAAGCTAATAAACAGGGAGGAGGATTTTGAAAGATAGTCAAAATATCATTGTTTGTTAAGTCTTTTTTTTTTCTACTCTGAATGATTAATTGATTTTTTAACATCTGGATCATTAGTATGTATATAGTAGTGTTGTTCAGTCGCTCAGTTGTGTCTGACTCTGTGACCCCATGGACTGCAGCACGACAGGCCTCCCTGTCCATCACCATTTCCCGGAATTTGCTCAAATTCATTTCTATTGAGTCGGTGATGCCATCCAACCATCTCATCCTCTGTTGTACCCTTCTCCTCCTGCCCTCAATCTTTCCCAGCATCAGGGTCTTTTCTGATGAGTCAGCTCTTCACATCAGGTGGTCAAAGTATTGGAGTTTCAGCTTCAGCATCAGTCCTTTCAATGAATATTCAGAATTATTTCCCTTAGGATTGACTGGTTTGATCTCCTTGCCACCCAGGGACTCTCAAGAGTCTTCTCCAGCACCACAGTTCAAAAGCACCAATTCTTTGGCGCTCATCGTTCTTTATGGTCCAGCTCTCACATCCATACATGACTACTGGAAAAACCATAGCTTTGACTACACGGACCTTTGTTGGCAGAGTGACGTCTCTACTTCTTAATACACTGTCTACGTTTGTCATGTGGTGGTGGTTTAGTTGCTAAGTCGTGTCCAACTCTTGCGACCCCATGGACTGTAGCCTGCCAGGCTCCTCTATTCATGGGATTCTCCAGGCAAGAATACTGGAATGGATTGCCATTTCCTTCTCCAGGGGATCTTCCTGACCCTGAAATCAACCCGGGGTCTCCTGCATTGCAGGCAGATTCTTTACTGACTGAGCTATGAGGGAAGCATTGTGAGCTATGACATTTGTCATATGTTTGTTAAATATGAAACAGGTCAGCCAGAAGCCTTTGTTGCGTTAAGGAGACACAACTTTGGCAAACAGGTATCTGTGTTTTCCAGTCTGACAAATCTTCTGCACAAATACAAACACGTGTACATAAATGTACAATGTACACATATGTGTGGGGATATACACACATTTATCCATAAACCATGGAATGATGTATGTATATGTATTGACATAAATACATATATTCATATATGTGTGCATGCACGCTACGTCTTTGTGATGCTATGAACTGTAGCCCACCAGGCTCCTCTGTCCATGGGTTTCTCCAGGCGAGAATACTGGAGTGAGTTGCCATGCCTTCCTCTAGGGGATCTTCCTGATCCATGGATTGAATCCACAGCTCCTGCGGCTCCTGCATTGCAGGTGATTCTTTACCACTGAGCCACCTGGGAAGCCCGTATTCATATACACACACATGCAAATAATTGCAGCCAGTCAGTCAACCCATATTTAATGAGTGACTACAGTGCACCGGATATGAGTTAGGATAGCAGTGGACAGGATGGACAGCTGCTTTCTCTGAGACAGCTTACCTCCTCCTGGGTGGTGACTGACAAAAACATATGAGGAAAGAATGGGATGGTCTTTAAGTCTTGTAAAATCCTGTGAGGACAAAAGAAAGTGTTTGCTTAGGTTTATAAGCATCAGAATTTCAGATTCCATTTTGCCTTTTGTGCTTCCACTTACTTTTGTGATTTTCTTCTCCAAGCTTAGAGCTTGTTAAGTGCTGATCCCTCAGAGGGGAACTTTGACAAATCCCCCCTGAGGATGAGGAGCAGCAAGAAAGCAACCAAGCTTTAGGAGTGTTGCTAAACAGAAAGTTTCCCTCTCATCCACATAGCGGTAGAAAATACATAAATCAGTTCACCCTACCACAGAAACTTAAACTTTCTAGGCAACTCGTGCTGCTTCTGATTAAACAGTCAGGTAGTATGTTCTGTGTTGTGTGCTCAGTCATGTCCTGTTCTTTGGGACCCCATGGACTGCAGCCCACCAGGCTCCTCTGTCCATGGGATTTCCCAGACCAGAATACCAGAGTGGGTTGCCATTCCTTTCTCCAGGGGATCTTCCCTGATCCAGGAATTGAACCCGCGTTTCCTGCATCTCTTGCATTGGCAGGTGGATTCTCTACTGCTGAGCCACTTGGAAGGTCCTTAAGTAGCATGAGGAGAGTGGCATTTGTCTCTTCTGTCAGGTCCTTACCCATTGTGTTTGTTCCTCAGAAATAAGCTTCTGTTCCAGGTTTACATGCAAGGCTTTATTCTTGGCACCTGACGTGGTAACAGTGACAGCAAAGCCAAAGAATTATTAGGCCCTGTTATGCGCATGGCACTATGTTCAGTTCAGTTCAGTTGCTCAGTCCTGTCCGACTCTTTGCGACCCCATGGACTGCAGGATGCCAGGCCTCCCTTTCCATCACCAACTCCTGAAGTTTACTCAGACTCATGTCCATTGAGTCGGTGATGCCATCCAACCATCTCATCCTCTGTCGTCTCCCTCTCCTCCTGCCTCCAATCTTTCCCAGTATCAGGGTCTTTTCACATGAGTCAGCTTGTTGCATCAGGTGGCCACAGTACTGGAGTTTCAGCTTCAGCATCAGTCCTTCCAATGAATATTCAGGACTGATTTCCTTCAGGATGGGATGGTTGGATCTCCTTGCAGTCCAAGGGACTCTCAAGAGTCTTCTCCAACACCACAGTTCAAAAGCATCAATTCTTCGGTGCTCAGCTTTCTTTATGGCCCAACTCTCACATCCATACATGACTACTGGAAAAACCATAGCCTTGACTAGACGGACCTTTGTTGGCAAAGTAATATCTCTGCTTTTTAATATGCTGTCTAGGTAAGTCGTTAACTTTCTTTCCAAGGAGTAAGCGTCTTTTAATTTCATGGCTGCAATCACCATCTGCAGTGATTTTGGAGCCCCCCAAAATAAAGTCTGCCACTGTTTCCACTGTTTCTCCATCTATTTGCCATGAAATGATGGGGCTGGATGCCATGATCTTAGTTTTCTGAATGTTGAGCTTTAAACCAATTTTTTCACTCTCCTTTTTCACTTCATCAAGAGGCTCTTTAGTTCTTCTTCACTTTCTGCCATAAGGGTGGTGTCATCTGCATATTTGAGGTTATTGATATTTCTCCCGGCAATCTTGATTCCAGTTTGTGCTTCTTCCAGCCCAGCATTTCTCATGATGTACTCTGCATATAAGTTAAATAAGCAGGGTGACATTTCCCGATTTGGAATCAGTCTGTTGTTCCATGTCCAGTTCTAACTGTTGCTTCCTGACCTGCATACAGATTTCTCAGGAGGCAGATCAGGTGGTCTGGTATTCCCATCTCTTGAAGAATTTTCCAGAGTTTGTTGTGATCCACACAGTCAAAGGCTTTGGCATAGTCAATAAAGCAGAAATAGATGTTTTTCTGGAATTCTCTTGCTTTTTCGATGATCCAGCAGATGTTGGCAATTTGATCTCTGGTTCCTCTGCTTTTTCTAAAATCAAGTTGAACATCTGGAAGTTTACGGTTCACATATTGTTGAAGCCTGGCTTGGAGAATTTTGAGCATTACTTTACTAGTGTGTGAGATGAGTGGAATTATGCAGTAGTTTGAACATTCTTTGGCATTGCCTTTCTTTGGGATTGGAATGAAAACTGACCTTTTCCAGTCCTGTGGCCACTGCTGAGTTTTCCAAATTTGCTGGCATATTGAGTCCAGCACTTGCACAGCATCATCTTTTAGGATTTGAAATAGTTCAACTGGAATTCCATCACTTCCACTAGCTTTGTTCATAATGATGCTTCCTAAGGCAGTATGTTAAGTGTTTAAATATCCTGTCTGATTTAATTCTCCTAAGAATGTTATATAAATGGGTACAGTACTATCCATTGTTTACAAAGATAAATGTGCCCTGGTCCCTGCCATCAAGGGACTTGCTGTCATCCTGTGCGACAGGCATATATGTATTTAATCAACCAATGTCTTGGCAATAGAGCTGTTAAAGGGAGACAGCATAACAGAGTGAAAAATTTAGCAGATTGTGGAGCTGTCAGCAAATGCTTGGAGTTCCCTGTCTGGTTGTATGACCACTGGTAAGTTCAACTCTCAGAGCTTCACCATCCCTGTTTGTAAAATGGGGCTTGTAGTCATTTCTTACAGGTTTATTGTGAAAGTTACCTGATAGCATACAGATAGCACTTAAAAGGACGTTGCTTGCTTCGTACCTCTGTTTAATAAGTGATCCTTGCAACAGTCAAAATAGAAAGCAAAGGGCTGGGGAAATTCACAGAACTTGGCGCTTGATTCTGGGGAAGGAGGGAAGCTGAAAGGAAGTGGTATTTGTACTCAGGCTTGAAGGTTGTTAGGATGGGGGAGTAGTGAGAGAGGGCAAAAGATGTTCCGGGCAGAGAGGACACCAGTAGTGAGAGCGGAAGGGTGGCGAAGGGTCAGGTGTGTGCTTCCTGCCTGGAAAGTCTTTAAGTTGCTAGTCTTTAAGTCTTTAAGCAGTTATAGCTTTCTGCACGTTCCTTTCTGTCCTTGTGTTTAATCTATGGTTTCCAGAAGCTTTGGGTGTTTCCACAGCTGCCCTGGTGAGTGCAGAAGGGCATTGGGTGGTGGTAGTGAGGGGATGAGAGGCGGGGTGCAGACGTCTGTGCATATGGAATGTAGGTTCATCTTTGTTAAGTGTGGAATTCGTGGAATTCACTGCAAAGGTCCTTTAGGAAGACAATGGTTTCATAAATTTGGTGCTTAATGAAAATAAGCTGCCATTATGTTGCAGATTCACACGTGAAAAAACTTGACCAGCAATGACCGTGGTGGGGTCAGTTTAGTCAGTAAGTCATGTCTGACTCTTTTGACCCC